>NC_090266.1:575689329-580489329 GCF_040414725.1 Anabrus simplex | reverse complement strand
TTTGTCTCTTTTGGGAACTTCAAAATTTTGTGTTCAGAGACTTCGAAGGGAATATCTGAACACTGGTCACTCACCAAAGGAAATAAGACGAGGTGATACTCGTTCAGGAATGTTCGGGGCAGGTACTGAAAATGTGAGGAAATTCATTGAATCCTTGATTCCCATTCAGTCATAATAATGTCGCAGTAAATGCAGGAGGCATTATATAACAAGTGATTTGAACATTAAAGAACTGCGGCGTACTTATAATGCAGGACAAAATACTCAACTGAGAGTCAAATATAATTTCCATCATCACATTTTTACAACCAAGTACCGGTACAACATAAGTTTCTAGACTCCGGAAACAAAGATATGTTCAAAGTATTTTGACCTAGAAGAACGAATTAGGTGATCAAAAACTGATAAGAATATGGCAATGAAAGATAAGATGCTGGCTGACTTTGGTTATCACAATGTACTCAAAACGCATTATGATAGTGAATGGGATTCTAATGCAGAGCTCAGCTTCTACAAGTAACTGGCCAATTCTAGACATCTGCACTTCCGAGAGCAGGAAGAACTATAGGAGGAGGAAGATGAACCAGTCATTGACAGCGATGCTATGTGAAAGTGTTTTCCAAGAACACAATATTAGTTTACTCTTAAAGTTGAATAAATACTTGAAGATGAAAATTTTCCCATTGTAAAATATAGCATGAGCATCAAATAAGAGCTATCATGAACATAAAGTGAAAATACGAATGATTAGTTGTATCATGTCAGAATTCATTCCATATCACATTGCGTCCATTGTTGTTTGTTCCAATACTGACCATGTCCATCAGTATTTTCCAAAACACAACAATTCCAACAGACTTTCATTATTATTTAACTTTAGTGAATTTCTATATTACAGGCATGTCTGGCCTCGCGGTGTAGGCGGCCACGCGCCCGCCTGTCACCCGGCGACCCCGAGTTCGATTCCAGGCCGGTTCAGGGGTTTTTAATTATAATAATTAATACCCCTGGCCTCGTTTCTGGTTGTTTGTGACGTCCTTAATTTTGCTTTCCTCACACACAACATTCCACACAACCGCCATTCCTATTACACGCAGGTTCGTACAATACGGTGCCAGTAGGGGCAAAAGATCCACACGGGTCGACGCCCCGAACAAACAGCATTAAGAAAATATTACTGCCATTGTTGTTATTTCAGTCATAACAATTGATTTTATCATATTACTCGTTTCCATCGATTGTATCCTGATATTAACACTGGTAACAGTTTTTCCACTTTTTTCCAATTCACTTTTACATTGTCATGGCTTTTATCTTGCATGTTCTTGAACTTCAATACATTCCTTTAAAATTGCTGACTGTTCATTGTGGTTAGAAATGTAAGGTTACATTAATGATTTCCATATTTTTATTCCACATTATTATTCCTCATTCTCGTCTAGAACAGCTACCAGCGGAACACAGCGTGCATCAATAGAAGAACGCACAAAAACTAATTTTGTGATATCAGAAAATAAGAGCAATATTAGTTGAACAGGAACAATATCACTGTAGAAATCATAAACTTATTGTGCAAAAATATTGTAAAGAAACCTTCTCACGAAATAAGGTTTCGGTTTGGCGTTTATTTATTTCCCTTTCACATACTCTTGTCCGCTATTCTTCAGCTTCTTCCTTTCACCACCATACTATACATTTGCACTAATGTCCCTTGTCTTCTTTTATTCAAGTGTTTTCCAGAACAAGAAACAGATTTTACCTTTTTGCGCTGTTCATTGCTGCAAAAATGCCAGTTTTCAAACAAAAAACCTACCTCCCACAAAATTCAATATAACAGTGCGATTAGTATAATCCGTAGTATAATCTGAAAAAATCTCGCTTTCAGAAAATTTCCTGAGCACGACGTCATTCCGAGCGACCAAAGGCAAACTTCGTCTAGATGAAAGTCTCAATATCATTCCACTGGACGTCAAGATCACATATAACGTATACTGAAATACTGAATTTTGCTCACCGCTTGAAAAAAAGAAATGCATTTAATTGATTGACATATCAATTCAAACGTTAAGCTCGAATCAAACCCATTAATATTTCATGGATGAATTTTCTATGTGTCTAAAAATCTTTAAGTTTACGAACCCTACTGACCATTCAAATTTAATTAATTGTGTGAGGGTGAAATGATTACATTTTGAGCTGGATTTGACGTGCAGACGATTTTTATATCAATACCTTGTTAAGCAATAACGCGAGGCAATATTACATTCTACGCGTAGTAGCATAGGAAGCTGGAAATTTTGATATAATCCAGCCAGGAGGCATAGCCAATTGCTTCTCACCAAGGCGGTAGCAGCTCGAAATCTGGCCAACGTACGAGGAATTTTCGAAATGAATATAATCCCTCTGTGGTTCGGATTCCACATAAAATTGGAGTTTTGGAGTTCTTGTAGCTGTGGTGACGATATTAACAGTCTCGTAAAATTGCAAACTTGCTTGCTCAGTATATGTCTGAAATATGTCAGTCACTAATATTCATCAGCTGCAGCAGTGGTTAGTATACGGTTTGAGTGATCTTCAGCAAGGGAATGAAATGAAACACATTAAACTTATAGCTTGTGTGATCTCCATAGGAAAAAGGGTAAATGACAGATTTGTCGTGAAATAGCATGAATTCCAACGAACACCTTTCCGTTCTTACAAATCCTGGACAAAATTTAAAAATAGAAACGTTCCATGGACGTGAATTCCGCACGTACGGTTTCTAAATTACCAGCAATAATAATTATACAGGGCACAGTGCTTTTAGAAAGCGTCTATCACTTAAGAAGGGTGAATTATTCTCCACATGCAGAAGTGAAGGAAGAAGAAATCTAGAATATAGCAAAATATTTTTCATAATTTTTTGAGGCTGTCACTTTTAGGTTCTACCACTTTACAAATCCCCCTTTATTTAATTTGCCTCGGGGAGAAGAGTTAACTTTTGTTGAGACTCCCATGAAATTTAACATAGAAAAAACTGGGGATAGAGACAAGGACCATACTTGAAGCATCAGACCTACTTTTCACTAAAATGTTGCCCAAAAACAGGTCTCTTTTAATGAATATGATAAGAGTGGAGTGCCACATTCAATGACTGCATCGTTTGAAAGAAGGACGTTAAAAGTAATTCATGGATGTGACGTCGTAATGCCAGAAAATAAGAACATCACTGTTTAGTTGCTCCTACTTGCACGTCTAAAATATTGATGAACGTTTAATGGAAGAGCAAATAAGAATGATATGTAGATTAGGATATCTGATTTCCCCACTGTAATCATGTGAGGCGTCTAGTATCAAAACCGGCCAAGTCACTCAAGGCATATTTTTCAATATGGACGAAAAACCTGTAGAGACAAAGCAATGATGGTCAGAACATATTCTTTTTCACAGTTATATCCTTAATGGTTTAATATTTAAGTTCCGCTCTTTTGAGAAATCTAACTCATAATTAACCCATCATTTTTGTTAATTTAAATTTTGACTTGGCCGTTTTTGTTGCAATTTTGTACAATTTCACAAGGTATGAAAGTGAATCTTTCAGTTCACCACTCGGAACAATATCCACGTTACAGCACACAATAATGACAAAATACGAGCACACCGGAAATAGGATTGCTTTGGCGCCAATGGCGGTAAGAAGCCCGCGAATTCGTAAATCAGTGTTGCAAAAGAACAAAAAAAAATATTATGACTTCAAAGAATATACATTACAAGGAACGATTTTGCCTACTTATATTATCACATTGTTGCTTAATGTAACAACACAAGGTTCCTGACAATAATGCTGCATCATAAAGATTGTCGCTCGTTCCTTGACTTGGCCGGTTTTGAATTCACTGGCTGCATGACTTGGCCGATTCTGTTGCACGACCGAAAATTCAGTGCTCTATAATATGAAGACATGGACGATTTTAAAGCATATTCTTGTTTCACCTGATAGTGCTATACTTCTACTTCAAATTGATAACCTTAACTAATTTTCGTAATTTTTGTGACTTGGCCGGTTTTGATACTAGACGCCTCATGTGTATTAAATTGGATTCCCGTGTAATAAACAGTAGGTGAAGCAATATTCGTAGGTAGTTAGTTAACAGGAGTTGTAACAAGACTTCTGGCAGAGAGATGTGGTCAGGTACTGTTCAACCAAAGTAAATAATAGTGGGCCATTTAGCAACCGTGGCACGCTGTCACAAGACTTAAAATGACGTATTGCTCGCACCGTGCCAGAATTAACTTCCAAGCTATTGCATGACATATGCGCTGCGAAACAAAGCAACCGCGTTTATCCTCTAACGAAGGGTTTTAAAGCAAAATAACAAGAATAGAATATCTCGTAACCAGATGGATGGTATTTAGTCAGGTATAGCTCATACGTAAATTGAATGGCTCAGTATATAATATAAGTTTCGTTACTGATAAATGTCTGAACGACTTCCTGTGACATATTATGATACATATCTGATAGAATACATAACGGACATACGGGCAGAGAGCGATGTAGTCACTTGGACTATGCCAGATAGAAAACTGAAAAATGCTCCGCAATTAATCGTCGTGTAAAATGCCCTTCCACGCACTTACTGTTCGTGAGCTTGATTTTCATAGAGATACAACAGTTAAATATAATTAAGAAACACCTTGGAACGTTCGTAAGACATGTATTACTGTAGAGGAAGTTGAACCCAAGTGACCTCAAAGAAATTAGTTTTTAACTACGAAAAAAGATTTTTCGTGTGTAAATGCAATCAGTTAGGTGTTGTAATAACTCGTATGTATCTTATTTTTCTCTTCGTAGATAGGAAGTGCCGGAGAAACTCTGAAACGGTTCGAATTACGTCTAGTCTGAGAATTCGAGAATATTGTATTACCTCACGTACGTCAATAAGCTGCCTCTGTGGATCAGCGGTAGAGTGTCGACCTCCGAATCCCAAGATAGCGGGTTCAAACCCGGCAGAGGTAGTCGGATTTTTGAAGGGCGGAAAAAAGTCCATTCGACACTCCATGTCGTACGATGTCGGCATGTTAAAGATCTCTGGTGACACATTTGGTGTTTACCCGACAAAATTCATTAAATCTCAGCCATAGACGCCCAAGAGAATTTCGGTTTACTCGGTGTGCCATCTAGTGGGGGCCTATAGTAAAACGGGACGTCGAAATTGACGAGCAGACAGCCAGATGGCGTCAAATTGAAATGTCTGCACACGGTAGCTGAGGCCATACGATTGTTATTATTATTATTACGTACGTCAATAGACAAGTAATCCTCACCATGTGCCAAGGTAGTTAGTTTATCTTCGTTAACGGAAATATTTCACAGTCTATTTGCTATTAAATGTTTCAGAGTGTGAGTTAGTTCAGGTAAACGCCAAGTGTATCATAAGTAGATATACTTTTGTGATGCGGTGAAGAGCAGGCATTAATGAGTAAGACACTGAGCAACCCCATTCCATCGATTGCTTGTCATGTAAGACCATAATAAGTCATTTACATTAATTTGTCATATGTGATTAAATATTTTAAACCTGCTACACTAATATTTGACTTTGCACTTTGCTACCCTCAGTGCGTTTTACCGGATATTGCGTTCCAGACATAAAGAGATAGATTTCAATGTGAATATGGCAGATGGAATAGTGTTTTACCTATCATCGCTAGTTGTAACAAATCATGACCTTGAGAACCTTGAAGAGTTACCATTAAAGAGCATATAACATTTCAGGTTAGAATTACAAACACCATCCTGTTCTCAAGAACTTTCCGGAAGGTACTATAGTGAAAATTTTTAATATTTCTCCAACTGACTACCTGACATTGTTGTGCGTATACTTTGAACATTGTACAGTTAGTGACCGAGAGTAATTGAGCACCCTACCTATCATTATTCCTCATCAGAAGCTCTTGACATCAGAATTTTTACTTTAAGTGTTATAATATTTATCTGTAAGGCCGTTTGTAGTAACATGGTGAATCCCATCAGTCTTTTATATTACAAAAACGAACCCATGATCACGTGTATTAAAGGCCGTTAGCTAAGCAAATGCAGCATACTAGCCGGCTTGTATGGTACTAGAATTGGTGTTTTGTGTTCTATTTTCTTCTTGTCGTTGACCTTTCGTAATCGGATTATGAGGTCAACTTCCGTACACTTCTGTCTGCTTGATATTACATTATCTTATGATACAGGTTTCTCTCACTTTATGTTTGTTCTTATCAACTCACTTTCGTAGCTTCAAATCTGTTCATTCATCAAATACGTTCACTAGCGTATACTGTCGTATAATCGTTGTGACAGGGAAGCCCCTGACTGTGATTGAACTCTAATGTTATGTATATATTCCGATAAACGCCATGAATATAGCATGTTATCAGAGGATATTCCTAGATGAGAGTGAAAACCAGAGTGAAATGATGCTGACGGTAACCGCTTACAGGACCAGGATTCGAAAGTCAAATTTTTGGAAGGTATATCTTTTCGGTCGTATTTTGGAGCCTGACAAGGACAAATTGCTGTAAAGGAAGTAATTTTTGATGTCCTTTTTCTATTCCACAAGAGAATCATTAAACATACACAGAACCACGCTACGAATAACCTTTAGGATTATTAAACTGAATGTCTTACTGTTGGTTTAAGGGCCGTGCGCAGAACGCTACCCTTCCCCCCCACTACCGTACGTTTTGCTATATAGCTGATGTTGATACATAGTTTTCGAAAGAGTTAATCCGAATATATATATTAAATTTCTATGTTTCGAATTGCGACTTCAGGCAGTCATAGCTGAGGAAAAATATTATGTAGTAAAATATTGATATTAGAAATTGTAATTTACTAATCTCTACCACTTATTAACACTTGTGTGTTCCATACGTAGTTCGTTATACGATACAGAACACACAAAACTTCCTGTCTCGTGAACGACGGCTAAACCTCAAGGTACACTTTATCGTGTTGCCTTACTTAACAAGGAGGAAACTCAATTGTTTGGACACCGTGTTGTATTCATTACGGTAATGAGGGCTAGCGAAGTGGCAATGTGTCTGCCTGAAGCTGAATGGGCTGTATGAGGACAAGAGTGTGGGTAGGCTATTGTTGCTAGTGAGCAGTCCTAAGTGGTAGAATAGCCAGCCCAACCCTTCCTGCCTGGCGTGAGTGACCTACGTGCTTTATTCCAACTAGTGAAGTCCTATTCCAGAAGGAAGCGGATTAAATGTTAAAAATACTAGATAAGAACTCGTCTCTCTTCAAGGCCGTCTAGTACGCCATCATACAGAGATTAAATTCTCGACTAAGGTTATATTCTCCAAAGTAATATTTGGACAATACGGGTCAAAATATCACCGGGATAATAACATTTAGAACCAGGAATTGCAGTAAAAGAATATAGAGAAATTACCAGGAGCTAGTCGATTTTGTCTATTTGCATTTTGAATCAAAATAACGTAACGATTGGTCAGGCTAATGACTTATTTTTATGGCTGTGGTATCCAAAGCCTATAAACACTTCTGGTGTACCAACCCTCATTAATACTTAGGCTTGCTAAATTTCTTCCTGTGTTTCTTCATGGCTAGGAGTATCCTAGTCTTCGAACCTGAGAACTTCCTGCGTGTGAATTATTTATGAGAACCCGTGGAACTATGATGCATGTCATAGTACATGTAGTTTTACTATATCTTATTAGTGTGGACAAATTTACACACTTTGTATTTTCCTGGAGATGAAACTGTCAATCCGGGAGAATTACTTCATGGAAATATTAGATTACCAGTTCCCCGAATCTGACTAGTCAGAAAAATGTTGGTAGTGCGCATTCTGTTTCAATCTTTCAATGATGCTTTATTTTTTCAATAAACGTTTGTAAATATTAACATAATGTTTAAAAAAACTTCCATTGATATGCAAATTGTATGGGTGAAGCTGAAAATACGGATGTGATTCATCGGAAGTTAAAGGAATGTATTTATATTTACATTTTGTGAATTAGTTTGGAATACTAAATGAAAGGTGACCAATTTTAACCACGTAAGTTCAGTGTGACCAACAGTGAAAATATAAAGCAGTTGCTTTGAAGTTCCTAGTTTTCCTGGATTGACCGCACATCAAGTAGTTCTTAAATAAAATACGCCATGAATAATTTATACTGTATTAGCGAGTATATTTTCAGCGCTCATACTAACAAGGTCTCGTAGGTGCAAGTAGTCAACCCGTATAACGCTACTTTCGACATCACACAGCCAGGGCGGTGTCAAGGACAGCTTGCGTCATACGATCTGGAAACATCCTGGAAAGGATTTTTTCTATATCCTAAATTAATCGATGTATCAGTTCAGAAAGAACGGCATCATTTAGTGCAATTTTCAAAGGTCTCTTCTTGTTAATTTCTCCAAAATCGATCCAGGGATTACGGAGAAATCTAGGATTTTATAAAATATTACGTCAGAGCTAGATCTATATAAAAGGCCATCACTCTTGGTCTTGTCATGGCAGTTCACACCGGTAACACGACGATAATGATTCACCGCATGATACGGAGTCAGCCTTCAGGGTGAGTTTATGCCTAAGTGACGTGCGAGTTGTGGAACATACAGTTGAATAATTTCGGCGTTACGGCACTTATAAACTTTCAATAAGTTGAACCTGGTTGAGGGACTTTCAAATTGAATAAGGTGATTGCAAGACTTATATAACTATCATTTTCGTGTGTGCTAGAAGCCGTAACAGTGATTTTTCCAAGTAAACTCGACATAAACTTTACGATTGCGATGTGAATAACAGAATATTCAGACTTTACTTTTCGTACAGCAAGTGATTAATAATTCACTTAGAGATTATATCAAATGTGGTAGTGAAAGTAATATGTTGTTTTTCTCCGAACATACTTTTCATAATAATAATAATAATAAGAAGAAGAAGAAGAAGAAGAAGAAGAAGAAGGAGAAGAAGAAGAAGAAGAAGAAGAATATAATAATAATAATAATAATAATAATAATAATAATAATAAATGCTTCGCATAGAATGCAGTAGTTCGGAATAATAGTGATTTTTTCTAGTGATTTACACTACATGGGCACAAGTGCTCATAGACATTCATATAATGCAAGTGAAATTTCCAAGCCAGCTGTACTTCTCGTAGATCGCTACAAACATTTAGTTTCTTCAGAATTATAATTCTAAGAGTACAGTTATTCCATCAGACGTTTATTTCTCGCCGTAAATAGGTATAAAGTGTGTTTTGATGAGTTCCAGTGAAAAGTGCAAAAATTACTTTGGCAGAGAAACTCTATGCAAGTGATAGGTGTCAAACTTTATTTATTTTTTTGTGGATAGCCACCATACGTTTCCCAAGTGCAACTTATTTTTGTAATTTTACGATTCGGTTCTACGTTAGATCCGAGTCAACAGTTACCATTCACAAAGTGCTGTGTTTGTGTGAATCATTCCGATACTCGGGGGACAGTTAAATGCGGACACTCGCGCAACATAAATCAGTGAGTGGTTTCCCCGCGCCGGGAACTTCGAGGATCAACGACGACCCATTGCTCTCTCAATCATATCGTGGTTCCATGGTTTGGGTGCTGCTTATAAGCGATCGTTTTTCCATGAAATTTCTGTTGCTGCACACGAAGTATCGTGTTTCCATGGTTTGGTTGCTGCCTATAAAGGATTGTGGTTTCATGGTTTGGTTGCTGCACATGAGGGATCGTGTTTCCATGGTTCCAGCACAATTGTAAAGTGAACCTTATTTCAACAAATTCAGTTTAAAGAATTTGGAATTCATTGTAGTTATGATCTCTCTCTTTACCCATATCCAGATCTACACCCAGTGTGCTCTGTGATTAAGGTATCTTTACTCTCCGAAATAACAAGTGGTGGCTTATTATCAAATAATTTCCTTGTTATATATATCGCAAGGAAATTATATATATACTGACTCATAACTCATGTAATAATTTCCTTCTTTCTGACTCAGGAAATTGCTGTATATCTTACTTCTTCAGGATTAGTCTCGTCCGGCTCAATGGCTAAATGGTTAGCGTGCTGGCCTTTGGTTTATAGAGTCTCGGGTTCGATTCCCGGCTGGGTCAGGGATTTTAACCTTAATTGATTATTAATTGTTTGTGCTGTCTTCAGTATTAAAATTCATCAAAGATAGGGCCTCATCTTCACCGACGCACAGATCGCCTATACGGCTTCGAATTGAAAGACATGCACCAGGCCCCATTGGAGGCCACACCCCATTAATTAGCATTAGTCTCAAGTAATCAAAATGTCCGACTCGTTGGCTGAATGGTCAGCGTACTGGCCTTCGGTTCAGAGGGTCCCGGGTTCGATTCCCGGCCGGGTCGGGGATTTTAATCGCTTCTGATTAATTCTTCTGGCTCGGGGACTGGGTGTATATGTCCGTCCCAACACTCTCCTCATCATATTCAGACAACACACTACACTACCAACCACCACAGAAACACGCAATAGTGCTTACATCCCTCCATAGAGGGTTGGCGTCAGGAAGGGCATCCGGCCGTAAAACAGGGCCAAATCCACATGTGCGACGCAGTTCGCACCCGCGACCCCACAGGTGTGGGGAAAAAGCGGCAGGAAAAGAAGAAGAAGAAGAAGAAGTCTCAAGTAATCAAAATGTTTAAATATAAAAAATTGTTTGGTTACATCACTTGCATAAGTCCAAGCCCTTTTCGAAAACTATCCTCTGTGAGCTTCCGTGAAATCCCATGACAGAGCGTGCTGATCGCACTCTTGCATATACCATATATATCTTATATACTTGCACATTGGTTTCGTATTCATTATCTATCTATCTATCTATATATCTATCTATCTATCTATCTATCTATCTATCTATCTATCTATCAATCAATCACCACTGATCTGAATTTAGGGCAGTCACACAGGTGACCGATTCCCTAGGTAACTCGATGATAATGCTTCCTTTATTCCAGTATCAAGGACACCATACTTAAGTGAAGATAAATCGCCTAAACGCTCTCTCTCGGAACACAGTTTTAATATGAAGGTACTGTGCATTAATGACACTCCTCTCAATCTGAATGTTAGCCATAGATATTGTACTATCAGTAAGCGGTCTAACTAGTGGAGGGCAACACCTTAAAAGCCTGAGGGCGGTAAAATCTTACGGAAATATGCTGAACTTTCTGAAGAGTACTTGATAATAAAGTTTATCAACAAGTGTCACAACTTTTGGTTTGGGGTGCCACCAACACTGTTTAGTGGAGGATTTTAACTCTTGGGAGGTTGGGATTCAATAGTTTAATTCATCTGTTACAAGATTGCCACTAAATCGGGGTTATCTTGGGCCTTATTCATCTATCTGTATTAATCAATCAATCAATCAATCAATCAATGATCTGCAGTTAGGGTAGTCACCCAGGTGGCAGATTCCATATCAATTGTCTCCCTAATATTCGCATTTATTTATAATGGTTTATGTAAATTTTCCTTAAATATTTTCAACGAACTTGGAAATTTAACCTAAATTTCCCCTGATAATTTGTTCCAATCCCTTACTCCTCGTCTTAAAAATGGATATTTGCCCCAGTCCCTCCTCGTGAATTATAACTTTATTTTCATAATTATGATCTTTCCTATTTTCAAAAGCTCCACTCAAGCTTACACTTCTACTTATGTCATTCCGCGCCAACTCACCATTGACACCTCTTAATATACCACACAGCCAAATATCTCTTCTCCTTACTCCCATGTCTTCCCAGCCCAAAGTTTGCAACATTTCCGTAACACTACTCCTTTGTCGGAGATCACCCAGAAAAAATGTGCTGCTTTCCTTTAACTATTTTCCAGTTCTCTTATCAAGTAGGCCTGGTGAGGGTCCCATACTCTGGAGCCATACTTTAACTGCGGTCTTACCAGAGACTTATACGCCCTCTCCTTTACATCCTTACTACAACTACTAAACACTGTCATAACCATGTGAAGAGATCTATAACCTTTCTTAACTACCCCGTTAATATGATTACCCCAAGGAAGATCATTCCATTTATTAATACCTAGGTACTTACTTTGTTCCTCATGAGGTACTAACACGCCATAAATACAATAACATAAACTGTGAGGACCTTTACCTCTTGGTGCAACTTACAACTTCACTTTTCATCCCTTTTACATTCATACCATTGTCTGCTGTCCATCTCACTACAGTGAGTAAGTCTCCATGCAGTCACTCGCAATCCTGCAACTCATTTACTACTCTATACTGTATAACATAATCTGTAAATATCCTCCTCTGTGATTCCAGATCTTTACTCATATCCTTAATATATAAAGGTCCAATAATATTGCGAAATCTTTCTTTTTTGGCTAGTTGCTTTACGTCGCACCGACACAGATAGGTCTTATGGCGACGATGGGACAGGAAAGGGATAGGACTGGGAAGGAGGCGGCCGTGGCCTTAATTAAGGTACAGCCCCAGCATTTGCCTGGTGTGAAAATGGGAACCACGGAAAACCATTTTCAGGGCTGCCGACAGTGGGATTCGAACCTACTATCTCCCGAATACTGGATACTGGCCGCACTTAAGCGACTGCAGCTATCGAGCTCGGTTTCCAGAAATCTATCCACCCGTTCAACCACTGTTTTATCTAGTGCAACCGCCCTCATTTTCGTCAGTAATCTCCCATGATGTACCCTATCGGAAGCCTTGGATAGGTCAATAGCGATACAGTCCATTGGACCTCCTGAATCTAAAATATCTCATATCTCTTGCTATAATCCTTCACGTTGAGATTCACTGGAATAACATTTCCTAAACCCATACTGCCTTCTATCAAACCAGTTAGTAATTTCGCAAACGTGTCTAATATAATCAGAAAGAGTGCATTCCCAGAGCTTAAAAACTACACATTTCAAGGTGACTGGCCTGTTATTTTCCACTTTATGGTTGTCAAACCTTTCCCTTGTACATTTGGGCTACTATTACAACTCTACATTGATTTGGTGTAGCTCCTTCATTCAAGCAGTAATCAAATAATTATTTCGGATTGTGGAACAATGTTACGAGGCTGTGAGGTTCTCCTCACAGCAGTTTACGAGCGGGCTGGGGCAGTTTTAAGTTAGGCGGTAGCATTTTTTCTAACATGAGAACGTAATTGCTTGTGGCGACAGAAAGGTACCAGCGTTCCCTTCTAGCATGTAACAGTTAGGGTTGAGCACGTTTACCTTATTTTTGAAGTAGGTTATCTTAAAATTATATATACGAGCGCTCTAAACAACGTAATATCAATAATGATATACGCTATATTTAATGAACTAACTAGTACAACTGCATTAAATTCCTTCAGTGTAGTCACCTGAAAAATCTATTACCTTTTTCTATCTATCGGGAAGCCGTTGGGGACCGTTGGCAAGGCGTCATCTGCTGATGACAGAGACGGAGCGCTCTACAGGTGACACCTCAGGATATCGGCGAACTCGGAGGCGTTCCTTCAACTTCGGAAACAGGTCGCAGTCACAAGGGCTCATGCCTCGTGAGTACGGACCACCGTTACAATGAAAGCTTGACATTGCTTGCGACATGACAACATGCGCTGCATGCAATACGATAGGACGATCGTCTCGCAATAAACATGGATGTTTGCGCCGCAAAGGCGGATGTAATTGTAACTCCAGAAACGGGCAAGAGTTGTCGCTGCTGACGGTGTGTTCCACAGGCACAGCATGCTTAAGTATAACACCCTCGCAGTCGTAGGCCACAATCAGAATTAGCTTCACCTGAATGGGTTCCTGTCGAAATTCCTGTTGACGTGGCGAACCTGGGTGACACCATTCATTTGATTGATGCTTTAATTCAGCCTCATAGGCTCGTGCCTACGTTTCATCAATGGCAACAATACGCCGCAGAAATTTGTCTCCTTCGTTTCGGTATCTGTCCAGGTACGTACCGGTGCCATTTCTATACGTCGGTGAGTTGATGTGAAACCAAATGGGATGCTATTTTCCTCGTTTTAAGACATTTCGTCAGTACGTGCCACACCGTTTGATGACTGATACCAGTGGTTGGCATATTATGTCTTAAGGATGTTTGAGTGTGGATTCCTAGTTTCCCTCGTTCACTTTGCTTCTTGGCGACTAAGCCTCCTAAATGTATACAATCATTTACCTTGCATTTCGGTTCGTGAATTTCCTTCCTTTCTTAGTCACCAACGTAGTATGGCTTATCCTCTATATCACCGAGCCTAATTCCCCATTATATTTTATGGCAAGACATGTCACGGAATTGCTTGAGTGGGCTCAATATCCGATTTTGTTTTCTTTATTTTCTATTTAATCCTTATTTACTGTCATTTTCTGCCGTATAGGATGAGCTTCTACTCCTGCTTTTCTTGATCCTTCGGGATCCCAAACTTATGTTACTGCTTCCCCTCAAAGTAAGGGCAGCGAGTGTCATACTGGGTAAAAGCTGATAAACTCTTAAGTATAAAGGTTCCTGGATGTGAACTTTAGGCCTGTGCGGCCACTGTAAAACGAAGTTGAGGGTGTGATATGCCTCTGAAGGGAAGCATTTATTATTGGAAACTCAAGCTTCTTCATTATACAAGATACCAAGGATTTTCCATCTCTCTCTTTTGCCAAACATATCTTAAGACTAGCAAGGTTTGTGAATGTGAGCATCATCTCCCCTGTCATTTATTGAGTTCCGCGGTTTATTGTTGTGAAATTACTTTCTAAAAGTAAAATTATAATTACTGCTGGTTTTGAAAATAAATTTGGAACAACAAATATATGAAGAGAAAATATCACACAGGAAATAGCTTCAAAATTTAAATGTATTGTGTGGTCATTCTTCCAGTAGCCTAGGCCCTGCCTCTTTTCCCCTCTATCGCCCTTGTACTCCTTAAAAGATATATTAAATGCAGAGTCAGGCTCTCACTTCGACGAATAGCCTTCATTGATCTATACGTTAGATAGCCTTATTAACATTTCCTTCTGCTTTTATATACATTTCTGTTTATAATTCAAAATTTTATGGACGTTTCTATATACCGTGAAGAATGTTCTTATCTATTTCAATATGCTTATTGAATAAGGTGTGTTGCGTGCTGCAAGACCCGGGCGCGTTTAGCCATAAACTACTAAAATGACACAAAGCCTTTTTGCTATCTCCCGCTTACTGAATAATTTGCGATTTTCTTCTATCCACTGTCATGGCTACTTATGGAGAAATATGATAGATTCATATTGATACATTTATAAAACAGTTATAACAATTCGATAAAATCCTAAGCACTGAAGAGAATTAAATACTACTTGTGATTAAAAATAGGAAAATTGACTACTTAACTCTGAGTGTAAAGGGTGGTGGATTGGTAGGAAGGAGGAGCTCATTTTTGGTGATATCAAGGAATGGGCTACCATTCACAAATCGGTGAAAATGTTATGTCCAGTATATTGAAGACTTATCCTCACTGTACGGGGAAAGGCACGGTGCATGAACGTGAGGAATAGTATAAAGTAAATTCGAACACTACTGCTAAGATTATTGATCATATTACCAATATTAACCCTTAAATGCACAGAATTGTATATGTGCAAAGGAGAATATACTTGCTTGTTATATCTGTTTTATGATTTTACAAGTGTCCATTTACTTCTGCCTTGCAGATGAACTCGTCGCAAGTGTATCAAAAAGAACAATCTTTTATGTTATGACTTCTCTTGCTTATCAGCTGGAGTGGTGTAAACTTTAAACAGTTAAGGTAAAACAAATGCGACGGGTTTCACCTCAGAGAATTCGTGAGCCAGGACATCCCTAAGATTGAAGTAGCTACTATAATCGTACCGCTCTGCATATACTGATGCGTAAAACAGTTAAATCTCTCAATATTTTGACTGATCCAAATAAATAAACATATATTAACTTTGACAAATAATTCTTTAAAAAAATTTCTTGTAACAATCTGTTATTTTTGGAATAAAAAAACCATCATATTTAATAGAAATAATAAACTGCGCATTTAAGGTTAATGGACCAGTAGATAGGTAGATTCAAGTTCCACGATCAGCAGTAAAGACGGATTCCTCATTATAACCACGAAAAATGCGATTATGAATAATAATAATATTAATAATAATAATAATAATAGTAATAATAATAATAATAATAATAATAATAATAATAATAATAATAATAATAATAATAATAATAATAATAATAATATTGACAGTTGATTGAGATTAGAGGATCTGATACAACCTCGGCGATTTGAACGACAGATTCGAATATCTGCCTTTGATACTACAACCTAATTACTTATTCAGCGCTCTACTCAAACGTTGATATAGGCTGAGTGTTTGAAGTTTTTAATGAGAACGTCTAGAAGTAATATATACACAAGGAATTCTTTACATGTCAACGCGAACAGGATGGCGAGTTAAATACTTTGTCGTGTTAAGAGTTCGCTAACCTTGGTCGAGACTAAACTCAACCTTGAGTACAATAATCTACATCACTGACATTTTAAGCACTAATATCTATGGTGGTTCCTTTTACGTCTATATCCAGTTAATGTCTCTCCCGTTCTCCTACAACTCACATTTTGTCATATGAGGTGTTATATCATTTTTGTAACGGTGCACGAAGTTTATGTACCAGCAAATCTGAGTTAAGAAGTAAAAACACTGTGTATTGAAGGGGATCGTGGAGAAATACCTGGAAAATACTGGAATAAAATGGAAGAGCACAAAATTACATGTATGAATTCAATTGTTACAACAAATTTTATACTTAGTACTATATTCAATTCCACGAGTGCAAACATCAAGTCATATTTTTATTCTTCCATATTGATTATTTTCTGTACCCAAGTATCTGTAATATTAGACTGGTGAAAATTACTACAATTATCAAGTACAATAAATATACTACCAAATAATTAATTTCAATTTCACAACCTTCTAGGACCTGTAAAACAGGAGTATAATAAATGATTCACTTACATTATATCCCTAGCCTGCCTTTAAGAAAAAAGTTATATCCGTGATCATAGTGCACATAATTAAAATTACAAGTATTATGAAATTTTAGCCTCTAGGCAAAGTATATAACGTAGGGTTAATTCATGGATGAATTGGAAATCACCTACGGATAGGGCGAGTAATTGGTGCTGATTTCTGGAATAAGTCATTCACGTGCTGTTATAATGCATTACCTGAATAGTATTTTAAAATTAGGATTTTACCATAATACTGAAATATTATAGACAGTTCTATAATAAAATATTCCGTATTTCTTAAAGTACGTTTTGGACTTAATTGTTAATCTTCTGGAGCACTTTCGAACTATATTCAGTTGAGTGGTAAACATTCAACGTGTACTGAACAAGCTTGCTATACATATTAATTAAATTTTCATTTTATGTTACCTGAATATTGTTATCAGCATTGCTGATAAACCAAATACGAATAAGAATGATCTAATCATTATAAGGAAGGAGTGGGGCGGCATGCTTGCACACGGTAGCTGAGGCCATACGATTATTATTATTATTTTCATACATGGACTGAGCTGAGATCTTCCTTACAATCAGATGGCAGGTGTTTTCCAAACCTCATTTCACAGTTTTCTTATACTACTGACATCTGACTTCTTCAGAGAACATCAAAATTGGAAAGCTTCGAATGGCAAATTCCGGCAAACAGGTTCTAAGAGACTTTAACGGTTGAATAGTAAGGAATTCAGGGTTACTGAAGGTAAACGAGTGACGTACAAAATCCTAGTACCTGGAAGACTGCGATTAATTCTTTGGATTTCGAATGTTGCAAGAATTACTTAATACTGTATATAATTCATTTTGTAGTGCAAGGAATCCTATAAGGCTACCCGCCATAAAATATGATGTTTCACAAAATATGTATAGTATCAATTGACTAAATAAAATGCAAACTAGTCTGTTGAACTCTCAGTAGGACTGAGTTAGGTGTGATAGGAATTAGTGATGTTCGACTAGGATAAGGAGAAAGGAATTTATTCAGCTCTCGTGTAGAAGGGTGAGTAACAATATAACGGGTATGAACTGACAATGGAATGCAGAAAACACGATATGTCTGCAATAGAATGGGAGATGAAAATCGTTGGGGCAAAGAACAAGGTAACAGAGGAATTCTGAGGAATATGTAGTAAGGACGTTAAATGCATTCCCATAATGTGACTCATTAAAATGTGAGATTCAAGGGTCTTATATTGTGTAAGGTTGGAGTAACGTGTACGTTCGGGAGAACGACGAAGTCAGGGAAATATATAACCGTTAATTATTGAACATCAAATCTAATTTTAAGAAGTGATAATCGGACCTTTCTCCTTATCTGTGTGGATATCAGACTATAAAATTATAGAATTGAGGGTGAGAAATATTGAAACATCATGTTTCTGTTATTGAAAAGGAACGGAGAACCACTCATGTTTATTATACCGATGTGCACTTGAGCAGCGTGGGAGCAGTATGGGGTAACAATAACACTCCACATATGACGCTTACAACCTGATGCGATAAACTGACCGTCCTATTTCCTGGCTACCCCGTTGAAAATGCCGACAAGGAATCGTAAAATGTACAAAAATTGGATAATAATGTTTAGGAATAAATTTAGGCAAGGTAGAACTCGTCAGCCGTAGGTTTTTGCATTACGTTTTATAAAAATAAACTGATGATTGAATCAGGCAGACCGAGCTCGATAGCTGCAGTCGCTTAATTGCGGCCAGTATCCAGTATTCGGGAGATAGTAGGTTCGAACCCCACTGTCGGCAGCCCTGAAAATGGTTTTCCGTGGTTTCCCATTTTCACACCAGGCAAATGCTGGGGCTGTACCTTAATTAAGGCCACGGCCGTTTCCTTCCCACTCCTAGCCCTTTCGTGTCCCATTGTCGCCATAAGACCTATCTGTGTCGGCGCGACGTAAAGCAAATATAAAAAAAAACGAATCAGGCAGGTCCAACTTCCATGACGCATACACACTTGGCACATTCGCGAGATTCAAAATTTGAATATAAAATGAATTACTGGATTCAGTATTAAATGATTTTACGTTATGATTGAGAACTAGAAAATTTTCGGTATAACTGTTCGAATCGTCAAGTGTAAAAATCATAATTAAACAGTGAACACAGTCTCGAACCTAGGTACTGTATTGTTGCGTGAGCTGTAAAGTTCGAGTTCAGCAAAGCTTACCTTCGCGTCCATACACACGCGAGAGTTGGAATTAAGCTATCTGGAATTCTTAAAGTGCAGTCAAGATAAGCTACCATTTATGAATGTGTAATGTGAGATGAATTGTGTGAAGATTGGTAATGATGTATATATTCAAACTGATGTAAAAACGTGAATGTTGTTAATCTGCATATTGAAGTTGCATTACAATTGAGTCAGGTGCGTGTACAAACGAAATGTTAGCGGAATTGTGCTTACGATATTTGGTACGGACGTAACCTTATCTATGCGAGATTTCAGGTACTCGACACCGGCAGCATGTGCCTATGTATTGAGGGAATTATGAGAACGATCATGGAGTGGTTCTAAGCATATAAGCTGAGGTGATGGCTAATGAGCCGAAGCTTAGAGCAGGATACAGGCGAACCATATCAAACATATAGTGGTCCAGCCTGCAGCCAGGGTGGTTTCTATATAAGTGCCTGAATTAATTCATCCATTCTATTTACGTATTTGGCGATCACCAAACCTTTTGTTGTACATTTCCATAGCTTAGCGTATTTGCCCAAGGTTTTAATTTCATTCGTTTTTTTTCCTGGGTATTTATTGTAATACAATACCAGCAAGGTTACTTTGGATGTTCGACTGAATGTAAAGTATTATAAACTTGAAGGGATTGTTATGATATTCCAGACAGACAAAGGCTCAGAATAATTAAGAGAGTATTCACGTAAGGTAGTAAATAGGACATCGTCGCTGCCGGGACAAAACCTCCTATGTGAAATATTTTAGCTTAGAACTTTGGCCGGTAAGGTTCTGTCATCTAAGGTGCATTATTGTGTGAATATTGTCAAGGCATTCTCGTTCTTCGTAATGTATGTGCTGCGGGTCAGTAT
Source organism: Anabrus simplex (assembly GCF_040414725.1). NCBI lineage: Eukaryota > Metazoa > Arthropoda > Insecta > Orthoptera > Tettigoniidae > Anabrus > Anabrus simplex. Next base: position 580,469,208 of record NC_090266.1, on the reverse strand, counting down.
ATCTCCAGGAGGTCTTGTCCCGGCAACGACGATATGTTGCTATTTCTGAAACTGTCAATATAAGGGAATTTCAGTCATCGAATATAAATGTTAATTAGTATGCGAATTTGTGTAACGGATAGGAAGACTATATTGAATTTGACAGTGAGATGTGAGAGTAGATCATCCATATGTGCATGCGTAATTGTGTTTTTTTATTATCAGGCGAGCAGATCTAAAAAACGATATCATGGCCATCAAATAAATATATATAAAAATGTGAATTTCGTCTTCATGAAGGAAGAATGATAATCTCAGAACGTAGTAATTTGATAAACAGTATGACAGCATTCTTCAGAACATGTATTCAAGTGAGGTTATATTGAATTGTGATATGAATTTATGCCATATATCTTAGACAGTAATGAGAATCAAGGATCTTCTAGATGGGCAATGAATAATATGAGGTAATATTACAGTCTTCGTGAATCATAAATAAATGTATGAGGCAATAGTAATGTCTTCGTAAATAATTAATGCGGTGAGAATAGGTAATTTTAATGTAATTCTACGAGTATAATGAGTTACTATGATGTGAAAGCATACGTTAGTCTTCGAAAATTTATCACAAATGTGTTTTATGGTATTCATGTAGAAAGTTTTCTGAAATGAATAAAGCGCCTTAATATGTTGATAAAGATAGAATCTTGACCAAAGTTGCTCAATAAATAATGAGACTAGCAAGGGTAGATCTTCAAGAGGAACATGCACGTGTATTTATTTTCGGTTAGAAAGAACAGTAAGGTCATCGACAAGTAACAACAGATAAAAACACGCATAGCGTGATATATTAGGGTCATCTAATTGGCAGATTAAATATATCCGATGATTGGCAAAGATGATTTTGGTCATCACTAGTCATTGATGAAATGACAGTGCGTATGTAACTATCGGAAAAATATTAATACTGGTATATCTCTTGCAATAAAACCGAGATAGAGCAGAGTTATGAAGCGAAAAGTGGGCATACCCATGCCGAAAACATTCAAGACTTACAACTCTTTAACGGGATGTGATGATCACCAAGGCTGTTCAGCAGGGAAGTTCGCTACACCTGTTAGAGGCAAGAAGTGGCATTGGCCTTTTGTTTACAAGAAGTATAGATATGCCTATAACGAATGCGTGTTGATCTACAGATGGAACTGAGGCACTGGACTTATATGGCATGGAATCCGAATAACAATACCAAATAGCACTTCAGGCGTTTCAACAAATCCAGGGGTCATTTCTATTCTTCCACGAAAAGAATCTCAACGTCTGCACAGCATTCATAACTTCATCTTTAACACCAATATATCACAGGAGCCTTATCATGGCGCCTTCTGGATAAATAATTCACAATATCTCTGTCTGATATCCTAGCTTCGTGTAGGATCTGTCACCAAAATTCAGCTTTACTGACTGCAAAATAGTCACCAGTTTGTCTCAAATCATTATTTAAAATATCTCAATTGTATGTATTATTTCATATTTATTCGAATCTCAAGACTGTTTGAATTTATCTCAAATTCCTCGCATTTCAAGGTACAAAGTACACAATTCATTATTATTGGAATTATTATACTTTCAAATTGCACAGCAATTTTAACCACCACGCTGATAACGTTTAAGTTTGGACAAAACGAAAATTCATCCGCCATCGGCGTGAAATTTTACATTGTTCTTTACACTATATTATTAGCGGGTTTATCACTCTCATTTTAAAATCACGCAAACATTCATAAATAATAATAATGTTATTTGCTTTACGTCCCACTAACTACTTTTTAAGGTTTTCGGAGACGCCGAGGTGCCGGAATTTAGTCAGTAAATCTACCGACACGGGGCTGTCGTATTTGAGCACCTTCAAATACCACCGGACTGAGCCACGATCGAACCTGCCAAGTTGGGGTTAGAAGGCCAGCGCCTTAACCGTCTGAGCCACTCAGCTCGGCGCAAAAATTCATGCATGGCTTCTAGAGGGACTCAGATTCCGATCTGGCTTATTTTTAACCATTACCTGCACATTTTATGTTGTCCATTTTACGGTTTTTCATCATTAGACAAAGAAATTTACTTTGCTAGTGACTGAAATTTAGATGTGAATGACCTTTATCCGATACTCCTACGATATTTTATGACCTTCATTTTAAACTTTATTATTATTAGACAAAGAAATTTACACACGGCATTCCCTTTTACTGCACATCCGCACGCAACATCTTGATTTACAAAGAGAGGCATTTAGATATTTAAAAGACAGTAAATTATGGAGAAAATTTAGCCATAATGCACACGTTAACACTACAACGTAATAAAATATTATTATATAATATTTAAATTAATTTTCAGACTGTGGTAACTAGTGGCGTGCGTGCATCTTGGAATCAAAGCACGCCGACTACCCGTTGATCATAGAAACCCATATTCCTTTCAACATGGTTACCAGCATGATATTTACACCTTGAATTTTCATGATTTCATCACTTACATAATAACTTGATTTCACTACCTGCAGACTAACACTAAACACTCCCTCATATTCAACACACTGAATATTTTCGAATTTTACAGACGGAATAATATCTTTATTTCACAAGTTAACACTCGAACCGTATGCTACAATTTCACCAGCGACAGCGAAGCTTGTTACAGTCTGACTCCATAGAAGCTTCCCACTCTTATAACACAAAAACTGGTATTAGAAAAAGAATAAAATGAGTCACACATGAGTAATATTCTGTTCGTTGACTGAGATAAAATGTATACGCGTTCTTCCTTTTACCTGAACAACCATGCCAGTCCACTGCGACACACAAAATATTGCTTAATTAGATTTTTTAATATCAGAGGACTTAACACACATCAATGTTCAGTCTCTACAGTTTCTTTCTTGAACATTTTTAAGTACCACAAGCGGGGTTAGTACCGTCCGCAAAATTCGGACAAGCAGCAACGTAAAGAATGAGTAAGAAGTCTCAGTTGTTCAAAGTTTATAAAGACTCTCTTCTTGCCACGAAGCAGCAGGGTAAGGATTGCGCCTTATTTGCTAATTTCTCCATAGGCCTACGACTGGTTTTGAGAATCCAGCTAATTTATTATTATTAACAAATACATTGCAAATTGTAAATATCCAGTTGGCAATGGTCACTTGCAGTAATGTAATAATAATGTAATGTTAACATAATTACCCAACAACAAACGAACAAACAAACAAACAACAAGAGTACAAGAAGCAAATCCATGGAATGAACATATTACAAGAATTACTACTAGTTTAACATTCTAAATCCAGCATCATCATATACAAATTCACACACAACTTAAATATTTCTAGTGTTTAACACCAAGGCTTCCAATACTACAGGTTGACATTACTAACATTATAAATGATAATAAAGTGAAGTTAAACCGTAATTACCCTACAGCAACAGCAACAACAAGAGTACAAGAAGCAAGAAATAATATTACTTTCACTTTCCAAATCCAGGGTCATTATATACAAATTCGCACACAACTTAAGAATTTCCAGTACTTAACACTACGGCTTACAATAATATAGGTTGAACTTACTACTAGCTTTACACGACAAGTGATAATAAAAGTCAAGTTAAAAACATAACTACCCAACAAGTACTATGTACAACAACTCGAGTACTAAAAGTAATTCTACGGGGAATATAATATTACAAGAAATAGTACTAATTTAACATTCTAAATCCAGCATCATGTACAGTTTCATAGGCAGCTTAATTATTTTAAATTATTTCCAATTTCCAATACTTAACACTATGGCTTACAAAACTATAGGTTGAGCTTACTACCAGCTTAACGTTACAAGTATTAATAAAGTAAGGTTAAAACATAATTATCCAACAACCACAACAGCAACAACAACAAGAGTATAACAAGCAATTCCAGGGAAAGCAAATGTTACAAGAAATACTACTAACTTAATTTTCTAAATCCAGCATCATCATATACAAATTCACACACAGCTGAAGTATTTTCAGTGCTTAACACTACGGCTTTCATTACTATAGGTTGAGCTTACTACTAGCTTAACACTATAAGTGGTAATAAAGTAAACTTAAAACATAAACACCAAACAACAACAAAACAACAACTGGAGTACAACAAGCAATTCCACGGAAAAAAATTACAAGAACTACTACTAGTTAAACATTCTAAATTCAGCATTATCGTATAAAATTTCATACACAACTTAAGCATTTCAAGTGCTTAACACTAAGGCTCACAATACTATAAGTTGAGCTTACTACTAGTGCACATAAACCTCATAAGCCAAAAAATTATCATAGATTATGGGCAGCTAGGAAACAGAAATTTACGTGGTTAACAGGGAATTTTCAGTTGTACAAAATGAAGGAATTTGTCGATTGTCAAAACACATTCAGAGAAAAAAATAAGGAAGTAAATGAACTGTCGTATGGCTTTTAGTGCCGGGATATCCCAGGACGGGTATAGCTCGCCAGGTGAAGGTCTTTCTATTTGACTCCCGTGGCGACCTTCGCGTCGTGATGAGGATGAAATGATGATGAAGACAACACACACACACAGCCCCCGTGCCATTGGAATTAACCAATTAAGGTTAAAATCCCCGACCCGGCCGGGAATAGAACCCGGGACCCGCTGAACCGAAGGCCAGTATGCTGACCGTTCAGCCAACGAGTCGGACATTAAGGAAGTGAATAAATGTGATATAAATATTAAGATTTCATACAGCGCCAATGAATGAATATAATAGCAAAAGGCGTGACTTAAGAAAATTTGCACATAAAACCTCTTATATTTTCAGTGACAGTACTTACTTACTTATTATTTAGAGTATGCCATAGAACATTAAATAAAATGTTGAAGGCGTAGGGTAATAAAAACAAACCAATAGAATTTAAAGTTGGATTGCTCACTTCACTGAAGTGCAGATGTAGCAGTGGTGTAATTATTTTATCAAAACCTGGAGCTGTTATTGCCGGCCCCGTGTTGTAGGGGTAGCGTGCCTGCCTCCTACCTGGAGGAGCCGGGTTCGATTCCCGGCCAGGTCAGGGATTTTACCTGGATATGAGGGCTGGTTCGAGGTTCACTCGGCCTACGTTATTAGATTTTAGGAATTATCCGACGGCGAGATAGCGGCCCTGGTCTAGAAAACCAAGAAAAACTGCCGAGGGGATTCGCCGTGCTGACCACACGTCACCTCGTAATCAGCAGGCCTTCGGTCTGAGCAGCGGTCGCTTGGTAGGCCAAGGCTCTTCATGGGCTCTAGGGCCATGGGGTTTGGTTTGTTTAGCTGTTATTACTTGTGTAGAGAATAGGACGTTCGCTCGTTTTAAGTTCGGGTTTTCTTTGTTATTTGGGCTTACATGTTTTCGATTAAGAACGCGAACAGTTTTCGCCATTTGATTTGCTTGCAGTTCATTTAAATTCATCACTTGAGTATCACTTCTTTTCTTTACCTCACTTTCAAACAAGATCATCTATAAAATTGTATTGCTCACGTTGTTTGAAATGTGTCATTGGTCAAATTCAAGAAATAATAGTCGGTCTGTGTCGTTTGAGCGAGTAATTTGCGGCTTCAAAATACTTATATTCGAATGGCATCCCATTGTATTATGATCATCGGAAACTTGACGTACTACAGGAAATCCACGAGCCTTAATCTCTTTGATTGCAGACAGTGTTAAGCTATATAGCTCCTAGCCTGAGATTTTTTGGTAAAGTAATACGCGGCTGGCAATCTGTACTTAGTGCATAAGCGCGGTATTATAATACAAATTATTGGCGAGAATTTCTGCCCAACCTCAAGATATGACAGGAACTCACTTTCAAGCCGGTGTTGAACAAATAGATCTTGTCAGAGTAAAATATAGCGTTGTTATAATTGCTAACATAATGGATATTGAACTATTTCGGTATCCTTTTTATGAAGTATACCGGGCGAGTTGGCCGTGCGGTTAGGGGCGCGCAGCTGTGAGATTGCGTCGGGAGATAGTGGGTTGGAGCTCTACTGTCGGCAGCCCTGAAGATGGTTTTCCGTGGTTTCCCATTTTCACACCAGGCGAATGCTTGGACTGTACCTTCATTATGGCAACGGCCACTTCCTTCCCATTCCTACGCCTTTCCTGTCCCATCGTCGCCAAAAGACCTATATGTGTCGGTGCGACGTAAAACAAATAGCAAGAAAACAAAAAAATATGAAGTATATGGCCACTGTGCAGTTTTGGAGCGTGTGGGTTCTTGAGAAAATCAGTAACTAGCCAAATGCTCTGTTCAACTGACTTGACTTTTAAATATCCAGACTGAACGGACCTCTGCCAGCAGGGTTATTTTCTATTCTTAAAAAGAATAGGCTCGGCCGATAGGGTGGATTAGAGGTCATAATTGCTATTATCAACTAATTCAACAACAATACATGAAACTATAGTAGACCTACTCATCCAAGGGACACAGATACAAACATTGGAATATGATCCGGTGTGGAGTAAATTAAGTTAATTTTTTCGGTTGGACGGAAAATGAAAATCTGTGATGGAATGACTCGTTCTGAGCTATGTACGTGAACAGATTCATTTTGAAAGTCATTCCCTTTCTTCTTCTTCCTACTGGCCTTATCCCATTTACGCGGGGTCGGTAGTATATGTGAATTAAGCCCAGTTTTACGACTGGATGACCTTCAAGACCAACCCTATGTCGAGGGAAGTATTCACTATTCCGTGATTCTATGATGTTTGCTTATGGTACAGTAAGTAAATTCATGTCCTCATCTCCGGATGATGGAGCCCTTTCCAGCCGCACGTCCAGCGGAGATGAGCTGCATGTACATATTTAACAATATACCAATTCTCCTGCGAATCTTAAATTTTTGGCAGTATCGGGAATCAAACCGGTCCCCCGAAGGTGTCAGCTGATAATGCTAACCGTTACGCTACTATGTTTGTTTTACGTAAATGAAGTCGTATATGGAGATGAACAGAAACAACCAGTCTCCGAGCCAGAGGAATTAACCAGGCCAAGTTAAAGTCCAAGGCTGGGCGGGGAATTGAACACAGGGCCCCTCTCAATGGAAGGCCACAATACAAACCATTCATTCAAGGCCCCTTAATAACTTTGAATGTCATTAGTGCATTGAAAGGAATATGTATTCCACGATTTTTGCAATACAACTCGTCACTACTCATTCATATTCCTATAATTCTACGTAAGCGAGTATGGGTATATTGCCATGGTATCATATCGCATAATGTTACATTGTAAAATTTGGGGCGTACAAATGTGGGCAAATATATGATTTGCGACCTGATGGTAATTGTTTAATTGATATTTATTATGATGTTAACAAAATGATCATTGTCCACTTTTAAACTAGAATGTTGCTACGGATTGGAAGTTACTGGTGAGTGATCACGAAGAAGGTATTTGCTAAATTAAGTTAGTTGCCGTTACAATTCAGATAACATCTCCATTATTAATTAGCCAAGAAACATAAAATGAAATTATTTTCTTCTCTGTCGGCACAAATAAAATTGTCAGGTGTGCTACTTACTTCTTAACACAAGAAATCGTAACTATCTTGCACTTCCAACACTCCTACGTAGCACTTGTTCAGAAACCTCTCCACGAATGCTTTAAACCCATTCGCTGCTAATGAGGGCTCTCTACTTAAATAACTTACGTAAAGTGCATCAAGTTCAGATTTATGGAACTAGCCCCAGAAACCGATAACGATGAATTACTTACTCTCTTATGATTAAATGGAATCCTGCTGATGCATGATAGATAATGTAGCTCTCGCAACAGCCAGAGAATATAATGCATTAAATTGCTTTCATCCCTTTGAAAACATGACGTTGTAAAGGTAGATTCATGTTCATGGTTAAAGACATAACTTAAGAAATCAAGATTAGGGTCATTTATAGGTCATACAGAGGACGACCTATCTCATGTATCATCGGGATGCCCTGATCAATTACCTGAGAAATAGTACGCAGAAGAAATCAACTACTTCACTCCTCACTTTCCATGAAAACCACTTCAAAAAGGACTAAGGTAACTATGGCAGCTGATGGGATCCCGTTGAGGTTCCAATCGGCCTTCAAGCTGAACTCGGCATACTACGATTGTGTTGTTGAGCATGAGAAAAGTTGGTTTGTTGAGACGAAGTACTTTTTATATCGAACATCGCCGCCAAATGATGCCATTGTATTTGGAAATACAGTCCATGTGTCGCGGAAATAGTGTATCGTATCATGTGAGTTTCAGATTCTGGTGTGATCGGAAACCCACGGAATTGAAGAGAGAAAACCTTGCAACTTTGACTCTACATGTTTTAACTTGACCAAAACTCAACCGAGGCAGCCAAGAATATTAATAGAGCATTCTGAAACAACACTTGTTTTTTTGCTAGTTGCTTTACGTCGCACCAACACAGATAGGTCATATGGCGACCATGGGACAAGAGAGGCTAAGAGTGGGAAGGAAGCGTCCGTGGCCTTAATTAAGGTACAGCCCCAGCATTTGTCTGGTGTGAAAATGGGAAACCACTGAAAACCATATTCAGGGCTGCCGACAGTGGGGTTCGAACCCACTATCTCCCGAATAATGTATACTGGCCGCAATTAAGCGACTGCAGCTATCGATCTCGGTCTGAAACAACACAAGCGAACGAAAGAACTGCATAGTGCTGATTATAACATTTCCGATCAGCCGCTATGATCCTATGACACTAGAGGAACCTATCCCTCACCGAAGTGTGCGGGACGTGACAGTGAAATTTGGCGTTCAAAACTCGACAATTACTCATCACTTCGGAGTATACGGAATAGTCAGTAATAGTGATAAATGTGTTCCCCTTGTGCTCGCAGACAAAGATATTACGTGCCATCCGATTGTTTGCATGCCTCTCCTCTCCCAAGACAAGGGCGTTGAGCTTTTCTGAACACAAAGTAAGTTTGCGTCGAAAATTGCATATTGTTTGAACTTCTCGCCAACCCCAACAGTGACTACTATGGCTAGATACTGAAACTAGACCTTCATATTAGTAGGATAATAGTGACTTTTTGGTGGTGTGTAACACAGTGGCCTCCTCATGGAATTGTTCCGATGTCACATTCAATTCTACCATTTTAACGAAGTACACTGGGACTAACCAGAATTCACTGCCACTCCTCCCCTAACCTCACCATTACTCCAGATAACACAGGTGAGTGTGGGAATTGTTTCGGTCTTTCTGAAACCAGTTTTCTGTACCTTCGTAGTTCAACTACAGGAAAAATGTCGCGATGCTTGTATTTATTTTCTTGAGTTTTTGGCTTCATTCGCCTCACTATCATCATTCATTTCTATGGTGTGTGCCTTCTGCGCTTTCTCAGCATTTTGTTCATTTAGTAATCCGGAAATTGTTCCTTAGATGTGATGAGTAAGGAGGAAGGATTCATATTTTATTTCTCCCCCGGTTTATTTACATCGTGCATATCAGGTGTTAGATCTATTTCCATATATTCATTCCAAGCAGGTGGCTATCCGCTAGATCAGCTGAAGGCTGTGTTCGTTGTGAGTGTGTCATTTTTGTGGCTTACCCCAGTGAATGCCTCTGGATGTGGCAGACTATGGGAATATATCATTGCTGTTCGGGCAAAACGTTATATCTCACAATGCTCTTCCTATCCATTATTTTCCTTAATACCTGTCACGCCTCCCAGCCACACACTGATAAGCAGTCCATCAGAACAATTTTCGTTGTGTTATTTTTCCTATGCTAACATGTAAAGGAAAATTAACCTTAAGTCCATTATACTGCAGGGATGCGTAAATCAGTCATGAAAACATACATAGGGGAAGGTTCATTTTCCTTCATACCTAAGCAAAGACAAATTAACACAACGAAAATTGTTCTGACGGACTAACTATCCATATGTGGCTGGGAGGCGTGACCAGTGTTAAGGAAAATGATGGATGGGAAGAGTATTGCGAGAAATAACCTTTTGCCCAAACAGCGACGATATATTCCTGACAGAACCATTCATTTCGGACATTTACTCTGCTGTGGCCACCGGGGTGGCTACGGTACATTTCTTTAGAGGAATTCTGTTTCTTAATAGCCATAGCTACTGAGTGAATTCCATCATAAACAGGGAACATGACCACTCTTCTTTTCGTACTTCATTAACTGTGCCATATTTAGTGGACACTGATTTGAATATTTCATTTGGAACGTCTAAAGGAACACTGAAACCATGAACTGTGGTCATATTCTTTTTTTTTTGCTAGGGGCTTTACGTCGCACCGACACAGATAGGTCTTATGGCGACGATCATATTCTTTTCAGCTGGAGTGAACTTTACTTACACATTTCATCAAATCCACAGAAGAATTGTACAGAATCCTGAAAATATGTGAACGTTTCTGATAAGTGGAAATACGTATTACCTCGATGTACTTGTACCGTACATGGATTAATCCTGGGCATTCCGTGTATCGCTTCAACTTGTTCACGTTTAACGTCAGTGTGTCGGCATTCTACCGATGATAAAAGTCGAGGGCTCTGCTTATCCCACAAACAACGGACGGTGATTTTTCGTTGGTATGTCCACGTTTCTCTCTTTTGTTTCTATTTCATTTTACTGCATTTCAACACAGAAGGGTTGTCCACATTCACTTATCACTATACAAAAGAATATTACAGATCACGGAGTCATTCGTATGCTGTAGAGAAGATACACTATGTACCACAATAGGGCAAGGAACACATTGTACCTCTGCCACAGACCCAGCAGAACTAGCTATTCAGCCTGGCGATGTGTAGCAGGGCCTCTCAAACGCCTAAAATCTCACGCGTGCAAACAGTGGTGCAGAGTTCCCGTGCACAGTGCATCGGTCCTGCTCGGTCGGTTCGGATCAACGCTTCGTCTCTGGGCTACTCGGCTAAGTTCTGCTCAATTCGGCTCAACTCGGCTCGGATTTGGAGCGCTACGGAGCAAGTGAGGAAGAGGGAGACAGGGGGAGCGAGCGAGACAGGTGTGGGGAAATAAAGATACAGCGCTATTGCTCCAAATTGAGGAGTGGGGGTGTGCACTCTGGTCAACCAAGCGAAGTCGTCTTTTGCACCGTGCACAATGCATGCACCAGGCGCATGCACCCTGAGAGGCCCTGGTTTATAGTATAGTAAAGGAGGAGGAACTCAATGTCACATGGCGGTTTATGATATCCTCTCTCTTTTTTTCTACTGGTTTTAAGTTTCACCAACTCTGACAGATTTTATGGTGACGGTCGGTTAGGACTGGGAAGTATGTGACAGTGGCCTTAATTTACGTACAGTCCCATTCGCCTGATGTAAAAATGAAGAGTATCTTCAGGACTACCAACTGTGGTGTGTAACCCACTATCTCCCGAACGCAAGCACAGAGCTATGTGTTCACAACAACGCAACCAAATCGCTCCGTCTAGATAGAGAATATCGTCGCCGCGGGAGTAATACCGTGTATCTGATAACACACGTCCTATAAATCATCTTCCTAAAGACTGGTCACGCCTCCCAGCCATGGATATGGTAATGTGTAAAGGAAAATGAATCTTGCCGAACCGTACTGTAAGAATGTTATGTTTGCATGACATATTTAGGCACTCCTAAATTCTAACGTACTTAAAATTCATGACCGCTCTTAGAAAGTGAAATGCCGTATGATTCTTAGTGCCGGGAGTATCCGAGGACAAGTTCGGCTCGCCAGATGCAGGTCTTTTGATTTGACGCGCGTAGGCGACCCGCGTGTCGTGATGAGGATGAAATGATAATGAAACGACACATACACCCAGCCCCCGTGCCGGTGGAATTAACCAACTATGGTTAAACTTCCCGACCCTGCCGGGAATCGAACCCGGGACCCCTATGACCAAAGGTCAGCAGGCTAACCATGTACCACTCTTAAAGAAAGTTTCGAACAATTGCTACAAGAGAGTGAAGATCGTCGCAATCAAGAACAAGGCACTGCACGTAGAATATTGGTGGTGTTCTTAACAAGATGACTATCGAAGATTCCACCGAAGTAGATGCGTCTTGAAGTATACTTAAAATATTTCAGAATAATTATAGAAGAGGAATAGTCATATTGCACAATTTACTGGAATTATTTGCTCCACATATTATGAATAACTGATCATTTTCCTCTTTGAGACTCGGTTTTGCCGGACTGAGTGGCTCAGACGATTGAGGCGCTGCCCTTCTGACCCCAAATTGGCAGGTTTGATCGCGGCTCTGTCTGGTGGTATTTGAAAGTGCTCAAATACATCAGCCTCGTGTCGGTAGATTTGCAGGCAACTAAAAATAACTCCTACGGGACTAAATTCAGTTACTTCGGTGTCTCCGAAAACCGTAATAGTAATTAGTGGGATGTAAATCAAATAACATTATTGTCATTAGACTCGGTTCTCCAGGAAGGACATGAGAGAGAGCCATTCCCCGACAGGCAGTCGAAAAACTGAAAAAATGGGATTTCCACCTCTGGAGCAGTATAGGGCTCATCCAACACCATTAATACGTAGATCTATCTGGTTAATTCCTAGGGCAGGATTCGACTGGTCATAGAGCTTATCAACTCTATCCCTATTAGTGCCAAAGTTGAGAATAATGGAAGTCTTTACCTTTCAGTCCTCCAAGGCCCTTTGTGGCCTGAATGGATATGAAATTGTTTTTCTTTTTCTCCACTTTCTGTGTTTTTACCAACCATCGACAATAAGATACTTTATGGAGGAACCAAATATCTTGATTCACTTCTGTGAATCAGCTTTTTAACGACCGGTAACACATCAGTAACCTCGTCCTTCTCAGCAGCCGTTAAATTCCGTGGTGAAGTGGAATTGAAAGTCTCAAAAAAGGTGTAATTTTCTTCGTACATTACTAGTTCAGTATTTAAAAATATTACTTAAATTACTACTTATACAGCATTTCAACGCAGATTGAAATAGGTCGTGTTCTTCACAGAAAATGTTAGGTTAAATGCATCCAGTATAAGGGTCCACTGAAGCTATGTGCATCGGTTTTGTCCAGTTAAAGGACAAAACATTTTTTTCTTCAGTTTTTACTATATTCAGTCAGAATGTCCAACTTTCTTGGAATGGTAATATAACGCTAAATTTAATAATCTTTAAACGAATAGTTCCATGGATTTAGTTTTTATCTTTTCAAGGTACTTAGTAGTAGAATGCAGGTACTCAGAACTCTGTTTTACTCTCCGGTTTCGGAAATTTTCGGATTATCCGAAGAACTGGTAATACAGTATGCGAAGTACATAACGCAGTTACTGCTCAAGACCGAAGGAGTTGGTTGTGCGGTTAGGGGCGCTCAGCTGTGAGCTTGCATTCGTGAAATAGTGGGTTAGAACCCCACTGTCAGTAGTCCTGAAGATGGTTTCTCGTGATTTATTATTTTTGGTACGAGGCATATACTGGGGCTCTACATTAATTAAGGCCACGGATGATTCCTTTCCACTCCTAGTCCTTTCCTATCCCATCGTCGCCTTACTTCCTATCTGTGTCGGTGCTACGTAAAGCAATATGTTACTGATCCAGTATTTGCAGCCACTGTGCATCATTGGTGTGATACAGTGTACAGTGTGTGCTGTGTCTCCTGGTAAGGGTTAGATAAAATGAGTTACTCTTATTTTTCTGTATGAATCCCATCCTTGACTTGGACAACATGGAATTAACTGAGGTGTAAGTGATGTTTGCCGGCCCCGTGGTGTAGGGGTAGCATGCATGCCTCTTATCCGGAGGCCCCGGATTCGATTCCCGGCCAGGTCAGGGATTTTTACCTGGACCTGAGGGCTGGTTCGAGGTCCACTCAGCCTACGTGATTAGAATTGAGGAGCTATCTGACGGTGAGATAGCGGCCCCGGTCTAGAAAGCCAAGAATAACGGCCGAGAGGACTCGTCGTGCTGACCACACGACACCTCGTAATCTGCAGGCCTTCGGGCTGAGCAGCGGTCGCTTGGTAGGCCAAGGCCCTTCAAGGGCTGTAGTGCCATGGGGTTTGGTTTGGTTTGGTTTTATAAGTGATGTTAGTAATGACTAATGGCATTACTTACACAGAAAACTCTGTTATGATCGATGTATTGCTCATGATGCTCGATTAGTGTATACATTTCAGTGGGCTTGGCAGAAGGATACGTAACAGAATCTTCTGGCTCGGCGAGTAATGCAAACTGAAAGTACATCACTCCTCATTTCCCTAGTACGCCTCTTAAGTGACATCTATGCTACCTGTGATAATAACTTGCGGTGGATCTGTTGAGGATCCAACAAGGCTTTGGGCTGAATACACAACATACGTTCCCTAGCAGCCGCAAGGCAGAGTTGCCTACAAAACACAACACGAAACTCATTCGCTTACAGTGTTTATCACTTCTACTTAATTAGAGCTACAATAGCAAAACCTTCATTAACGGTGTGGTGTACCCACACTATTTTGATTCTACTTCCCTAAATGCTAGTTTGAATAATCATTTGTAGGTACAGTGCTATGATTAAATCCATTCTTTACATTGCAAGTGGGACTTTAATTATCTTCCTCTACTACGGATCCTGTTTCGATTATTGCAAATTTTAAATTTCAGATGTTCGACTTACCAGGTTGCTACTCTAATTTAATTTCTTAAATGTCTTGTTGACAATGTAAACACGTGATGAAGTTACTGCATATTGGCATTGTATACTGGCGTTCATTAAAAACTCTTGGTCAGAAACATTTATTTCCGGCAAGGAAACAGAACACCCCTGTACCAGCTTACACTCTCTCTCTCATTGGCCAGACCTACGCAGAAGCGTAACACATACCCTCGACTGAAGACCATGAGGAGATGGAGAGAGCGAAGGACGGGATATCTACATGGACCAAACACGCGCAGAGGGGAAGGTACTTGCTTACCCACCTTCCCACACACCTCCCCAGCTCGACATTGAACGGAGAGGAATAAGTGGAGAAACCACACGGCCTCCTTGAAGGTAACAGACGTACTGTCGTATGTTAACTAAGGTGAGGGACAAATTCTCCTATTTATTTACAATTCCTTTGTGGGAAGGCTATCTGAAATGTTAGCTGTCTCGAACATGACTTTATTGCCTAATGGCATCACGCTCAACCATTATAAGAAAGAATTAACCTTATTTCGTCAATATAGGCCCTATTAGAATAAATATACATTAATCATTTTGCAAGAACTGTCAAATGAAGTGTTAATACATTTTGCACTAAAATATGCACGAATTTCAAATTTGGACGCAAGAAATTAAGATGAAATTTGCTAACTTCTAAACGATTCGTGTTTTATTTAGTGACACAGTGTTTTACTGTAATATTATACCATGATTTTCCTTAATATAATAGGAAATTGAAGAGAAATTAAATGGGATAAAAGGGCGTATAAAAATGAAAGACATAGATAATACTTACATATAAAATACTTGTAGATAAAGTATATTCTTCACAATCCCAAAAAAATAGAATAATTATAGGTGACTTTTAATAGCCTAAATAAAATGTAAGATATTTTCATAACATCATAATAAAATGCCTTTAAGAAGAAAAGGAATTCATTTTGTTGGAAAAAGTTAAATCAATAAAACGAACGCTTCCTGCACACGAAAATAATGTTATTTGTATAAAGTGAGAAGTAGAGTGTAATCTTAAACAATGACTAGTTTTCAACAAAGATAACAATTTTCTGGTCATTCAAATAATTGGAAGAATCTAATCAGGGGAAAACGGAAACTAAAGTGTTCTTCATTAATTTGTTAATATACGGTATAACTTTTAGGTTCTTCAGACCGCCGAAACTAGTTTGAGTGTAAATTTATAAAATACCTGAAAGATGAAACCTATGGTAACTGTTTTACACTTCAAAAACGAAACAATTTAATTACAATAGAAAAGAATCGTTTTTAAATTGGAAAGTTTTTTTTTTCTAACTTTTAAAATAGCTGTCTTGCCCTTAGTTGTCTTCTTAGCTTTACCTGATTTTCTGATAATATTAAGTACCTCCGTGCTCTCTTCCTGGTATCTTCTTATCTAAAACCAAACCGTGTCTTCTGAATGAACGATCGCTTCCGCAATATTTTACATCGAGCGATCCATTCCCACTTACCTACAACGCGTGCCCTGGTCACCTCTGATGCATACGGTCGTTTGTGTCCGTGTGTCTTCCGACACCCCTTTCCCCTTGCGCACAGACTAGAACAAGGATGGCAATAAGATGGTAGAGTATAAGCAAGGAAAACAACGGTAGCCGAAGACTATTGAAGCAGTTCAACCTCTGTATTCATACCCGATGTTTTAGCACATTGGAAGGGCTGAATTAGAAAAATATCCGTATCCATGTGAGAATGATCAAGATTAGTATTCCAATGGGTCGAGGTGCTGTGTGCTATTGCTATTTTGCCCCAAATTCATTGCCAGTCCAGAAGTTATTCACCGGCGAAGACATGCTAAGTAAGCCCTTTCTTTTTTAAATATTTCTTTACAGGAACTGCCAAGTGATGTATAAGTATCCCTTATGATTTTGACCATTATTTTCATCTTTATAGCGCGGTTGAATTTTACAAAACTGCTGAATTTATTTTCCAAAGGGTATATAATAATAATAATAATAATAATAATAATAATAATAATAATAATAATAATAATAATAATAATAATAATAATATGTCACCAACAACCAAAGTAGAATAACCTGGCCTTAAATACTTACAATCATCAGAGACGAAGGGTGTTTGAAAAACTCTTCCTATAAGAGAAAACGTATGGACAAGAGTGATCAAAGAAATATTACAATACAACACTATAAGGATATCGGACGGCCTTTCCATTTCACATGCAGTTAGGCAAACAAAAGGTGTGCTTCAGGGAGACCCCATGAGCCCACTACTATTCATCCTCGCAACCGAGGTAATATTAAGGATAACGCAAGACAGAGAAGATATTCACATTTTTGCGTTCGCAGACGACATAGTAGTTAGCTCCACAAATCTGCACAAATTACAGAGTGCCATGGGTATAATTATGAAATGGTGCCCACAACAACTTCTACATTAACAACACATAAACGGCAATGATGGTCTTTAGAAATGAAGGTAAGATACCTAACGGAACAGAAGTTGCCATCTCCAACAGCAAACTCAAAATAGTCAACGATTTTACATACTTAGGGATCACGCTTCAACCTAGCGACAAATGCTTTACGAACACATAACAGAAAGAGCTGCGCAAGCTATCCTAGCAATAAGTAATATCAAGCATATACAAGCACTCAGCTTGGAAACAGCAATAAAATTATTCGAGGCAAAGGATATTCCTATCCCAACCTATGGCATAGAATTTATATGGCCTGACCTCACCAGGAAAAACCTAGTAACCTTGGAAAGAGTTAAAGCACGCTTCCTAAAAAGAGCTTTGGATATATCCTAATCAATAAGATCTTGCTAACAAATGTGCTAAATAGAGAGTCTTTTCTGCTGGAGGATTTGAAAACAATCTTCGTGCTCCCTTCTACCATAGCAGCAGAACAAGAATTACAAAGTTTAAGGGACCGCTGCCTAGAAATCTGGCTAGAGTTTTACAGCACGGGTGCGATGACCGATAGGACCTGGACGTCAGCAAACTTCGAGATGAGACACGTACTAACGAGACTGTCTATGCATGACTTCCATCATCACCTCTGCAAAAACAAGATGTAACACAATCCGGTGAAGACTTGCATATGCCAACTGTGTGAAGAAACGTGTTATCGTTATCATATCGAACTGTGTACAAAGCGAACAAAAACCATAAGTGAATACGCAAAACTAAATATTAATAGAAATAATATTTAAATCATTTCTATTGTTGTACTCTTCACATTTGTGCGCACTTCCAGTTATAAAAGAAAACCTTCCTATGGAGGTAATTTGAGGCCCGATCAAACACTTAAATGCCAGACGTAGTGGGACTGGATTGCATCATGCACATTTTTTCACAATGAGGTTACAGTTAATCAGTTGCTTTCCTTGATTAGGAAAAGCCAATATAGATAGAATGCTTAGCCAGACTGCAAAACACACAGAGTGGTTTTATTAACAAAGAAGAAACGAAGGGGAAGGAATTGTGGGGGCAATAAGAGCACAAAGCCATACCTCCTGGAAGACGACGTCCTTATGCCAAAACCGCGAATGTGACAATGCTCTTCCTAGCCTTTATTTCCCTTAAGACTGGTCACGCCTCCCAGTCACATACTGATATTATATGCAGTCCATCACAACAATTTTCGTTCAGTTCATATTCTGGTGCGATGGTGTAAAGGAAAATGAACCTTAAATAGACCATACTCTAGGAACGGGTAAGTATGTCATGCAAACATACATTCCGGCAGTTCGGTGCAGTAAGATTTATTTTCCTTTACAGTACGATAGAAAGTGAATATTTTGGGCTACAACTCATATCAGACAGTTATTCGTCATACGTGTAACAACCGGAAGCAAATATACACTAATGATATAACATTCCATACTTCATGTGAGTATTTAGTCTCTGAGGAAATGAAGTTTTAATCGCACAAATACCTAACAGGTCACTGAAGAATTTGTAATTGTAATGAAATATCGTCGTTGCCGGGACAAAACCTCCTATATGATAATATTTTTGGAGATATACTGACCCACAGCACATACATTATGAAGAGCGAGAATGCCTTGTCAAAATTCACACAATATTGCACCTTAGAAGACAGAACATTACCGGCCACAGTTCTAAGCTAATATATTTCACATAGGAAGTTCTGTTCCGGCAGCGACGATATAATATCAGACAATATCAGATTCACATATCTATCGAACCAATAGCGTATCTTTTTGCATGTTATGTACTGTTTATTTCTATTTGAATTTAATGTATCTACATCCTCAAGTTAGTATATTAATACAACACTACACATGTGTTGCGTATTTCATTTCTATAACCAATCGA
The DNA here is from genome assembly GCF_040414725.1 of Anabrus simplex. Lineage (NCBI taxonomy): Eukaryota > Metazoa > Arthropoda > Insecta > Orthoptera > Tettigoniidae > Anabrus > Anabrus simplex. The sequence goes on along the minus strand of NC_090266.1, from coordinate 580,450,189 downwards.
ATTTTGAGACTACATACAGGAAACCCTGAGTAGCGGGCGTGTTTTATTGCACGCGCAGGCAGATTGCAGAATTCCTGCTTCCTGCGATGGTGAATGGTTTAATTTACATACTAGCTCGTTCTGCCGCGAGGGGACCGCAAGTAGCAAATCATGCCTCAGTCGATAGCTTCAGAATACATATAGCTAATGTTACCATTCCTACTGGGAGATCACTTCATGCGAGTTGTCATATTCCGATCGCGTAAATCAGGTCTTTTATGTACGAAATGGAGACATATCATGACTTTACATCCGACAGCAAGACTAGAGCAATAAATTATTACTTAAAGACTATTTCTCTGCAGGACATTTCAATACAAAGTATAACTTTAATCAGAAAAATAATATCCTTAAATATTATTATCCCTATGACATTTAATTTTAAACACAATTATTGCTGTTAAAATTGTGTTAATATACTTCTGCTAGTTGTTTTACGTCGCACCGACACAGATAGTTCTTACGGCGACGATGGGAGAGGAAAGGGCTAGGAGTGGGAAGGAAGCCGCCGTGGCCTTAATTAAGGTACAGCTCCAGCATTTGTCTGGTGTGAAAATGGGAAACCACGGAAAACCATTTTCAGGGCTGCCGACAGTGGGATTCGAACCTACTATCTCCCGAATACTGGATACTGGCCGTACTTAAGCGACTGCAGCTATCGAGCTCGGTATGTTAATATAAATTGATATTTTATTTACAGGAGCTAGGAGGAAAAGTTTTAATCGGGAATACGGATTTCCAATATACGTGAAAGGCCATTACTGTGGAAAGGTGAGTCCAATAACAATTCAATAACTTACCCATTGAACACGTGAATGACTTGGTTTAGTGATTTTGAGTAAGATTGTGTTAGTATGGTAGTTAGTTGAGCGATTTGGTGTGGTCATTTATCTCCGTCAACCTGTTAGTAAATGTTATTTGTTACCATCAAATGAATGATTGTTGACTTCGGTCTGGTGTCTGACCAGTTTCCTGATATTTAATGATTCCCACATTAAAAATGGATTCAATTGACTTGGTTGATGAATATTCAATGTGTCGTCAATTGTTATTGAGCACTAATTCTAATTACTCATTTAATCACAATGCGAGTAATAATAAGTGGAGGGCGTGATCAGCGTAGTGGCTGAGCTGCACTTTTTCCGTCGTTCATGGCCGGGGTTCGAATTCCGGTCGACCTTGGATTGGAATTCTTGCGTTAAAAATCACGTAGTGTCAGGAAGTGCACCCAGCCCTAACTCCTAGGCCAAACCTAAAATGAGCTTGAATGGCTCCAGTGAAATTATAAATATCTGGAATTAGCTGACGAATGCTGTCTGGTTCCTTGCCTTAATGGCCAGCGTACTGGCGTTCACATTACAGGGCCCAACGAGCGATTGCCGGCCGAATCGGGATTTTCACTGCGCATGGTTAATTCTTCTGGCGGGAGAGTGGACATTTGTGTTTATGTTAGTACATGTCCCGGCATATATACACAAAAACATCACACTCGAAACCACCACAGAATCACGAAAAAGCGACATTCTCCCACATAGTGTTGGTGTCAGGAAGGACATCCGGCCGTAAAACTGGAACAAATCCATATGAAGTGCCAAATGGGAAATATAACAGGAATAAGAGAGTGAGAATATGTGATTGACTGAATAATTGTATTCGCCCGTCAAAGGGGATGATAGTAAACAGGTGTATATATCCTCAGGAATAATTTTATACGTGAGTCTGCCTCCATGAAAGCCAGGTACAGTAACCAAGTAAGTGACTGAACGATTAATCAGGTTAACGTGTAAGTGACTCAGACTAGGAGAGACGCAGTGAATGAATAATAAATAACTTTGTGTGGCTATTTCTAGTCTGGTGCAGATCTTGTAGGCAGACGCACCGACGATGGTGGGCGGCTCCTCCCGTTTGTAGGATACGGCGTGATATTGTAGGGGAAGATAGTATTTAATGTGGTAAGTGAGTTGCAGATATGTTAGGGACAGTACAAACACCCAATCCCCGGACCAATGGAATTAACCATTTAAGGTTAAAATCTCCGACCCACCCGGGAATCGAACCCGGGGTCTTCTGAAACGAAAAAGCACTGCGGTGATCATTCAGGTAAGGAGCCGCACAAACTCGTATCCTCATCTTGATGTGGAGCAGCTATTTTTCAGACATGCCCCTATGGATGTGAGCTGCATAGGCTATACCATTTCAACCACATAACAGCCCTACTCCCATTCTTGAATTTCTGACAGTACCGGCAATCAAACCCAGACCACGGACAATGGCAGCTAACAGTGCTTACCCTTACACTACGGAGGCGGACATTAAGTGAATTACAATATCGGTCAGTACGTTAGTGAAAGTGAATGTTGGAATTCAAGAGGACAAATTGGTGCAAATGTTTGTTTATAGGAAGGGAAGTTAGGGATTGGAATAACTTACCAAGGGAGATGTTCAATAAATTTCCAATTTCTTTGAAATCATTTAAGAAAAGGCTAGGAAAACAACAGATACGTAATCTGCCACCTGGGCGACTGCCCTAAATGCAGATCAGTAGTGATTGATTAAATGAAAAAATTAATTAATTTCAGTAAAATAAAACATAGTGGTCGATGGATATTTCATGTGTCTCATCAAAATCTGTCAGTGGTACCTTCAGGGCTGCTGAGACTTCGATCTATGGTCTTACCAGCTTCCAGATGTCTAATGATTCTCCCCCTTTAAAAGTGGGTCCATTTTACGTCCTAATGCCGTGTTGTTGCTGCACAGTGTACATTTCATCACAAGTTTACGCTCCAATCACAATCGACAGTATGGAATGAGCCACGTTTGTTTGGTATGCTGACGTTCATTAGAAACTGGTGGCCAGAAATATTCGTTCCAGGCAAGGAAATCTGTACAGTCCTCAAAACCGCCCAGTACCGGCTTGCACTCTCTCCCTCTCTCTCATTGGTCAGAACAAGGCTATATAGAACCTTAACACAAGTTTTTAGATGTAGATACACCCATTTTTAAAATTCATCCACTTTTCACCCCCCTCCTATTAATTGGATTTTCCAAAAACAAAACAAAAATACGTGTTTCTTTATTCTAAAGGAGATCCCAAATACTAATTTTAAGGTCTGCAATATCTTCAGTTTCTGAAATATAAGTAGCCTCATTAAAGGTATTCAACCCATTCTTCATGATTTTTCGCCCCTCCTATAGGGATTTTCCGAAAACAAAAAATACGCGTTTCTTTATTTTTAATGGAGATTATAAATGTCAATTTTTACATGTGTAGACTTTTAAAGTTTTGAGATATAGATACACTCATTTTAAAATTTCACCCCCACCCCCTTCTACCCCCTTAGCGTCGGAATATCCAAAAATCCTTCCTTAGCGAGCACCTACATTGTAATATAAAGGTATCCTCAAAATTTAATTTCATTATACCCAGTAGTTTTGGCTCGGTGATGATGAATCAGTCAGTCAGTCAGTCAGTCAGTCAGTCAGTCAGTCAGTCAGTCAGTCAGTCAGTCAGGACATGTTCTTATATATATATATATATATATAGATTAATCTTTGACTGACTTTAACTATGCGAACAATGAAACTGTAAGTTAAATAAATAATAGATAGTAGTTTACTTGTATCCATATCAAACAAGTTAGACTACAATGCGTCTTGCACATTACTTCGCAAAGAAACTACAGTTAATAAACTGTTTTCCTTGATTGTGTCAAGCCAATATAGCCAGAATGCGTAGCTGGAGCGCAAAACACACAGACTGGGTTGATAACGAGGGAGAACGGAAGGGGAAGGGGGAGAGATAGCATTAAGGGTACAAAACTACACCTCCTGGAAGACGAACACATGTCCATGCTTGTGGAAGTGGAATCAGACAACGTTTGGACGTAGATTTTGGCCAATCTTGAGCATGGGGGAGAAGCAGGCTGGGCAACGTCATATGCGTTCTTCCGGGAGGTGTGGCTAGTGGCGTTACGCACTATTCGAGTGAGAACTTCTCGGGAACTGTCGAAGATGTTTCTCTGATTAAATGTTCTGGCTATACTGGCTTTTCCTAATCAAGAAAAACAATTAATTAACTGAAATATCATTCTGATGAAATATGCACGATATACTTAATCCCGAGCCCGTACGAATGATGTTTAATTGTTTAATGAGCACTGATAATAATTCCATATTATTATTACATGGGAAGATTATTTCAAACACCTTTGTGTCTGATTTGATCATGAGTGTTTTATACCAGGTTACTTTTAATTTGATAATCATAATAAAAATTAGTCTACACATTTGCTGATTTCAAAACAGTCTATGATTCAGTTGATCGCAAATCACTCTTCCAAATATTGAAAGAACAAGCTTTAAACATCGAAACACTTGCAATCGTAAAACAGACACTGACAGACAGGAAGTCCATGGTATAATTCATGGGAGAATCCTCAGATCCCCTTGAAATCAAAACGGGAGTTAGACATAGCGTTGGACTCCCACCTTAACTCTTCAAATGCGTCCTTGAAAAAGTGATACAAGAATGGCACAAACAGAAATTGGTCCTCAAAATTCACTAGCCTCTTTATGCTCAGGCGGCTAGGACTATATAATACACCATGGTCCTACCGGGCGAGTTGGCCGTGCGCGTAAAGGCGCGCGGCTGTGAGCTTGCATCCGGGAGATAGTAGGTTCGAATCCCACTATCGGCAACCCTGAAGATGGTTTTCCGTGGTTTCCCATTTTCACACCAGGCAAATTCTGGGGCTGTACCTTAATTAAGGCCACCGCCGCTTCCTTCCAACTCCTAGGCCTTTCCTATCCCATCGTCGCCATAAGACCTATCTGTGTCGGTGCGACGTAAAACCCCTAGCAAAAAAAAAACCACCATGGTCCCTAACCCGTTAGAGGAGAGAACTTCACTTGGAATATGTGTAAGTAGGGTAGTAACCTGCTTCATGAATTTACCGAGCTCAGAACAGTTTAAGCAAGCCTCGGACCTATAAAACTAAATGAGTCCACAGCACTAGTTGCAAATAGAGGATGGTGGCGACGTTTAGTAAATTCACAGAGGCTTGCAGACTGAACGTTGAAAGGCATAAGTGTCTTTAATGATAATGTATGTATGAATGATGATAATAATAATATTATTAATAATAATAATAATAAATAATAATAATAATAATAATAATAATAATAATAATAATAATAATAATAATAATAATAATAATAATAATAATAATAATAATAATACACCTTTTTGGAAATAACCTCAGGAGTTATTTAAAATTCAGCGGGGTTACAGCTGTAGAAAAATGATGATAATAAGATGCGATGTTTATATATAACATGGTAGTCCGTGTAAAGAAAGGTAAGGGAACGACTGTTCTACTTAAAATTGGTATGTTTGAGCGCACACTACTAGTGACGTTGGTGTTCAGTTACGAAGATATTTCTGTATCATTTGCTGTCTCAAAAGCCAGACAATATTTGAATATTGTTACTTTCACCGAACAAGTGGTTGGCTGGTTTGGTTCACGTAACAAACAACTTGTATTCGGTAGATGGTGGTTTAGAACCCCAATGCCGGCAGGCCTGCATGTGGTTTTGCGTGGTTTCCCATTTTCACACCAGGAAAATGCTGGGGCTGTACTCTAATTTTCCCGCGGTCACTTCCTTCCCAATCCTAGCCTTTTCCTACCCCATCGCCAACATCAGACCTATCCGTGTCGGTGCGAAGTAAAGCGAATTGTGAGAACAAAAAACTACAATATTACGTTCCTTTCATAGGAGTTTAATGATCATACTGTACCACCTGCTCTACCGTAAAACTCATTATTATTGATGATGAAGTCACTCTATGAAATCTGTAAAGTGCCCACTGACCTCGCCGAAAGAAACTGGCACTTCGTATATTATCTCTCCTTGAACTTTTGACACCGGAATAGCAGAAGTACGGTATTCATTGTTTGTTGACTTCTATGAGATGTCCTGAGGCAGATTAAAATGCGTTGCAGATAGTGCGGGAGATATTCATTTCTGGGTACCCATTTACATATTAACTGGTTTCCCAAGGTTCTTGGGTGTAGCACCCTTCCCTGTCTCTGTTCAGTTCTGTGAATTACCAGTACAGTAAAAGAACGGAAGAATTATTGTTTGTAATATATTATACAGAATCCTCATTCAAGCCATGACACGGTAGGTCACGAGACACTGGGTGTTGTATTTCCGCATCATGTCGTAGACCGTGTACATCTTCATCTGTCAGGTATCAATAGCCACTGTTTCCTCACGTAACAAATGCATCTGTTGGATTATTCATGTACAGGTACCTGTACTGTACTTGAACATAGCTAAGCGCTGAGTTGCAACATTTCGGAGAACCGAGTAAATGCCATTCATTTGTTTGGGCAAGAAATGTTAATTTCTTACGATGAGTATATGGTAAGTTGGGAAATCTTAACAAGATGTATGTAGGCTATGTATGTATGTATGTATGTATGTATGTATGTATGTATGTATGTATGTATGTATGCACACCCATTTGTCCCGTTTTCCTAACATGGGTAGGGGCTTAGGTGAGAATAAATTATTTGGAAAGTTTTCACGGACGGATGCCCTTACCGTCGCCAACCTCAGTTGAGGAGTTAATGAAGATGAAATGAATGATGGGGAATTAAACTGGGAAAGAATGTGGAAGGAATAGACTGTGGCCTATGAATAGGAAATGTCCTGGCATTTGCCTTGAAATGAAAATGGAAACCACAGAAAATATTCTCAGGACAGCCAATGATGCGGTTCGAACACACACCCTCCCGACTGCAGAGGTTTGATCTATAGCTGCAACGCTTTAACACACAGGGCCATTACTCTCGTTAAATTGTACCAAAATACAAAATGTAAATTATCCTGCTTCTTAGGCAATAGATGGTAACTTCATTCTTAAATCAATTCCATCTCTTATAGCATCACTGAATTGAAAATGTCCTGTGATGAGTATAGAATATTACATTTCAAAGTAATTGAAATTCATGGAATGGTATATCAAGGTTGTATATGGTGAGTCGGACTGGTGGTGGATTTGGACGTCACTATTACAAAGATACCAATACCACCTTGAACTGTAGATTAAATATATAATCTTTTACATTTGTGTCAAGTAACTTTGATTGGTTTTAATAAAATATATCAGGAGGGGTCCGACTCGTTGGCTGAATGGTCACCGTACTGGCTTTCGGCTTAGAGGGTCCCGGGTTCGATTCCTAGCCCGGTCGGTGATTTTACTCGCTTCTGATTCATTCTTCTGGCTCTGGGACTGGGTGTATTTGTCCGTCCCAACACTCTCATCATATTCAGACAACATCCACACTAATAACCATCACGGGAACACGCTATAGTGATTACATCCCTCCATATAGGGTTGACGTGTGGAAGGGCATCCGGGCATAAAACAGGGACACATCAATATGTTCGACGCAGTTCGCACCCGCGACCCCACAGGTGTGGTAAAATGCGGTAGCAACGAAGAAGAAGAAGAAGAAGAAGAATATCGTCCCTTACTTCTAAAACCTCGTATGTTACAATGTTATTTCTACCCATTATATTTCTTAAGATTGGTCACGCCTCCCAGCCACGTATTTATATGCAATCCATCAGAACCTTTTTCGTAGTGTTCATTTTCCTATGCGGAAGTGTAAAGGAAAATGGACCTTACCACACTGTACTGTAGGGATGTTGTTTTCATGGCGAATTTGAGCACTCCTACAGTTCAATGTATTTAAGGTTCATTTTTCTTTATACACTCCCATAGGAAAATGAACACAACGAAAATTGTTCTGATGGACTGTACATCCATATGTGGCAAGAAGGCGTGACCAGTCTTAAGGAAGAAATTGGATATGAAATGCATGTGGAGATACGAGGTTTTAGAAGTAAGCCATCGACATATAACGAGGAAAGTGCATAGATTTTAACTCTGAGCTATCGATTGCACGAACCCTGCAGTGATTGAAGTATAATGGAGAGATACCTCAATATTTTTTCCCAATCATTATGCCACTGGATTGTAAAATGTAACAAAAAATATTGGATAGTCAGAAGTAATATTAAAATTATTATTTACTTTACGTCCCCCTAACTACTTTTACGGTTTTCGGAGACCTGAGGTGCCGGAATTTAGTCCCGCAGGATTACTGTTACGTGCCAGTAAATCTACCGACACGAGGTTAACGTATTAATGGGAAACGTGAGTTTTCATGTTTCCTTTACAAAGGAGTCCTTACGTGTTCTAGAAAATGTTATCGGCAGAAGGCTGATTTGTGCACTCTTAGATTCATTGAACAAGCAAGCTTGGTTTTCAAAGCCAATACTCAACTAATCAAGTCGATTATTATCAAAATTTAAATAAACCTGTACCGGGGGGTACACCCCTACGCCGCACATTTAAATCTTGCGCCAATTAGAACTCCTCTACAGGAGAAACACTGAACTTGGAACTAGAACTACTTAAACTTTCCTCAGAAGATGTCACTACCGTAATTTTGTGATTATGAAGTTGCCAGTACTGGGTGAATTTCAACTTGTTTTGTTTTCCGTTCATTAAGAAGTTTGGACATTCTCTCATAGATGTCTCTGCTAAAAACTATGATCATGCACCCTGGTGCGAAGTGAAGGAACTTTATTGAAGAAATGTTGTATTTAAAAGTTTTTCTTAATTTATTTCATTCATTTTTGGGTTGGCAATATGGATCTTTTCTTTCCGCCAGTTTTGAATTCAGCCAATCCCTAATTTCTGTAATTAATTTTCAGCCTATTACAGGCATCTTCTTCGATTTGGTGTGTAACTTAAATTTAACCAATAAAATTATGTGGGTGTGTCTTGATTATTCATGAAAGGTCTCAAACTTCCCCGAGGGTTTATAATCTGCGTTTTTTCTCGGCTCTTGGCCATTTGTTCAACTTCTAACTTACAGTAGTGTGTGTGTCAATCAGGAGGCGGGAGGTGCCTGTTTCTTCAGGCAACAGATCTTCAGCAAGGTAATGGCCAGTTAACATCTTATTTCTTGCTAGCTCCGCAGCTTAACCTGAGGGAAAGGTCCGAAACCTTAAATATGTAACCTACTTCTCTACAAATGTAATTCTCTGCCGGCTTATGTAAAAAGTTCATAAAATCTTTAACTGTAAATCGGGGATAGGGAGTGATTTACACTCTCGACCTCCCCTTCATCTTGGTTTGAGGTACCGCATTTGTTTCTGCTAAGTATTAAAGTTATCTCCATGCGCGCTACCTCAGTAGATTGGGAATATCCCCTGTTTCATCGGCCTAGTGCCTTTTAGGTTTTAAGAATTCATATTTAGGAGTGCAAATACACGCCTCCATTCAATTTGGTGTTTAGGGCCATTTACTTAACCTGTTCTTTTTCTGCTTAGGCCCAGTAGGTTGGGTACAAGATACCCCCGTTTCTTTTTTTTAAGTTGTGCCTTGATGGCAAGTAATTGTAAAGTCTGATATTGCCTTCAATATGCTTGAAAAACTGAGAGCGTGTCAGCCCTTTTCAAGTGTGGTAACTGTGCGTCTCGGAGACTTAATATTTGAAGTTGGGAGCAAGTGCTCCAGGGACTAGGGGTTTTCTGCCCTTGTGTAAAATAGTAATCTTTCGTAAGGTCGAGCTGAGAGCTCAGGAAACGTAAAGCGAGGGGCTGGAATCCCGGATTACTAAACTGTCACTAAATTTTGGATGTACTTGCCTTGTATAAACTTTGTCATGGTACCTGGTATGTTATTGTTATCTCACCTAGTGAAAAGTTGTTAAAGTTTTGTTGTTGTTGATTGTTGAAATTCAAAAAATATAACCTTTGTTAAAGTTTTAAATTAACTTTGATTTTGTAGTTAGACGCATTCACCCCGGCACCTTCTTTCACCTCTGCTGGTCCACGGGTAACCCCGTAACGAGACCAATACACCATTTACTACATGTTGGACTTGAAAGATCTGAATTTTTGCGGCTAATTGGACACTTGGCATTTAAATGTCATGTCAAGAGTATGGTGATTTTGTACATACAAGCGACTTAAACGAATCTTCTTATGCATCCCTACAGTCCTTTCATAATATAAGGACCGAACAAGAGGCTGCGCAGTTTGGGTACTGTACCCATCAGCTTCCATTTTGGAGATAGCGGGTTCAAACCCCACTGTTAGCAGCACTGAAAATGGTTTTCTATGGTTTTACATTTCAACACCAGACGAATGCTGGGACTGTACCTTAAATAAGGCCACGGTCACTTCCTTACCACTCCTAGCACTCTCCTATCCCATAATTGCCATAAGGCTTATCTGGGTCGTGTGACGTAAAGCAAAGTAAAAGGACATAATGTAAAGCTCGTAATTATGACCATGATATCTCCAGTGACGTAAAAATACAGGCTTGCTTGCTTATAGATATAGATAATAAGTATTTTGGATTTCATCTTTTATTCTGATTTGGGATCTCGTTAATACAGTGACTTATCCTACACATTTATAGGCCTACACTAATGACTGAGTTGACTTCGCAAAAGAACACGTAATACTAGGAGGATGTAGAGCTAGTAAAAGTACGTAATCCAGGAGAGCTACTGAAATCCAAGGAATAACTTGGAAAAGATTTCCAGTGAAACTGGTGGAATAAGAAACTCGTTTCAACTGAAAGTGTCAGGAACTTCAGTTATGTGGAAATGGGAGATAACGCAAAAAGAAAAGAAAAAAAGAAAATTGTATCCTGTCCTTGACTGGTATAAAATGTGTATGTTGGAATGTACAGTTAGTCCCTTTACCAGATAAACTTTAGCTCGCATCTTAGTTTATATTTTCCCATTGAAAAACGCGCGAAAATATGGTGATCCGAGAAAGTCGTTGTGTATCTGCGGTGTACAGGATGAGATAGAAAATAAGTTTTATTTGAGGTTTTGGTACCATAATGAAGATCATTGATGGTGTTTGAATAGTGATAATGGGTGAGTTTAACGCAATGATTAGAAACAGAGCTGAAAAGTGTGGTACGATAATGATTAAATTTAGTAAACAGGTTATAACCAAGTGGTAAACTTGTTGGGCAAATGATTACACTATTACAGCTATAGAATTGCAAAGACAACTGCAGATTCATTTTACATGTGAGGGTTAGACACCAGATCCATATATGCCTATACTGCACCTTACTTTATTCTGAAGACAGAAAATCTGGGAAGAATATACAGATATTCAGAAACGTTTCGGTACACTGAGGATTTTCTAATCTTTAGTGATTACTGGGAGAGAAGTGGAGAAAATCACGCCCATACAAAACTGCATCAATCTGTAAACGTATTGGGACATTGATATTACACAGATGTACCGGAACAAGATCGGCGGAGATACAGAAAGAATTGCTAGTAAGCGCGTGAATTTTGCAGAGTGGTAGGCCGGTTCTACAAGAAATAGCAGATGAACCTATTGCTGACTGAAACGACGAGAAGAAGAAAATTTCCGATCAACTGAAAAAATAGAGTGGGTCAGATTGCAAGGCTAACTCGAACACAAATTTAAAATTAACTTTGTGAATTAACAAAAACAATGCTAATGGTCTGTTAAACACCACTAAGGAAAAAAACCGGTTTCCAAAGAAATATTTATAGAATTCAAAGGCATAACTTGGGAAGATTTTTTTTATATTGCAACCAAATTTCTGTATGCGATATAATTGAACATTTATTTCACAAGATTCTGTGTAGAAATGAAGTAGCATACGACAATTGTACTCATACCTTCAGTTCCGTACCGTGATACAAAAAATAAGGAAGCACGGACACCTGTTAATGAATTGTCGAAGCGACTCGATTAATTTGTGACACTCCGTGATATCACCGGAAGTTGAGTTTGTGTAACCGTACAACAGGGTTACAGATTCCATTCAGTATTTATTATTATTATTATTATTATTATTATTATTATTATTATTATTACTATTAGTATTATTATTATTATTATTATTATTATTATTATTAACCCGATTCATTAGATTTTATACTCTGTTTCTCATCCCTTAGACTGTAATAATTAGGTATCACGTATATTATTGTATTTAATCATAGGTTAAGTGAAATTTGTTTGTAATTAGTCTGTATTGTAGTAAGTGAGATTTGTTGGTTTCATATAGTCATGCTATGGCTTGTAACTATGGCTAGATGAGCTGGCATAGTATTTTGCAATCGAGGCTATGTTTAACTGAGAATGTTGTGTGCAAGTAGAATTCCCGGTGACGCATGAAACTTAGTCATCTGCAATCCGCTTGGGCACGCTTAGACAACACTTGACTGATGACATCAGTGCGTGGGCACGTGATTGCGACCAAGTGTCAGTATTCGCCAGCTACTGTATGTTGAAGTGGAAGGGATGAACAGAGAGTAGGGAGATGAGTCGTCATCGCGAGGTTATAAAAGTCGATGCAACGGTGGTGAGAAGTATTCAGATCATATCTATCAGATCATATGTATCAGTCAGATGTATAAAATGGAAGAAGTGGTCTTAGAGTGATGGTCAGAGCTAAGAGTTGTGTTTGAAGAAGTAATAATCGAGGAGGTCTACAAGTGGTGTTTGTATCCCAGCAGAGACGAGTACTATGCTGATAAAGAAACATCATCTTCTTGTGAGGATGGACTTCACAAGATGTTTCAATAATATTTTCCAATTTCTTATAATATATTGAGTGGACGTAATTACATTGAAGCTCCCTACACGCGTACATGGTATGTAGGCCAACTCCTTGTTATATAAGAAGATAACAGCAGACGGCTCCCGACTTCAGCTCATAGGTTTTCCCTGGAATTTCAAGTTCAACAGCGGTGTATGCAGACATCAGGTAATTAAAGCATCAGACATGTTATGCATTCATAACATGAAGAAGAATGTAATCAGCGGCGATATCACATCTCACTTCAAGTTCATGCCAATAGCTTTTTTTGTTTAGATTAAATTTTCTTTTTCATATTACCGCAAATCTCACTAGATATATTTTTTGTTAAATTAAAAGACGTTAATGCTTGTTCATTGTGACGTAAATTATAGTCATAAACTCAGTTTTATTTTAATTATAATAAGTGATTCCAGTTCCATGTACAATCCTCAATTGTGGAAATGCAACAGTAATTTAATATTGTCCTGATCAATATCCCAGTATATTGCCAAATATGTGAGTTTATCACCTCACGCCTTGAGATAATTGATATAAGAGGTATGCTCTACCAAATTTTGTTGTTTTTATTTAAAAAGCAACTGGTGCTCAAACAAATGTTATGTATATTGTGTGAAGGAGATGAATGTATTAGAGTAGTGGTTGGAGTAGCCACAACGTGTCGCCAGCAACGTGGGACTGGAGAGGTTCAGAAAAAGTGTTTCTGAATGGCAATATACATGGATCCGTTCTTTTAATGAGTACGCACGTGTTAAATTCACCGAGTAATGTTAGGAAGGTCATTTTGTTGAAGTTTGTACTTAAGAGGTAATGTCAAAGGAAGTGCAAGGGGAAATAGCCTTGAGATAGCGAAAAATTAGTAGGAAACCGAAAATGGACAAGGATAGCAATATGCAGTCAGGTGATGAGGCTGAGGTTATTGTGTCCAAGGAAATCCAAGGTGGTAACATAAATAGGAAGTTGGTGACTAAGTTGGGACCTGCTGAAAGTCAGAAAATAGTAGAAAGTGAGGAAAACGCTGTCACGCAAGATCAAAGTAGAGGGGTGATTGACCTGGGTTAATTTAATTTGCTGATGTCCAAAATGACCGAGCAGAATAATGCCTGTACCGGGCGGTACACCTCTACTCTGTTTATTTAAAAGTTGCGCCAGTTGAAACACCTCTTCTGGAGGAAGGTTGAACTTTATCTATTCTATTAATTCTCTACTTTCTCAGAAGATGTCACCACGTGGAAAATTTTGAGTTTTTGAACTGTGTCACTTTTGATGTGTTTTTGTTTCGCTTGAAGTAAGAAGTGGGAACTTTCTCTTCTAGAGGACACTACTGAAGAATTACAATAGTGCAACCTAGTGCGAAATCAAAGAACTATTTTGTTGGAGAAATTTTTATTTCAAAAGTTTGTTTCTTGTTAAATTTCTTTCTGTTATTGTTTAAGTTGGCTGTATACCCCTCTTTTTCCCCTTAGTTTGGATCTAGCCAATCCCGAATTTCTTTAATTAATTTTCCACCAATAATGTGTTTCTTTTTCCTCTATGTAGGGGTTTCTTTTCCCGAACCAATAAAGATTTTGTGGGAGGGTGTTTTATTTCCCCTAACGCCTAGAATCTTCCGCGAGAGGATATAAACTGCTGATTTTGGGGTCTCCGGGCCACTTCTGTTCCATCTTTCAGTGTATTAAGTACATAGCAGGAGGCGGGGAAGCGCCTCTTTCCTCGGCAGCGATCTTCTACCAGGTAATGGCCTATTAATATCTTCCTTTCTTGCTAGGTCGGCAGTTTAACTCTCGCGGCGGGTTCGAAGCGTTTTCAATCATGTAACCTTTTCCTAAAATGTAACTACTCTTTTCTTCTTTTTCTTGTAAAGTTACATATTGGGATAGAGAGTGCTAACCCTCTCGAGCTCCCACTCACATTTGTTTTGAGGTGAACTTATTTTCTCAAACTTTTCTTCGTTTATGTAATGTAAAGTGTTCTTCTCTAAGTCACCTCTGTAGTATGGGATTAGCCCTTGCGTTAGTGGCCCAGAGCCAGATTAGGTTTTAAAAGCAAAGGGTATTAGGAGTGCAAGTTCGCCTCCTCTCAAGTTGTATTTTAGAGGTCATGTATTAATCTTTTCTCACCTAATAGACCTCAGTAGGTTGGGTATTTTACCCCTGTGTATATGTCCTTTGAGGACAACTTGAAAGTTGAGTTTGGTGTGGCCTGGGAGAGGCTTAACTTTAAGAGCGAGTGGCTCTTTTCTAAAACTGAGAGTTGTATGCCTCGAGGAGGCTTTGCTGTGTAATTTGGAGCAAAGGCTCCAGGGTTTGAGTGGGGTCTTCTGCCCCTTTTGTTAAAATTGGTATATCGTAAAGTTGAGCTAGTTGCTCAAGAATTGTGTTTTCAGGGCTCGAAGCCCAAATTCTTTAATCCCTGTAATTGTACATTTCAAGTTGTATTTCGGCTACTAAGTACCTGTTCTATTTGTTGTTACCTAATTTTGAAAAGAAAATATAACCTTGTTAAATTTTAAAATTTAATTTCTCTTTAGTAGCTTGAGACCTATTCACCACCCAGCACCTTCTTTCATGCTTAACTACCACAAAAACTCGGTAACAAGTGGTAGCAGAGCGTGGTTGAATGGGTCTCAATTTAGCCCCTTTTGACGGCTAAACATTGCTTTGATTCGAACTCTAACAATTTTCTCAGTTGCTGGAATTTTTTGAGTTTTTCAAAATTGTTCTGTCATCATGCCCGGCCCTCGCGATGTTCTCCTCCTTAACTACTTGCGCAAAGAGGAGTTGATATATGAGTTAACTATCAGAAACGTTCAATCTGGAGGCACGGTTGCAATAGACACTAACAAGCTTAGAGAGTCCCTTGATTTGCCCATTTCCATCCCCAATTTGGGAGAGAAAGAAATTGACGACTCTCTTTCCACGATTGTCGAGAATATTACTGGGCTAGCATCGGTAGTCAGCTTTTTTGATGAAAACGATCCATCTCCTAATCAAATTAAGCGTGTGCAAGGCAGGCTGTATCACTTTGCAAATAGAGTTAATGATCTATTGTCTCTAAAGGTGAATGACGTTCAGAGGAAGCAAGCTAATACGCTCCTTGAAACTATTTCTGAATTGTCTAATAAGGTCACTCAATTGCTAACCGGCGAAGCTCCTCCCAAAACTGATCAACCCGCCACGGTGAATGTAGGTAACGAGGAAGAGCCTCCTCAGGGAGAAGTCAATAGGATAACCGTTGCTGCTCAAACTATCTCTGCCCCATCGAACAACGAATCTGAACGCCGTGCGTCATTGAGTAACATCCGCTCTGAATTAACTTCCTTGCCCTTGAAACCTTTAACGACTATGACACCTGGGTTCAGCAGCTTGCCTCATCCATTGGCAATGTTGCTTAGAGGTATCTCTAAGTTTTCCGTCAACACCACCAGTGACGTAATTTCATTTTTAAGATTTCTAGTGGAATTTCAGGATCATGCCCTTGTGTTTTCTCTTTCCCCATGTCAAATTTTGCAAATTATCTATCCTTATGCTATTGGTGTTCTATCTGACAAAATAGTTAGAGCCATTGCCGAGCAATCTTCTATTGAGGATTTCCACGCCCATTTGCTAGCTAACTTCATCCCGGCTAGGGCCAGGTCCTCCCTTATTCAGAAATACTATTATCGGGTACAGCGCTTGGATGAAAACCTGGCAGACTTCATCCAAGATATTAAGTTTTATACTAGGGTGTTTGCTCTCCACTTCCCTGAGGATCAGATCGTGCAAGCTATTGTTGAAGGGATTTCACCACCCTACAGGTCATATTTGTGTTTCGCGGCGTGCCCGCAAACCTTCTCTGAACTGGAAGCATTAGCCGTCTCTGCGGAAGGAGTTAGGTATGCCGATTCCTTGCGTGTGGCGAAAGAACCCCCGCCTTCCTTTAGTAACACTCGGCCTCCACCTCGCCGACCAGTCAATCCCCGTAAATGTTATGCTTGTGGGTCGCCTGACCATCTGCGGAATAAGTGTCCTCTGATCAAGTCAAGTGGGACAAGGAATGGAGTAGGGTCATCACAAGGCTGTTTTAAGTGTGGGGCCTTCTCACATATCGCCAAGAATTGCCCAAACTCAAATAGCACCCCCTCCTGCTCAACTTCTGGTGCAAATTCCAGCTATTCCAATAATAAAAAGTGACTAGTGGCGTCGGCTGAGCCGACTAATCCATCTTCCCGAGACTTAGCCCCTAGTAAACAGGTTGTAAATGCAGAGAACGACCAGCCTTCAAATTCATCTTTTGAATGCCCTAAAGAGTGTCTTAGGATTGCGGCGGATACCCCCGCACCTGTTCCTTTTCTTAAGATTGAGTTAAATAACGAGCCTATAACAGCTCTCTTAGATTCAGGCAGTGTTTGTTCCATTATTTCGGCTGATTGGTATTCTAAATTGAAATCTGTTTGTAAACTCCCTGACTATGTCTCTTCTCCTGTTCAATATGTTTCGGCTAATTCATCTCCATTAGAAATTCTAGGTTCCATACATGTCAAAATTCGGGTTTTTAAGTTTACATGGAAGATCAAATTGTTTGTGGCCAAGCGTTTGTCTTGCCCCATCATATTGGGAGCGGACTTCATTTCTCACACTGGTCTTGTGCTCGATCTCCAGAGTAGGTCGTGCATATTCAAATTTGCGTCCAATTGTAGAATTCCCTTGTTAAAGTGTAATTCTGTATCATGTTCATCTATTTCGCCTACCCAGGATGAGATGTTGTTAGACCTTAGACATCTACCTGAGGAGCAGGCTGATAGTATTCGGAAACTGTGTCAGTCGTTTCCCGAGGTGTTCTCTGATACTCTTGGTGTTACTGACCTTATTGAATACAAAATTGAGGTCACGGATTCAATTCCTGTCCGTTTTCCACCGTATAGGCTATCTCCACCTAAAATGAAGGCTCTGAAAGAAATCATCGATCAGATGTTGAAGGATGGTATTATTAGGCCCTCTAAGTCAGCGTATTCTTCGCCTATTTTTCTAGTCCCGAAACCCCAAGGAGGCTTCAGGCCTGTCATTGATTACAGGGCTCTCAATCGGAAGGTGGTGTTGCAATCTGTGCCCCTTCCCGACCTTCATTCTTGCTTTTCATGGTTTCGTAAGGCCAAGTTCTTCACCATCTTGGACTTGAATCAGGCCTATAATCAAATTCCCCTTGCCGAAGAGTCTAAACATCTTACAGCGTTTGCCACGGACTGGAATTTATATGAATACAACCGCGTGCCTTTCGGGCTCCCCACGGGGGCAGCTGTGCTCACTAGGCTACTAGATAGGGTCTTTTCCGACATCAAATTTGAGTACTTATATCACTATTTGGATGATGTCGTCGTATTTTCCGAAACCTTTGAAGAACATCTAGATCATTTGCGAGAAGTTCTCAATCGCCTTCGTAAGGCTGGGTTAACTGTTAAGTTGTCCAAGGTTGCCTTTGCTAAGCCCTCTATGTCATTCCTAGGGCATATTGTGTCACCTGATGGTGTAGCAGTCGATCATTCTAGAACACAGGCCATCCGTGATTTTAAACCTCCTAAGGACATCAAAGGTATCGCTAGATTCATTGGTATGGTGAATTTCTTCAGGAAGTTTATTCCTAACTTCGCTAATAGAGCGGCGCCCTTAAACCTTCTTCGTAGGAAAGGCATCAAATTCGAGTGGGGACCTTCTCAACAAGCCGCTTTCGAAGATCTTAAATTAGCTCTCTGTAATGCCCCTGTACTTGCTATGCCTGATTTCTCGAAGAAATTCATCGTCCAAACGGACGCGTCGTCGTCAGCTGTAGCTGCAGTCCTTCTTCAAGAGACTGAACTAGGGAGGCGTCCCATCGCCTATGCATCTAGGACTCTATCGGTTCAAGAAGCCAAGTATTCCATCTATGAGCTCGAAGGGTTGGCAGTCTTATTCGCCTTAGAAAAGTTCCGTCTCTATCTGGAACATGTCAAATTCGACCTGGAGACAGATAATCAAGCCTTAAGCTGGGTCTTAGGTAGGCCGCGTCGTACTGGTCGTATAGCCCGTTGGGCCATCCGTGTTTCTGCCTTCCAATTTGATGTACGACATATCAGAGGTACCGAAAATGTTGTTGCTGATGGACTCAGCCGTATGTTTCATAACGACGTCGAGACCCACGAACCGGTCGATAGTTCATCACCTTCCGAGTCCATACTATCTGGTGTTAATGCCATCTTAACAGGTGCTCCCATGCTTTTTAGGGATATTGAGAAATACCAACGTGAAGATCCGACGCTGGCTCCTATAATGGAAGCCCTTTCTTCTGGGGAACATGTTGTCCCTTATGTTCTGAGGAATGGTGTTCTATGTTGCCCTTCGAGGCATGATAAGTTGATGAAAGTTGTTGTTCCAGCGGTTCTTGTACCTATGATCTTCAAATACTATCATGAGACCCCATTGGGGGGGCATCTTGGAATCTTTAAAACTCGTGAAAAGATTCGTGAAATGTTCATATGGAAAGGTATGGACGGTGAAATTCGAGAACTTGTAAAAGCTTGTAAATCTTGTTTGATCAGTAAACCCACCATGTCCACTAAAGTAGGCCTTTTGTCTTCTCATCAAGCGTCGCGCCCCATGGAACGCCTGTATATCGATTATGTGGGACCCTTCCCCCAGTCAAAGGGTAATGCCAACAAGTTCATCTTTGTGTGTGTAGATGGTTTTACAAGATTTTCCTGGTTATTTCCGACTAAGCTGGCTACCGCTCAGTCCACCATTACTTGCCTAAATTCTATTTTTGCTTCTTTTGGTCCGTGCCAATACATTGTATCTGATAATGCTAAAGCTTTTACATCAAATCTGTTTCGTAAATTCTGTTTTGACTTGTCCATCTCTCATGTAACTACATCTGCTTATTACCCTCAACCATCTCTGGCTGAACGGGTTAACCGCAATCTCAGGTCCGCACTTATTGCCTATCATCATGAAGATCATTCTAGGTGGGACACGTCCCTGCATTGGTTAGCTTTTGCTTTGAATTCGGCGGTTCATGAATCTCACAAATTTACTCCAGCTTCTTTGATGTTTAAGTTCGTTCCCAACACGCCGCTCTCTAACCTCTGGTCTCTGAATGACATTCTGCCCGAGACAATAGATCCGGACAACATTAAAGATCTTTGGAAGAAGGCTAAAGCTAATCTTAAAGTGTCTCATGAAAAGGTTAGGGAAAGGTATGATCGTGGACGGAGACCCACCACTTTGAAGGTAGGTGACCAGGTTATGGTCAAAAATTTTGTTCCCGCGGGCAAGCTTGCCCCCAGATTTCATGGGCCTTGTATCATTCTCGATTTTCTTACGCCGGTTACCTTATTGCTAAGTAATCCAGCCACCGAGAGGATATTTAGAGTTCACCTGTCCCAGGTGAAACCGGTGTAATTTCTGTGTTAACTTGCTCCATATTATTTTGAAAGGATATGAAGGTTATATTTTTTTTGAGTTTCACTTTTAAGGCATTCTGCCCCTTCTGTAATATTTTGGTTTTAGATGTAAGCCTTATGTAAAACCTGCCCCGACCCGTTAAACTGCCATCCTGTTCTTGCCATGGCCATTACCACGCTCCCGTCTCCTGCTCCACTCTACACAGTGGCTTAATGAATACCATGAATATCTGCACGCCGCTGGCCCCTCACTCTCTCTACAAGCCTGTACCCTCAAAGAAAATAATTGTCCAACACAATTCTGCCGCCTAGCTTTAATGTTTCAGCGCCCCCGCAGCCGCGCAGCGCCGTGCAGCGACTGGGGAGGGGGATGGGC
Organism: Anabrus simplex; assembly: GCF_040414725.1. Lineage (NCBI taxonomy): Eukaryota > Metazoa > Arthropoda > Insecta > Orthoptera > Tettigoniidae > Anabrus > Anabrus simplex. The sequence goes on along the minus strand of NC_090266.1, from coordinate 580,429,669 downwards.
CCCCTCCTCTCCAGCGAGGACGACATGTGCACGGCGAGCCGGAGCTCACCTCCCGGCCAAGGCTGATGTGCGGCGCACGATCTGCTACATGCCCGCAGCCTGTATCTGTTCACCGCGGGCGCGGCGTACTTCAACACCTCTGCTCCCCTCATAGTGCGGGCGAGCGGTATCTCAGGGTACTTGAGGGGTCCGAGCGGCCTCCGTTGGACGCAAGCTGCAACGGCCGGTCTGGCCATCCGACTCAATCTACATCAACTACATGGACAGTCATCATAAGCAATAATTACATTTGGGAATTTAACAACAATATTTGGTGGACATTGCAAAATTTTTCTTCACCTTTAAGTATTAAAAGTTTATCTTCAGAAATACAAATTCTACTAACATAAAAACTTTACTGCACCGGCAACAACAAAATTTTGAAATTGCAACCAACCAAATTACTAAAATCTTATAAATGCTTCCGCAATTAATCTTAATATCAACATCAAAACTTGGACCTTATTTTGGAAACAAAGCTTATGTTCTTCTGTGTTACCCCTTGGAGGAACTTTTGGGGGGGGAGGTCTGTACCGGGCGGTACACCTCTACTCTGTTTATTTAAAAGTTGCGCCAGTTGAAACACCTCTTCTGGAGGAAGGTTGAACTTTATCTATTCTATTAATTCTCTACTTTCTCAGAAGATGTCACCACGTGGAAAATTTTGAGTTTTTGAACTGTGTCACTTTTGATGTGTTTTTGTTTCGCTTGAAGTAAGAAGTGGGAACTTTCTCTTCTAGAGGACACTACTGAAGAATTACAATAGTGCAACCTAGTGCGAAATCAAAGAACTATTTTGTTGGAGAAATTTTTATTTCAAAAGTTTGTTTCTTGTTAAATTTCTTTCTGTTATTGTTTAAGTTGGCTGTATACCCCTCTTTTTCCCCTTAGTTTGGATCTAGCCAATCCCGAATTTCTTTAATTAATTTTCCACCAATAATGTGTTTCTTTTTCCTCTATGTAGGGGTTTCTTTTCCCGAACCAATAAAGATTTTGTGGGAGGGTGTTTTATTTCCCCTAACGCCTAGAATCTTCCGCGAGAGGATATAAACTGCTGATTTTGGGGTCTCCGGGCCACTTCTGTTCCATCTTTCAGTGTATTAAGTACATAGCAGGAGGCGGGGAAGCGCCTCTTTCCTCGGCAGCGATCTTCTACCAGGTAATGGCCTATTAATATCTTCCTTTCTTGCTAGGTCGGCAGTTTAACTCTCGCGGCGGGTTCGAAGCGTTTTCAATCATGTAACCTTTTCCTAAAATGTAACTACTCTTTTCTTCTTTTTCTTGTAAAGTTACATATTGGGATAGAGAGTGCTAACCCTCTCGAGCTCCCACTCACATTTGTTTTGAGGTGAACTTATTTTCTCAAACTTTTCTTCGTTTATGTAATGTAAAGTGTTCTTCTCTAAGTCACCTCTGTAGTATGGGATTAGCCCTTGCGTTAGTGGCCCAGAGCCAGATTAGGTTTTAAAAGCAAAGGGTATTAGGAGTGCAAGTTCGCCTCCTCTCAAGTTGTATTTTAGAGGTCATGTATTAATCTTTTCTCACCTAATAGACCTCAGTAGGTTGGGTATTTTACCCCTGTGTATATGTCCTTTGAGGACAACTTGAAAGTTGAGTTTGGTGTGGCCTGGGAGAGGCTTAACTTTAAGAGCGAGTGGCTCTTTTCTAAAACTGAGAGTTGTATGCCTCGAGGAGGCTTTGCTGTGTAATTTGGAGCAAAGGCTCCAGGGTTTGAGTGGGGTCTTCTGCCCCTTTTGTTAAAATTGGTATATCGTAAAGTTGAGCTAGTTGCTCAAGAATTGTGTTTTCAGGGCTCGAAGCCCAAATTCTTTAATCCCTGTAATTGTACATTTCAAGTTGTATTTCGGCTACTAAGTACCTGTTCTATTTGTTGTTACCTAATTTTGAAAAGAAAATATAACCTTGTTAAATTTTAAAATTTAATTTCTCTTTAGTAGCTTGAGACCTATTCACCACCCAGCACCTTCTTTCATGCTTAACTACCACAAAAACTCGGTAACAATGCCATTAGTCAGAAAATTGAAGCGGTCATTAGTGAGAAAATTGAAGCTCAGGGTATTAGTATTAATAAGAAGATCGATGATGTTAGTAATAAGATAGATCATACTGTGTTAGAAATAAGTAAGCAAATTAATAATTTAGAAAGTAAGGTAAATAGGGAGTGTAGTGACATCAGAGCTGAGATGGAATTGGGTCTGAGCAATCTCCATACTGAAATCGAGCAAGTTAGTGAGACATGCATCAACCAAGGGCATAAGATTGATGAATTAGGCGCCAAGATCGCGTCTAAAAAGGGGGAAAATCAATGAGTTAGTGGAAGATAGGTTTGAAAAGATAACCAATACAGTGGGGCAAGAAACTAGGAAATGTATTAGTAGGGTAGATCATGTGGAAAGAAAACTTGGAGAAGTAGGAGATCTAGAGAGTGAACAAAAATCATTATCACAGAAGGTGGGAGAATCGGAAAGAAGTTGGCAGAATTAAGAAAAATTCAAGAAAAGTCTGAGGAAACAGTGGAAGAAAAATTTATGAGTTGCCAGAGAGTACTCCAGCAAGAAGTGCGTGATAGTAAGAATGTACGTGAGATAATTGTAAATAATGGTTTAATCACTAGAGATCATGATATACCTAAGTTTTTGGGAAAGAATTTAACCCGATGGAATTTATGACAGTAGTAGAGAAGAAATTTGCTGTTCAATTAAGAGACGATATGATTAGCTGGGAAACTGTATTGGAGATCTTAGCTAACGCTTTCGTAGGAGAGACTAAGTCTTGGTTTCAGGTATATAGAAGCTCGATGTCTAGTCTAACTGAATTTAAGGAAAAATTCATAGCTAAATTTTGGAGTGAAGGTGTTCAGAGTAGAGAGAGAGAGAGAGAGAGAGAGAGAGAGAGAGAGAGAGAGAGAGAGAGAGAGAGAGAGAGAGGGAGAGAGTAATGTTTGGCAGGTATAATTCTAACGAGGGTGTTAGAATGACAGAATATTTTTGGCTCATGTTTTGGTGTGGAGAAATTTAGAATGTATTGGACCTGAGGCTGATATAGTTAGACTTATGGCTAAGCACTATCCCGATAGAATAAGAGAAGCTGTTTGTATGCAAAAAGTGGAGACTATTAAGGAAATGGAGATTTTGTTGGAAAGTTTTGATGCTTTAGGTAGTAGCTTGAATAATAGTAGGACACTAAATAGGAATGTAGAAGGAAGGGGTAACCAATCTAATAATCAGGAGAGGCCTATGAATAATCGTAACTACAGAAGAGAATATCAGGAGAGACCTAATAATAATTTACACAGGGAGAGAAATTATCAAAATAGTTCGGAACATTTCAGGACTGGGAGGCGTGATTATGGAAATCAACCAGAAGCTGGGAGGCGGGAGAATCCAGACCATAATAATAATAATAATAATGACGCTAGAGGAAATAGGCAACAGGGTAGGCCGACTGAGGTGTGTAACCAACAAGTCGTAACCGAACCAAGTACTTTAAACGCGCAACGGACTGTATAAACAGGTCACTGAGACAGTCCGTAAATGGTGAGTTCACGTATAAGGTAGATAAGTATGTGAATGTCGACCAGCCTATAGTTGTAAGTGAACATGATTGTGACCTAAGTAGCAATAATTCAAATGTTTTAAGTGACGACTTAATCGTAGACAATAAATTTTATAAGTGTAATTTAAATTTAGATATAAGGCAAGATTTGTTAAGTGATCTTATATAATGTAATGAGGATAATTTAAGTAGTGTTACTGTTACACCGACGATTGAACTGCTGATTTGGGGCAGAAAAGTTAAGATTTTGTTGGACTCTGGTAGTGAGAAGTCATGTGTAAATTCCAAGCTGTATGAGAAAGTTTTGAGAGAGAATTATGATTTAGCGGAAATTCCAGTGAGGAATACGTTCATCGTAACAGCAGTTGGAAACAAGTCTCAAAGGGTGAATAAACAAATAGCTGTCCCCATTACATTAGTGGAGAATGTATTTTCCAACCGTGCTTAGTTGTGCCTAATTTAGTTTATGCCGTTATTTTAGGTACTGACTGGTTAACGTGTCACAAGGCAAAATTAAATTTTGATCTGTGTAATATCAATCTTATTTGGGGAAAGAGTAGCAGGGAAGTCAGGTTACCATATGATGTTTTGTCAGAAATTAGTACGAATAAAGTGTGTTCTAGTACGGAAGGGTCTTGTGAGATTCCTACTATTATGAATAATATTGATGTCTGCCATGTGTCTATACAGAGAGATTCTAGAGATGAATTGTATGAGACAGTGGAGAAATGTAATTTAGCGGAGAGTCAGAGGGACGAATTGTGTGAATTGTTGATATCACATTGTGATGTTTTTAGTGACCGGCCTGGTAGGACACATCTTTACGAACACAAATTTATGCTCATGATAACTTTTGGAAGATTAAATTGGATGAATTTGAACTTGGTGACAAGGTTTTACTCAGAGTGCCACTCCCGTCATCAGCAGAAGCTGGTAAATTTTCTAAGTTTTTCTTGTTATATCAGGGATACTTCACCGTAGTGAAACCGATTGGGAAATGTGCTTATTCATTAGAAGACAAGGAAGTAAATATCGTAGGCACATACAATATAAGAAAACTTAAGAAATATATCATGTGAGTTTGTTGATTAATTCTCATTACTATGTTAATTCACCATGTTTTATGAAGCTGGCATTGCGAACAGGACTTCAGTGAAATTAGCGTGTGTTGTGATATTAATAGAAGCACGGCATTGCAATAAACTCCAGTGCTTGGAGAAAGTGTATATAATGAAATGTCTTCGAGAATTACTTTTGGACACTAAATGAACGTTTGAAACGACAGAATTGAGAAAGTAATGTACTGTAATCTCTGTATGTAAATAATACTGTATAATCAAAGTGAAAGTGATAATTGATCAATGTTTTATATGTGTAACAACGAACATCCAGATGGATGATACTATGTACCCAATTTGTAAAAGGGCATTTTTATACATGTATATATGGTGTACTCGATTTCAGGTGATTATGTATATATTTCATGAATCAATCGATTCATTTAACCGATTATTTCATGAGGGAGGGGTTCTGTAACCGTACAACAGGGTTACAGATTCCATTCAGTATTTATTATTATTATTATTATTATTACTATTATTATTATTATTATTATTATTATTATTATTATTATTATTATTATTATTAACAACCTGATTCATTAGATTTTATATTCTGTTTCTCATCACTTAGACTGTAATAATTAGATATCACGTATATTATTGTATTTAATCATAGGTTAAGTGAAATTTGTTTGTAATTATTCTGTATTGTAGTAAGTGAGATTTGTGGATTTCATATAGTCATGCTATGGCTTGTAACTATGGCTAGATGAGCTGGCATAGTATTTTGGAATCGAGGCTATGTTTAACTGAGAATGTTGTGTGCAAGTAGAATTCCCGGTGACGCATGAAACTTAGTCATCTGCAATCCGCTTGGGCACGCTTAAACAACACTTGACTGATGACATCAGTGCGTGGGCACGTGATTGCGACCAAGTGTCAGTATTCGCTAGCTACTGTATGTTGAAGTGGAAGGGATGAACAGAGAGTAGGGAGATGAGTCGTCATCGCGAGGTTATAAAAGTCGATGCAACGGTGGTGAGAGGTATTCAGATCATATCTATCAGATCATATGTATCAGTCAGATGTATAAAATGGAAGAAGTGGTTTTAGAGTGATGGTCAGAGCTAAGAGTTGTGTTTGAAGAAGTAATAATCGAGGAGGTCTACAAGTGGTGTTTGTATCCCAGCAGAGACGAGTACTATGCTGATAAAGAAACATCATCTTCTTGTGAGGATGGACTTCACAAGATGTTTCAATAATATTTTCCAATTTCTTATAATATATTGAGTGGACGTAATTACATTGGAGCTCCCTACACGCGTACATGGTATGTAGGCCAACTCCTTGTTATATAAGAAGATAACAGCAGACGGCTCCCGATTTCAGCTCATAGGTTTTCCCTGGAATTTCAAGTTCAACAGCGGTGTATGCAGACATCAGGTAATTAAAGCATCAGACATGTTATGCATTCATAACATGAAGAAGAATGTAATCAGCGGCGATATCACATCTCACTTCAAGTTCATGCCAATAGCATTTTTTGTTTAGATTAAATTTTCTTTTTCATATTACCGCAAATCTCACTAGATATATTTTTTGTTAAATTAAAAAACGTTAATGCTTGTTCATTGTGACGTAAATTATAGTCATAAACTCAGTTTTATTTTAATTATAATAAGTGATTCCAGTTCCATATACAATCCTCAATTGTGGAAATGCAACAGTAATTTAATATTGTCCTGATCAATATCCCAGTATATTGCCAAATATGTGAGTTTATCACCTCACGCCTTGAGATAATTGATATAAGAGGTATGCTCTACCAAATTTTGTTGTTTTTATTTAAAAAGCAACTGGCGCTCAAATAAGTGTTATGTATATTGTGTGAAGGAGATGAATGTATAAGAGTAGTGGTTGGAGTAGCCACATTAGAAGCACGTAGTCAGACCGAAGGTCTATAACAGAGACGTGAGCCGAGTCCATCTATCAGTCCATTATTCAGTCAATAAATTAGGCACGTTCGTGTGCTCAATACGGACATTCTTTTGACCCAACAAGCAGTGAAAAATGAACGAGAACGGGAACAGTGTAAATAATCCCTAGCAACAAGCAGAGAACAATGAACTAAAACGGGAAGTGTGTAAATAATCTCTATCCAGCCAACTAGAACAGGTATCCCATTGAAAGAAACTTTAAGAGGGCCATCTTTGCCTCAGACCAGACCAGCTGATTGGAAATTATGCAGATGTGGGGCAGTGTCACAAATTACGTTGAGAGAGTGAGATTATCACAGTGAGTTTTTAAGAATAAATATTAATATTAGAGCATAGCATCAAGTTGTAGAAGAGGTGTCTGTTATCAGTGTAAAATGTGCCAATTTGGATGTACACCAAACTTCACCATGACAACGCTAATTGTTAACATGGCCTAGGTCCAAGGAAGGTGCCATGGGGAGCATGGGGTAGCCGGACGAACGTAGGTTGGAGAATGTAAGTTCCAGATCACTGAAATGTTGTTTCAATAATACGTACACAATTCACTATATCCGTGGCCACGCTGTCATCCGCTAGATAAAATCATGTCAACTTTTCTTTATATTATGTTACGGAGAGGAAAGCTAATATCGCTTTAAATGTAAAATTGTAGGTCTAGTACCAAAAGTTACGGACATCTCGTGAATTAATATTGAGGGCCAGACATTGAATCATTATCTGGTTAACGTGTATCATATTATTATGAAGGCCTACAAGATTGAGGGACATCTGCCGTGTTGCGGTTGGCATTAATTACTCAATTGACTCAAAGATGTGAATTTTAACAGGTTTCCAAGATAACGTCAGAATAGGTAGATAGTGGTATCCATGGGAAGACCTGTCATTGATTATTACATGCAGTAATAAAATAATTGGGAACTTAGAAATAAAGAAAACTGTTCTGCGTTGTTTAGGTAACAGTGAGTAAACTGATACAGTGCTGACCGGATGTTTAGAAGTAAGTTAATATCTGATGTAAATGAATATCGACCAACAAGAAAAATGAGAAAAATCCCCGCAAGAGGAGGAAAATGTTACACTGATGTACCAGTAAAAATGATCCTGGATTAACAAGTGAGTAGCTATTGAGCAAAGGCCTACGAACAAGGATGTAAAGAATATTAGATAAGCTCCGATCAAATAATGAGCCAGAAATAAGAATCTACATTGAAAGTAAGAAATGATATAAAGAGGGACTAGCCGTTTAGTAATAGACAAGGGCAGGCGTCTACTTATAAATGCTCGAGTACAACAGATAAGGACCGCCTTAATCAAATCCAGACGCACTGGGAATATTTAACTGACATTGAGTTTATTCCAGATTGTGTCCTCTCATGCGAAGCAGAGTTAAAGTGATGCCCAATTATTTTATACTTTAAAATTACACCCGTGAATAATCATATTAGCAATGTTAATAATAAAATTATAGACAGCCGACAAGGGAACATTTTGCTACGGAAGTGAAATAATATTAGATATGCATAAATACATACATTACCATTATAGACCTTCATGCCTTTCAGCGTTCAGTCTGCAAGCCTCTGTGAATTTATTAAATGTTTCCACAATCTTCTATTTGCAACTAGTGCTGTGGCCACATTTAGTTCTATACTTCTTATATTTAATCGCTAGAAACTGAGTCTAACTATCGTCGTCTTGGTCCCCCTCTACTCCTTTTACCTTCCATAACAGAGTCCATTATTCTCCTAGGTAAACTATCCTCCTCCATTCGTCTCACATGGCAAATATTATTCATTACGGTATAGTTTAACAAAGAATACAAAGAAAATGACACTAGTCACGTATTCACTATTATTATTACGTACATACAGTATATTATCATTATAGACGGTTGTGCCTTTCAGCGTTCAGTCTGCAAGCCTCTGTGAATTAACCAAACGTCGACGCAAACCTCTACTTTTAACTAGTGCTTTGGCCTCATTTAGTTCCACACCTCTTTTCTTTAAATCGTTAGAAACTGTGTCTAACCACCGTCGTCTTGGTCTACCTCTACTTCTCTTACCCTCCATAACAGAGTCCATTATTCTCAAACTCCATTCGCGTCTCATGACACCACCACCGAAGCCGGTTTATGCGTACAGCTTCATCCATCGAGTTCAATCCTAACCTCCTCAGTCCGTATGCATCATATGCTCTACATATGGTTTTGTTTACTTACAATAATACAAAACAATTTAAAGGAACAAATAATAATGGTAGGGAAGTCAACTCTGAGTCCTGATGTAGCATATATGCTACACGCCATAAAACAACTTGGTGAAACATACTAATTTTCTATGGTGAATTCTTAAAAATTATTTGAGCAAAATATAACACATCGAATGCAGAACAGTTTCGGGACTGAAGAGGCTAAATTAGCCTTTATCTCCTCATTCCAAGTACCCTCCTGCCATTGTTCGCACCTGTTTATACCAGCAATCATTCTCGCCACTTTCATGTCACTTACATCTAACTTACGAATAAGATATCTTGAGTCCACCCTGGTTTCGCTCCCGTAAAGCAAATTTGGTGAGTAAACAGATCGATGGAAGCATATTTTCATCCCGGAGCTGACTTCCTTCTTACAGAACAGTGTTGATCTGAACTGTGAGCCTTAGTTGTTGATAGTTACCAAAATTAAAAAAACATAATAATAATTACGTTGAATTATGTAATTGACACTGCTCCAGTAAATAATTAGTAGTTTACTGAGAACACACCCCAGTTTGGGAGTTTACTGCTCCCTGTGACATTTCTATTATCTAAATTAGCCGCTGATTACATTCTTCTTCATGTTATGAATGCATAACATGTCTGATGCTTTAATTACCTGATGTCTGCGATCCGTGACGTCATTCGAACGTGTCAACGGCGGAAGAGTCTTAAGTCGTTTTGTGCACTAATTCAGAAGAGCGCGTGTGTGTGGCGTGCCCAAGCCAAGTCGAAAAAATAGTGCCTATCAAATGATGTCATTTATCCAACTAATTGAATATGTATAAATTTTAAATGTCCATGAACACTACCGCCGGAAATGTAGCAAGTATGTAGTCACCTTCAAAACTCTCGTAATTACAGTTTAGTTAAGTCAGAAAAGTTACAGAAATTTTCTTGGCGGCAAGGGGAGATGCCCGGAGAGAGGGGGTGGTGTCTATAAACATGGAGGGACGCCATGACGAAGCCCCTGCATTTTGTATCACGAGGCGGAAGACAGAGGGTTGAGCTGCTCTGTAAAATCGAACGACAAAAGTAGACTAAGTCCAACCCACAGATTTTAGCCATTGGGCTAGGGTCTTGACTCCATGTGGAGATAGTTTTTCTTGAGTGAAAATAAATTGTACCAAAAGGACGGTCAAGGGACCGAACAAATTTGTAGTGGATGAAGAAAGTAATCCGTGTGCGGAAATAATTACAGTCCATCGTGTGCGCTCAACATGAACATGTGAAGGGCATTTTCTCTTTTTTTATGCTTTATTTCCAGGAAACCGGAAGAATAAAATGATCTGTACAGCCAAAAATGTAAAAATGGCTAAATAAAAATGCCAGGGTCACAGGTGAGCCCAATGATGAACGATGGCGTGACATAAGGTATGTGACTTACCATTTTAACACCTATTATATCTTGTTTCATGATGTCTAAAATATGTGTAATTGAAGGGAGTACATACGACGCAGTTTGGTCGTCCCTATGTGGTTTTTGTAAATGTCAGAATACGACGAAAAAAGGGTCATTAGTTTTATTCCACATGGATACAATTTTGAAGTCTTGCGAGTGTCATATGATGTTGTAAAAAGTTATTAAATAGGGTTTCGAAGTGATATCACGTCCAATGTAGATCGTCATTTCCGTGTGTTTATTGCCTATATTTTGTGATGTCAAATTGAGATGTTCATTCGAAGTAAAATTTTCCTGTCTGAAATTTTGACGTAAATAATATGAGAAACCCATAGTTAACCATTTTCAATCGAGTGGAAGCGCGCTGTCTGGTGAGAGTATAGAGTGATGAATTTGGTCACGGTGTGAAACGTTTTTCTAGGCCCATTTAAACTGTGTCTGACTGACAATAAAAAAAAGATTTAGTAGAATTTTTCAGTCATTTCGTGAAAATCCAGTTATTAAAATACGATATCATTGTATGCGAAGTTATTCATTATTAAGGCACTGTGCATTATTAGACGTCGTGGATTCTAGTAAGGATTTTATTCCAGTTCTTTGTCAGTGATAGTCGTGAGTTTGGAAAACAGAGGTTAGTTTTGTCGTGTGAGTCGATATGAGATTTGTGAATCAGGTTGAAGACCTGTCAATGAAGCCGGGACTTGTGGAAGCCCGAGGAAGGTTTTGTATAGTCTTTGGGGATGGAAAGTAGAAGTAGGGAATCCATGGCGGTATTAATTCCCGACCAGTACAATAAGTGTGGGCATTTTGAAATATAATCTATGTGCATTTTGTTGGTTAGGATATCGTATTGGTGTAAATATGTCGGCAGAGTTTAAAGGTTGCATTCTGAGAGGCCAGTTAGATAGAACGACCAGATGTCTCACATCACTGCCAAGCGGGCTTGGGGCGAAATGCCGTCAGCTGATAGGGGTTCGCCGCTGGGATAACGGGACATGCAGAGTGTGTTACGCATGGCATTGAGATTCCATTTCTCGGCAGGGGATAACGTTAAATGTTGGATTTAGTTGAAATTTTCATCCGGGAATAACGTGTGTGTTATTAGACACTGTAAATTTGTTTAATTGGGAACGTAATGTGCATTTGATACCACGGACTTAGCATATAATAAGCAAGATTGGCCAAATTCAGGGTTGTCCAAAATACAGAGCGATGAGAGTGATGATTGTTTTGCCTGTGAGGGGTGTGCAAATTTTATAAAATGTAGTGACGAAATATGACATCGTAATTATATGGCGAGTTGCTTTTGGTTTGTACGTAATTATTAGGGTTATCCAAGTTTTAATAATGGCTAGGGTTAGATTAGATTTAAAGTGTGAGATCATGAAACAAGAAATAAACTGGACATGAATGATGTAATAGTTCTTTTCCAGATATCGGAATCAACAGATAAACATCACTGGATTAAAATTTTACATCACAATTGCGTAGGAATTTGTGAAGAAACCATTAGTCCACGGAGATAGAATTTGTTGTTCTTTAAGATTTCACTAAATCATTTAAATTTATTTAATTATTAAATTCAGTGAAACCGCATTTTGAAATAACTTTAAATCAAGCGAATAACTTGGAGATGCATTCTGGAAATCTTAGTTTGTTTCCTGGGGAATGTGTAAATGTTAACGTAACGATTAAGGGGACATATCCGTAGGTAATGGATTTTACTGCCACAAAGTATTGTGAACATTGCTATTGTTGTATTATTTAAATTTGATTGATTGTGCAGTGAATGTGCTGGGGATAGTAAAGTGGAAACTTTGGTCATCAACCGATGTAACTTAAGAGTTTAGCCTTCAGCTTAGAAACTTGGATGATCAGGGGGTCATCAACCTCAGTGATTTAGATTAGGGCCTTATGCCACTGTAGCCACTGCGGTCATCATCTATAATGACTTTAAAGTAACTTAGAAGTTTAGATGTCGGTCCATGACTTAGTCACAGGTCACATCGATTCAATTAATGGTCCATGCCGTATAACCACTGTGTGGCACACACCGATTGAACTGCCTTAATTATATCCAGAGTCCAGAGTTCGTGCTACGAGGTCTGGACCATAAAGAATCACTATGATGGCACATGTAGTCTCACATGGAAGCCGAATTTAAGGATTTCCAGACTTTCCTTTCTTTAATTAATAATTGAGACAATGGTTTCTAGTAAGAATGCCCATCAGGCTGGTACGTCAAAGGCTCACACCAGTGTTCTGACCCTCTATGTAAAATAATTGTGGTGTCCAGTGGACACAATTGAGTTAAATGCTACCATTGATAAAGCAGAAATGCTACATGAAACACTTGAATAAATAGGAACATTTTTTAAAAAACAAACCGTTCATTTAAGTAGATAGATTAGAATTACTGAACCCTACCTTTACCTCAGCAAGTGACGAAGAACCCGATACGACCCAAGGGACAGATCTGATGAACTTTGCTGATAGGTAAGAAAGGTAGGTATCCTACAGTATGGACCAAAAGGGTTCAATACCAAGAATACAATTGAGTTTTCATCATTTGTTGTTGCTTTTAATTGTTCAATACCAGGTATTTGACAATGAACTGAGATACTGAAAGGAGAGTCTGAGTGGCTCAGACGGTTGAGGCACTCGCTTTCTTACTCCAGAGCGGCAGGTTCGATCCTGGCTCAGTCCAGTGGTATTTAAAGGTGCTCAAATACGTCAGCCTCGTGTCCGTCGGTTTACTGGCACGTAAAAGAACTCTTGCGGGATTAAGTTCCGGCACCTCGGCGTCTCCAAAAACCGTAATAACGTAGTTAGCGGGACGTAAAGCCAGTAACATTATTACTGAAAGGAAAATGGAGATACATATGTATAGGGAAGAACTTAGCAATAGCCTTGTAATAGCAGTAGTAGTTGTTACGTAGACCTGCGCAATAGTTAGGAGATTGTGCTGGATGTAGTTTTATTTGACACTTGATATCGTGAGCATAGACATAGAATCTCTTTTTTTTTACATGGACATAACCCTTCATTTAAAAATTTTGCAGGATTTGGCTGGCATTCAAATTCGGCCGCCTTTCTGAGAAGCCAGCGTGATGTCACTTGGCTGCCAACCCCCTAACAACAATCTCTTTTCCATACTGACCACATAACTAATTGGTTATCTTATTTCCTCATCATCATTAAACGAACACCTTCATAATTCTGTAGTCGTCTGACTAAAAATACAGCTGCCCTCGGCTCATATATGAACTCTATCAAACATTCTTTAGCCAGTCTTCTAGTTCCGGTTCCTTAGGTGACCACGACATTTCGGACTTTAAACATCCCATAATCCATCTGATTACCGTCACCCGTCCTTGTCTTGTCCGCATTCAAAGTTCTGCAGAGCGGCCCAGCCTATGAGTTGCTTCAGCAATAGACGGCAATGGGCTTGTAAAAGCTTGAACTTAAGAAACCCCTGACGTCATCGCAGGGGCTGGTTTGGGCAGCGCTATTACTTTGTTACGCGGTGGGCTACAGCTCTTGTAGCAGTGCTATGTACTACAGAGAAGCGCTGTTTACGGAGCGGAGGCTCGGCGCGCTTTCAAACGGTGCCTCCGGAGAACCTCTGATTGAATGACAAGGGCAGAGTTTGAATTTGGTACGGTATGGGAAAACTGAACGAGCAATTTATATGCAATTTATATGTTATCGCCATTATTGCGCGAAACTACGTCCCTTCGTTAAGTTAATACTTTAATTATTTGGCAGTATTACAAAGAGCATGCTTACATTAAAAACATAATTATATATCAGAATCTCCAGTGTAGTTTAAACTTTTTACGGAAAAAGTGAACAAGTACCATACAGGTCATTTATAACATACTAGCAATTACCCGCGGCTTCGCTCGCGTGGATTTCGTAATTTGATCAAAGTAATCGTTCCTTGGCATTATACTAAGGTATTATCTGAAAATGCCGAATGCATAAAATCTCACCCATAAACTGAGATTCGTTTACCCCAGAATTTTTTTATAAACAATGTTTATGGAATTACCTTTTGGGGCTAAGACGACCATGAGACATAGAATTGTACACATCAGAAGTAGTCTTCTCTCAAGTCGAAAAAATAAATACATGTTTTTTAAACTTTTAAATGAGATTCCAAATACCTATTCCTACATCAGTAATATCTCCAGTTTTTGAGATATACATGAGTATCCCCATGAAAAGAATTCAACACCTTGATCAGTCCTTCCCTCAGCTCCACCCCCATCTACGTGTATTTTCCGAAAACAAAAATGTGTTTCTTTATTTTTAAACGAGATTCCAAATACCAATTTCCACGTCCGAACATTTTCAGCTTTTAAAATATAAGTATCCGCATAAAAAATAAATCATCTATTTTTCACTCCTTTTCACCCCCGTTAAGTACGTTCTCCGAAAACAAAAAAGGTTCACGTTCCTGTATTTTTAAAGGACTTTCCATACACCAAGTTTCTTGTCTCTAACATGTTAAGTTTTTGACATTTAATGTAGATATACCGGTTATTTATTATTTAGCTTATGATTAGTACATAACTCTACATACAAATATTCAAAAATATAACAAACAATATAACACCTTAAACAATCAACCAATCTCTAAAACAGTTCACAAACTTAAATCCAAGCTGTCCAACCATTGTACAACCCCGTCAGAAGCACACAGAAACTCCTTCAGCTGACCGGAGTATGACCTCCTAGTACATTCGGTGACAATATGACGGGTGGTCTGTTTCCTGTCACCATAGTCGCACTCTAGGGAGGAACGCATACCTCACATATGCAACAATGACCCACATCGTCCATGATTGGTGCGGACTCTGTTGAGAAGAACCCAAGTTCTTATGGGGAGATTAAAACCAGGTGGTGGTTGTTGGCAACTAAAGGGGGTCTGCCATTCATCTGGAGCTGAGTTGGTCCACTCCAACTGCATTCATCAGAACCGTTATAGTTCCTGTTGATGAGTTCCCTTGCAGTCTGAATGGGCGGAGATCTTGACTTCAGACGTCCATACCTAACAACCATATCCTCATGAATGGGAAGACTTGGGTTCATTGTTATCTTCCTGAATTCGCGAATTAGGTTGTTTTGTCTGCGAATCCTTGGAGGTGTTATGTGGCTCAAGACTGGCAACCAGAAAATAGGAGTAGATCTGACTGCGCCGCTGACAATGCGCATCGTCTGATTCAGAACAACATCAATATTCTTAACATAAGGGCTATTCAGCCAAACAGAAGAACAATACTCGGCTGTGGAGTATACCTGTCCCAGTGCTGACGACCTAAGAGTGGATGCTGATGCTCCCCATGTACAACCTGCAAGTTTCTGAAAGATATTATTCCTGGTCTTCAGTTTAGCAGCGGTATTCATTAAATGTTTCCTGAAGGATAGTGTCCGATCAAGAGTTACTCCAGGGTACTTGGGGTTAGGATTGTGTCATAGGATAGAGTTGTCGAGGGAAACATTCAAAATAATGTTTGCCTCCCTGTTATTAAGGTGAAAGAGACAGGTTTCCGTTTTGCTGGTGCCAGGTATCAAACACCACTTATCAAAGTACTCGCTCAAAATGACAAGGTCTCTGTTCAGAATTACTTCTATCTCATTGACATTGGATTGCTGAGTAACTATTGCTAGGTCATACGCGTAAGCGAATTGGAGTGATGTAGTGCGGGGTATATCGGCAATGTACATATTAAACAGCAATGGAGAGAGCACAGATCCTTGAGGGAGACCATTGTTGAGCTTTTCAAATTTAGTATGTTTGTTATCCATAACTACCTGGATCAATCTATCTGACAGCATGTTGTTTATGATTTGTGACATTACTCTGCATCCAACAAGTTTAAAAAACTTATACACAACTCCCTCTCTCCAAACCGTATCATAAGCGGCTGTAAGATCTATGAACACTGCACCACTCTTCAGTCATTTTTCATTTTAAAGATTCGCCCGCTTTTCCTATTATTTTGCACCCGTTTATTGGATTTTCAAAAAACGAAAAATACGTGTTTCATTATTTTTAAAGGGGTTCCTAATAACAGTTTTCATGTCCGTATGTCTTTAACCCCTTCAGTTTTTGAGATAAATGTATACTCATAAGAATAATTCAACTTCTTCTTCTTGACTTCTTTCCAACCCTCTCCCGCCTTAAGTGGACTTTCCGAAAACCAAAAAATGCGTTTCCTTTATTTTGAAAGGAAATTAAAAATACCAACTTTCACGTATGCAACAGCTTCAGTTTGTATGATAAAGTATCCTCGTAAAGGTATTTCATATCCTTATTTATTTCCAACCCCACACCCCCTAAATAGATTTTTCGGAAAAAACAAATGCGTGTTCCTTTCTTTTTAAAGAGGATTCCTAATACTAATTTTCACGTCTGTAACATCTTCAATTTTTAAGATACAAGTATCCTCATAAAAGTAAATCAAATTCTTTTTTACCTCCACCCCTTCTAACCGTTAATTTGACTCCACCTTTCCCAAAAGTACGTGTTTATTAATTTTTAAAGGAGATTTCAAATGCCAATTTTCACGTCCTTAACGTCTTTAGCTTTTGAGATATAAGTATCCTCATACAAATAATTCAACTAATTTTTCAAATCATTCACTTCCCTTAAGTGGATATTCCCAACTCAAAAGAACACGTGTTTCATTACTTTGAAGGAAAATTCCAAATACAAATTTTCATGTCTGTGACATCTTCAGTCTTTGAGATATAAGTATCATCATGAAAAGAATTTACCTCCTTTTTATTACTCCACCAACGCCCGTTAAGTTAGTTTCCTCCCGACCAAGAAATGTTCGTTTCCTCATTTTTGAAGGAGATTCCAAATACCAGTTTCCACGTCTGTAACCTTCAGTTTTGAGATATAAGTTTCTTATGAAAAAAATTCATTTTTTTACTTCCTTTCACACTCCCCACTCAAGTGAATTTTCTAAAAACAAACAGTACCAGCTTTCTTAAGAGAGCAATTATTATCACGACTGTAACATCTTCAGCTTTTCATATATAAGTATCCCCGTAAAAGGAATTCATCTCCGTTTTCATCCCCCGTACCAAGTTGATTACCCCCCACCAAATGCGGGTTTCTTTATTTTTAAAGGAGATTCCGAATACAAGTTTTCACGTTTGTATCATCTTTAGACTTTTCGGCATATACTTATTCATTATCATAGAAATAATTCAACCAATTTTTCAAATCTTCCACCCCCATTAAGGGTTTTTCCGAAAGCCAAAGAATACGTGTTTCCTTATTTTTGATGGAGATTCCAATTTTCACGTCTGCAACATGTTAAGTTTCTGAGATATACTGTAGATAATATTGAAAATTCACCCCCTTTTTCATTTCCCCTTAAGTGGATTTTGCGAGAAAAATAATTACGTTTCTTTACCTTTACAGGAAATTCCAAACACCGGTTTTCGAATCTGTAATATGTCGAGTGTCTGAGATAATTTGCATATATAGTCTTTCTTAAAATTCACCCCGTTTGTCACTCCTGTTCACCCCCTATTCATCGGATTATCCAAAAACACAAAAATACGTGTTTCTTTAGTTTCAAAGGAGATTCCAAATACCAATTTTCATGTCGGTAACATCTTCAGTTTTTGAGATATAAGTCCCCTCATAATAGGTGTTCAACCCATATTCCCCTTTTTTCATCCCCCAATGGTATTTTCCGAAAACATAAAATACGTGTTTTTTTTATTTTTAAAGCAGATTCCAAATACTAATATTTACGTCGGTAAACTTTTACGTTTTTGAGATACAGATATCATCATTTTAAAATTCACCACCCTTTTCTCTCCCTTATCGACGGAATGTCCAAAACTCCTCCCTTAGTGAGCACCTGCACCCTAATATAAATATATCTCCAAAGTTTCATTTCTTTATGTCCAGTAGTTTTGACTTGGCGATGATGAGTAAGTCAGTCAGTCAGTCAGTCAGTCAGTCAGTCAGTCAGTCAGTCAGTCAGTCAGTCAGTCAGTCAGTCAGTCAGTCAGTCAGTCAGTCAGTCAGGACATGTTATTATATATAGAAATTACGGTCCTTCATTATGTTAGTACTGTAATTATTTGGCGGTATTAAAGACAGCATTCTTACTTGCTAACATAATTACGTATCCAAACATAATTATGTACCATCAACAACAACACTCTTTCTTCTTATATAGTGTTTATCTATATATATAAAATAGCATGTCCTGACTGACTGACTGACTGACTGACTGACTGACTGACTGACTGACTGACTGACTGACTGACTGACTGACTGACTGACTGACCCAAGCTAACTGACCTTTCGCCATAAGACGCTGTGAATCTCGAGGGTGGCCCACAACCCACACACACACCCAGGACAAGGAGACTGCAAGCGCATTTCTCTGGGGTAATTCTCTTTCACACCGGCAAAGAAATCCAGGTCTCTGAATAGTGCTGATCTGCTGTACAGGGAGAGGATTTTCGAGACACCTGTACTTGGCACGACTTAGCAGTCTTCAATTTTTTAAAACAAGATTGAAAGCATTCTAAGGAATACATGCAAATACAAAATTCTTTGCCCCATCAGCGCTGGAGTAGATGGGGTTCAGTGCGCGCCACTGGTTAAGGCCTCATGGTGAACAGTTCCATGTACATAGTGTGTGAAAAGTTTATTTGGCGCCTTGCGTACCTGAATGGTCTTTACTGTTGTTTGTATATCTAGTTATGTGTGGCTAGGAGAGGACAGGTAAGTGACCACGACCTCAGTATTAGGCCATCCTCATATTCACCTGTAGCTCAAGAAGGGTTCTGCGAAAGCTATCTATACCAATAATAACGTTAGTTTGAACTTATTTTTCGTCACAGCTGACCATGCGGCCCCGAGTATCTTACACCTAATTTCAGACACTCAATCTAGTTTAAAACTCATGACATAAACAGATATTAAATCGAAACCAAACGATGTGGACAGCAAGTATATTGCACATACTACGGGATTTTGTCCAGATGTTGTAATATTGTTAACCTTCATTCCAAATCTACATATGGAAACGCTTTCTATCAATTTCCTCGTACTTTATGAAGGTTATTTCCTTTATCGGTAAACGAGATATTAGTATCCAAATGATACAGTATTCACCAGGGATGGAGACAAGTTGGAAAGGGAGATGCGCTATATTCAGGGCTCGGAATGTGCACATTTAAGGATGCAACGTGCCGGAGACCATTCACAATGTTTGATTTTTTGCTGACAAGCACAGACTGAATTAGCTGCTGTTACTAAGAAGAAATATATTTTCATATTAGAATTGGAAATGAAATGAACGTTTGGAAACATCTTTAGAAATGTATACAATCATCATGAAAATTGAGTGCACGGTCTCATGCACAAAGTCGGTAGATTAAAATCATCTTTATGTTTTATATAGGAATGTGATATTCATTTATGCAGACTTGAAATCCTCTAAACCTAACTGCATTCTGACCTAATATTTTCAAATCGTTTACGTGAATCATAATACGATATCGTCGACAATATCTCTCCCACACTACCGTGCAAAGCTGCAGCACTCTCTATTAAGGTGTTTGCCGTTGTAGTCAAGGCTTCAGTCGCTTGAATAGGTACCTATAACGTGCGTACGAGGCGATAAAGGAAAGGAACAATTCTTCCTTTCCAGTAATACATAGCTGAGCGTATGGCGGACATCTGCATTTCCTTTCATCGTGTACGAATTAAACCATTCATTCAAGTTGATTCTCCCTTCCGTCTCTACGGTCTGATCTGGATCCTGTCTTCGCGTTATCCGCTTTAACGCCTGTACACACGAACAATGGGCTAGCTTTGGCGACAGCACGCATACAGATTGATTCACTGCAGTTTGCACACACTACGCCGTGACGTGACGTCATACAAGCCACTTACCGCCGGCTTTTATGTAAAGTGTGGTGTAGCTCAACATCTGGATTGTGGACGACATGGGATGCCCACAGAGAAGCCAATCATGAACGATTCACACTGAGAAAATATACTTTCATTACTTTTCGTGATAGTTACAGGAAATTCATCTTACCCTAAGTCGCACCGGCACAGGCAGGTCACAGTTTTCTTTCGAACTGGGTCCCATACTGCACAACTATGCCTTTCAGGAAAAGGCCCAGTCTATTTCTATAAGTAATGGTGAAATAGTAAAATGTTACCGGACTCAGGACAATTTATAATGAATTTACATTAGCATGAACACTCAATACCCAGTGATAGCCAACACTCACCGGGCTAGTTGGCCATACGGTTAGGGGCGCGCTGCTGTGAGCTAATACAAATGAAGCTAAAAAACAGTGGTACTGTAACCACTGCCAGTTTTCGCCACTCGGGCAGTTACCGTTTAAGCAATGGTGTTCGATTTTTGGAACGTAACTGAACCGATGACCTAGTTGTTAGGCCCCCATAAACTGCAAAAATTATCATCATCGTTGGAACATGACTAGTTGGAACTCTCAGGATTTCCATTCCTTTGAAAATCAACGTGTGCAACGTGTTTTGTACATGTAAAATATTATCATACGGCAGTTATTGCATAAAATTAAGGGATATTTCTCTTTCTCTTATAAATAGCCCACACAAACGCACACACGTGAGCTTGCATCCGGGAGATAATGGGTTCGAATTCCACTGTCGACAGCCCTGAAGATGGTTTTCCGTGGTTTCCCATTTTCACATCAGGAATATGCCGGGGCTGTACCTTAATTAAGGCCACGGTCGCTTCTTTTAACTCCTAGGCTTTTCCTATCCCATCGTCGCCATAAGAGCTATCTTTGTCGGTGCGACGTAAAGCCACTAGCAAGGAAAGAAATGATAGCCAACACGAAGACATTTTGTTGCCTGTAATAAACCACATTTTATAGTGCATTTGTAGAGTACAGCCAACACACTCTTCCATTTTTAAGACTAGAATTTTCTCTACCGTTGTGGTGTAGCTTTTGAACACTCAACCCCACAGTCCTGGGCACAAATCTCGGTAACTTCCCATGGGATCAGGACGTGGGAACAAGAAGGTTGTTTGAGCTTAGGACTTTATCCTTGGTGCCGTCATGCTTAGTGAAAAAAGGGCAAAATTACTGATTATTTACTAGTTATACTGGTGGCAAAATACTTAAGTCTGGTTATAACAAAAGAATGCTGATTCCGATCTAACAAATGAAATTCTTGAAAAGCAAATTTAAAATTTGATGACCTTATATTAAGGCAATTAGTAATGATGCAACAGGCTTGTGGATATTTTATGGAGAGTTGCTGAAACACGCGAAGGAGCATCCATAAAGTATTACGAGCCAAATAAGGAACGAAAAGTGTAAACGATAATGAAATATAAATTGAAATAATTAGTAAGAGAAGGAAGACAACATAAAATTTTACAGCAAATGCGAACACAAAGCAATCAACAAATATTGATGAACGTTGAAATCCTAAAATATATTTGTCGATGTTACTGGAGAAATGGAAATGACCGATTCTTCTCGGAATTGTCAGCGTAGTGGCCATCGTTTAAGAGGGGATTGGTTTCGATCCCGGCTGTATCGAGGATTTTATCTGCGCAGAGTTAATTCGTCTTGCTCAATAATTGGGTGTTTATGATCGTCCTAATGCACATCTGACACATGTGTACATTGCACCGTTCTACAAACTACCAGAAACGCACGCAATTGTGAATACACGTAGGGTTGGTGTCAGGAAGGGCAACCTGACGTAAAACTGGGCCAAATCCATTAAAAGTTCCGATCCCAAGAAGTTGGGAAAAGATCAAGCAGAAGATTGAAGAAGTGGAAACATGGAAGAGTAGGGTGTGCTGAAGCTGTGATTATCCCTTCAATTTCCAATCCGACTGTAGTAAGCACGAATCTAGCGAACCTGGTTTGGGATGGGGGTAGTGGTTTCACGAAAGCTAGTGGCTTTACATCGCACCGACTCAGATAGTTTTTATGACAACGATGGGTTAGGAAAGGCCTAGGAGTTGGAAGCGGCCGTGGCCTTAATTAAAGTACAACCCAAGCATTCGCCTGGTGTGAAAAATTGGAAACCACAGAAAACCATCTTTAGGGATGCCAACAGTGGTATTCTAACCCACTATCTCCCGGACGGAAGCTCACAGCCACTCGCACCTAACCGCACAGCCAACTCGCCCGGTTTTCACGAAAGCAAGTTGGTGGGAGGAGAAAGGTAATTTAGATTTTAAATTTATAGTCTGGTAGCAGATGAGAAAGTGAAGATGACTTTGATAATCAAGCAAATTGTGCCTATATACTGTAGTGTAACGGTTAGCGTTATCTCCGTCTTCGGAGTTTTAAGGATGAGAGGAGGGCTGGCGTGTTGTTGAAAATGTACCTGCAGCTTACCGTTTTTGAGTGTAACTACACCACTTCGAGTATAAGGGGACATAAGTTCACATCTTTTACGGAGAACGGATTTTCTATACATGGGATGTAATAATACTGTACTAACGAAACAGAAATTTCCCTATGAGAACTTTAAGATTCATTGAAAAAATCCTCAGCCTGTTTCCAGTCATTTGACCGGATTAGAAATGGAATAAATGAAGCTCCATCTAGCGGCAAGGATAGAAATTATGCCGGCTGCCCAAGCCTGTCACTGTCCCCTGGGGCAATGATAATGACTAACATATGGAATAATATTGAAGTGTGTTTCTGGAATGAAAGATGACAGGAAAAACCGGATTACCCGTAGAAAAATGTCCCACATTCGCTTCGTCCAGCATAACTCCAACATATAAAGACCGGGATTCGAACCACGGAACCGAGGTTGAGAGGCCGGAACGCT
The DNA here is from genome assembly GCF_040414725.1 of Anabrus simplex. Lineage (NCBI taxonomy): Eukaryota > Metazoa > Arthropoda > Insecta > Orthoptera > Tettigoniidae > Anabrus > Anabrus simplex. The sequence goes on along the minus strand of NC_090266.1, from coordinate 580,406,488 downwards.
GCCGTCTGAGCCGCAGAGGCTTTATAAACTGAGCGTACTGTGATATTTTCAAACTTTAATATTGTCATATTTTATTTCAATAGTTTGATAAACCATCTGCAACAAATATTTTTATGAGAGCACGTGTAATATGAAAATGAATGCTAAAAATTGTCTGATCTTCGCATAAACAAACTTCTGGCTCTTATAGCCCTTTAAAGGTTTTGGGCTAGGACGATGACTGCTGCCCAGCCAGATAACTTACAGGTATTACGTAGTCAGCGACAGAATATCGTCGGTCTTAATGACGGAGACAATAACCAAAATCTCATATTGTTTATATGAGGGAAGGCTCTATCTCTTGTTCATAATAAGAGGGACTAAAATGTTCAAGAATCCTCCATTTCTAATAGGCAAATTATAATGTGCCGGGCTGAGTGGCGCAGACGGTTGAGGCGCTGGCCTTCTGACCCCAACATGGCAGGTTCTATCCTGGCTCAGTTCGGTGGTATTTGAAGGTGCTCAAATACGTCAGCCTCGTGTCGGTAGATTTACTGGCACGTAAAAGAACTCCTGCGGGACTAAATTCCGGCACCCCGGCGACTCCGAAGACCGTAAAAGTAGTTAGTGGGACGTAAAACAAATAGCATTATTATTATTATAAAATTATAATGCCTGTGCTTCAACAGTTATGTTATTAAACTGGTTGCCCCAAATGGGTAACAGGGCTGCGCTAGTTCTGTTCGAAGTAGCAAGCTCAGCGATGCCCCTACTCAGTCTGTTCTTCTACTTCTCTATCTGTTTATCCTCCAGGGCCAGTTTTTCCCTCGGACTCAGCGAGGGATCCCACCTCTATCGCCTCAAGGGCAGTGTCCTGGAGCTACAGACTCTCGGTCGGGCGATACAACTGGGTAGGATGACCAGTACCTCGCCCAGGCGGCCTCACCTACTATGCTGAACAAGGGCCTTGCTGGGCGATGGGGAGATTGGAAGGGATAGACACGGAAGAGGGAAGGAAGCGGCCGTCGCCTTAAGTTAGGTACCATCCCGGAATTTGCCTGGAGGAGAAGTGGGAAACCACGGAAAACCACTTCCAGGATGGCTGAGGTGAGAATCGAACCCACCTCTACTCAGTTGGCCTCCCGAGGCTGAGTGGACCCCGTTCTAGCACTCGTACCACTTTTCAAATTTAGTGGCAGAGCCAGGAATCGAACCCGGGCCTTCGGGGATGGCGGCTAATCAAACTAAACACTACACCACAGAGGCGAACCTCTGTCTGTTCACGCAACAAAAATGAAATATAATGTTCCAATGTCTCTTAACCTGGGCGTTATCTCAATGAATATTAGTATGTCGGGGATCGGTGAAATTAAATATTAAAGAAGAAGGATGAGCGGAGATAACATTAAAATCATTTCACTACCTAATAGTCATTTCACACATAGAAATGATTTGCTATGCTAACGAAATATAAGCGTTTTTGCTTGGATATTATTCAGATTGTTCCCATGACTCAATTAAGTGATGTAGGACTTCACAATGACTATCCGTTGACGAATTCTATGGATGTCGTTTTTCTTGTGAGTTTAACAATGTAACATAAAGTATGTGTCTCGTGTAATTGTTTGCAGCCTTTTCGACCCATTACTTAGTAAACTATATTAACGTATTGCGTCGTAAACCGTGGGTCTCAGTACTCCATTCCAGTCTGTCGCCAACCATCGTCCTACTGGCTTTGTTTCGCTGTTTCTACAACTAATTTGCAAAGTTTGATTTGCAAGCTCACGCTTCTGGCGCAAAGCTCTTCTGCTCATGACGTCACAACTACCAACTTTTTTCCTCACCCTACAACGCCAAACTTGTGTGGGGAACTTTTTCCCTTACCCTACAGTGATGACACTTCACAACACAGTGCTGCCAACCCCACAGTCAGCTGGTGCGGTCACCAGCAAGACACCCCGCTCCACCCAGGCCACCACAAGATGATAAAACGAGGGAGATATCTAGACGCTTGAGAAATGCTTTTGATGATCTTTCATGAGGAAGGTATTGATGCAGTGCTGAATGTCTCGTTTCTGAGAGCTTGGTGAAGAGTTTCTTGTTGTTAAGAATTGCACTGCTGAGAGGGAGGGGATTTTAAAGGAGAGAAATCGCTGTGTGGTTAAAGTGATAATGGCAGTATTCCTTTGTGTTGTATAATGTTGTGTGGCTATTTCTAGCCGAGTGCAGCCCTTGTAAGGCAGACCCTCCGAGTAGATTGGGCGAAATCTGCCATGTGTATGTAACTGCGTGTTAATGTTGTGGAGCATAGTGTTATGTGTGGTGTGTGAGTTGCAGGGATGTTGGGGACAGAACAAATACCCTGCCCCTGGGCCACTGGAATTAATCAATGAAGGTTAAAATCCCCGACCCAGCCGGGAATCGAACCCGGGACCCTCTGAACCGAAGGCCAGTACGCTGACCATTCAGCCAACGAGTCGGACCTTTGTGTAGTGAAATTACAGGATAGAATTGACTATTACCTTTCCACTTTGGTAGTTCGATGTGTTGTGTGAATGTGAAGATAATATTCTTGGTACAAACACAAACACTCAGTCCTCGAGCCTGAATAATTAATCAGACGCGATTAATATTTACCAACCAGCCAGGCATCGACCCTGGGACTCTGTGTACCGAAGGATTCAACGCTAACCATTCAGTCAAGGAGTCGGACAAATGTACTTAATAAAAATTATTAACATAATTTATATAATTAAAAGAAGATCAACAAAACTGTACAAATACGAAATCTACACCAGATGTATTGCGTGCCACACCTACTAGTTAAATATGGCGCATACATCCTACACTGTTCCATCGTAGTGAAGTTACTTTTCTAACGATTGGGGTCATTGTTATAATTCGAAGTTACGCTTTTGCGTAGCTTTCGTAAATATAGGCTCCTACCTTCAACTCCATTACTGGACTTTGACCCTTCGAGACTCTGTAGAATTTGCCTCAAATAGTACTATTCAATGCTTCCTTCGGAATTAAATGGATGATTTAGTGATTGTGTGTTGCCTTAATGCCGTGAGTATCCTATACAATAAGACTCGTACGAATAAGTAGCAACTAATTTAAAAGAACCAAGAAACAATATCTTGTAGCGATCCTACTGAATTACGTAAGGTTTCGCTGGGTAAGTTGGCTAGTTTGGAAGACATTTTCCTCGTTCTGGAAAGGAAATCAACAGTATAAATGCTTCACATTGTTCAGTGCAATAAGAGATTCCAAGACCCTATTATAAGTATCCCAAGTTCCTCGTCAGAAATTTGCAGTTAATGTGTTGTTTTGTTTGACTTGTGGCAGTAATAATTACAGTACAATTTTAATGACATCTTTAGTATCAACTCTATTTTTTCAGTGTTTCAAAATACTTGGGTAATATATAACTCAACTTGGTTGCCATAGTATGCTAGAGGTCCATTCTTAATATCAAAATAAGCGCAGTGATTTACCTTGGTCACTCTCATACCATACTGCCATAATCAATGTATTTTTTGTTTTCGGAAAAGCCACTTAACAGAGGTGAAAAGAATTGAAGAGGAGTTGAATACTCTTAAGGATATCAGGAACTGAAGATGTTACTGACGTGAAAATACGTATTTGGAATATCCTTTAAAATTAGAGGAAAATATGTTTGAAAAATCCACTTAGGTGGGGGAGGGAGATGGTTGATGATTATGAAGCTTGTTGTTTGAGGGGCCTAACATCTGAGGTAATCGGCCCAGCGGGGGAGAATTTGTGTCAACGTTCCAAGTGTCACAGTGGTATTTTGTAACAGAGCAGGTAACTTGGCCTTGCTGTCATCCAACCGAATACTACACACACACTAACTTGTAAGTCTCATCTCTGCCTAGCCCAGCTCCGCAGATGACATAAGCGGGTTACGAACAAGTATGGCTGGTTCGCTACGTCACGACGAAACGTCCAGATGTTCAGTCTCGTACTTTCTATTTCCTTACGAAGACTCCCAACCGGTTACGTAGTTCACTAGCTAAACGTTTGATACACTTGAACCCCTTGTTGCAGAAACCCCACATGTCCACTTTGTAAGAAAATTGAGATTAAGTGATAATATGATTGTCTGCGTATAGACGCATCGATTTCTGTACAAGCTCTCATGTCAGCGGTAAAGAGCAGCTCCAGTAGCTGGCGGAAGTTTTCATTTGATGCCGGAACATCTCATGTGCATGAGATGAGTGCTTTCTATTCAAAACGCGAGGTTGGCAATATCACAAGTTATTGTACAATTTCCGGTTTCTTCCTGCATTTTTAGTGGATGTATAATTTAGGCTTTGTGCATCAGTTGCAAGTGAAATGGATTCCGGTATTGGTGAACTCTTCCTGAATAAAAGAAAGAAAGAGTGGAAAACGTTATAAACTAACGAGAACGTGTAAAAGTGTAGAATTAAGAACACTGAATATGTGAATTAGAACAAGTTTGTGATTGCAGCTAAGCAGTTTACATTAACAATGCCTGTGAAACTACTACTGTATATTGTTTGGTTATTCTTTTAGTATTATTCAACTTACTAAAGCACTGATCTGTTATTGCAGGTGCAAGGGAAATGCATGACTACTATAATTATCTCAGACGTCATGATGGGATTATATTCCAAGGTCTTAGGTTTCGACACAAAAAAAGAGCAATTGATTTCTTACAGAGCCTAATAGAAGTATGTGAAATTGCAGAAAATGTCCAAGATTGTCAGGCGACAACAGCTTACATGTCAAAAACAAACCCAAAAATCATACGTACAAAACTTTGGCTCTCAAGCTCTGATGGCAGTGTTCAAGTCTGTAAGTCGGCATTTTTATCCGTGTATGGCGTTTCTGATGGCAGTTTTCGGAGGTTAAGAGGAATACTAATGTCTGGCAAGTCGCCGAAAGATATGCGGGGAAAACAGCGGTCTGCAAATGCATTTCCAGCTGACGTAACATTATTAGTTGAGAACCACATAATCAGTTTTAAAATTCATGAATCACACTACTCAAACACAGAGTACAAATAATTGGCATCAAATCTTAATGTGAAAAAGATATGGGGTCTGTTTCAATCGCAATACACTAAAGTGTAATTTACATATTGGTATTATTGGAAAAATATTTAATGAAAATGTCAACTAGAAATTTGGTCGACCTTAGGTACACGTTGTGTTTGCGAAGAATTAAGTGTGAAAATAAGAACTCCTACCTTAAATGACAATGCAAAACGTGTGGTCGCAGCTGATAAATTAATTCATAACAGAAGAGCTGACAAGTTCCACAAGACAATTCATAGTGTGCAGAAAATATGCAGAGATTCTAAAGATGTCCCCGGCATTTGCGTTGATTAGATGCAAAATCCGATGCTTCCATTTATCCCCATTCAAGACACATTCTATTTGCGTCAGCTTACTTACAATGTCCTTAATATGCCTGTTTCAAAATCTGGGAAGGCTGTATTCTGCACATATGATGAAACGACAGCTGGAAATTGCCCCAATGAAGATTTCTCCCTTAATTTAAGTTAAATAAGGGAATATGTTGCCAAAATGTCCTTCATTAGCATATTTTCTCTGACGGCTGCACTGGCCAAAACAAAAATCATTGTGTAAACACTGATAGCCAAAGGAAGACTTTATTAAATCTATCAATATTTCCCCATCAGAGGGCACAGATACCTGCCATCTGACAGAGACTTCAGTGTTGTGAAGAGAAATGTGAAAAAGACGGATACAGTATACTTGCCAGTGGAGTATACAGAATTAATCATCTCTTCTAGCTCTAAGAGAGCTTTCTCGGTGCACATGGTGAATAAAGAAGAAATTCGTGACTTCAAACCACGGTGGCCAGCGCATTGTAAGAAGAATGTGGTGTCTGTGGAATCACAGGGAAGGGCAATTCCTCGATAAAGAAAGCTGCAATTTACAATTTCAGACTTTATGGAGTTTTACTACTGCAAACTTACTCCTGGTGTGGTGAAAACTCGAAATTTCATTGGTGGATTGCAGGAACATACCTTAAGACTTTCAGAAGTATTGATAATTCCAGATTTTCTATCACAACCAGCTTTCTCATCAGAAGTGCCAATAATTGGTGATAAAAATGGCAGATTAAAAAAAATCAAACCGTACCTACCTCTTTCTGAAGGAATTCAACGATTCTACAATACATTATACTTCAAACCAACGTATATGAATAAAGAAACGTAACTGATGAAATACTGTGGTGAAATATGTACTGTAAGTAATGGTTTTTACATGAAATAGTTTAATTCACTTAAATGTATTTCCATTTGTTTCAGAAACCCCTCATGTCCGACAAATTTAACAATTTATATTTCCGCAGTGAATATTAAATTAAGATTCAAACCTTGTGGAAAATATGTATATCCCATGTAGTGAACATACATTAAAACTGGTTCACATTGTGACTGCGTGAAGAATTATTCAGATTTTTTCCTTGTCCTGTAAAATCACTCGTAGTGGACATGAGGGATTTCTGCAATAAGCGGCTCAATAGTAATAGGGAATACGGCGTTATCTAAGCTTCTAAGACACGTCTAAGTCTCTAGTTGTCTCTACTATCCACGAGCATATTGTGACCTTCACTCACCTCTCTGGCATGAGATCTCTCGCTTGCTGCCATATCAAAGTAGGTAGGAGGATAACTATGAGACTCTCTATGAGTGCAGTCCCAACTTGGCTTCCTATGAGCCACGTCCCAAGTTCAATATTTATTTATTTATTTAATCTGTTTACCCTCCAGGATTTGTTTTTCCCCAAGGCTCAGGGAGAGATCCCACCCCTGCTACCTCAAAAGCAGTGTCGTAGAGCACGAGACATTTCGTCGGAGATACAAGGAAGGATAACCAGTACATTTCCGAGGCATCTTCACTTGCTGGGCTGAAAATGGGCCTTGTGAGAGGATGGAAAATTTGGAAGGGAAAAGTAATGAAGAGGAAAGGAAGTGGCCGTGGCCTTAAGTTTGGTACCATCTCGGCATTTGCCTGGAGAAGAAGTGGAGAACCCTGGAAAACAACTTCGAGGAGGGTTGAGGTAATAATAGAAACCCACTTTACTCAGTTGACCTCCAGAAGCTGAGTGGACCCCGCTCCAGTCCTCGTAACACTTTTTAAATATCGTGGCAGAGCCGGGAATCGAACCCGTGTTTCCGGCGGTGGCAGCTCATCACATTAACCACTACACCACAGAGGAGGACAATAAAAATAATCAGAAAATAAATCGTGCTTGCAGTTCTTTTTACTTAGTTATCCTTCCGAGCTTCGATTCCTGCAGTAGCCCAATTCTTACAGTTCTTACATATATAAAAACTAAAATTGGAAATGACAGTAAAATTAGAAACAGTAAGAAGCCATCTTGATCACCTATCTAGCATTTCGCACTTTTTTAAGCCTAAATGCCCTTCCCACCTTCGATTTCTTGCAGTTTTACGCCTAGAATTCAAGAAATTTAGAATTCCAACCGTATGAATTGGTGGCAGCAGAACTGTCAAATTACCTCTACTAAAGTTCATCTAAGTTACGTACTTTACTGATGAAGTCCAATTCGAGTCATAAGGGCTTCTAGAGATGACATGCAAAGATTTCTCTAATAAAAGGGATATTTCTTTTTTCAACAGTTATTCTGGTGTCAAGTTGTCATGGCTTATTCACTTTATTGAGAGAAAAAAATAACATTTAGATTTTAAATCATCAACATTGCTGCTCCATGACCGTAAGTGGTGCGTCCTTTAATTTACTAATTTTATACTTAAGTTTCACTAGAAATAACTACCACAATGGAATATGCTGTTACTATCACGAGTTTTCCTAACGTAACGTAAAATATAATATGGTGACAAAATTCATCCACATTCTCAACAGCAGAGATGGCAGACTGAAAGTAGTTATTTCACTTACAATAGCGATAAATTTACAGCGGTCAATGCTGGAACATTTATATTATATTAACTCGTCAGAGTACGAAATGCAAGGTGAACCCTACAATGGAGTTACTGTAGTACGGGAAATATAAACATAACAACCCCACGGCACTTAACGCCCTAGAAAGGGATTTGGCCTGCCCAGCGACCGCTGCTCAGCCTGAAGGCCTGCAGATTACGAGGGGTCGTGTGGTCAGCTCGAGACATCCTCTCGGCCGTTATTCTGAGCTTCCGAGACCGGGAAATATAACCATCCATTCCCCCGATGTAAAAGCGCTAAGAGTTTTGTTTACACTTTCTGGGTAAACAGCCTTTTTCACACTTCCATACGATTGTAGGAAGTGTTCATTCTTTTTCTGTCCTTTTTTAGTTGTTAGTGGCTTAACTTCACACTAACAACACACAGACGGTTTTTGGTGACTCAGAATTGTGGAAGTGCTAGGATTATGAAGGGAGTGGCCATGTCTATATCCAAAGCAGAGCTCGAGCATTTGTCCAACGTGAAAGTAAATAGAAACCGATCTGCCGGTGGTGGGATTCGAACCTGCCATTTTCAGAATGCAAGCTTCCAGCTACGCTTCCAGAACTGCTTACCAGCGCCGTCGGTTAAGAATTAGTTGAACTTAGTCTTTATGGCCCTGAACGGCCAGGGATGAGAGACTCAAAGTAGCTCGTTGGAAATTCGAAACCGATATAATAAATGACTCGCGGTTTCTTCAGAGAAGTTACGGACGTCTACAATGAGATTAATATGTATGTTACTCAGATAACAACCTAATGACTGCGCATCTAAGAAACTCCACATAGTGCCTCTTGGAGAAACACACCGCTAGATTCAAGTGCAAAAAAGGGGAGTTCGGCATTCTTCCAATAGTTTGCTTATAATTCATAACGGTCGAACAAATAGATTTAACCAAATTTTGAAAGCTGCCTGAGAAAAGGGATAATGATAGTGCACCTGTCCAGGGCTCCAGTGCATAAACAAATTAGCGTAGACATCGAATGTTGCGGATGAATAGAATATATTTTATGAGACCTTCGAACAAGCCCGGCGTCGAAGTCCAATCTCGCCTACTAGAGTGTGACCACGGCTGGACACAGGAGAGCAATTCGGGTCACTGGACCGTCCGGAAAGGGGCAATAAACTAATTATCTCTATAGAAGGGGAAAGTTAACTTATGAGAGGAATGCAGCTACACTAAGAAATGAGAAGAATTAATCTATCTTTCATAACATAACTTTAATAACTAATGAAGCACACGTATATTATCTGCACATATATGCCATACCATTTAAAATACATGAAATTATATACACTTAAATTTTCTTGAGTGATTCAATGTCTCTCTAGTCTCTTTCTAGATTCGCATTACAATCTATAGCTTTAGAAACCTGGGAAGGCGTCCTTTCACTGACCATTAAACTACTGAAAGCACTTGCCACATTTTACACTTATCACTGTACACAAAGATAAATAAACAAAGGCATATCTTGCTATGTTTCGTCTTGTTTATATTGTAACCTAACGTATTTGAATAACAAGTTACGAAACGTGTCGTCAAATTAACTGGACTGTATGAGAGACGTTATGAGTACACTTGAAGACACATGAAAGTCGTACCTCAGCATTCTCTTGAAAAAATCTATCTGAATATCTAATAAATCATCAATCTTATATTTCGCATATCTCATCGGGATATCACTTAAATACTAATTCACACGCAAGACATTTACAACGCAGTTTTCCGGAAACAATCATATATAGTGAAACGGAAACCAGTAAAATACCATATTAAATAGCACTTCTTGAAAGGTAAAGACAAACAACAATAGTGCATCTCATATTCATATGACGAATCATTGATGGTATAGTGCATTAGCAGTTGGCAACAGCAGGCGTGTCCACCACTGCTGCCCGGGAATGAACCAAGCTCCTCTGACTACGTGGGGTTTGTAGTTTCTGTAATCCCTATACCCTTTGATTTTAATGTAAATAAAATGGAGGGGCATTCCATCATCTCAAGAAACTGTAAATCTATCCGATGGTGGTAGTCTCTAAATGATAGCATGTGATTTGTCATATAGTGGATTGAAGACGAGCCGGCGTTCAAAGTGTCCCTCAGTGCGGTAAGACACGCATTGCGCTCCAGCCATCCTTCTGAAGGCCAGCCATAAATCAGTCATGCCAACATACTGCTCCCTTTTCTACTCTCCCTTTCAATATATAACGGTACACTGCAGCATCTACTGGCAATTCATTCTCGCAGCTCACTATTTAATTCCGTTAATTCCCCTTGGATGCTATCGGAATCAATATCGCATATCGGCTCTAATTTGGCCTTAATCATATACCTGGTGCGACACCCCGCTCACAATTATCAATCAATCACTTGTGGAAAATTCATATTCTCACATAACACTAATTTCCGTACAAGGCTCCGCCCTTCTTCACGCTATACGAAACACATGCAAACTTAAAGATGACAATCCTGTCCCTTCTGGACAAATAAACATTAACACTCGCGAGATAAATAGTATAGTTACACACCACTGTCACCTCTTCATTTCTGGTTCAGCAATCTTACACTACATTGGAGGAACTATCTAACACTTGTGTGAAGTGTAAAAGAAATAATCTCAAAATCGTTTGATGGCTCATGCTGATTTATAAAATGAAGTTAACTGGGGTCATTTTACTAAACATTAAAACCCCTTTAAAATAATTAAATCACTTCACGCATAATTTAATCTAGGGCCTCAAATATAACATGTACTACATTTCCCGTATTAAATAAGATAAGAACGGTCATCCGACCAAGAAGAAAAATCTTTATATACCTAATTGAATAACTATGTCCATCCCTCCGAATCAGCGAAACACTTAACTTTATTCTGAAGTATTTACATGCAAGTTAATTATTTACATTTAATTTAAGTGATACCACTTCATGTCAAGAGACTTGAAATGATACTCAACACTTCCTGGAATCACGTTGGCTGGGTTCTCGTTCAGATGTTGAATATTCTGGAAGTTCCATGAATGCAGGCAAACTGCTCGTAGTCTCCTTCCTCGGATGGTGATGTCTCTGATTCAAGTACACAAATGAGGATATTTACTGATTATAACTGTGCTAGATTTATGACACAGATTATAATCCCTATGATGAGAGATACTCAGGGACTCGAGCTCTCTAATCTAGTATTGGTATTTTTCATGTCGCCCGATACTATTTCCTCATTCGCGTATCTAGTTCAATTTCAGCATTAAGCCCTGAATTAACACACGTTTGCTGGTCACTGTCCCTGGTTTAATACTGTTAATTTAAATTAACGTGGGTTTAATTTGGCCTAACTCACAGCACTAGTCATGAGTAAACAGATTATCTACTGCATCTGGGGTTGCTTAGCGGATACTGCCCTTTCAATAATAAGCCGTTCATTCCTTCTCCCAGCTTGCTCTCTAAATAAGACACAGTTGTAGATCTCCTACGTTAATCCCTCAGTATTATTACATCCGTACACTTAGTTATACGGCAGCATAGCTAACTGCAATCGATTTGCATTTATTTCACTCACGTATGGTTTAACATGCCTCTACACACGTCACACAGACAACTATATTCACGGCTTTGTGCCGTACCTTGTGACTTCTCTAGCAGTGAATCTTATCTACACATTATCTTTAAATCACTTCACTGGAAAGTGCTATTCTCTCGTAGCCACTCGCGAATAATTAATGAGTCACCACCAAATCTGACAAAAATATTATCCACTGCACAATGTATCACAGCAAGTGTGTATAAGAATAAGGACGGTATAGCACGGTGTAGAACATACACTGACTGACAGAGCAAATGCAACACCAAGAAGGAGTGGTCAGAACTTTATGCCAATTGCAGGGTAGACTGACGTCACTGAGGTATGCTCATGATGTGAAATGCGCCGCTGTGCTGCGCACGTAGCGAACGATAAATGGGACACGGCGTTGGCGAATGGCTCACTTCGTACCGTGATTTCTCAGCTGACAGTCATTGTAGAACGTGTTGTCGTATGCCACAGGACACGTGTATAGCTAAGAATGCCAGGCCGCCGTCAACGGAGGCATTTCCAGCAGACAGACGACTTTACGAGGGGTATGGTGATCGGGCTGAGAAGGGCAGGTTGGTCGCTTCGTCAAATCGCAGCCGATACCCATAGGGATGTGTCCACGGTGCAGCGCCTGTGGCGAAGATGGTTGGCGCAGGGACATGTGGCACGTGCGAGGGGTCCAGGCGCAGCCCGAGTGAAGTCAGCACGCGAGGATCGGCGCATCCGCCCCCAAGCGGTGGCAGCCCCGCACGCCACGTCAACCGCCATTCTTCAGCATGTGCAAGACACCCTGGCTGTTCCAATATCGACCAGAACAATTTCCCGTCGATTGGTTGAAGGAAGCCTGCACTCCCGGCGTCCGCTCAGAAGACTACCATTGACTCCACAGCATAGACGTGCACGCCTGGCATGGTGCCGGGCTAGAGCGACTTGGATGAGGGAATGGCGGAACGTCGTGTTCTCCGATGAGTCACGCTTCTGTTCTGTCAGTGATAGCCACCGCAGACGAGTGTGGCGTCGGCGTGGAGAAAGGTCAAATCCGGCAGTAACTGTGGAGCGCCCTACCGCTAGACAACGCGGCATCATGGTTTGGGGCGCTATTGCGTATGATTCCACGTCACCTCTAGTGCGTATTCAAGGCACGTTAAATGCCCACCGCTACGTGCAGCATGTGCTGCGGCCGGTGGCACTCCCGTACCTTCAGGGGCTGCCCAATGTTCTGTTTCAGCAGGATAATGCCCGCTCACACACTGCTCGCATCTCCCAACAGGCTCTACGAGGTGTACAGATGCTTCCGTGGCCAGCGTACTCTCCGGATCTCTCACCAATCGAACACGTGTGGGATCTCATTGGACGCCGTTTGCAAACTCTGCCCCAGCCTCGTACGGACGACCAACTGTGGCAAATGGTTGACAGAGAATGGAGAACCATCCCTCAGGACACCATCCGCACTCTTATTGACTCTGTACCTCGACGTGTTTCTGCGTGCATCGCCGCTCGCGGTGGTCCTACATCCTACTGAGTCGATGCCGTGCGCATTGTGTAACCTGCATATCGGTTTGAAATAAACACCAATTATTCGTCCGTGCCGTCTCTGTTTTTTCCCCAACTTTCATCCCTTTCGAACCACTCCTTCTTGGTGTTGCATTTGCTCTGTCAGTCAGTGTATATTGTAGACTGTAGAAATGAGAGTGTCTTACTCTTTCGAATACATCCCTTATATAGCTAGAGCGGTCTGGCGTGCCTGGAGGGGATGAACCACGCCTCTTTGCTAGACATCGCTCCGCTAATCGGCGGTTCACAACATTGAGTGTAGTATCAAATTAAAGCTCATCCTCTCATTTTCTCACTGATCGATTTTCATTACGATCACATTGTGGATCTGTCTATAATGTAGAAAGCGTCACCTGGCAGGCGGAGTCTCAGCTCGGCGAATTCTTGAGTTTCGTTCCGTAGCCCTCTGTCAACATCTGGAGACCATCTTGCTACAGCCTGGTTTACTGAGTACTATTTCAATTATGTAAAACAATTCTTAGTGTTATAAAAGAGCATAAAATCCACTGATTCTTACGAGTCTCAGCTCATAAAGATACGTCGCGTACTTCGCAATTATTATTATTATTTCCAGAAACAGTTGAAGATTATGGATTGGTACGAGTGAATATGCAGGGAAGTCTGCAGAGATATAATATTTTCAGGGTTTGAGGCAATGCTCCGTGACCTACATTTGCTGCTTCACTTGGCGTACCTCGTTCTCTCTCCGTTCCTCAGAGAGGGAGCGCTTTCCAATTACTCGCCAGTGCAAGACCCGCTTTAGCCACTTGCGCGTAGCGAGAGCTCGGCCTCTCGGGCTCGTGGCGAGCCACTCGAATCCCGCGACGGGTAAAATGCTCCGGAATGGGCACTATTTGACGTAAACTCGCACGGAAAACGGTATATTCAAACTGCAGGGTACCATAGCATGCTCAGGACGACGTGATGAACGGTCACAATAGTTATTGTTGTTCACATTTAATGTTAAAATTTGTAATATTTCTCACTTGCTTAAACTGCCCCTATGTGAAAAATCACAAATTCTATATCCGACGTCCTTATATGATGTGTTGTGCAGATTTACTTGGAGATGTATTCTGGGCATATTCCTCTCCAAATAACTTCTCATATAGTGTGAACATCGGGTACCTAATAATGTACAATTTCCGGCCCCGTGATGTAGGGGTAGCGTGCCCGCCTCTTACCCGGAGGCCCCTGGTTCGATGCCCGGCCAGGACAGGCAATTTTACCTGGATCTGAGTGCTGGTTCGAGGTCCACTCAGCCTCCTTGATTATAATTGAGGAGCTATCTGACGGTGAGATAGTGGCCTCTGTCTAGAAAAGCAAGTTTAATGGCCGAGAGGATTCGTCTTGCTGACCGCACGACCCCTCGTAATCTGCAGTCCTTCGGACTGAGCAGCGGTCGTTGGTAGGCCAAGGCCCGTCCGGGCTGTAGCGGCATGGGGGATAATGTAAAATTGGACGGGAGGAGTAATAATTATCTATCGTCGAGGGCCATTGAAATGGGCAATATACCAGATGGCAACTACAAATGGCCATACCAAATGTGTCACTATTGTGCATATTTTTTTTCTAGAACTTCCTAATAAGATGTATTAATTAAAACAAACTGATCACGGAAGTTCGTGTTGTTTTCCAATCGCATTGTAGTTTTTTATATGATGATACCGTGGAAGTGTATCGTGGTGATCACTGTAAGTAAGTAGTTAGGTGTTAATATAAGGGCAGGTCTTCATTGTGGTAATCATATGATCGGCATTGTAAACAAATGTCACTGATCTCTTTATATGGTTACGGTTGTTGTAAGGATGTAAATAATAATAATAATAATAATAATAATAATAATAATAATAATAATAATAATAATAATAATAATAATAATAATAATAATAATAATAATAATAATAATAATGTTATTTGCTTTACGTCCCACCAACTACTTTTTAAGGTCTTCGGAGACGCCAAGGTGCCGGAATTTAGTCCCGCAGGAGTTCTTTTACGTGCCAGTAAATCTACCGACACGGGGCTGTCGTATTTGAGCACCTTCAAATACCACCGGACTGAGCCAGGATCGAACCTGCCAAGTTGGGGTTAGAAGGCCAGCGCCTTAACCGTCTGAGCCATTCAGCCCGGCAAGGATGTAAAGGAGTGGTCATGTAAGTCTCTGGCTAGGGATCGATTAAAGTATGATTCCAGTGCGTGGGACCCTCACCAGGATATCTTGATTCGTGAACTGGAGGAAGCAAAAGAATAGCAGCTCGATTTGTTGTGGATGACAGCTTGTAGCCTATTCGGGAGATAGTGGTTTCGAACCCTACTGTTGGCAGCCCTCAAGATAGTTTTCAGTGGTTTCCCGTTTTCACACCAGACATATGCTGATATTGTACCTTAATTATAGCCAAGGCCGCTTCCTACCCACTCCTAGACCATTCCCATCACATCGTCGCCGTAGAATCTATCTGTGTCGGTACGGCGTAAAGTAAATAGTGAATTGTTCTGGGTGATTTGCGACAAAAGAGTAGTGTTAAGAAAATGTTGCAAACTTTAAGCAGGGAAGACTTGGGTGAAAGAAAAGAAGCTGCTTGACTAATTGATATGTTCCGAGCTCTCTGTAGAGAGATGGCCTGGAATTACATTTTTAGACGAATAATTTTGAGTGGAATTTTCAAAAGTAGGAAGGATTAGAATATGAAGATAAAGTTGAAATTCAAGAGAATCAAGTGGGGAAAATATCCTTTTGTAGAAGAACTACTCTGAAGTTATTTAAGAAAATAATAGGTAAAAGACTGATAAGAAATCTGCAACTTCGGCGACTGCGCTAAATGCAGACCAGTGGTGATTGATTGATCAAGCCATTGTTAATATATCAATATTTAAAATAATCTTTAAATAAATGAGCGTATATTAACACGAGGCGGTAAGGGCGAACTTGGTGTATCCGGAAGGACGTGAATTCGATTTTTCTTCAGAAAGTCAAACTATTTAAGAAACGATGTTTGAACTTCTGGAGGTGCACATTACTCCGAGGTTCACACAGCCTGCACTAAAATTGAATGCCAGTTTGATTCCTGGGTGCAAAGGCATAGCGTTCCATCCCACCAAGTGCCGAGGTTACATATATTGGAGGCCTTTACTTTCCACACCTCCAAGGGCCTTCATGCCATGTACGGAGATAATTTTAAGTTTTGTTCATACTTTATTAGCTTAACAGAAATGTTTCATTGAAATCTCCCCGAATAATGACCATAACTTTATGTTTTAGGATGGCGCCGGGTACAATGGTATGTAGTTCAAGAATTAGAATTCAATTGTATTTTACACTAATCAACGAGGAGACCATTCCTTTTCGGAAACAATTGAATAGCAATGTTCTAATTATTTTGAAAGACGAGCAGGGAACTTATACTTTGTTACAAAGGCTAATAATCCTTGTATGAAGTTATTTATCATCCGGAAAAAGTGCAACTTACGAAATAATTGCACTGTTTGACTAAACATTCTTTTTCATAGCACCCTTTGCGATTACTTGTCTGAGATATATTTCAAAGATATTGCCATTGTTGCTTTCACTGCCCATGCTTATAAACGTGATATAGGCTTTTGGGCTTATGCAGTGTCAAGGAAATAAGGTGCATTTCTTTACGTTTCGCAGAGAACTTTGCTCTGTGTCTTCAGAAGAAAATCTCGATTGCTCACGAGAAAGGCTTCTCAAGAATGAGGTTTGAATTTATACGTTTTAATAGAAGTGGAAGTGATACGTTCATTCGTCACCAGATGGTTCACAGTGCTAGCGTTTGAGGCAGAAGCTGACGGAACCATCAGAATCAGTTTGAGAGGAAGTCATATAACACGCATATGAACGTATAACATAGACAAGCCTGGAATTAAACAGCTTTCGATGAGGAACGTACGAATTTGGAAATCACCGAAACGAAATAACAATATTGAAGGGACATGTAAGGGAACTGCCTACGTAAATCCCTAATGGCTCGCAACCACGTGTTACTTAATTGAAAGCCAGTGTTCCTGTTGACATTGTTAGGAGTTTCTCTGAAGACGCAGAGCTAAGTTACCAGCGAAATGTAAAGAATTTCACTTTATTTTCTTGATACGACATAAGTCGAAAAGCCTATATCATTTCTATTTAGAAGATATCCTAATTTTCATACTGCACATAACTCTTACTCTCCAAGTAAATGAATTGGACTTGAAGTAGTCATTTCCAACTTTGTCTCCCTCGTCTTCCTACCTATACACTTAGTATTCAACACTTCTCAAAATTCATCTTTTATTAATAGTTGCTGTATCTTGGCGTCTTTACGACAAAAGAAGGCAATGTTTCACAGGTGAACTCCGGTACACTTAACAGTTTCCAGGGAATACGAGTCAGCAAACACCACAAACCGTAACTGATCGTTCGTTTCAAAATTTCTCTCTTTATACAGAAAAAGTTAAAACCGCGCTACAAAGCCTCTTGGATTTTTATTCATATTTACTGTAATTCGTGACTTAAAAGGTCTTAAGATATACTTATCTACTTATGTTCTCCTTACCGTTCATTTCTGCTCCCCCGTCTGGTCATCAACTGCCTCCAAAAATGTCAATAAAATTAAACGCGTATTATTATTCTTAGCGTACATTTTAAAAGCCCGTAACCCGGACCTGACACATTATAGCACTAATAAAATTATGTCACACTACAACATCTCGGGCCTGAGTAAACCTTCACAGCCTCTTGCTTTCTGCACAGAATTGTTCATTGTACTCTTAAATACACATCTTTGTTAACTCATTCCCGTTGCATGTTCATCGATATAGGATCCTAAGGAGGCCACTATTCTATGTTCCTCTTATCCGCCTAACATTTCAAAGACGCTTCATATTCTAATGCCGCCCTACAACAGCAAATATTCGGCATGAAACCGACATCTTCATACCGCATCATCTCTTCAAAATGAAATCGAAACCTGCATTAAAGGAATAATCTCTCTCAATTCTCTGATGAAAACCTGACCAGAATATTACTACTGACACGGAAATTATTATTATATATGCCCCCATTGTTATTAATTGCATTTGTTATTTAGTTTCTAAAAATGTGTAAAAGCTCAGTCAATGTTTTGTTAAATTTTATTGTTTGTTTGCCTACTGTTAATATTTCGTATTGTTACACAATGAGTGAAATATGTCCAGCTTCATGGCTAAATAGTTAGCGTGCCTTTGGTCACAAGGTTCTGGGGTTCGATTCCCGAACGGGTCGGGAATTTTGACCATCATTGCTTAATTTTTCTGGAACGGGATTTGGGTGTATGTGTTGTTCCTTTCATAATTTTTTTATTCATCACAACGCGCAGATCGCCTACGGGTGTCAAAGTGAAAGACCTGCATCTGGCAGCCGAACATGTCCTCAGACACTCCCGGCACTAAAAGCCATACACGATTTCATGGCAGTGAAAAACAATATACTTCTTACCCGTACCTGATTACTACGAAATACATACATAGTATTAAGAATATTTTTGTCCGACCCTGTGGCTGGATGGGCAGCGTACTGCCCTTTGGTTCAGAGGGTAACGGTTTTGATTCCCGACAGGGTCGGGGGTTTTAATCGCTTCTGATTAACTCTTCTGGCTCGAGGACTGGATATATATGTCCATCCCAACACTCTCCTAATCACACTCAGACAACATACCACACTACCAACCACCACAGAAACACGCTTTACTGATTACATCCCTCCATATAGGTTGGCGTCAGGAAGGGGATACGGCCGTAAAACAGGTCCAAATCCACATGCGCGACGCACTTCTCACCCGTGATCCCACAGGTGTGGGAAAAAACGGCAGGAAGAAAAGAAGATGAAGATTAAGAATATTTTCGTACTTTTGCCCGTAGTTATGTAATTCTAAAAGATTCTACCTGGTTGAATTAGTAAATACGTGGTTAGTTCATCCGTGAAATCGTGGGTGTGATTCTTCGTCAGGAAGTCTTATAATTTAGGAACACTACTAACACTTCACAGGAGGCATGTAGTCCCTTTCTTCAACAAAAGTAAGTACCACGTTAACTCCTGAGAACAAAGGTGACCGGGCATTGAGCTAGCCACTCAATCACACTTAGCGTCGAGGTTACGGATATTGGAAATCTTCACCTTTCTCCCGAACAGCAACCTGCATGGCCTCTACGGATACCATCATGCTCTCCTAAGAAAGATGATCTGAAAATAAATGCCATTTATGTTTTCGCAACACATGAGTTTAAACGATAATATGTACTCAAAAATATGTTAGTCTTTGCAATGCATATTAAAATATTTACCAACCATTGTCACTTAAATAGAAAAAATTAATTGAATAATATTTAAGTGCGAATGGCAACTATTGATTAAGAGAATGTGTTATTTTCTTCCATTGTCAACAATGACCATGGTCATGATACCAAGCAAACAGTTATCTTAGAATTGGTTCATTGAGTTATTTAATGTAATTAATGTACTTAAAATACAATTTTAGAACCGGACAATATTTATACGTATTAGTGATTTAGGCTCAGTACCTCATGTAAAAATTCATCGTGCTTTATCTGTTCATCGTGGGTTTATCGCAACTGTTAAGTTGATTTATCGATACAATTTGCACTACCATTGTGTGTTATTTTATCATCGGTTCGCATTCTTATTTAATTCATTTGTTTATATCTTCGGAAAGTTAATACTAACAACAACCACACCTCGATATTGCGAAAGTTAGTATTCTGTGCTTTTATGATATCAGCTGTTGCGTCTGTCATTGTATAGTACTTTATTATTTTTGTAAAATGTCAGTGGTAATGATACCTAGCGGAGGTGAGTGACAGCAGTAGATAGAAAGCACACCATAAATAACAGCAAGAGTTAGTGATGGTAATGTCATAGCTGATAAGTTCCATGGAGTTAGGACAATTGAGGGCAACGCATGCTCAGTGTTATCAAAGAATCCCCAACTTAGACATCCAACCACTTTTCTATGACTTATTATTTCCTTCATCCTTTGAATGATCATGCATGCACGATTTCCTTCTCAATGGTGTGTATCCTATTTTTTGAACCATGGGAAAAGGCTGAGTGGCATAGTTAGTGGTCCACAGAGTGGCGACACGAGTTGCTATGGACTAGGTGTAGGCATCTCGGACATATTCTGAATCGTAACCCTCCTTGTGCTCAGACGGTATGGATTACACTGTACAATCCGGCGGTGGTCCATTACCATTTAGAAGATAGATTCCCATTGGGATCGTCTGTGAATAGGTGGCATCCTGCCTCATAGAATTTATCAAGTTCGGAATATCCCAAGATGGCCTCGGACCTATGGGAGTAATGGGGTCCCACTTATATTTGAAAATAAGGGATTCTTTGGATACAACTTGGTGAAAGAAATGGAATTAGACTGGGAACAATCAATATTAAGGTGCCAAGAAAGAACAAAGGACTGGCAAATAGGAGGCGTATGAATGTGTTAGGAGCAACGCAGTTTCTGTTAGGCACGTGAATCGGAGAATCATGTTGGGTATATTTAAGAGAGGAATCAGGACGATAATTGCTTCAGTATGCTCACCATGTGAGGATGAAGATGAGGATGATGTTGCCAACTTTTAATGGAGCACTGGTGACATCGCAGTCACCTTCTACATGAAGAATGGGATAGTGCTAATGGTTGATTTCAGTGCGGGAGATGGAAATAGAACTGATGGATATGAGGAGGTGATTAGTAAATGTGGGGAAGATATGAAAGATAATCGGAATCATAAGCACTTACTGGACTTATGTGCAGGTATGTGGTTAGCAGTTACGAATACATTCTTCAAGCACAAATCTATTCTCCATTATACATGGGAGGATAGGGGCGCTAGATCCATAATAGACTACACCGTAACCGATTTTGAATTCAGAAAATCACAGAGTGGCGACACGAGTTGCTATGGACGAGGTGTAGGCATCTCGGACATATTCTGAATCGTAGCCCTCCTTGTGCTCAGACGGCATGGATTACACTGTACAATCCGGCGGTTGTCCATTACCATTTAGAAGATAGATTCCCATTGGGATCGTCTGCCTCATAGAATTTATCAATTTATCAAGATTCTCACCACCAACCAGCACAAAACTGGGCTTTCTCACGGCACTCACTACGAAAGCGACACGAATTTCTGAGCCATCAAATATCCAGGATGAGATGGACACACTCAAAGCCACGTTCAAGGGTAATTTTTACAACGATGTACGAATTCACAGAGCCCTGCATCCAAGAGGGATAACTGAGCAAAACTCACAGAAAGAAGATGTGAATGGAACTGCCTGCCTTATATTCACAACTCCACTGATGTAATTGCAAAGGTCCTCCGGAAGACTAATATAAAAACCGTGTTTGGCAACGTTAGTAAACTTGCTCGCGGTGTTGGTAAAATCAATGACAAATCGTCTCCACTATTACACCCTGGGGTGTACAAAATTCCCTGTACTTGCGGTAATGTATACATTGGCCAAACATGCCTATCGTCGGGTCATGATGTCGTGCTCCAAGATGTTCAAGCTCTCAACCACACTAAACAATACAGGTCTAGGATTAACCGAAAGCTATGGAAATACGTAAAAATCCTAACAATATCAACAAGGACACTGGTTATCAACTAAGTAATACGTGGTTGCAAGTCATTAAGAATTTACGTCGGTAGTTCTCTTCCCTCTCTTTTCTATATTGTTATTTCGTTTCGGTGATTTCCAAATTCGCATTTTCGTCATCAGCAGTTGGTTCATTTCAAGCTATGTGTTATGTGTTAATGTCATACTTTCATAACGTGTGTACACTCCCGCCCCTCTATCACCGTCTCAATTATGATCATCCTCTGGTTTTCTCCACGTACTTTCTTTCTATTCAGCTCTGTTCTCTTCCATCCTGGTGCCTTTGATTGCGATTTTTATTTTATTAGTTTCTATATTCTTCTATCACATTCGTCCCTGATTTGCCTGATGTCCTCTCTGATATTTCTCTAGCAAACACGGTGTGATAGAACATGAAGAATGACGTTGTCGTTAGCTCCCGCATGCAGCGCTGTGCCAGCATGCAGCGAGACTCCTGGTGAAGAATGAGCGTACCACTACAGTTGTCCAACAGTAAAGCTTTCTTAAATTCAAACCCTCCTTATTGTAGAGAACTTTCTCGTGAAGAGGCGAGATTTCCTTCTGAAGGGGCGGGAAAAAGTTCTCTGATAAATGTAAAGAGTTTCATCTTGTTCTCTTTACACGGCATAAGCCCAAAAGCCCAAAAGTCTACAAGTACGGGGCGTGAATGTATCAATGTTAACTTCAGGAAATCTTTTAGGAATCTGTGGGTATTCTGCAGATTTTTCGATGATTCAGACCACTAATTGATCTGTTGTGAACTAAGTAACTCGAAGCCTTACATAGAAAATGTGAGATATGTCTGAAGACGGATAAGTGTAGAGAATATACTGCAGTTGGAAAATTTACAGAAGTTACGTTCCAAATAGTGGACAGTAAGCAGGTTCGGGATATACTGTAGAAAGATAATGGATGGCATACAGGGATGTTGTAGTAGAAACAGCAAGGGAATTCCTAGGAACAACTGTGTACACATTTGTGAAAAATCTAACAGATTGGTGGAATAATGAAATGAGGGCAGTTTGTAAACGTGAAAGGTACACGTAACAGAATTAGCTCCAAATAAGGAGTGATGAATACAGGGAATTATACAGGGTGGGAGGTATATGATAATGCATATTAACACAAGGAATAGATCTTAGGGACAGGATCACAATGTCACATATTTCACATCTGTAGTTTCAACAGTTCTCGAGGAAAGTTGTGCTTTGTGAATTGCACGAATTGCAACGCAGCGGGTGGCGGTAGCTACAGATTAAGCTGCCAGTGTTGAGACCGGTTTCTGCCTTCTGTTGTATCTTCAATGTCAACTGTACTCAGTCAAGGGAAAAAATAACAATGACAACCACTAGTAAATTGGCGGAGTTTTGTGACAGTTCAGGGCGCAACTTCACGTTTTAAACTTAACAAACGTAACGAACATTCGGTAACTACTAAATAATATGACATCAAGTCTAACTTGGAGTATTCCAATGATGATGATTCCTATCCCTTACTTGTACCCTGAATATGAACATGAGGAACCACAGAATACTGTCTTCGAGACGGCTGTTAGTGCGATTCAAAACAATCACCATCCGACAAACTAGCCGGAATAGCATGTCGCTGACTACCGCACGATGCTGCTTGGGTTGTGCCAGTCCGTTAATATATATGTTATAATGAGAATACAACTCTCCATCTGCATAGCTGAATGGCAAGTGTAGTACTCTTTCGTCCATGGGACCTTGGGTTAGTTTATTAGCCACTAAAATTGTATTCTTAGAACTCCGAGAGCTGAAAATTGTAGGCCTATTACTGAAACGTAACAGCAGATAGGATTCCCTAAGCACAACAAAATATATTTATGTAATTAAAATGGTTTCTCTGGGAATGAAATATAGTTTAGTCACACCTTGACAACCTATATTTCTGGATGTCAGTTGTAAACAATGGTAAGTGAAATTTCACTAACTTTACAGGAGAGCAGAAGGAAGCTACTGAGGCTTATATTTTCCTACCTCTAAGGCAACTCGAATAGTCTGTTCTGAAGTCATTTATCCGTTTTCCATTTCTGCTTGAATGTTATTTGCAACTTTTAGTAGTGCTGTAGTTGTGGTGTGGTAAGGTCTAAAAACTGATTTGTATTTGTATAGTAGTTTGTATTTGTTAGCATAATTTGTTATTTGGCTGGGAACATTTTTTTCAAATACTTTGATAAGACGATGAAGTACCCAAAATTGGTCGAAAGTCTTTGGTTTTGTCGGATTATCGACTTTTCGGACATATTATGGCACCTTTGTGTATATTGGGAAAGATTTCTGTCACGAGTGTTTATTATATGCATATTTGTTGGGAGAGCAATTTCAGAGAGCCTCTTAATTAATGAAAAATTTATTCTATGGCATCCAGTAGCCTCTGACTTTATTTCATGGATTGAAATTCTGACGTCATTAAGAGTTACATGTCTGTAGTCTGTCGATTATTTCCTTTTTAGTTCGTTCGCCTGTATCAAGAAGAAATATTTATTTAATTAGTCTAAAGGCAAGTCAGTGTTGTTTTCGTCGGTTTTACTTTGTGTCAAAACAGTGTTACGTAGACTTTTCCATACATTATCAGATTTGTTATTTTGTTAGATGCCATTTGTAGGGCGTATCTTAGCATTCCTGATGGTGTGAGTTGTTGAGTTACACAAATTTCCTGTACTATTCGAAAATATATACAGTTCGATTTGTTAATATTGTATTTGTAAGCTGCATTTCCTTCATCCATGTTTGCCCGTATGTCTTTCGTCAGCCCAGGTGATGGTTTTCGTTTCACTCATGCTGTCAGTATGGGGCCATGTTTGCCATACAGTCCTAAAAGTATTTTGTTAAACAAGATTATTTTGTTGTCAATTTCATGTACCAGCTGTGCGTTGTGCCACTGTGTCCTGAGTGTGTCCTCAATGAACGCTTTTTCGTTTATGTTTTGGAAGTCTCGACAGGCAAATATTTGGGGCTTTTCAGTATGATACGTAAATGAAGTCACGTTGAGAAAGTCTGGCTGTTTCCCATGAGTCTGCATTATATCAGTATTGATCGTAATTATTAGATCCAGGAGTGTACGGGCTAGAAGACTACGGGAATCGTCAGCGCCACAATTAATTCATTATGGGTACCTCGAATGAACCCCCTAAAATGGGCACATAAGAAGAACACGTGCCTTACAAGAGGACCTCCACACACTGACCAGGAGCAGATACTGTACAGGCTGGGAACGGCGCGCTGCATGTCAAGCGTCGCAGTAGTTCACGTTGCAAGGGTGCGTTGGGAGATGTGATAGTGGAAGGTGTTCGGAGGCTGGAATCCCACACAGGTACGTTTTCTACCACCAATTGCCTGGGCTGTGGTAAGTTTGCACACTTGATTGTTTACATAGACTGTAAAGGGCCGTATATATCACGGCATAGAGTATGAAGCTTGGTTGGACGAGGATGACGAGGTGAAGGTCTGTGGCTAGGATACGAACAGCCAGTTATCTACGTCGCACATGTTCCAAGCTTCGTAGACCACTGGTGGAAAATGTGCGGCCCATTGGGATGATAAAAACATGCGATGAGACGTAGATTTATAGCTGCTGGGACCCTCAACCTTCGAGGCAAGTCATAACACAACATACAACTGCCTCGTGATGCTTTTCAGCGACGAGTATGTGAATATCGTCGTTGTCGGGACAAAACCTCCTATGTGAAATATTTTAGCTTAGAATTTTGGCCGGCAAGGTTTTGTTATCTAAGGTGCAAATTTGTGCGAATATTGTCAATGCATACTCGCTCTTCATAATGTATGTGCAGTGGATCAATATATCCCCAAAATTATTATCGCATAGGAGGTTTTGTCCCGGCAACGACGATATGTTTCTCCTTCTATGGAGAAGCTAGACAGAATGCACGCCAGGCACACTGCCTGTATCAAGAACGCAAACCGTATAAACGACAACATACAGCCATAACATTTCGGAGTCTGGTAACAACTCTGCGCGCTACTGCATCCCTGGGAAGTAACGGCATGTTCGAAATCATCCTGTGACGTCTGCTCACAATGAAGAGGTTGTCTTGCCATTGTACAAGAGACTAAAATCAGCCGGATGTCCTTTCTGCAGGTGTTGTATACCCAGAGGTACCATCTGCCCGTTCACCAGGAGCTCCATGGTCACGATTTCGAAGCCCGGGTGGAGTTCTTTCAATGGACCCTACAGTATTTGGACATTGAGACTGCCTTTCTTAGCGACCATCTTATTTACGAACGATGCGTGGTTCCACGACAATGGAACCTTTAATCACCAGCATGTGCCTTACTGGAATCTGGATAATCCCCATTGGGTGCGACAGGCAGCTTTTCAGGTACAGTTGATAGGGGACGTTTTGTGAGACATCCTGGGTGATCACCTCATTGGTACTCAATTATTTGTGGGAACTGTAACGGGACAACGTTATATGTGGTTTATCCTAGGTGAACTATCGCCATTCTTGTAACATGTGCCAATTCTTGACCGCTGCAGGATTTGTTTTAAACACGACGGAGCTCCACCACATACGCCCGTGGTCGTTCGGAAGAATCCCCACGCGACGTATACTTACAGATGGATTAGAAGCGCAGGACCTGTCCTCTGGACCGCCAGGCCACCTGATCTTACGCTCCTGGATGTTTTATTTTGGGTTATGTAAAATAACTGGTGTATGCACAGCAGCCAGCAAATCCTGGTCGCCTTAGCAAGCTCATCACCGATATTGCAACAGGCCAGACGGTCCACACAACACCACGCGCAGCTCTGTATAGACCACGGAGGTCGTCAGTTCGAGCAGGTGCTGCGTTGTATCACCTACGTAACTGAAATTCTGTCACATGTTTCCTACCCTCTTTCAAACGAGGTTCATACCATATGCCACCGTATCAACGGCCTTTTCAGGGCATACTAAACAAATCAATCTGCGAAAACCATGAAGTATGCAACCTTACCATTTCGTAGGGAATTGGCTGCATAAAGAAAAAATGTGTGGAATTCGAACCCCCTAACCCCCGTGTATTGTTCATTTTCACACATCCGACCGCACCACTACCAGGTGAGCTATTACGAGGCTTATTCAACGAGCATGTTACCAGTCTATAAAATAACCATTCCTGGTCTGGGTGTGCACCACTTGCTGCAAGGCACATGTTCTTCGTATCTCTACTAGTTTCACGCTTTCTTTCGTGTTACTCATAATGAAGTAAAGGTGGCGATAACGATTCTTGCTGTTTTCTAGCCCGTAAGCAGATATCATGTTACATTATCCCGCTTTTGGGAGAGGGACCGATGCATTTCAGAAGTGAGAAAACCCTGCGGGTTGCATAAAACTTGGTCGCAAGGGGCGGGTGAACTACTCGGTGTATGAGGAGGATGGATAGAAATGTAAAAATAGGGAGCGTGTGTGGTGAATTTCTTTTATGAGAATGAAATATATATTTCTGTATAGCAGGAGAGTCAACCATTATCTGTTATTTTGAATTGAAGAGTAGGATAATTAACAGCTACAGAGGCAATGAGTGGCTCATTGTAGGCATATAATACACTAGCGGTATTATACTGAAATTTATAATTGAATGCTTATTCTTTTAGATATATAATCCGCCGAAATTCGCGATCTGACCAGTTTTCTGCGAGAATCCGCCATAATTCGCGATCTGACCCGTTTTTTAATAGATTACGGCAAGTTTCCTCCCATTTTTCAATCTTTCTTTCCAGCAAACGATTTCGTACTTCCGGGCTAGGTCCAGGTATTCCACCCAGTTAGTTGGGTCACTAAATCTTTGCCATCTTTTCCTATAAGCATTTTTAATATGAATCAAATCCTTCAGGGGATCTGTCGTGGTGTAGTCTTGGGTGCCTTGGCGGTAGCCTACTGAACCCGCGGCCGGACTGCATTCTTAGTCATTAGCCGTCCAGGACCCGTTTCCAGCGTGGTCCGCACATGTGACGACGGTCCAGAATATTATTATTATTATTATTATTATTATTATTATTATTATTATCATTATTATTATTATTATTATTATTATTATTATTATTATTATTATAATTATTTATATATGTTCTGGACCGCACAGCAATATGCAAGACCGCTACTTGGCGGTAAATTACATCTGATGCCATAGTCATTGTTGACAATGTGGCCAGCACCATTGTCGCGCGTAGGCAAGTGTGCGGGATTTCTGGCGATACGAATGACATACCTCCGTGTATTAGTGACCTTATTATAGAGGTGAACAATTTGACGGTCAATATCATTCCTTCGTTTATTTCAAATGTGTTTAAATTTTTATTTATATGCCAGGAGAATCTACTCTAATCTAAGAACGTTCTCCGAAGGAAAAGATGGCTGTTGAAAAAGAACCCAGGAAAGATTAAAAATGATCGGTTTATGATCAGAATAAGTACATCGAAAGTCAACAGCCTGTTTCCTATCATTCGACAGGATCAGGGATGGAATGAATAAAGCCCCATCTAGCGGCGACAATAGGAATTGTGCCGGCTGCCGAAGCTCCCCTCTGGGTCAATGATCGATGAGTGACAAATAAAATGAAATATTGGAAAGTGGTGCTGGAATTAATGATGACAGGGAAAGCCGGAGTATCCGGAGAAAATCCTGTCCCGCCGCCATTTTGTCCAGCACGAATGTCACATGGAGTGACCGGGATTTGAAACACGGAACCCAGCTGTGAGAGGCCGGCGCTCTGCCGCCTGAGCAACGGAGGCTCCTTATAAGTACATTATGAACAGTAAAATCAATTGGTCTCACCGCCTTTTACACCCCACCGCCGTTAAGTTTATTTACCCCCACCCCCCCAAAAATTAAAAGAAGGTGTGTTTCTTTATGTTTAAAGGAGATTCCAAATACCAATGTTCACGTTTATTACCTTCAGTTTTGAGATATAAGTATCCCCTTAAAAATAATTCACTTTTTTAACTTCCTTTCACACTCCCCCCCCCCCCGCCCCTCACAAAGTGATATTAAGGCAAAAAATACTTGTTCCTTTAATAGTAAAGGATCTTCTAAATACCAATTATCACCACTCTAACCTCTTTAGTTTTTGATTTATGTGTCCTCATGAAAGGAATTCAGCTCCTTTTCACTCCCCCCCCCCCAAGGTTATTTCCCCCCCCCCCCAAAACGCGCCTTTCTTTGTTTTTAAAAGAGATCAAAATACCAATTTTCACGTCTGTAACAACTTTAGTTTTTATTAGACGTATGTATTCTCATACAATTAAGTCAATTAATTTTTTCAATCCTTTAACCCCCCAAACCCCCTTCATTGGATTTTCCGAGAATACGTGTTTGTTTACGTTTAAAGCAGATTCCAAAAATCAAATTTCACGTGTGTAACATCTTCCTTTTTGAGATATCAGTAGCCTAATTTAAAGAATTCAACACCATTTTCAGTCACTTTTACCCCCCCCCCCTCCCACTTCCCAAGTGGTATTTCCGAAAACTAAAAATACACGTTTCTTTATTTTTAATAGAATTAAAAAATTACCATTTTCACTTCTGTAACATGTTAAGCTTTTTAAGATATACTGTAAAAATTCTCATTTTAAAATGTCACCCCTTTTTAGTTCCCCTTAAGTGGAGTTTCCAAAGACAAATCACCTATGTTTCTTTTCACTTACAGGAGATTCCAAATACCCACTTTTTACGTCTGTAACATTTTACGCTTCTGAGATATTCTGTAGATATAGTCTTTCAAAAAATTCACCCCAATTTGCCACTCCTGTTTAACCGCCATTAATGAATTTTCCAAAAGCAAAAATATACGTGTTTCTTTATTTTTAAAGGAGATCCCATTTACAAATTTTCAGTTCTGTAATATCTTCAGTTTCTGAGATATATGTATCCTCATTAAAGGCATTCAACAGATTATTCACCCTTTTACACCCCTCCTATTGGGATTTAGAGAAAACAAAAAAATACGTGTTCCTTTATTTTTAAGGGAGATTCTAAACACCAATTTTTACATCCGTAAACGTTTAAAGTTTTAAGATGTAGACACACTCATTTTAAAAATTCACCCCCCTTTTCACCCCGCATTGTTTGGATTTTCCAAAAACGTAAAAATACCTGTTTCTTTATTTTAAAAGTAGATCCCAAATACCAATTTTCAGGTCTGTAATATCTTCTGGTTCTGAAATATAAGTAGCCTCATTAAAGGCATTCAACCTCTTTTTCACCCTTTTCCACCCTTCCTATTTGGATTTTCCGAAAACAAAAAATACGTGTTCCTTTATTTTTAAAGGAGATTCTAAATACCAAATTTTACATCTATAAACTTTAAAAGTTTTGAGATATAGATACACTCATTTTAAAAATTTCATCCCCCTTTTCACCCCCCATTATTTGGATTTTCCCAAAACGAAAAAATACCTGTTTCTTTATTTTTAAAGTAAATCCCAAATACCAATTTTCAGGTCTTTAATATATTCAGTTTCTAAGATATATGTATTCTCTTTAAAGGCATTCAACCCAATTTTCACCCCCTTTTCACCCCTCCTATTGGGATTTTCCGAAAACAAAAAACTGCGTGTTCCTTGATTTATAATGAAGATTCTAAATACCAATTTTTATATCTCTAAACTTTAAAACTTTTGAGATATAGATGCACTCATTCTAAAAATTAACCCCCCTTTTCACCCTCGCATTAATAGGATTTTCCAAAAACAAAAAAATATGTGTTACTTTATTTTTGAAAGCGATCAAAAGTACCAATTTTGAGGTCTGTAATATCTTCAGTTTCTGAGATATAAATAATCTCTTTAAAGGCATTCAACCCATTTTTCACCACCTTTTAACCCTGCTATTGGAATTTTCCGAAAACAAAAAAATACGTGTTCCTTTATTTTTAATGAAGATTCTAAATACAAATTTTTACATCTCTAAACTTTAAAACTTTTGAGATATAGATGCACTAATATTAAAAATTCACCCCCCTTTCACCCTCGCATTAATTGGATTTTCCAAAAACAAAAAAATATGTGTTTCTTTATTTTTGACAGCGATCGAAAGTACCAAAATTGAGGTCTGTGGTATCTTCACTTTCTGAGATATAAGTAGCGGTATCCTGATTAAAGGCATTCAACCCCTTTTTCACCCTTTTTCACCCCTCCTATTGGGATTGTCTGAAAACAAAAAAATATGTGTTTCCTTATTTTTAAAGAAGATTCTAAATACCAATTTTCACACCTGTAAACTTTTAAAGTTTTGAGATATAGACACACACATTTTAAAATTTCACCCCCCTTTTCCCCCCCTTAGGGACGGAATATCCAAAAATCCTCTCTTAGCGAGCACCTACATTATAATATGAATATATCCCCAAAATTTCATTTCTTTATGTCCAGTAGTTTTGGCTCGGCGATGATGAATCAGTCAGTCAGTCAGTCAGTCAGTCAGTCAGGACAAGCTACTTTATATATATAGATTGGAGAAATTGGAAGCAAGGTCACATGGGAAGTGACATTTGCGGTTTGAAGGTAAGTGGCGATTCTCCTGATGACAATAGGTGTTATTTTCACTTTCTTTCTTTCTTCTTTTCTTAATCCGTTTACCCTCCTGGTTGTTTTTTTCTTCGGACTCAGCAAGGGATGCTACATCTACCGCCTCAAGGGCAGTGTCCTGGAGCGTGAGATTGGGTCTGGGGATACGACTGGGAAGGCGGACCAGTACCTCGCCCAGGTGGCCTCACATGCTATGCTGAAGAGGGGCCTTGTGGGGAGATTGGAAGATCGGAAGGGATAGACAAGGAAGAGGGAAGGAAGCGGCCATGGCCCCAAGTTAGGTACCATTTGCCCGGAGGAGAAGTAGGAAACATCGGAAAGGCACTTCAAGGATGGCTGAAGTGGGAATAGATCCCTCCTCTACTCATTTGACGTCAGGATTCTGAGTAGACTCCGTTCCAGTGCTCGTACAACTTTTCAAATTTCGTGGCAGGGCCGGGATTCGAAACCGGTCATTCGGGTGTAGCAGCTACACGCACTAATTACTGCACCACTGAGGCGGACGAGAATAGTAATAATAGAGCTTATTTTTACATTAGTAAGTGACAAGTGAGGACTTAGTCTTGGTGCTCTAACTCGACCACAAATATTCAATACCATGGTTTCACAGGCCAGGCACAACCTATTCCTTCCACCACCGTATCCAATTTCACCCACCATTATTCATTGTATCCCCATTAATTCCTCAACTGAGGATGACGGCTAGAAATATATCCGGCCATAAAACATGCCATATAATTTCATCCCACCTCATCCCCGAGCCCGTATCAGGAATTGGGATTAAGGGGTATACAGAAATACATACCATAGTATCTCAGAGGCACACTTAGTCCTAGCTATATCAGTTCAGCGTAAATGGAAGCTTACTTTCTTCAATAATCTTATTCATTGATTAACATACCATGAAATTCCGAGGCCGAAGTATTTCTCGATATGGTATGGTTTTACCTTGCCATGAGATTGCTGGCTAACCACTTGTACTACCAGGCTGGCCATGAATGAATATGTCTGTGCCTGACCACGGCAGGCCTGGTATCGACCAGGGGCCAGCTGGGCTCGTGTTGGATCGACGAGCTAACAGAGCCACCATCACAGGAACACGCAAACCACTGGCAGTGTCTTGTGTAACACTGGTAAAGCCCTTGAGGCCATCAAAGTGTAGCCGCAAAAGCCAACATAAAAAGGTATAAAATCATGCATTATTATTTAAGTCACGAACAAGGCTCGAAATCGGAATCCTTATGGAATTTGAGCTGAGAATGGAAACATCTCCTTCATAAACGAAGTTTTGATACTTTGTTCAACGCTAATCTCCCATAGATTAAAACAATTTCTAGGTTGTTTCTTGAGACACATCATACTAAATGACGATGAACCATTGTATTTTTCTAGATATTTTGATTAGTCAGTTGGTCTATATCAAGAAATGCGCCTTGTAATAGAAAAAAGTGTGTCATTGGCAGAATATTAAATTCGATTATTTGTTATTCTTGTGATTCATCTGAGTTTGGCCGATTATTTCCCAACTTATTTGAGAAATTTCCTAATTGTCCCTTAACAACTGCTGTGATTCCAGGTACAAACAAGAAAGATTTCATATGATGAATGTATCATACCCTGCTTTAATCGTATACTTTTTCAAGATAGTTCATTGTTAAACCAGGAAATAAGTATAGAATTCACAGTTAACACTAAAACCCTTCAGTTAATTAAGAAAGAGGTGCGAAATAATGAACTACGGAAATCCGAGCTCCTCTGTTAATGCAGCAATAGTTTTCATTTATTACCTGTTGACAGCAATTGAATGATTGCAGCTCATTTGTTTTTCGTTGGAATACATCCCATGATATAATTTGTTTACTCTAATAAAATAAATACCTGTCTTATTTTTGAATAAATGTGAAGTACCCTGTTTGACTATTTGTAAATAATTCTATAAAATTAAAATATTTTTTTGTATTTTACAACAGGAAGTAATGCTGTTCACTCTGAACTTCTTTCTCTATCTTCACATATAGCCTATCAATTATTTTGTAAAGTGCGACCAGTATCCAATATTCGGGGGACAGTAGGTTCGAACCCCACTGTCGGCAGCCCAGAAGATCGTTTTCCGTGGTTTCCCATTTTCACACAGGGCCACGGCCGCTTCCTTCCCACTCCTAGCCCTTATATGTTCCATCGTCGTCATAAGACCTATCTGTGTCAGTGCGACGTAAAGCAACTAGCAGAAAAAAAGTTATTTTGTTCGTCACTACTCTCGGTATCGGCTTTTAGTAGCTAACTACTCGCACGCTAATTTTCGTCTTGGAGAGTACTGATGTACGTGAACTACAAGTATGGATTTATAACCCAATCGGTCGACAGTGCCTACCATATTGATGTGTGGTCTCAGTGGATACATTTCCCAGATTATGACGCTGGTACAACCAGCTAGTGTTCTTCCAGCAGTGGTTACAAGTTGAATGTGCTTTACAGCTTGATATGCAAGAATCCATCGTCCACAAAAGCAGAAAATGGAACTCAACGGACAAGGAAGTAGTTTGCCAACGAGTGGAGATGTAGTTCCTATACTACCGTACACACTGGAGCACTTCCCTCCGATCCACTAACGTTGGTTTAAGAACAGTACCATCCCTTTGCTTCTAACACCCGTAATCATCCAGATTCATTGAACTATCGTTTCAGACACAGGTCACTCATCCTCTGATTCTTTGTATGGTGAGCTGTTCCAGTTGAACGTGTCGGTGGACCCTTTAGTAGCATTCACCTCTCAAATCATTGGCAACAGGTTCTATTGAGTTCTTACGTTCGTCATCCGAAAGAGTGCTATTTTCAATTGAGTAAACACATCCATCGCAGTAGCACACGAACAAATCATAAACTGCACTGTTTTAGAAATTTTGCTATATTTCTTCCTGCAATTCGGTAACGGCTGTGTTGAGTGTATAACTTGATGAAAATACTTTCCCCGCTGTTAAACGTCAATCTTAACTATTCGATCATTTCACTCTATTTACTAGTCCCACGCTTTCAGTCTATTTGTAACTTTCAAAACTCATAATACTACTACTAATAATAATAATATTAATAAAACGAGGGGCGTAATATATTGTTTTACACTTTAATTTTTGTACGTCCGGGTATGGTTCATATTTCCCTTTTGAAGGTGGTGACGTGTAACTAGTGTCTTGTTCCACAGTTTGGTAGCAGTACACGCACAGAAGCCAACGAATGCACTCGTCATAGCAATTTCATAACAACACTGTCAAGGTAGGAGCAGACATCATGGAAAGCAACCGTCAGGAACAGCGCAGTATGACTTGGTTCCTATGGAAAGAAGGCGTGAACAGTGCAGAAATTCATCTGCGCTTGGTGGCAGTCTGTGGAGAACATGCGCCGTCACGGAAAACAGTTTACAACCCGGTGAAAGGTTGGAAAACAGGGCGCACATCGGTTTACAAGGGAACCAGTTCTGGAAGGAATATGACAGTGTCAACACCAGTCAACATTACCCGGGTCGAGCAGGCCATCCAGCGAAACAAATGCATCACATTTACGGAAATGGAGGCAGCCACGGGAATTAGTCGAAACACCCGGCAGCGGATCGTGCAGGGCCACTTACGGTTGGGGAAGGTGTCATCCACGTGGGTGCCAGACTCTTGTCCGCAGACGACAAGCAGAGGCGTGTGGACGTGTGCACGCCATGTTCCAAGATCCAGCCGACTTCATGGCTAGGCTTGTGACTGGTGATGAGACATGGCTCCATTACCACGAGAAACAAACCAAACAACGATGGATGCAGTGGAAGCATAGGGGCAGTCCACCGCCAAAGAAATGTCGGACAGTGCCATCAGCGAATGGGATAAAGGTGTGCTTCTTCAACATGACGATGCTCGGCCCCCCACTACCAGAGATACCACCACTGCCATTCATCAAATGGGATTCACGGTCCTTCTACACCCACCATACTCTACCGACTTGGCACCAAGTGATTATCACCTCTTCGGGAGCATGAAGAAACCTCTGCGTGGTCGCAGTTTTGTGGATTTTGCTGAACTGGACACAGATGTCAAGGCATGGGTACGCAGCACTCCGAAAAATTGGTTTCAGGAAGGTCTGGAGAGACTGGCACACTGATGGCAAAAGTGCATACAGTTACAAGGAGATAATGTTGAGAAGGTGGACGTTACAACTGATGTGTAATGTAATTCATTTGGGTAGAAAAAATTAAGTGTAAAATAATGTAGTACGCCCTTCGTAATAATAGTAACAATACTGAAACCACAACTGACTGTTAGTTATAACTTAGCGAATTCTAATTAAATAAAAGAAAAGATGCGCAAAACAAGTAAATAAATAAAGAAATAAATGTTAATAATAATAATTTACGGTTTGCAGAAGGAGCAGGTAAATGAGAGCCAGAGATTACCATAGGATCCCCGGATTCAGGATATCAATAACAATAGGAATTTATAAATTGACGGTAGAGCATAACAGATTTTATCTCGGTTAGAGTACATAACGACAGAAAAAGTGCTTCGTGTTGACTGGGCCTTACCTATTTCTCCCTGCAAACGATAGAAAATGACAGGAGCATGCAATCAAGGCTAACATAAATGGCTTTAACTAACTGCTTGACTCTATTCTCTATATTACCCACAAAAAGGAAAAACATCTAATTTGATACAGATGATAATTCACAATGTGTCTCGGCTGAATCAGATCAGTCCTAATTCTAGTAGTGTTATTCATTTACTACCTGTTGACGGCAGTTGAATCATTGCAGCTCATTTTATGAGGTGGGAAAATTCCAAGGTATAATTGATTTGCTCTAATGAAGTAAATATTTGTCTTATTTTCGAACAAATGTGACGTGTTCTGTTTGGCTACTTGTAAAAATATATTTTTAATTCTATAACTTCTTTTTTTGGATTTCACAGCAGGAAGTAATACGGTTCATTCTGAACTTCAGACGCACGTCTCCCAGTCCTCTGCTTCCTTGTGATCGTGAGCTGCTCCAGTATGACGTGTCGGTTGACCCTCCCGCAACATTTACCTCTCAAATCAATGGTAAGTCGTTCTCTGGAGTCAGAATTATCCATTTACTTCTCACCTTATAAATGGGTTGTTACTCACACCAGTAGATCGTTGCTTCCTTCGCTGGTTTGCTCCTCACATCCTGAAACTCCGGAGCTGTCCCTAGTTCAGTTTCCTTGCGAAGATATCACCCAAACTCGTGCCATGTTATGCTAGCGCGTATATCATCATCCTCTTCTATGCTGTTGCGGGTGCCACCGTCCAATGCCTCATAGGCAGTGAAGTGCTGAAGTGAAGTGCTGTCTATCCAGGCACACTTGATAAGACTTTTAAACGGTTACTACATGGCCCAATAAACACACATTTCCTGTGAACTGGCAATAGTTCTTGATAGCTAATTGCAATACTGCGACGGAATTATGACATCGTCCATATTCCATCCTTCACTTATGCCTTGAATAAGTAACATTGGCAACGCGACTATCTTACAACAGTTCGTAGCTACTGGCACATTGAAATCTAATAACACTTCTTCACAAACTTCACAAATGTGACTGACAGAAGTCATGGCAAATAGAATATTATAGGAGCATCATCTGAAGAACACACATTCCGGTTTTTAACGTTTTCACCTTAACTTCACCTTAGATAATCTTCGTTTCGTGCCAAACGACATTTTTCTAATAAGTTACTTGGACAAACGACGGCCCATAACGTAATTACGCCGATCTCCGTTCCGTGGTCTTCACGTTATTCTCACAAGGTTTCCATATAAGTGCACCCTGCCGCACTTAGCACATGTTCATGCCCTCCCGTCTTAGTTACACGAGAAAGCTTAGTTTTATTGCCCCAGAATCTGGCTATCTTGTATACATACAGTATTTTAACATATAAATACAAAAATGACTTACGTAATTAGTACAACCCATAAATTTACATCATGGTACCGGACATGGTTTATGGCATCATAAAACAAAAGCCCGGATATACTTTCATATAATTATTTCACATGAAAAATAGAACTTATACACTGACTGACAGAGCAAATGCAACACCAAGAAGGAGTGGTCAGAACTTTATGCCAATTGCAGGGTAGACTGACGTCACTGAGGTATGCTCATGATGTGAAATACGCCGCAGTGCTGCGCACGTAGCGAACGATAAATGGGACACGGCGTTGGCGAATGGCCCACTTCGTACCGTGATTTCTCAGCCGACAGTCATTGTAGAACGTGTTGTCGTGTGCCACAGGACACGTGTATAGCTAAGAATGCCAGGCCGCCGTCAACGGAGGCATTTCCAGCAGACAGACGACTTTACGAGGGGTATGGTGATCGGGCTGAGAAGGGCAGGTTGGTCGCTTCGTCAAATCGCAGCCGATACCCATAGAGATGTGTCCACGGTGCAGCGCCTGTGGCGAAGATGGTTGGCGCAGGGACATGTGGCACGTGCGAGGGGTCCAGGCGCAGCCCCGAGTGACGTCAGCACGCGAGGATCGGCGCATCCGCCGCCAAGCGGTGGCAGCCCCGCACGCCACGTCAACCGCCATTCTTCAGCATGTGCAAGACACCCTGGCTGTTCCAATATCGACCAGAACAATTTCCCGTCGATTGGTTGAAGGAGGCCTGCACTCCCGGCGTCCGCTCAGAAGACTACCATTGACTCCACAGCATAGACGTGCACGCCTGGCATGGTGCCGGGCTAGAGCGACTTGGATGAGGGAATGGCGGAACGTCGTGTTCTCCGAGGAGTCAAGCTTCTGTTCTGTCAGTGATAGTCACCGCAGACGAGTGTGGCGTCGGCGTGGAGAAAGGTCAAATCCGGCAGTAACTGTGGAGCGCCCTACCGCTAGACAACGCGGCATCATGGTTTGGGGCGCTATTGCGTATGATTCCACGTCACCTCTAGTGCGTATTCAAGGCACGATAAATGCCCACCGCTACGTGCAGCATGTGCTGCGGCCGGTGGCACTCCCGTACCTTCAGGGGCTGCCCAATGCTTTGTTTCAGCAGGATAATGCCCGCCCACACACTGCTCGCATCTCCCAACAGGCTCTACGAGGTGTACAGATGCTTCCGTGGCCAGCGTACTCTCCGGATCTCTCACCAATCGAACACGTGTGGGATCTCATTGGACGCCGTTTGCAAACTCTGCCCCAGCCTCGTACGGACGACCAACGGTGGCAAATGGTTGACAGAGAATGGAGAACCATCCCTCAGGACACCATCCGCACTCTTATTGACTCTGTACCTCGACGTGTTTCTGCGTGCATCGCCGCTCGCGGTGGTCCTACATCCTACTGAGTCGATGCCGTGCGCATTGTGTAACCTGCATATCGGTTTGAAATAAACATCAATTATTCGTCCGTGCCGTCTCTGTTTTTTCCCCAACTTTCATCCCTTTCGAACCACTCTTTCTTGGTGTTGCATTTGCTCTGTCAGTCAGTGTATATAAATTGCCATGCGTGTAACATGGTACTTATTACAAGTGATACACCAGTAGATATACAATTGTTCAACGTATTTACCCACCCTAGAAACTCATGATATGCAAAGTGCTTCATGTGCTACGAGCTGCGGACAGAAAATGCATTAGGTGATCATGGTAATAGTGTGGCATATCTGCGTATTGTATTCAGGGTCCGAGTACCGGAATAATTTAGGTTTGGATAGAATACCGGTATTACAAAGTACCTGTATTCGTATATACACATAATTGCTGAAACCGTAATTATTACAGGTAAAATACGACCAATACCGGTATCTTCCTGTACATAAAGGTTAAAATACCGGTAAATACTTCGTGCAAATATAATAGTAAAGAAATATTATGTCGGTGGTTGAATTCATACTTTAGAATATAAACTAGCTGATGTACCCGTGCTTCGCTACGGAATTCTACATTGTATTGGGCAGTGTGCGCGTTGTAAGCAAGATTGTCTTAAATTATATAGCTCTTAACGTTACCAAACGCGACGCGAGGTCACCAAACATCTTCTCTCATATGAAGACTGAGGGGAAATTTCACTGTAATGGTAAACCCAATGTCATACATCAGTCACAATCAGGTTGGGATGTATTCATTATAATGCCTTTTTACATCCTCAGAAAGACTGTCTTAGTGGTTTTCCCAACAGAAATGAACATGCAATGGCGCAATTAAAAGCAATGGTTTCATATTGCGAAATACTCGTTCAAATGAAACACCACACATTTTCTCACTTTTAACGAAGAGGACTACGCTGTCTATCTAACAGTCCAAAGTTCCAGACCTGGAATGACCAAACCGCAGACAGCCGTGATCCATGAACACTCTTCAGCTTTCTTCGGCGGGGAGAGGGTCGAATAGTGGAGACTCCCAAGGCAAAAACTATGCCCAATTACTATTCTGTTTGCTAGGAGTACCCGATGAGTCGGAAAACATCAATTCACTACACTGGCGGCGGAAAAATCTATCTGATTTGAAGGCAAATTTTTCCTCCAAGCCAGAAGAGAAACCCACTCTTCACTGATAGTTTGGTATAAATTGAATGTAGAATTTAATAAAAGTGAAGAGAAAGAAGCTTTTCTTAACAAACGGCTCTTTTCAGAGTTGAATTTTGAGTTATTTAGTGAATACTGTGGTGCTATAATTTGGAAAAGGCCTAAATTTTTATTCTAGACCAGGCCATACTACTACTACTACTACTACTACTAATACCACCACCACCACTAAGTGAGGCTCTGCCTTAAGAATGCACACTGCTCATTCAAAACAGTGCGTCAGAGTAGGGATCGAATAGCTGAAATACTATGATGATCCAGTGTGTTACGTACCAGCTGTATCAGAAAATGTATGAACCAGAGGAATGGCATGCTAAAGAAGAAAGTTTTCTAACTCCCCGGCTATTTCCCACCAATATTCAGTCAGGCTGTTATACTCGGTACGCAGCAGTAAACCCATCTATCGACGTTGAGAGGCAGCATCAGAGACAAAGAACATCACAATAAACAATGGTCAATGTAATATTATTGTTGGTAAATATTATGCACTGTCGATATTATAGGCCTTCATATTTCGTTTTCTTCCGACTCTGAAATACCACTCTCATCATAGTCGGTACGGTAAAACTGAATAAAAGATAAATGATCGGAAATTGTATTCTCTATAACTTTTTTATATAATACTTTCCGATAGGACCAATAACATTGGTATTTTAAAATTACATTTTAGGCACCTTCCCCTAAACTACAATTTCATCCAGGATGAATAAAATTGTTTATAGCTTAGACTGTAGTTTCTTACTCCCCGACTCAATATACCGATTTTAATTAAATTCTGTTAACCCATTTTCTCGTGGCTCGGCGTTTATATGGACTTAGCAACAACAAAAAAGAAAATTATGAACATCTGTGTTATCATAGCCGGTACGGTAAAAATGCATAAGACATAAATGGTCGGAGATTCAATTCTCTATAACTTTGGTTATGTAGTATTTATCGATACGACAACTAATAATATAAATATTTGAGAATTACATTTAGACCTTCCCCTAACTTCCATTTCACTCAGCGTAAATAAAATTCCTTAAAGCTTAAATTATAGTGGCTCACACTGCGACTTTGCATACCAATTTTCAATGAAATAGGACCACTAATAACGTAAATATTTAAGAATTAAGTTTTAGGCCTTCCCCTAAACTACCATTTCTATCAGCGTGCATAAAATTATTTATGGCCTAGATTGTAGCGACTTATTCCCCGACTTTGCATACCGATTTTCATTAAATTCTCTTCGGCCGTTTTCTAGTGATTCGTGTACATACAGACAGACAGACAGACAGACAGACAGACAGACAGACAGACAGACAGACAGACAGACAGACAGACAGACAGACAGACAGACAGACAGACAGACAGACAGACAGACAGACAGACAGACAGACAGACAGACATAAAAAAAATACGGAGAAGTAAAAAGTGCATTTCCTCGTTATTGTGGACATGGCCGATACAGAAATAACATTCTTTTCAAATTCTGAGCAATGTACAGACAAAACTCTTATTTTTATATATATAGATTACATTTCAGGCCTTTCCCTAAACTACCATTTAACTTAGTGTGAATTGCATTATTGATAGCTTAGATTATAGCGACCTATTCCCCGACTTTGCATACCAATTTTCGTGAAGATACGACAACTAATAAAATAAATATTTGACAATTAAATTGTGGGCCTTCCCCTAAACTACCATTTTTCTCAGCGTGTGTGGCCTATATTGTAGCGACTTATTTTCTATCATTGTCTAGCGATTTTCATTAAGACGCGACCACTAATAACATAAATATTTGAGAATTAAATTTCAGGCGTTCCCCTAAACTACCATTTCACTCGGTGTGATTAAAATAATGTATAGCCTACATTGTAGCGGTTAATCACCCGACTTTACATTCCGATTTTCATTAAATTCTCTTCAGCCGTTTTCGCGTGATGCGTGTACATACATACAGACAGATAGACAGACAGACAAACAGAAATTACGGAAAAGTAAAAAATGCATTTTCTTGTTACTGTGGCCATGACCGACACAGAAATACCGTTCTTTTCAAATTCTGAGCAATGTACAGACAAAACTCTTATTTTATATATATAGATTACGAAAGAGAAAGATTCCGGAGTAAATATTTATGAGCACAGGTCACACTAGTGAGTCTAGCCGTACCGAAGTGATTCGGGAACATAATATTTAAAACAGAAATAAAAATTCTGAATATTAAATAAGGAAAATAAATGTTTAATTATAAGTGGAAACACCTAGTGCCTCCGTTTTCATTTGTTTCCTTGCTCCTTCACAGCCACATAGGGACGGCACGGCTGAATGTCGTGTGCATGCCATCTGGAGGACAATTCAATCCAGAAAATAACGCTTACTGTGGATTAGTCCTGAATAACAAGATAACTTCTATACCGCGTGATTCAGTCGCCCTTTACAATGTAGGTTTATGAAACCCAACTAACGTGCAACATGGTTATAAGGTGGCTATGTCCCTCCAGGCGTACTGTGCGGTACTAATGTCCAGAGAGTACATTTTCACAGGATTCTGAATCCTACCGAAACGTTATATCGTCCGCTCGCAAAACACGACGCCTTGAAATCATGTAGCGATGCCCTTTGACCATTAAACTATGTTAATATGTCGCGCCTTGTGAGCGGATGTACCGAAGAGGGGAATCAATGGGTAAAACTAGGCAGTAGTGCAGTAATTAATGCCTTAAACACCGAACCGGATGACGTATGTACTCTACTCTCATCGTGCAGTATTCGCCAGATGGACGGCTGGCTGGCGTTCACATGTTGCGCAATCGTCCTTGTACTGATAAGTGGATTATTACGAACTGCCTCCAGAATTGCTTGTACTGTTTCACCCCATGTAACGGGGCTATCGCGGACTGGTGGACGCTTGGAGATCACGCCTGTTGTCCTTAAGCGACTTTCAACAAAGCGGAATATCGTAGCAGCCGGGTGTCGCCTGTCGGGATAGCGTTTCCGGCACAGACATAGTGCCTCGTACGTGTTTTGTCATCCTTCCCCATAAATGACGATCATGTCAACGTATTATTCTGTGGAAAACATGCCGAATGACAGCAAATATTACATTCGTATGCATGCCTGCGGCGAGTTTTACTTAATTTTATTACGGTCAGCCAGAGCTTCGGCTATGGACTGTTTGATATTTTCCGTGACCCTGATTATGTAAGAATCGAATTGTCCCTTTAATAAAGCCCCTTCGCTGTGATACGCCTCCTGTACCTGGCCTAGCCTCTGTCCTAACGAACTCTCTTGTCTGAAACAGTCGGAAGTGGTCTGCACTTAGCCATGTTACTCCGTTAATTCCTACTTACTACTGTCGCAGGCATTCTGTACCTGGATTAGCCTCTGTCCGAACGAGTTCAACGAAATACTGAATTGCTCGAATAACTTAGCTGATTACCATCTACTACTGTCCAACTGTGCGCTGCTAAAACTCATATAACATCCTCTAAAGTGAGAGACGTTTTCTCTCCAGTTACTTCGATATATCCTTGCTGGGACTTATCTCCATCTCTATTTGACATCATCAATTATATGATGGGAAAGAGGACTAACCATCAACTCTTCATAAGCACAAAATATTTCGTATTTATCAGACGAGGCCCTATTATACAGCTGTACTATTCATAAATAAGTTACTTAATTTCAAACGAAAACTAAACTTTCGCTCCAGTTAGCGACCTATCACGATGTACTAAACAGCAACAAAA
The DNA here is from genome assembly GCF_040414725.1 of Anabrus simplex. NCBI lineage: Eukaryota > Metazoa > Arthropoda > Insecta > Orthoptera > Tettigoniidae > Anabrus > Anabrus simplex. The sequence continues at coordinate 580,362,875 of NC_090266.1, read as the reverse complement.
GTAAACCTTGAGTGTTTACGTATCTCAAATGCAAGATATTGTACCAGAAACACTGGTCCAGCGCTAGTGTTGGAGTATTTCAAACTTTGAAATACGCGCCGCGCTTCAACTGAGCAGCAGGCTACAGCATGCTTGTGGCGAGTGACGTAGGAGCCAGCTCCAACACGCCAAGGCTAACTTACGTCATCCATAGAAGTTTCCATAAATTCTACTTTGAATAACTCGTATGTGAATTATGATACGTATATAAAAGTAACATCACCGTACACACCAGTTTAATATCCCCAACACGACCAAGGTTCATTGAAATCCACCTCGGATTAAGAAAGTTATTCAGAGAAATGAAACAGCTGCAGTCTCCGCGACTTCAGTAAAAAAAGGAGACGCGAGAATTCGACGCAACACAGTCTTCTCTCACAGTCGAAACAGGACGGTTGGCTGATGGAAGTTTGTGCTACGATGTTATATTGCGGAATCATAGTCTACGTTTGCAATTCTAATAAATTACGCTGAGAATCGAGAAGTGCGATAATTTAAATATCTCAAGGTGATTGATATATTTCTGCTGATAGGAAACTTAAAATCTGAAACAGTGCATTAAGACTTGTATTTTCTCAACTGGAACTTGAATGTTAGAAAAACATTAAAACTTCACATTCGAATCAATGTGTGATTTCACGGTGTCTTTAATGAAACCTAGAACTATCAGTGAACGGAACTAATTTCACGATCAGATTACTGCAAAGTCTTACCAGTATTACTTGTATTATTCGTGTTTGAACATAAACATGACAGTGTGAGCGAACGGTACTAATTTCATTCCTGTATTAATAGTCTGGAAGTGCTACCGTCCTGTCATATGTCTGTATAACAGTGCGTGTGAACGAAACGAAATTCACATGTAAAGCATTTAACTTCTTCCACAAACTGCCATTTATAGTGTCAGAGCAGTGTTGAATAAACTTTGTAAGTACATTCAAAGCAGTCGCAAAACAGCTGAACTCTACAAATAACTGCTTAATCTTCTTCGAACATAAAAAGCATAAGTGAACTATTCGTTTGATGTGTACAATCTCAGAATCTGTGCCAAGTGTAACTTACGTTAAGAGGAATGCTGGTTCGATTGTATTGACATTTGGCCGCATGAGAGTTAATTTCTTTACTTTCTCAAGTCAGTAGCCTGTTTATTTACTTTGAAGAAAGACTTGTTTTCGACTCCACTGGCATTCGGCGCGGAATTATTGCATTTTTTCATACTTTCGTGGGAACGATTATAGTTTTTTCACAAATTACTCCTCAGACAAATCCCTCCCATGTGTCCAACGGGCTTAAATGTGTGATGTTCGCGCTTCTGAGTGAGTGAGTCCGGCGGCTGAAACTCCTAGACCTTCAAGTTCTTCAAGAACTTCTAGAACTTCAAGAACATCTACAGCTGCCCTCGTTGGAATGTACCTGGTCCCATGGTGCCGATAGCTTCTTCATGGTGAGGACGGGAAGAGTAGCAAAACAACGCCGGTCATCGCCAGCCGCAGGATAAAGGAGTGTCACGCTCAATCCATCTTCCACTGTACTGAGGTGATTTATAAAATTAGAACTTCATTCAAAGGGAATCCTCTCATTCTCTCTACCCATTCCAATTTGATGTGCCGTACACGCCCTGCAAAATTATCATGCTCATGAAGCTATAAAGTACGGGAAGTTTCCGGTAAAATATATTTGAACATCTTGTGTCAAAATTGGCAGATCACTTGAGGAAGAAGAATGAAACAATCAAAGTCTATTAGCCTCAAGAATAAATTTTAAATTACTCACCTCCATTTCTCTTCCCAGCAATGCGGCCGGTATCCAGTATTCGGGAGATAGTAGGTTCGAACCCCACTGTCGGCAGCCCTGAAAATGGTTTTCCGTGGTTTCCCATTTTCACACCAGGCAAATGCTGGGGCTGTACCTTAATTAAGGCCACGGCCGCTTCCTTCCCACTCCGAGACCTTTCCTGTCCCATCGTCGCCGTAAAACCTATCTGTGTCGGTGCGACGTAAAACAACTAGCAAAAAAAAAAAAAAATCTTCCCAGCAACATAATTGAATTTTGTGCTCAGTACAATGTTTACCAAATTCTGAAGTTCCTAACAAATTTTCCTTATGGATGGTCGAAGTAACGAAGAGCATAGAGCAATATTATATAAAAATACTGATCAAAAATCAACTAGCAAAAAAAAAATTCTTCCCAGCAACATAATTGAATTTTGTGCTCAGTACAATGTTTACCAAATTCTGAAGTTCCTAACAAATTTTCTTTATGGATGGTCGAAGTAACGAAGAGCATAGAGCAATCTTATATAAAAATACTGATCAAAAATCATGTATCTAAGCTTTCAGTCTAGATTTTTAATCAAGAGAAAATACTAAAATTATGAGCTCCCTGTAAGTTGGGTATCATTGCTAGTCTAGATGAGACAAGCAGTGGTCTTCAATTATCTAACTAAAGTTTACAACAAATGGCTTTACGTCCCAACGATTCAGACATGTTCTATGGCGACAATGGGATAGGAAAATGCCAGGAGTGGGAATGAAGCAGCCATGGTCTTAATTAAGGTTCAGCGCCAGTGTCTGCCCGGTGTGAAAATCGGAAATCACGGAAAAGCGTCTTCGTGGCAGTGGACTGTGGAGTTCGCACCCACTATCCCCCGAATGCACGCTCACGGCTGCGCGCTCCTAACTGCATGGAAAGCTTGCTCGGTAAACTAAAGTTTTGCCCCACTCGGAAACTAATGATAATCTGGAATATGCTAATAAGGGTCTAAATATCATCTAAGTTGACATAAGAAGAAACAAGACTTACAGTTGGAGGACAATGATGATGGGATCGTCCGATGTGCTACATGATGCACCAAAACAAAAATGAGATAAGGCCCCACTAAATGAAGCCTATGGTTCACCTACAGTGCGATAAATCCACTCGAGTCGGAGCACAAGGATACGTTTATAATAAGAAACGGACACGTGACCAAGGGCGTCAGTGAGATAAGGTCACCCCACGTTGGGCAACACGATGTAACCGCTCACGCCTGATTCCCAGCCAGAATTTGTCTTGGGAGGCCTGAGGCTCATCTTCACCGTATGAAAATTATCATCCAAAGGAAAGAAGTCAAAAATCAAATGTATTTTTTAACAATCACTAGCCACCATGATTTTTCTGTAAAATAAAAAATATGTTCATTTCATGGAAATCGGTGCCCTGAGTCTGAAAACGTTGTCTTTTCTAGTACCAATTCTAGTTCCGACACAATTCTCTTGTGTAGTATCTGCATTCATAAGATGAATCGATGAGAAGTGTACTCACGCAACTCACTTTGGAATAAAAGTATATTATTCATTTAGGGAGCGAAATATGTGATTATCCCCATGTGTGATGAAGCCAGATCGAGACGTAAGCGAAGACCGAAGTTCCTAGTTCTGTTTTCTAGAAATTGAATTACGCAACATTTAGAAAGTGAGGGAAGTTGGATTTCAGAAAGACAAAGTGGTGTAGCTACCTCAGACCACTTGTGTAAACAGAAGTGTTTCAAACTCCAGCGCTTACCCGAAGTTTTCACTGGTCTGTCATTCTTTTGAAGATAAGCTAGGTTGATATAGCCAGTTTTTGCTTCAGACGCAGCCCAACAAGTATGGTTTAGTACGTCTTTACTTTCACTTTTTTCTGTGCGTGTGTGCATTAATCTATATTATATAAAACTAGAATTTACCCGCGGCTTCGCTCGCATGGATTTCGTAATTTGATCAAAGTAATCGTTCCTCGGCATTGTACTAAGACATTATTTGAAAATTCCTAAAATATAGAAACTCACCCAAAAATTGAGTTTCATTTACTCCAGAAATTCTTTCGGGGCTAAGACGACTATGAGACATAGGACTGTCCAGTCCAGTCGAAAAGATAAATACATGTTTATTTATTTTTAAAGGAGATTTCAAATACCTGATTCCCCCATCTGTAACATCTTCAGTTTTTGAGATATACATAAGTATTCCCATAAGAAGAATTCAACCCCTTGATCAGTACTTCCCCCACCCCCCATCTAAGTGTATTTTCCGAAAACAAAAATACATGTTTCTTTATTTTTAAAGGAGATTCCAAATACCAATTTTCAAGTCTTTAACATCTTCAATTTTTAATATATAAGTATCCTCATAAAAAACAATTCAACTACTTTTCACTTCTTTTCAGCCCCCGTTAAGTGCCTTCTCTGAAAACAAAAAGGTACATGTTCCTGTATTTGTAAAGGACATTGCAAATACCAAGTTTCTTGTCTCTAACATGTTAGGTTTTGACATATAATGTATTAATGGCGTATGGCATTTAGTGCGGGGTGTGTCAGAGGACATGTTCGGCTCGCCAAGTGCAGGTCTTTCGATTTGACGCCCGTAGGCCACCAGCGCGTTATGATGAGGATGAAATTAAGATGAAGACGACAAATACACTTAGTCCCCGTGCCAGAGGTATTAACCAAGGATGGATAAAGTTCCCAACCCAGCCGGGAATCGAAACTGCGACGCCTGTGACCAAAGACCAGCAAGCTAACCATTTAACCATGGAGCATATGATGTAGATATATCGGTTCTCATTTTAAAAACTCAACCGCTTTTCCAATTTCCTTCAGCCCATTAACTGGATTTTCCGAAAACAATAAAATACGTGTTTCATTATTTTTATAGGAGATTCCAAATACCAGTTTTCTTGTCTGTACGTCTGAACACCTCACGTTTTTGAGATAAATGTATACTCATAAAAATGATTCAACTTCTTCTTCTTCAATTCTATCCACCCCTCTCTCGCCTTACTTGTTTTCAAACCCACACCCCTTACATCGATTTTCCGAAAAACCAAATTCGTGTTTCTTTATTTTTGAAGGCGATTCGAAATACTAATTTTCACGTCTGTAACATCCTTATTTTTGAGATATAAGTATCCTCACAAACGTAATTCAACTGCTATTTCACCCACCCCCCTTCCTACTCGTTAAGCTGATTCCCCCATCCCAAAAGTGCATGCTTCTTTCTTTTAAAAGGAGATTCCAAATACCAATTTTCACGTCATTAACATCTTTAGTTTTTGAGATATAAGTATTCTCGTACAAAGAGTTCAAGTAATTTTTCAGTTCATTCACCCCCTTAAGTGGATTTTCCGAAGAAAAAAGATCATATGTTCCTTTACTTTGCAAGAAGATTCCAAATACAAATGTTCATGCCTCTAACATCTTCAGTTTTTGAGATATACGTATCCCATAAAAAGACTTCAAATCCTCTTTCACCCCCGCTCGTTAAGTTGGTTCCTCGCTTCCAAAAATGCTTAAGGGGTGTGGGATTGAAAATAAGTAAATAAGGAGCTGAAATATGTTTATGATGGTACTTTATCTTAAAAACTGAAACTGTTAGAGACGTGAAAGTTGGTATTTTGAATGTCCTTACATAATAAAGAAACACGTATTTAATTTGTTTTTGAAAGTCCACTTAAGGCGGGAGAGGGGTGGAGAGAATTGAAGGTGTTGAATTATCTTTATGAGTATACATTTATCTCAAAAACTGAATGTGTTATAGACGTACAGACATGAAAACTGGAATTTGGAATGTCCTTTAAAAATAATGAAACACGTATTTTGTTGTTTTCGGAAAATCAAGTTAAGGGGCTGAAAGGAATTGGAAAAGCGGTTGAATGTTTAAAATGAGTACCGGTATATCTACATCATATGCTCCATGGTTAAATGGTTAGCTTGCTGGTCTTTGGTCACAGGCGTCGCAGTTTCGATTCCCGGCTGGGTTGGTAACTTCAACCATCCTTGGTTAATTCCTCTGGCACGGGGACTAAGTGTAAGGGTCTTATGCTGTCTTAATTCCATCGTCATCATAACGCGCTGGTCGCCTACGGAAGTCAAATCGAAAGACCTGCACTTGGCGAGCCGAACATGTCCTGTGACACACCCCGCACTAAATGCCATACGCCATTAATACATTATATGTCAAGAAATTAACATGTTAGAGACAAGAAACTTACTTGGTATTTGGAAAGTCTTTTAAAAATACAAGAACATGTACCTTTTTGTTTTCGGAGAAGGCACATACGCGAGGGGGCGGGGGTGAAAAGAAGTGAAAAATGTTTGAATTATTTTTAATGAGGATACTTATATCTTAAAATCTGAAGATGTTACAGACGTGAAATCTGGTATTTGGAATCTCCTTTAAAAATAAAGGAACGTGTTTTTGTTTTCGGAAATAAACTTAAATGGGGGGGGGGGGGGAATGACAGATCAAGGGGTTGAATTCTTTTTATGGGGATACTTATATCAAAAACTGAAGATGTTTCAGATTTGAGAAAGGGGGGGGGGGGTGTGTATTTACGTATTTATTATTTCGACTTGAGAGAAGACTGTTTCTCACATGCACAGTTTTATGTCGCATGGTAGCCTTAGCCCCAAAAGGTAATACCACAAACATGGTTTACAAAACATTTCTGGGGTAAATGAAACGCAATTTTTGGATGAGTTTATATACTTTAGGAATTTTCAGATAATGTCTTAGTACAATGCCGAGGAACGATTACTTTTATCACATTACGAAATCCACGCGAGCGAGGTCGCGGGTAAATGCTAGTGTGAATATAAAAACAGTGTTTCAGCCGATCGATATTCTTGAAACTTTGATATTGGTATTTTAAAACCATCTTGGCTAGTGTATCAGAGGTGCTCAGAAGGCAGTGTAAACAAAGTCCTCAAAAGATCTGATGCATTTGCGGAATTTGTGTTCGACTCCATGGTGCATCAATTTGTGAAGACACTTTATTTTTCTTACTTCCAATTGAAAGTTGGCTGATGTCAAGTCAAGAGACAACGTTAATGGTATGAGGGAAAACGAAACGCAATGCCGTTTGCCATACCCATGCAATGGCGAGAGCAGAACAATCATTATGTCGATTACAATTGTTAATATACGTAAGTTGTTACTGATGTTGAACCGTCTGCTTTCTAGTGTTACGTGGCCCGCTTATATTACCCGTATTCTCTCGACTGACTTGCTCCCGCAGTCGAGGGGCACGACGTATCTTCACGAGGAGGTGGAGGGGGAAATGTGTATGTACAATTTCATGTTAATTGGATGTAAATATTGTAGTAATAACTTGGAGGATAATCAACAGAATTTTGTAAGTTGCAATACCTATGTCAAGAGAGTTCGTTACTGGTATGAGGGCAAACGAAAAGCAATGCCGTTTGCCATATCCATGCAATGGCGAGAGCATAACCATTATGTCGACTGCTATTTTTGCATGACCAATGCTGACAGTTACAATAAGAAAAACAAAAAGAAAATTAAATAACCAAACCTCTTGTCAGAAATTGGCCCGTTCCTCATGGACCTGATTTACCAGTACACAATCCGAACTGAATTACTTGACAAGAGATTTAGAGTTAACTAAAGAAAAGAGTGAATTACTTGGCCCAAAACTACGCTGGATGAACATGTTGGCATCCGGAGGATACCTTTTCCTGGTACAGAATTCGTAAGAGAGAATTTCTAAAATATTATACACAGGAGGATCAACTTATATTACGTATGGATGCTTGAAATCTTCAGCATCAATTGGGAGATAAATAATATGTTCCCAGCAACCTGCGCCTTTTTATTAACTCTTCCAAAATAAGTCTAAAGGCTGTTTTTTACATAAACGTTCTGGATTCCATACTACTTGCACACTCCACAAAGCTGTACGGAACATTCGAGACATTAAATCTTGTGCTTCAATGAATTAAATATCAGGAGCATGAGTGGCAAATCTACGGTGACATGAAGGTCATAGGATTGCTGCTGGGAAGAAATGGCTTCACAAAATGTCTCTGTTTCCTATGCGAATGGGACAGTAAGCCATGGAATAAACTTTGGGATATTGTACATTTGTTTGAAAGAAAGCAACTACATCCACGTTCCAAGAATGTCTGGAATGTAAGTCTTATTAACAGTGAAAAATATTTGCTTCAAACTGGGAATGAGGAAATAGTACAAGGCACTAGACAAAAATTGTCCATGCTTCAAATTTTTATGAAATAAATTTTCCACACTATCAGATGCAAACATCAAAGACGGAATATTTAATGGACCGCAGATTCGTAAAGAAATGTTGGATGAACATTTCACAAAAGCGATGACAAAAATAGAGGAAGATGCATGCAACGCATTATTATTATTATTATTATTATTATTATTATTATTATTATTATTATTATTATTATTATTATTATTATTATTATTATTATTATTATTATTGTTATTATTATTATTGTTATTATTATTATTATTATTATTATTATTATTATTATTATTATTATTATTATTATTATTATTATTATTAGTTTACCACCTCCCTAAACGCAAGAGGGGACCATAGCAACAACCCCCTGAAAACTTACATGTACATGCGTAAATAATAATTATATTACTTATATTTCATTCCTCTCAGCTAAGGCTCAACATAACTCAGTCCCAAGTCACACCTACAAACCGTAAGATCGGAAGAAGCACGATTAGCGACGTCCGAAAATTAGCACAACCCACAGCCGCGTATAGGCTCAGGGGCGTACTCCGACATGCCGTCAGCTAGTTATCCTATCCTATCCTATCCTATCCTATCCTATCCTATCCTATCCTATCCTATCCTATCCTATCTTGTCCTATCCTGTCCCATCCTATCCTATCCTATCCTATCCTATCCTATCCTATCCTATCCTATACTATCCTATCCTATCCTATCCTACAGCAGCATTTCGCATCGTTTTAAATCATATCGTACATCGTATCCCAGTCTGTACCATTCCTACCTATACTAAACAAAAATATTTTGAGTTTATTACTCCTATTGAACAAGTGGGTGGCAATTCTACTCAAAATATCAGTTTAGGTTATTGAAACTATATCAGTGATGGCATGTGTTTTCGAAAAATCATTGAACGAAGTTAATATTTAATGCAATCGTAATCGTAAAAGCAAACCTATACAACATTTAAACACTGGCAATATAGTTTCGTTATTCTCAACAATGTGTTCAGACAATCAAGTTGGAGTACAATTATAGGTTGTAACAAACATGTGTCTTTAATGATAGGTTCGAAGGGCGTTACTTCATACAAGAATAATCACCATAGGATTTACTACTATTTTGAGAGCCAAACCGTGGGTTTCTGTCAGTCAAAATTGCTTCTCTCGGACATACTCGAGCCTTCATTACAATCTGTAACGTTACCTTCATAAATCAATCATTGTGCCAAATGTAACGGGCAAACACTAGCATGGGAATCAAATTTGGCATACGAATACATTTTGTACAATCGTAATCGTTAGAGAGGATGCTGTAGCTCTACTGAGTTTCATGTGAACGAGATCCCTCATGTACCCGGGCAAACAGTGCAAACAAATATAAAATTTTGCCATAATTTTGCTAACAGTGGTTACGTATCGGCAGCTAGAATTGCAAGTCGGAACAGTGTACTAGTGGTGGACTAGCGGTTATTGGAGATGTTTTTGCCATTTATCAACTGAGCTGTCAAATCTGAATAAATGTGTGTACCAGTAGGCCGCCAACATGACAAACCGCTTTTAGCCACGTGACAAAGGATGACGGCTAAAAGACTTCGTAACTTTGAAACATACCACACGGTGATTTGATTCCCGCGATAAAGAGTGCTCACAAAGTTAAAATAACACAAATGAGTGATCACATGTTTTTCCGAAAGACATCGAATGAAATCAATTAATCTAATCGTAAAAGTAAACCTATACCCGCACTTAAATAGCAATCAAACACAAAAGATTTAGGTTTTAAAAATTCCGAAAAGAAGCATGTTGTAGTACCATGAATTACTGTACATTGTTGTTTCTGCACAGGGTAAAGGTGGTAAGGGATATTGCTTCAGTTCCCTGTCACGAAGACGGAAAATTTAGAAATGTGGCTTCCATAGCTTGAGAGGCCCAGGTGTCCACTCAGTCCACGTCTGTAATGAGTACTTGGTTAATTCCTGAGGATGAGAGGGGCCGCACATAGAGGTAACTACTTCATCTGCCTTAGTGACGAGGTTACGAAAAGTGGAAGCCTTTACCTTCTACTCCTCCAGAGAACTTATTTGCCTGTACGAGGAGCCTTGGCTGTAGCCTGTTTCCTATATGCATATTACCCAATGGTTGCTACGATAGCGCAGATGAAGCTATAAATGTATGGGATGCTGCACGCAAGATGAATTGATGAAAAATACGGCATGTCCCAACTCATAACACCAGAATATACTGTAACGGTTCAAATCTCGTTGAAAGATGAAATCTGTACTTTTATTATTATTATTTCATCTGTGATATTAATATTAACATTATTATTATTATTATTATTATTATTATTATTATTATTATTATTATTATTATTATTATTATTAATGTTCAATTCAGTTCTGCAAAGATTATCGCTTGCATGATTGTATTTAATTTATTGTATATATATATAAATATATGTGTGTATGTGTGTGAATATTAGCATTTAACGATGTAAAGTAAGACTTGCTACATAACATCATATCGATGGCTTTCTTTAAAAACCTCGTAAGTCCAAATACTCTTCCTATCCATTATATTCCTTAAGACTGGTCACGCCTCCCAGTCTCATATTTATATGCAGTCCAAAAGAATAATTTTCGTTATGGTCATTTTCCTCTGCCAATTTGTAAAGGAAAATGAACCTTAAATACATTCTGCAGGAATGTGTAAATTTGCCATGCAATCAACATCCCTACAATACGGTACGGTAAGGTCTATTTTCCTTCAGACATTAGCAAAGAAAAATGAACACAGCGAAAATTATTCTGATGGACTGCATACAAATATATTACCGGAATGCGTGACCAGTCTTAAGGAATATAATGGGTAGGAAGAACATTTGGACATACGAGGTTTTAAAAGAAAGCCATCGATATATGGATATATTTTGTAATAAGTTTTGACATTGCAACGCACATGTTGCAATACTGCTAGCGTAACTGCCGAGTCATCGCTCTGTCACCGTGTTCATTTAGCGATGAGCTCATTTATTTGGAGCCAACGGCCGTAGCCGTGTTGGAACCTAGGGTGCTCCAGGCAATTTCACCATTGTGTGTAACATTAGGAGCAGGGTTGGAGTATATCATAGTTATTTCTGGAGATTGCGTAGGTGTGTCAACTAAAGGCTATGTAAGCTGGACCAGCGTCTTATAGCGTCAGTCAAATGGATAGTGAACAGTGAGTGAGTCAATTGAAAGGAGAGACCTCAGTCGGTCAGTTAGTTGAAAGTATATGGACGGAGAGACTTGCCATGAAGTCACATAGAAGGAGAGAGACTTGCCATGAAGTCATTTGGATGGAGACACTTGCCAAGAAGTGTTTTAATGAGATGATAGTAGTCAGTCATCTGGATGGAGAAGCAGCAGTCACATGGATACTTAGTCGTCAGTGTAACAAAGAGGATACATCACCAAATTAGGCTTGATAGATCTACAGCAAACACCAGCTCAAAGGCATACGTTCGTAATTACACTTAAAGTTTTGAAGGTACAGTCAAGTAAAGCAGTGATGGATAAATTTCGTGTAAAATTGTTAAATGTCCAGTCAAGAAGAATTCAAATTTAATGCCGAGTTTCTTTCAATTCTAACGTAATAATTTTATATTCTCATCTGATTTATCGCAGCAGGCCTTGCTACTTTTTCTATACTGTTTAAGAATATATTTTGTTCTATCAAATTAATTTATCGTTTTATTTCAAGAGCAGAATTATATAACCTCACATTTAATGGGGAAACAAAACGACAATCTCCTTTTCCCAGAACCTATATGGTATGTTGTTAAAAGTAAGCTTATTTCCCCACGCCCTAGGGATATTCAAGATTCTCATTCTATACAATCACGCATGCGATAATCTTTGCAGAACTGAACATTAATAATAATAATAATAATAATAATAATAATAATAATAATAATAATAATAATAATACAGATACCACCTTTTAACGAGATTTGAAGCCTTACAATACGCACTCATATGTGACATGTATGTGCTGGGCCTCAGCTGATCCCAGCACTTATCCCTAACATTCTTGTGCAAACCTTCACTTCGTACATTCATCCTATCTTATCCTTCAGACAAGTACAGCACAAAAACAAGCGTCTCATATTCTTCATAAAGGAATTCATGAAGTATCGAACATCAGATACCAGTACCAGAAACAGCTAAGTGTATCTTATAAAGTCAAGGTATTCTAATTAACATCAGACCTTTTCCAGATTTTTCCAATAATAATGTACGCACATACATTTATCACGCAGAATTTTAATCTTACTCTGTGCTTCCTGTTAGAAAGAAGAAACATGGAGAAACAATTAAAAAAGTAGCTGGATGTTCCTTTAGTGCGTTATGACCCTACAGAAAAATGGTCCAGCCCTTGTGGATGGAACATTTGGCAGCAATACATGAACAAAAATAAAATCAGGAAAGAAGAGAAGAGGCACCAATTGAGTCAGTGAAAGCGAAGACAGTGTCATTTAAAATTTTATCAGGTTATTTTCGTTTCGGTGATGTACGCGAATTTTCTGTGCCTGGTATATTTTAAACCTGTGGTGAAGAAAGCATTTTGAATTCCAGAAGAAATTTATTTTTTGCAGTTTACAATAAAGAAAACGTCAAATTAGCAATAAAGACAGATTCAGAATTAATATTACTAAATTCAGGTGCCCTATTTCACCGTTTCTCAATATCTAAGCGACCATGTCTCCTTCTGATTTTCATGTCCTTAGACGTTATCTAGCTATCATGACTATAATTTTACTTGAAATAATGCTTAATGTACACGTACATCAGTGGCGGCTCGTGGATATCAGCAGTGGAGGGCGCACCTTAGTTTCATAATTCCACAAAATATCTCAAGTTCTTCAAAACATGTTATCAAGGTACACACTTCGAACACTATACGGTGCAATGCATATGCAATTGTTTTGATTATGATGATGTTGATTATTATTATTATTATTATTATTATTATTATTATTATTATTATTATTATTATTCTTTCGAATGGGCCAACAGAGGACCACGTGCCAATTTCAATTCCTTCTTCTTTGTTCTTTCCTTTTCTTCCAGTACGCTTTCATCTGTTCACTATGTTTCTTCTTTCTGTCTTCAGACCACGTTGAACCAGTCTTTTTTACTTTCCTACCTTGGAATCCTTCTATTTTCAATACTTTTTCCCGAAAGCCTTCTCTATTATTTTTTGCTTCTGTTGTTATATTGTTTTTTCTAAATCCTTTCTTACTTCATTGACCCAGCTTGTCGTTGATTTCTTACCCCACAAATATCTGAAAATCTTACTGGATAATCTACTATCTTGTATTCGATATAAATGTCCTAAAAACATAAGTCTCCTTTTCCTCATTACATCTGATATATTTTCTATTTTTTGATATATTTCAGCATTACTTCGTAATTTCCAACCTTCTGCTGTGTTTTGTGGGCCTAATATTTTCCTCATGATTCGCCTTTCTAGTATTTCTAGCTTATCTAAATTATAATTTAATGCCAGACATTCGCTTGCATATAGGCATTCTGGCTTCACTACTGTGTTGTAATGCCTTATTTTTGCATTTTTGGATATGCATCTTTTATTGTAGATATCTTTGGTGACTCCATTATTATTATTATTATTATTATTATTATTATTATTATTATTATTATTATTATTATTATTATTATTATTATTATTATTATTATTATTATTATTATATGCCTTTACTGGCAGGACCTAGTGTTTACAGTGCACTATGTCTTCTGGTGTGGGCTAGAGCAATTTTGTTACTTTCATTGATCTGTCTCTGTCTTATCCTTGGTTTTGACAATATGAAAATGACTGAGCTATGAGCGATGCTAGTAATTCCATTCCTTCTGCAGTCAGTCCCTGCTAAGAATGGTGTGGAAATGTTGCTCATAGGGTCGGTTGGTGTGTGCATTTCAGTGGGCTTGGCAGACTGATATGTAACAGCAACTTCTGGCTCAGTGAGGAAAGGAACGGGAAACTACCTCACTACTCATTTTCCTAGTATGCCTCTTCAGTGATGCCTAGGCCATCTATGACAGCTGATGGCAGAGCTGTTGAGGATCCAACCAGCCTTAGGGCTGAAGACTGAACATACATACAGATATATTATTATTATTATTATTATTATTATTATTATTATTATTATTATTATTATTATTATTATTATTATATTATTATTCATTATTATTATTCATTTATTCATAATAATAATAATAATAATAATAATAATATTTGCCTGTTCTTGTCCACCATAGAGTTATGTTTACGAATAGTTTCGTTGTAGTGATCACTTACACAAGACACGACATTGACTTCACCAAGCATTTCAAAGTCCATGGTACTATTGATATCACCCCTGTGGTGATCCATTTATCTCCTTTCCTAGAACGGGAGAATAGCAGGTTAGGAAAGCAGTAAAAGGTTTCTGAGATATCACTTTCACATATCCGCGAGTTCTTGTTATATACGTCAGGAGAACTAATTTGTCTTTGGAAAGCCCTATTTTCATTTTTCTTTGTCTCCGTTTTTTTCAACGAGAAGTCTGGTGTCGGCCTAAAACACTCCTTCAGTTCGACTTTCTTCTCGATGGAAAGAGAAGAAAACGTTAGTTCTTTAATATTTTCGACGGTAATCATACTGTACGAAGTGCATACATAACACTACGCTTACATATAAATCACAACCTTTCTCGTAATTTCACCTTGTCACAGTCACCTCACGAGATCATTCATCAACATAAAGTTAAACATCGCGCTCTCCAGTGAGTATGGCCAGCTTGAGTCAAGTGCGAGGAGCCAGTAGTTACAGTCGCTACTCGTTTCGTTAGTTAATAATCCTAAAAATTACAAGACAATTTTAAATGTATACCGGCACATTTAACTCAGGTAAGTGCCTCGGTAAAATAGTTCCTAGTTTTAGGAGAGAAATGGCATAAACTGACCCCTGTTAAATAGAAATCAGATCACCAATGTTTCGGGTAGGTTGGATGCAACGATGGGCCGCGGCAGAAACGCGCCGGAATCTCCGTAGAACAGCACATCTCTACTGCGCCTCTGATTGGCTCCCTCAAGGCCAGTCAAGCGAGACTCGGGAGTATTTGGTCCGCTGTGAGAGAGCGCCCTCCTGCGTAGGGCCAGCAGCGCATCGCGCCGCAGCACAGTACAACTCTCGCCCTTGATAATAATCTTATAGTAAAATATTTCCCTTGTTAACATTTAAGATTAAAATTCCCGAATTTAATGGAACCCCGTGGGGGGCGCGCGCCTTAGCGCCTCCCAAATGAGCCGCCACTGACGTACATACCATAACTGCAGACATATGCCTTTCAGCGTTCAATCCGCAAGCCTCTGTGAATTGACAATACACCTCCAATTTTTTTTGCAAGTACCAGTTTAGCCTTGTTTACTGTAACACCTCCTACCTTTAAATCATTTAAAGCCAAATATAACCATTGCCACACTAGTATGCCTCTGCTTTTCTTACCATCCATGCGCGTGTTCATTATTATCCTAGTAAAGTGATCACTCACAAGCACAAGACTCCTTGTTTCCAGATTACTGGCTTCCTAATTAGATGAGCTAGGTATGTTCTAAAACAATGGGTACTGAGTCAGCATTGCATAATGGCAATTATGGTGTTCTGCTACTTAAAGGAGTAACCACATCTAATTGATCTCATATTAGGGATAAACTGCGACTGCTCTAGTAATTGATTTTCATGTTTGATGATGATGCTTGTTGGTTAAGGCGGCCTAACGTGTAAGGCCATCGGCCCCAATTGTTCTTGGAATATGATCAGACATAGGTGGTGTTCACCGACTCGCTGGACCACAAATATAAACACATTCATGGTGTCATGACAAAGACGATTTTTCAATAAGCCATGAAAAATGCTGTGAATTATGGTATATTATAGGACATTGGAAGACAATGAAGTCATAATGGCAGTGTTTTACGTTCCACTACATAACTACTTTTATGGTTTTCAGGGACGTCTAAAAGTTGATCCCTCAAGGAGTTCGTCTTCGTGCCGATAAAATTGCCGACGAAAGGATGGCATTTGTCAACACCTTAAAATACCACTGGACCATGCCGGGATCGAATCTGCCACCTGCCCTGCTCTGTCACATGTGCTACTCAACCCGTCAACAGACTGAAAATCTAAATGATTTTGAACCCTTGACACTTTCACATTACCATCCAATTCTGAAAAATCCAACTGGGTAAAGATGAACCGCTAGAGAACTGTGCGTTGATGTTAGGTATACTTGGAGGTCTGTATTTCCATGTGTAGTTCATTTTATACCAACATTTTATCTTGATCCTTGATAAAGTGTTGCCGGAAGAGTGCAAATGTCTTAGTTAATAATGTTAAAAACGGTTATAAACAATGTTGCCAATGCGAATCCTAGAAACATACCAATTTCTTTTTTTAAATCATATGGAGTTCTTTGGAAAATTGCAAGGAAGAATATAAGCAACCATATAAGAAGTGAAATTGGCTTACAAAATATTTACACTCGTAGTATCGCGATTTTTAAACACAAAATAATACATTCTAATCCTTTCCTGACTGTGTGATTGTAGATCACGTATATTGTCGCAAAGCGAATATTGCCATACAAGAGGAGATAACGTTATAATTCTCTATTGGATTGGCTTATTTGATGCACCTCGATACCGAGAAACATTATTCCAGGTAACTATTTTAGTGTCACCGCACAATCATCCGTCCATGGGGAGAATAAGTAATAAAAGCGATAGGCTGTATCTGTGGAGAAAGCCCTACTAACTTGATCAGAGGTCGTTTAATACATCGAGCGCTTTGGGCGTGGCACAAGAAACACGGGAAGGAGATTTGGAAAGGCGGTGGTAAGATATCGTAGCGTAACGCCCTGAGTAAATCTCTGTTCCTGATTCATTTATACATATTTCTGGCAAACCCCTATATATATAGCAGGCATGACCCATATGTCATAAAATAACGCATGGATAAATATGAGGATTTGTTCGAATGATAATACGAGTATTTGTGCTGTGACACAAATGTAGCTGAAGTCTGTGCTCATTAATGATATCATTATACAAGCTTCTCGATATTGCTTTTTAAAATATTCTCTTAAAATTATTGAAGAGTATAGACACTTAATATATTTATGCCACGGCTAAAATACTACCATGATAAAAAATTATTTTATCGACCTCGATGATAAGTGAGAAGAAAGGGTGGATTGTTCTGTATTTGTTAATGGTTTACTAGTCATATGATATGTCTGGCGCTCATTACTACTAGGCAGGTTATGAACGTTTCCTGTTTAAATGGGCCTCGGAATCTTAATGTTAAGAGTCTATGTCAGATACCCTCACCAAATTTATACTTACCCCACAAATTTGGATAACAATTGACTAACGGTATCTTACTAAGGTAATGATAGAATCATTCATTTGAATACACCATCCATTCTATTATGTGTATATATCCTCCGATAGATCCTTTATACGATGCAAGGAATAATATTATAGTATTTCCCTCTAATATGCAACGTGTTCTTGTCTGAATATTGACGTAATGGGCACGAGAAGGATTATGAAAGAGAAATATTTACTGATGCAAGCATCGAATGAATGAAATACTCAAAGTGAAAACCAGTAGTTAATGTTAGGTTGTAAGTAGTTCTCAGAGACGAGAGTCTCGTGCCGGTAGATTCAGGGGAACGTAAAAATGCTGCTGTGAGACAAAAATTCCGTCACATCCAAAAGCCATAAAAATAGTTATTGGGGGTGAATAATAATAATAATAATAATAATAATAATAATAATAATAATAATAATAATAATAATAATAATAATAATAATAATAATAATAATAATAATAATAATAATAATAATAATGGGAATAAACTGTACTGTACTCAATGAAAGTACAAGTGTACGCAATAAACCGTCTTCGGTGGTGGGGTCATGTGAGGCGAATGGAGGAGGATAGGTTACATAGAAGAATAATAGACTGTGTTATGGAGAGTAAGAGGAGTATAGGGAGACCAAGATGACGATGGTTAGACTCAGTTTCTTAATATTTAAAGAGAAGACGTATAGAACTAAATGAGACCACAGTACTAGTTGCAAATGGGGGATTGTGGCGACGTTTAGTAAATTCACAGAGGCTTGCAATATTATTATTATTATTATTATTATTATTATTATTATTATTATGCACTAGTCGGCCAACTAGCGACCATGGTAAGTTTTATTTTACGTTCTGGCATTACTCAGTTTTCGGTTGATCCATTAGGCTACGTTTTCATTAGCTCGCTGTGTCAAGTACGACGTTCAACCGACCAATTCGCACCAGTTGTCCATTTCACATTCCGGAAAGTCACAACAGTCACTACTTGTTCTGAAAAGTTCTACTTTGTGATCGTCATCTGGTCGTAGGCACATATTTTCGACGTTTATCTTGACAATAACGTACCAGGGAATTGTTGTTCTTGGTTTAAAATTAAAATTGCTAAACATGCGTTTTTTTACATCGAGAGTCGTCCATCCGTCGTAGGTGACCGTAGAAGGGAGCCCTTCGTTTGCGCATTGCGTCCGTGATCTTCTTTGTCACAGAGTAGATTTCTTGTCTGGATTTACTTATGTACATCCCGTTTCTGTAGTTGGGACCGAGAATATTTTGGAGAACATTTCTCACTTTTTGCTCTAACTTAGGGAGTGCACATTTCAGAGAGACGATAAGGCATTCTTACTCCTGGTGAGATACCGGCTTGACGACAATGTTATAATGATGAATTTTGTTATTGATAGAAAAGCACATTTTGTATTATATGTTCCGGGTAGTTTGGAAAGCTACCTCCATTTTTACTGCGCTGGCCGCTAAGACCTCTGTATCCAGTCCGTTTGATTGGATCCATTCACAAATGTACTTAGACTTATTGGAGACGGTTTATTGTTCCATGTTTTGTGTTCAGTTGGGTCTTTTGACCTTAATCTTTGACAATACTTCGTCTTTTCAAAGGATGTCCGCATGCCTGTTTATTCTGCTACCGGTACCCCTTTCAGCACATTAATTTCTTCTGTTGCAAATTAAAATGTTTCTGTCATTATTGCTATATCATCCGCAAAAGCTAAGCAGTCAATTTCTACTCCGATCTTCTTCTTCCCAATCTTTAAAGGTCTGAACAATTTTCTACCTTGTAGTATCTGACTCCACCCCTGTATTACATTCTCCAATACGCAGTTGAAGAAGAGTAGTGAGGGTCCATCTTCCTGAATAACACCCTTTTTAATTTCAAAGGTGCAGAGTGGCATCCTTGGAATTTTACATTGCAGATTGTATTAATGAGGGAAGGTAGTATTACCGCTAGCAGTTTTTCGTCGACTCCCATTTCTGCAATTGTTTGAAGCAACACATCGCTGTCAATGGAGTCTAGGCCTTTCTGAAGTCTACAAATGTACACACGGTTTATCAAAATACAGTATATCTTACTATCGTTTATGATTGTGGATCTGATCTGCTGCTGATCGGCGTTTTCGAAAATCTCTCTGATATTCTCCAAGCAAGCGCTCAGCTTGCTGTTCTAGTCGTTCTAGAATGGATAACGATAGCATCATGTACGCTACTGGGAGTAATGAGATACCCCTCTAGTTATTTACATCCTTGATGGTTCGTTTCTTATGTAAAGGATGGATTAAATCTACCTTCCAGTCCTCCTGCAGTTGTTCCTACTCCTACATGTCAATGATGGTCTTATGTAAGACGTCTTCTTCCGGGACGTATTTCCATAGTTCTGGTATCATGGAATCTTCACCAGAGGCCTTGTTAGTTTTAGTCTCCCTATGTGGCACTTGAACTCATCGCGATCTGGGGAAGAAGACGGAAAGTTTCGGCATGTAAGATTTGTTGGTTCTGATGGTGTTAACAGTTTTTCACAATATAGAAGTTTGTCGAAGTGTTCGGCAAATACTTCACAGTAATCTTCGTTTCATGCTGATAAAGTTCCATATTTACTTTGAAAGCAGAGAGAGGGAGGCTTGTACCCTGGTAGTCTTGCTCAATGTCGTTAATTTTTCGTACTTGCGTTTCTCACTCCGTATTACCTTCGCCGTTTGTGCCCGTTGGGTTTCATAGATTATTATTATTATTATTATTATTATTATTATTATTATTATTATTATTATTATTATTATTATTATTATTATTATTATTATTATTATTTCCACCTCCGTAGCGTAACGGTTATCACCTATTAGCTTCTGTCCTCGGAGTTACGGGTTCGATTCCCGGTACTGTGGAAAATTTACGAATTGCAGGGGGGCTGGTATGTTGTAAAAGTGATAAATACAGCTTACCTTCATCAGGGGTGTGCCTGAAAAGAGCTAAACCACCTCGGGACGAGGACACGAGGTTATTCACGTCCACCAAAGTAGCGTAATGGTTAGTACTATTAGCTGCCGTCCTCAGTGGTCCGAGTTCGATTCCCGGTACTGCCAGAAATTAAAGAATTGAAGGAGGGCTGGTATGTGGTAAAATAGGCACACGCAGCTCACGCCCATTCGGGGTGTGCTTGAAAAGATCTGCACTACCTCGGGATGATGACTCGAATATATTTTTATTATTATTAAAGTGATAATTGTCAGCTACAAGCTACGAGTACGCAAACTACCATCCTTTCCTCGAACTTAGGCGTACACCTTCTTCTTTACATTCCCACTTGTGTCCTTTCAACATTTGTCCGTAGTGAACTTCTGCTGGTGTAATGCTTCCTTCGTGTTCATATTTGCGCATCTCTCTCAGCCAGCGGAGACGGGTTTCCAATTTCTCTTGAAGCACAACTATCTTTCATGCCAAACTTTGCTGTTTAATTTTCTTCAAACTCCCATGAATGATCAGCCTTGTGTTTCGCAGTGTGGTGGATACATCTTGTATATCGTCGCTGCGTGGGCAGTGCCTCCTATTCTACAATGCTCTTCCTGTCCATTATCCTCCTTACGACTAATCACGTCTCCCAACCACACGTGGATATGTAGTCCATCAGAACAATGTTCGTTTTGTTAATTTTCCTGTGCCAATGTGTAAAGAAAAATTAATCATAAATGCATTATTCTGTATAAGGGTGTAAATACTTCATGGAAATATACATTCGTACAGTACGGTACGTAGGATAGCGAACATTGTTCTGAAGGCCTGCATATTTATATGTGGCTGGGAGGCGTGAGCATTCTTAAGGAAAATAATACATAGGCAAGTACGCAGTAGTGGTCGCGCAGTGACGATTTACGCATACAATTCCGAACAGTTCCATACGTTATCAGAATATCATGCACCGTTTCCACATCTTCACCTACTCCATATTGCACCCACATTGCCTATTTCCAAGGTTACAATATACACCATCATTTCAAAGGAGACTCTTAAGTCCGTCTTTTCAGGTATTTTTGGCAGTTTGTTGATCTGCTTCACTGGTGTTTGGGAGTCGTCTGCAGTGATAAGTACATCGTTAATTATTGATCCTATTATTATTAATATTATTATTATTATTATTATTATTATTATTATTATTATTATTATTATTATTAAATCACTTAAGATCTCTAGACTATTTTATTCGTGAAATTACCAGCGTTTCGCCCCAGTGTGGCATTGGGCTTCTTAGTTAGATTGTCGCGACTTTCCAAGGCACTGGTGGCTAGTGCACCGTCGAAAGTCCAATGCAAGCCTCCTCTGAAGGACTATGCAATGATTGAGCTGTAGGAGAGAAATGTACGTCCA
This sequence comes from Anabrus simplex, assembly GCF_040414725.1. Classification (NCBI taxonomy): domain Eukaryota; kingdom Metazoa; phylum Arthropoda; class Insecta; order Orthoptera; family Tettigoniidae; genus Anabrus; species Anabrus simplex. The sequence goes on along the minus strand of NC_090266.1, from coordinate 580,340,964 downwards.
CTACCATAAATGCTTTCCAGTTGCTTTTAATGTGAACAATGTTCCCAGAAGGAAACTATAATTCAATTTAAGCTATTGTGAATATTATATAATAATTTCGAATAATTACCAGCGTTTTGAAAGCCCAAAGCAAGCCTTCTTGGTAGAATAATGCAGTTAACTTGTGTAAGCGGCTGTCTTTAGCTTTTATATAAAAAAATAAATATTCCTTTGAGAATAATACACTTTTGAAGCATTATAGGTTTTTTCAATCGTGAAATTCCCAGCGCTTCTCCACGGCCTGGTAGCTTGTATGTCAGTTGGATTGCCGCACCTTTCCAAGACGCTGGCAGCTAGTGCACCGTTAAGACACCATTGCAATCCTTCCTTGTAGGACACCACAGTGATGGAGTACTAGGGGAGGTATGTATGTCTATTTCTACGCTGGTAATATAACGATTGAAAAATCGCAAAGAGCTTGAATAATTTAATTCCATGTTCGATGAAATTAAAATCTGTTTTCCTTCGGGAATTTAATTTTGTTTTATAAGAGCCAAATACAGGCATTTATACTGCCCCCTACTTACCCGGTCAGCTCAATGAGCATACGAGAGATCCCAAGGTGGACCGTTCCTTTGCTTCCTGTCCCAAATTTAGAGGCATTTAAAGGACAAGTTATGTTGAAGACAATACAAAGGAAATAATTTAAAAACAGGCTTGACATTTTTTTGAGATACGCACATATAAAAAAGTTTAACAAAGTAATATCTTGCTTGACGTTGTCTTCAAAACTCACGAAGTTTTTTAATTGAGGGGTTGGCATGGGAAAGCACTTAAGTCCAAAAATCACTCTTTTTCGTGGATATGCAAGTAAGAAGCAATGCCGATGGCGTGGAGAAACCCGTAAGTCCGTCCCTCGTTTATTTCAGTTCCTCTCAAGGTCGCTAGATGCCATCAGTTATAAGTCCAGACCCTTGACATAGAGAAACACGTATGTCCGTTGAACCTTGTCTATGTTAGGCGGGAGTGGTTCTCATCGCTTCGTGTTATGATAATGTGTGGAGTTGCAGAGTTGTTTATTACCTAACTGTGACGAATTTGTATTTTAACAGTGGCGGGTTTCTTGTGATAATACCTTACTTCCATCGTGATCAGCCTCGTCCGTTTCAAAAGGTAAGTACTCGATGAGCTTTGAAAGTTATGTTTACTTGTTTTATCGTTTCAACTGGTGTGATAGGCTATAGCAGTGGTTTCTGTCTTTCCAGCCTAATTGCGAAAGGTGTGGCAACCTGTGTACAACGAATGTGGACCTGCTAAAGGAGCTAAGACATTGCATAACGATTTCCGGAAAGAGGATTACTCAGCGCGCTCTAACATTCTCATGGGACTGAAGAGTTTAATCCCTACTCAGAGAAGTAGAAAGAGGGTTTCAACAACTGAACAAGGGGTGACTCACCAACTACTCGCGATCGTCAGGTAACTGTGGCTTATAGAGTACTAACCTCTGCAGGCGACGTTAAAGTTTGCAGGGAGGTATTCTGTGGTGTCTTTGGGATATCAGGCAATCGCCTGGGTCGTCTAATAAGTAAGAAAAAAGAAGGGCAGTTAGTCTGGAAGGACACACGAGGGAAAAATCCACGCTCACTTGCCCATAAATTCAAATATACTGATGAAGATAGGGATCTCATAAAAGCACATGTACAGTCTTTTCCAGCGGAAGAGAGCCATTATTCTAGGCAATTGTCTCAGCTTTACTTGAGCCCAGGCCTTAATGTCCACAGGATCTATAGGTCTGCATCCTGAAAGTCAAAGGAGTTACAGATTTTTTAGCATGGTTTTTAAGAAAGAATTTTCGAAGTTGAAATTTCATCGTCCTCGCACAGATACGTGTGCAACTTGTGATCTTTTGAAGCATAAAATAAGATCTACTGAAGGACCTAAAAATTTGATTTAATAGCAAAGCGTGGAAGTACATCAGCGCAAAGCTTATAAGGCAAAACCACTACTCGACAGCGATTGCTCCCAGTCCCGATCACCTGCAAGTGCTGCTTGGACAGTGAGTGTAGATATGCAGCAAGTAATGTTCACACCCTCACTTACTCATTCAAGCATGTTCTATTGTAGACAGCTCTCCAACTATAACTTGTGTATTCATGTTGGAGATACAAGCAACCGTTACACGTGCATGTAGCACGAAGGCATTGCTGGGAGGGGGAAATGAAGTAGCGTCATGCATCGTGAAAGTACTGAAATCAGAGTTCACCCGTAAGAGACACATAGTTATCTGGTGCGATAACTGCACAGGCCAGAACAAAAGTCATATTGCTCTGATGGCTCTAATTCATTTGTTTGCGAAAGACTATTTTGAATCTATTGAACTCAAATGTTTAGTTTCTTGTCATTCTTACATGCCTTGTGACCAGGACTTCGGAATCATTGAAAAGCGGAAACGAATCTGCGGAGCAATGGTTCCAAGCGAGTTGTGAGACATGGTCCGGGACTGCAAGTTCCTATTGCTGAGATGGCTCTTGAGGATTTTCTTGACTTGTCTGTGGTATGTGACCGACTTCTGGACACTATCAAGATGAAAATAAGCACACTGTCGTGGGTTAAAAGTACGAAAACTGGATTCCCTATAGTTCTAACTCGACAGAATTTCAACTCAATTGAGGAGTGGAAGCGATACAGGATCTTCAAGATAAACTGTTCCCTTAATGATGTCGCTCATCTTCGAGATCTTCCACCAATCCAGAGTGCTCCAACAATCAACGAGGCCAAGAAGAAGGACTTACTTTCGATGGTGGATTACTTAGATGATGAGTACAAAGAATTTTACCGCAACATTTGCTTATAAATCAATTTATTTTTGCAATCCGTTGTTTGTTCATGTTTTTGAACTTTACAATGGTTTTGGTATTATTGTTATAATGAATAAATCATTCAAACAAGGTCTTTGAAACATTTCTAATAAATCATTCAAACAAGACCTTTGAAAAAGTCTCTTGCTTCTCCTGTAAAATTACAGTTTTGGACTTTAGTGCATTCCCATGTCAGCTCCTCAGGTGTTGAATAAATGCAATATTAATTTTCATTAATGGTTTGACGCTGTCATATCTCGACTATTCTGTAAAATAATAAATAAGAAAAATTAGCCTACTTTTATGGCTACGCAAAATGAAAATAAGCGGATGAATTCCATCCTAATAACATCCATAAATAATCTGTAATATTTTAAAGCATCATAGCAGCAGCATCATTTTAAACAAGAACAAAAACATGTTAGCTGTCCATTTAATGTGCGTGGTTAATGACTATGTTCTCCTAAACCTAATCTGTACAATATTTTACATTCAAACACTCGACTTTCTCAAATGAGGATAGTTTCTCACTAACATCAGGTATGATTATTAATTAGAAAATATGAATCGTTAATATCCTTAGGGAATTATTATCTGAATGTTCAGAGCCTATTACTGCAGTATAAAAATTTGATAAATGTTAGTTACATTTTGAGTTCCAGTACTTAACATACATTCAATTGTCATTCTTTGTTTTTACTATCTTATTAAGAAAATTTATCAATCTTTTTCAAATCACTCAAAATCACGTTACGACTGGATTAAATCTGCCACTTGTCATTGCATTGAGAATTAAACAACACTCCACAATGAATGAACAAGAACACGAACAACACTGCAATAATCTCTTCCACCGTGAAGAACACGTGGTCAGATTAAGAACCACATTTCAAAACAAATAGCACTGAAAAGTAATTCTAACTACAATCACATTGGGTAGAAATAATAACTACGCACATCACCTGGGACAACGTCCGACAACATTTTAAAGTCTACCATCGACGTCTGAATTATATATATCTAATAGACGACACAATCTGCAATATCCCATGGTAATGCAATGAATGAAACACAACATAAAATTTATCCGACAATGTTTCATAAGATTTAGAAATGATTATTTTACATTCTCATTTATCCGAGAGGGTAATGATTATTAAATCTTTATTTCACTGAGATAGCAACATTCTTAGAAAACAAAATACTGTACATCTAGGCTAATAGAATCCCACACACACATGTTCACTCTCAAAGTTACCTGTACGTGGGTGGTAAGAATGAAGTATGAAAATAACACAGATCTACTGAAAACTAAGAAAAACACTACTTTAATGAAGAAGATCGTCAAATTATATAAATAAATTGACAGAAAATATTAAAAATGGTACTTAAATTTTGCCGATGAACTCGATTTCCGGTTGCGGTCTGCTATGCTCCTTGGAAGTCCCTCATGTTCTTCGTTCGATGCTGGCGACGCTTAAGTGTTTAGTGTCACATGTTTGGGGTAGATGTTGAATCCCACGTTGGATAAATTAGTCCTCTTGAATTAGCAGATGACATCGAATAACAGGTTTTGTAAATATCCTGGGTTTGTAGTCCTCTTCTCTGCATGAAGTTAGTATGAGATAAAACTGACAACTAAAATTACCAAAATGTTCATGTCAGGCCAGAATGAATATTACAGGTTCACACGAAACTTGGCTCTCGGTGAAGTTCTCGAAGAATAAGGAGAGGTTTAGGTGGTGTCACAGGGTTAAGCATCCTCGCGTTTGGAGGTCTGGCTGTTGGAAGAATTACTATTGGCGTTTGTACTACGTAATTGCTTCTCCTAACTGCTGCATTTGTTTCTAGAATGTTTAACGTCGCCCAAACGTCGTAGACCAGTTTAGCCTTGAATCGGGCCAGCATATCACGTGATATCACACACTCTCTCCCAAGAAGATTGAAAAGAAAGTAGAATAAAAGACTTCAGCTCGCCGTACACCTGGCTGAATGAGATAAGAGTTTGTCGCCACAAATAACTTGAATATAACACATCCGGTAATCAAGACACTGGCTATTAACAGATACATAATTATTTACACGGAAGGCACAATATTGACGGGGACAATACCAATCGAGTTACATATCTCTCCTAGTACTCCGTCACTGCATTGTCCTGCAAAGGGCCAGGCTGAATGGCTCAAACGGTTGAGGCACTGGTCTTCTGATCCTCAACTTGGCAGGATCGACACTGCCTCAGTTCAGTAGTATCTGTAGGTGTTAAAATACATCAGCCTCGTGTCGATAGATTTACTGGCACAAACAAGAATTCCTGCAGGACAAAATGTTGACACCTCGGGGTCTCCGAAGACCTTCAAGTATAATTAGTGGGACGCAAAACCAATAACATTATTATTGTCTCAAAAAGGAGGGTTGCATTGGTGTCTCAACGGCGCACTAGCCTTAGAAATTTGCGGCAATCCAACTGACGAACCCGCTGCAACACTGGGAAAAAACGCTGGTAATTATACAACTGAAAAATCTTAAAAAGCATCATAAATTTAATATTCGGAATCGGTGAAACTGAATTGTAGTTTCTTTCTTTGAACTATTATTATTATTATTATTATTATTATTATTATTATTAATATTATTATTATTATCGTTGTTGTTGTTGTTGTTGTTGTTAGTGTTATTATTTACTAATATTCTAAAAAGGAATTCAGGTTTGGTGGAAACATTGCGCCCCTCATTGCTAGAATAAGTTTAACGCAGCGAGTTACTCAATAATAACAATAATAATAATAATAATAATAATAATAATAATAATAACAATAATAATAATAATCGTCATCATCATCATAAAATTAATGATATTTCGTCCCGTAGTACATTCATGAGGTGCCGGTAAATCTACTTAAACAAGGCCGAAGTGTTTCAGTAGTTTAAAATGCTGCAGAACTGAGCCGTGATTGAGCCTATCAAGTTGAGCATGTAACCTGTGCTATTACAGTCAGAGCCACTCAGTTCGACAACTGAAGATTATTTAGATGCTCGATGATTGGGACTCGTTATTATAAACTATACTTTATATGGTTTAGATATGGATAAATACTGAGAAGGGTTTACACTAAGAATAGAGTTTGGGATTCGGAACTTCTCTCTCTAAATTATGAAAATCCATACCACATTTAGGAAAGTGAGTTAGCAGTATAGCTAACTTCATCATTTTTGTCAAATGGTGGTTTATTTAAAATTGTTGTAACACAGATGCTTTTTTTCAGTAGGCCTAAAAATAGCTATGCGGGAAGACTAGGTAATATGAAGGACGTGACCGTGGGCTAAACTGAAACCAAACCAAACCAAACCCCATGGCACTACAGCCCTTGAAGGGCCTTGGCCTACCAAGCGACCGCTGCTCAGCCCGAAGGCCTGCAGATTACGAGGTGTCGTGTGGTCAGCACACGACGAATGCTCTCGGCCGTTATTTTTGGCTTTCGAGACCGGGGCCGCTATCTCACCGACAGATAGCTCCTCAATTCTAATCACGTAGGCTGAGTGGACTTCGAACCAGCCTCCAGGTCCAGGTAAAAATCCTGACGTGGCCGGGAATCGAACTCGGGGCCTCCGGGTAAGAGGCAGGAACGCTACCCCTACACCACGGGGCCAGCGGCCTAAACTGAAACAATATTAAAATATTGACTTGGAGTGAAACTGGCAAACAACAGAAAACCATATACGAGTTTGCCAGAGGTGGGCATTGAACCCATCATCTGACGAAAGAATGATTACAACCACACAACGCGTTCCTAGTAACCAAGTCGCTCGGTAGTGCTTTATATTAATAGTCTCTACAATTCAATCACATGAGCAGAAACATCAGTATTCTGATGTAATCTCATTTGTACTAGTTTAATTATCCAACAAGTGGGATTTCCGTACAACATCGTATCCTATCCAGCAATTTGTTCCACTTGGAGTGGTGCTTTAAATCATTCCTTTGTCGAGCGATTGATTATGACGTGATACGTAGTTACATGCCCAACCCCCGCTGCGGCACGCGCGAAAACACCTTTGTTGCTCAGCGGGATTCATTAACATTTCTGGGATGGATTTGCTCTGACTATTATCAACCTCACCAGCAACACAACTTTTTGTGCGGTCCAAAAACTCCTGGATTGTGTCCTGTTTTACCATTTGCACTGTCATAAAACTATATTCAGCTAACACATTAAGATGTTAATCAAATTTACAGGATATATATATATATATATGGATTCGACAGTAGAGTGAAAGATAAAGAGTAATGATTGCGTTATTTTTTATGAAACGATTCTATCCATGATTGCACATCGTGTTCAAGAAAGAATTGCTGGACTGCTTCCAATGATTGTATTTTAATGCTACACAAACTAAACACCGATACCAGATAGGTAATCACTGGAACATTTAGTAGCTTTTTAACCAATTACTTCGAATGAGACTGAATTAAAATTGTTATTATATTGCGAGACACGAATTGTGGCATGAAATTACAAACTCACCGATAGGTAAGGACAAGTTATTGGATTTACGACCGACTGACCACTTTTACGGTTTTTGGAGACACTAGGGAGCTAGAAGATGGTCCTTCAGGAATTCTGAGTCATTAGGTCTACCAATGCCAGGTCTCCGCAACTGAGCACCTTCAATTGCTACCGGATTGTCCCGGAATTGAACCGGCCAATTCGAGCCCCGAAGGACAACAGCTCACCGTCTGAGCTATCCAGAACGACAATTTATCGACAGAAATGAAATTGAAATCTTAGATATTCCACGAATTGTTATGAAATATTAGAAGGAAAGTTCAGTAGCCCAAAACTGTCAAGTAAATCAGATTCTTGCCATAAACAATTTAATTTGCATGGATTCTTTAAATGTATTATTGTTATTATTCATGGAATAAAACAACTTGTATTGTCAATAATACCGAAAATGGATTAGTTTTTGGAGTGCTATAATTCTCTTATCGGACTTCCATCTTTAACAAACGTACCCTCAAGACAGGAACACTGGATGTTAAGCTGAAAGTGCTCCAAAGAGATGAACATTATTTACAACACAGACAGCAGTGAAAAATTGTCTACTTCCGTTTATTGTTTTTGTAACTGAATAACAGCTCTGAAAATAGAATTATTAATATTATTATTAATATTATTGTTATTATCCGACTCCTTGGATCCATGGTTAACATTCCGATCCAAACTCGTTTGCTACCCTCCAGCTCCGCCCCAAGGGCGGCGCCAGTTGGATTGTAAGGTGGGACCACCGACCTATATGGTCCTACAGTATGTCCCTTACCTAGTGGTGGTAATTGTGCTTCAACGTATTGTATTCGGCATGTTGTTGCAATATTCCAGCATTTAGTGAGATTTGAAATATGGTGGTGGCGATATTGAAATGTGGTTTTATCGTCATTTGGGTTGACCTGGTTGTGAGGCGCTATGGATTAGGGGATATTAGCATGTTGGGATTTGCCAGCTATATGATACACAGGAGGCACCTGCCATTTGTCGTGCAGGCAGTTAGGTCCACAGGAGGAGACCATGGGTGCATTTTGCATTTTCAGCATGCAGTATTTTCCTGGGTTGCTGGGTTGGTCTGGAGTGCGACTAGGCTTTAGGATACTTGATTTAACGTTGGTTCGGGAGGTGAGTTAGAAGACATCTGGTTAATTCTATGATGAGGGGATTTTGTATTGGTGTGTTGAAGTTGTGGAGGGTCGGGATATCTGTTTCAGTAGGTTGAGAAATAAGGTGTTTGTTCCTGGTATAGTGAGCCCTGACTGCTTTTTTGAAAAAAGGAGGGCCAGTGTAGGAATCTGCATGTTTTCCAGAGCAATTTGCACATTTAAGTTGGTCACGTGGTACTGGGCATATAGAATGATGGTGAGAATCCCCGCATCTGTTACAGCGGGTCTCGTTGGTACAGTTTGTTGCTGTGTGGTTTAATTGGAGACATTTATAGCACATAAATACCAGGGAAGGTTACGAGCGAGCCTTCGGTGTGAGGAAACCGGTTTGATTCTCGGTGCGTGCTCTTATGTTGCCAGAAGAGTTTTCTTTTGGAGCTTGCTCGGTTTGGGTGGAGGCTGGGCGAAGAATGGAAATGAGGTCTGTATGCCCTTGTCCTCAGTTGTCTGGAGGGGTGCCGATTGAGTCTCGCAGTCACGTAATTCCTGAGAAACCGTCGACAGTTCTTCATCTTCTGATTCTTCAGAATAGGAGTTTTCTTCTTCTTCCACTTCCTCTTCTGGGGCAGGTGTTCGGAGAGAGGACCTCGGGTTTATGACTAGTGGTTGTGGAATGTCTGGGAGTGCTACCAAACGGTGTAGTATGTCTCGTAAGTGAGATTCTAGGATAGGGGTAATCATCAGCATATTATTATGCGATTCCTCTCTCAATGCGACATGAGTTGGTATGAGATCTGCAATAGATTCAAGTATTGTGAACCGGTTCAGAGGTACTGGTCCTCGGATGCCCAGAGGGATCATGACCATGGTGCAATTTGGTGATACGGGGAAAATAGAATAATTCTTGACATACCTGAACGGATGTTCATAATTATGGTTCTTTAACTCCGTGTATGAGTAGGATGTGGAGGTTGATTTATGCGATAGTTCTGGTGAGGGCGATCGTGTTATTTCAGAAGAGGTTTCGTCTGAAGATGAAAGATAATGCCTGATTTGGTCAGATATTTCATTAATTTTAGAGTGGTCAATGAGGGCAGGGGCCTGGCTACTCAATCCACCAGGCTTGCTCTCTTTCCTGAACTTGGGAAGCATGTTAAATTTTCTTAGGGAAAGGGTATCTGGGTGAGGATGATTGGGAAAAAATTGAAATGCTGGAATTTCTGGGAGGTCAAGCGCTAGTTTGCGGACCAGGGTGTTATTTTTCAGCCGGTGACCAGAGTCGTGCCAGGCTAGTTATTATTACGTGGATTACGCCACGGGCAAGTCACGAACTCAGGACACAGGCTGCTTGACAAATGCTCTATTGCCACCTAGATGGCTCTTAGCTGCAGTATATTGCAGCTGACCGTGTGAGGCGATTTGCAATCGTCGGCGGCGCTTGGCTCTTGGCGGAAGGCGGACTGGGTTTGCGGCTTCCGGTAGTGAGGCTCGGGGCTCAGTCTCTCCGAAGCGCACTCTGGCGTGGCAGCGCAGCGATGGATGATGGTTAACATTGAAGCCTCTGGTTCAGAGGGTCTCGGTTTCGATTTCCGACCGGGTCGTTTTCTTCAATCGCGTCCGATTAATTCTTCTGGCTCGGGGGCAAAATGCTTATATTTGTCCCAACACTCTCCTCTTCATATTTACACAATCCATCATACTGCCAACCACCACAGAAACGTTGGCGTCAGGAAGAACTTCCGGCCATAAAACAGGGCAAATCCACACTTGCGACACCGTTTCTACCGGCGAATCTACATGTTTGTGTAAAGCGGCAGATTATTATTATTATTATTATTATTATTATTATTATTATTATTATTATTATTATTAGTAGTAGTAGTAGTAGTAGTAGTAGTAGTAGTAGTAGTAGTAGTAGCAATACCAGTGGTAGTAGTATTAGTAATGGAGTCATGAATAATGTTTCATGTATAACATTTCAGAGGAAACAACGTCTTCATATACGCCTATTGAAGGATGTTTAAGGTTAATGCACCGTTCCAGGGAAGTTCACTGATTCGTGGTACTTCTAAAACTATCAGAGAACTGGAAATAACTTCGTTATTATTTCATCAGTATGTACCAGTTTTCAAGCATCCTCACACTCAGCTGTGTTTATTTACTTATTTGGTTAGTGTATTATGATTCTACTTCATCACAAATGTTGAGGTAAGCAAATAAGCTGATTACACGGTTCAGGTCAGGTGGATGTGGGGTTGTGTTTGGAAGAGAGTTAGTTCGAATCTCACCGCTGGTGGTCTTGAAGATGGTTTCCCATTTCCTCAACGGACAAATTTCGAGTTTTGGTCGTTGTTGCTCCATTGTTTAATGCTTTGCACTGAAACAGTCATGTGGGGTGAAAAACCTGATATAACTTCAACGGAAATTAGTGCCATTTTTCACTTTTCATTTTTCAGTTAAAGCGTTGAGAGCTATTTTCTCAATCCTGGCCCTTTCCCATCCTTACGTTACCGAAAACAATCGATGTGTTATTTCGACGTTAAACCACTTCCAAAGATCCATTTGATACACACGCCATCCAAGTTATTCGCCTGAACTTATGGTTTCATAATGTAATGCAGGAGGGATTTTCGTACCATAGATCATCACAAAAATCAATTGTGATATCTTGGATAAAAAAATTGCATTTTATATGAATGATTATTGTGTGGTTAAAATTCAGTTAAATATCGACACATCCCACCTGTCCGCAAGACCAAAGGGATCACAGTTCCAACTCTCTCACCTTGGGTAATTCATCGATGTTGACTTTCATTTATCGACTTTCACTTGTAACATTTTCAATTTATATTTCTCCGGATGAATATAATTCTCGCTGATCTACGGAAGAACCTTTCATTACCACGGAAGTTTTGCAATTATATGCTGAAGGAGATGATTATTATATTGATATCAACATTCACGCAGTGCTAAATTTCTGTTGAAAGAAATTGTTTAATTTCAAACTACTCGTTTTCTAAGACTTCTATGACTATTCGTCAGAAATACACCATCATCCACATATTTTCTACCTATCACGTCATGTTAATAATGTTAACGGTTTGTACGTTCCGCTAACTAAATTTACATTTTTCGGAGAACATGATTTTTTAACGTTTATTCATGTGCCTTTTCTGGGGATTGAACTAGTTATATCACTGAAGTGGGTCAGAGATCAAGTCATATTTCAGAATAATAAATAAACAATAAGTATCTAATAGAGTGCTCAAGATACCAGTCACTAAGCACAGTCGGATGTATGGCAATCATATTCTGAATAAAAGGAAGTCAGGTACTCAGTCCGGTAGTGCTCTCTATTACTTCGATTTCTCTTTAAAAGGCTCACTAAGCAGAAAACCGTCATATAAATCTAAAAATAATATTTTCAGAAATCTTCCAACCTACGCGTCGTGTAGGAAGACGAACAAAATGAAAAACAGGAAATTTTATCTGCCTAAAAATATTACTTTTCTGGAAAATGCACGACATGCATGACTCCTGTTAAAACAATGGGTGCCATTGATAATGTATCTTTATTTTACTCGATAAATGGGAAATGTTCACATTGATTACCCTTATGTATAACAACAACTTCTTTGTAATATTGCATAGTTGTATATTGTACAATCGGTAATTCTGTTTATCGATTATACATTATATGTGTGGCGGAAAGTTATAGGAGAAACCCGTAATTAATATAAAATATTTTCTTACAAGGGGGTATCTGAATTAGGACAACTTAAGCTAAAATGCAAATATTTAGTAGTGCACAATGAACAGTTCATGTGAACTCCCCGTGCACAAATGTAGAGTGTTAATTTACCCCCAACATTCATTTTCATTAAATAGTGAGTGAATTATTCTTTACTTTGTGAAGCCTATGACATACTGAGTATTCGATAAAATTCATAGGCGGCACGTATGTACCATAGGGCACTTCTCACTAAGGCTGCTCAGTAACGAATAATAATATCACAAAGTCTCTTACAGTAATGTTAGTGAGATTTTTCATTCTCCTTGTAATATTTATGTCTATCATTATTCTTTCCTTTCATCCCCCACACCCTTTACTTCATGACTATGATTTTCGTTCATGACTGTATCACTTGTGATTCTGATATGTGTAATTTACTGTTCAGTTTGCAGCTACAGTGTTCTTCGCACGCTATGATAAATGCTATTAGTGATATCAACAGGAAGGCGGTATCACGCATCCCCCATCCTCCAATGAACAATCTCCTACACCTGCGACAGCTGAGTACAGGCAATTGACAAGCAACAGCTTCCAGGTAGCTGTAATGTGCTTGCTAATTCTGACCTGATTGTCGTCCTTAAAGAGAAACTGTCACTTTCTAGATGATAACGTTTGTGCTCATCACAATAGCTGCAGGAGGTGAGAATAATGCTCGGTGATCTGCCTGAGCTAGGCTTAGCATGAGAACTTTGACAACTGATGATGAATGTTGAGCACTATGGCATATCTGGAAAGCAATTCAATATATCATAAGGCCGGACTTCATCCACGAGTAACTGTCACTGCCATTGGCAATGTCTCAATTCTCAAATAATAATTCAACAGCTCAGAAGAGACATCGGTTAGGAATGTCTTAGGTATGTAAATTGGTTGATGTTCCTCGTATCACACAGCTCCTCGGTTAGTCTCTTGTGCCTAACGAGGGAAGAATTTGTATTCAATCGCTCCGAACTGCATGCAAATTGCCCACTGTACCTAATGTTAGTCAAGAAAATTATGATGAAATCGTATACAGTAGTCATATTATTTCTTCAGGTTTTTTAATTTGAAGATTCTTTATATCATTTTAGGTGTTCTTCCTTTCCAGCACTGCCTCTACTAGTTATCGCCTCCACACAGCTCATACACAGGAGTATAGATTAGTGTGACTTTGGCCCAGGTTTCTTGTCATTATCAGAATAAGAAGTCGATTGTACTGGACAACGTGGTCGTAGCGGTGATTTATCAAGGTATGGATATAATTTTCTCACCTCTGTTTAGCATTAATTCATTGTTTGTCATTAATTCGTTCAGCCTTGACTTTTCCATTTAGCAAATGGGTCCACCATAGCCACTGGAGGCGACTAAGAAGATAAAACTGTATGCTTTGATGCAATGAAAATAAGAAAACATTAGATAAGTGAGTTAAACATTTCAAAATTTATATCCCATTAAATACTTGTTCGGATACAAATAACTGATTCTTGTGCGACACGAATTTTAGTCCTAACCTCGTAATATATCGTAGACTATCACGCCACGTAACATTAATATTTGTATTTATTTATTTACTTAAGATAGGGCTCTCGCCCTCTCTTGTCCTTAACCACATACAATTTTCAGATTTTGACAGTATTAATTTAAATTGTCGTGGTAATCAATTACAATTAATTATAGAAAACATCGTCGCTGGAAAGGTAAAAGGTTGTATTCCACAAAGCTCTTCCTATCAATTATTCTCCTTAAGACTGGTCACGCCTCCCAGCCACATATGGATATGCAGTCCATCAGGACAATGTCCGTTGTGTTCGTTTTCCTATGTCGATGATTAAACGAAAATGAACCTTACATGCATTGTACACTAGGAGTGCGTAAATACGTAATGCAAACGTACATTCCTACAGTACGGTACTGTAAGGTTCATTTTCCTTTACACATGGGCATAGGAAAATGAACACAACAAAATTTGTTCTGATGGACTGCATATCCATACGTGGCTGGGAGGCGTGACCAGTCTTAAGGAGAATAATCGATAGGAAGAGCTCTGTGGAATACAACCTTTTACCTTTCCAGCGACGACATGTAAATCGGATAAGGAGTAAAAACAATACAGTTTAATACGATTATTATTAATTAGAATGTATAGGATATACAGGGAGTAGACAATATTGAATTAATGACTAAATCATATCTAAGTTAATAATACATTATATACTAATTAGGTAAAATTAAAACTCATTATAATATGAGGAAAAATAAAACGAACTGAATATGACTATGGTAAAATCTGTGATCACTAAGCACAATGTTGCTATGTTACTGTGTTACTATGTTATCTCTTCTGAGAAACCAGTGCACAATCTTAAATCAGAAGAGTATAACGTAAATGGGATAGCCTAAGTTACTTGCATGTAATATATAATGTTTAGGCCCTAGAATTAATCACATTCATTCATAAAAAGCAAAGAAAAGCAAAGTCATCTCCCTACAGGCCATGAAGGCCCTTGGAGGGGTGGAAGGTAAAGGCTTCCACTACCCGTAACCTCGGCACTTGATGGTGTGGAGTGGTTAGCTCTACGCCCGGCCGCCTTTGCCCCCAGGAATTACCCTGGTCCTCATTTTTGGTGTAGGCTGAGTGAACCTCAGGGCCATATGCACCTCCGGAAGTGGAAATCTCATTTCTTAAATTTTACGACTTCCTGACGGGGATTCGAACCCACGTCCTCCCGGGCGGCATTCATTCATACATTCATTAAATCAGCTGTATGTAGTGTATTCTGGAGGAATTTACGTTAGGCTATTTTAAATGTCCTAGATGAGCAAAAGTTTTTAATATCTACCAGGATCGTATTCCATAACCTAGAAGCAGTGACCAGGAAGGAATGGTTGTAGATATTTGTTGGATGTGGTACTATTTGGAGCAGTGATCCGGATCTGGTATTCATTTCGTTAAATAAAGACAAAAGCCTAAAATTTGACGATAGATAGGTGGGGCAGATTGGAGAAAGAAACTGGTGGACGATGGTTATTTGGTGGGTTTTTCTACGGTTGTTCAAACGTAAATCATCCTAGCTCCTTGTAGTAAGGTATTATATAACCATCATTTCGGAGCTGGAAGGCATATCAAGTGCAAGTTCTCTACATGTTGTAGTTTGGCTGCTTGTTAACAGGTTAGGTTAGGTATATGTTTTCTATGAGGAGTATTCGCGGAATTCTGCGGTTTTGTCGAAATTTACCACCGGAATTTGTTGAAGTACGCTGGAACACTTTCCATATTATTCTGAAATAATATAGTGGGTTCGGTCAAGGGTCATTTTTGCTGGTTAGTGGCTGTTGATCTAGCTATTAGTCCCTTTTAATAAACAAACATCATCATCATCATCATCAGTATCATTTTTGCTGGACAAGGTGGTAGAAGCAGAGATTTCTCAAGGAACGAGGTCATTTCTCTCACTTTTATTCCGTAATACTTTTCATAGGGAGTTGGCAAATAAGAAAGGTTTAAAGAAGATACATACATCCCCGATAGAAATTAGAATCATTCTGGACTATAGAGTAAATGAACAGAATGATTCATGTTCCCATCAAATGGATCAATTTTCCCTTCACTAGACGTACTTCCCCCATAGTCTTAAAAATTGGAGAACGAATCCTCTGCGAGTTTCAATGGTTGTATCTTCTGGATAGAAGTTCAGTCAGTATGTTCATATATGTATGATTAAACTGTACATCACTTTCTGTTCTTAGAATTCCAAGAATAGTGTATCACTAATATTTCGATTAAAAGTATCGAAGTAAGCATTTTACATTTGAAAGGAATATGGGAAATATTTTCGACAATTTCAAGTGTAGTACTACCATATCGAATGAACGTTACTTAATGTCTACGTAAGGAGGGTTGTTCAGCCACCAACTTCTGCTAATTGGCAATACATTTAACACTGTGAGTCTTTATTATTACCGGTACAACATTTACCTGGAGCTGGAAGACATTTCGAATGCAAGATTTCTGTAAAAGTTGTAGTTTTGCTGCTTGTTAGTAGTTATGACTGAATCAGTCGCTGACAGATTGTTAGTTCTACGGTGGAGTGTTAGATAATAGTGAATTCTCCGAATCCAACTAGGTTTTATGAGCTTGCGGGAGTCAATATAAACAGCTATTTTCCCAATTCATGGGGCATGTCATTGGAACGTCTCCAAGAAGCACGCACCTGAGCATTCACTATTTAGCTTAAACCACTATAGTCAGCAGGAAACCCGGTAATCAGGGTACTACAGTCAGGATCACTGTAGTATAGTACATTATTTAATATTCACTGTACAATAATCGAAAGAAGTATCCATGTATCCCACAGATGAAGCTTCCACGGTCTGTTAAAGTGGAAAGAAATTTGGAAGAAAGCTTAAGACAAGTATCTACATAGCTAAAATTTGTCCTACTCTTTTGAACGTTTGCTTCCTGTGTGATAGTGCACAGACTGATTGATAGGTTCAAATCAGAACTTAGCTCTTATGTCATTTACAAAGTCTATGGGACAAACTCTTCCTATTCCAATTAATTGCAATATATTGGGCATACTGGTTTCCGTCTGAATCCCTCTTTTCCGAAAATTCTGTTATGTCGCTGGCTTCATTAAAAAAACCTCTCTCATACAATATATGTAGGAATGTTGCTCAGGTATCTTTAACCACGTATATTCATTAGAAAAGGGTTCTAGAGTCCTTCGATTTAATGAGAACCTCTAAACTCAGGAGGTATCGATATTGAATGTTACTACCACAAATACTATAGTAACAAATTACTAAAATATGTAATTGGCAACTTGTGAGAAGCAGCACATTTTAATGTGGTCGCAAGGATCGCATGTCTGAACCCATAAATTCCAAAATAGCAGGTAGCAGGTACAGCAAGAAATTGGGCTCGTTTATAGATCGACTGATCCCATAACACATGGGATCTTCCTCCGAATGTTTGTATTTGTTCTTGTACCAGTATATCCAATGTACATTTATTTCAAGTCATGTAACAATAAAGCGTGTCGAACTGTAGTGTGAGGAAATTATTTTCGAACGTGATATTGCACTAAAATTTAGTAATTTATTTTAATTATTTCGACTGTTCCCAAAATGGAGCTTGCCCCAGAGGACAAAGTACACTGTAAAGCAAGATATATTTTAGTAGTAAATGAGAGGAGTTGATTACATAGCAGTTGGTTAGTATATATATCTACGCCGTTTCATTAAAATGTTGGGAGGTATGGTTCTTCAGGATTAGGATTGAATATTTCAAGGCATTCCCTGCAACATATTAATGCCCGATTGGGGTTGAATGACTTGCAGAACTTGACGGAAAATGGGGAATTGTTCCTGCAGGACCAAACATTAATCCGATGACTTCGATAGCATCTAATTGTTAATATTCTTTTATAGAATATAATGGTTGTTTCATATGTTGCTTCCTTTTACTCATAAACCTCACTGGGTTGTGCTTCGACATTTGGAATCTGATCGTAGGATGTACTATAAAGCGCATTCTATGGACTTTAAAGTCTACCATGTCAATTCGACGGTGCTCTCTTTAACAAAGGGACCATGAATCCCCTCGAAAACTGTATACTCCGAGTTATTTAACTCTTGAGCGGCATAAGATCGTATTTTATGATGCCTGGTAATTCTCAGAGCTTCATCTATATATATAAAGTAGCTTGTCCTGACTGACTGACTGACTGACTGACTGACTGACTGACTGACTGACTGACTGACTGACTGACTGACTGACTGACTGACTGACTGACTGATTCATCATCGCCGAGCCAAAACTACTGGACATAAAGAAATTAAATTTTGGGGATATATTCACATTAAGATGTAGGTGCTCGCTAAGAAAGGATTTTTGGATATTCCGTCGCTAAGGGGGTGAAAAGGGGGGTGAAATTTTAAAATGAGTGTGTCTATATCTCAAAACTTTAAAAGTTTACAGATGTGAAAATTGGTATTTAGAATCATCTTTAAAAATAAGGAAATACGTATATTTTGGTTTTCAGACAATCCCAATAGGAGGGGTGAAAAAGGGTGAAAAAGGGGTTGAATGCCTTTAATCCGGATACGCTACTTATAACTCAGAAACTGAAGATATTACACACCTTAAAATTGTTACTTTTGATCGCTGTGAAAAATAAAGAAACAATTATTTTTTGTTTTTGGAAAATCCAATTAATGCGAAGGTGAAAGGGGGGGAGTGAATTTTTAAAATGAGTGCATCTATATCTCAAAAGTTTTAAAGTTTAGAGATGTAAAAATTATTGTTTAGAATCTTCATTAAAAATAAAGGAACACGTATTCTTTTGTTTTCGGAAAATCCCAATAGGAGGGGTGAAAAGGGGGGAAAAAGGTGTTGAATGCCTTTAAAGAGAATACATATATCTCTGAAACTGAAAATATTACAGACCTCAAAATTGGTAATTTTGATCGCTTTCAAAAATAAAGAAACACATATTTTTTTTGTTTTTGGAAAATCCAATTAATGCGTGGGTGAAATGGGGGTGAATTTTTAAAATAAGTGCATCTATATCTCAAAAGTTTTACAGTTTAGAGATGTAAAAATTGGTATTTAGAATCTTCATTAAAAATAAAGGAACACGTATTTTTTTGTTTTCGGAAAACCCAATAGAAGGGGTGAAAAGGGGTGAAAAATGGGTTGAATGCCTTTAAAGAGAATACTTATATCTTAGAAACTGAATACATTACAGACCTGAAAATTGGTATTTGGGATCTACTTTAAAAATAAAGAAACAAGTATTTTTTCGTTTTGGGAAAATCCAAATAATGGGGGGTGAAAAGGGGGATGAAATTTTTAAAATGAGTGTATCTATATCTCAAAACTTTTAAAGTTTATAGATGTAAAATTTGGTATTTAGAAATCTCCTTTAAAAATAAAGAAACACGTACTTTTTTGTTTTCGGAAAATCCTAATAGGAAGGGTGAAAAAGGGTGAAAAATAGGTTGAATGCCTTTAATGAGGCTACTTATATTTCAGTACCTGAAGATATTACAGACCTGAAAATTGGTATTTGGGATCTACTTTAAAAATAAAGAAACACGTATTTTTTTGTTTTCGGAAAACCAAATAGAAGGGGTGAAAAGGGGTGAAAAATGGGTTGAATGCCTTTAAAGACAATACTTATATCTTAGAAACTGAATATATTACAGACCTGAAAATTGGTATTTGGGATCTACTTTAAAAATAAAGAAACAGGTATTTTTTCGTTTTGGGAAAATCCAAATAATGGGGGGTGAAAAGGGGGATGAAATTTTTAAAATGAGTGTATCTATATCTCAAAACTTTTAAAGTTAATAGATGTAAAATTTGGTATTTAGAAATCTCCTTTAAAAATAAAGAAACACGTACTTTTTTGTTTTCGGAAAATCCTAATAGGAAGGGTGAAAAAGGGTGAAAAATAGGTTGAATGCCTTTAATGAGGCTACTTGTATTTCAGAACCTGAAGATATTACAGACCTGAAAATTGGTATTTGGAATCTACTTTAAAAATAAAGAAACAGGTATTTTTTCGTTTTTGGAAAATCCAAATAATGGGGGGTGAAAAGGGGGGTGAATTTTTAAAATGAGTGTGTCTACATCTTAAAACTTTAAACGTTTACAGATGTAAAAATTGGTGTTTAGAATCTCCCTTAAAAATAAAGGAACACTAATTTCTTTGTTTTCTCTAAATCCCACCAGGAGGTGTGTAAAAGGGTGAATAATGGGTTGAATGACTTCAATGAGGATACATATATCCCAGAAACTGAAGATATTACAGAACTGAAAATTTGTAAATGGGATCTCCTTTAAAAATATAGAAACACGTATATTTTTGCTTTTGGAAAATTCAATTAATGGCGGTTAAACAGGAGTGGCAAATTGAGGTGAATTTTTTGAAAGACTATATCTACAGAATATCTGAGAAGCGTAAAATGTTACAGACGTAAATAGTGGGTATTAGGAATCTCCTGTAAGTGTAAAGAAACATAGGTGATTTGTCTTTGGAAACTCCACTTAAGGGGAACTAAAATGGGGTGAAATTTTAAAATGAGAATTTCTACAGTATATCTAAAAAAACTTAACATGTACAGAAGTGAAAAATGGTCATTTTTTATCCTATTAAAAATAAAGAAAAGTGTATTTTTAGTTTTCGGAAATACAACTTGGGTAGTGGGGGATGGGGGGGGTTAAAGTGACTGAAAATGGTGTTGAATTCTTTTAATTAGGCTACTGATATCTCAAAAATGAAGATGTTACACACGTGAAATTTTATTTTTGGAATCTGCTTTAAAAGTAAACAAACACGTATTCTCGGAAAATCCAATGAAGGGGATTTGGAGTGTTAAAGGATAGAAAAAATTAATTGACTTAATTGTATGAGAATACATACATCTAATAAAAACTAAAGTTGTTACAGACGTGAAAATTCATATTTTGATCTCCTTTAAAAACAAAGAAAAGTGCGTTTTGGGGGGAAACAATCTTGGGGGGGGGGGGGAGTGGAAAGGAGTTGAATTCCTTTCATGAGGACACATTAATCAAAAACTGAAGAGGTTAGAGTGGTGATAATTGGTATTTAGAAGATCCTTTACTATTAAAGGAACAAGTATTTTTTGCTTTAATATCTCTTTGTGAGGGAGGGGGGGGGGGGAGTGTGGAAGGAAGTTAAAAACGTGAATTATTTTTAAGGGGATACTTATATCTCAAAACTGAAGGTAATAAACGTGAACATTGGTATTTGGAATCTCCTTTAAACATAAAGAAACACGCCTTCTTTTAATTTTTTGGAGGGTGGGGGTAAATAAACTTAACGGCGGTGGGGTGTAAAAGGAGGTGAGACCAATTGATTTTACTGTTCGTAATGTACTTATAAGGAGCCTCCGTTGCTCAGTCGGCAGCGCGCCGGCCTCTCACAGCTGGGTTCCGTGTTTCAAATCCCGGTCACTCCATGTGACATTTGTGCTGGACAAAATGAAGGCGGGACAGGTTTTTCTCCGGATACTCCGGCTTTCCCTGTCATCGTTCGTTCCAGCAACACTGTCCAATATTTCATTTCATTTGTCACTCATCGATCATTGCCCCAGAAGGGAGCTTCGGCAGCCGGCACAATTCCTATTGTCGCCGCTATATGGGGCTTTATTCATTCCATCACTGATCCTATCGAATGATAGGAAACAGGCTGTAGACTTGCGATGTACTTATTCTGATCATAAACCGATCATTTTTAATCTTTCCTGGGTTCTTTTTCAACAGCCATATTTTCCTTCGGAGAACGTTCTTAGATTAGAGTAGATTCTCCTGGCATATAAATAAAAATTTAAACACATTTGAAATAAACGATAGGAATGAGATTGGCCGTCAAATTGTTCACCTCTATAATAAGGTCAATAATACACGGAGGTATGTCATTCGTATCGCCAGAAATTCCGCACACTTGCCTACGCGCAACAATGGTGCTGGTCACATTGTTAGCAATGACAATGGCAGCAGATGTATTTTACCGCCAAGTAGCGGTCTTGCATATTGCTGTGGGGTCCAGAACATCAATAATAATAATAATAATAATAATAATAATAATAATAATAATAATAATAATAATAATAATAATAATAATAATAATAATAATAATAATAATAATAATAATAATAATAATAATAATAATAATAATACCTAAATTCAATTAATTTCAATTAATTTCAACCACCCTAATAATAATAATAATAATAATAAGAATAATAATAATATCCTGGACCGTCGTCAACATATGCGGACCGTGCTGGAAACGGGTCCTGGACGGGTAATGACTACGATTGCAGTCCGGCCGCCGGTTTAGTACCGCCAAGGCACCTAAGAGGACACCACGCCGGATCTCCTCAAGGATTTGATCCACATTAAGAAAGCTTATAGGAAAGGAATGCAAAGATTTAGGAACCCAACTGACCGGGTGGATTACCTGGATCTAGCCCGGGAAATACGAAATCGATTGCTGGAAAGAAAGATTGAAAAATGGGAGGAACGTTGCCGTAATCTCTCAGTAAACGAGTCAGATCACGAATATCGGCGGGTTGTATATAAAACGATAACCATTCAATTATAAATTTCAGTATATTACCGTAGCGAAGGACGGGTATCTTGCTAGTTCGGACATATATGGTTTCAGTGAAATGTTTGGGAGATATGATTCTTCAGGATTAGGATTGAATATTTCAAGGCCTTCAAGGACATGAAAAAGAATTTCTACCTCATTTTGGCAGTGCCGACGATGGTTATTGTCCAACTGTCCAGCCTGGAATAGCTCGTACGGCCGCTTTGCCTGCCATTTTAATGATATCAATATAATCCCTGAAGGCGACTAAACCACTGGTTGACTGGAAGGTGTTGACGTAAATGGATAACCCTTTTCCCTTTCTGTGAGAGGTCATACTACTTATTAAATTTAACTTCTCTCAACTTGGTTCCCGTTTTCTGGGGTCTAAAATGTATCTTTTTACGCAACAAGCTATTACCTGGTGTTAAATGAAGCCTTTTCAATGAGTTTTGAATTTTTCTTGTTTTGGTTGTACGTCGTAGTACGTTAGGATCTCTGGAATCAAAGAATATTCTAAGGGCATTGATACGTTGAAAAACTGCCTCTAAGCACGAACGGAATTTTCCCAGTTCCTTTAAATTCCTATATATTTATAGTACGATGTCCCGCATTTCAACGGGAACTTGTAAGATTTTTTCAATGTGCACCTGTTCATTTTATCTGAATCTTCAAGGGATTTTACAGGAATTTGCTCAGAAGGAATTGTTTGTAACTAGTATAAAACAAATGGACAAAGTGAGGTATTGAGAGTACCTTATTTTTATTAGCTACGAGTACAAAAGTGGTGAGGATAACGGAGATTGTAACTTATATCCTAGATCAATAATTCTATCTTGATAGTTGAATGTGATAATGCTCCCAAAATGCACGCCAAAATTTTTGACTGACTCACCCGGAGTGATGCTGTTGACGTCTCCACCGTAAGTTGAGATATCTTCACTAATGAGTTTATCTTGATACATACGGACTTTGACCGATAAGTACAAAAACCGATATCGTTGAATCATTGAACTGCCATTCATGAAAGAGCAGGTTGTTAACTTTTGCTGATGATGACAGCACCATCCGAGAAGTCTACGACTGTTAAAGGCTTAAGATCGGGTGTTAAGGGAAATCTATGTTCAGTTGCAAAATGCTCATCGTGCAGGTATTTCCGAATATGAAAAAACACTCTCCACCTACAAAATAACCCAGTTCCGAGTGTAACCAATAACAGACACTTTCCATAAACAAATCTTTGTGAGTATTTGAACTATCAAATTACACGCAAGGTAGTAACTCACCGTATTTTAAAAATGTCAGTATGAAACCTGATTTTGATGTCATACCACTATTTTACCATTTCTGGTCAGTTGTTATTTATGAAGTAAAAGTAGCCGGTGCGTTTCCTAATCTACCGCTCTTGAGGAAGTGAAGTGAGCGGATCCAGACAACGATAGCCGGTGACGTTTGTAAAAAGAGTTTCTCGCGAGGAGAAAATCTCATAACTGCAACCAGAAGAAACATGTTATTTCAACTCATAAAATTTATTTTACAAAACACGAACACCCGAGGAAAATCGAAACAGTGAAAGTGTATCATGAGAAGAAATGACAGTGGAAGAGCCTGTGCCCGTTAATTCCATTTCGAAATCATTGTCCTTGTTATCACCATCATCAACATCATCACAGTACTATTCAGCCTACTCTCACATCTTTCCTGAACGGGATACCAGAATTTGAACCGGGTGATAATCGATCGAAGGTAATTAACAGGAAAATATCTTACACGGTATGTTAAGACCACCAGCAATTTACCATTGTAAAATTAAAGGATTTAAGTAGCTGATTCAGTACCTTGAAACTAAATATAAAATACTACTCGTAAGCATATATAAAATCGCATCCTCCCAGAACTTTGTCAATAAGTAGACATGCATCTTCATTGTAGATTGTTATACCTTCCGGGATTCCAGATTTCAGCCTGCAAGACCCTAAGAATTGAATAAAGGCCACTTCAATTCTCTACTTTTAACTAGTTCTATGGCATCACTTAGTTCTATACCTCTTATATTTAAATCATTAGAAATTGAGTCTAACCATCGTCGTCTTGAACTCCTCCACTATACTTATTTTTTCTTCCATAACAGAGTTCATAATCCTCCACGGTAACCTGTCTTCCTCTGTTCGCCTCGCATGACACCAACACGAAAGCCAATTTATGCGTATAGCTTCATCAATCGACTTCCATCATAACTTAGACTATATCTCATCATTAGCGGTATCTTCCTGCCAATGTTCCCATTTGTTTGTACCAGCGATTGTTCTTGAAAAATGCATGTCTGTTACTTCTAACTTATGAATAAGATATCCTGAGTCCACCCAGCATTTACTCTCGTAAAGCAAAGTTAGTGTGAAAACAGACTGGTGTAACGATTGTATAGTCCGGGAGCTGACTTCCTTTTTAAAGAATATTGTTGAGCGCAACTGCGAACTCATTGTATTAGCTTTGCTGCTCCTTGGTTCATCCTCACTTAAAATACTACCTTATTGGTAGAATACCCATCCTGGATACTTGAAATTATCAACTTGTTCCTACTTTGAATTCCCAAACTGATAACGAATTCTCCTAGGTTTCTTACCTACTGACACCACTTTAGACTTGGAAAGACTGTTATAAAATACTCATTAAAAATATTTTCAGGTTTCAAGAACTTACACTGCAGGGTTTCAGCACAATCTGCCATTAAGTCCAAGTTGTCAGCATACGGCGCTTTGCTAACTAAATTTCCTCCTAACTGAATCCATCCCTTTCACTTTATACTTTTCAATAGATGATCCGTGTAAGCTATGAACTACAATGACCTTGTCTAAGCCCTGTAGGTACCTTGAACCAAGTACTCATTCTGCCATCAATTCTCACCGCAGCCCAGTTGTCAATATAAATACCTTTGAATGCTCTTATTAATCTACCCTTAATCCCACAGTCCTCTAGTACGGCGAATATTTCTACTGTACTTTCCCTGGATACACTGCCATATGCGTTCTCTAGATCTACGAAACCTAAACATAACTGTCTAGTCCTCTCGCACCATTTTTCAGTTATCTGGATAATACTAAGAATTTGATCCAGACAGGTACTCTGTGATGTGAGATCACACTGGTTTTCATCCAAATTACTCTCAAATTATGATCGCACTCTCCCTTGCAAAATACTGGTAGACACCTCGCCTAGTACACTCATCAATGCAGCGATCTCTAGCCGAATGGGGAACTACAGATACGTCATCTAATGTGTCAGCTAATTATCAGTATCCACTGCTTCTGTCGCTAAAGAATAGGCGGGGCGGAGTATGACTCCGGTCACCTGCTGCCGCTAGTGTGGAGAGTTATGTTTGCCTAATTAATAGAATTACTGATGGAAAGTGGCTGGCAGTAGAATGATTTTTGACATTTCATTGCTCTGTGGTGACATTTAAAGTTATACCAGCACAGTGATCCGTTAGGGTTCAAACGCTGTCCTGCCCATGAGCTTGACTGGTCGCGTGATCTCCTTCACAAAGAAGGTAAGTTATCCCCTGACGAAAGTTGGCTGCTTCTTGAAGAAGGTGACGTTTCTTTTAATTTATTGATAGCCAACGTTAATTCAGCCATCTGCGTTTCCAGTCGTGAAATACTATCGATACTGAGTTGTGATTTTGATTTAGTACATTTGGTGATTTTGTCTGCATGGTGGTAAAAGTTGTATATATTTGTCGCCCTTTATGACTGAAGTTTCCCCATCATTTTTACCGGCAGCGAATATCCAATTTTCGATGTTATCCTTCATGTATAAGAGAATAACATTTGAATATTTCGTACGGAATCACGTTAGAATATAAATGCACGTGTCCAATGAAGGAACGAAGAAAAATTGCATCCGTTGTACGACATGTATAGAAACTCCGCTTGGTAGTAATGATTCTTTTCCATTACTCCGTTCTGGCTGGTTGGTTGGAATGTATCATGTAATGCATTACGATCGTGCACAGAATAGCAAAGCGACGACGGAAGGGTTTGCCTCATTAATTCTATTCACATTTCCCATTAGTTAATATGGAGCAACAAGTGACCACAAACGTATTTAAAATTTGAAGAGGACGTGAATGCGTGTACTTTTATCTGGCCTGCATCTCTGTCATTTACATTGACTGATGTAATTCGAAATATAATAAATTTGAATTATTTATTTACATTTCACTATTATTAAATTACTGTTAATCAATGATTTTCAAAAACCTTTCATGAATAATAATATTACTAAAACACCGGACATAAATAGGTGTTTGGTATGAATGTTGATGGATGTAACTTAGTAATGGTGTATGCATGATTGAGCACAACTAATAATAATCCAAGTTGTGAAAATTCTAGATATTTGTCAACCATAATGATTACAATTCCCAGATCGCCTTTACTGGTAGAGAATATGCAATTATTGATAACTTCTCTCATTTCCAGTGAATAAGGAGGAAAACAGAAAGAACACTAGGTGGAACCGAAGACAATTTTGTATTCTAATGTACATAGTCAAGGACAGTACTGCAGAAATATTTGTACTATCTACGATATTAGAACTGATATTTCCATGTGGATTGCTATTCTTCATTAAATGTTATGCGTTCCTCGATACGGGTGAAACTCCATCTTCAACGTAATCTATAATTTCCGAGATATTTTAACCGTGTGGTATTTGTGCAAATCCAAGTGCTGAGCAACGATGCCGGGGTTCAAAATCAGATTTAAAAACTAGGTGCGAAAAGTACGCACCAGTCTTATCTACATACCTCTGGAGTATAAGTACTGACACACTTCTTTTCCGACTGTTGTCAATCAAAAAAATAAACATCATTCTGCACATGAAATACTTCTGAGTAAAAAATAATATATTTGCGAAATGAGAAAAGTGAACGGAGTGGACAGTTGTAGACTGTATTCCAAAATTAATTGCACTATTAATTGAAAACTGTTTATGTTATTTGGCTGAAAATAGTCGTCATGGGAGGCCTAAGGTACATAAAACCTGTAAAGGCTTGGGATTAGGTTAAGTGATTAAATCTGACTTCTGCAAATCCACGAACTACATTTGAAAGAGAAAAGCAGGGACGATGATTAAATACCCAGAACTTGAAAAGGCATCTCTAATATGTTTGTTGCATGGGGCATTTTGAAGCCAGTCACAACCCATTCGCAAGTATCTCTATTGATGAAAGTTTCAGACCGCCTGGAATCTTCCGGGGGATCTTACGATAACAATATTTGGAATGTTCATAAGAATTAAACGTTGTGTACTTCCATACTGTTTCAAAACTTATTCATAGGTACATAGTTTCTAAATATATTATTTTCATATTTCACCTAAATGCAGGCAAATTGCTGTAGAAAACATCTGGGAGGCAAACATAAATACCCAGGAGGTAGTAGTATAATCTTCATAATTCCTAACATTGCCTTTCAGTATCCAGTATTCGGGAGATAGTAGGTTCGAATCCCACTGTCGGCAGCCCTGAAAATGGTTTTCCGTGGTTTCCCATTTTCACACCAGGCAAATGCTGGGGCTGTACCTTAATTAAGGCCACGGCCGCTTCCTTCCCACTCGTAGCCCTTTCCTGTCCCATCGTCGCCGTAAGACCTATCTGTGTCGATGCGACGTAAAACAACTAGCAA
Source organism: Anabrus simplex (assembly GCF_040414725.1). Taxonomy (NCBI): domain Eukaryota; kingdom Metazoa; phylum Arthropoda; class Insecta; order Orthoptera; family Tettigoniidae; genus Anabrus; species Anabrus simplex. The sequence goes on along the minus strand of NC_090266.1, from coordinate 580,312,891 downwards.
AAAAAAACATGCCTTTAATGAATGTTTAGATAAAGCAAACGACTGATTAACAGGTTTATATACTGCAATATTGGCCAGAGGAATACTACATGAGTAGGCACTCAATCTGCGATATTCTGCAAAAACACAACCTTACATGAACATTAGCTATGAAGAAAACGGCGACTGCAATTCAAAATTGGATTATCCACCAGAACGTTATGAGAGTTATAACTCTAGGGTCCTGCTGCCGATTCACCAAGGCAAATATTTGTGACAGGTCTGATTTCATGAGCATTTCAAACTACTGTCAAACAATCAGAAAATATATTTTCACACTGTATTTACTTTGACAAAAGGTTCATCAACAGATGCGAGTAACAACAACTGATATACCCTCACTCGGCCCGTGGTAATCATCCTCCCCAGGCAGCTAAAGGCTAGTTAAACACTACTGTAATGTATTAAAAAGGTCGGCAAAATGAACATTACGTAATCGAATAATGTCATAGTCCAACCAGTACGAAATGCGTACAGTAAAAGTTCAACAGAAAGTGGAAGATTCAAGCATAGAGAAATATACGGGTGTATTGCCATTCTAATTCTATTGCCGGGATATCATGCGATTCGACCTCAACTTATTTTCATTTATCGAAATTGTTGAACAGTGAATTATTAAGTGGTAAGAGCCTCTAGGAAAGCATTCAGAAGGTGTCTTCCTCTGTATGTCACGGACACATAATTCATTTCTTAGAAGGTAATAAAGGATTGCCCGGTAAATTAAGACTGTTTTCAAAAAGCATCAAGTCTATTTTCTAAAGTGTGTGTTATTTATGGGATGATTTTCAGATTTGAGCCTGTGTGACCTTGCCTGTGTCTTTTGTCATCTTTATGGCTTGTAGATCATGAAGTCACCAGTTGAAGCCCTTTTTTTTCTGCGGGGACAAGGAAGAGAAGTCACAGCTTCCCCAGACTACATATTCCATTTGAGAATAACTAATGTGTTTTCAGACCAATTATCCCTGCGAGGAAATGAAATTATAGAAAATAACATACCTGTTGAAATAGACAAATGTACATCGTATTTTTCCCAAAGAATATTTAAGATAAGACTAAAACTCTAGTCGTATTTAAACACTAAGTAACACTTCATTTGAATATGCAAACATGCAAGAAAGTAATACTGAAAGCTATTCAAAAAAATTCCAATTTCTAGGTTTGAAGTTTCAGAGACGCTGAGACGTAAATTCAGCAATTTTCATGTAGAGGGGAAAGGGAATTTGAACTCCCCTTCCTACTAATGAAGGACTGTAATGTGTATTTCAAACTCGAAGTTCGACCTTTTCCATCATTAAACACAAGTGCAATACCGGGGCACAATAATGCCGCAGTTCTTTATATACATGTATTTAACATTGGACACAACTGTTCATTTAAGTTACTGGTTCAGTTAAATCCCTTCGAGGCCTTTGCTGGCAAGATGTAGTGATTACAGTCTTCTGGTATGGGCTAGAATAAAATTGTTACTTTCATTGACCTGTCTCAGTCCTATACTTGGCTTTGACAATATGGAAGTGGCTGAGGTATGAGTGACGCTAGTAATGCCATTCTTTATGCAGCCAGTCCCTGCTATGAATGGTGTGAAAATGTCGCTCATAGGGTCCGTTGGTGCACGCATTTCAGTGGGCTTGGCAGACTGATGTGCAATAGCAACTTCTGGCTCAGTGAGGAGAGAAACATGAAACTACCTCACTCCTCATTTCCCTAGTACGCCTCTTCAGTGACACCTAGGCCATCTATGACAGTTAATGGTGAACCTGTTGAGGATCCAACCAGCCTTCGGGCTGAATACCCAACGTACATAAATCCCTTCGAATAAATATATCTGCCGAATTACACCCTAATTTGTGCAGAAATGTTGCTCCAGTTCTGATCTCTTACTACAAGGTAACATTCGCTATCAACATGGAATTATTTACACTCGAGTTCATGCACACAAAATGAGTGAGTAGTCAAAAGTTTGATAAATAGGCAATCGCCGATTAAGCGAGGCAGGAATTTTAAGCAAGCTTTACATATCCGATGTAGAGAACGGTATAAGTAAGGAGAAATTTGGGCCACTAAAACCGAAAGGAACTTCAGAATTTCCCTGCAAAGGACATTTTACGTGAACATCATATGAATTAGATTGGCAGGTAATTAATAAGTAAGTCCTAAACATCCTTAATATCGAATAAATGGAATTCAAATTGTTGATAGAATTTAACTTAAATTAATAAGAAACCGAGGGTCCCCAATATAGATACAAGCAATAAAATGCTATCTTCTCCGGATCCAACGTAACACGGCAGCTTCTTGATGCTTCTTGATATATGAGTTCTTCTCATCCGTCATAAGCATAAAAATCTGCAGTTAGGAAGTCCCATTATGAGCGCAATCCTCAAAGGCATACCACAACGCACGTTCACATTGTTGTCAATGAGACGCTTTATAGTTTAATGACACATTCAAGCTTTCGTATTTTTCCAAAAAGGCATGTGTTAGTGTATTTTAATATCCAAGCCACCAGTTGCTATTTATGACATTTTATTGCATTAAGTGCGTCATAATAAAGTATTCAACTATTGACCCCAGAGCAACTTTCTCGAAAGTAGTTATCTGACTAATAATCCCTCCAAACACAACACTCCACCACTGCCGTTGTAACCCTTATTTTTTAAATAAATCTACGTTAATGTCGATTGGAGGCAGAAACACCTTAGGTTCGGTGGGCATCCAGGGGAATATTATATTTGTTCACTTCTGCTACAGTGAATAGGGTCTAGCTAGAACCCATTTAGGATTTTTTCTCAAGAAGTATTTCGTTACCCCACTATCTTACGGACAAAGACACAGCAGCGCTACAGCATCCACCCTATAGGACGAGTAATAGAACAATATAACTGGCTCAGAACACGTATCACCGCACTCGAAATACGAGTATCTCCCAATAAAATACCTTTAATTTCCTAAATGTACTTCTCAGTTGCATTATGAAAAGCTACAGTAGTGTATATTCGTAGTATTTCATTTAAATATTGCTGCTGTGCTGCTTTCAATGTACTACTGAATAAATCTGTGGTAACATACAATTATTTGAATTGTGACCTACCAGGTGTATGGATAAGTTTATGTCGGTTTTGTGGTAAAGAAAACATGTAATTTTCTGGGGAAATTCCTTTCTGTTCAATCGAAATATTGGCCATGGGCTTCTACACACTTCGCCCATCTTTCAGGTATGTTGTGAATACCATGCCAGAAGAAATGCTTGTCTTTTGCGGCAAACCATTCGTCGAGCCATTTTCTAACTTCCTCGAAATAGCTGATGTGCTGCTCTGCTAGCGCGTGCCCCATTGATGCGATCAGTTGATAGTCAGATGGCACCGGTTCGGTGCAGTGCGGTGGGTACGGAAGAATGTCCCATCGAAGCGATTTCGAGGTGTCTTCCACTGGTTTTGCTGTGTGAGCTGGCGCATTGTCGTGTAACAAAATCACTTTGGGATGTCTTCTGGGCCATTCCGGTCGTATTTCGATCAATGAGTGATTTAAATGCATCATTTGTTGGCGATAACGTTGTGCATTAACGGTTTCGCCGTGCTTCAAGAGTTCATAATACGCAATACCGCTCCGGTCCCACCAGACAGAAAGCATCGTCTTCTTGCCGATAGCGTTGTGCATTAACGGTTTCGCCGTGCTTCAAGAGTTCATAATACGCAATACCGCTCCGGTCCCACCAGACAGAAAGCATCGTCTTCTTGCCGATAGCGTTGTGCATTAACGGTTTCGCCGTGCTTCAAGAGTTCATAATACGCAATACCGCTCCGGTCCCACCAGACAGAAAGCATCGTCTTCTTGCCGATAGCGTTGTGCATTAACGGTTTCGCCGTGCTTCAAGAGTTCATAATACGCAATACCGCTCCGGTCCCACCAGACAGAAAGCATCGTCTTCTTGCCGATAGCGTTGTGCATTAACGGTTTCGCCGTGCTTCAAGAGTTCATAATACGCAATACCGCTCCGGTCCCACCAGACAGAAAGCATCGTCTTCTTGCCGATAGCGTTGTGCATTAACGGTTTCGCCGTGCTTCAAGAGTTCATAATACGCAATACCGCTCCGGTCCCACCAGACAGAAAGCATCGTCTTCTTGGCCTTCGTGTTGAACGACCGGCTTCGCCAGGTGATAGTCACGATTTTCTTCGCTTTGGGCTTTCAAAATAAATCCAATTTTCGTCACCCGGCACAAATCGGTTGAGAACTGGTTTTCTATCTTGGCCTTGAAGCAGCATTTCACAAGTTATTTTGCTATTTTCCATTTGTCATTTATTCAAATCGTGTGGGACCCATTTACCGAATTTACCGGTCTTCCCAGTTGCTCGTAAACGTCTGTTGATTATTTCTTGTGACACATTTAATGCTTGTGCCAATGGCTGTTGAGTTTGATCTGGGTCATTATCCAGAGCGTGCATTGTCTTTCACATTGGAATCGCAGCGTTTAAATTGTCAAAACCATGCCTCAGATATTCTAATCGATGGAGCGTCTTCACCATATGTTTCTACAAGCAAGCGATGATATTCCACAGCTTTTTTCCTTCTTATTAAATTAAAAGTAATGCGTACCCCAAGTATTCATTTTCAGACACAAATGTCGACATGATCACTGAACGATACAACACAGACTTTAGTGTCTGGAGGACTCAACTTGTGTGTGTTCGTAAGATAATGTCCGACGAACAAACTGACGTATGTGTCAAATTCATACGCTGCGTACTGTTCGCTCGCGCCATCTCTTAGTGAAACAGGAGAAGACGTATGCATACACCTGGTATTTCTTTCATTTAAGTATTAATTTTGCATCAAAGGGAAAAAGATAATTACCTCAGAATTAGGCGAAGATTGTTTATTACGAGTACCACTAACAGTGATACTAGTGTCTAGTGGTAACAAATGTTGATGAGGCAAATATTTCACCCACCTCTACAGAAAGATTAAAATCGAGTATAGATATCATCAGTTGTGCTTCGTGAATAAGTATAATAAATTTCCTAGGCTCTGGCATAACTCAATTCTCAGGGAAACTGAACCCAAAACTTCAATGTATCCAAGTAATAACGAGAAAAATGTGTCAAGTCATCACCATTAGATACTTCTTTCTGGAATACTCTATTTCGCCTCCTTGCCTTTCGTTAAAGGCCTGTTGTGTGTAACCATTCCTTTTTACTCTTAAGGCCTTGTAGTATGGGTAATTATGCCCATGTTTATTCTTTATAGTTCTTACGGTAACCATGTCTACGTTTTGGCTCCCTTTGGGAACAGTACTTAAACATTATTATTATTATTATTATTATTATTATTATTATTATTATTATTATTATTATTATTATTATTATTATTATTATTATTATTATTATTATTATTATTATTGTATCAGGGGTACATCCTCCCGGCTACATAAACTGCCCGCCTTCTCTATGGTCATCAATAACAGTGAAAGCGAACTTTAAAAACTATTTTCTAGTGTTATCTAATGCATAGATACGAACTAACTACTGAAGATATTTTGGTTTTTGTAGTTGGTTAAACTTTTCCTGAGGATTGTTTTTTTTTTTACTCCAGTTCTTGATTCTGCGACTTGACGGAGGTCAGAGGAAGCTAGAGGGCGGGTTTCCGTCGGCTTGAAGAGGATCCAGCTCTGTAAGGTAAAGGCAGAATTTATCTAAACATGTGATCATGCCTACAGGTAGTTCAAGGGGACGGTTTCAGCACTTTTCTTAATATCTAACTTTTAATCTTTCCTTTTTGGCCCGAAATGTAGGACCTTCTGCGCAGTCTTTTGACTTCATTTCTCTTCCCTACTGGGAAAACATTGTATGTAAGGGAGCACTAATGGTGACCCTCAGATCTCTCCCCTTCAACTTTTGAGCTGGGTGACAAAAGGTTTCAACCTCTAAAGTTTGGAAATCTTGTCTCGGATTTTAAATTTTCCAGCTTTATTCCCCCTTTTTGGTATGGGATTTGGCTCTGCTTCATTATCCTTAAGCCCGCCTAGGTTCTCGTCTCTTCCAGAATGTTAGTTAAGGAGTATTGGTGTTTCGCCTCCTTGCCTTTTGTTAAAGGCCTGTTGTGTGTAACCATTGCTTTTTGTTCTTAAGACCTTTTAGTAGGGGTAATCATGCCCCTGTTTATTCTTTATAGTTCTTACGGTAACCGTGTATACGTTTTGATTCCCTTTGGGAACAATACTTAAACTAATTGTGGAACTTGTTACTAGGTAAGCCCAACCTGGGACCCCCAGTGTATGAACACTGTGATGTGGGATCACACTAGAGGTTGCCGAATGTAAATAATATTGTGAAAAACAACTGACTGCTTGATTAAGGCTAGCCTCTTGTATCTTGGAGCTGAAACTCCTATAAATTGTACCTGTTCGGAGCAACTACGATCTTTCATAGTATTGTACTTGTCCGGAGAAATCATCCTCCTTCGTATGTGAGATAACTACTGGGAGATGCACCCAATTTATTCCGTATCTGATTAAGGACTTCTAAGTCTAATGCATTGTTGTAGCTGACGAGCTCGTTCTTAATATTTCAAGTATTCCTTGCTTTTCATGAATTTCCAAATTTTGTTTAAGTAAATGTTTGCTCTAAGCGATCCCATGTCCAGCGATTCGACTCAGGCGCTTCCTATACCACTGTGGACCACAGAAACGCGGCGACAATTATTATTATTATTATTATTATTATTATTATTATTATTATTATTATTATTATTATTATTATTATTATTATTATTGTTACGGAGTTATCCGTGGTAGTTAGAGGTGAAAGAAGGTGCTGGGATGAATACGTCTCAATCTACGAAATTAAAGTTAATTTAAAATTTAACAAGGTTATATTTTCTTTTCAAGATCAATAAATAACAAATATAACAGGTACGCAGTAGCCTAGCAACCAATCAAGAATGTACAATTACGGTAGTTACAGGATTTGGGCTCTGAGACCCAGACACACAATTCTTGAGCAATTAGCCCAACTTTACTTGAATATACAAGATTCAACAAAAGGGGGAGAAAACCCCTATCGTGCCCGGGGGCACTTACTCCCAATTACACAGTAAAGCCTCCTCGAGGCACACAGAAACCTTTTTTGAAAGAGCAACCCGCTCTCAAAGTTCCAGCCTATCAAAGGCCACACCAAACTCAACTTTCAAGCTGACCTCCAAACACATGAAAACAGGGGTAAAAATACCCAACCTACTGAGGCCTATTAAGTAAAGAAACAGGACAATTACATGGCCTACAAAATACCAACTTGAGAGGAGGCGAAACCGCACTCCAAATACGCCTTATTAAAACCTACTTGGCACTGGGCCGCTAATGCAAGGGCTAATCCAATACTAAAGAGGTGACTTATATAAGAAAACGATTTACATTACATTAGAAGGGAAGAAATGGTAGTGAAAATAAGTTCACCTCAAAGCAATATGAGTGGGAGCTCGAGAGGGTTAAGCACTCTCTATCCCCATATGTAGTTACAGAGGCAGAATTTAAATCAAGAGACTTTTACATTTTAGAGGAAAGTTACATGGTAGAAGGTTTCGAACCCGCCCCGAGGGTTAAACTGTTGAGCTGGCAAGAAAATAAGTTATAAGACGGCCATTACCTGGTGGTTGAACTGCTGCCCGAAGAAAGAGCCGCTTCCCGCCCCCTGCTACATAATTTACACACAGATAGATGTTACTGAAGTGGCGCAGAGACCCGAAAATCAGCAGTTTATATACCCTCGCGGAACATTCGGGACCTTTCAGGAATGATAACACCCGCCCACAATCATTTTATTGGACGGCCAAAAGATTACATGTCAAAATTGAAGAAGGAAACCAGGATTGGTGGAAAATTAATTACAAAAATAACTCATTGGTCGAATTCAAAAGTGGCGGAAAGTGAAGGGTTATACAGCCAACCCAAACAATGACTGAAAGAAATTTAACAAAGAACAAACTTATGAACACAAAATTTCTCCAAAAAACACAGTTCTTTCACTTCGCACTAGGGTGCATAATTGTAGTCCTTCAGTAGTGCCATCTAGAAGAGAATGTTCACACTTCTTGCTACAGAGAAAACAACAGTGAATCGAAATTGACATAGTTCGGAACACTTCAAAATTTACAAGTAGCGACATCTTCTGAGAAACTTGAGAATTAACACTATAGTTAAAGTTCAGGCTTCCTCCAGTAGAGAAGTTTCAACTGGCGCAAAGTTTGAATTAGCGGCGCGGAGGTGTACCGCCCGGTACAATTATTATTATTATTATTATTATTATTATTATTATTATTATTATTATTATTATTATTATTATTATTATTATTATTATTATTATTGAGTTCGCATTTGGCGAATCGTTAACTTTCGGTTCTAAATAATTATACCGTTCGGTTTGGAAGGCTCTGGTTTCGACATGCCTACTGAATGGGGATTTTAATTGTAAAAGGTTAATTAATCTGTGTCGGGGAATGGGTGTTTGTGTTCGTCGAAATAGACTTCTCTTTACCTACACAAAATACACTACAATACCAGCCACCACAGACATCCGCAATAGTGAATTCCTCCCTCAACATTGAACCCATGACCTTTGAGTCATAAGGAGCCAGAGTCCTAAAAACATTGCATGCGGAACCATTTAATTCTAGCCCGCCAGGTCATGAGGAGCCCTAGTTACATTTTTATTTCTGACCAGAGGCTACACGTGGAGAACAGGTGTGATATTCTTATTCTCACGTAACAGAATTTACGTCACCCACATGTGTACAATGCGCAGGGACACTAATTAATTTGGCGCGGAACTATTTTAGCTGATATTCCGTTTTAAATAGAATTGGCGACAAGAGAGCCGTGGTAAACGTCAGGAGGTCGTAAATGAAACGATTTGGTTGTTAGTGGTAAAGACTTTAGGCCGCTAAGTTCCCCAAGACAGAAAATTGCCGAAAAGATGCGCCTGTTTGTTTAAACTCTGTTACATCAACCAAATTATAGTGCCCAGCTTATGAGTTAATTTAAAGCCTCATATTTACTAAGATAAACCCTTAATGCATATTATCAACATCGCTACTAAACTGAACAATTATGTGTTATTTCCGAATCAGCCCTAATTACATTTTCTGTGAGGTAAAACTGTGTCAGTAAACATTTGGAGGTAAATGCAAATGGCACGGGAATGCGAGAAAAAGTTATAAAACCACCTCACGCCATTTGTGAGTGTAAATTTTGTCCAGTGAATTTGAGGCGACTCCACGCATTTCAGAATAACTTTGCAAAATTGTTGTGAAGAATATGTCCCAAAAGGGAAGATATGTTTTGTCGAAGGTGGCTGTAACATCATCTCCAAACGGAGATAGGTTAAAATGTAAATCGACAGTATTCCAAAATGTGGAATCATCATTCAGATTCAGGTTCAGGCAACAGACGGGCATTCTAATGCCGAAATCCTGCAGTTGAATTAGCAAAAACCATTGTTGTGCTATGAAGTATTGCGTGTGCGGATCGGTGGTTCGACAAACGTGTTCGGGCTTTGCAATGAAGAAGCGTGTGAACGGCATTTATATTTTTAAATGTCATTATTTTCAGATGAATGATATGAAATAATCATCATAAACCTTACAACCAGGATAGGAATCCTGATGAAAGGAAAATTATGTTTTGTAATGTCACTACCTGTAGGGATGGCTAGATAAGAGATTGAGAGAGGTTGGTGTAACGATGCAAGGCCACGTAGGACTTCCACGTATGCAAGCTACTCTTTCTAAGGGGCGTTTGTTTATTTCATTATGTCACCATTTAATTTTTGTACCTGTGACGCATTTTGGTCACCTTTCATTTTGTGGAAATGCCAGAAGTATACGACGAAAGGTCATTTTATGTTTCTTGTATAATCGGTCGAGCCACAATACTAGCGTGCGGAATGTTGTACATTGCTAGATTTGATGGTTGTAAACTCGAATGTAATTTATAGAGCGGAGTGTCATTTCCGTACGTTTATTCCTATCTTTGATGTTTGCCCAAGTTAAGATAAATATTTAGCACGAAATTTTGTTCAGTGTAAAGTTGCAATTCCCGTCAGTGTAATCCGTGGTTTATCATTTAAAGCGATCGTGTAGCAATGATGGAACGCCAGCTGTTGCGGAGCGCACGCTGTAATGGGGTCGGAGCTGTAGAATTTGTCAGAGAATATACGAGGTGAAACTGAAGTGTCATTTGTAGAAGGGAAGTGTTATTCCAAATGTCTATCCAAATATGTGTAGAATTTGTAAGGAGAAAAATAACGGTATTTTGTACATCCTGTTGTGAGTTTCGGTTTTGAAATATTTTGTTGTCAGACTCAGATATGCGAGGAGAGATGGTTAGCTTGTCACAGATTATTTTATGTAAAAAGCATAGTGGATCGCGTAAGAGAGATATTCCGTATTATTGTCGTGTAGAGAATTTGAGGTAGCAAGTGGTTCAAGTCTTGCAGTGTTAGGAGGAAATATGGCTCAGGTGGTCTAAATCCAGTAGTGGTGAAGTGATATTTGTTGCCGGGATTCTTCATTGTAGGGAACCCGAGGATTTATTTGCGTATTTAAAGATATGGTAATAGAGTCCTTCCCTCCAAGTAGACCACCTGTTTCGGCGAGCGAGCCAGTTAATTTGTCAGAAAGGAATTGTAACTGAGATTTTGTCATTCATAATAAATGTTTGGAAATAGATTTCACTACTTGAGAACAGAATCGTTTGGTAGAGAATTTTAGGTTTATTATAGGTGCGACGGAGAAGATGATATGATGTGTTAGGCCTATGTTGTAAAAAACCATTCTTAGGGGTGTCAGAATTTGAGAATCTATAGTAATGTTGCTTCGTGTTGTTGAGGATTGTCCAAGACCCTGCAATTACTTTATTTGAATCTCACGATAGTTTGTCAATCCATAGAGTTCGTGATGGATAATGTGTTGTTGTTGTTGTTGTTGTTGTTGTTGTTGTTGTTGGTGGTGGTGGTGGTGGTGGTGGTGGTGGTGATGGTGGTGGTGGTGGTGGTGGTGGATTCCAAGCCACAAGTGTAGGTTCGTGTTGTATGAGATTATGCCTGTGGAGCATATGGTGGTGCAGTAGTCCATCCACCCTAGATTTTGGGTGATGTGCATTATGTAACTTGAGTCTCATCAGCGTGAAATCATATCGGAAGGAGATACCGGAATTAGTCCAAGAGATAATCGTAGACGTTATAACAGGTTAACATGGTTTTTTATTGTGTGTTTCGTGTAATTTATGCAAATTATAGGATTTAAAGCCTCCGTGGCTCAGACGGCAGCCCGCCGGTCTCTCACCGCTGGATACCGTAGTTTAAATCCCGGTCACTCCATGTGAGATTTGTGCTGGACAAAGCGTAGGCGGGACAGTTTTTTCTCCGGGTACTCCGGTTTTCCCTGTCATCTTTCACTCCAGCAACACTCTCCATTATCATTTCATAGCATTTATCACTCATTAATAAATCACCTTGGGAGTGGCAACCCCATTGTAATAACAGCCTATATATGTTTCATTCATTACATCCCTGACCCTGTCAATGACTAGAAAACAGGTTAATTTTGATGGATTTAAGTTTAGGATTACCCAAGCTAGTGTCTTAATAATTATTAGTATTATAACGTAAACTTGTTGAGTGATGTGATGAAATAAACGAATGGTACCGGTAGTTCTTACCACGTCTTTCGTACTCCAGCTACAAAACAAGAAAGCTATGAGAATTAACAGAGATGAAACATTTCCTTTTAAAGGAATGTTTCTGGTAAACATGTCCAAGTGATAATGTAAATTTAATTGCAACAGTTAGGGAGTTTAAAGAAACTCCTTCGTCCGGGATAGATAAATTTGTTGTTGATCAGGATTACGAGATTACTTCATTTATTAATGTATTAAATTCAGTTAAATCGTATTTTAAGAATGGGCTTAAAACCAAGTGGTTAACTTGAAAATGTATTCTGGAAAACGTAGTTCTATTTGCTAGGAAAATTCGACTTATTTACGAAACGATTAAGGGGATACGTCCGATAGCAGACTTTACTGCCACAAGTGCTGTGAGCGTTTGCTGTTGTTGTTTGTTTGGATTTTGATTTGATTGAGCACCAGATGTGCTGGGCGATTTACTAACGTGGAAACCTTATCCATCAACTACTTTAAATTAATTGTGTACAGCCTTCAGCCTAGAAATATGGAAGGTCATGGGGTCATTAACCTCAGTGACTTAGATTAGCGCCATCTGCAATCATAGCATCATTCTCCTTGCAGTCATCATCCTCAATGTCTTTACCGTACATCGCAAAGTTAGATGTCGGTCCATGATATAGTCGCAGGTCACATCGATTCAATTAAGGGTCCACGGCGTGTACTGGATTATGACGAATCATTATGGTGGTACATGCAGTCTCACATGGAACCGAATTTTAGGGATCCCCAGATTTTCTTTATTTTATTCCAAAATGAAGCCGGTGGTTTCTAATAAGGATGCCCCTCAGGCAATTGAGTTAAGGTTTCCAAAGCCAACGTATCTCATCATCGTTGTTATTATTCGTTTGTTTCTAAACGTACTGGTATGAGCTGTTGTGAAACGTCACAAGTTTTCAGATTTTGTTTCCAATGGCCCATAAACCTACACATTTAAATCGAGTTCGCTCATTGTAGACATTAACTTCAAATTACTGAAACCCGCCTCTTACTTAAGCAAGTGACGAAGAACCCCGATTGCCGATTGCTGACAGGTAAAGAAGGTAGGTATCCCTCGAAGGGTCTTAAAGGATTTAATATAATATTCGCACCTTGTCGTAAAACCGTAAAACAAGGCCAAATGTTCATCAAACGCCACCCAACAAAGTTGTATTATTATTATTATTATTATTATTATTATTATTATTATTATTATTATTATTATTATTATTATTATTACTATTTAGAAATGCGGAAACAACGGCTACACAAAAATTAATCTTCAACACTTAGGTAAAAGTAAGATATTCCTTTACAAATAAAATATATGGACATGAAATTCTCCCTGTTGTACTATTAGTATATACAAAACAGGAGACCAAAATGGAAATTGTTTTTCAATATTTATTTGCAAGTTGTACATACACCTAATGTTCAATCAAACAGCTCTTCAAGCCAAAAATTAACGGGACAGCGATCACTAACCAAACCAAGCCAAACCAAACCCCATGGCACTACAGCCCTGAAGGGCCTTGGCCTACCAATTGACCGCTGCTCAGCCCGAAGGCCTGCAGATTACGAGGTGTCCTGTGGTCAACACGACGAAACCTCTCGCCGTTATTCTCGGCTTTCTAGACCGGGGCCGCTAACTCACCGTCAGATAGCTCCTCATTTCTAATCACGTAAGCTGAGTGGACCTCGAACCAGCCCTCAGATCCAGGTAAAAATCCCTGACCCAGCCGGGAAGCGAACCCGGGGCATCCGGGTAAGAGGCAGGCACGCTACACCTACACCACGTGGCCGGCCAGTTGTACACTACTTACAGATAATATTCCTTGATAGGCGATCTTTAAAACGGTCACTGACCTCGAAAGAAGAAGGAAAGAAGGAAAGAAACAAAGAAAGAAAGAAAGAAGAAAAAAGAAAGAAAATCGTGTTAATGAATACGAAATACATATATTATCGTCATGATATGCATCACCCTTGCTTTGAATCAGAGTTGCACTGATTTCAAACTCCTTTGATGTAAATTGCATTATAATTTATGTCAGAAAAGGGAGGTCGATTGGGAAGTAGTATCGTCAAATTTGATTTCAGTCTGTTAAAAATGAACTAGAACAAAATTATTGCTTTATTCCTTTATTTCAAACGACGGCTCTCGGAGAAAACTATCCTATTTTCAGTCATACAATACTCAAAACATGTTTATACCAATGAGCCCACGTAGCTGTTAAGCCCTAAAGTGATCAGTTCATCTGGGAGGTCATACGGTCGATTCCAAAATAATCATAAATCTGGGCAGTTTAGAAAGAAAACCTGCATTTCTGGAGGGAAGTATGGCTCTATAGTTAACTCAGACCAAACCTGCAATAAGAATCATGTTATTTGCTAATGGTAACGCCCATTTAGCAACCAATTTTCCTCTCTTAGTACCGAAGTAGGGGATGCATGGCCTTTACCCTCTACTGCGTAACGGACACTCATGGCCTGTACGGAGATTGCTATTAGCTATATATCACTGAAACCACACCCTACACGGACTTCAGGACAGTAAATTTCGTTTCAGAGCATCTAAACTGAACTCGAATACATTGTTGTATTTCAGTCACGAACTGACTGTTTCGTACGATTATTAAATGACTACCAACCCGTCTAGAAATGTTAGTTAAATAAATAAATACCGCACTGTCAATTCGAGTACTCTAACTACGACTGAATTTATAAACAAATTGCTCCGCCAAACAGAATTACTCTTTTACTTTCCCACTAAAATGGCTTTCGTGACCGGAAGGCACTTCACTTTACTTGCTCGACCTATATTTCATGGAATTAAAATTGAGTTTACCAATCTCAAAACGATATATTTTACCAATGAAAAAGTTCACAAATAATTAGTTGCATAAATGAAAATGTGATAATATTGGATATACTGATTGATTCATTCACTAGAAAATCGTTATATGTAGCAATGACTTTACTCGCTTACATTTGGGTTCTTTCATCAACACCTTGTCATCTTCGTCATTTTTAAGGCAGCCGCAGAGAGACAATTCATTTTCCCCCTTTCCTTAGCTGACTACTCTCCCTATCCCCGCACATCTCAAAATGTTTTATCCGTTACACACATTCGTAATTTTCTCTTTCCCTCTAGCCTAATATGGGGATATTTTATGTCAGAGAATCTGGGATTGCCAAGATGATTGCTGCCCCAGCAGGTGGCCTGTAGATGTTGGAGTGTCACATGGTGAATTCCTCAATCATATTTCTGGGATTTCATGGCTGGAACTGTCGCTACTCTCATCATATATCTCCTCAGCTGAGCTCCATTCCAGTCCTTAGTTCAGGATGAAATTCCTGAGAATTTCGAATAATTGATCCTGGGGCCCTCTGGGAAAATTCAGACACACTGTCCATAAACCATGGTAGTATAAACCACTTGGTAGAATGGAATAGTTAGCTCTACGAGCAGGCATTTCACTCCAAGGAATTAACCTGGTACTTATTTCTAGTTCAGGCTGAGTTAACTTCTGAGCTCCATGCCTCTGTCGTAAGTGTGATGAATAGTACCATTTTCGTTGTGCAAATATTGTAAATAGGTCTGTTATTGAAGAAAGTGTGTGGCTGTGTCCCGAGTGTAAACAAACTGATGGTGAGGTAGAACAACAAGAAAGAGAGACTTACGACACAGAATCCCATTTTTAACTACTCTTCTTCATTTGCCACATTTTTCATTGCATCTTACACCATTATCCATCACGGATATCACGGACTCACACACAGTAGTCGCCATCTTGAATGCCGGAATTTAGTAACTCATAATGAAGAAGCAACACTAAAAGCTTATCAGAGTTTACACCCCTTAAAATCGCTGCCCTTAATTCAAAGGGAAGCAGAAACACAGCATATGGTTCAGAAAGATCCAGAAAAAGTAGGAACCTGCCGTTTTTCCCCTCTACTGCTCTTGAATCCCATGACAATTATTATTATTATTATTATTATTATTATTATTATTATTATTATTATTATTATTATTATTAATATTATTATTATTAATATTATTATTATTATTATTATTATTATTATTATTATTATTATTATTATTATTATTATTATTATTATTATTATTATTATTATTATTATTATTATTATTATAAGAGAGTCAGTATAATCTTTAAATTTGCTGAATCACACCCCGTTTGCGCAAACAACTTCACCGTGCCTCATGCCTTCTTTGTGTAACTCAGTTGAATAATATCTATCTCCGTCGTGTTATCTGAATTGCAATCTCGGTAAATGATGTGATCTTCATCGATTTATCAGTGTAGATTCCCCAATAATTTCATTAAATTTTTTGCTTTGCAGATTGTGTATTCATTTCTAATTTCCTCGTGTTAGCCATGCGGACGGCACATTTCTCTACCAGTCTCACGTTCCATTAAGCAGAAATCCATATCGAAGCAGGAGTAAATAGTACGACAGCTGGTGTTAGATTTAATATCAAATCTGGAAATATTTGAATCTTCGTGAATGTCACGCTTCGTTACTTTAAGAATTTAAAACAATTTTAGAAAAGGAATCCTTATATTCGCAACTGTTCTATCAAGAACTCCTAGACCAAGCGATTTGGCCGTGCGGTTAGGGGCGCGCAGCTGTGAGCTTGCATTCGGGTGATAGTCGGTTCGGACTCCATGTCGGCAGCCCTGAAGGTGGTTTTCCGTGCTTTTCCATTTTCACAATGGGTAAATGCTGGGACTGTACATTAATTAAGGCCACGGCCGCTTCCTTCCCACTCCTAGCCCTTCCCTATAGCATCGTCGCAGTAAGACCTATCAGTTTTGGTGTGATGTAAAGCAAATTGTACAAAAAAAATTTAATTTCTGCGATTGATATTCCATTAAATTCGTAAATGATATATATAGCAGTATGGTGCATCTGTATTCATACAGGTACCAAGAAACATTCCTTGAAATGTACATTTTACCTGAAGAATGAAATGCAGAAATATTTATAATAATGTTATTGTCTTTACGTCCCACTAACTACATTTTTACGATTTTCGGAGACGCCGGGGGGCCGGAATTTAGTCCCGCAGGAGTTCACTTACTTGCCATTAAATCTACAGACACGAAGATGACGTGTTTGAGCACCTTCAAACACCACCGGACTGAGCTAGGATCGAACCTGCCAAATCGGCGTCAGAAGGCCAGCGCCTCAATCGTCTGAGCCACTCAGTCCGGCACAAAAATATTTATACAGTGCTTAACACTGAAATTTGATCCGTTGTAACGACGAATCTGATCGATATGAGATGCACCGAATATGTAGGTCACGATGAAGTAATACCGTGACTTAATGGGTAGCAAGTTAGCATATCCAGTGCGAAGATCAATCACTCATAAAGCAGAAAGAAACAGGGCAAGACACACTTCATGGAAATGTGTTTTTGCCGTCCGCGTGCAGAGAGAGCTTCCAGGAAGTTATCGACTTTTATCACGGTAAAATGGTGTCATATCAGAACGGTGAATTCTCCTTTCGAAATAAGGAACTCATGTACCACGAAATGCGGCTACATCATGTCAATATTGCACCGCATTTTCGAGGAAGGGTGAATTGACCTACAGTATATAGAGGATTTGCCTGCTGCCATTTCTTAATGGATACAGTACTTTTGTATCCATCTCTTGGCACAGGCCAGAGTAAAGTGTAGCTTTCACCGAAGTCCCAGTCTCATCCATGGCTATGACAATATGGAAGCTGCTGGGGAATGGATGGTGCTGAGAAATGACATTCAGAACACGACTAGTGCAATCTGAGTGTTATGAAAGGTGTTGCTCATAGGGTCAGTCGTGCTGCAATAGCACTTTCTGACCCAGTGAGGAAAGCAATGGCAAACTACCTCACTCCTCGTCTTGCCATGTACGCCTTATTTTGATGCTGCCATTGGCTTTTGCGGTTTCCTTATAACCGCATAAAGTTTGGTGGTGCTATTTGAGGATCCAACCAGCCTCTGGGCTGATGACCTAACAGACAGACATATGGAGGATTTCCAAATATCCAGTCATCTCAATCAAACGAGGAGTCAAATATTCTGAGCATAATGGCTTATTCACAACCTTTTAGCCTCTTTATATACATTTGTTCCAAAATTCCGATGTATTAAATAGCAGTCAATCTCCAGACACGTGGTTTGAATTCGTCTCATTGATGTACATGATCCAGTGGCTGTAATGAAACGTACACTGCCACCCATGGACAAAGGAATGGAATGCAGTCGTAGTTTCTTTTTTTTTTTTTTTTTTTTTTTGCTATTTTGCTTTACGTCGCACCGACACAGATATGTCTTATGACGACGATGGGATGGTCAAGGCCTAGGAATGGGAAGGAAGCGGCCGTGGCCTTAATTAAGGTACAGCCCCAGCATTTGCCTGGTGTGAAAATGGGAAACCACGGAAAACCATCTTCAGGGGTGCCGACAGTGGGGTTCGAACCCACTATCTCCCGATTACTGGATACTGGCCGCACTTAAGCGACTACAGCTATCGAGCTTGGTCGTCGTAGTTTCAGACGATTTCCCCCTTCGTCTGCGGAATCATACCTGCTTCATGTAAATTTGAGGATAGTTTGGTGACAGGAAGTGCTTCCCGTTTGGGTTCGATTCCTAAGTCTACTAGAGTGCGAGGAATAGGAACAGGTTGCACTTCGGTAGTTGTTTCACTGGAGAACTGAAAACATAATTTTGCATTAAAAGTGGAATTATTTGAAGAATAATAATGAACACTAAGTATACAGTTGTCCGGCCCCGCGGTGTAGGGGCAACGTGTCCGCCTGTCTCCTGGTGGCCCCGGGTTCGATTCCCGGCCGGGTCAGAGGTTTAAAATTGTAATGATTAATATGCGTGGCCTGGGGACTGGGTGTTTGTGACATCCTTGATCTTCCATTCCTCACACACATCTTTCCACAGTACCGCCATTCCAATTACACGCAGGTTTATACAATATGGTGCCAGTAAGTGCTAAAGATCCACATGAGTCGACGCCCCGAATAAGTAGCACTTTTTTAAAAGAAGTATTACAATTAACCTTTCGTCATAATGATCTCTATTTCACATTTTGCATAACAGGATACACGTTGGCATAAACAACTTTAGGATAGCAGTACATTGTTAGAGGTTGAAAAACTGGTTAAAAAAACTAACGTGATTAGTTAGCGATTGAGTTCTACGGGAAGAATGCTAATACCCAGATTAAACTCTACATCCATATTTTGGTACTCAGACGGAAACTTCGCACATGAGTCAAAAGTGATTTGATTCAGAATATTCTGCTAAAAACGAGGGGTTTCAAACATATACAACGTGGTCGGAAACAACGTACACGTGAACGTGAATCAGTATGGCCAACCCTCTACGTTCATAACCCGGTTAACGTTGTTTCAGACCACCCTGCATAAGATGATGATAATTGCCTACATTTCCCTTTAAAACCACCATAGGGGCCGATGACCTTTGATGTTAGGCCCCTTAAAACAACAAGCATCATCATCATAAAACCACCATCACCATCATCAGAAAGTAATGGGAATTAATCTCTTCGTAACGTCCTTCGCAAATAAAATTATTTTGACAGAGATGGACATCAAATGTGACATGAAAGAAATGTTAAAATCTGGCATCACCAATGTGTACTATATGATGTTCTGAATGACTCTTCACAAACTAAGTTAAGTGACATCTCGAAGGAGTCAGCGTGTACCGAGTTATTCAGAAGAGCATGGTTATTACTTCCTCCGACATTGTTATTACTTATACAAAAATCTAACATTTATAGGATAACACAAGTATATAATTATATATATTAGTCTCGAGGCTGTTCGCTAATAAACTACTTAGCACCAATACCTCTACGATGAAGTAATTAGTACTCATATAAACATCATATACCTGAATACTATGGCTAATATTTTAGTTAAAATAGCAAAATATTAAAAGTATTACATGCTAAGATAGAAAACAGTGTTAGTATGTAAAAGTAGTAACTCCTCATCGAGTTGGATTAATTAATTAATGTCAACGTTGCCTGCTGAGTGACTTCCAAGTTATTCAGTCTACTATATGACCAGAAGAATGTTCTTCATCTGATATCACTCATTCAGAATTTAGAATTAATTTAATAGAAAAATGAATTACATTCATTTATTGTTTAGCTTATTCATCGCATGATACGGATATGTACTGTACTGAGTGACGTCTCAGTCATCAGTCATGTGACTACGAGAGCATCGTTCTTCGTACCACCCATTCCTAACGGCTATTAACAAATGCCACCCCATGAATATATCCATACATGACGTGATGTTTCTGCAAGTCTCACTGGAGTCCAGTAGAAAAACCTTTTCGTGGATGCAGACATTAATTTTACAGTTGGTTTCGATTTCAACAGAACTCGGTGATATTTATGGGTGTTAGGAATAATAATAATAATAATAATAATAATAATAATAATAATAATAATAATAATAATAACCATCATCATCATAATAATCGTCTGACCTCAGCTACCATGTGCAGACATTTTCATTTCACACCATTTAGTCTGCCTGTCAATTTTGATGTATCATTTTACTCTACAAGATCGATCAATCAATCTCTCAATCAATCATCGAGATGAACTCAGGGCTGTCGCCCAGAAGATCGATTCCGTACCAGTTGTCTATCTAGGTGCTTCTTAAATGATTTCAAAGTACTTGGAAATTTATCAAAAATTCCCATTGATAAATTATTTCGTTCCCTAATTCCACTTCCTACGAGTGCAAATGAGCATTTGCACAATATGACCTCTTGAATTACAACTTTATCTACCATTCCTACACTTCGTTTACTAATATCATTCCACGCCTTTCCTTCACTGACGGCTCGGAACATGCCTTTAGCCGAGCAACTCGTCTCCTTATTCCCAAGTGTCTTCCCAGCCCAAAGTTTGCAAAATTTTCTTTCCTCTGAAATCACCCAGAACAAATCGTGCTGCACTTATTTGGATGTTTTTCAGATCTCGTATCACGTAATTCTGTGCGTCCTATACACTGGAATCGTATTCTTATTGGGTCTTGCAAGAGATTTATACTCCCTTACCTTAATATCCTTACTACTCACACAAGCCGTCAATACACTCATAACAATATAAGAACAGGGGTGTAACCATTTTTTAAAACCTCCTTAATGTTATTACTCACATGAAGGTATTTCCTTATATTAACACCTAAGATGGCGGGGAAACAGGAATTCTGCGGCTGAACTTAATTAATTTAGTCTGGCCAACATCGAAAGTGTCTCCAGAGATTCTTTACTTGCTAGCATGGATTTCTTCCACTCAACGAAGTTGGTCCGTCATGGGACATTATGAATTTTCTAGCTAACTCATTCCTGGTTGCCAGCGTTTCGACCCAGTTTGCTAAGTTGGGCTCATCAGTTGGTAAATAGCACACCTACCAAGATGCTTGGCGAGTTCATACCATGTAGGCCACTGCGTAGGCTACGTAGAGCTACTGGTAGTGCCAATGCACTATGAGTGACTTTGTATCATTTTCAAATAATTAATGTCTGCCTGGCATTCCCTATGGAAATCAACACCTATATCATCTGATGGCCAAGCTGGCATCAAACTCACTGTTAACTGTCTGGTTCTTTTTATTTCATGTGTGCAATGTACATATGGAAACAAAGAATAAATGACTGGTTAAAAAAAGATAGTTCCAGTCGCTTAAGTGCGGCCAGTATACAGCATTCGGGAGATGGTGGGTTCGAACCCCACTGTCGGCAGCCCCGAAGACGGTTTTCCGTAGTTTCCCATTTTCAGACCAGGCAAAAGCTGGGGCTGTACCTTATTTTGGCCACGGCCGTTCCCTTAGCCCTTTCCTATCCAATCGTCGACATAAACATGTCTGTGTCGGTACGATGTAAAGCAATTAGTAACGACAATTTTTTCCGGGATATTTATGAGTACGATGTCGGCCAAGTCACAATTGAAAATTAGCACGTTAGTATGACATGGATCGGGCGAGTTGGCCGTGCGATCAGGGGCACGCGGCTGTGACCTTAAATCTGGGACATAGTGGGTTCGAATACCACTGTCGGCAGCCCTCAAGCTGGTTTTCCGTGTTTTCCTGTTTTCACGCCAAGAAAATGCTTGGGCTGTACCTTAATTAAGGCCACTGCCCCTTAATTCCAACTCCTAGGCCTTTCCTGTCCCATAGTCGTCATAAGACCGATCTGTGTCGATGAGACGTAAAGCAACTAGCAAAAAAAAAAAACAGTATGACACGGAGCATTGACTCACTTCGCTAACTACCTTAATAGAAGAGGTTCACAGCCTGACTATTAAAATTTCTCCCAAATCACTCAAACTAACAAATTTTGGGAGAGACGACATGAAGAAGGAAACTAGTGAAAGTAGACAGCTGGAAGATAGGTATGGTCACTATTTGAACTTTATTGATTTATAACGATGTTCCTTTGTATGTTTTTTTGTGATGTTCTCGGCTAGCAAATGCAGTGAGAACAACAGAAGAGAGTAAAAGTGCGCTGAATAGCTTTTTGGCTAAGCAACTCGCTATATGACAGGCTGGAAGAAGCTGAAGTGAGCCGAAGTGCAGCTGACCAGGAATATGTCTGATTTCGCATGTGTACTTACCCCTTTCCATCTCCTCTATCTTTCCACATGCCTCAGCACTGTCACGGTTCAGGCGGCCCTGAAGTACTGGCGAGCGCTTTGGCTAATCAAAATGCTACATTCTTCTTTACTAATTTAAAAATATATGGCAATAATTTTTCAGCTTTAAAATACACTGCACATATACAGACCACGAGCTTTCGTCAGAATGCTTTACAATGCCAATCGGTTCAGCCGTTATCCCAAACTCTCTGTAACAATAATAAGCCTAGAGTTTTTGAATATATAGATGATAATAATAATAAATGTTTTTTTGGATCGTTGTATTACACATTGACTTAACAAATTATTTCCTGCCTGAGAAGTTATACTGTAATTTGGAGTGAAGTCAAAGAATTAATAACGTTATTGCAGTATAAAATACATATTTTTAGCACGCCTATGGATAATTAAATTCTTTCAAGCGCTAACAACATAGTTACGAGGTAATTGAAGATCATGTGTAAAAGATTGTCTCACACAAATATTACAGTTTTTAAAAGCGGAGTTACCAAAAGTAAGTGAACGTGAAATTCATCTACGAAAGCATTTTTAAGACCAAACTGAGGAGGGCATTTATAAACATCGACTGATGGTACCAGCTTTGTCAGAGCTCGACCGAGTCATGGTTTATTCCATATCTCTGTGTAGTTCACAGATCATAACTTCGGTTCCAGCCAATCACGTTGTCCGCTAACGCGCAACACTCAAAAAACTCTATTACCGACTCATAGACGTATGGTAATGGTAAATTAATATCCTCGCACCGGATGTGGTGAAGCACTTTTCTGGCAGATCCTGCAATGGATGTGGGCTGCCTGAAGATTTTCAACAACTTACCAGCCCTCTTGCAACTGTAAGTTTCTGGCAGCATAGGGAATCAAACCCTGGACTCCAAGAACGGCAGCTAATAGCAGTGGTGGTAACTTAAAATATATAGTTCTAAATTCCTACAAAGTAATTTTGTTACTAAATAATTTTGTTACTAAATAATTTTGTCAATAGGAAATGTCGACTAGCCCGTTCTAACGTAGTGTAGTGGGAGTAACATAAATTCTAGGGGTTCTAATGGGCCTAACCCCTAATGTTAATGCAAACCTCATAGCATTACCGCCGTGCGGATACCTCTACTTTTTACTCGCTTCAGTAAATTTGCATTCTAACCTATTACTGCATAAAAATTTGGGCCCTAATCATCAGCAAGTTCGTATCCAGTGTCCAATAGTCAGACAACGGTCGAGTTTTATGAACTTTCTCGAAATTTGTTATGCAATTTCATAAAAACCCGTTTGGAAATCGCTGTTCTAGAAGAAGATTGTGCTCATGGTTGTCATAAGTTACCATTCATTATGCACTACTAAGGCATTGCTGTTTAACTAAAATATTTTGAAAACTAAAAATTTAAATCAAATTGTTAATTAGTTCCTCTTAACCTATCTGTCACAAAGATGGGGCTCTGAGTAAGGATGCGTGAAATAATCTAGATGAAAATGAAATGTCGTATGGCTTTTAGTGCCGGGATATCCCAGGATGGGTTCGGCTCGCCAGGTGCAGGTCTTTCTATTTGACACCCGTAGGTGACCTGCGCGTCGTGATGAGGATGAAATGATGATGAAGACAGCACATACACCCAGCCCCCGTGCCATTGGAATTAACCAATTAAGGTTAAAATCCCCGACCCGGCCGGGAATCGAACCGGAGACACTCTGAACCGAAGGCCAGTACGCTGACCGTTCAGCCAACGAGTAATAATCTAGATAATGTTTATTAACTGAGTACATTTACAAGATAAATAATGAGATCTTAAAATTCGAAGAAAATTACCAGGCACCTAATAGATATATATAATCTTGAACAAGTTGTCGAAAAATTCGCATATTATTATTGTTAATGTGCATTTTATGTTAGAAAAGGTCATCTGTCAGTACCTGAGACTTTAGTATGCAGATGTGACTGTACAGGCTATTGTAATGAAGCCATCCAATACTGCAGCCCATTACAGATGCACATTTCAAACAGGACTGCCTCACTGCATGCTATTCGTTGCATGAAGTATGTCGAGATCACAGCAGTAGGGTGCTTGGAGTGAACAAGCTGACCATTGAGAAGTTTAGAATCTATTGTCATGCTCAAATACCTGACTAAAATTGATTTTAAGGAAAAGCAAACCTTTCATTTCACGTTGGTCAAAGAGCTGAGGTTTTCCCTCTATACCTATTTACTAGAAACTGCTGCAGCCATGTGGATCAAATGCTGCATGGCTGAAAGCGAACAATTTCGATATTACTATTTAACTCAACAGCCTGTGCCAATTTCCGTTCCCAGTGGTTCGATGACTATCGATGAGCTAATGTTGTGTAACAAATAGTGCACGGTCCTAGTGTTTGGATCTCGAATATATTCCGGATGAACTGAATCATGCACCCTCACATCCATTACAGCTCCAGTGTCCCAAGCTGATGATTAAACACGAGACAAAAATTGTGAATAACCCGGTAACAGTTCCAACGTTTCTGCACATCTGGTAGCTAATCTGGTGTTGATAATCACGCATGAAGTGTAAAGTTTCAATTAAACAGCTGACTCATTTATATAATGAATTACAAATAAAATCCTTGGCTTAGATATCATTTCAATTAATTCCAAAACCATGAGAATACTATAAATAGATCTCACGGAGGAAGTATTAAATGATACTCTAGTTAATTACTCAGATACCCCAGGTAATTAATCAACGTATGACTTGCAGATAATTACAGGTCTCTTAAGAGAATTGGAGTGTAAATTGCTTGCCTTTATCCAGCTGACTTTTACTAATGTGCTGATAATGTACTTATCTGTTTCATTTTGCGTAGGAGTGTTTTGTGGGAATTGTTCTCTTTTCTCTATAAGTGTGCCTACGAGGTGATATCGTCACTACGGTTCCAAAACCGCGAATGTGACAATGCTCTTCCTATCAATTATTTCCCTTAAGGTTGGTCACGCCTCCCAGCCACTTCCATTATACTTGAAATCTGAACTACAGTACTGTCCCCTTATGTGTACCAAATTATAGTAATGTTCCGACCTAGTCAGTCATGACTGGTCCACGGCCTAAAATAATACTCAAAATTTATGTGTGGTTAAGCTAGAACTAATGGGGAACATTTATGACAGTTGTTAGCGGACAAGACTAAATGATGGGCAGACTACGACGTAAGATGATGAAAGATGTACTAAATGATGATGCTTGTTGTTTTAAGAGGCCTAACATCTAGGTCATCGGCCCAATGTACTAAATAAAACATGAATAAATTTAACGATCAGATCATAACCTAAGCATAATAAAAATATAAATTTCAATCTCAAATCAAGTCCATCAAAATTATTGGCTAAGTTACGCTCTGATTATAACTGGGTTTAAATTAATTACAAAAAAACTGCAATGGCGGTAAACTTATTACTGTATTTTTACTTCGGAATTGATACTCCATATTCCATTTTTGTGCAAACATCACAGTGGAATTCTAACATCGCTTATCTCATTATCTTCAGGGGGATGGGGTGAACCTACAGATATATAATAGCGGAAGTGGGTGAAGAGCACAAACGGAAATTACTCCACGAGTGAGGAAACAAATAAACACATACATAACGCAGATTCGCATCTCACACAAAATACATTAAATTAAACATAACAAGAAATATAAATACGCACGTGTTACCAATCTTTTCCAGTCACATAACATGCTAAACGTGTTCCGAGAGTGTGATAGTGAAACTGACAATACAAGTACAAGGTGAGATGGAAGAGAATATTCGATGAAGAAGGCATAAAGTGTGGAGGTCACGGCGATGTTTGAGGTTTAGCCAACCAAGTTCACTGTAGGCAGGTGTAACATGGTCAATGTGACGTAGGTCACATATGTAGCGAACACAGGCACATTGCACGAGTTGTAATTTCTCAGTGAGGTTAGCAATCAGGTAGTTGTAATATCTGCGCACCTTTTCTGGATGGATTTACACCCCAGTGCTGAATTGGTCGACCTCGCCAATCTTCGAGATTCGTACTAGCAACCTTTGAAACACAAACTATGAATCGCTTATACATCGCTGTGCGTCGTCTGGCGTACACTTTACGTACTAGTACTGTTGTTATTTACACAACTAAGCCAAACTATAGAATTCACTCTAGGAATAAGATTCGCATCGAGAAATGTTATATAATGTTATATAATATGTGTGTGACACAGTTTTTGGCTTAAGATAACAAAGGTTTAGCAAAATTCATATCGATCGATCATATTATCGATTCAATTCAGATTTCATTTCCATTCAGTTGGCAGTACTACTAGAACCGGAATTGCTCCCTCCTTACTCCTTACGAACATTTCCTCGGACACTCCCGGCACTAAGAGCCGTACGCCATTTCCATATCAGTCCATGTTTTGAGCCATTTCTGATATTCCTTTTTTACGTTACAAGCTGCTCTCACTTCATCATTCCTCCAAGATGTTTGTTTTATCCCCATCTTCACACACACCATTGCTTCTGGGAATTCCTTTGCTGTTTCTACTACAGCTACCCTTTTGTCATATAAAAAAAATGCAATCCTGATAATTTCAATCGCCACTAAATATTATTCCTAATGTCCCCATTTTCCACTCGTGAATGTTGAAAAATAACTTGCCCCACTCTTATCGAGCCAATGCCGGTTTTTTAACGACTATTGCACTGGAAGTTTGGGAAGTAATTTTATTATAAAGCATAATTTATATAGAGTGCTTAGACTTTAGAAGAGACCTAATCAAGTGTTTCACTCTGATGGGCTGTAGAGCCAAAGAATTTTGTTTCAGAAGCTCACTCCGTAATA
Source organism: Anabrus simplex (assembly GCF_040414725.1). Classification (NCBI taxonomy): domain Eukaryota; kingdom Metazoa; phylum Arthropoda; class Insecta; order Orthoptera; family Tettigoniidae; genus Anabrus; species Anabrus simplex. Next base: position 580,285,588 of record NC_090266.1, on the reverse strand, counting down.
GGCGTAAGAATACGAGCCCCACCGCACGAGAAACTGGAACTCGAATAATAAGATTAGGGATTTTTGATGTTACATTATCACCCTATGTTATGCTACCGACTGTCCCATTTGTTTCAACTTGGGAAGTCGTCAACTCCATTCTGCTGTTCTGCGAACATTCTACGGAAGCTCACAAAATTTATGCTTGACTTCCTCTGTTCTCGGACTGCTTGCTTTGCTCCCTACACTGTACGTCACTCACAGTCAACTGTGTCAACACCTTCTAATACTACAGGCCTCACAACCAGCTTGAGAAGGGAAACATGACGTCACACGGTTAGGCCGAACATTGGGGAGTTCCCGACTTCACGTGTTATTGCGACCAGTACTACTGAGAAGCCACCTAGGAGGTGAAAATTGGAATTATTCATTTTCTTGCAGTCCATCCAGGATATTAAAGTTTGCTTTCTTCGACCCAATTTGTCGAATTCATTCCACCTCCTTCTTGTAAAAAACAGTAGATTTTGGGGAACGTAATGTCTGGTATTGCATAATATTCAACTAAATATGGATAATGCATTGATATGTATTGAATTTCTATGCTAGTTTTCTCACTAAGGGGCACTCAAAGGAAGTTTTTATGTTGGCGTTACTGAAAAATTGAGTGGCTGCTGCTTTGTGTGTCAGCGAGGTAATGTTTTTTGGCCGTTAGTTGACGATTTTGTAAAATAATTTATCAGAATTTAACATTTAATGCGATTAGAAGTGTTCAATTTGGTGTTGAAATGTTCCGTAACAAGATGCAGATATTTAATAATTTTAATAATTTAACTGATACTATAGATTGTTTACAAAATTTAGCAAACTGAACAATGACGATGCAGTGCAGGATAACCTGTTGCTCATATCTAGTTATTTAATGAGTATATCGAAACTTGTTGATGGAAACAATGTTAGTAAAATTTATTTTCTATGTTAGCAGTTACGTTTATTAGGTGTAAACAGGAATCATTTCACATACTCCTCAAACTTTTTGATATTCTGTGGTGTTTTCTAATCAGTATCACCACATGCTTATAAGTTTATGAGAATCCCTGGGTACCTAGTACAGCCGCACGGTAATACACTTCAACAGATTTGTGCAAGCTATAAAATTAATCCTGTTGCAGAGCAAATGGATGACAAGTTTCTGCTCAATGTAAAAAAAAATTCAAATTTATTGCTGAATCTGATCATCTTATTTCTCTCAAGATAAATGCATATAACGCCAAAAGTGCAGCAGCCAGTGTTCAGGTGTTAATGGTGCAAAGTTTACAGTCCTCCTATAAAGATGTTGTCAACCTTCTTCCTCTGAGAAATATAAATGGTGAACGACTATTCACATTTATCGAACTGATAGTTTCTGGTTTGCAGTCAATAGGTTTCCAGGTAATATATATGTTGTAACTGATAACAATTAACTCAATAGAATGGCAATGCCATTCTTTGCTATCCAAGCCCAATTACCTATTGTTCATAAACATCCTTTAGATGAAATTCGAAACATTTGGCTAAATCGGAAAGATCCTGATCAGATAATTGTGTATCCCTCATTTGAAACTCTTCCTGAAGATACATAGTTGAATATGGCTTAATCCTCATCTATAAAGAAGCTGCATCACATTGACAGTACACATATAATTGATTATGCCAGTAAACTTAATTTAAAGTCTCTGTTCCCAACAAACCTTCAGCATCAAAATGTGAAAATTGTGAGTAATGTTTCAATGAGATGACTGTCCAAGTCTTATTAGCCTTGGGGCCAGATCATTGTTTTGCCAGTTTTCAGTCTACTGCTGATTTCATTACATTAATTTGTCCATAGTGGAAAATTGTAAACGTAAGATCACACTGCAGAGATATTCGCTTCAAGGATATATTTCAGCAGCCACTCTCAAATACAGATGATTAAAGTTTCAAATTTTTAGAATATCCTCTGCCTTGGCTAGATTTTTGGAAAGACATACCAAATTTTGCAGGTGAATTTTCAAGTGAAACAAATATTGATATATCACACATTACTCATGCGCTGTTAGAATTAAGTAAGTATTGCACACAGGAATTGAGTTATGAATACATTTTGCCAGGCAAAGTTCTAACGGATGCCCTAGAAGCACGGTTTGGCAAGCAAAGAACAATGGCAGGATCTCAGTATTTGATATCTTTGCGACAGGTATTTGAAATTGAATCAAAGATAAGAATTCAATCTCTGCTGTCCTAGAAAACTTCATCTAATTCTTTTGGTGAAGGAGATATATGTTTGGATTCATTAGAAAATGATTATGAAAGAGCTATCACCCTACCAACACCACCAAATCTTGAGTATTGTAGGAATTTTGGTGAGGAGCGCTGCCTGTTTATACATATTTGTCAGGTTACTCTGCTAGAGCAGTTCTTAGAAAATTGATGAGTGAAATTTGTAAGACATATTTATAGATAAAATATTATCAGTGACACACGATGATGCAAATTATGAACTGGTAAGGAGAGTTGATAGGGGAGGCTTCTGCTGTCCAAATCATGAGGTCATTAATGCAGTTATTTTTACTTACCTAGTTGTTAAAAACCTGGTATCAGAACAGAATGAACATTCTTTCACGAGAGGTCAGTAGCAGAGGAATTCAGTGGTTGAACAATCAATGGCTGCTACTTGGAAACAATACTTCTTTCTTAAGGAGTCTGCCTGTAGTAAGGTTGACCACACTCATGAGAAAATTCACAGTGAGAACAGCATGTAATGTGTTTCTAAATAATTATGTTAAGAATCTGAACGATGTACAGAAAGGTTCTAATGCCAAGAGGAGGACAATTTTAACAGTTAAGGATACCTTAGATTTAGAGTGAATTATTCACTGTTGTAAAATGATAAAATTACCTTTTAGATAAAATTATTAGGCCTAACTTTTCCATGAGTGCTATGCTTTATTATTATTATGTCATGTTGGATATTTTTGAAGTACTTCAAGGAGGAAGCCTACATTGTTGAAAAAAAATATTTTTTCCATTTGCAATTAAGTTTGGGATTTATGGACCGTAATTCATGATTATTCTTAAAGTAGGCTCAGAATGAATGAATCATCCAGTGCCCATACATTGTTGTAAATATAATTATTACGGTATTGAGAATACGATTTTGATGGTGTTTGTATTACTCTCCGCATTCTGTATTTGAAGGTACTATGACATAAATTATTATTTGTACAAGTGTGCTGAAAAAAGTGTTAATTTTCTCATGTGAAATTAAGTTTGGTCTCTTGCATCCCTATTTTCCTCATACAAGTAGTCTTGGAGTGAATGCATCATCCTATGCATATTTCTTGTGAGTGATTGCACAGCAAGAGGAATCATACACTTTTGTTATTATTATTCTACTTTTTTTTTGCAACTTGCTTTACATCGCACCGACACAGATAGGTCTTATGGCGACGATGGGACAGGAAAGGTTTAGGAGTGGGAAGTAAGCGACCACGGCCTTAATTATGGTGCAGCCCCAGTATTTTCCTCATGTGAGAACGGGAAACCACGGAAAACCATCTTGAGCGCTGCCGACAGTGCGGTTCGAACTCGCTATCTCCCGAATGCTGAATACCGGCTGCACTTAAGAGCTGCAGTCATCGAGCTCGTTAACTATTATTGTTATTATTATTATTATTATTATTATTATTATTATTATTATTATTATTATTATTATTATTATAACCGTTCAAGTATAATTAGAGGTTCGAGGAAATGTTGTAGACGTGCCTCGGCCTTACTCAACGGTGATCCATGAAATTCCACTCGCGGGCGCCCCGGTTCAATCAGGCAGCCATTACGATTCATGGCGATCATTAGCACGTTATCATCGTTATTATGGGAATCTGTATCTTATAATTATTTGAAGCTATTTTAACTCTTAATCTACGAATGACAATACTAAGAATCTGTTTTTAATTGGAAGGATGTTCCGCTTTAATCAAATAAATTCTTTGATAAAATATAATTAATAACACTAATAAATGAAATCTTGCAACACGGATGGATATCAAATGCTGAACACGGTAATCAACGCATTAAAAAAACATACTAATGTACTTTTGTTGGTTGTCATTTCTCGCTCGTAAGGCGCTATAATCTATCTATATATATAAAGTAGCTTGTCCTGACTGACTGACTGATTCATCATCGCCGAGCCAAAACTACTGGGCATAATGAAATGAAATTTTGGGGATACATTCATATTAAGAGATAGGTGCTCGCTAAGAGAGGATTTTATGATATTCCGTCGCTAAGGGGGTGAAAAGGGGGGTGAAATTTTAAAATGAGTGAATCTATATCTCAAAACTTTAAAAGTTTACAAATGTAAAAATTGGTATTTAGAATCTTCTTTAAAAATAAGGAAACACGTATTTTTTTGTTTTCAGAAAATCCCAATAGGAGGGGTGAAAAAGGGTGAAAAAGGGGTTGAATGACTTTAATCAGGATACCGGTACTTATATCTCAGAAACTGAAGGTATTACAGACCTGAAAATTGGTACCTTTGATCTATTTTAAAAATAAAGAAACACGTATTTTTTTTGCTTTTGGAAAATCCAATTAATGGGAGTGTGAAAAGGGGGTGAATTTTTAAAATCAGTGTATCTATATCTCAAAACTTTGAAAGTTTACAGATGTAAAAATTGGTACTTAAAATCTTCATTAAAAATAAAGAAACACGTATTTTTTTGTTTTCGGAAAATCCCAATAGGAAAGGTGGAAAGGGGTGAAAAATGGGTTGAATGCATTTAATGAAGATACTGATATCTCAGAAACTGAATACATTACAGACCTGAAAATCGGTGTTTTGGATCTCCTTTAAAAATAAAGATATACGTATTTTTTGTTTTTGGAAAATCCAATTAATGGGGGGGGTGAGAGGGGTGAATTTTTAAAATAAGTGTATCTATATCACAAAACTTTTAAAGTTTATAGATGTAAAAAATTAGTATTTAGAATCTCCTTTAAAAATAAAGAAACACGTATACTTTTGTTTTCGGAAAATCCCAATAAGAAGGGTGGAAAAGTGTGAAAATGTGTTGAATGCCTTTAATGAGGCTAATTATATTTCAGAACCTGAAGATATTACAAACCTGAAAATTGGTATTTGGGATCTACTTTAAAATAATAAAGAAACAGGTATTTTTCGTTTTTGTAAAATCCAAATAATGGGGGCTGAAAAGGGGAGTGAATTTTTAAAATGAGTGTCTCTACATCCTAATATTTTAAACGTTTACAGATGTGAAAATTGGTATTTTGAATCTACTTTAAAAATAAAGAAACATGTATTTTTTGTTTTCGGAAAATCCCAATAGCGGGGGTGTAAAAGGGTGAAAAATGGGTTGAATGCCTTTAATGAGGATACATATATCTCAGAAACTGAAGATATTACAGAACTGAAAATTTGTATATGGGATCTCCTTTAAAAATAAAGAAACACGTACTTTTTGTTTTTGGAAAATCCAATTAATGGCGGTTAAACAGGAGTGACATATTTGGGTGAATTTTTTGAAAGACAGTATCTACAGAATATCTGAGAAACGTAGAATGTTACAGACGTAAAAAGTGTCGTTTGGAATCTCCTTTAATTGTAAAGAAACATAGGCGATTTGTTTTTGGAAACTCCTCTTAAGGGGAACTAAAAAGGGGGTTAAATTTTAAAATGAGAATTTATACAGTATATCTCAAGAAACTTAACATGTGACAGAAGTGAAGAATGGTATTTTTAACTCTATAAAAATAAGGAAACGTGTATTTTTAGTTTTCGGATATAGTACTTGGGTGGAGGGGGGGGGATGGTGGTAAAAGTGACTGAAAATGGTGTTGAATTATTTTAATTAGGCTACTGTTATCTCAAAAATGAAGATGTTACAGACGTGAAATTTGATATTTGGAATCTGCTTTAAAAGTGAAGAAGCACGAATTCTTGGAAAATCCAATGAATGGGGAGGGGGGGAGGTGAAAGAATTGAAAAATTAATTGACTTCATTGTATGAGAATACTTAAATCTAATAAAAACTTAAGTTGTTAGGGCCTACAGATATGAAAATTAGTATTTGGAACTCATTTAAAGACAATGAAAAGCCCGTTTTGTGGGGGGGAGGGTATCATTTTGGGAGGCGTGAGTGAAATGGAGTTGAATTCCTTTCATAAGGACACATAAATCGAAAACTGAAGAAGTTACAGTCGTGATAATTGGTATTTAGAAGATCCTTTACTATTAAAGAAACAAGTATTTTTGCCGGAAAATTCACTTGAGGGGGGGGGGAGGAGTATGAAAGTGAAAAAAGTGAATTATTTTAATCTGAAAACTGAAGGTAATAGACGTAAATAATGGTGTTTAGAATCTCCTTTAAACATAAAGAAACACGCCTTCTTTTAGTTTCTTTGGGGGGGGGGGGTAAATAAAATTAACGGCGGTGGGGGGTAAAAGGAGTTGAGACCAATTGATTTTACTGTTCATAATGTATTTATAAGGAGCCTCCGTTGCTCAGGCGGCAGCGCGGCGGGCTCTCACAGCTGGGTCCCGTGGTTCAAATCCCGGTCTCTCCATGTGACATTCGTGCTGGACAAAACGGAGGTAGGACAGGTTTTTCTCCGTATACTCCGGTTTTCCCTGTCATCATTCATTCCAGCAACACTGTCCAATATAATTTCATTTCATTTGTCATCCATTAATCATTGCCCCAGAGGAGTGCGACAGGTTTCGGCTGCCGGCACAATTCCTGTTGTCGCCGCTAGATGGGGGCTTTATTCATTCCATTCCTGACCCTGTCGAATGACTGGAAACAGGCTGTAGATTTTCGATGTACTTATTCTGATCATAAACCGATCATTTTTAATCTTTCCTGGGTTCGTCTTCAAGAGCCATCTTTCCATTCGGAGAACGTTCTTAGATTACACTACCTTCTCCTGGCATATAAATAAAAAATTAAACGCATTTGAAATAAACGATAGGAATGAGATTGACCGTCCAGTTTTTCACCTCCATAATAAAGTCAATAATGCACGGATGTATGTCATTCGTATGGCCAGAAATCCCCCACACTTGCCTACGCGCGACAATGGTGCTGGTCACATTCTCAACAATTACAATGACAGCAGTTGTAATTTACCGCCAAGTAGCGGTCTTGCATCTTGCTGTTGGGTCCAGAACATCAATAATGTTAATAATAATAATAATAATAATAATAATAATAATAATAATAATAATAATAATAATAGTAATAATAATGTTCTGGACCGTCGTCAAATGTGCGGACCGCGCTTGAAACGGGTCCTGGACTGTTAGTGACTAAGAATGCAGTCCGGCTGCGGGTTCAGAACCGCCAAGGCACCCAAGACGACACCACGCCGGATCTCGGGTGGAATACCTGGACCTAGCCCGGGAAGTACGTAATCGGTTGCTGGAGGGAAAGATTGAAAAATGGAGGGAGACTTGCCGTAATCTATTAGAAAACGAGTCAGATCGCGAATTTCGGAGGATTATATATATAAAACAATAATCATTCAATTATAAATTTCAGTATAATACCGTAGCGAAGCACGGGTACCTTGCTAGTCTATATATATATAAAATAACTTGTCCTGACTGACTGACTGATTCATCATCGCCGAGCCAAAACTACTGGACATAAAGAAATGAAATTTTGGGGATATATTCATATTAAGATGTAGGTGCTCGCTAAGAGAGGATTTTTGGATATTCCGTGGCTAAGGGGGTGAAACGGGGGGTGAAATTTTAAAATGAGTGTATCTATATCTCAAAACTTTGAAAGTTTACAGATGTAAAAATTGGTATTTAGAATCTTCTTTAAAAATAAGGAAACACGAATTTTTTTGTATTCAGAAAATCGCAATAGGAGGGATGAAAAAGCGTGAAAATGTGGGGAAATGGGTTGAATGCCTTTAATCAGGATACCGGTACTTATATCTCAGAAACTGAAGATATTACAGACCTGAAAATTGGTACTTTTGATCTCTTTTAAAAATAAAGAAACACGTATTTTTTTGTTTTTGGAAAATCCAATAAATGGGAGAGTGGAAAGGGGGTGAATTTTTAAAATGAGTGAATCTATATCTACAAACTTTTAAAGTTTGCAAATGTAAAAATTGGTAATTAGAATCTTCATTAAAAATAAAGAAACACGTATTTTTTGGTTTTCGGAAAATCGCAATAGGAGTAGTGAAAAGGGGTGAAAAAGGGGTTGAATGCCTTTAATGAGGCTACTTATATCTCAGAAACTGAAGATATTATAGACCTGAAAATTGGTGTTTGGGATCTCCTTTAAAAATAAAGAAACACGTATTTTTTTGTTTGTGGAAAACCCAATAAAGGGGGGGGGGTGAAAAGGGGATAATATTTTAAAAAGAGTGTATCTATATCTCAAAACTTTTAAAGGTTATAGATGTAAAAATTGGTATTTAGAATCTCCATTAAAAATAAAGAAACACGTATATTTTGTTTGTGGAAAATGCAATTGATGGGGGGGTTGAAAAGGGGGTGATTTTTTAAAATGAGTGTATCTATATCTCAAAACTTTTTAAGTTTATAGATGTAAAAATTGGTATTTAAAATCTCCTTTAAAAATAAAGAAACACGCATTCTTTTGTTTTCGGAAAATCCCAATAGGAAGGGTGTAAAAGGGTGAATAATTGGTTGAATGCCTTTCGTGAGGCTACTTATATTTCAGAACCTGAAGATATTACAGACCTGATAATTGGTATTTTGGGTCTACTTTAAATGTAAAGAAACACGTATTTTTTCGTTTTTGAAAAATCCAAATATTGGGGGGTGAAAAGGGGGGTTAACTTTTTAAAATGAGTGTGTCTACATCTTAAAACTTTAAAATTTACAGATGTAAAAATTGGTAGTTAGAATCTCCTCTAAAAATAAAGGAACACGTATTGTTTCTGTTTCCAGTAAATCCTAATAGGAGGGGTGTAAAAGGGTGAAAAATGGGTTGAATGCCTTTAATGAGGATACATATATCTCATAAACGAAAGATATTACATAACTGATAATTCGCATATGGGATCTCCTTTAAAAATAAAGAAACACGTATTTTTTAGTTTTTGGAAAAGCCAATTAATGGCGGTTAAACAGGAGTGACAAATTGGGGTGAATTTTTTGAAAGACAATATCTACAGAATATCTTGGAAACGTAAAATGTTACAGACGTAAAAAGTGGGTGTAAATCTCCTGTAAATGTAAAGAAATATAGGTGATTTGTTTTTGGAAACTCCACTTAAGGGGAACTCAAAAGGGGTGAAATTTAAAATGAGAATTTTTACAGTATATCTAAAAAAACTTAACATGTTACAGAAGTGAAAAATGGTATTTTTTTATCTCTATTAAACATAAAGAAAAGTGTGTTTTTAGTTTTCGGAATTACCACTTGGGTGGAGGAGGGGGGTATGAGTGACTGAAAATGGTGATGAATTCTTTTAATTAGGCTACTGATATCTCAAAGTGAAGATGTTGCAGACGTGAAATTTGATATTTGCAATCTGCTTTAAAAGTAAAGAAACATGTATTCTCGGAAAATCCAATGAAGGTGGGGGGGGGTGAAAGAATTGAGAAATTAATTGACTTAATCGTATGAGAATGCATACATCTAATAAAAACTAAAGTTGTTACAGACGTGAAAATTCGTATTTGGATCTCCTTTAAAAACAAAGAAAAACGCGTTTTGGTGGGGAAACCATCTTGGAGGGCGGGAGTGTAAAGGAGTTGAATTCCTTTCATGAGTACACATAAATCAAAAACTGAAGAAGTTAGAGTCGTGATAATTGGTATTTAGAAGATCCTTTACTATTAAAGAAACAAGTATTTTTTGCGGGAAAATTCACTTAGGGGGGGGGGGATTATTGTGAAATGAAGTGAAAAAAATTAAATTATTTTTATGGGGATACTTATATCACAAAACTGAAGGTAATAGACGTGAATATTGGTGTTTGGAATCTCCCTTAAACATAAAGAAACAAGCATTCTTTTATTTTTTTTGGGGGGGGGGATGCCGGTAAATAAACTTAACGGCGGTGGGGTGTAGAAGGAGGTGAGACCAATTGATTTTACTGTTATTAATGTACTTATAAGGATCCTCCGTTGCTCAGGCGGCAGCGCGCCGGCCTCTCACAGCTGGGTTCCGTGGTTCAAATCCCGGTCACTCCATGTGGCATTCGTTCTGGACAAAACGGATGCGGGACAGGTTTTTCTCCGGATACTCCGGTTTTCCCTGTCATCAGCCATTCCAGCAACACATAATAGTAATAATAATAATAATAATAATAATAATATTCCGGACCGTCGTCAAATGTGCGGACCGCGCTGGAAACGGCTCCTGGACGGGTAATGACTAAGAATGCAGTCTGGCCGCGGGTTCAGTGCCGCCAAGGCACCCAATATGACAGCACGCCGGATCTCCTAAATTATTTTATCCATATTAAAAATATTATAGGAAAATATGGCAAAGATTTACGGGCCCAACTGACCGGGAGGAATACCTGAGCCTAGCCCGGGAAGTACGAAATCGATTGCTGGAAAGGAAGATTTAAAAATGGGAGGAAACGTGCCGTAAAATAATAGAAAACCAGTCAGATCGGGAATTTTGGCGGATTCTCGCAGAAAACGAGTCAGACCGTGAATTTCGGCGGATTATATATCTAAAACAATAAGCATTCAATTATAAATGTCTGTATAATACCGTAGCGAAGCACGGGTATCTTGCTAGTCTATATATATAAAGTAGCTTGTCCTGACTGACTGACTGACTGACTGACTGACTGATTCATCATCGCCGAGCCAAAACTACTGGACATAAAGAAATGAAATTTTGGGGATATATTCATATTATAATGTAGGTGCTCGCTAAGAGAGGATTTTTGGATATTCCGTCCCTAAGGGGGGGAAAAGGGGGGTGAAATTTTAAAATGTGTGTGTCTATATCTCAAAACTTTAAAAGTTTACAGGTGTGAAAATTGGTATTTAGAATCTTCTTTAAAAATAAGGAAACACATATTTTTTTGTTTTCAGACAATCCCAATAGGAGGGGTGAAAAAGGGTGAAAAAGGGGTTGAATGCCTTTAATCAGGATACCGCTACTTATATCTCAGAAAGTGAAGATACCACAGACCTCAATTTTGGTACTTTCGATCGCTGTCAAAAATAAAGAAACACATATTTTTTTGTTTTTGGAAAATCCAATTAATGCGAGGGTGAAAGGGGGGTGAATTTTTAATATTAGTGCATCTATATCTCAAAAGTTTTAAAGTTTAGAGATGTAAAAATTTGTATTTAGAATCTTCATTAAAAATAAAGGAACACGTATTTTTTTGTTTTCGGAAAATTCCAATAGCAGGGTTAAAAGGTGGTGAAAAATGGGTTGAATGCCTTTAAAGAGATTATTTATATCTCAGAAACTGAAGATATTACAGACCTCAAAATTGGTACTTTTGATCGCTTTCAAAAATAAAGTAACACATATTTTTTTGTTTTTGGAAAATCCTATTAATGCGAGGGTGAAAAGGGGGGTTAATTTTTAGAATGAGTGCATCTATATCTCAAAAGTTTTAAAGTTTAGAGATATAAAAATTGGTATTTAGAATCTTCATTATAAATCAAGGAACACGCAGTTTTTTGTTTTCGGAAAATCCCAATAGGAGGGGTGAAAAGGGGGTGAAAATTGGGTTGAATGCCTTTAAAGAGAATACATATATCTTAGAAACTGAATATATTAAAGACCTGAAAATTGGTATTTGGGATTTACTTTAAAAATAAAGAAACAGGTATTTTTTCGTTTTGGGAAAATCCAAATAATGGGGGGTGAAAAGGGGGATGAAATTTTTAAAATGAGTGTATCTATATCTCAAAACTTTTAAAGTTTATAGATGTAAAATTTGGTATTTAGAATCTCCTTTAAAAATAAAGGAACACGTATTTTTTGTTTTCGGAAAATCCAAATAGGAAGGGTGGAAAAGGGTGAAAAAGAGGTTGAATGCCTTTAATGAGGCTACTTATATTTCAGAACCAGAAGATATTACAGACCTGAAAATTGGTATTTGGGATCTACTTTTAAAATAAAGAAACAGGTATTTTTACGTTTTTGGAAAATCCAAACAATGCGGGGTGAAAAGGGGGGTGAATTTTTAAAATGAGTGTGTCTACATCTTAAAACTTTAAACGTTTACGGATGTAAAAATTGGTGTTTAGAATCTCCCTTAAAAATAAAGGAACACGTATTTTTTTGTTTTCTCTAAATCCCAATAGGAGGGGTGTAAAAGGGTGAATAATCTGTTGAATGCCTTTAATGAGGATACATATATCTCAGAAACTGAAGATATTACAGAACTGAAAATTTGTAAATGGGATCTCCTTTAAAAATAAAGAAACACGTATATTTTTGCTTTTGGAAAATTCATTAATGGCGGTTAAACAGGAGTGGCAAATTGGGGTGAATTTTTTGAAAGACTATATCTACAGAATATCTCAGAAGCGTAAAATGTTACAGACGTAAAAAGTGGGTATTTGGAATCTCCTGTAAGTGAAAAGAAACATAGGTGATTTGTCTTTGGAAACTCCACTTAAGGGGAACTAAAAAGGGGTGACATTTTAAAATGAGAATTTTTACAGTATATCTTAAAAAGCTTAACATGTTACAGAAGTGAAAATGGTAATTTTTTAATTCTATTAAAAATAAAGAAACGTGTATTTTTAGTTTTCGGAAATACCACTTGGGAAGTGGGAGGGGGGGGGTAAAAGTGACTGAAAATGGTGTTGAATTCTTTAAATTAGGCTACTGATATCTCAAAAAGGAAGATGTTACACACGTGAAATTTGATTTTTGGAATCTGCTTTAAACGTAAACAAACACGTATTCTCGGAAAATCCAATGAAGGGGGTTTGGGGGGTTAAAGGATTGAAAAAATTAATTGACTTAATTGTATGAGAATACATACGTCTAATAAAAACTAAAGTTGTTACAGACGTGAAAATTGGTATTTTGATCTCTTTTAAAAACAAAGAAAGGCGCGTTTTGGGGGGGGGGGAAATAACCTTGGGGGGGGGGAGTGAAAAGGAGCTGAATTCCTTTCATGAGGACACATAAATCAAAAACTAAAGAGGTTAGAGTGGTGATAATTGGTATTTAGAAGATCCTTTACTATTAAAGGAACAAGTATTTTTTGCCTTAATATCACTTTGTGAGGGGCGGGGGGGGGGAGTGTGAAAGGAAGTTAAAAAAGTGAATTATTTTTAAGGGGATACTTATATCTCAAAACTGAAGGTAATAAACGTGAACATTGGTATTTGGAATCTCCTTTAAACATAAAGAAACACACCTTCTTTTAATTTTTGGGGGGGTGGGGGTAAATAAACTTAACGGCGGTGGGGTGTAAAAGGCGGTGAGACCAATTGATTTTACTGTTCATAATGTACTTATAAGGAGCCTCCGTTGCTCAGGCGGCAGAGCGCCGGCCTCTCACAGCTGGGTTCCGTGTTTCAAATCCCGGTCACTCCATGTGACATTCGTGCTGGACAAAATGGCGGCGGGACAGGATTTTCTCCGGATACTCCGGCTTTCCCTGTCATCATTAATTCCAGCACCACTTTCCAATATTTCATTTTATTTGTCACTCATCGATCATTGACCCAGAGGGGAGCTTCGGCAGCCGGCACAATTCCTATTGTCGCCGCTAGATGGGGCTTTATTCATTCCATCCCTGATCCTGTCGAATGATAGGAAACAGGCTGTTGACTTTCGATGTACTTATTCTGATCATAAACCGATCATTTTTAATCTTTCCTGGGTTCTTTTTCAACAGCCATCTTTTCCTTCGGAGAACGTTCTTAGATTAGAGTAGATTCTCCTGGCATATAAATAAAAATTTAAACACATTTGAAATAAACGAAGGAATGATATTGACCGTCAAATTGTTCACCTCTATAATAAGGTCACTAATACACGGAGGTATGTCATTCGTATCGCCAGAAATCCCGCACACTTGCCTACGCGCGACAATGGTGCTGGCCACATTGTCAACAATGACTATGGCATCAGATGTAATTTACCGCCAAGTAGCGGTCTTGCATATTGCTGTGCGGTCCAGAACATATATAAATAATAATAATAATAATAATAATAATAATAATAATAATAATAATAATAATAATAATAATAATAATAATAATAATAATAATAATGATAATAATAATAATAATAATAATAATAATAATAATATTCTGGACCGTCGTCACATGTGCGGACCACGCTGGAAACGGGTCCTGGACGGCTAATGACTAAGAATGCAGTCCGGCCGCGGGTTCAGTAGGCTACCGCCAAGGCACCCAAGACTACACCACGACAGATCCCCTGAAGGATTTGATTCATATTAAAAATGCTTATAGGAAAAGATGGCAAAGATTTAGTGACCCAACTAACTGGGTGGAATACCTGGACCTAGCCCGGAAGTACGAAATCGTTTGCTGGAAAGAAAGATTGAAAAATGGGAGGAAACTTGCCGTAATCTATTAAAAAACGGGTCAGATCGCGAATTATGGCGGATTCTCGCAGAAAACTGGTCAGATCGCGAATTTCGGCGGATTATATATCTAAAAGAATAAGCATTCAATTATAAATTTCAGTATAATACCGCTAGTCTATATATATAAAATAACTTGTCCTGACTGACTGACTGACTGACTGACTGACTGATTCATCATCGCAGAGCCAAAACTACTGGACGTAAAGAAATGAAATTTTGGGGATATATTCATATTAATATGTAGGTGCTCGCTAAGAGAGGATTTTTGGATATTCTTTCGCTAAGGGGGTGAAAAGAGGGGTGAAGTATTAAAATTAGTGTGTCTATATCTCGAAACTTTAAAAGTTTACAGATGTAAAAATTGGTATTTAGAATCTTCTTTAAAAATAAGGACACACGTATTTTTTGTTTCCAGAAAATCCAAATAGGAGGGGTGAAAAGGGGTGAAAAATGGGGAAAATGGGTTGAATGCCCTTAATCAGGATACCAGTACTTATATCTCAGAAACTGAAGATATTACAGACCTGAAAATTGGTACTTTTGATCTCTATTAAAAATAAAGAAACACGTATTTTTTGGTTCTTGGAAAATCCAATTAGTGGGAGGGTGAAAAGGGGGTGAATTTTTAAAATGAGTGAATCTATATCTCCAAACTTATATAGTTTGCAGATGTAAAAATTGGTATTTAGAATCTTCATTAAACATAAAGAAACACGTATTTTTTTTTTTGTTTTCGGAAAATCGCAATTGGAGGGGTGAAAAGGGGTGAAAAAGGGATTGAATGCCTTTAATGACGATACTTATATTTCAGAAACTGAAGATATTACAGACCTGAAATTTGGTGTTTGGGATCTCCCTTAAAAATAAAGAAACACGTATTTTTTGTTTCTGAAAAATCCAATTAATGGGGGGGGTGAAAAGGGGGTAATTTTTTAAAATGAGTGTGTCTATATCTCAAAACTGTTAAAGTTTATAGATGTAAAATTGGTATTTAGAATCTCCTTTAAAAATAAAGAAACACGTATTCCTTTGTTTTCGGAAAATCCCAATAGGAAGGGTGTAAAAGTGTGAATAATGGGTTGAATGCCTTTAATGAGGCTACTTATATTTCAGAACCTGAAGATATTACAGACCTGAAAATTGGTATTTGGGATCTGCTTTAAATGTAAAGAAACACGTATTTTTTCGCGTTTGGAAAATCCAAATATTGGGGGGTGAAAAGGGGGGTGAATTTTTTAAAATGAATGTGTGTACATCTTAAAACTTTAAAATTTACAGATGTAAAAATTGGTAGTTAGAATCTCCTCTAAAAATAAAGGAACACAAATTTTTTTGTTTCCTGTAAATCCCAATAGGAGGGGTGTAAAAGGGTGAAAAATGGGTTGAATGCCTTTAATGAGGATACATATATCTCAGAAACGGAACATATTACAGAACTGAAACTTTGTATATGGGATCTCCTTTAAAAATAAAGAAACACGTATTTTTTTTTTTTTTAGTTCTTGGAAAATCCAATTAATGGCGGTTAAACAGAAGTGACAAATTGGGGTGAATTTTTTGAAAGAATCTTGGAAACGTAAAATGTTACAGACGTAAAAAGTGGGTGTTTGGAATCTCCTGTAAATGTAAAGAAACATAGGTGATTTGTTTTTGGAAACTCCATTGAAGGGGAACCCAAAATGGTTGAAATTTTAAAATGAAAATTTTTACAGTATATCTAAAAAAACTTAACATGTTACAGAAGTGAAAAATGGTATTTTTATCTCTATTAAACATAAAGAAACGTGTATTTTTAGTTTTCGGAAATACCACTTGGTCGGGGGGGGGGGTGAAAGTGACTGAAAATGGTGTTGAATTCTTTTAATTAGGCTACTGATATCTTAAAAACGAAGATGTTACAGACGTGAAATTTGATATTTGCAATCTGCTTTAAAAGTAAAGAAACACGTATTCTCGGAGAATCCAATGAAGGGGGGGGAGGTGGGTGAAAGAATTGAAAAATTAATTGACTTTAATTGTATGAGAATATATACATCTAATAAAAACCAAAGTTGTTACAGACGTGAAAATTCGTATTTGGATCTCCTTTAAAAACAAAGAAAAGCGCGTTTTGGGGGGGGGGAAACCATCTTGGGGCGGGAGTGTAAAGGAGTTGAATTCCTTTCATGGGGACACATAAATCAAAAAGTGAAGAAGTTAGAGTCGTGATAATTGGTATTTAGAAGATCCTTTACTATTAAAGAAAAAAGTATTTTTTGCGGGAAAATTCACTTAGGGGGGGGGGGGGAAGTAGTTTGAAATGAAGTGACAAAAGTAAATTATATTTATGGGGATACTTATATATCAAAACTGAAGGTAATAGACGTGAACATTGGTGTTTTTAATCTCCCTTAAACATAAAGAAACACGCCTTCTTTTAATTTTTTTTTGGTGGGGGGGGTTGGCAGTAAAAACTTAACGGCGGTGGGGTGTAAAAGGAGGTGAGACTAATTGATTTTACTGTTCTTAATGTACTTATAAGGATCCTCCGTTGCTCAGGCGGCAGCGCGCCGGCCTCTCACAGCTGGGTTCCGTGGTTCAAATCACGGTCACTCCATGTGACATTCGTGCTGGACAAAACGGAGGCGGGACAGGTTTTTCTCCGGATACTCCGGTTTTCCCTGTCATCATTCATCCCAGCAACACATAATAATAATAATAATAATAATAATAATAATAATAATAATAATAATAATAATAATAATAATAATAATAATAATGTTCCGGACCGTCGTCAAATGTGCGGACCGCGCTGGAAACGGCTCCTGGACGGGTAATGACTAAGAATGCAGTCCGGCCGCAGGTTCAGTGCCGCCAAGGCACCCAATATGACTCCACGCCGGATCTCCTGAAGGATTTTTTCCAGATTAAAAATGATTAGAGGAAAATACGGTATGGCAAAGATTTACGGACACAACTGACCGGGAAGAATACCTGAGCCTAGCCCTGGAAGTACGAAATCGATTGCTGGAAAGGAAGATTGATAAATGGGAGGAAACGTGCCGTAATCTAATAGAAAACGAGTCAGATCGGGAATTTTGGTGGATTCTCGCTGAAAACGAGTCAGATCGCGAATTTCGGCGGATTATACATCTAAAACAATAAGCATTCAATTATAAATTTCAGTTTAGTACCGTAGCGAAGCACGGGTACCTTGCTAGTTTTATATAATCAAACAAATGTGTTGGCAAACCAATCTACAGTAACAGTAAGTTAAACAAAGCAAACCAATCCAACATTAAGTTAAACAAAAAAACGAATCGTTATTGCCAACGTGAAAATTGCTGAAGGCTCATATGTACAATATTGACAGTGTAATTATTTAAAATATTTTTTTTTGCCCGCCACAAAAATAAAGAAAGTATTTACTCGTTCATATCTATTCATTTATGAGTCAAAAATTTGTCCTTTAATATTCTATTAATGTAATATTATAATCGTCGCGTAGATCAACGAACTCTAACAACTTGAGTGTTCACTACGTAAATGTGTGGAACGTCATGGAACCTACAGTAAAATAAATCAACCATGGACATTCAAAATAAGATCCGTAGCTAATCTCAGAAAAATAATCGTCAGAACTGTGAAATAAAGAACAACATATTACTGGTGTTCTAAAATCGCTGCATCTAAAATAAGATGGACATTCATTTTTACATATTACCATCATAGACAATCATGATTTGTTATTATTAAGAAACCACAGCATCTGGATCCGTCCAGAGGTTTTCCTCCGGAGATCTGAAATTCTACTATTATCTACAAGACACGAGCACTACAACAATGCTATTCTACAGGAAACGCTAATTTGTGCATTACATACCGTAACATGCCCATAACTCCATTTCCAATCATTGTATAACTCGTAAGTCTCATTGGACGGATCCAGATGCTGTGGTATCTTAATAAAAACAAATCATGATTATTTATTATGGTGTTATGTAGATTTGAATGTATATCTTATTTTAGATGCAGCGATTTGAGAACACCAGGAGTATGTTGTTCTTTATTTCACAGTTCTGGCGATTATTTATCTGAGACTAGCTGCGGATCTTATTTTGAATGTCCATGGTTGTTTTATTGAACATTGTGTCGAAGGTCTTCTTATCATATTTATCTATTCCTTCATATAACATTCATTCCAAAACCATATATCCAATTAATATTATTGATGAATATTCGCATCTAAAATAAGAAAATATTCTTCGGAAACAATACTTTTCAAAAATAATTATCAAATTCTCAACGCTTGTTTATTCCCCCATATGATGTTAATATTCGCATGATGAGCATTTATTCCATTACCTTCACTATCAACATTGTTGGGATTCTTCGAAGACGACAAGTAATACTTATTTACCAACAAAATATTACAACATGACCATAGCGCATAACATCATTTCAATTACTTCGACGATCCTATCATTCATCAATACCATATCATTTCATCCACGCATCATGCTTATTAGAAATCCTTTAAGTAAACAAGCTCAAAATTGCCGAAGAATACTGTTTCGGTTCCAAATACACGTGAACTTCACCATCTACAGCCACGCGGTTTAATAAAGTATTTCTCATGAAGACCTACTCGTGTTATTTGAAACTTCGCTTTCCAAGAAAACTTCCAATCTCGACACACATTTCAAATATTTATAATTATTCCAATAAGAACTATCCACGTAGTGATTGGCACATTAAATTAGTTAGAAAGACCGTACGTCAAAAAAGATCCATTAATTCCTAGTAAAATTCCCGTATCATAATCCATGGTTGTGTGCTCGAACCAGATGATATAGCACATTATAAATTATGATTCCAATTACGCCACTATTTAAGAGGATTATCGCACTCCACGAATATCATATGATGCTCGTCGCTCAAGTTGCATTTAAATATAACACGTCACACTTAACAAACGTGAAAGAAAATCTACATCTATATAATGTACAGTTCTAACATAATGGGAAAAAGGACACGATTTTGGTATTCATCGTATCTGACGAATTCTTGAAGACACAGCTCCATCATTCTGGTCGTTGGAATATTATCATTTTGTTTATTTCAACACATCTTCCAGACCCGCCGAAGTCCAACGCGGTTTAGGCCTGCATGACCATACTGGCGGATACCTCAGTATAACAATTTTCCGTCCGACGTGATATCATGAAAGCTGCAAATTAAATAATACGATGATTATAGCATTACACACCAAAACAGATTTATTTACTTTTTGATACACCACACTCCTACCGAGCTCGATAGCTGCAGTCGCTTAAGTGCGGCCAGTATCCAGTATTCGGGAGATAGTAGGTTCGAACCCCACTGTCGGCATCCCTGAAAATGGTTTCCCGTGGTTTCCCATTTTCACACGAGGCAAATGCTGGGGCTGTACCTTAATTAAGACCACGGCCGCTTCCTTCCCACTCCTAGCCCTTCCCTGTCCCATCGTCGCCATAAGGCCTATCTGTGTCGGTGCGACGTAAAGCAACTAGCAACACTCTCCTTGTTGTTTTTCTATTAAAAGCTTTGCTTTGCGTATTTGTAATTTTCTTTTCTCATTAGCATATAATACCTATACAGATTCCATCAGTCTGCAACCAGCTTTCATCTCATTCATGTACACTGACTGACAGAGCAAATGCAACACCAAGAAGGAGTGGTCAGAACTTTATGCCAAATGCAGGGTAGACTGACGTCACTGAGGTATGCTCATGATGTGAAATGCGCCGCTGTGCTGCGCACGTAGCGAACGATAAATGGGACACGGCGTTGGCGAATGGCCCACTTCGTACCGTGATTTCTCAGCCGACAGTCATTGTAGAACGTGTTGTCGTGTGCCACAGGACACGTGTATAGCTAAGAATGCCAGGCCGCCGTCAACGGAGGCATTTCCAGCAGACAGACGACTTTACGAGGGGTATGGTGATCGGGCTGAGAAGGGCAGGTTGGTCGCTTCGTCAAATCGCAGCCGATACCCATAGGGATGTGTCCACGGTGCAGCGCCTGTGGCGAAGATGGTTGGCGCAGGGACATGTGGCACGTGCGAGGGGTCCAGGCGCAGCCCGAGTGACGTCAGCACGCGAGGATCGGCGCATCCGCCGCCAAGCGGTGGCAGCCCCGCTCGCCACGTCAACCGCCATTCTTCAGCATGTGCAAGACACCCTGGCTGTTCCAATATCGACCAGAACAATTTCCCGTCGATTGGTTGAAGGAGGCCTGCACTCCCGGCGTCCGCTCAGAAGACTACCATTGACTCCACAGCATAGACGTGCACGCCTGGCATGGTGCCGGGCTAGAGCGACTTGGATGAGGGAATGGCGGAACGTCGTGTTCTCCGATGAGTCACGCTTCTGTTCTGTCAGTGATAGTCACCGCAGACGAGTGTGGCGTCGGCGTGGAGAAAGGTCAAATCCGGCAGTAACTGTGGAGCGCCCTACCGCTAGACAACGCGGCATCATGTTTTGGGGCGCTATTGCGTATGATTCCACGTCACCTCTAGTGCGTATTCAAGGCACGTTAAATGCCCACCGCTACGTGCAGCATGTGCTGCGGCCGGTGGCACTCCCGTACCTTCAGAGGCTGCCCAATGCTCTGTTTCAGCAGAATAATGCCCGCCCACACACTGCTCGCATCTCCCAACAGGCTCTACGAGGTGTACAGATGCTTCCGTGGCCAGCGTACTCTCCGGATCTCTCACCAATCGAACACGTGTGGGATCTCATTGGACGCTGTTTGCATACTCTGCCCCAGCCTCGTACGGACGACCAACTGTGGCAAATGGTTGACAGAGAATGGAGAACCATCCCTCAGGACACCATCCGCACTCTTATTGACTCTGTACCTCGACGTGTTTCTGCGTGCATCGCCGCTCGCGGTGGTCCTACATCCTACTGAGTCGATGCCGTGCGCGTTGTGTAACCTGCATATCGGTTTGAAATAAACATCAATTATTCATCCGTGCCGTCTCTGTTTTTTCCCCAACTTTCATCCCTTTCGAACCACTCCTCCTTGGTGTTGCATTTGCTCTGTCAGTCAGTGTATGTATGTGAATGACGATGCTCATTCTCCTTCTCTCGTTGTTTTGAATAAAAAACCCTATTCTATAATGACAATAATATAATTGCGTGCGTTTTTATACTTGAGAATGGATTATTGCCTCCTTTTTAATATTTCTGACGTTCGAGGAACAATCTCCTTGCAATAAATTACTCTCACGATCGGGAATGCTAACAATGGAATGCACTTAATAATTCATATCGTTTTCATCAATTGTGTCCTAATCGGTCGTTTCATAAACGAATTTTCGACCATTTGTAGATGTTCATAGTAGTCAAATAATGCATGAGTAGTGCAAATGAAGGCAAATTTAATATGTATGATTCATAATATTTAATTCAGTCCATGGCTCCATCGTATAAACTGTTATTGGAACTAAACGTGCGCATAAGAAATCAGTTTACTCTCCCGTCGAGTATAGTCCTTTTCATTCAACAGTAGTTGATTGTACTTCAATATTAAACTTCTGGACGTAAATTTTTTAGGTACTATGGGGTTATGAGCTCATGAGATCTCATATATTGAATTTCATTAAAACATATCACTCAGTCGGGCGAGTTACTTCGAATTATCAATGTATCTGGACGCAAATTGACTGGACGCATACTTTCACATTACTTTAAACAGCTTCCCTACTATCATAAACTCCAATGATTCCTTCATCTTCGACTCGGAATCCATTGAAAGGTTATGTTATCCAGATTATTATTGCCTTAATATTTTCATTGTTCTCCACATTTCGTCCATATGTATACGTATTACGACATGAAATAATTGTGCAGATCCGCTAGTACGAATGTTAATTTCACCCCTGAAAAAATTGAGTTTCTTGTAAAATATCAGGAAGTTAAGATCATTTTGAACACCATAGATATTAAAGCGTCTCGCGGCAAAAGTGTTTCGATGCCGTTCATAAGTGACCGTAGGGATGGTGATATCGTTTGAAAATAATTCAGCTTAGATGAAATCGTGAACAAAATATCTGTCGTACCATTGCCTAGTTAGCGATGATATGCATGCTGTCGAATCTATCGTATTTGCAGCCTAACTGCTCTCACGTGTGACCAGTAGTAATGCAAGGGGTTAACTGTGTGCGGCCTGCCTGCTATCGCCGAAACTGTGACGTTATTTTCTCACTTGATTCACGCAAACTACCTGTCTTAGTTCTCGAACCAACTCATCTTCGCCATGCACAGCCTTGGCATTGCATAAATATGAGTGCTGGTTGCACTGTAACGGTGACGGGAAGAGCAACCTGACCTTGATAATGGAAGAACGTACCTGCTTTCTGCATACTCACTCTTCTTGTCAGGGCTTCTCGTACCTTTAAAACAACGCATCTGTGAAAATTTTGCTGAAAATGATGAAGTAATTAATATTTTCAAACTTTCTGTTTTTAATTTCGTGGCCAAATTATTTAATAAATGAATTCTTGGGAACTAAACATATTTTTATAGTGATAGAATATCAAAGAATGAGAGGCTATTGGAAAAGTTAAACACTGGAACTGTGAAAAGAAGTCCGGCTCCATGGCTATATGGTTAGCGTGCTGGCCTTTGGTCAGAGGGGTCCCGGGTTCGATTCCCGGTAGGGTCGGGAATTTTAACCATCATTGGTTAATTTCGCCGGCTCGAGGGCTGGGTGTATGTGTCGTCTTCATCATCATTTCATCCTCATCACGACGCGCAGGTCACCTACGGGTGTCAAATCAAAAGACCTGCACCTGGCGAGCCGAACATGTCCTCGGACACTCCCGGCACTAAAAGCCATACGCCATTTCATTTTTGTGAAAAGAAATATGTGGGAACTATATATCCCAATGGCTGTCAGTATGCCTAAGTGACACAAATGTGGGAACTATACTTTTCAATAACCACATGCTAGCGCACACAAATCAGGACATAGAATATTAGTATGTGCATTCATCTTATACCATACAGAAGTATAACTAATTTACACTGAATACAGCTGTAACCATAATTTCAGGTAGAATAAGGGGTGTACAAAGTGAAAGCCAAACAAATAATAGATCAAAAATTATATATTGGAAAGGTAATCTGAACACATTTATTTTCCATGAAAATACATTACATTTTACCTTCCATGAAATTTATGGAACACAGTAACATAGTAATATGCAATAAAATGAAATAACAAAATAATTCTGGAGAGGAGTAATCATGGAAATATGAAGAACATATTTTCCTCTGTTTCACCTTTACATAAATCCAATTTATTTACCCATACTGAGACATAAATATGTTCAATCTACGTCTAAAGCACAATAGAATAATTTACGATAACGTAAATAGCTTAGAATTACTAATATCTACCTTTTTGGTGCAGAAAATCACTGCACTTCCCAAAAATGCGCGCTCCTGGCAGTCATTACATTACACACATGTAAACAAACACTTCCACCAAACTAGAAACTGCAAATATACCCGAGCAAAATTGGTCCTAGTTTTTCTGATGTCCACACCAGGTAGCAGCACAAATCAAATGTGGGAATCAGGTCACCCAATGGCCCAATAGCGGAAAATAGTTAGTGGGAATTATATCACCCACTGGCCACGAAAGGGTTATATTACCATCATTCACTTGGATTTTTTATATTTCAATCCTTTTAACTCTGTGACGTCACCATCATTCAAATGCCCTAATGGGGAGTCACCACGGTGCCTTTACAATCGTGCTTCGTCGACGGGTGATAATCCCCAAACATGATAAAACTAACATGAAAACAGTGTTGTCTACACCTGTAGTTGTGAGGATGATGCCAGTGTACCTGAAGCTATTTATGGAAGGTGTACCACGGGAAGACTCAGAATGCCATTGAATGTTTACACACTGTGATATGGAGTAAATATCCCAAATAAACTTTCATTTCTAAGAAAAGCTGGAGATTGAAGTGATCTCATCAGTGAGTGAGTTTAATATGGGGTGAATTGCATCAACAAACATGAAAAGAAGAATAAAAGGACAAAAAAATTCGGGCTCAGCAAAAAGAATGTGTGCTGTTTGGGACAGGCGTCTTGTGCACCGCAGTGTAGAATCTAGTAAAATGAAAAAATAGCAAGAAAGAAGAATAGATTGACCCAAATCACCCAGAAAAGAAGGAAGCTGGTATCTGAAGGTCCAAAATATGCAGTATGAGGCTACTAAAGTCATAAGAGGCTGAAAAATGATATTTTTGGACTACAATAATTTGGACTCAATTTACTCAGAAATGCTATTTTAGATGCTTGGAAATTTTCAGATAATTCTACATGATGCAGTAATTGGTCAGTAAGCTTAATATTTTTTAATGTATGTGAAAATATATAAAGACTAGCAAGATACCCGTTCATCGCTACGGTATTATAATGAAATTTATAATTGAATGCTTAACGTTTTATATATAATCCGCCGAAATTCGCGATCTAACTCGTTTTCTGAGAGAATCCGCCAAAATTCGTAATCTGACTCTCTTTCTTATAGATTACGGCAAAGTTCCTCCCATTTTTCAATCTTTCTTTCCAGCAATGGATTTCGTACTTCCGGGGCTAGATTCAGGTAATCTACCCGGCCATTTGAGTCCCTAAATCTTTGCCATCTTTTCCTATAAGCATTTTAATATGGATCAAATCCTTGATGAGATCCGGCGTATTGTCGTCTTGGGTACCTTGGCGGTACTGAACCCGCGGCCGAACTGCAAACGTAGTCATTACCCGGCCAGGACCCGTTTCCAGCGCGGTCCGCACATTTTGACGACGGTCCAGAACTGTATTATTATTATTATTATTATTATTATTATTATTATTATTATTATTATTATTATTATTATTATTATTATTGATGGTCTGGAACCCACAGCAAGACGAGAGACCGGTACTTGGGGGTAAATTGCATCCTCTGCCTTTGTCATGACAATGTGACGAGCACCATCGTCGCGCGTAGGCAAGTGCGCGAGATTTCTGGCGAAGCGAATGATATACTTCCGTGTATTATTGACCTTATTATATAAGTGAACAGTTGCACGGTCAATATCATTCATATCGTTTATTTCAAGTGTGTTTAAATTTTTATTTATATGCCAGGAGAATCTACTGTAGTCTAACTTTATGTACTCCAAAGGAAAACATGGTTCTTGAAAACGAACCCAGGAAAGATAAACAATGTTCATTTTATGATCAGAATAAGTACATTATGAACAGCAAAATCAATTGGTCTCAACTCCTTTTTCACCCCACCGTGTTAAATTGATATACCCCCTGCCAAAAAAAAAAGGAGGCGTGTTTCCTTATGTTTAAAGGAGATTCCAGATACCAATGTTCACGTCTGTTAGCTTCAGTTCTGAGATATAAGTATCCCCATTAAATGAATTCACTTGTTTGCACTTGCTTCCACACTCCCCCTCCTCCTTAAATGAATTTCCCGTTAAAAATACTTGTCTCTTTAATAGTAAAGGATTTTCTAAATAACAATTACCACGACTCTAACATCTTCAGTTTTTGCGATATGTGTCCACATAAAAGGATTTCAACTCCTTTTCACTCCAGCCCTCCAGAATGATTTCGAACAAAAACGCTTAATTTTTCAATTTTCATCTCCCCCCCACCCTTTCATTGGATTTTCCGTGAATATTTGTTTCTTTAATTTTTAAGCAGATTCCAAATACCAATTTTCACGTCTGAAAAATCTTTCGTTTTTAAGATAACAATATCCTCATACAAATAATTCAACTAAATTTTCAATTCCTCTCCTCCCTTTAGGTGGATTTCCGAAAACACAAAATACATATTCCTTTATTTTAAAGGAAATTCCAAATACCAAATTTCACGTCTGTAACACCTTCAGCTTTTGACATATCAGTATCCTAAATAAAATGACTCAACCCCATTTTCCGTCACTTTTACCCCTCCACCCAAGTGATTTTTCATAAAACAAAAAACATGTTTCTTTACTTTCAATAGAGATGAAAATACCATTTTTCACTTCGGTAACATGTTAAGGTTTTGAGATATACTGTAGAAATGCTCATTTTAAAATTTCACCCCATTTTTAGTTCCCCCTAAGTGGAGTCTCCAAACACAAATCACTAATGTTACTTTACTTTTACAGGAGATTCCAAATACTAATTTTTACGTATGTAACATTTTACGTTTCTGAGTTATACTGTAGATATATTCTTTTTAAATATTCACCCCAATTTGTCACTCCTGCTAACCCCCATTATTTGGATTTTCCAAATACAACAAATACGTGTTTCTTTATTTTCAAAGGAGATCCCGAATACCAATTTTCAGGTCTGTAATATCTTCTGTTTCTGAGATATAAGTATCCTCATTTAAGGCATTCAACCCATTTTTCACACTTTTTCACCCCTCCTATTTGTATTTTCCGAAAGCAAAAAAAAATGTGTTTCATTATTTTTAAAGGGGATTATAAATACACAAATCTGTACACTTTAAAAGTTTTTAGATATAGATACACTCATTTTAAAAATTCACCTCCCTTTCACCCTCCCATTAATCGGATTTTCCAAAAAAAATACGTGCTTCTTTATTTTTAAAAGAGATCAAAAGTACCAATTTTCAGGTCTGCAATATCTTCAGTTTCTGAGATATAAATTTCGATATCCTAATTAAAGGCATTCAAACAATTTTTCACCGTTTTCGCCCCTCCTATTGGGATTTTCCGAAAACAAAAAATACGTGTTTCCTTATTTTTAAAGATGATTCTAAATACCAATTTTTACATCTGTAAACATTTAAAGTTTTGAGATATAGATACACTCATTTTAAAATTTCACCCGCATTTTCACACCCTTAGCGACGGAATATTCAAAAATCCTCTCTTAGCGAGCACCTACATCTTAATATGAATGTATCCCCAAAATTTCATTTCTATATGTCCGGTAGTTTTGGCTCGGCGATGATGAATCTGTCAGTCAGTCAGTCAGTCAGGACAAGTTCTTTTATATATATATATATATATATATACAGATAAATAGATAATAGTAGCATATGCTTCTTATTTAAATCCAGATAGATTTTAAAATATTTTGAATTGAATTTTGTTTCCTCACTATATTTTAAGAATAAAATTAACTACCATTCGATACTTAATTCTGATTCATGTAGTCGTTCAATTTAAAAAAGCGAATTTGAGTATTTTAACCCATTATAGTAGAATATACTACAAAATATTTAATTCAAAAAACTAAAATTTGCATCATGTGGAGTAATTTATTTAATTGTAATTATAAAAATTAAATTTCTAATATCTTTGACAGGGATAATGTTACAATTCTGGAAATTAGTATGTTGATGTTTGTGTGAAGAATATGCATGAAATCAGAATTTGAGCTTCCTAGTACCAAATCTGTATGATTTCCAAATTCCACAGTTGCCTTGGCTTAAGTACAGCCAGCCCAGCACTTCCAAGAGAACATTGATGTCTAAGCAGTGTACACACTAAGAGCTTTGTCAGTAAGCATTTCTCTGTCCAACCTCTCTTCGAGGTATGACTTCAGGTATCTACAGGGACGATGGAGTTACCCACAACATTACATAAGAGTTCGATTACGTGGTCACCCTAAAAGGTTTCGTTAAGGCGCTTTGCGCCAGGACGGAATTCGTGAACTTGATCCTCCCGGCACAAATGATGTACCATCGATGGGGCACCGACAGTTTCAAAGTGTTTGTGTCAGCATCTGTGCTATGCTCGTCACGCTAGAGAAATAATAAAGAGGAGAGGACTCCCAGGAACTCATTGAAGAAGCTCAATCCTGGGTGCTAATCAACCTCCTCAAGGACCCAGTACTCATCGCCTTCTACGAGAGGCACCTTTCTCCATTCATTCAGGTTGTACACCTAACAGGCATGAGGGAAAAGCCAGCAAACAACGGCAGACAGGAAGCCGCCACCCAGACTGCCAGGGTGCATAGAAACAAGCAGGCGGGCACGGACCCGCACCCCTTGGCTCGCGTGGAGCCGAGGACCATGAGAACAAACGCTGACAGAGAGGATCCCAAGCGTAACGAATGTTAATACCAATGTCGTACTTATCCGCTTTTCGAAATGGACGTAGACGACTAAGGCCGCCAACCAGGGGCGACCACCAGCTGCACGGACCATCCGGGCGCAATCCAGAGCGGTGCTCAGTATAAAGTATGGAGGTGGAGACGGACACCCTACGGCGTTCTGAGTTTGCCACACAGGTTGATCTTGCCAGTGCCTGTCTCACCATGCAGACGTCATAACGTGCCCCAAAGGAAATTGGCCGCACGAAGATGCCTGCAATCGGTCCCCTACCCCACCTCCCCCGAAGTCCACAGGCCGGGAAGAGGGTCAACGCCAGTACGAGGCCTCTTCCCCCACCGAGAATTGACCACACCAGGAGGGAGATGATGAAGGCCTACAAGGAGAAGGCCACAGTCCAGGACTGTTCAGAGGAAAGCAGTCGGACAGGGAACCAATCAGAGGATGACCTCGACGGTAAGTTACAGTCAAGTGAGACCTTATATCCCCACCCTCTACAGCTCTTGCAGTGTTTCCGCTGGATGAGTTGGGACCACCGACAGGGTAGCTGTGGGCTCCAGGTACGCTGCAATCCCTGCTCTGGTAATTGACACCGCACAGCCTGAACTTGACCTAGCCAGACATCAATGTGCGCTGGAGTACGGGTGCCATCCAGCCTCACATCGCAGTTGCCCATTATACAGGGCCATGGCCCGAACGGAGAGGAAGGAGCCCCGACATCATGTGCCACAACAGTTAAGCAGTTCCCCGGCACGGTAGGCGTAGCCTCGATCTCCAGGATTGGAGACTAGGTACCCGGGACCCCAAGAGTACCAAGCTGTGCAGCAGGTCTTGGGATTTCTCTCGGCATGGCTTAGTAAACTGGAAGGCTTGCGCTAGTCATAGCAGTGCGTAGATGGGCTTATCCGCTTCATAACTGAACTGGCATGGAACGGGCTAATGACTTTGCGTGATACCTGTTCTAAACTAATTACCAGAACTTTCCCGGACCACATCTTTTGGAGGTGATTCGTATAACATAACAGGTTTTATCCGTAGGAGATATACTATTTCAGCCCTTGGGTTTTCTTCCTTGTCCTTATTACCAATCACCAGTACCACGCAACCTAATACCTAATCTGGCTGGTAGCATTCTTGGCATGGAGTTTACTACCGTAGTATCACATATTCCCAATTCTCCCCGTTGTCTCTTTCTCTTCTTAGAATAACCAACGTTTCGGAGGTGATGCAGATTGTGCTCATTGCTATGCTCGGGTAGCAGGCTCCGCCCCCTAACCCCCCTCGCTGGAATTCTCCCTGGTGGAGCTGAACTTCTTCTTGGCCTTTCTCTCCACGCCGCTCATGCTCTAACTTCTTATTATCGTTCCAAGACGGGGGGATAGGCTGAGGTAAATTAACTTTAACTAGCTTCTTGAAGCAAAATATCTTTTCTAAATCTCGTCTTCTACTTAGCAATAGATTTCGTGTAATTCAATATCAGTTGGTGCGAGCTGGACTTTGACTTGCTTAACTCTTTTAATATTTGTAAACATTGCTCTAGGTGGACTTTTGGCAACATTCTTGCGTTCAAGACTTTCCAAATCATTCTGCTCTTACCACCTGTTTAAAATTGGAACCTACAGGCTCATGAGTATCTCAGAAGCTTAATGGCAGTCCCTATCTGAGGTTTCTGAATATTATTAGCCTATTGTCTCTCTGCCCCTTGTACCATGCACTAAATGCTCTACGTTTCCCCAGGCACATAATTACTGGAATTACATCCACTGCGCTGTCAAATATTTCATCTAATTACACCTTCATAGGGAGTACTTCATGGTTTGTACTTCATATTTAAAGAATTGTATTACGCGTGCTAATTAGCAATTATGTGCCGATTTTCATATAGTGTTGTCCGTTACAATTGTTTGAGACAATTAATCTAGTACGATGGAGCCCATTAAAAGACTGTGGGCTTAAAACTAATGTTAATGTTCTATTCCCTAATCGTGTAGGTTATGTGCTCTTTTCTGGGTTTTACACGCCCCCTTGGTATTAATGGTTCAAGTTCTCTATATCTTTATTATTCAACGTAATTTATGTTAATACGAACTTCGTAGCTTATCAAATGGTCTATAAGGCCCAAACGATTTTGGCATTACTCATTAGATTTTGTCATAACGTCCTAGTCTTCCCTGAACAAATTTTAATATTCCTAGTTTTGGCATTATAATATACCATTGTAAATTGGTCGAAGGATTTTTTTAATATGTTTCACTACGTTGGGTCATTACATGATTTTAATGATATAATTTGATGCCCTACTAGAAAAAACTATCATTATTCATAGTATTAGGATATTTCATGCTCCAGAACCAGAACGTCTTCAGATTATGTTTTAGTAAAGAATCGTTATAAATTTGTTTCGAAGATCTTTCTTAGTATATCTCTTGTTGCCTGCCTGATATTACCTTTTTTCTCGCCTTTCTAGGGAGCTGTGATCGGAATTTTGCCTTTGAAATATTCCACTTTTCTCTGTCCGTTGTACCATACACTATATTCTCTAGGTTGTCCCAATTATTATTATTATTATTATTATTATTATTTTTATTATTATTATTATTATTATTATTGGAAGTACCTGCACTACGCACATCCCCCATAAAGCTGACATATGTCTATAGATTATGGACCAGGAAACTGTTGGTTCTTTTAGTGCAATAGTTGAATAATTGTTCTGTACCCAACAGCATCATTTATAATCCACTTGAAAAACACAACTTCTACTCGGCAAATATCCAAAGGAGCTTAGAATCACTAGTTATTGAAATAAAATGACGCCTTGATGAGTGTTCCATTTTGGACAAAAGAATGCAGTAATATGAAATAATCGCCCTATGACAAGAGGGGATATTCCTGAAAATACGATTAATAATTTTTAAACATAATGATGATGATTACTGTTTAAAAGTGCCTAACTTCTAGGTAATGGACCCCAAATTAAAAAAGAATGTTTTCTACCCACCTACATTATTCATTACTGCTGAAATTTGAACGCAAGGATGACCATTTTAATCTTCAATGGTAGAGCATTTGTACCTCATACATCAGAAATTTGATTACTGCTTTGTCTCATACTTTACGTTTTCAAATCTCTTCCCGATTTTATCTCCGGATACTTAAATTATTCACTTCACTCTCTATTAAAAATTGCTAACGTTTTCAGATGGTCTATCAACTCACCAAAATTATTGTAAACTTAATTCATTTCAAAATTCAACACTCAGTTTCCTAAGGATTATTCATTTATCTAGTAACAGAATACATTCTTATAATTACTGTAATTGATTATTAGTTTCGGGTTAGTTCCGGACGCAATCCCTAAGAACGAAGTAAAACTTCTGGACATATCTCCTTTCAACTTTGCAACGCATTGCATCTTACATTACTCTTCATTTTCATATGCCGACTCTAATCTCATAATGGAGATCTACTCCTTTAGGTTAATTGATATGTGGCACTACTCAGCAAAAGTGAAAAGAAGTAACATTATATACCTTTAATTCAATCGTACCGATCGAGTTGGAATGCGGTTAGCGTCGCGTAGCTGTAAGCTTGCATTATGGAAATGGTGGGTTCGAATCCCACCGTCCCCAGACCTGACGATGATTTTCCCTGGTTTCACATTTTCACACCTGGCGAATGCTTGGGCTGTAACATAATTATGGTCAGGGCCACTGCCTCCCTATTCTAGCCCTTCCCCATCCTTGCTTCGCCGAAAATATTCGATGAATTAGTGCGACGATAAAAAACAACAACATATTAAATCGTGACAGGGTTTTGAGGTGTGGCATTCCTTGCCATTCTTATCAGTCAACCGGGTTCCATTATGATTTAATTCATCATAAACCGCAACTACAGGGGCCATTCTTAATGTGCATAATTTCACAGCAGGGCCGATTACCTTTAAAAAACACACAACAAACATAATCAACATCATCAGTTTCACAGCATTTAGATTCATCTTGGTGATTCACACTTTATACACATAACACATGAATGCAATACCAATGCCCATACTCGATTATATTTAATGCGGCAACGTCTTCAGGCGTAATCGCTATAAGAAAACTCCGCGGTACTAGGAACACGTTTTTCCCTGAGGTGACCGTATCTCTCTGCCTGTTTTCAATGACCGGGTGGCTTCCATTAGATAAAACTTCCCCCTTCGTTAAAACACAGATAAAGTTAATGTTCATTACTATTCAGTAAACCATAGAAGTCTTCGAACCTCAAGCTAGGTTTAGCTAAGTTCTCGCCTGTTATGGAGGACAATTTTAAGAGTTCGAAAACCTCACCTCGATGAAAATAATACAAGCCCCTACACACCTCCATGATATATAACCAAGCTAGAATTCTGACTAACACCGTCGAAAACCTTTCTATGACGATCTTCCGGCACAATGTAATTCTGGCTTAACGCAGAAACATTCCGTCCGTTCACGATTTAATGACGATGAGTCTCCCATGCTCCGTTTCTTATATAATTATATTGATGACACGTCCTCGTGGCTGACAGGCATTTTTCTTTGATGTAAAGTTTCACAATTGGAAACTTAGATAACCTGGTTCCAAAAATTCCCGCCATCAAACTGATACTAATAATACTATAACATATATTTCACCCCATGTAAATTACGTGAAAATCTTCAAGCTTATTCGGTACTAATTTTAATCCTAAAGTCTCAAACATTTTAACTGGAATGTCCTCTCTCCTCAATAACTGCACCGCCTGTTGTCTGATGGCTCTGAATTTGAATTATTTATAGACCTTCTTATTAGTCGATATTTTAACCTGGGAAAATCACACGTAATACCAGCATTCTTTCTATTTATATATGTTTCTAAACATGGCTTAATGACTTAAATTCCTTCTGTAAATATTTACCGAACGTAGCCAAAATTCACGAAGTGTTACGACTTCCGAGTGGTTGCGCTGAACTCAGAAAATAACATCTTGGAGCGATCCTCCCTCCGGAGGGATAGAAACTCATGCTCCCTCCGGCGTAGAACAGCAAACAAGTGACACTCGAAAAAGTACTGATCGCTTGCGGTCCTCTCATGGAAGAAAACGTGCGGAAACTTTTACATCGTCCAGGTAGACTATAGCCGCGTTGCGCTCTGATAACGTAATTTAGATCACGGGCTCAGCACCTCTTGAAAAAGTTTGCTCTGCACTGTTCTGTGGTGAAGTTTAGGTTTTTACACAGATAGAGGTTTGCGGCAATACAGGAGATGTGATAGCATTGCTCCAGGTAAAATAGAAAGTTCTACGTTATGTAATGAGAGTACGGATATTTCAGGCAAGTCGCTACATGACTGATGTTTTTATTGCTATATCCGTGAAATTCTTACTAGCGTGTTACAACACATGAGGATTTTTAATGATGTTACTTATTTTACATCCCACTAAACTACTTTTACGGTTTTCGGAGACGCCAAGATGCCGGAATTATAGACCTTCTTTCTAGACGATATTTTAACCTGAAAAAATCACACATAATACCAGCATTCTTTCTTTATAAATATGGCTCTAAACATGCCTTAATGACTTCAAAACCTTCTGTAAATATTTCCGGAACGTAATCAAAAATCACGAAGTATTGCGACTTCCCAGTGGTTGCCCCGAACTCAGAGAATAACGTCTTGGAGTGATCCTTCCGCAGTAGTTCTTTTACATACCGGTAAATCTACTGTCACGTGGCTGACGTATTTTAGCCCCTTCAAATACCACCGGACTGAGCTCGGATCGAACATGCCAAGTTGGGGTCAGAAGACCAGCGCCTCAACCGTTTGAGCCATTCAGCCCTGCGCTCTAGGATTCCGATTAAAATATGCATTTACAGTCAAGGAGGACTAGTTTAAAGTGAGGAAAGTCTGTACGTATTAGATTCATACATACGAACATACATACATGCAGCTTCCTCCATCAAGTTCATTCCAAACTTGACCGTGATCTCTTAAATCTCAGTATATTCTTTTCGGGTAAGAAAATTGATTCATTAATAATCTCATTTTAAGTAGATAAATGATGGACAGGAAGCTTTAGTAGAGTAAAAATATGTTCAGTGATTATAAAAGTATTAATGTCAAATTAGGTAGTCCTACAATTTCCACTAATTACATCACTCTTCACCTTGCCTAGACGCCTCCTAATTTTGGAGCTGCCATTGGTTTTACCGGTTTCCCTATGATCGCATAATCTTTGGTAGTGGTCTTTAAGGATCCAGCCATCCCCTCTGGGCTGATGACCTAACTAGCATTACTACAAACGGACAACCAGACAGAAAGCCAATTTTGACTGATGATACCACTTTGGTAAAGCGTCTGACAAGCCAGCAACAACGTTAACTAAATATAAAATAAAATTAAATTAGGTTACTGAATATGTTTGTGTTATATTTGTTTTTCTGTGAGCTTGCATTCGGGAGATAGGTCGCCAGCCCTGAAGATGGTTTTCCGTGGTTTCTCTTCTTCACACCAGGCAAATGCTGAACAATATTTGCCTCTGCATTCATACTCTGGAGAACAAATGAAAATACGTAGGAGTCTCCATCAAGCCAAATTTCTTAACCTGAGACCATCCCTTACTCAGTGTCAAATTCCAATGTTCCTGAATATATGAACAGTATTGTTTTGTGTTGTAGGCTATTGGGGACCGTTGGTGGAAGGTTTGGACGTCATTAAGCGTTATAATGAGTCGAGTTAGTGTGAGTCTGCGTGCGTGCGTGTGTGCGTGTGTGCATGCGTTCATATTGCACTTTATCAGCAGTTTTGGCCGCATCGTAACCACACCCGTCGGGTGATGTGGAGTACAACCAGCGCCGTAACTATGGTCCATGTTCGCTTCCCATCTGGTGCGTCTGAACACGTCCAATACAAGATAAGCCTCATATTAATTTTAAACATTGAGACTTCAGCTCACAGAGATATCTGGTGACCATAGTGTTCACTGGTGCGCCGGGCTATCTTTCGCGGGTCCGGCTCTGGCTACAAGCCGATCGAGACCCGGGAATATTCCTCTTGCCCAACGATCTGAAAATAACGAGACTTCTGAAATGATTTTAATGGGATGGAAATATGCAGATAATGACAATGAGCTGTACAGGACACTGTCTCCTTTCTTAATCTGCTTACACTCCAGGGTCGTTTTTTCCCTCGGATTCATCGTGGGATCCCTCCTCTACCACCTCAAGGGAAGTGTCCTGCAGCGTGAGGCATGGGTTCGGGGATACAACTGGGGAGAATGACCAGTACCACGCCCAGGTGGCCTCACTGCTATGCTGAACAGGGGCCTTGGTGGGGGATGGGAAGAGCGGAAAGGATGGACAAGGAAGAGGGAAGGAAGCGGCCGTGGCCTTAAGTTAGGTACCATCCCGGCATTTGGCTGGAGGAGAAGTGGGAAACCACGGAAAACCACTCACAGGATGGCTGAGGTGGGAATCGAACCCACCTCAACTCAGTTGACCTCCCGAGGCTGAGTGGACCCTGTTCCAGCCTTCGCACCACTTCAAATTTCGTGGCAGAGCCGGGAATCGAACCCGGGCCTCCGGGGATGGCAGCTAATCACACCAACCACTACACCACAGAGGCGCACACAGGACACTGTACGGTTTCAAAATATTGGCAGCATCGAAATACGCTTCAGAATTATTACGACGCGACGGCTATTCTCGCCTTTTAGGAAAGCCTGATCTGTTTCTCACAATGATTTGCAACACCAGGTGGAGAGAAATTACTTCTCTTTTGAATTCATATGGAAGAGAACTGCATTGCATAGATCTGACTTATTATAAGGGTTTTTCATT
Source organism: Anabrus simplex (assembly GCF_040414725.1). Taxonomy (NCBI): domain Eukaryota; kingdom Metazoa; phylum Arthropoda; class Insecta; order Orthoptera; family Tettigoniidae; genus Anabrus; species Anabrus simplex. The sequence continues at coordinate 580,249,050 of NC_090266.1, read as the reverse complement.
TAAAATTTCAAGCGTTATTTGACGGTCTCTTATCAAATCACGTACTAGGCGTAACCATTAGTTACATTTGTGTCATTGAATTTCGAAAGAGAGGTCTCCCTCATGCACACAATCTGCTCATTCTGTCAAATGAAGATAAGTTTTATTCAGTTTAAGGTGTAGACGTTTTGATTTGTGTATAAATTCCAGATAAAGGAGCAGACCCTCCACATTTTAAAGTTATTCAGGAATGCATGGTACACGGACATTGTGGTACTACCAATTCAAACAGTCCATGCATTCAAGAACAAAAGTGTTTTGAAATTATACAAAAGGTTTTCAAGAGAAAACTAATTTAATAGTTAATGGCTACCCTATTTTTAGACGACGCGATAACGGTATTGACAGTTCGATCGTTTATCACTGATAATCAGTGGATTGTACTATATTGCAGATTTCTCAGTAGAAAATACCGTGGTCATGTCAATCTCGAGCATTGTTCTTCAACGAAATCTGTTAAATATTTGTAGAAATACGTGCATAAAGGACATGACTTTGCAGCTTTACGATTGCGTACAGATTCTGAAGGTCAACAACAATTCGCCGTTGACGAACGCAACATTTAATTTAACTGTCGTTATGTGAGCCCACCAGAGGCTAAATGCCGATTACACGAACGCCGACTTTTCCAACGATCTCATACAGTTGAGCGACTCCCTGTCCACTTACTGGAAGAACAAATGGTGTACTTTCAGGCCAGACACGAAGCTAATTTTAACCTTGGTAGGAAGTCCAAACTCGTGGTATGTTTAAAAGTTGTGAAATGAGAATATTACCGCCCGCAAGTAGCTTTACCACGAAATTCCAGAACATTTTGTGTGGAACAATAAAAGAAGCTTTGGACGCATCTCCACTGCCAGTCCTAACGACATCGAAAGATATTACCTACTTATGCACGTCAAAGTTACGCAGTCGTTAGACGATCAACACACAGTTAATGGAATACTGTGCAACTCATTTTAACAACTGAAGAAAAATTACATTTTGTAGTTATCAATGTTGAACGTAAAGAATGCTTTCAGGAGATTACCAGACTAAAAATACCAACGCTATTCAGATGGATTTTCACTATCAACTGCATATTCTGTTCTCCTGCCAAAATACCTGAGATGTGGACAACATTTCAGGGCGCACTTTCAGAAGATTTTTCGAGACAGCACACGCTACCTGAAGCCTACAACCTCATATCGTAATAATTAGAGAATCATTTTAAATATCGTGGCAAATCTTGCCAACAATTCAAGCTATCAACTCTTGTTGTGACCGTTGCACAACATACAACAGTAGTCTACAATGTAGAAGAACGTACGAACGGCAAGACAGCTTATGAAAAGTTAACGTAGAACAGAAGGTAATAGCTGGGAAAATCTTACATGCAGTATGAAATAAAATTCTCCATTGTTATTTCATTGACGGCCCGGGGAGCTCCAGTAAAACATGGTGCCACGTTTCACGAAGTGGAAACAAGGTTGTTTTACAAGTTGCATGGGCAGGAATTTCTGCCAATATCCTACCAATGTGAAGCACATCACATCCGATTTTCAAACTATCTGTACTTATCTTGCATATATCGGTCCCATTCATTCGCACTCACACCAAGGATGCACATCTTTTTCGTGACTCGCAAGGAAACATCGGCAATGGGTTAGTCGCCGATCGCGATGAAACTTGGAAAACACATTGAGGTATACGTAAGAACGATGTCGACATCAATTTTGGGTGCAAACATTCATTAGGGCGTTAACTACGGGGCCTAAATTTGCGACGTTTCAAATTCCGCGCGATCAGCGATGAATACCTGCTGGCCAATGCTAAGCTGCAACACTGCGTACCTGGAGACACGCCTCTGCACCTCCTCCCCTCCACGCTCCAATTGGTTCGCCACCGCACGTTTCCCTTCTCCTCGCGCTTGACGGCTGCGGAGGCGAACCAATTGGAGCGGGGAGGGGAGGAGGTGCATAGGCGTGTCTCCATGTACACAGTGTGCCAGCTTAGCATTGACCAGCAGGTATTCACCGCTGATCGCGCGGAATTTGAAATGTCGCAACTTTTAGGCCCCGTAGTTAACGCTCTAATGAATGTTGGCACAAAAAATTGATGCCGACATCATTTTTACGTGTACCTCAATGTATTTTCCAAGTTTCATCGCGATCGGCGACGAACCCATTGCCGATGTTTCCTTGTCAGACCTCGTCATTTGGGACGAGATTTCATTGTTCCAAAAGACGCACTGAGCGTTGTCGATTGACTTTTAAAAGACATAATGAACAATAACCCATTTTATGGAGGCAAAAGAATTATGTTTTGTGGAGAATTCCGTCAGGTCTTACTCGTTGTTAGACATGTCATTAGGACACCCATTGTTGAAAATACAGTTAAACGATCGTCCTTATAGTCGTATGTTAGAATTAACAAGTTAACTTAACAGCGTATAAGGAACTCCTACAAGAGCTTCAACAAAAGAGAGACAGCATATGGTGGGACTTTTACCAGTGTGATGCGATGATCAACCGCAACTGGACTCAGGGAGGCTATGAGTTGAGACACGTTGTGACCATACTCTCAGTCCATGGGTTTCACCAACGCCTGTGTATTAAAGCGAGCTTTCATGAGCCAAGTCCGGACTGCAGGTGCAAAATGTGCGGCGAACTTTGTGAACGCTATCACGTACTTAAGTGTAAACTGAGAATAGAATCCTTAACAAAATTCTGTATAGACGACTGCTCATAAGAATATTTTTCCATGCACATTTGTGCGCAATAAAACATTTATTAACATGTGAGGGCAAATGATGATCCCGCTATCACTGAATTGTTACTTACACTGTGTAACGATTTTGAAGTTCAAACAGATTACTCCAATGAAGCGATCAAAATTCCAAAACATTGTTACTGTAATTACTGTAGTATTATTGCCACCATATTCAATGCCAGAGTAATCAATAAACAAAATATTTCGCAATTATATTCAATGGTGATTTTATATCCAAACACTATAGTTGTACAATAATTAAAGAATATACAGTATAATTTCAAATTTTTTACCTGGAGATGAAAATGTTTAGGGCTGTCTCAGTTCTGATTCTGTCCAACAAGAAGAAATAAACAGTGTTCATAGCGCAGCATAGCTTCATTTAATAGCATCAAACGGTCGCACCTTTGAGCAAGTTAGATGGTATACATTTATTATTCATTTTTTACCAAATGGTATGTGCACCCTGCTGTTGGAGTATTTGCATGGGATTTTAAAGGAACAAGTACTGTGGACTTTACAAGTTTTAACCGCACGTAAGTCAATAAGCTGCTATGTAGTAATTGAGTGAAATATTTATTTCAGGAATAATCGCTCCTTTCCCTACCTTTGTTGTATGTCCATAACTTAAAAAGAGAGGACACTGCAGTCTGATCTAACTCAAGTAGTAATTTTGTTCCAGGGAACATAAACGAAAATTCTGTGAATGAGGCGTGTATTACATTTAAAATAGAGACATAATTGTCATATAAAACGTGATGTCAATTTTCGGCGAAAAACACCATACACTACTTACTGCATTATGCATAAAGTGCACCCTCTACTTTAAACAAAATGGCAACGCCTATTTCACGGAACTCATACGCTATATATTCCGTGTGAGTACAAGCCAAACATGAAGGAAAGTGCTTCAGTCTTACTTCGCACGGCTGACACGCGAGGGTAGGCAGTGAATTATACGGGAAGTGACAACGAACCTCTCGCTTCCTATGTCCACACAATCTTCATAACCGACATGGAATTAATGCTATGTTAGTTGATGAAAAAAATTTGTTGCGTAAGCAAAGGAGTTGTTATTATTGTGCATCTGGTGGTTTACGGCTGTCGAGAGATACAATAAATAAACTACGCATTGATCTTTCTAGTCACAACACGTAAAGGGCTTTTATTTCCTTTTTACACCGTCACAAATAGGTCTTATGGCGACGATGGGAGATGAAAGGGCTAGGACTGGCAAAGAATTGGCCGTGGCCTTATTCAGTACACTGCCCCGGCATTTTCCTGGTGTGAAATTGGGAAACCAGGTTCAGTATTAGCGACAGTCAGGCTCGAAACCACTGTCTCTCGAAGGCACGTTGACAGCGACATGAGCCAAACAACATAGCCATTCGCTCAGGAGACCAGCGATCTACCGTCCGAGCAACTCAGTCCGGCTGGGGAGATCACTGTAAGAAGCCTACCTAGGTGTTAATATGAGGAAGATATTCATTGGGGTTATCATATTAACGGGATTGTAAATAACTATTATTTATATTTTCATCTGGTTATGACTGTATTTAGGTATTGTAGAAAGGATGAAGGTGAGGGCGTGTAAGTCACTGATGTGACCTCAATTAGTAGTATGGTTCCTGTACATGGAACCGTTATCAGGATTACTTGATTCGAGAACTGGAAAAGATTATTTTGAAAGCAGCACAATTTGTTCGGGTAATTCCTGACAAAAGAGTAATGTTAAGAAAATGTTGCAAACCTTAATGTAGTTTTAAAAAATCAAGTTGGAAATGAAGAGGATTAAATAGGGCAAAAATCGTTCACAGTAAGAGGAATTGGAATAATTTAACAAGGGAGATGATCGATAAATTCCCATCTGTTTGCAGCTATTTAAAAACAATCGTAGGTAAACAACTGAGAGGAACCTGCCACACGGACGACAGCCCTAAGTGCAGTTCAGTTGTGGTTGATTGATTGATTGATTGATTGATTGATTGATTGATTGATTGATTGATTGATTGATTGATTGATTGATTGATTGAGGGAGGGAGGGAGGGTTGGCGGGCGAGATGGATGGATGGATGGATGCATGGAGTTACAACCACACCATTTTCCTGGCGCGATAATTGTTAATCATTACAAACCATCTTCAGGGCTGCGACAATGTAGTCCGAACCCACCGTCTACCTAACACAAGCTCACAGCTGCGTAACCCAAACCACGTCATCAACTTGGTCTATAAGTGCGAGTTTCTGGGAACGTATAGGAACCAAACAAGGAATCATTAATTAGCCTAAGGTGCTACTGCCTGAGCCGTGCTTACGGGAAACAATGGTCGCATTGAGTGATTGATTTGCACGCAAATTTAACACTGCTATTAACCTGTCTGTAGCCTTCCAACAGTAACTGAAATACCATAAGGTACACTAAAACATTTCTTAGATATGCAACTTTACGGGCTATTACGATTTATGTCTTAATCAGTGGACAGATGTTGCGTATCACAATTTATCTGCTTAAGAGTTCATCTCCCATATATTAAGTTATGGATTCGAATATTAGTGCTGCCGGTTGGAACTTAAACGGATCAGTATATTTGCCGCCATATTGAAGGAATAATTTTCCCGGCTCCACGGCTGAATATTTAGTGTAACAGCCTTCTGTTGAGAGGGCCTCAGGTTTGAGTCCACGATTGGTCTGGAACTTTGCTAACGTTTGGTTACATCCTTTGGTTGAAGAAGGAGGCGCTTTAGTTTGTCATAGTACGTACCTTCGGGGCATACTTCCAGCTCTGCAGTACCTCTAACACGAAGTAGTTGAAGATACCTCAATGTCAGTGTTTGTACATAAGGTTATTGTGTATTTAAAGAGGGGACTTCACGGCTCATATGTATGTTTCTTAATGATCGATCAACATATTGCATAAACGTAACGTATTCAGAGGTAGGATGCCAAATTCTACTTCCATTTGAAACTAAAAACACTACCACATCACCACTAGTTTACTCTACTTTATCGTAAAATGCTTGGTGCTCAAATGTTGTTGTTCCTTTCCGATATGCATAATGATTCTCAGTTTTCTCAATTCTAGTCCGATGGAGCATTATTTCTACACAAAATGGGACTTGATCACGATTCAGGTAGAGGACGCAGGTAGACATTAGCCTTAGATATATCGTGTTTACATTTTTGTACTTTCATCCCCCAATACTGCACCCTACCAGTACTGAAATCAGTACATCGAATTTATGAGCAAAAGTAAGTCATAATTTATCCACCGATTGTCGGTCGCGTAGCCTACTTCCTAGACAGGCCTAGCTTTTACCTGCAGCAAGCAAGCTTGCACACCGCACCCAGGAGTTATATAACAGAGAAACTCGCTATCGAACGAGGACAGAGATACATTTGAAATTTTGAATGAAGACAGAAAAATGGGGAAAAATTAAGAGGAGTAGAAAGTCCAACTTGTGAAAACTTAATTATTGAAGGAAGACTGCACCAGATTTGGACTTAATTGTATAAACTGTGAAAACCCGGTGACCGTCAGTTCCGTTTATGGAGATTAAGTTCGCAAGATACGAAAGGAGACGACCGTTGATTGGGAAACCAAATTTCAGTTTCAGGAAATCACCAGGAACGCTATCGCTAACAAATAATTGCCTCTTAATCCTACGATACGATTTTAACCACACAGGTGTCAAAATCAAATTTTGGACAAAATACACGGTATGAGGTCATCGAACTGTATTACAATGAACAGCGGAGCTCAGTTCGGGAAAGAGTGCTGTGGCTGAGTCATGTCAGGCCAGGAAACGAATAAACGCCTGACACGCCTAATGGGACGTTGTATAGAGAAACTCGAGCCGTTAAGACGTGTGCTGTTCGGAGAGTCATCGCCTTCTATTTAAGTATCATTTTGTACCAGTAACGAAGAAAGCTGTATTCCAAAGACGATAACATATTTTTACATGTTTTTACGTCTCACCTTTAGACAGGTCTTATGTCGTCGATGGAATAGGAAAGGCTTAGGAGTAGAATGGAAGTGACCTTAGCCTTAATTACGGTGCAGTCCCGGCATTTTTCTAGTGTGAAGATGGGAAAACAAGGAAAGTCATCTTCAGAAATGCCGACAGTGTGGTTTGAACCTAATATCTCCCGAATGCGAGCTCACAGCTGCGCGATTCTAAACCGTACGGCTAACTCGCTCGCTGGTGTGTGCTCCATTGATGAATGTTACCGTAATATCATCTGTGTTTGTTGAGGTCACGCAAGCCATATCTCCGAGTCGAGCTTGAGTTGATGTGAGATTAGAAGACACCCCGTAATGTAAAATAGTTGTGCATGGCTATTTTGCTGCATGGTAATTTCAGATGTATACAGAAGAAAACCAGATATCAGTCAGAAGAGGGCGCTCAACTCTTCCCACAGTGCTGACTCATATTTTTAGCTGGGCTAGCTCGTCAGTGTATCAGCCTATTTGCTTTCCGAGGCAATTTATACGTTTATTGTTCTTCATTTTTTTATGAATATGATGCCCATGTTTCGTTGGAATATTTTGACGTGTTAGGTGGCGGCTGAAACTTACTATTACTTGACCCGAAAGGTTCAGAGATAAATAGAAGTGAGAATACTATATAGGCAAAGCTAATGAGCTATTAAGTTGCTGGGATATTTGAGAGTATTACTGACTTCTTTCTTTGAACCTGAGTGAATGGCCTGTGTTGATACAGCTGAGAGGCTTTTAATGGCATAGGAATGTAACTAGGTGAAGGTCGATTTTACGGCCGAAATGAGACTCGAAAGGGGTCTGGTAGGGAGACGGTCTTGTTTATTGCCTAAACACGAAATGGAATTTGAACCACCATGGATTTCTTAAAAACAATTGCGGTCAAATTATGGTCACCAGATCTAAAGGAAGAATGCAGGGACAATTTTATTGCGTACAACCATGTGTTGGTTTTCATATCTGTGCCACGAGTGACGTCCCGAGAGGCCGCGTGGTCGATAATGACCGTTTCCATGTGGAGAAACGATGCATAAATTTCTATTGTATCTGTTCTTACTTCAGGTTTGATATCATGTGTTCGTGCTTTTGTGTTCCAATATTGTTCTTGGGTTCAATCACGTTATGCGTTGTGGCTTTAGCCCAGTGGGTTTATAACGGGTTTGATCCCGTCGCGTTGGGTGTAGCGTAACCACACATTATAATCAGTGTTCGTTTGGGGGAGTATCTGTGTTAGTCTTGGCGTCTCATTTGATTTTATATTATATCATTATATGTGTGTATAAATTCCAAAGTTATGGAATAACGTAAATGTGTGCAGTGTCTTTTCGTTACGTTATTAAAACTTATTTCATTCCGTCTGCGGGTCAAATTTCCAGCAGGAATTTATTTTAACTTCAAAATATAAGACTGCAAAAATGGACTAATATCAGCCAATGAGCTGTCGAGTTGTAAATTAAGGGGATGTATTACTCCATTTTCTTGTGCATAGCCCATTTGAGGAAGATTTAAGTTTTTATATGTTTATTAACGATACTTTAGATCAATAAATTAGATCCTACCAGACACGCAGAGTTCTCACTTCAATATGTAGCTATGTATCTCCCCGAAATCTCGTAAAATATTAAACCTCATTATGAATTGATATTTCCTCACCGGGCGAGTTGGCCGTGAGGTTAGGAGCTTGAATCCTGGAGATAGTGGATTCTAACGCCACTGTCGGCAGCCCTGAAGGTGGTTTCCCATGGTTTCCCATATTCACACCAGGCAAATGCTGGGGCCTTTGTAGATGCGAGTGCCGTTAATATTTGAAAATTTAGAAAATTTTGCAGTCGTGCTGTGTGTTTGGTACACGTAACTGCGTGTGATTTTGTCGTGATTCTCATCTAAATTATTCGTACATCTTTCTGTTTGTTTCGGCATTTCATTGTCCGTGTTTGAACTAACACTACGTTTACACTAGTTTCTAATTTTTAAATTTCACTATCATTATTATTTATGTTTATTTGTAGATTGTTTTATCTCTTAGGGAATATTTATTTGCGTTTAGTTAGTTTATTTTCATTCCTATTGCGGGCTTTTAAAGAGATCATTGTTCTAACTATTTTAGTAACCCCGCATTTGTGTTAACGGTAGGTCAACAATGCTATTGTAACGTGTTTTATTAATCGAGGGCTTGGACAACCCTAGTGCGAAAGATATGGAGCCTGGTTCTTATAGATCCTGACTATTGTTGTTTATCTCTTCGTGCCTGACGTTTACGTAACTTATTATTATTGGGGAGATTGTGAATTGTCACGGGCGCGATAAGAGCATCTTGCGGATTGCTCCGTGAATGCTATTATGATTTGGTTTCTTCTGAAACTGTGTGTTTATTTTTTGGTCTCGGTGATGTTATGTGAACTGGCTCGTTCCTTTTATTATGTTCCTGTGTTTAATTTATTGGCTCTCCTTAACATGATTTTGTGATCTTAAATTTTGGATTTTTCTGGGTTGTATTTTTATTTTCTGGGCGTGTCTGCTGTGGGAACATTATGGTCGGTATTTATTGTGTTCTGTGTTTATGGTGATCTGTCGGTGGTCCTTGATTAATATGTGGTTTGGTGAGATTTTAGCTTCCACTGGGGTACTGTCAAAAGCCCTCGATTTACCATTCAACCTTTTGTGTTAAATTTTAAATTCTAATTAATATTAATATATTCATATAAGTGTTCATCAAGGGTAATTAGTTAGCGACGCTGTATGCTTTTTTGGGATAGAAAGGTATTAGTTATCAGGGATATGAATTTATTTACATATAAGTCAGTTATTTTATGAATGTTCATTTTACTCCTTAATGTCGTGTTTTTTGCAAGTTTCATTATTCATCAGAGTTTATTTAATTTTTTTTTAATTTGGATTATATTTGTAAAGATTTTTTATTAATTGTATTTTTATTTTTTTATTTTGAAAATCTGGGTGTCATTTTGAGGTGAATTGCCTCGTAGTTCCTTGATCCCCTCCTCTAATTTATTATTATGTGTAAGTTCCTGCAGTTGTCCTTGTTTCCTTGCTTCCCTGTAAATGTTGCTGTGTTATTATCTGATTTATTATGAATTATTTGTTCTTTTTAAGTTTATCTTGTGTGCACACTTCCCTATGACATTTTCATCCTAACGTCATTCATCACCATTGTTAGGGGGTGTTGCAACCTAAACGTAGACAATTTCATTGGTCAATAGAACGCGTATATCATTTCAGAGGAATATTTTCAACCCCAGCAGTGTCCACTTTCCATGAATTTTCCACAGAGACAAAATAGTTAAACAATTTCCCCGTTTTTAAGGTATACTTCTGATTCTGGCAATTGAAAGTAGAACGATAAATTGTTTGAAAGTAGACTGTAGAAATGGCATGTTCAATTTTCGGATAAAATTTTGAAGTAAACCCAGTTTATATGATGTAACATGCACTTAAACCTACAACAACTTTGCGGCGTCTTCTTCATCCTGTTATCTTCTGTGTAAACGCTAAAACGGCATTAGCTCACTGTTATTCATTATAACCTCAGTAAAATGAAATGAAATGGCGTATGGCTTTTAGTGCCGGGAGCGTCCGAGGAAACGTCCTGCTCGCCAGTCGCAGGTCTTTCGATTTGACTCCCGCAGGTGGCCGTTATGACGATGAAATGATGATGACGACGACACATACACCCAGTCCGACCCCGCGCCAACATCGCATCTCCGTAAGAGTCTGGATCCATGGCAAAATGGTTAGCGTGCTGGCCTTTGGTTACAGGGGCTACGGGTTTGTTTTCCGACATGGTCGGGAATTTTAACCATAATCGGTTAATTCCAAGGCACGGCTACTGGGTGTATGTGTCGACTTCACCATCACTTCATTCTCATCACTACGCCCATGTCGCCTACGAGCGTCACATCGTATGACCTGCACTTGGCAATCCGAAGTCGTCGGACAAATCCCAGCACTAAAAGCCAAATGCCATTTCATCTTCATCAGGATACTGTAGGGCAAGAAATGGATACAGATGGTCCGAAAGAATGTCCAAATAACGTGCACATGTCAGTGCTCCCTGCAGCCGAAAAATTGGGCCTAATTGTGACCATAAGAACGCCGTCCAGGCCAGAACTGAGCCACCTTGTTGACACGCAGTATCCATAGCAGCCACACTTTCACACGCCCATCAGCTCGATACAACTGGATTGATCGGACCATACCACACGCCACCACTCTTCCATGGTCCATTGCCGATGTTCTCGGGCCAATGCATCGAGTTCGGTCTCAGAACACGGAATGTCTATAGCAACAACATCACACTGCGTTATCGTGTGCCTCATTCCAACTGTTGACGTGATCCTTTTTTCTTGCCATGGATGAAATAAGTTAAAATAATCTTCAGTGCTTATGTTATAAACAAAGAGTAATAGAGAACAAACCAATCTCCATGTCACTACAGCCCTGACGAGTCTTGGCCTACCGCAACTCAGCTTGATGGCCTGCAGATTACAATAATGAAACATGTAGCATATAGAAATGTAGCAGCGGCTCTACTAATTCGCCCTATTATGAACAACATATGCAATAACAAGTATAACTAAACGTCCGTTGCCAGGAGTAATCCTGCAGGATGTTCCAATTCCTTTTGTATCACAAGTGAAGAATCTCGGTGTTATCATGGACGAACGCATGACTTGGTCTGCACATGTCTTACATATCTGTCAAAACGTTTACTCATCTTTACATTCTTTATATAAATATAAACATATATTTCCAATAAAGCTTAAAAAGAGATTAATTGAAGCCCTTGTAATGCCACATTTTGACTATTGTGATGTTGTCTTCAATGACGTCAGGCAGCAATTTTCCCTAAGGCTACAGCGCGCTCAAAATGCGTGTGTGAGATATATATGCAGTTTAAGAAAATATGACCACGTGTCACCATCTTTCCTAAAATTAGAGTGGTCGCGACTCCATGTTCGTCGTAACCATCATACTTTGTCTCTCCTCCATCGAGTTGTTACTACATCTTCCCCATCCTACTTTTCTTCACGTTTCCATTACTCGTCAAATGTTCATGACAGACATACAAGGCCTCAAACATCCAACCTGCTCATCATCCCTCACCATCGAACTGCCGCATATAACAGCTCACTCTCGGTGTTTGCCGCCCGAGAATGGAATCGTTTACCGGACGACGTCAGGGGAATAACAACTACAGCGTCATTTAAAAGAGCGTTAAGAGGTGCAACCGGATGCTAGTGACCTGTGAATTTCTGGCCTTTCAGTGATCGTGCTTCTACAATATCATTACTAGCTATTATTATTATTATTATTATTATTATTATTATTATTATTATTATTATTATTATTATTATTATTATTATTATTATTATTATTATAATTATCATTATTATTATTATTGCTGTTGTATGTATGTCCTTCTGTGGTGGAATTTTATTTCAGTTGTACTTTGATTGTGTTTTAATTGTGTCCTCTAGTATTAATTACGGTAGTATTACTTATGACATTAATGTATACTAATTGGTTTAGTGTGAGAGAAGGCCCAATGGCCTTAACTACGCCAATAAAGACATTTATCTATCTATCAATAAGGAGTGTGCAAGAAAATTAAAGTCAATCAGGATTTTTATTGTGTCACACACAGTATGTTTATCTACCTAAAAAGACATTAAATACGATGCTAAGCTGTGTGATTCCGATTCGCGGAATCATTTTATTGATTTACTGTGATCATTGCAATTATGCTCAGAGTAATAATAATAATAATAATAATAATAATAATAATAATAATAATAATAATAATAATAATAATAATAATAATAATAATAATAATCCCTTACTATAAATTATTACTTTCCCCAATTTGTCCTCTTTTATTCCAACTTTAGATTCATATTATGATCTTTCCTACCGTTGAAAACTTCGCTCAAACTTGCTCTTCTACATATGTCATTCCACGCCAACTCTCCACTGACAGCTCTAAACATAGCACATAGTCCAGCATCTCGTCTCCTTACTCCCTAGTCTTCCCAGTCCAAAGTTTGCAACATTTCCGTAACACTACTCCTTTGTCGGAAATCACCCAGAACAAATCGTTCTGCTTTCCTATGAATTTTTTCCAGTTCTCGTGTCAGATAGTCCTGGTGAGGGTCCCATACACTGGATCCATGCTCTAAGAGCGGTCTTACCAGAGACTTATACGCCCTTCCTTTTACATCTTTTCTGTTACCCCTAAATACTCCCATAACCATGTGAAGAGATCTGTAATCTTCCTTGACAACCTCGTTTATCTGATTACCCTAATTAAGATCATTCCTTATATTAATGCCTAATTAATTCCAGTGTTCCCCATCAAGTACTATCACCTCATCAACACAATAATTTAATCTTGGAGGACTTTTCCTCTTAGTGGAACTTATAAATTGATTTTTCGTTCTATTTACATTCATACTATTGTCTGTTGCCCATGTTACAGCATTGTTTAATTCCCCCTGCAGTCGCTCACAATCCTGCAACTCATTTACTACTCTATACAGTATAACATCATCCGCAAATGACCTTATCTGTGATTCCAGTTCTTTACACATATCTTATGTTTTATGTAGTATATAAGAAAACGTACAAATTCAAAGCCGAGGAGGTGGACTGAAACAGGACAATGAAAGTAAAAAATGTGTTCTATCCCATATCAGAATTCATAGTGCGCTGTAAACGCTAGGTGCCACAAGCGCAGGCACATAACAACAACAACAACAACAACAACAACAACAACAACAACAACAACAACAACAATAATAATAATAATAATAATAATAATAATAATAATAATAATAATAATAATAATAATAACTGTTCCGCGAGGGTACACCCATTCAAATGAAGCGCCTTGAAATACGCCATCTTCAATATTAACTTGCAACAACTAGTGCAAAAAGTTTTGACTTTTCTCTACAGATTTCTCTACCAAAAACACTTATATTAAGCCCTCTAGTGTGAAGAGGACCTATTAATATCCTAAAGAATTTTTTTATTTTAAGTTTTCCTAAACTGAGTTGATTTGTCTTTGTTTTTTGTGTATCACAGTTGTGAACACTTCGATCTCTTTCCGCCAACTTCAAAATTGACCAATAGGACTCTTTTTGTATTTAATTGTCAACCAATCATCCTTTTCTTGTACATACTGTATTTAGTTATGCAATAAAATTGGGGGTGTGTCGGGCCTCTCTAGAACCTTCCTCTCGGGTATAACCTTTTCGAGCCACTTTGTCTTATTGATCGTCCAGTCTGCAGAGTGTGTGCTAATAGTGGAGGCGGAGGTGTTTCGCCCTTCATCGAGCAGTCCAGCGCAGTAAGGTAATGGCAGCCATTTAATAACTAGGTGATAGCCTCTGAAAGCTAGCTCGAGGGGAAGGTTTCCTGTCGTTAAGAATGCAACCTTAAATTTCCTATCTTCAATAATGTAAACTTCATCTTCAAATGTAAATCTCAACACTAGCCTAGAACCTTGACCGAAATTCGGGAATAGAGGGTGTGACACCATCTCGAGTTCCCTATCAACTTGTGTTTGATATGACTAAGCTTTCCTAAACGTTTCTGCCTGTAGCTTTGTAACTTAAATTTTCTCCATTTAGTCACCTCAGTAGTATAGGATTAGCCTCTGTAATTCAGGGCCAGAAGACCAAATAGGGTTTTAATCTTTTGTGCAAATTTCAAGGAGTGATAATATCTGCCACCGCATCATTTCGATTTTTAGGCCAGTAACTTTAACCTGTGTTTTAATCTTCTCACAAAGGCCCGGTAGAATGAGTATTCGATACTCCTATAGAATTCTATCATTTATGTTAAGTGGTTAGACTGTTGAATGTTTAAGGGAGTGGATTCTATTTGAATTGTAAAATGTAGTTTGTGCCTCGAGAGGCCTGGAAAGTGTAAATTTTCTTGAGCAAAGATGCTCTGGTTGTAAATGTGGAAAGTTGCCTTGATGAGGCAATAAGAGTATTAGGTTGGGGACGCAGTCTCCTAGATAATTCATAGGGCACAGACGAACTTTCAATTTTTTTAGAGGTGTTAGTAAAACTCTGTAAATGAAAGTGGGAGACCTGCCTCCTTTATTCTTGAGTGGATGAGCAATGGTGCTCAAGTAACATTTTTTTAAAAATTGGGAGCTTCAAGCTCAGATGATTAGTTGACAAATATTGTTGATTTTCTGATTTCTTCTACTTTGTATCTAAACTACTGTACCTGAAATCTTGTCCGTCGCAGAGCGGCTTGAGCTTCTGAAGAAAAAAAACAGCCCAAAAAACATAAGTCTATTTTTAAAGCTTTTAATGAATGTTCTGATTGTAGTAGATGGACCCATTCATAACCGCACCTTCTTTCACCTCTGTCCAGCACGGAATCTCCGTAACAATAATAATAATCACTGAAACTCGATGCTGTTTTAATAAAAGTATTCTAATATGGCTTCTAAATATGCTTTCAGAGGATTCAGAAACCGTAACTGGTAAGTCAGAAACAATGACGCGATAATTTCCTTCCTCTAGGAAGATATATCAGTTTCCATTATTGACATAGTCTACATTTTACTTTTTAAAAGACAATCGATCAGCAATATTTGATGAGAATTCAAATAAAATTGGGGGTAAATTACAGATCATCACCCTCATTAACTAGCAATTAATTACTTTTTGATTATATTTGAGACGGAATAATGTAAGTGGATAGCCAATGTCGATTAGCAATATGTAATTGGTGGGACAAAATGGAGGTGAGCTGTGAGGGAAACTTGAAGGTTACTGTGATTCGGAAACTTTGAGCAGCATAAATCAATACGGGTTTTCATTTCATTAACACGAGCTCCTTTCTGTACTAATTACGAGGAGCAGGGTGCGTGCAACCGCGGAGATTCATTTACTCCATTTTGTGTAGTATTGATCGAGCACTAATGAGCTCAGTGGAACACGAATTTGCACGCTTAGCTTAAATATCCTTCATCCAATTTTTTACCCGAAGGTGAATTGGGAAATAAAATATGGAAAAGATGAAGGATAGAAATTCTACTTCAGTAAAGAAGGTGTTGGGGACAAACTCGGTAGTGGTTCACTACGCGTGAGCTGAGAGCTCGTCAAGGAAGAAAGCCCTAGTTCTCCTCTGAACTGAAAATGAGGAACAGCCCGTTTATCTAAGTGTTGCCAATTCACTTCTCATGCGTCTCAAAGTCACCAATCCCAATTTTCCTCAATAGCTGACACTTTATGGTTTAGGGCCTGCAACGTATTAACAAGTCTAAATTCACACGTATTTCACATGTCTATTCTACTTTCACTGCACCGGGATAGGAAATTACGAATATTTCATCAGTCTTCCCAACCAACACCAATCCAATAAATGTAATACGGTACATAATAACGAAAATTACCCCTGCGTAATGTTCTTCTTTGTCTTCAGTATTATAATTCCCTTGTTGCCCATATCAAAACCTTACCCCAACATGTATTGCGTACCTTCAGGTTTATATATTTCAGTATTTCTGTCTTGAAACACTGAAAATACAAGTCACAGCAAAAGTGAGAACACAGAGTGGGTGGCGTATCCGTTCCCTTCCTACACCGGCGCGGTGGCCCGGTTATAGGACAGATCCTCGAACTGAGGGGCCAAGAAACGTGCAAATATATTTTCTTAGTTAATTTTCACCTCGTTCAAGTTCTTTAACCATCTACCTTTAAAAATTTCTACAAGAAATATCAGAATAATTAAACAATTTGACACTTCTTAACGAACAACAATGAGTTCCATTTTGTATTGAAATTGACATCCTAACATAAGTTCATTAAAGAAATTATGGAATGAGTTAAAAATAGCACAATTTTCAGTTTTAGTTTTAATGACGTTTAAGGGAAGCCTTTTCCGATCATGAGGGTTAAAGGTGAAAATAATTTAACTGCAGGTTGCTCCAAATACATTTCCACCACCAGGGCAACCATTTGAGTCAATTCCTTTAACCTTGCAATAGGAGAAACTGGGAAATTTATCTGTTAACAGCCGGGCTGAGTGGCTCAGACGGTTGAGGCGCTGGCTTTCTGACCCCAACTTGGCAGGTTCGATCCTGGCTCAGTCCGGTAGTATTTGAAGGTGCTCAAATACGTCAGCCTCGTGTCGGTAGATTTACTGGCACGTAAAAGAACTCCTGCGGGACAAAATTCCAGCACCTCGGCGTCTCCGAAAACCGTAAAAGAGTAGTTAGTGGGACGTAAAGCAAATAACATATGATCTGTTAACACATTTCTTAAAACAGGATGACTTCAAAACATCAGTATCTTACATTCACTTCGAAGAGACCGTTAGCCCTATTCTACTTAACTCCTGAACTGGAAATGCGAGTAATGATTATGTATTTGGATAATATTTTGACCTAGCTCAGTGCAATAGCCTACTGTACGTAGCAGGATGGGTTTGCCGCATTGCTATTGTAGAGAAGAATGGTCATCATTAGGTGAATCATACAGTTTACAAGATCACTTTGTCTTCGTCCTCTTTCCCTTCTTGTTGTTATTCTCTTTTATATTCCGCTTTACCCACACATTGGTAGGGTCGTGGGTGCGAACTGTGGACTTGGCCTTGTTTTACGGACGGAGGTGCTTTCTGTAGCCTATTCTATGGTAGATGGTAGTGTGGAGTGTTTAGTGTATGTAAGGTGGAGTGTGTTGGGACAAATACAAACACCTTATTCCCGAGTCAGCGGAATGACCCAGATTCAATTAAAATCGCTGACCCGCCCTGAAATTGAACGCGACACCCTCTGAACCGAAGGCCTCACTACTGACTATTAAGACAAAGAGTCCGTAGTTATCTATTTTGACGCCAGGCAAATGCTGCGGCTGTATCTTCATTAGAGCCACTGCCGTTTCCTTCCAATCCTAGATCTTTCTTATCCCATCATCGCCATATGTCCTATCTGTGTCGATGCGACGTAGAGCAAATTGTAAAAAATCATTTATATATACTAGCTGATGTACTCGTGCTTCGCTACGGAATTCTACATTGTATACAGAATTGTAGGTTAGGTAGATTACACGTTGTGAGCAAGACTGTATTAAATTGCATAGCTCTTAACGTTATCATAGCAACGCGACGGAGAAATCACCAGACGTCTTTTCTCATAAGAAGACTATGTAAGGGAATTTTCATTGTAATGGTAGGCCCACTAACCTACCATCAGTCAAAATCAGGTTGGGGAATTTCATTATAATGGCAGACACTCAGTCTTCACCTGCCTGTTCAAATCCTCAGAAAGACTGTCTTAGTGGTTTTCCAAACTGAAATGAACATAGATCATTACAATGACGTCAGCAGGAATGGCGTGAGTAAAAGCAATAATTTCTCATGAAATATTGATCAAATGAAAAACCACACATTTTCTCACTTTTAACGAACAATACTACGCTGCCGATCTAACAGTCCACAGTTCCAGAGCTGGAATGACTAGGCTGCAAACAGCCATGATCCGTGAACACTTTTAGTCTCTTTTCGGGGGGGGGGGGGAGGTCGAATAGTGGAGAGACCCAGGGCGAAAACTATGCCCCTTACTAATCTGTTTCCTAGGAGTACCCGATGAGTCGGAAAGTATCATTCACTACACTGGCGGCGGAAAAATCTATCTGACTTGGAGGCAATTTTTTCCTCCAAGCCAGAGGAGAAACACCTTCTTCACTGCTAATTTTGAATAGAATGAATGTAGAATTCAAAAAAAGTGAAGAGGCTCTGTATTAAGAAACGGCTCTTTTCAGGGTAGAATTTTGAGTTATTTTGTGAATTGTGGTGCTATAATTTGGAATATTCCTAAATTGTAATTCTATACCACGTCATACTACTACTACTATTACAAAGTGTCCGGCTCCATGGCTAAATGGTTATCGTGCTGGCCTTTGGTCGCAGGGGTCCCGGGTTCTATTCCCGGCAGAGTCGGGAATTTTAACCATAATTCGTTAATTTTGCTGGCACGGGGCTGGGTGTATGTTTCGTCTTCATAATCATTTCATCCTCATCACGACGCACAGGTCGCCTAAGTTCGTCAAATCAAAGGACCTGCACCTGGCGAGCCGAACTTGTCCTCGGACACTCCCGGTACTAAAAGCCATACGCCATTTCATTTTTACTACTACTAAGTGAGCCTCTGCCTTATGAGTGCACACTGATCATTCAAAACAGTGCGTCAGATTAGGGATCGAATAGCTGGAACACTACGATGAATTACGTACCAGCAGTACGGTATCAGAAAATGTATGAACCAGGGGAATGTTATGCTTCACGACTGCAGATGTGGAGTGAAAAACTCACCTGACCCTCTTGTTCTCCTAAGGACAGTCTTATATTTAGTTCTCAATTGTGTTATACATTCCACGGTTCAGCAAACCTCCATACCTGTCCGCTAGGATATGATATATTGTAGCTTATATAATCCCAATTTAAACTTTGTATTTGGTCTCTTTTACTGGGCCCATATTAATCACCCAATGAAAACACAATTAAAGTTTGTTTTACATTAGAGATATAACGCGCACGTTCACACCTGGCTGATATAATGTAAATATAGACATGGTGCAAATTAGAATTCTCGGCCCGCTACTTGCAGTGATAGAGCTGCAGGTGTTGTTCTCACCTCAAGTCACTTGTCGTATTAGGTGCTACTAGTAAATATTCTAAGGAACTATAAATCGAACAGATATGTCTCTTTTAAAAATCAGAAATTTCAGTCAATGTTGGTAAATATAGACAGAAGAGATACATAGTGTCTGTCGAGATTAAAGGGCATTAGGTCCTTACTTACATCTAAACAGGGCGTACAGTTTACTATACAATAGAGCATCAATAATAATCATCATAGTAATACCAGTAATAATAATAATGTGTCTTGTGCTTCCGGTCTAGCTCCTTCGCCGTACCCGACCTCGGTACGGTAGGACTAACCTATTTCTCCCAATTATTGGCCAAGAAATTGAGTGTTGCTTAGGGGTAACGCGCTAGTTATGAGCGATAGTCAATTTAAAGTAATGTCATAGGTTTTTGCAGATGTTTCACGGCCGAATGCCTTTCCTGACGCCAAGTACAGTATTTTAAACCTAACGCCAGGTTTCAAAAAAACCACAGCCGCCCATTCCGGATACCGATGCTGCTCACTGGCAGCTCAGTCTGGGTACAGATATTAGCAGTTATAGATTCCTGGGACATTTCTTCCACCAAGGGTCTATCAGACTTCCACAGCATAGAAAGCGCTTCCGCCCGCTGCCGTGGGCCTCCTATGGTTTGCCACGTTGATTATCGCCGACCAGCCCACCGGTATTGGACTGACTGTATGGTCTACCCTTTTACAATAGCAGGAGTTCTCCTGGTCGGAAACAATGATCGCAAAAATCATAAAAACAGAAGACGATGATAATGAGGAGGATGATTATGATGTAGATAGCTGGGACGTTCTTAGTGTGCAATGTATTACATAACTTTTGAAAGGGCTGATAACATAATTAGTGGTCGGTAGTGAGTACATTCTTCAGGGGGTGATCTTTTCGTTCTTGAGGGGGTGGGTGAGAGATGGGCAATGTCAGCTTTCTGTAAGGATGGATGCGTACCAGTCGTTAGTGAATGACGAAATATGCCAGCTATGATAGGTAAAAGTATATGAGTTATTCTATTATTAACTCCTATCACTATGTTATCTATCCTTTTGGACTTCGATTATCATCTGAATACAGGGTGTTTCAAAAATAGGGGGCATAATTTCAGGTATGTATTTGTTACATGTAGACAATCAAAACACTGCATTACAACATGTGTCCGGAAATGCTTCATTTTCTAGTTATGGCGTTCACAACACTGGACTTCACCGGAATGGTTTTCTTCCGCAGGTCATTGTCATTACAGAAGAAGTTCAAAATGTCCATCTCCTGCTTGAATAAGGACCTAACATCGATGCCTCATTGACCTGCGAACACGATCCCAAACTCCAGCAGTATTGCGTATGTCCTCACACGATGCCACAATTCGATTCCGAAGGGTTTCCACACCAGGCACCGGAGACGAATACATTGATGATTTTAAATGGCCCCACAAGTAGAAAACGAGAGCGTTCACATCAGGTGAGCGTGGAGACCAAACAATCGGACCACCTCTACCTATCCATCGATCAGGAAACATTCGATCCAAGTTAATGAGACATCGATGTGAGGTCTGTATTCAAACATGAAGTGGATATTTTGAACATCTTCTGTAATGACAATGACTTGCGGAAGAAAAACATTCCATAGAAGTTCAGTGTTGTGAAGGCCATAACTCGGAAATGAAGCATTTCCGGACACATGTTGTAATGAACTATTTTGATTGTCTACATATAACAAATACATACCTGAAATTATCCTCCCCCCCATTTTTGAAACAGCCTGTATAGTTCTTTTAACTTGCGAGGGAGCCATATGAGAAATGTAGATTATTTTTCTCTGTCAAGTGTAAGTTGTAATGACATTGTAATGTTTCATGATTTTTCTCTTTGTGAGTTGCAGTAGAGGTGATTGGGAAACTATATAAGCTTTGATTCCATCTTAGCCACCTGATTTTTAGTTTCAGCAGACTGAAGAACCTAACAGTAGGAATTATAATCAAAGTCACTTGTACAATCCCTACTGATTTTTCAGCCAATTACTTCCTTCAATTTCCATAATTATTAAGAAAAATATTTAGCGGAAATATGCGCAAAATGTCGCGTTCGTTGTGGCTAACCGATTCATACAGCGTCCAAGGCAAGTAGTGGAGACTTGCGCAGCAGCGTGTAACATGTGCTCTGAGGATGGGTAGGAGGGGTATATTTTCACCAAGGTCATGGACACTGTGTATTTGGTAAGTTGTGATTTACCCGCTTGCCGCGCGCAGTCTCACTTAGTAAATGTGTCTGCTTATTTCTTATTGTGTAGTAAAATACTGAATGATATTTTAATTGTATAATCACGCCGAACTTCTATTTAATTGTCAAACATGCGTAATTATCGTTCCTTTGGTGGACATTTAATTATATATTACTATTATTACGGCAGTAAACTTGGTAGACTCAACCTTTACGTCTCTATCGAAATTCGCTCAGAGAACATCAAGAAACTGATTAATTTGTAGGGTTTTTGTTTTTTTTAATTTTTAATTTATTCCCATCCCCTCTCCGCTATAGCCATCAGACACAGGCAATTTTTGTTGTCAGCAAATTTTTGTGTTCCCTCCGCCTCCCCCCACGTCAAACTCCCAATCGGCGCTACTGTTCAGTTGTATGCCCAGCAGTGGCGGAACATTTATTAAATGGGTCCAGGGGTACGTCAATATGATGGTGGATTCCTCGTTTCTTTTCCTATTCCCATGTTTCTCAGTTCATTGTTACCATCCGCGAAGACCTCACGTCCACCAGACTCTCGATGTTGAAGGGCGCCATTCACCGTAGAACCGTGCACTGAACGAGTCTGAACACATTTCCTCTGCACTTCGACTACCAGCTCGTCCAGTCAGAACGCTCCTAGAACGAACAGACGCGGAGTCATAACTGAACGAGTGTGGACGAACTCGAAACAGATTCTTTGCTACGCAGTTAGTGTGGGCAATATTTAAACAATCAGCTGTGTGTTTCAATCTAAACTCGAAACTCGTTAACTGGCTAGGTATAGCAGACCACTCACTTGTTCAGTCACTCCGTGGGTAATAGGACTGTGAGTTTTTACCCTGTTCCTGGTTCACGCGTGCGCATTACGAGTCTTATATGCAGTGGGTGTAGACTCGAGATCGTTAGTATCTCGTTGCCAGAAATATTCATTTCAGGCAAGAAAACAGTACAGCCCTCAGAACCACCCAGTACCTGCTTAGACATTCTCTCTCATCGGTCACATCAATTAACGCGTAACATATGCACGCATCTGAAGTGTGAGGGGAGATGGGGAGAGCGAAGTACGCGATATCTATTATGAACGAAACACACGTGGAGGGGATGATATTTTCTTCCCCGCCTGCCCGCACGTCCCCTTGGCTCGACATTGAAGAGAGAGGGGAATGAGGGGAGGAACCACACGGCTGTTCGAAGGCAAATGGCGTACTGTGTATGTCAACTCATTGAGCGTCAAATTCTCCAGTAGTTTTGCAATTCTTGTGTGCGAAGGCTGGCTGAAATTTTAGCTGCCTCGACCATGAGTTCATTATCAAGTGGCATTTTTCGTCAATATAGGCCCTATTAAATTAAACTACTTACAATACATTTTAGTAATTCATGAATATAAACTAATTAATGCCTATCAAAATATTGCAAATATTCTAGTTGTATTCGATCATGGAAAGTTCTTCAGAAGTCCACTATTATTAATAGTGTTACTTGTTTAACGTACGTTCTTGTTGCTATGGATTTTAGGGAAGTCGAGGTATCGGAATTTGGTCCAATGGAATTCCTTAATATGCAGTATAGCCATACTAAATTGTTTCATTGAAACACTTTAAAATGTTACCGACTTCTGCTGATATTTATTATTATTATTATTATTATTATTATTATTATTATTATTATTATTATTATTATTATTACCTTTAGGTGTAGTGGCGAACTTTTTTTTCCTTGTGGCTTCACGTCGCCCCCACACAGATAGGTCTTAATGTGACGGTGGTATAAGAAAGACCTAAGAGTTGGAAAGAAGCGGTCGTGGCCTTAGTTAAGGTACAGCCCCAGCATTTGCCTGGTGCGAAAATGCGAAACCATGGAAAACCGACAGCGGGATTGGAAACCACTATCTCCCGGATGAAACCTCACAGCCATGCGCCCCTAACCGCACGACCAACTTGCCCGGTAGTGGCGAAGTTAGGACTCATGGTCCTCTCTTACACTTAACCACACTTCATTAACAGTGTACATCTGAGAATAATATTCAGACTCTTATTTTAAAACTACCATTACAAGCTAGAAACAAAATATGAAACAAAATAACATAAGCACTATAAATATTCTTAGTCATATCTTAACACTATCGTTACAAATTAAAAGTTGAATGACACAAAATAACATAAGCACTGTAAACGTACATTCACACACACACATTAACTATGCAAGATTCATTCAGCCTGGCGGGACACATCGAGGAGATGCTCACGGCAAAACGACTTAAGTGAATTTAAGGATTTTGTATATCTAATGTTGTGGGGGAAAGAACTCCATATTCTAGCTCCATTTGCAACAAGGGAACGGCTAAATGCCGCTGCCCTGCTGAGAGGGTTAGCAAGGGTACTGCCGGAGCTTGTTTTATGCTGGTGGAAAGACGATAGGAAATTGTGTTATGAGGATAAGTACTATGGAATATTCTCGTTTTAAACTCGAAATATTAATACTGCCACGTGGAGGTATCTATATTGTTCAAATTTTAGAAGGGAAAGTTGACGATAGTAAGGGTTAACATGAACATCATAGTTCAAGGAGAAGATAAATCTAACACATGGACCGCAGGAACATACTGTATACCTAGAACCGCCAATGCGGTCATTTTGACCGCAGTACTGGAATTATTATTTTTATTCTCAATACGTATGGTAACTCATTATCATCGTTTCAAATATGTATTGCTAAGTTTACAAAATATTAATTATGGGATCTAAAAAGGAAAGGAAACAAATTATTTAAAAGTATTGCAAATGTAATATTTTCCCCATTTATTACAAACACAAAACGTTTCTATAAAACACACCTAGCTAATAAACAAACATTGTTTTTACTTCAACTTTTTTTACTCTAAAAGGTAAAATAATTATTACTTATTATCAGAAAAGGAAATTACTGCAAATTTTAATTTAATGCAAATTATGACTTGAAACCTGTTTGCCAAATCCACGTACCACAACCTATTTGTGTGTTTCTCTTCCTTCAGTGTATCTGCACACGCTGATGCAATTCTGCGTTTTTAGAAACAGGAACTACATACCACATCCTTAGTTATGTCCTTTGAACAAGAAGCACACTCTCGCTGTTTGCACTTTCTGCAGGTAAAACTTGTCTTATTCCTGCATTTCTTCATTTGGCATTGTCACTTCTGTACATTTCCTTCCACATTTGGTTTCTGTATCCACAGACTTAGGTTTCGATCCCATGTGCCCCATACGAAGCTCCTCTGCTAGCTTCAAGATGTAATTTCGGCAACTGATCTTCCCTGTCACTTTTTAAAAATGATCCAGGAGTTGATAGCTGCCAAGTCAAGAATATTATAAAATACATGAACAGGTCATCTTCGTGTAACGGATCCAACAGTATATTTTCTCCCCATTTGATCCACCAGGTCCACACCATATTTTGTATTGTTGTTGAAGTCATCTGTTTCGGGAATATTTCTAGGATTACCTTGAAGTTCGACTTCAGAGTGCAAAGTACTGCACAGAAAGACGTTCTTGTTTCGTTTACCGTGATAAACTGTAAGTGGGTCAGTGGAATGTTTCAGGAGAGTTGAGTCTTAAGGATTAGCTTTCATAGCCTCTATAGCTTTAGGAATTTCTCTCCTTCGTCGTCTAATGGTTCCAACAATATTCGTACCGTTACTTTTCAACGTCTTACCAAGTTTCACTGTTGTAAAAAGTTATCTGTAGTCACGTTTCGCCCCTTCTTTTGATGCGGCTCCATCAACTACATTACTACACTTTCGGGAAGAGTCTCTTCACATGGTCTGAGGTCGTCTTTTACTAGGTAAGGAAACTCATTGCAGGGATACTTTGAGTCAACGTCCACAAGAATCCAAAACTTAATTCCAGATTTATCTGGTTTGTTGGGCATGTACTGTAAGAATGGGCACCTCGTTTTGCTTGGCAAAAGCTGCTCATCAGCAGGCAGATTTTCATCTGGAATGTAAGTCAATTTCCAATTTTCAATTAATGTGCTCCATGCTTTTGATAATAACGCAAATTTATCAGTCTTCAAACATTCTGATCTTGTAGTTCTGACGCCGAAACGCAAAAATCTTAGGATTTCTCGAAAACAGTTCCTGTCCATTGTTTCATTGAAGAATTGTGACCCCCCCACTTTTAGACCAGAGTTCATAAAGTTTAGTGCTACTGGCTCCAAGAACACCACGAGCATACACTAAGACAATGAATGCCTCCAGTTTTTTCTAAACTTCATCATCATCATCATCATCATCATCATCACAGGCGCGGCAGCCCCTTGTGAACCTTGGCCTTCTGAAGAAGTTTTCTCCATTCTTTTCTCTTAAGTGCAGAGCTCCTCAAATTCTTGATTCCAATTATCCTTACATCCTCTCTAACCCCTTCTTCCCACCTTAACTTTGGTCTACCAAGTTTACTGTTTCCTTCTGGCACCGTATTAAATATCTTCTGTATCATTCTGTCATTAGCACGCAGAACATTTCCTGCCCACTCCAACCTTCTGATCTTTATACAGTTAACAATGTTTGGTTCGTCATATAAATTATACAATTCATGATTATATCTTCTTCTCCAGACACTATTTCCTTCCACTGGCCCAAAAATTTGCCTCAAAAAGCCTTCTTTCAAATATACCGTGCTGTCATCAGATTTTGAGAGTGTCCAGGTCTCAGCACCATATGTTAATACAGGTTTTACTAAAACTTTATACATCAGAACTTTAGTTTTCCTGAACAGCAGCTTAGACTTAAGATGTTTTATGTGACCATGATAGCACTTGTTAATAGACAGTATACGTTTTTGGATTTCAGAACTAACATTGTTCTTGGAATTAACTTCTCATCCAAGGTAGGTAAAGCTACACATAACATCAAACTAATACCAGCCAATTTCTATGAATGTAGACCCAGTAGGGTAGTCTTTCTTGGTTACGGTCATGTACTTAGTTTCCCTGCATTAATCTGTAAATTGTTCTTTCCTGCTGCCTTTTCGAGGCTTGTGAAAGCTCCTTTCAATGCTCTTGGTGTTCTTGCGATTATATCATTATCATCTGCATATCCCAAAATCTGAACTGATTCATATAAAATGGTTCCCCTTGTGTCGATACTCGTATCTCTAACAACTTTCCCCAAAGCTCCGTTCTTGTTCGTTACAGCACTTGATAACAAATTCTGGATCCTAATTTGATTACGAGTATTTTCTAAGGTAGCTTTCACAAGGGTGATCAATTTATTAGGGATCTCAAACTCTTCCATTGCTACATAGAGATTACTTCTATCATTGCTGTCATAGGCTGATCTGAAGTAAATGAAGAGATGGTGTGTTTCAGTTCCGAATTCTTTACATTTTTCAAGTATCTGGCGAATTGTTAAGATCTGATCAATAGTAGATCTTCCTTGGCGAAATCCGCATTGATAGCTACCAACCGCATTTTCCACGTAACGCACCAAACTGCTAAAGAGAATATTGGAAAATATTTTATAAGCAATTGATAATAAGCAGATACCTCTATAGTTAGAACACATCATGATATCACCTTTCTTATGTATCGGGCAGATGATACCTACGTTTAATTCATCAGGTATTGTTTCAGCTACCCATATCTTGGCCACTAGTTTGGGAAAATGTTAAAAAAATTCTTTTCCGTCATTTTTCACAAGCTCTGATGGTATTAAATCCATTCCCGGGGATTTGTTTTTCTTTAACTTCTTAATGCCAAGCTCAACTTCCTCAGTAGTATGTACCGGTACTTCTATGTCTGAGTTTATTGTATTTACAGAAGGTCAGGTTACTCGGTTATTACCTGGACTTTCAATCAACAGTTCATCAAAAAACTGGGCCCATCGTTCTAGTATTGCTTCCTCACGGTCCAGTATTATACCATCTTTACCTCTACACAAACTTGTTCTACATTGGAAATCCTTACGACTTTTATTTAACTTCTGATAGAAAGCTCTCGCATCATTCATCCCTTTGAACCGTCCCATTTCTTCTAATTCTTTCCTCTCATACTGTCCCTTTCTCTTGTGCAATCTCTGTTCTTCTCTTCTGGATGTTCTATACTCTACCACTGCTTTTCGGGTGTGGTTCCTCTGTTTCATTCTCTTGTATGCTTCATTTCTTGAGGTTTTTGCTCGTGCACACTCTTCATCAAACCAGCTGTTGGGCCAGACTTTATCTTCCCCTCCTAAAACTTCATTTGCAGTTGTTAATAGTGCGTGCTTAAGATTCTTCCGGAATCATATCAATACCCTCACTATTAGAGAAAGCGGTCAGGGCCTCATAAAGCAAGCTAGCATATCTGAGAGAAGTTTTGGGCTCCTTCAGCCGAGCACTGTTGAAAAAACTTGCATTGAATCCATGTACCTATCTTGCATTAGATATTCGGCTTCTAATAGTTGCTACCACAAGGTAGTGGTCAGAGTCAATATTGGCCCCCCTATAACTTCTAACATCCATCAAGTTAGAGAAGTGTCTTGCATCTATTAGGAGGTGGTGAATTTGGTTAAAAGTACTTCCATCTGGAGCCTTCCATGTCATTTTATGTATGCCCTTGTGATTAAAATTTGTACTTCCCACTACCATATTCCTTGAGGATGAAAAATGTATAAGCCTGATTCCATTATCATTAGAAATATCATGCAAGCTGTATTTTCCAATACAAGGTCTGATTCGTCCTACTTTACTATCCTCGCATTCAAATCCCTGAAGATTATTTTGCAGTCTGCTCTTGGGCACTCATTATAAATTTCATCCTATTCATCGTAAAATGAATATTTACCTCCGTCGCTCTTCTCTTCAGTTGGAGCGTGAGCACAGATGAGACTGTAATTGAATACCTTCCATCTAATTCCAGAACTGCACAATCTATGAGCTTTTGCCCGAAAATCCATTATAAGATGTATTATCTGCTTATTGACAATAAAGCCAGTACCAAGCATGTGATCCTTCATCTGGCAGCTATAGAAAACCATGTGATTTCTTCTCTGTATCACTCCTTTACCTATCCATCTGACTTCTTGAATAGCAGTCGATACTCATTCAGCTGATCGAGCAATAGAACAACTTTCTTAGGTTTCCAGCTTGGTAAAGAGTTAAAACATTCCACGAACCAATTCTCAAGTCCTTTACACGTTTGCGAGGTCGTAGTAGAAAGGTCAGGCTGCTATTTCTTCTTCAGATTTCGTAACGAGAATTTTTTTACAGATTGGATTGTCAGGCCAACGCCAACCCCCAGCAATCCTGGACCGATGTTTTCTTTCGGAGTTGTTTCACTTAGCTGGTGGGTCCCCATTTTGAAGCGTCTGGAACTCGCTTTTTCGCCCTTACATTACTTAGCCGTGTACACGTAATGTACCCGTTGCCAAGGGGCCACGGCTTGGACATGCATGTATCGGACTTGGTAGGAATAAATGGCATTACCTGTGCTTCATTTGTACACTTCTGCCAGCAAGAAGTGAAACCACAGGACCATATATTACCCCTTCGGCCCCCTTTTCTAAACTTACACTCCACAATTTATCTCCTAGAACAGGTTTTGCTTCAGTTACCGTACAGTGCTTGATGTGTTTCAAGATAGATTCATCAATAAAAAGACGCCATGCACACGCTATACTGTCGTCAGAAACATGCCGCTTTGAATATGGAGTAGATCCTGGATTTTTTCAAGATCATCAGATGTTCTGACAAGCCACCCTGCCAAGTGTAGTCTTCACAAACTCTCCTACAGTCCATTCCGTGATGCCATCTGTACCTAGTAACAAATTACTTGGTCCTGGGAGGCTTGTGTTTATGCGTCCCCTCTTATTTCCAGTTTATATATTACATTTTCTACTGCTGTAATAGAACAATTGAAAACTTTCAGTTCTTGGCCTACACCAGGCATAAATGCAGTCTAAATTCTGAATTTTAGTACCGAACTTGAAATGTTGACGTCAAAATAACGTATATCATTAGGGAATTGTGACAGCGGAAGAATGTTCGCTACTCTCAGAGGAGAGTGACCCATTAGCTCCCATAACCGCCTTTAGAAAAATGAATAAAGAAGACAATGTACAATGGCCGTACATAGACTATCAGAGTTTCAGAGTTGTTGATTATTGCAGGGAGAATAATTTTCAAACAAGTGTTATCTCAGCCAGAGGAATAAGCACATGTTCTAACACATTTTATTATGATGATCAGTACAGCGGTCAAAATGAGCACTCCGGCGGTTCTAGGCATACTCGTTACCTACGCCCTAATCAATGACGCAAAATTAATTAAATTTAATGCGGATGATTCTGAACGGTAATCAGGAAAAGTCGCTGAAGCTCTTTGCAATATGACAGAAAATGTGGTCAAAATAAGGCATTGAAACTTGTAGCGGTCATTTTGACCACTTCGGTGGTTCTAATGCTAATACGTGAGTTCATAGCACATTTTAATATGTTTAGTTCTTCTCTTGTGGCATCAATTGGTACTACGTCACAGTAGGAAAACATAGAGAGGATAAGAGTATTTAAAAGCCTAATTTTCATGTTTAGTGGCAGCATATTTTAATGATATTTTAGTGGGTGAAGGGAGGCGTACACTTTTCTTCAGATATTTGTAATTTGCTCTCCGCAGTTAAGATTTCTTACCGAGTTTTCGTACGGAACAAATTTACCAGTTAAAGTTAGAGGAGGAAATATGTTGTCTCTTGCCACACTGATTTGTTTCATCTGCCAAACAATAATAGTTTTAGATTTTTATTGATTGATTAAAATATACTTTTCATGAGTGTATGCACAGACATTTTTAAGTCAGAGTTCATGTAACCTATTGCTTGATTGATGTCCGAAATTTGTGAACAATAATAGATTTGTAGATCGTCAGCATACCAGTGGTATTTACAGTGTCTTAGCAGTGTCGATATATCGTTAATATAGATAACAAAGAAAAATGGTCCAAGTACTGAGCCATGTGGAACTCCTGAATATTTCATTATCCATTCAGATGACCTATTCTGAAGAATTCTTCCAGTAGGATATGAGGGAAAGAATTCTACAGCTGTCTGTCCAAGGTGAAGTGATTTTAATTTAGCAACCAGTACTTGTGTATTTAGGGTGTCAGAGGCTCTGCTAAAATCAAGAAGTGTAAGTAACGTCACTATCCTTTCGTCCATAGCACGTCTCATGTCATCTGTAACTTTCAGCAGGGCAGTGGCCTTTGTGTGTCCCTTTTTGAAACCAGATTGTAAAGGGTCAAATAGCTTGTATTTATTCAAATAGTTGGTTAATTGCACGTGCATTATGGGTTCAAGAGGCTTGGAGAGAGACGAAAGTATGCAAACATGTAGATAATCTGTTATAAGTAGAGGCGAGGAAGTTTTGGGAACAGGCTTTATAATGGCATTTTTTCACATTTTTGGAAAGAGGCCACTTGTGAGGCACGTGTTTTATGTATGAGTAATGGAGGGAAGAATAATGTCAGTTATGTGTTGTATTATGAGTGTGGGTATTTCATCAGGTCCTGCAGTAGATTATGTGATTGATGATACCTCGCGTTTCCCGTCAATCTCTGTGATTTCGCAAAAATGAAGGAATGGCGTATTTGGTGGTGGCTGGTTCAGAAGAGAATTTATAATCTGTGATATTGTCTGCATATCCGGTTTAATTTTTATTTCAGAAAAATGAGCATTTGCAGTAATATCTGCAGACAGATGTCTGGATTACATGGTTGGGGCAATGCTTCCACAATTCCAATGGAACAAAGTTGTTTCCAAGTGTTTGACATATTTACTTTTCCAGCCAGGTGGTTGTAAATATAAAATTTCTTATTTCGACTTATTATTTTAATTGTATTCGGAAGCGTCCGATACTGTTCAACCGCACTGGGAGAGAGTGTGAGTCTGTAGAGCCGGTGTAACGCGTCACTGTGAGACATCATTTGTTTAATGTCATTGGTCAGCCATAGAGAACGAGATCGCGAGACTTTGGCCGTACGCCTAGGTGCATGTTTATCCAGGAGACTGCTGTTGGGTGCACAATTATCCTTGTAGTAAATGTGCTTTCTATGGTGGGTTCCAATAACCATCTGAATTATTTGTTTAAATATTTCATGTGTTAAATATTAATTTCTATCTAATACAGTTCCACCATTTATTTAATTACTTTATATTATTTAACAAATTTTATTGATCCATTAATCACATATAGAAGTGGAAGATGCTCAAATTGCGAAATTATTTAGTTCTAGAGGATACATATTCGTTACATGACCCTTTAATCCATACTTCAGAATAATACTGGAAAACTAAGTTTCAATCTCTTCATCTATTTCTGCTTTAACAGAAACCATCGCTACAGCATTAATCCATGCGCTACCGTTGAAAGGACGGCATTAGTCATACCTTGTCGGATATTATATGATCGATTTCCCGATTCTGATTGCAATATCTCTGCATGTAACCTAATCACGTGCAATTGTTTAGAAGCATTTCATTTAATTTCGCTGTACAATACGAAACATATTGATAGGCACCCCTCAAACGACTAACTCCTTTGTAAGTGCCGCACCCCTCCGTCGTTCTGCCTGATAAATTGATGTAAATGGCTCAAATCTAAGTGATGATTTGAACGTAGGTTGCATACACAATTAGGGGATAATTGATTTTCCGGTCACAAATGCTGACTTCATCAGAAGTGGAATTCACCAGTGCGATATCCAGAACAGGGCAGGCAACTATTGGTCAGAAACAAAACAAAAAAATTTGTTGATTTTCTCTGAAAATAAATCTATAACTTTAGATTAGATTCAGATGAGTTTCAGTCAAGAAAATAATCCGTTGTTCATATTTGACTCGACTCATTAACCTCAGCGATATACTTATAAAACTGCTTGTAGCGTACACCTCTGTGCCAGCATTCACAGCTCTCAAACTTTAAAAATATATAAATTTATTCCCCTTAACTCGTCATTCTTTTCAAACACTCTGTCACCTGTATATGTAAAGATATAAGGCAATTTGTTGGAATTTCTGAAGAAGTAAAAACCATCCGTAACGTTGTACACTGATGGAAGAGACAATGTGGGGGCAGCGTTCCTGCTTCTTACCACAGCCCTCTAGTTCGATTCCCGGTTCCTCCATGAATTTTCATTCTGGACGGAGAACTAGAATGGGTTCACTCAGCTTCGGGAGTTTAACTGAGGAGCTGTATGGTGGAAGAGGCAGCTGATTAATGCAAGAAAGCCAATTACTAGAACTAAAGAATTTTTCACACTGACCACGGGATACTCCTGTATCTATAAGCCATCTGAGTGGGCAGGAGATTTCTTGGCAACTCAAGGCACTTAATATGTGACTTATATAAAATGGTTTCTTCAGTTCACGGCAGGGATGCGTGATGAACTGGGAACTGATTTAACGAATGTATGTACTCCTACAACATAGCAATAAACATTTAGTATATTGAGACGTACAAAACAATCATCTCAGTCATACGATTTAAATGGAAATGCCGTGTATCGATATACAGGTGTAAGAAAACGTGCGATCTGTGACAATTATAGTACACTGAATGATCTTTACTCAAGCTACCATGAAATTATAATATTGACAGAAGAATAAACATTTAGATAATTCTCAGTTACGTTTGTCGCAATTCACTCATGAAGGTACACATAATCCATCATCATTATGTTTACATTACTTGTCCCGCTTAGTGACAGGGTTCGCTCACCATTTGATTGGGCCAACTGAAATGTCACTTGACACTTCCGCTATGGCTGGGCGTAGCTTCTTGGCTGTGTATTGAAATGCTGCAATCAACTTCTCCATGACACAATCGTCTCGAACTTCTAAAGAAATGAAATAATGTTGTAAGCACTGCATGGTTCTCTGGAAGTTCAAGAAAGCGAAATTGAGATGGTATTTATTCTCAAGATGTATCTCAACTGAGATCCGAGCAGTACGAAATTGTGCTTAAATTTCGCTTTTAGGTTTTGGTTATTTCGACTATCGCGAACACTCCTCTGTAGAGAAAGCGATCAAGTTCTTCCAGGTAGACTCAGAGGTCTGATTGGATAGTAATTGGCATACGCAGCAACACAGGCCAGAAATAAATATAGTGATGCTCTGTTTCACGTCGGTCCATTTACACCCTGCTATAACGATCATATTTGATAGCAATGTGATCAACCCGCTGCATCCCAACTTCGCAAGCACCACAGCTTAAGTCAAGGTCACTTGCGTCAATTACTTTTCCTGGTTCCATTTACTCCAAAGCAGTTTTCATTACGACGATACAGATTTTCTTAAAATTTTGAGTCTCGAATGGTTCATGGTGTGGGTAACTGCAGTGACGTCCTAGTCCGTGAACCAAAGGCAACGGCTGAGTGGCCCAGTAGGTAGTCCGAGTGTCGGGATACCAAATGCTACGGAATGGAAATGGATTTCAATGGGGAGCTATTAATATTAATATTAATGGGGCATATCGAAGAAAGACAGTAGAACTGGCTGAGTCAGCAAAGAGGATGCATCTGGATGTGCTAGGAGTAAATGATATTTGGGTAAGGGGAGATACCGAGGAAGGGACAGGAGATAATAAAGTGTACTTGACGGGTATTAAAGCGGGAAGGTCAGAGTGTAGGGTAGGGCTGTTCATCAGGAATACTATTGCACACAACATAGTTTCTGTTAGGCAAGTAAATGAGCGAATGATCTGGGTAGATTTGGCAGTTCGAGGAATTAGGACGAGAATTGTATCAGTGTATTCATCATGTGAGGGTGCAGATGAGGATGAAGTTGGCAAGTTTTATGAAGCATTGAGTGACATCGTAGTCAGGGTCAAGTGCAAGGAGGGGATTGTGCTAATGGACGATTTCAGTGCGAAAGATGGAAATAGAATACGAAAGGATGATTAGTAAATGTGGGGAAGATGTGGAAAATGATAGGAATGGGAAGCGTTTGCAGGATTTCTGTGCTAGTATGGGTTCAGCAGTTACGAATACATCATACAAGCATGAGGCTATTCACAGCTACAAATGGGAGGGTATGGGTACCAGATCCGGAGGAAGTTGGATGAAAACCAGTGTGGTTTCGGGCCACAGAGGTGGTGTCAGGATCGAATTTTCAGTATGCGCTAGATATCTGAAAAATGCTACGGGAGAAACACGCAGTTACATTTATGTTCCGTAGATCTAGAGTAAGCGTATGATAGGGACCGAGGGAAACGATGGTCGCCATGCTTGTGGACTATGGGATTCAGGGTTGATTACTATGATGAATCAATATGTTGACAATTGGGCTCCAGTGACAATTGATAGTAGAATGGGTTCCTGGCTCAGGGTACTTACAGGGATTAGACAAGGCTGTAATCTTTCACCTTTGTTGTTCGTAGTTAACGTGGATCATCTGCTGAAAGGTATTATGTGGCAGTGTGGGATTCAGTCAGTTGGAAAATATAGTAAGCAGTATGGCCTATGCTGACGAATTGGTCTTAATGGCAGATTGTGCAGAATGCCTGCAGTGTAATAGCGTAGAGCTTGAAAATAGGTGGAATGAGTATGGTATGAAATTTAAATTATCTAAGACTAAATTGATGTCAGTAGGTAAAAATCCCAGAAATTTGAATGCCATGGTTCATGTTTGTGGGTTACTGTAGTCACGTCCCAGTTCGTGAACCATGGGCAACGGCTGAGTGGCCTAGTAAGTGGTCCTGAGAGTCGGGATACCAGTTGCTATGGAATGGGAGTGGGCATCTCGGACATATTCTGAGTCATGGCCCTCCTTGTGCTCAGGCGGATAGGACTATACAATTCACCGGTGGTCCATAACCCGTTAGAGGAGAGATCCTCACTTGGACTATGTGCAAGTAGGGTAGCATCCTGCTTCATGAATTTACCGAGCTCAGAACATTTTAAGCAAGCCTCGGACCTATGGGAGTAATGGAGTCCCACTCCTATTTGACAGGCGAGGGACTCCTTGGAAACAACTTGGCGAACAAAATGGAAATCGATGGGGAGCTATCAATATTAATGGGGCTTATGGAAGAAAGAAAGTAGAACTGGCTGAGTCAGCAAAAGGATGCATTTGGATGGGTTAGGTGTAAGTGATATTCGGGTAAGGGGAGATAACGAGGAAGAGATAGGAGATTATAAAGTGTACTTGATGGGTGTTAGAAAGGGAAGGGCCGAGTCTGGGGTAGGGCTCTTTATCAGGAATACAATGAGCGAACGATGTAGGTAGATTTGTCAGTTGGAGGAATTAGGACTAGAATTGTCTCCGTGTATTCACCATGTGAGGGTGCAGATGGGGATGAAGTTGACAAGTTTTATGAAGCATTGAGTGACATCGTGGTCAGGGTCAACAGCAAGGATAGACTAGTGCTAATGGGAGATTTCACTGCGAGAGTTGGGAATAGAACTGAAGGATACGAAAGAGTTATTGGTAAATGTGGGGAGATATGGAAGCTAATGGGAATGGAAGCGTTTGCTGGACTTCTGTGCTAGTATGGGTTTAGCTGTTAAAAATACATTCTTCAAGCATAAGGCTATTCACCGCTACGCATGGGAGGCTAGGGGTACCAGATCCATAATAGACTATATCTTAACAGCTTTAGAATTCAGGAAATCTGTTAGGAATGTACGAGTTTTCGTTTTTTTTTTGATGACACAGACCACTATCTGATCTGTAGTGAACTAAGTATCTCTAGGCCTAGGGTAGAGAAAGTGAAATCTGTCTGCAAACGAATATGGGTAGAAAATCTCCAGGACGAGGAAATTAGACAGAAGTACATGGATATGATTAGTGAGAAGTTTCAAACAGTAGACAATAAGCAGGTTCAGGATATAGAAAGTGAGTGGGTGGCACATAGGGATGTTGTAGTAGAAACAGCAAAGGAATGCCTAGGAACAACTGTGTATAAAGATGGGAAAAGGCGAACATCTTGGTGGAATGATGAAGTGAGAACAGCCTGTAAACGTAAAAAGAATGCTTATCAGAAATGGCTCCAAACAAGGGCCGTGGCAGACAGGGATTTTTACGTAGATGAAAGAAACAGAGCGAAACAAATAGTTCTAGAATCCAAAAAGAAGTCATGGGAAGATTTTGGTAACAACCTGGAAAGGCTAGGTCAAGCAGCAGGGAAACCTTTCTGGACAGTAATAAAGAATCTTAGGAAGGGAGGGAAAAAGGAAATGAACAGTGTTTTGAGTAATTCAGGTGAACTCATAATAGATCCCAGGGAATCACTGGAGAGGTGGAGGGAATATTTTGAACATCTTCTCAATGTAAAAGGAGATCACCCTGGTGGTGTTGCGAACAGCCAAGTTCATGGGGCGGAGGAAAATGATGTTGGTGAAATTATGCTTGAGGAAGTGGAAAGGATGGTAAATAAACTCCATAGTCATAAAGCAGCAGGAATAGATGAAATTAGACCTGAAATGGTGAAGTATAGTGGGAAGGCAGGGATGAAATGGCTTCATAGAGTAGTAAAATTAGCATGGAGTGTTGGTAAGGTACCTTCAGATTGGATGAAAGCAGTAATTGCACCTATCTATAAGCAAGGGAACAGGAAGGATTGCAATAATTATCGAGGTATCTCATTGATTAGTATACCAGGCAAAGTATTCACTGGCATCTTGGAAGGGAGGGTGCGATCAGTCGTTGAGAGGAAATTGGATGAAACCCAGTGTGGTTTCAGACCACAGAGAGGCTGTCAGGATCAGACTTTCAGTATGCGCCAGGTAATTGAAAAATGCTACGAGAGGAATAGGCAGTTGTGTTTATGTTTCGTAGATCCAGAGAAAGCATATGACAGGGTACCGAGGGAAAGGATGTTCGCCATTCTGGGGGACTATGGAATTAAAGGTAGATTATTAAAATCAACTAAAGGTATTTATGTTGATAATTCTGCTTCGGTGAGAACTGATGGTAGAATGAGTTCTTTTTTCAGGGTACTTACAGGGGTTAGACAAGGCTGTAATCTTTCACCTTTCCTGTTCGTAGTTTACATGGATCATCTGCTGAAAGGTATAAAATGGCAGGGAGGGATTCAGTTAGGTGGAAATGTAGTAAGCAGTCTGGCCTATGCTGACGACTTGGTCTTAATGGCAGATTGTGCCGAAAGCCTGCAGTGTAATATCTTTTAACTTGAAAATAGGTGCAATGAGTATGGTATGAATATTAGCCTTTCGAGGACCAAATTGATGACAATAGGTAAGAAATCCAACAGGATTGAATGTCAGATTGGTGATACAAAGCTAGAACAGGTCGATAATTTCAAGTATTAGGTTGTGTGTTCTCCCAGGATGGTAATATAGTAAGTGAGATTGAATCAAGGTGTCGTAAAGCTAATGCAGTGAGCTCGCAGTTGCGATCAACAGTATTCTGTAAGAAGGAAGCCAGCTCCCAGACGAAACTATCTTTACATTGTTCTGTTTTCAGACAAACTTTGCTTTACAGGAGCGAAAGCTGGGTGGACTCAGGATATCTTATTCATACGTTAGAAGTAACAGACATGAAAGCAGCAAGAATGATTGCTGGTACAAACAGGTGGGAACAATGGCAGGATGGTACTCGGAATGAGGAGATAAAGGCTAATTTAGGAATGAACTCGATGGATGAAGCGGTACGCATAAACCGGCTTCTGTGGTGGGGTCATGTGAGGCGAATGGAGGAGTATAGGTTACCTAGGAGAATAATGGACTCTGCTATGGAGGGTAAGAGAAGTAGAGGTAGACCGAGACGACGATGGTTAGCCTCGGTTTCTAACTACCGTTATTTAAAGATAAGAGTTATAGAACTAAATGCGGCCACAACACTAGTTGCAAATGGAGGATTGTGGCGACGTTTAGTAAATTCACAGAAGCTTGCAGACTGAACGCTGGAAGGTACAACAGTCTATAATGATTATGTATGTATGTATGTATGTATGTATGTATGTATGTATGTATGTATGTATGTATTGCACCCATCGGATGAGTCTGATTGGCAACATTTTAATAATTGTATTTGTTAATAAATAGTAATAGCTAGCGTTCTTAAACAAAGGGACAGCATTGAAAATTTCTGGTAGCTAGCTCGTGAGAATGAAGCCTTGATAGGAACCCACGCTTCTTTCTCTGCTAAAAATAAATTATTGGGACACCTGTTATTACATCATTTTTTTGGAACTGCGTAGTTAGAGTGGAAAAGTACTGGCAGGAGTGACTGAGATGGAGAATCATGGTTATAGATACCCAAATCCCCTTATTTTGGAATGAACTCGTCCATATAGATGAACAGCGGAGTATGCGCTCCAATCAGATTGCTGCATTTAAATAATTTCAAAATTAGCGCGACCAAATGATATGTGGCTTGTAATTAATCCCTGTCAGTATTTAAGGAAGATTATATCAGAGGAGTTGTAATAATTCTGGACTAACTTACTGGTTTGTGGCAAATGGATTAGAGTATTGTGTATCCAGGTGGTTGTTATCAACAGCAGTGGGAACCCCTTGCCAGCGTGGAGAGTGGCTCACCAGCGCGGCAGAAGATATAGTCCAACTAACGCCTACTGTATTGTAAAAGAAATTACGAACAATTTAAGAGTCACGATGCATCATGGCAGTAACAAGAATTGATGCAATCTGTGTGTACAAGGCATTTCATGTTTTTAATAACTTTGTTTTGGAGCTACCCAGCATTCCTTGAATTGGGATTTTGGATGGCAAGAATTAGTGTTCCTACGCCGATTTTGTGCGCCAACATCCCCGAGCGGTGGCTTCTCACGAATCAGTCAGCAGTAAGAGTCTAGTGGCGGTCAGACGTGTCTTAAATTTGCTCCGCACTTAAGTACGATTGTGGTAAATTATATATATTTATTAGTACTGTGGAGGAGGAAATGAATGTTATAAACAGAAGTGTAGGTGGTAAAGTTTTCGAAACCCCACAAGTGAGTGGAGGAACAGATTAACAAATTATACAAGTGTCTAAATCTACGCAGGGTAAAGAAATGAAACTGTGAATTATGCAGAGTTGCATTTTATGTGACGTATTTTCAATATGTAGCCCGCAGAGCAAAGCAGACAGTTCAATAGGCATTGGTAGCCCGTAAGTGTGGAAACATTGCCTGCTACAGCTGATTTGTTAGTGGTGTTTGAAACGTGGAGCGAAGAAAATACTTTTACTTTCTACGAGATATTTAGCTCAAGTGGGGGTAGTCACTTTCCCCAACGGCGTGGTTTACACAAAGGGAGCGGATGAGCCCACAAAAGACTTCGCTACAGCAGAAGAAGCTGTTAGGTTAGAGCATAGTACGTGAGATCCGGCCTAAGTTCCAAGTTATCTGAGTACTGCGTATGTGTATATATATATATTACAGTGTAATGTCAAGTGTTAAGAACGAGTTGTTATGTTTAATATTATGAGCAGGGAATCAACTTGTGGAAAGTGTCAAACAAGAGTGAAAATTAGTAAGATAAGCCAATGTAGGATACATCAAGAATGACCAATAATATCAACATGTTTGTCATGAATCTGTAAGACAACATGGCTGCCTTGAGTCCTGGGTGATCCCGAAATGCTGTCAATGTGAGTACATAGCCTCATGTTTACTTAGAATCTAAAGCTTTCCTTTAATAATGGTATCTTAATGTAAATAGATATGCGAGTGACGGTAGATAATTATAAAACCCGGATACACAGCCAGAAAAGTAGGATAACTCTGCCTATGAGTAGCGTAAATATTATTATTATTATTATTAGTCGCGTGTGTACTAAGTTAATCTGTCAATATTGAACAAGTATATTTTTGAGGCAATTATAATGAGCAGTTTGCATATATCTGCAATATTATTATTATTATTAGTAGCATTGTTAGTATGTTCGTTTAGGCAAAAATTTCATTTGCTTGACGCAAGAAGTCCCGTAACAGTAATATATATATTCAACAGTTACTGTCGAGAATGTGGATTGGGCGACAGTAACAGTGATATATCCATATATTTTGTTGTTATGGCAAGTAACATGGTTAGTCAGTTGGATGAACAGTACTAAGTAAAAGGTTTCCTTTTGGCTCAGGTAAAGTAAAGTGGTCTCGAATAATAAAACGATATTGAGTGATGGTAAATTGGTTGGAGGTATTTGAAAGTCTGTAGTTAAGAGTTTATGGTAATACATGATGGT
Organism: Anabrus simplex; assembly: GCF_040414725.1. NCBI lineage: Eukaryota > Metazoa > Arthropoda > Insecta > Orthoptera > Tettigoniidae > Anabrus > Anabrus simplex. Next base: position 580,208,194 of record NC_090266.1, on the reverse strand, counting down.
ATTGACCTGGAGATGCATGTAGAACAATGAGTATGATGAGTATATTCTCATATGTGACTGGAAATGTAGGTATTCAGCATGATAGCTGAGTTGGGATAAAATTATGCAGAATAAAAAAATGAAAATGACGTCGTAAAAATGAATAATGTAAAAAAAAGGGCCAGTCAAAGATGGGATACTATGTGAAGGACCAAATGATACGTAAAGATGGTTTAGCCGTGACACAATATCGTTTATGTCAGAAAAAGGTTACTGAATTGCATTTGAGTGACATTCTAGCGTTAGGTTGGTAACATGGGTCATCCAACTGAGCTGGTATGAAGGCTTGCCAATGGGAACTATTTTGTTGGTTTCAACAGGTTATTATTATTATTATTATTATTATTATTATTATGGTTAAATATATTTCTTCTTTTGCCTCTATTTTGCCATTTTGTTAGGTACATTCTTGTATTGTCTGTACATTATCCGTGTATATTATTGTGGGGGAACCACAGTAACATTTGCACTGGGTCATGGTTAGGTTTCAGTGAATTATAATGTATTGGGACACTGAAACAACCCAATGCTGTGGTATGAGCATATGACAGGGTTTATCTATGTATATATTAGTGGAAATTTAGATATTAGGTTAGGATTTTTGGCTGTGTCATCTCGCTCGGTGTACATATTAGATGAAATTATTGTACGTTTTATTCTAAGTAGGAGAGCTATCGTCTCCAGATATAATTTACGGTATTTAAGTAAGGGTCACTCGCATATATATATATATATATGAAAGCAAAGCTTTAGATTCGTATACGGCAACAACTAAGGTCCATTATGTAAGTTAAAGGTTACTGAATTCTCAGATAAAAATTTGTTGTTTATTGCACCCGGAAGAAGGGTATTTGAAATTATAAAATCTACCTGGGAAGTCAGTAATAGTTTTGTTTAGAAAAATGTTATTATTAGTATTAACATCGGTAAATTTGCCATGAGAAATTTATGGTTCAGCCTTTACACAGTGAGTCAGGCATTTCATAAAATTATGATTTATCCTAGAAAATGTGGTTTTATAGATGAACGGAAATTCAATAAGTACTGTTAAGAAAGATTATATTTCAATGGTGTTGATCAAGCTAAATGAATGTTCTAAGGTCACCGACACAAACGTGTTATGGTTTATCAGGATGGTGGATCAGTGGTACCGTACTTACAGGTCAGGTTAGAATATTATTATTATTATTATTATCATCATTATTATTATTATTATTATTATTATTATTATTATTATTTTAATTATTACAATTATTATTATTATTATTATTATTATTATTATTATTATTATTATTATTATTATTATTATTATTATTATTATTATTATTATTATTATTATTATTATTATTATTATTATTATTATTGAAATATTATTATTATCATCATCTCAATGCACTGTAAATTCATTTGATATCACTACCTTGGAAGATTTGAGTCACAAACAATGGTTTCCAGTAGTCAGTTAGGCATTTGATTAGGTAATTGCAAAATTTAATTGCAATTAATTAGTAAAATTAATTAATTATTTTTTATTATTTTATTATGGTAATTTTTGTCTGTTTATTTGTAGACTTATTTTACATATTTGAGAGGTTATTACTGATGTTTCTGGATTTGATTTTACGCGAAATCGCCGCGTTATTTCATTTATTATTATTATTATTATTATTATTATTATTATTATTATTATTATTATTATTATTATTATTATTATTATTATTACTATTATTATTGTATTACATTTCAGGATGTTTTTCCAAACTTTATATACGCAATTTGGATGTATGATGGAATATTTCCGAAGTCTTTAAAATAGCTCCCAATGTAATTAGGTGATATCAAAAAATAATTTTATTAATTAATTAATATCAACATTTTGTTTATTTTAATATTTTAGAAATACCTATTATGATTATTTTAACTGATGGCAGGTAGTATTTCGATAAATAACTTGGTTGGCCACAGATATAATTCAGTCACATCAATATTATTATTATTATTATTACTATTATTATTATTATTATTATTAAATATTCTCATTATTATGTTGTTATTCAACTGATCCACCTGGTATATAAACTACATCATCCTTGTAAATGTGTACAGTTACACAGACATCATGTAATCGGATGAACAAATAGAAAATATCATTTAATATAAATATTCAATGATAAATTATAAACATTTTCTTTATGGATCAACGAGGTGGTCATGAGTGTCATTATGGAAATTCTAGTTGTACAGTCTCATAAGGCAATAATGTAACACTAACATAACCTTAATTTACATTTTATAAAAATTTACCTACACCTTTCTTTCCTTTGATTATATCAAATAAAATTTATATACATATTTAAACTTAAATCAGTCTGAGTCATAAATCATTGTAGTGTATAGTTTACCAAACGCAATATCCCTATGCATCCTGATTCGACGACGGGGACTGATCGCGCCTGAGAAGAAGATCTCACCACCTTCGGTAAGTATATTTTTTAGGGCAGCCGAGGCAACAGTGGAATCCAGTCAACACCGAAGGAGCTCTGCAAGGGTGCATAGGTAGTTAGGAAGCTATTTATAAATGGTCACCCAACGATGGGGCTTGACTGTCGTCTATAAGGGAATGGTAAGTCAATGTTAGGATTATTTAAATGACCAGACTGAAACTTAGAACATTCATTAAACTTGTAGTAAAATGAACACTGTGTAAAAGGCGAAATTTCATGTATGTGATACATATTGAATACATGTTATTAATATTTATTTATGTAAAATATGGGACATTTGTTGTTGTCGTATATAGCACGTAAGGTCACTTAGGCGTAGAGGCAGACTTTTATGCATAATGGTTATAACACAGGAGCAGTGGGAGCATCTGGTCGCGAGCATTAATATGCTCAATACCAAGGTAGAAACTGTACAGAGTGAGATGAAGGAAGGACAGGACGAAATTACCAAGAACTTAACAGAAAGTTTAGAAAATAGTCAAACAGTACTCAAGGATGAAATCACTAGGAACTTAACAGAAAGTTTAGAGAGTAGTCAGGCAGTGCTTAAAGATGATATCACTAGGAACGTAACTGAAAGTTTTTCCCAGAAACTAGAGGATACGCGGGCTATGTTGGAGACACTTGATGGTAAAATTGTTAGTAGTCAGGGCGAACTGAGAAAGGAATTCCTAGATAACGAAGAAAAGTTATTAAAGCTCTGTGAGGCTAATAGGGCACACACTAAGCAGGAGTTGCATAGTTTAGCCGTTGCACATAAGCAATTAATTAAGCAGATAGGCGATGTAAACATCTCATTTACAAAAAGTTTACAAGAAACCAAGGAAGAAGTGCAAGCTCAGTGTGAAAAGATGTCACAAAAGATCGTTGTGGTCGAAGATAGGGTCAATCTGGTTGAGACGGCGACACGCGATAACCTTACGACGGTTACCACTAAAATGCAGGAAACCATGGAAAGGTTGGACCAGGGATTTAAAACGGTCGAGGCCATCCGGGTAGCAGACCAGGAAAGGGTGACACAGCAATTCGCTGACATGAAAGAGGACATAGTTGAATGGCAGGTGGACATGAATAATAAATGGGAACAGTTAGATAAAGGCTTGATTTCTAGTGAAGAAGGGGTTAGAGAAGAGGTGAAAGAAATCCTAAATAAGGAAATACACCAGTTGCAAGTACAAAGTGACAACTTAGCAACGTTAATAAAATTCGTGACAGAGGAACAAGGCGAAATTAAGAGACAGCTGGCTCAAACCACGACACCACAGGTAGTGACAGATGCTAATCCGTTCCGGGATTTGTTGATTAACAAGGAGCCCAATACTCCGTTAACTTCAGTTGGAGGTGGACAGACAGTTGCTGCACCGGCAAATCTCATAAATGTGCTTAAGATTACTGATGAACAACCGAGAAAATTTAACGGGAGTGGATCCTTAACTCCAAAAATGTTTCTGAAAGATCTCAAGGCCTACTTTAGGGAAATGCAAGTACCTGAAGAAAAGAGGTTAAGAATCGCAGAAAGATATCTCGAGGGTTCTCCTAAAACATGGTTTATTGGTTTCCGATTTTTATTTGAAACTTTCGAAGATTTTGAAAAGGCATTTCTGAATCGGTATTGGGGAAGCGACGCTCAACAGAATTTAAGGCTTGAGTTGTATTCCCGAAAGTACAATTCCAGCATGCCCACGAGATACAGTGATTACTTTTTGAATCAGCTGGTTAAGATGAAAGAGCTAGATAATCCTCCTTGTCAGCAGGAGTTGGTTCAAGCCATAGTCAAACAGTTTCCTCCAGATGTACAAAGGATGATGATTACCGCCAAAGCACAAAGTCCTGAGGAAGCGGAAGGAATTTTGCGACAGCTGGACAAAACTGTAAATATGAGCACTCCGAGGCAAGCCAAGGCTACAGAGCACAGGGCATTTGTAGTTGACACGGTGAAGGCAAATGATAAACAGGACGGAAAGGGACGTGACACTGGCATAATTTCAAGACGACTACCAAATGAGAGGAAGACATCAAGTGGTCGAGAATTTTATGAACATCGGCAGTATCAACAGAACTACAATTATCCCAGGTCATATTCAAGGAGATACTGGAATAAGGAGCAAAACAGATACCAAAATAGGAATAGAAGTCAGCCATATCAACGGTACAATCGGAGAGGAACGTGGAGTGATCGTCCATCGCAGAAATCAGGTTACAGAAATCCGGAATACCGCAACTATGAGAAGAAAAGGTATGTACAGGAACTGCGGGAGCAACAGCAACAGCAAGAGCAACAGAAGTGGAAGCAAGCGTTGGATAGACAAGATTTAAATCCCGATCTCACTGGAGCAGAGAGTATCGAATTTCAGCGAGCAAGGGAGCAGGAAGGTCGACGCCAACAATCGCTTAATCCAATGGCTCAGTCTTACCCACCTGGGGGTAACAGTCAAGAAAAAAAAACGTCAATTTTGAATTGCTAACCACATCTAAATGGAAGGACACTGGCTTGGGTGATGAAAATGTAAGTGAATGGGTGGTCGCACAAGTAGACTCTTGGGTTGTTGAACCATCAGATCTGCTAGAGGATCCAATTAAAAGGGAAGCAACGCAAGTTAGGAAACTACCTGTTATTAATGTCCGAATACATGGCACACAGGCAAGGGCATTGGCTGACACCGGCGCCACGATTAGCATTATTTCTAGAACATTATTTGAGGATTTGAAAGAAAGGCACAACCTACCAGAAATACCTGTATCGGCTGTAAAAATTAGAGGAATCGTGCCGGACAAAACTACAACTTGCAAGTCACAAACACTTTTAGATATACAGATTGGAAATTCATCCTTTACACATCCGTTTGTCATCATGTCGCGGATGAATTACAATGTCATCCTGGGAGCAGACTTCTTAAGGGAAACAGGTTTATCTTAGTAACAATGGACGTATTTTCAAAATTTACCACCTTATTTCCCATGCAAAAGGCAAACACTAAACTTGTTATAAGATGCCTTACTCGAAGTATAATTCCTGGCATGGGAAAGCCGAAAAGTTTACTAACTGACCATGGGCCTCAATTTACATCAGCTCAATTTAAAGCGACTCTACAGGAGTTAGATATTAAGCATGTTATGAGTTCTATTAGAAATCCTCAGAGCAACCCATCTGAGAGGGTTATGAAGGTTATTTCGAAGTTTTGTAGGATCTATATCCCTAATGAACATGCCAAATGGATGAAACTGTTGCCAGTGATCACTGATTGTATCAACAACACAATCCATGAAGCAACAGGAACTATACCATCAGTGGTTCATTTAAATCAATATCCTGTTAGGACTTGGCACGCTGTCGTGGATAGCCCAGTGGATGCACAACCTGCACCAGAAATAGGAATACGAGAGGTAGCCGAACATCTGCAACAACAAGCGCAGCGTCGCTTAAGGAGAGTTCAGGGAAGAAGATTTCATCGTCCGCTGAGAGTGGGAGAACTCGTATTGATCCGACGTCCAGCTACTTCAGTACCTGCAGCTAGATACTATGCTAAATTCGCACCACTTTACATAGGCCCATATCGTGTCACTCAAACCTTTAACAACAATGCATACAAGATAACGGATCTGGACGGGAACAACGAAGTCATTTTCAATGCTTCAAACTTGAAACTCTATAGACAGCCACGACACGAGGTTCCACCACAAGTTAATATCGCCGAACAGTGGGGAATATCATCAGAAGAAGATGACGTCTGCTCCGAGAGGGAGGAAGAAGATGCGGAGGACACGGATTCATCATCAGATGAGGAGGCGACATCCCTTGTTTAGGAGGAAGAAGACAACACCATTTCGGCCCAACGCCAGGGAAAGGAGAGAAGAGATTGCTGTCCAGTATGTCTGCAGGAACAAGTAGAATTGAGGAAAGTTTTACTAAATATAGCAGAACAGTTAATAGAGGAACAGAGACGCCTTCTTCAAGAGAATCAAGAGCTCCGGAGTAACTTGATTAAGTCAAATAGAGGATAAAATAGTACAGACTCACAGATGGTTGCAAGTGATGCACACAAGTTACATTATCAATATGGAGGTGGAAAAATTTTCTCGATACTCTCAAAAATTTTATTTAAAGTGGGAGAGTGTTGCACCCATCGGATGAGTCTGATTGGCAACATTTTAATAATTGTATTTGTTAATAAATAGTAATAGCCAGCGTTCTTAAACAAAGGGACAGCATTGGAAATTTCTGGTAGCTAGCTCGTGAGAATGAAGCCTTGATAGGAACCCACGCTTCTTTCTCTGCTAAAAATAAATTATTGGGACACCTGTTATTACATCATTTTTTTGGAACTGCGTAGTTAGAGTGGAAAAGTACTGGCAGGAGTGACTGAGATGGAGAATCATGGTTATAGATACCCAAATCCCCTTATTTTGGAATGAACTCGTCCATATAGATGAACAGCGGAGTATGCGCTCCAATCAGATTGCTGCATTTAAATAATTTCAAAATTAGCGCGACCAAATGATATGTGGCTTGTAATTAATCCCTGTCAGTATTTAAGGAAGATTATATCAGAGGAGTTGTAATAATTCTGGACTAACTTACTGGTTTGTGGCAAATGGATTAGAGTATTGTGTATCCAGGTGGTTGTTATCAACAGCAGTGGGAACCCCTTGCCAGCGTGGAGAGTGGCTCACCAGCGCGGCAGAAGATATAGTCCAACTAACGCCTACTGTATTGTAAAAGAAATTACGAACAATTTAAGAGTCACGATGCATCATGGCAGTAACAAGAATTGATGCAATCTGTGTGTACAAGGCATTTCATGTTTTTAATAACTTTGTTTTGGAGCTACCCAGCATTCCTTGAATTGGGATTTTGGATGGCAAGAATTAGTGTTCCTACGCCGATTTTGTGCGCCAACATCCCCGAGCGGTGGCTTCTCACGAATCAGTCAGCAGTAAGAGTCTAGTGGCGGTCAGACGTGTCTTAAATTTGCTCCGCACTTAAGTACGATTGTGGTAAATTATATATATTTATTAGTACTGTGGAGGAGGAAATGAATGTTATAAACAGAAGTGTAGGTGGTAAAGTTTTCGAAACCCCACAAGTGAGTGGAGGAACAGATTAACAAATTATACAAGTGTCTAAATCTACGCAGGGTAAAGAAATGAAACTGTGAATTATGCAGAGTTGCATTTTATGTGACGTATTTTCAATATGTAGCCCGCAGAGCAAAGCAGACAGTTCAATAGGCATTGGTAGCCCGTAAGTGTGGAAACATTGCCTGCTACAGCTGATTTGTTAGTGGTGTTTGAAACGTGGAGCGAAGAAAATACTTTTACTTTCTACGAGATATTTAGCTCAAGTGGGGGTAGTCACTTTCCCCAACGGCGTGGTTTACACAAAGGGAGCGGATGAGCCCACAAAAGACTTCGCTACAGCAGAAGAAGCTGTTAGGTTAGAGCATAGTACGTGAGATCCGGCCTAAGTTCCAAGTTATCTGAGTACTGCGTATGTGTATATATATATATATATTACAGTGTAATGTCAAGTGTTAAGAACGAGTTGTTATGTTTAATATTATGAGCAGGGAATCAACTTGTGGAAAGTGTCAAACAAGAGTGAAAATTAGTAAGATAAGCCAATGTAGGATACATCAAGAATGACCAATAATATCAACATGTTTGTCATGAATCTGTAAGACAACATGGCTGCCTTGAGTCCTGGGTGATCCCGAAATGCTGTCAATGTGAGTACATAGCCTCATGTTTACTTAGAATCTAAAGCTTTCCTTTAATAATGGTATCTTAATGTAAATAGATATGCGAGTGACGGTAGATAATTATAAAACCCGGATACACAGCCAGAAAAGTAGGATAACTCTGTCTATGAGTAGCGTAAATATTATTATTATTATTATTATTAGTCGCGTGTGTACTAAGTTAATCTGTCAATATTGAACAAGTATATTTTTGAGGCAATTATAATGAGCAGTTTGCATATATCTGCAATATTATTATTATTATTAGTAGCATTGTTAGTATGTTCGTTTAGGCAAAAATTTCATTTGCTTGACGCATGAAGTCCCGTAACAGTAATATATATATTCAACAGTTACTGTCGGGAATGTGGACTGGGCGACAGTAACAGTGATATATCCCTATATTTTGTTGTTATGGCAAGTAACATGGTTAGTCAGTTGGATGAACAGTACTAAGTAAAAGGTTTCCTTTTGGCTCAGGTAAAGTAAAGTGGTCTCGAATAATAAAACGATATTGAGTGATGGTAAATTGGTTGGAGGTATTTGAAAGTCTGTAGTTAAGAGTTTATGGTAATACATGATGGTATTGACCTGGAGATGCATGTAGAACAATGAGTATGATGAGTATATTCTCATATGTCACTGGAAATGTAGGTATTCAGCATGATAGCTGAGTTGGGATAAAATTATGCAGAATAAAAAATGAAAATGACGTCGTAAAAATGAATAATGTAAAAAAAAGGGCCAGTCAAAGATGGGATACTATGTGAAGGACCAAATGATACGTAAAGATGGTTTAGCCGTGACACAATATCGTTTATGTCAGAAAAAGGTTACTGAATTGCATTTGAGTGACATTCTAGCGTTAGGTTGGTAACATGGGTCATCCAACTGAGCTGGTATGAAGGCTTGCCAGTGGGAACTATTTTGTTGGTTTCAACAGGTTATTATTATTATTATTATTATTATTATTATGGTTAAATATATTTCTTCTTTTGCCTCTATTTTGCCATTTTGTTAGGTACATTCTTGTATTGTCTGTACATTATCCGTGTATATTATTGTGGGGGAACCACAGTAACATTTGCACTGGGTCATGGTTAGGTTTCAGTGAATTATAATGTACTGGGACACTGAAACAACCCAATGCTGTGGTATGAGCATATGACAGGTTTTATCTATGTATATATTAGTGGAAATTTAGATATTAGGTTAGGATTTTTGGCTGTGTCATCTCGCTCGGTGTACATATTAGATGAAATTATTGTACGTTTTATTCTAAGTAGGAGAGCTATCGTCTCCAGATATAATTTACGGTATTTAAGTAAGGGTCACTCGCATATATATATATATATGAAAGCAAAGCTTTAGATTCGTATACGGCAACAACTAAGGTCCATTATGTAAGTTAAAGGTTACTGAATTCTCAGATAAAAATTTGTTGTTTATTGCACCCGGAAGAAGGGTATTTGAAATTATAAAATCTGCCTGGGAAGTCAGTAATAGTTTTGTTTAGAAAAATGTTATTATTAGTATTAACATCGGTAAATTTGCCATGAGAAATTTATGGTTCAGCCTTTACACAGTGAGTCAGGCATTTCATAAAATTATGATTTATCCTAGAAAATGTGGTTTTATAGATGAACGGAAATTCAATAAGTACTGTTAAGAAAGATTATATTTCAATGGTGTTGATCAAGCTAAATGAATGTTCTAAGGTCACCGACACAAACGTGTTATGGTTTATCAGGATGGTGGATCAGTGGTACCGTACTTACAGGTCAGGTTAGAATATTATTATTATTATTATTATTATTATTATTATTATTATTATTATTATTATTATTATTATTATTATTATTGGGTCTTTTTATTTAACCTTTATCAATGCAATTCACAGGCTAGTAGGGAGTCCTCATGAATATAATGTTAATCGCTTGTGTCAGTGGACTGTGGGTTTATTAATTAATTAAATATTAACATATTATATTTTAATCTAAATTTTATCCACGATTTAATTATCAACAACATCGGCTTTTGGGTAGACAAATATTGAATTCTTAAGGATTTATTAATGACATCCAATATAAAAAAGTATTCATTGAGTGATATTATTATTATTATTGTTATTATTTTAATTATTACAATTATTACCAAGGAAGAAGAGAGACTTAATGCTCACAAGAAGGAAAAGCAAGACCATCCTTAACTCCAAAGTTATTGGACCAACTGAAGGAGGGAAGGTACTTGTCACGGAGCAACTGTCCCCTTACATGGCTAATCTTCGCTGGGAGGCATGGAGACAGGCGGACATCAAAGGATGGAAGTATGTATGGGTGAAGCAGGGAAAGCTGTTCGCTAGAAAGGAAGAGAAAACTACTCCGGTAAGAATTCTTTCAAAAAAAGACATTGAAAAAATCCAGTAACTGGCTGAAAGTATCAATATTTAATTTTACTCTAGTGTATCTTAAATTTAGTTATGGATGTTAGTTACATTGATAGTTGTAGTTTATTACTAGACTCAAAGGTATACAATAATTGTGATGAATGGCTACAGATGACAAAGAAACAAGAAAGTGAAATGTCTCTACTTCATATGAATATAAGATCAATTAGGAAATATTGGGATCAGATGGTTATAATATTAAGACACAGCAGGCCACTGGTAGATGTGCTAATATTTAATGAAATAAATGTAAATAATGAAATGGAAATTGAGCAGTATGAGTTAGAAGGATATAGTATGCATTATTCAATAAGAAATGTTTCTAGGGATGGAGGAATAGTAATTTTTGTCAAGGAAGGGTTCATATTTAAAGAAAAGAAATGTATAACAAATCAGTTTGAAAATCTATCAGGGGAAGTTTGGATTAATGGAACACTATATGGGATCATTATGGCAGTATACAGACCACCTGACTATAATCCAAAGGATTTTGTGGAGGAGTTAGATCTTCATTTACACAGTATGAATGCCAGAAACTTAATAATTATTGGGGACATGAACATAGATATTCTGAAAGACAGCAGAGTCACATCCTTGTACAATAATGTGCTAGCAGATCATCAGTTAGTTCATTGCATTAACAAGTTCACAAGGGAAGAATATCTAAATGGAAAACTAACACAATCCTGCATCGACCATGCATTGATTAGGAATGGGAAAAATGTAAGAGATTCTTCTGTAATTCAGACTAAAGTTTCTGATCATTATATAATAACTGTACAGATATCACATGATACTAGGTGTAATAAATATGTTCCAAGTGAAAAAGTTATAGATAACATACAGGAAAGGGTGAGTAAATCCATGTTAAGAACAGAAATAGAAATTATTGGAAAAGAAATAAATGAGAATATGAGTTCAGATGATATATACATGAAGATTTGCAATGCAGTTAACAAGGCAACTAATGAAACGAAGGATACAAAAACCCAGAAGAGAAGGAAAGACACTCAACCGTGGCTGACGGGTGCTATAATAGAAAAAATCGAAGAAAGGGACAGACTTTTCAAAAGATGGAAAAATGCATCAAATTTAAATCCAGAAAATAAGGAAAATTTAAGGAGGTTATATAAAAGAATGAGGAATGATATAATAGCTGATATTCATAAAGCAAAAAGAAAGTATTACAGATTGCAGTTTGAAAGTTGTAGAGGGGACATGAAGAAAACTTGGGAAGTATTAAATGATGTGCTAAAGACTAAAAAGAAATGGACAATAGAAGAAACGGTAAGACATTATTTAGGAAGGCAAGACTCACTAGAAAATATAGTTGATAACTTTTCAAAAACATTTTCAGAACAGCTAGATAAGGTAGTACATGAATGTAGGGTACAACGAAGACCATTACCTAATACAGAGAGACTTTCATCATTTTACCTACCACTAGCAAGTACAGCAGATATAGCAAACATAATTGAAGGAATGGACATAAATAAATCACCAGGCATGGATAAATTAACAGTTAAACATCTGAAAGATAACATAGACACAATAACACCAGTAATACAGAAGCTAGTCAATAAAATAATAGAGACAGGTATTTTCCCAAAGGATCTGAAGACTGCCATAGTGAGACCTATTTACAAGCAAGGTTCACATTTACAGTATGAAAACTATAAACAGATATCTATTCTTCAAACTATAGGTGAAGTAGTTGAAAGATACATTGCTGATCACCTAATTTCATATTTAGAAAAATTTAAAATAATAGATGAACATCAATTTGCTTATCAAAAACACAAGGGTACAAGTAATCTTCTTGAGGAATTCTCCAATTTGATCAATGGGAAGCTAAATCAAGGTATGCACGTTTTAGCTATGTTTATTGATTTCTCAAAGGCATTTGATTCAATTTCCCATGAAAAAATTATTGCAGCCTTAAGCAAAATTGGGGTAAGAGGAACACCACTAAAAGTTTTTGAAAGTTATCTGACTGACCGAACGTATAGGGTAAAAATTGATAATATATATGGAGAAATAACTACTATTAAAAGAGGTGTTCCACAAGGAAGTATCTTAGGACCCATTTTGTACATTATTTTTGTCAATGATATAAGCTCATGTTTTAAAAACTGTAAATATTTCATGTATGCAGATGATAAACTAATTGTATCAGTACATAAAAACCCAAAAGTGGCAGAGAAGCATTTACAAATGGAGTACAACTACTTTCAAGAATGGTGCCATGATAAGGGTCTAATAATTAACACTTCAAAAACAAAAGTCTTGTACATTACTACACCAAAAATGCAAAGAGAAAACATTAAAATAACAGGCCATTCAGTTCAGTGCATTCATGATGGTGAACAAAAATCATGCAATTGTGACTATGTAATAGAGGAAGTTGATAACATGAAATATTTAGGTAAAATAATAGATAGATATTTTTCATGGAAGCAACATATTAATAAGTTGTGTGAAAGACTGAGGCTAAGCTTGTTCAAAATGCAAATGGTTAAGTATATAATACCTCATGATAGCTTAAAAATGGTTTATCATTCACTTGTTGAGTCACTTATATCATATGGTGTAAGTGTATGGGGATCAGCTTCTGTTACAGACATAAACATGGTACAAATGTTACAAAATCGTATTGTCAAAGCATTCTTTTGGTATGAAAACACAGGAATATTTAGCTTAAGTGAGGATATATTAACAGGGATGTACCAGAAGGAAAGGTTCTTGAGAGTTAAACAACTTTATATATACAACATACTTAAAGAAAATTACTGGAAGCCTCAATATAGAATTGTAAATGAACATACACATGGAACAAGACTGAGGCATATAAGTTCTTTTCAGGTCATGAGGTACTACAACAAATATGGATCCAGAACACTGCAAGTTGTAGTTCCTAAATTTTTGAACAAGTTGCCCTCAGAATTGACACACTTGAAAACCAAATATCAACTAAAAAAACATGTGAAACTATGGATCATAGATAATAATATTACAGTTTAAATATTTTGTTATGAATGGAAAATGTACCAAAGACTTATCTATTTTGAGTGATACTTTCAGGGATTAAGAAAAACTCACACCACAGGACAAAATTACAATACTAATGTAAATATACATACTTTATTAATGTTGTAAACAGTAAGGATTGCAACAATGTATACAAATGTGAAACAACTACACCGGCAGATAAGCACATCAAGTGCTTTGCAGGTGTAAATAATTGCAAAGATAATGTATAATATCCTACTGCATATTTGCAAATGTATTTTAGATAAGTTATAAATAAATAAATAAATAAAATTATTATTATTATTATTATTATTATTATTATTATTATTATTATTATTATTATTATTATTATTGAAATATTATTATTATCATCTCAATGCACTGTAAATTCATTTGATATCACTACCTTGGAAGATTTGAGTCACAAACAATGGTTTCCAGTAGTCAGTTAGGCATTTGATTAGGTAATTGCAAAATTTAATTGCAATTAATTAGTAAAATTAATTAATTATTTTTTTATTATTTTATTATGGTAATTTTTGTCTGTTTATTTGTAGACTTATTTTACATATTTGAGAGGTTATTACTGATGTTTCTGGATTTGATTTTACGCGAAATCGCCGCGTTATTTCATTTATTATTATTATTATTATTATTATTATTATTATTATTATTATTATTATTATTATTATTATTATTATTATTATTATTATTATTATTACTATTATTATTGTATTACATTTCAGGATGTTTTTCCAAACTTTATATACGCAATTTGGATGTATGATGGAATATTTCCGAAGTCTTTAAAATAGCTCCCAATGTAATTAGGTGATATCAAAAAATAATTTTATTAATTAATTAATATCAACATTTTGTTTATTTTAATATTTTAGAAATATCTATTATGATTATTTTAACTGATGGCAGGTAGTATTTCGATAAATAACTTGGTTGGCCACAGATATAATTCAGTCACATCAATATTATTATTATTATTACTATTATTATTATTATTATTATTAAATATTCTCATTATTATGTTGTTATTCAACTGATCCACCTGGTATATAAACTACATCATCCTTGTAAATGTGTACAGTTACACAGACATCATGTAATCGGATGAACAAATAGAAAATATCATTTAATATAAATATTCAATGATAAATTATAAACATTTTCTTTATGGATCAACGAGGTGGTCATGAGTGTCATTATGGAAATTCTAGTTGTACAGTCTCATAAGGCAATAATGTAACACTAACATAACCTTAATTTACATTTTATAAAAATTTACCTACACCTTTCTTTCCTTTGATTATATCAAATAAAATTTATATACATATTTAAACTTAAATCAGTCTGAGTCATAAATCATTGTAGTGTATAGTTTACCAAACGCAATATCCCTATGCATCCTGATTCGACGACGGGGACTGATCGCGCCTGAGAAGAAGATCTCACCACCTTCGGTAAGTATATTTTTTTAGGGCAGCCGAGGCAACAGTGGAATCCAGTCAACACCGAAGGAGCTCTGCAAGGGTGCAGTATGTATGTATGTATGTATATATGTATTTGAATGCCAGATTGTTGCTGCAAAGCTATTACAGGTAGATAATTTCAGCTATTTAGTATGTGTGTTTTCCCAGGTCGGCAGTATAGTAAATGACATTGAATCAAGGAAGTCAACTCCCGGACCAAACTATCTTTACATAGGTCTGTTTTCAGACCAACTTTTCTGTACGGGATTTAACACTGGGTGGACTCAGGATATCTTATTCTTAAGTTAGTAATAACAGGTATGATAGAAAGTGAGAATGATTGTGGTAAAACAGGTTGGAACAATGACAGGAGGGTACTCTCATTAAGGGGATGAAGGCTGAGATAGGAATGAACTCGATGGAAGGAACTGTTTGCATAAACCGCCTTTGGTGGTGGGGTCATGTGAGGGGATTGGAGGAGGATAGGTTACATAGGAGAATAATGGACTCTGTTATGGTGGGTAAGAGAAGTTGAGGGAATTGAATTGAATTGAATTTATTGATCGTGATTTACATGGCACTGAGGCTGAAAAGCCCATTTATGTAGCGTCTTCTTCTAGTACAATACAGGTATATGAACACAGTAACTAAAGTTTTATAATATTAAAGTATTAGACTAAACATGAAACTTTAAAAAAAATGAAAATACAGATACCAAATCCAGTAAGGTTAAGACATGACTGAGACGACGATGTTTAGACTCAGTTTCTAACGATTTATAGACGAAAGGAATAGAACTAAATAAGACCACAGCACTAGTTTCAAGTAGACTATTGTGGTGCCGTTTTGTAAATTCTCAGAGGTGTGCAGAATGTACGCTGAAAGTTAAAAGGTTTTATACTGATATAAATATATATATGTATTGTGCCAAAAAATGGCCGACTAATTTATATTATTTTCTTTACAGGGCATGATCGGTGACAGGCTGGAACAATGTACAGAGTGGGAGTTTCCAAAAAAAGAAAACTTAGTCTTTCTAGGGAATTGAATGTATTCAGTAATAGTTTAAAATATATCATCTTACAATGGCATATAGATTTGGACCTCGTTTTCCTAGGCGAACTTCTGGACAATCCTCTCCATGGCACCACGTTTCATGGTTGGGAAGCATCAGCATGGCACCATACTCCCACAGCAGTCGTTCTAGAAGGTCTCGCAGCGGGGTAATCACTCACTGTTTTATTCTGTGCGAGTCTCCAATATTTACAGTCCCCCGAACACCACAATAAGTTTGCATAAGATTATATTATGATGATACTAGCTGATGAACCCGTGCTTCGCTACGGGATTCTCAAAAAGACTGACTTGGTGGTTTTCCTAACTGAATTCAACATAGGTCATTACAAAAACGTCAGTAGGAATGTAGCGATTGAAAGGAATGTTATCATATAAAATACTCGATCAAATGAAAAAAAACCGCACACTTTCTCAATTTCAACGAACAGTACTACGGTGCCGATCTAAGAGTCCAAAGTTTCCGAGCTGGAATAACCCGGTCGCAGATTGCCGTGAACACTCCTTTTTCATTATTCCGTTAAATATGCACACTACTCATTCCAATCAGTGGCTCAGAGTAGGGATTGTATAGCTCGAATACTATGATGAACCAGTGTGTTACGTACCAGATATATCAGAAAATGTATTCATTTCAAATTCTGAGAAATGTACAGGCAAAACACTTATTTTATATATAGATTACATTTCAGGCCTTCCCCTAAACTACCATTTCATTCAGTCTGAATAACATTATTGATAGCTCAGATTATAGCGACCTATTCTCCGACTTTGCATACCAATTTTCGGGAAGATACGATCACTAATAAAATAAATATTTGACAATTAAATGTTAGGCCTTCCCCTAAACTACCATTTTTCTCAGCGTGTATAGCCTATATTGTAGCGACATATTTCCTATCTTTGTCTATTGATTTTTATTAAGACACGACCACTAATAACATAAATATTTGAGAATTAAATTTCAGGCCTTCCCCTAAACTACCATTGCACTCAGCGTGATAAAAATATTTATACCCTAGATTGTAGCGGTTCATCACCCGATTTTTACATTCCGATTTTCATTAAATTCTCTTCAGCCGTTTTCTGGTGATGCGTGTACATACATACATACAGACAGACAGGCAGAAATTACGGGAAAGTAAAAAATGCATTTTCTTGTTACTGTGGACATAACCGATACAGAAATACCATTCTTGTCATATTCTGAGCAATGTACAGACAAAACTCTGATTTTATACACTGACTGACAGAGCAAATGCAACACCAAGAAGGAGTGGTTCGAAATGGATGAAAGTTGGGGAAAAAACAGAGACGTCACGGACGAATAATTGATGTTTATTTCAAACCGATATGCAGGTTACACAATGCGCACGCCATCGACTCAGTAGGATGTAGGACCACCGCGAGCGGCGATGCACGCAGAAACACGTCGAGGTACAGAGTCAATAAGAGTGCGGATGGTGTCCTGAGGGATGGTTCTCCATTCTCTGTCAACCATTTGCCACAGTTGGTCGTCCGTACGAGGCTGGGGCAGAGTTTGCAAACGGCGTCCAATGAGATCCCACACGTGTTCGATTGGTGAGAGATCCGGAGAGTACGCTGGCCACGGAAGCATCTGTACACCTCGTAGAGCCTGTTGGGAGATGCGAGCAGTGTGTGGGCGGGCAGTATCCTGCTGAAACAGAGCATTGGGCAGCCCCTGAAGGTACGGGAGTGCCACCGGCCGCAGCACATGCTGCACGTAGCGGTGGGCATTTAACGTGCCTTGAATACGCACTAGAGTTGACGTGGAATCATACGCAATAGCGCCCCAAACCATGATGCCGCATTGTCTAGCGGTAGGGCGCTCCACAGTTACTGCCGGATTTGACCTTTCTCCACGCCGACGCCACACTCGTCTGCGGTGACTATCACTGACAGAACAGAAGCGTGACTCATCGGAGAACACGACGTTCCGCCATTCCCTCATCCAAGTCGCTCTAGCCCGGCACCATGCCAGGCGTGCACGTCTATGCTGTAGAGTCAATGGTAGTCTTCTGAGCGGACGCCGGGAGTGCAGGCCTCCTTCAACCAATCGGCGGGAAATTGTTCTGGTCGATATTGGAACAGCCAGAGTGTCTTGCA
This sequence comes from Anabrus simplex, assembly GCF_040414725.1. NCBI lineage: Eukaryota > Metazoa > Arthropoda > Insecta > Orthoptera > Tettigoniidae > Anabrus > Anabrus simplex. Next base: position 580,189,752 of record NC_090266.1, on the reverse strand, counting down.
CATTCTGAAGAATGGTGGTTGACGTGGCGTGCGGGACTGCCACCGCTTGGCGGCGGATGCGCCGATCCTCGCGTGCTGACGTCAGTCGGGCTGCGCCTGGACCCCTCGCACGTGCCACATGTCCCTGCGCCAACCATCTTCGCCACAGGCGCTGCACCGTGGACACATCCCTATGGGTATCGGCTGCGATTTGACGAAGCGACCAACCTGCCCTTCTCAGCCCGATCACCATACCCCTCGTAAAGTCGTCTGTCTGCTGGAAATGCCTCCGTTGACGGTGGCCTGGCATTCTTAGCTATACACGTGTCCTGTGGCACACGACAACACGTTCTACAATGACTGTCGGCTGAGAAATCACGGTACGAAGTGGGCCATTCGCCAACGCCGTGTCCCATTTATCGTTCGCTACGTGCGCAGCACAGCGGCGCATTTCACATCATGAGCATACCTCAGTGACATCAGTCTACCCTGCAATTGGCATACAGTTCTGACCAATCCTTCTTGGTGTTGCATTTGCTCTGTCAGTCAGTGTATATATATGGATCACATTTCAAGCCTTCCCCTAAACTACCATTTCACTCAGTGCGAATAACATTATTGATAGCCTAGATTATGGCGACCTATTCCCCGACTTTGCATACCAATTTTCGTGAAGATACGACCACTAATAAAATAAATATTTGACAATTAATATTTAGGCCTTCCCCTAAACTACCATTTATGTCAGCGTGTATAGCCTATATTGTAGCGACTTATTTCCCATCTTTTTGTAGCGATTTTCATTAAGATACGACCACTAATAACATAAATATTTGAGAATTAAGTTTCAGGCCTTCCCCTACACTACCATTTCACTCAGGGTGATTAAAATAATTTAAAGCCTAGATTGTAGCGGTTCATCACCCGACTTTACATTCCGATTTTCATTAAATTCTCTTCAGCCGTTTTCTCGTGATGCGTGTACAGACAGACAGACAGACAGACAGACAGACAGACAGACAGACAGACAGACAGACAGACAGACAGACAGACAGACAGACAGAAATTGCAAAAAAGTTAAAAAAAAAGCATTTTCTTGTTACTCTGGACGTGACCGATACAGAAATACCATTCTTTTCATATTCTGAGCAATGTAAAGACAAAACTCTGATTTTATATATATAGATTATATCCAGCCAGACACACTACCTATTAGTAACATAGTGCCACATCTCTTACCTAGTTCTAATGCAACTACAAAAAGCCGTCATGGAACGTTGTTTTCTTTTACAATTCGAAGTATTATAACTGGCCTATCGGGATGCGGGAAGACAAATATTTTATTCACACACATTCCCACTTTAAATTACATACGCTTCGAGAATATTTACGTTTTCGCATAGTCACTCTTCTACAAGTTGTAATGCACGATCTGGTTCAAAAAGTTTTGAAATATTTTCAATTTTATGCACATAAGCAAGTACCATCACCGGATGATGTGCTTCCCAATTCTCTTATAATCTTTGAAGATATCGCTACAGAACAGAAAAACGTTATTCGTCCATACTTTAGTAAGGAGATGTTATAAATATGCATCGATTTATGTCAAACCTATTCCCGTGTGCCTAAGCAATTGATACGCGACAAACAAATATGATTGTGCCTTTTCGGCAAGAGGAGCGCAACATGCGACATGTGTATGATGATCATGTTAACACTGATATGATATTCAATAACTTTAGAAGTATGTGTGCTACATGCTGGTCAACATATCATTACGGAGCATTAGTTGTTGATAAAGAAAGTGATGTTCATTTTGGACGGTATCGCAAGGGTATTGATCATTTTATATGCATCAGCACAGAGTTACAGACTCCAACTGATCAAAAACCGCCATTGTGACAACATCCAGCAAAGAGATTACGCAACATATAAACCTTGCTCGAAACAATACTGGACGAAAATATAAAGAGCTTAAACGTATTCAAGCAGACACTGATTAACTTTTTTAAACGAAACTACATACACAACCGGAAGAAATTTTTAATTTTACTTCATTGCCCAAGTATACTACAAGTTCTGTTTCTATGCAAACATCTCATGATTAAGAGAAACAAGAACAAGAAAAGCCTGAAGCAGAAGAAAAAGAAGAGAAGCATTATGAGGAAGACGAGAAGCAGGATAGTAATGAAGACGAAGGTGAAGAAAAGATTTAATGATAGTTCAACATCTAAGTTATTAACTACAGATGTTTTACTGAAACACCTACTATATCAATATAAGATCTACCTTCTTTGTCTGAGGTTATAACCACACCAGAGTATCGTAAACAGTTTAAGACTTTTATTCAAAATACCTATGGATCACTCTTTGCTCCTTATACAGAAAAGGTCTTTACAGGACAAACTGACACACCGTACGGTATTCGCTATGAGGAAGACTGTTTCTGGATAGGTAATGCAAAACTTAAATTCTTGGCAACTGACACATCGTCTATTGTGTTACTTATAAACCTTCTAAAAGTCACTTAGAACTTATTTTCTCACGAATACCAGACAAGGATATAGTTTCAAAACATGATCTTAAAAAATATAAACCAATACGTTTTGCTACTGATGCAACACGACGTAATTACAAGATGACAGAAGCTGTAAATGCAAATAAGGGTCGCAAGTATATAGAGTTTATTTCTAAGCTGATTCTGTCACATCAACCGACTGCATGTGGTCATAATATTATATACAAGCCTTTATTGCCGTTTGTAGACGTATGATAGTTAAATTACCTTAACTTTCTCGTAGAATGATTACACCTTCTAAGAGGTTCGCAAGATGCTGGTCACACAGGTCACAAATCAGACATTCTAGAAATAGAGAGAGAATTTCGTCATGGGGTTATTATTCAGTAATGGCTCGTCAACATAAGACCTGACCCGTAAGGATAAGGATCGCACACGAGTTACAAAAACCAGCTCGTCGCAACTACTATCGTAGACGCGTTATTATACGTGAATAAGATGATTTCTGGAAAGCAGACATAGCAGAAATGACACCATGTGCATCTATCAATAAGGGGTATATGTATATACTTACTGTCATCGATGTGTATACTAAGTTTGCTTTTGCACAATATGTGCGTTCTAAGACAGTAGCTCAATTCAAGGATGCATTTAAACATACTGTTGAACAATCAAAACCTTGCCTGAGGCTTCTTCAAACCGATCAAGGTAAGGAGTTTTACAATAAGGATTTTTCTCCTTACCTCAAATTATTTGGCATTCATCATTACTCTACGTACAGCAGTCTCAAGGCAAGTGTTGCAGAACGCTTTAATCGTACCCTCAAGACAATGATGTGGCGAGATTTTACAGTTCAAAGTTCTCATCGTTGGATTGAACTGCTACCTAGAATCGTGTCCACGTACAACGATACAGCTCGTCGCACTATCGGCGAAAAGCCACGCTTAGATGCTATTGATCGTGTAATTCAAACGGCTGATCCGCGTCTCCATCGCTTACAAAAGGTGATTTCGGTCGCATCAGCAAACACAAGTCTACGTTTGCAAAGGGATACCCACCTAACTGGAGCATAGAAATTCTTCTTTTCAGGAGTGTTAAGCTTACTGATACAGTTACGTATATACTTCGCGATCTTTCAGGACAGCCTATTGAAGGACTCTGCATAGAAGAACTGCAGAAAACAAAATATGCTGATCACTATTGAATCGAACGAGTTATTCGTCGTTGTGGATATACACTGTTAGTGAAATGTCTTGGTTTCAATAACAAATTCAATTCATGGTTTAATAAAGAGGATGTACTTTAAAACTGGATTGTGTTTAAATTCTGGAACATCTACTTCTCCTTTATTCTAATGCATATTAAAATTTAATCTTGCAAGTCAACAACATTATTACTACTAGTTAATTTAGGACATGGTGTAGGGTAGGATTACTATTAGAATTTCAAACAACACCTGCATTATGTTTCACGTAATGAGTTCCAGGTCCACGACTGTCTTCCAAGTTAATTACGGCACTTTCACGTTCACGTGGGCGCGCTGGTAGTTGATCGCGCATATACACTCCTCGAAAATAATGAATTCCCATTTGTTTAGCAAACGTAAAAACTTCATCATGCGTTAGATCTCGATGTGGCAGTGCATTCAGTAGACGTTTTTTTTTGAGAAATGTAGATACCAAGCCCTTTCTTGTATGGCGCTAGCTTCATGTTCACACCTTTGCCTCGTAACGCACTTGTCTCCATCGTCTTGTTATGACGTTCACTCTCTTTCAACAGTTGTTTCGCTTCTTCTACAGCTATGACAGTTCTCGCTACAGTACTAGCATCACCTAGAAATGACCCTAAAGCTGCTAAGCCAGCAAACAGCGCAGGAAGAAATCCTCCTTGTTTTGGTACAGGAATAATTCGTGCACGTTCACTAAATATTGCTCTGCACTTTGGGCAAATTCTCGCTCTTGCTGCGCGTAACGGCTTAGTAATAGCTACACGAGGATTGTATTCCCCTCGAATAGCTTTTTCCGCAGCCTTTATAACATCTTTCCATCCGACAGTTTTTACTTTCTTCTTCTTCTTCATGTCGTTTGGATATCGTTGTTTCACCATGCTGTACACGACTTTACTAGTCAAGAGCAAATCATAAACTAACCGTTGCCTCTTGTTTCGTTTAATATGTGTATTACTATTACGTACTTTATGATTCAGTTATCATGGAGATTATAAAGCAGCAAGACACACTACCTGTTACCGACATTGTACCACATCTCTTACCTAGTTCTAGTACAACTACAAGAAAACGTCATGGAACGTTGTTTCCTTTTACTGTTCGATGTATTATATCAGGTCCGTCGGGATGCGGGAAAACAAATCTTTTACTCACACTTATTACTTATGTAAATGGTGTACGCTACGAGAATATTTACGTTTTCGCAAAGTCACTCTATCAACCGCTATATACTATTCTACAAACTGTAATGCACGATCTAGTTAAAGATGGAATAAGATATTTTAAATTTAATTCGCATGAGCAAGTACCATCACCAGACGATGTGCTTCCTAATTCTCTTATGATCTTTGATGGTGTCGCAACAGAACAGCAAAACGTTATTCGTGCATTCTTTAGTACGGGTCGGCATAAATATGTTGATTGCATCTATTTGGGCCAAACCTATTCTCGTGTGCCTAAGCAGTTGATACGCGACAACGCAAATGTTATTGTGCTTTTTCGGCAGGATGAGCGCAACATGCGACCTGTATATAACGATCATGTTAACACTGATATGACATTCGATGACTTTAAACGTATGTGTGCTAAATGTTGGTCATTACACCGTTACAGCTTTTTAGTTATTGATAAAGAAAGTGATGTAGAGCATGGACGATATCGCATGGGTTTCGATCATTTTATATGTATTAACACAGAATTACAGTAACTACTTGATTAAAAACCATCATCATGTTAACATCTAGCAAGGAGATCACAAAACATTTCATCCAAGCTCGAAACAATATTCGACGGAAATTTAAAGAGCTTAAACGTATTCAAGCAGAAACGGATTTATTTTTAAAAACACAACTAAGTACACCACACAAAGAAATGTTTAATTCTACTTCATTACCGCAGTCTACCTCAAGTTTTGCTTCTATGCAAACATCATATCATAAAGAGAAGCATGAGGAAGAAGAAGAAGAAGAAGAAGAAGAAAAGCATGAACAAGATAAGGAAGAGAAGAAGCAGGATGTAGATCAAGAAGAGGAAGAGGAAGATAAGGAAGAAGAAGAAGAAGAACTTAATGATACATCACCATCTAAGCGTGTTGAGTTTTTAACTACAGATGTTATTGCTGAAACACCTACTACAACGACGCAAAATCTACCATCTTTGTCTGAGGTTATGATTGCACCAGAGTATCGCAATGAGTTTAGAACTTTTATTCAAGATACCTATGGATCTCTCTTTGCACCTTATATAGAAAAAAAGGTTTTACAGGACAAACTGACACTACCTACGGTATTCGCTACGAAGATGACTGTTTCTGGATAGGAAATTCAAATGTTAAGATTAATAACAACAAACTCATTGTAAAAGTTGTTACCTATAAACCTACGAAAGGACTCTTAGAACTTCTTTTCTCACGAATACCTGACAAGGATATAATTTTACAAGATGATCTTAAAAAATATAAAGCAATACTTTTTGCTACTGACGCAACACGACGTAATTACAAGAGAACAGAAGCTGTAAATGCGAGTGAGAATTACAAGTATCGTGAGTTTATTTCTAAGCTGTTTCCGACTGCACGTAGTCTTGATGTTATCTACAAGCCTTTGTTGCCGTATGTGGGTGTAAGATACTGGAATGACCCAAACTTACTCGTTGAACGATTACAACTTTTAAGAGCAACGCAAGAGGCTGGTCACACTGGTCACGGATCAGAAATTCTAGAAATAGAAAGAGAACTACGTTATGCAGGTATTATCTTTTAATGGCTCGTCAAGAGAAGATCTCACCTGTAAAGGGAAACATCGCACATGAGTTATAAACCAGCACGTCGCAACTACTGTCGCAGACGCGTTATTACAGGAGGAAAAGATGATCTCTGGCAAGAAGTCTTAGTAGAAATGATTCCATATGCCTCTAGTAATAAGGGGTATAAGTATCTACTTACTGTTATCGATGTGTACTCGAAGTTTGCTTTTGCACAACCCGTGCGTTCTAAAACAGCAGCTCGAGTTAAAGAAGCATTTAAACATATTGTTGAAGAATCGAAACGCTGCCCAAGGCTTCTTCAAACTGATCAAGGTAAAGAGTTTTACAACAAGGATTTTTCTTCTTACCTCAAGTTACATGGCATTCAACACTACTCTACGTTCAGCAATCTCAAGGCAAGTGTTGTAGAACGCTTTAATCGTACACTCAAAACAAAGATGTGGCGAGAATTTACAGCACAAGAATCATATCGTTGGATTGATCTGCCTCCTAGACTTTTATCTAACTACAACGATACACCTCATCGCACTATCGGAACAAAGCCACGTCTTGTTACAAAGAATACACCTCGCATAAATGCTATTCATCTTGTAATTAAAACAGCTGATCCACGTCGCCATCGTTTTAAAGAAGGTGATTTTGTTCGCATCAGCAAACACAAGTCTATCTTTGCAAAAGGATACACACCTAACTGGAGCACTAGTAAGGTTAAGTTGGTACCACTGATGTTTAGGCCCGCCAAGATGGTAGCAGTGAGGTTAGCGATTCGTTGTTGTCGATGACAGCTGTCAAAAAGCTCGTGGCTTTGCTTACAAATTCAAATTTCCCGCGGGTGGCGGAGCGGGCCCCTGGGAAGGCCTCCCGGGTGTCAGTGGCGGAGGAGCCCCCTGGGAAGGCCCCTCGGGTGGCGGTGGTGGAGGAGGCCCCTGGGAAGGCCGCTCGGGTGGCGGTGGTGGAGGAGGCCTCTGGGAGCCGGAGGAGGTGGCGGCGCCAGAACTGTCCTATTATACTACTGCCATCAATGTGCTGTTGCTTGCATTATTCACAAATATTACAGTGAACTTTTCCAGGCATTTAACCTTCAGTCTGTGTTGCATTCTACAGTTGTTAAGACATCACAGGTCGCGGATAATTACCATATGCCATTAGAAAATGTTGAAATGGATATTAAAAGATATCTGGCCGGTCCTTTCATTTAATGTGAATGGGCTTACGCTTACAGTTACCGCTGCAGTGTTCAGTGAGTGGGAGTGTGGATCTGTGGAGAAAGGGTCCAGTTAAGCAAAACGTTGATTGGCCAAGAGCACAGGGCTTTGGGAACAATGGATAACACGGACACGTAAAATATTCGTGATGTGACGAGTTCAAAACTTCAGACGGTGTGAGTCAGACACCAGACAGTACGTCTTGTGAAGTAAATTCCTGGTGTTGGTTTCTGCGGAAAGGAATATTTTTTGCCGATGTGACGTGTAAGTGCATGTCAGCATTGTGAAGTTAGGTGTGTTAGATGTATATTCGACTATGAATCTCACATTTCACCTTGCTATAAGAAGATGTCCTGACTTCGTCTACACCAGCGTCGCAGCTCCTTCCGCAAAGAGTTCCAAATTATATTTTTCTTCACTGCATAATGAAGAAATTAGACAGTTACTTTTACCGAAGAAGCACAAACTCAGTAATGACGATCAAGATGAAGGATAATCTAGTGATGTGTTCTCTCGATCTGATTAGGCCTTGTACTTCCGTTTCTGAAGAGGACCGTATAAAACCTGATTGAACTTCTCACTGGGACATATGTCTCTATTCGTTTGTGTGTTCTTATGACGAAGAAAAGAAAATACTTGAAAGAGAAATGGTCCCCTGCTGACGACTTTAAGTTCCTAGCAGGAGAGAGGAATTTAAAATCCCAATGGAACTGGATACGCGAGTTTCGATGGTTGGCCTATTCAAATACAAAACCAGGATCCTCTTGCTAGTACCTGGTAATATGTTCATCTGATTTAGGACCATGTAAAGGCAGTCATATTCCTTTTCGTTGTCTGAATAAAAATCAATTTAAAATGGAAGAATTCCAAAGAATAATTTAGAAACCACGAAAACAAGGAATATCACAAAATACCTGAATAATTCCTCAAAATTTTATCTCTGTTTTCGCAAACAAATAATGTTATGTTATTGACTAAGTAGACAGAGGCACGAAAACTCAAATGGAGGAAAATCGAAGAAAACCTCCATTTATCAAAACTGTCCTTTTTGTGGCAGAAAAGTTTTAGCATAGATAATTCATAGATAATCCGTTCGCTTTTCAATGTAACCATAATTCTACCTTGCTGAAATTTCATCCACGGGATGGAGTGTATCCATATTTTTATAGCAAACTCATCTCGCCTTCTGTGGCATGACAACTCACAGCGGGAAGCGGCCCACCAAACATAGAACGAGGCCGGAATATTTCGGAAGACTTCGGGTAATTAATAATGAAATTCTGGTTAAAAATCCTCACTGTGAGGGATTTTAGCACTGTCATTAACAAAGAAATAAGTAATTAAGAATTTGGTAAATATTTGCCGAAGCTAAATTACACAGGCTGGAAATGCTTGGAGAGAAGGTAGCACCTATCTTGGCCGAGAGGAAAACACGTGTCAAAGGACATACAGTCAAAATGCGCAGGAACCATTGTGAATGAAATTAATTCATTAATTAATTATCCCCGTTAAAGAAGCAGGAAAAATCAGCGAACAACACCATTGTGACTGGAAAAATAGTTGGAATATTTGGGGAGAGACTCAATGAAATTTATCCAGAGGTAATCAAATGAAATGATTGCTCCACAGTAGACAACGTCGAGCAGAGCGTCCCTAGAGAATACATAAATACACCCTCCTCAACCAAGGGAGTCAGTCATCATTCAGTTGTCCGAGAGGGTGAACATACGTCGGGGGACATTAAGAAGAGGACTTGAAGGGTGCGAAAGAGACTTGCAGAATCTCGAAAGCTAGTTGGCTTGAGGGATGAATAATTTACCAGGTTGTAAATGGTGAAACATCTTGAAACGTATTTACGATATCCATCACGGTCAGGGAAGATAAAATAGTTAAATAATTACAGGATTCTTGAACTTCTGTGTTGAGAGACAGTAGATTCTCTTGTGAATTTTTGCGGATGATGTCATTTTGGTAATCGGTAAGGGAGGACTCTAGTAGTCTGGCGGAAATAACCTCCTTTCTCACGGTCAGTCACACCTGAGAAACAACTGGAGATGGAAGAGTTGGAGATTTCCTCAAACTGTATTAGCTGAGTTCTCGACACGAAGCGGGAAAAGTACATACTAAGATTTATTATGAAATTACAGAAAATCAATGTGTGTTGCTTCAAGACGAGTGGAGAATCAGTATATTTATAAGGTAGTATTTAAGCGAAGAATATGGTCTGCAGTAATGAGGGCCCAAGTCCCGAGGTGGCTGACATAAGATGAAGTCGAGGTAACAGCACTCCAACGGCACAATTACTGGTGTGTCTAATTTAAATATAATATTTTGTAGTTAGAAATGTAAATACTCATCCCTTTAAATTAACTAATTAATAAATCATAATCGCGTTGTATATGTGGCGTGTGTAAATTTAAGTGTTGCGACGACGATGATGCGTCTTGTCATTATTGCAGTGTGGAGGCGAATTGTGTGTTACTTATGTCAGAGTGCGAGACTTTAAACTGTGTTTAAAATTCTTTAAAAAATAAAAGCGATGTTAAACATTGCAATGAAAATCAATAAAATAATATTAGGGCCGGTAAAAGTTGCGATAATGATAAAGATAAAATAACCGTTATGAGTGTGATAAAGGCAGATATCAACATATCCAATAATAATAATAATAATAATAATAATAATAATAATAATAATAATAATAATAATAATATTCACGTAAGGATAAAATTTGAGATATTGATAATTATGCGTTCAGCAGTAATGTAAAGTTGGCATGTTTAGTGAATTTAAATTTTGTGACACCGTGTATTTGTGATACAAAAATCACGGTATGCTATTTTGTTACTGATGTACGAAAATGTTTCGAGAACTTAATTGTGATATCATTACGGAGTTGTTTGGTCATGGGGTCGCTTGTACTTTAAAAAAGTTTCAAGCAAGAAGAAAATGGATTGTAATTGAAATGAAACATTATGAGTATAATTAGGAAGATGTTAAAGATATAGGAAGCCTGTATATTATGAGTGATATAGAATAAGCAGAAAGCCTGGAGTAAAAGGCCCTGTATTTCGACGGAGAGGATTTTGTGACATGGTGTTTACGTTGAGGTGTAATATTTCTGAGACAGGCTGCATAAGAGGAGCGATGTATTGTAGCAATTCAGAACGATTGGAAATGAAATGGTTATCAAATCTAAGTGAGTGCGTCGTAACGCCTATTTTAAGTCCAAGTCCATGTTCCCCATGATTACTATTGTATGTAAGAACGCAGGTAAAGGCAGTTAAGTCTAAGTGACGGTTCTTTTTGATACCAGAGAAGTTCATTTTGTGATAGCCGACCTCACGAACAAAATACATTCTGACACGCGGTCAATATAATACTTAATAATTTTAAATTGAATTCTATTATGTGTTTTACGAAATGGAAACGTCGCTGACAGGAAACTTTGCGGGTACGAAAATGAATTTTATTAGAATGAGAGTTTAGCTTTCTTAGATTGATCAGTACTGTAGTTACTTCACTGGACAGTTAACGGTGATTTTGGAGTGGTCACATGGAAGGTCAGTTGGAGCCCCACACTCGAATTACGCCGTGAATATCGCGATGGGGTGGTGATTATTGTTTTCAGTGCTATTACGTAATGTCAAAGGAGAGTTGAGTTTATTTTATTTAGCGAACTTCACCGCCTGTGTTTAGATTGTATTGAGGAACAGATTAAACTATTCGAACATGTTGTTTAATTTCGATTTCACGCCTTATTTTAGGAAATAGACACAGTAATATTTCCAGGTTCGAGTTCATTTTTGTAGCGAATTTCACTTCAAGTGTTTGAATATCAAAGAGGATCAGACTTAAATATCCGGACATTGTGTTAAACGTTTCGATTTCGCCTGGAAGTATGAATGATGTGTAGATACCATAACGTTGGCTGAACGACTGATTTAGGGTGTCGCGTGTACTACATAACTTAAGTATGAGTAGACACTGTAATGTTGGCTCAATGACAGGATTGGGGCGTCATCTGTACATAGCCAAGTCATAAGTTAGGTATGTCTGCGAATCGACTTGAACGATGTTAGTGTTTGCAGTAGTGGATACGAATATGACTGATGTTAGCAGTTACTATTTAGGCCAAGATTCGGCAAAATTTTGTTTTTTATTTACTATATCTTTACCTTACGATATTTTGTTCCGGGTGTCCGGTATATTATGCTAGTGCCGTGTGTTGATGCTTAGTCGATTTATGCAGGATTTGCACTACGAATGCGGTTTCGATTCGTCAGCTGTTAATATGGTTTATTTTCATTTCTCGTTATTCACATTATTTATGTGGGACGTTGATCTAACGATCACTTTTAGTTTAGTTTAATTGGACAAGTGTAGATAGACAGATTTGTAATTGTAGTCGTAGTTAAAGGGAATTAGAAAGATGTCCTGTTGTTTGTTTTCTATTGTGAACTTTTATTACAACGAATTTAACGACGTAACATTTTCATAACCTGAAATTTAGTTTAGTAAGAACATATTCAAGTGATTTATCAATTTTCTTTAATTTCAGTATTTGGCATTTCTTCTAAATTCATAATGATTTAATGTATTTCTGCATTTCGCAGTTTTGTTCCTTCAGAACTATGTAACGTCAGATCCCATCGGTGCAAGTGTGGTTGGTTCCTTCTGAACATCTTTTTGGGGTGTTGAATGTTTCAGCATCGGGATTTCTCTGTAACTTAAGGGTGTCATGAGACGACAATACATGGTGGAAATTTGTTTTTGATAGTGACAATTGCTGTTAACTTGTCATGAACACAATGCTTTGAAGTAATACGTCGCAAACTATTCAAAGCAACTGATAGTATTTTGTTCTATTAATGATCCATTCGGGAGATGTTCCAATACCAGATAGCATAGTCGACTGGTGGATAATCTTAATCAAATGTAAATCTGGAGTTCTACTTGTTGAAGGTCAGATTTTCCACGGACCGTGTGGATTAACTCTATGTTATCGTTTGGATCAATGGTGCCCAATTTTTCAGGTTTATTTATTCTTCATCCGGGTTTTTTTTACCTTCACCGATATTTGCACTACGTATTCAATCTTTGGAAGAAAATTATGAACAATTTCAAGAATATGTTTACCACTCACGTTATAAATTGTTACTGCGTTAAAACATATGGAAAATTTAAGTGAATTTTCTTGCCTATTTGATAAATAAATTATTGTGTTTTCCATTTAAATATTTAATAAGCACATTTTTGCTCCTCATTTGAAGTAGTTATGCTCTGTTCTAAACCCTATTTTTGTTCGATGAAGTGACAGAAAAAACTAGCAACGTCCCCAAGAGCCAAGAGTACGATATTGCTCTCCTGAAACAGCCGAGGTAGACGGCCAATGATAGAACTGTAATTTCAAGTGTTGAATATTCATCTTCGTTGTCTAATTAAAAAGCAATTTAATAAATGGAAGAATTACAAAGAAGAATTTAGAAACCACAAAAACAGGCCTATCACAAAAATGCCTGCATTACTCCTAAAAATTGTTCCCGGTGTTCGCAAAGATATATAGTTATGTTACTGACAAAATACACAAGAGGCATGAACACTCAAATGGAGGACAATCGAAGAAAACCTCCATTTAACAAATCTGTCCTTTTTGTGGCAGAGAATGTTTAGCATACAGAATTCATAGAGAATCTGTTCTCTTCTCTATGGAATGAGAAGTCAAGGTTTGTATGAAGGCAATATTATATCATTATTGCGGTTTAGGTTTGACGCCGGTGACAGTGAGCTGAAGGAACATTTTGCACATTGTGATGCTATTGGAACTGATACCAATCCAAGGATACAAAATCAAATTTTTGAAATATATGGACAAATGAATTCAAACAAATTGTCAATAAAATTAACTATTGTACATATTTTAGTAATCCAGCAGATGTAACTGCATTTGTTTTATTTATTAAAACATTATGTCTGTATTCGTTATGTACGCATTCAGAAACAATATTTCGTCATTCGGGAAGTTTTCCTTAAATTGTTCCCGCATATAAGGCTCGTGGAATTTTTGGTGGCCATTGATCTTTTCGAAAATCTGCATAGTATTCTTATAAATATGAACAATGTAAGAGGTATGGATTTTGGTGGCGTCAGCAATATGAGTAGACAGTTCAATGGCCGCACCACTAAAATAAGGGAGAAGTGTCCTCAGGCACTGTACCTGCACTGTACAAACCATTCATTGGATTTAGCAGTTTCTCATGCACGCAGCGTGCCAATTATAAGGAATTGTGTGACCGAGGACCTTGATGTTAGGCCCCTTTAAACAACAAGCACCATAAGGAGTTCATTGACCACTACGAACAATATAATTACATTTTTATAGCATCAACTGAAGATAAACTATTATAAAGAAACACATTGAGCAACGTACGGAAAGTGCTAAAAGAAAACGAATACTCTAATTCTACGAGACACGCTAGGTTGTACTGTACACTGGGATGCCATTGCCCTACTTCCAGAGCTGCTTGATGATGTCATTGTTCACTCTCTTCCATAAATTCAGAACTTTATAGATTCTGAAACATCAAACAAGGCATTTTTATTTTGAGCTGCGAATCAACATTCTGATTTTATTGTATCGATGGTCATTGGGAATCGCATTTTCAGTTCGACCCTTAGACATTCCACAGCTCTTCATTCAAAGCACGTAGATATGAATATTTGTGTTAATCTGCGTCAAGATCTTGAAAAGAAAAGAACTAACAGACATGAAAATGTTAAACACATTGGAGTTGACATACTGGAGATTCCTTGGAAACGTGGTCGACAAATATATAGAGCTAAGTATGGGTCTATTAATCCAGAGGAGTATTATAGGATATCGATTTTCTTTCCCTTCATGGTTACGTGTTGAGTCAGTTACATGATCGATTTCTACAACAGAAATATTTTGTTAAGAACCTGGAAAGAATTTTCCCTCAATCAACTGTCAAGGCATCGGATGATGAAATTAATTTTGATGTAGATGCCATTATGACTCAATGCTAAGATAATATCAATGTGACTAAAGTTTAATTTTCGAGTGAATGCAACGTAAATCCAAGTAAAACTGGAATGACGTTACGCTCAACAACGCCATACGGTTACGTTAACAGCAAAAGGAATGGTGAACAAGCAAAATATACAACTCATCAACACCATAATAAAACGTACCCAGAAACAGGCGGACAAAGGTAGCGAAACTGAAAACCCAACCCATATAAGAATAGGTCAGGAGCCCCGGGATCATATTGAGCCAGACTACTAAAGGATAACGCCAGTATACTTTAAAATAAATTTATAATTTAATTTTAGAGACAGATTACACCCAAAAGGGGAAAAAATAAATCAATAACATTTTAAGAATATAAGAACATTTCTGGAAAATGAATGAATATACTAACAAGAAAATATAGCAGATTTAAAGTAATTAACTAAATTTACTATAACTAAGTTGGTACCAACATAAATAGATTTTGAACAAGATTTAAAGCTTCTCATATATAATAATTTTAAGTGTGTGACGGAAAACAAAGTAAAAAGAAAATAACGTGAAGGTTTATGTCAATTCCTAGTGGAGGTTTCACCCACCCATAATATGACCTAAGGCATAGGTCAATCCACGGTGAAATGAAAAGAAAACATAAGGATAATCCAGAAGAAAAATATTTAAACACACAACTAGCACTAAATATATAAAAAAATATTTTAGGAGTTTAACCAAACCGGAATTTGAAATAAAATCAGATAGATCAGTAAGCAAACTAAATCAAATCTAATGAGGGACGAAATCAAGCAAAATACTCGACTTAGTAACCCGTGCGTTCGTACAAACTGAGTATCAACAACGAACCCACGCCAAGACCAAACCAAAGCAACACCCCCAAGCAAGGATAAATGAAAGATGAGCAAGGTCCGGTAACAATGACATAACTAAATAATTGGACAAAATGGAGGGAAGATAAAAGCAACAATGAGATTTACAGAAAGGAATTTAAAAGTTTGAAACGCTCCACTAGAAATGTATAAATCCCCACGAAATTATATATTTTTAATTTAACCATCACTCCTTTGAATATAACAGTTAAAATATGGTTTTCCACCTAATTACACTCTTTCAATTTTTAAAGCGTCCACAAATTATAACTATGCATTTAATTTCTAATGACCTATATATAAATGTACGTATATATTAAGGTGAAACAATAATTAATAATTATAAATTTTAAGTCACTTGGAGATAAAATATCCATGAGAAATTAACATTAACTGAACAAATAAGAAGAAGAAAAATAGTTGTACCTAAGAAAAGTAAAAATGGTGATTTACACAGCGCATGAGGTCAAGACGAGACAATAACAGAATCAAAATAAACGTAATTAATATTAATAAATCATAACTGTGCCACCATTTGGCAAGCGTAGCGAACGAAAAGGAAATGGTGGGCCTATGGAGCTGGACAGATAAGCACTCGAATCATAGTGCCAAAACTTCATTGTAGAAATAATTTAAATTTGCTTTGTGTTGATGACATTACTTCGCACCTTAATCATAAATTTTGTCAGACTCTCTATCCAATATATAATGAGAACACTCTCATATAATACATAATTCACAAATGTCACACAAGGTAACCTAGGGAACCCGCCCAGGTAATTAAAAAAATACAGTTAATACAAGCTTAAAGAGGAGGGTATCCCACTTAATATTATTATCAATTGCGAACAGGTAATTCTAGAAAATTACGTGGCTAACAATCTAATAAACTATTACACTTTAGGTAAGCACGAGATTATAATAACAACATCTAAACAGCTCCTAGAACTGCGAAGAATCTCCTCTAGTTTCCAACAGATGCGACTTAATACACACTTCACTGGGCATTACACGAAGGTGCGAAGAACCTTGCCACTTCATCATAAGGAACCTCAAATAACATTACCCGTGGCTTTACAATTCATAATTAGGGACTTTACAATTTAAATATCTCCATGCACGGGGTACGACATGCCTCATCAAACAAACTGCCACGGCAGAAGTGAAACACTGTACAAGGAATAACGAGCAATATCTCTACGTAAACGCATCAATTATACTTTTACAAAGGATAGTTACAAATGAGCTTTGTGCAAATTTAACACCTTGATTTTCATTAAGAATGTCCAACCACCTCATACACTTTCTTGCTTGGTAGGATATCGGGGAAGTTTAGAAATTTCAACTCTTACCTCCATGTCAGTGGAACCTAGTTCGACCTCCACACAGGACCGGGCCATAGTGTGTCGCCTTCAAGCACGAGAAGCTGAATGTCCTCTATCAGTTCGGTCAACCGTGACTTTGCCCAAGGAGCGAGGTCACGTGCCGAGCGAGTCAACAGCGATTGGATCACCTGGGAGGGAAGGGGAAGCAACCCAAAAACATGGAGGCACGAGAAGAGGGGAAACGCTCCAGAGTGGGAGAGATCCAGTTCCCCTGGAGCCATACTTAGTAACCAAAGACCCTTTATTAAGGGAAGGAATGCAAGCTAGAAATGAATACATAAACATATAGACATATACAAGAAAACAGTTACAAATATAAATTTACACAAAACATTATAGCCTTGCCAGGCTGAATTAAATGCAAGGGGCCGAGGAAGACTTCCCACGGCACAATAACGGAATTTCAAAATGAAAATTCGCTAGAACGGGGGCAAGGAATACCATATCAACAAGACACTAGGAAATTAATAGAAATAACACACGTACCAAACGAAGTAATACAAGAAATCACAATAAACGGACAGAAATAATAAAAATAATAATCAGAGAGGAAAAATAAAATATGCATAGTCAAAATAAATTTCAAAGTTACCGGTCGAACAATGCGCATGTCATTAAATATCAACAAAATGGCGCAAAAACTGCGTAATATAAAGAGAAGCCATACCCAAAAATCTCACCACAAGCCCCACAGCAATAATCTAAATGACACATAATAAAATAATTACATGAGCAAAGAAATATATTAAAAGGAAGTACTTACAAGAGTGGTGAGGTATGCGATAATATCTTACGTGTGCTGACACATGTGCTGGTAATCGCCAACTAATGAACAAATAGGAACTACAGAATTTACATTATAAATGTTTTAAAAACATAAATACGTTTGATAATCCCCGAACGGGATCATTAAATCGGATTCATCCGACTCCTACAGAACCTTCTTCCATCTTGGCAGACGATGGCTGAGCCATGGCCTCAAACGTCCGCACTCAACCAATCTCAGTCGTATTCAGATGACGACCGCACAAGCTTAGAGTCGGGCGAATAACGTGCGCTCTGGTGAGAGAGTCCGTACGCAGGATTAGTAAATTAATTCTCTGACAGATGGTGTCAGATTGCACGACTATCACACACAGAATACGCGAGGCAGCAACGAAGGAATCTCTCAGAATACACTTGACGCCGGTATCCCAATATAGACTCACTTTATAGTGAGCCGAGAAAAATGTAAACAAATCTTCAATCCATTTCTGAATTAAATTTAGACGTGCCGTCCTGACACGTAACTTAGGACTCAGAGTTTACAATGGGGAATCTGATTTCCAATAATAATTTCGTTAATGTAATAACGTTACATGAACTGAAAATGCGGAAAATAAATTTTCTAAAAGCAATCATCCTGAACCAATGGACTCCATTTCTGCATTTAACAATTGTGAAAGTGCTATGTTTCCAACAATACGTGGAGTACTGAAATGCTTTGCTATCTAACCAGTAACCACTTCCATACTAGAACGCTCTTTTTCATCCGTGATTATATAAAAACTACTTGCGAAGTATGACTGCACATTGAAGATTGAATGGATTAGCTATTCTGTATATACAAAAAGAAGAACCGCGTGATAGTAGAAAACACAATCCATGAAATGGCAAAAATCCAGATAATTCTGCTATTGTAATAATCAATATGAATACAAATGTGTCATAATTAAGGATATATATTATTTTGAAAGTTTTAATTTAGAGTTTCTAATTTCGCAATATGTACCTGACCATATTTTATTGTAGTCCTCAAGTTTTAACATTTTATTAAAGTGTTGATTTTAAATGTTACGGGTAAGCCGTGTGAGAACAGAAATAATGAAGTAAGAATATCCCCTCCCGACCTGGAAGAAATAATTTCTGCGTACGCCCCTAGCGTAGTGGGGTTCGGTTCATGGTTCTCCAGGTTCGATTCCACACAGGGCCTGGAATTTGACTGCGTGTAGTCAATTTCTAAATTTCGGGGACTGGGCCTTTGTGTTCGTCTTAAAGCATTTCTCTTCATCTACACGCAACACTCCACGTTACTTGCGTCGTATCCTGACGGCTCATTTGGTGTATTAAATTATGTCATAGGAATATTAATTGATATTATAAACGTAGACTGCAGTTGGATTTTACAAGAGTTGCAGCTTGTAGATGAGACCGGAAGTCCAAGAGACAGAGGGGCGTGCGACACTTGTTAGAAACTTTCCAATGACCGTGAGAGGCTTCCAATTTTACTTCGAGTCAGCATTCTCCGCATGTGTAAGAAACGTTAAGCCACGAGGACAGCTGAGCCAATAGGAAATCTACGGCGTGGCCACTTTGAATTCTGGACAGCTCAGAGCTGGATATTCAGGATGACCAACATTGTTCTACGTGTGGTGTGTTCATCAAGAGAGAATGGTCAGTTCTGTTATTTGAGGCTTTTCTACAGGCCTGAGAACCAGAAAAATTCAGGAATAAATTAGGAAAATTATCTGAGCCGTTATCTGTCTTATATGAGTGCATTTGATAATAATTTCAGTGGATTACAAAGACATTGTGTGAAACGCTAGCTCTGATTGGCTGAGCGTTTGAATCTTCGTGGAATCCCTTAGCCCTAACGGTGTCTGCAAAGATACTTAAGCGCACTACATGTGGAGCATCCCTCCTTTTGCTGTGTGTCGTTGAATAGCGAAATTCTTTTCACAAGTTGCTTTACGTCACACCGACACAGATAGGACTTATGGCGACGATGGGGCAGGAAAGGGCTAGTAGTGGGAAGGAAGCGTACATGGCCTTAATTAAGGTTGTCTGGTGTGAAAAATGGGAAGCCACGGAAAACCATCTTCACGGCTGTCGACAGTGGGGTTCGAACCCACTATCTCCGGAATACCGGATACTGGCCGGACTTAAGCGACTGCAGCTATCGAGCTCGGTAGTAGTGAACTTCAGTGTGATACTTCAGAGTACGCGAGCCGCGTATTTGCTGCCACGTGGACTGATGTTTGACTTTTTACGGCCGTGTAGACACGGGACAGTGCAGTTTACTTGTGAATAGTGTTGTTTAAACTGTGTGTAATACCTAGCCAAGTGCGCTATGGCACAAATTCACGCATTAATTGTACAAACTATAATTCCTGCCGCAGTCTGGTAATTGAGCGAGGGATACTTTTCCCTACATTACCATCGGGCCGGTCGCGTTCGCGAGAGACTGTTTGATTCGATCCGCGGGCCGCTCCTATAGACAGTGATTGAACGTCTAATATTTACATCTGATTGTGAATAAGTTCGTTGTACTAAGTTTTCACGTTGAATTTCCATTACAGCCTACAGTGGGTTTATTCCGGTGCAACGTGCACAAAGAGCGGTGACGAGTGATTGACCATATATTTATGTGTTGCGGTTATACAGAGACCAGCTTCAAGAAGATGGCATCATCAGTTGAAGAGAGAAGATTGGATCCACGTGTGCAAAGTGTGTTAGCAATGGAGTAAAGTTCTATGGCAGCGAGGATGTAACTCGCTATAGACGTCCTGCGAGTTGCCATGATAAGTCGCATGTGATATATAAGTGGCATGCTCTTTGAAATACGTTAAATTCTGGTGAGGTTTAGATAAGGGATTTTCTATAGCATTAATTTCAGTCAGATGGCATGAATTACTTTTATATGTGTGTAATTGTAAATATGGACAGGACTGGGTTGCATGTTTTTTTTATTGCTTTATAATTAGCTAGATGGAATACTGTGGGAGATGATAGGTTTTATTTTGATTTTTATTTGTGTGAATTTATGCATGTTATCTAGCATAGTGTTATTCCTGTGTTTTTTTTATATAGATAGGAGGATTAGATAGCTGAAATCATCAACATCACGAGTCATACACTCGCAGCGTGGAGACTAAATTTTTATTTAAATTATGCAGAAATTAGCGTCAGATAGGCTGCTTGTTTGCATGAATTTCTGGTGCTGTAAGATGTGCGGAGCTACATTTACACCGTTGAATTATAATAGGGTCTTTTAAAATGGATTGGAAATTGTTTTGGGCGATGGTCAGGCAGGGATTCGAACCTTAATTTATAATGAAGGGGCTGATGAAAATGCAGGATATATATGGGAGTTTAATGCATGCTGAAATACATATGAAGTCAATGATGCGGGCAGTGGGCATGCCAGGTAATATGGTGATATATATGTGTGAAGCGAGAATCGTCCTGTGATGTTGTTATGGATAAATATTATTGAGAATTAGAGATGCCGTGAATGAAATGGCAGGCCCGGAGATTATTGTATACGTGTTGAGAATGAAGTTAGTATGACTGCAATATATATGTCTGAATGTCAGTTTACGAGCGGTTGTTGAAATATTTGCCCGGTATGAAGGTCAGATTATCAGCTGGAATTATAATCTAGTTGTGAAGTGAAGAGTAGCTTCCGTGCAGTAACCTTGTCAAAACAGAAACCTTGAGAGTAGTCCTGTGTCTTAATATTATTTACAGCTGATTGCCAAGCAGGAAATCTGGAGTTGACAAAAGGCGCTAGCCTGCGCTCCGATGCAGTACGGGAATGTTGCCCGTTGTTTTCTTTGCGTACATTGAATTATGTTGATTTTGTTTCTTTACAGGATTATGTATTTGTGTGATTTATTGCGATTGCTTTGATGTCTTGTTGTTAATGGGGAACACCCTGAGTGCAGAGTTGATGATTAAATTTATTCTAGTTCCGACTAGATTTTTGGTGAACCGCGTTTCAAATGTCGAGCCAGTGTAGTATGTAAGTTTTTCACCCACCTGATCCAGTGTAGATACTTTGATTTAATTAGCCCGATATGATTGTTGTAAATATAGAGTAGGGAAATGCGGTATTTAAACGTATTTCATAAAGTCGTGACCCTATATAAACTGAATTAAATCACGTGTAGAAGCACTTATCTAGGCAATCCTCCCAAATTAAGTAAATCAGTTAAATTGTGTTTGTGCGATGACTACTCCATGTAAATATGAACTTTGGAGTTTCACGTTCATTCGTAATGAAACATTCAGGTAGTTAATTTAGTAATTTGAATTTACATTTTCATATTGTTTTGCATTGACTTTGTTTGATTTATGTTTTAAAATGATAATTTATTGGATTTCATTCAATTTCGGTGCCGTTTTGAGGTCAGTTAATTTGACTTTTATTATTGTTGATATTAGAATGATTCGGATTATTTTGTGCAATAAACCTACCTCAACCCATATTAGTATTTCTCATTCGGTACAAACCCCCATTATTCCTGTCATGATACTTAGAGGTGAGTTTAAACTTCGACTTTCAGACTACCCGCGACTACCTAACCCACTCTCTACATACATGAGCTTAGTCGGATGTTTAGTCAGGAAATGGAGGCATCGTCCTAGAGGGTTCCTACCCCTAGGTACGGTACCCCCCTGGCGTAGTGGCCTTCGGATCAAGGGGCTTCAAGTTCGATTCCCCACAGAGCCTGGAATTTTGACTGCGTTTGGTTAATTTCTAAAGTTCGGGGACTGGGTGTTTGTGTTCGTCTTAAAATATTTCTCTCCATATATGCAACACTCCACGTTACCGATCACCACAGAATAATGCTTTAGTGAATATATTCCTCCACATAGGGTTGGCATAAAGAAGGGTATTCGTTCGTAAAATTGGGCCAATCCCATATCAAGAGTCGACCCCAAATAATTTCGAAAAATTGCCGGGAATAAGGTGAAGTAGTAGAAGGATTAAGACATATACACATATATATTTGCGATCAACCATTTGGAATGTCAAATTTACTTTTGATGTTACATTGCAGAGCAAAGCAATGTAATCTCCGTACAGGCAATGAAGGACCTTGGAGGGGTGGAAGATAAAGGCTTTCACCATTCGTAACCTCGGCACATGATGGGGTAGAGTGGTTAGCTCTACGCCCGGCCGCCTTTGCCCCCAGGAGTTGACCTGGTACTCATTTTTGGTGTAGGCTGAGTGAACCTCAGGGCTATTTGCATCTCCGGAAGTGGAAATCTCGTTTCTTAAATTTCACGACTTCCTGACGGAGATTCGAACCCACGTCCTTACGGGCGAACCCAGCACGCTTTTACCACCTCGGACAGGCATCCCCTTGATGTTACACTGACTAAAGATAAATTAAAGATTGAATGCTGTTCGATAATGTATTTTCTAGGTTTAGTGTTTCGTGGCTCAGGCGGCAGCGCGCCGGCCTCTCACCGCTGGGTTCCGTGGTTTAAATCCCGGTCACTCCATGTGAGAATTTTGCTGGACAAAGCGGAGGCGGGACAGGTTTTTCTCCGGGTACTCCGGGTTTCCCTGTCATATTTCATTCCAGCAACACTCTCCAAAATTATTTCACTTCACATGTCATTCATTAATCACTGCCCCAGAGGAGTGCGACAGGCTTCGGAAACCGGCACAATTCCTATCCTCGCCGCTAGATGGGGGCTTCACTCATTCCATTCCTGAACCGGTCAAATGACAGAAAACAGGTTGTGGATTTTCAGTGTTTAGAAGAAACAAGTTCCCAAACATTTGTTTAGAAACTTTGCTCTTAATTGTTATCTAGTTGGATTAAACATAATAACTAGTGTTTTTCAGATGATTTACACGTTACTGATTTCCAGGAATTTTAAGAGATGTAGAAAGGTACACAAAACCTGTGGGAACCCGTTTACGATTCAGTTCACACACACTGTGAGTCCACAGGAAGACTGCATTAAAACTATAGTGGGATGTAATTTTCTTGTCAGTTATTTATTCTTCTTCTTATTTGTCACCTTGATTGAATAATTACCGTTATGGCCATTAGATCGGTGGAGCCCAGGTTCAACTCCCGGCCGTGCTAAGGGAATGACATCCATTAGCAATCCTGGACGCCTCAAGGAATAGGTACTTATACGGCTAAGGAGAATTGGTTATTATTATAATTACTATTATTATTATTATTATTATTATTATTATTATTATTATTATTATTATTATTACTTTGTTATCATCATCAACATCATTCAGTGTTATAAACTCCGTAAACTTCATTCTATTTTTTCAAAAGTATTGTCAGTCATAATTTGGTGATTTATGTAGTAAATTAACTAATATAATTTTCATCAAACTCAAAGTAATTACTTCATAATTGATCCATATATCCTACAGCCACATTAACATGAGCCGGTTGTGTGTATTTCCTTTTATAAGTTTCTCGTAGTAATTGGCTACTCGCCAAAGCTGCTGTTGTTCGAAAACCGACAAATGAAGGTGCTTATTATCAGGATATCGGGATATCAAAAGTCACCTTAAATGACAAGAAGCCAGGCTGAGTGGCTCAGAAGGTTAAGGCGCTGGCCTTCTAAACCCAACTTGGCAGGTTCGATCCTGGCTCAGTCCGGTGGTACATGAAGGTGCTCAAATACGACAGCCTCGTGTCGGTAGATTTACTGGCACGTAAAAGAACTCCTGCGGGACTAAATTCTGGCACCTCAGCGTCTCCGAAGACCGTAAAAGTAGTTAGTGGTACGTAAAGCAATTAACATTAAATAGCATTATTAAATGACAAGCTTGATTTCTGCAGCATATATAATTATTTTGAAGGTGCGTACCAATTAATTTCCATTTATGTATGTTTTTATGTATTTATTTAGAGAAAAACTCTTGCGATTATTATTATTATTATTATTATTATTATTATTATTATTATTATTATTAATGGTTCATGGTGTGGGTTACTGTAGTCACGTCCTAGTTCGTGAAACATGGACAACGGCTGAGTGGCCTAGTAAGTGGACCTGAGAGTTGCTATGGAATGCGAGTGGGCAACTCGGACATATTCTGAGTCGTGGCCCTACTTGCGCTCAGGCGGCTAGGACTACACTATTTACCGAGGTCCATAACCCGTAAGAGGATAGATCCTTACTTGGACTATGTTCAAGTAGGGTAGCATCCTGCTTCAAGAATTTACCGAGCTCAGAACATTTCAAGCAAGCCTCAGACCTATAGGAGTAACGGAGTCCCACTCTCATTTGACAGGCGAGGGACTCCTTGGAAACAACTTGGCGAACGAAATGGAATTCGATGGGGAGCTATCAATATTAATGGGGCTTATGGAAGAAAGCAAGTAGAACTGGCTGAGTCAGCAAAGTGGATGCATCTGGATGTGCTAGGAGTAAGTGATATTCGGGTAAGGGTAGATAACGAGGAAGAGATAGGAGATAATAAAGTGTACTTAACGGGTGTTAGAAAGGGAAGTGCAGAGTCCGGGGTAGGGCTCTTTATCAGGAATACCAGTGCACGCAACATAGTTTCTGTTAGGCACGTAAATGAGCGAATGATGTGGGTAGATTTGCCAGTTGGAGGAATTAGGACTAGAATTGTCTCCGTGTATTCTCCATGTGAGGGTGCAGATGAGGATGAAGTTGACAAGTTTTATGAAGCATTCAGTGACATCGTGGTCAGGGTCAACAGCAAGGATAGAATAGTGCTAATGGGAGATTTCAATGCGAGAGTTGGGAATAGAACTGAAGGATACGAAATGGTGATTGGTAAATTTGGGGAAGATATGGAAGCTAGTGGAAATGGGAAGCGTTTGTTGGACTTCTGTGCTAGTATGGGTTTTGCAGTTACGAATACATTATCCAAGCATAAAGCTATTCACCGCTACTCATTCGAGGATAGAGGTACCAGATCCAAAATAGACTATATCCTAACCGACTTCGAATTCAGAAAATCTGTTAGGAATACACGAGTTTTCCGGGGATTTTTCGATGATACAGACCACTATCTGATCTGTAGTGAACTAAGTATCTCTAGGGCTAAGGTAGAGAAAGTGAAATCTGTCTGCAAACGAATAAGGGTCGAAAATCTCCAGGACGAGGAAATTAGACAGGAGTACATGGATATGATTAGTGAGAAGTTTCGAACAGTGGACAGTAAGCAGGTTCAGGATACAGAAAGTTGATGGGTGGCATACAGGGATGCTGTAGTAGAAACAGCAAGGGAATGCCTAGGAACAACTGTGTGTAAAGATGGGAAAAGGCGAATGATGAAGTGAGAGCAACTTGAAAAAGGTAAACATAAGGCTTATCGGAAATGGCTCCAAACAAGGGCCGAGGCAGAAGGGGATTTGTACGTAGCTGAAAGAAACAGAGCGAAACAAATAGTTGTTGAATCCAAAAAGAAGTCGTGGGAAGATTTTGGTAATAACCTGGAAAGGCTAGTTCAAGCAGCAGGGAAACCTTTCTGCACACTAATAAATAATCTTAGAAAGGGAGTGAAAAAGTAAATGAACAGTGTTTTGAGTAATTCAGGTGAACTCGTGATAGATCCCAGGGAATCACTGGAAAGGTGGAGGGAATATTTTGAACATCTTCTGAATGTAAAAGGAAATCATCCTGGTGGTGTTGCGAACAGCCAAGCTCATCGGGCGGAGGAAAATGATGTTGGTGAAATTACGCTTTAGGAAGTGGAAAGGATGGTAAATAAACTCCATTTTCATAAAGCAGCAGGAATAGATGAAATTGTACCTGAAATGGTGAAGTATAGTGGGAAGGCAGGGATTAAATGGCTTCATAGAGTAGTAAAATTAGCATGGAGTGTTGGTAAGATACCTTCAGATTGGACAAAAGCAGTAATTGCACCTATCTATAAGCAAGGGAACAGGAAGGATTGCAACAACTATCGAGGTATCTCATTGATTAGTATACCAAGCAAAGTATTCACTGGCATCTCGGAAGGGAGTGTGCGATCAGTCGTTGAGAGGAAGTTGGATTAAAACCAGTGTGGTTTCAGACCACAGAGAAGCTGTCAGTATCAGATTTACAGTATGCGGCAGGTAATTGAAAAATGCTACTAGAGGAATAGGAAGTTGTGTTTATGTTTCGTAGATCTGGAGAACGCATATGACAGGGTACCGTGGGAAAACATGTTCTCTATACTGGGGGACTATGGAATTAAAGGTAGATTATTAAAATCAATCAAAGGCATTTATGCTGGCATTTGGGCTTCACTGAGAAATGATGGTAGAATGAGTTCTTGGTTCAGGGTACTTACATGGGTTAGACAAGGCTGGAATTTTTCGCCTTTGCAGTTCGTCGTTTACATGGATCATCTGCTGAAAGATACAAAATGGCAGGGAGTTATTGAGTTAGGTGGAAATGTAGTAAGCTGTCTGGCCTATGCTGACGACTTGGTCTTAATGGCAGATTGTGCCGATAGCCTGCAGTCTAATATCTTGAACTTGAAAAGAGGTGCAATGAGTATGGTATGAAAATTAGCCTCTCGAAAATAAATTGATGTCAGTAGGAAAGAAATTCAACAGAACTGAATGTCAGATTGGTGACACAAAGCTGGAACATGTCGATAATTTCAATTATTTAGGTTGTGTGCTCTACCAGGATGGTAATATAGTAAGTGAGATTGAATCAAGATGTCGTAAAGCTAATGCAGTGAGCTCGCAGTTGAGATCAACAGTATTCTGTAAGAAGTAAGTCACCTCCCAGACGAAACTATCTTTATATCGGTCTGTTTTCAGACCAACTTTGCTTTACGGGAGCGGAAACTGGGTTGACTCAGGATATCGTATTCATAAGTTAGAAGTAACAGACATGAAAGTGGCAAGAATGTTTGCTGGTACAAACAGGTGGGCACAATGGCAGGAGGGTACTCGGAATAAGGAGATAAAGGCTAATTTAGGAATGATCTCGATTGACGAAGCTGTACGCATAAACCGGCTTCGGTGGTGGGGTCATGTGAAGCGAATGGATGATGATAGTTTACGTAGGAGGTTAATGGACTCTGTTATGGAGGGTAAGAGAAGTGGAGGTAGTCCAAGACGACTATTTTTAGACTCGGTTTCTAACGATTTAAAGATAGGAGGTATAGAACTAAATGAGGCCACAACACTAGTTGCAAATCGGGGATAGTTTCAACGTTTATTAAATTCACAGAGGTTTGCAGACTGAACGCTGAAAGGCAAAGCAGTCTATAATGATAATGTATGTATGTATGTATGTATATTATTATTATTATTATTATTATTATTATTATTATTATTATTATTATTATTATTATTATTATTATTATTATTATTATTATTATTATTATTATTATTATTATTTTGCTAGTTGCTTTACGTCGCACCGACACAGATAGGTCTTATGGCGACGATGGGACAGGGAAGGGCTAGGAGTGGGAAGGAAGCGGTCGTGGCCTTAATTAAGGTACAGCCCCAGCATTTGCCTGGTGTGAAAATGGGAAACCACGCAAAACCATTTTCAGGGCTGCCGACAGTGGGGTTCGAACCTACTATCTCCCGAATACTGGATACTGGCCGCACTTAAGCGACTGCAGCTATCGAGCTCGGTATTATTATTATTATTATTATTATTATTATTATTATTATTATTATTATTATTATTATTATTATTATTATTATTATTATTATTATTATTTGTTTTTGAACGTGATCGTATAGAGTGTAATTTTGTCCCTTTTACAAAGTAATTATATTAGAAATATGATACAAATTTATGGTTAAAAGCTATTGGTTTTAATAAACTTATTGGTCTAAACGCAACCCAGTAGCATTTCGATACCTTCATCGACTCTTCCCTGATTCATCGGACCTAATATTAATATGATTCCTGGGAAATAGTTCTTACATAGTGGTCAATTTAACTTAAACAAATTGATCCGTGAAACTTCGGAGTAAAGTGTACCAAATTATGAGGTTTTAAGACCTAGATCAGTTAATGTAGGCTACTGTGAGACCTTACCTGTCCATGAAATAAACCTTCATCGTGAGTACAGCTATGGGCCGACGTTTTATGTTATCGTTATATTCAGCAATAAATTTATATTTGACAGTGAAGGTACTCTCCCTAGCCATCTCTTTTACGCGGCTCATATTTGAGTCACATTTGTACAGAGTTTTCTTTAAAATAACAACGTTTACTAGAGAAATCTGGATTGACACGTAGACGTTTTAATGGGATATATATATCTCAATGTTCTCTAGTAAATCACTGGAATTTCTTTTCTACGAAAGGAGATATCTCAAAAGTGTTCTTACTTCGTTCCTCAGTTCATCTTGCATGTGTGTCGTTAATGAAATACTTTAAATTTTATGGACTCTATTTGGCTAACGTAGTAAACTTCCTGGATACTTCACTTCATAATTCTCAGTTAAAACCCCCTGAGGTTTGGGTTTAATGAATCAGCACCATTGATTGCCATTTGAGGAAGCGAGCACAATCCAAATTAGCTATCAATACCGTTGCAATTCCGCATATTTTATTGGAATATGGATTGGCCCAATGCCCCCTACACTCCATATCCCAGAGGAAAGTACGCATCATAATCTCAACAACACAAATGAGAATGAATATAACATCATCCATCAGATTATTTGCAATTGGTTTTCCAATCATATTTGGTAAAATCAGTGAAATGGCTTAATTACTTATTCACCCCAACCACAATAACCCGGCGATTAACGGACATTCATGGAGGAGAAAGCATAGTATGACAATTCGTTAAACTTAACCAGTTTCCGAGGCTTCTCTCATACGGAAAGCTATATTGCCATTATCAAAGCTACGGGTAAAAATATTGGTGCTGTCTTCGAGATGTGGAGGCTGTGTCTAGGAAATAGAGACATTCATCGTAATCATTTACGTAATTATTAAGTACAAAGATGCATGTTACGTACGTTTGTGATTGTAAGAGGTGCTCCAGGACTACAGACAATGTGCGTTACATGTAGGTATCTTGATTGCGAGAAGATGAACGTAGGCCCATTTCCACACTTAGTATGGCCAGAGATGCCCGGGATCAAACTATCAAATCTCTGCAACAGATCTGCAGTTCTCTTCAGGAACCAGTATTTACTTAAATGTTGGCCAGTTTCTTATCACTCATTCGTGAACCAACCACTCGAGGTCATTCTTTCAAATGATGATACAGATAAATGTTTCAGCTTCTATTCAGAGACTGTTAGGAATAATGGACGTCGGAATGCAGAGAAGGTAAAGGAGGCGTTTATGGGCTATAGTACTCTAATTTTATTTCGCCACACGTCCGGCAACCCACTCTACGTCAGCAGATAGTGAATTTTATGGAGCTAAATTTACCTAGTCGTTGTAGTTGAGTTCTGTGTTAATACGTGTAGTGTTATTTTTCCCTTACCTCTCTCTCTGTAGTCTTCAGTTATGGTTCAGACTGTCTTCAGAAAGAATTGGCATTAACCAGTTTTAACTTAAATCTTAAAACTTTGTCTGGAATTCTAACACAGTTCGTAGGACAGTCTTCGAAAATTAACAAGACTACAGAAAAACCGGCCTCAGATTACAGGGTTCTTCAGAGTAGAACACATGTTTGCAACAGGTTTCCTCATTCAGAACATAGTGGCCAACAGTTGTTGTGGAAACTAAACCCACACATCCATGTAGTTGTTGTGATTTTGCATGGGTCAAGTGAGCAATGCTACACTTTTTAAAGCCTCATCTAAACAAGGGAATGACGCTTTAGTAATCATATAAGTTAATATAATATATTGGTGCAATTCTATACAATGAAATCATGTCTGTAAATAGATACATGGGGAACGTATAATGAAAACAATAATTTACTTTACAGGGGCTTCACATACATTATGTATATACTCTAGATCAGGGCCTCTCAAACGCCCAAAATCTCACGCGTGCAGAGCGAGGCGCAAGAGCTCCGTGCACTGTGCATCGCTGCCGCTCGGCATGGCTCGGATCAACGCTTCGTCTCTGGGCTACTCGGCTAAGCTCGGCTCAACTCGCCTATACTCGGCTCAAGTCAGCCCGGATTTGGAGCGCTACGGCGCAAGTGGGGCAGAGGGAGACAGGCGGAGCGAGCGAGACAGGCGTGAGGAAAGAGAGAGTAAGCGCTATTGCTCCAAATCGAGGAGTGGGGGGTTTTCACTCTGGTCAACCAAGCCAAGTCGTCTTTTGCACCGTGCACAGTGCATGCACCACGCGCATGCACCCTGAGAGGCCCTGCTCTAGATCTTCCTGCCTTCGTAGTACTAATCATCGACATTTCTCCTTTTCGAAAGCCACAAGGAGTTAGTGGAATTTATGTATCGTTAAAAGCATCACTGATACGCATTTTTTTCTAATTGACGTATAAGAATTCTAAGGAGAAAATACCTTTTCCGCATAAGTGTTACATTATTGCAGCGATGTATCTGATTTTAGAGGGACTACTGTGACATCCTCATGACAGTTTTATACAAAGTCGAACACAAATCACAAACAATTTAGTATTATATTTACCTATATCGGTTCTCAACCAGCATTATGTTATGTTTCTAGACGACAGAAGGAATTATTCATGGTACTTTTAATTCAGTGTTAAACAAAACAACGGACTCTGAAATAATATTAAAATTATGTTGTATATAAATAAGTAAGGTCCTCACCTCACGCTTCACCACACATAACACTGTCCTCCACCACAATAACACGCAGTTACCTACACATGGCAGATGCCGCCCACCCTCATCGGAGGGTCTGCCTTACAAGGGCTGCACTCGGCTAGAAATAGCCACACGAAATTATTATTACCTCACGCTTGTGCGCTATTTCAATTCTTAAATCAGTACATATAATAAAAGTAACATAAATGGAATTATTAACTGAAATGTACAGAATTTGGGTGCCAGTGTTCACCAAAATGCATCCCTCGAATTTGGATAGAGCATGATAATACTCTCTCCCAGGGCGTGTACATAAAACTGCGCACCGGTACATCTGCTACGGGCCGTAACTAACCACCACTGAAAACGATTAAACTGGTAGAAACTGCACCTATGTTCTACCTTAATTTCCCTGATTTTGATCTACCTACATTCTGATTGACATTAGTGCATGGACACTTCATCAATACACAAAAATGTACACTTCACGCTCAAAGCATTAAAAACTGCTGGAATACTCCCTATGTAAATTAAAATAATCCTAGATCAAAAGCAGTGGGAAAGGACAGCGAGAAATGCACTGGTATTTATAGTCATCCCGATGACCAATACTTACAATTCATGTACACTGAGTGGCCAAACGTCATGGGAACGGGTGTCCCGTTAGAAAATGTGCTGTGTATGACCCCTGAGCGTTGCGGCTAGCTGCAACGTAACTTAACAGTCTGTCCCAGACACCAGTGTCATGAACATGGCAACGCGTCGCGTCTTATACCCACTTTGAACGTAGGATGATCATCGGCGCACGGCGCACGGGTCATAGCATTGCGAAGATTACACGCGAATTCGGGTTTCCGGGAGATAGTGTGTTCGAACCCCACTGTCGGTACCCCTGAAGATGGTTTTCCGTGGTTTCCCATTTTCACACCAGGCAAATGCTGGGGCTGTACCTTAATTAAGGCCACGGGCGTTTCCTTCCCATTCCTATGCCTTTCCTGTCCCATCGTCGCCATAAGACCTAACTGTGTCGGTGCGACGTAAAGCAAATAGCAAAAAATAGGATCTTCAATATCGCACAGAAAATGCTACCACACGCATAAACCGCCGCAACTGCAACTGTACAGCATAGGCTTCATCAGCCGATGACCCAGTCGTGTCACGTTGCTGACACCTCGGCACAGAGCTCAGTGACGTGATGGCCCCGCGAACAACGGCATTGGAACAGTGGTGGAGTGTTGTACGGTCCGAAGAATCCCAGTTGCAGTTGTATCGAGATAATGGGCACGTGAGAGTGTGGTGTATGCCCAATTACGCTATGGATCCTGCATGTCATGCAGGTTGTGTCCAAGCGGGAGGTGGCTCAGTCGGAATAGCGTTTAACGAACGGACATCACTTCGCCTCCGCAGAACCATACTGGGCACTCGACAGGCTACCGCGAGTCAGATCACCGCCCTGTTGAAAGATAGGATTAAGGAACCCATTTCTACCAGGACGGTAAGGAGTCAACTGCACCGCATAGGCTTCATCAGCCGACGATCCACTCGTGTCACTTTGCTGACACCTCGGCACAGAGCTCAGTGACGTGCTTGGCCCCTCGAACAAGGGCATTGGAACAGTGGTGGGGAGTGGCTTGGTCCGAAAAATCCCAGTTGCAGTTGTATCGAGCTGATGGGCAAGCGAGGGTGTGGTGTATGCCAAATGACGCTATGGATCCTGCATGTCAACAAGGTTGTGTCCATGCGGGAGGTGGCTCAGTAGGAAAGGTCGCTCATGGTCGCAATTACACCCAATTGACCGGCTGCAGGGAGAGCTGGTAGGTGCACCTTTTGTGAACTTCTTTCAGACCGTCTGTATCCATTTCTCTCCCTAGAGTACCCTGAAGGAGATACCACGTTTCAACAGGATGATGCGCCATGTCTGTAGTGGCACTTAGGTGGTTGGAGGAGTACTCCAGTGAAATTACGACCTTGGATTGGCCCTCCGGATCCCCCAATGTTAATTCAATCCAGCATATGTGGGATGCTGTCGATGCTGGTGTACGCTCACTGAGCCTCGCACCGACTACAATTGTGGGTAGCAGTCTAAGACGCGTGGATTCAAATCCCTCCAGAATGATTTCAACACCTTTCAGAGTCGATACCTCACCGTATTGCTGCCATTTTGAGGGCTCGCTGAGGAGCAACTCGCTATTAACATCACATTCATTATCTTCTAATAACCTTGGGCCTCTCATTGCATATACATTTCTCTTTACTGTTTCTGTGTATCAACGCAAATTGCCGGCACTCACGATCAACACATGGTAAACTAATTTGATACTGTACCTCTTTAAATACTGACCCTACCACTTGGTTTAGAGATATTTCTGTTTGCACAAACACACGCTGTTGCTCTATGAATTGAAACCAATCCATATATTACCGAACGTTGCCATGAGACATAGAAGACCAAGTATAAGTACTAAATCAGTACATTAGCACAAGAGTTCTTCAAGAATCAGTGAGTAAGCTACAGCACTGCTCCATCAGTAACTCAGTATATTGGGAAATCGCTAATAATTAATAGTACGCTGGACCACGTCCTCCACATATATACATAGGATTCCTCATCCCCCACTCCGTCTTGGTGCGTCTAAGCTCGTTCGTCTTTTCTGTCCAATCATGACCAAGAGATTTCCCACTCTAAGGTACGGATATCGTTGTTCCCCGAACACACCCGTAGCTATCATTTTTGGGTCCATAGCCAATTTCAAGTCAGATTTTTAAGTTAACTAGGTAAGAGTATGATATATGGACTTTGTTCGGTTGATACAGATCTGAGAATGACATTGTCACGATATTCTGACAAGTTGCAACGTACTGGGTGTAACGAACCTGCTACCCTTCTTGATGACTACTTGAAAGTAATCAGGATATTTCACTTCACATACATTATTCGCTTCAAACTGTTCCTCAGCGAAATGCCATATGGTGAAAGGTCACGTTATCTGGCGGGCTAAAGTAAAAACCATCAACCTTTTTAACTGTTTACATACATATTGAATTTACTCTCATGGATCAACAGTAGTCCCTCAGTACGTTACCCCGTTCCTTGCAAATGTTTGGAACATATTCTACAACAACCGATGTATTTGGACGACCAAATTTCTTTGTCAGACGTCCAGTTATCGCACGCAATGATGCACGGTACTAAAAACCCACAGTAAAAATATGGTGGTCAGTTATGGCGTGCGGTCGCTTTTCTAGGACTGGAGTTGGTCCACTGATAAAAACTGAAGGCATCATGGATCAATTTTTATATGGCAGGATCATTGAAGAACATATGGTATCGTATGCTAAGCAAAGCATGCCTCGTGGGTGGTCGTATCAGCATGACAATAATCCTAAATATACCTCCAAGTTTGTCGAAATATGTCTCAGCAAGAAACGGTTCCGGGTTATTGATTGTCCGAGTCAAAGCCCTGACCTAAATCCAACTGAACATCTATGGGAGGAACTCAAAAGGTGTGTTAGACGCAAAACACACACAAACAAGGAGGCATACTTCATAGTTTTAAATGAAGAATGGTCCAAATTTACTGTCTCATGCCTTGAGAAATTGCTGGATTCAATGCCAACTCGATGTGCAGCAGTTGTACAAGCAAATGGCCACCCGAGTAAATACTACACGATAGGAAGTACATATGAACTTTTTGAATGGTTTTTGCTGCTTAGTTATGTGTGTCAAAATATTTATGGTATCCGTCTATTAATCTAGTGTGATTATTTGTTTTATACACTTACGTTTGCATTAATGTGAAGGTCCGGTTGTGTGTAGAAATGGTCAAATTAATTGTGTTGTACAAGTGCATGCATTACGATAATAAACAATGAGACCAGAACAATTTTATCTTTTGTCAAAATATTTATGGCGGGTACTATAATGATTTTCAAAGAAGGAATGTTTGACCAGTTGGCTGTGAAACGAACTGCTCTTTTGTTATTTTATTCACCTATATTGCTTACGACGTAATGGATTGAAGACGGAAAGCAGGTGTTTAATTTCAAGTCAGCTTTTTAAATTAACTAGGTAAGTGTATGATAGATGGACTTTGTTCGGTTGATACAGATCTGAGAATGACATTGTAAAAATATTCTGACAAGTTGCAACGTACTGAGTGTAACGAATCTGCTACCCTTCTTGATGACTACTTGAAAGTAATCAGGATATTTCACTTCACACACATTATTTGCCTCAAACTGTTCCTCAGCGAAATGCCATATGGTGAAAGGTCATGTTATCTGGCGGGCTAAAGTAAAAACCATCAACCTTTTTAACTGTTTATTAATGTATGTATTTGAGTGGTGGTCTCCTTAAGTTGGAAATATGTTATTTATTTTTTAAGCAATCCACATATTCCAACAAGTGTGGAGAGTAAAATAGTGTGTCCGTCCATTAGAAGGCTCTCACAAATGCGGAAGTAACCCAAAAGTCAATATCACACGCTAACATTTCATTGTACTTAAAATACTTCCTTACACATTGGGGATCATCAATAATCCAGTGGTGCATTTTGTGGCATTGGCAGCCCCATTGTTGTGAATTTTAGATTCGTTGAAAATATGAATGTCAATAAAATTTCTTCATCGTTATTCAAATTATAGAATGCCTATGGAAAAATAACCAGTTTCGAAATACGATCCCATGGGGTAATCACAATTGTTTAGGGTGAAATTTATAGCTGTGCCATGTGCTCATAACTGACCACCAACGAGTGTTGGTTTATTGCGCAAGCGCTCTTTTACATGTGCGAGAATAATTAAGGAATGTGCCAAAACAGCATCTGCATTACGACAAGTCCTCAATGGAGCAACTTTAACCCTTAATTGATGTTTTGGGGAGATTGGATCATAAATGATATGGGGTCGAAAATGATACCACAAAATATGTAATCGCAAATAGCTATTATTTTACATTGTTAGTAATGTTACACATATATATTATATTAAATCGCACTTTTAGATCGCAGGGAACGACAATGAAATCTGGTTAATTTTTTTTTAAATTAGAAACGTATACGCTATAGTTTTAATGTTGCTGAAAATAAAAGAACAAATTTCAATGACTTGCACTTCAATGAAATGAAACCAAAATCTAGCCTTTCGTTTCTCTAAAACTTATTGCAAGTTATGTTAAAATATCAGTGAGATTGAAAGTGCCAAATTTCAAAGTCACCTAACGTCATTTTCACAAACACTATATGTTTCCTTCTCCACATTCTTGAGATAAAACAAAACGGCAGGTTTAACAGGTTCGACGTTCACATTTCACAAAATGCTGGTGTGTCGTTTTACTACTTTTAGAAATGTCTTTGTTTACTTGTTCCTTCAGAATAATCTTTTTCAGTGTTACTGATATTAGCGTTCGTAGTTTATTCGGAAGTCGGCCATTGATAAGTCTCTGATTGAGGTACGGGTTAATTAATTGCCTTGCAATTCAAAGGGGGTCACAGACATGTAGTTCCAGAGTGATTCTGAAATATTTGGCCCAAATAAAGAAAATTGTGAGAGGCCATCTGCTCGTGCTGTAGGTCAATGATATCCACTCCCCATTAGGTGTTAGTATAAAGAGGTATGATTTCCTCTTCACCAGTTTCAGATATACGGCTTTGCAATTGTGTACGTTGGACACTAATATTATAGGTTTTACTCTAGAGTAGTAATATTATAAATTAGCGTAAGGTCTCTTATGAAGCCACACTCTGTAGATCATAACTTATACTTCCTACCTGGCTGAAATTCGGGCGGAATTTTTATATTCCCCTTTTTCCTCCCCACGTAGGATAACATGTAACTTTTATAGTTGTGACAACAAGTTTAAGAGTGGTGAAGTAATTATCGGCGTTAATATTATGATCGCCGCCGTAAATTGGTTTTACTGATCTAATTACGGACTGAGCTGGTTTCTTTCTATCTTCTGCATTTAGACCAACGCCATAATTAATTCCCGAGTATATCATTAGGCATTCAACAGGCAGTTTGTATGCGCATTAGCTAAGATCATTATCTCCAGGCCGTACTTTTCGGCGTTTTATCCCATATACAGGATTGTCGGAATTATTGTGAACCGGGTATATAAGCATTGGGGCGTGGTAATACTGACAAATATTTTGAAAAAGAAATTGATATCTCGCGCCGATGTCACTTCATCAGCTGCTGAATTTAGCGAAATACATCACCTCGCGGGCGAATTAGAATGGGCTTTGGGAAGCGGTGCTACAAAAATTTGCAAGTGTTTTAGACCGCTTTGAAAGCCACACCATGAAGTCACCATCAAACAGTAACACAGCGTACATCTCAATCAGTGTCACCGTAACATAACTCTGGCTTGATCCTATGAGCTCGGAGGTCAGTGTTCAAATCAATCCCCGGGAGAAGTTATATTCCTCGATGTGTGCTCTTAATTCGATCTTCAGTCGCGTGCAGATTTAGGAACACCGTCCCGCAAAGCCCTTTCGTATTCGCTCGCGAAACACTCTGATTCGCTAAATTCAGCAGCTTATAAAGTGACAACAGCCCAATGATATCGATTTTTTTTCATATGAATTTTCAGTATAACCCACACTGCGTATACTCGAAATCTGCAACGACCCAGAAATCGAACAAGCATGTCATTCACCCAAGCATGAGTGCTAATGTTGTAATAGCTCAGATATTTTTCAAACATTCTCTGAAATAACGGTGATACTGTTGCAACAGGATGACATTTCTGGTCTGATCATAAAATCTTGGACAATATTACAATTTCAATAATCCCTTCATAGATAACGTGTAACGAAAAGTATCCCTTCCTGATCCGTCCGTGGTGAAGTTCGACTCAGTTAATTCATGGTTAGATCTGGAAATAGTAAAAGAAGGAAATCCAGTAAATGATGTTAATTCAATGGCATTAGTATGTCTGTGTTCTGTTCAGTTTTGACCAGAATGATGTAATAGGTATTAAGGTATTCTCTCATTTATATGGCCCACGATTTTCTTCAACATACTTTCTGTAAGCGAACGCTCTCTAGTATTTAGGGGACCGCTTTTGCTTCCTAATCTTCTTGCAGACCATTTTAGGGACGAGAATTTTGTATTGATTTAGTTGCTGTCCTCGTAATTCCGCTGGTATCAGTAACTGACCGCTTATATCTGTTTCTACTATAGAAACTGAATGGCTTGTTCGGTCATGCATATTTTCCGTGGGATTTTTCTTCTTCTCCTTTTTCACTGTATTTTCCTTCTCCCGAATTTGTATCACGCTGAGAATCATAATCAGGATCATTTTCATCCTCGAGATCGCTGGCGTCAGTTTCTTCGTCATCTTCTCTTTAAGCAATATTTACGAAGTCCATGATCCTAGGATCAGACAATGGCATGCCAGTCCGAGGTGTATAAGGCACAGTAATGCCTAATATGAACAAAACGATACTAAACAGGAGTTCCAAATAAAATGATAAAATTTTTCAATACTTTTCCTTCAAAACCAACCTCGTAATATAAATGGTGATGTGGAGTCATGAACTGCACCATACGTTATTTAAAGAGTCACGGAGAGAACAACTGTGTACTGAGCATATTCACTCCAGCTGGCAACCATGAACTGAAGGAAATGTACAGGGCAGGGTGAGAGCGAGAAAGGGGAGTGTACATTTTCACTGGTCTCCTCAAAGATCCCACAACAACGTCTATGGGTTAAAGTGGAATTCTCTTGAAAGATACCCCGTTCTGTGCAAACATCGTTTGAGATTCCTAAATACTATGTGCTGGGTATCGGTTGTCTTCTGTCAGGAAACCTGTCTTGAAGTCTCTGTATCTCAGTCATGAAAAGGCAGACAGTAACACTAACCCCATTGCTGACACAGATAACATGCGGAAGGAATCCGGACGGAGAATGCTAATCTCCGAGCTCTAATGTCTCGACACTGGATCGGCAGAGACGGGGAAAAATTATCCCAGGATCAACGTAGAAATATAGGCCTATAGTGTTCCCCAGCAGCCGATGAAGACGTGCTGGGTATATGAAAGCTGGGGACGTCCAGGTAGAAGAAGTAATGGTAGAAATATGTCACCGACCACAAAGCTTTCCCAAGTCTTACAGTATAAACATCGTGAAGTTCGTTTGACATTTAGATAAGGATAATCTCATGCAGAGAAGCCGAATTAAACGCTACTTATCAACACAGCATCTAGAACTTACCAAACGAGAGCACGATATGAACGAGAAACTTTTACCAAAGGAAAAGAAGCTGTTCGTCTTTGCTCGAGATTCAAGACTTTCAGTAATACAAGTAAGCCTACGAGTATCTTTGGTAAGAAATGGTATAGCATAAATGCTAAAGTGTGAAGGTTCAAAGATGAGAGAAAAGACTTGAGTAAGTTGAATATGAAATGCCCACATTTACTTCTACACTTAAGAAAATGGAAATTGCAACACCATGAAGGCATTGGTCGTTTGTGTTGATTTTCAGGATAAGGAACGATGCCATGTAGGTATGTAAACGATCAAAGTTCCAGACCCATTGGATTGTTGCTACAGGTACCCCCACGTGCTTGGTCGCGGAGGAATCAACACCAGTATACGGACTCTGGTGTAGCATAGTTGACTTGCAGTCTGTGGAGTGAAGTGTTCCCCTTCAAACATGCCTCGACGATAGAGAAGAGCACGCAGTCAACAACTGTCGCCGTTTGAGGGGGCTCGGATAATTGGGCTGTGTGAGGCTGGATTATCGGTAAGGACTGTCGCTGCACGTGTTGGCCGACAGGTATCTACTGTACAACGTGTATGTCAGCAGTGGTCAAGTGAAGGTACACACACGTGTAGTTCTGGCACAGGCCCAGAGCGACAGACAACTGTGAGAGAGGATCGCCGCGTCATTCGGATGGCCCGGATGGAACCCCATGCAACAGCAGCGCAAATTCGAGCAGCTGTGGCACCCCACGTTACACAACAAACAATTGGTAATCGCCTGCGTGCAGCTGGCTCACGAGCCCGTGTCCCTGCAGAAGGTGTTCCATTGACCCCACAACAGCGACGTGTAAGGCTGGCCTGGTGTCGAGAAAGATCGACGTGGGTCGACGAATGGCATAGGGTCGTCTTTAGTGATGAATCGCGCTTCTGTCTTACCCGCAGTGATCGCCGGAATAGTGTGCGCCGACGTACCGGGGAGAGGGGCCGCCCAGATCTTATTCTCGAGAGGCACACCGGCCAACACCAAGCATTATGGTCTGGAGAGCTATTGGCTTCAATATGAAATCACAATTAGTGCTTGTTGAGGGCACTATGACTGCTCGACAGTACGTTGATAGGGTACTCAATCCATTGGTTGTCCCTGTGATGGCGAACATTGCTAATGGGATGTTTCAGTGGGACAATGCCCGGATTTACACTGCACGCATCTCCAGAGAAGCATGGGTGTGACATGATGGGTCGACAACTGGCCAACCGTCCTCAGCCACCCACAACTCTGGAACAACTGACCCGTGCAGTGCAGCAAGCATGGGCCACAATTCCTCAGGAAGCGATCCAGGGCCTTATTGACTCCATGCCTCGACGAATTCATCAATATACTGCAGCACGTGGTGGGCATATTCTGTATTGATTGTTGTCCAAACTTGCGGTCAGAGTGACCTGAAAGTATAATCATATAATCACAACCAAACACTCGTCCTGCATGTTCAATTGCAGCAATGTAGCACCACTCTTTCTGGGTGTTGCAATTTCCATTTTCTTCAGTGTATGTTTCATGCCTTCTGGATTTTCTATAGCTTTAGGAAACGAATTGACTCCGAGTGAGAATTATTCCGAGACCTGTTGGCGTTATCCATATTACCTTCGTTTTCATGGTCGTCAGCATTCCTCCCTGCATCGTATGCAGACTCCCCTCTGAGAAAGCCATCTAACATGCAATACCAGAGCTGCACTAGTTTGAAAACCAAGCTGATGTAATGTATTTTGTACAAAATAATTAGGTGAAAACCTATATCTGTTTGCCTTGACAAAATGTTGGTTAAATTC
Organism: Anabrus simplex; assembly: GCF_040414725.1. Classification (NCBI taxonomy): domain Eukaryota; kingdom Metazoa; phylum Arthropoda; class Insecta; order Orthoptera; family Tettigoniidae; genus Anabrus; species Anabrus simplex. Next base: position 580,148,262 of record NC_090266.1, on the reverse strand, counting down.
TGCTATCAGCAAATACGAACGCATTGATCATAAATATAATGTGTTTTGATGCAATTGTAAAAAAAAAGTATTCAAAGCTAAGAGCCTCGGAGGATAGAGTTTTGCTGGCTGTCAACAACTAGTATAAGGCACTGGAAGTTAATACGGATGTTTCGCTTGAGCATGACGTGTTAAGCTTCTGAGGGGAAAATCTTGATAGTATCTTTATTCGTGTGGTACAATTTTCACCTAGTACTAATGTAGCTGCGTAAATGAATTTTTCGGAAACATTATAACGTGATGACGGGGTAGATAAATAGGCACAAGACATAAGGACTGGTAGCGTTTAACTTACAAGATTTATTGCCAGTCTACTAATAGCTACTTACAAAACTACTAGTCACACCAAGAGAAAGACAGCGCACACAATTACACCGTTCGCGTTCTCTGATCGTTCTCAGTCTTCAGTCATATTGATTCACACTGAGTCTTCCTCGGTAGACACTTACAGTATAAATAACTTCATTATATACACTTCTACAACTGTCACTCGTAGCCTCAGTCAGCCTCACAGTCACTACTGTAGCCGATTTCACAGTCTTCAGTTCACAGCCCGTGCACAACAGTCTCACAGTTCAGTATGACCCCCGCTGTCCGCACTCACACTACAGTCTTCCTTCATTGTCCCATGCAAGTACACAGTGGTTTCTCGCACGCCGCTCGAGAACCCGACATTTGCTACACGCGGCTGGCTCAAGAAATTCCTCCACAGTAAAAGGCAGGCACAGCGAAAATTCAGTTCCACGGATTGAACACTCCACATATTGCCTCCTCAACTCAACCTGTCACATTCAGACTGATCGACAGAGTTTACTCACCTAACCTAACTCACACACTCTCTCAACGACAGAGCTCAACTGCCCTCAACTCAGCTCACCTTACTGGCGAATCTCGCCTGTCGAATGATATAGCTAGGACTCTTCGAGAAAGGAGACGCCTCCTCGAAAGCGAATGCTCTGGGCGCACCGTACAGACCCTTCTGACAATGCCGGAGGCCTCCAGTGAGGTAGGAGCGCAATGGAGACAACGATAGTAGAAGGACAAGTCATTGAGCGCCCGGCTCCCACCAGATTGGTTCACTGTGCGGAGAGCGACGCAGTGACGTTACTTACGATCCAGTCCTAGCAAAGTTGCTCCCCCTCCTTACTTACGACTGATTGGCGGAAAGCGCGACATTATTCAATTCAGTTCAGTTTTAAATAGCAAACCATTTGTAATATTGGGAGACATTAATATACCAGAACTTACTGCAGAAAACGGTCTAATGTGTACATTCGTACATTTCGTGGGATTATGAAATAATGACGACCTTAATAATACCACAGGCGGAATGGTCGATCAAGTATTGTCATAATAATATGTTCCAGTTAATTTTGATAAAAGCTTCAATCCACTCTCACCAAAGGATAATTCACTCGGTCTTAAACATCATTTAGTGTCAACAAAAAAGAAGGTAAAATCGAATAATGCGGCGAACAATTGCATATAATTATGAAAACATTGTATATACATAATTATAACAGGGCCGATTTCGAATTGTTAAACGGAGGACTTTCGGGTATAGATTGCAGCGTTTTGGGAAATTATGCTTTCGTTTACCGGGAATGAGGTGTATTTAATTCTATATCTTATTATCTTATAAATTCCCGTAACATTACGCCCCATCGAGGGCTGATCGTCTCGTTCAGTTAATCTTCTCAGCTGTTCCTCGGTATGGCACCAATCGGTCTAGATATACCACATTCATCTTTCAACTTAGCCTCCGTCTTAATTGAGAGCATACCTAATTCATTCCACTTAGAACGCGGTAGGGTCCTTTCCAAGTCTTCTGGAGCTTACGGTTTTATACTCTTCCCGTAGGTCGTTCTCAAGGTTTCCTTTAGTGTCCGCTATATGGACGAACCGTACTTTCAATAGATGGATATCTTTGCTCGAACTCTTGTGGACAGTGGCATGTACATCTTTCATTCTCCTTGTCAGGTCCAGGCAGTACCGGTCGGTCGGGGCAGGATGGTCCTCACGACGACCGAACGCTAAATCCACCGGGAGGTGCAGCTTTTCTTTCAAACGGCGTCTTTCCTGATTCACAAGACGTGGCCTCGTGCACAACAGACCGGTAAGCCAAGGGAACATGGGAAGGTAACCATCACCTTCCCTCTGCGTTTCCAACCAAGTTTCGGGGCTCCAGCTTCCGTCGAACTCCATGGTGGTCCCTCGGCAGGAAACTTCGAGATCACCCTCTCTCCTAGAACAGAACTTGCATTCTCCTGAACAAGGCCTTCGGGACGGGGTGTTGATCAGCAACACATGTTTTATTTCGTGGAAGCCCCCCTCGATCTCTCTCTGTCCATTCTGACCACGTCCCTTCTTCTTTTGGTCGTCTTCCGACTTCTTCTGGCCGTCAGGGGTCTGGCTGCCCCTGTCTTCTTCTGGCCACCTTCCACTTTCTTACATTCGTCTTCGGTATTTATCTGACCATGCTCCATTCTATTCCGACCCTTTTCCATCCCCTTTATCAACCTCACCTGGCCTTCTACTATTCCATCTTCTTCTGTCATTCTTCAATCTTCTTTACTATCATTTGCATTTTTCATCTCCTTCTGGTGTTCTTTCATCTTCTTCTGGCTTTCTTCGGACCTTTCCCGCGGGTTATACTGCTGAGCTAGCAAGAAATAAGGATGATAAATGGCCATTACCTTACTGAAGACCTGCTGCCTGATGAAAGAGGCGCCTCCCGCCCCCTGCTTTACAACCACACACTCAGTTAAACGTAGATTAAGTAGCCCAGAGATGTGAAAATCAGCCGTTTATAAACCCTCGGGGAAGGTTCGAGACCTTTCAAGAATAATTAAGCCACACCCTCTCAATTTTATTGGATACCTTACAGATACGCACCATATCGAAGAAGAAGCCGGTGATTGGCTGAAAATTAATTGCAGAAATTCTGGATTGGCTAAATTCGAAACTGGCGGAAAGAAATATCAATATTGCCAACCCACAAATGAATGAAATTTAGTAAAGAACAAACTTATTAATATAAAATTTCTTCAAATAAAGTTCCTTCACTTGGCACCAGGGTGCATGATCATAGTTTTTCGGCAGTGACATCTATGAGAGAATGTCCAAACTCCTAGATAAATAGTAAACAAAAACAAGTCGAAATTCACACAGTGACATCTTCAGAGGAAAGGTTTAAGTAGATCCCGTTTATGTTCAGTGTTTCTCCAGTAGAGGAGTTCCAATTGGCGCAATATTTAAACGTGCGGCGTAGAGATGTACCTCCTGGTACAAAAAATAATGAAACACGTATTTTTTTGTTTCCCGAAAATCCAATTAAGGGGCTGAAAAGTATTGGAAACGTGGGTGAATTTTTAAAATGAGTATCGGTATATCTACATTATATGTCAAAAACTTAACATGTTAGAGACAAGAAGCTCGGTATTTGGAATGTTCTTCAGAAATGTGGGAACATGTACCTTTTTTGTTTTCGATGAAGGCACTTAACGGTGGGGTGAAAAGAAGTGAAAAATAGTTGAAATATTTTTATGAGGATACTTGTATCTTAAAAACTGAAAATGTTACAGACGTGGAAATTGGTATTTGGAATCTCCCTTAAAAATAAAGAAACATGGGTTTATCTTTTCGACTTGAGAGAAGACTGTTTTCCACACGTACAGTTCTATGTCGCATGGTCGTCTTAGCCCCGAACGGTAATACCACAAACATGGTTTACAAAGAATTTCTGGGGTAAATGAAACTCAATTTTTGGCTGAGTTTTTACACTTTACGAATTTTCAAAAAAGGGCGTATGGCTTTTAGTGCCGGGAGTGTCCGAGGACAAGTTCGGCTCCCCAGGTGCAAGTCTTTTCATTTGACTCCCGTAGGCGACCCTGCCGGGAATCGAACACGGGACCCCTGTGACCAAAGTCCAGCACGCTAACCATTTAGCCATGGACCCGGTCATTTTCAGATAATGTCTTAGTACAATGCCGAGGAACGATTACTTTGATCAAATTACGAAATCCACAGGAGTGAAGCCGCGGGTAATTGCTAGTTTAGTAATATAAACAAAACCATATCTTGAAATAGTGTAATGTCAAGTGATGTAGCCTACTCACTTTAATTCTAGAAGTTATAGTTTTACTTGCTGGGTAAGTAAACTTCTCAACATGCGATTAAAGCGACGTGACCGAATTTAAAGGACTGTACTGCCACATGTAATGTGAGCCTTTTGTTGTTGTTCTTTTGATTTTTGATTTGTGCACTAGAGGTGCTGGGGACTTAATAAATGGAAACCTTAGCCATCAGCCACCTTTACTCAGATTTCTCTCAGCCCATCAGCCTGTGACATTATATTAGTGTCCTCAGCCACATTAACTAATTTCCTTAGTCATCAACTACACCGACTTGTGCAAATAAGTTTGATTAGGATAGATATCGATCCATGACATCGTCGCGGGTTATGCCAACTCGATTAAGGATCCATGACGTACAAATCCTGCGTGGTCTGCATTGATTGGATGACCTTAATTAAGTTTAGAAACCAGAACTCGTGTCACGTGTACAGCACCTTCACGAGTCAAGTGGATTTACATGGAAATCAATGATATGGATTTTCAGGACTTTCTTTGTAATTAAAGTAATTTAGAGAGTGGTTTCTCAGATAGAATACCCTTTAGGCCGGTAAGTCACGAATGCAGCCACAGTGTCAAATCCATTTCTGCGAACATTTATGTAAAATAATAATTTGTCAAAGACATCAAGTTTAATCATTAAATTTCATTTTAAAGGAATTTCAGTATGTTTCTAGTCAATAAACACTGAATGAAAAGTATCCAATCTTAGAATCCAGTTATTCAGCAGGAGTTAGACAGTAGATTACTAGAACTCTGTACAATACCGTCAGCAGGTGACTAAGGATCCCATAACGACCCTGAAGGAAGAAGCTTAAGTTGGTGCTGATAAGTAAGGAAGGTAGGTATCCTTCCTGGGCGGTAAAGGGTGCAGTATTGTACTTACAATATTAACTAAAAACCTAACCACGCGGTCAAGTGAAGTGGAAAGAATTTATAATCATATTCTTATAACTGGCCAACGGCCGTAGCCGTGTTGAAACACCGGATCCCGTGAGATCCCCGAAGTTAAGCAACATTGGGCGTGGTTAGGAGTTGGATGGGTTGCCACGCGCTGTTGGTGGGGGGAAAGGGAATGGAGGAGAGGAAAGGAACTGGCCACCCTACCGCACGTAAACTCCGGCTCAGGAGCACCTCTGCGGAGGTTCGGACCTGCCTTCGGGCAGAATAACCCTTACCTTACTTTATAATTTGAAGCAGGAAATGTAAAGTACTAAAATACAGTTGTGTGTATTACACATTAATCAACAAACAGCACGATGGAAGTAAAACAATTAAGATCAGGTTACAAATGAGTACGGTATTAAGAGTCACAATACTATCAATAAGATTAAAAGGTGAAATATAATAATAATAATAACGATAATAACAGGAATAGTAATAGCAATAATATCGGGCGAGTTGGCCGTGCAGTTCGGGGCGCGCAGTTGTGAGCTCGCATCCGGGAAATAGTGGGTTCGAGCCCCACTGTCGGCATCCCTGAAGATGGTTTCCCGTGGTTTCCCATTTTCACACCAGGCAAATGCTGGGGCTGTACCTTAATTAAGGCCACGGACCGATTCCTTTCCATTCCTAGTCCTTTCCTGTCTCATCGCCACCATAAGACCTACGTGTGTCGGTGCGAGTGAAAGCAAATAGCAACAAAACGCAATAATAATGAGTGAAGTAGATAATAGAAAAAAGAAAACCCATTCAAATAACATACACACACTGACTTATACAACTCAGTTATATGTTTCCGTGGAAAACTATCGGCAGGCAGATGTGAATGTATGAAAGGTGTCAAGTGTCGAATGTCCATTGGGAATGTATTCCAGAGTCGCGATGCAGTAACTAGAAAAGTATGATTGCAGGTATCCACTCCATTTAGTGGAATTAAAAGTAGGGGACCAAAAGGTATTCTAATTTTATGGAACATGAGAAAAGAAAACGAAAATTAGATGATAGGTAATTAAGAGTGTTCGTCGAAAGTACAGTAGTTGCTAAAGGAGTGTCATTTGCTGAAAATTCCTTCGCTCATTTATGTGCATCAGTCCAAAAATTTTGAAATACGGTGTAACACGAGCGTCATGTCACAGTCGGAATGCACATCGTATGTGAGAGTGTTATGTTCGGTGAAGTCGCGCAGCTTGTTCGGCATTTGGAAAGACGAGTTCCGTATCACAGCAATCTAACATTGGGAATAGGAGTGCTTGGATTAATTTTAATTTAGAGATTTGAGAAAAACCATTCTTGCGACGTTTCAGGCGATGTAGAGCTGCATGAACCCTTCTATATGCATTAGTTATGTGTTCATTCAAGGTCAGATACTCGTTGATGGGGTTTCCAAAAGTACGGTACAGCAATGCCATTAATGATGTTTGGAGGAGTACTGATATTGCTTATTACGTGTAATAATTCAGGGTTTCTTATGGTAATACTTAGTGTTTTACGAGGATTTAGAATTAAGTGGACGTCTTTGGAGTAGGCGGTAAGCTTTTCAATAATTGAATTAATAACCTGGGCTGTTTCATATAAATTGTTTATAGAGGTGTAATTGCATATTTGCAGATCATCAGCATATAAGTGGTATTTAAAACACTATACTGTGTATGAAACGTCATTAATATGCAGAGTCGAACAAGAGGGGATCTAGAACAGATCCCTGAGGAAATCCTGGTATGTGTACATCCCATGGTATCTTTGATTGCTTATAATACCCACTGCCGACGATTATTAAGGAACCACTTATCTGGCCGATATGCAGAGAGTGGAGCTTAGTCTTATTTACCGTATTAGAGCACTATGTAAGTCAAGGAGTGACGATACCGTCACTTGCCGTTTGTCCATTGCTAGTCTTAAATCATCTGTTACGGGAAGAAAGGCAATCGCAATACTGTGTCTCTTTCTGTAGCCAGACTGCAATGGTATGAATGATTCATCACTTTATATTTCATATTCTTTACATTGATGTGAAACAACTTCATATACTCTTCATATATTGTTATGCACCTCCACAGAAGTAATTCAAATATGAGCTAATACCTTTACACATTTGAGTGCAATACTGTTCTGGTAACTTAGGTGTAGCCTTAAACTAACGTTTTACCGTAAGGTCATTTGGCAAGGGCACATCAATAAAATCGCTAAACACTACATTGACGTGCACCTAATTGCTGTACGGTACCCACATGACCTGCGTGTTTCATTTGTTTGCCCACGCGGTGGCCCACGCTGGCCAAATCACAAATGCGGAACTCATCACCACCTTGTTTGGATTCACTGACCACACAGCACAGCTGGAACCATGCACTCTCATGCTGCTAGCTGACACTCACGGCAGCGTATGGAACACTGAAGACAAACGCTTCTCCCAAATTGTTTCCCATTGCTTTGTTGAAACCTGTTTGGAAGCAAAAAGACGAAACACGTCTCATGAGTAATAGGGGTACAGGTAAATCTTCCGACATAATCATTCACGACATGTGTGTTATACCGGGGCGTTGTCATGAATAGAGTGGCCACGTAACATTCTAGTCCATTACTCAGGATGGCGAATATTTAATGATAGCTGAAATCTGTAACGTTCTATCCAGAAATAACTTAGTTAAAATTGCCAAATATATATTCGTGTATCTCAGAAATCTCTCTAGAAACAATACTGAAATAATCGTATATGTGTATGGTAACTATGATATGTTCAGTGACACACACTTAAGTTACCTGCATTGTTTGAGTAAGAATTAAGATTCTTGCGTTCATTTATTTGCAGAGATGTACGACGATTGTATATAAGTAAGTTCAATACATATGGTAAGAAATACATTTCATGGAATGTTGTTTCATTGGTTCAGTACAGCGCTGATGAAACCAGTAATATCCACTCAATAGGTTGTGAGATATAAGTACAGAACATATTAAAACCGTCCTTTGACAGAATCCGGGCTCAGATGAATTCATTATGATTATAAACACCAACGAAGCACTTAATTATGAACCTATTAACACAGTGAAGGTGACCATACTACTTATTAAAATACTACCAGCGAAAAGAATGAAGCTGTCTTTTGAAATTCTTAAAAGTCAAGTTAATAAATTTTGAAAATGCAGATGTTTGAATAGAAGCTTGTGATTATATTAATATTTCAGCTTAGAGAACGTCAGTAAGGCATTTCTGGAACGCCTTTCAAAGCTCAAGATTTCCTCATTTATTCTGATAATTCTAAATTATTTTGGACGATGAAAAGTAAAAATAGTGAAACATATGATCAATCAATCAATCAATCAATCAATCAATCAATCAATCAATCAATCAATCAATCAATCAATCAATCAATCAATCAATCAATCAATCAATCAATCAATCAATCAATCTATCTATCTATCTATCTATCTATCTATCTATCTATCTATCTATCTATCTATCTATCTATCTAGCTATCTATCTATCTATCTATCTATCTATCTATCTATCTATCTACCTCTCTATCTATCTATCTATCTATCAATCAACCAACCAATCCATCGATTAATCAATCAAGTTACCTATTATCTTTACAGATAAGTATTAAGCATAGGATTTCATATTTCTCATCCTTAACACTCTCATAACTTAGAAATACTTATTTCACCAGCATGAATACTCCCTCTCCTATCATTTCTAAGTTGTATCTACAAACGCTCCAGTTCCTTGAGGAAATTTCCACATCCATAATATCACTTTTAAGCTATGATTCACTTTCTATTACAATATCTGGTAAATGTACAGTATATATATGCATTTTATTTGCATTCTTCTTTGTGATTGTTTATTTCAATTTTCATATTCATATATTTAAGCACTGTGCTTATTTCTAATTTGTATGTATTGTTTCCTAATTTCTTCGCGTGATTTAAGTCTTTAGTTCCCTTCAGCCCTCTTCGTTTCTGTGCATTCCGCCCAGTTTTCTCCAAATAAAAGAGCTGGTCTTCATCGCTCTGCAAAGCATTCAGCACTCAGCACTCATCGCTCCCTATTCACTCCAGTTTCTCACAAGAGAGGGCTTTCACCAGTTCCTGGATTCAGCTATCACGACCCACCATGCAGCACATCTCGAAACTATTTCGCTGAAGCTTGGTTTCTTCAGGCTTGACTCAGCATAAATTTAGGTCTTTTTCTAACCGAAGATGGCCTCGGAGGTGCCATCACGTAGGTAAGCCACCACTACCATGCATACGTCCCTTGAAATTACTTGCTGCTTGACCTCCTTTTATGTCGATGAATTTTTGAGTCCCTTTCGTTCTGTAACAGAAGCCACGTACGTTACACGAATTTTGGTAAAATTGATTAGAGGTGGTGGCTTTCTCTTACATGAATGGGGATAAAATTCAATTGAATTTTGAGCTTGATTTCCTAGTAAGGATCAAGCTCTGGACCCCGTGGAGCTGTTCATAGATGGAGCAATTGCTAAGGCCTTGTGTCTTCATTGGTGTTCTAAGACAGACTCGTCCATCTATAAATTAAGGCTGTCTTCAGAATCTCCTTGTACAAAACGACACATCTTCTCAACAATTGGGAAGATCTTATATCATTTGCAATATTCATCACCCATCGAGGTTACCACCAAAGTTTTCATGCAAAAGTTATGGTATTTAAAATTAGACTGGTATGAACCTGTACCTTTCAACTATTTTCAAAAATGGATGAATTACAGAAATAGTCTAATCCTAATAGAAACTTTCCCTCTTGATAATAGAAAATTTAGAGCTTCATTTGTTTGCAGATAGCTCTGAAAAAGCATACGGGTGCTGTGCTTACACTGTTTTCAGAGATAAAATGAAATGTCGTATGGCTTTTAGTGCCGGGATATCCCAGGGCGGGTTCGGCTCTCCAGGTGCAGGTCTTTCTATTTGACGCCCGTAGGCGACCTGCGCGTCGTAATGAGGATGAAATGATGATGAAGACAACACATACACCCAGCCCCCGTGCCATTGGAGTTAACCAATTAAGGTTAAAATCCCCGACCTCGCCGGGAATCGAACCCAGGACCCTCTGAACCGAAGGCCAGTACACTGACCGTTCAGCCAACGAATCAGACTTTTCAGAGATAATTTACCACTTGTGTGTGTGCTAAATGTAAGATGCAAAGTCAAAGCAAAGTCACCTCCCTACAGGCCATGAAGGCCCTTGGAGGAGTGGAAGGTAAAGGCTTCCACTATTGATAACCTCGGCACGTGATAGGATAGAGTGGTTAGCTCTACGCCCATCCGCCTTTGCCCCCAGGAATTAACCTGGTACTAATTTCTGCTTTAGGCTGAGTGAACCTCAGGACCATATGCACCTCCGGAAGTGGAAATCTCGTTTCTTAAATTTTACGACCTCCTGACGGTGATTCAAACCCACGTCCTTCCGGGCGAACCGAGCACGCCTTTACCGCCTCGGCCAGGCAGCCCCTAAATGTAAGATGGCTCCCTTGAAATTCGTTTCTTTTCCAAGATTAGTTCCTTGTGTGCACCTACTCGGTGTAGAATTTGCTACTAAATTACTACAAATTCTGAGGGTGCATATTTCTCAAACCTTCTATTGGACTGGCTCCAATATTATTTTATATTGTTTGAGCAAACCAGCTCTTTATTGTCAAACGTTTGTAGCTACTAGAAGAGTAAACAACCAAGAACAGTTTCCTATCAATAAGAAGCGTCTTGTGCCTACTCGGGAGAATCTAGCTGATGCCATTTCTGGAGGATGTTAACCTAGTAATTTAGCTAATTTAAAATTGGCACTGACCACATTGGATAGTACATTATCAATTACACCGGCTTTCTTTCGTTTCCAATGAAACCGTTGAGTCCCCTGGAGCTAGTGAAGATCTTATAAGAGTGGATGGCAGACATTCTTCCTCTAACCTTCCGGAGGACAAAAAATCCTATTATTTTACCTTCCAAACATCATGATACCAAATTAATTATCAGACACTTTCATTACGAAAATTTTCGTGTAAGAATTAGAACTTAGTTGTAATTCATCCGCCAACATTATTGGCTCATTAATGCTGTACATGAACTTAATTTCGTTGTGTGTAAATGTATAGGGTGTTTTAGGGGTAAACCTACATCCGCATGTCAGTGCATGGGAGATCTTCCTGCTCTTAGATCACATCCCAGTCGATACTTTGCGTTTACCGGTGTTGATTAAGCAGGTGCTTTTTTCTATCAGATCAAACCATCTGAATCAAAATCGCCAGCTGTTGGTTAGTCCTAGATTGTTTCGTCTCTATGTATGGTTACTGGAGCTACCCTTCTTGAATTAGTTACCAGTGCTCCCACCTTCCATTTTCTGGCTGCATTTTCAAGGATTTTTCTCACAAAGACGTGTTCCTTTAGAAGTATTTTCGAACAACTCCAGAGCGTTCTCCGGAGCTTCTGCAGGATTGAAGTAATTTCTTACATCTTCCTTAGCAACAGAGTAAGTTAAAAACTTCAGTTATTTAAAGGGATTTAAGTGGAAATTTATCCCTCGTTATGGTCGACTTCATGGTAGTCTTTCGGAAACTTGTGCCAAGCCTAAGGAACGACACTTAAAACAAGATTTGGATTCTACTGTACTTTCTTACGAAGAGTTCAAATCTTTACTTCAATAGACGGTATAGTTAACTCTATACCATATTCTCCCATCTCTCAAAATCCTCGAGATCTGCTTTACCTTTTTACACCTCACTTAATTATAGGGAACGTATGGAATTTTCTCTTCCACAGACTGGTTGGAGAAGAGTTGAATCTTTAACTATTGTAACAGAAACCGCTTACGGTCTGGAACATCACTTTACTCAATGTCAAGTACTGCAACGGCACGACCGAAGCATGCATTTTTTGTGTAAGGAACCGTGACGGCACAGCGCGAGCATGCATTTAGTGAGCATACTACGTCACAAGCTCCACGCTGGAAGTGGACATCGAAGTGACGCTCCGATCACGTGCACAGCACATGTTGACATAGAAACTTCTAGAACATATTCTGCTAACTTTCGATACCAATGAGATATCAATTATTGAACTATATCATCTTGTAGCCCGTTATTTAAAGGCCAATATACCCAAATTTAGTTCAAATAGGCTTTGGGGCTTGCGAATAATTCCACGATAAGGAAATTCAATTCTGCCAGGAGGGGAAGAAGACAAACCCGGCAGAATCATATAAAAGAGCCAGGATTTTCTGAGTAGAAATAGTTCTCAACTCGCTGCCGACGTGTAAACATGCTGACGTACGCGAATGTATACGCCGAGACTCGAACTCAGTCGTCGCGAAGTACAACTCTACGGTTAATCATCGAAGAACTTCAAAAGTGATCGTCTTGAACTAAGAAATTATCAATCACTACGATACTTAGATTTCTCATAATTTTCAAAAGTGTTTACAAGAACGTGTGATATTAACTCACTTTACGGAACTTCAGATTTAAACCACAACTCGAGTGTACTGAAATGGTTAAAACATGTAGTCATGTTAAGAGTTAGATTAATGGGAACATTCATTGTTGATAAATGTGTGCATATTAAGACAATTTTCTAATTGACTAATAAAGCTCTCTGTCTATTCAAGCAAACGATTTCATAACAGTACCTGAAATACGTGTTTAATGATAGTTTATTGAACTTGCAATACGGCTAAACTTTCATCGAGAGTGTAAGATTGTGCCACATTCGTCGCTTTATAACACTATGGCTATCGGAACTTATAAATATTCACGACTTAGAACTTTTCGCTATTGTGAATAAACTTTTGGTCTTCGTGTGAAATACATGTAAATATATTAGAACTCTGCTTTTATACAAACGGTGATTCCAATCAAATGAGCTTTAATAATTTTACTGCTAGTGGTTAGAAATTGTACGAGTGCACTTAATAAAATACTGTGCTCATCTTACGATTTTTAAATAAGAGTTATGCTGGATAGGACACTCACAAATCATTATAGTCAGCTGGACTTTCTCGTGTTCATGAATCTAACAGTAGTGCCTGAAGTCCTGACCGAGTGCCTATCATCATATCTGCCTGCTATTATCTCGAGTCGACGTTGGAGCTTGAGCGTGGATTCGACGCGGGTATGGAACGTGATTTCTACACGGAATTTGGAACGTGGTTTCTACGTGGGAGTTTAACGCTGTACCATGAGGATGACATCACGGCACCAGCAGCCTATGGTTTCAACTTGCTGTTCTGAACCGCATCTCTCTGCATTCCAACCCTGTGTTCCAGTGTATACAGGTGATATGAGTGCATTTTAAACCATGTTAGGATTCCACCAGATTGAGTTTCTTATAAGTGGAATATTAGAATCAGTTACTTCGTTGGCAGCTTTACAAGCAATTAACTGTTGCTCGTTGGAAATAATATTACTCCTGCCATATTCTCAAAGTGTTAAAAATCAATCCTTAAAGAGACTATAGGGCAGAACTCTATAAGTAATTTTGCCTTGTTTTTTGAAGTGTTAAATTATTTAGAAAGACTTTCTGTTCGTATATTTTTCAAGTGAAGAAATACTTGTTTTTGAAACGAGACTATTTTCATTTCTACATTATTTAGACAAACTTTAGGAAGAACTTCATAAAATTTACAAATGAAGGAATAGTTACTTTTAAAGTGGAATAATATTCATCTAATGTTAGAATATAGGACCGGGCGAGTTGGCCGTGCGCGTAGAGGCGCGCGGCTGTGAGCTTGCGTCCGGGAGATAGTAGGTTCGAATCCCACTATCGGCAGCCCTGAAAATGGTTTTCCGTGGTTTCCCATTTTCACACCAGGCAAATGCTGGGGCTGTACCTTAATTAAGGCCACGGCCGCTTCCTTCCAACTCCTAGGCCTTTCCTGTCCCATCGTCGCCATAAGACCTATCTGTGTCGGTGCGACGTAAAGCCCCTAGCAAAAAAAATAATATAGGAAACAGCTCTGATATTTTGACAGACATTCACTGCATTGATTTAATCTCAAATATCAAGACGATAAATAATCTGTTCATAAGTTATTTTGCTTTAATTGAATATTTCGAGCCAGTAATAATAGGATATGTACACTTTTAGTTCAGTGAGATGAATAAATTAAGTTTTAAAACTCGTCTGTTATTTCGCTCAGCATATACCTCTCACTGTATCTGCTCCATAAGAAACGCCCACTCCTAAGTTTTAATCTTATGCCTTCATCTTTGATCATTTCCCGGTACACTACATTTTGGAAACAGTTTCAAACTCTACACAACAAATTTTGGCACCGTTGGCGGCGTGAGTATCCGGGGCATCTTCAGGGTAAGATGAAGTGGAAAGTTTATAAATATAATCTTAAGGATGTCAAATTGGTTTCCCTTCGAGATCCGTGCCCTCCCGTTGTTTAGCAGCTCGGGAGTTTTTTTTTTTTTTGCATTGCTTTCTTGTGCGAGTGATAAGGATTCACACAATTAATGAAATTCTTACCTGGCTAAGTACTTCTGTGTGATTTCTAAAACTCGAACGCGAATAACGTTAATACTTTTACCTTTCGTTGTTAAGTAATTTTCATCAATTTGTGCGAGGCTCATAAGAATCCATTAGCTCTTCCCTTGCCGCCCCCCTCCATCCCGAACGTTTGTGCATCCGTCTACACTATACGTTTAATCGTTTATCCAAATTCCGTTTGTACGTACCGTACTAAATTTGAAACAAGTAGTGTCACAGTGTCTTTCAATTTACGGCTGAAATTCTGATTATTACTTGATACTTGTAGTAATGAATGTCGTCCTTCAGCTTTTTGTGCGTATTTGCCTTATTAATTCATAAGTCATGTATTATGAAGCATGTGTTGGCTCGTGCAGTCATGTCGGTGGTTATACAATTTTTGAATTTTGTATATTGGTTCCTACTTCCGTTACATAATTTAAGTCATAATTTCCAAACAGCCCTACCCTTTTCTGTGCATTCCACCCCGCCTTCTCCAAATAAAAGGGCTGGTCTTCAACGCTCTGCACGCGCTCCAGTTCCTTACAAGGTATCACTTTCACTGGCTCCTGGTGTGAGCACCATCCAGCAAGTCTCGAAATTTTTACGCTAAAGCTTATCTTCAGACTTTTATGAATTTATCATGATGGTATTTCACTTGGTAGGCTAAACATGTGGTGGACGTTCGTACTCCTCAATGTTTAATTGCACTTCTGGGAAGTATACTTATAGAACATAAGTTGAGAAATTTAGGAAACGAAGAGGGGGAAAAGGTCATGTATGTAGAATTTACAAGTCACAGTATTTAATCTTGAGGTCATTGAAATACCTACTCCCCCTCCCCCCATTTGTTTGGTGGGAATTACGCTTTTTGGCGTAAAGTTTGTTGTTAATAGAAAATTCGCTTTTTGTTATTCAGATTTCATATTTTCTTCAACATTATATTCTAGTCCACAGTTATTGTTATAGCACTTAGCCGTTTCTTCACCATTATTGGACAACTGTTCTCCTTTATTAGTATTAAATTTATCGAAGAGTATCTAGGCGTAGCATAATGACTGTGCCTCTTCTCACATATTAACTTAACCTATAGGTTAATTTATTATTATGCCACTTTAAGTTGCCTTCCAACTTCTGACTTCGGTCTTATCTCTTTTAATAATTCTGGCCTGCGAATCGATGTACCCTGCAGCTCAAAACCATTCTCAGTTCAACAACATTGAATATTTCTTCTAATTTCTTCAACATAACGTATACCTGTGTTTGGAAATTAAGTCTTCTTTTATGCACTCGTATATCAAATTCTTCATGATGATTTCAAATTGTGTAATAAATTATAATTATTATTTTAAACTATGTGGTTTCCAATTTCAACCTTGTCTTCCTTCCTAGATGTATATTCTGAACCTAAAGAATTTTGGTCACCTACAACCCAGAATAGTTCTCCAACCTTCAAAATTATGGCCAATGAAACTCAACGTAGTTAGTGTCCGTTACAACCTGCAGTCAAACTCGATTAAGTCCCTGCAGGGTGACCAAGTCGGATCTTACCGACCTCTATGGACGAAGGGGAAATCGTCCCATCTTCAGTCACCGCGGCAGGGTGCCTACACCGTTAAACCCTAGAATAAACAACCTAGTTTACAGGATTCAGCGGTCTCCCCAAGTGAAACTTTTGGTCGTACTCCTAGGCCGGCTGGCAGCTTATCAAGGGGCTAATTAGGACTAGCAGCTTTAACGAGGAAGCATTGTGACAATGAAGGCCGTGAGCGCGGGTAGTCGGCGAAAGCCAATAATTCCAGTGAGAGGTGTTAATACTGGCAAAGCAATGACAATGCGGTCAGGCCAGCAGTGAGCAAAACAATAGAGTCGGTAAATAGTTCAGGCTCACGGTGAGGAAGCTCTTAGAAGAACATTGAAGCTTAGCAATAGGACAAGCATTATTTTCCAAAATATTGGAAATATTTATTTTAATTGATAGTAAACATTTTAGAAACGTTCTTTAGGATTTATGTTTAAAAATGTATCTCAAGTGTTTCAATTTCAAAATGTAATACTTAATTTAGTGTACACTAAAAAGAAGGACAATTGTACCTAGATTGTAATGCCTAATTAATGATACTGCATGCCACATAAGTAATACAAATTGTTAAATTCAGAAGTACTAAACATAGCTAAGTATCAATATACACTTTTACTCAAAAATCAGCTGATTATTACTTGATACTTGTAGTAATGAATGTCGTCCTTCAGCTTTTTGTGCGTATTTGCCTTATTAATTCATAAGTCATGTATTATGAAGCATGTGTTGGCTCGTGCAGTCATGTCGGTGGTTATACAATTTTTGAATTTTGTATATTGGTTCCTACTTCCGTTACATAATTTAAGTCATAATTTCCAAACAGCCCTACCCTTTTCTGTGCATTCCACCCCGCCTTCTCCAAATAAAAGGGCTGGTCTTCAACGCTCTGCACGCGCTCCAGTTCCTTACAAGGTATCACTTTCACTGGCTCCTGGTGTGAGCACCATCCAGCAAGTCTCGAAATTTTTACGCTAAAGCTTATCTTCAGACTTTTATGAATTTATCATGATGGTATTTCACTTGGTAGGCTAAACATGTGGTGGACGTTCGTACTCCTCAATGTTTAATTGCACTTCTGGGAAGTATACTTATAGAACATAAGTTGAGAAATTTAGGAAACGAAGAGGGGGAAAAGGTCATGTATGTAGAATTTACAAGTCACAGTATTTAATCTTGAGGTCATTGAAATACCTACTCCCCCTCCCCCCATTTGTTTGGTGGGAATTACGCTTTTTGGCGTAAAGTTTGTTGTTAATAGAAAATTCGCTTTTTGTTATTCAGATTTCATATTTTCTTCAACATTATATTCTAGTCCACAGTTATTGTTATAGCACTTAGCCGTTTCTTCACCATTATTGGACAACTGTTCTCCTTTATTAGTATTAAATTTATCGAAGAGTATCTAGGCGTAGCATAATGACTGTGCCTCTTCTCACATATTAACTTAACCTATAGGTTAATTTATTATTATGCCACTTTAAGTTGCCTTCCAACTTCTGACTTCGGTCTTATCTCTTTTAATAATTCTGGCCTGCGAATCGATGTACCCTGCAGCTCAAAACCATTCTCAGTTCAACAACATTGAATATTTCTTCTAATTTCTTCAACATAACGTATACCTGTGTTTGGAAATTAAGTCTTCTTTTATGCACTCGTATATCAAATTCTTCATGATGATTTCAAATTGTGTAATAAATTATAATTATTATTTTAAACTATGTGGTTTCCAATTTCAACCTTGTCTTCCTTCCTAGATGTATATTCTGAACCTAAAGAATTTTGGTCACCTACAACCCAGAATAGTTCTCCAACCTTCAAAATTATGGCCAATGAAACTCAACGTAGTTAGTGTCCGTTACAACCTGCAGTCAAACTCGATTAAGTCCCTGCAGGGTGACCAAGTCGGATCTTACCGACCTCTATGGACGAAGGGGAAATCGTCCCATCTTCAGTCACCGCGGCAGGGTGCCTACACCGTTAAACCCTAGAATAAACAACCTAGTTTACAGGATTCAGCGGTCTCCCCAAGTGAAACTTTTGGTCGTACTCCTAGGCCGGCTGGCAGCTTATCAAGGGGCTAATTAGGACTAGCAGCTTTAACGAGGAAGCATTGTGACAATGAAGGCCGTGAGCGCGGGTAGTCGGCGAAAGCCAATAATTCCAGTGAGAGGTGTTAATACTGGCAAAGCAATGACAATGCGGTCAGGCCAGCAGTGAGCAAAACAATAGAGTCGGTAAATAGTTCAGGCTCACGGTGAGGAAGCTCTTAGAAGAACATTGAAGCTTAGCAATAGGACAAGCATTATTTTCCAAAATATTGGAAATATTTATTTTAATTGATATTAAACATTTTAGAAACGTTCTTTAGGATTTATGTTTAAAAATGTATCTCAAGTGTTTCAATTTCAAAATGTAATACTTAATTTAGTGTACACTAAAAAGAAGGACAATTGTACCTAGATTGTAATGCCTAATTAATGATACTGCATGCCACATAAGTAATACAAATTGTTAAATTCAGAAGTACTAAACATAGCTAAGTATCAATATACACTTTTACTCAAAAATCAGCTGATTATTACTTGATACTTGTAGTAATGAATGTCGTCCTTCAGCTTTTTGTGCGTATTTGCCTTATTAATTCATAAGTCATGTATTATGAAGCATGTGTTGGCTCGTGCAGTCATGTCGGTGGTTATACAATTTTTGAATTTTGTATATTGGTTCCTACTTCCGTTACATAATTTAAGTCATAATTTCCAAACAGCCCTACCCTTTTCTGTGCATTCCACCCCGCCTTCTCCAAATAAAAGGGCTGGTCTTCAACGCTCTGCACGCGCTCCAGTTCCTTACAAGGTATCACTTTCACTGGCTCCTGGTGTGAGCACCATCCAGCAAGTCTCGAAATTTTTACGCTAAAGCTTATCTTCAGACTTTTATGAATTTATCATGATGGTATTTCACTTGGTAGGCTAAACATGTGGTGGACGTTCGTACTCCTCAATGTTTAATTGCACTTCTGGGAAGTATACTTATAGAACATAAGTTGAGAAATTTAGGAAACGAAGAGGGGGAAAAGGTCATGTATGTAGAATTTACAAGTCACAGTATTTAATCTTGAGGTCATTGAAATACCTACTCCCCCTCCCCCCATTTGTTTGGTGGGAATTACGCTTTTTGGCGTAAAGTTTGTTGTTAATAGAAAATTCGCTTTTTGTTATTCAGATTTCATATTTTCTTCAACATTATATTCTAGTCCACAGTTATTGTTATAGCACTTAGCCGTTTCTTCACCATTATTGGACAACTGTTCTCCTTTATTAGTATTAAATTTATCGAAGAGTATCTAGGCGTAGCATAATGACTGTGCCTCTTCTCACATATTAACTTAACCTATAGGTTAATTTATTATTATGCCACTTTAAGTTGCCTTCCAACTTCTGACTTCGGTCTTATCTCTTTTAATAATTCTGGCCTGCGAATCGATGTACCCTGCAGCTCAAAACCATTCTCAGTTCAACAACATTGAATATTTCTTCTAATTTCTTCAACATAACGTATACCTGTGTTTGGAAATTAAGTCTTCTTTTATGCACTCGTATATCAAATTCTTCATGATGATTTCAAATTGTGTAATAAATTATAATTATTATTTTAAACTATGTGGTTTCCAATTTCAACCTTGTCTTCCTTCCTAGATGTATATTCTGAACCTAAAGAATTTTGGTCACCTACAACCCAGAATAGTTCTCCAACCTTCAAAATTATGGCCAATGAAACTCAACGTAGTTAGTGTCCGTTACAACCTGCAGTCAAACTCGATTAAGTCCCTGCAGGGTGACCAAGTCGGATCTTACCGACCTCTATGGACGAAGGGGAAATCGTCCCATCTTCAGTCACCGCGGCAGGGTGCCTACACCGTTAAACCCTAGAATAAACAACCTAGTTTACAGGATTCAGCGGTCTCCCCAAGTGAAACTTTTGGTCGTACTCCTAGGCCGGCTGGCAGCTTATCAAGGGGCTAATTAGGACTAGCAGCTTTAACGAGGAAGCATTGTGACAATGAAGGCCGTGAGCGCGGGTAGTCGGCGAAAGCCAATAATTCCAGTGAGAGGTGTTAATACTGGCAAAGCAATGACAATGCGGTCAGGCCAGCAGTGAGCAAAACAATAGAGTCGGTAAATAGTTCAGGCTCACGGTGAGGAAGCTCTTAGAAGAACATTGAAGCTTAGCAATAGGACAAGCATTATTTTCCAAAATATTGGAAATATTTATTTTAATTGATATTAAACATTTTAGAAACGTTCTTTAGGATTTATGTTTAAAAATGTATCTCAAGTGTTTCAATTTCAAAATGTAATACTTAATTTAGTGTACACTAAAAAGAAGGACAATTGTACCTAGATTGTAATGCCTAATTAATGATACTGCATGCCACATAAGTAATACAAATTGTTAAATTCAGAAGTACTAAACATAGCTAAGTATCAATATACACTTTTACTCAAAAATCAGCTAAGTGCCCACGGTAGTTTCATCTTAGTACCAGTAGGCTAGTTGAAAGAAACTCAAAAAAACTCAGTCCGCATCAGTATTGAACCCATAATTCTACGATGATAAATAATTGCAGGTATATATTTCAGCTACAAATAACTTCTTTGGGAGTAGACATGTTTTATTTCGAGATTCTCTCACCCTCCGTGGGAACAGAACTCACCTCGGCGAGCGAGTCACCCGCTCGTGAAAAGCCGGAACACTTCGGCTGATTTCGAGTACTGACTAATTTAACAGTTTATTGAAAACCTTCACAACGAGAGATTTTGGCGACATGGTTAATCCAGGAATAAAGTTTCGAAATTATTAATAAACTTTAAATGGAGACAGAATCCACAGGGTGAATTTAAATGTAATTTAGCCTGGAGAGAAGTTGGAGTCCGTACTGACGGATTTGTGGCACGTGCGAAGGTCATATCCTAAGAAAGCGCTCCAAGTTACATGTCAGAAATAAATTTATTACGCTTGTTGCAAGTATGGGGAAAATATAAGTACATCGCCATTGTGAATTGTTATTTAAGTGGAATTTTTGGAAAAATGAGAAAGATTGGTCTAGCGGTTATGGAATTAAGGGATTGCACCGCCAGACTTCATGATCAGGGTAGCTTCATCTCGTGCCTTATAACAGGAATACCCCCCCACCAACATTAACACATTCTATCTGAAGGTCGGGAAGGATGAACCCACGTCGCTCGTCTACGAGAAAGTGCGGGATTTGTTTCTTAAAAATAACTTGTGTTATATATTCAGGAAGATGGTTCAAGTTAGAGTATTTAACTGAAAGTGATAGAAAATTTCCTGAGCTTCCGCCGACGAAAACCGTGAAGACATACATATCTACTTAAAATACGTAGCTGATTTCATTTACTACATTGTGTATCTGAAATTGTCAAAGAAGGTTTGGAGGCTAGTCAGAGACAGATTTGATATTGTTATCTTTTGGAATACCTGGGCGAATTGTGTAGATGAGAACAGAGCTCCCAGAGGCAGTTCGCAGTCGTCGGCAGAGAGAGAAGTACGTTCGCATGATAACGAGCGAGGAGAGTGCGGCATTTGTGTTGTTGTTATTTAACAGCGAGTGTAAAATCTGTGTATTTGTAAGTAATCTATAAGAAGATGATGTATTCTACAGTCATGTGCGGCTAAATCTGAGGTCAGCTGACTAATATGTACCCAGAACTCCAAGATGGCTCCATTACAGGTCTGTTTATACTTTGTATTATTCTTGTAGACAGAATTATCATATGAGTAATAATAATAATAATAATAATAATAATAATAATAATAATAATAATCATCATCATCATCATCATCATCATCATAATAACATTTTACATCAGGATAAAAAATTTCTATGTTAAAACATGTATGTAACAGTAATGTTGAGTAGAATTTGCGGATTTAACCAAATCCAGTGAAGTTTGATAGAGGTTATATTTATCTGTGGGAAGTAAAATTTTGTGACACCGTGTATTTTGTGATATACGAAATCACGGCATGTTATTTTGTCCTTGAGATCCGAAAGATGTAATTAAGTGAATAAAAGGATTCTTGTAAAATTGTTCGTCATGGGAGTACCGGGGATTTGAAAGGTTTTCGGACGGGAAGAAATGGATTGTGACGGAATGATATGTTAAGAGAATGATTTTTGAGACAGGCTATATTTGTCGATGGCGAAGAATTTTTGATACAGACTGTATATTAAATTTGATATTTCTGAGGCAGGCTGTACATGATGTTCCGTTAGCAATCCTGAACAGCTGACTGATTTGAAGGTGTTCAGGATCGGAGTGAGCGCGTTGTAACGCCTCTTACGATTTCAAGTCAAGAACTCCCCGTGATAAACTATCTCTGTAGAAGATTGTAGCTCATGGCAGTTAAGTCCAAATGATGATTTTATGTAAAATCAGCATAGTGCATTTATGGTAGGCGACCTCACGAAACAAAGCATTCTGAAACACGGTTGGTGTTATTTAATTGTTGTAACAAATTTCCATTCAGTATTTTTCTACTACGAGACGAAATGATCATTAAATCGGAAACATTGTGGGATGAGATATTGAACGTTATTAAAGTGATAATTTGACTGGGTAGATTGGGGAAAATTTGCTTCACTGGATAGTTTCGTTGACAGAAATGTTTGAAAAGATGAGACGGTAGGCAATTTTGGGTCTCACACTCGAATTACATTGTGAATATTTTGTGATGGTGGTGATTATTGTTTTGGCGATATCCACGTAAAGTTATACGAGTGCTGAATTTATACTTCATTTTACGAACTTCACTGCGTATGTTGAGATTGTGTTTGAGTCATAGATTAGAGTAGCCGCCTTCTGTTTGATTTCAATTTCACGTTTTAGTGACAAGACTTGCGTTCATTCTGTGGCAAGCTTCGTTTCATTGTGTTCGAGTTTCGACAAGGTTTCAAGTTAAATATCAGCAATTATGTTTGAAGTTACGATTTCGCCTGACATTGTAGATGGTGGGTAGACATCTCAGTTTCCGCTCGACGGTAGATTTAGGACGTTGCGCGTATCATAGGAATATACGGATGAGTAGACATCCCCATTTACGCTCAACGATAGATTTACGATGCTGCGTGTGTACATAGATTTTATTGTTAGGAAGTGTAGACAATATGTAGGCTCGGCGACAGGATTAGGGTGTCGCCTGTATATGGTCAAGTCTTAGGTGTTTTGCGAAGTGACTTGAACGATAGTAGTGTCCGCAGTAGTGTATATAATGCGAAGAGTGCTAGCAAAGTAATATTGAGGCCATGTTTCAGCACAATTCTTACCAGACAGAAGGTGTTTACGTAATAACATGGAACCACTAGTGGCATAACCATGAGGGTTGTCCAGCATTGATACTGAACTAACGGAGATTGATTGTTACTGCTGTTTACCACGCACGTTCGGGTTCAGTGAACTTTAGTATTTTTAATGTTATTTCTTGACTTAATTATTTTATCGTTCAGATGTCCGATATGCCGTGGTAGTGTGCGTGTGTTGACACTCAGCTGATTCATGTAGGACTTGGGCTACGAATGCGGTTTCGATTCGTCAGCTGTTAATATATTTTATTTTCAATTTTCCTTCTTTCATTTTATAATAGGTGAGACTTTGGTCTATCAATAACTTGTACTTAATTTATTAGGACAAACATAGATAGACGAATTTGTAATGGTAGTCATAATTTTGGGAATGGAAAGATTTCCTAAGATTTCCTTTGATAATTTTTTTATTTTCTTCTATTGTGTGGACTTGTAAGTATATAAAACTTAACATTCACAGTTTTGTTCCTTCAGAAGGACGTAACGTAAGATCCTCTCGGATCGAGTTGTAGTTGGTTGTTTCAGAACAGCTGTTTGGGTGATGCATGTTCCAGCATCGGGATTATTCCGTAACTTAAGGGTGTCACGAGACGGCAATACATGGTGGAATTTTATTTTTGATTATGACTGTTGCTGTTAACTTCTAGTGAACACCATGCTTTCCAGTAATATTTCGCAACCTATCCGAAACAACTGATAGTCAATTTGGTTCGATTAATGGTCCATTGGCGTGTGTTCCCATATCCGACAGGGTATAAGACTGGTGGGTAACTTTCATTAAATATAAATCTGGAATTCTACTTGTTGAAGGTCAGATTTCCCACGGATCGTGTGGATTAATTATCGTTTGGATCAAATGGTGCCCGAATTTCAGATATTATTTTCATTTTTCTACTTTTCTCTGTCCACTAATTTGTGATATTTTCTTCTTTCCTCTGAAGAAAGTTCTTCGATAAATATAAAAATACAACATTCACGCATTGAAATGTGAATGCGTTTAAATGTTTAATAATTAATTTATTTTTGGATGAATGATTTTATAAACATAATTTTTGCCTTTGATATTTTAGTAAAATTTAGTATGCACATATTTGCTCCTCATTTCAAGTAGTTAGGCTCTCTTCTGAACCCCTTCTTTTGGTCAAGATCGTGACCGAAATACACCCGCTAAGACCACAGGATTTAAGAGTTCGATATTGCTTTATTGCACCAGCTGTGGCCGACCAACGATGGAACGGTAAGTTCAAGGGTTCAGTCTGACACATTCATAGTTTTCATGCCAAATACGGTATCATTGGTAACAAGTCTTTTTATCTTTGCTAAGTCACTTTGCCCTTCAATTAAGTTTAATATTACATTTTTTAATTTCAGAAACCTTATTCACTTTTTAAGAATATTAACATTGCTCCAACTTTGCAATTCGCTAATAACACACTTGATATTTCACTCCTATGACACGGGGGTTACATTGTTACCTCTGAGATATGCAAATCTGTCGTTGTTTTCAAGGAATCAGAAGGAGACTGAATATTGATGAAAATATTTTGTTAAGTCAACGACTTCAAATTTGTTAGCATTTGTAGCAGATCTGACAATGTCATGTAGGTCTTCAGGTTTAAATGCCTTGCACAATCTCTTCCTCTTCTCAGTCAGGGTAAGTAGCTGTGGCCACATACAAAGAACGTTTGTTCAATGATATCAAAGACACCACGTGACAAAGATAAATATAAATGAAAATCATCATCCTGTTATTACTCTGCGCCGCGCAATTGTGACTCTAGAATATCGTGTGTGCCTAAGTCAATACTATTCAGTACATGATTGAGACCGGACACTATCTCATTGCCTCCCTGGCCTGTTGCCACATGCACGTATAGACATTGTGAAAATTACACACATGGACACAAAAATGCTAGCACCATAACTGTCTCTTATAAAACATATCAGAGTGTACAAATGTCGGAACAAGTAAAACCTGCTCCAGGTCTATGCACACTACACTTGTGTTGCTACAAGTCATCAGATATTTTACGGATTCATCTTTAAGGAGTCTCATAGCGTTTTCAGATTTCCTGTGGTGTTGTTCAAGTTCAATTTTTTATTATCGGTTCCGGAGTAGTTTGCATGCAGACCACCTGAACCGTTCCCCTCCATTTCTGAAATGAGCTAGTGGAACTTAGCAGACTTCTGGATTAACTACTGAGCAACATAGCCGAGTTTCCATCTTGCAATGAATGTATGAACTAAACTAAGGACTGTGGCCCATAGCCAGCTCTTGGGTGAACTGGCAATGGTGCATAGATGGGTTGTAACGGAAAAGCTTTCTTAATGGCACATAGCAGGCTTTGGGGTTACACTCTTCAATTATTTTGTTTTAGTATTAGAACATTTAAAGTATGCATTACAGAAAATCACTTAGCTGACCTACTTAGAAAGTGGTGAGTTATAAACGTTCACTTTTGCCGTGAACAGCGAAGATTTTTCTACATGTTATTTATCACAAACCGATGACGATTATCTAATACAATTCATTTTCAATTAACTGTCATTAAGTAAGTTCGGAAATATGTCAATTGATAATGCATCATTCTTTTTGGTTAATCTATCACCGATTTTTTCGAATGTTTGCATATTATACTACCGCCTCTAACAATATCCACCAACGGATAAATGTGGTCGTAGATTGAAGCACACGATCTGGATTCATGGTTTGGAACAAATTCATTCTAATTAGATCTTTCACAAACGCACATTTGCCATTTAAAAATAATTTTTCCACTTCGCGATTTAAGTTTTATAGCTGCTCAATTTTTCTGTGTAAGAAAATGTACTATATAAGTAACGGGTTTCATATTTGGGAAGCACACAGGAAGGCCTTCTTATGATTTTATCATGTATGGTGCAGAATCCGTAAGAGTAAAGAAATTTAAAATTTGGCCCATTTGTCCCTAACAACAATTACAGAGATGCCCTGAGTACGCGAGCAATAGTTATAAGACTCGATGCTGTCTTTTTCCTATATGCTGATAGAAAGTAGCACGTCGAAACAGCTAATGGCTAGGACTTGAAGAGGAGCCACCGTGGCCTTAACAAAGGTACCCCAGCATTACCTGGTGTGAAAATACGGAACCAGGGAAAACCATATTCGGGGCTTCAGATGGTAGGGTTCCAACCTACCGTCTTCAAAATGTGAGCTTCTACATATCACCCACTCAACTAGCTCGGTGGGAGAGAGAATAAACATCCTCCCGTTTATTGAAAACATGTCCTTAATTCGACGTAAATAAAACCCATAAATTCTTCCACGTGTGATTCTCTGTCAATGTCAGTCACAAGATTGAAGGAAACTGTTGCTCAGCCAGATAGCTACCTAGAATTACCGTGCATACTAGATCAAATTCCACCGCTTATGTGCATTAGTGAATATGACACCGACGAAATTACTTAATACAGGCAGATTAAATGCAGATAAAATGAAATTTAATAAAATGATCCCTGGTGCGCATTAAAACAAAACTTTTTTGTGGCCGGCATCCTCGCGACGTAACTCATCTAAATTTTAAAGAAACATATTGACATTTTTTTTGTTTATTTTATTTTTCTACTGGTTTATTGACGTACTAACAAATCAAATGTTTACGGTAACGTAAGGTTGGGAGAGGGCTAGGATTGGGAAGGGAACGGCCGTGGTCTTAGTTGAGGTGTAAGTACAGCATTTGACTGGCCTGAAAATGGGGAACTACGGCAAACAATCTTCAGCGCTGCAGTCGGTGGGACACGAACCGACACTCTCCCGTATGCAAGCACAAAGCTACTCAACATTAACAGCTCTGCCAACTCACTCGGTGAGAGTACTGTCTATTCTGTTAAACTTATTTTACCCTAGTTAATGAATACATTAAAATTTCGTTTGTATTGCAGCATACACTATAATCAGTTTCTCGTAAGCAGTACAAAATATTGTCTGATCTGATTTAGCCCTGAAATTCAATTAATTCAATGTAAAATAGACATACCTTTATACCACGGATTTTTAGTGTAGATGAATCATTTAATATGCAGTACTTCATGAGCGTGTATAGGAGAACAGTACTTTTCCATATCCTGTGTATCATCTTATGTTCGGGAATAATTGAAGGGTTGGATGCAAGAACCAGGCAGCTTTATTTTTGCACATTTCTTAGGAGTAAAAAAAACTGTTTAAAATAATTATGAATAATGGTATAAATACTTATTTCTGCCTCTACATTAATTATGACCTCCTTGATGCATTATATCTGTACTGTAGCAGAAATTTCAAATTTCTTGTCTTTTTTAGAAATACGAGTATTTTGGAGCCACCTGGTTCTTGCATAGAAAATGTTTAATTCAATGACTTATGTGTTTTTACTTAACAAAACTGTATTTTTGCAAAATAAATGACAGTATTTAAATATGCAAACACTTCATAATAAGTCACAGAAATTTCAAGAACCTTGAATATTAAGTGTATCCGCTATTACAGTATGACAGTTGATGTTATTCACTTTCAGATGAGATCTTCACACTATTTTCCCTTGATTGGCTGGTTATGTTGTTGTAATGCAACTTGTCAATGGGAGGTACATAGCGTTCGGCCAGTGCAATAACATCCCGAAATTGTGCTTCCTTGATGTGCAGGGCCTCTGGATACAGTTTCTGACTTGCGTGGGCAAACCATGGAGTACTGATCTTTTTCAATAGAGGAAACTCTTGTAGAGAAAAACCTGATGCATTCATTGAACATTTAACAGTTCCATGCAATTCTTCACTATGAATAAACAACCGATATTTTGAAGTGGAGAACTTCTATTTACTTCTACCACTAACATTCTTCTTGAAGGATTCTTCAAAAGTACCTTTATAGTCTAGAAAGCTGTCTCTCTCAATTTGTTTGAAAACACATTTTGAGATTGACCCTCTTATAAGGTTCGTACAGTCATTAGGAACATATAGTCTGTCTTTCTTCCATTTTTCTTTTTCTACTCTTCCGCAGCTTCGGTCACATGGAAGAAAGCTGTGACCAGGCTCTAGAAAGCGCTGTATTACTTTAGTTAAGCCTACATATCCATGATACATTAGTGTAGAGCAGAACTGAATCAATATATGGTCCTTGTTTTGGGCAGTGCCGTCACCAGTGAGCACTGAACTAAAATCGATAGAAGAATCAGGTAGCTCCTGGAGCTTCCTTGTGCTTGCATTAAAATTATGATGAATGGTATTTCCATGTGGCTCCTTTTCCTTTGTATCGCCAATGAAAGTCATTGGAGCTGCATGGTTCTTGTATAGAAAAGTGCGCCTATTTGTTTACATTCAATACATACGAAAATGTCCATTTTGACGAAAGGTGGAGCTGCCTGGTCCTTTCATCCGACCCTTAAATTAATATATTAAGCCCATAATTCTACATTGCTAAACGAAACGCCGCACGGCTATGTAGGGCCAACTGCGAGAGGAAAAACAACGCGCATCTATCTTTGTAATACAGCTAGCCTCATGTCCGTGGCTTGTCACTTAACGCAGGTGATGATCTAACACATCTAGCGGAATCGGGACATTTCGGAAGACCCCGGGGAATTAATAATAAATTCTGGCTAATTACCCCTATTTCGAGATATTCCGGCACTGTCATTAGCGAGGAAGAGTAAATTTGCACGTGTTAAGGACCTACAGCCAAAATACGAGGGAATATCGTCCAAAAATTAATTATTTTTTGCTATTTGCTTTACGTTGCACCGACACATATAGGTCTTATGGCGACGATGGGATAGGAAAGGCCTAGGATTGGGAAGGAAGCGGCCGTGGCCTTAATTAAGGTACAGAAACAGAGGAAAACTATCTTCAGGGCTGCCGAAAGTGGGATTCGAACCCACTATCTCCCAGGCGCAAGCTCACAGCTGCGCGCTCCTAATCGCACGGCCAACTCGCCCGGTAAACTTAATTAATTACGCCCTTGAAATTAGCAAGAGAAACCAACAAACAACATCACCGTGATAGGAAGAATGGTTGGAATCTCCGGTTTGAGTCTCAAAGAAATCGGTCCATCGGTTTTCAGATGCAGTGACTGCACACTAATAGATAACGCGTGGTAACACGTCTCTTGTGTGCGTATAAATACCCATTCTCAAAATTTAGAGAAGCATTTAGCGATCATCTCTCTGAGGTGACGAACCTGTGTTAGTCGACATCAAGAAGAGGAACTACAGAAATTAAAATGTTACAAGCTATACATGGAAATCTCACCGGCCAGTTGGCTTGAGAGATAAGAAATTCGTAATGTGTTGACACGGAAAAGAAACAACTTTGATATTAAAACGTTAGTTTATTTATTTATAGGATTTATGAACTTCTGCGAAGAAGACAGTGAAGTTCCAGATATTTCTTTGAAATTATTATTAATACGGTTATTTTGGCAATTTATAACAGAAAATAATTGGTTTATTGTGAGAGATATCATCATTGTCCCACGGTCATTCAGGTTTAGTGAACACCTGGTGGAGAATGGTACGATATTTCCACGGTTAAATTAGCTTGCTGGTCGAAACGGAACGGTGAGGTCCATTTTGTGTTATGTGTATAATAAAATATGTTATACGGTATGCTAGTTCCGGTTCAAGATAATAAATTTTTATTACATCAAGACAAGTGCATAATCAATGTAATTGATAAGATAGTTTTTAAGTGAAGAATACCACCTATCATTATAACGGGCTAAGTCGCAGATTGCCGGCTAGCTAAATGCAGCCGAAAGATCGCCACATAATTCAGCACAGTTACAGATCTGTAAATGAAATATTATGTCTTTATAGTTAGAAATGTGAATGCTTGTCCCTTAAAATTAGTTAGTTAATCATGACACTGGGTTGTATATGTGGCTTGTGGAGAATTAAGTGTTTTGCAATGACGATAATGTGTCATGTCGGTATTCCAGGAAACACTGCAGGTGCGATTGTCTATAATTTATGCCGCGAAGCGTCAAGCTGTATTCAATTTCTTAAAATGTGAAATTAAATATTACAATGAAAATCTCTAAAATCAGTTCGTGCCGGTAAAATGTATGATAATAATCATAAAGTGAAAGTTAATAATTAGAAGTGTGATAAAGTTAACTATTTAAGAGGGATACAATATTCGCGTTAGAAGTAAATTGAGATAATAATAATGTATTCAGCACTTAGACCCTATGTAATCGAGATTTATAGTTTTATATCGAAATACAGTTAAGCAAGATACTTTTGGCATTTTGAAATTTAATTTTGTGACACCGTGTATTTGTGATATAGAATCACGGCATGATATTTTGCTCCTGAGGTCTGGGAAAATTTTGAGAAGCTACTTTGAGGAACGTTATGAGGTTGTTTGGATGTGGGATAGCTTGTACCTAAAATTTGATCAAACAAGAAGAAATGGATCGTAATGAGAAAGGAAATATTGTGAGAATAAGTAGGAAGAAGGCTTGAGGCAGGGGAAGCTCTGTATTTTTAGAGTGGAAAGTTTTGTGCACGGCGCCGTAGATAAAAGGCCCTGTAGTTTGGTGGAGAGGCTCTTTTGTGACAGGGTGTATATGTTGATGTGTGATATTTCAGAGACTGGCTGTATAAGGGATGCTACATCCCGTAGCTATTCACAGCGATTGAAAAATATAAGGGTTGTCAGAACCAAGTGAGTGCGTTGTAACGCACATTTTAAGTCCAAGTAATGTTCTCCAATGATTATTATTTTACGTAAGACTGAAGATAACATCAGTTTAGTCAAGTTGACGATTCTACTTGAAACCAGCGAAGTGGATTTTGTTATAAGCCGACCTCACGAACAAATTACATTCTCAGACACGGTCGAGATAATATTTGTTTATTGGAAAGTGAATTCTATTCTGTATCTTTACGAGGCGGAAATCATCGCGAATTGGAAACATTGCGGGTGAGAAAATCAATTTATTATATTGAGAGTTTGTCCTGCGTATGTTGATGAGAGTTACTTCACTGGAGACTTTACAATTATATATGTTTGGAGTGTTAACAATGAAGGCTATTTGGAACCTCACACTCTACGCGATGCCGCGAATATCATGGTGGTTGTGATTATTGTTTTCAGCAATAGCACGTAATATCATACGAGATTTGAGTTTACTTTTATTTAGCGAACTTCACTGCATGGGTTTAAATTTTAATGATTGATAGATTGAACTATTCAAACCCGTTATTTAATTTCTATTTCACACTTAATCGTAGCAAAATGGACATAGTTAGTATTTCCGGATTCGAGTTAATTTCTGTAGCGGATTTTACCTAATGTGTTTGAATTTAATTGAGAATTAGATTTAAATATCCGGTCAGTATCTTAAATTTTCGATTTCTCCCGACAGTATCAGTGGTGTGAAGATACCATAGCGTTGGCTCAATGATAGGTTCGCCATGCCACTTGTACATGATGACTGTTAGAGGTATGTTAATACCATAGTGTTGGCTGGGATGTCCCATATACGTGATTACTGTTCGTGATGTGTATACGCTTTAGTGTTGGCTCAACGATAGGTTCGGAATATCGCATGTACACGATTATTTTTAGAGATGTGTATACACCATAGTGTAGACACTGTAGTGACGGCTCAACGATAGGATCGGGACGCCGTTTGTACATAGCCAAGTCATGGATTAGGCATTTTCACGAATTGACTTGAATGATGGTAGTGTCTGCAGTAATGGATGCATGTACGGAAGATGTTAGCAGGTACTATTTAGGTCATGTTTCGGCATAACCGTTACAAGGTGGAATGTGCTCCAAGAATAGCGTTGCATCAGTGGTGGCTTAAATGTAAGGGTTGTCCCAGTCGGAACCTGGCTAACGGAGACTGGTCCCTACTACTTACCCGCGTGAGTTCAAGTTCGATGAAGTTTCGTTTCTCATTTGACATTATTTCTTTTTCTTTACTTCGAGAATTATTGTTCGCAAGTACAGTATGTTACGATAGTGCAGTGTGTTGACGATTACTTAATTCTTTGTAGCATTTACAGTACGAATGCGATTCGATTCGTCAGCTGTTATAATAATTTCATATTTATCTTACGTGATTCACATTACTTAGATGAGACGTTGATCTACCGTTCACTTGTAGTTTAGTTTAAGGGGACAAGTGTAGGTAGACAGATTTGTAATTTTAGTTGTTTTTATGTAGAACTGGACAGATTTCATGTTGTTGTTTTGTATTGTGGACTTGAACTTTAAGTAATTTAACGATGTAATTGTGTCATAACTTGAAAGTTGATTTAGTAAGAAGACTTTTCAAGTGATTTATCACTCTTATTTAATTTCAATGTTTTGCGTTCCTTCTAAACGCATAGTGAATCAATGTTTCCATGCATTTTGCAGTTTTGTTCCCTCATAACGATGTAACGCAAGATCCCATCGGACCGTGTGTTGTTGGTTCATTCAGAACTTCTGTTTGGGGTGATGCATGTTTCAGCATCGGGTTTCATATAACTTAATGGTGTTACGAGGTGACAACACATGGTCGAATTCTATTTCAGATTGTGTTAATCGCTGTTAACTTGTAATATAATAATATGTAAATAATATTTCCCAACCTATCCAAAGCAACTGATAGTTAATTTGGAACGATTAAGGATCCGTTCGGGGGATGTTTCGGAATCCGACAAGATAGTCGACTGGCGGATAACTTGATTAAATGTAAATCTGGAAATCTACTTGTTGAAGGTCAGATTTTCCATGGATCGAGATATCTCACATTGCATTTTCCACTTTTGCATTTTCCACTTTGAAATACACTAATGTTAATAGTTTCAAGATCCGTTCACAATTCACGTTATGCATTTTGACTGCGGTATAACACGTTGTGAGAAATTTAATTAAAGTTTTTTGGATTCATTAAAACATGATTATCGTGATTTCGTTGAATAAATTATACTAAGTACATTTTTGCTCCTCATTTGATGTAGTTATGCTCTCTTCTGGACCCTGTCGATCGGTCGAAGAAGTGACTGAAGAGAATCCTACACGAACCTAGATCTAAGAATCAATATTATTCTATTGTTCTACCGAAGTAGCGGAGGCAGACGACCGGGGATGGAAGGGTTCAATACAAATAGACGTTCATAAGCAGGGTATTTTAGAAATATAGAGAATGAACACTTTTGCCTTTCGGTAAGCTACTCACAAGATGCTCGTAACTTCCAACCTAATCCTTTACACTGCTGACGTGAAACGGAAAACTGTGAATTTCCAAGTCAAAGTGGATCCAGTTGCTGGCGTATTGTACTCTGAAACCAGATATACACAATGAATAGGTTTCTTCAAATATAGAAATATACAGCACATGGCGGCCGCTGAAAGAAGTAACTCGGCAAAAAGTCCCTATATACTGTACGATATCCAATACATACACCAACGCGTTATGATAACTACGATTACAACCATTCACGTCTTCGGGACTATCTCTGGAACGTTTGACGATGGGACATTATATAGTCGGTGATTATTTCGGTAGGTGTACGCCTATTACCACACGTACCAAAACAACGAGTGCGCAGTGGAAAGTTTTCAGCATAACGGAAAGAGACCAGGCCTCTCAGAGGTAAGATAGTGGATGTATTGTACATGAAGGAAATCAGAGGGTTAACTCAAACCTATAAATTTATATGCTAATGCCAATTGGAATAAGGATATATTTTAAAGGAATTCTCAAAGAAAATTTTACATCCATGGAAGTTTACAAATTTACAATATTTATGTAATGCCCAGTTCAAACCGGGCATGGAGAATTGGTTCAGTTTCCTCGCCTATGACATAGGCACAATGAGGCTAACTCAAATTCATTAGAGTGTTAATATCAACCAACCAGTAGAACCATGGGCACACAACTAACATTACTCTATCGAGAACATTCGAAACGTCTATTTGGTAGTAACATAATGTGTTGTCATCACCGTAAGTAACACATTTCCGGAATTCGATGGCACCTATGTGCGCTTCAATTTGTAATTTAAAACAGCAGAATTATATAATATTTTCCTAAGATTGCTTAATGTATGATAAACATATATATTATATTATTTGGCAAGTAGTATGATACCTCATATATTGTTGCAAATGAAATCGTGAAAAGTGCTTCTTGATCTGGTCGTCTTTGGAAATTCGAGGTACTGTAGCGATGGTTTTAGGCAGTGACAGATCTATTGTTTGAGCTTCAAGTGAGGCTATGCTGTAGTTAGTTTTCAAAGAGTTTATTTAGTTCATCCATCGCTTGAAGTTTCATGTTTCCGTTTTATCACCCAAGGTCCTGTTGATTTTCAGTACTGAGTTCTTTGTACCGGCTTTGAATTTATTGCTGTTCCAATTTTAGTTTAGTGCAGCAATGTTTGGCCTGAGCTTCAAGCCACTGTATGTGAAATGAGCTCTTCTAGGATCGTATTTCAAACGAAGATTGTGATAACTTTCTACGCTTCCGGGGTGAACGTGTTGTTTTATACGTTCCACATCTTTTAAAAGCAGATTTATCTGATACGATTTTTTTCAAGGTTCCACAGGCACTTGAATTTACTTTAATCCACATTTTCATTCTCACTTCCTCTTCTATTAATATGTCGTGATCGCAGGATTTTCATTCACCGTTTTCTAACCACTTATGCTCATTTATTACGTGGTTCAAATTTGACGTAAATTTATCAATCAACATGTAACCGTTTCCATTACATGTTTGTGCAGCCCACCATACATTTGTATTTATACTGGCCTTTCATGCCGGAACTTCTGGACGTTTATTTTATCGAGAGCTTTCAACATTTTCATGAGACTATTGAATACGTGCCAAACGACAAATTCATGTTTGCTTTCGGGATACTGCGTTCTCAGTAAATAGCTTACTCCTTTGTGTCTGTCGGAGAGGAAATGTTTCATATTACAATTTTCTGCCTGTACAAACGTTTCCATCGCGGCTTCACACGCAGCTCTGTCAAGATCACCTTTTACCATCACCTTCTTAAAAAGTTACAAATGAGCTATACAACCTGTATTTATATTCATGAGCGATTGCACTACGTGTTTGGCTGAAAAGCCGGGAGAAACATACTGCCCGTCTCAAGCTACCCAAATGGGTTTGACACTGCTTTTCAAGCAATCAATAACCTTCGTCCTTTCCTGATCCCAAACATCCTCTGCTGTCCGACAAGTTACTCCGTGAACTAATTCTATCATATCTAGTTTGTGACATCATATGTAAGTTAATGAACATGCACAATGACCGAAAAGGCTCAAACAGAATGCCTGACCACAATAATGTTGATGCTATAAGGGCATCTCCTCCTGGTTTCTTTTTTTTCCATTGGTTGAGAATACCAACCCACTTCATTACCATCATCGCAAAGCGTTTTCACGCACAAAATAGTCCCTTTAATGTAGTGTGAAATGTTTTTCACATTACTTTTACAGATGTAACACATTTCAAAGGGTGTAAGTAAATTTGTCCACACAGCAAAGAAATATGAACCTGTAATATGTGCACCATATTCAGTGTGTTCGTTATCACAGTAGGGTCAGCATTTATAGGCACTAAAACCAGTTCAAGTAGTCAGGCATATATATACAAAAATACCTAAAATAGGCAAGTAAATGGTCACTATCGTGTAAAAGAGACAACTGAATAGGCACGAAAAAATACCGATAATTTAATGCAAAACCCAATGACATCTTCTTCCATCTCATTCCCCATACCTGTGGGGTTGCGGGTGCGAACCGCGTCACACATGTGGATTTGGCCCTTTTTACGCTCGGATGCCCTTTCTGACGCCAACACTATGTGGAGCGATGCAGTTATTATTGCGTGTTTCTTTGTAGTTTGTTGTGTGGTGTGTTTTCTGAATTTGAAGAGCAAAGTGTACGGAACGCACAAACCCCAGTCTCCAAGCCAGAAGAATTAATCAGATGTGATTAAAATCCCCGACTCGGTCATTAATCAAACCCGGACCCATTGAAAAGAAGGCCTCAACGTTAACTATTCAGCCAAGGAGTCTAAAATTACACCCAACGGGGGAAAGAATTTTACACTGTTCCTGACGTACTCCTGACTGTTCCAGTCTGGATATTTCCAGTAGACTGTTAATATTTACTATGGTCTTGTAGATTCAATATACATTAGATCAAAATGTTCATTGTTCCTTGTTTGTCCTGAAGCAAATTCCCAAAGCGCTATGTTTTGGAGGCTTCTGAGAGTTCCGCTTATAATGTCGGCGTTCGAAAAATATGCACGCCAATACTTTTTATCATTTCCTTATGATGATTAGTATTTAAGAATTACTTTATGTACGGTCAATCCCGGTACAATACACATAATCACAAAGTAGATAAAGTATAAATTTTACCCCTAATCTACTTATTAAACAACATGGGATAACCATATAATTGTGAACGTGAAAATTATTGTAAGTCAAATATACCTACTAGTAGGCAGGAAGTCTGAACACGTGACCATGCGTGGCTCGACTATAATATGGCGGACATAAAATCAAACTTTCCTTGAGGAAGAAGGGCTACAAGTAGTGGAACCGTTATATTCGAAAAATATAGAAGACAAAATGTCGTTACAAGTTCCTTCAAAACAAACCCACAGATACACGTGATCACATAAATAACAGACCTAGGTCTCAGTTTTCGGAGAGTGCCAAAGAGACACTCCAAATCATGCATCTAAAGAATGATAAAGCCTATGATTACGGAACTGGTCAAATTGAAACTTTTCGCGTGAACAGTCACGTTGTGAAATGTAGATAATGCGTCAATCTTAACAAAAATTATGAAAACTTCATTAACCTAAAATACGGCGTTATAAATTAAATTTCAACTTTGTATGGGGTGAAATAATATTTTTAAAATCATATTTGGGTATTTATCCAACTTTCTGTAGAGCAATATTTGGAGACATTTTATGGAAGTCGTTTCGTATTAACGTTACAACGGTAAATTTAACGACAAATTAGTAATATGCTGTTAAGTGTGATACCGCCCTTTTTCCTTTGTTTACAATTATCTGTGGTATCTCTACCAGTTAAAAATTAATGAGAACGCCGTTTCCACAGTTTACGTTTTTAAAGGTAAGTGATAAAATAAATCCGATTAATTGTATTTATAATTTTAAACATATCGCGTGGAGTTAAAAGTTTACAGGTTACTCAACCGAATACTTTCAAGAAGCAATGGATTCCGCAAGTCACAACAGACAGTGTCGTGAGCTCAGTTCTAAAGAATAAGTTGAAAAATAAAAGCAAAGTGGTGCTAAAATCTATAATAATTTTGCAGGTTATATAGTACGAGTTCTTACAATGTTCATTCATCACAATCTTCACCATCAGTCTCGAGTTCAACATGTTTGAATGCTCACTTATTTGGCAGTCCCAGATACGCTGAATGGCATATCTGTGGTACGGTTCTTTTCACATATAATCCCTTCAGATCCCTATTTTTTTCCGAGGATATCGGTAAAGTTGAAGTGTGTTTGGGCCAGCTGTTTTGGAGGACAGCCGATGTCGGCCTTTGTTTTTACCTAGTAGGGCTCTGTGTTCTTGATTGTTTAGGCACATGGAATTCTTAAGTAGAATTGCATCACCACCACATTTAAAACTCGTGCTGCTTATATCAGCAATTGCTCTACAATTTTAAAACATCTTCACCAAGTGTAGTTGTTTTGCGAAAAAGTACTCTTTTAACACGGTCTCATGCAAGGAAGTCTTTGCGGGTTCTGACATCAAATGCATGTGGCCCAGGTACCACTTTCGAATTTTCTATCCAAGTAGGCTTCCAATATTAACAGAGATTTTGAAAGCCTCACTGTGTTTGTCAGATTCACTGGCAGCACTTTATAACATTGCATTGAACACACTCTCAAATCTTTTTTCGGATTCAATGCGAAAAGATTCAAATAATTACTCTCATCTTCTGGACAATGAACTTCAACATCCCAAATTGCCGGGCGGAAGTTTCCGTAATGAGTTTCAGTTCTAGTAGGGTTAATTTTCCTCCTTCATCCACCATCAGCTTCGCACACATTTACATAATTCCCTTACCTCCAGATATGATTTTAGTGGTAAAAGTGCATTTCTGAGAACTGTAATTTTTAAATGATCAGCATAATCTCTCATCTAACATAACACTGAGGTAGAGGAAACTCCATAAAACCTCACAAAGGACACTAACATACTTTATTAATTATTGTTGTAGGAATTAAATTAAATCGTTATTACTCCGTCTCACAGTGTCAATAAGAATAACCTTTCTTCCCAGTAAAAGTAATGATTAGCAAGAAACATGAAGTTAAGTAAAATAACCTGGCATATGAGGTGCTGTAATAG
Source organism: Anabrus simplex (assembly GCF_040414725.1). Classification (NCBI taxonomy): domain Eukaryota; kingdom Metazoa; phylum Arthropoda; class Insecta; order Orthoptera; family Tettigoniidae; genus Anabrus; species Anabrus simplex. The sequence continues at coordinate 580,109,325 of NC_090266.1, read as the reverse complement.
TCCGTCATAATTGCTGTTATGAGAATAACGCCATTTTTATACTTAAGAATTTCGTTCAACAATTGATAACACCCCGTTTAAAACATCACCTTGAGTTCTATTGGGAATATGTCAACGCCCTTTCAACCATTCGATTCCTAGCAATATTCTTTGAATGATGCTGTTATAAACTTATTTTACCAAAATTTTTGATAATACCCTATTTACAATACATCATCGATATAGTTACATTGTATTCAGCTGAACTGTTTATGAAGTTCTCCCTCCTTTGCAAGAATTGTAGTTCAAAAGTCTTGGATCCCTCAAACGACTCACATAATTCCTAACTTAATTTAAATATTTTAGATGTACATATTAATTCTACTAGCTAAAATGGTATGTGATATTAAGTAACGATATCTGAAATCCGACATTTATGAAATCAGTACACTTCATTCTTTCTGTCTAATGATAATAACGATGTCCTGGAGGACAAAAGTAAATTACAACATTGTGAACATATTTAAAGGTTTCGAAACGAGTTTTGACTGAATATTTAATCTACTCATCTCTCCCTTACTTCCACGGCTCAGATCCGATCATTACAAGATGGAAGTTACCATTCACGGAACTAGATTCTTATAATGTAATTAGAAACTTAACGCTAGGTAATAACTTCTTTATCACGGCAGTGGAAGTCCAGAGATCTTCGGAATAGTGTGATGTGTTTCCAGCAGACTGGTCTACAATTTAATGTAACTAGATGATTTTTATTATTATTTAATTATTATTATTAATAATTTATGGTCAAAGCAAGAGGTGTTCTTGAAGGTGAAGCGTTCTTAACTGTCATCCACTCTCAAATAAAGTTTCATAGAATTATGTGTTTGCTTTAGAATATTGGATGATATATCTCGCAGTCCCTCACATGTATTGAGCATCAATGCCTATGTTCATGTCAAAAATATGTTATTACCCCTTGCTACCGTTCGACAACACGTCGGCGCTGTACTAATGAGAATTAGCTGATTTCAAGCAACGGGCTTAATTCAAACTGGGGCCTCAGACACGCTGAGCTTGTTATTCGTCACTGTATTCTATTACCAAGACCCACCTCACGCAGTGAAATCAATTGACAATTAATCTAGTATCCATGACAATTTGATAATGAAGGTTATTTCATTACAAGAAATAAAGAATATTGTTACACAATCGGCCATTTGTAAATCAGCTTCTGAACATTTATAAAGGGAATATTAGCAGCACTCCATAGAGCAAATAATCGTAATTGTTGCTTAACTGCATTATCGTTAGGATCGATTTATCTGCCAATGCATGTGCTGAATGACAATTTCATTATCATGCCGCATACAATACAAATGTTAGTTTTAATTATAGAATAACACAATTACAAGCATTTCCAATTTCGCGACAGCGATTGCATGTTGCCGGCAATGGGATATTTCTTCCTCAGGAAGACAACGTGTCCATACCGTTAGCCTTCCTCATTAAACAACCGGGTGAGTTGGCTGTGCGGTTAGGGGGGCCCAGCTGTAAGCTTGCATCCGGGAGATAGTGGCTTCGAATCCCACTGTTGGCAGCCCTGAAGGTGATTTTCAGTGTTTTCCCATTTTCACACCAGAAAAATGCAGGGGCTATACCTTAATTAAGGCCACGTTCGCTTCCTTCCCACTCCTAGCCCTTTCCTACCCCATCGTCGCCATAAGACCTATCTGTGTCGGTGTGACGTAAAGCAAATTGTACTTCATTAAACACCTCGTTATTATTGTTATAAATGAAAAAGAAATTTGACACATAAGATAATCTGTATACCGGCGGGTGTTCTGTGAAAGAGAGTATCGAATTCTGAGACGTATTCAGTCAGTGTGGAAGAGGATAGTATTAGTATTAGTATTAGTATTAGTATTAGTATTAGTATTAGTATTAGTATTATTGTGAAATAAAACGGTAAAGTTTCTGGACTGACTCGAGTGGAGCATGGAATTACCCATCACCGACAAAATTTGCAGGTAATTGCACAGGTGGAATACATTTATTATAAACTAGATGGTGTACACGTGCTTCGCTACGGGATTCTCAGAAAGACCGACTTTGTGGTTTTCCTAACGGAAGTCAATATAGGTCATTACAAAAACGTCAGTAGGAATACAGCGATTAAAACAATGTTATCATATAAAATACTCGATCAAATAAAAAACTGCATATTTTATCACTTTTAACGAACAGTACTACTGTGCAGCTCTAACAGTCCAAAGTTCCAGAGCTGGAATGACCAGGGCGCAGACAGCCGTGAGCACTCCTCTGCCATTATTCCGTTAAATATGCACACTGATCATTCCAATCAGTGCCTCAGAGTAGGGATTGAATAGCTTGAATGCTATGATGATTCAGTGTGTTACGTACCAGTAGTATCGGAAAATTTATGAAACAGAGGCGTGCTAAAGAGGAAAGTTACCCAACCCCCCAGCTATTTCCCGCCAATATTTAGGCAGACTGTTATACTCGTACGACGGGGCGAGTTGGGCGTGTGGTTAGGAGCGCGCAGCTGTGAGCTTGCACCTGGGAGATAGAGGATTCGAACCCCATTGTCGGCAGCTTTGAGGATGTTATTCAGTGGATTCCCGTTTTCACACCAAGCACCTTAATTAAGGCCAAGGTCGCTTCGTTCACACTCATAGCCCTTTCCTATCCCGTCGTCGCCATAAGACCTAACTGCGTCGGTGCGACGTAAGGCAAATTTTAAAACAACACTCAGTACGCAGCAGTAAACCTATCTATCGGAGATGAGTGGCAACAGAAGACAAAACACATCACAACAAACAATGGTCAATATAATGTTATTGTTGATCAACTTTATGAGCCTTCTGTACTGTAGGCCTTCACATTTAGTTTTCTTTCGACTCTGTGATCTTAGTGCGTTTAAAAATTATTTATAGCGTAGACTGTTGTTGCTTATTCTCCGACTTTACATAACGATTTTCATTAAATCCTTTCTACCCATTTTTCGTGACTCGGCGCTGATAAGGACTTAGTAACAAAAATCCTAATTCATAAATATCTCTGGTCATAGCCGGTATGGTAACGATGTATAAGACATAAATTATCGGAAGTATAATACTATATAACTTAAGTTATGTAGTATTTATCGATACGACCACTAATAACAATTATTTGGGAATTAAATTTTAGACCTACCCTAAACTAGCAATTCATTCAGCGTGAATACAATTACTTATGGCCTAGATTATAGCGACTTATTCCCCAAATTTGCGTACCGATTTTCATTAAGATAGGGCCACTAATAACGTAAATATTTGAGAATTCCGTTGTAGGCCTTCCCCTAAACTACCATTTTTCTCAGCGTGAATACAATTATTTATGGCCTAGATTGTTGCGACTTATTCCTCGACTTCCGCGAACGATTTTCGTTATGATACGACCATTAAGAACAAATATTTGAGAATTAAATTTTAGGCCTTTCCCTAAACTACCATTTCACTCAGCGTGAGTAAAATAATTTATGGCCTGGATTGTAACGACTTATTCTCCGACTTTGTATACCGTTTTCATTAAGATGTGACCAGTAATAACATTAATATCTGAGAATTAAATTTTAGGCCTTCCCCTAAACTACCATTTCAGTCAGCGTGAATAAAATAATTTATGGCCTAGATTATAGCGACTTATTACCCGACTTTTATACCGATTTTTATTACATTCTCTTCAGCCGTTTTCTCGTGATGCGTGTACAGACAGACAGACAGACAGACAGACAGACAGACAGACAGACAGACAGACATTACGGAAAAGTAATAAGTGCATTTCCTTCTTACTGTGGGCACGTCTGATACAGAAATACCATCCTTTTTAAATTCCGAGCAATGTACAGACAAAACTCTTATTTTATATACATAGATACTTCCCCCACCTAGAGGATGTCCGAAAATAAAGATTGCATAATACAGTAAATGTTGATTAAAATGGAATTTTTTTAAAGAACTGGAAAAATTCCAAACGATTGTTAATTTAGATCTAAAAATGTAATCAATTCTGAAAAAGAGTGAGTGAAGTTGTGAGCTACAAAAACATTAAAACCTTTATAATGCCATAGGAACAAGTTGAGAAATAATTCGTGCAAAATTTAAAAAATAAGTTTGATTCGAACTTCATGCCAGTTGATCTTATTCCGATGAGGATTGATGATGTCTCCTGGAAGCTTTAAGCCCGCAGTACACGACTTCATCAGTGATGATCCCAAAGACTCTCATGATTTTCGTCAGCTTTCTGGGGATCGCCCGCCTGGCATCCGTCATAAAACCCATCACTTGAATATCCCCTAGCTGGTATTTGTCTGTTTAGTAAGGCACTGTAGGCAACGTTATACGTTCCTTTCCGTAGTCAAATACTTCGGCTGGTTGAGTTAGATGCGACTCGTACCTTATCGTGGGTTCTTAATGGTGATAATACCAATTCTGTCCGACTCGTTGGCTGAACGGTCAGCGTACTGGCCTTCGGTTCAGAGGGTCCCAGGTCCGTTTCCCGGCCGGGTCGGGGATTTTAACCTTAATTGGTTAATTGAAATGGAACTGGGGCTTGGTGTAGGTGTTGTCTTCATCATCATTTCATCCTCATCACGACGCGCAGGTCACCTACGGGTGTCAAATAGAAAGACCTGCACCTGGCGAGCCGAACCCGTCCTTGGATATCCCGGCACTAAAAGCCATACGCCATTTCATTTCATACCAATTCTCTTTGTGATGCCATTTGTTACAAGCCCATGAACTTCTTCGTGTATCTGAAAGCCTTTTTCTCGAAGGGACTGCACAATAGATTACCATATGACGGGGTGGCTGGTGTTTTTAAGAGTTTCACTACAAGGACAGAAATATATATGTACAATTATGCATATATAAATTTCGAATAGAGATTCACTGACGGTTTCACTATTGTCTATCGGTGATCATTGGATCCTCATGCTTAGAAGTCTGATGGAGAGGAGAACTCGTATCCAGTAACTTCCTCACTTTACGACAGGTATTCAGGAGAATATGCTTTTGAAGCCATGAAAGGTTTGTGCTTAGATTAAGTGTGGCTAATAAACTATGGAGAATATTGTGAATGATACCAGCATATGATTTTTATTATGATTATTCTCCTTAATTTGTCCTGGTGTCATTAATTACGATTTCAATTGAAACTGAAAGTGAAATGAATTTTTATTGCTAAGTATCATCTGCAACTTCAGCCACGTGAAACACCGCACGGTGTAGTAAATCACAAACCACTGGGACGTGAATGTCCATTTCGAAAAGTCACTGATGCGTTGTTTACTGGTTTAGGAACCATTTCACCTAGGAAGTTGGTTACGAGGTTTGATCTCCATAATGTGAAGTTGTGTTCTGGAGAATGGGTTCGAACCCCAAAGTCGGCAGCCCTGAAGATTAATTTTCATTGATTCTCAATTTTTACACTAAGCAATTTGTAGAACTGCGCCATAATTAATGCTACGGTCGCTTTCCTTCCATCCCAAGACACTTACTATCCCATCACCACCATAATACTGAAACTGTTCAATACCCGGTTCATGGAAGTATTAGAATACCTAATATGTTATCTGTGCCGTTTCTCGCATCAATTTGTGAAATATTTGACTGTAAATAGCATTTTTTGTCGTGTGCGGAGCACAAACGACGCTGGGTGGGGTCAAGAGCTACAGCTCTATTTACTGATAAAGCGAGAACCGCTCTTGAGTACAGTGAGACCTTGATATTACCCTCTCAGTCGAGTGAGGGAGAAAGCGATTTGACCCGAAGCCTCGTGACATCACCTTGGGCTATGGCGGAACTTCGTTGCAGGGATCCTACATGAGATTTGTGTATCCTTCTCATCTCCCTGCCTATTTATTCGCCAGAAAACCAGGAATAATACATAAAAAGGATCAATAAACTTAGTATAATTTACAGTATTGAATGATGTAGAAGTGTAGTAACTTCCCGATGCAGCTTTAATGACGCCACTTAGAACAGCAGGAAATTCCATTAAACTAGATATCCCTTGGTGATTTCTTAACTTAGAGCTGTAGATTCCCCGTCAGATAAGCCGCACCTTCTGAGCATTCGTAATTACTTCAAAACGCACAATCAGTTCTGGATGAAAACCGATCAGTAAAGAGAGCTATCAAATGAGAGTCCACTTAATTTTGAGAACCGGCTATTAGCGGAGTGAATTTTTAAAAGAAGGCGTGGTTATCCCTTCTTGAGCAAAAACCACCGGAGATAAAAAAGAAGATTGCGGCTACCCCAAACTATTCACTCTTACTTCGGTTCTTGGTGCGGTAGTAACTTTCTGTTTGGGAGACTTATCGTCTGTTTAGACGTTACATATTTTAAGTGAAAATCTTCTTCTTTGTTGAAAGCTACATTATTACACTAAGATTTATAGTGTTACTATACTTCAAGAGAGTGTTGTTTTATAAAACCAGTATGCGTTAAGCGAGAATATTTATGGTTTACTGTGGTAAGAGCGGTAAGCGTATGACCGCACTTCACGCGTAACTACAGTATACGGATTAAATATCCGAGTTGCCTAAAGGCTGCATCACCTCGTCATGCTCAATAACAAATAATTGTGATATAGTCAGTACTCTGATTTTATTGAATGTTGAACGGCGGTGAAACTGATAATTAATTCAATAGGCCGTGAGTGAACGCGAAGAGACCGTACTGAAAATGTAAATGACTTTATTTAGGAAGGTGTATAGCAATACATAAACAAGAGCTTGCCATGAACATAATTATTAGGCTGTGCCGTGTTATGGAACTGTGGTAAACGGTCACACTGGAAGGGCATTATAATAACTTATTTGTTATTGTAAAAATCCATATCGAGTCACATGAGTGGGTAGCTACTAATTCAGTGACAGGTAAATACCACAGGTCAGATAAACAGTACGTGAATAACACAGTGTCTTTTTTGTGTTTTACGCCTATAAATGCGCTAACGTCAGCCCAGGACCATTGATGACGCAGGATACGAACCCCAGCATAAACGCGCCAGTGTGCCAGCAGACGCCCCTGTCCTCAGTACATCGGAGGACATTTTCATAGGCGATTCAAGTAGCCGTCATCACGCTCAGTACGGAAGCCACATATAGCTCCATGAACCCAAGACCTGCAGCTAGCCTAGGAACTGTCATGGATTACTAGAAATAAAGTTGGGCAAGTGCTCTGGGAGATGACGAGGTTTCAACATGAGTTAGGATGAGTACTCTCTAATTTATTTCTTGGCATGAAAATTGGCAGTCGCGAAGTAATTATAATTTAATTGCATGTATATAAGTCTGCCAAGATGCACTTTGATGTTTTTATACGTGTAGTTTCGAGATAGGCGTTCTTGAAGGATGGAAATATAGACATTCAGTTAATGTTTCAAAGGGTTAATTATGAGGATTATGCATGAATTATTGTTTGTTGATGTGCCCCTATGCTTTACTATACTTGTTTAGTGAATCACCAGTAGACAATGCAGAATAAAATAATGTTTGTTGGATTTTCACTAAGATTATATCTGAAAGAGTTGATATAAATCAGTTGGCAAGATCTTCTTAATCTCTGATAATAAATTGCGTGAGATATATTATGATGTTTCAGGGAGTTAAATTAACATAACTGTAGTCATCCTCCTTTTAGTCTTAAGGAATGTTGTGCTGTGAAGAAGAAAAAAATGTATTGGTCGAGATATGAAACGTTGAGGTAGATAGGTGCTTGACTGTTATTGAGTGTTATCACATATAATTCCCCGTCGGTAAGGACCTTTGAAACAAATTCTGAAGACATTGGAACAGTAGTGATGTTAAGTGCATGAGCATTGGAAAAGACAGATATGTAGCAGATGAGAAATAATAATAATAATAATAATAATAATAATAATAATAATAATAATAATAATAATAATAATAATAATAATGAGCCAGTGGACAAATATGCAGATAATTGTAAGAGGTATGTGAAGTAAATGAATGATGTCCATTGATGATAACTGCCCGAAGTAGAACGCCATAGATATGCATTAATTAGAGCGTTCCTACGGTGGAATTAGGCTGAGTATAAAGTCCAGCTGTTTGGCAAGATAGGTTCTGTTTAGCGCCTCTCTAGCGGGTGAAATTTTCAGTCTCAAAAGGGGAAGGCGAGATCATCGCTCCCTAGTTGGCTCTCTTACAAATGAAAATGATGCATTTCTGCGAGCGATTCTCTCTCTCATCCTAACCGCACGAAACTTAAATTGTTCATTTACGATTTGACCTGTCTTTTACTACCGAAGGCTTTTCCTTATGAGCGAGTAGTGTGATAAATGTCCTACCAATCAGTGTTACGTAATGAGCCGTCAGACACGGAATTTCAGGCCTACCTCGAGTGAAAGAAGCAGTGGTTCTGCACTAGTCCGAGGTGGGGTTCTTAGGTTGATACCGGAGACCTTGCCGGAACTGATGATTTCGCAGAGCGTCGAGCTTATTATTTATGTCTTAATTTACAGGTTAACGCTCCATCATACAGTGCACTATTTGTTGAGTGTGAGGCCCATATTTATAAATGGTTCTGACTCAAACTGGAGTCGCAACTCATTAACTGACAGGGGCTATTAAGATGTATTCATAATACAAAATGGTTGTTCTTGCCACCTAGCAATATCAAAAACGTAAAACATCAGTTTCTATGTAACGTTTCATTGACGTCGGCGAAGTGAAATTTGGCGACGTAAAAACATGTTCAGAATAGTTGTCTACGAACAATTTATTGAGATATTCTTCTTATATTTTGAATAAGTAAAATGGAATATTCCCTACGCCCATATTATTTTAATTCCCATCTGTCCTGCTGTATGTATATGACCCCATTATAGCTCTCCCTGGACTATTTTCAAAATTAATTTGTCTCTTCTTCAGTGTGGTCGTGGCTCACAACTTTGATGTTTAGGCTTCATGATATCTGCACAACTATACTTCAGTACCAAATCGACAGTTTAAACAGTTTCAGCCAAATTTGCACAACGGCTTTACTACCCAACAATATATATGCAAGTGATTCTAGAATTTCAAATTGTGGGAGCAAAATTCTAAGTGACATTCCTTTGTAACATTAGGACTACCTAAATCATTTAGCTAAAAACTGCATGATGCAGTTTTCATTATGACTTTCATTATGATTTCAGCATTTCACTCTGCGCTGGAGCATAAAATTGTAAGTTCAGAGCCAGTTCTGGAGGAATTCCTTCAGTTTATTGGATTCATAACCTAATCCTACTCCTATGAAATCATTTTCTGCTAGTTGATTTATGTCGCACCGACACAGATAGGTCTTTCGGCGACGATGGGGTAGGAAAGGCCCAGCCGTTGCCTTAACTAAGGTAAAGTCCAAGCATTTGCCTGGTGTGGCAATGGGAAACCACGGGAAACAATCTTCAGGGCTACCGACAGTGGGATTCGAACCCAATATCTCCCGGATCCAAGCTCACAACGATTACATTATAAGTGACAGAAGAACATCTTATGAAAGATTAACTTCATTCCTTTGGCATGATCGCATTATTCTTTGGTAACGCGAAACTATACAGAATGAATTTCTTTGTTACGTTCTGCGATTCCATACACTCTGAAATGAATGTATAACTTTCAGGAGCTAACCACATATTTTATTGAACTTGTATGGGCTCTGTTCTACATATATTGAATAATTATTTAGCTCACAAGGAAATGTATTTGAAAAAGTTATGAACCCCAATTTGTTTATCTTATTGCATTATAATAGTTCAGGTTTGTGGGTTACTGTAGTCACGTCCTAGTTCGTGAACCATGGGCAACGGCTGAGTGGCCTAGTAAGTGGTCCTGAGAGTCGGGATACCAGTTGCTATGCAATGGGAGTGGGCATCTCGGACATATTCTGAGTCATGGCCCACCTTGTGCTCAGGCGGAAGGACTATACAATTCACCGGTGGTCCATAACCCGTTAGAGGAGAGATCCACACTTGGACTATGTGCAAGTAGGGTAGCATCCTGATTCATGACTTTACCGAGCTCAGAACATTTCAAACAAGCCTCGGACCTATGGGAGTAATGGAGTCCCACTCCCATTTGACAGGCAAGCGACTCCTTGCAAACAACTTGGCGAACGAAATGGAATTCGATGGGGAGCAATCAATATTAATGGGGCTTATGGAAGAAAGAAGGTAGAACTGGCTGAGTCAGCAAAGAGGATGCATCTGGATGTCCTAGGAGTAAGTGATATTCGGGTAAGGGGAGATAACGAGGAAGAGAAAGGAGATTATAAAGTGTACTTGACGGGTGTTAGAAATGGAAGGGAAGAGTCTGGGGTAGGGCTCTTTATCAGGAATACCATTGCACGCAACATAGTATCTGTTAGGCACGTAAATGAGCGAATGATGTGGGTAGATTTGTCAGTTGTAGGAATTAGGACAAGAATTGTATCGGTGTATTCACCATGTGAGGGTGCAGATGAGGATGAAGTTGACAAGTTTTATGAAGCATTGAGTGACATCGTGGTCAGGACCAACAGCATGGATAGAATAGTGCTAATGAGCGATTTCAATGCGAGAGATGGGAATAGAACTGAAGGATACGAAAAGGTGATTGGTAAATGTGGGGAAGATACGGAAGCTAATGGGAATGGGAAGCGTTTGATGGAATGCTGTGCTAGTATGGGTTTAGCAGTTACGAATACATTCTTCAAGTATAAGGCTATTCACCGCTACACATGGGAAGCTAGGGGTACCAGATCCATAATAGACTATATCTTAACAGACTTTGAATTCAGGAAATCCGTTAGGAATGTACGAGTTTTTCGCGGATTTTTCGATGATACAGACCACCATCTGATATGTAGTGAACTAAGTATCTGTAGGCCTAGGGTAGAGAAAGTGAAATCTGTCTGCAAACGAATAAGGTTAGAAATTAGACAGAAGTACATGGATATGATTAGTGAGAAGTTTCGAACCGTAGACAGTAAGCAGGTTCAGGATATAGAAAGTGAATGGGTGGCATACAGGGATGCTGTAGTAGAAAAAAGCAAGGGAATGCCTAGGAACAACTGTGTGTAAAGATGGGTAAAGTCGAACATCTTGGTGAAATGTTGAAGTGAGAGCAGCCTTTAAACGTAAAAAGAAGGCTTATCAGAAATGGCTCCAAACAAGGGCCGAGGCAGAGAGGGAGTTTTACGTATATGAAAGAAACAGAGCGAAACAAGTGGTTGTTGAATCCAAAAGGAGGTCATGGGAAGATTTTGGTAATAACCTGGAAAGGCTAGGTCAAGCATCAGAGGAACCTTTCTGGACGCGTAATAACGAATCTTAGGAAGGTTGGGAAAAAGGAAATGAACAGTGTTTTGTGTAACTCAGGTGAACTCATAATAGATCCCAGGGAATCACTGGAGAGGTGGAGGCAATATTTTGAACATCTTCTCAATGTAAGAGGAAATCATCCTGGTGGTGTTGCAAACAGCCAAGCTCATGAGGAGGAGGAAAATTATGCTTGAGGAAGTGTAAAGAATGGTAAATAAACTCCATTTTCATAAGGCATCAGGAATAGATGAAATTAGACCTGAAATGGTGAAGTATAGTGGGAAGACAGGGATGAAGTGGCTTCATAGAGTAGTAAAATTAGCGTGGAGTGTTGGTAAGGTACCTTCAGATTGGACAAAAGCAGTAATTGCACCTATCTATAAGCAAGGGAACAGAAAGGATTGCAACAACTATCGAGGTATCCCATTGATTAGTATAACATGCAAAGTATTCACTGGCATCTTGGAAGGGAGCGTGCGATCAGTCGTTGAGAGGAAGTTGGATGAAACCAGTGTGATTTCAGACCACAGAGATGCTGTCGGGATCAGATTTTCAATGTGCGCCAGGTAATTGAAGAATGCTACGAGAGGAATAGGCAGTTGTGTTTATGTTTCGTAGATCTAGAGAAAGCATATGACAGGGTACCCAGGGAAAAGATGTTTACTATACTTTGGGACTATGGAATTAAAGGTAGATTATTAGAATCAATCAAAGGCATTTATGTTGACAATTGGGCATCAGTGAGAATTGATGGTAGAATGAGTTCTTGGTTCAGGGTACTTACAGGGGTTAGACAAGGCTGTAATCTTTCACCTTTGTTGTTCGTAGTTCACATTGGTCATCTGCTGAAAGGTATAAAATGGCAGGGAGGGATTCAGTTAGGTAGAAATACAATAAGCAGTTTGCCCTAAGCTGACGACTTGGTCTTAATGGCAGATGGTGCCAAAAGTCTGCAGTCTAATGTCTTGGAACTAGAAAATATGTGCAATGAGTTTGGTATGAAAATTAGCCTCTCGAAGACTAAATTGATGTCAGAAGGTAAGAAATTCAACAGAATTGAATGTCGGATTGGTGATACAAAGCTAGAACAGGTCGATAATTTCAAGTATTTAGTTTGTGTTCTCCCAGGATGGTAATATAGTAAGTGAGATTGAATCAATTTGTTGTAAAGCTAATGCAGTGAGCTCGCAGATGAGATCAGCTCCCAGACGAAACTATCTTTACATCGGTCTGTTTTTAGACCAACTTTGCTTTGCGGGAGCGAAAGCTGGGCGGACTCAGGATATCTTATTCATAAGTTAGAATTAACAGGCATGAAAGCAGCAAGAATGATTGCTGGTACAAACATTTAGGAACAATGGCAGGAGGGTGCTCAATGTGGAGATAAAGGCTAAATTAGGAATGAACTTGATGGATGAAGCTGTATGCATAAGCCGGCTCCGGTGGTGGGGTCATGTGAGGCGAATGGAGGAGGATAGGTTACGTAGGAGAATAATGGACACTGCTATGGAGGGTAAGAGAAGTAGAGGGAGACAAAGACGACGATGGTTAGACTCGGTTTCTAACAATTTAAAGATTAGAGGTATAGAACTCAATGAGGCCACAACACTAGTTGCAAATCGAGGATTTTGGCGACGTTTAGTAAATTCACAGAGGCTTGCAGACTGAACGCTGAAAGACATAAGAGTGTATAATGATAATGTATGTATGTATGTATTGCGTATATGAAGTGCTCGTATTGTGAATTTCCCGACTGTTATATTTTTTGTGACAGGAATAATTCCCGACCTTTAAAGCGAACATTAACTTTATATTCTTTCTTTCTTTCTTTCTTTCTTTCTTTCTTTCTTTATTAATCTGCTTACCCTTCAGGGTTGGCTTTTCCCTCGGACTCAGCGAGGGATCCCACCTCTACTGCCTCAAGGGCAGTGTCCTGGAGCTTCAGACTCTGGGTCGGGGGTACAACTGGGGAGGATGAATACTACATCGCCCAGGTGGCCTCACCTGCAATGCTGTACAGGGTCCTTGCGGGGGAAGGGAAGATTGGAAGGGATAGACAAGGAAGAGGGAAGGAAGGGGCCGTGGCCTCAAGTTCGGTACCATCCCGGCATTTGCCCGGAGGAGAAGTGGGAAACCACTGGAAACCACTTCCAGGACGGCTGAGGTAGGAATCGGGCTCACCTCTATTCAATTGACCTCCCGAGGCTGACTGGACCCCGTTCCAGCCCTCGTACCACTTTTCAAATTTCGTGGCATAGCCGGGAATCGAACCCTGGCCTCCGGGGGTGGCAGCTAATCACACTAACCACTACACCACAGATGCAGTCACATAAACTTTATATTCACATTAATATCCTGCAAATATGTAGAGCTCGTAAATTCTGCCCTCCTGAAAGAACTTCTGAACGATTGATTTAAATTATAAGCAAAATGGCTGGGACTTACTTCATTTTTGCTAAATTGTGAAAACCTAATTTTGAAACATTTTATGACTTCTTTACAGATTGATGAATCATTTGGTGTTTTTTCATGACTGAAGAAGGGACATTTCACGTTATGGTAGTGTCACTGGTACTAGAGGTTAGTAGTTTATGGTAGGAATTCAATTTTATGTAATAATGGTTGGTGGATGCTAATATTAAATCTGAGGGAAAAGCGTCCCCATGCTTTATTTTCACCACTCTATCTGCATTGGTTCTAGAATCTTATTCCTTAGAAATTATTATTATTATTTGTACACAAACAGTATTTACCGATGTAATACATGTAGACAAAAGAGAATTCTCAATTGTCAAGAAATGTCAATAATAATTTAACGAAGTACATTGAGAAAATTTTCAGAATATCAGTTCGGGACAACATGGCAGGAAGTTTTCAGTTCAGTTCCCGACGTGAGTACTTGTATAATTTGTGTCAATGCTGCATGCTTTCAAAATATGTGTTTATAGTGTCTTTGTGGAATTTGTCAATGGATTAGTCATGTTATGATAGACAGGATCTCGGTTCGAGACCCGATAACAGGGTGATCTTAGGATGTAAATTCCTGTGCGGTCTAGTTCAACAGTAGTAGTTTAATTTGAGCGTTATTCCTCGTAGAACCGTGATTGAATTTAATTTAAATTTTAGACGTGTCAAAATTTGGCTTCCTTTTGAATCCTGGCGAAAGTAGAAATTGGACCACGAGTCGGGTTTTCAGATGTTTGTGTCTTCAAATGTTAACTTCAAACGTACTCTAGGAGAGGTGAGTTGCCGTCACCGCAAGTACGTAACTTAAGTAATTTAGATTGGGTGCGAGGCTTTCCCATGATACTGTACAGTATACTGTATTTTACTTTGTTAATTTTTTATTTAAGGGCCATGTTTGTATGCTGGGGTATTTAGAGATGTTATAGGGCTGGTAAATCGCTTTCGGATTTTGCCCAGGAGCTAAGGGTTCGTTTTGTGTTATGGTACGTTGCGCGGTGTGAGAGATCCGTTTCAGGCTGACCAACAATATAACTTAATATTAAGGCAATTTAATGTAGTATTGGGGGAACTGGATGAGTGCGGACGTATTCCCCTATATAACAAGGAACTGGTCTCCTGATTTCTACTTCTAGAATACGTGGCCTTGATAGTTGTGGGGAATATGTTAGGCTTTTAATGTAAAACCCGTGAAGTCTATGAATAAAAAACCAGACCCCATAGCACTACAGCCCTTGAAGGGCCTTGGCCTACAAAGCGACCGCTGCTTAGCCCGAAGGCCTATAGATTACGAGGTGTCGTGTTGTCAGCACGACGAATCCTCTCGGCCGTTCCTCTTGTCTTTCTAGACCGGGGCCGCTATCTCATCGTCAGACAGCTCCTCAATTCTAATCACGTAGGCTGAGTGGACTTCGAACCAGCCCTCAGGTCCAGGTAAAAATCCCTGACCTGGCCGGGAATCGAACCCGGGGCCTCCTCGTAAGAGGCAGGTACGCTGCCCCTACACCATGGGTCTGTCGAAGTCTATGAATACTCCTTTATATCCTGTGAGAATTTTGAAGGAGGTAATCGACCAAGATGATTTGTACTTCTGATGTACTCAACAAGTTCTTCAACGATTAAATAAGTCTGTATCTAAAATAAATTTAAGTTCATGTGTATAAAATAATACGATTTATTCATATCATCAAATTAATGGTTTGTAGAATCATGAACATAACTAGAAGTATAATTCACTCATGAATTTTAAGTTTATCTCCTTGATTGGCGATATAGGGTTGAAAAACTGTGATGAAGAGTTTCATACTGCAAGATCTGCGAAATAATTACTCTGTAAATGTGCCTGGCGAATAATTATATCATCTTACATTGAAGTCAATCCACCATAACTTCAAGTATATTCTTGTGATATATTTGAGTAACATGAAAAATCTTACTTCAAACAGCCGTCTGAACTCACCATGCCAGGAACTGAACAACTGATGGAAGACACCCTCCATAATTAACTCCACATGTTTTAGCATGCGTTTGAAGGCATGCAGTAATATGGTCTAAGGAATGCAAATGTATGGTTTTTGTTCCTGCAAACCGAAGGTGAAATTCTTCAACGACCAGACATTAAAGGGATATCTGAAATATTGCTTGTTGTAAAGATTTAATTCAATGTACCAAGTATTCGCGTTGTTCTCACAATGGGAAATGAAGTCCGTAGCGTCGTTAGTTCCAAATGATCTGCAACCATTTAATTTAATTTCGTGTGGCTATTTCTAGCCGAGTGCAGCCCTTGAAAGGCAGACCCTCCGATGAGGGTGGGCGGCACCTGCCATGTGTAGGTAACAGCGTGTTATTGTGGTGGAGGATAGTGTTGTGTGTGGTGTGTGAGTTGCAGGGATGTTGGGGACAGCACAAACACCCAGCCCCCGGACCATTGGAATTAACCAATGGGGGTAAAAGTCTCCGACCCAACCGGGAATCGAACCCTGGACCCTCTGAACCGAAGGCCAGTACGCTGATCATTCAGCCAACGAGTCGCACACTGAGACCATGAGAACCATGACTACATTTTGTGCAAATGTATGCATTCATATTTGTTAGAATAATGTCCATATAAGAGTGAATCATTAAAATTGAGTGATTTTTGTTAAAAATGGGCACGAGACATCATAACGGATTTGTATCATATCTTGTAACTTTGCGATAATGATGGCTTTGCGTTTAAATCATACTGGATATTCACTAAGAGTTTCCTGGCCGTGACTTAAACAACGTAAATATATTCTTCAACTTGACAACTGCTACCTCAGAGTTATTTCATGCAGTACGAGAAAGAAATATATCATCCAAATCAAGCACGTGCTTAACCATGTTTAGGGCGTTCTACTCAGTGAAATGTCATAAGAACATCTCACTATAATTTAATCTTTCTTTCTTAATCTGCTAACCCTCCAGGGTTGGTTTTCCCTCGAACTCACCGTCTCAAGGGCAGTGCCCTCGAGCTTCAGACTCTGGGTCGGGGATACAACTGGGGAGAATGACCAGTACCTCGCTCAGGCGGCCTCGCTATGTTGAACAGCGGCCTTGCGGGGGGATGGGAAGATTGGTAGGGATAAGCAAGGAAGAGGGAAGGAAGTGGCCGTGGCTTGAAGTTAGGTACCATCCCGGAATTTGCCTGGAGGAGAAGTGGAAAAGCACGGAAAACCACTTCCAGGATGGCTGAGGTGGGAATCGAACCCACCTCTACTCAGTTAACCTCCCGAGGCTGAGTGGATCCCGTTCCAGCCCTCGTACCACTTTTCAAATTTCGTGGCATAGCCGGGAATCGAACCCGGGCCTCTGGCGGTGGCAGCTAAACACACTAACCACTATACCACAGAGGCGGACATAATTTAATCTTCAACGTTTACAGATGTGGAATAAGCTAAGGGACGTAGGCAATACTTCCGTTCTCTCAAACAGAATGTAAAACTTTAACTGGCCACAGAGCACTTAACGAGGTGACCAATGCACGGGAAGTACTCATCTCACAGCCCGAAGAGTATGGCAATCCCCTTTACTGCAGAATGGCGGTACAGTTACTCGATACGTCCATTAGTGCCCAATAGAGCGCACACAAGGCTCAATCATAGAGGACCACTCAACGTGGTGTTGTCTCGCAGCTTCATTGTCTCCTATAGAAAACAAGTGTTGCTGTATCAACGGACCGAGCGCTGCAGAACAATGCCCAGTTCTCTGAAGGCTAGTTGCAAGCCATCATATCACGTGTGATTAGCGCTAACTGGCCATAAGGAAAATCTTGTCTTAAATTATATTTCACACCTCATTTCCTTTTTTGATCATAACACAATTTCGGTAATTTAATTGTATTCTACATAACATCGTCCGCATAATACTCTAATCACAGAATCTATTTAGTTACTCTAGGGGTGGGAATTTAAATTTGAAAAATGTTGTCAGATATCGTCTGTTAAACGATTCGAGTTCCTATTCCTATAGTAACCAATAAGGAATTACTGCACAAATGAGCCAAAGCATACTTCTGGAAGATCAAGGTTTGATTGGAATAATAAGTTAATCACATGTAAGATCAAGGTTTAGTGAACTGCTGGCCCTTGATAGTGATTTTAGAAAATAAACATTTAATAAAATATCCGTAACTTGCATTTTTAAAAATAAAACAAAAACACACTCGTAGCACAACTTCTCATTAAGGGGTTTGTTGTTGCCGATGTTGACGGCCATCCAGTTGAAGTGTTGTTGCTGTGTGGCACTTAAGTGAAGAGTGTCGACGTTACCGCTCTATAGCAGGTTTTCAAAAGCTGATGAACGTTCGTGTATTAATTTTGAGGTTTCCCGAGGCAAAAATGCATCCGAATTTTACCGAAAATTACGTGAACCCTGTGGCGGGAATGCACTACCTTATAGAACGGTTGCACGAAGGGCCAAGGCATTTCGTGCGGGTAGTAATAAGACTGCAGATCTGCACCGCACAGGTCGGAGGTCCATTCCTCAATATCAGATTTACGTCGTGAGTGGTCTCATTTCAGTAGACCATCGATGGACTATCCGGAAGTTATCCGTAGAGGATGGCTTCAGTCATCAAACGGTGTGGCACATACTGACGAAATGTCTTAACACGAGGAAAATTGCGCCCAGTTGTGTTCCACATCAACTCACTGAGGTACAGAAATGACACCGGTATCCACTGGCTTGCATCCACGTTTATTGCGAGACGATCTCCGTACCGTGTTGCATAAAAATGCACGTTTTCATGTCGCAAACAATGTCAATCTCTTAATGCAAGAATGGAATTGGTAGGTCTTGGAACATCCTCCCTAATCTCAAGACATGAGTCCTTGAGACTTCGACCTGAGACTTCAGACTGTAAAGAATTTATTTAGCCACATACAGGAAAGTGCAAACTTGGAACTTATCTTACAAATGATCAGTTGTCAAACGTCTCATTCAGTTAATGCTGGTCGCAGATCGATACTACACATCAAAGGTTCTAGCAGAGAACTTGCGGAAGAACAATAAACTCACTTTAGTTAGGACTCTACAACCGAACAGGAAGCACATACCAAAAGAACTGGAAGAACTTGCAGAAAGGCCGTTGTACTCCAATAAAATTTCATTGGCTGATTCAATTCCCAGATGTGTTCCTGTGAAGTAAGTGTCCTACGTTGCTCGTGAGAAACCTAAGAGAAAACTTCTAACACTGTCTACTCGACATACTATTATACACTGACTGACAGTGACAATGTAACACCAAGGAGGAGTGGTTCGAAAGGGATGAAAGTGGGGAAAAAACAGAGACGGCACGGATGAATAATTGATGTTTATTTCAAACCGATATGCAGGTTACACAATGGGCACGGCATCGACTCAGTAGGATGTAGGACCACCGCGAGCGGCGATGCACGCAGAAACACGTCGAGGTACAGAGTCAATAAGAGTGCGGATGGTGTCCTGAGGGATGGTTCTCCATTCTCTGTCAACCATTTGCCACAGCTGGTCGTCCGTACGAGGCTGGGGCAGAGTTTGCAAACGGCGTCCAATGAGATCCCACACGTGTTCGATTGGTGAGAGATCCGGAGAGTACGCTGGCCACGGAAGCATCTGTACACCTCGTAGAGCCTGTTGGGAGATGCGAGCAGTGTGTGGGCGGGCATTATCCTGCTGAAACAGAGCATTGGGCAGCCCCTGAAGGTACGGGAGTGCCACCGGCCGCAGCACATGCTGCACGTAGCGGTGGGCATTTAACGTGCCTTGAATACGCACTAGAGGTGACGTGGAATCATACGCAATAGCGCGTTGTCTAGCGGTAGGGCGCTCCACAGTTACTGCCGGATTTGACCTTTCTCCACGCCGACGCTACACTCGTCTGCGGTGACTATCACTGACAGAACAGAAGCGTGACTCATCGGAGAACACGACGTTCCGCCATTCCCTCATCCAAGTCGCTCTAGCCCGGCACCATGCCAGGCGTGCACGTCTATGCTGTGGAGTCAATGGTAGTTTTCTGAGCGGACGCCGGGAGTGCAGGCCTCCTTCAACCAATCGACGGGAAATTGTTCTGGTCGATATTGGAACAGCCAGGGTGTCTTGCACATGCTGAAGAATGGCGGTTGACGTGGCGTGCGGGGCTGCCACCGCTTAGCGGCGGATGCGCCGATCCTCGCGTGCTGACGTCACTCGGGCTGCGCCTGGACCCCTCGCACGTGCCACATGTCCCTGCGCCAACCATCTTCCCCACAGGCGCTGCACCGTGGACACATCCCTATGGGTATCGGCTGCGATTTGACGAAGAGACCAACCTGCCCTTCTCAGCCCGATCACCATACCCCTCGTAAAGTCGTCTGACTGTTGGAAATGCCTCCGTTGACGGCGGCCGGGCATTCTTAGCTATACACGTGTCCTGTGGCACACGACAACACGTTCTACAATGACTGTCGGCTGAGAAATCACGGTACGAAGTGGGCCATTCGCCAACGCCGTGTCCCATTTATCGTTCGCTACGTGCGCAGCACAGCGGCGCATTTCACATCATGAGCATAACTCAGTAACGTCAGTCTACCCTGCAATTGGCATAAAGTTCTGACCACTCCTTCTTGGTGTTGCATTTGCTCTGTCAGTCAGTGTATTTACAAGTTCCCATTCCCATCCAAAGCAGAGAAAATTGATAAATGTCTATTAAAACTAAATGAAATGTGCAGTAGCCACAGAACTGTAGACCAGATGGTAATTAAATGATACATTAAAAGGGGCATTTTGATAAGGCCACGGACTATTTTTTCTCTCTTATAGTTATTGTACCTTTGAACGGTTACACATTACTTTTATTAAATTTTCTAGGCTGGAACACAAGGTAACCCAGCCAGCAAAGGCTATACTCACGTGAATTAGCCACACATTCCATAAAATTTTGCATTTATGAACATGCCAAAAATACTACAGGGCTACAGGTGACGACAACTTTATCCGTCGAGGATATACTGATGTGTAAATTAGAATAGAAGTACACAGAATAGTAAACTTGCTTTGGAGGAGGACGTTGACATTTAACCACGTAATAATGTCATTCCTAGAAACAAGTGTACATCACAGTCAACATAACAACAGTCATCTGCGCTTCTTCCACGAAATACACCTGTGAAATGCATGGTTAAAATATGACCACTTGTTTAAAGTGTTATACAGATTAATTGGTAAGTGACCAAGGACCTATGACAGCACTGATTGTGAGTATTATTGCCCCGTAGATCAAGTAAAGAGTACAACTTTATTTTTAAAAAGTGACTTAATCTGTTTTACTACTTTTCTTCCTCGGCTCAATTATCAGGTTTCCTAAAATGGAAAGCTATGATATCTAACTCTACGATTTAATTTGTTGGTCACAAAGTCCACCATCGAGTAATTTTAAAAAATGGCTTGGTGTTGTCAGCGTTAAATATTCTTGATTTGTTTTCATAAAAATTAAGCTTTATTGAATATTTGGAATTGTCTATTGTTTTTAACCGGCATTACCGATAAAAATAGAAAAAAGGAACATCTTCATAGGTCTTCAATCACTATTGATCTGCATTTAGGGCAGTCAACCAGGTAGTAGATTCCCCATTAGTTGTTTAGTATACTCAAATAATTTCATCGAAGCTGGAAAATTATCAATTGTGTTCCTTGTTAAATTATTCCAATGCCCAGCTCCTCTTAATATAAGTGAATATTTGCCCCAGTCTCTTCATATGAATTCCAAATTTATCTGCCGTACATTTAAAAACTCAACTCAACCTTATACATCTATCAGTGTCATCCCACGCCATCTCTAATCTGGCAGCTCAGGATATACCGCTTAGTTGACCAACTTGTCCCCTCAATCCCAAGTCCACCCAGCTCGAAGTCTGCAACATTTGAGTAATATTGCTCTTTTGACGAAAATCACCCAGTCAGAACAGTGCTGCTTTCCCATGAATTTTTGTCCATTTCTGGAATCAAGTAATGGTGGGGAGGGTCCCATACACTGGAACCATAATTATTACCAATTACTTATACGCCCTCTCTTTTGTATCATTACCACAACACCTAAATACCCTAAATATCATAGAATTAAATTTGATGAGTTCGATTCTGGCTCATTCTGGTGATATTCGGAATTGTTCAAATACGCTAGCCTCATGTCAGTAGATGTACAGGTACGCAAACATGCTCCCAGGGGGCAAAATTCTGATACTTCAGCGTCTTTGAAAACTATGAAACTAGTCAGTGGTAGGGAGAAGAAAAAATATTTATTATTATTATTATTATTATTATTATTATTATTATTATTATTATTATTATTATTATTATTATTATTATTATTATTATTAAATTTTACTAAGTGTCGATTAAACAGGTATAGAAACTTCATAACTACATTTTCCGGAGAAGCGGAAATTCAGTCATTACCACAAGAGTGGTTCATAGCATTGTCATAATTTAAGGTCGCTGTTCAAAAGCTGCTATTTCAGCTTCAAAACGTTTTTCAGTATTTCCTCAACATGCATCGCAGTACGGTAATTGAATACTGTCGAATGCCATGAGCACTCCAGACCAGAAGGATGTAATTCCTTAGAGGTAGTACCATAGCCGATCACGGGTACGTTAAATATGTCTTTTATTATACGTTACCTTGCATTTTTCCATAACGTTATTAGGGTTGAAATAGAACCTTTATTACAGACACTCTTCAAACATCCACACGAGCAAGGACGTTACTGAATTAGACCGTATGTCAATAGTGTGCTACTGGCAATACATTCATCACAGCACATCTCCTGAAAACATGCACGCACGCACGCACGCACGCTCGCATGCACGTACGCAAGCGCAAACCCCGCGTAAGCGCGGTGGGTCTTTATATTACTTCCCAAATTTTGAATAAGTAAATAAGAAAAAAGTAGTTTCAAGAACGCTTTTTGATTTGTACTTTGGAACTTGAATTAAGAGGAACTTGCCCTGTCCGCGTTCAGCAAAAGTACATTGCTCTATCCCAGGGCCTCTCAGGGTGCATGCGCCTGGCGCAAGCAGTGCGCACGGTGCAAAAGACGACTTCGCTTGGTTGACCAGAGTGCAGGCCCCCACTCCTCGATTTGGAGCAATAGCGCAGTCCCTCTCTTTCCCCACGCCTCTCTCGCTCGCTCCCTCTGCCTCTCTCTATCCTCACTTGCCCCGTAGCGCTCCAAATTCGAGCTGAGTTGAGCCGAGTTGAGCCGAGCTTTGCCGAGTTGAGCCGAGCTTAGCCGAGTAGCCCAGAGACGAAGCGTTGCTCCAAGTCGAGCCGAGCGGGACCGATCCACTGTGCACAGGAACTCTGTGCCGCTGTTTGCACGCGTGAGATTTTGGGCGTTTGAGAGGCCCTGCTCTATCCAAAAAGAAAGTTAATCCATCATCCAGCAGGATTTTCACACGCTTATACTCCCTGAAAATTGTTTCCGAATTTGGTAAAGGTGGGAAAATTAATAACTCGTTAGTCAATAAGAGAATTAATATCACCGGGAGAGTTGGCCTTGCGGTTAGGGGCGCGCAACTATGAACGTGCATGTGGGAGATAGTGGGTTCGAACCACACTGTCGGCATACTTGAAGATTGTTTCCCATGGATTCCCGTTTTCACACCAGGCAAATGCTGGGCCGTATCTTAATTAAGGCCACGGCCGCTTCCTTCCCACTCCTAGCCCTTTCCTGTCCCATCGTCGCATAAGACCTATCTGTGTTGGTGTGACGTAAAGCAAATTGTAAAAAAGAACAAATATCATTAAATACAATCTCAATTAATTAGAGTCATCAATTTTCCCGGGCTCTATCATCTTCAGATGGAAGAAAAATAAATTGTAACTATTTCAGGAAAGTTTTTTAGTATGTTATGGTGTTGTTGCCAGTTTCAATATCAGCAATATTTTACTCGGTGCCTGCGTTTCTTAGTTTAACTTCTTTCAATGGGACTCATGTAATAGAAGGTAGTTAAACAAACATGTAGGTGGCACATCTGAAGAACCATAGAACTAACATGGTTACCATCGTGCTCTACTGGCTGGCATAATTTAATTCTCACGTTGGCCCTGATCTGAGATTTTCGGAGGCTTCAACCGAACTTTACTTTTGAATTATTAGAATGAAATTCTTCATTCGATGAAAGGCACAAACCCTCCCCCCAACGCCCACATCGCTGTAGGAAGAAATGTAAAATTTTTACTAAACTTTCTTACAGGCACACAATGAGGGTTAATTAAAGATTTACACCCTGCAGTCCCCAATTACTACTAGTTATTGACTGCGTACTTATTCCTCAGTAGTTCATATGAGATAAAATATTTTTACACGAATAAAAATATAACAAACGTTGTTATGCATGTAATTCTTTACACGATTCGCATTTCCCCTAAAGCGAATTAATCCTGTAGCCTTATGAAGTTACTGGAAGCACTTCTTCCTCCTCTTTTACTCCTGAGAGACACAAATACTCCCCCCCCCCCCCAATGCCCACATCGCTGGGGGAAGAAATGTAAAATTCTTACTACGCTTTCTGACAGGCAGACAAAGAGGGTTATTTAAAGATTTACACCGTGCAGTCCCCAGTTACCACTAGTTATTGTCTTGCCCCTTCGCCTCTTGTTGGAATTCTTCAAGAAAGGGATAGAATATTTAACACTTCTCCACTTGTCCGCTTGCTGGGACTGTTCCTAGCATATAAACACATTTGCAAATTTAGAATATAATATCACAGATCATTTCTTGACTTTTCATATGGGTAAGTTATCGATGACAATGAGATACAGACAGGAAAGTTCTGTCATTTGGTAATGAAAATAAGCAGATGTTATACTGTATTTATTTTATCGTTAAAGGCTGTAGCCGGCAAAGGCAGTGAATGTTGCCCTTGACTTAAATCAGGCAACTCATATGCAAGCCGTTAGCACTTCATTAGCGAAACATTCGGGCCAAATCCCAAACTACTGTCGGTACCCTCAGAGGAGGTATTTCCTTGAATGCGCAGATAGCACTCAGTGCATGTCTGTGAAACCTGAGGCACAAAAACACAAAAGACTGTCAGCTACGTGTAAAACATCAATATAAACATGCTGTAAGGTTTCCAAAGTTCAGCATTTAATAGGGCAATTTTCATGGGACTTTTAGAGTTTACAATGCAGTAGTTATGTTAAGAACAAATAGAAATATTCCAGTGACAAACATCCTTTGGTATGGAAGGCACCTAATACACTCTAGTATCTATGGAATCTATCGCAACCCTCTTCCACGGGTGCGTCAAATTAGAGACAATAGAAAATTATCCCTGTAGAACAGGTTGTCTAACCTACCTCAAAGTTGTAGTGTAGCAGCATATCCCTTGTTCGCCTACGGAGAACCGTATAGACAATGTACTATTTGCAAAGCCTTGTTTTGCACATAGAAGTCAAATTACACAATAAAGTGTTTGAACAGGTGACAAGTATATAACTATAAAGGATCGCTGAACAGTATATGAAAAAATCGTTTATCGTCGATAGACCAAACAAAACAGAAGAAACAATGCTTTTAACTTTCATCATTGTCCCCGTTTAAAACTGATAATTCTACTTAAAATCTGTGCCGAACAGACTATTTGAGAAAGATTACCAGTATGAATAAATGTAGAATAGTACAGCGGCAATATGAGAACAACACCCTTCGGTTCTGTTGCCGTTAGCATACTCACAATTGTATCGGTTGGTACTTGAGTATCCACCTGAATGTGGTACTTATTCAACATAACAGTCGTACGCTTTTTTTTAATATGTCACGACCCTACTTCGAAATTCTCAATGATAATCAGAATACTGGGAAGTACGATATTCATACGATAATATTTGCTAAGAGTTTCAGTGATACTTTTACCCAAAGCCTACATTTTAAGGGTGACATATCTATGAACATAAGCGATGGTAGCACTAACAAGCTCAACGATTAGCACAACCAGCCACTTGGGTTCGAAACTTAGTCCTGCAAACAGTCTGGTTTAAGCCAAGTACAAACTAATGACCTCACTTAAAAACACGTGTAAATAAGCAGAGAGGTTGATGATGATGGTGCTTGTAGTTTGATGATGGTTGTAGTTTAAGGGGGCCTAACATCTAAGGTCATCGGCCCTAAGCAGAGAGGGATACGCGCATGGAAAAGCACAGATTCTGAAATAAACCAACCTTTCCTAAGAATGGGGTACTCGTTTAAATATTCTTCCCCTGGGCTGAGTTATTCAGACGTTTGAAGTACCGGCCTTCTGATCCCAACTTAGTGGCTTCGATCCTGGCTAAGTCAGGTGGTATTTTAAGGTTCTCAAATACGTCAGCCTCGTGTTGGTAAATTTACTGGCAAGTAAATGTACTCCTGCGGGGCTAAACTGCGGCAGCTCGGAGTCATCGAAAACCGTAAAGAAGTAGTTACTGGGACGTAGAGCTAAGACATTATTATTATTATTATTATTATTATTATTATTATTATTATTATTATTATTATTATAAAATTTTCAATTATAGGATACGAAGAGGAGTAGCTTGGATCAGGATTTTTTCTGCTGGTGGGTTTACATCGCACCGACAGAGATACGTCTTATTGTGACGATGGGAGAGGAAAGGCCTAGGAGTTGGAAGAAAGCGACAATGGCCTTCATTAAGGTATAGTCCCAGCATTTGCCTGGTGTTAAAATAGGAAATCACCGGGCGAGTTGGCCGTGCGCGTAGAGGCGCGCGGCTGTGAGCTTGCATCCGGGAGATAGTAGGTTCGAATCCCACTATCGGCAGCCCTGAAAATGGTTTTCCGTGGTTTCCCATTTTCACACCAGGAAAATGCTGGGGCTGTACCTTAATTAAGGCCACGGCCGCTTCCTTCCAACTCCTAGGCCTTTCCTATCCCATCGTCGCCATAAGACCTATCTGTGTCGGCGCGACGAAAAGCCTCTAGCTAAAGCAAAATAGGAAATCACGGAAACCATTTTCAGGGCTGCCGACAGTGGGATTCGAACCCACTATCTCCCTGTTGCAATCTCACAGCCGCGCACCTCTAATCGCACGGCCAACTCGCCCGGTTCAGGAAAAAAGACCGATGACTATATTATTAGTACATGTTCAAGGCATCAAGAACAGTAAGACAATTAACGAAACTTGAATGCCACTTAACTGTGTGTGAAATAATTACAAAATAAGAGTGGTAAAATTCCGAATGTAATATTTCGAGAAGAATGCAAAAATAAGTACACGTTATAAACACTATAACAATAAAACCCCGTAACAGTTCTTTTATCAATTATAGAATTTTTACCAGAACGTTAACTTGTCAGTGATTGGTTACTAGTCATGATTTGTTATAGTTGTTTCTCTATGAAAAGGAAAGAACAGTTCTCAGAGTGCATGTCCATGGCTTATGACGAAGCATGCTGGGCATCTAGTAGTTTCCAAGTATAGTGCAAAAGTAACTGAGGTCAAGCATACTTTGAAAATAGGAAAACAGGAAAGGGTAACGAATTCTTCCAAACAGTATGTTATCTTATCATGATACTGAATAAATAACCTGATATAAAAATATTACATAAGAAATGTCGAGCACCTAGAAGATCACATTCATGCCCGTATCCGAGTTATTGCCTATAGCGCGTGTTCATGCTCTGTATCGTATCCGAGTTAGCCCGGATAAGCTCAACCTTGAATTGTAGCCGTTTCTACGCAGTTGCGGTTTATTTTTGTCACATATATGTGCAAGAGAGATGAGGGTAATACACTCATGAATGGTTCTACCTGCTTCTGCTCATCAGAAACCAAATAACCTTGGAGATTTTCCCTTCCAATGCATTTTTTATTCCTTTTCTGAGCGAAGGCTAGTGCTGGCCAAACTACTGCGTAGTTGGTTTATGATTGCACAAGCGTGTGTATATTCACGTTCTGAAGTAAAACCAAGGCATTTTGGGACAATATAAGTGCTGACGAAATTGCCGACATCCTATTCAATGAAGACTCAGGTGATGAACTAATTCCTGAACTAAGTGAAAGTGACTGTGATGGCAGTGATGACAGTGAAGAGGATTCTCCTGGACACGTGACAGAAATAACAGTACCTGAAGGTGTAACATTAACTACCACACGTTCCAGAGATACTAGAGGACTTGTTTCATGTATGCGCATAATTTTATTTCCATATCTTGTTTAGTTTAGAACAAAATAATTCGTTGTTGTTTGCTGTGCCACTAACAGCTGGAATAGCTGAGCCAGCCATTTAAATAGCTCGCTCAGATGATGGGCGTGAATGTGTAAAAACATATTTGATAACGAACCTACCTCAAATAGGAGTATGAATATCTGTTAAAATATACAGCAAGACAAATATTATTAATGAAAAGGAACGTTCCCAGACCATACACACTTTTATGAGCCGGATTAATTATTACCCAAATAACAGGTGTTTCCTTTTTTCCTTCACCTTCTTCACGTCGTACCTCAACACAAAATCCTTCGGATCTTCGCCAGCACTGGGGAATATGTAAATATTGCATCCTTCCCTGGAAATCGTCATCGCCACTGCATCATGCAATCATGAAAAATGTTTGATAGATATACTGAACTTCATAAATATAAGTTACCAGGGAGAAAGTATGATAAAAATTTAGAATTAAAGAAAACTATCCAAATATATAGATAGTGGAAAGAGGAAATAGGCATCGAAATAAATATGATGAGAATAGGAAGAAGCAAGCAAAAGGGCCACAAGAGCATCCTTAAAAGCAATCATCACAAAATATTTAAATGGAAAGTAATGTTATGTCACATCAGTTCGAGGACATGTCATGCCCGACATCTGCAGCACTCCAGATAATATAAAAATTAACACCCTTCCAAACGTCGCAGAGGTCTGAAACAAAAAGTATTCGAAAGAAGAAAATCATGGGTATATAAAACTGCAAATAAATAGAAGTAAAAATTTTTCGATTTCACCCCTTCCAGTTGACTGTATAACTGAATGTGTTACTTTGTGTTAGGCACCACGGTAAAATAATTATTAATGAAGCAACTGTATATTTTTTGTATTAACAACTTTATATTCTTGGGTGGTTCTTTGCATTCTTTTTATTGCCCTATTTTCAGTTCATGTTTAGTGGATTAAGTGTTAATTTTACTGCACTGTATATTGTGAACATTGTAATTGGGCGAAAGTATGTTCATCGTTGAATAAATAAATAAACAAATAAATAATCTAGAGGCGCTTTCCAGGGTGAGATCACCATTATCCAAAGGCTGGTTACAGGAAATGCAATACGAGACTTCAACATAAAATGAACTGACAAAGAAACACTTTCTAAGGAAAAAAGTTGTGAAATAAATAAGGAGAAGTGGGATATAAGTTATTGAGATGGATGGAAAAAGAACACGAAAGATTAAATTGCAGTATAGCAGTATTTTACAATATATATTGACAATTCAATTGTTTGTTTAGATTATGGTACAATTTAAGCCGCGCACAAATTGAGTAACATTATTGAAAATTAAGAAATAATTTACAAAACGGATTAAATATATAAAGACAAGATTAGACATAATGTAGAAATCGTGAGATATGTGGAGTAGAGAAAAATAGAATGAAAAAGTACAAAAATATATAAAAACACAGAAATGATGCAAAATAGAAATAAATACACAAATTAACAAATTAAAATTAAAATAGGATGTCCAGTTGTTGCAGCCAATGAATAGCCGTTTTTGAATCTGTCGGAAGTTCGTCAGTTCCGTGGATTGCACCATATGGGCATCTGAAGGTGATGTGTCACACTGTCTGGAATTCTTTACCACAGTCACAGCTTTAAGAAGGTTGGAGATGTGGCAGAACCACTTCTTCCATCCCCAGTGTGTACTCTGTTTAGTGGAACCCATACACTTCTTAATAAAAATATTATAGAGAATCTAGTCAAGGAGAAAGTAATATCCTACGACACCGAGAGTCCATCCCTCAATGGGAGAGCCCACCTCATCTTGGGGGAGATTAGAAGGTGCCAAAGAGACTTCACCCATAAATATGTCGCTTAAATGAAGAAACAAATCGTTTCGTTTGTGAAAAATGAGCATGCTTAATTTCAAAAGGATTAGAAATGTCCTGAGAAGTGATACAGTATTCATTGATGTGGAAGCGCAAGTAATCGGTAAGGGCTAATCCAATGAAAATAAATTTTTACAGAAATTTGATTTTGAGCATAATGTTGTGGATGGTTCTTCAATAATACCAGGTCAGAGACTTTAAATTTTGGAGGACGGCATCCACGGTCGTGAGCCCTTCGATCTACCTCCCTGGCCTTACACAACTTTAGCAAAGCCAATTTCCAGTCAGAACTTGGAACATGATTTGGTAGGGATTGCAACAATAAAGTAAAATCTCTATTTGAAGGTAAGCGAGTATGGCAATCCCTTTCCAAAAACAATTTCCTGGAGAAAATATTGTAGAATTATTAGTAGTGGAATTAAGTGCCAGGGCTAAAGATGGCAATTCCAAATACCAAGTTTTCATTATTAGCATGCGAAAAAAGAGAAAGGAGAATTTGAAAATTTGAAAATTTCGGTGTTAACGTTCTACAACGTTAGCCCGAGGTTGGTGAGGGGATGTAGAAATACTACTTGAAAAATCATAAAAGGATTTTGAAGGAAAAATAGTGGCGTTAAACAAAACTAAATATTTTTATACGAGTAATAGATAAATTTGAATATATAGCAAACTAATATGAATATTAGATACATTTTCCGTATAACACAGGGAAATATAAACTTAGAAAAGCCGTCCAAAAGAGTAAAACTATGTTTCATTTTGACGATTTGATCATTCGACCAACAATATCAATATAGATTTTTTCAGCTGAGTAGGTGGGAGAAGCAATATACTGCCCAGAAGGTAAGATGCAGGGAGGTTTATTTTTCTGGGGTAAACGGGCCTAATCATTTCTTAACAAGTTACCCATCTGAAATATCCAAATAATTAATGTTCGACGGTCGATGTGTACTTGTTGAGGCACTTTCATTTGAGGCTGCTTAATAATTTGAACATCGATTCTACTGTGTAGAGGGTTGTTTTATGGAACAGGTGAACAAATAAATGGGGGAGGGTAGTTTGGATTGACCTGAAAGTGGTGAGACACTATTGGTATCTTAGGTGGTTAACCTTGTACCGTTTATGTTGAAGTATTAGGATAAACTAATGGTGAAGTGTAACTCGGGTGATATGAAGAAGACGGTGTTACGTTGTCAATAAATGAAAATAAATTAGAACAAAGTTGACATGGGAAATATAATTTAAATGATGAAACCTGAGGAAATTAATTATTTAAACCATTTAGAGAAACATTATCTGAAACGTAAGCCATACTAGGAGTAAAACACCAATGGCACTACAGTACTATAAGTTAGTAACGTGAACTCTGCTACCAATATGACATAATTCTTTTATCAATTATGAAATTCGCGCGAGCATGTTAAGTTGTCAGCTGTTGGTTACTTGTATTGATTTGTTGTAGACGTTACTCCAGAAAGTGTAAAGAACTGTTCCCAGAGTACGTATCTATGACTTATGATGAAGCATACTGTACATAAATATCTTTCCGATGATAGTGCAAAAGGAATCTAGGTCAAACCAAACTGTAAAAGTAGCAAAAGGTAACGCATTTTTCACACAGTGTATTTCATTATATTGCGAAAATAACCTTCTAGAAAAATATTATATATCGGAAGTCCGGTGCTACATAAAGTTATGTAGAAATATAAAATAACTTCTATAACGCACCTATCACAAATAGGAATATGTATAAAATAGTCAACAAGATATAATGAAAACAACGTTCCTAGACAATCCATACCTTCATGAGCAAGAATAATTATCAAGTAAAGAATAACGAATACTCTGGAAACGTTGTAATGAACTTCATAAATATAAGTTACCAGGGAGTATATACAATAAAAGGTTACAAATTATAGAAAAACGTTTACAGATACATATACGGTAATGAAGAAGTAGGCTTCAAGATAAATATGAGAACATGGAGGAATTAAAGGGGCCACAAAATAATACACCATCCTTAGAAACAGGTTCATACAAGTAAACACATTTTAAAACTGATTAATTCGGTAGTTGGATATAATAAATCCCTAAATCAGGCAATTCGATGTCAATATCTAGACGAAATATAAAATGATAATCTAAAAATCATAAGTGTACACGCTCGAAGATAAAGAGGTGCCTTCCCCTTCGATGTTTCTTTTTGGCCATACATACATCATCATTATAGACCGGTTATGCCTTTCAGCGTTCAGTCAGCAGGCGACTATGAATTTACTAAACGTCACCAAAATCCTCGACTTGCAATAAGTGCTTTGGCCTCATTTAGTTGCTCACCTCTTATCTTTAAATCGTTAGAAACTGAGTCTAACCATCGTCGTCTTGGTCTCCCTCTAATTCCCTTACCTTCCATAACAGAGTCCATTAATGTCCTAGGTAAGCTATCCTTTACCATTGGCCTCACCTGACCCCACCGTGGAAGCTAGTTTATGCGTAAGGCTTCATCCATCGAGTTCGTTCCTCACTTAGCCTTTACCTCCTTATTCCGATTATCTTCTGCCATTGTTACCACATATTTGTACCAGCAATCATTCTCGCTACTTTTATGTCTCTTACATCCAACTTATGGATAAGATATCCTGAGTCCACCCAGCTTTCACTCCCATAAAGCGAATTAATGAACTACGTAACGATTGTTTCGTCCGGGAGCTGACTTCCTCCTTACAAAATACTGTTGATCGCAACTGCGTGCTCACTGCATTAACTTTACTGCACCTTGATTCAATATTACTTACTATTCTACCATTCTCTGAGAACATCCATACTAAATACTTGAAATTATCGACCTGTTCTAGCTTTGTATCAACAATCTGACATTCAATTCTGTTGAATTTCTTACCTGCTGACATCAATTTCGTTTCCGAAAGGCGAATGTTCATACCATTTATATCGCACCTATTTTCATGTTCCAAGATATTAGACTGCAGGCTTTCGGTACAATCTGCCATTAAGGCCAAGTCGTCAGCATTCGCCAAACTGGTTACTACATTTCCACCCAACTGAATCCTCCCTGCCATGTTATACCTTTCAGCAGAAGATCCATACAAAATACGAACAAAGGAGAAATATTACAGCCTTGTCTAACCCCTGTAAGTACCCTGATCCAAAAACTCATTCTAACATCAATTTTCACTGGAACCCAATTGTCGACATAAATGCCTTTGATTGATTTTAATCATCTACGCTTAATCCAACAGTCCCCCAGTATGGCAAGCAACTTTTCCCTCGGTACACTCTCATATGCATCACCTAGATCTACGAAACACAAACATAACTGTCTTTTCCTCTCGTAGCATTTTTAAAATAGCTGGCGCATACTGAAAATCTGATCCCGACAGCCCCTTTGTGGTCTGAAACCATTCTGATTTTCTTTCAAATTCTTCTAAACCACTAATCGCACCCTTCCATTAAAGATGCCTGTGAATACTTTGCGTGGTATACTAATCAATGTGATACCTTGATAATTGTCGCAAGCCTCCCTGTTCCTTTGCTTATAGAGAGGTGCAATTACTGATTTTGTCCAATCTGAAGGTACCTTACCAACACTCCATGCTAATCATGTTACTATGTGAAGCCATTTCATCCACCGTCTTTCCACTATACATCGTCATTTTAGGTCTAATTTAATCTATTCCTGCTGCTTTGTGACAATTGAGTTTATTTACCATCCTTTCAACTTCCGCAAGCGTAATTTCATCAACATCATTTTTCTTCTCCCCACGAGTTCGGATGTTCGCGACTTCACGAGGAAGATTTCCTTTTACTTTGCAAGGATTTTCGAAGTATTCCCAACACCTGTCCAGTGACTCCCAGGGATCTATTATAAATTCCCCTGTATTACCCCAAACACTGTTCATTTTCCATTTTCCGCCCTTGCTAAGATTATTTATTACTGTCCAGATAGGTTTCCCTGCTGCTTGACCTAGACTTTCCAGGTTATTATCAAAATATTCCCGAGAATTCTTCTTGGATTCAACAACTATTTGTTTGGCTCAGTTTCTTTCCTGTGCGTGCAATTTCCAGTCTGCATTACTCTTTTGTTTGGAGAAATTCGTGATACGCCCACTTTTTACGTTTAAAAACTGCTCTTGCTGTATCATACCACCAAGTCGTTCGCTTTTCCCCGTCCTTACACACAGTCGTTCCTAGACATTCCCTTCATTTTTCTACTACATCATCCCCGAATACCACCCATTCCTCTTGTATATCCTGAAACTCCTTGTTATCCACTGTTTGGAACTTTATACTAATCATGTCCATGTACTTCTGTCTAATTTCCCCGTTCCGGAGATTTTCCATCGTTGTCCGTGTACAGACAAATTTGACTTTCACTATCCTAGGCCTAGAAATACGTAGCTCACTACATATTGTACCCTACAGGGCACAACAACACTGCAGGATCATACTAACCTGCTCACCTGTTCTTACATACGGGCACCAGCTCAGCTGCAGTCGGCAGAAATGGTCGACAATTGGGTTCTTATGACGAGAGGATCATGGGGAACTCATACAATTACATTAAACTACGAAATGAGGAACACTTTCGTTGCGATCAGAATTTTTGAACATAAGTTTGTATTCATAACTCAAGTTATTTACAATAATTGCACCTGTAGTGCCCATATACATGCCCCAAAGGCTCACATCTACAGTTTTAAAGAAAACAAAGAAAACACCATCTGGGCTATGACTTTGTGCTGAAGTTTGTCGATCTGTGAACCAGGAAAAGAAACGGATGTGTCCCCAACATGGAAACAGCATCACTATGCCTACGACATAAAATGACATGATGGTAGAATTAGGGATATTCCGCAGTAACTGGGGCTCTTATTAGAAAGTTCTCTCCTATTTTGGGAACTTTGTATACACCTAAATAGCAACACAAATAAGCATATTAAAAAAACGAACGCCTCAGATAACCTACTCTACGGCCATGGTTTACATATATACCTGGACGTGAACCCACGTCCACCAGGCAAGACTTGTGTCAACAGATGGACTATCATTACCAATTATATAGTGTCAAGATAGCTTAAGTATAATTGGCAACCATAAGAAATGCGAAACAAACAAAAAAAAAAAGAAAAGGGAGGTAAAAAAATCAAATAAATGAAGCAACTGTGTCCCCAAACCGCTTCTCTGCCAAAAGAAGAATGACCTTCCCCCGGGCGATTTAAAGATGGCCGAGCCTACACCCCCACTGAGCTGGCTGAACATTGACCTCTACTGTCTTGCCTTGAGCCTCGGCCCATACCACAAAAAGAAATTTGTAAACAAACTACCGCCTGGCTTCGTAACCTATGTCTGGCGCTCTTCCGTCTCCCTTCATAAAGGGGTTTATATTTCTACACATAGCGAAGAAAAATGACCACAAAATGTGTGAGAAAAACACCTCGCACTCTACATATCCGACCTCAATTAACAGACCGCCACGGGTCGCAATTATATCACATCAACTGTTCTACCATACTACCTCGTAAAATCATTCCCGTCCATAATACGACGAGTTTCCGGTAACCTTGGGGGTTAGAGGTTCAAGCCCGTGTTTGGCAGAGTAGCACAGAGTCAAATAGCTGTAATGCTTGCGCCTACGTTACAGTTTACGTCCATCTAAGTCACGTGAATAGAGCCATGCATATAATTAAATACCGTCAGCATGCACACCTTACATTACGCAGATATGTCTGCCATTCCCCCTGGAATGTAATGGTAATTACTCATAGTAATCCTAATCCTACAAGGAAAACGTATTCAATGACCGACCCAAAGGAAAATATCCGGTCTATCGCACTCAAACAACACGTATCAACTAGGCACACTACCTCTTGCCGCGTTAACAAAATTACATCATTATCTGCTTTACATAAAGAGGAAAAAAATCTATTTACCCTTACACTATAAAGCCATCGAACAACCTTAATATACAGCCTGATGGGCTACAATCAAAACCTATATTAATATTTACAAGTTTAATCGTCCCCTTTCTGCGTAATTCCCCAAATCTACCACATGCCTAGGAACTCTGGTCCACTTATCTTATTATGGTGACCTCCTCCTCTCCCCCACCGGGTAGGCTATAGCGATTTAGCCCATCATGATAGAGGTCTCGTCCAGGGTCAATTCTTTTAGTCCGGTCTCCACGTCCCGCTGGTCCATGGTGTTGTCTTCTTCTTGAGGGATGCCTCGTACAAGGTAGCGTCTTAGAAGCCAAGTTCTGAAGTTCTTGCACTTCACTTCCCTCGGAATACGTCTCGACCTCTTACTACAATGAAATGTTCACTTTAAACACAACGCATCATTCTGGACTTTCATTTTGTTGAGCTAACATACAGCTCTAACACTTTGCAACATTACAACTCCTTGTCCTCAATTCTCGTATAACCGAATACTCACTAACTTGTGCACTATGCCATAAACTATTTTCAGCCCTAGAAACTATCTACTCAGTTATTGTGTTTTTTTGCCAGCTTAATTCGGATTCACAAGTCTACCGGACGATGAATATAGACCTCCTTAGCCTATTGTCCGCACTTCCTCGGCACCTCGCGAGCTTCGCCCTTACCGTTACTTATTGGAGTCTGTAAGTACAGCGTTCTTTTGTTGTCAGTAAAATTAGCCACATGCGACCTCACTGATAGGTATCTGAACATTGTCACACCTATGAATCTACCACCTGTAACTCTGTAGATCACCGATCAACTGGATGAAAGTTACCGCACTGCACTAATTACTCACTGTCTTTGTTCTGAACAAAAGTGTTTCTGGCGCAATCTAGGCAGACGCGCGACGCTTACTGGCAGCAACATGATCGTCGACTGAATGCCCCTATCCATATCCCTCAGCTCTTATACGAGGCAACATACCAAGGGACGCTCGGGAATCCACCGAGAAACAACTTGAGTCTGGAATGCGGCCACTAGAGATCTTCCCACGGTGGTTCTGCTTGCTACGTATTTATTGATCTAATTCTATGTTAATAAACCTTGAGGTATCTATGGCTTCGTGAAATTCTGGCAATCATTTCCATCTTTTTATTTTCCTGAGAAACCTTCAATTATAAGATTTTTTTTGCTAGGGGCTTTACGTCGCACCGACACACATAGGTCTTATGGCGACGATAGGATAGGAAAGGCCTAGGAGTTGGAAAGAAGCGGCCGTGGCCTTAATTAAGGTACAGCCCCAGCATTTGCCTGGTGTGAATTTGGAAACCACGAAAAACCATCTTCAGGGCTGCCGATAGTGGGATTCGAACCTACTATCTCCCGCATGCAAGCTCACAGCCGCGCGCCTCTACGCGCACGGCCAACTCGCCCGGTAATTATAAGAATTATGGCTCGATTCCCGTAGTGTGGTGACCCTGTCTGCTCCCGCTTAAAATTCTGTTAGGTTGGCGCTGGGACTTCCCATAACAAGATCTTATCTCTCTTTCTCTCTTCCACATATATTCTTTATCACTTGTACACAGCCACACTCTGCCTCGGGAATTACCTTCTCGATTCCCGCGCTCTATATAGCATCACGCCCTCACAAGCGGCGTCCTATTGCGCAATACTTTTACTGCATTAAACATCCATTCTCGCGATTAAACAGAATGGAACAATATCATATTGTGATCTGTATCATCGAAATATCCTCGGAATACCCTCACATTCCTCACAGATTTCCTGAGTTCAAAGTCAGTTATGATATTGTCTATAATGGATCTGGTACCCCTACCCACCCACTTGTAGAGGTGAATAGCCTTATGTTTGAAGAACATATTCATAACTGTAAAGCCCACGCTAGCACAGAAGTTCAACAAATGTTTCCCGTTCATATTATCTTCATACCTTTCCCACCCTCCGTAACTAACTCCTTAGGACATGAAGCCCTCTCTGTATGGATGATGTACTGATGATGGCTTCCTCCCGGATAAGATATCCTGGAGGTAAAGCAGTCCCCTATTCGGATCACCGGGTGGGTAATACACGAGAGGGAACAATAGGAAGATGGATACTGACATTCTGCGATTCGGAGCTTAGAATATTAGAAGTCTGAATCGCTGTGGTAGGTTAGAGAATCGGAAAAGGGAGATGTTTAGACTAAAGTTAGATGTAGTTGGTACAAGTGAAGTACATTGTCAGGGAGAGCAAGATTTCTGGTCAGTTGACTACAGAATAATCAACACAAAATCGAACAGGAGAAGATTTAATAATTAAGAAGAAAATAGGACAGCGGGTAAGCTACTATGACCAGCATAGTGAAAGGATAATTGTGGTCAAGATAGGTATGAAACAAATGATCACCACAATATTGCAGGTCTATATACCTACTAGTTCAGCGGACGATGAAGAAATTGAAATAATATATGATGAAATAGAAGATGTAATACAATATGTAAAACGTGATGAGAATCTAATTGTGATGGACTGGAATGCAGTTGTAGGCCTACGACGAGAAGGTAATACAGTTGGTGATTCCTGATTGGGATAAAAGAATGAAAGAGGAAGCCGGCTGGTTGGCTGCAAACATGGACGAGACCTGGAGACACTGGAAGGTATCAAGTACACTTCATTATGATTAGGCAGAA
The DNA here is from genome assembly GCF_040414725.1 of Anabrus simplex. Taxonomy (NCBI): domain Eukaryota; kingdom Metazoa; phylum Arthropoda; class Insecta; order Orthoptera; family Tettigoniidae; genus Anabrus; species Anabrus simplex. The sequence continues at coordinate 580,070,802 of NC_090266.1, read as the reverse complement.
ATTTAGAAACCAGGTGTTGGATTGCAAGACTTTCCCAGGAGCAGACGTGGACTCTGACCGCAACCTGTTGGTCATGAAATGCCATCTGAAGATGAAGAAATTGGAGAAGGGAAAGAATGCAAGGAGATGGGATCTAGACAAGTTGAAAGAAAATAGTGTGAGGAATTGTTTCAAGGAACGTGTAACACAGGGACTAAATTAAAATTCTGAAGGAAACACAGTAGAGGAAGAATGGATAGTCATGAGGAATGAGATCAGTAAGGTTACTGAAGAAAAGGTAGGAAGAAATGAAAAATCGCCAAAAAACAATGAATAACTCAGGATATATTAGACCTGATTGACGAACGACAAAAGTACAAGAATGCAAAAACGGAGGAGGGCAGAAAAGAATACAGACGAATAAAGAATTAAGCAGATAGAAAGTGCAGGACAACTTAGGAAGAATGGCTGGAAGAGAAGTGGAAGGATGTTGAAGGTTATATGGAGCTATGAATGGTAGATGCTGCATTCAGAAAAATCAAGGAAACCTTTAGAGGAAGGAAAATCAGTTGTATGAATATTAAAAGCTCAGATGGCAAACCACTTCTAGGGAAAGAAGGCAAGCCAGAAAGATGGCAGGAACATAGCCAACAGTTGTGTCAAGGTACAGAAATAGATGATAGTGTTTTTTAACAAGAAGAAGCTGCTGATGCTGATGGCATGGGAGACCCAATTTTCAGGTCAGAATTCGACAGAGCTTTGAGAAACATAAGTAGGAACAAGGCACCCGGAATTGATGACATACCCTCAGAATTACTGACTGCCTTGGGAGAAACCAGCATGGAGAGGTTACTACGTTTCTTGTGTAAGATATATCATACAGGAAAAGTGCCACATGGTTTTTGGCAGAATGTTTTTATACCTATTCCCAAGAAAGCCGGTGCTGAAGAGTACGAAAAATACCGCACCATTCGTTTAGTATCTCACGCCTGCATAAATTAAAAACGGTATTATTTACAAAAGAATTGAAATACAATTTGAAACTGAGTTGGGAGACGATAAATTTGGCTTCAGAAGGGATGTGGGAACGCGTGAAGCAATCCTAAGTTCACGTCTAATCTTAGAGGACGGAATTAAGAAAGACAAGCCCACGTACATGACGTTCGTAGATCTAGAAAAAATATCCGTTAATGTTGATTGGACAAAGCTACTTGAGATTCTGAAGGTGATTCGGACCAGATACCGAGAAAGGAGAATCATCTACAATCTATACAAATATCAGTCTGCAGTGATAAGAATCGAGGGCTTTGAAAAAGAGGCAGCAATCCAGGAAGGAGTGAGATAAGGCTGCAGTGTGTCCCCTTAACTTTTCAATGCTTACATAGAACAGGCAATATAGGAAATCAAAGAGGAATTTTGGAAAGGATATCAAAGTTCAAGGAGATGAAACCAAAACCCTGAGATTTGCCGATGATATTGTTGTTTGTGTGTGAGTCTGCAAAAGATCTGGGGAAATTGCTGAATGGTATGGACAGAGTCTTGGGAAAGGAATACAAGATGAAAACAAATAAGTCCAAAACGTAAGTAATGGAGTGCGGTCGAACAAATTCAGTTGATGCAGGAAATATTAGATTGGGAAATGAAGTTATAAAGGGTGTAGATGAGTGTTGTTATGGGGTAGGAAAAAAGTAATAATGGCAGAAGTAGGGAGGATATAAAATATAGACTAGCACAACCAAGGAAGGCCCTTCTTAAGAAAAAAAAAAATGTTTACGTCGGATATTGATACAGAAATCGGACAGAGTTTTCGAACACCTTTATTTGGAGCGTGGCATTGTGTGAAAATGAAACATGGACGATAACTAGCTCGGAAAGTAAGAGAATAGAAGCGTTTGTAATGTGGAGTTACAGGAGAATGCTGTAGGTGAGATGGGTAGATAGACTCACGAATGGAGAGAACTGAATCGAGCTGGTGAGAGGAGATCGATTTGGCTAAATTTCACCAGAAGATGAGATAGAATGATAGAGCACATATTAAGACACCCAGGACTTGTACAGTTGGTTTTTGAGGGAAGTGTAGGTGGTAATAACGGTAGGGGTAGACCAAGGTACGAATGTGACAAGCAGATTAGAGCAGATATTGCATAGATATAGTTACTTAGAAATGAAGATATTAGCACAGGATAGGGCGGCATAGAGTGCTGTATCAAACCAGTCGACGGACTAATGACTCAAAACAACAAAAACATCTTCCCCATATTTACCAATCACCCTTTCGTGTCCTACAGTTCTATTTCCAACTCTTGCATTGAAATCGCCTAATTCCCGCACCTTCTTTCACCTCTCTGCGATCCACTGAAATACGGTAATAATAATAATAATAATAATAATAATAATAATAATAATAATAATAATAATAATAATAATAATAATAATTAGTTTGTGCGGATTAATTACGAGGAAACATGACCCTTCCTTTAAAACGTCGACGAATGTTAGGCTATAATAATCCCCGATGATACATGATAATAATCAAAATAAGTGATGATAAAATAAATGATGATAAAATAAATGATAATATTCAGATAAATAAAGATAATGATAATTATATAATAATCATAGGAAAATATACTAGAGACAGTCGTTGTGTGTCGGATTGGTCGGAACCATCATTGGTACTCCACATGGGAGATTATTGAGAGTATGTGTGAAATAACCCACGGACGGCATATGTCATAATTACGCGAGCATAACAAATAACTTTCCCGTACGTTATATTGACAAATATAAATATTGAGATAAGCTTTCAGTTGACGAGCTATCTCTGGCATGTTCGTAAACCTGATTATGTAGGTAATGGTTTATCCGTTCAATCAGTTCCCGTTTTAGATACGATAACATTTCCACCGTGGGAATCCGGGCTACATGAATGTATATACCCGGAGGTGACTCGTCCCACGGAACGTGGAGATGATGGTAAATCAAGTTTACTCTCATGCCCACGTCTCCGAAATAGGATATCCAGTGGTGATATGTCCACTCATACGGACGTGAATTCGAACCCCAGGGATCAGCAGGTCAAATTCACCAAATGTTATCCCCACTACCAGAGTAGTGGTGTGAAACCAAATTTATGTATTTTTTCTCAGGAAGAATTTCTAAAGTGTAATGATTGTCATTACTTGGAGCTTGCGAACTGAAGTCAATAAATTGCTCCTTATTGCAAATTCAATAGTAAACAGTTTCACATCTATTTTTTTGGATTTAGTCTAATATGCCAATGGAATTTAAGTTGTCAATTCCCAGTGCTATTGTGTAGTCCTCCAATTTGTGTCTATGAATGAGCCTTCTGCTACCTTAATTTGCATGCCCCGTTCATCCCTGTGTTTATTTGTACGCCTATATTTATATTATGAATTATTTTGACATCTATTAAAGAATTGCTCACCCCCTGAGATTAATGCTAGCCTGGGACTCAGAGGGTGAGCGAGTGCAGTATGGAGATATTACCTGGTGAGGACCACCCTCCAACCACATTGACGATGAAGGTGGACTGAATTGCTAAGTGGTTTGTTGGCCTGTTCATACCACTATTCATAGAACCAAATGGAACACAGAAGGAAAGTTACACATACTGGAAACTTGTGGAAATCGTGACATCACTGATGACGTTAATGATTGAATCATGCGGCGACACTGTATTCAAACTTTGAAGCACCTTCTCGGGAGATGGTAAAGTAGACGAGTGATAGTGTTGCATGGTGCAGTGCCTATGAATATTTTCCAAGGTAGGATGCAATCGTTACAAATGGCACGGCCAATAAGTGTTAATAAAATATATTGCAATGTTTCAAACATAGAAACAGGAAAGGAATGGAGAAAACTAATTTCAAATGTTTTGTTTCTCCACAATTTCCATCATTATTGATATGTATTTTTATACAAGACAATCGAATTCTAAAATTTGTTAAAGGACAAAGAATTGTTCAGCATTAAAACACGTTTAACTGCGCATACGCGTGTCCTAAGAGCACGGCAGTTACCACAATAGGAGAGATACCTGCACTTTGCATGTGTTCTATCACAACGTTTAAGTTTCTCAAAATATCGGCGATAATGTCCCACACATAGTGCGTGTATCGGGCTTGCGGGCCCCATGCTAGCCGGGCTAAAATTATCTACGCTCCGGAATGCTGTAGGCGCTTAAAAAGTTTGCCCAACACTTGCTGAAACATAAAGCGGATAATTACAGACCAGTCAGCTTGACATGTGTCGCTTTTAAACTCTGGGAACGCATTCTTTTCTGATTGTAGTAGGCATACTTGTAAAACTACTAAGTGGTGTCATAGATGGCAGTTCATTTGTGCGAAAAGCTATTCTAGTAAGGTTCAAAATGAAGGATTCCTGCAAGATATAGTAGGTACCTTAGATTGAGGAAGTAAAGTGAACTGTTTCGCTAACGGCGTATCTAGCGCTTTTGATAGGGTAGATCATGGGAGACTACTGATGAAATGAGGGTTATTCTATTTGACTAGTCTGAAAGGTGATGGTATGAGCGGATATATTTCTAGAAAACAGAACTCAGAAAATTACAGTAGGAGAAGAATTATCTGAACATTTAGTTAGTAGGAGGGGTTCCGCGTGGGAGTATTTTTAGACCTTTATATTTTCTTACATACATAAATGATATGAGTGAAGAACTGGATCTACAGGTAAGGAATATTGCGCATGATGTTCCACTGTACAGAGTAATAAATAAGTTGCTGGACTTGAGCGATTACAAAAGAATTCGACAATGTTGTGAGAGGGACAGAAGATATTGATATCACGGTAAACCCAATGAAAATAAATTATACCAAAAGGGGAAGTCCTATTTATTTTAATTACTGTGTTGATGGGGTGTTAGTATCTCATGGGGATCACTGTAAATACTTGGTTTTAATAAGAGGAGAGATCTTTATGGGGATACACACTTTAACGTGATCTTAAAATTGGCCAACAGACCTCATCTAGTATGTATTTTTTTTTTTTTTTTTTGCTAGTTGCTTTACGTCGCACCGACACAGACAGGTCTTAAGGCGACGATGGGACGGGAAAGGGCTAGGAGTCGAAAGGAAGTGGGAAGGAAGTGGCCGTGAGCTTAATTAAGGTACAGCCCCAACATTTGCCTGGTGTGAAAATTGGAAACCATGGAAAACCATCCTCACGGCTGCCGATAGTGAAGTTCGAACCTACTATCTCCCGAATACTGGATACTGGCCGCGCTTAAGCGACTGCATCCATCGAGCTCGGTCTTATATGTATTAGGGTAGTCAGGTGTTGTACTAAGCATGCAAAGGAGAGAGCGTATACCTCTGTGGTTAAGACCCCATTTAGAGTACGGTTCCAATGTGTGGGAGCCACACCGTGATTACTTGATACTAATAATGAAAAAGTTCGAAAGCAAAGCAGCAAAATTGGCTCTGGTTGATTTCGATTAATGAGTGGCTTTAATAATATGTTTTAAGCTTTGTGTTTCAATGACTTATGAATAAGGAGACGAGCTGCTCAACAAATGGGTATGTTTTGAGTGGTCATTGAAGAAATGGTGTCGAATGACATTATAGACGAAGAAGCTTGACTGAAGCTTTTAAACATTTTAAAGGTAGGAAAGTTCATAATATGAAGGTTAAGTTGGAATTCAGGATTATGATATGGGTCAAATATTCCTTTGTAGGGAGGGGATTACTTCTTCTTCTTCCTTTATTCATGTGGTCTCTTTAAGAATTCCTTTTTTTTTTTTTTTTTTTTTTTTGCTACGGGCTTTACGTCGCACCGACACAGATAGGTCTTATGGCGACGATGGGATAGGAAAGGCCTAGGAGTTGGAAGGAAGCGGCCGTGGCCTTGAGTAAGGTACAGCCCCAGCATTTGCCTGGTGTGAAAATGGGAAACCACGGAAAACCATTTTCAGGGCTGCCGATAGTGGGATTCGAACCTACTATCTCCCGGATGCAAGCTCACACCGCGCGCCTCTACGCGCACGGCCAACTCGCCCGGTAAGAATTCCTTTTAGCGTCGACTTCGAAGATTTTTGCTACCATGCGTTTTCCTTCATTCCCACCTAAATATAACTACTCCCTTCTAAACGTTTCAGGTCCTCCTTATTGGGTCTTCTCGGATGTTTCTCCTCTCTTAACCAGTATGGATGAAGTGTAGATACCATGTTGGCTCAACGATAGATTTAGTATCCCGCGTGTATTACATAACATAAGGATGAGTAGACACTGTAACGAGGGCTCAACGACATGAATAGGGCGTCGTCTGTACACAGTAGAGTCATAAGTTAGGCATTTCTGCGAATCAACTTGAATGATGTTAGTGTTTGCAGTAGTGGATACGAATGTGAAACATATTAGCAGGTACTATTCAGGCCATGTTCCGGCATATTTCTTACTAGCTAGAAGGTGCTACCATAATAGCGTTGCATCAGTAGCGGCGTGAATTTTAGCATAGTCCCACGTGAAAACCTGGCTATTGGAGACTGATCCTTACTGCTTAGCCCCGCTTGTTCAAGTTCGATGAAGTTTGTTCATATTTATTATTTTTCTCTACTTTAAGATTTATTTTTCGGGTGCCCGGTATATTATGATAAAGCCGGGTGTTGACACTTAGTTGATTTTTGTAGGATTTACACTGCGAATGCGGTTTCGATTCGTCAGCTGTTAATATATTTTATTTACATTTTTTGTTATTCACATTATTTATGTGAGAAGTCGAACTACCGATCACTAAGGACTAAACGATAATTTGTTTGAATTCTTTGACGTTTTTGCCTCTACTGTAATAAATGGAAAATGTGTCATATAGCGATGTTCAGAGGCGTACTTGAAATGCAGGTCAATAATGATGTTTGAGTGACTGATAATCGAGAATTTTACAGGTATTGGTTACCATTTACAGATAGACACAGATGTCAGTGGAATTCATGAAAAAATGACTACCAGTTTAATTCCTTTGATAACAGAGCGTTTCAATCAATCAATCAATCAATCAATCAATCAATCAATCAATCAATCAATCAATCAATCAATCAATCAATCAATCAATCAATCAATGTGTCTCATTATGTAGAGTGGATATCTATATACCACTTCTCCATTGGCTTTATGGCGTGTTCAAAGAACGTTTCACCGTGAGCTCGCATTCGGGAGATGGTGGATTCGAATCCCACCGTCTGAAGCCTTGAAGGTGGTTTTCCACGGTTTTCCACTTTTACACTTGCGAAATGCTAGGGCTGTACCTTAATTAATGCCACGGCCCTTACCTTCCCAATCATAGCGCTCTTCCATCTTTGCATCACCCAAAACCTTCATGTGCTAGTGTGACGTTAAAACACTAGCAAATATTGCATCGTTTATCGTTTTACAAGTGGCCGTATCCGTTTCTTTACAGTGCATGGAATACGAAAGAAGTCTGAACGAAATTTACAGAAAGTATTTGGGATTAGTAATGCCCCTAGTGTTGAGCTGAAAGAAGAAATGTCATGGCTCTCATGTACCGGACATATTATTACATCTAGATATCTCAACAGCAGGTTCACATATCACAAATTACACCAGACAGGCTTGGAAACTTGTCTTATTCCAAGGATCGGCGTTAATACCCATCCTAATCCCTAATTAATTACAATTATATGTATGTACATTTGTAAATCTATAAGTTTCCAAACTCTACATAATTATAATCCACCAACATCAAGACAGGATACGACAGAAAATTGAGCAGCCATATTCCACTGAGCTGATAATAAAGAAATCCTAGCACTTCGCATTCGTCCTACCACAGCCATCAAGTTACCTTAACTATGCCCATTATACCTAACTTGTTTCACAAAAAACAAAATGAACAACTAAATTTCAATGAGTTCGAGCATTTCTGTATTCATTCTTTTTATGAAATTTCCAATTTAATTCCCCTTAACGTTTGCTCATACTACGTAAATCATTGACCTTGACAAGTGAATGTTCCTGAATGGAACATTATCTATGTGAAGGGAATGAACAAATCTATATCTAGAGAATTAACTGGTGAACCGTTACATCTACATAATGCCAAGCTCAAGGAGGCCATTTTTTAAATTTGCTTTACGTAGCACCTACACAAATAGGTCTTATGGCGACGATGGGATAGGAAAGGGCTAGAAGTGGGAAGGAAGCGACATGGTGTTCGAACGCACTATCTTCCGGATGCAAGCTCACAGCTGAGCGAACATAACCACACGGCCAACTCACTCGGTACCACCAGACTATGCATACTGTTGAGTATATCACATCAAAAAGTAACCTCGACGTACTATAGATGTATGAGGTAAAGGAATAAGTAAATTCGAAGCCACATTTGCGTGGTATGAAATTATAAATGAGTACTTGTACCGCATTTTTGTTTTGTTCAGACATTTCTCAAATGTTTTGCATACTATATCAGTGACAGGCTATCTGAGAAACCCGTCTGCATATTCCGAATAAAAGGCTCCATTTTGAGAACTACAATGTTTTGTCAATTATGGTCAGAAACACATTTCTTCATTTCCTTCAGAAACCCTGAACGCACAGTGAAGAGGCAAGTTAGGAAACCGAAAAATGGTTTCGGAGCACCAAAGCGATAAAGATGAGCAAAACTATCTTGGGGATTATGATTCATAAAATTTAATAACACATGTCTTATAATTATGTGCTTTCTCGGCTTAAAGTGGCATCATTTCAATATTACTGTTTCATATATATTATGTCCCTCTAGTCTATGACAAATATCATGGATGTTAAATGAATGATATGAATTAGGTTTTCGATATCACAATTGGTATCTGAACGTTTCTTTATAGGTGCTATTACTGAACTTGTCAAGAACTAAACTCTACTGAACGAGAACTCTACTCGTCGCACCATGTTAATATCAAAATGTTTTCAAAACTCCAGCGTTTATTCTCCACGTCGGGGAAATCAACCCTTAAATGAAATACCAAAGACCGGGCGAGTTGGCCGTGCGGTTAGGGGCGCGTGCCTCCGAGCTTGCATCCGGGAGATAGTGGGTTCGAATCCCACTGTCGGCAGCCCTGAAGATAGTTTTCCGTGGTTTCCCATTTTCACACCAGGAAAATGCTGGGACTGTACCTTAATTAAGGCCACGGCCACTTCCTTCCAACTCCTAGACCTTTCCTATCCCATCATCGCAATAAGACCTATCTGTGTCGGTGCGACGTAAAACCACTAGCAAAAAAAAATATCAAAGCTCCCTTTAGTGCTCAATGTCAAGTAACCCTCTCTTGCAGCATATTTAAGGTAAATAAGTATACAATTTAAATCGTAATTTGCAAACCATGTAGAAGTTTTCTACTTTTGTTACAGTTTGCTTTACGCCACACCGACACAGATAGATCTTATGGCAACGATGGGACAGGGCAGGGCTAGGAGTGGGAAGTAATCGTCCATGGCCTTAATTAAGGTACAGTCCTAGCATTTGTCTGGTTTAAAAATGGAAAAGTACGGAAATCCAACATCAAAAATGGTGACAGAGGAGTTCGAACCCACTGTCTTCCGAATGCAAGCTATCACCTGAATGGCCTAACCGCACGGCCAACATGCTCTGTTTTTTATTAGGTTAACTTTCAGAATATGTCTACATAACAGAGTCAATGAATTGTTTTACGAAATGGTGAATACATTGTAGTAAACGAGAGGAACGTGAGACATTTGTTATTCTCTGAGACAAGGTTGAAATACAAAGACATGGCTGTGTGTTCCGTTAGAGGCTACTCTTCCACATTACTCCTCAAATTATTTATAATATACCACACTCATCAAAATAAGAAAAAGCGTTCACCGGATAATTTTGCCTTCGTGTGAATACGATACCATATTAGTTAATGTGAAACAGATTACAGTAAATCTATATGCATACATATACAGAGAGAAGCGAAATTCGCGCACTCGGGAGTCGTAGAGCGACTCCTCACATGCCAGCAATAAAAGAAGTGTCTCTCACAAAAGATAGTCCTGCGAGTGTATCCGTCAGAAAAAGAACGTTGAAGAGTGGCAATATGGCAACACTGTAACCACATGTAGGGTAACTACCTCTGTCAGCACATTTTAGACGTGATGTACCGTTGATGCAGTGGATGGAGTTTTGGGTAAGTGTGCAGGAGGTCGAGGGTTCGAACCTGGGTTTAGGCGCTTTTTTATTTGTTAATTTCCATCGGACATTACATAGTGTAATACAGTAAGACACCGTTTCATAGGACACATGTATCCTACATTTACAAAATGTAGTAACGCTGAACATGTCGTAACGCATCTAGTAGATGAAGTGGTGCGAAAAATTCACGCCCACGATGTGGAAAGGGTATCTTTCATAGCTGACCAATGAAAACGAATGTTCGTCCATTTCTAGGATCGTAATATGTAAGAGCGAATGGATTCTAGAGGACCCGCTGCAATCGCTGTTGACGATTAAGATGCCAGATACCATACCACCTGGACTACATTTACGAAATAAAAAATATACGCTTCAACCCAGGATCGACCGCTTGACCTTCTGCATGCTAACCCAAAACTCTATCCACTGTACCAACTACACAGCACAGCTAATGTGTGCTGACAGAGATACCTACAATACATGTGGTTACAGTGTTGCCAGATTGCCATTCTTCAACGCCCTTTTTCTCCCGGATATACTCGCAGGACGAACTTTTGTTAGATACATTTTTTTCATTGCTGGCATGTGAGGAGTCGCGCTGCGACGCCCGAGTGCGCGAATTTCGCTTCACCCTGTATATAAAATAACTTGTCCTGCTTGACTGACTGACTGACTGACTCATCATCGCTGAGCCAAAACTCATCATCATCATCATCATCTGTTTACCCTCCAGGTTCGGTTTTTCCCCCGGACTTAGCGAGGGATCCCACCTCTACCGCCTCAAGGGCAGTGTCCTGGAGCTTCAGACTCTTGGTCGGGGGATACAACTGGGGAGTATGACCAGTACCTCGCCCAGGCGGCCTCACCTGCTATGCTGAACAGGGGCCTTGTGGAGGGATGGGAAGAATGGAAGGGATAGGCAAGGAGGAGGGAAGGAAGCGGCCGTGGCCTTAAGTAAGGTACCATCCCGGCATTCGCCTGGAGGAGAAGTGGGAAACCACGGAAAACCACTTCCAGGATGGCTGAGGTGGGAATCGAACCCACCTCTACTCAGTTGACCTCCCGAGGCTGAGTGGACCCCGTTCCAGCCCTCGTACCACTTTTCAAATTTCGTGGCAGAGCCGGGAATCGAACCCGGACCTCCGGGGGTGGCAGCTAATCACGCTAACCACTACACCACAGAGGCGGACCTGAGCCAAAACTACTGGACATAAAGAAATTACATTTTTGGGATACATTCATATTAACATGTAGGTGCTCAGTAAGGGAGTATTTTCGAATATATACATGCTAACGGGGTGAAAAAGCAGGTAAATTTTTCAAATGAGTGTATCCATATCTCGAAAGCTGAACAGTTTAACGACATGAAAATTGGTACTTTGAAACTGCTTTAAAAATAAAGGAACACATCTTTTCTTCGGAAAAACCTGTTAAGGAGGTGAAAAAAGGTGGATGCTTATACCTCAAAAACTGAAGATATTACTGTCATGAAATTTTGCATTTGGAATCTTCTCTGAAAATAAAGAAGCACGTATTCTTTTTGTGGAAATTCTACTAAAGGGGTGGTAAACCGGAGTGAAAAATTGGGTGAATTCTAAAAATGAGTATATCTAAAAAATGTAACGTAAAATTCCTATTTGGAATCTCTTGTAAAAGTACAGGATAACGCATAATTTGTTTTTTGAAAATCAACTTACGGGGAAGTGTTAAAAGGGGTAAATATTTACAATGAGCATATATACATTAGGCTGCACTGTATATCAAAAACCTAACACGTTACAAATGTGAAAATAAGTATTTTTAAGCTCTTTTAAAAACAAGTAACACGTATTTGTTTGTTTTCGGAAAAGGAAATATTCAGTGGTGTTGGGTGAAAAAAAAAAAGGACTGAAAAATGGGTACAAATACTTTTATGTAGATACTTATATCTCAAAAACAGAAGATGTTACAGACATGAAAATTCGTATTGGGAATCCCCTTTAAAAATCCACTTATGGGGTGGGGTGGGTGAAGAGAAGTGAACTTAGTTGAATTCTTTTTATGGGGTACTGAAGATGTTACACACGTGAAAATTGATATTTGGAATCTCCTTTAAATATAAGGAAACACGCATGTTTTGTTTTCGGTAAAATCCTCTGAAGGGTGTGAAAAAAGTGAGAAAGTGGTTAAATATCTTTTTGAGGATACTTATATCTCAAAACCTGAAGATGTGACAGACATGAACATTTGTATTTGGAATCTTCTTTAAAAATAAAGGAACATGCATTTTTTTTGGGGGGGAGGTAATCAACTTAAAGGGTGTGTAAAAGGAGTTGAATTCATTTTATGAGGATACAAATAAGAAGTGGACTTAAAACAATACGCCGCTAAGGGGTTTTGACTGGAGTGGGGGGTGAGGAGTGATGACATTAATATACGTTAATATGAAACTGTTTGAATTACAATGTTAAACTTCCAAATGATAACCTAGAAGGTTTGAAACAAATTTAACCCCTCAGAGATTTAAATGGGGATTAAGACCAGAAACCGCCTTTGTGGTGTAGTGGTTAGCGCGATTAGCTGCCACCCACGGAGGTCCGGGTTCGATTCCCGACTCTGCCACGAAATTTGAAAGGCGGTACGAGGGCTGGAACGGGGTCCACTGAGCCTCGGGAGGTCAACTGAGTAGAGGTGGGTTCGATTCCCAGCTCAGCCATCCTGGAAGAGGTTTTCCGTCGTTTCCCACTTCTCCTCCAGGCAAATGCCGGGATGCTACCTAACTTAACGCCACGTCCGCTTCCTTCCCTCTTCCCTGCTTGTCCCATCCAATCTTCCCATCCCTCCACAAGGCCCCTGTTAAGCATAGCAGATGAGGCCGCCTGGGAGAGATACTGGTAATCTTCCCCAGTTGTATCCCCTGACCCAGAGTCTGAAGCTCCAGGACACTGCTCGTGAGGCGGTAGAGGTGGGATCCCTCGCTGAGTCCGATGGAAAAACCGACCCTGGAGGGAGAACCGATTAAGAAGAAGAAGAAGAAAAAGATCAGAAAACAAACATATATTATTTCCTACCTCCCGAAAGGTTTAACGTACGAAGACAAAAATCCAATTAGTGTTATATATATTTTAAATCCTTGGTGTGAAATAGGAAATATTTTTAGACGTTCCACCGCTAAAGTGTCAAATGAGGTAAGCTCCGTGAACTAAATTATTCATCCCTCTAAAACCGTTTGGCGCACAAAGTTGTAATTTTACGAGAAGGGTCTTCCATTAGGTCCTCGGTGTAAAATACCGTATACTTCAAAACATTCCTCCCCTAAGAGATTTAGCTGGTAGTTGACTCTCAAAAACACAATATCCATTCTTCCAAAACTGTTTCAGGCATGCACATAACTTTTTTTTATGAAGGCTAGTCTTCTATATCCTAGATGTTAATATATATTTCAAAACATTCAACCCTTAAGAAGGTAATAATTCCTCCATTACTGTTCGACGTTAAGAATCAAAATTACACCTGTTGGTCGCTTTTACGTCCTAGATGTTAAATCAGATATGGTTTAGAAAATTCAAATTCTTCCGTACGAGGTTCAAGTAAAAATGTAATGGCGTATGGCTTTCAGTGCCTGGAGTGTCCAAGGACAAGTTCGTCTCGCCAGGTGCAGGTCTTCTGATTTGACTCCCGTAGGCGACCTCCGCGTCGTGATGAGGATGAAATGATGGTGATGAAGACGACACATAAGCCCAGACCCCATGCCAGTGAAATTAACCAATGATGGTTAAAATTCCCGACCCTGCCGGTAATCGAATCCGGGACCGTTGTGACCAAAAGGCCAGCACGCTAACCATTTAGCCATGGAGCCGGACGAGGTTCAATTGAGTGGTAGATTATAAAATAATTAATCATTTCCCCAGAACCTTTTGACGTACGAACGGCGGATGTATTTCACAGGCTCAGCTGACAGTGGAATCTCCAAAATGTAATAATTTGAATAATAACTTTTAATTTAAAGCCGTAGCGAAGCACGGGTATTTTGCTAGTACATCATAACTTACACTCCTCGGTAACACTGGACACTGTATGAAAAGAAAAACACTCAGTTTGCCACTAAACTAAACAAATTAAGGAATAACCGCAAGTAGAATTCAAAAATTAAACAAAGTTTCAAACCAGTCAATAACGTGTTGATCCTCCACGAAATCGGAATTACTCTTGTATGTGACGGTGCATGTTAAGTACAAAATCATTGAGAATTTCTTGTGCTAAACGTTTCACTTCTCTGCAATTTTAGGTCTTGAATCGTTAATTATGAATGTTGATGTTTGTAATTTTTTCTTTTAAAATACAACCACGCATGTCCTATGGAGTACATGTCCGGGAAAATGCCATCCCACTCTGTGGATCCCTCTTCCCTCCAGGTATCCATTCACAGCTGGTGCATTATGTGGTGTCCCCGTCACATTGACTGCGGGAATGATAGTAGCAATAACAAAGCCGCAAAACATCACTTGTTCCACCGCATGAGTGAAACATATTTTTCTTTTTTTTTTTGCTATTGCTTTCACGTCGCACGGACACAGATATGTCTTATGGCGACAATGGGAGAGGAAAGGCCTAGGAGTGGGCAGGAAACGGCTGTGGCCTTAATTAGAGTACTGCTCCAGCATTTGCCTGTTGTGAAAATGGGAAACTACGGAAAACCATCTTCAGGGCTGCCGACAGTGGGGTTCGAGCCCACTATCTCCCGGATGCAAGCTCACAGTCGCGCGCCCCTAACCGCACGGCCAACTCGCCCGGTCGTGAAACATGTACCGTCGGTCCTTTTGACTAAGGCGAGTCGCCAACTGTGATATCCAGTTCATTCTGCTACAGTGTTTAGTTTATTTATTTCACCCTAGCGAGAGAAGACTCGTGTCGTGTTATAAGGAGTGAAGTTTTGAAAGTAATAGTGAGCGAATGAGTTTGCAACTCGAGAATATTTCAACCGTGATATACGAACCAATGGGCTTCAAGTAATTACTTATGATAACCAATGAAGTATTGGTGTTATGTCACACCTCCAGGCAGGATAAATCGTCGTTGCCGGGACAAAACCTCTTATGTGATAATATTTTGGAGATATACTGACCCGCAGCCCATACATTACGAAGAGCGAGCCTTGGCGAAATTCACACAATATGCACCTTAGATGACAGAACCTTACCGGCCAAAGTTCTAACCTAAAATATTTCACATAGGAGGTTTTGTCCCGCCAACGACGAAATGCATATAAACGAGTGACGGGAGAAATATTTTTCCTTCATTGATTGCTCGACGAGGCAAGTTAAATTATCTCCACGCTGCTCTTCGTCGAAAATTTACAATTTTTTCAGTTTCAGCTTCCTGCAAGCCAAGTGTGGACCTTTGTAGCCACTCAATGTAGAATATGCAGTGCTGGTTGAACGCCCGATGTTATATCTGCAAGAGGATTTCACCGATATGAAGATGATTACAATTCGAGAAGTATTCGCCAACATGTTCAGCTAAAATTGTAGCGCAGCCTTGATTGTGAGAGTGGAGCCCCGGAGAAATGAAGTCAGCATAAGGTCGAACGCCATCATCAAATACCAGTACAATTAAACAGTGTTCATTTTCATTCAATCTTTCCTAAAAATACGTCACGATCTTTACTTGTTTTGCAGCGTAAGTTTCTATTAGCCAAAATAATTCTCATTGTAGTAAATATTCCACTTCTACTCCTATATTCCACTTCTACTCCTTACTTCGCTAATGTTTGATTTGTGATATGATTGCAGGATGAGAATTGTTTTGTCTGAGTTATTTCTTCAGATGTCAGTATTTTCTCAGACTAGCGTTGATAAATAATAATAATTATGATAATAATAATAATAATAATAATAATAATAATAATAATGTTAATAATAATAATAATAATAATAATAATAATAATAATAATAATAATAATAATAATAATAATAATAATAATAATAACTAAACTAACCGCATGACCCTACAGCCCTTGAAGGGCCTTGGCTTACACACGGCCGCTACACAGCACGAAGGCCTGCAGATTATGAGGTGTCGTATGGTCAGCACGACGAATCCTCTCGGCCGTTATTCTTGACTTCCTATACCGATAAATAATAATAATGTTCCTTAACCTTAAGCCAATGCACTTAAAGCCTAATTTCAGTATTAATGTTGATCAAATTAACTTAAAAGGAGCTATCTGGATCCTTCCTGAATTATTATGCTACGTCGAGGGTATTTTGTAAAAATCACGAGATTTATTCCTAAATAAATTATAAAAAAACTTAAATTTTGTGCCACCGAGATAATTAATGAATTAATATGTTTTTGTGTTTAATGTTTAAAATGGCGCATACTGCAATTATTTAAATAGAAACACGAAATTTTGTACTCACTTTATCATTAATTTTCCGGTGGAATAGGCATTTAGATTGTTATACCTACAATAATCTGAATTATGGAACACGTGTCTTGGCTTTGATGTTATAATTTAGTCAGCCATATGCGATTAATGAGTTAAGAATTTTATGCACACTACTAACGGAATGTAAGTCCTCGCCAGACTAGATAGAAATCATTTACCGGTAGTAGAGTCATTCTTCAACTTACTCTTCGACGTGATGAATTTCTGGTAAGCCCAATTTTGCAATTGCGCTTTACAGATCAACTAAATTACCTATCATATTTCAGTCACGTATTTATTATCAGGCAGTGGAACTTACAGGCGTAAGAGGATTAGTTAAAAGTGAATGTTAAAATAATGACACTCAAAACTCGTGTTAAAACAGATATGTAAATACAGTGTATCTTGCGTGCTGGTGTTTTGATTGGGAGTGCGATTTTGTGATACATATATATATACATATATATATTTGTCTTTTTATTTGATGATATTGATAACTATTGTATTTTGCCGCTGGATAATGATCTCATTGCGTTCTGTCCAAGTCACATATTACTTCAAAGTTGTTTAGGCTATTCCCATTTAAAATGCAGTGTGTGTAAAAAATTTCTAGTATCGAACGTCAGAATTATTGGTAATCGGTGCGCGATCGTGATGTTTTTTGAATTGGAATTAATTCAACAACATTTAATTTTATTATCAACCCAACAATCTTACGGTTTCCTTCTAATGCCTAACGATACTTTCTTATTGTAATGTGACGATCGTGTGTTTCATAATCAGAGCCAAAATTTTTTAGGTTTTTCAACGTGACCAGTTTAGGTTACTTAATAATTTTATTTATATAACATTCATCTGAAATGAATTATCTGAGATAAATTAATATGAATAAAATAATGTTCCAATAAATTTGAG
Organism: Anabrus simplex; assembly: GCF_040414725.1. Lineage (NCBI taxonomy): Eukaryota > Metazoa > Arthropoda > Insecta > Orthoptera > Tettigoniidae > Anabrus > Anabrus simplex. Next base: position 580,053,326 of record NC_090266.1, on the reverse strand, counting down.
ATCAATGAGATTTCATCGTCGATAAATTTATCGAACACTGAACAAGATGATTTTAATTCATTGCTTGTGATAATAAGTGACTGTGCAATTAAAAAATAACATTCCAAATAACTTCAATATTGATAAAACAGTGCGAACTCACTAATGTTTAAGTTTATTTTCTATTCAATGTTTTTTAATTGGATGATCACAAGCTGATAGTTTAATTCATTACACATCACTAGTACTTTATTAATAAATGGCAGTTGCATACCTGTTGGTTGTTACTTGAGCCCCATGACAACATACAACCCTCTTGCCCTTTATTTCATTATATCTTCACATGAAAGGTTCACCCCATGAGATTCTTATGTCTGCTGCTGAGCTGCAAGGAGGTAAGTGGAACAGAGTTATCGTCCTGTAGAATAAACCCATCTCCCAGAGTCTCTACAAAACTACTTAATATGTGCCGGAGAATGGTTTGCTCGGGTGCACAGCGACCGCAACGTTTCCTTGAACGTGAACCAGAGATGTACGGCGGCCGAAATTGACACCTGCCCAGAATAGTGCGGAATGAACCTCCAGGCAGTTGGTAACGTTCTACTAAGAGTGGTTTATTGTAACGTTCCCCCTTTCTTCTCATATAGGCAGAGAGTTGTCTTCAGGGTGTAAACAAACTCCCACTTCATCAGTGAATAATATTCTGGACCATTGATCTCGTGCCCAAATCTGAAGTGCTCTAGCCCATTGAACTCAAGTCACCATGATTGTCGTCGAAGTGGAGAAGTACCGAGGGATCTTCGTAAATACAGTCCCCATCCTGGAACCCTTTACGCACAGTTTGGGTACAGACAGTAACGGCTGTGGTGACGTCTCGAATTTCGTGGCGCTGAGTAGTAGCTGTGTGTTCAGGTTGTTTAAGTACAGATACTCGTAGGTTTATACCGGACTTTAGTTGCTGTTGTTTTGCGTTGGGCCCGCGCGCTGTCGCTCTGCTACTGAAGGGGAGTCTTGAAAATTTTTCCACAACCCTGTGACAACGCTTTGATTCTCGTGAACAACCTCACAAGTCTTCAGAAAGAAAACTATATTTTTCGCGTTGCGGAAATTTCTAGCCCATATATACTTGACATTTAAAATCAAAATTAGAATTTTGTATTCAAAGAGAAATTGGCATGTATCTGTGCATAACCACTCTCTGATCCTTTAGTACCGAGCGAGCTGCGCGGATTTGTGCACGTAGTTGTTGGCTTACATGCAGGAGATTGTGGGTTCGAAGCCCACTGCCAGCAGCCCTGAATTTGGTTCTCCGTGGTTTCCTAATTTCTCACCTTAATTAAGTCCACGGTTGCTTCTTAATACCAGCCCTGTCCAATTCCATCGCCACCATAGGATCTCTCTATGTCGGTACGACATACTGTAAAACAAATAGAAATGAAGTTTCGTCATTACTTGTACTTGAATGTGCTTCCCTCCATCATGCTGTCTTTGATTCACAGTCAACTAAATTCCTTATCTGTTAACACCGCTTAAACCCTATTCGCATGAAATTTGATTTATTGTGTTGGCACAGACAGAAGAGAGAAGTGACTGCAATATCAATGTATCAAGGAAACAATTCATCTAACTGCGGTGCACGTCAAAGTCACATGTTGTACCTTGTCAGACCACTCAATTCCTGTATATGTGCATTGATATGATCCGGAATGGATTTGTACAGATCCCGTGTACTCTTCTGTGACAGGTGTATTTACAGTCATTTCAAATATTGACTATGTCGCGAATATATCTTCATGTGCAGGGAAAGATATCGCACTATGCTGGAGACTTCGGGGGGGAAAATATTTCCAGCAATCCATTGCGGGATCACCAGTGAGCTGTACCGAACCGGGCGAATCATTTCATTACCGTACACCTAATGTAGATCCTACCTTTCTTAAAATAGCTGTTGGAAATCATGCACGTCGTTCTCGATTCAAAAGTCGAATGGACGTACAAAAATGTCGATAGACGCGATGTATCTCCGCCATTGAAATTGCATATATCAATCGTCGGATTTAATTCACCAGGCCTTAAAAAGTATGTTGATTGTTCTTTTGCACTTTATGTTTTAAAGTTACCCACAAATACACGTCACAAACACTTAAATCGAGGCGTCTAAAATCCACTCTCGTCCAACACCTGTTCTAATACATGCATTAACTCGCCATTTGTGTGGGAAATCGCCTTATGCTTATGGAATTAGGCATAATGCTTTTCTTCCTCATTCAACATTTCAAAAATTTGCTCCAGTGTGTCTTTCACACAACGTTCCGAGTTAACTGTATCATGAAAACGAGATTTCAAACAAATCATGTTATTCAGCGTGCAGTAATGTCACACCGGCTTTATGATCATTAAATGAAAATGCATGCTCTTCATGAGGATTTCCGTTGTCCAAATACCTTGAAATCTGGGAGTTTTTGGAATTCACACACCCACGCACATGGAAATAGGACTCGTCTTTTATAATTAAAAGATAACACCAACATGCACAGACGGCAGCACCCACCGACAGAAATATACGTAGGCAACTGAATCCCGCGGTGCTAACAAGCAAACCACTGGCAAATTGTAATGATAAAAGTGTAGTGCCTGTAATACCACACTCCTGTGACAATTGCCTAGAAGATTTCTTCGGGCTGATATCCGTACTTGAATGAATATCTGCAAGTTTGACCTATGTTAATACCCACTTTTGTGGTTCTCTTTCTTTGTTTAGAACTGATTTTGATTCTCGCCATTTCCTAAATGACTTGGTTGTGTATTGCCTTGGAGGCATCGCAGCGCCATGACGTAGAAATCTGCGAACGGCTCTGTCATGAGATTTCTCCTTTAGAAGGAATATCTCAACTCGAAATATCCGTGGTCCAATACGTCACCATACTGATAGCAAACACAAATAACGTTCGAAAAGGGAGTAGGAACGCAACACTACTAACGTTCTTATCGTGCGCTCAACAAGAACTTCACTAGTAAATTAAACATTCCTTCCGTACCCTCAAAGCTAACCCAACTCGCTCCGCTGCCTTACCGTACACTCTATCCCTGTCACTCGGATACAAAGAAAAGCATGTCTCTACTCCACCAGCTAAAGTGCCAGTTACATTTCATTGCCTCTATTTGTAGAAAGCTAGCTTCCTAACTGGTCCAACAAATGTTCAATAAGCGACAAATTATGTAGCCGAGCAATCGAAGGACAAAAAATATAGTAATTGCATTTTTCCCTGGTGTTTAAATGATTTTTTCTTACATTCATCACCTAATTCTGCTGCAAAACGGGGTGATAGGTGTCATGGAAGTATCGGTAACATGCAAGGTTAATTATTCAACTTTTTAGCCTGAAGGCTTGCAGATTACGTGGTAACGTGTAGTCAGAATGTCAGATCCTCTCAGCCATTATTCCTTTCAAATCTAGACCGGGATCCACATCAGATAGCTCTTCAATTATATCGATAAAATGACGTCTGTGTGGAGGGGGAGGAAAGAAGATGCCGTCACCTTGACGAACGCCCATATAATTATTATTCACACATTTAAGATGATATGAAGATTTGTCTTTAATTTAACGAGTGGAAGTATTTTCTCACACCTACGAAACTATACCATACTAGCTCTAACAGGTTAGATAGTTACATGTAGGCAGAAGAAAATGATAGAGGGTTCTGTCAAGATGGCGGCTAGTACACAACTTACTCAGTGCGTGCACGGCGGTGAATAGTTACTTCCTAAATCTCACACGTAACAGCGCTGTTATCCTCAGACACGGTTTGCGCACGCGCATGGCAGCGCAGTTTGCGAGAACTGATCGAGCATTTTGTGAGTATCGCAAATTTCGAGATGACTTCGCATGTCTCCCAAAAACTGCACTAGTAACCGTGTGGATAACTTCACATGCTGCGCGCGCACACCGCCCTTGTTCGATATTTGCAATTTAACATGTCAGTCGCAATTCGAGATAACTTCACAACTCACCCGCATAGCTGCGCTGTTATTCGCAAGCACGGGTGCGAGCGAACACCACTCCTTGATTGATATTTTTGCATTTCAACATGACAAAAGCAAACTTCGAGATGATTTCACATCTGAACCCGCATGGCAGCTCTGATATCGCATGGATGCGCTCGCACACCTAATCTTGATTGATATTTTTGCATTTCAACATGACAATTGTAATTTGATATGACTTTACAATCTCTCCCGCAAGGGTGCGCTAATATCCGCGGACGCAGATGCGCACGCACTTACCTTAATCGTTGTTTATGCATTTCAACATCACAATCACAAATCGAGGTGACTTTACAATCTCTCCCACAAGAAAGCGCTAATATCCGCAGACGCAGATGCGCGCGCACCACCCTCACCACTGCTCGCAGCTCTCCCACTCCAAGGCGCACCCCTGCTCGCTCAACGATGCAATAAATGGCGATGTACAAGGCGGAAATACTTTGTCCCTCTCCCGCAAGAGAGAGGTGACTAAGTCAGGCTTCTTAGCCGGGCAATATTTTTGGTAGAGGACTCATTGCCAAGGCGGTGGACCTCTAGGGAGAGAGAGAGTGAGAGAGCAAATCTCTCACTCACGCATCCCCTATTTTTGGTAGGGGGATGAGAGGAGAGGGCCACCTCTCAACCCTCCCGCCCGAAAAAGCAAAGCAAAAACCTCGGTTCCCTAACCTGTGTGGTTAGCCTTGCTCCCGTACTTAAAATCCGCGCATCACACGTGCTCGTGTTGGTAAACAAAAGCACGTGGTCTTGTTGGTAAACAAAAAGCACGTGGAGTGAGGTTAGGCCCATCCAAGGTGGTGACTGTGAGATTAGGCTTGCACACTTATTCAAAATCCGTGCCACAGATCACGAGGTCTTTTCTGTAAACAATAGCACGTGGTACTAGGTGTCAATGACCTGCTGACTCAGCAAAAATATGCTGACACGGTGATTTAGAGCCGGCCTATCCCTACTACTTGCATTCTTGTCCGGTTTTAACGTCAATAACAGGTAAATGGTGGCCTGTACATTACTTTGATCCCTGTATCCGGATGGAAACAACAAAAGTTTGTTACCAGAACGCAAGAGTGAAAAGCTATCTAGAGTTCTTTCGTAAACCACAGTTCGCGAGTTGTTATTACTGTATATTAATACAATGCTTCATTGAAAATTATCAACAGATATCTGGAAGCTTCTTGCATTCATTTTAAATTTATTTATTTCCTCTTTTTCCTGGTGGCTTTAGGTCGCACAGACACATACAACTTTTCCACGACTGTGGAATGGAAGCCGGCAAGGACTGGGAAAATAACAGCTTAGGGAGAGTTAGAATCTGAGCATTTATTTTGTGTAAAGGAAAACCATCTCTAAAGCTACCGATGATGGGACTTATACACACCATCTCCCGGAGACAAACTTACAGTTACACAACGCGTACTGCATACCCAACTCACAAAATCATTTTAGAATTTATCTGATTATTGCCAAAGTGAGGGGAAATGGATATTTAAAGTCATACAAGCCCTCATTTACACGAACAGTAATAACCGGTGGTTCTTACAACATAGGACAATTAGGAATAACACAATAAATGAAAGCCCAGTGGTAAGCTAGCAAAGAAATATGAAAAGTTTTAAAGTATTAAATTATTTATTCTGTGTTCAAGTATATCATTAATAATAATAATAATAATAATAATAATAATAATAATAATAATAATAATAATAATAATAAGTGCAATTAAAACCTTGTCTTTCCTGACTGGATCCACTGCCTCTCCTATCAGTCAACTCGTCCCGAGGCTGCATGAATCTCCTTCTACAATCAGTACAGAATTAAACCACTGAACGAACTGCGAGTCGAATCTGGAATCTATGCGTAGAGGCAGATAACCTTATTATTCCTGTCCTCTTTCCCCAATTTATTGAGGTCGGCACTTGATATGGATTTCTCCCAGTTTTAAGGCCAGATGTCTTCCCTGACGCCCACCACATGAGGTGGGATGTATTTGCTATTTGGTGTTTTAGTGCTTGTTGATAGTGGGAAGTGCTGTATCATTATCAAGGGAAGTGTATTAAGACGAAAAACAAAACACCCAGTCCCCGCCCCAGAGGAACTAACTACACGCTGTTAAAATCACCCGTCCACTTGTTAAAAGAACCTAGGGCCCTAAGAGCTGAAATCCATAACGCTGACCCTCCAACAAAAGGGTCTAAACATATAGCTGATAATAATAATAATAATAATAATAATAATAATAATAATAATAATAATAATTTTAATGTTATATTGGCTAAGGCCCCGAGTTGACAGAAATTTGCCTACAGAAGTACATTTTCGTGCTGGTAAATGCACCGATACGAGTCTGGCCTATCTGAGTACGAAAAAATACAATTGGACCGAGCTGGCATCGAACCCGTCAACTCGTACTCGGAATCAATCAATCAATCAATCAATCAATCAATCAATCAATCAATCAATCAATCAATCAATCAATCAATCAATCAATCAATCAATCAATCAATCAATCAATCAATCAATCACGAAGGGTGAATGCTCATTCCTTAAACATTATCATAGACTTTTAAATATGAATTGAGCAATATTAAGAGGATACGTTTCTTAATCACACGAGAATGAGTTATGCAAGTTTTTATTTCATATTTTGATCGAGACAAATTTTCGAAAAATGCACTTTAAAGATAAGTGAAATAATATAAAATAAGAGCGTATGTTGTAGGAAAAAAATTAACGTAGATATTACTCTAATATATATCTACAGCATTTTACATAAGGGTGCACAGTATAATGCCTTCTGAAGAAGTTGTACTAGGAGTTATGGAAGGGGAAGCATACTCGGAAGACAACTTTTATTTTATGGTATTTCATTTTGTCTCTACAACAACGCATACATTATTTCATTGCAATATATGTATATCGTCGCTGCCGGGACAAAACCTCCTATCTGAAATAATTTTAGCTTAGAACTTTGGCTGGCAAGGTTCTGTCATCTAAGGTGCAATACCGTGTGCATATTGTGAAGGCATTCTCGCTCTTCACAATGTATGTGCTGCGGGTCAGTATATCTCCAAAACATATTATCACATAGGAGGTTTTGTCTCGGCAACGACGATGTGTTCCTTTATTAAACTTCATGTCCACCACTAACTACGTCGCTTTGAGTTCGCAATATTGACTATGGCGGAAATTAAGCCAATCAGAACGGTCGCCTAACTGAAACAATGTTCGGAGTTGTCAGTTGAGAAATGACGTGGAATGACATTAGTAGACGAATAGGCTCGAGTGGGGCTTTTAAAAGTATGAACAATCATAATATGAAGATAAACTTGCAATTCATGAGGAAGACTGGAGGCAAATATTCATTTATAGGACGAGGAGAAAATGAATGGAATCCAATTCCTTTGAAACCATTCAAGAAAAACTAAGTAATAATTGAAAAGAAATCTGCCTCCTAAGTGACAGCTCGTCTCATTACTTCCAAGAGTCCCAAGCACAAAGTCTGAAATATTTCCTTAAAACTAATCTGTCGAAATCACCCAGATCAAATCATGCTGCTTTCCTTTGGATTTCTTCCAGTTTCCGTATCAAGTAATCCTGGTATGTGTCCCATACACCGGAACCAAACTCCAATTTGGGTCTTACCAGAGACATATACTCTCCCTCCTATACATCCTTATTGCAACTCATAAATACCCTCATAACTATGTGAAGAGATCTGTAACCATTCTTCCGTTTGTTCACTTTGAAGGGTTGTATATTTGTTGCACTGGCTTGATGAAACGGACCTCCGTGGATAATTTCATGTTTGAATAGACCATAGACAGGTTTTGTGGAGGTTTTATTTGAAGTCGATAACCTTGGTTCAGTTCCCACCCGTTTAATCGTTTAAGAAGGTTAGGTAAGGCCCTTAGTGGATGTAAAATTACACAGAGAAGAGAAAATTAATCACTCTACGTCTAAGTATAATAAGGTCAAGTCCAGCGCCCAAATAACGGGCATTTCATATTAATTTTATTACAATATTATTTCATTTCATGAACTGTTAGTTCAAGTTAAGAACAATAATTGGTAAAATTACACATGATGCTACACTGTAGGGCAAATAGCGACAGTAAAGTTGCAAGTGAGAATATTTGTCAAATGCTTCTGTGAACGAGTTTTGTTCCACAGAGCCACAATTATACGTCGTTATGAACCTTCATGACCTTATCTACATACAATTTAGCCCTCCATTGTTATATAATGTGATGAAACATGCCTTGAAGAAAGTCGTATTTATAGCTGAATTTGACGGTTTGATGCTCCTTCGAATGTTAAGTGGAAGACTGAAGATTCGTACTGTCCAATTATTAATTATTGCCGAAATGTATCATATACACAGTGTTCATATTGTCGTGTACATTTATACTTAAAAGAATTCTTTATCAAGAGAGGCCGATTACATTAGATGTTAGGCCCCTTTAAGCAACAGGCATCATCATCATCATCATCATCTTTATCAAGACTGATACTTATATACAATTACTGCCATGGGCAACTCAAATTAGTACAATAAACACTATTTAGAGCAGGATTTCAGGGTTCATTCAATATTATACCAATGACCGGCAGATATTTTATAAGGAAACGTTGACTCTTCGTCCACGCTACTTTTGCTATTGGCTTTGACGCTGCGCCGACTCAGGCCTAATGGCGACGACAGGGTAGGGCAGGGCTGGCTCTGGAAAGGAATCGACTGTGGCCTTTATGAACAATAACGTGATTAAGCATGCCTAGCAGAAAGCCCGGCGTACAGAAAGAAACAACCGTTGAACGGGGCATACGGACACTTCAAGCCTCGATATAAACCCTACGACATCACCTCCATACCAGTGATTATATGGAAGACTTAAGATTCGTGATGTCCAACTTTTGAATGCACAAATGAATGTTATGGATTGTATGACACATATGGCCACAGTATTTGTTTGGCGTGAACACGGGAAACAACGGAAGAACATCTTCACGGCTGTCGGCAGTGGGGTTCGAACTCACCATCTCCTGAATGCATGATCACAACCACATGACGAGCTCCGCGCAGCCAAATCACTAGCCCTTCGTCCATGTTACATGTTTCCTGACAGTGAGTCTACAATTCTTTGATATAAGTAAACGTATTTATTTATTTATTTATTTATTTATTTATTTATTTATTTATTTATTTATTTATTTACTAGCAAGATACCCGTGCTTCGCTACGGTATTATACTGAAATTTATAATTGAATGCTTATTGTTTTAGATATATAATCCGCCGAAATTCGCGATCTGACCAGTTTTCTGCGAGAATCCGCCAAAATTCGCGATCTGACTCGTTTTCTAATAGATTACGGCAAGTTTCCTCCCATTTTTCAATCTTTCTTTTCAGCAAACGATTTCGTACTTCCCGGGCTAGGTCCAGGTATTCCACCCAGTTAGTTGGGTCCCTAAATCTTTGCCATCTTTTCCTATAAGCATTTTAAATATGAATCAAATCCTTCAGGGGATCTGTCGTGGTGTCGTCTTGGGTGCCTTGGCGGTAGCCTACTGAACCCGCGGCCGGAGTGCATTCTTAGTCATTAGCCGTCCAGGACCCGTTTCCAGCGTGGTCCACACATGTGACGACGGTTCAGAACATTATTATTATTATTATTATTATTATTATTATTATTATTATTATTATTATTATTATTATTATTATTATTAATATATATTCTGGACCCCACAGCAATATGCAAGACCGCTACTTGGCGGTAAATTACATCTGCTGCCATTGTCATTGTTGACAATGTGGCCAGCACCATTGTCGCGCGTAGGCAAGTGTGCGGGATTTCTGGCGATACGAATGACATACCTCCGTGTATTAGTGACCTTATTATAGAGGTGAACAATTTGACGGTCAATATCATTCCTATCGTTTATTTCAAATGTGTTTAAATTTTTATTTATATATCAGGAGAATCTACTCTAATCTAAGAACGTTCTCCGAAGGAAAAGATGGCTGTTGAAAAAGAACCCAGGAAAAATTAAAAATGATCGGTTTGTGATCAGAATAAGTACATCGAAAGTCAACAGCCTGTTTCCTATCATTCGACAGGATCAGGGATGGAATGAATAAAGCCCCATCTAGCGGCGACAATATGAATTGTGCCGGCTGCCGAAGCTCCCCTCTGGGGCAATGATCGATGAGTGACAAATGAAATGTAATATTGGACAGTGTTGCTGGAATTAATGATGACAGGGAAAGCCGGAGTATCCGGAGAAAAACCTGTCCCGCCGCCATTTTGTCCAGCACGAATGTCACATGGAGTGACCGGGATTTGAAACACGGAACCCAGTTGTGAGAGGCCGGCGCTCTGCCGCCTGAGCAACGGAGGCTCCTTATAAGTACATTATGAACAGTAAAATGAATTGGTCTCACCGCCTTTTACACCCCACCGCCGTTAAGTTTATTTGCCCCCACCCCCCAAAAAATTAAAAGAAGGTGTGTTTCTTTATGTTTAAAGGAGATTCCAAATACCAATATTCACGTTTATTACCTTCAGTTTTGAGATATATGTATCCCCTTTAAAATAATTCACTTTTTTAACTTCCTTGCACACTCCCCCCACCCTCACAAAGTGACATTAAGGCAAAAAATACTTGTTCCTTTAATAGTAAAGGATCTTCTAAATACCAATTATCACCACTCTAACCTCTTTAGTTTTTGATTTATGTCTCCTCATGAAAGGAATTCAGATCCTTTTCACTCCCCCCCCCAAAGTTATCCCCCCCAAAACGCGCTTTTCTTTGTTTTTAAAAGAGATCAAAATACCAATTTTCACGTCTGTAACAACTTTAGTTTTTATTAGATGCATGTATTCTCATACAATTAAGTCAATTAATTTTTTCAATCCTTTAACCCCCCAAACCCCCTTCATTGGATTTTCCGAGAATACGTGTTTGTTTACGTTTAAAGCAGATTCCAAAAGTCAAATTTCACGTGTGTAACATCTTCATTTTTGAGATATCAGTAGCCTAATTAAAAGAATTCAACACCATTTTCAGTCACTTTTACCCCCCCCCCCCCCCACTTCCCAAGTGGTATTTCCGAAAACTAAAAATACACGTTTCTTTATTTTTAATAGAATTAAAAAATTACCATTTTTCACTTCTGAAACATGTTAAGTTTTTTAAGATATACTGTAGAAATTCTCATTTTAAAATTTCACCCCTTTTCAGTTCCCCTTAAGTGGAGTTTCCAAAGACAAATCACCTATGATTCTTTTAACTTACAGGAGATTCCAAATACCCACTTTTTACGTCTGTAACATTTTACGCTTCTCAGATATTCTGTAGATATAGTCTTTCAAAAAATTCACCCCAATTTGCCACTCCTGTTTAACCGCCATTAATTGAATTTTCCAAAAGCAAAAATATACGTGTTTCTTTATTTTTAAAAGAGAACCCATTTACAAATTTTCAGTTCTGTAATAGCTTCAGTTTCTGAGATATATGTATCCTCATTAAAGGCATTCAACCCATTATTCACCCTTTTACACCCCTCCTATTGGGATTTAGAGAAAACAAAGGAATACGTGTTCCTTTATTTTTAAGGGAGATTCTAAACACCAATTTTTACATCCGTAAACGTTTAAAGTTTTAAGATGTAGACACACTCATTTTAAAAATTCACCCCCCATTATTTGGATTTTCCAAAAACAAAAAAATGCCTGTTTCTTTATTTTTAAAGTAGATCCCAAATACCAATTTTCAGGTCTGTAATATCTTCTGGTTCTGAAATATAAGTAGCCTCATTAAAGGCATTCAACCTCTTTTTCACCCTTTTCCACCCTTCCTATTTGGATTTTCCGAAAGCAAAAAATGCGTGTTTCTTTATTTTTAAAGGAGATTCTAAATACCAAATTTTACATCTATAAACTTTAAAAGTTTTGTGATATAGATACACTCATTTTAAAAATTTCATCCCCCTTTTCACCCCCCATTATTTGGATTTTCCCAAAACGAAAAAATACCTGTTTCTTTATTTTTAAAGTAGATCCCAAATACCAATTTTCAGGTCTGTAATATATTCAGTTTCTAAGATATATGTATTCTCTTTAAAGGCATTCAACCCAATTTTCACCCCTTTTCACCCCTCCTATTGGGATTTTCCGAAAACAAAAAACTACGTGTTCCTTGATTTACAATGAAGATTCTAAATACCAATTTTTACATCTCTAAACTTTAAAACTTTTGAGATATAGATGCACTCATTCTAAAAATTCACCCCCCTTTTCACCCTCGCATTAATTGGATTTTCCAAAAACAAAAAAAATATGTGTTACTTTATTTTTGAGAGCGATCAAAAGTACCAATTTTGAGGTCTGTAATATCTTCGGTTTCTGAGATATAAGTAATCTCTTTAAAGACATTCAACCTATTTTTCACGCCTTTTTAACCCTCCTATTGGGATTTTCCGAAAACAAAAAAATACGTGTGCCTTTATTTTTAATGAAGATTCTAGATACCAATTTTTACATCTCTAACTATAAAACTTTTGAGATATAGATGCACTCATTTTAAAAATTCACCCCCCTTTCACCCTCGCATTAATTGGATTTTCCAAAAACAAAAAAAATATGTGTTTCTTTATTTTTGACAGCGATCGAAAGTACCAAACTTGAGGTCTGTGATATCTTCAGTTTCTGAGATATAAGGTATCGGTATCCTGATTAAAGGCATTCAACCCCTTTTTCACACTTTTTCACCCTTTTCACCCCTCCTATTGAGATTGTCTGAAAACAAAAAAATACGTGTTTCCTTATTTTTAAAGAAGATTCTAAATACCAATTTTTTCATCTGTAAACTTTTTAAGTTTTGAGATATAGACACACTCATTTTCAAATTTCACCCCCCTTTTCACCCCCTTAGGGACGGAATATCCAAAAATCCTCTCTTTGCTAGCACCTACATTATAATATGAATATATCCTCAAAATTTCATTTCCTTATGTCCAGTAGTTTTGGCTCGGCGATGATGAATCAGTCAGTCAGTCAGTCAGTCAGTCAGTCAGTCAGTCAGGACAAGCTACTTTATATATATATAGATTTATTTATTTATTTATTTACTTATTTATTTATTTATTTGTTTATTTATTTATTTATTTATTTATACACCGATGTGAAGGGAATAGTAACAAATTTATCTCCCACTTATTAGGCTTAAAATATGATTTGATTGTTAAATAGATTTTTAGTACGGTGCTCGTGTTTAATACCAACGGATATCTATGGATTTACTTTCACAGGTGGTGACAATTGTGTGATAATAGAAACTAGTGGTAAGAATTACCACCTGCAGCTCTGTGGAGGAGGTTAATATGCACCCCATAATGGTCAGCTGTGCACCACGTACTGGCATCATGCTACATCGTGCGTCATTAGTCTAGGGTTAATTACCATCTCTGCCACACGACCTCACCAGCTAATATTATCTTCATTTTCGGTAATTGATTTGGCTTCGTGAAGAGGGATAAAACTGAGCGTTACACACATATAATTTGATTTGCGACTAAAAACATGCAAACTAGTTTTCCACTTCCGGAGAGACACAGGCCCACAGGATCACTCAGCCTACACCAGAAATTAGTACCAAGTTCATTCGTAGGAGTAAATTTGGCCGGGCATACAGCTATGTGTTCTATCGCACAAAATACCGAGGTTATGAGTAGTGGAAACTTTTACCTTCCACTGTTCCGAAGGCGTTCATTGGTGTACGGAGATGCCTTTGTGTCTTTTGTTTCTTGTTTCGAACAGGGCCTATGTATATGCAGGAACATTTATATTCAAATTGTAATTATAGTTGATAGTACATTTCATGTCCACCTCTTTGGTGTAGTGGTTAGTGTGATGATTAGCTGCCAACCACCGGAGGCCCGGGTTCGATTCCAGGATCTGCCACGAAAATTGAAAAATGGCACCAGGACTGCAACGGAGTCCACTCAGCCTCGGAAGGTCAACTGAGTAGAGGGGATTTAGATTCTCGCATCAGTCATCCGCGAAGTGGCTTTCCGTGGTTTCCCGCTTTTACTCCAGGCAAATGCCGGGATGGTACCTAATTTAAGGCCATGACCGCTTCCTTCCCTTTTCCTTTCCCATCCCTTCCATTCTTCCCATCGCCCACAAGGACCCCGTTCAGCGTAGCAGGTGAGGTTCTGTACTCCCGATTTGTACCCCAAACCAAATGTCTCACGCTTCAGGACACTGCCCTTGAGGCGGTAGAGGTGGGATCTCCTGCTGAGTCTGTGGGAGAAACCAACCTTCGAGGATAAACGGATAAAATGTAAATAATTTTTATATTTCCATAATGTGTGTAATACAAGCAATAAGCTCCCTATATTATATAAAGCCGGCCAATAGTCCTATTTAACTAAGAGAATGTCAAGATTTATGCTTTCGTTATTTTGTTCAACAATGACAACACAATTTGTCTAAAATACTTTGATCATTATTTGTGTTGTTATAGTGGCTGTAGTGATCTTTTCATGTGCAGCTCATCGGTTGAATGGTTAGTGTGACGGTCTTTCGTTGAGAAGGTGCCGGGTTCAGATCTCGGCTACTCTGGAGGTTTTAACTGTACATGTGGTTGCTCGTGGGCTGGGTATTTTAGTTTGTTCTAACATCTTTCTCCTCATATTAGCATGCACATGGCCCTACCAACCACTACAGAAACACGCAATATTTATTACACCCATCCACATAAGATTGACGTCAGAAAGGGCATCCAGTCGTAAAATCCGCCCACATCGGCTTATGCGGCACAGTTTCCATCACTGACCCTAGCAGTGTGGGAAAACTGGAAGTAGAAGAACAAGAAGAAGTTATTTGGCTTTGTGCAATAAATGAACGTCCCATTAACTACATTTGACGATTTTCAAATACGCCGAGGTGCCGAAATTTTGTCCCGCTGGAGTTCTTTTACGTGCCAGTAAATCTACCGAAACGAGGCTGACGTATCTGAGCACCTTAAAATACCACCGGACTGAGCCAGGAGCGAACCTGCCCATCTGGGGTCGGTAGGCAAGCTCCTCAAATGTCTAAGCCACTCAGCCCAACAATAATAATAATAATAATAATAATAATAATAATAATAATAATAATAATGAGGAGGAGGAGGAGAGAGGAAGAACAAGAAGAATACACGTATGTCTTAGGTACGGAGAACAAGCATGCTGAACGACTGCACTATGGATGACTTCATACAAATTTGCACGTAGAGTTTTGCTCTTCTGGAAGGCATACGAACTCTATAAAGTGCCGGGCTGAGCGAGTTAAAGCGCTGGCTCTCTCAGCCCAAGTTGGCAGTTTCGATCGTGGCTCTGTTTGTTAGTGCTTGGAGGTTCTCAAATATTGTACGTCAGCCCCGTGTTGGTAGATTTACTGTCATGTAAAAGAACTCTCGCTGGACAAAATTCTTGCCCCTCGGCGTCTCAGAAAACTATCAGTTAGTTAGTGAGACTCAAGAACAATAAAATTATTATTAATCTGCTGCGGAACATAATTAAACCTTTTAGTTTAAATATCAAATTGGTCACAAAAGACCGACATGAACCGTTTGTAACTGTCAAATTATCTTTTTCCTCTCTTCCAGTATCCAGCTACTTCTGTCGGGTTTGAACTGACAATCGTGGGATCCGCTGATCCACAAAGAGACATTTATGTGCAACCCACTCTCGCAACCTAAAATTTGGTGGTGTGCGTGCGTGCGCTGAAGTATAGCGGACTTTTTTCACTGAGTCCCTCATAAGTGTAAGGAAACCTATACTAACTCGTCGCAGAGACGTATGGGACCACAAAATTGTTCGACCTAGGACGAGAGAAAAAGCATTTTTTAAATACAGTACTAAGAGTTAAATACGTACGTTCGCGCAATTACATAATATGCCTTAGCTGAGTAGGATAAACACATGGATTGTAAATTTATATTGTGTACATTATAATTAGTTCACGTTTGTGTGTGAGTGTATGTATAGGTCGGTAGATGTATAGAGTGCTGTGCTCAGGTAAGATCGTCTTATTTCATCGACCTACAATGTGATCTATACAAAACTTTACCATTGTAATGACATATAATTTCCATCTGGAAGCCAATGTAAATTTAAAATTCAGTTAAATGACCTCAGTTTCTCTAAGAAAATCCTGATTGGTAACATTACCATACATCGTTGATAATTATGACTACTGTTGGCTATAATTAATTAATTAGTTTGCAGTCACTTGTTTTGCATTCATAATACGAACCTGCAGTGGGGTTTTCTCTCTTCGGCAGCGTGTTTTTATTCCAAAAAAATATCAGAAGACCAAATCCTTCATTGGATCACTACGGGAATTTCGAAGGTAATTCGAATTGCGCTGTGTTAAATCCAGCCAAACAATTTTATTGTTGGTGAGAAAGCTCGAGCGAGCGTTTAAACACACACCTGGAATGAGTCAAGAATGTGCGGATGATGTCCGAGGCCTGTTACTGACTTCACTAAAGAAACCATTGCACCAATTGTGTCAGGAGAGATCGCATATTTTTTCTGTAATTGGTTCTAGATTTATAAGTAATTATATTTTTTTGCTACTTGCTTTACGTCGCACAGTCACAGATAGGTCTTATGGCGACTATGGGACAGGAAAGGCCTAGGGGTGGGAAGGAAGCGGCCGTGGCCTTTTATTAAGGTACATCCCTAGCATTTGCCTGGTGTGAAAATGGGAAACCACGGAAAACCATTTCAGGGCTGCCGACAGTGGGGTTCGAACCTACTATCTCCGGAATACTGGATAGTTTATAAGTAATTAATCTTTAAAGAGTTTTCATACTCATAGATCATCCTGTGTTATCATTTTCTCTGCAATATTGGTACAGGAGTCTGTCCCTTATGTCAACAACCCACATTCCTTACCTCAACATTTAATTAATAATTCATATATTTAAAACTAGTATATTCATTTTCCGGTAAATATTCGAATGGTGAAGGAAGCATAATGCAAAGAACTCACGACTGAATTACCATATTTTGACTTTTCATTAGTAATAAACTCTTTTTGATCCACTTGTTATTTAAATTATTATTTTATGATACAGTGTATCCAGACTATACAAGCCCACACACAAGCTTGCGTGCATGGGATACACTGAAATGTTCATATTTTCTTAAAATATTTTATTGTGAATAATGCGATTAAAATAAAATAAAACTGAAAAACTGAAAAATGTATTTCCCCACCAGTCACCCGACCCGTTCCCTGCGACAATGGGAAAAATGATGAAGGGACAGCTGGTGAGCTGTCCTAATCTTTTGTACCACTGGCACTTAAATTTTCGACTTATCGCAATCCACAGTTGAAGAAGTACAGAGTATCATATTTTCAAACACAAAAAAGGTGTTTCGTACTGGCATATCACAGAGTTGTGTAACCGTTAGGGCTTTAATCGACGCACCAAATTAAGTATGAACCAGCTTTGAACACATCGGGCGACAAAATGAAACTGGCCCCAAAAATTGGGCAACAAAAATAGGCTTACATTAGGTATATCAAGGCAATATTACTTAATTTGGTTTCACAAACAGATGTACAGATGGAACATTTCGATGAGAACCGCCAGAAGTCACTTACCAGGCTTGAAGTCTAATCCTCTCTACTTTCATAAGATCACCGGCTGAATTCGTAGAGCAATATGGGTAATGGAATGTCCGATAAAGAAATAAAATAGGGACTATCTAAAATAATGAAAGTTGGATTCTATAATATGAGAGGAATATGCTAATATTTGTTAAATGGGAAGAATCTCCGTTCAAGTATATATTCTAAACATATTTATTATACTGATATGAACCACACAAATAATGTTGTATCTCAACATATGAGTAAAAGAAACAATTAAACTGATACAATTATGTACGTTATATGCCTTGTTTTCTTGAAATTGTCTTGGCATAATTAATCCTTGATGTACACCAATTCATTCGATCAACATACACTGATACATGATATTTAAAAAATGGATGTTGAATTTATTTGTTAAACTCTCGTCACAAATGGATATTAAATATGGTTCCGGTACCGAGGATCGAACTCGAGACTCCTGGGTAAGAACCAGATATCCTTCATGTGTTAGTCATAAATGGATATTAAATAGTATCCTTTGTCTACCGGTCATGATTTTGAGAAAAGAAATTATAACACAATATAAGCACATCTGATATACACACGAGATTGCATTGCCGAGTATCGAACATGTGATCCTTTGACCACGACAAATGTATATTTACATTGAACACTTACGATGAACATACACTCTGAACATATATGTGCGTATCCTGGGTTTACCTATCAAGTTAATATTTAAAGAAAATCAGTCAAAGCTGGAATCAAACCCATCACCATATCATATTTGGGAAATAATAAAACACACAGAAACATATATATATATATATATATATATATATATATAATATCAAATATATTTACGCAACACATCTTGAAGATATGGCTTAACCAAGCCATAATATCTGGTTAAATCTTCGCTCCAACATCATTCGAACCAACAGGCTTCGGCTTCCAAGGTAAAAATTTTTGGACTCCAATCAGAGGCTAAATTAATGCTTAGCACGAGAAGGGACCTATCCTTCACAAAATCTGGAAATTATCCATGTTACTTGCAACTTATAATTAGAATGGGATTGAGATTACTTTGGTAAATGAAAAGAGCTTGGCCCGTTAACATCGCTTTGCTAGAGACTGCAAAGTTTGCTCGGCCTACGGTCGACCAGCATATACCTATTCATCACAATAACAGCTGTGACTAGTCCTGGGTTGTGGATACCATAAATCTTCCGTCACCCTCCCTTTCATTTCTCTTACATATCATCTCGGCTCATTGTCAAGTATGCACTCACTTGAAAGCCATTATTTCTTATTACTCGTTATCTGGCTATATATTCAGCCCAATTTTATATCTCACAACAGCTATAATTATTTATTCTTCCTTATCACTCCAACAACAAAACATGTTACAGCTTCGCCCTCTCATGTCTTGGCATCGTATCTCAATCCGTTCATTTAATTCACAGAGAAAACCCCATTACTTTAGGTTATTTTATTCTCACAATTTCATATATAATTATAAATTAATTACACCTCGAGTTGGATCAACTCTAATGATTATCTAATATTATCCGGGATTACAAATACCCGAATCTCAAAGTATCATTTATATCCAAACTACTCTGAAGATCTTTACCAGACGAAGAAATATAAATCTAGCTAACTTGCCGTTCTTCCCAAAGATAGTTCATATAAGCTAAGAACTTTGAAGTCTATATAATAATTCATGCAAATGAATTTTGTTAAATATCAATGATTATCTTAAAAATCACTTGATGATCCTAACTAATAATAATAAATCTTTCCCAATCATACGCGCATAATGTTCCCTACATATTTAATATTTAATTATGACATTATAATATTTACAAATATTATTATTACTGGCATGCATCTCTCGTGTTTAGGGTATATTAAAGTATGTACTTAACATTTGGTGAGTAAGGCTTGCTGTCATCTAGGGTACATCTTAGATCTTTACACGAACATGATGAATATTATTGTTCCTAGTAGTCCTTGGTTCTTCTTCGTACGACGATCCATGACTCGAACTGCTGTTTTCTCAGTTGAATTTCGGGACGATCCTTGTAAAGCTAATTGCAGGCACTGAGGCGCGACTCTTGCAGGCTCCGAGTCTTGGGTTCGACGACCACTGACGAACATACAGAGAAATGGAGAATGAGTTATCAAATACTGTTTTATGCACTTTCAAAGGGGGCCTACTTGTAACAAGATCCACTCTTAAGTTCAAACAGATTAACATAAGTAGTGATACGTTTGTAAAAATCACTGTTCATTCCCTGACCGTCACACAGACTATCACAATGAATGTCCCTGGAGGATGCGAATATTAATTTTGTCAAGAACAGTTATTTAATTTTTGCTAAATGTCACTCGTTCTTAAATGTTCAAGAGCGGTGACAATTAGCCCCTGCATATATTAATTAACTGTCTCACCACGCTAAATAACCTGAAGTGTTTGCCCTCGTTGGTGATTGCACCATAAGTCATAATTAACTATCTTCGACGATTGTGATGTTGAAATGGCAAATTAAGGCTTCTATTCGGCAATTATGTACATTAACTTGTACCACACGGCTTATTCCGTAAAAATATTAAATCACATTGATGTGTTTCTTCAATGGCACAATACTTGATACACTGATATCCAAGTAACTGATATCCAAGTCCGCTTCTGATATGTTGGGCTGCCACTATACAGACGACAATTAAGTAACGTGTTACCACTGCAGCTACACGGATGAGAATGAGATACAGTGTCTCGGTCCAGGCTATATTTATAACCTTCGGAAAAATGGTCAGGGGGGAAGTGAAATATGTCCCTGTTGGAAATGACGGTCCGGTAATCGAAGTTTTTGAATTAAAGCTCATGACCTCTACTTTCTACTGAACATCTGTGAAACCAAAGCGATCAGTAGGTTATTCATAATTTCCAAAGCGTCCTTTTGGAAAATCATGCGTCATGTTTCATCATGCAATATCTCCCACTTTTTTCCACATGTTGTCAGATTTCAGTAGTCGCCTTTGATCTGCGTACTACTGTATGATAGGCGTCATTACTGATCCATATTTAAAGTATTGTGTTTATATGCATTGACAGTCAGCATAAAATACATTTGCTCGAATGAGACCTGATTTATAAATTTAGAAAAATTATCTCATATAGAAGTATTCTTCTTCTTCCTCTTTTTCGTAAATTATGGTGAAGTGGTACTAATGAATGCGGTGTTGAATTTATAGTGGGCATTTATTTTTCAACGGTTAACACACCTTAATTTGGCCCTGTCACAAAAAACCTCCATCTCCGTGCGTAGCGTTATCATCTCTTCTCACTCGCTCGGAAAGAGAGCGCGGTTTCAAGGTTAACAATACTGCGCTGTCTTCTTCTCGTCACAGCGTAGGGAAACTGCTCCCTCCGGACTGGCGCGTCGCGGATCATACCCCGGGTAAGCATACAGAATGCTAACTACTGCGTTATATGTCACAGGATGTTGCGGAAAACGGCATATATAATTAGCCAGACCTCCTAACATCTCCATGGCATAACGGTGAACGGTCACAGTTGGTTATATAAAGATTTACCGTCTTCTCAGTAAATCTTGAGGGATAATCGCTGATGACACGATCCCACTGGCAGGCGAAGAGGCGGAATAGCTTTTCTATTACAGGATTTACTCAGTGTGTAAATTTCAATTACCTAAATACAAATTTAAAACCATCAATTCATGATCACCAAGCCTTTAAATACCAATATACATATTGAAACAGGAACCATCCGGTTACGCCTGCTATTTCCCGTAATAGGTCTACACTGACTGAGCAAATGTCATGGGATAGCGGATCACTGATGCGCAGGTGTGTTGTCTGCGCACCACACGCCCCCTGTGCCAGAGGCAGTTGTATAGGATACCTTGTGAGCGGAGGCTTAGTATGTGACAGGTGTGACATGGAACGTCGTCGTGAGCTGACACCGTTCAAACGGGGTATGGTGGTCGGTGTCCGATGGATGGGAAGTGCGATTTCGGAACTGGTGTGGGAATTCGGCTTCATACGATCAACCGCGTCCAGGGTATATCGTGAATGATTGAATGTGGGTGTCACCGTCGACAACAGACGAACGACCGGCCGTCCAGCCACCCTCGATGACGGTGACCAGCGACATCTGAGACGGATTGTCAGTACTGGCAGACGAGCAACCTGCAACATATCACGGTTCAATTCAACACAGGCTGTGCTAGACACGTCTCCCAGTGAACAATCCGTAGGAACATGGGTTCTATGGGGCATGGGAGCCGGTGCCGTACACGGGTGTCCACTGTTAACCCAACGTCATCGGCCACAACGACGCGCATTTGTCGCCATTCACCAGGGATTGACACTGGAAAAATGGCGTAACGGGATATGGTCGGACGAATCACGATTTCAAATGCATCATGCCGATGGGAGGCACCGTGTATTGCGCAGACCATATGAAGCGATGGATCCCGCCTGCCTCGAAGGTGTGGTCCAGGGCGCTGGTGTCTCTGTTATGGTCTGGGGTGCATTTTCCTGGTATGAAATTGGCCCCCTAGTTTTTCTGGAAGAGACCTTGAATGGTACGCGGTATGTTGAGTTGTTCGCAGACCATCTCCCCCCATTTTTGGCCTTCCAGCTCCCAGACGGTTCTGCTGTGTTTCAAGATGATAACGCGCCGCCACATCGCTCCCACGTTGCCCGGGAATGGTTCCAGGAACATGCAGCGGAGGTCCAACGACTGCCATGGCCACCCAGGAGCCCCGATATGAACCCTATCGAGCATATCTGGGATGTCCTGGAACGCAGGCTCCGTGCCATGGATCCTGCACCCACGAACAGACCAGCATTTGCGGCCGCTCTGCAAACGATTTAGTGTCAGCTGCGTCCAGAGGACTACCAGGGACTTGTCGATTCACTTCCACGGCGTCTCACTGCAGTTCGCAGGGCCAGAGGAGGCCCCACACGCTATTTGGTGACTATCCCATGACATTTACTAAGTCAGTGTGGAGATTGCACGGCCTGTTTCGTAAGTTTAAATTGTGTGCGTTGTAGTCTGCGATGCAACTTATGCTGCTAGCGAGCTTGGCTGCAGTTTGCTAAGGCACGACCGCGACGTCACGGAACACGTGGCCTGCACGTCAGAAGGAATGATGTAGAAGCGTGTTTATATCTCCGCTTACTGATTATATAACAGCAAATGGATAACGGGATCGTGTAGCTTGCAATAACAAATAGCTCATGTTCAAATTTCAAGTCGGTAGCTGCATTAGTTGAGTAGATATTAAGATATTAAAATATCGGTTGATGTTCATGGCGTTCGTGCCCAGGGTCAAGCTTTTGTATAAAATGCGAGCATGAAAACTCAATGACACACAGTGACCGACAGCAGAGACCGGTGAAGGTCTGCTGCATGACGTAGTACCAGCGTGTGTGATTTAATTTAATGCGTGGAGTGCCAAGTTCCGAACGTCTACAACTTCGAACTCAGTATCAGCGAGGCACGGCCTGGGTGAGAACTTCGACTGTTTAAGCAGTATAACTTTAAATCATTCAAACACTTTAAGATTTTACGTTACTTGCTTGAATACACAAATGTCATACATTGGATATATTATTTTGTGCCGTATGCTACAGAACAGTCAGTAAACAACATAACTTAAAATTTAATGAGACGGGTTTACGTATTTGAACTTCTGCAAATGACCAGCTATTTAGGACTCTGTTTATTAAAATTACTTGCCCATTATTTCACGTAAGGGAACATAGACTGTGGAATTGAACATTAATACTTTATGGTATGCTAGATAGACAGTAGACAGTTTCTTAAAACTGCGTGCCCATTATTTCACTTGAGGTAAGAGAGACTGTGCAAGTCAATATTACATTATCGTGTGTAGATTGAATGTACAGACTCTGCTTAGAATTCAAGAACTGTATTCAAACTTACAGTCGGGAACGCAGTGCATTCAGCGTTTTGAACTTGTGCAGTTGGACAGTGATGCTTCGATCACATTAATAAGTGGAACCTTGGTTCAAAATATCATAAGTGAAATTTCCCTAGGAACGTTACACTTGTTAATTATGAACCGACGGTGCTAAAACACTCCAAGTGGCTTGTGCAATTTGACGCCACATGCATAGACTTAACCACCCGTATCATAATGTGAACTTTCGCCTATGGAAACGTGGTAGCTTCGGGGGATACGTGGTGATGGTGTTCCGCATCGTCCCCGGACGATGGTAACTGTCCCGGCATTCGCCTTAGTGCACGAGAATAGAAGACCAGGGAAAACCATTCTCAGGTCAGCCAACTGTGGGGATCAGCCCCTCTCCGTCTCCAGAATACAAAAGCGTAGAGCCACGGTAGATGGAGGTTTCCATCTATTCCGTTGATAAATAGGTTTATATAGTGTATCAGCGTTGTTTGAATCCCACGAGCATTAAAAAATAAAATCTTTACAAAAAAAGGCGTAGTAAGGCATGTACAAACATAATGAACCCTGTGATCTAGTCGTGATATCTTTACGTCAGCTATCCTGTACGCAGGATGGGCGTATATATAGTTTGGCGCCCAACATGCAAGCAGAAAACAACGTGGGACAGAAAGCAACATGGTGCATGTAAAGGATTAAAATTGATATAATATCTGGCACCAATTATAAAGAAAAATTAACATCCCAACGTGAAAGCGTTGATATAATGCCAATAACCAACCACGAAGTAATGGATAACAGATGTCAGATATGAACAAGAACAGAATTATTTGTTATAACAACAGTAGACAACATTGGAAAACGTTAGATAGGTATGGTAGGATAAATTATTAAATTTTATTAGGGCCACAGTTAGATGGTGGGGAATGTAATAGAAAAAATTAGTAATCACCACATTGAAATGGATAAAATGTTGGTAAAATAATAGGGACTAGGGTTGTTATGAAGGTCCGGAATGGTTGATATCTTTTAGTGGGGATGACTCCGGGTAGCCTACTCAATTGATTAAGAAATATGAAACTTGATGTAATATTTAGTATATAAGTTATATTTATAAGCGTAATATAAGTAAATAAAGTGAGATAGGAACCTTAACGAATATTACGTTTGTAAACATAGAGAAGGAAAATTTAAAACAAACGAGAGAGCAACTAGAAGAATATCTGAAGAATCAAGAAGAAAAACAACAAATACGGAACGAAGTAATAAAGAATAACCAAAATAAAATAGAAAAGACAAAGGAGCAAAAGGGAATGCTGGAAATTGTGAAAGAAATGATAAGGAATCAGAATGAAAAAGAACAAGAAATGATAAAGTAACAGGACGAGAAACAACAGAAATGAATCGAAGAAATGATAAAAGAAAGGCGAGAAGATCAGCAAAAACAAGATAAAGTTATGGATGATATATAAAACATACAGGATAAATTCGACAAGCAACAGGAGAGTTGGCAGAAGCAGAAGGAAGAAAATAAAGATTTCCAATTTTTGATTGTGTTCTTTAAGATTTATGTCATGTTTGATGTTTGAATTCGAGAGCGGGTTCTGCCTCGTGGTTTTGTCATCGGGTTCAGTGCGATGTGGGTTTGATTCCGGACCGGACATCTGTTTAATTTTGTTGTTGGTTGTGGTATTGTCTACTAGTGCTAGTTATTCTTTTGTTCATTAATTAGGACTGTAGTTAATTAGTTAGGCGACCACAAAGTTGTCTCCGATTTTTGCGTAGATAGTGTGTTTTTTCTAATAGTGAAGAAAATATTTGATGAGAACCGTCTCATTTACAAGGATATTCCTGTACTTAAGAATATTTCAAATTAATGTGTGTTTAATGATCTGTGTGTATTCGTCGTCATATCGTACACGAAAAG
The DNA here is from genome assembly GCF_040414725.1 of Anabrus simplex. NCBI lineage: Eukaryota > Metazoa > Arthropoda > Insecta > Orthoptera > Tettigoniidae > Anabrus > Anabrus simplex. Next base: position 580,027,756 of record NC_090266.1, on the reverse strand, counting down.
AAAGTTCAAGTTGATATTTTTTTAATGAACGGAGTCATATCTACGAGTGTATGTATTCACTCCATCAGACATTGTACAGTTTGATTGTAGTGATATTAAGGGTTACAGTGAATTTATTTATGTGTTTTATCAAGGTGTATTGAATATTGTTTTAAAGTTTGTCTGATTATCATTTGCCGAAGTTGAATGCATCCTAGTTTTTTCTCCGTTCACTTATGCCTTTAAGTTTGTTTTAGTGTTGTACTTTGATATTATGCCGCGAACGCACCGTGGCCCTGGGAGGCCGAAGGTTGTACTCTATGGAACGGAGGAAATGCTGTTGATCCTTGCACCGTCGGAAGAGCTTTTGTTCACCCATCAGTTTGGAGTTTACATTTCTTCGCTTTCTATATGAGGTGGCATTTGACTCTAGACAGAAAGGGTCCAATACCATCGAACGCCTTGGGGTCCGGTCCCGTATGGCGATAGCCCAGTTTGGGGGTAATGTTGCCGTTCTGTGATTCTATGGGGCAATGGCGTGGGTGGTATGGTTCCAGTACTGACCGTATGATTATAAAATCTCGCATAAGAACTCCAAACACGCCCATTGCCCAACAGCCCAAGAGGGCCAGGGCCAACCCAGCGACCGCCGCTCATCTCGAAGGTTTGCAGAATACGAGGCGTCCTGTGGTCGGCACGACGAAACATCTCGGCCGTTGAGCTAGAAGATGGATAAAATTTGAGATGGAAGTGGATATGAACATTCTTACTAACAATTCTGCAATAATGACATTTCTTACGTACATGTGAATTTTTCATTTCTAGGTTTTCACAGTTTCTACAACCATACTTCATGCAGGAATTAAACGTAGCTGTTCTTGTTTTTTTGAGCCAATATCAACAAACTCATCTTTAAGTCTTTTAATGTTGATAGGATAAAAAAATCATTATAAAAGTAATATTTTACCGAGTGACACATTGGCACATCAGAGATTCAGTGCTACGTCGAATTGATGCATGAATCAATACTAAATGAGAGCATTTGAAACATCTTGTTTAGGAACGATTTTCATGTGGTGTACTGGTATGTTCTGTTACTGTGTGTTTCCCGTGATTAATTAATTATGTAGAATTGCAGAAAATGAGTTCTAACGTGGAAATGAAGCATTTCCGTACCCGTACCCATATAACATATTCTCTTTTTGTATGGGTGAGGAATGTCCCCGAAATCTTCGCCTAACCTTATCGTTACACCCTATATATTACTCAGCCATATATTTGGGAACTTCGTTATTATACTAGCACTGAAATGATTTCCTCTGTCTGCTATATAACCTATTGAATGGTGTTTCTAAAGTTTTCCATATTAAAATTGATATTGATAATAATAATAATAATAATAATAATAATAATAGTCATGGTAATAATAATATTTTTGCTATTTGCTTTACGTCGCACCGATACAGATAGGTCTTATGGCGACGATTAGACAGAAAAGGCCTAGGTGTGGGAAGGAAGCGGCCTTGGTCTTAATTGCCTGGTGTGAAAATTGGAAACCACGGAAAACCATATTCAGGGCTGCCGACAGTGAGGTTGGAACCCACTATTTCCCCGATGCAAGCTCAGAGCTGCGCGAACCTAACCGCATGGCCAACTCACCCGGTAATAATAATTATAACAATAATAATAATAATAATAATAATAATAATAATAATAATAATAATAATAATAATAATAATAACAGTGTCATATGTTTAATTGTTCGTTGTATTACTATCACTTTTATAATCATCCGAGTTCCTTCATGAATGAAGGGGTTCTTAATGTCTGTGAATGCCTACTTATTACATGGAGAGTTGATCAAGTAGGGAAGCATTGGAAGACAAGTGTTATACAAACCCAGAGTTTCGATCTGTGTCATTCATAACTAACGTGAGTAATTTCCGAAATGTAAAATATGACAATATGACCAAACTATCTAATAAACTTCCATCAGCTCTAAGTTATTGATGGTAAAGTTTGAATTACATGATTAGTATTTAATGCAGGAGGGTCAATTCAGTCTAATGTCAGCAGATTCTGGCAAGTTGCCAGTTACCTGTTAGTGAGTGAATGGCCCTTGTACTAATCAGCCAGCCTGCACAAGCAGTTTGGTATAAAGTCGTGTTCTGAACTGAAATGAAGGTTCAGCTCAGCTTTGTCAATCTAATCAGGCCCCTTCAATGATCTGTATTCCATTATGAGGACAATATTGACGATTCGCAAACACTTCAATGCTGGGCGTTGAAAAACTAAGGTAAGCAGTCCAAGTTTGAATCAGACTGTGTGTCTTAAGCAGTTGAAGATCTCTCCCTTCTAGAAGTGATACGTAGATGTATCAATTTTGCTGTACTATGAATTTCATTTTGCACACCAAAATTTGGCATTCTAGGCGTATTATTCGGAAAGCTATACGGGATGAAATTCATATAATTAAATAAACAATGTCATCCTCAGACCCAAAGTTCACATGTGAGGACAAAACACATTTTAAAATTTGAACATCAATTTCATTCGAATTTTCCAATAATTCAGTTCTTGTTGACTGACTGATTGTTAACATTCTGCCAAAATGTTGTGGCTTTTTACCTGGGCTTAATGTTATAATAGTTACGATGCCATGTAAAATTTCCGGGTAGAACCTATCACTAAACGGCTGATTTGGGAGTCTATCTTCCTGCAGGCACAGAGTCGGACTCAGAATCTTTTGGTGAATAAGGTGAACAAAATATTTTAATTATTTCTGAAGCAAATCTGAATATGAGTACTAATTCGTCCACATACATTGGCATTATGACAGAAATGGCACGTACTTAGGATCACACATTTCATTGAGACGATTTTGCATGCGACTTCTGGTTACAGGAGATAAACAACTACTACTGCGGCCATCCCTAGTGGATATATAGTAAATCCAGGAAGAAAGGTCTGATAACGAAAGGGTTACACCTAAAAAATAAATGCATTTTCGAGATTTTACCATTAATGTACAGCTAACTTTGATAAGGAAGTTTAAAAAAGAAAATCCTTATAGTATTTACTTTTCACTGAGAGGGAGAGATATGTACCAGAAACGCACGGTACATGCCGTATTTATTAAGAGCAATTTATAATTACCACGCACGCTGAGAACTCCAAGCTCGCTGTGTTTACACCTGCCAGGACGAGGTAGGGAGCGAGTGAACAGCTGCGCGTGAGGTATATGAAGGAGCAAGGCAGTAAGCCCGCCCAACTCGTCAATCTACCTCGTGGTGGGAAATGGATGCACCTGGAATCCATGAGTCATGCATTCGAGAATTTCCGATTCAAGAATTTACAAACGATTTTTAATAATGGTCGTATCGTATTCTATAGCTAATCACAAGAAAGTCTCTGTTGTCAAATCTGATAAAAATCCATGGGGAAAATCCACTTTGAAATAATCACGTTATAATAGGATGTTTAGGACTTGGCAGTATAAAAGACTCAGCGATAGACAGACAGTATTAGGCAAAGCCCTGCCTCATCAGACCCTCTGTTATTCTGTCCATCGGAAAGTAAAGTCAAGTGACGACGTGGTGATTGTAATATGCGACTTGTAGGCCTATATTTTCACGCCGAGAACTGAAGTTAGTATAATTCTCGACCTTTGAAACTTAATGTTTCTTCGATCAAAAACCAAGTGAAGTGTTTGATTTATTTCGTTGCTGTGCAAGTGTTAGAATATAATTTAATATTTCAGTAGGCCTAACGGTGATGTTGGAAGTGTTTGAGATATCTCATCGTTATAACACAAGTGCTTGCGTATTTCTTGCCATTCAACACTTAAGTGCTCCTTGACTAGTGATAAGTTTTGAGTATGATAAACTGTGTCAACCGCACTAATTAAAAAACGAGCGACTTGAACTGATAATCCATTACGGTGTTAATCTTAACTGGATTCGAGCTAATTTCTGCGCATAATTGTACACTGACTGACAGTGACAATGCAACACCAAGGAGGAGTGGTTCGAAAGGGATGAAAGTTGGGGAAAAAACAGAGACGGCACGGATGAATAAATGATGTTTATTTCAAGCCGATATGCAGGTTACACAATGCGCACGGCATCGACTCAGTAGGATGTAGGACCACCGCGAGCGGCGATGCACGCAGAAACACGTCGAGGTACAGAGTCAATAAGAGTGCGGATGGTGTCCTGAGGGATGGTTCTCCATTCTCTGTCAACCATTTGCCACAGTTGGTCGTCCGTACGAGGCTGGGGCAGAGTTTGCAAACGGCGTCCAATGAGATCCCACACGTGTTCGATTGGTGAGAGATCCGGAGAGTACGCTGGCCACGGAAGCACCTGTACACCTCGTAGAGCCTGTTGGGAGATGCGAGCAGAGTGTGGGCGGGCATTATCCTGCTGAAATAGAGCATTGGGCAGCCCCTGAAGGTACGAGAGTGCCACCGGCCGCAGCACATGCTGCACGTAGCGGTGGGCATTTAACGTGCCTTGAATACGCACTAGAGGTGACGTGGAATCATACGCAATAGCGCCCCAAACCATGATGCCGCGTTGTCTAGCGGTAGGGCGCTCCACAGTTACTGCCGGATTTGACCTTTCTCCACGCCGACGCCACACTCGTCTGCGGTGACTATCACTGACAGAACAGAAGCGTGACTCATCGGAGAACACGACGTTCCGCCATTCCCTCATCCAAGTCGCTCTAGCCCGGCACCATGCCAGGCGTGCACGTCTGTGCTGTGGAGTCAATGGTAGTCTTCTGAGCGGACGCCGGGAGTGCAGGCCTCCTTCAACCAATCGACGGGAAATTGTTCTGGTCGATATTGGAACAGCCAGGGTGTCTTACACATGCTGAAGAATGGCGGTTGACGTGGCGTGCGGGGCTGCCACCGCTTGGCGGCGGATGCGCCGATCCTCGCGTGCTGACGTCACTCGGGCTGCGCCTGGACCCCTCGCACGTGCCACATGTCCCTGCGCCAACCATCTTCGCCACAGGCGCTGCACCGTGGACACATCCCTATGGGTATCGGCTGCGATTTGACGAAGCGACCAACTTGCCCTTCTCAGCCCGATCACCATACCCCTCGTAAAGTCGTCTGTCTGCTGGAAATGTCTCCGTTGACGGCGGCCTGGCATTCTTAGCTATACACGTGTCCTGTGGCAACGACAACACGTTCTACAATGACTGTCGGCTGAGAAATCACGGTACGAAGTGGGCCATTCGCCAACGCCGTGTCCCATTTATCGTTCGCTACGTGCGCAGCACAGCGGCGCATTTCACATCATGAGCATACCTCAGTGACGTCAGTCTACCCTGCAATTGGCATAAAGTTCTAACCACTCCTTCTTGGTGTTGCATTTGCTCTGTCAGTCAGTGTATATAATTGCTTCTAAGTATTATTCAGTGATTTAGTTATTTTATTGACTCGCTGTATTAAGAGTGACTGACTTGTTAATATTTATTTCATCGCTATTAGCAATGTTGTACAGATAAACTCTTTAATGGCTCTTTTATTGTGTCAAGTGCGACTGTATTAATTCTACGATGTGGCAAGTAACCACAGTCAGTATACAGCATGTGAACTGTGCTTAGTTTATATAGTTTTTCAGTGGTAAATACCCGTAAACACTGTTACATCATTATTTCATTTTTAGGTAACACTTTCTTTTCTTAAATCAACGCTATCTGCATTTTAAACTTTAATATTTTGAAGTGACATTCATTAATTTCTATCTGCAAGTGTCAGGTGAAGTTTGTTGGCATATTCCAAACAACGTGTTGTCTGCCTATATAAATTAAAGGTAGTACTTAGGCAAGTTTATGTAACAAATGATTGAGAACGTTTCGGGGAAATGTGATACTGTGGACAATCGTATAAAGCTAAACCACGAGTGATTACCCCGCATCAAGATCGCCGTAGACCTCCGAGAAATTCCAGACCTTCAGGTACGAGGTATGACTTCGATTCCGTGGTGGCCAGTGGACTTAGGAGCATGAGTCCAATTCCATGGTGACGAGAGAACCCTGGAGTACTAGTTGCCTGGAGAACCATTCTAGAAGACGATTCATGAGATGGCAGTTCACCGTACCAAGGTGATATGGATTTCGAACTTGGTAAAATTTTGAATAAACCAAGGGTTCAAAGTACATCTTCACTAATTGTAGATAGAACCTATCCTCCTGTACCAAGCTCTAGCTATTTTTGCCTAGGAAGTGCCTTGAGAACTTTAATTCATGCTTTTTTTCACATAACAAGATAATACGGGCTACCATTTACTGGTACGATATACAGTATACTGTGTCATTCACTCCTAATTTTAAAAAATCAGCCGACGTGTTTCTACTTTTATAGTAGTTGCTTGATTTTTTATATATTTTATTTTCTTTCAAATTTTCATATGAAACAGCAAAAGGACCTATCAGCAATAACTTACTCATGATTTGACTACATACTTTTTCACACCAGTTAGGCATTAATCGTAATGAATGTTGAATACGTTAGCCAATTGTAGAATTTCACCTTCTCTATCGATTTTGTCATATATATAATATTTAGTTCGATACAAATCAGGCTGTACAATTGGACAGTATCATTCTTCCCTTCATTTTGTGTTACAAGATGATTTCATCATTGGCATTTCTCTTCCCAACGCTATTATTGTCCAGTATACAGCAGTGTAGTCCGCCTCTGTGGTGTAGTGGTTAGCGTGATTAGCTGCCACCCCCGGAGGCCCGGGTTCGATTCCCGGCTCTGCCATGAAATTTGAAAAGTGGTATGAAGGCTGGAATGGGGTCCACTCAGCCTCGGGAGGACAACTGAGTAGAGGTGGGTTCGATTCCCACCTCAGCCATCCTGGAAGTGGTTTTCCGTGGTTTCCCACTCCTTCTCCAGGCGAATGCCGGGATGGTACCTAACTTAAGGCCACGGCCTCTTCCTTGCCTATCCCTTCCAGTCATCCCATTCCTCCACAAGGCCCCTGTTCAGCATAGCACGTGAGGCCGCCTGGGCGAGGTACTGGTCATTCTCCCCAGTTGTATCCCCGACCAAGTGTCTGAAACTCCAGGACACTGCCCTTGAGGCGGTAGAGGTGGGATCCCTCGCTGAGTCCGAGGGAGAAGCCGAACATGGAGGGTAAACAGATGATGATGATGATACAGAAGTGTATCGTTGATCGCAGAATTAAATACATGAACCTCAAAGCTATATTTTGGTCATTAATACTCAAGTATCTCTTTGAGTGCCGGGAGCAGTTTATCTCAAGCAACCTCTATTTAAGTTCTTACTTAGGTCAGTCTCGTCTGGATGTAAATATTGTGCTGTCGCTGTGAATATGACATTATTTCACAGAAAATAAGTCCTGTCTTAAATGTCTTTCATCTGAATGGAAAAGAAAATATCATGAATTTTCAGTACACAATTTATTTATTCCTTATTACACACCCCTGAGTGAATTTTCTCTCTCTCTCTCTCTCTCTCTCTCTCTCTCTCTCTCTCTGTCTTCTATCTGTAAATGGCCTTCCAGTCCACTTTCCTATCAATCTTCCTCCCCGTCGTTGTGGTTCTGCTATGTCACTGCTTCTTTTCGCTGTGCTCCTCCCTCCACAGTTTTTTCCCTACAAGTTCTCCCCTTTCCAATTAATATCCCTTTCCAATCCTTGTATCTGCCTCGCAGAGTGGCTTATACGCCCTCAGCTGTTTTTCTGGCTTGTATATGCCCTCTCACAGCAGGAATACCTATATCCCAAGCTCTCCGTTCTTTATTTACTTTACTTCTCCCTTCAGCGTGCCCCAGGACATCTAGGAAAATCTAAGTTCGAGAAAACTGACCTCTTCTTATAGACTCAAGGTGGTATCATATATTATGACGATTGTGAAGTATACACTTACTTGTAGCAGTGGCAGACTTTTGTGAGTTTTTTTTTTTAATGAAAATGTTATCTTGGATGTTTTATCCACATATTACAATACGGTGATGAATTCTCTAACAGAAGTTTCTCTGTACAAACATTATTCTGAGTAATCAAATCTCTTGCAGACCAAGGAGTAATATAGTTTGAATTCTTGATAATGGTTATATAATTTATATATAATTGAAATCAATATATGGACTTTCAGCAGTATTTAGGGCGAAATGATGATGATGATGTTGTTTTAAGGGGCCTAATATCTAGGTCATCGGCCCCTGAGGTTCGAAATATTACCTACCACAATATTATTCAGATTTACGTCGAAATAAGTTTCTTATTGTTAGGAAATCCCCTTACTCCAAACAGAATATTCTGAAGAAATTTGAGAGGCCCGTATAACAGTATTCACCGGTACGTTAATGAACTTCCTTTTAGGGAAAACTTCCAGTACTGCAGCAAGCATCTCTTCACATTCATAGCAACGGAAGAGCCGTTTAACTAGTGGCAGTATTTAATCATTCAGTTTTCAAACCAAACGTGAATTATGAAACTCTTAAAGAATACTCGTTTGGCGTTTCTTCTTGGGTCTCTTTTCCTTCGAATTCGTCCCTAATTCTAAAAACACTCAGTTTAAAATAAAACTATGTTAATGATTTTATTACTATTATTATTATTATTATTATTATTATTATTATTATTATTATTTCCATCATAATTACAAAGCTTCAGACGAATCACACTGATGCCCACAGCTACCGCACAGTAATAATTTTGTTTGTATTTCGGCGAATTTTTGTCACTGATGACTAGTTGGTTAGAAACGTGCTATAATAATTTTATATGTTTCACGTCAATTGTAAGGTATTAATTGGGTAAGAGATGAGACTAACTTAGTTTTAATTTAGGAAATAAAATTAAAGGATGTTGAAAAATGAAGAAGTTACTAAAAGATTAACGGCAGTTTTCCACGATGCCTAATGCGAAATCGAATAACGAATGCTAGGTTATTGCCGGCCTCGCGGTCTATTGGAAGCAAAATGAATGCCGAAAACTTTCAGGCTCTTTTCGGTAAGTTCATATTGCAACTTAAATTCTGCTAAGACGAACGTAAAATTGAAATCACTTCCAATAAATACGACTGCATTGTTGAATCAAAAATCAAACTTGGAAATTAATTCAAAAGGAACCAAAACCAACAGGAATCGGAATTAAATGAAGTGGCATATGTACAGTTTAAGCTAGAATAGGGTCAATTAAAGTTAGTACAGGAAGTGTTCTTCCTTAAAGCGAAGTTGAAGAGTAACGTCGTGCTGGAGATGAAGCAGTCTGTCTCAACGCCTTAGGTAATGGTGTCCGCAGTTGGAGATCTGAGGGAAGAAGTGAGTGACTCCTGCGGGGGAGGACGACGGCCACGGAGTCTCGAAGAGAGGTCACCAGCAGTCATAAGGTCTCCAGCGTCTTGAAGGTGGAACCCTCACTTTACAACTGGACTATTTCATGGAGTATGTTACGGATCCAGTTACAGACTGTCCAGGAGCACCACGGATTGTCGTCGGAAGAGAGAGCTGGACACCTGATGCCGGACTACACGGACAGGTGTTCGAAGTACTACTTAGCCTCCAGCCGGATGCCTACGATGAGAATGTAGTGGGAATGCTTAACGGACCACCAGCTGAATGCCACCCAACATGTTTAGCTACAGAAGAGGAACCAGCGCGCCAAAGAAACTTCGCGAGAATTCGCCCCCTGCGTCGAATGACTAGCCCACATGGGCCTGAATGTGCTACACTAGGATAACACCTAGCGCAAGTTCCCCGACGCTGCCACATGGCACGGCTTCGTGCTTGGGAGGGAGAATTCCTCAAGGATGGAGGCAGTGATGGTGATAGCACCGCCGGAGAGGCCCCCAAAATGAACCCGAACCGACAACCACCGAACGAGAATTCTTCCTGGCCAGGATGCTCGTCACTGCGCGAAGTTACGTGCGGTACGAGCACCGAATTCGATATCGCGGGATCGGAAGGAATCCAGTAAGACCGGGATTGTGATATATGAATCAGTCATGTGCGTCTTACCGTTTGAAGTTTAGTATATAATAAGCTACCCACAACGGTTCGCTTGCGGTCATTGGCTATTGGAGCGTGATGTGACACAGATACCTGCTCTATGATTGCGGGAGCGCTTTCCAAAGAAATTTAGTGATTGCGGTATATTTTAAACAAACAATTATTAGATCTTGTGTCCCTTATACCTGATCAAACAGGCATTGTAAATAGTAGATAACTAACACTATAATGTAGGTACAATACAAGAGCTAATCGTGTCACAAGACCGTGGTTATTGCTAGTAGGATGTTAGTGGCCACACTATGCTATTGAAATCCAATAAGATATTCCTATTTAAACAAAACTGAGCATTAAATATGACCAATAAACAAACAAGCGAACAAAAGAACGAACAACCAGTTCCATTATGATATCTTACCTTAACTGGTAAGTTTCTTCATTTTATTACCTTCTTGACTTTCACCTCCATAACGTTGACACATTTGCTTCCACTTCTTACCATTTCCTCACGGTTATTTAAAAATTTTATACGAACATTTGTCCTCATTTTCACAAATGTGGCTACCAGATCACTACCTAAATTAGGATCATTTGCACATATTAAAGAAACTAGGTTCTGTACTACTCCCAACCCTTTTCGGACTTTAAGTCGCTGATAAGAATAAAAACGTTTCTCCATATCTCGTACAGTTTGTAACCTCTCAGCTATTGGCTTTGTAAGATCACCGTATGGCAGATTTCGAACTCAGGACCCCGAACAATACGTATTGCCGTATGTTCCTCCTATGTCTATTTGAGAACGTAAGTGTAGATGAGTGCTTTTGTGATTTTTAGCCATTCAACCTACAATGTAATTCAAACCTTCGACATCCATTTCAGTGCCAGTTTCACCGCCTGAAGTGTCATATTTGCCTTCTTCAAGATAGCTTCAATCAAGAAAATATTCTAACTCACGACAATTTATTCCATACTTCCTGAGCATTGGTGATGAGATATATTGATTATAGGTTTCTGTTCGCGTGTTCTGTGTTTCTCTATTTTACTGGAATTTTTTCCGAGAATAATCATCCGAAGATGATAAAGAGCATTCAGCGGTGTAGTGGGGTCGTATAATCCCCCTCGAGGATGGATGTAGGAAAAGGAATTCTCGAGTTAATCTAGGATCAGTCGGTGGGTTAAAATGTTATTTATCCCTAGAATCTGAACTTCTGAGATCAGATATTTCAAGCAGGAGATAGTCACAAGTGTAGCTTTCTGGAACACTCACTTAACTTTTTTCCCCTCACAGGTCATACTGTTAATAACGCCACACATTTTATCCAAATTTTCGTCTCGTAGTTTTAACTGAAGACCAAACGCATTTTTTCAAGAGACTTTAGAAATTTTCAGACTGTAGGAATTCTCAAGATCGTACCAATTATTAACAGTTTCACTGAATTCACTTGTGCTTTCAGCAAGAGTTGCATGATCTCCTAATTTGAAATGACGTAACGCTGTAGCTACACAGTGTGGCATTAATTCTGCAGCTTTGCTTAAGTTCATCCTCTTTGTGCCCCTACAGTTTAGATGACTGATATCGATTTTGTGGCATGCTTTAATTTCGTGGCTGTCATTCTTGACCAGAGCTTCCACAGGTTACTTCGAGGCAACTTTACCATCAGAAAATTCGAAGCCGATGTCGGGAAACAAGTTCCTATTTAGTTTCAACAGGTGCGGGATATCTGCAAAAAAGTGCACTTCTTCTGACATTCGTGGGTCCGTCATATGACGTTTGGAGGGATCTTTCCTGGTTTTCACCCAGCCGTTATTGCACATAGCAACCGTACACCTCGTACCAGGCATGTTTATATGCAACCCGAGAAAAATCTATTCAAGTCAAACAAAAAATAACACGGGCATAAGTAGCAGATATTCACCGCAAGGACTAGTCATAGAAAGCATCATGAAACTATAAAATCAAAACTGCAACTGACCTGCACATGTTAAAGAAACTCACACACTACTCACATAGAAATTTACTGCACAGACTTTTAGCGAAACTGGCGTTCAAGGTTACTAATCTTGGCGGTGGTAGATTGGCTGACGTCATAACCGGGCGTAGCGGGAGATCTCCGAAAGCAGAAAACCCTGTTCTGAACAACCTGCAGCCACAGGAAGCATACCGTGGGGTGGACAATAGGAAAGTCATCGGACTTTCGAGCACAAACACAGGGATGCGCGGGGTGAGCATTTAGGAGGGGATATTTTAACGATGTCCGCTATTTTGTTGTAAAAATTTCGGGCTGGGCAAAATATGTCAGTTCCACTTTAGGAATTCAAACTGTATATTGCTGTGCAGTCAGCCAATAAAGAACGAGCCAGACACTCAAAGCCAGCCCTTCTCTGTCACCAAACAGTCATCGCACTGAAGACCGCCCGACACTGCAAATAAGACCTAGAAAGTGAACCCAGATCATTCCGAATCGAGAGGACTCTAATGACTTCTTCATTCAGCAAGTACATCGCGGGGCCGGCTCTCCAATTTAAGATGGGGTAGACGAGCTCAAGGTTTCCTCAGTCAGACTTGAGGGCTATATGAGCAGTGCAGTGCAGTGAGTGTTCTGTTCATGGAACTGATCCTATGGTCCTGTTCTGTTTGTCGTCACGGAGTTGAGTGTATCGTATCCAGCTGCTGTGGAGTGAACGTTGTGTCTCTGGCGCCGTGTGGGAGAGTTTGACGAGGGACTGGAAAGGGACAGTGAACGAAAACACTTCTATGTGTACGGACAGAGTACGACGTACAGAAATGTGATACGAGATTATGCGCAAGCTGTGAACCATGGGCAACGGTTGAGTGACCTAGTAAGTAGTCCTAAGAGTCAGAATACCAATTGCTACGGAATGGAAGTGGCCCTCTTTGTGCTTAGGTGGATAGGACTGTAAAATCCACCGATAGTCGATAACCCATTAGAGGAGAGATCCTCACTTGGACTAAGTGTAAGTATGGTAGCACCAAGTTTCATGAATTTACCGAGCTCAGAGCATTTTAAGCAAGCCTCGGACCTACGGGAGTAACGGAAACGGACAGTGTTTTCGGTAATCCAGGTGAAGTAATAACAGATCCCAGGACATCACTAGACAGGTGGAGGGAATAATTTGAAAATCTTCTCAATGTGAAAGGAAATCTTCCTGATGGTGTCGCAAACAACAGAGCTCATGGGAAGAAGGTAAATGATGTTGGTGGATTTACGCTTGTGGAAGTGGAAAAGGTGGTAAATATACTCCAGTTTCCTAAAGGAGCAGGAATAGTTGAAACTTGACCTAAAATGCTTATGTGTGGTGGAAAGGCGGGAATGAAATGGCTTTATTGGGTATAAGATTAGCATGGAGTGTTGGTAAGGTGCCCTCACATCGGACAAAAGCAGTAATTGCACCTATGTATAAGCAAGGGAACAGGAAGGATTGCAACAACTATCGAGGCATATCATTGATTAGTATGTCAGGAAAATTATTCACTGGCAGCTTTGAAGAGAGGGTGCAATCAGTGGTTGAGAGGAAGTTGGATGAAAACCAGTGTAGTTTCAGACCACAGAGGGGCTGTCAGAATAAGATTTTCAGTATGCGCCAGGTAATTGAAAAAGGTTACGAGAGGAATGGACCGTTATGTTTATGTTTCGTAGATCTAGAGAAAACATATTTCAGGATACCAAGTAAAAAATGTTCGCCATATTGGGGGACTATGCGATTAAGGGTAGATTATTAAACTCAATCAAAGGCATTTATGTCGACAATTGGGCTACAGTGAGAATTTATGGTGGAATGAATTCTTGGTTGAGGATCCTTACAGGGGTTGGAAAAGGCTGTAATCTGTCACCCTTGTTGTTCGTTGGTTAATGGATCATCTGCTGAAAGGTATAAAGTGGCAGGGAGGGGTTCACGTAGGTGGAAATATAGTAAGCACTTTGGCTTATGCTGACAATTTGGTCTTAATGGAAGATTGTGCCGAAAGCCTGCAGTTTAATATCTTGGAAATTGTAAATAGGTGCAATGAGTATGGTGTGAGTATGGCCTTTCGCAGACTAAATTCATGTCAGTAGGTAAGAAGTCCAAGAGAACTGAACGCCACATTTGTGATACAAATCTGGAACGGGTAGATAATTTCAAGTATTTAGGTTGTGTGTTCTCTCAGGATGGTAGTATAATAAAAGAGATTGCATTCAGTAACAATAAAGCTAATGAAGTGAGCACGCAATTACGATCAACAGTATTCCGTAAGAAGGAAGTCAGCTCCCGGACGAAACTATCTACACATAGGCCTGTTTACAGACCAACTTTGCTCTACGGGAGTGAAAGCTGGGTGGACTCATGGTATCTTATTCGTAAGTTAGAAGTAACGTACATGAACGTAGCGAGGATGATTAGTGGTACAAACAGGTGGGAGCGATGGCAGGAGGGTAGTCGGAATGAGGAGATAAGGGCTAAGTTAGGAATGAACTCGATGGATGAAACTGTGCGCATAAACCGGCTTCGGTGGTGGGATCATGTGAGGCGAATGGAGGAGGATAGGTGACCTAGAAGAATAATGGACTGTGTTACAGAGGGTAAGGGAAGTAGAGGGAGACCAAGAGGACGATGGTTAGATTCAGTTTCTAACGATTTAAAGATAAGAGGTATAGAACTAAATGAGACCATAGTACCAGTTGCAAATAGGGGATTGTGGTCACGTTTAGTAAATTCACTGAGGCTTGCAGTCTGGACGTTGAAAGGCATAACGGTCTATAGTGATGATGTATGTATGCACTAATAATAATAATAATAATAATAATAATAATAATAATAATAATAATAATAATAATAATAATAATAATAATAATAATAATAATAATGGGAGCACTCAGAAAAAATACCTGAATGCTAAGTTCAGCAGGACGCACGCCGACGGTAGATTACCGTTATTACGCCAACTTGCATTCTATGAACCTGAGACTAAACTGAAAAGAAATTGCATCAGATACCGCAAACAATGAATCATAAAGTGTATGTCCCAATTCCCATTATAATTTGTTCATACTGTTATGTATAATTTTGTGACATATACGAAATGTATTGAATATATTCTGTACCGTCCATTGTACAGTAATTGGAGTGATATACCCTGTTATGTATAAATAAAGTAAAGAAATGTATAAAAGATTAATGAGCAGACAGTCGTTCAGGTGAAAATACATATATAGGCCTACACTGCCTGACCAAAAATACACCCACAAAAATAGTCGGATATCAATATATGTTCGTACATGTACACATCATGGGCGGGTATGTAAGTGATTCGAGCTGCGATTCTCTGTGACAGTTAAAGCGGCCACCAGAGTGCATTCGTTTTGTTCGTGTTTAGTGTTCTTACCAGGGCTGGTAGAATACATAATGTGCATGAGCAGCATCAGATACTGAGTGATCACTCCGAAGTACACGGAGATGCCGCACACTCGTGTGAGATAGCGTTATCAGCACCTATCAGAATTTTAAAGGGGGCCTCATATTGGGTCTCCATTTGGCGGGCTGGTCGAATCGTGCAATATCCAAAATTTATGCGTCATTCAGATGTGACAGTGGCCGGATGTTGGACTGCATGGAAACGTGAGGGCAGGCATACTTGTCGTCAAGTTTCCGGTCGAACACTTCTGACCAGCACCAGGGAGAATCGCCATATTTTGCACCAAGCACTTCATAACCCCTTCATACATGCGAGTGCCAACCGAGAACAAGTAATGAACCCATAATTCAACGATGATAATTTTTTTCTCTCAATATTTATTTCAAATCAACAAGCTACTTTTATTTTTGAGAGCAGCCATGTTGCGCTCCCAGAGCCTCGCTGTCGCGTGGGAAATATCTCACCCGCGGCAAGCTCGTGAAATACCGTGACACCTCGGCGGACTTCGAGTGCCCAATAATTCTTCAAATTCACAGAATTCTGCGTAACGAGAGATTTTGGCAACACAGTAAATACAAAAATAAATAATTTAAATTATTCTTAAACCCTACGTGAAGACAGAACCCCCAGGGTAAAATATAAATGCAGTTAAGCCTAAGTACAGATCAGCGTCAGATCCGAGGACTAGCTCCACGTGCCAAGGTCAATGGATGAAGAAAACTCGCGAAACGCCCGGGCAGAAATAATTCATTTCACCTGTTGCGAGTGTGGTAAAATTATGAGATTAACTTCCAAATAAATCACAAGTCTGTCCGGAATTCTGGAACAAGTTTCATGAAAATCGGTCTATTGGACGCGAAATTAGCAGATTACGCAATCAAGCTTAGTAGTGTGTGTGGCGTCACTCATAAGACTATAAAAGGAACCCCCCACTGCATATTTTTCAGTGTCGATCTGGTATCTGAAGCAGCTTTAGCTTACGCCCGTCGTCAGCAGAAAATTGTACGAGATTGATCTATGAATAACTTAGTACATGTTCGTGGCTGAGGTCCACATATTCGGTTAGAAAGGGAAGGTGACAGAAAATTTCTGAACTTTTGCCGACAAACTGTGAAAGTATAGGCGTCTGTTAAAGTATATAGCAGATATTATTGTATCACCTCATGTGTGTTTGAAAGTGTTAAGAGAGTTGGGAAGCTAGTCAGAGTAGTTCTGATTTCGTTATCTGTTGAACACCTGTTGGGTTAGGGTGACAGAGAGACGACTCTGGGCGAAGGTAGACAGTCGCAGCCGACTGCAGAAAGTAGGAGGTTTGTTGTACAAATTATAACGAGGAAAGTGCGTGATTTGTGTTGTAATTTAATATCGTGTGAAAAGGCAGTGTTTGTAAGATTGATATGTTGGAGAAGATGATGTTATTTGTACCAATGTGCGGCTAAAAGCACGAGGTCAGCTGGCGACAATGTAGCCAGAATACTGGAGATGACGCCACTTGCAGATCTGTCTATATTTGTATTATGTTGTAGTTAGATTTTATTGTCTGTCCCAAAAAATTTTTCAAGATGATTGTCGGGTTGATATTTGTAATTATCAGGCGAAAATTGTTATAATTTTGGTCAGCGTGTGAAAATTATAGTTAGTAAAATTTCACGTCAAGAAACTGAAAAATGCGACGTTTAAATCAGGTGTTAATGTTCTATGAGATATTGTACGAAGTGAGGAAAATTAGGAAATCTATAATGGTAAAATAGTCGTGGCGAATGTCGTAATTTCAAATATCAGTTGAATTCAGAAATGTTTGTCGATAATAATAATAATAATAATAATAATAATAATAATAATAATAATAATAATAATAATAATGTCTACCGCGGGATAAAGAAATTTTTCTATGTTAAAAGTGCATTTAACCAGTATATTTTACAAGGATCGCAGGCATTTAGAAAATTCCAGTGAAATGCGATAGAGTTATATTAATTCATGGGAAGTAAAACTTTGGGACATCGTGTATGTCGATGATACGGAAAATAGCGGTCTGTTCTTGTATTCTCGATGTCCGAAAGTTGTAGTAACAATAAATAAAGAGGTGTATTTTATAATGGTTATTGCTTTCATCAGAGGATTGAAATACGAAAAGGGTCTTGGAAATATAAGAAAAATGGATTGAGTGCGAAGAATTTATATATGTGGAGATGAGGGTGATAGGAATACTGAAGATGAAAGGGAGCCTGGATTTTAAGTGATACCGCTGGGATAAGGCGAGGAGAATGAGTTGTGAGACAGGCTGTATTGTGGCAGGCTGTAGTGTTTTCCGCTAACAATCCGAAAATTGAGACGACTACTGTGTGAGGCACTGTAGATTTCTAGTAAGATCCCCAGTGAAAACGATTCTAGTAAAGATTAAAAGTCTTGGTAGTAAAAGTCAAAACATTAAGATAATGTGACCTCAAGGATAAAAGAGCATTTAGAATACGCGGTGGGTGTTGTGTGACCGTGTGAATTTATTGAATTTCGTTTCACTGGATAGTCATAGATATAAATATTTGGAATTGATGGTAGGCGATTTGAGAGTTTCCAATGCGGTAGTGATGATTATTATTTTGGGAAACATCCACTAAATGGTAGACGTGTGTCGGGAATTATCATTTCTTCCCTAAAAACTTCATTGCACAGACTGAGATTGTGTTTGAGTTGGAGAATTGTTCGTCACGTATATTTATTTTTCGAGCTCACGTTCTGTAACGAGATAGAGACTTACTGCATTTTTCGACTTGCATTCGTTTAATAGTAAGAGACGTGGTTCCGTGTGTGTTATTAGTCTGACCAGGTTTACAATTGAAATGTCAGAGTTGGTTTGAAATTGCTAGTTCGCCTGATATGCTAGGGGATGCGTAGCACGACCCATTTTTACGCCCGACCACAGATTTAGGACGTCACATGTTATCCTTGGAGTATATTGATGATGAGACGTCCTAGTTCACGCCCGACGATAGAATTTCGAAGATATCGTGTACATAGAGATTAGTGTTAGGATGTACAGATTTTAAGTGCCGGGCTGAGTGGCTCAGACGGTTAAGGCGCTGGCCTTCTAACCCCAACTTGGCAGGTTCGATCCTGGCTCAGTCCGGTGGTATTTGAAGGTGCTCAAATACGACAGCCCCGTGTCGGTAGATTTACTGGCACGTAAAAGAACTCCTGCGGGACTAAATTCCGGCACCTCGGCGTCTCCGAAGACCTTAAAAAGTAGTTAGTGGGACGTTAAACAAATAACATTATTATTATTATTAGATTTTAAGTGAGCCCGACGATAGGTCTGGGATGTCAGCTGTACATACTCAAGTCTCAGATTAGATGTTTCTTTTATTTTTGCAAAGTGACCTGGCGAAGGTAGCATCTACAGTAAAATATGAAATATGAAGAGAGTTAGATCGGTAATAATGAGGCCAACTTCTGCGTAGCTCCAAACAGCTGGAAGGTGCTCCTTAAGATATGGGACTGTTATCGGCGAATGAGGGTTGCCCAAAAATTGGATATCGACCTGATGGAGATTAAATATTTTACTGTAATTC
The DNA here is from genome assembly GCF_040414725.1 of Anabrus simplex. Classification (NCBI taxonomy): domain Eukaryota; kingdom Metazoa; phylum Arthropoda; class Insecta; order Orthoptera; family Tettigoniidae; genus Anabrus; species Anabrus simplex. The sequence goes on along the minus strand of NC_090266.1, from coordinate 580,008,794 downwards.
TCCATGCGTGTTGAGTTTTAATGACTTCGATATGTTATTTTATTTTACGGACTTAATTGTTTTGTCGTTCTGACGTCCGTTTCGTTCTGATAGTGTGCATATTGACACTCAATGTATTAGTATGAGATTTGAGCTGCGAATGTGGTTTCGATTCGCCAGCCAGTATTATTTTATTTTCGATCTCTGTCGTTCTTTCATTTCTTATGCGTAGTTGAATTCGATTAAGTGATCACGTTATAGGTAGTGTGTTGGGACAAACAATAAGTAGATGGATCTGTAATGGTAGTCATTGTTTTAAAAGGAAAGAATTCCTTTTGTTGTATTTTTCAATGTGGACTGGTAATTTTATTAAGCGTAACATAACCATTTCTAACCTGAAAATCGGTTTGATAATAATACTTTTCAAGTAATTTACCACTTTTTAATTAACTTCAGTGTTTGGCATTTCTTCTAAATGCGTGATGAATAAGTGTTTCCTGCATTTCGCAGTTTTGTTCCTTCAGAACGACGTAACGTAAGATCCTCGCGGATCAGTTGTTGTTGGTTCCTTCCGAACAGCTGTTTGGGTGATGCACATTTAGCATCGGGATTCCCTTATCACTTAAGGGTGTCATGAATGACAAATACATGGTGGAATTTTATTTCAATTGTGAATGATGCTGTTAACTCGTAGTGAACACCATGCTTCCCCATAATATTTCGCAACCTATCCAAAGCAACTGATAGTCAATTTGGTTCGATTAAGGGTCCATTCGGCGGGTGTTCGATATCCGTAAAGGGTATTCGACTGGTGGATAACCTTAATTGAGAGGAAATCAGGCGTTCTACTTGTTGAAAGTCAGATTTTCCACGGATCGTGTGGATTAATTCTCAGTTCTCGTTTGGAATAATAGGTGCCCGGTTTTCAGGTCTTTCCTTTTTCAGGTTTTCAGTTTCGCTGTCCACTAATTTATTACTTTCTCCGAAGCAACTCTTCGATATCGTGAGAAATAAATCAACGCTATGCAATGTGACTGCGTTTGAAACATTCAATAATAAATGACTTATAATTTTTTTATTTCAAGGATTTATATTAAAATAATAATGTTGTTGTGTCATTTCGATTTTAATAAAAGTTAGTAAGCACATATTTGCTCCTCATTTCAAGTAGTTAGGCTCTCTTCTGAACCCCATCGTTTGGTTTAGATCGTGACCGAATTTATTCCCGCAACGACCCATGATTTAAGAGTTCTATATTGTTCTACTGTAGCAGCTGTGGCCGACCAACGGTGGAATGGTAAGTTCAAGGGTTCAGTAATGGAACCCTTGTCACATTCTGAGTCATCCCCCACCATTGGTCGGAGCCTAACACCAGCCGGACTAGGAAATTACCAACCCATGCGTTGACTGCTCTTAACACAACAACACAAACGGCTGTCTTTAGAGTGGTGCCGTGACCGGAAAGCATGGACTGCTGATGAATGTTATCGCATTTTGATCAGCGAAGATTGCAGTTCTGCACTACCACGGATGACCATCGTCTGCGAATATGGCGGCGACCTGGGGATAGGTCTTATTCTTCCAATATTTTGGACAAGCACAGCGGTGTTACAACTGGCGTCAACGTGTTGGGAGGCATCGGATATGGCTGGTAGTGATTGAGGGAAATCTGACGGCACAACGGTACGTCACGTTCATCCTGCGTCTTCATCTAATTCCTCTTATGCAACAGTATCGTGGTTCCATTTTTCAAGAGGACACTGCTCGCCCACACACAGCTCATATCTATATGAACTGTTTGCCTCATGTTTAGGTACTCCCGTGGCCAATAATATCCCTGGATCTGTCCCCGAAAGAAAATGTGTGAGATCAGCTCGGACACCCACTCCGTCCCAGTGCCAGTATCCAGGATATCAAGAACCAGTCACAACAGTTGTGTACCAACTTTCCCCCGGAGGGGATATAACGGCTTTACGCCACCCTGTCAAACCGAATCAATGCATCCATCCGTGTCAGAGGGAATGTAACTTCATACTGATAAGTAGACTCATATTATCAAGTTCTATGTAAATTCGAGTCGCTCGATTTTGTAATCACTTAAATAACAACACAAAACCTCTAAACACGTGAAGTTTTATTTCATTTCCTCCTACCCTTCTGGGTGTTTCAAATTTTTGTCAGGCAGTGTACGCACTCGGTTTCAATGACGTCTTGGTTAGTATGTTATTCAGTCATTTATGTAATCTTCAATTACACAATTATGCTGCGCATTATTTATTGGAAGTCTTTCACAAATTCCCAAAGGTAATTGTTGCGGGGTTACCCGTGGAGCAGAAAGAGGTTAAAGAAGGTGCCGGGGTGAATGGGTCTAACTACAATGTCAAGAATTAGATTAAAACTTTAACAAAGGTTATATTTCTTTTAGGACTTAAAACTTAACAATTTTTCATAACTATGAAAGAACAGGTACAATGACAAATTTTAAACAAGACAAGGAAAATCCAAAATTTAGTGATTATTACAAATCCTGGGCTTCACGCCCCTCGCCTTACAATTCCTGAGCTCCTAGCTCAAATTTTCAAAACAGCACAAACTTATTGAAGGGCAGAAATCCCCTAATTCATGGAGCACTTGCTCCCAAAATAGGATATCTAGCCTTCCAGTGGCACTCTTTACCATTACAAAATTTGGAAAAGAGCTAACTGGCTCTCAATTTCTTACTGCCTACTAAGGTAACATTTCATTAATCACGGGTCTCTCAAACCACCATTTACAAATGGGACTTTATTTTTTCTGGGGTATTAAATATCCAACCTACTTTGCCTTCGTGGAATAAGAATAACAGGTTAAATTAATGGCCCGAATACAAAATGAATGGAGGCGTACGGCGTTCCAATATAATGAACACTTAAAAACCTAAAGGGCTCTAGGCCGATGAAACAGGGGCTATTCCCAAACTACTTAGGTGACTCGTATAGAAATTACCTTAACATATTACAGGCAAAAAGTTACAAAACGTAGTCACCTCAAACCAAGATGAAGGGGAGCTCGAGAGGGTACATCACTCTCTATCCCCGGTTTACAGTTAAAGATTTTATGAAGGTATTTTTACATTAGCCGGAAGAAAGTTGCATTTTAGAAAAGCTTCTTACATAACTAAAGAGTCGGACCTTTCCCTCGGGTTAAACTGCGGAGGTAGCACGAAAGGAAGAAGTTATCTGGCCATTACCTGGTAGATGTTCAGTTGATCGATGAAAGAGGCCGCCAGCCTCCTGCTTTGATACACACACTCTTTGGGGTGTACCTCCCGATACAGTAATAAATACGAAATATGTTGTTTATGAGCGCCTGTGTTCAATTAATGAATCTGGAACCTTTTTCCATGATGAGGAATTGTGTTTATCAAAATTATGGAAATATACAGCTTACCGGTGAAAAGAAAACCATCAATCACAGCAAGTGATATTTTAAATATTAAGATTCCTTTAAAATTAAAACCATCACTGATGCAGTACCCTTCCTAAATCATTAAATGTGAGTGCTCCACTTTTAGGACTGGAAGCACTAATATTCATAAAAATTCCTATGAATGTAGTACAGGCAGACAAAGAAATGTTATTGCTTTATATTAATGATACAATGCGGGTATTGTTACACCACAAAGAATAAGCTTCTCTTGCCAGAACATTCAAATCCTGCAACTAAGGTACACAATACCTTCACATTTCCGTTTATTGGAAGCTTATGTTAACATTTCCCTCCCGTGCCACAAAGACGCACTATGTAATTATCAAATTATGCACTGAGTAAAGAATGCTTCACACTATATACGCCTGTACTTTCTCATTTTGAGGCATAGCACACATTTATTTACACTGTATTCTAAGGCTTGATTATATCGTTAATGGTACATCACGTCATTATACAGTCTCTTTCCTTTAAACTACACTTAGTCAAAGGTAATTACACCGGAGAGACAGCGGCCTACTAATGTGTTTTTAAGTACTATGCAAAATTCTGTCTCCGTCTTTTAATGCTGTGACATAGTGCACGTTTTAAGTTTTGTCCTTTGATGAATCGTTTTCAGGATGTTATCAGACATTTCTTCAGAACAATGCCGTCTAGTCATAACCTCAACCCATCTTCATAATTTTTTCAAATAACTTCATGAATAATTACTGTGTTGCAGTGATTCTATTGTAAACCACGCCGTAAAAATGGCGTCGTTCCTTAATGCAAAGAAACAATACAGCTGTAGTAGCGTCTTCACTTCCTTACTCAGTTATATGTTCAAAGTACTGCAGTACTTCAGACGAAAATATCTCTTTTCATGAAATGTTCAAAGGAGAAGCATTCTCTATATTCATAGATTTATGTGTGCCTGTATTTTACCATTCCCCACATTTTCAATTGAACAGTGAAATCTAACTCTTGTTCATAATGTCCACTGTTATTTTCAATACACACCTGGGATTAAAATTACTTTCTTGCATGCATCAGGAGAAAGGTCATTAATTTGTTTCAGCATTATTTCTCCTATAATAAGTTATTATAAATATTATACAATCTGTGTCCCTTTACAATAGGCTAAAAGCTATACAGGGTGTTAGGTGTATACCTGCAGATATTTCTTCTAGCAATAGAGAACGATGTGACGAACCACTATATATCAAACTTTTAGTAATCCTCGGAAGTTATTTTCGAGAGCAAAAAGATACGATGTTTTTAGAATAGGTAGTATGACTTGTTCTTGTGAATGAATAGCTTCGCATTGAGAACAGGCGAGTCACGCGCCATTCGTGCCAAACTGGTTTCTGTTTATGTTTACAAGCAAGTGTGCTACTGTAACAGCTGAACGCGGCCAATGTATTGCACGAGATGTTACGTAACATACTTGTCAAACTGGTTTTATGTTTAAGAGCCACTGAGCTATGATAACAGCTGAAGGTGACTACTACAGTAGTGTATGCCATATTACGTTACATTCTCGCCAGACTGGGTTCGTTGTTGTCAGTATTTAGTTTCCGTCTTAGGGGCTTCAGACAACCCTGGTCATCGGTTTCGGACCCTGAAGATGTACCGAATTCTCAGCGTTAATACTGGTTCATTTGCTGTTTTGTCATTTAGGGGGTTGGGATATCTGTGGTCATCAGCCCCGTGGTCTAGTGAGTATGGAAATGACCTGAAAACCTGTATCGGTGCGGGACCAGTACGACTGATATAATTATTGGTTGGGGATAAGCGCGCCAGGACGTGAAATACGGTACGATCCCCGTTGTGCATTGCGTAAAGGTAGAAGAAAGATGGCAGTTCCTTACGCCAACGAAAACAGTCATGGGATGCCCAAATGAGTAGCATCGGAATTGAATTATCGAAACACATCGAACGTTTAGTTTCAAATGAATAATGGACATGTTATACAACTAAATAAATTAAACGTACCTATATTTCGTACCTCCTTCCGGGCTGAGTAGCTCAGACGGTTGAGGTGCAGGCCTTTTGACTCCAACTTCTGGCCCAGTCCGGTGGTATTTGAAGGTGCTCAAATACACGTCAGCCTCGTGTCGGCAGATTTTCTGGTACATAAAAAGAACTCGTGCGGGACTAAATTCGGGCACCTCAGCGTCTCAGAAAACCGTAGAAGTAGTTTTTTGCTGTTTTGCTTGACGTCGCACCGACACAGATAGGTCTTTTTGCTAGGGGCTTTACGTCGCACCGACACAGATAGGTCTTATGGCGACGATGGGATGGGAAAGGCCTAGGAGTTGGAAGGAAGCGGCCGTGGCCTTAATTAAAGTACAGCCCCAGCATTTGCCTGGTATGAAAATTTGAAACCACGGAAAACCATCTTCAGGGCTGCCGACAGTGGGGCTCGAACCCACTATCTCCCGATTACTGGATACTGGCAACACTTAAGCGACTGCAGCTATCGAGCTCGGTGTAGTTGGTGGGACGTAAAGCAATTATTATTATTATTATTATTATTATTATTATTATTATTATTATCATCAGGTACCGTAATTAAAAGCTGAAATACGTGGAAGAAAATAGTAAAATACGCGTGGTTTAAGAGGAAACAAGATGAAATGTATGTCACGTGAGTTAGCATCGGACGCAGTAGTTACCTACAGATTACTATGCTTAAGACGAGAACCAGGTCAAGCTCGTAGGGATGAGTCAGCTGTAATCTCGTACTGGGTATAAACATCAAACATACACATCAACAAATCTAAGAAACATAATCAAGGTTACGCGTTAGAGAGATGTAGCTATTAACCTGAACGCCAGGCCGACGGTCGCTTTCATGAGTACAGATGAGTTATCAAATTATACACAATCCACAGATATCGAAGGTATCTAAGAAGATTCCGCCACAACTATATTACATTTTACTATGATGGTGCTAATAACAAATCGCAGCAGCTATTGGCTTTACGTCGCACCTACACAGATAGGCCTTATGGCGACGATGGGACTGGAAAGGCTAGGACAGGGAAGGAAGCGGCCGTGGCCTTAATTAAGGTATAGCCCCAGCATTTTCCTGGTGTAAAAATGGGAAACCACGGAAAACCGTCTTCTGGGCTGCCGAGAGAGGGGTTCGAGCCCACTATCTCACGAATAATGGACACTGGCCACGCTGAAATGAAATGTCGTATGGCTTTTAGTGCCGGGAGTGTCCGAGGACAAGTTCGGCTCGCCAGAAGCAGGTCTTTCGATTTGACACTCGTAGGCGACCTGCGTGTCGTAATGTGAATGAATTGATGATGAGACAACACACACACCCAGCCCCCGTGCCGGCAAAATTAACCTATGATGGTTAGAATTCGCGACCCCGCTGCGTATCGAACCCGGGACCCCTGTGATCAAGGACCAGCACGCTAACCATTTAGCCAAGGAGCCGGCCTGAAAGCCGGTGATGTTGTGGTACATAAGCACCTGTATCCACGACCTGCGCGTCGTGATGAGAATGAAATGATGATGAAGATGGCATATACACCCAGTTCCCGTGCCAGCAAAATTAACCAATTAAGGTTAAACTCCCGACCCTGCCGGGAATCGAACCCGGGACCCCTGTGACCAAAGGCCAGCACGCTAACCATTTAGCCATGGAGCCGGACTTAAGCGATTGCAGCTATCGAGCTCGGTAAATCGCAACATATTACGCTACTGCGTGTTAAGATGATGTCGGTAGAATAAGACATAAGGCTGCAGTAGAAGAAGTGGCAGAAGAAGGTAACGAGAGCCACATGGTCAAGCAGTACAGAGCCGAACAAAGCGCACATTAGTGACACAGACATAAGAGTGGCGTTGTCGTAGGAACTACAGTCGCATGAGTAACACTCTGTTGTAGAAAAATAACTACCATACAGTACGGGCTCCGTAATTCCAGGTGGACGGTAACAAGACTATCACGAATAGAAAAGTACGGATTTACGAACGTACACGAAAACGCCTGTGAACAACAAAATGTACCTATGTTAAACATTACAGTACAATAGTTTAGAAAACAAAAACATACAGATTGCCTTACACTAAAATAAATTTTAATTTTTCTTTTGTAAATTAACAAAACACTCTAGGCAACCTTCTTAAGTTAAATGTTAACTTATACTTCCTATTTCAGTAATGATGAATATAAAACAATTATTTTATTGAATATTTATACGTGATGATGATGATGATGATGATGATGACGACGACGATGATGATGATAATGATGATTGCTGTCTTAATGTCATCGGCCCTTAAAATCAAAGTGTCCTCTGTTTTAACTCGTAGTGAATAAAAAACAAAATATAAATTGCTCGAAGCCTTTCCCGATAGATTCATGAAGGGCGACCCGTGTTCTGTTCTGCCACACGATACACTAGCAGCATATCATGGTATTCGTGGTATTCATACACTGGCATTATTCAAGTAATACTACTGATTCTACTACTACGAAGTAACTCGCGTACTAGTACAGACGATAATTCGCATCTCTGACAGCTGTTATTCAGGTCAAGGTCAGACAGACCGGTTTCATGTAGGGGCGGGGAACCCGTCCAGCCACATCCCCTTCCCTAGGTACAGCAGACAACGGAATCGGCACGAGACACGTTTAGTGCTTTTGTCGAACTGCTTACGTGGAATATTTTCCCACAGTGCGATTTCAATATCATGGTCTTTTGGGAGTGCAACTCGCCGTATGCAGAAACATCCCGCGTTGACGTCTATGTAAATAAAGTTTATTACGTCAACGAAAGAATGCATGGGATATGATTTCCAAGTGAGTAGTATCGGAACTGAAATGTCAAAACACATCGAACGTTTTACTTCATACAAGTAAGGGACATGTTATGAACATAAATGAATTAGACGTACCTTCCTTTCGTGCTTCCAACCGAAGAGAACTTTAAATGTAAATGAAAGCCTTATCGCTTACTGCTGATTTTGCAGTGCCTATTAAACGTATCAAAATAAACGTTGCCAGGCTGAGTGGCTCAGACTGTTCAAGCACTGGTTTCATGAACTTAGCAGGCTCGATCCTGGCTCAGTCCGCTGGTATTTCAAGGTGCTCAAATACGACCGCTTCTGATCGGTAGATTACAGGCACGTTAAAGAATACCTGTGGGCAAAATTCCAACACCGCGCGTCTCCATTGGCACGTAAAGATGTATTATTATTATTATTATTATTATTATTATTATTATTATTATTATTATTATTATTATTATTATTATTATTACTGGGCGAGTTGGCGGTGCGATTAGGAGCGCGCAGCTGTCAGCTTGCATCCGTCGAAAAGCCAGTAACAATATTATTATAAAAACTGTGTTAGTCTATTATTACTAACTATTATGAAAATAAAAGTTAATCGCCCCACTCAAACATCGTAGCTCGTAATCTGTCAGAAAACACTAAAGAAAATAGTGAACTTTTAACAGGTCCGAATTATTATTAATATTATAATTGCAGACATGTCTCCGAAATTACCGAAACATGTACTTACAAATTGTTTTACGTCGCACCGACACAAATAGGTCTTACGGCAACGATGGGAGAGAAAAGGGATACAAGTGGGAAGGAAGCGTTCGAAGTCTAATAAAGGTACAGTCCCAGCATTTCCCTGATGTGAAAATGGGAAACTACGAAAAACCATCTTCCTGGCTGCCGACAGTGGAGTTCGAACCCACTATCACTAGAATACAAGCTCACAGCTGCGCGCCCCTAACCGCACGATCAACTTACTCTAAGCTCCAATGGCGGTCTGAGTAGCTCGGACGATAGAGCGCTGGTCTTCTGATCCCACCTTGGCAGGTTCGATGGCGGCTCAGTTCGGTGGTATTTGAAGGTGCTGAAATACGCCTGTCTCGTGTCTGTGGATTTACTTGCATTTAAAAAAGTACTGCGGTACAAAATTCTGGCACTTCAGCGTCTCCGAAAACCGTGAAAATTAGTTAGTGAAACGTTAAGATATTAGTAGTAGTAGTAGTAGTAGTAGTAGTAGTAGTAGTAGTAACATTATTATTACGGAAGTTTTAATTAAACGGGTCCGTTACATTACCTATCGGCACTTACTGTCCAGTAATTAGCCTTCTGCCCACCTCTGTGGTATAGTGGTTAGTGTGATTAGTTGCCACCCCCCAGAGGCCCGTGTTCCATTCCCAGCTCCGCCACGAAATTTGAAAAGTGATACGAGGGCTGGAACGGGGTCCATTAAGCCTCGGGAGGTCAAATGAGTAGAGGTGGTTCGATTCCCACCTCAGCCATCCTGAAAGTGGTTTCCCGTAGTTTTCCACTTCTCCAGGCAAATGCCGGGATGGTACCTAACTTAAGGCCACGGCCGCTTCCTTCCCTCTTCCTTGTCTATCCCTTCCAATCTCCCCATTCCCCCGCAAGGCCCCTGATCAGCATAGAAGGTGAGGCCGCCTGGACGGGGTACTGGTCATTCTCCCCAGTTGTATCCCCCGACCCAATGTCTCACGCTCCAGGACACTGCCCTTGAGGCGGTAGAGGTGAGTCCGGAAACCAACCCTGGAGGGTAAACAGATTAGGAAAATGTCTCACGCTCCAGGACACTGCCCTTGAGGCGGTAGTGGTGAGTCCGGAAACCAACCCTGGAGGGTAAACAGATTAGGAAAAAGAAGAATAAGCCTTCTATTAAAAATGCCCGGCGGCAATTCCACAGTAGACCGAGCTCGATAGCTGCAGTCGCTTAAGTGCGGCCAGTATCCAGTATTCGGTAGATAGCAGGTTCGAACACCACTGTCGGCGGCCCTGAAGATGGTTTTCCGTGGTTTTCCATTTTCACACCAGGCAAATGCTGGGGCTGTACCTTAATTAAGGCCACGGCCGCTTCCTTCCCACTCCTAGCCCTTTCCTGTCCCATCGTCGCCATAAGACCTATCTGTCTCGGTGCGACGTAAAGTAACTAGCAAAGCAAATCCACAGTAGCTATTTTTCCTTCGAGCAATGTTCACGCATATTTGCAGCTACGGTTTTTGAAATCTGTCTCATTAATAACAGTATGACTGAATACTTACAACCTTTTCTTTCAGTGTCCACCGTCCTTTCACTGACCTGAAAAGTTTATGAATAAGCATAGAAAACTCGCATTGTCTATTGTCAGAAATTCATCGTGGACTGTCGCAATAAGAGCACAGAAATGTTGCGCTCATTTTTAATTTACTTATTAACTATTTCCTTTCATTTTGTCAGCTGGGATCACTGAGTAATGCCATTGACGTCTTAAAAATCACACACAACTACACAATACTTGATTCGCATGTATGTGCTGGTACGTATCTTCGAGGTCACTGTAAGAATTCTGTGTACATTTCACACAGAGTACCCTAGACCGCTTTTCGAGTACAGCAAGTGGCTTGGCACGTGAGTCATCCTCTCCTACTTGCCAAGGCTTTAGGGGAAGTGCACAACAACATGCGTTGGCCTGCGATAAGAAACAGGTTCAACAAGCCCTATACTCTGCTACTGTGCTTCCACTACGCGTGGACAGAATGACGTAACCGGCATATCCTGCTACGGCCGTTCAAAACACATTAGGTCCTGAAATATTTGGCTCAGTTATGGGCAAACTAATAGGACAAGGTAAAAAGTACATAGCATATATTGTGAGATGTATTTTTCTTTGCTGTCTAGCTTAATATCTGCACGTATACCCCTAACACCCTGTATATAATTGCATGCTTCTACAGTATACCTAATCCAATCCGTTTTATATTAGGCACAAATCACAAACTTCTGTCCCTCAATTCCAACTAACATGAAAATCAACCATCAGATTATATTTGTTTAGAGTTATCTCAGGGCGTTTACCATGAATGTATAGCGTATTAATGACATGTTGATTTCCGACGATACTCCTCTAACCAGTCCATTTGTTCAGCGGTAAGTGCCTGTCTCCTATCCCGAAGACCTTGATACGATTCTTGGTCGAAAGAGGACACGGTCAATAAATCTAACCAGTACGGCTGAGGAAGTTGTTACGCTGACCACGTAACACTCCAGTACCTGATGGCCACTCTTCTAGCTCACGAATGTGTGTGCTCGCAAGTAGAGATCATGGCAAATTCTCAAAAATGTCTTCAGTTGCAAGACTACACGTGACACTATATTGCAAATTGCCCTTTATATAGTTCGCTTTTAATCAGTTAATTATTGGAATAATGACTTTACTGTCTTCACATTATATCTCTGGCGCTGAGTGACCTTTGCACTTCTAGGAGAGAAAACTTCTAGTTGCTGTCAGCGCTTCTATTCCTATTCTAGATCCCGAATATGTGGAGAAATATCACATGACTAGGAATAGAATTGCTGACAGAAACTCGACATTTCACTTGCTTAGAATTTTAACGGTCACTCTATGACGGTGATGTAATGCGAGGATAGTATATCTGACCTTAGATGATCGAATTAAGGAGAACACGCCCACGTACATTGCATCCGTAGATCTAGAAAAGGCAATCGATAATATTGCAAGGAACAAGATAATTGAGATTCTGAAGGTAATTGGAATCAGATACGGACAAAGAAATATTATGTACAATCTGTAAAAAATTCAGTCTGCAGTGATAATAATAGAGGGCTATGAGAAATAAGCAGCAGTCCGGAATAATGTAAGGCAAGGCTGCTCACCTTTCCAGCGTTCGTATATATAACAGGCAGTAAACGCACTAAAATAGGAATTTGGAAAGGTAATCATAATCCAAGGATAGGAAATATAACTCTGGTTCATGACGGTTCATTAAAATTACTTTCTTGCATGCTTCGTGAGAAAAGCCATTATTTTAATCTCACCTGTATTGATATTTTCATGTAGAATTTCATTTCTAGACAATAAGTTAATTATTTGACTGTTAGGAGTAAAGGTAAACATGGGACTTTTTTATGAAATTCATGGGCAGCCGATACAAAAGCGCATTCCAACCGTTGAAATGGTATACATCATTTGGATTCATCAAGATGCAGTTAGGGCAGCAGTTCTGAAAATGAAGCGTTAGAATAGTAGGGTATATCGACAAATCAAATCAGAACTTGCGGACCATATGACGTTTAGAATACTTAGCATTACCACAGATAAAGTACTCCCTAGCACAATAAGAAGAAAAATGCGGTGAAGAACAAAGAAGTAGTTTGACCGTTGGAACCTCCGGGGGGGGGGGGGGGGAATGATCCAGGTGATACTGGTTAATCCGTCGACATACACTAGTGCAAACGTGCATCCCTTACTGCTTCGGGGCAGTGGACTTAGATATTTAAAAAATGTCTCGATATGTTTGACTGCTCACTTTCATACTAAAATGTTTGTAAAGACTAGATTTAGTAATTAAACAAATTTTACATGCTTTTACCATACCCCTAATTTCTGCATCTATCCCCTCCCAGATAAAATGTTTCATAATTCGTTCCGTGGTTTTAAATTATCCGGAGAGTGCGCCGGAAACAGATTCACGAAAATATATATACCAAAATAATTCAGGGATTAAAAAGGATGGCACTACGAGTTTTTTTTTTTACATCAACCATAGCGTAATAACGTAAGATCCTTGCTCATGTAATATATCTTATTTGACCATCCTTGATTCTATCCATATTAACCTTAAACTTTTCACCTTGAAGTTGAATTTTACCAATATATTAAGAAGAAAAGGCGAATCAGTTTTACTGTATTCACTACATGTTCTAAAGAAGGTGAAAGCTTTCCTCATCGGATTTAAGGGAGACTTCCCTTGGGTTGACTGAATCCGATTTATTAATATCATCCACAGAATCCTACTACCAAGTTTCTCGTTACAAGATGTGAACATTCTACTACGAATATCTCCAATAAAATTTTCATTTCTCCTTAAAGGTCTGGCATCGAAATTAAAGGACGATATTCTGATAGCCCAACGAACAATTCGATTACATTTCATTGGTTTGCTTAGTAAGCAAGTGAGATCTTGTTTATCGGTTTCCGATATAAATGGAAGATGTTCTAGATAAATGAGTAATGTATCTAAGAGTAGCAGAAAGGCAAGGGCCTCGGTCCAGTTCATAAACATAATTTTTAGATTCAACAAGAGACAGTATTTTCGAGGCTTAGCCTATAGGAGGTATATCGAATTAAAATTCCTGAAGTAATACACCAGCAATCGCATTATGAAATGCACCAGTTTGAAGGACGTTTTTGTTCAAATAACCTCATTCATAGCTATAATCACATACTGCAAGGCTTCTTGCTGAGGTAATCGCCAGCGAAATTTGGTGTTATTTTATATTCATGAATTGAATGTGTCAGCCCACGCAGCAAATTTCGATCTACGTACATTTTCGGAAAAATATCATTCCGATAAAAGCGAACAACAACCTTAACATCTTTAGGTGGTGGGAATTTTTGAATTGCAACTGTGCGACACTGATCGACAATGACTCTTATTACTCCACAGAATGTGTGCTAAAATAGACATTTGTGGAAACGCAAAAGTTTTCCTGGACGATGAGAGCAGTGATACGTTAATGCATTATGTAACATGCTGATATTAATATTTTGTTTCTTATTTCATAATGTCCGGTCGAAGATTACCCTTTCAGAGTTTCTTCAGAAAAGAATAATTAATAGATGAAATTTGTGTACGCCATGGGACTTCACCTGAAACCGTATCTGGAGATGAAGATGGACTGTCTTGTCGTGCGGTTGGTCCGGCTTATATATGCGGATGTACACACAACATGAAAATGTGTAGGCCTAATGTTCTGAATTTTCTCGATGCTCGGAGAAGTGCGTGACGCCAAGAAGACGTAGACGAGAGGGGAGGGGGAGCAGACGGCAGCAGAGCAATCTAGTGTGTGCTTGACCTCGGTGATAGCTGGTAGAGTCAGAGAGAAATGTGATTGCCCCAAGATGTGTCGATGAAAGTTTTGCAAGGTAAGGTTTCAATACTTTTAAACTTCCAGTACTTGGGGTCCAGTGAATGTATTCCTCACTATTCGTGCCCAGATATTAATTGAAAGCCATAGCTGATAAGAGACATATTTCACGGAATGAGGGTTATCCAGATCCCACATTGTACAACAAGCACATTGTTGCGTAATACCTTGGACCCTATATGAAATTCATGCAACAGCCACACAGCAGATCTAGCAAAATTTGTGAATGAAATGGGTATACCACATTCTCTTGTAAAGTACCCCATGTCGTACTTTTTAAATGAAATGGCGTATGGCTTTTAGTGCCGGGAGTGTCTGAGGACAAGTTCGGCTTGCCAAATGTAGGTCTCTTGATTTGACCCCCGTAGGCGACCTGCGCGTCGTGATGAGGATGAAATGATGATGAAGACGACACATACACCCAGCCCCCGAGCCAGCGAAATTAACCAATGGTGGTTAAAATTCCCGACCCTGCCGGGAATTGAACCCGGGATCCCCGTGACCAAAGTCCAGTATGCTAACCATTTAGCCATGGAGCCGGACTTATACTTTGCGATATGCCGATTTGACTTGCGGTTTTGCTAGTGTTGATCGATGGGTTGGCATATCCTAATAAAGAGAGGTCACTGCGTTTGGGACGCCAATTTTCTGCTAGCTAGTGGGGGTTGATCTGTGTCAAGAATACGTGTCCGGTGGTTTGTGCCATTTGCCCTTATTTAACGAGAAATTTTCCCTTTTACTGTATAAGCCTGCGTACTTGTTGAGAATTTGCGAATGAATACTGCACACCTGGTGTTGTCTTCTGCGTCCCTGATTTCCATGCGAGCTTTTAGTGTTCATTTTCACTTTTCCCTTCCTTAAGCACCGTTTACTTGTATGTTGTGGTGTAAATACGTATAGTACATGTAAGATTGCCGTCTTCTCTCAGAACGATACAGATATTCCCTTGTGGTTGCTAGCCCATTTCCATCGCAGAAAACCGTACACTTAATGAATATCGGCTTATTGCGAGTTTTTGAACCTTGCCAGCGTTGTCTGCGTTCTGAACTCTCTGGCTCGCTGAATAGGTTAGGGAAGGTGAGAAAGCACTCTGTTCCGCAGGTCTGTGTAAGTGAACCAGACTGGCGCACAGCACAGCGAATTTGCCAGCTTTATGTTTACGTTTTCAACGAGTTTGTCATTTTGCGGTAAATGCCTGTTACGATGACCGAAGGTCGAGCAGTGTATTAATAGTTTCCGAAGCGGTCAACGTTGAGTAGACCTGTCACATTTGCTAGAGAAAACGCAACACGATTTGCGTTCACCTCCAACTTTGATGAACTGGAATTAACATTCTTTTTTTGCTAGTGGCTTCACGTCGCACCGACACAGATAGGTCTTATGGCGACGATGGGATAGGAAAGGCCTAGGAGTTGGAAGGAAGCGGCCATGGCCTTAATTAAGGTACTGCCCCAGTATTTGCGTGGTGTGAAAGTGGGAAACCACGGAAAACCATCGTCAGGGCTGCCGACAGTGGGATTCGAACCAACTATCTCCCGGATGCAATGGAATTAACAGTCAGCAGTAATGTATTATACAGTTAGTGAAATTGACTTAAATGTCCTTTTTTGCTGTTGTTCTTGTTGTAAGATAATTATAATTTCCTAATTTTTCGGCTGCTTGGTTGTATGGTTAGCATCAAGACCTTGGGTTCAGAGGGTCTAAGGTTCGATTCGTGGTTGGATTTGCGATTAACCTCGCCTGGTTATTCCTCTGACTCGACAACTGGACTTTTTTGCTTTTCCCAATACTCTCCACTTCACATACACAAAACACTTTATACTACCTACCATCAAAGAAGTACATATCTCCGCATAGAATTGGCATCAGGAAGGATATTCTTTCATGTTATATTTCTGAGTCTGTAGGTTATAACCAGACTTTTGGCAAACCTGAAGATGGCATTTCTTCGTTTCCCATTTTTACACCATGTACATGCTTGGGCTGTACCTGAATTAAGGGCACGGTCGCTTCGTTCCCGTTCTAGACTTATTTTGTCCCACCACCACAATGAGACCAGTCTGAGTCGGTCGAAGTTAAAATAAATAGAAGGATATACATGTACAGGGTGTCGCAAACGTGTGGGTTATCATTGCGGGGGCAGAGGGGGTGGAGGGGTGGACATTACGACTCAAAACAACGCAATAATGTCCTAAGAAAATGTACCCTATGATCAATTATTTACGAGTTGTGGACTTTCCAATTTTGTTATGCTTACCTGCATTACCCGGAAAATACGATACAATTTTGAGTAGCTATCGCCATTTTTGTGCACCAGCACGGATATTGAATTCTAATACAGGAAGTTCATACAATTTCCACCATGCGCCTAAATGCACCCCTGAACACACCACCTCATTGATTGACGTTCGAACACGCCAGGCATCGAACTTGTTCGATCGCAATCTAGTTCCACAAGCTGGCGAGGTACTGCAATGTCCGTAACGGAATTCCTGATTCCAAACTTAATCCTAATGAAAAACTATCCTCCATTCTAGGCAATAGTTGAAACAGGCGTAGCTCGTAAACCATCGGCCGTTGGACATGCGATGTTTTTCGGGGGTGTACTATCCAGCCCTCCGTTACTTCCCACATGTTTGGGATCACCCAGTACATGCATACATACAGACCCGCGGAACACGCGGCTATGCGCGTATTCAAGTCAAAATGAGTAATTGGGCTTAAACGCTATTGGGTATTTTGGTTGTTAGGGGGCCCATTATAACCTCTGTTACATTTCGTCTTTCTGTGCCTCTGGTGTATGCCAATTAGAGTGGCCATTCCCGTAGCCAGGGAACATTAATTGTACTTCTTACAAATTAGGCATTGTATTCTATTTTAAGGGTCCCAGGCGTACAATTCCCTTGACAATCTCGGCCTTTCCTTTCATTGTCCTCTGCCTTCTATCTTAACGAAGTTTCTCTCACTGAATGAAAATAACGTTAACAGTTGTTCGACCTGCAGTGCTAATGGATACCAATAACGATTTACACCCTAATCCACCGAGCTCTACTTCTTGCATTACCTGACGTTATTCAGCTTCATTGAATTACTGAGTTCCAGACTTATTTTGTACTGATTTATTCTAATTTTGTAAAAAATTCTGATATTATCAACCTTCCATTCACTACTCACAGGCCAGAGCAGAAAGTATGTTCCACCTAAGTCTCAATCCCATCCATGGCTGTGACAAAATTGAAGATTCTGTGGTAAGGATGGTGCTGAACAATGACATTCGGAGCACGACTAGTGTATCTCAGTGTTATGGAAGGTGTCGCTCATTACGTCAATCGAGCTGCAATGACACTTTCTGGTCCCGTCACGAAAGCAATGAAATATTTTTTCACTTCCCATTTTGCGTAGTACGCCTCGGTTTGGCACCACCTTCGTCTTTTGCGTTTTCCCTCTAACCGCATAACCTTTGGTGGTTCTATCTGAAGATTCAACCAGCCTCTGGCTCGACGACTTAATAGACCTACAGTGTTCACTTAATCGTTGGTATTGTGGAGAGTTCTCAGGCTTTGAGATAAACAAAAACACCCAGTCTTAGAGACATAGGAATTAACCGGACGCAATTAAAATCCCGACACAGGAGGGAATTGAACCCGGGGTGCTTTGAGCCGTAGGTCGTGACATTGATCATAAATCCAAGAAGCCAGACAGATGTACTAATACTAGTATAATGTAAGTTGAAGAAGAATGTGATGGTACATACTTGAAACTAGTTCGATGAACTTAGAAACGCCTACTCCAGTAAGAAATTCTTCAGAATATCAAGTAAGGATTGGGAAAGATCTCTGTGGGAAGGCTCATGTACTCCATGCCACAGACATAGTGATTCGCAGCAGTATTGCGCAAACTCGAATCTACGCAACGACATAGCTAGATCTGAAGATCAAACTTCGTCATATTTTCAAAATTCCTTATTGTCCATCCATTCACATGATACTTTGTATCCTGCATAAATTCCACGTTGTAAATAATTTATTATGAAACATTTAATAATAGATGTATCCTAGAAGTATATACATTGAAATAAATAACACCAATTAGTGACATAATTATGTTAATCCAAGTGCATATGCTCGTGTTTCAATTCAGGTCGCCATAGGCCTGCAAAACACTCCATTGAAATACAGAATGGTATCTAGAAATATGTTCATCAACACACGTAATATATTATGCTACGTGTGTTGGCAAACATAAACGGTATCACAATGACAACATACCGATGATAGTTTAAGAAGGTTTGCAGATAATCACCTCCACCGCTAGAGAATATATCCTAATATTGAGTTAAATTTCTCTATATGATCCAAAAGGAAGGATGCTGGTTCCTAATTGAAACTTCTCCACAGCACCACGAGTCCCTGATCGGTGGTGAAACACGTAATCTTTTAGGCGTTCGTTAATGGACAGAGGATGTGATAGCTGCATGGAGAGAGATCTTGAATCTACGAAGTGTGACTCTAAATCGCTAGTGGAAGCGGCGTCCAAATCTCCGTTGTTACTTTGGTTGCGTTTAGGTGTTCGTTATTGTGAAGCACTAGCACACATCGTGACAGTTTTCCTGACCGAAGCACCTTCTTTGCCCAAGAATTGTATCATGCGACGTTGTACTCGTTTGGATGTGACCATTAAACTTGAATGTCGCTTCAACGTTTTGCTCTAATCAGCTGAATCGCGTCTCCGACTGACCACGTTCTGATGTGTCAATACCAATACCAAACCATACAGTGTTGCCACCTTTCGTCTATCCTACCGAATCTTTTTCATTCTTTCGGGCTCAGTCCATATTTCTAATTAACAGCCTTTGGAACACAACTACCGATAACGAACGAATTGTGTCCTTTTGTTTTACTGCAAGCGCGAAAGGCATAAATAGTCCATTGGCGCTGCGCAAAATTGAAGATAAGGTACACAAAGAAATACAATTTTGAGAACATTGGTGTTTCGTGAACGAAACCTGCGTGTCCCCATGAATCATTTTATCACATTTGTTCAATTGTGATACTACATGTTAAGTGACAAATTATTGTTACTGGTAATCGTTTGTGTGATTATGGCTTACATTCTTCATTCCCTTCGTTGAGTCCTGTATTGACGGGTAGTTACAAATGCCAGTTAAATAACACTTTGGGTACAAATAAATTTATCCTCCATTTTGACGTTTCTAGATTGTATCTTGATTCTGTTGCATTCGTGTCCAACCAAGAGCTACAGGAAGGGGAATATCAGATTTGATTGTCCAAAGACAGACAGAGGCTCTACCAAAATGCATGACCATGATACCTCAACAACGTTTTTCGTATAAGTTGGACAGCGCCGGTGCTTTATTTACGGTACATCATGTGCAGGTTGTCTGCGTTCTGAGTCAGTTGTTTTTGGTTTCTTAGAGAGGCTGATCACCTCGGGTCGAGTAGAGGTACATCAGTCACTTTGGTGAGAAATGCTATCATATACAAGGAACATCGGGTATCTGTACACAATATCTGTAGAACATCAAAGAAGTCCAACCCGGAAATATGCAATTATTGTTCAACAGATCGTGAGAACTACAATTTGAAGATACCAAGATACACGTTACTTAAATATGAAATGAAGCTTTAATTCGTTAATGCCTTAATGTATGCTAGCGGAATCAATAAGCTAATAGTGCTCGCGCACATTCGTGGACGTAAAAATGCTCCTTTTCCACTTCAGGAAACTCTACAATAGCCCATGGAAACTATTTACTATGAGCATATCAGAGATGAGATGGGATGATGACTGTAACCCATACATTCAACGACTGTTATAGTTCAATTTCCACCACATGTGAGATCATTTCAGCTTCTCACTGAGTCAACTATGAGGAATTCACAGTTATTTAAGAGTTCGTATAGTTTACAACTTTTATTGATTTACCTTTTTGGTGACACGTATGAAAGTAAATATTTCTTTCAATATTTAACAAATCAAAGCTTAGCACATATATCATTTAACTTCCTTTCCTCAGTTCCTACTTTCATTGGCTCAAAGCAGGTTTGAAATATTCTAAAATTGGGCATAACAAAAATTGGATTTGATTATATCAGTACGATGAAGGCAACGACCGTTATTCCAAATATCACTTATAATATTGTCTCTGGAAAGCAGTACTGTACAAGTTACATCGTGTAATGTTTTCGTTCTTTCGAGAAAGTTTCATTATCATTTACGATACTACATTCAACAGTTAATGATATTAGTACAAGATAAAATATCCACAGATATTCACAGAAATTTGCCATTTTTACGTTTACCATGTCGATGGTGACGAGGTAAATAGTTATTGTACACAACTCACTAAAACGACTGTCGGAGCTTGACAGTAACGGACAATGTAGTACGTTCTGCTATATGTAGTAGTCTCACTACAAGACTTGAAAACCACTAATGTCTTGATTGCTTCTTGCAAATCCTTATAGTCACTGATTTAGCACAGTAAATACCACTCGGGATTCTGCTCTGGGATACTACAAAAGTTACGACAACAGTACCCGGAAGGTCAGACGGCTGAAAATATCTGACGAGCAACTCACTCCACATCGAAGTCGGGAAGGTGCAATGTTGTTGATAACATCGAACACGTCATACATCTACTTCACATACGAAATATTAGTGCCACCTCTCCTGGAGAGCGAATATTTAAGTACCGCGTTATTTATATAAGACCGTTGTAAGTGGTTTACCATGCCAAAAGGTTTCAGCTTTGATTTAGAAGAAGCGAACTTTAGTGATCAGTGGTTAGTTCGCTTCTCATGGTGCAAGTTAAAAGTATGGATTGATAATTTTTTGAACACTAACGACCATCGCATTGTGAAACAAATCCTGCCTCTTGTAAATAATCATCCTTTCAGAGGCAGATGCGTTTCGTTCCACCTAAATAACCCGTCGTTCTCCTGCGGGTAATGTTTCCATAAGCAGCTGGTATTGTTCACGAAACGAGACGTTGAGTTGCATTTCAACAGTATGAACATCGTCATTTACCGATCTAGAAGTTAGATGGTTCCTTCGTGAATAATATACATCCCGTATATCAAACATAATTACTGATATCAAACGTGATCAGACTATGAAAAATAAGAAGCAGTCTGTAAAAAAAATAAGAAGAAGAAGAAGATGACGAAGAAGAAGAAGGGGAATAATACAGTTAATAATAATAATAGTGGCAATAGTATATCCTCTCCCTGAGCTGTTTAGGCATACATCTGCTGATGGAGAATTCTCACAGAGACAAATTGAACAGGACTCTGACTGCTTAATTTACTGATGTACCACAGGATGTGACTACTATTTTGTTTCTAAGTCGAGTATTGTCTCTGTATTATGAGGCTAAGCCTGGGCGATAGCCTTTTGTTTCTATGTTGCCACTACTGTCATCTTCAACCAATCAACCTTGTGATTTCATTATCAACCAAGCAGCCTACTGAATAATTACGTCGTTTTCTACCAATCTACTCCCATCCCGGCGCTTTATGTAGAGCGAGTTTGAGATTAATAAATCGGTCTTGATCTGAACTCCAAGAGTGCAACATTGAGTGGGGCCTCCTCTTGGGGGACAGTGGTAGAGGTTGGGGGTAGCGGCAAGTTAGTGGCAGCTAAGTAAGGCAGATATTTTGTTAACATGCAAACTTATCTACGTGTGGTGAAGGGAAGATACCAGCATTCCCCTTTAGAGTGTAACAGTTAGGACGTGCTGCGATTACCTGAATTTTAATGTAGGGATCCAAGTTTATTACGTAGGTTTCCTAGGCTGTCTACGGACATGGTATCAACCCCTCATGGGGACTGTCTAAATGTAAAGACGTACCAGTGTGTACCCTTGTTTCCATTATTCACTTTGCTTTCTAGCGACTAAGTTTCCCAATCCTAAAATTTCCATCCTGTGTTTCGGACTTCAACTTTATTTCTTTCTGGTCTTAGTCACCACCTAGTAGGAGCTTACCCTCTGTGTCCCCGGGCCTTTTGCCCCGTTAGATTTCATTGACAAGTCATGTCACGGGAATACTTGAGGTGTTCAGCAACCCCTTCATTTTGTTCTCGGCATTTCTGTTTATCTTTGTTTTTCATTTCTTGCCCATATCGTATGATCTTTGGCTCCTGTGTCTCAAGATCATTCGATTTTTTTTTACTTATGTGTGGCTCACATATGGAATAATGGTAGCGAGTATAGGAGCCTAAACCTTCTAAGTTCAGAATTGGTGTTTTGCTGAATGTAGTTAGAGGTACCTAAGTGGATTCTCGGGCCATTGGGCCATTGGAATTGTAGTACAGATTTCGAGACCCGTCTAACATGTATTTTTGTAATTAAGGGTTCGATTCCCCTCTTCGTAACTTTGTTCTGTAATATTATACTTCTTTCTCTATTCGAAGAAAGTAACGTTCAGTATTTCCTCTACTGGGGAACCGGAGTTGTAATGGCCAGTGCGTCATTGATCTGATACCAAAGATACTAAACATTTCCAAAATATGCTGGTCCTATGAACATTATAAGACTTGTATGGAAAAAGTAGAGCTTCTCCCACCCAATTTGTAAAATGAGCTATTGAGACTAAGCATTATTTGTTGTTATAACTTTCAAATGTTTATTTCCTGTTAATTGTTGAAAACTCTCTCTCGTTGTTGTTGCGTAAGAATTATCTACCATACATTTTTTAAAAGTTACTCAGTGCATATAGCTTTTCGAAATTAATACCTGTTCGTATGCTTTGTCCAGCTTTTTAACCCTCACTTTTCATTCCTTCTCTAATCCACCAAAAAATCACTAACAGCAAAAATAACAAGAACAACAACAATACACATGTGTTATACAGCTTTCATGGTTTCAGCTTGTAGTGTTAAAATCCCCATGAATTAACAATATCTGTCCACTATCCTCTGCTTTCATCTAGTTCCATGGCTTCGTTTAGCTCCACCACTCTTTATCTTTAATCCGTTGATTATTGAGACTAAATATCGTTGCTAAGTTTTGCCCCTGCTTCTCTTACCCTCCGTGGAGGAGTCCATTATAATCCTAGGTAACATATTCTCCAAGTGACTCACCTCACCGCTCACCGCCAAAGACGTCTTACACGAGCAGTTTCATACATTGTACAACTTTGCAGTTTTGTAGTGAGGTCTGACCATTCAACTTGTAGTGTGCAACGAACAATAAATACAAGACAAATGGCACGATAGGTCTCGTAGACCCGTAGTTAAGTGACCACAACTAAGAGTCATATAATCACAGGCTAAACTGGTTAATTTTACTGGCGCTGCTACAAAATATAGACCCGCACGACTGATGGAACCCCGTGTTAGGCATCACACCTGTTCTGTGGCACAACAAGACTTTGATCTACAGTTCTCTTACGTGTTAGCGGCTACACCAAATATCAATTCGAATGTGGATAACCAGAACTTACTGATGATGGAACAATTTTGCTTTTTTACTTTGGTTTAAGTCACACCCATACAGAGAGGTTTTATGACGAAAACTGGGTAGGAGAGGGTTAAGATTGGGAAGGTCTTAATTCAGTTACAGCGCAGCACTCGCGTGGTGTGAAAATCGGAAATCTCGGAAAACGATCTTCAGGGCTGCCGTCAGTGGGGTTCGAACTCAACATTTACCGAATGCAAGCTCATAGTTACGTTACGTAAACCGTGTGGGCAACTTGCTTGGAGGAATAACCTCGCTTTTGGTAGAAGGTCAAACTTTTTCCATGGCCACGACTAGTAACTTAACCCAGAAATAGCAGCTACCCGACGCCTCATGATGTAAATAATAATAATAATAATAATAATAATAATAATAATAATAATAATAATAATAATAATAATAATAATAATAATAATAATAATAATAATAATAATAATAATAATAATAATAATAATAATAATAATAATCATCATCATCATCATCATCATCATCATCATCATCATAATAAGCTGGCCTCAGATACCGTGTGCATGCTTAATTTGAAGCTATTTATACTATTGGCACGTTAATTTTAGCGTTCCTTTTACTCTACCAGATGGCAGCGGAATGGATCTGAGCTGAGTAACTTGTGTCCCAGTTCATTTTATAACGAAATTTGGAAACTACTTTAGAATATAAAAGCTGGAATAGCTAAAGTGTCTAGGGATATACAGAAAGCAATAGGTTTGGCTTCAGTACTATATATTTAGTAGTTATTTGATAACTATTTGTATGAAGAAGCTATACCAAATAAATAGGGATCTGCTATAGTAGCCCCAGCGCACAAAGGGACGGGTGATAAACATAAAGGAGTTAATTACAGGCCAGACAGCTTGACATGTGTCACATGTATACTTTGGGAATGCATCATTTCTCATTATATCAGACATGTTTGCGAAATTACCAATGAGCTTGATAGACGACAAGTCGAATTTAGGAAACGTTGCTCCAGTGAGGATCAATTTGTAAGATTCCAGGAAGATATAGCGGATATATCGCATTCAGGGGGTCAAATGAACTGTGTCGCTAATGATCAACTAGGGATTTTGATAGGGTAGATCATGGGGGACTAATGACCAAAATGGGGGCTACCGGAGTAGAAAAAAGGGTAAAAAAATGAAATGTCGTATGGCTTTTAGTGCCGGGATATCCCAGGACGGGTTCGGCTCGCCAGGTGCAGGTCTTTCTATTTGACTCCTGTAGGCGACCTGCGCGTCGTGATGAGGATGAAATGATGATGAAGACAACACATACACCCAGTCCCCGGGCCATTGGAATCAACCAATTAAGGTTAAATTCCCCGACCCGTCTGGGAATCGAACCCGGCACCCTCTGAACCGAAGGCCAGTACGCTGACCGTTCAGCCAACGAGTCGGACGGCAAAAGTGTGACTGAATAGGTGGCTAAATTCCCAGAAAATATAACTGACGAGGGAATACATACATGTTACACTCGGATCCGGTAGAAATTTTGTAGGGAAATTTGTGGGAGGCGGTAGAATGCTACGGTGAAAACAGCATGTGCCCATTGCAAGTTTGAACGCCAACATTGAACAAATAAATTGTCGTAAATTTAAAAGTGCCGCGGGAGTATCAGGGTATGGCTGAGGGGAAGGGAGGAGAGAAGCAGTGGACGTGAGCCAGCCGGGCTGTTTCGAGCTGCGCCAACAGCCAGACAGCGTATAGTTGGTGCGTTCCCCTTAACTCCCCGATCAGATGTGCAAAACGTTAATATGAACACAGCACATGAAACGATTGTCTGCAAGGACGATGTTTAAACAACGATGCCAATAAGGTTTGAAAATTCACGCCCGAGTTCTTTTTTCTCGTTATAATTAGTGCAATAGTGATTGTTTACAAAAAAAGTGGACAAGGCACGTATTGTGACCGTATCGGCACGATTAATATTTATTTCAAGCGATATGCTTGGTAAGGAAGGAGCCAGCAAGCTTTCTTTGTGTGGATGTTGGGAGTAGCACCAGGTTGTGCAATAGGACGCCCGACAGAGAGGCGCCCCACACGCCCACTGGGTGGCTTAAAGAATCCCCGAACTAGGCACACGTCATAGAAGAAGCAGCAGAAGAACACTATTTAGCGACTCCATATTGGAAAACAAATGCCAGCGTACAGCGATACCAAAGCGATCGGGCGATATTTAATGTATTTTCGGCGTAAATAAGGCTTGATTAACAAAACTGCACCCGTCAGAGCAGTGTGCTGAATTTTGGTGGAATTATAAAGTCAGGAGTTCGGATAGAAAATACTCTCCAAGCGAAAGGCGTTGGTAAACAACTTATTTAACTGCGTTAGCGTACGGACGCTTAGTGAAAAGCCAGATGCCTTCGGGGACTCCCTACTTCCCCTCCAAGCTGATTTATTAATTACTGCGGATCCGCCGAACATATTCAACTCCGCATGGCATAGCGCACTTGTGCATAACCAAGTCACACAGTCTAGCGTATTGCTAATTTCGACAGGCTGGTTTATCCAGGAGCAGTCGAAATAAGAGTACCGGGCGAGTTGGCCGTGCGCGTAGAGGCGCGCGGCTGTGAGCTTGCATCCGGGAGATAGTAGGTTCGAATCCCACTATCGGCAGCCCTGAAGATGGTTTTCTGTGGTTTCCCATTTTCACACCAGGCAAATGCTGGGGCTGTACCTTAATTAAGGCCACGGCCGCTTCCTTCCAACTCCTAGGCCTTTCCCATCCCATCGTCGCCATAAGACCTATCTGTGTCGGTGCGACGTAAAGCCCCTAGCAAAAAAAATAATAAGAGTGGGGGGATGAACTCGCTAGCCACCCCTACTGCCGGCTTCAGTATAAGTTTTTGCACTTCCTAAGGAGCATCAGCATTCGGTGAGGAGCTTTCGACGGGAAACGACGGCCGGTTCGCTATCGAATTACCGCTCCTTTGTATACTATGTGAACAAAGCGGGAGTGAAATTTTTCAGTTTTTTCGCTTATAATTTGTGATAGGCAACAGAAGATTATGGTAATGAGATGTTCTTAAGATATCGGTTGCAAAGTAGACTAAGACTTCGTGAAATATGAAGTAGGATTTTGTATAGCAACGAGTACATGATAGTACGCAGAACTTCTGTAGGAGAACGCTCTCGTAGATTAACAATCAATAGCCGTAAGAATGAACTAGTGAGAGGGACAGAATCACAGTATTCGAAGACCTTATTCGAAATAGGTAGGGTCGACGTCTGACAAAGAACTGTACAAATTTACGCTGGTTTCTGAACAAAGCGCAGGTCAGATTATTAACTGATTAACAGGCAGTGAGAAGTGTTCCTGAACTATTAAAACATACAGAAGATAGGGATAGAAAATTCTGCATCATGCGGATGCTGGGAATGCCCGGCTTAGCAGTGCAATTGGGGTAGACTAGCTGAAAGTAGCCGGTATAATCATCTCCATGTAACTGGCAGTGGGTAGACAAAGAAGTAGTAGGAGTGAATGGTGACACGTGAGCAAGAAATCGATAAATTGTGTAAATTACAATCTAATTTCAGTGATCCGTGTGCTACTAAAATGGATTACGCGAGACAAGATATGGAACTTCTGAACTCCAGGACTCCAGGATCCGGCGCCATGGAGTAATCCAACATGGGTAGGCCTCCGGAACTTTCGGAGGGGGCCGAAGACATCAACCGTTGAGTACAAAGTTATGTTTCTATTCCAATGCTAGTATTTCCCTTTGTAAATAACAGTCATGAAGTATAGGGTTATTAATAACATGATTAAATAGGCTAAATCCGCCTAAGAATGGTCGGGAATCCTTTTATTCATTTTGGTTTTAATTAATTAGATATGGGAAGGGAGTGATCCTATGTTAGTGTATAGAATATGGGACCACTTTTAGTGGCTATATTTGCATGTTATCATATTTTGTTTATTTAGTGCTGAGAAGGAATTGAGGGGAAAAAGGAGTAGAATGCTATGTAGATTAATGATGTAGATCTCATCTGAGCAATTGCCTAAGTTACTCAGGGATTAGCGAGGTGACAGAGTCATCAACAAGTGCCCGTATAAAAGGAAAGGCTTGGGCTAGAATCAGCACTATGTTCGTAAAGATAGAATTAGTAGTCTGTTGCATGGTAATATAAGTTTTGGCTGTAACTGAAGATGTTCAAGGAATGAAGTGCCGAGGTTTGAACCCCTGTCCTCCACTACACAAGTGAGTTACACGTAGAAGGACTGTTAGTGGTTTGGCAGGATTTAAAAACTTAAATTAATTTTTATTTTATTATTATTATTATTATTTTTCATATATCTTTTGATCGATGATTTCATGCCGATCTATTTAAATGGCAAGTTAATGTTATGCCAGGTACACAATCTATACCCACACGGGTGAAATTAGGAGACGTTGTTCTTCGAGGAAAGGCGATCGGAAGTGTGAATGAAGATACGAGTGGAAACGAAGGGTTAAATTCCAACTCCTAGTATAATGAGGGAGTTTTTTATATAATCTGGCTGAGTAATTGAAAAAAAGAATAAATGAATAAATAAATAATTATTGTATTGAGCTAATTTGAGCAGGTGACCCTGCATTAGCTAAATTGAATGATGTTAATTACTCGGCGACGGCCGGTTGTGAGCGTGGTGAATTAGTCTCGCCGTGGTGCGAGAGGGGAACGGACTTGGGTCAGGATTTATGGCCAGAGATGAAAGAGAACTTGCCTTGTTAAGAAAACGTTTCTGGTAGAATGTTGCGTTCTACTGTGTGAAATAAGACACAAAATTTATGTAACTACTACACACTGTCCATTAGCCTTGATCCGGAAAACAATGTAGAGAGTAACTACTGTACGAGACATGATTAGCTTAGTTAGGGTTTTGCATTCCAGCGCCCTGGATGGAGACGACCAGAGTCTCAGGTTCAAACCTCGTGTGAGCACAGCAGGGATCAACAGCTCGCTAAGATAGCGGGTTACAACGGATTAACTACAGCCATTGTATTTATTGATACATGTGTTTGATATATTTCTTTTTCAGGATGTGTTTTTGTTTACTTGTAATCGATGTCGATTTGAATCTAGACTTCGTGAAAGTCCACTGGTAGTGATTGAAAGTGATAGTTCGTTGTTCAAGTCTGTGTTTAATTTTATGGAAGACTTGAGTCCATTTATTTTTCTTTTCCGTGATTTAGTGATGGATTTCTGATATGTTCGGATTAATCCAGTTTTAATATTTACTTTATTGATACCTTAAGTTAGCCGACCATTCAAAAACAAGCGGACATTTTTCTTTTGTGTAAATAGATTTTTACGTGTAATACGGGATTCAGTCCCATGGAATACTAGCATTGGGGGAAACATGGCTTGTTTTGTTTTTGTGAATATGGTAGGGTCATTTTATTGTGTATGTCGTACTCAGTGGTTTATGGTAAACCGGGTGATAGCACGCACGAAACAATCGCGATAATACACAAAACAATCTGTGTAGCATACATCCAAATCAATGTAGTCTTTATGTAAGCAATGTAGGGCACAGGCAATTCAAAGTGATAGTATGTGAAAAACTGAGATCATATTAACAACCTCTCGGATATTCTCTGTTTTGGTAGAGAGGGATATGGATATTAACGTCTGTGTCAAAAAGGAAAATTTATTGGATTAGAGACAGTACCAGCTAACGTTGCCGTCCACATAGATTTTGTCTGTGGAATGTGGAGGTAACAGCTAATGTCAATGGCAGCACGGATTTTTCCGCTGCTGAAATAAGTGATTGCTTATATCAATTGTGTAATAAGTATCAAGAGTGTATGTAAATTTTGTATATTTCACCGAGTGAATAGAAAATTGTTCTAAACTATTTCGTGCCTATCTATGCCGAAAAACATGCATCCAGAATCCTCTTCCGTTCATTGTAGGCCTTTAAGATAGTTTATGTTTGATAGCCTCTTTATGCCGCGAACGGTTTTCGGCCCTGAGGAGTCCGTGTTCAGACCTCAGGAACGGAAGAGTAGCTTTGACCTAGCTGAGCCGCATGGCTGATAACTTCTCATGTGAGTGGATTAAATATACAATCCCAATGAGGAGAAATCGGCACAGGCCAAAAAGGTCCCTTGACTATCGACTTCCGTGGAGCATGGTCCCATGTGTTCGTGACCCGAAAGGGTTGGTTTGTTGTCACATGGTCCCATGAGTCATGGGGGACGGTGGGAAAGGTTCCAGTATACTGTGTGCACCATGCATATCTTACAGCGCTGTTGCTTTCACAAGTATTACATTGATTATAGGAAAGCTCTTCTTTGAAACAAAAATCGACTGGATTAACAAATTGTGAAGGTTTCTTGTTAACATAGCCACATTTGTACCAACTGTACTGCCACATGCTACGAAAGCGCGGAGAGGAGAACTAGTTGTGCGTCAAAATTGCACTATTAAAAGGTTGTCCCTTAAATGTACGTTGATGTCTAACGAGTTTAACAAAATTAAATCGTACAAAAGACGAATAAATTCCTTCCAAATGCGGAAGCCGAAAACATCTAACGGCTGGATAAGTCCAGTGGCTCCTTTCGGAATTGTTTCAACATTAATGTTTTTCTTACTCCCAACTTTAGCATTTAAAATATATTCTTCATCCTGTCCGCTCTACGAATCGAGAACTAAAACACCGTAGTATGGAACTAGCTCACAATGCACATCCCGTAATCATTTCTGGACGAGTTCCTTGGTCAGTCTTCCAGATTTTGAAGGCAAAGTGTAGAGATTTCGTGCGATAAATAGGTTTTATTCTATATTAGGACCAAATTTGACATATTTTTCTTTCAACACCACTAGTAACTTCGGCAGGAGTCGTCCATCTGTCGAAATTATTGGCTGTATTGTGTAGCTATGGGTTAGGGAATTCATAGATTGTGCTTCCGCTAATGCGACCTTTTCACTTCATTCATTACGGGTCCTGCCAGAATGGAACTCTTCATGAAAACCAGACTGATCAGTATTAAACACGCACTCCGGGCCGTGACTTTATATCAATTTCGACAGTTATTCCACAAACAGTGTCGCGTTACATTTAATATCTTCTTGTTCAAATTTTTCAGATACGAATTTGCAAATCTTTCTTGATCCAATTTTAAATTTATTTTTAAAACTCGTTACCCAGGAATGAGACGCTCGAAACGTGCCGTAGCTAACTGGACAAGCGTACTTCAAAGCACCATTTTTTAAATATTTATATCGTGAACAATTTTGTTTCGTTGTCTACTTTCTTTGAACTTATGGTAAGTCTTCTTCGTAACAAAATTATGATTTTCTCCCATTGTGCCACCGTTTTCCAGTTGTTGCTCCCACCTGTATAGCTCTTCCCGGCACTTTAATTTACGAAATCTGTGTTTCACTGATGCGAAGCTCCTATGTTTCCCACCTTTGTTTCGCCAATAATCGACGACCTTCTTTTTATAAGTTATTGGGGTTCGGCATCGTTCAGCCGTTTTTGTAGGTACAGGGTTAGGAGCAACATTTTCAGAGACGGGTTTAAATATCACTGTTTCAATATTGTCTTCCTCGCAAACAAAGATATCATCTGACATATCCAATGTGCCATCCAGTTCGACTGTCACATCGATATCCAAATCCCTGTCGGCAATTAGACCTGTAAAACGGAGACATGAACGCAATTCTTGTGAACACTTCCTCTTAAAAGCAAATACATATAGATAGATTGATCTACTTACGATATAATTCCAATCCCAAATTCCTTTCATCTTCAGAAAATAGGGGTGTCTTTTTGGCACACTCTCCAAAACAATTCTGAATGCACACTACTACATTCCACGGATTGAATAACTTCTGTAGTGGGCGTTTTGTTGTATCTAGGTGTTAAAAACTGAATTATTACCATACAAGGTTAAAGTAAATATATAGTTACCAGAACGTTGTATCATCGGAAGACTAATCAATGTGCACCTCTTGATCTCCTTTGACGTTTCTAATCGGGAAGAAACGAGGAATGTGCAAACTGTGGTGCAGTCAAGAAGATTGGCCGGGAGGGTGGGGGTGGTCATTCATTCGACTCGAGCGAGCAGCCCGACTATACGCTGCGCAGCTCGACACAGCCCGGCTGGCTCACGTCCTCTGCTTCGCTCCTCCCTTCCCCTCCGCCAACACCGCGATACTCCCGCGGCACTTTTAAATTTACGACCATTCATTTGTTCAATTTTGGCGTTCAAACTTGTGCTGGGCACATGCAGTTTTCACCTTAGCATTCTACTGCCCCTAGAGATTATTCTTTATTCAAAAAGTTATTTCATTCCTGCCCGGTAAGGGGCAGGCGGGCCACCAGCTAAACATGTAGCTCCTTGGCCGTGAGTGAGTACATAAGAGTAGAATTTTGGAACACATACATAGAAGTATGTCTCGTACATACTGAAAGAAAATCATAGTCAAATACAGATTGAAACAGAGCAAATGTAAAACATACACAAGTATATGACAAGGAAATAGTATTTCTCCATGTCAGTCTATTTTTCATTGATTTCGGTGCCCTCAACGAATATTCCTACCCAATTTCAACCCGATCCGAGTGTAACACCTGTATGTGTTCCCTTGTCAGAAAGTTAGTGCAGATGAAGCACTATGCAATAAGGAAGAGGGAGGTTTCGTAATGTGGTATTATTGGAACTTTGTGTTTTCTTATAATGATACAAGTAAAGGGCTGGAATCACAGGTACGGTATTTTGCGGATGATATTATACTACTTACAGTAATAAATAAGTTGTACCGGGCGAGTTGGCCGTGCGCGTAGAGGCGCGCGGCTGTGAGCTTGCATCCGGGAGATAGTAGGTTCGAATCCCACTATCGGCAGCCCTGAAAATGGTTTTCCGTGGTTTCCCATTTTCACACCAGGCAAATGCTGGGGCTGTACCTTAATTAAGGCCACGGCCGCTTCCTTCCAACTCCTAGGCCTTTCCTATCCCATCGTCGCCATAAGACCTATCTGTGTCGGTGCGACGTAAAGCCCCTAGCAAAAAAAAAAAAAAATAAGTTGTAGGATTGTGAGCGACTGCAGAAAGACCTCGACAATGTTGTGAGATGGACAGCAGACAATAGAATGATGGTAAACGGGTTGAAAAGTCAGTTTGCAACTTTCACCAAGAGGAAAAATCCTTTCAATTTTAATTACCGTATTGATTGAGTGGAAGTACTGCACGGAGAACACTGTAAAAACCTAGGTACCAATATATGGAAATATCATAGTTGGGGTAATCATATTAACAGGATTGTAACTTAAATTTACAGATCTCTCCATATGGTTATGGATGTATTTAGGGAGGGTAAGAATATAAAGTGTAAAGTAGGGAGAGAGAGAGAGAGAGAGAACAAGTCCACAGTAAGACCCCAATCAGAGTATGGTACCATCTCCAGGATTACTTGATTCGAGAACCGAAATGGATCCAAAGGAAAACAGCGCTGTTAATTCTGGGCGATTTTCGACAAAAGAGGAGCATTACGAAAATATTGCAATATTTGTGTTGCAAGACTTGGGAGTAAAGAAACGAGCTGCTCGTCTAACAAGGAGACATTCCCTACTCGTCACCATCGATTTCGCTGAAATTTGTAGAACATGCAAGGCTTGGTAGAAATGAAAGTGCCCAAAGTAGGTACTCCAGATGGCCAAGCGCATAGAACATAAAAATAAAAATAAAAATGTTGACGCGGCTCTCGCACCGTATAAGCCACTTACGTTAGTGCGTACGCCGAGCAGTAGTTGGCGTAACGGTAAGACCTTGGACTAGTTATTCGATGGTCGTGGGTTTGACTCCCCGCGTGGAAAATACTTTTCTCAATTTTTTATTATTCATTTACTTAAATTTTACTTATTTATATGCAAAAAGCATATAGGACGTTATTTTTAATGAGCGCACAATTGTAGAAAAGTTGGAGTTGCGAACTTTCCCGACGTGTTCAGACAGAAATTATTCTTTCTTCTTTATTAGCTATCTCCCCTCCTCGGGGAATGTGCCATAAACGTGAATAGTCGTTTTGCTGTAAGATTCGTTTTCACCTGACAAGTGAAGGTTGCTCCTGGCTGCTGTACACATACAATAGATTCTTGGCGCAGGTAGACAATGACAATGAAATCCCAATTTTGTACGTTTTCTATGCCTTTTTCGTATAAATAAATAAATAAATAAATAAATAAATAAATAAATAAATAAATAAATAAATAAATAAATAAAAGTCCGCCTCTGTGGTGTAGTGGTTAGCGTGATTAGCTGCCACCCCCGGAGGTCCGAGGGCTGGAACGGGCTCCACTCAGCCTCGGGAGGTCAACTGAGTAGAGGTGGGTTCGATTCCCACCTCAGCCATCCTCGAAGTGTTTTTCCGTGGTTTCCCACTTCACCTCCAGGCGCATGCCGGGATGGTACCTAACTTAAGGCCACGGCCGTTTCCTTCCCTCTTCCTTGTCTATCCCTTCCAATCTTCCCATCCCCCCACAAGGCCCCTGTTCAGCATAGCAGGTGAGGCCGCCTGGGCGAGGTACTGGTCATACTCCCCAGTTGTATCCCCCGACCAAGAGTCTGAAGCTCCAGGACACTGCCCTTGAGGCGGTAGAGGTGGGATCCCTCGCTGAGTCCGAGGGAAAAGCCGAACCTGGAGGGTAAACGGATGATGATGATGATGATGAAATAAATAAAATGAATTATTCACCACTTTGCGTAATTGGAAAATGAACAATATAAAAGTTGACAGAAAAACCAGTCTCCACACGTGGAGTCTAACGCACGACCATCGAATTACTAGTCCAAGCTCTTACCGCTTCGCCAACTACTGATCGGCGTGTACTCTAACGTAAGTGGCTTATACGGTGCGAGAGCCGCGTCAACATTTTTATTTTTATTTTTATTTTCTATACACTTGGCCATCTAGAGTTCCAACTTCGGGTACTTTCATTTCTAACCAAGCCCTGCATGTCCTATAAATTTGAGCGAAATCGGTGGTAATAATAATAATTTCGTGTGGCTATTTCTAGCCGAGTGCAGCCCTTGTAAGGCAGACACTCCGACGAGGGTGGGCGGCATCTGCCATGTGTAGGTAACCGCGTGTTATTGTGGTGGAGGATAGTGTTATGTGTGGTGTGTGAGTTGCAGAGATGCTGGGGACAGCACGAACACCCAGCCCCCGGGCCATTGGAATTAACCAATGAAGGTAAAAATACCCGACCCGGCCGGGAATCGAAACCGGGACCCTCTGAACCGAAGGCCAGTACG
Source organism: Anabrus simplex (assembly GCF_040414725.1). Lineage (NCBI taxonomy): Eukaryota > Metazoa > Arthropoda > Insecta > Orthoptera > Tettigoniidae > Anabrus > Anabrus simplex. The sequence continues at coordinate 579,973,659 of NC_090266.1, read as the reverse complement.
CTGACCATTCAGCCAACGAGTCGGACAAAATCGGTGGTGACGAGTAGGGAATGCCCCCTTGTAAGTGTAATATACCGGGCTGTCAGCAAGCAGATTTGTGTGGAATGATATCAAGGGGGGAAGGGGGGGGGCAATGAAATACACTAAAATATAGATTACTTTTATTCTCATATTTCGTTGCTTAGACTTTACGGATTATATTCCCAAAATGCGATTTGAATCTCTAGGTCTATTTAATATCTTGAAGCTGTTGTTGATGCACATAGGCCACGCTCACTTTTCACAACACACAGTCGTACCAGCTCAAGTCTTCTTGTATTTATTGCTATTTATCCTTGCATATTGGCAGAATTCTGTACTGGAAAGCGTAATCTAACTACAACGTGACTGGCAAAGTTCACAACGACTGTGTTTATGATTTAGGAGGCTGTAAAATTGGTGCGAGTATTGCTTTACTGGAAGGCGTAATCTAAGTACAACGTGACTGGCAAAGTTCACAACGACTGTGTTTATGATTTAGAAGGCTGTAAAATTGGTGCGAGTATTGCTTTAGTTGACATCTCTGTGGTTGTCATGTGAATTACTATGTACTGTTGATTTTTTATCTGAGCGGTGTTCATGGTAATGGCTAATATGCCCAGAAGTAAGAGAATTTTTTGAAGATATAAGAAATATCTGATCAATAATGTTCGGAGGACGAAATGTGAACCAGGAAAAAGTGACGTATATAACATCTCCAAGTGCGCCTAAATCTAAGCTGAAGAAACGCTTGGAAAGTGAAAAAATATTACAGTGATGAACTGGAGGAAGATGGTGGATTTAGATTCATTAATATCCAGTCACACAGACTACCTGAACCGGTTTTATTACCCATAAAGCCGGTCTACCGAGCCCTTTTGAAATCCCGACCTTGTACACCGATGTCTCTATGGGAAAACACAAAATCCCAATTAATTTTTGAACTCAATGATCTGGATATGATATCCTAAAATCACCTTTTGCTCCTTCACCATTGTCAGAATGACCACAAATGACGCAGTTCTTGTCTACACTGATGGAAATGAAGGAAGAATTAATACTATTCTAAATATGGGCTTCAAGACTGGAGTCTGCACATGCCGCATCCTCAGAACTATCGACCAAAAACGTGCTGCTGCAGCCAAAACTGACGTTCTGGCTGGAATGAAACAAAGAAGGCAACAGAAGAGGGGTGAAAAGAGAAGAGCAGAAGATTAGGAAGACAAAGCCAGAGTCCTGAAGCATTTTAGCTCAATAAACAGAGTTTTATGAGTAACAAACTTTCATTGATAATTTCCGGTATTTCCATTTTTTCAACAAATGATCTTCTTTTCGACACTATGAAAGGTAGCTCAATTAAATTTTTTACGCTTAGTGAAGTAACAATAACACGTATTTTGCCACAACAGAAATGGTATATTAGGAAAATTAACATTTTTGAAAGGCATTTGTTGAACATTTTCACTAATTATTTAATGCAAAATTTTTAAAAGGTTTTATAAACGTTGGTGTTATCCCAAGAAGAATGTCCTTGCACCTATTAGATTAAACACTATTGGTGAGATTAATTTTCAATTTTCAGAAAATTTGATTCAATTATTTCTTGAAAACAGGTACATAAATGAGTACTCAAAATTAAAATTTCGAATTTCAAAATAAACTCGAAATTTTGAGGTGGAAATTTGAAAATGGCAAAATGTGTAGATAATTGTATAGTAATACGCCTATCACTTTTCCCGTGTACGTGAATTTTGGTGTGGGAGATATATGTCATTTTCTGTGCGCATGCATATTGGTTGATGTCCCCCCTTAATACGGGAATATACTTGACTGGAGATTTTAAAAGTACGAAAAATCATAATATGAAGGAAAAGGGGCGAACATTCTTTTATGGGGAGAATTATTAGGGATTGCATAATTTTCTAAGGGAAATGTTCGATAAATTTCTAACTTATTGGCAATCATATAAGAAATGACTAATTGAATAACTGTGACTTCCCCTCTCGGAGAACAATCATCATACGAGAAATGCAACCAAGCAAGCAAAGGGCGCCAATCTTTAAGTTGAGGACTTAAAGATAAAATTTATAATCAAGCTTGGACAGACTCTTATCACAGGGGTGGGGTGATAGTGCACTAATCATTAAGCAGGAGAATTAAAAATCAAAAGGCTAATTAAGGCAGATTGATTAAAATGAACTAGAAAAATACTATTTATTATTTAAAATATAAATGACGACGGTTTAACGAGAACTGAATTTAAAAATAGAAAATGAATTTAACAAAAAATTGAATGACTCTACTTCGCGAAAACTTGCAATATCTTTAACTCGCTTGCTCACCATGTAGTCTTGTTCTGCTGGTCCTTGGAAAGCTTCCATCCTTGTAGCGGGAACATCATCGGTCGTCTTTGAGATCTCTTCATCTGCAGCTAAGTACCATTCCTGCCTTGCAAATTGCATCTCCCACTAATTGGAAAATGACTTCAAAACTAACACTCCCTATTATGCTTTATCCCATATATTGGAGATAAGCCCTAAGTCATAGTTAGAAGAACCACCTTGGGTTTTATGGAGAGGATACTCAATTAAGAATCCTTCCAACTTTACTGAAAATGTTCTCTGAAGTTTCATTTCTATCTAGATTAAAACTATCTATTGACTTAGACTGGTTCAAACCGGTCTTGTAGCCGTGCTGTACGTAATTCCTGATGAGAGTGGCTATACACCCCTCATTCAGAATTTCTAAGTATCGAAACGCAGAATCAAGTAGATTATCACGTAGAAGATCAAGTAGCGAATGAATACGTAGAAGATCAGAAGATCGTAAGAAGATGAAGCCACGAGCTCCAACACGCCCTTTTATAACCTTCTCTCGCGCTAATTACAGGTCGCTACACGTGGTCCAATCAGATGACACGTCTCTCCCCACTCCAGATATTAGAGTTGACGGGCCATAACCAAGATATCAACTGTTCTTCTATTCGTCCTTTCACTCAGTATCCATGGCAACATGACGCTCCTTTGAAAATATAGAAGTTGATCAGTTTGAATAATTCTGGTCGAAATACGGTAGCTTACGTTACCACGCTTGAACACGTGCTCGCTTTTCTCAGAACTTGATGTCTAAATTTGTCCTTCCTTCCTCCTCGGTGATGTGGCAAGATAGAGGAAATCTACTGCAAGTTAATTTTAACCGACTGTCGCAAGAATCTAAGTGAATATTAGGATATTCAGCCCTCGTTTACAAGTCGTAGTTACAAAGTAATGAAATGATAGTGAGCAAATGATTAAACATGAATTATAATACAATTACATACCAAAATAAATATCATGACGTTAAATTCCTGAATTAATTACACATAATAAAATTAACATAATTACACTGTAACGTCTGGAACGTTACATAACTAGTAGGAAATCTTCCCCCCGGGCGACGCCCCTAAATGGAGATCAGTGATTATTAACTGACTGACTGAATGATTGATGATCGATGAAACACGAAATGTGTCACCAGATATCTTATATATGCCGACACCGTACGACATGGAGTGTCAAATGGAATTTCTCCATCCTTTCAAAAATTCCATATAGGCCTACCTAATCTCGGCCTCAGAATACCCAAACTCTGCTGCTGATCCGCAGACGAAGGTGTTAGTAACAGGGATAATTTTAGTAGCATTGCTAATAATAATAATAAGAAGAAATACACCCTTATATCACGGCTCTCTGGTGGGAGGAATGAATTTTTTTCTTCGATTACCGTTTTATTTCCTTTTAATTATTTCTAGCTGTACTTGGAAAATGAATATCTTATTTCTTCCTTAATTTGCCATTCCTTATTCCTGGCTAACCTCACTATTTCTGTACATCTCCCCAACACACTAAATGGAAGTGAAAACAGGAAATCTGTCTCTCTATGAGCTGGGAAACGCTCAGTTTCCGGACAAGCCTCGAGGAGCTGTTTACTGCTACGTCATTTCCGCTAAACATGGCGAGTCTGTGTCACACAATGATACGCGCACGGAGCTTGGATAAACTTCGAGGGGATGTGGGAAGGCTAAGATATAGCGACGAGACGACGTGTGACGCTGGCAGGAACACGGCCGCCAGATAAGGATAGAACTCCCTAGACAATGGACAAGGTTCTGAGAAATGTCTTTACTTTTGCACTGTTCTCCAGTATTCTTTTACATTAATACAATTTCTACTTTCCGCCATTGAACTAATAATCAATCCCATTTTTCTCCTCCATTATGAATATCTGCTGTAGGATTGCCTTACCATTCATTTCGCAGCTCAAATTGGGATATTTGGAAAATTCCAAGAAAATGAAATAATGATAATGGAGCAGAACTATCTTAATATTAAGACTCTCAGTCCAAGTTGAAAAAGATCACTAGGTGTGAATATGTGTGCGCGTGTTTACGTGTTTGCTTTTCCAAATAAACTTCTGAATGGACAGTTTAATTCTGAAACGTGTTACCATGAATGTATTGTCAGGGCATATTTGACCCTTTTTCCTAGGACAGGCCAACTGAAAATATTACACTATTGAATTTCTTCACTATCTTTCTTTTCAGATGAAATACCTGGTCTGATTCATTCATAATTGGTATAATTCGTGCACTATTCATGAAGGAATTAGTTTCACTTCAAAGGACCGCCAACATTATAATATTTATCATTAAGTAGAGCTATTTAATATCCATACCCATTTCAAAGGAAAGTGTTGGTGCTGATGAATATTCAAATTTTTCATTATCATTGCTTCCAGTTTCATCAAAATGGATAAATGAAAGTGATCAGTAACTCGCCCTTTTCGATCGATTATTGAATGTGAGTTCATATTATTCTTGCTATTCTGCTTTACGTCGCACCGACACAGATAGGTCTTATGGCGACGATGGGAGAGTAAAGGCCTAGGAATGGGAAGGAAGCGGCCGGAACCTTAATTAAGGTACAGCCCCAGCATTTGCCTGGTGTGAAAGTGGGAAACCACGGAAAACCATCTTCAGGGCTGCCGACAGTGGGATTCGAACCCACTATCTCCCGGATGCGAGCTCACAGCTGCGCGCTTCTTCTTGCAGTGTGTGGGTAATATCCGTGAACAACCTCTTGTGTAACATTCGCTTGTATCAAGGTTACCAACTGTCAATAGTAACTAACAAATTTTAAAATTTACATTTTCAGTAAAAGTAACTGTTTGATGGATTCTAGTACATTCATATCGGCCACTACTTATGGCGTGGTACTAATTGCTGGTACCGACAATGGATTAGCTATTTTGCACATCTCCAAAACTATTCTTTGGGCCGATGACCTTCGATGTAAGGCCCCTTTAAACAACAAGCATCATCATCATCAAACTATTCTTAGTTTTGTCCAAATTATGTCTCCTAATTACACCTTCCGTAATGTAGGGCTCCATGGCTAAATGGTTGGTGTGCGGGTTCGATTCCCGGCAGGGTATGACATGTTATCCATAATTGGTTAATTCGGCTGGCATGGGGCTGGGTGTATGTGTCGTCTTCATCATCATTTCATACTCATCACGACTCGCAGGTCACCTAGCGTTGTCAAATGAAAAGGCCTGCTTCTAGCAAGCTGAACTTGTCCTTGGACACTTCCAACACTAAAAGCCATACGCCATTTAACTTTTACCCTCTGTAATTAATTATTTTACACTAGTTCCTCAGTTTCTAATTTATTCCTCTAGCTTCTTTATGAACATTCCACACTTAGTTTATCTCCTGAAACGGTTGCATTGAAAACTGCTAAGGAAAGTAATTTGACTTACTGTGGCTTACTCAGAGTTCTTATACAGGCAAGCCACATTAAGTTATATTTAATGCCGTTCATATAAGATATGGATTGTCATTCTTAAAATCACCGAGCTCGATAGCTGCAGTCCCTTGAGTGCGTCCAGTATCCAGTATTCTGGAGTTAGTGGATTCGAACGCTACTGTCGTCAGCCCTGAAGATGGTTTTCCGTGGTTTCCCATTTTCACACCAGGCAAATACTGGGGCTGTACTTTAATTAAGGCCTCGGTCGCTTCGTTCCCACTCCTAGCCCTTTCCTGTCCCATCGTCGCCATAAGACCTATCTGTGTCGGTGCGACTTAAAGAAACTTGCAGTCTTAAAACCTTCATGAATACTGCACGTATGAGTCTAAGATATCGAACAGAACTGCAAGTATCATGAAATAGGTGTTCTTCGACAAAATTTTAAATTTGTGAAGCCTGGGTAGTTCTTATATTTCCAGCTTGACATAATCTTCCTTCGTCATCCATTATACTTGTCTTTCAAAGCGATGGAGATGTCTATTCTAATTCTTTCTCTAGCTGACGTTAGTTGGTGTTGATAATGTCTTTGCCTGGCTGGTTTGAAAAACTCATTCACAACTAAATTCATGATATTTGCAAAGGATTTGATTTGTTTCTTGTCTTGAAACTACGACTGACCTAGTAATGAATGGCTGATGCCTCTCATACTTGGAACAGACTAATGAAGTGTTCCTGGAGTTCTTTGACAGCTAGCTAGAATCTCTCATTCATCACCGTATCTAATATTATTTTAATGTTGATATGATTGCCTTAAAATGAAATAGGATTACAACCTCACAAACGTGTACAATAGTTTGTAGCATTTCCTCTCTTTGTTGAAAAGTCATAAGTGTTCATCAGAGGACTTGAACGACAAAATTGAGTACACGGTGTGTAATTAACAGCTTATTAATTCACTTTTCTCAATTGCATGTCTTTATTTTGCGAGACATTCATTATCATTAGACATAACATGAGCAGAAGTGCTACATTTATTTATGTCAATTATTAATATGTATCTGTATGAAATAGCGTATAAATTTCAATTTAATTCATAAGGTCCAGGATTACTGATTATAAACGACATCAACAGGACATCCTAAATTAAAAAATGTTCATTTTAGTCATAAGTAAATGTACTGCTATTCACAAAGTGAAAGGCTGTAGATAAATGGGGTAGCATAGTGCCTTCTGAGAAAATATGCGAAACGTTGAAATTCAAAAAGGCAAATTCCCAATCCAATCTGTCCGATAAAACGTTCATAACAGTATTATTACCAATAAAAAGAATATAAGGTTATTGATTGGGTATTTGAGAAGACGAAGATGATAATTAACATAAGTTCAAGTGAAGTGAAAAAAATTAACAATGACATGAAGGAACCAGTTAATGAGGTTATATACATGTTACTGTTTGTTTAATGTCATGCTGTCTTCATTATACTTTTGGCGATGGTGCAGACGAGAGGGTCGCCTAACATGAAAATGGGAAACCATTTTCAACACTTCAATTGAGGATCTCGTATCTACACAATTGTGTGATCATATATGCTGAGTTCCATATGTTGTGGGTTTTTCTTTTTTAAATTTCACAGTTCTGTATATATCCTATATGTAAGAGTGAAATATCAAATCATCTAACGTAAACATTTACAAGGGTATATTGAGCCCATAATTGTACAATGCAGAAGAACCGCTGCACGGCTATGTAGGGCCAGCTAAGAGAGGGGGAAATGCGCATCCATTTATGTAAATAGCTAGCCTGATGTTCCTTGCTTGTTACTCACAGCAGGAGGTGACCAAAGCATCGAGCAAGTACGGAATATTTCGAAAGACTTCGGGAAATTAATAGTAAAAATTTGGCTATTACCTCCCCCCCATTGGGAAAGATTTCGGCAAAGTCATTAGAGAGGATGTAATTAATAAAAAAAAAATTGGAACCATTTTATGAAGCTTACTACACAGGGAGAAATAAAATTAATTTTGCCCAGAGATAAGTTCGCCTGCATATCGTCTAAGTGGGTACTGCACGGGGCAAGGTCATCCAGTCAGAATATACTGGAAATTTATCCAGGGAATTAATTAATTACGCCCGTGAAATAAGCAGGAGAAATTAACGAACAACACCTTTGTGTTCCAGAAAATAGGCAGATTCTCTAGTGTGAATCAAAGAAGAATTGGTCTAGCGGTATAGAAGATGGGTTGATTGCACAGCATCAGGGGACGTGTCGGTCCGAGAGGGTAAACCTGTGACACTTGACATCAAAAGGATAACTTACAAAAATTCAAGAACTAGGTGATAGTCTTGGGAACCCGAAAGTAAGATTGGCTTGAGAGAGTTTGAGTTTGATAACAGCAATGCTGCAGATTCCGCAGTGACTATGACGGTTTTAATGAACTTCTTTAAAGGAGATTAAAGTCTGACTGTCTATCTAGTTTGTTAACACGATCTTTGGTTACCTGACCACGGGTGAAACACATGGTTTGAGGGTGAGAAGACGAGATGAACGTTATCTCTTCCCGCGGATACACAGGGACAAACATCTGGCCGTTAGACGTTAGTAGCTCCATGCGGTCGAAACTGTCATGATGTTATAATTTTGTGCGCTGTATCTTTCATTTCTGTACGTTTCAAAGTGTTATTTTATTAGATTATATTTTTTTAGAATAAGACTTAATTCGTGTAGCATCAAGAAGTGCAGTCAGTGCAATTGATAAGTTAGTATTTAGGTGAAGAATGCCATCCATCATTATCAGGCACTAAGTCGAAGGTTGCTGCCATGCTAAATGCAGCCAATATGACGCCTGTCGTGTCCGTCCCAGATTAGAGCTCAGGACAACTACTTCTTCCGAGGATCGAACGTGTAATCAGGATCGTAGGAGGAATGGTGTCGCTGAGATATTACCAGGTATTAATGGGATAATATATGTATATATTTACACCTATGCATAGTGGTTATTGACACAATTAGTGTGCATAATATTAGAGGAAAATTTGATGTAAAATAGTTGTAAGAGCTCATATGGTTTTAGAACATGGGAAAAGTACTGAGTCTGGAAATGCGCAGCCCAGTTGTGCAATATGAGGACATGGCCTGGTCAAACAATGGTTAGTCACGTAGGCGGTATCCCGCACCCACCTGTAAAGGGCATAGATCGTAATCTAGACGTCACAAGTGACGTTGAACGAACACGCGGATTTTAGCCCTCTGATTGGTGGAAATCAGTTCCCACGTAGTGGAGAATTTCTACTCCTTGCGAGAAGCTCGGCGTGACCCAGAGAGGGTATAAAACAGGGCGGCAAACCCTAATCGGCGTCTTTTTTATCAGATCAACCGTGCACTTGTAAGCCGAATCTCTGTCATTGATACTTAGAAATTTCATGATCCGTATTGAAGTGGTATTACAATAATGGAAATTAATAGGTTTCCTCCTATTCAATACAAAGATATTTATGAATGTGAATGAGTCACATATCGTTCACATGAGGTACTAGTTGCGGCACTAAACTTGTACTATCATACGCCTATAAGACAAATCGGGCAAACACATAATAACTTTGAAACACACTATAACACCTGCGCAGGTGAATATGAAATAAAATATGGTACGTGATGATGTTGCATTTCACTATCCATTAAGATGACGATGCCTCCGTTGTTGTATACACATGGTTGTATATGTCTTTAGTTTTTTAATCTGTTAAAATTATGCTGCGGAGTTTAATGTCATATGAAGTTAACACTGTGTGTGTTGTGTAGTTTGGTTCCGAGAAATAAACATGCATATGATGAAATGGTTAGATCCAAAGAATTAATTCCCACTTCAATATGGGTTTTGTAACCTGGGGAAGAAATTAAAAGTCAAATTAGGCAAAATATAGGAAAGGAAAGATTAAGAAGAAAGTCTAGAAAAGACGAGAGACAACTAGAAACGAACTCACCTCGAACAGCCTGAGTGATCGGCGGACGGAGCTGGACTGATGGATGCGATCATGAGGTTAGGGGCGAGGTGGAGGGGAGGAGCGGGAAGGGATAGAGGCTGAGCAACTGTCACGGAGCTATGGTGGAGAGGAAGGATGTGGTAGTGGGGGTAAATGATGTGGATATATACTGCGTATGGTTTGAAAGATCGAATTATTTTCAGGCGGTATAATATTTCTTAACCATTTAATTAAGAGATCGTAAAGAATATTAGATTTTTCTGAAATTTCATTTAAGTTATAATTAGGGTTGAAATATTGATCGCAATGAATGAAACAATTTTCAACAATGTTCATGATTGGCTCTTTTCAAAATCATGTTCTATATCAGTGAACTTATGATTAGAGTTGTGAATGTGTTGGCCTATAGCAGAAAACTTGTTATATCTTACTGTGTTGACGTGCTCTGAATATCGGGTTTTGTAGCTGCGTCCTGTTTGTCCCACGTAAGAGGCGCTGCAGTCGATGTACTTGAATCTATAGATTCCGGGTTTAGAAAATCTGTCAGAGGTGTTGACTGATGTTGAATTGTGTATAATTTCTGAAGTCCTATTATTAGTTCTGAAGAAAGTTTTTACATTATACACTGACTGACAGAGCAAATGCAACACCAAGAAGGAGTGGTCAGAACTTTATGCCAATTGCAGGGTAGACTGACGTCACTGTGGTATGCTCATGATGTGAAATGCGCCGCTGTGCTGCGCACGTAGCGAACGATAAATGGGACACGGCGTTGGCGAATGGCCCACTTCGTACCGTGATTTCTCAGCCGACAGTCATTGTAGAACGTGTTCTCGTGTGCCACAGGACACGTGTATAGCTAAGAATGCCAGGCCGCCGTCAACGGAGGCATTTCCAGCAGACAGACGACTTTACGAGGGGTATGGTGATCGGGCTGAGAAGGGCAGGTTGGTCGCTTCGTCAAATCGCAGCCGATACCCATAGGGATGTGTCCACGGTGCAGCGCCTGTGGCGAAGATGGTTGGCGCAGGGACATGTGGCACGTGCGAGGGGTCCAGACGCAGCCCGAGTGACGTCAGCACGCGAGGATCGGCGCATCCGCCGCCAAGCGGTGGCAGCCCCGCACGCCACGTCAACCGCCATTCTTCAGCATGTGCAAGACACCCTGGCTGTTCCAATATCGACCAGAACAATTTCCCGTCGATTGGTTGAAGGAGGCCTGCACTCCCGGCGTCCGCTCAGAAGACTACCATTGACTCCACAGCATAGACGTGCACGCCTGGCATGGTGCCGGGCTAGAGCGACTTGGATGAGGGAATGGCGGAACGTCGTGTTCTCCGATGAGTCACGCTTCTGTTCTGTCAGTGATAGTCACCGCAGACGAGTGTGGCGTCGGCGTGGAGAAAGGTCAAATCCGGCAGTAACTGTGGAGCGCCCTACCGCTAGACAACGCGGCATCATGGTTTGGGGCGCTATTGCGTATGATTCCACGTCACCTCTAGTGCGTATTCAAGGCACGTTAAATGCCCACCGCTAAGTGCAGCATGTGCTGCGGCCGGTGGCACTCCCGTACCTTCAGGGGCTGCCCAATGCTCTCTTTCAGCAGGATAATGCCCGCCCACACACTGCTCGCATCTCCCAACAGGCTCTACGAGGTGTACAGATGCTTCCGTGGCCAGCGTACTATCCGGAGCTCTCACAAATCGAACACGTGTGGGATCTCATTGGACGCCGTTTGCAAACTCTGCCCCAGCCTCGTACGGACGACCAACTGTGGCAAATGGTTGACAGAGAATGGAGAACCATCCCTCAGGATACCATCCGCACTCTCATTGACTCTGTACCTCGACGTGTTTCTGCGTGCATCGCCGCTTGCGGTGGTCCTACATCCTACTGAGTCGATGCCGTGTGCATTGTGTAACCCGCATATCGGTTTGAAATAAACATCAATTATTCGTCCGTGCCGTCTCTGTTTTTTCCCCAACTTTCATCCCTTTCGAACCACTACTTCTTGGTGTTGCATTTGCTCTGTCAGTCAGTGTATTTTCGAAAGAGATGGGTGATTTTATGGACATTATCGTTGAATGTAAAAGTGGATGAAATGGTAGTTTTAGGTTTTTCTTTTGTGAGAGTAGTCTTTGGCCGGTGTTTAAATTTATTGATTATCTGTTCTATAAATGATCTGTTGTAACCGTTAAATTTGGCGGTTGCTCTTATAGTGTTGAGTTCACTATTGAGGTCCTTTTTAGACATAGGTTTCGTGAATGCACGATGAACCATGCTATTATACACTGTAAGTTTGTGTGTTTGGCGCTGTATGGAATCTTGACGAATAGTAATGGCAGTCTGTGTCTTTTTTCTGAAGCTTCTATATGAAGGAGCAGATAGATTTCTGAGAATAGTTAAATCCAGAAAATTAATTACTCTATTATTTTCGGACTCAAGCGTAAATTTGATGTGGGAGTCAATGTTGTTTAGTTCTTGCAGGGTAGAGGTCGTATTCTTGATTTCTTCATCCATTATAACAAATTTGTCGTCAAGATATCTGGCCCACAAAAGGATGTTTGGAAAAGTGTTGCTATTCATTTTTGTATATTCCAGAATGTCTAAATATATGTCCGCTAGAATTCCCGATGCGGGTGATCCCACGGCCAGTCCATTTGTCGATGGATGTTTTCATCAAATAGAAAGAAATTATTGTTGATGACCAGTTTCAGAAGAGAAATAAAATCTTGTATTTCTAATATGCTGAGAGAGCTCTGTTTGTTTAAGTTATTTTCAGTAATGGGGAAAAGTTTGGTTGTGGGTATGCTTGGATACATATTTACTATGTCGAAAGAATGAAGGGTATGGTTGGGTTGTACATTTTATGGCTTTATTTTTCAATTAGTTCGGTGGTGTTTTTTATGGTTTTTAGAGAGAAATTGATAGTTCTTAGTTAAAAATCGTTGAATAAATTGCGCAATTTCATATAGAGGGCTCGGTTTATAGTTAATAATGGGCCGGATAGGAAAGTCAATTTTATGTACTGTATTTTGGGGAGGGCTTTAACTGTGGGTAAACCTGTATTCACATTTAATAGTTTAGATTTTTCCTGATCTGTAAAGAGAAAAGATATATTCTTTAATGTTTGTTTTAATTGTCGTTGTATTTTCTGTGTAGGATCTTTATTGATTATTGTAAAAGTGCTATTGTTAAGAAATTCTTTGGTTTTAGAAAAGTGATTACTTTTGTCCATGATAACTGTATTCCCTTTATCCGCTTTTCTGACAATTAGATCCTTATTTTTAATTTTTTATTTTGAGTTCCGCGATTTGTTTATGTTCGGAGGTCCATCCGCCGATCACTCACGCTGTTCAAGGTGAGTTCGTTTCTAGTTGTCTGTCGTCTTTTCTAAACTTTTCTTTTTAATCTTTACTTCCTATCTTTTGCCTAATTTTACTGTTAATTTCTTCCCCAGGTTCCAAAACCCATATTGAAGTGGGAATTAATTATTTGGATCTAACCAAGTACATCATATGCATTTTTATTTTTTCGGAATCAAACTACAGAACACACATAGTGTTAACTTCATATGACATTAAACTCCGCAGCATAATTTTAACAGATTTAAAAACTAAAGACGTATACAAGCTGGAAAAACCACCATGTGTATACAACAATGGATGCATCATCATTTTAATGGATTTTAAACTGAAATGCAACATGATCACGTACCGTATTTTATTTCATATTCATCTGTGCAGGTGTTATAGTGTGATTTAAAGTTATTATGTGTTTGCCCGATTTGACTTATCGGCTGATGGTGGCACAAGTTTAGTGCCCGAACTACTACCTCATGTGAACGATATATGACTCATTCACATTAATAACTATCTTTGAATCTCTGTCCGACAGCGCAACGTGATCGCTGTAGTAATAATATGAATAATATTTTCAAGTTCGGACTTAGAAGTCAGTTAGTGAAGCCACAGATTTAACCACACCAAGTCATCGAATAAAATATAATGTCAAAGATTTAGTGTACACATGTACATACTGTAAATAACGTCCAGCTAAAGGCATTGAATTGGTAATTAAGGGAAGCAGTGTACTTTAGATTTTCTCCATACCCAGTGGATCGCCCAGGCCCAAGGTATTCATCTCCCAAACCGCTCGGTGAGGAATCTGACTAATACGCCAGTCATGAAAAACCAGTGTCACAACACGCCACATTAATCAGTACAATCACAGGTCTGTATAATTCCAATATTATGTCTGTGTAGTTAGAAATGTAAATGCTTGTCCCCTTCAATTAGTTAGTAAATCATGACACCCCGTTGTATATGTGGCGTGTGTAGAATTAAGTGTAATGCGATGATGATTTTGTGCCATGTCTGCAGAAAGTGTACTAGGAAACACTGTAGGTGCGATTTTCGGTCATGTGTAGCCGCGAGGCGTAAATCTGTGTTAATTTTCTTAAAATGTGAAATTAAATATTACAGTCAAAATCTGTTACATATGTCCTCGCCAGTAAAAGGGGTAATAATGATAAGGAGACAGGAGACATAACAAATATAAGTTGATAGTCAAATAATAATAATAATAGTAATAATAATAATAATAATAATAATAATAATAATAATAATAATAATAATAATAATAATAATAATAATAATAATCATAATAATAATAATCACTTTAGGATTGAATTGAGATAATAATAATGCAATCGGAAGTTGTGTGAAGGAGGTTTAGTTTCATATAGAAATTCAGTGAAGTGAGAATTTTTTTGTATTTGGAACTGAAATTTTTTGACACCGTGTATTTCAGAGAAAAAATCACGGCATGCTGATTAGCTAATGAGGTCTGGGAAAATGTAGAGAAGCCACGTTTAGATTAATACAGGGTGTTAGGTGTATACGTGCAGATATTTCTTGTAGCAATAGAGAATGATGTGACGAACCACTATACAGGGTGTTAGGTGTATACGTGCAGATATTTCTTGTAGCAATAGAGAACGATGTGACGAACCACTATATATCAAACTTTTAGTAATCCGCGGAAGTTATTTTCGAGAGCAAAATGATATGATGTTTTTAGAATAGGTAGTATGCCTCGTTCTGCGAATGAATAGCTTTCCGTTGACAACAGGCAAGTCACGCGCCATCCGTACCAAACCGGTTCTACTGTAACAGCTGAACGCTACCTTTGTAATGCCACGAGATGTTACGTAATATACTTGCCAAACTGGTTTTATGTTTACGAGCAACTGAACTACGATAACAGCTGAAGGCTGCTACCGGTGTTCACCATGTTACGTTACATTCTCGCCAGACTGGTTTTGTTGTTAGTATTTAGTTTCCGTCAGACAACCCTAGTTATCGGTTTCGGACCCTGGAGCTGTATCGAATTGTCAGCGTTAATACTGGTTCATTTGCTGTTACGTCACTTAGGGGATTGGGATATCTGTGGTCGTCAGCCCCGTGGTCTAGTGAGTATGGAAATGACCTGAAAACCTATGTCTTTACGCCAACGAAAGCAAGCATGGGATTGAATTGAATTAGGCAAGCACAGCCAACGTTTTACTTCAAACGAATAATGGACATGTTATACAAATAAATAAATTAAACGTACCTACATTTCGTGCCTCCTGTCGGGCTGTGTGGCTCAGAAGGTTGAGGTGCTGGCCTTTTGACTCCAACCTCGCAGGCTCGAACTTGGCCCAGTCCAGTAGTTTTTGAATGTGCTCAAATACGTCACACTCGTGCCGGTAGATTTAGTGGCACGTAAATAGAACCCCTGCGTGACTAAATTTCGGCACCTCATCGTCTCCGAAAACCGTAAACGTAACGCAAATACCATTATTATTATTATTATTATTATTATTATTATTATTATTATTATTATTATTATTATTATTATTGACTACTCGCCAATAATGTCTGCCTAGAAAATACTTCTCATCGTTTATAACTATGGATCTCGAAAGTTGTATAATGTCCTAATTATGATGATTTTCAAAATTGGCTTTAAGTCGCACCGACACAGATAGGTCTTATGGCGACGATGGGACAGAAAAGGGGTAGAAGTGAGAAGGAAGCGTTCGTGACCTAAATGAGGTTCAGCTCCAGCATTTTCCTGATGTGGAAATGGGAAACCACGGAGAACCATCTTCGGGGCTGTCGACAGTGGAGTTCGAACCCAGTATCTTCCCAATGAAAGTTCACAATTTCGCGCCCCTAACCGCACGACCAACGTATTCCAAGCTCTAATGCCGGGCTGAGTACCTCGGACGATAGACCGCTGGTATTCTGATCCCATCTTGGCAGGTTCGATGGAGGCTCAATTCGGGGGTTTTTGAAGGTGCTGAAATACGCCAGTTTCGTGTCTGTAGATTTACTTCCTTTAAAAAAGTCCTGCGGTACAACATTCCAGCACCTCGGCATCTCCAAAACCCGCCAAAGTAGTTATTGGGACGTAAAAATTACATTATTATTTCGTGCTTGCAAACGAACAGCATATGTGTAATGGTAAAATAAAGCAAAATAAAAGTGGCCAGTCTGACTTGCTCAGACGTTTAAAGCACTGGTTTCTTGTTTCCAACTTAGCAGGCTCGATCTTGGGTCCGTCCGGTGGCATTCGAAAGAGCTCGTCAGCCTCGTGTCGGTAAATTTACTGGCACGTAAAAATAACTCCTGCGGGACTAAATTACAGCGCCTCCAGAAACAGTATGAGTAGTTAGTGGGACGTAAAGCAAATAACCGTACCGGTATTATTATTATTATTATTATTATTATTATTATTATTATTATTATTATTATTATTATTATTATTATTCAGTCTTATTATTATTGCTACTACTCATATTGAACTTCTTCTTATTACTCTTTTTCTCGTTTGATTATTATTATTATTATTATTATTATTATTATTATTATTATTATTATTATTATTCACCTGTTCACACTTTCGTCTTATTCCTCTTTTTACTCTCCTTTTAAGTCGTATACTTGTTATTCATATTTGATGTTTTGTTATTAATATTATTGTTATTTTTATATTATTATTTTTATTATTTAGTTTAGCTTCATGTGACACAATACTTTTTCCGTCTTTAATTCCACGTTTGTGTCGTGTGCCGGTATACTTCGTTTCTCATGTGACAGAGTTACATCTTACGTTCTGTTACATGTTTAAGTTTGGCCTTGTGATAGATCGCCTTTAATCTGCTCTGTAGCCTTTAAAAGTGTAGCATGGTCAATGACCTCAGTGCTTGTTTTGTTCACATATCTGGACTAAGAACTCGTCTCACTCGGCACAGCAAGTTCAAGGCCAACTACTTCTATCTTTTTGTTTGTTTATTTATTTACCCAGGTATGTATGTCAACATTGTAGGCCTACTATGTCAACATCGTACCACGAATATTTACTCAATAAACGGGGTGTTTGGGGGGTCTCTGTCCTGGGTGGTGTGTTCTGCGGGCCTACTCTGGGGTCCGTGTTGTTGCTGCGGTTATCTCTCTGTGCGTTCAGGTATTTACTAACATGTTCAATTCAATTTATTGTATGTACAAGACATACGTCCAACTTGAATTATTTCATCCTCACAACTCTACTTCCTTACTCCATGGCCCAAGAGCTACACGTATAGCTGACGGCCCACCCACCCCTCTACGAGTGTGGGAATGAAATAACTAATTTGATTGAATTTTTTTCATATTTCAGTAGTGATGAATATAAAACAAGCATTTTTTGAATTTTTATACGTGTTAATGATGATGATTGCTGTTTAAGGTCATCGGCCCTTAAAAACGCAAAGTGTCTTCTGTTTTAACTCGAGCTCGATAGCCGCAGTCACTTAAATGCGGCCAGTATCCAGTATTCGGGAGATAGTAGGTTCGAACCCCACTGTCGGCAGCTCTGAAAATGGTTTTCCGTGGTTTCCCATTCTCACACCAGGCAAATGGTGGGGCTGTACCTTAATTAAGGCCACGGCCGCTTCCTTCCCACTCCTAGCCCTTTCCTGTCCCATCGTCGCCATAAGACGTATCTGTGTCGGTGCGACGTAAAGCAAGTAGCAAAAAAAAAAGAAAACAACATGCAGTGTAGGATTGAGCAACTGCCGAAATGCGTTCAAGGTCAATGTCTAGCGTTTTAACAAGCACGTCTTCCGCACTCGCGCACTGAAACTCTCGATTATAATTTTTGTTACCGGTACATAAGTTTCCCTGCTCGGTTTTATGAGAATATCGACCTGTCGAGACTCAAAATACTATAACGATACTGCACTGTACTCCCAAGCCATTACGTTGCACAAATGGCGTAACATCTGACATACCAAAGTAAAACTCGTAGCAATTGTTCAAAGTGATCACCCTGGGCTTCCCTGCAGGCTTCACTTCTCCGAATCCAGTTGCGACGCATTCGAGCCAAGACACCAGGGTTGTGTCCGACTCGTTGGCTGAACGGTCAGCGTACTGGCCTTCCGTTCGGAGGGTCCCGGGTTCGATTCCCGGCCGGGTCGGGGATTTTAACCTTAACTGGTTAATTCCAATGGCACGGGGGCTGAGTGTATGTGTTGTCTTCATCATTTCATCCTCATCACGACGCGCAGGTCGCCTACGAGAGTCAAATGGAAAGACCTGCACCTGGCGAGCCGAACTCGTCCTGGGATATCGCGGCACTAAAAGCCATACGACATTTCATTTCATTTCATTTCACCAGGGTTGTTCAGAATATCCTCTGCTGCTTAAACAATACGTTCACGGAAGTCGTCCGAAGTGGGTACTTCAGTTCGATATAGTTTGTGTTTCATGTTCCCCCAGACATTAAAGTCAATTGGAATAAGGTCTGGAGATCTGGCTGGCCAATTGATAGTTCCACATCGTCCTGTCCACCGTTGAGGAAATGTCTGCACCATCGTGTAAAATCCACGTGGTTCTGCGTAGTCGAAGCGACACGTCCTCTGAAAGCTCAAGTAACGTACTGTATCTACAGGAGCAAGGTAACATTAATAAAAAGATGATTAGTCCACGTAACCGACTTCCTACTACACCCATCCAGGTATTAATTCATAACCGGTGCTGGAAATTGCCTTCTCCTACTGAATGGGGATGTTCCACAGCCCATGAGTGGGATATAGTGGGTTCGAACTCCTCTGTCGGCAGCCCTAAAGACGGTTTTCCGTGGTTTGCCATGTTCACACCAGGCAAATGCTGGTGCTGTTCCTTAATTAAGGCCACGGTTGCTTCTTCACCATGCTAGCCCTTTCCTGTCCCGTCGTCGCCGTAAGATCTATCTGTGTCGTGGCGACGTACATCAACTCGTAAGAAAATGGTAATCAGCTGTCAAAGACACTGCACCCGTTGAATATGGTCAGGATGCACTAGTTCTTCATGCAGTGTCCTACGTATGGTCCAAGTTGGTACACCAACGGCACGTGTTATACTACGCGTACGGCGCCCGGTATCATCGTTTACTATTGTTAGGATGCCCGGCTCCATGGCAAAACGGTTAGCGTGCTGGCCTTTGGTTACAGGGGTCCCGGGTTCGATTCCCGGCAGGGTCGGTATTTGAACCATCATGGTTATTTTCCCTGGCATGGGGCTGGGTGTATGTGTTGTCTTCATCCTCATTTGATTATCATCAAGGTGCGCAGGTCACCTACGGGAGTCAAACCAAAAGACATGCATCTAGCGAGCCGAACCCGTCCTGGGATCTCCCGGCACTAATATCCATACGCCATTTCATTTCTATTGTCAGGATGTCTTCTTCCGCGTCTAGAATTACACGTGGCCGTTTAGGCCATCGCTTCTGAAAGCGTGATGTAACACAACTTGCATCGCGAATACGCTGCAGTACAGCTAGTATCGTTGCTGGATTCGGCACCCGTCTGTTGGGAAGCCTTTTCCGATAGATTCATGGAGGGCGACCCGTGTTCTGTTCTGCCACACGATACACTAGCAGCATATCATGGTATTCGTGGTATTCATACACTGGAATTATTCAAATACAACGAAGTTGCGCAACACATCTGCGCAGCGGTTCATCATATATTCGCGGGCGTTTGACTGTCGCGACCGATCGGACCTTGAAAAAAAAAATAGCCCTCGTACTACTACGAAGTAACTCGCGTACAAGTACGGACGATAATTCGCCTCTCTGACAGCTGTTATTCAGGTCAAGGTCAGACAGACAGCTCATACCTCTAGTCCGGTGGTTTCATGTAGGGGCGGGAACCCGTCCCACCACACCCCCGTCGCTAGGAACAGCACACGACCAAACCGGCACGTGACAGGTCTAGTGAATTTGTCAAACTGGTTACGTGAAATATTCTCCCACAGTGTGATTTCAATACCATGGATTCTTGGGAGACCAACTCGCCGTATACAGAAACACCCCGTGTTGACGTGTACGTAAATAAAGTTTCTTACGTAAACGAAAGAATGCGTGAGATAGGATTTCCAAGTGAGTAGTATCAGAATTGAATTGCCAAAGCACATCGAACGTTTTGCTTCATATCAATAAGGGACATGTTATAAAAATAAATTAATTAAACGTACCTCCTCTTCGTGCTTCCAAATGAAAAGAACTTGTTTAATGGTAAATTAAAGCATTCTGCTTTTGCAGAGCCTATTGAACGTATCAAAATAAACGTTGCCAGGCTGAGTGGCTCAGACGGTTCAAACTCTGGTTTCATGAACTTAGCAGGCTCGATCCTGGCTCAGTCCTCTGGTATTTGAAGGTGCTCAAATACGTCCGCTTCTGATCGGTAGAATTACAGGCACGTTAAAGAATACCCGTGGGCAAAATTCCGAAACCGCGCGTCTCCATTGACACGTAAACATTTATTATTATTATTATTATTATTATTATTATTATTATTATTATTATTATTATTATTATTATTATTATTATTATTATTACTGAGCGAATTGGCCGTGTGATTAGGAGCGCGCGGCTGTCAGCTTGCATTCGTCGTAAAGCCACCTACCAATATTATAATAAAAACTGTGTTACTCCATTATTACTAACTATTACTAAAATAAAAGTTAAACGCCCCACTCAAACTCCGCAGCTGGTAATCTGTCAGAAAACACTACAGAAAACACTGAACTTTTAACAAGTCCGAATTATTATTAATCTTATAATTGCGGACATGTCTCCGGAATTACCGAAACATGTACTTACAAATTGTTTTTACGTCGCGCCGACACAAGTGGGTCTTACGGCGACGATGGGAGAGAAAAGGGATACAAGTGGGAAGGAAGCGTTCGAGGCCTTAATAAAGGTACAGTCCCAGTATTTCCCTGATGTGAAAATGGGAAATTACGGAAAACCATCTTCCCGGCTGCCGACAGCGGAGTTCGAATCCACTATCACCAAAATGCAAACTCACAGCTGCGCGCCCCTAACCACACGACCAACTTATTCTAACCTCTAATGCCGGACTGAGTAGCTCGGACGATAGAGCGCTGGTCTTCTGATCCCACCTTGGCAGGTTCGATGGCGGCTCAGTTCGGTGGTATTTGAAGATGCTCAAATAAGCCAGTCTCGTGTCTGTAGATTTACTTGCACTAAAAAACACTGCGGTAAAAAATTCTGGCATTTCAGCGTCTCCGAAAACCGTGAAAATTAGTTAGTGGAACGTAAAGACATTATTATTATTATTATTATTATTAGTAGTAGTAGTAGTAGTAGTAGTAGTAGTAATATTATTATGATTACGGAAGTTCTAATTAAGCGGGTCCATTACAGTCATCACTTTACCTATCGACACTTACTGTCCAGTAATAAGCCTTCTGTCCTCCTGTGTGGTATAGTGGTTAGTGTGATTAGCTGCCACCCCCCGAAGGCCCGGGTTCGATTTCGAGCTCTGACACGAAATTTGAAAAGTGGTACGAAAGATGGAACGGGGCCCATTATGCCTCGGAAGGTCAAATGAGTAGAGGTGGTTTGATTCGCACCTCAGCCATCCTGAAAGTGGTTTCCCGTAGTTTTCCACTTCTCCAGGCAAATGCCGCGATAGTACCTAGCTTAAGGCCACGGCCGCTTCCTTCCCTCTTCCTTTTCTATCCCTTCCCATCCCCCGCAAGGCCCCTGTTCATCCTAGCAGGTGGGGCCGCTTGCTCGAGGTACTGGTAATTCTCCCCAGTTGTATCCCCGACCCAATGTCTCACGCTCCAAGACACTGCCCTTGAGGCGGTAGAGGTGGGATCCCTTGCTGAGTCCCAGCGAGAAACAACCCTGGAGGGTAAACATATTAGGAAAAGGCAGAATAAGCCTTCTATTACAAATGCCCGGCGGCAATTCCACAGTAGCTCTTTTTCCTTCGAGCAATGTTCACGATGGATGAAACTACGGTTTTTGAAATTTGTCTCATTAATAACAATTTCACTGAATACTTATAGTCTTTTCTTTCAGTGCCCACCGTCCTTTCATTGACCTGAAAAGTTTATGAATAAGCATAGACAACTCGCATTGTCTATTGTCAGAAGTTCATCGTAGAGTGTCGCAATAACAGCACAGAAATTTTGCGCCCATTTTTCCTTACTTATTAACTATTTCCTGTAATTTTGTCAGCTTGGATCACTGAGTAATGCCAATGACGTCTTATAAATCACACACAACTACACAACACTTGATTCGCATGCATGTGGTGGTACGGATCTTCGACGTCACTGTAAGAATTCTGTGTACTTTTCACACAGACTACCCTAGACCGGTTTTCGAGTACAGCAAGTGGCCAGGCACGTGAGTCAACCACTCCTACTTGCCAAGCCTTTAGGGGAAGTGCACAACAACATGTGTTGGCCTGCGATAAGAAACAGGTTCAACAAGCCCTATACTCTGCTACTGTACTTCCACTACGCGTGGAGAGAATGACGTAACCGGCGTATCCTACTACGGCCGTTCAAAACACATTAGCTCCTGAAATATTTGGCTCAGTTATGGGCAAACTAATAGGACAAGGTAAAAAGTACATAGCATATATTGTGAGATGTATTTTTCTTTGCCGACTAGCTTAATATCTGCACGTATACCCCTAACACCCTGTATATTGATGTGTAATATTTCCGAGACAGGCTGTATAAGAGGAGCGACAACCCGTAGCGTTCATGAATTATGTTAGACAGAGCGATTGAAAATGTAAGGGTTAACAAATCCAAGTGAGTGCGCTGTAACACATATTTTAAGTATAAGTGTTATTCTCCCATGATTATTATTTTACATAAGACTGTATATAAAGTCAGTTGTGTCAAGTTGATTATTCCGTTTCATACCAGCGAAGTGCATTTTTTTATAACCGACCTTACGGACAAAACGCATTATTTCACACGGTCGAAGTAATGCTTGCTTATTGAAAATTTATTTTTGTTCTGTATCATTACGAGGCGAAAAACATTGCGAAGTGAAAACATCGCAGGTGACGACTGAGTTTACCAAATTGAGAGTTTATCCTGCGTATGTTGATGTAAGTTCACTTCACTGGAGAGTTTATAATGGCACATGTTTGGAGTGTTCATACTGCAGGTTATTTGCATACTCACACTCTAGGCTATGCCGCGAATATCGTGGTGATTGTAATTATTGTTTTCATTAATATCACGTAATATAAGACGTGATTTAAGTTTACTTTAATTTAGCGAAATTCACTGTATGCGTTTGAATTTTAACGAGTGATATATTGAACTATTCAAACCGGTTATTTCATTTCAAATTCGCACATAATCCTAGGAACTGGACCCAGTTATATTATTCCAGTTTCGAGTTCATTTCTGTAGCGGATTTTATTCATGTGTTTGAATTTCAATGAGAATTAGATTTATATATCCGGATATTGATTTAAACTTTCGACTTCGCCCGACAATATCAGTCTTGTGTAGACACGGTAGGTTTGGCTCAACGATAGGATCAGGACGCCGTTTATATATAGCAAAGTAATAGGTTATGTATTTTCGTGAATTGACTTGAACGACGATAGTATATGCAGTAGTGGATGCGTGTTTGGAAGATATTAGCAGATACTATTCATACCACGTTTCAGCATAACCTCTACTAGCTGGAAAGTGCTTCCATAATAGCGTTGCATCAGAAGTGGCTTAAATGTAAGGGTTGTCCCACATGGAAACCTGGCTAATGGAGACTGGTCTCGACTACTTAGCCACGTGTGTTCAAGCTCGATGACCTTTCATTTTCCATTTTTCATTGTTTTTCATTTACTTCAAGATATATTGTTCGGGTGTACGGTGTGTTAGGATAATGCAGTGTGTTGATACTTAGTTATTTGTGCTGTATTGAAAAATTTGCACTAAAAATGCGGTTTCGATTCGCAAGCTGTTACAAATATTTTATTTACATTACCTAGGTGAGATGTTGGTCTACTGATCACTTGTAGTTTAGATTAAGGCGAAAGTGTAGGTAGACAGATTTTTAATTGTAGTTGTAGTTATGTAGAATTGGGTAATGTAGTGTATTTTTTATTTTGTGGACTTGTATTTTAAAAAATTTAACGACATAACTTTTTCACAACCTGAATGTTGGTTTGAAGTCATTTCGAGTGATTTATCACTGTCATTTAACTTCAGAGTTTGGCGTTTCTTCTAAACGGATAGTGAGTTAATGTTCCCCAACTTTTCGCAGTTTTGTCCCTTCAGAACGATATAACGTATGATCCTCTCGGATGAAGTGTTAATGTATCATTCTGAACATCTGTCTGCGGTGATACATATTTCGGCATCGGGATGTATCAATAACTTAATGGTGAACCCGTAATTCTACGATGAAAAATAATTCCAGATATTTATTTCAGCTAGAAATAACTTTTTGAGAGTAGCCATGTTTTATTTCAAGAGTCTGGCTCCCTCGTGGAAACCGCACTCAACGTGACAAGCGAGACACCATCTCGTGAAATGCTGGGGTACTTTGGTTCACCTCGAGCACTGAATAATTTATCAATTTCGGAAAATCCTTCATAACGAGAGACTTTGGCGACATGGTAGATCCAGGAATAAAGAATCTAAATTGTTAATAAACCTTACGTGAGGATAGAATCCCCAGGGTAAATATAAATGCAGTTAAGCCTGGAGAAAAGTTGGCGTCATACTCGCGGACTGCGACACGTGTCGAGGTCATTTTCTCAAAAAAGACCGCGATATTACTTGTCAGAAATAAATTCATTACGCCCGTTGCAAGTATGGGAAAATATAAAATTAACACCAAAATGAATTATAATTTTGTCTGAATGTGTGGAGTAAATTTCAAGAGAATTGGTCCAATGGATGTGGAATTAGCAGATTGCACCACCAAGCTTCGTGGTGAGAGTGGCGTCCTCTCAGAAGGTATAAAAGAAATACCCTCCATCTACTTTAACTCAATCTATCTGAAAGTCTGGATGGTGAAACCCACGTCGCTCTTCTGTAAGAAAGTTCGGGGTTCATTTCTCAAAATAACTTGTTATATATTCGTGTCAATTGTTCAAGTAGAGTATTAAATGGAAGGCGATAGAAATTTTCCTGAGCTTCCGCCGACGGAAACTGTGTAGGCTTAGATATCCGTTTATAATACGTAGCTGAGTTTTTCTCTGTATTACTTTGTGTGCTTGATATTGTCGAAAGGAAGTCTGGAGGCTAGCCAGTGAGGTCCGATTTTTGTTATCTATTGAAACACTGGCCAGTATTGGGGTGCGCTAAAGCAGAGTGCTGGGAAAACAGTCGCAGTTGCTAGTAGAGAAGGATGTTCGTCGCATGTTTATACGCGAAGATAGTGCGTCATTTGCGGTATTAATTGATAGCGAGTGTAAAATCTGTGTATTTTAATTTATATATACAAGAAGATGATGTCTATTGTAGCCATGAACGGCTAAATACGGGGGCAGCTGGCTAAATGTGGCCGGAATGACCAGGATGACTACTATTACAGGTCTGTGTCTGTATTTTGTATTAATGTTGTAGAATAGCATTTGTCTGTCCCAATAAAATTTTTCAGTTCCTGTGTCGAATTAATATTTAATAATGATCAGGCGAATGGGTTATATTTCTGGGCATCGTGTGAAACTCTTCAGAGCAGTAAAATTCACGTCGAGAAACTGTAAAAATGCGAAGTTTAAATTTTTTGAGATATTGTTCAAAATGAGTAAAGTTAGGAAGGTGATAACGATAATGCAATAATTTCGAAAATCTTATGAGTTCAGAAAATTTTTGTCGAAATAATAGTAATGTTAATAATAATATTTACAGCAGGATAAAATTTTCAATGCTAAAAGTGTATTTAACAGATATGTTGAGTAAGATTTTCGTTCTTCTCGAAATCCAGTGAAGTCTGATAAAGTTATATTTATTCGTGGGAAGGTAATTCTTGTGACATCGTGTATGTCGGTGATATAGGAAATCACGGTGTGCTATTGTGTTCTTGAGATCCGAAAGTTTTAGTAAAAATAAATGAATAGATCATTATAAAATTTTTCGTCACTGGAGTATTGAGGCTTGAAAAAGTTTTGAAACAGGAAGAAATGGATTGTGCCGGAATGGTATGTTGAGAGAATAGTTGTGTAGATGTTGAAGGCATACTAAGCCTGTATTTCATGGGGCGATGAAGATGAATTTTTGAGACAGGCTATATTTGTCGATGGTAAAGAATTTTTGAGACAGGCTCTACATTAAATGTGATATTTCTGAGGCAGGCTGTAGTGAGATTCCACTAACAATCCTGAACAGGTGAGTGCTTTATGACGCACATCATGATTTCTATTCAAGAACTCCCAGTGAAAAGAATTTCAGTACAAGATTGTAGCTCTTGGCAGTTAAGTCCAAATGACGATTTATGTAAAGTCAGCATAATGAATATTATAGTAGGCGATCTGCAGAATAGAAGGGCATTCTGAATACAAAGTTGGAGTTATTTGACTGTTATAACAAATTTCCATTCAGTAAATTGAATATATTACGAGACGATAACTTATCAATTCGGAAACATTGTGGGATGAGATATTGGACGTTATTAAAGCAATAGTTCGGCTGTGTGGATTCATTGAATTTCGCTTCGTTGGATAGTTTATGGATATGAATGTTTGGAATAGTGAGATGGTAGGCGATTTTGGGCCTCACCCTCTGTTATTTATAAATAAATAAATAAATAACAGCGTGGAATTTTGCGATGGTGATGATTACTGTTCTGGCGATATTCACGTAAAGTTAGACGTGTGCTGATATTCATTATTATTTTTCCAAACTTCATTGCGAATGTCGAGATCGTGTTTGAGTTGTTGATTTTTTGCCACGCGTTATTGATTTTCAAGTTCACGTTTTATTGACAAGATAGGGACTTAGTTGCATTTTCAAACATGCATTCATTCTGTGGAAGGATTCTTTTCATTGTGTGCAATAGTTTCGACAAGGTTTCCAGCTAAACATCAAAGAGTGTGTTTGAAATTACGATTTCGCCTGACATTCTAGAGGATGCGTAGACAACCCTGTTTCAGCTCGAGGATAGATTTAGTACGTGACGCGTATCATAAGAGTATACTGATGCGTAGACATCCCAATTTACGCTCAACGATAGGTTTAGGAAAGTGTGTAATTAAAACTGAGAGGAGTTTCACAAATAGGAAAAGTCCTCTCAGTTTTAATTACTGCGTTGATGGGGTTAAAGTTCCTTTTGGGGATCATTTTAAGTATCTAGGTGTTAATATAAGGAAAGATATTCATTGGGGTAATCACATAAATGGGATTGTAAATAAAGGGTACAGATCTCTGCACACGGTTGTGATGGTGTTTATGGGTTGTAGTGAGGATGTAAAGGAGAGGGCATATAGGTCTCTGGTAAGACCCCAACTAGAGTATGGTTCCAATGTATGGGACCTCACCAGGATTACTTGATTCAAGAACTGGGAAAATTCCAAAGAAAACAGCTCGATTCCTTATGGTTGATTTCCGACAAATGAGTAATGTTTCAAAAATGTTGCAAAGTTTGGGCTGGGAGAAATTGGGAGAAAGAAGACGAGTTGCTCGACTAAGTGGTATGTTCCGGGCTGTCAGCGGTGGGATGGCGTGGAATGATATTAGTAGACGAATAAGTTTGAGTGGTGTCTTTAAAAATAGGAAAGATCACAATATGAAGATAAAGTTGGAATTCAACAGGACAAATTGGGGCAAATATTCATTTATAGGAAGGGGATTTAGGGATTGGAATAACTTACCAAGGGAGATATTCAATAAATTTCCAATTTCTTTGAAATCATTTAAGAAAAAGCAAAGGAAAACAACAGATAAGGAATCTGCCACCTGGGCGACTGCCCTAAATGCAGATCAGTATTGATTTATTGATTGATTGATTGATAGTGTTTGTACATAGATAGTGTTAGGGTGTGTAGACATTATGTAGGCTTGCTGATAGTTTTAGGGTGTCGCCGGTATATAATCAAGTCTTTGGTTAGGTGTTTTTGCGGAGTGACTTGAACGATTGTAGTGTCTGCAGTAGTGTATGCAATGCGAAGTGTGTTAGCTAAGTATTATTGAGGCCATGTTTCGGCAAAACCCTTACTAGCTGGAAGCTGTTTACATAAGATTATGGAACCACTAGTGGCCTGAACGTGAGGGTTGTCCAACAATGGATATTTAGCTAATGGTGATTGAGTATTGCTGATGTTTGCCACGCGCGTGTGAGTTCATTGAACTTTAGTATTTTAATTTATTTACGGACTTAGTTGCTTTGTCGTTCAGACGTCCGATTGCCTTGTTAGTGTGCATGTTGACACTTAGCTTATTTTTGTGAGACTTGAGTTACGAATCCGGGTTCGATTCGTCAGCTGGGAATAGATTTTATTTTCAATTCTTTGTTCTTTCATTGTTATAATAGTTTATTGTGGTAGATCAGTAACTTTGTAGTTAGTTTGTTGGAACAAACAATAAGTAGATGGATCTGTAATGGTAGGTATCAGTTGTAATATGGAAAGACTCCGTAGATTGTTTTTTGTATTTAGGATTTTATTTTACCATGTGGACTTGTAAGTTTATTAAAATTAACGTAACCGTTTATATCCTGAAAGTTGGTTTTATAAGAATATTTTCCAATGATTTACCACTTTTTCTTTAATTTCAGTGTTTGGCATTTCGTCGAAATGCATGATGGGTAAGTGTTTCCTGCATTTCGCAGTTTTGTTCCTACAGAACGACGCAACGTAAGATACTCTCGCATCGAGTTGTTGTTGGTTCCTTCTGAACAGCTGTTTGGGTGATGCACGTTTCAGCATCGGGATTATTCTATAACTTAAGGGTGTCACGAGATTACAATACATGGTGGAATTTTATTTTAATTATGACTGCTGCTGTTAACTTGTAGTGAACACCATGCTTTCCGGTAGTATTTCGCAACCTATCCAAAGCAACTGATAGTCAATTTGGTTCGATTAAGGGTCCATTCGCCGGGTGTTCCAATATCCGGCAGGGTATTATACTGGTGGATAATTTTAACTAAATGTAAATCTGGAATTCTACTGGTCGAAGGTCCGATTTTCCACGTATCGTGTGGATTAATTCTCAGTTATCGTTTGGATCAATAGGTGCTCGATTTTCAGGTTTCATTTTCGTTTTCCGAGTTTTCGCTGTCCACGAATTTGTGATATATTTTTTATTTCCTACGAAGAAATTTCTTCGATAAATGTAACTGATAAAAATGCAATGTGACTGCATTAAATCGTTATAGGATTAAACAATTTTGATGAATGATTTTATAACAATGTTCCTTTGCATTTTGATAATCCAATAATAGTAAGCACATATTTGCTCCTCATTTCAAGTAGTTAGGCTCTCTTCTGAACCCCATCGTTTGGTTAAGATTGTGACCGAAATATTCCCGCTACGACCCCAAGATTTAAAAGATCGATATTGCTTTACTGCAGCAGCTGTGGCCAACCAACAATGGAATGGTGAGTTAAAGGGTTCAAGGGTGTCACGAGATGACAACACAAGGTGTGATTCTACTCTAGATTATGGTGTTATTTGATAATAGTTGTTAACTTTTAACAGTCAGCTTGCTTTCAAGTATTATATCGTAACCTTACCTAGAAAAACTGATAGTTGATTTGGCTCGATTGAGGTCCATTCGGGGGATGTTTTGGTATCAGAGAGGTTATTGAACAGGTGAAGCGGGCGAGTTGGCCGTGCGCGTAGAAGCGCGCGGCTGTGAGCTTGCATCCGGGAGATAGTAGGTTCGAATCCCACTTTCGGCAGCCCTGAAGATGGTTTTCCGTGGTTTCCCATTTTCACACCAGGCAAATGCTGGGGCTGTACCTTAATTAAGGCCACGGCCGATTCCTTCCAACTCCTAGGCCTTTCCTATCCCATCGTCGCCATAAGACCTATCTGTGTCGGTGCGACGTAAAGCCCCTAGCAAAGAAAAAAAAAAGAACAGGTGAATAACCTAAATTAAATGTAAATCTGGAATTATATTTGTTGAAGTTCAGACTTTTCCACGGAACATGTTTGGGTCCACGTTGCCCGATTTTCATGTTTTCTGTTCTTTTTCTGGTTTTGCTGCCCAAAAATCTCATATTACCTTTTCAAACCTTGGAAGACACTAAGGTAAATAATTTCATGATATTTTCACCGGGCACGTTATGCAATATGACTGATTTATAGCATTTTGTGATAAATTTAATTTGGTCTTTTCAGTTGTTCAGAAAATATGATCGTCGTGATTTCGTTCAATAAAGTTTTAGTAAGCACGTTTTTGCTCCTCAATTGAAGTACAGTACTTATGCTCTCCTTTGAACCCTGTCGATCCGTCGATGAAGTGATAGGAAAGAATCCTACACGACCCCAAGGTCTAAGAATCAATATTGTTCTATCGAAGCAGCCGAGCAGACGACCGACGATGGAATGGTTGGTTCAAGGGTTCAGTATGTTTCTGCTAGTACATATTTTTGTACAAATATCCTTTCTGTATGGGGAGAGCTTTGCTAGGAGGCACGTGTGGATAAGGAAGAAAGCCGCATTTCCAGGACCAATTCAAAGTTAATTAATGATAATGATCATTACGACCTTGTATGTATGTTGGGTATTCAGCCCGAAGGCTGGTTGGATCCTCAACAGATTCACCATTAGTTGTCATGGATGCCTAGGTGTCACTGAAGAGGCTTATTAGGGAAATGAGAAGTGAGGTAGTTTCCCGTTGCTTTTCTAACCCTGCCAGAAGTTGCTATTGCACATCAGTCTGCCAAGCCCACTGAAATGCCTGCACCAACGGACCCTATGAGCGACATTTTCACACGATTCATAGCAGGGACTGGCTGCATAAGGAATGGCATTACTAGCGTCACTCATACCTCAGCCACTTTCATATTGTCAAAGCTAAGGAAGAGACTGTGACAGGTCAGTGAAAGTAACAATTTTATTCTAGCCCATACGAGAATACATAGCGCACTGTAAACACTACATCTTGCCAGAAAAGGCATATTACGACCTTAATCAATATAAAATCAATTATTCTTAGAAATAATTTTCAAAAGGAAAAAAAGTTATTCACCCGCTTCGTTATTGCGTTTGCTCAAGTTAGCCTGTGAAAGGAAACCTTAGACAATTTTGCAGATACGAACGCCGGATAATTATGACTTTCAAGTCTGCATCAGGCTTTTAAATTATTATAAAAATGTTTCATTGGAAAAATTGGTGACCCTTAAATTTCCGCATTTTTCTACATATTTTCAAAGGAAGTGGCGTCACAGTGAAAAAGTATGTGAAATGGAAGGACATATGGCTTTTAGCGGTGAGAGTGTCCGAGGATATTTTCGCCTCTTCCAGGTGTATGTCTTTTGATTTGATGCCAGTAGGCTACCTGCGTTTCGTTATGAGGATGAAATGATGATAAAGGCGACACATACACCCAGCCCCCTGCCAGCGGAATTAACCAATTACGCTTAAAATTCAAGACCCTTCCGGGAATCGAACCCAGGTCCCCTGCCACCAAAGGCCAGCATGATAACCATTTATCCATGGAGCCTGACACCATAAGTATATCATTGCCAATTTAAAATACAGGACTTAACAATGGCTCCAAGAAAATTGAGATAGTTCAGGATATTTCCTTCAACGAAAAGTGCCACAATCTTAGCGAAGCTGACAGATTATAATATGTAATCTTTCAGGGCGATGCTCAAGTTTAATTCTGTCGTTGATGGACTTTTATTCGATCTACTGATAAAGTTAGGCCAAAGAGAAGGAAGGAAAATTAACACTGGTGATGGAAACAAAATTTTGGCACGCAAATCCAGTTAATTACAATTCTGCGCTTCCTCGGTTATATATGAATATTTTTTTACAGAATAGTTATTGCTGCTATTTAGTGTATGTGCAGCGAAAGACAGGCAGGTAAATCATTTATGTTCATGTATTACTTAACAGTTAAAGATCCGGCTTATGATAACAACGTAATGTTAGCAAAATCTGGACTAAAAGTAGAATTCTTAGGTTCACTCATATTCATGAGAACATTTTGTTATCATTCGTATACATAAGTATGTTAATAGATTTTAAATATTATTTACATTTATCATTTAATAATATAGCTTTTTCATTATTATAATATTATATACGGAATTACGTGAATCCCATCATGAAAACACAATTCATTAACCACAATCTGCTTTACGTCGCACCGATACAGATATGTCTTATGGCGACGATGGGACAAGAAAGGGCTAGGAATCAGAAGGGAGCAGCCGTGCTCTTAATTCATGTACAGCATTTGTCTGGTATGAAAATGGGAAACCACGGAAAATCTTCTTCAGGACTGTCAACAATTGGATTCGAACCCACTACCTCACGAATGCTGGATACTGGCCGCACTTATGCGACTGCAGGTATCGAGCTCGGTAATTCATTATCCATGCATCTTGAAGACTATTATGCCTTTCATCGTTCAGTCTGCAATCCCCTGTACATGTACTAAACGCCTTCACGATTCACAATTTGCAACCAGCACTGCGGCCGCGATTAGTTTCGTACCGCATATCTTTAAATCTTAAGAAACCGAGTCACGCCATCGTCGTCTTGGTCTCCCTCTAATTCCCTTAACCAACATGACCTAGTCCAGTATTCTCCTTGGTAACCTACCCTCTTCCATTCACCTCACATGACCTCACCACCGAAGCCGTTTTACTCGAACCATCTCATCCATTGATTTAATTCCAAACTTAGCCCTAATCTACTCATTTCGAGTGCAGCCCTGCCTTTCTATCCGCCTGTTTTCACCAGCGATCGTTCTCAGTAATTTCATGTCTGTTAGTTCTAACCTATAAGATATAATGAGTCCACCAAACTGTCACTCTCGTACTGTAAATTTGGCCTGGAAACCGATCAATGAAAATATATTTGGTTGCGGGATATGACTTCATTCTTACAGAATACCGTTGACGGCAACTCTGAGGTCACTAATTTAATTTTGCTGCACCTTCATTGCAACTCACTTACACACAGGCAAATAAAAGCCGTAAAGAACACATATCCTAAATAATATTATTTTTCAGATCTGCTATTCAGTTATCGTAGGTTCCTTCCCTACTGACATCACCTCAAGTTTGGACATGCCAGCTTTCATATCCTAACCCCTCCCAAAAAGCATGGTACTACAGCCCTTGAATGGCTTAGGCCTACCAAGCGACCGCTGCTCAGCCTGAAGGCCTGCAGATTACGAGGTGTCGTGTGGTCAGCATGACGAATCCTCTCGGCCGTTATTCTTGGATTTCTAGACCAGGGCCGCCATCTCACCGTCTGATAGCTCCTTAATTCTAATCACGTAGGCTGAGTGGACCTCGAACCAGCCCTCAGGTCAAGGGAGAAATCCGCGACCTGGCCAGAAATCGAACCCGGGGCCTCCGCGTAAGAGGCAGGCACTCCACCCCTACACCACGGGGCCGGCCTTTCATATCCTACACACTACAATAATTTTCCTGTTTCATTATATTAGATTGCAGGCTTTCAGCAGCTTTCGTTTGACAAAAGAAATCATGTCGCCGGTATGGGACAAACCGCTTACTATACTTCCACCTAACTGAATACTGAGAGCTCCAGTCGAGGAATAAAACTTCGCCATGGGAAAGGTTTGAATACAGGCCTACGATCCGAAAGGATCGCGCCAAAGCGGGTACGCTCGGGTTTCACTGGCTCAAACCGAGGGTGTGTTAAATGCAGATCTCTCAAGACTTTCTTAAGTCACGTGCAGATTTAGCAACAGTGTCGCTCAAAACCCATTTGAATTCGGTCGCTAAGCGATCTGATTGGCTAAATTCAGCAGCTGATATAGTGACAACCGTGCGAGATATCGAATTATTTCTTTCAAGTTATTTACACCTAAGAAAATGGAAATTGCAACACCATGAAGGCATTGGTCGTTTGTGTTGAGTTTCAAGATACGGAACGATGCCATGTAGGTATGCGAACGATCAAAGTTTCAGATCTATTGAATTGTTGCTACAGGCCTCCCCACATGATTGTTCGCGGAGGAACAACTCCAGTATACGGACTCTGGTGTAGCGTAGTTGACTTGCAGTCTGTACAGTGAAGTGTTCACCGTCAAACATGCCTCGACGATAGAAAAGAGAGCGCTATCAACAACTGTCGCCATTTGAGAGGGCTCGGATAATTGGGCTGTGTGAGACTGGATTATCGCTAAGGACTGTCGCTGCACGTGTTGGCCGACTCGCATCTACGGTACAACGTGTATGGCAGCAGTGGTGAAATGAAGGTACCCACACTCGTAGACCTGGCACAGGCCCAGCGCGACAGACAACTGTGAGAGAGGATCGCCGCATCATTCGGATGGCCCGGATGGAACCCCATGCAACAGCAGCGCAAATTCGAGCAGCTGTAGCACCCCACGTTACACAACAAACAGTTGGTAATCCCCTGCGTGCAGCTGGCTTACGAGCCCGTGTCACTGCAGAATGTGTTCCATTGACCCCACAACAGCGACGTGTAAGGCTGGCTTGGTGTCCAGAAAGAACGACGTGGGTCGACGAATGGCATACGGTCGTCTTTAGTGATGAATCGCGCTTCTGTCTTGCCCGCAGTGATCGCCGGAATCGTGTGCGCCGATGTACCGGGGAGAGGGCCGCCCAGATCTTATTGTCGAGAGGCACACAAGGCCAACACCAAGCATTATGGTCTGGGGAGCTATTGGCTTTAATGTGAAATCACAATTAGTGCTTGTTGAGGGCACTATGACTGCTCGACAGTACGTTGATAGGGTATTCAATCCAGTGGTTGTCCCTATGATGGCGAACATTGCTAATGGGATATTTCAGCACGACAAAGCCTGGGTTCACAATGCACGCATCCCCAGAGAAGCTCTCCACGACATCACAACCTTAGAATGGCCCGCCAGATCCCCGGACCTCAGTCCTATTGAGCATGTGTGGGACATGATGGGTCCACAACTGGCCAACCGTCCTCAGCCACCCACAACTCTGGAACAACTGACCCGTGCATTGCAACAAGCATGGACCACAATTCCTCAGGAAGCGATCCAGGGCCTTATCGACTCCATGCCTTGAAGAATTCATCAATGTATTGCAGCTCGTGGTGGGCACATCCTGTATTGACTTTTGTGCAAAGTTGCGGTCAGAGGGACCTGAACGTGTAATCATCGAATCACAACCGAACCCTCATCCTGTATGTTCAATTGCAGCAATATAGCACCACTCCTTCTGGCTGTTGCAATTTCCATTTTCTTCAGTGTATCATCTTGACCAAGCCTCAAACACTCATATATTCGGTTACGTTGTTTCCAACCACCCTGTATAATGTATCTTAACGACGTTGAAGATAATCAGCACTAAAGTTCCTTTTTGCAAGCTTGTCTCGTTAATTATATAGATTTTGATTCCGATAGGGAACCTGAGACGTGGTAATGAGACATAGTCACTCAAAATGCACTGGCACCGGCGGTTGCTCCACGTAGCCCTCGCAGTGGCCTCCACAGTATGCACTATCTATACGTCTTGGTGGGTGTGCTATTTACCAACTGAAGAGCCCAAGTTAGCCCACTGGGACCAAACGCTGGCAACCAGGAATGAGTTAGCTGGAAATTTGATAATGTCTGATATCGGACCATTTATATTGGTATTGTCTCGTAAAGGATATAATTTACCATTTTAGGTCTGATAGCTTCTAGCATCTCACAAAGGAGCTCTTACTTGAATTTTGACCAATATAAATGGGTATTAATTATCAGTATTTAGCATAGTGTAACAAGAACACTAACATACACACGAGATCTCAGAGGCCGTTTAATGTTATTTTGTAGGATAAAATATTAACAAAAATCAAAACCAATTTTAATTTTTGAAATCTCCCTTCTAACTATCAAAATTACATCGTAATTTTTCGTTTGACATTTAATTGAGATTTTAGGCTTGTAAATTCTAATTACTGCAAACAAGTTGCAAGCTTTGAAAAACTATCGTTATAACTCGAATATTAAAATCGTTTGTCTGTTGTTGCAATTTATGAACAGAATAGCATCATTATGAGTTCTTGGTCAACATATCAGTGATTATCTAATACAGGTATCAGAGGTTCGATCAGTCTCCACTGTGCCTTGTCTGAAGGTACAGATAACGGATGTGTTGTCACTCAGAATTCTATAAAACGCAGCTGCTTGTTACCATTGGCAAATTGGTCTGAAGTCAGCAAGATGAAAATGGGTGACAAGTCTGATTAAGCTAGGAATATAAAAGAACAAAACTTGAAAGGAGTAAGTGATGAAAAGAACTACTTATCGTTTCTACAATATTCACCCTGTTGCTCATCCATGTTTTAGGGTTAAAATAGGAATCTTATATCTCTGTGATTTGAGCTCCATGAAAGGCTGGAGTCCCCGTTTCTATGACGACGACATAAAAAAAAAAAACGAAAAACTACAGGTTTACAATGTTAATTTCTCTGTGATATTTAAGATTATAGCACAATTTTAAGATTTCGGAGGTCAGTATTCTCATCTCGACTGACGTAATTAAGTCCGTGAGTCTATTTACAAGCGCCCTATATTATGTGAATGTGCGTGAAGAAGAAACGTTAGATCGGTTCTAACAAGAAGCAGACAAATTAAGCTAATTACTCTAAACATGACCCACCATTAAGAGAACGTAAACAAAACTAAGCAATTAGCGCCGTTAGGAAATTGAATCGCTAGAAAACTTGATACGTTCGTGAGCATTTCTGTACAGTCAGGTGCATAATTTCTGGCAATTTCCTCATTACTAAATTGGGTTTCGTCAGCGATAACTTTCTAGTATCTGGGTTGTCGAAACACGTGTTTCTTTATTAGTCAGTGCAGATATCAACCAATGTAGTTCCTAATTGAACCCGATTGGAGCACCTTCGTTGGAGGAAGTCTGCATCATTATCTAGATGGCATCCTGCCAGTAACGGAGGATTACAGCAAGACTTCAGTTATTGTCCTCTCTCATGAGAGCATTTGCCTGGTGTGAAAATGGGAAACTACGGAAAACAATTTTCAGGGTTGCCGACAGTGGGGTTCGAACCTACTATATCCCGAACACTGGATACTGGCCGCACTTAAGCGACTGCAGCTATCGAGCTCGGTCATTGTCTTTTATCTTATTCTTTGCCCCTTCTCTTTTTAATGTCCTCACTTTGTACCTGGACTTCTTCCGTATCTGATCCTGCCAACGTCGCGATTTGAGTAGAAATTATACCTAGAACGTAACGAGAAATGGTTGCCAGATTATTTAATTTCTTTCCTTTGACTATAACTTATGATGACGGTCCGAATTTCATGGCTGATAACGACGGAACTACATCGTTGTTTTCTGCCAAACTGAATGTATATGACACTAAACAATTGAAAATCATTTTAACAGAAACTTTACCTGAAGACTGTCAGAACTTAAAATGCTCTATATCTAATTTGTTGACGATTAAATTCGGGCTGAATCTACAAGTCAGTGTGAAAGATACAGAACAGCAGCACTCAGTATTACGTGCATTCAGTGTTAAAACGAGGCATTTCCAACAGATATCCCTTTTTAACAACGAGCCATATATCTACATAATTTAAATGTTAACATAGTTACATCATTATAGCATTGCATTATGAGCTTAGTAATGTTATGAATCCATTAATAAGTCCATTTTGATGAAAGTGACACACGCACTAGCTTTTAACAATGACTGATTCAGTTATTTCGAAGGTCGCCGAGAACGCACTATAGCAGTTTCCTTTTCGTTCCGAGATTGAAAGCTGAATTCTATTCAATCAATCAATCAATCAATCAATCAATCAATCAATCAATCAATCAATCAATCAATCAATCAATCAATCAATCAATCAATCAATCAATCAATCAATCAATCAATCAATCAATCAATCAATCAATCAATCAATCAATCAATCAATCAATCAATCAATCAATCAATCAATCAATCAATCAATCAATCAATCAATCAGTCAGTCAATCAATCAATCAATCAATCAATCGATCAATCAATCAATCAATCAATCAATCAACCAATCAATCAATCAATCCTGATCTGCATTTAGGACAATCGCCCAGGTGGCAAATTCCTATCTGTCGTTTTCCTAGCCTTTTCTTAAATGATTGCAAAGAAATTGGAAATTATTGAACATCTCCTTTGGTAACTTATTCCAATCACTAACTCCCCTTCCTATAAACCAATATTTGCCCCTATTCGTCCTCTTGACTTCCAGCTTTATGTTCATATTGTGATCTTTCCTACTTTTAAAGACACTTTTCAAACTTATTCGTCTACTGACGTCATTCCACGCCATCTCTCCACTGACAGCTCGGAATATACAACTTAGTCGAGCAGCTCGTCTCCTTTCTCCCAATTATTCCCAGCCCAAAATTTGCAACATTCTTTGTTACGCTACTCTTTTGTCGGAAATCACCGAGAACAAATCAAGCTGCTTTTCTTTGGTTTCTTTGTCAGTTCTTGAATGAAGTAATCCTGATGAGGGCCCCATACACTGAAACTATACTCTATTTGGGGTCTTACCAGAGACTTTTTTGTCCTTTCATTTACATCCTTACTACAACCCCTAAATACCCTCATAACTATGTGCACAGATCTGTGCCATATATTTACAATCATATTTATGTGATTATCCCAATTAAGACATTTCCTTATATTAACACATACTGTAGGTACTTACGATGATCCCCAAAAGTAACTTTCACCCCATCAACGCAGTAATTTCTGGAATGATCTGATTTCTCGGGAGAAAATTCTAACAGGGGATCCACGGAAATTCGATTCTTGGATATCCGAGAGGATTGCCAGCCACAATGCCACTTAAATAATTGCAACTCGTTGCACTTGGAATGGAAATTTTTCCGTTTAAACCGGTTTAGTTCTCAGATTCATTTCCTGCCGATTCCTTGAAATTATTTTATGAATTACAAGTAAATCATATCACCTTTCTGAGGAGTGAATCTGTGGGTTTTTAAACACGGCCACTCAGTCGGTTACGTTTTCCCGTGGACGGTTATTAGTAATTAATATGAAATATCGAGACTTCTAAAAGATTTAAGCAACTGAAACTTCATTTCTATATTCTGAGAAGCTCTCTTTGTTCTGCTTATATTAGCTTTACGTCTACAGTCTCATATAACAACACCAGACTGGGTACTAATTTGTCGTTTCAACAGGAATCCCCTTGAGAACTTTTCCCCCCTATATCTAGCTCACAATTTGTAATTTTAATGCTGCAGTGATGTAAAAAGAATACGGTTGGAGAGAAATGGAAAGGTAGGAAGAGGGAAGAGCAAAGGGAAAGTTTCTAAAAACGTCATTTTGAAATGGAACTTGTGTAAATATTGAGGTATAGGTCTTCACTGCTGCCACTCGCGTTCGGGCGATTTGGAGAAAAGGCTGCTGCTCGTCCTATGCTCACACAGTTGGCTTCGCTCACGGGAAAAAATAATATTTACCCAAGAAACAGACTAAGAATTCGTGCTTTGTGGAGAATGTTTATTGTAAATAAAGGATGACTTGAAGTTTGAATTAAATCACAGTGTAAAGAGCCATACAAAATGATGCTCGATAGCTTGACAGGAATGAAATATATAGCAGCGCAATATTTCTCTTTTCTGTTATTTTAGTTAGGAAGGAGTTCAGTGCCTTTATCCTCAAGTCAACTTGAAGAGCAATCGTTACACAGGAATACTGCTCCCTAGGTGTGTGTTTATACACTAGCCTCCAAAAGTTAAGCATACAACGGGAAATAGACAGCAAATCGCACGACATATGCACCTACCTACCTTACGTGTACCCTCTGTATAGGAAAGGAGTGTTCCCTCCTTTGACTAGCGGCGTAACCGCAAGGTAAACGCAGCTACTGCATGCGCCCCATATCCCTTCAGTCCTGTTTGTTCTGTTATAGTGTGCAGAGTATAGTCTCGTGGTGAACGTGACAACGACGTGGAACCACGACGTCATTTCGACCTCGTTTTGCAGGGTACAATACTCGGCCACCTGGAAGCAAGCCAGACACCGACCAAAGTCGCCGTATCCTTGAATGTGCCACAAAGTGTCATTTCCAGGCTTTGGAGACGAATTCCAGACACAGGAGATGTTAGTCATAGGCCAGTACCAGGTCGACCAAGGGTAACCACCCCACAGCAAGACCGATATCTGGCCTTAACCGCCCGACGACATCGGAGTGCACCTACAAGACAATTGTCCGCGGAGCTTGCACCCACCTCAGGGGCTGCCGTTTCCTGGCAAGGTGTGTACGGGAGACTCAGAACAGCAGGGCTGTTTGCCCGACGTCCGGCGGTGTGCTTCCCGCCCGCTCCAGCACAGAAACGAGCCCGTTTACTGTGGAGCCGTCAACATTTGTACTGGACCATGAATGAATGGCATATGCTCTTCAAAGATGAATCCTGCTTCAGTTTGCACAACGATTTCCGTCGCACATTAATCTGGAGGGAACCGGGTAGCCGACACAACCATAAGAACATCATGGAACGGGAACAATATGGTGGTGGTGGCGACGTGGTGTGGGACGGCATCATGTTGAATGGCCGTACGGACCTGCACTTCTTCATGGGTGGACAGAGGAACACTGTTAAGGCTCGGAGATACACGGATGAGGTATTGAGAGCACATGTTCGACTCTTCAGAGGTGCGGCTGGTCCAGACTTCCTCTTAATGGACGATAATGTCCGACCGCACCGCGCTGCTCTGGTGGATGAATTTCAGGCTGGGGAAGACATTCATCGCATGGTCTGGCCAGCGAGGTCTGCGATCTCTCTCTCTTCTAGGGGCTTTACGTCGCACCGACACAGATAGGTCTTATGGCGACGATGGGATAGGAAAGGCCTAGGAGTTGGAAGGAAGCGGCCGTGGCCTTAATTAAGGTACAGCCCCAGCATTTGCCTGGTGTGAAAATGGGAAACCACGGAAAACCATTTTCAGGGCTGCCGATAGTGGGATTCGAACCTACTATCTCCCGGATGCAAGCTCACAGCCGCGCGCCTCTACACACACGGCCAACTCGCCCGGTGGTCTGCGATCTAAATCCTATAGAACATGCCTGGGATGCATTGGGGAGGCAAATCGCATTCCGTCAGCCTCCACCAAAGACCCTCCTAGACCTTCGCATTGCCCTTTTTTGTATTTGTTTTAAGTCGCGCCGGCACAGATAGGTCTTAGGGCGACGATGGGATGGGCCTAGAAATGGGAAGGAAGCGGCCGTGGCCTTAGTTAAAGTACAGCCCAGGCATTTTCCTGGTGTGAAAATGGGAAACCACGGAAAACCGTCTTCAGGGCTGGCGACAGTGGGGTTCGAACCCACTATCTCCCGGATGCAAGCCCACAGCTGCGCGCTCCTTACCGCATGGCCAACTCGCCCGGTCATTGCCCTTTCGGAAGAATGGGATCGACTGCCACAAGAGCTCTTGGACCATCTGACAGAGATCATGCCACGTGCTGCGAAGCATATGTGGCCGTTAGGGGTAACCATACACCCTATTAAGAGCATGATTTTTGGGGAAGACATTGCCAAGTTTTGTTAGGAGTTGTCAAAGGCCTGCCTTAGCTATCAGAACCTTTCTGACACAGTTTTCTGGACAAGTTGTGTGACATATTGTGTGTGCGCGAGCTTCCGTTTGTTCAAAAGTTCGTCTGACATTCCTATCAAGCAGTATGTCATCTTTTAGTGATTATGCTTAACATTTGGACACCAGTGTACGTAATTTTCCTGTTTACGTCAGATATCCGAAAGGGTAAGTGAAATGTAGGAGGTGTTATCTGCACACAAAGACACACACACACACACACACACACACACACACACACACACACCGAGTGAGTTAGCCGCGTGGTTGGGGTTGCACATCTGTTAGCTTGCATTCGGGAGATAGTGGGTTCGACCCCAATGTCAGCAGGCCTGAAGAGGGTTTTCCGTGGCTTCCCGTTTTCACACTTGTACCTTAATTAAGGACACGGTCGCTTCCTTCCCACACTTAGCCCTTTCCTATCCCATCGTCACCATAAGACTTATCTATGTCGGCGTGGCGTAAAGCAAGTTGTAAGGAAAATCCGCATACAACACACATACATATATCCCTAAAACACTTTGTCGACTTTTGTAAACTGTTTGTACCCAGTGCACCTTAATAAAACACTTGCCATAACAGGGCACCAAGATTCAATTTGTATATTTACGGTCCCTGCTTATGGGCCTGAACACACGTCTTTGATTAAGCTCAAATTTTTCTTTAAAGTATATTTAAATACAAATATATATAAGCGTGCATAGTAACTGACACCATGTGATGACGTACTCTTTGTCCTCATGGTAAATTGTACATGGCACTCGAGTTACGAGTATATACCTAGATATACTGCATAGGCTATCGAGCGGAATGACCGAGCGCGTTAATGTGTTACAGCTGCGAAGACAAGCTCTGGATTCGGGAGTCGCGTGCACTTGAATCACGCCTTCGGTTATCCTGAGAATGATTTCCTGTGGTTTCCCATTTTTACTTCCAAGCAAATGCCGGGACAGTTCAAATTCATAGGATACAGATGATTCCTTCCACCTCCATACATACTTTCATTACAAACGAAACCAAACCCCATGGCACTACACCCCTTGAAGTGCCTTGGCCTACCAAGGGACCGCTCTTCAGCCTGAAGGCCTGCAGATTACAAGGTGTCGTGTGGTCAGCACGACGAATCCTCTCGGCCGTTATTCTTGGCTTTCTAGACCGGGACCGCTACCTCACCGTCAGATAGCTGCTCAATTCTAATCACGTAGGCTGAGTGGACCTCGAACCTGCCCTCAGGTCCAGGTAAAAATCCATGACCTGACCGGGAATCGAACCCGGGGCATCCGGGTGAGAAACAGGCACGCTACCCTACACCACGGGGCAGGCACATAATTTCATTCACCTTCATTAATTTCAATTTCACGAGCTTCTCTACCGAGGTTGGAGTCAGGAAAAGCATACAGCCTGAAAACATGCCATATAGGCCTACTGTAAATTCATCTCACCTCATCCCCGACCCCGTATCGAGAAACAAGACTAAAGGATAGACAAACGTATCTTATATATGCTTATTGAAA
The DNA here is from genome assembly GCF_040414725.1 of Anabrus simplex. Taxonomy (NCBI): domain Eukaryota; kingdom Metazoa; phylum Arthropoda; class Insecta; order Orthoptera; family Tettigoniidae; genus Anabrus; species Anabrus simplex. Next base: position 579,930,279 of record NC_090266.1, on the reverse strand, counting down.
ATAAATACGACAACGCTTAGTATGTTGTGTTGAAATGCAAAGTGATCATTTTCCAAATGGGGGCCCTTGTCCAGAAGGATGTAAACTTGCTGGTGCGTATCTCAAAATTATTTGTATTTTAATGCATGTTGTGATGATTTGCATGGTTTAGTGTAGATTTCTTGATGAAATATTGTGCTCATCAGTTACCATATGCGACGCCTTTTCAAATTTTGGTTTCCAATGGCGCCCTTACTATGCTTTTCCAGACATTGGTTCCCGTTCCAAACGTGATCAATTTGCCGTTCCGCACAACATACTAAGCGTTGGCGCATTCCTTCTGAATCATCCTGGTCGTAACTTCATTTGCAAAATTTTAATGTCACATTTCTTGTTGAATTCGCGCCAAAATTTTAGAAGATACAAATTATCTGCGTACAGGTCACGTACCTTCTTGGAGGAATTGAAGAAGGAGGTTTCCGCCATCCGTAACCTGGGTGGGGTATAGTTAACTATATGCTCGGCTACGTTCCACATACGAATCACTAATACCAACATATCTTTCTAAATATTCTAATATTTTAGAAGATTGATTTACATAAAGTTGTGAATTTTAGACAACGATTTGTCAGATAGGAAATTAGAACAAGACGATTATATATATATATATATATATATATATATTAATATCAGTCTGGAAAAGAGCAACTGGAGAAAATGAAAATAACAGTATGAAATTAGATCCTCGTTAGTTGACAGCAACGTGTTGCAACGGCAGTACGCAGTTTTCAAGTGTACGTTTGCAGATCATTGTTACTATCCTAATAAAGAACGGATAATTGTCATGAAACCTGTGATTATTATTGACGTACTCTTATATTTCATGTCACAGAAATTCGAGAAACTTTACGATTTTATATGTACTAAATAATTAGAATTTGTACTAAGATATTCTCCAGACCTAAGTACAGAATTAAATTTCTTGAACGAATTGGGCATTTTATGTATTAATGTGTTAAAGCACTGAGAATGTACCCAACGGAAAAATAGTTATGCCATAATTTGGAGCTCTGACGTTGCTAATAATTGATTTCGAAAAACCTGTCTCAATGGTAGAAAAGCGTGAATGAAGTATCTTTCATCTCATTATGAAGGCATATCTGAGCCATCTCCAGCATTTATCATCAGAGGTAGGTAGACGTTTACTTCGACGAAATGAATTGGATATTTCGTGTAGAAAGAAGCATAATAATTGTTCGTAGGTAAGTATTCCCTCATATTGTGGACAAGAATTTAAATATAAGTACATCTTGAATGTGACGGAGTGGTGGCAAGAGACTATTAAAGAACAATCATTCACTTCACTTGTGTAAAGTGAGTCCTTCAGATGAAGGAAAATGTTGATTGATGGTTGGGGTGGTGTCATTTCTCCCACTTACGTGTGAACCCGACATAGATGGAGGACATTAAAATCTCTATGTGTGTCTTACATGCATACGAACAGTCTCCACCAAGTGAAACAGCAATCCAAGTTGTTTTTTATCGCCTGCTGCCAGTTGTAACAGCGCCACGTATATGAGAGATAAGCAAAGTCGGTATGTTGCATGCACGGCACACGTCTCCATGGTGGGAACTTATTAGTGTTGATGTCAACATCGGCCAACGAAAGGAATTACAAGGCAAGAATGTACTCAACACGGTATTAATTCACTAGAAGGGAGGAAATATTGAATAAACCAACCTAAAAATTCGAGATTAACTCAAACAAATTATGAATGAAATTAGTTATCCTATAGTTATCTTACTACAGGCTGTCTAGCAAAACTGGTAAAGGCATTTCCAGTTCACCCAGGCTGACGTGGGTTTTATTCCATGTTAGAAGTCGAAGAAATTAGCAAATACATTTTCCACTTGTTGAGGGCAACATTTCACACAGACTACAAAATAATAATAATAATCATAATAATAAGAAGAAGAATAAGAATAAGAATAAGAATAATATACCAGGTTAATGCCTGGGGTAAGGGCAACCTGGCATAAACCTAACCACTCTATTCCATGGAATGCCATAGTTACCGATAGTGGAAGCCTTTACTTTCCATTCGTCCAAGGGCCTACGTGGCCTGTGTGGAAATATAATTCCTATAGTTATCTTACTAGCCCCGTAGTGTGGGTGAAAACTGGCTGCCCGAGGTTGGATTCTTGGCTCGGTTCATGATTTCAATCATGGACTGAAGGCTGGAACAGAAATCATTCAACATGATAAGACCAAAAGACCAAAAGAAGTTGGCTGGTAGGAGAGCCAGCAAGCTCGTTCCACAATGCTAAGATATACAGCTGAGAACCTAGTCATGACGAACATCTAGAACCGCAATATCTCAGGACTGTTTGGTTTGGCAGCAGTCATCTTATAATTATAGTGAGCTGAATGAATGACAGGTTATAATCATCTTGTTCACAGTTGCTGGTATTGAACCCTTGGGAGGCAAGGTCATGGGTTCAGTATTATTTTGGGGTTTCATGAAATAAGTACCGGCAGTGCCATGTAGGGGTAAAGTGCCTGCCCTTAACCCACAGGTATAGGCTCGATTCCTGGAATGATCAGGGATTTTCACCTGGATCTGAAGGCTGTATTTGAGACCCGACTCAGCCTACGTGAGAGCAATTGAGGAGCTATCCCAGAAATTAGAGGGAATTCGTAGATTTGACCATGTAGCACCTCATCATCTGCAGGTCTTCGGGCTGAACAGCTGTCACTTGGTAGGCGAAGACTATTCAGAGCTGTGAAGCAACGGGGTCTGCTTTGGATTTTTCTTGAGATCATGAAATTTTGACACTTCATCCTACTTACAGTATTTGCCTGTAGTAATGAACACAATCGTGTTTCAGTTTCAACGATGCATTATGTAGTTCTGAGAATCATCATAATTTCAAAGGAGTTTAATATTCTGAGGTAAGTTTATTTCACTTGAATGAGCGTAGCTACATTTAAACCTTGTTTCTTAAAATATTCGCTACTTTGTATGTGTTATTGTTAACGTAGTTGAGAACCACGTGTTTTTCTTTGTCATGTGTGGTGGTTTCCCGGCGATTTTCCTTTGTATTTAATAGTTTATCTACTGTGCCTGGAGGGTGGTTGTTTCCTTTATCGATTTGTTTAATGATTTGTATCTCTTCAATGAAATCCGTTGTGCTCATTGCTATGGACATAGCTCTGTGTATGATTGTATTCAGTTCTACTATTTTGTGTGTGTATAGGTGGTTCGACTTGTTATCAATAATGAGCGACATCTGAGTGCGTTTTCTGCATATTTTCTAAGATAGGTTTGCATTCTTCCTGTTGATTGTCATGTCTAAATAGTTTATTTAGTTGTAAATTTTTGCCTCCATTGTGAAAATTTAGCGTGTTTATTAACTGGTGTTGCATTAGAGATGTCATTATCCTATATGCATATGACGTCATCCACGTATCTGATCCAGTGTAAGATTCTTTTGAACGCTGGAGCATTAAGATGTTTTCGAAGTTATTCAGTAAAATGTTTGCTTTTGTACCTAAAAATGATGAACCCATGGCTAACGCTTCATTTTGGCAATAGATTTTGTTGTTGAATGCAAAGAAAATTTTGGTTTAGTGTTGCTCTAAGAAGGGTAATAGTTTCTTAAGTTTCTTGTAGAGAAATGTTTTCTTTAAGATTTTCCATAATTTTAAAGGACAAATATTAGCCTTCTTAGAACAACACTGCACCAAAATTCAACGTCAAAATCTATTGCTAAAAGAATGATTAGCCATGGGCTCGCCATTGTTAGGTTTAATAGCAAAGATATTTTTGAATAACTTCGAAAACCTCTTCCTAATGGGCCAGCATTCAAAAGAAATCTTACACTGGAGCAGATACGTGTATGACGTCATATGCGTATATGATAATTACATCTCTAATGCACACCAGTTATTAAACACACTAAATTATTTACACAAGTCTATCAGTTCCAAAATGGAGCCAGAAAACAACCAGAAAATAAAATATTTGGACATCAAAATCAACAGGAATAATGACAACCTATGTTACAAAGTATACAGAAAGCCCACTCAGACGTCGTACACTATTGACAATGAGACGACCCACCCATACCCACACAAAATAGTAGGACTGAATACAATGATACACAGTGCTATTTCCATACAAATGAGCACAACGGATTTCAATGAAGAGATGCAAATCATTAAACAAATCGCGAAATAAAACAACCACCCTCAGGCACAGTAGATAAAATTTTAAATAAACTTAAGAGACATCACCGGGAAACCACCACACATGACGTCCGGCTCCATGGCTGAATGGTTGGCGTGCTGACTTTTGGTCACAGGGATCCCGGGTTATATTCCCATCAGGGTCAGGAATATTAACCACCATTGGTTAATTTCTCTGGCACAGTGGCTGGGGGCATCTGCCATCTTTATCATCATTTCATCCTCATCACGACGAGCAGATCGCCTACGGGCGTCAAATCGGGAGACCTGCACCTGGCGAGCCGAAAATGTCTTCGGACACTCCCTCCACTAAAAGCCATACGCCATTTCATTTAACAATGACAAATAAAATACGTGGTTCTCAACTACGTTAACAATAACACATACAAAATAGCTAATATTTTCAAGAAACATGGTTTAAAAGTAGCATTTAGAAAGAACAATACACCACAGAGACACATCAGCAAGTGCTACCTAAACAAAATATCCCTTTCTGAAAGTCGGGAGTATATGAACTGAAGTACCAAGAATATAACTGCAATGCCACATACATAGGTCAAACGAAACGTAATTTCCACACAAGGTACAAAGAACAGGAAACCGCGATCAGATATAATCGGTATTCAGCCTTCGGGGAGCTAATTTACGACTGTTATCACCATTTCACAGATATCAAGACAGATCTCAAAATTTTACATACCGAAAATAAAAGTAAATCTTTGAATATGAAAGAAGCAATAGAAATTTACTTCGCATAAAAGCTAATGTAACTAACCTAAATGATCATACACACAAAAAAATTCCACCTCTTCGCTCTACTCAAAAACATCTGGACAACACTTAGTCACCCATTAATGACCATGGTATGATATATCATACGCCTCACAAAATATTTACTCCCCTTTTGACAATTGTAAGTCGAGAGTATTATTTGATTCATGTTGGTAGTGTATGGTTGTCTGCTGCCTTGTATGTAATTTTCATTCTTTAACTTCTTCTCTCTCTTATAACAGAAATGCTTAAACTTTTTCAACAGTTGTCAGGAAAATTTCCTCAGAGAGATGAAATTATTGTGTTCTCACTTTTAGCACTAATTATATAATTGTTGATTAGAATGATAGCCTATAATGTAAATTACATCTTTTCTGGATAATATACTGTTTTTCTAAAATATTTAGAGAGCTATAGTCTGTTTTCCAATAGTGTATGATATATCATACTTTGGATATTTATGATATCATAACTAATTTTTGCAGTATGTGGGCTTATCTAATTTGCCATCATGAATAAAAGCGAGAGGAGTGGACCACGCAGGAAATGTAAAGTGTAGGTGTCAGCTTCATTTACTCAATACCTGTCACGTCACAATACTTCCTGTTCTGGTAAGCAAATATTTTATGGTACTTAAAAAAATTGGAAACATATGCATTGGCACAATCGGGGCAGATCGAATTAGAAAAGCACCACTACGCGATCCGAACAATGCATCGACGGGAAGTTGCTATGCCTTTCAGGATGAGCAAATGATGTTTCTTTAGTAAGATGGGATGACAGTAATCATTTTTGTATCAACTAATATTTGGATACCTGAAGTAGATGATTTGGGAACTCGCGCAGATTAGAGTGCGAAGGAGCAGGAGAAACCAAGTACTCACTACCAATACTTGTGAAAATTGTAACTCAGGTACGGGAGTTGTAGACGTAATGGACTAATTGAGAGGGTTGTAGGGAATGAGGATACACTCCAAGAAGTGATATTGACTACTCTTAAAGTTCTACAGTATCTCACATTGTCTATCTTCAATTTACAAATGCTATATAGACCATTCCATGATGATATTACTCTGCTAGAATTATCATGGAGAATTGTTACTGCACTGCTTGTGGGGCCTGAAGATAGGCTGCATAAACCTTTAGCATCTAAAGGAAGAAAGAGTTGTTAGGGGGATATCAGATATGATTGAACAGATCACTTGGCTGCTTGGCAGAGCACCGAATAGCGCTATGCGTATTATGGTAAGTGAGCCAAATTTCATTTTCATTGCAATGTTGTCTCCATTCTAAACTTTGTTTTGCTGCTTACCGCACCAAACCAATGTATCTCACAGTAGTATCCATTGATATAATAACCGAGGCCAATTGTATAATAGTGGAGTAATTTTTAATAATTTACTGGTTTATTATTATTAGACATGTTTGATATCTTTAATGCCCATGGTATGATATATCATACGGGTCATTATTCCGATATTACCAAATTTAAAATGTTTCCCCTTATTTCTAGATTACAACTGACTTTGAAACTATTTATTAGAATTTCAAACAATTTGGACCAAAAAATATTCTCTGGTCATTAATGGGTTAAATTAGATTTTATCATAATAATAACATTTAATAGTTACCGTCTTACTAATAAACGGTGTATAACTTTTATACAAGGTTTATACACCGTTTGTGAGAAATTCATTACTAATATACCATGTATAAGCCTCCTGTGTATACATCTGTTATAGTTATTCATTGAATTGCTTATACAGACCAGGACCCTTGTATAAGCGTTGTATAGCAGCGAGTAGCGGAAAAAGAAACGAATGAAGCAGTCTATTTTCGTGGTATTTATTGTCTACAGTAATATAATCGCGGTGAAATATTCGATTTATCCATTTAACATTGAACACACATTGAAAGAATGGACGATAACGTTGATGATCTTCACGATATTTTAAACATAGAAGACATACACCATTCAGAGGTTATGGAGGCTAGACATCTTCGTAAAGTAAAACACTTTCAAGAGACGGAATTACAATGAATAACTATAAAAGAAATTATGGTTGGGCGTATTTTTGTGTAATAGTGTGTTACTGGTTAATAGACTTTTGATATTGCGAGTTTATTATACATTATCTGCCCCTACAATGAACTTTCTCAAATTTGAGTACCGGTACCTATAAAATGGGACATAGGCCTACTCCTCGATATAAAAAATGGCATAACTTGAAAACCGTACGTAATATGATTTCCATACTTTGTAGTTGAATACGCAGAAATATGATGTATAAATGCCTAATAGAAACTTTTTTGATCAAACCTTTCTTTTAAGCTACAAAACAGTTTTTCCTTTCTCCTGAAAAGTTTGGATTTTGGAATGTGTACCCTTTTCAACTCGCCGATTCAATTACAATTGCTTACGTTTTCCTTACTACCCCAGTTAGGAGCTTTTGATCTTTGCTTAGCTTTTCCATTTCTTTTTTGGCGTTCATTACACAAGCAAGCTAAAAAATGTTGATATCAATATAAGTCACTTTCCAGCTGTCTCACGGAATGACGATGAATAACTAAGTTATAAAAGAAGTGATGGTTGGGCGTATGTTCGTGTAATAATGTGTTACTGCTTAATAGACTTTTGAAATTACAAGTTTATTATACATTATCTGCCTCTACAAAGATCTTTGATCTTTCTCAAATTTGAGTATAAAAATGGACATATTCCTTGACATAAAAATGGTATAACTTAAAAACCGTACGTAAAATGATTTCCATACTTTGTAGATGAATACGCAGAAATATGATGTATAAAGGCCTAATAGAAACTCTTTTGATCAAACCTTTCGTTTAGCTACAAAACAGGTTTTCCTTTCTCCTGAAAAGTAAGGATTTTGGAATGTGTACACTTTTCAACTCGCCGATTCAATTACAATTGCTTACGTTTTCCATAATAACCCAGTTAGGAGCTATTGATCTTTTCTTAAGCCTTTCCATTTCTTTTTTTGGCGTTCATTACACAAGCAAGCTGAAGATTTTATTTTTTGCTAGTTGCTTTACGTCCCCCCGACACAGTTAGGTCTTACAGCGACGATAGGACAGGGAAGGGCTAGGAGTGGGAAGGAAGTGGCCGTGGCCTTAATTAAGGTACACCGCCGGGCTGAGTGGCTCAGACGGTTAAGGCGCTGGCTTTCTAACCCCAACTTGGCAGGTTCGATCCTGGCTCAGTCCGGTGGTATTTGAAGGTGCTCAAATACGACAGCCCCGTGTCGGTAGATTTACTGGCACGTAAAAGAACTCCTGCGGGACTAAATTCCGGCACCTCGGCGTCTCCGAAGACCTTAAAAGTAGTTAGTGGGACGTAAAGCAAATAACATTATTATTAATTAAGGTACAGCCCCAGCCTTTGCCTGGTGTGAAAAAGAAAAACCACGGGAAACCATCTTCAGGGCTGCCGACAGAGTGGTTCGAACCTACTCTCTCCCGAATACTGGATACTAGCCGCACTTAAGCGACTGCAGCTATCGAGCTCGGTCAAGCAAGCTGAAGAAATGTTGATATCAGTATAAGCCAATTTCCAGCTGTCTCAGTGTTGCCACTGCCTTTTCGATATGCCGTGCTACTGTGCGACTTTCCGGAAAGGTTTGCTCGTAGATAAACAGCAGAAGCGATCATAAAGGCGGTGAACGTGCGAAATACGTCAGTGAACTGCAGGAAGAGATTCCTACGCCTTGGAACGAGTGTATACGTGCTGTGTAGTAATACAATGCGTATACCTCGTTTAGTAGTAAGAAAAATGTAAAACGCTTATACAGGGTTTATACACTGTATAACTAAACAAGTCCGCCTCTGTGGTGTAGTGGTTAGCGTGATTAGCTGCCACCCCCAGAGGTCCGGGTTCGATTCCCGGCTCTGCCAATAAATTTGAAAAGTGGTACGAGGGCTGGAACGGGGTCCACTCAGCCTCGGGAGGTCAACTGAGTAGAGGTGGGTTCGATTCCCACCTCAGCCATCCTCGAAGTGGTTTTCCGTGGTTTCCCACTTCTCCTCCAGGCGAATGCCGGGATGGTACCTAACTTAAGGCCACGGCCGCTTCCTTCCCTCTTCCTTGCCTATCCCATCCGATCTTCCCATCCCTCCACAAGGCCCGTGTTCAGCATAGCAGGTGAGGCCGCCTGGGCGAGGTACTGGTCATTCTCCCCAGTTGTATCCCCCGACCAAGGGTCTGAAGCTCCAGGACACTGCCCTTGAGGCGGTAGAGGTGGGATCCCTCGCTGAGTCCGAGGGAAAAACCGAACCTGGAGGGTAAACAGATGATGATGATGAGGATGATGATAACTAAACAAGAGTTAAACAACTGTATAAGGACTTTTTATTAGTAAGACGGTTAGTCTTTATTTCAATTCCTTACTTGATTTAATACTTCCAGAATCAAAGGGGCAGTAACAGGTTCGTTGTTTACTTCAATTTTGAGCAATATCACAAATCCCGGAGTATCAGAGGCAATTGTAGGCATTATTTAGGACGGTCTTCTTTCCAAACAACATACAATGGTATCGTCAGATTGAAACTGGGCTGAGCCCGGAGAGACAGACTGAGAAGAGGACTCACCCGGGCACTCTGGTCAAATTCTGTTGCAATTGATACTAGAGGTAGAAAAATAATGTGTACTGCTCTGTAAATTACAATTCTTAGCTTGGTGTGTAAATGATCAACATTTGAAACAGCCTGGAGAAGATGACGATCCACTTTTAGAACCATTGTTATTTAATAGCGGACACTTATTTCTTAAATGTTCCGTGGACCCACAAGCATAACATTTGCGGGGAGAGAAAATCTTACGAGGAGGTGTCCGAGAAATATTAGAAGGAGGTGGTGGGTCGCGTGTGACACGCAGTGTGTCGGCATATTTAACTCCTTCCGCAGACACGTACATAGCCTCAAGTTGCCTAAACCTTTGACGACGGGAAACAAAACACAAATATGATCTATACGAGGGCGAATGCCCCTCAATGATAATTTGTACTATTTGACCTTCGAAATAGGGCAAGGCAAAAATCCTGGTATAGAACTTAATATCCTGAATGAATTCGACTAGATTTTCATGTAGCCGTTGCACTCTGAAATAATATTTCTGGATTAATGATGACAGGGCTCTCGCAGGGATAAAGATATCCAACAAGTGAGCATGGAAGGCTTCAGTGGAACTCCTTTCCGATATAGCCTTAACAAACTTGTCAGTTAGGGCGCTCACGGTGTAGGGTTATATTATTTGTAAATTTGTGAGTGCGACAGGGCAAACAGCAAAGCATGGTCGTGGAATTCTACAAGGAATCTGAGGAGCCCTTAGAAAGCAATAACCTTCTCGTGCATGAAAGCCTCATATAAGGTCTGAAATTGATATTTGAATTGTCATGCTAAGTCTCCATGCCAACAGATGTTTTCTGTTACGTTTCCACTGCTACACATAGACCTCACGTGAGGTCACTTTATAGTTTCATGAGCGTGGGACGTATTGTAGCAACATGGCTAAATATTGGGGTAAGCTACTAAAGCCTGGGGTTATTACCGTAGAAGCAGCCGGAGGTTGAGGATGTTCGAAATGGGCATTACTAATGACAAATAGTGGAGGATTGCCAACGGAGTTAGCTAACAGTTCAGATGGGGCAGAATGTTGTTGTTGTTCGACCGATTCCCAAGCATCAAAAGACTTATTCGGGTCCTCTTCCGTATTCATACGTAGTAGTTAACGGGACAACATAGTCACTCCTCGCACTAACAAACGCAGATAACAACTGGTTCACCTTACTGGACAGCTGGAAATGTGTTGACACAAGTAGTTAGCCATAACATAATGTTCTTCACCAAGCTTAAGAGAAAACAGATCCTCGACTCTATTATAAAAATGAAAGAGACTAGCCTGAACATGCTGAAGTTGGTTACCGGAGGGATCACCTGCATCGAAAAACTCGCAACAGATGTAAGATCAGCATTATTCGTGGTGATCGTGGATAGATCCTCACCAACTTCCTTATCTCCATATACAGGAATACAAATAGGTAATTCTAAGAATCTTTGAGTCTAGACGCATATGTCGCAACCGTGCCACCTGACTGAACCTTTCTAATGGCTAATTCTTAAATGATCTCTTCCTTGCGCAAATACCAAGGAGCAAGAACCTATCTAGGGCCAGTCATAATGAAACTGACTTTTTACAACATTTTGAAAAATTGTAAAAGCGAAACACTTCTAGTGACCAAATCCAAATTTTAGAGAAAACCTTCAAAAGAGGCTTTTTCCACCCTCATTCAACCACGCTCTCCTACCACTTGTTAGGGAAATATCCTGGATCACACAGGGATAAGAAGCGCCTGGTTGGAATGGCTGGACAAGGAATTAACTAGAACAGAACTTAACACAAAAAATTTAGAAATTTTGTTTTTCTCTCATTTAAAAATAGATAAATAGAAAATCTGATTGAATAACGACAATAATAATTAGCTCGTCAGCTTTAGCAATAACCAGGACTTAGAAGTCCGAAAATCAGGTACAAAATTGACGATTGTTAACAGTTAGGTTGATTTGCATGGAAAAGAGCGTTATTGCTCTTGACAGGAACAATATCTTACAAGAGCACGCTTTGCTCCCATCACTTACACAACATAGGATTCTGCGCTTCAATTATATCATAGTCCCGCTCCGCAGAGGAATAAGTTCCTTATGGTGAACTCCAAATCCGCCTTATAACCGATCGGTTAGCCCGATGTGGGCTTATTTTTTTGCTCAAAAATTCTACAATTCACTCTACCGAAAGGGAACTAACACCAGTAACAATTACAGAATAAACAGCCGCATGATTGCCCATGCTAAATGGCCTTAATGACAAAAGAAAGAGGTTGGCTGTAAGCGGCCATAAACAAAATGCAATTGTGCGAAACACCTGCACTCGTTCCTGAAATAGTTAAAATCTTAAGTGGGATTATGGCCCAATGATGCCTTTGCTGGCGGGACCTAGTGTTCACAGTGCACTATGTCTTCTGGTATGGGCTAGAGCAATCTTGTTACTTTCATTGATCTGTCTCAGCTTTATCCTTGGCTTTGACAAAATGAAAGTGACTGAGGTATGAGTGATGCTAGTAATGCCATTCCTTCTGCAGCCAGTCCCTACTTTGAATGGTGTGAAAATATTGCTCATAGGGTCAGTTGGTGCATGCATTTCAGTGGGCTTGGCAGACTGATATGTAATAGCAACTTCTGGCTCGGTGAGGAAAGCAACGGGAAACTACCTCGCTCCTCATTTCCCTAGTACACCTCTTCAGTAATGCCTAGGCCATTTATGACAGCTGATGGCAGAGCTGTTGAGGATCCAACCAGCCTTCGGGCTGAGGACTAAACATACATACATGGCCCAATGACACACAGGCTAGTCCTATACTACTCTGTGAGTGACTAAATGAGGAACATCAATGCCAAATAACTTTCAGCAAATTTAGAGATTTAGAAAACTTTAGTCACCCCATGCCAAGTTGAATGGGAACAGGGAGAGGGTAATCATTCCTTTCTCCCTTGCATTACATATTTCCCAGTAGGGAATTGAACAGAGTCCTCAGACGTGCCAAAAATTCTACATTTAAACCACCCACTTTAGAAATTTACATTAAATAAAAGAGATAGAAACCTTCCCCTCATTCAATCCGCTGAACATATCACATATCTACGAAAATTCTGCCAGTACCTTGATTCGCTGGGCCTTCCTCACTCATGCCGCGCCTCTGCCTCCCTATAGACACGTCGGACTCACAATAACTGGAGCAGTTCAGAAAATACGGTCCTAAACCGCCATACTTTTATAATATTTTTAAGGGGAAGATTCCAGAACTCTTTACTGATAGGTTGATTACAATTGAAGAACGAACCATCTGAAGCGTTGACAACTTCAGTACATAAACAAAACAATCCCCAAAACCTAAGGTTAACCAACTGCAAAAATAAACATTCCTTTAAGAAATAATTAGATTTCATCCCGCTAGACGGAGCAATTAAACCGATGGTAGAGACATATAATAGTTGAAGGCTAAAGTATCCTGTAGTACAACAGTTCAAGTATGTTTACGCAGGTGGCCGTAGAAAAGGCGCACAGTTTAACTGGCCTGGGAAGTTGTACCCCCGGTACAAAATAAATGAAGGTCGACGTAGTAGATTCATTCCATTAATGGGTTAAAGCAGGAATTATATTTATCGTTAATACTGTACATTATGTTCATTAAGTTTATTAACGTTATTTCGGATAATGATGAGGAGAAAATGATAGGCCCAAGTCTCAACAAGAAATAAAACCCTGGTCTCAGTTGGTATGCAAAGCAGCATAAAACACTGCTGAATATTGCAGAAAATGGAGTTTAAAAATTAACGTCAAAAAAAAAAGCGATGGTATGCAAGAAAGGTAAAAAAATTTAAGAACAAGGGAAAGTGGTGGTTAGAAGGCGTATTAATTGAAGTAGGGATTAACATATTTAGGATTTTTACTTGCATCTAACGGTATGTGGAGTCAATAAATTAAGCAAACAAAAATGAAAGCGCTGGAAGCTCAAACCAGTACGCGATGAATGCAGAGGCAGATGACATATAATGAACATAAGCTGAATAAAAACACTCTAAAGTGACTTGTAAAATCCTGAACATCGTACATGATAGAATTATGGAGCAATGACGTATTCAGTAAATAACTAGATATAATAGATAAGAAGTTGTGCAAATCAAACATAGGTCTGAAGGAATGCACAGCTAATAGTGGAGTTAGAATTATATGTGAAATTATACAATCAGATGTAGCTAGATGGGTTAAACAATTTTGGTTAAGCATAAGAAGGGGAAACGGAAGGGTAGTTTTGAATTTAGTTTACCAAACTCAGATGAAACATTAAATTATGATTATTAGTTAAGCAAAGTAAAAATATAATAGACAGAATAGTAACGGGAGACTGTTGGGATTGATTCAGAATGAAGACAATAATATAAGACTAAAAGAATATTATTAGAATCCTAATTTTCAAAACGTTGTCAATGAAGAAAGAAAGGCTTACGGATAAAGAAGTAAGAGGGATTGTGTTCTGGTTAATGGATATACAATCTAAGATAGGAATGTGACGGGAAGCCTTGTTTATTCTGTGAGAATCAATGGATGAAGCTTGTCTATATAGAGCTCGTAGGGAAACTGATTAGGGAAACTGATTCACTTAGAGAAAGAATTTCATACAATTGTAAACTTATTCAGTAAGTAGTGGATAGCACAAAGAAGAACAGCAATTTATCTCTATTATAAAAACATACGGCAAAATAAAACAAGCTTTAACTTTACCAATGAAGGGCAGGCTAGGTGATTGTCCTAGAATATATAACATTGTATGTCAACTAGGACAAAATGAAAAAGGAATAATTAGGAGAAGAGGCACTAATCACTATTAGGCTTAAGTATAATTTAATATGGTAATAGATAAAATTAAGAAAGGAAAATCAAGTGCACGTACAAAAAAATGGATGGCAGTAAATTAATGCTCTCTTCCCAGTCATGTGATAATTTTCGCTTTTTGGTACCTATGTAATGTCACTATAGTACGTTTAAGTTTTTAGCAAAGCCGGGAGAGGAAATGATCGTGATCTTAATTAAAACACCGCCACGGTATTCATGTATTTTGGAAATAGAAGAGCATGGACAGTCATCTTCATAGTCATCGACGGTTGGGATCCAACCCACCATCCGCTGTATCTAAATTTGAAGCTTGAATAACAGTAACATTTTGCCAACTCGCTTGATATTCTCTGTACTGCAGCAGCTTCTACGCTGGTGCATACCGGCGTACTTATACAGAGAATTGAATTTCTAACGGATCACACCGAATTAAAGTTAATTTCAATGTCAGAGTTTGCTGTAAGTTATACGATGGGAACTATAATCTTAAGGGCGATTTTCATAATCGGTATTATGATCCAATGCCTCAAAAACCTGCGATCATTAGTCTACTTCGTCAATTTTCAGAATGTAAATCAGGGTCAAGTTTATTCCGCTTTTCCAAACATTACATAGGAAAATGAATGAACTTCGTTTCAGCATATAATAGATCTTCTAGACTGTAAAACGCATTGTCTACCTATTAATAATTTCCTGCTTCTGTAATGGGACATGTCGAGAAAATACAAAATTCCCACGGTCCACAAACTGATAGGACTATGCTTGTGTGAAATGCACGTGCGGGATATGTATACGTGGCCGAAGTTCCAGAGATTGAAGAGATATTGCAGCCCGAGAGTCAAGTGGAGTCGAAGCACGTAAGAGCAATACAATGTTATTTGACGCCATTTCTCTTGATTGCTGCCAACATTTGTTCTGTTTATCTTTTTCTCTGCCATGGTCCTCACGGAAACAAAACCAACGATTGTAGACATCTAATTGAATAATACGCAGTGAAAAAGCAAGAAAATTATATATCCTGTCCATGCAGATTTCTTGAAGTAATTATTTCATAAAGAATATAAACGCCAGGTTTAAAGTTCGAACCTGTGTAAATTCGTTTATACATGCTCGTTTAATAAACCACGTGTCATGTGGAGAGGTATGAGATGGTAATATAGAAATATAGCATTAATTCCGCCTATGCAAGCATACGAAGCAAGATTCATCCCGATATAGAATACCCCCTTTCCATGAACATTAGCTGAGCTGTGTAGCACAAAGTGAGTAATTTATACGTACCCGAGGATTATAATATCGGGATTTCAGGAAGGTATAATTTACCACTACTCAGTCTGCAATATGCACAACACTAGTTAGGCAAGGATGATGATTTTTAAGATATTAATTAATAATTAAACACCTTACACTTCTTCAAGTATTGGAAATTTTCTAAATCAACTGCTAAGTAAATGTAGTATTCTGAAATTTAATTTCAAATGACGTGTGTCAACTATGTTTTGTATAGCCTGGATATCTCCTCCCGTGTTGCCTCCTTCAGGTCCTCTGGTGTGTGTAGCTTACACGTACAAACTTCTGTGTTTAGACCATCCCACAAATAGTCATATATACGGTGAAATTCTGACATTGTATTGGACTCAACTCTACACTGACTGTTATTCCTTGCCTTGTATGGCTGCCACCACCCTATGCAGAGGGTACCTTATTCTGATACTTTCCCTTTCTATGACACGGTGGTTGTAATAACTGACCTATTCTTCTATTATTACGATGTACTTCTAGAACTTTCGTATCAAATTACTTTTTCTAAAATATTTCTCAAGCCGAGTGGGTCGTATTTTCATAGGTATACTAGATTATATACACTAACCAAGCGTATAATCAAACGTGTAGGATACAGAACTAGGGTACCCAGAATGAAGCAAGCAAGAAGAATCGCAAGAGCAGATAACTGTTCGTAAAAGCTTACGTACATAGGAAGAAAGCCGAATTCTGGAACAGCTTTTTTTTCTCAGTTGAAAATAAATTCAACCTGATTCATAATGATGGCCATATTTTGATGTGGAGGAGGCCCAATACTGCCCTTGCCATCCAGATTCATCAAGCTGCTGTGACGCATGGTGAAGGCGGTCTGTGCCGGATACCCCATTCGCAGAGTAAGCGGCCGCCTACGGGTCCCGCGCTGCTAGGGGCCCCAAAACGGCAGATTATATTTTGGTCCCGTAATATAGTAAACTTTGGACAATTTTTCGAACCAATCTGCGAGTAGTTTCTGAATTACCATGGTGAGCCGAGATTTTTTTAAATAATGTTTGTCTTGCGAATAGCATTTGTGTTTCGTACAGTTCATGAAGTGTAGATATGAAGGGAAATAAACATGCAGCTCGACACCTGCTGGAATGTTTCGCTCATAGGGATGTCTCCAGCGACCATTTTCACTGTCTGAATTTCCTTTTTTCGTGGACTTATCTCACCTTATCTTCACCTTTGTAATTAGTCACCTGCGGTCCAACTCATGTGAAATCTTAAAAAATCCATACGTTACCGAAGAGACTGCTCTCAGTTCGTATACATCTGTATGACGGTTTGAGTCACAAGAGCGTGTACACCGCTGTAGTGAATATGGGCTTCTAACTAAATCGAAGTGAAGAAAATGTTGTGTGAAATAAAAGTGTAAGTGTTTATTACTGTGTGAATAAAAGTCACTAATTCCAAGAATACGGTCTTCCGAAGTACTCAGGTAATTGCACAGCCCATTTTTTCTTTAACCCCACATTTTAGGATAAGTATTTATTGGGAGATGTAGTAGGCAGTAACTTGTTATTACAGTATTTGAAACTATTAAATGTATACGCAGGTCAAGTCATAAGTCATGCCAACTACTATTTTTTTTTCTCGCGAACAGGATATAACATGGAAAATCTAAGATATGCATTTGAAACGTGCGGTATGTACGTACGTACGATGCCACTAGATGGTGTATGTAAAAAGCAGTGTGGGTCCAAGCATACCCCCAATTTCAGTGTATGAGTGAGAGCGTCAAAAATGGATGCCAACAAGCAGGAGCAACTATCGTAGCATCTTCCACACCCGCCTTATTCGCCTGATCTGAGCCCATGTAACTATGATCTAATCCCCAAATTCAAGAAGCCATTACGTGGACAACGGTTTGCTAACAAAGAGGACATCGTAACAGCATTTCGGAAAGAGTCACACGTTAGCGATACACATCCAGCCAATGGTATTCAGAGCCTACCCCACCGCTGGCAACGCACAGTGGAAACCTTGGGTGATTATTTTGAAGGTCCGTAAACAGTGGAGACCTGTCCTTTGTACGTAGTTTTGTGTATTTGCTTTCTATACCATAATAAAACAATGTTTACCAATGGCCTGTGTTCTGTCACTTTCCTACGAGAATCTCCTGAAGTCAGAATTTGTCTTCAGGCACTGTGCATAAGTACATGCCCTACATTTCAAAATGCATATCTTATATTTTCCGTGTTGTCTCCTGTTCGGGAAAAAAAAATAGTTGCTATGACTTGTGACTCGACCCTCATTTAACCGAGCTCAGTAGCTGATTCACTTATGTGCGGCCAGTATCCTGTATTCGGGTGATGGTTGGTTCGAATCTCACTGTCGACAGCCGTGAAGATAGCTTTCCGTGGTTTTCAATTTTCAGACCAAGCAAATGCTGGGGATGTACCTGAATTATTGCCCCTGGCCGCTTCATTCCCACTCCCAGCCCTTTCTTACCCCACCGTCAAAATGATACCTATCTGTGTCGGTTGGACATAAAATCAACTTGTAAAAAGAATAGAAACCTTTATTTGTATCATTATTGTTGTCTGATGTGAGTCTGAAATGCGTGTTGTGTGAATACACGTAAGTTCGAATGCTTTGCTTTATCATTTTTATACCTTGTACCGCGTTTCTGTTAACTTATTTGATTTTTTCGTTAGTGTTCAAAACTGCTGACTGACTGCAAAGCGTTAGTTCATCTGTCGACTAAGCAGCATCGAAAAAAATCGTAGCTTTTCTCAGTTTTATGACAAAATCATACCCTATGTTATTTCGATATCAGTGGATAAACATTGGCACTCGCGGATGTGGATAACATTCTGTGTACCCCGCACAGGGCTATAAATAAGGTACAGTGTGTGATTCTGTAGGCAGAAAATTCACAGATCATATCCTGACTATTTTCTCTACCGGGTTGCTCCATTACATGGGCAAAATTTGTACAACTTATTCAGATTTAACATATATCGTCATGTATTATGTGAATTCAGACGATGCGCATATACTTGCATAATGTGAATAGTAGTATGAGCTCTTTTGGAGGAAAATTGGAATTTTTGCTGAGTCAGCAATAATTTTTGGTGCAGGAAAGGTTATTGAACCCTAGTCAAACACGTCAGTTCAATGACGTCACGAACGTCTTAACTTAACCTGAAAACACGGACGCTAAACCTAACTTCATTGGATTACTGCAGTTTAGGAACCGAGGTTTTGGTATTTTTGGGAGGGCTGGAGAGGGTCCTCTCCTCCCAAACTAGGTGCTACCTTCTAGCAAAAAATGGAGAAGGATGAGACAGAGATTGCTTTCTTTCTGTCCCAGACGACCACCTCCCGGTCCACGACCAAACATATTGCCGGTTTCTTAGCCAGGTATGGTCGCCTCCCTTGCGGCATGTGGCAACCGATCTCTCTCCCTCTCAGCACTGACTTTCATAACATGGTCGTGAGGGTGGGATGTGGGTGGAACTTGAGGGCGGAAATCTAGTGCGCCTTCGCGCTAATACCTTACCTCTCTTTCGCGGCGACCTGGCGAGTTACTGTGCGGGGAAGGGAGACATATCAGTGCGTTCATGCAGCGACTTCGTGAGTTACTGTAAACAGATGACTATCAGATCCCGCTGGAGACATACCGGTAACAGTTCGCTCACGTCAACCTGCGAAGGAAAGAAACGTGATAAGGTACATTCTGACAGCGAGTTTGCAAGTTAATGTAAAAAGGATTACTCGCGCACTCTGTTAGGTGTGGGAGAAAGTATGATTGCGGCGGAAAAGAAATGACAAGCAGTTCTGCATCCTTTGGTTAGGTCTTTTATAATTTCGTAACAGAGCTGGGAATCAAACCCGAAGGCTTCAATGCTGACTAAGGGTGAGTGATACTACTTTTGAAATTTCGTAAGAGAACTGGAAATCGAGCTCGGGCATTCGGGGGTAGCAGCTAATCACATATATAGACATTAACCGCTGCATTTACAGAAGCGTAACACATAACACTGCTTAAATTTACTATGAACACGGTTAATGGCGTATACATTCCGTAGCGTAGTGAAGAAAGCGCAATAATAATATTAATAATAATCCTACGGTTCCTTTCTACTTGCAGGGTACCAGGGGCGGACTGACTAGAATAAAAATATCTATCGCAGGAAGGAATCTAACCCTGTACCCTCTGAAGTTAAGGCTTCAACGCTGGCTAAGGATGAGTGGTCTCCGTTTTCAGGCCTGACACTACTTTTGGAATGTTTGTAAGAGAGCTGGGAATCGAACTCAGGTCTCCGGGGTTAGCACACATACATACACATTAATTGCTGCTTTTACAGAAGCGTAACACATAACACTGCTTAAATTTACTATGAACACGGATAATAGAGTATACACGTCGTAGCCTAGTGAAGGAAGCAACGGAAAACGGCGCAGTTACGGAAGAATAACACTCACACACAGCTTTTAGGAACGCGTTTAATTCTACACACACACACACACACACACACACACACACAATCACGTTTTCGTATTTAATTACTTACCTCATATTATCAAAATATATTTACAAGTAAAAATTAAGGGAATTAAACATATTTAAAATGTCGCATGTGGACTCCATTCAGTGGTCTTAAGAAATGAATGCCTCTGCTTCTCAACATACTGTTTGCCGACAGGACCGGAAACGAAATGTTTTACTTAATGGACGATGCGTTCCTCCACACACAGTGCACTGCAAGAACTCTCTGCTGCTTCTTGCTCCTCTCTACAATACTGGGTAAACGGAAACATAATTAAATAATAAAAATAATATAAAGATACTATTTAAAACGTTTGTTTACACAATCTTTGTCCCGTTTCTCTGCGGTATTGGGGTTTGAAGTAGTTGAATTTGTCGAGGCGGATTTCTATAACCGTATGTCCTTTCGGGCGTCAACCTCATCAGAGGAGTTAATAAGATGAAATGAATGCCATGATATATGGTAGTAGGAAGGGAGAGGGTGAAAACCCTCCCTAAAAGGCCCCCAGTTCAGCTTAACACGTAAGACCACAGTGTAGTTGTTGATGTGATTAGCAGCGTCAGGAGAAAACCAGCTTTAGAGGGAAAACAGATTAAAAAGAAAGGCAGAAAGGAAGAAAGAAGGAAAGAAAGAAAGAAATATATAAAGAAAGAAAGAAAGAAAGAAAGAAATTTTTATTCAGGTTATTATGATTTTATTTTGATTATTATTATTATTATTATTATTATTATTATTATTATTATTATTATTATTATTATTATTATTATTATTATTATTATTATTATTAT
This sequence comes from Anabrus simplex, assembly GCF_040414725.1. NCBI lineage: Eukaryota > Metazoa > Arthropoda > Insecta > Orthoptera > Tettigoniidae > Anabrus > Anabrus simplex. Next base: position 579,909,231 of record NC_090266.1, on the reverse strand, counting down.
TATTATTGGCTACGGTCACTTCCTTACCTATTCCTTAACTATCCATTTTAATCTTCCCGTCCGCCTACGTGACCTCAGTTCAGATTAACAGGTAAAGCCCTAGGTTGATGTCTACAGGCAGCATATAATTTAAAGAACCGTAGAAATCATGGTATCTGATAAGATGCTCTTCCTGACATTTTTATTCTTTTCTTTTTATACATTAGAGCGATATACTTTTTCATGCATTATTCCACTGCGGTAGAAAAACAACACCCACAGTATCCCCTTGCCTCGTGAAAGAGACGACTAAAAGCGGTCCCCTAGCGAATAAAGGGTGATCCGACAGCTGTGGGTAGGGGGCGTTAGAATAACACTCGTGGTATGCCCTGTCTCTTGTAAGAGGCGACTAAAAGGGGTCATCTTGGGAAAAGTATCCCTTGCCTCTTGTAAATAGCGATTAAAAGGGGTCGCCTACCTAATGCCTCTAAACTCAGGTGCGTGGTTGGTGACAGTTTTATACAGTTTCAATTTCACTTACTCATTAGCTTACTCGATGATTTAACGAACCCTAAAATAATGTTTGCAGGCAAGATGCTCTTCCTATCATTTTATTCTCCTCTTTTATACTCGAGAGTAAGATATTTTTTCAAACATTATTATACTGTGTTATTAGAATAACACTCGCGGTATCCCCTTTCTTCTTGTAAGAGACTAATAAAAGGGGTCCTTTAGGTGCTCTACAACTTAGGAGCGTAGGTTACCAACTGTAGGGTGATCCGACCGCTGTGGATAGAGGGCGTTAGAATAACACGAAGGTATCCCCTTGTCTCTTGTAAGAGGAGACTAAAATGTGTCCCCCCTAGGGTATCTCAACTCAGGAGCGTGGTTGGTGCCACTTTTTATACAGTTTTAATGTCACTTCCTCTTTTGCTTACTCGATGATCTAACGAACCGTAAAATAATGTTTTCAGATCAGATGCTCTTCCTGTCAATTTATTATCATCTTTTACACGTCAGAGTGAGATATTTTTCAAGCATTATTTTACTGAGGCAGTAGAACAACGACAACTTACCGTCTGTTAAAAAGTAGAACTAATTGTCACGTGAATACGTGTATTAAAGCATTTCCTTAGATATTTTTTTTATGCAAGGCACAGCATGTTACAAGTAACCTTTGTACTCAACGCTGTTTGTAATACTTCTATCTATCAAATGCTTTCATTCCCCACCCTGAAGGGGTGGGGCGGGCCACCTAGAGGGTGTCGCCCTCTCTCTGGCCAAGAAATGCGGGCAGGTTGGGGAGATGTGAGAGAAGAAGGAGGTGGATAAGGACTTGAAGAAGTAGGAGATGGGAGGGGAATTGTGCCTATTCCTAAGTATTTATTCTTTATTGAAATTAGAATACAGTTGTGATTATGTCAAAATGAGCTATGAACAATGATGCAAAGAGGAGAGGGGTTATACAAGGTGAGAGGGAAATAAATGAAGGGCAAGGGTGTTATAAAAGGAGGAGAAGCTAACAGGCGAAGTTAGAAGAAGGCGAAGGATATCAAAAGAGGGAGGTGGGGGAAAGTAAGGAGGTGGGGGCGGGAAGAGATAAGGATGAAATGATAGAGGAGGTGGTTGGGGAGGTGGGGCCGGCCGGGGACTACTTAGAGGTGTGGAGGGATGAGATGAAGGTTGTGGAGGTGAGTGAGATGGTTCTATGCGATGATGACGGCCGTTGAGGTGGATCCCGGTGGCGATGAGGCGTGCAACGTCTTCAGCAGTCGGGAGATGAAGTCGGACGAGATAGGTGGGTCCAGCGGAGTTATAGATCCGAAAGGCTCGGCGCACTGGTATCCCTGTCTGGCGGAGTGTTTGGATGATATATGCTGATGGAAGACTGGGCTCCACACCGCAGGCGACACAGCTAAAGGTGGTAGTGCCGGTGGAAGGCGGTGGGACCAATGGTGGCTGTGCCAAGTTGCCTGGAGTATCTTGATGGGAATATCCCTCTTCAGATGACTGAAGTGATGAGCGCTGGGGGTGTGTGTGGTCAGTGGAGGGTGGTAAGGGGAAAGGAAATGTCATGAGAGGGGAAGGATGAGTGGTAACAGTAGTAGTGATAGGAAGGGAAGAGGAGGTGTGAACTGAGGTGGTAATGGTGGTGGTAACTGTGGTTAGAGTAGTGACAGAGGTAACAGAAGTGAAGGACAAAGGGGGCAGGGGTGAGCAGTAGGGAGGTGGTGTGGTCGTAGCGGGCAGATCGATGGTTCCAGACGGAGGGTCGTCGGTGTCCGGTAGCTCAGCCAAAAGATCCTCTGGATTAGGTTCAACTGCATAGAGATGGTTGTGGATGCGTACGCCATTCTTGATGATGGTAGAGACGTCGGCTGGAGTGGATAAATAGAGAAGTACATCGGATAGTGGTTGAGCTTCGTCGTCGACTAGCCGGCAGGCACCATAGGCACCCGCCGGACGAAGAGCAGTGAGGACATCTTGGTCTGAGAAGACGAGAGGAACGTTGCGGGCAAGGCAGGTGTAGAGCATTGTGGGAAGGCCGACCTCCTACGTAGTGCCAGCCTATATGCTTTGTTGTCTCGGCGGGGTGATAAGTAAAGGTGAGCAGTCACCCGGCCGAAGAAAAAATATGCGTTGCGTTGAAGCAGAGGAGAGCAGCCGTCGTCTGTCTTTCAGAGTATTGAGATCTAAACCAGAGCTCTGTAATACTTCCTTATCTCATCTATCTGAATATCCTACTGCTGCTAACAGAGAGAGAGAGAGAGAGATCTATCCTCCTTATAGAACTTGTAATATATAACTACCTCCTCCTCCTCCTGATAGACTTAGATTTCCTTCTCTTCCTCTTCCTCTTCTCCTCCTCCTAATAAACATAGTAGCGTATAACAACCTGTTCCTTCTAATAGACTTCCTCCTCATCATCCTCCTCCTCTTCCCTTTACAGACTTAGTAGTTCTATAAGGAGGAGGGAGGAGGAAGCCTCAGTCTATGAGGAGGAGGATGAGGAGGTAGTTGTAAGCTACTAGTTCTATGAGAAGGACAGAACTCTCTGTTAGGAGGAGGAGGGTATTCCGATATATGAGATATGAAGTAGAAGGAAATAGTATAAATAGCGGTAAGTACTAAGGTTACTTGTAACATGTTATACATTGCATAATAAAGATCGATTTCAAAGGAAATGCCTTAACACTCATATTCACATTACAATCAGTACTACGTATAACAGAGTGTCAGTTGTTGTTGTTATTATATATATATATATGTCAACGTTGACAAATGACAAGCTGTGATGTTCACTAGGAAGAACAGATGCACACATAGGCCTGCCAATATCATACCGCTCAAACTAGTGATGTGCTTGAGCCCTGCTCGAACAGATGACGTCAGAGCTCGAACATGTTCGAGCTTTGCTCGAGCTTTTGTGCGCGCCGCAACCTAGCGCCTTGCTGTTACTAACACCCAGCAAACTTGAGAAGGATACTTGAGAGTATTATGCTGGACAGTACCGGTTCGTCCTCCTTACTGTTACTTCCGTGTATTTTGTACATAATATAATTTCGACCCATACCTATATATTGGAGACAGTCAAAATTTGTTTTTGTGCGATGATTCGTTACAAATGCCGCCATCCGAATAAACCAGTTCTCTACTAAAATGTGTTGTTTGGGCCGTATAAAGACAGAAAAAGGAAACCATTCACGTGTCGTAATAGTTACATATTCGAATGGTTATAAGACTAAAAATGTATATTTTATCTGCAGTTGCTGTTGACACATTTCTCGCTCGGGTGCATGGCTCAATGGTAAGCGTATTGGCCTTTGGTTACAGAGGTGCCGGGTTCGATACCCGGCAGGATCAGGATTTTTAACACCATAAGATTATGTCTTGTTTTATTTGTTCCAGTGGGCACGAAAACTACTGGACCGATTGACCTGAATTAGTGTAAAGGATACAGCTTGAAATCGCTAGTCACGTTTGAGTATCATATATATTTCACGCTATCAGACAGTAACATTGTTGCATCATAATATTTATACATGTATTTGTGTATACGATTGATGCGATGTCAATCCTTTCTTACTCAAAGTATTCTATACGACCAACAAGGGTAATTCTCTCCCAAGGAGTGGATTCAAACCCCCCAACATTGAGGACAGGAGAAGAACCTCGCCTGAGGCGCTGCCAGCTGTCTTGGCCGCCCAAAGCATTACGTTGTAAGAATAATACTACCGTATTCATAATTTTGCACGCTCTAGAAAGCCAAGATTAACAGACGAGAGGATCTGTCGTGCTGACCACACGACACTTTGTAATTGCAGACCTTCGGGCTGAGTAGCGGTCGCTTGGTAGGCCATGCCAATTCGGGGCTGTTGCGCCATGGGGTTTGGTTTAGTGTTTTATTCTAATGTTGCGTCCAACGTACAGTTGTTACAAGGCACATAAGTACTGTCTTGGGTGGAAATACTTCTGTTAATACGCGGAGAATATTACGGATACATGCTTTGTCCTTTTCATTGCATATTATCATAATCTAAGCCTTCTAATTTTATGGGCAATCTTTATTCCCCATAAGATATACGTCAATGACTGAATGTAGTAATATGTGAAAGCACGTACCTTCGTTATCAATATAATACACACACCTGCGTGAACGGTGCTGCACTTCGTATGCTGTTTGCTTATCTGCACGTTCCCGCTGTAGCCCGATTCAACTGCTCCTTCGGTCACGTGACTGCTCGAACTTGCTTCGAACAGGTTCGAACCTCGGCGCTTATCGGGTCCGCTCGATCCCGCTAGAACACGGGTATCGTTTGGCTATCACTAGCTGTAGCCCGAGGCAGACTCCGCCTTCGGTCACGTGACTGCTCGAGCTTGCTTCGAACAGGCTCGAACCTCGGCGCGTATCGCGTCGGCTCGATCCCATTAGAACACGGGTATCGTTTGGCTATCACTAGCTGTGGCCCGAGGCAGAATCCGCCTTCGGTCACGTGACTACTCGAGCTTGCTTCGAACACGCTCGAACCTCGGCGCGGATCGGGTCGGCTCGATCCCGCTCTCTACGCTCTCTCTCTACCGAAGGCGGATTCTGACTCGGGCCACAGCTAGTGATAAGCAAACGATACCTGTGTTCTAGCGGGATCGAGCCGACCCGATACGCGCCGAGGTTCGAGCCTATTCGGAGCAAGCTCGAGCAGTCAACATCACCGAAGGCGGATTCCGACTCGGGCTACAGCTAGTGATGGACAAACGATACCCGTTTTCGAGCGGGATCGAGCCGACCCGATACGCGCCGAGGTTCGAGCCTGTTCGAAGCAAGCTCGAGCTGTCACATGACCGAAGGTGGGTTCTGACTCGGGCTACAGCTAGTGATGGACAAACGATACCCGTTTTCGAGCGGGATCGAGCCGACCCGATCCGCGCCGAGGTTCGAGCCTGTTCGAAGCAAGCTCGAGCAGTCACATGACCGAAGGCGGGTTCTGACTCGGGCTACAGCTAGTGATAAGCAAACGATACCTGTGTTCTAGCGGGATCGAGCCGACCCGATACGCGCCGAGGTTCGAGCCTGTTCGGAGCAAGCTCGAGCAGTCACATCACCGAAGGCGGATTCCGACTCGGGCTACAGCTAGTGATGGACAAACGATACCCGTTTTCGAGCGGGATCGAGCCGACCCGATACGCGCCGAGGTTCGAGCCTGTTCGAAGCAAGCTCGAGCTGTCACATGACCAAAGGCGGGTTCTGACTCGGGCTACAGCTAGTGATGGAAAAACGATACCCGTTTTAGAGCGGGATCGAGCTGACCCGATACGCGCCGAGGTTCAAGCCTGTTCGAAGCAAGTTCGAGCAGTCACGTGACCGAAGGCGCAGTTGACTCGGGCTACAGCTAGTGATGGGCGAACGATACCCGTGTTCGAGCAGGATCGAGCCGACCCGATACGCGCCGAGGTTCGAGACTGTTCGAAGCAAGTTCGAGCAGTCACGTGACCGAAGGCGCAGTTGACTCGGGCTACAGCTAGTGATGGGCGAACGATACCCGTGTTCGAGCAGGATCGAGCCGACCCGATACGCGCCGAGGTTCGAGACTGTTCGAAGCAAGTTCGAGCAGTCACGTGAGCGAAGGCGCAGTTGACTCCAGCTACAGCTAGTGATGGGTGAACGATACCCGTGTTCGAGCAAGATCGAGCCGACCCGATACGCGCGGAGGTTCGAGCCTGTTTGGTCACATGACTGCTCGAGCTACTTCGAATAGGCTCGAACCTCGGCGCGTAACGGGTCGGCTCAATCCCGCTAGAACACGGGTATCGTTTGCCCATCACTAGCTCAACTACGTCAACCTCGTGTCGGTAGATTTAATGGCACGCAAAAGAACTCCTGCGGGACTAACTCCCGGCATCTTGGCGTGTCCGAAAACGGTAAAAGTTGTTAGTGGGACGTAAAGCCAATGAAATTATCATTCTTTCTTGGCCCTTATATCATTCTAGCCCGATATCCCCAGCGCTTTAAAGCGAGGATGTAAGGGGTGTTTATTTCCTGTTTGGGGCCATGACCATAGAAGTAAAGAACTCCATTGTTCGTTATTGGCTTTACGACCCACTAGCTACTTTTTCGGTTTTCTGCATCGTTTTCTTTAATTGCCCATCTTCTTCTTCGTCTTAATCTGTTTACCCACCAGGGTCGGTTTTTCCCGCGGACTCAGCGAGGGATCCTACCTGCACCGCCTCAAGGGCAGTGTCCCGGAGTTTCAGACACTTGGTCGGGGATACACCTGGGGAGAATGACCAGTACCTCGCCCAGGCGGCCTCACCTGCTATGCTGAACAGGGGCCTTGTGGAGGGATGGGAAGATTGGAAGGGATAGGCAAGGAAGAGGGAAGGAAGCGGCCGTGGCCTTATGTTATGTATCATCCCGGCATTCGCCAGTATCCTGGAGCTTCATGCTCTGGGTCGGTTGATACAACTGGGGAGGATGACCAGTACCTTGACCACGCGGCCTCTCCTGTTATGCTGAACAGGGGCCCTGCGGGAGAATGGGAAGATTGGAAGGGATAGACAAGGAAGAGGGAAGGAAGCGGCCGTGCCCGTAAGTTAGGTACCATCACGGCAATAGCCTGGAGGAGAAGTGGGTAACCACGGAAAACCACTTCTAGCATGACTGAGGTGGGAATCCAACCCACCTCTACACAGTGGACATCCAGATGCTGAGTGGACCCCGTTCCAGCCCTCGCACCACTTTTCAAATTTCATGGCAGAGCCGGGAATCGAACCAGGACCTCCGCGGGTGGCAGCTAATCACACTAACCACTACATCACAGAGGCGGACTAATTGTCAATCAATGAATAAATTGATGGTTTCATAACGTAATGCTTACGCACGTAAAATCGGTATAAACTGTATACAACAGTAGAGTAACTATTTAGACCCTGTCTAGGCGGACATTCTGAGCCTTTCGCCAGTCTAATGCGAGCGGCCGTCCACTGTGCTATTCATGAAAAACAAAACGGAACCTATTAAGAATATTTTACCAGCATATGTCGACGTCGTTTATGTAGAGGTGTCTTCCCCTCATTCGGAATGGTCTCATTCGACGAAGGACGAAGATTATGAATTTTTAAGTGTCTTATCATCGTCGATGTATTCATCATCATCATCTGTTTACCCTCCAGGGCCGGTTTTTCCCTCGGACACAGTGAGGGATCCCACCTCTACCGCCTCAAGGGCAGTGTGCCGGAGCTTCAGACCCTTGGTCGGGGATACAACTGGGGAGAATGACCAGTACCTCGCCCAGGCTGCCTCACCTGCTACGGCAAGTGCAGGTCTTTTGTTTTGACACCCGTAAGCGTCCTGCGCGTCGCGATGAGGCTGAAATGATGATGAAGACGACATATACACCCAGCCCCCGTGCCAGCAAAACTAACGAATGATGGTTAAAATTCTCGCATCTGCCGGGAATCGAACCCGGGACTCCTGGGGAAAAAGGCCAGCAAGCTAACCATTTTGCTATGGAGCCCGACATATTTTAAGGAGATATCAGTCATTCCACATGATTATAAATTTACTCCCGGTATTTTATGGTATGTAGAGTATTTTACTGATTATATAACATTGTTGTGATTATAATGTTTTAAAACGCGATTGACAATAATCAAGCTTGCTTCTTTCATTGTGTCACTTGTCGAATTTATTTCGTGTAGAAGTTAACTGAGTTTGGTAAGATTCTTGAGGTAGTACGCAAGCTACCTCTGCAAAGGCCATTACGTTCCAAAGAAGAGTAGAATTTAAAGGCTTCGTTTTTCGTAACCTCGACAGTAAGTAGAATAAAGTCAACAGTTCTATGCCCGGCCAACTTTCACCCTTAATTCCTCAACTTCCCGACAAGCAATCACACCGATATCCATTATTCTTGAAGATGAGTCGGTGAAAAGCTTGGAAAAAATGATAATGCATATAAGCTCACTGGCGTAAAAATCGGAAGTACAATATCGTATGATGTGTGTGTAAGTCCGTATCATTAATTACGTACCTACCATTTCATTGACAATAAGATATTTCTTGCAGATTAACGTAAGTTGTACAGTTTTAGAGATTTCCAGTTTCATTATATTGTCTCTGTCCTAAAGTGAAATTAGGCTCTAGTAAATTAAGGCAGTTCACGCAACATTTACGAAATGACAAAGCAATTCCATCGGTACGCATTCCCCAGACTAAAAATTAAGAATATAATTTTGTATAGCTATTTAAAGAAACATATTTCGAGAGTTCTTCATTTAGCCAGGATTGGTACTTAAAATTACAAAATATGAATAGAGCCCAACGCTAAAAATGTTTGGGGAAGATGTAGATGATTTAGGTAGATTTCGGGAAACATAAACATACATACATACTCTGTTTCCAGTATAAAAATATGAGTGCATTCCGTTACTCCAAACCCTGCATCACAAAATTAATGATTATATAACAACCTTCATAGCCAGTATAAATATTATTATTTTAATTTAGTATGGTAACTTAGGCGGGTTGCATTGCTAAAGTAGTGTTATTATAAGACCAATGTAGTCAGCATACAAGCCCGATGAATGGCTTGGCTTTACAGAACGAGTTGGTTTACTTTGTAAAGAAATGTTAATAACACTCTTACAATACCCCTGTATATAAAAAGTTTAATAATTACTCTCTCAAATATGCATGAGGTAAACAGTATTTGATTCAGTAGTGAGAACATATTGAATTGTAAGCGGATTCTCATTGTCAATATATCACTACTTTTTACTTGTCATCTTGTTATACTGAAGGACATTATTACGAAATTCTGAACAAAATATTTTTTACTATTTCGAAACGATGACTTCTTTTTTAAATGTTATAAAAAAAACGTAAGAACTTCGACTACTGATTGTAACAATTATTTGGAACGAAATCTGATCTAACGTATTATTTGGACTCGAGTTAAGACTCAGGACCGAACTTAAGTAATCATTTTCGGAATTATAGAACGTTTCACATATGGCTATGCAACGACATTTTGTGTATAGTTTTTCAAATCGGTTCTTAAACTAGAAGACACGGATACAGTACCATTTTCGTCCGCTTTCGATTGCCTACAGTGCAAGCATTTTATTATTTTCGTCCCGAGAATCAAGTAAGTGGATAAATATATTGCGAATAGAAGTATTTAGAGCAGATTAGTGTTGAAAAAGTTCATGTCACACTCGTAATCTAATTCCCTCACATAGCCTTCGAGCTAAATTGGCGGGCACAGTGCTGCCAAAAGTACGAAATGAGATTAGCCTCTCGAGTAAGTTTGGAACTTTGACACGAAGTAGTACGGTGGCACTGATGGCACTTCACCCGCGCGTGAGTCCTCAACTCACTTATTGGCCATGTGGGCTTCATATTTGTATGGCATCTCTTTGTGCCTTGTTGAGTACTCTACGGACTAAGTAACAAGTTGTGGCTAGAGAGAGCTTTACACTTCACATCTACACTCTGCTGGTCATAAGAAGCACCTGGAATCAAAATGAACAAAATGAACACTTATATAAAATTGAGATACAAAGTAGATAAGAATAAAATGAGAATAACAATAAGATAAATAATAAGAATGGGCCTATACGTATGTTGAGTGTTCAGCCCTTGGCCAGGCAGGTACCCTATAGCAACACCATCAGGTGTCATAGGTAGGCTAGGTGACAATGAAGAGGGATATCATGAAATATGGAGTGAGATAGTTTCCCGATGCTTTCCTCACCGAACTAGAAGGTGTCATTACACACCAGTCTGCTAATCCTAAACAGCACAATGCATTTCTGTAAACATTCAAAACTACTTAAACAAATTGTCAATAGCCAGGTTTATGTTTAAAACAAATAAAATTGAGAACTGGTTGTCAATAATAAAGTAAACTGTGAACTATTAGCAGAGTACATAATGAATCTCCTCAACTGTCGACCAGTGATAAAATATAACATGAAAATATTTGTACAAATTAAAAGTTACCAGACAAAACTGAAATCAAGTATATAATAACATCATTCAAAAACAACACGACTACCGGAGATGATTCAGTTGTCACTGAAATGTGGAAATATGCAAGTGATGATATGTTTGAAAACTTTCATAAACGCATAGAATAAAGTTAGGAAACTGAGGAAATTCCAGAAGAAGGGAAACACGCTCTATCCATTATATGAAAAGAATATACAGTATATGTAAAAACTATAGAAGAAACCCTTTATAGGCTCTTACGTACAAAATTCCTTTGAAAGCTCATCACACTCGTTTGGAAGAGCAAGTGTACCATAAGCTCGATGAATATTAATTGGAACAGAGAAAGGGCAGCTCCTACGAACAGTAAGCTTTGAATCTGATGATCAAATACTACTGTCATAGAAGCGGAAATAATGACCATGACCATGGGACGTAATTTTTTAAATCATTTTCAGTATGACCAACAGCAACAGAATACCATGTCTTCCTGTTTCAACGGAACGTAGTTCTTCGTCAAATCCTCTATTTGCTGCTGACGGTTACATTCGTGTGAATAGTTGGGGGTATTTGAAGGTGCTCAAATACGTCAGCCTCGTGTTGGTAGATTTAGTTGGACGTAACTCTTTTGGGACAAATTTTGCCTTCTTGGCGACTCAGAAAACAATCAAAAGTAGTTAGTGGGACGTAAAAACCAGTAACATGATTATTATTATTATCGAATGGAGACTTAAGACTACACGACATCGACTGTGAAACTAACCTGCTTGTTATTATCTTTATTAAAGCGTACTTTGTTCAGTATTTTTTTTTTTTACAGATTTTCTGTACGATAAATGACGCAGAATACCGGGTGATGAAGGAACTAAAATAAGATCGTTGTACTGTGCTGAATGTGTCACTAGGAAGTCCACATTCAAAAGGAACATGTACATGGAGGATTCCAAGTGAGACCAGCCCGTAAAGGAGTTCAGGAAAACCGACTGCGGTTCTATAGACACGTTATAGAACCCCAAGGCAGCATTCGTTCCTTACTCACAACCCTAATCGTCTGAATATATGGGTGCCCCCGAATTTCCTAAACATCGGTGATCAGAAAAATCAAAGGTTTAATAACCTAACGTAATGCAACGTAAATCAGATATCGCTGTTGCGCTTGCAAAAACCACTGTGTGATTTTTTTTGCTAGTTGTTTTACGTCGCACCGACACAGATAGGTCTTACGGCGACGATGGGACAGGAAAGGGCTAGGAGTGGAAAGGAGCGGCCGTGGCCTTAATTAAGGTACAGCCCCAGCATTTGCCTGGTGTGAAAATGGGAAACCACGGAAAAACATTTTCAGGGCTGCCGTCAGTGGGGTTCGAACCTGAATCCTGGATACTGGCCGCACTTAAGCGACTGCAGCTATCGAGCTCGGTTTGTGAAATATTTTAGCTTATAACTTGGGTCGCAAATGTTCTCTCATTTAGGGTTCACTATTGTGCGGCAATTGTCAAGGAATTCTCGTTCTTGATAATATATGTGCTAAGGGTCAGAATTTCTCAAAATATTATAATGCCAAAATACGAGAAAAAAAATACTTTCTGGCAATCGAACACCACAGGCATAGATTTTTCGAAAAGAAACTTACCGACATGGGCATAAAAGTCTTTGATACCTTACCAGAATCTATCAAACGAGCACAAAATATGAGCAATTCTGGAAACGTTTATGCTGATTCCTTACTATCCGATTGAGGATTATTTGGAAAAGTAACGTATTAACTCCACATAACCATGCGTGCATATCCATTTCATCCGAATTGCTATAATTAAGTACCACACATGATTCAATTTTTGTTTGCCCCTTAGTCCCGTTTCTTGATACGAGGACGCGGGTGAGGTGAGATTAACTTATATGTCCTACTTCTTACGGCCGGATACGCTTCCTGGCGCCAACCTCACTTGAGGAGTTAATGAAGACGAAACAGATGGTAATGAGTTAAATTGAGTAAGGAGGTGGATAGAGGAGCCTCCGTGGCTCAGGCGGCAGCGCGCCGGCCTCTCACCGCTAGGTTCCGTGGTTCAAATCCCGGTCACTCCATGTCAGATTTGTGCTGGACAAAGCGGAGGCGGGACAGTTTTTCTCGGAGTACTCCGGTTTGTCCTGTCATCTTTCGTTCCAGCAACACGCTCCACTATCATTTCATTCCATCTATCATTCATTAATCATTGCCCCAGAGGAGTGCGACAGGCTTCGGCAGCCGGCACAATTCCCGCCCTCGCCGCTAGATGGGGCTTCATTCATTCCATTCCTGACCGGGTCGCATGACTGGAAACAGGCTGTGGATTTTCATTTTCAGGTGGATGGAATAGGTTGTGGCCTATGAATAGGAACCTTTCCAGCATTTGCCGGGGAGTGAAAACGGGAAACAACAGATAACCGTTCTCAGGACAGCGGACGGTGGGATTCGAATCCTCGCGTCGCCCGAAAACAGAGCTTGACGCTATAGCCATTGAGCGTTGACATGTGTGGCCGCTCCGCTTGTTATTTATGTATTACAAATGATCATTGCTTGTTATGTAAGGAATATAATTATATTAACATTAAGCATAATACTTGGCTGAATGGTCAGCTTACTGGCCCTCGGTTCAGATGGCCTCAGATTCGGTTCTCAGCCTGGCCGAAGACTGTAACTGTGTTTGGTTGATTCGCCTAGCTCGGAGACTGGGTGTTTGGGTTTGTCTTAACACACTGCACTTCATCTACATACAACACATAACACTACCAACTGCCACAGGAACACGCAGTAGTGAATACATACCTCCCCATCAAGCTGGTACAAGGGAGGGCATCCGGCGTAAAACTGGTCCCTATCAGCAACTACTGTAGTGCTGACCCCAATATATTGCAAAAGCCAGAAAGAATAAGAAGCTGACTATAGCTTGAAAATAGAAATATTTGACCTTATTCGTTTGTATGAAAGTACTATACGAGCAGGACATCCTTGAGAAATACGGTAAGGCGGCCTCATACTATAGAGAAATAAACAGAGCAGGGGGAAAAGAGGTTAGATTTGTGACACATTGATATTGAAGAATTAAAGAGCATTATTCAATGCCAAGTTTTGTACGCCGTATGTGTCCGGCAGACATATCCGTCACTAACCACACAACCGGGCGAGTTGGACGTGCGGATAGGAGCGCGCAGCTGTGAGCTCGCATCCGGGAGATAGTGGGTTCGAATCCCAATGTCGGCAGCCCAGAAGATGGTTTTCCGTGGTTTCACATTTTCACACCAGGCAAATGCTGGGGCTGTACCTTAATTAAGGCCACGGCAGTTTCCTTCCAATTCCTACGCCTTTCCCGTCCCATTGTCACCATACGACCTATCTGTGTCGGCGCAAAAAAATAAAAAATAACCACACACATAGGATCGAACGTTAATACTGATGATGATGATGATGATGATGATGATGATGATGATGATGATGCCGGGCTGAGTGGCTCAGACGGTTAAGGCGCTGGCCTTCTAACCCCAAATTGGCAGGTTCGATCCTGGCTCAGTCCGGTGGTATTTGAAGGTGCTCAAATACGACAGCCCTCGTGTCGGTAGATTTACTGGCACGTAAAAGAACTCCTGCGGGACTAAATTCCGGCACCTCGGCGTCTCCGAAGACCTTAAAGAGTAGTTAGTAGGACGTAAAGCAAGTAACATTATTATTATTATTATTATTATTATTATTATTATTATTATTATTATTATTATTATTATTATTATTATTATTATTATAGCTATTTTAATAGACAAATTTAAGGGACCAAACATTGTGGTCATCAGATTCTGATGACACTAAGTAAAATTAATGCCAATTAAAATTCACCTGCGGTCAAAAATTAAAATCGACTCCCCTTCTTCTACCTTGATTTCATCCCAATGTTTTGGGGTCGGCACGTGAAGGCACGACGCCCGTCCTAACGTCAAACCTAAGTGGTGATGATTCTTGTTTAAAGGGCCCTAACATCTATGTCATTGGCCATACCTTATATAGGGGCACGTGTTCACTGTTATATCTTTCTTTTGTGGTTGGTAGTGTGGTGTACATAGATCATATATGGGAATTTACTGATTCCGATTCACAAGCGATACTTGATCCTCGCAAAAATTACAGGAGATGAAACTATTGCAGGTCAGTCTTCATTCATCTGTCCGATCTCAGATTTTAATGAAATTTTTGCTAAAGTAAAAGAAACATAATTAAAATTAAAATCGTATAGTTGATTAAATATTGCAGTCGAAGGTACACACAGTATAAGCCGTAAGCAGCTTTTGTCGAAGAATCAACAACCACCATAACAATCATTGCCCATTTGTTCTACTGGTTCAAACCCAACTACGTCGTACTTGCTAGATGTGAGTGTTGCTTATCAAGTGGATCGGAATATGCCTGTACATGATGCAGTTGAAACGAAGTGCATTAGAACGAATACTAACCCTAGTCCCCAAGACAGAAGATTGAATCACACTCAGTTAAAATTTCCGACAAGGCCTGAAATCGAAACAAAGCCAGTCCGTTCACTATTCAGCCAAGATGCCGGACACTGACTAAAGTAAAAACGAAAATGAGAATAAATTTATCGGCGAGACATACAATCAATACCGTATTCCAACAGAAATAAATAAAACATATAATAACATCTGATCAAAAATAAAAAACGCGTTTTAAGTATCAATGCTATAAGTCTTCAAACAAATCAAATTTTGCTGTTCCTATACTAAACATTTATAATAATAAATAAAAAACGCGTTTTAAGTATCAATGCTATAAGTCTTCAAACAAATCAAATTTTGCTGTTCCTATACTAAACATTTATTAGCTCCTAACTTCAAGGTTAGTCGTGTCTTATGACAACTACAAGTACTCACACTCGGATCTGTTACGCTTGCTGTCAGTACCCGGTACCTTTCGTGAATGACACGCAAAGACTTACGACACGCGACGATTATATGAATACACATATGTGGCCATGTACAATGGACGAAAACGGCGGATTGCATGTACTTTCATGAAGCTGGTTACTACAATCCCGTTGATCGAGGAACTCGGACTGGAATTACTCTCTGGTTGTTCTCATACCGCCTAAATGAACACTAGTTGCTTTACGTCGCACCGACACAGATAGGTCTTATGGCGACGATGGGACAGGAAGGGGCTAGGAGTGGGAAGTAAGCGGTGTGAAAATAGGGAAACCACGTAAAACCATCTTCAGGGCTGCCGACAGTGGGGTTCGAACCTACTATCTACCGAATACTGGATACTGGCCGCACTTAAGCGACTGCAGCTATCGAGCTCGGTCCTAAATGAACTGAGGCTTCTAACAGACTCACCTATTCTCGTAGTACTCACGAGTACTTTAGTGATATAAAGCAGAAGAATGGCAAGAGTTTCCCTCAATTTCAACGATATTTTACTCGAGCTTCAATTACAGAGTAATTGGACTAGAGTTCACCTCTGCTGTTTATTTGAGGTGTTGAGGTATTTAAGCTTGGAGAGATCATGGCAAAATTAATGTTTAGCTACTTCAAAATGATGCCCGTAAGCATTTTAACGCCCGTGTGTTCCATTTGACAGCTTGCCGCACGCTCAACTAACATGTTTGTTGAGGCCATGGGAGGGTATACACGACATGAATTGAGTAGCAGCTCAGCAGAGAAAGAATAAAGCCATGTGCCGCCTTTCTAAAACTTGAAGGAACTATTGTGCGCCCAAGAATCAACAGTCGTCAATCATTGTCAGCAACAAAGAACAGCATGAAGTCACCGGATTCCTTTATTTCACACCTCACTCTTTCACAACACATGCCAGGCCCTTTGTTTGAACTGTTTCTTTGAACGTTGGTACCGGACTTCAATTTCTTCAGTTGTTTGCTTGTTTCGCTCAGTTAACGATGCACAAGCTGTGAATTTATCATCAATCACAGGAAAAATGATGCGATGAGTAGAAACACGCAGGAGAGAATTTTGTTTAATGATATACGTAGTAGACTACTTTGTAAAGTTTCAAGTAACAGGTAAGGAAGCTATGTAGTCATCACTGTATGGAATGTGACTAGGAAAGGATGCACACATGACTGCTGTCTTGTTAATTCAAACTTTTAGGTTAAAATACCGAAAAAGTACACATCCATGCGCTTAAATTCGCTGTCGTTCCAACACTGGTAAGAAAGGTGTCACTTCCGTAAGTAATAATAATAATAATAATAATAATAATAATAATAACCGAGCTAGATAGCTGCAGTCGCTTAAGTGCGGCCAGTATCCAGTATTCGGGAGATAGTAGGTTCGAACCCCACTGTCGGCAGCCCTGAAAATGGTTTTCCGCGGTTTCCCATTTTCACACCAGGCAAATGCTGGTGCTGTACCTTAATTAAGGCCACGGCCGCTTCCTTCCCACTCCTAGCCCTTTCGTGTCCTATCGTCGCCGTAAGACCTATCTGTGTCGGTGCGACGTAAAACAGCTAGCAAAAAAAAAAAGAAAAATAATAATAATAATAATAATAATAATAATAATAATAATAATAATAATAATAATAATAATAATAATAATAATAATAATAATAATAATAATAATTGTTTTACGTCCCACTAACTACATTTATGGATTACGAAGACAGCGAGGTGGTGAAATTATGTTCTGAAGGAGTTATTTTACGTGCCTGTAAATCTACCGACATGAAACTGATGTACATTCAAACCTTGAAATAGCACCGGACTTAGTAGGGGTGGAATCCGCCAATTTGTGTCCATAAATTGCATCATATATAAATACATTTTTTCAAAACCAACTCATTGCAGATATTTCTAGGGTAACTGGAGCCACTCTGGTTCATTTTAGTTTCGGGTTGGGGTTTTAAGGCTGAATGCTCTTCCCGATGTTACGTGACATTTCAGGATAAAAATTCAACCAAGAATCGATAAGGATTCGAACCTCGGCCGTCCTGGCGGAAAACCAGCAGTTAAGCCATTGCACTAATCACGCCCCCCAAATTGTCTTCTTCTTCTTCTTATTATTATTATTACGATGATGATGATGATGATGATGATGATAGTTTGATCTCAGCTGTGTAGACATTTTGATTTGGCACCATGTAGACGCCTGGGTGCCAGTTTTGACATTCCATTGTATGCTATGAGATGGCACATGAGATAGCAGATCGGCACTCTATTGGGCTCGCTTATTATTAATCTTATACATAAAATTTCGGGAAATGTTCATATATTTATCCGTTTTAGGCCAACCCGAGATCATATCAGTAGTTTTTAGCTTTCGTGTCTCCTTGTCTGTTTGTTTGTCCGACCATCAAGGGTAAACAGTTGAATAGATCTCAACGAAACTTCACACTTTGAGGTTACTCATCCAGGGGCAGGTTTAGATATTAGTTTCATTTTGAAATAACTGAACTGAATAGCGATGCATATGAAGAGCAGAAAAGTTATTTCCTATTTTCACTTAAACTATTGATCATTATCTCCATCAAATTTCCTATGTATGGTCTACTCTTCCAGGAGCAGGTTTTGATACGTATATCATTGTTGAACGCCATGTGTTTTCTGTCGTCAGAGGTCAGTACAATCAGACTGCTACAGCCCCAGTGGAAGGGGGACAGAGTCATGCGCCTCACCGGCGTCAGTGAGTTCAGAGACTTGGACGAGCGTGGGTAACAGTATTGTGTTTGTGCGCCAAAACATGGACCACAGCGTCCTAATGTATACTTAGTACAGTGTAAATAGTTTTGTGAATAAATGAAGTATGTAATGTATATTATGTTGGCCTTCCCTTTGCACTTAAGGAAGTACATTTCGTGGACTGTGGGAAGAGCTAGGCCTCGTTCAACACGAGTAAGCAACTCTAAACCGAGACCGAACATTTTGGTCCTCCAGTGCCCGATGTGATTCAGTGACGATATTACATCTCATAATCTGCGCATTTAGGCCTATTAGTGATAACAGTTTATTTACAAGTGTTTACATTTGTGAAGTACGAATGTGTTCGTTTTACCGCCAAACTTACAACCACCCACGTGCTAAGTACTGCGCACTGAGGTACAAATGAGTGACTTCAACTAACGTGCCGTGTATGTGATTCACAACCATTTTCTATATGAAACACTGTGACTTGTGATGTGATTAACTGAGTTCTAATACAGTTCTCATTCATTTTAAACTTCGAGTTTGAAGCGTGTGTTGCCGCCATTTTGCGCAGACGAATACAGTCTTGCCAACCCAATTGATGGAAATTCCAAGGAGTAGTAATCCAGATCCGTAGCAGTAGTTCCAGAAGTGACCACCAGAGTGCAGCCCAGCCGCGCAGTGCTCTTTGGTTTTTTGCCCTGCTCTGGAAGGATACATTCTCCTGATCTGTAAGTAATCTGGCATTCCCAGTCCTTTATAATATATCCATTATTTCTTGTTATCCTTCACCATGGATCCTGTCCAGCGAAAAGGTCTCATAAAAAAGAGAGCAGTTATTAAGTCTCGTATAAAACGTATAGCTAGTTTTGTCAGTACATTTAATGAAGGCTCAAATCTGAATGATATTCGAGTTAGGCAAAGGCTGCTATGTTCAAGTAAGGAGGAATACAACGATGTTCAAACCCAGTTAGAAATTAGCGATACCGAAGAAGTTCATGATGCAGATAGGGAATCCATTGAAGAACTCATCCTAGAAATAGAATCTAAGATGAAAACTCTGTTGAACGCAAATTCGAATGCAACTTCCCCCGCAACATCTAGTTCTTCAAATACCAGTAGCATACATGAAATAAGACTCCCTACAATTTCACTGCCAAAATTTACAGGAATTATTTCTGAATTTATTCATTTTCGAGATACCTTCCAGAGCCTAGTAATTAATAATCATGCCTTAACAGACATACCGAGGTACTATTACCTACTATCATGCTTATCGGGAGAACCTCATAAATTAATTGAAAGCTTGGCTGTCACTGAAAGCAATTTCAAGGTAGCTTGGGAATTAATCTTTCAGAGATATAATAACCCCAAATTGATTGTAGACCTACACGTTAAGCAACTGCTAAATCTTCCGTCAATTAAAACAGAGTCAGCTGAGGACTTAAGAGTGTTGCTAAATCAACTGCTGAGCAACCTGAGCGCTATTGAAGTAATGGAAATAGATGTGCCTCTGCATGAAATTTTGTTATCTCGCCTAGTGCTAGATCGAATCAGCCTCGGTCTAAGAAAACAGTGGGAAGTTAAATCTTCAGATAAGAAGTTCCCTCGCTTGAAGGATTTAGTAGCTTTCTTGGAGAATAGTTGTCAAACTCTGGAGCTAATCAACCCCGAAAAACACCAAAGCGACCAGCAACAGGTTGTATCCAAACATGGTGGTGATAAGAGCAGTAAGAAGTCCTTTGTCACAACAGCAACTCATTGTGAGTTTTGTAAGGCTTCTCACACCCTAACAAAATGCCCTAAGTTTCGTGAAGCCAGCGTTGGAAATAGAATAGATTTCACCAAGAAGTGTAAACTTTGCTTTAAATGTCTGGGTGCTAATCATACTTTAAAGGAGTGTAGTTCAGGAAATTGTCGAATCTGCAATAATAGACACCATACTCTGTTGCACAAGGAGCAGAGTACATCCTACAATGCGTCTACTACATCAGAAACCAACCAGACTCAGCAGCAAACCTACTGTGCTGTGAAGAGCAACTATACTCATGTAGAAGTTCTATTGTCAACAGCTCTCGTAGTGGTCACAGACAAACGTGGGAATGCACATCAGTGCCGAGCTCTACTTGATAGTGCGTCTCAAATGCATTTCATGTCCAGGCGTTTGGCAGATCGCTTAGGGATTGAATTGAGTTGGCACTCAATGCCTATAAGGGGAATTAGTGATACTAAGGCAACTGAATCATCACATATTTGTCAAACCCAAGTTACATCTAGGGTCACAGACTACACTACCCCTATTGTTTGTGCAGTACTTCCTCGCATAACTGGTCAGCTCCCTACAGTACAGCTTGACACGTCTGACTGGCAGCTACCACAGGACATTTCCTTGGCGGATCCTCAATTTAGTACACCAGGTGAAGTTTCATTTACTACTGGGGGCTCCTGTGTTTTTGACATACTGCGTCGTGGTCAACTCACGAGAGAAAATCATCCTGTAGTACAGGACACTGAATTTGGTTGGATCTTATCAGGCAAGATACCACCACACTCTCTCAAGTCTACCAGCAAGAGAGTAATGTCCTGTCTTGTGCGCGGCAATGAACTGCACGTACAGATCGAACGATTTTGGCAACAAGAGGAAGTAAAGATGTCTCCCCCGCGTTCTGAGGAAGAAAGTCAGTGCGAAGAATACTTTGTGAACAACACTACTAGGGACAGCACCGGAAGATATGTTGTAAGACTGCCTATTAAACCACACCATGAGGAACTTGGGGATTCATTTAAATACGCCACTCGTTGCCTCAGTCAAATTGAACAGCGGTTACATCGCCAACCAGACTTGAAGAGGGACTATGTTGAGTTCATGACAGAATATGCTGATCTTCATCACATGGAACTTGTGACAACGCAAACCAATAAGGCAACATATTACCTGCTGCATCATGCTGTAATTAAGCAGTCCAGCACTACCACTAAGGTCAGAGTCGTCTTCAACGCCTCTGCTAAAACTACTAGTAACTACTCACTGAACGATATCTTGATGGTTGGACCTACGGTGCAAGAAGACTTGTATTCTATCATCTTGAGATTTAGAACACATAAGTATGCCCTCACTGCAGATGTTACAAAAATGTACAGGCAAATTCTAGTTCATCCTGATGACCAAGATCTGCAACGCATTGTATGGCGTTCATCTCCGAATGAATCTATCCAGATTTATCGACTTTCCACTGTAACTTATGGTACCTCAGCGGCGCCCTTTTTAGCCACGAGATGCCTGGTACAACTTGCCAACGATGGTACACTGCAATACCCAAGAGCGTCGGAGACATTACGAAGAGACTTCTATGTTGATGATGTTCTGAGTGGAGCAGATACCATTGGAGATGCACTCAGTCTGCAACAAGAGCTGATCGACCTACTCAGTAGCGCAGGCTTTCCTCTTCGTAAATGGTGTGCTAACCATCCTACTCTTTTAGAGCACATACCTCTTGAGCACCAAGAATCACAACTGCCCTGGAGTCTGGATGACAAGGAAGAGGGTACCATTAAGGCCTTGGGACTACTGTGGCATCCTCTAAAGGACATCTTCCAGTTTGTAGCTACCAGTCACACCCAGAAGACCACAACCTGGACAAAACGTAGTGTGTTATCCTGCATTTCATCCATTTTTGATCCTTTGGGCCTCTTAGGTCCAGTAATAATAAAATAATAAAATGTCTTGGTCACGGCTGGTGAGAGTCATGGCCTTCATACTGAGATACATAAACAACCTCAGGCTTGCTGCTTCAAGGAGACAGGTGGGAAGTCTGACTGTAGTAGAACTTCAAGAGGCATCGCACAGGATCATTCGTACTGCCCAAGAACGAGAATATGGTAAGGAGCTTCAAGATCTGCGACTTGGCAGACCGATCGCAAAGGACAGCAAGTTGTAGTCTCTTCATCCCTTTGTAGATGCAAACCAGATGCTTAGGGTGGGCGGCAGATTGGAACAATCGCAAGCTCCGTACAGCCAGAAACATCCCATCATCCTACCACCTAACCATCATGTGACCAGGTTGTTAGTATTGTGTGAGCACATGCGACTTCTGCATGCTGGACCCCAACTTTTGCTTGCAACCATTAGACAACGATATTGGATACCTAATGGTAAGTCTGTCATTAGGCACATAACACACAAGTGTCTCCCGTGCTACAAGTTGAAGGCAAATACATCAACTCAACTCATGGGCCAGCTCCCACACCACAGGGTAGAACCCAACAGACCATTTTTGAACTGCGGAGTTGACTATGGGGGTCCACTTTACATTAAGCAAGGGACTCGTAAGAGCAAAACAAAGCTAAAAGGTTATATTGCTCTATTCATCTGCATGGCTACCAAGGCGATCCATCTTGAACTTGTCTCTGACCTGTCTACTGATGCGTTCCTAGCTGCTCTGCGTAGATTTACATCGCGTCGGGGTATCTGCCAGAATATCTACAGCGACAATGGAAGTACCTTCGTGGGAGCAAGAAACGAGCTACGGGAGCTTCACACCCTTTTCAGATCTCAAGTACATCAGAGGAAGGTGTATGACTTCGCATCTCAATGTGGAATCCAGTGGCATTTTATTCCACCGCATGCCCCTCATTTTGGTGGGCTGTGGGAGGCTGGCATAAAGTCTACTAAGTCCCATTTAAAGAAGGTTGCAGGAAATCTTGTACTGACTTTTGAAGAAATGTCCACGTTGTTAGTTCAGATTGAGGCATGCCTGAATTCGAGACCAATAACCAAATTGTCTGATAATCCTGATGACTATTCATTCCTGACTCCCGGTCACTTCCTGATTGGAGAACCTCTCACAACCATCCCAGAGCCAGATTTACTTACAGTTTCAGGGTCTCGTCTGTCCAGGTGGCAACTAGTTCAGCGTTGCAGACAGTACTTCTGGAAGCAATGGTCAAGGGACTATCTATGTCAACTCCAGCAGCGGACTAAGTGGTCAGCAGGAAGGGTCAACCTTCAACCCGGAATTCTGGTTCTTCTCAAGGAAGACAACTTGCTACCTCTCGTGTGGCAGACATGGATCGTGGTAGATACGCACGCAGGTACTGACGGCTTGGTGCGAGTTGCCACTATTCGCACGCCCAAAGGGACCTTCAAACGGCCAATTGCAAAACTTTGTGTCTTCCCAGAAGAGGTTGGAACTGTAAATAGTGAAAAAGTGTAATTAGTGAAAAGGTGTAATCTTTGATGTGCTAAAACTTTGCTTTTTTTTTCATTTGACTTTTTCAGTGTGAGTGCTAATTTTTATTGTTCTTAATAATATTTATGTTTATAATGTATATATAAATTAGGTGGGCGGTATGTTGAACGCCATGTGTTTTCTGTCGTCAGAGGTCAGCACAATCAGACTGCTACAGCCCCAGTGGAAGGGGGACAGAATCATGCGCCTCACCGGCGTCAGTGAGTTCAGAGACTTGGACGAGCGTGGGTAACAGCATTGGGTTTGTGCGCTAAAACATGGACCACGGCGTCCTAATAAACACTGACTGACAGAGCAAATGCAACACCAAGAAGGAGTGGTTCGAAAGGGATGAAAGTTGGGGGAAAAACAGAGACGGCACGGACGAATAATTTATGTTTATTTCAAACCGATATGCAGGTTACACAATGCGCACGGCATCGACTCAGTAGGATGTAGGACCAACACGAGCGGCGATGCACGCAGAAACACGTCGAGGTACAGAGTCAATAAAAGTGCGGATGGTGTCCTGAGGGATGGTTCTCCATTCTCTGTCAACCATTTGCCACAGTTGGTCGTCCGTACGAGGCTGGGGCAGAGTTTGCAAACGGCGTCCAATGAGATCCCACACGTGTTCGATTGGTGAGAGATCCGGAGAGTACGCTGGCCACGGAAGCATCTGTACACCTCGTAGAGCCTGTTGAGAGATGCGAGCAGTGTGTGGGCGGGCATTATCCTGCTGAAACAGAGCACTGGGCAGCCCCTGAAGGTACGGGAGTGCCACCGGCCGCAGCACATGCTGCACGTAGCGGTGGGCATTTAACGTGCCTTGAATACGCACTAGAGGTGACGTGGAATCATACGCAATAGCGCCCCAAACCATGATGCCGCGTTGTCTAGCGGTAGGGCGCTCCACAGTTACTGCCGGATTTGACCTTTCTCCACGCCGACGCCACACTCGTCTGCGGTGACTATCGCTGACAGAACAGAAGCGTGACTCATCGGAGAACACGACGTTCCGCCATTCCCTCATCCAAGTCGCTCTAGCCCGGCACCATGCCAGGCGTGCACGTCTATGCTGTGGAGTCAATGGTAGTCTTCTGAGCGGACGCCGGGAGTGCAGGCCTCCTTCAACCAATCGACGGGAAATTGTTCTGGTCGATATTGGAACAGCCAGGGTGTCTTGCACATGCTGAAGAATGGCGGTTGACGTGGCGTGCGGGGCTGCCACCGCTTGGCGGCGGATGCGCCGATCCTCGTGTGCTGACGTCACTCGGGCTGCGCCTGGACCCCTCGCACGTGCCACATGTTCCTGCGCCAACCATCTTCGCCACAGGCGCTGCACTGTGGACACATCCCTATGGGTATCGGCTGCGATTTGACGAAGCGACCAACCTGCCCTTCTAAGCCCGATCACCATACCCCTCGTAAAGTCGTCTGTCCGTTGACGGCGGCCTGGCATTCTTAGCTATACACGTGTCCTGTGGCACACGACAACACGTTCTACAATGACTGTCGGCTGAGAAATCACGGTACGAAGTGGGCCATTCGCCAACGCCGTGTCCCATTTATCGTTCGCTACGTGCGCAGCACAGCGGCTCATTTCACATCATGAGCATACCTCAGTGACGTCAGTCTACCCTGCAATTGGCATAAAGTTCTGACCACTCCTTCTTGGTGTTGCATTTGCTCTGTCAGTCAGTGTATATTTTGTACAGTGTAAATAGTTTTGTGAATAAATGAAGTATGTAATGTACATTATGTTGGCCTTCCCTTTGCACTTAATGAAGTACATTATGTGGACTGTGGGAAGAGCTAGGCCTCGTTCAACACGAGTAAGCAACTCTAAAACGAGGCCGAACAATCATTCAAAAATCGCTGAATAGACAGAGGGTTTATACGAAGACCGAAGCAACTTCTTGAATATCTTCGCACACGATACACTTGAAATTATATATGGAGCGTATGCTTACTTCCACTATACAAGAACTTGGAATATGCATTCACTGAAGCAATAGACATAAATACACCACGAGCTTTGTCATCTTTCTTAGGCAATTAATTATTTTCTCTAACACTATTGCTTATATCTCGACCAAACTTCATATTCAGAGTCTACTCATCCAAGAGCATCATTTAAGAATCACTTACTAGCTTGGGAGTTTATACGAAGACCTAAGAATTTTGTTTCTATTTTCCCTCACACGATTGATTATACCTCGACCATACTTCGTATTTGGAGTCTAATCATCCAGGACCAATAGGCATATTATTTAAAAAATCACCAAATGCACTGCGGGGTTAAAGGTAGACCAGTAGAAATTTTTTAAAAATTTTCTCATACACTATTGATTATATGTAAAATCTGTATACTATATGTGAAACACACCTTCATTTCAAATAAATTTTGCTGTTTACATAATTTCCCTTACTTGTCAAGTGTCGGAGAAAATTACTATTTCCTGCACACTTTATGATCTGCAACGACTGAAGAACACAATTACTGACCCACAGTTAATTGGAGGATCCATAACAGGAGAAAATCAGAGGATGCATCATATTTCTCTCGGCTTTTAAATACCTAATGTATCTGAACAGCGAATTAACATGAGGTAGAACTTTTTCCTTAGGTGCCTGTCTCTCTACCTGTCTGTCAGGTTATCTATCTGTTTGCATATTCGTAGAAGTTGAAGACTGTTGGGATTTTCTCAACCAAACTACGTACTTGGATTCTGCTCACTCGGATTTGTGTTATCAGGTGCGTATTATGTCGAGGTAATCACATGGAGTTGGTACTTAAGGGAGATTATTCTCATATTTTCGTTAGCATTGTCATATCATACCTGTATTTCCTTCTAAAACACTACATATTTCTCCATAAGCTACGCAGCAGAAATATACACAAAAATAAATAAAAAAAGAGTTTACACGCGTCGGGTCTATGACAATTGAACTTGAGCTAATTATTATTTTTAATATTTGCTTTACTTCGCACCGACACAGATAGGTCTGGTATTCAATACTGTTTGTTGTAACCTTAAAAATCGTTACATATATTTGTTGAAACTAGTTTCGATCTTACTAGAGTCCATCAGTTAAAATCATTGTTAAGGCAAGACATGAATGTAGATAAAATTTGTGAGGCAAGCAGGAAATTCAATGCAAGAAAAGTGAAGGTTTGAAAAACACTCATCACAATCATATGTTCTGCGCAAGTTCTCAGCCTTTCTTCCACATTACAGAAGACCAGGTGAAACACATGAAATACCAGCACTTGAGGGATCTTATATTACTCAGCTCAGCTGAAACAAGTGTGAACAGAGTCATGTTGATGGAAATGTATTGAGATGTTCGTTTTGTTCCCAACATGGTTCATGAAGAAGCACTTGAGGAATCTTCTAGAACTCAACTCAGCTGAAACAAGTGTGAACATAATTATGTTGATAGGAAAGTGTTGAGATGTTCGTTTTGTTCCCAATATGGATCATGAAGAAGCACTTAAAATGCCAGCACTTGAGGAATCTTCTAAACTCAGATCAGCTGAAACAAGTGTGAACAGAGTGATACTGATGAAAAAATGTTGAGATTTTCACTTTATCCAATATTTAAAACAAATTAAATAGTTTTATGATTAAGGTGGGGCTGAGGAATGTGGGATGGTGGGTGATTGCTGGTGGAAATGAAGGGGTTTTAGAGTACTTAATTTATTTTTATTGAAAATAGGAACTAAAAGAACAAATCAAGGGTTTGTTGTTCAGATATTTCATTAAGGTTGAAATTAGGGTTAAAGAATTGATCCAGGTGGATGAAACATTTCTCTAAGATATTAAGCAGGGAGCCCATTTTAACCATTTGTAAGATTTATAGATTTATTAGTGAATTTATGGTTTGAGTCCATCATATGTTTTGCCATAGCCGAACATCTGTTATATTTACATGAATTTTCATGTTCTAAGTACCTCATTTCAAAGTTTCTAATTTTTGGCCGATATAGATTGACAGACAGCTACTACATTTAAGCATATAAACACCATTATTAATTGAATTTGTGTTGTATAGAATTGATGCATTATTATTGTATGCTTTAAAATATATTTTCGTATCACGTTTTTTGAAAATGTTTGAAATCTGGTGTATATGTGGATTACTCAAAGTGAAAGTGGAAAATAAGGTTTTGTTAGTTTTCCTTTTTAGTGAGTGTATTGGAAAGTCTATGTCTGACTTTATTTATTATTCCTTCAATGACACGTTTATTATATCCGTTGGCCTTGGTTACGTTTCTGATGGTGCTTAATTCATTTATAACATCGTTTTCGATATGGGATATTGAATGGACGATGAACCATGCTGTAGTGTGCAGCACGTTTGTGGACTTATGGATGTAAAGAGTCTTGATGAATGATGTTTATTGTTTGTGTAGATTTTATATAAATTTTGTAGCTAAGGGAATTGTGGTGTCTTGAGTTAATAACGTATAAAAATCATTTTATGATCTATTTATGATTCTAGAGTGAATTTGGTATATGGATCAAGCGTTTTTATGTTTGAAAGGGTGGTGGTAGAGTCGACTAAGTTCCCAACCATTATAACTATAGTATCATCTACGTATCTGGCCCAATATTGAATGTTATCGAAAATATTGTTGTTGAATATTCTGGTATGTTCTGAGTTATCAAAGCAGATTTCAGCTAAGGTTCCTGATGCGAGTGACACCATCGCTAGACCATTTTGTCTGTATATAGTGTTGTTAAAATTAAAATAGTTGTTATTCAAAACAAATTTTTACATAGAATAAGTTCAAGATTTTCAATCGAAACAGACTTTAAATGTATTAGGTGGTATTGCGTACATGTAGTACGTGTTGAAGTGACGTTAAGTACAGAACAAAAATGGCCAGCCGGACACCAGTGGGATCCGAACCCACAACCTCCCGATTTCGCGTCGGTTGCTCTACCAATTGAGCTATGGTGGCCATGTCAATGAATGTTGAATTTTCACGACCGCATTGTAATCGAAACAGACTTTCTACGTATTAGGTCGGTTTACGTACATGTAGTACGTGTTGAAGAGATGTAAAGTACAGAACAAAAATGGCCAGCCGGACACCAGTGGGATCCGAACTCACAACCTCCCGATTTCGCGTCGGTTGCTCTACCAATTGAGCTATGGTGGCCTAGGCCATCCTTGTTCTGTTTGAAAGGATCTGAGCTACAGGTCTGGCACTGCTGCTAGCACACTGTAGAGTGCGTTTAAGTGTGCTAGCAGCAGTGCCTAGGCCACCATAGCTCAATTGGTAGAGCAACCAACGCGAAATCGGGAGGTTGTGGGTTTGGATCACACTGGTGTCCGGCTGTCCATTTTTGTTCTGTACTTTACATCTTTTCAACACGTACTACATGTACGTAACACGACCTAATACGTTGAAAGTCTGTTTCGATTACAAAGCGGTCGTGAAAATTCAATATTCATTGACATGCCCCACAACGGGCGACTTAAACGCACTCTACAATGTGCTAGCAGCAGTGCCAGTCCTGTAGCTCAGATCCTTTCAAACAGAACAAAGATGGCCTAGGCCACCATAGCTCAATTGGTAGAGCAACCGACGCGAAATCGGAAGGTTGTGGGTTCGGATCCCACTGAAGATGTCCGGCTGGCCATTTTTGTTCTGTACAAAACATCTCTTCAACACGTACTACATGTACGTAACACGACCTAATACGTTGAAAGTCTGTTTCGATTACAATGCGGTCTTGAATATTCAATATTCAAGATTTTCTAGTTTACTTAGTTTACTGTATTTTGTCAAATTCTGTTGTATAATGGAACAAACCGAAGTATTGTGGATGCTGGGATACATGTTAAGGATATAAAATTAATGGATTGAGTGGTGAGGTTGATTTTGTCAACTAGTTATTCATTTCTTGCATTTAATTGCGTGGTTGCTTCATAATTATATATTCATGTCTTGTCCCAACTTTCATTTTGACTGATGACGGTGTCTAGTAAGACCGAAACTAGTTTCACAAAAATATGTGACCGTTTCTAAGGTTAAAAATTGTATTTTACAGGTGACCTTTAGCTTCCTTTACACTACAGTATATTGCTCTTCAATACAGATTAATACAAAATGTATTACCTATGATTATAGTGCCAATCAGGCAAAGAAAACAGCGTACTTATACTTAAGTCAAAATAGCAAAGGTAGGTAACTTGACCCCTAAATTCTTAAAGGTGAATTCTAAGAAACATAGATCTTCCTTTCAAACAACCGAAACCCGAATTCGCACTGATAAGATTTGGATCATAGAAGAAATCACGTTCCGATATGAGAAGAAATCTTTTCAATTATTAGCTCTATGAAACTCACCTTGAATCTTCCAAGTTACTATCTTAATCCCAATGGAGCCTTTTTGAATCACATATTGAATATAAATTGCAAATCACTTCATCCCGTAAACAACAAGATTTAGAGAAAAAAATTACTCAGACTGAAAAAATTCAAAACCTGCTCCTAAATCTAACACAGCACATCCATCTACAACTAACAATCTTACCAATTTCCATCCTCCGATCAGTAACTTATCTAATGTTGTATTTGACAATATTGAAGCTTCTATATTGTGCAGAGGTCCAAAACAGAAGTGGCCTAAAACTAACGAAATAAACACTACGGTTGAAACTGAATTAGCCATCAATAAACTACCACTCAGTGTTCTAGACGAAATTACATATGAAGCGAAAATTTAGAAAATCTCCGTATACCATTATGTAATGACGCTCCCACTAATCTTAATTATAACCATATTAATAAAAATAATTTTACACATAAACAAATTCACAATCTCAGAAAGAAAATTACTAACTACATTAATTACTAATTACATAAGTAGGGCAGATAAAGGTAATTATACTGTCATTATCAACAAAGATGAATATATAAGAAAAATGAACAGTTCTTTTCTAATAGTAAATTTTCTACAATTAAGGAAGATCGCACCGCCAAAATCCAACGTCAAAACAAATACTAAAAATTCATCTTGTATATTAACAAAATGTGAATGTTATTCCCTCATCAACATGAATCCTGGCCTACAGACGGCCAGAGCACTTCCAAAAATCGATAAAACCAGAATCACCATTAGACCGAAGTAAAAGAGGCCAAAGAGATCAACCGCGTATGGATGGAAGAAGATCGTCCTTATTTGGATAATGATGGTGGTTCTAGAGGGTGATTGTAAACAATGCGCGGGAAAGTGAGAGATATTAATGTAAGAATGTCTACAAGTCTTAATGATGAGACATGAACAGATCCAGGAGGACGCAATTAACCGATTGGTAATAAGGTACATTAGACAGATGTCCTTAATTGGAACCAGATGTCAAGCGCTCATACCGTGACGAAAGCATAGGAGTCCTCAGCTTATACTGGCTGGCGCGCAAATTCCTAAGAGGAAGCATTTAAGATTTCTAGAGATTCAGCGATGCCATTGACATGAAATTTGCTCAGTGAAAGGAAGAATTTAAGATCTACAAAATGAATATTCTCACGATTCTGAAAGATCGTTGCTAACAGGCGATTTGTCACATGTGGGCGGAGCTTACCCTCTCACCAGCCGGCGACGCGGACTAACTATAAAGGGAAGGCAGACTTACTCAATCGTTGATGAGACTTCGTAATTCATTGTGAACCAGTGTTGCTCATCTGATACTCTGTATAATTTACAGTTTAAATAAGTGTGTTAGAAAAGAGGTCTGTTCCAAGTCAGACCGATACACGTGTAACACAACCAGATATTCCTTGCAAGAAAGGAATAAATATGGTGTACGAATATAGGCGCTTCTAATCCCAATCTCTATCAAGGGAATGCATACTGGAAAAGTTAGTATCGGCTCACATTAATAAGAGTCAGAGATCGGGTGAGAATTCCCATGATCGCAAAGGCACGAGTGAGTTAGTGACTATATTCTACAAATGATGATTTGCAATAGTTAAGGCCTGTGCAGTAGTAAGGGAGGTCATTTTAACAAATAGATAGTGTAGATTAGCCATGAAATGAAGTGTAACTGAACCAGTGAGGCTCACGTACTCAAAACAGAAATCACTAATCGTGCCAGTTTACGATATAACGGAATTCTAGTAGTGGTCTCCAAGAACTGCAACCTATAATAGGCTAGTCCATTCGAGCCTATGAGTGGGTGTAGCCATATTATGTTATCTGAAGGCATATAAAGAGTACTTCAACAACCAGTTTATCATTTGTTCACATGTATGTGAGTGCTCCTAGAACCTCGCAGTCTACTCAACCAGAGCGCGCCCTCGTGCCTACACTGGAGGATTGGAGACGACCAGAACACGCCATTGTGCCTGCAGTATTTCATGCAGTGATCATTCAGAATTTCCGACTGAGGTGATTGCATATCAAGGCATCATGCATGTGACGCCGAAGAAGATGAACCTACAACTCTCAGCTAACGAGGCGTTAGTGATGGAGGCTTGAACCCACAAGTGTACCCTGAAATGACGGCACGGCTACACACAGCAATGATAAGTACAAAGATATACATATCCTGCATGCAATTTGATAATGTATAGGTGACGCGGTATGTGTATAAAAATGGGGTCAATTTTTCTTTTTTAGAGATTTTATGGGCTTCATCTGTGATTCAAGATGATCACGAATTTATTCAGGAAATTTATTTTGCATGAATTAGTATGTATGGTTGCCATTGTGTTCGTGCTTGAGTGAAGCACTTTTAAGGGTGGAATTGATTCTTCAGCAGACTTCATAAGAAATTCCAAGTAAGAATAATTCAGATGGAATTCATAAATATCATAAGACGTATGTAACGTGGGTATGACATACAGTTGTGTAAGGTGAAGTGTGAAACGATAAGTGTGAGGGTGTTTGAGACGACAGAGTGAAAAATAATAATTATAGTGATGAGATGGTTAAGACGGAATATGGTCGAAATATTGATAACAGAAATTTCAAATCAGCCAGGAATGATTATCTACCTGGATAAAGGCGAGATAATTGAAAGAAACTTACGTCCATATGTCTGCTGCGAAGTGAGAGTCTTCTCCTAGCTGACGTGGTCAGGCTGCCCCTTAGAGAAATATTTGTGGCCCTCAAAAGAGAAAGTAATATCAGGCCTGAGCGGTGGGTCCTGCCGTTTGCCAATGCTCGTATTATTCACATAAAGCGTCTCCCTAACTTTAACAATGTATTGAATATTCAAATGCCAATAATTGCTAACCATCAGCGTTGTATTTTCTATGAGCCGGTATGTGTCGTAATCCTCCAAATTTTACATTTAAATGAGGTAGGAATAGGGTTTCCAAGCGGCACCACGAGGCCAGGTTCGGGTTCGATACCGTGTGCTATCGACGGCCTTAGATCGACACCAAGAGACCTGTAAAGGGTCTCAATTTCAGTAGGCGTTGAAGTGTGTGAATTACATCGTATTTTGATGTATTAACATGCGATTGCTTCATTTTATATGCGTTTGTTTTTACGTGTTATATCATTGTATTGTGACTTACAGGATACCAACGTTGTATGGGGCCGCTTTGTATAACAGTAGGATAAGATAATACCCCGGAGAAACGCGCATATGCGATAAGTGATATATAACTAATGTAATCAAGTATATCTTATTTGCCACGAGCGGCGACATGAAAGAGCCGTCCACAGTTAAGTGGAGATTCTCATGCAGAGATCCCTGATCATTTCCCTTTACAATATTAAAAATATAACAGGGGATAATTGTCAACCCTTTTTCAGACCCATGCCACATTCAATCAGCTCACTTACCACTTAATGCAGCATTAAACAGTCCCATATATATATCAGTCTGGCTAGAACAAGCGAGTAGCGAGGTCACGTTGTACAATGCGTGCCGTGAACATGGTTGGTAATGAGCAGTACCGGGCCACGATTGGGAGGTGGCAGATGAATCAGAGGAAGGAGGCCAAGAATGGACTGGTATTAATAATAAAAGAGGAAGTAAAAAGGGGTGACGCGGTGCTGGGAGCAGCAGTGTTAGCTGTGCTTCTGGTTTTGGGGGGGGGGGGAGGGGGTGTGGAATTAAACCCAGGCCCAAATACCAGTGGCAAATTCAGCACGGAAGATTTGGCAGCACTTAAGGTGTTAGTGAGGGAAGTGATACAAGAAAAATGTCAACGGTATAAGATGCAAGAAATAAAGGACATGATGGAATAGTAGAGAAAGGAGATAGGGAACATGAAGGAATGGTTAGAAATGATGACTGAAGAATAGAACAATGAGAGAGAAATAGAGTTATTAAGAGGCAAGGTTAAAAAACTAGAAGAGGTGGTGACGATGATGATGATGGTGAAGAACGAAGCAGAGAGGTACAGGCAGGAGAGAATGTAGAAAGTCATATTTATATATGGTGTGGAAGAAGGTGAGAAGGAAGGCAAGAATGATATAATCTGTAAGGTGGTAGAGGCCATACGGGATAGGATGAAGATACATTTCAGTGAAGCTGATATAGACGATGTGGAGAGAACTGAGACCAACTAGGGTACAGTTTTTCTCTACCCTAATGGCAGCAATTGTGTTAAGAAACGGCAACAATTTACAGAGTCAGAAAGTATGGGTGAAAAGAGACATTTGAAAAGAAGATGGTGAAAATATGAAGATTTTGAACAGGTATCTTTAGAGAGCGAGACAGCAAGGGCTAAAAGTCCGCATAAGATGCCAGATGCTAGTGGTGACGAATGGAAGATGGATCAGAGAGCACTCGGCGTTGGGAGAGTATAGGAAAAGTGGTGGGAGCGGGAAAAATGAAATGGCGTATGGCTTTTAGTCCCGGGAGTGTCCGAGGACAAGTTAGGCTCGCCGGCTGCAGGTCTTTTGAATTGACGCCCGTAGGTGACCTGCGCGTCGTGATGAGGATGAAATTAGTATGAAGACGACAGATACACCTAGCCCCTGTGCCAGCGGAATTAACCAATTATGGTTAAAATTCCCGACCCTCCCGGGAATCGAACCCGGGACCCCTGTGACCAAAGGTCAGCACGCTAAACATTTAACTATGGAGCCGGAAAGGAGCTGGGAAAGAGAGGTCTTCTGTAAGATAAGGAAAGATTACAAAACAAAATTTGTAAGGTAAAAAACGGCCTGGTTAGAGGAGCAAACTGAAGACATAAATAAAGAATTTAAGTTGAACAGCATTGAAAAAGTTTGGGGAAGGGTAAACAGACTAATTAAGGGTGGAAGGTGTCTAGAGAGAACGATTATTGAGGAGGTACAGTGGGTGAGCTACTTTAGTGAATTACGCGTTGGGAAGGGGGAGGTATGGTTGAGTGAGACGGTGGGAGAAGCAATTTGGAGGAATAGAAAGGTGGCAATTTAGAACTAGACAAGGAAATTACAAGAGAAGAAACTGTGGGAGTGAAAGAAATCAACAAAAATGGGATAATAATAGACAGCATGGTAAAACTATTCAATAAGATTTTTGATGAGGGGAAGTACCCTAAGGAGTGGGAAACAGGAAGTCTATGTCCAGTATATAAGGGAAAGGGTAGCAAAAACACTAGAATAACTATAGGGGAATATCTCTGTTAGATTCATTAAGCAAAATTTCTACAAGGGTATTAGCTAACAGGTTAAGTTATTGGGCCGAAAGAAAAGAAGTATTGTCAGATTACCAAGGGGGTATTAGAAAAATGAAAAGAACAGTGGACAATATAATGATAGTGAATACGGCTTTGGAGAAGTATATGAGCATGTCAAGAGGTAAGTTGTGTGTAGCTGCAATTGACTTTGAAAAGGCGTTCGATGAGGTGAATAGCGGGGCTCTGTTTGAGAAATTGGTTAGGTTGGGGGTTTCGGAAAAGATGATACGGGCAGTGGAGGCGATATATTAGATGATCAGGGGCTGTGAAAATTGGGAGATGATAGGTTGAGCAGACCCTTAGTGTCTAAGGTGGGTTTAAAGCAAGGGTGCAAATAATCGCCGTTATTGTTTATTTTGGAGTAAAATGAAATGTCGTATGGCTTTTAGTGCCGGGATATCCCAGGACGGGTTCGGCTCGCCAGGTGCAGGTCTTTCTATTTGACTCCTGTAGGCGACCTGCGCGTCGTGATGAGGATGAAATGATGATGAAGACAACACATACACCCAGCCCCCGTGCCATTGGAAATAACCAATTAAGGTTAAAATCCCCGACCCGGTCGGGAATCGAACCCGGGACCCTCTGAACCGAAGGCAAGTACGCTGACCGTTCAGCTAACGAGTCGGACGATATTTTGGAGCGACACGGGGGAACAACTTGGCCGTGCTGGTGATTAATGGGTTAGAGATTCCTGGGTTGATTCTTGCTAATGATGTGATAGTGATGACTCTAACTTCAGGTGGGGTGCAGAGGAGCTTAAATGCAGTGTCGGATTTCGCAAAGAAATTGTACTTGAAAATTAATGCGAGCAAATCTAAACTGCTATTAGGTCAGGTACACAAAGGAAGAAAGGAGGATGGGAAATGGGTCGTGCAGGGAGAAAGGTTGGAACAAGTAAGTAAGTTTGAATATTTACGAGTCATTATTAACATAAAAGGGACTTGGATTGAACAAATTAGAAGAGCGAGAAGCAACGGTGTGGCAGCCCTGGCCTCAGTCAAAAAATTAACTGGATAAATATCCGGGTATCAGTTATAAAACCTTAAGGTTAGTTTTGAGGTCTATGATTTTGGGTAGGGTAATGTATGGGGCAGAAGTATGGGGGTTGGATGAGAAAAGGGTAGAATTAAGACGAATTATTAGTAATTTCGGTAAGACGATGATGCGGCTCCTGCAGTGTACAGCGAATGCGGGGGTTGAATTAATATGTGGTGAATATTTGGAATTTCAGCGTGTGAAAAGAATAGTTAAATATTGGATGATTTTGAAAGGACAAGAATGCGGGAGGGTGTTACAAGCCGCGTACGAACAACAACTGAAGAGCATGCATACGGGATTCTGGCTAGAGAAAAGTAAAGGGTACTTGGAGATGATTGGCCAAGACTAAGGGCTGGTTTAAAGGTAGATATAAGACAGTATATGTACCATGTGGGGCAGTGAACGGCGATTTTTACTTAATGGGTAATAGTAAGGTAAGAAATAGTTTATTGAGTGCCAAACATCGGAAACTATTAGGGAAAGGGGATGAGCAGAATAATATAAGGTGGATAATCAAACAATGGGAAGACGGAGGAAAGTTGAACAGGTACCTTTGTGCGAAAAAAAAATCCTGTGTGCGAAAGATGAAAGAGGAGGAGTCATAGGATAAATATGTGTATGTGTAAAGGATGTAATGTGAGAGGTGTGTATAAGGAGGCGGAATTGGAGTGTAGAGTTGAAGCCTTTTTGGTAATAATGAAATTGGTTTTGAGTTCGGAGATGCATTGTGGTGTTTGTTTCGTATGATGAAATAATTGGGGACATGTGGTGCGGAGGTTTGTGCAGTAAATTAAAAAATGATGAAGTATAGCTTAGATGTGATATGGCGGTATATGTTTGGAATGGTGATGTGTGTTTATAGGAGTCTTGTTTAATAATTTGATGATATTCAGTGGATGGAGTTTGTATGGTAAATTTAATGTTAAGTGGAGTTCTGGAGTTGTGTACATAGTTGAGGAGGTAGAATTTTAGCTGGGAGGTTAAGTATGACCAAGTTATATCGAAGAGTACTGAGTTGGTGAGTTAGAGGAGTATGTGAATTATGTGGTATTTTGCAACTTTAGGGTCCTTATTGATCGTGATATGGCAGGATAGAATGTAATTGTTGACTATCAGTGTACTAAAATCCAGGGAGTACTAGGTCAGTGAACAAAGAATGCGAAGCAAGTAGCTGAGTAAACAAGGACACGTGCTGAGTATGTTGATAAGCGAAGTCGGCAGTTTTTGCAGCAACGATCTGTTGTAACTGATATGTGGAGAATTTAAGGCCAGAGAAGGGCTAGATAAGCGTTATTTAAGGTATCCAATTAGTATATAGATTTTATTTTAGTATTATTACATTATTATTATTGATATTATTATTGCATTGTGAACATGTATTTGGGCTGAAGGCCTGTTATGTTCAATAATAAATACTAATACCCATAAATAGCCACTGATGCACGCATCATTTTTCTTGAGACCCCAACCATTCTTAATTTTTTAATCATCGGATTTCGTCTCATTGTATCGAACGCCTTTTTGAAATAAATAGCTAATATAAACAATGTCCCTCTTTCTTTCTTCAGATATTTTTTAAGAATCATCCTAACTAGCATTATATTGTCAGTCCTCCCTCTACCTTTACTAAGACCCACCCTGGAAAATCGACAATATCCCGAGTTCCTCAACCCAGTATACCTATTAGCCAAACTAACACAAC
Source organism: Anabrus simplex (assembly GCF_040414725.1). NCBI lineage: Eukaryota > Metazoa > Arthropoda > Insecta > Orthoptera > Tettigoniidae > Anabrus > Anabrus simplex. The sequence continues at coordinate 579,871,486 of NC_090266.1, read as the reverse complement.
ACAACACAACACAACACAACACAACACAACACAACACAACACAACACAACACAACACAACACAACACAACACAACACAACACAACACAACACAACGCAACACAACATAATATAATATATAGCATAACATGACATTCGTAAACATCTATAAGTCTCAGGTTCTTCAGTCTGTCGAAAACCCGTTCAGGATAAAATAAATGTAGAAGATATGTGCCTAAGTAAACTACAACAGCAATAAAGAAGTCCACCTTTGAGACTTACGCCGGTCTGTAGGATTAGGATGCTGAAAAATGTGTAGATCAGTCGACTGAATCGTGATTCTGAAACCAGCTAACCTGGTCGCTGATATTCCTTCACACTTATTTCCACAAGAATCGTACGATAGCATAAATCCCGCTCCTCGTGGCAATCTTTCTACATACAATTAATTCAAATAAATCTAACGTAGAAAATTGTTATCAGACAGTTGTTACACATGGCCTACTCGGGCATGAGACTGAATGTCATTATATATGAAGTTGGAGTGCAAACCAACAATGGTATAAATTATAACCCAAACCAATTAAATTCTACTAAAAATATCTTGAAATATTGAAAACCCTCTGGACTGGAAGTAGAATATTCTTGCTTTATAGACCATTTTCCCTGATAATTTTGAAGGAATTAACAACCCGTAAGTTTGGGTATCTGACGAGAGACCAGATTAACGAATGGCTCATCGAAAGCGGGTTAGCAGCATTTCGAAAACTGCAAGGGCGGCAATATACATGAATGACCGATATTGCCTTGTACAAATACTGAACGTTTCTGAAGATGGTTTAGCTGTGTTGAAACTGCTACAGGCTGAAAACAATGGGAAACTACAGCTGTTACTAACTCGCGAGGAAATGCAGCTTTCTATGAATTATTGAACTGCTGATGAAGGCTTCCTCCGGCGTTAAATATTCCGAAGGTAATTTAATCCCCCTTTCTGATCTCTGGGTGGGATCTACACGAGAGCGGGCAATCATCAAGAAGTTTTATGCTGGCATTCTACGAGTCGGAGCGTTGTATGTTAGAAGTTTGAATCGTTGTGGTAGGTCAGAGAATCTGAAAAGGGAGATGCATAGACTAATGTTAGATGTAGTTTGTATAAGTGAAGCTCATTGGCAGGAAGAGCATGGATTTTTGCCAGGCGACTTCAGAATTATTAACACAATATCAAACAGGGGAAATGCAGAATTTACTTTAATAATGAAAAAGAAAATAAGGCTGCTGGTAAGCTACTACGACCAGCATAGTGAAAGGGCTATTGTTCTCAAGGTACACACCAAGGCAATGTCCACAACAACAGTGCAGGCTGGTATACCTACTAATTCAGCGGATGATGAAGACATCGAAAGAATATATGAAGAAAAAAGATTTAATACAATATGTAAAAGTGACGATAATCTGATTGTGATGGGACACTGGTATGCAGCGGTAGGCCAATGAAGAGAAAGCAATACAGTAGGAGAATTCGGATTGGGGCAAATAAATGAAAGAGGAAGTCGGCTGGTTGAATTCTGCAGCGATTACAAGTGATATGCTTTAACACCTTCATTTCAAGCAGCCATAATAATTTAGTCCTTCGTTATACCACACACGACGGCTGCATACGTGGGTGAGTCCTGATGACAATGGAAGAAACCAAAATGAACTCATTATGATTAGGTGGAGATTCAGAAACTAGGTTTTGGATTGCAAGTCTTTCCCAGAAGCAGACGTTGAATCCGGCGATAACTTGCTAGTGATGAAATGCCATATCAGGTTAAATTATTTGAATAAAGCAAAGAATGCAAAGATATGGGATACAGACAAGTTGAAAGAAAATAGTGTGATGGATTGTTTCTACAAACATGTTTCACAAGGATCAAATGGAATGCCTGAAACGCAATAGAGGAAGAATGGGCAGTCGTGAAGAATGAGATTGGCAAGGCTGCTGAAGAAAATTTACGAAGAAAGAAAAGATCAACTAAAAATTAGCGGATAAATCCTGTTTGACTAACAACGAAAAGCGAGAATGCAAAAGACGTGAAAGGCAGAAAAGAATACTGACGAATAAAGAACGAAGTGGATAGATTTTCAGGACAGTTAAGGAAGAATTGCTGAAAGGGAAGTGCAAGGATATTGATGGTTATATGGTCCTAGGAAAAGTAGAAGATTCATACAGGAAAATCAAGGAAACCTTTGGAGAAAGGAAAGCTAGGTGGTTAAATATTAAGACCTTAGATGGAAAACCAATTCTAGGGAATGAAGGCAAGATGTAGTGATGGTAGGAACGTATCGAACAGTTGTATCAGAGTAAAGAAGTAAATGATTTTGTTGTATAACAAGAAGAGGCTGTTCATGCTGATGAATTGGAAGACCCAATTTTGAGGTCACATTTCGACAAAGCTTTGAAAGACCTAAGATTTTTGCTAGTTGTTTTACGTCGCACCGACACAGATAGGTCTTACGGCGACGATGGGACAGGAAAGGGCTAGGAGTGGGAAGGAAGCGGCCGTGGCCTTAATTGAGGTACAGCCCCAGTATTTGCCTGGTGTGATAATGGGAAACCACGGAAAACAATTTTCAGGGCTGCCGACAGTGGGGTTCGAACCTACTACCTCCCGAATACTGGATACTGGCCGCACTTAAGCGACTGCAGCTATCGAGCTCGCTAAAGACCTAAGTAGGAGCAAGGCATCTGAAATTGATGACAAGCCCTCAGAATTGCTAACTGCCTAAGGAGAAACTAGCATAGTGATGTTATTCCATTTAGTGTGTAAGATGTATGGTAGAGAAGAAGTGTCATTCGATATTCGGCAGAATTTTGTGATATCTATTCCCAGGAAAGTATAAAACTACCTCACAATTAGTTTAGACGCGATGCATGAAGGATGGTGTAAAGTTGTATGTATATGCAGATGATATGGTTCTCGCTGCAGAACGGCTGGAGGACCTGCATGAATCCTTTGATCTTCTGGCAGCATGGGCACATGAAATTGATCTCAGCATAAATGACCAAAAGACTGTCCACATGATTTTCAGAAAAGGGGGAAGACCAGCAGTGACTGACAGAGTCCATTACAATGGTAAAGAACTAACAAGAGTTAGTCACTTCAAATACCTGGGAGTCATATTCCAAACCAGAGGTGATGTTTTCACAAAACACATACAGAATAGGACTATCTTGGCATTTAAAGCAGTGAATGAAATCAAAGATTTATGTAAGATGTCAGTTAAAGCAGCGATACAGCTCTTCAATATTAAAGTTGTGCCTATAATCACCTATGGTCTACAACTCGTCTGGGAATACCTATATATTAATAGTCTACGACGAATAGAGAAAGTCAAAGCCGCATACTTAAAGAGAGCTCTGGGGCTTTCGAAGTATACACTATCTCGACTTGTGTATGTTCTGACAAGGGAATCTTTCCTGATCGAAGAGCTACGCTTCAAGATGTCACTACCATCCACGACAAATTACGATCGACTACTTACGGAACTGAAGCAGAAAAGAGAAGACATTTGGTTAGATTTCTATGCAACAGATGCTATGACAACGCGGGGATGGATGGAAGCGAACTACGAATTAAGACATATTGTAATTATATTGGCTGTTCATGGCTTTCACTTTAAGCTTTGCAAAACCAAAACATTTCATGAACCTGAATTCGGATGCATGTGTAAATTGTGCGATCGTGAATGTGATGGATACCACGTCTTAACATGTCCTAATAGAGGGAAATCGTTGATGCGATGCCCATCACCTTCAGAATATTAAATAGGTTGGTCCACACAATATTATCGAATACCTTTTCTAGATCTACGACCGCCATTTACTTGGACGTAAAGTGAGGATTGCTTCTCGTGTTCCTACATATTTTCTGAAGCAAAATTGATCTTCATCCAACTCAGTTTTAACTTGCCCTACAAACCTTCTGTAAATAATACATGCTAAAATTTTGAAGGCGTGAGATTCTAAACTAATTAATAATAATAGTTTTATTGCAGCCAAATGGCCATGTAAGTAAGTACATTAATTTTAACCTTTCCAAGCCACATAGGTCTCATTCTTCTGAATATTGTGTGGACCAACCTATTTAATATTCTGAAGGTGATGGGCATCGCATCATATAGTGTGAAAGAAGATTTACTCACAGTCTGTATAAAAATCAGTCTGCATTAATAAGAATCCTAAATTTCGGGAAAGGAGCAGCAACGAGGAAGGAGTGAGGCAAGGCTGAAGTTTGCCCCCCCCCCCATTCTTTCAAATGTTTATTCGGAACAGGCGGTAAAAGAGATTTTAAAAATTGGAAAGGGAATAGCAATCCAACCAGAGGAAATGAAAAGCCTGAGGTAATTGTCTCATCTGAGTATGCAGAAGATCTGGAGAAATTTCCGAATGGCAATGAAGTGTTAAAGGAAGTAGATGAATATTGTTAGTTGGGTAGTAAAATTACTAACGATAGCAGAAGTTAGAAAGACATTAAGTGAAGCCTAGCTCAAGCAAGAAAAGCCTTTCCTAAGAAAACATATTTTTTCACTTCGAACATTGATATAGGAATTAGGAAGATTTTTTGAAGACTTACTTCTGGGGCGTGGAATTATATAGAAGTGAAACTTGGACGATAAGTATCTCAGAGAGAATGAGTAGAGAAGCTTTTGAAATGTGGTGTGACAGTAGAATGCTGAAGGAATGATGTAATATCGGATCACGAATGAAGTGGTACTGAATTGGTGAGGGGAGATCAATTCGGCTAGATTTGACGAGAAGGAGAAGTAGAATTTATAGTACACACCGCAAGACACCCAGGACTTATTCACTTGGTTTTTGATGGACGTGTAGGGGTAAGAACAGTATGGGTAGACCAAAGTATGAATATGAAAAGCAGATTAGAGCAGATGTAGGATGTAGAGTAGTAGTTATGTATAAATGAATAAATTAGTGCTGGATAGGGTGGCATGGAGAGCCTATGGACGGATGACGCGAAGAACAACAACTTAGTACTATTTGGAAATGATGAAAAATTTGTCATAAACTCCTGATCCACACCGATGTATTTTCCATAATTTGTCAGATAATTTCCGAATGTTTGGATTATAGATCCTCACGAACTAAATATTCCTTCACTAAAAAAAGAGGCGTTACATTATAATGGCCAACTTAAAATAGCGGGGCTGAGTGGCTCAGACGCTTCAGGCACTGTTCTTCTTATTAAAACTTGGCAGGTTCGATCCTGGCACAGTCTGGTGGTAATTGAAGGTGCTCAAATATGTCATCCTCGTGTCGGTAGATTTACTGGCTCATAAAATAACTCCTGCGGTACTAAATTCCGGCACCTCGACGTTTCTGAAATACGTAAAAGCAAACATTATTATTATTATTATTATTATTATTATTATTATTATTATTATTATTATTATTATTAAGTTATAACTAGCTAACCCGTGCGAATATTTCGCACAGTATCATAATCAGTCACCGTATGGTGTCCGTATCCATGGCTAAATGGTTAGCGTGCTGGCCTTTGGTCACAGGGGACCCGGGTTCGATTCGCGGTAGGGTCGGGAATTTTAACCATCATTGGTTTATTTCGCTGGCACGGGGGCTTGGTGTATGTGTTGTCCTCATCATAATTTCATCCTTATCACGACGCGTAGGTCGCCTGCGGGCGTCGAAGCAAGAGACATGTCTTCGGACACTCCCGGCACCAACAGCCAAACGCCATTTCATTTTACCGAATGGTAATATGTGCAAATTACATACATACATTATCATTATAGACTGTTATGCCTTTCAGCGTTCAGTCTGCAAGCCTCTGTGAATTTACTAAACGTCGCCACAATCCTCGATTTGCAACTAGTGTTGTGGCCTCATTTAGTTTTATACCTCTTATCTTTAAATCGTTAGAAACCGAGTCAAACCATCGTCGTCTTGGTCTCCCTCTACTTCTCCTCCCCTCCATAGCAGAATCCATTATTCTCCTAGGTAACCTATCCTCCTCCATTCGCCTCACATGACCCCACCACCGAAGTCGGTTTATGCGTACAGCTTCATCCATCGAGTTCAATTATAAATTAGCCTTTATCTCCTCATTCCGAGTACCCTCCTGCCATTGTTCCCACCTGTTTGTACCAGCAATCATTCTTGCTACTTTCATGTATGTTACTTCTAACTTATGAATAAGATATCCTGAGTCCATCGAGCTTTCGCTGCCGTAAAGCAAAGTTGGTCTGAAAACAGACCGATGTAAAGACAGTTTCGTCTGGGAGCTGACTTCCTTCTTACAGAATACAGTTGATCGCAACTGCGAGCTCACTGCATTAGCTTTACGACACCTAGATTCAATCTCACATACTATATTACCATCCTGGGAGAACACACAACCTAAATACTTGAAATTATCGACCTGTTCCAGCTTCGTATCACCAATCTGACATTCAATTCTGATGAATTTCTTACCCACTGACATCAATTTAGTCTTCGAGAGGCTAATTTTCATACCATACTCATTGCACCTATTTTCAAGTTCCAAGATGTTAGATTGCAGGCTTTCGGCACAATCTGCCATTAAGACCAAGTCGTCAGCATAGGCCAAACTGTTTACTACATTTCTACCTAACTGAATCCCTCCCTGCCATTTTATACCTTTCAGCAGATGATCCATGTAAACTACGAACAGCAAAGGTGAATGATTACAGCCTTGTCTAACCCCTGTAGGTACCCTGAACCAAGAACTCATTCTACCATCTATTCTCACTGAAGCCCAATTGTCAACATAAATGCCTTTGATTGATTTTAATAATCTACCTTTAATTCCATACTCCCCCAGTATAGTGAGCACCTTTTCCCTCGGTACCCTGTCATATGCTCTCTCTAGATCTACGAAATATAGACACAACTGCCTATTCCTCTCGTAGCATTTTTCAATTACCTAGCGCATACTGAAAATCTGATCCTGACAGCCTCTCTGTGGTCCGAAACCACACTGGTTTTCATCCAACTTCCTCTCAATGACTGATCGCAGCCTCCCTTCCAAGATGCCAGTGATAAATGCAAAAATAATTTAGTGAAATGTATTTTATTTTGAAGAGCATTAATAAATATCATTAACATTTTAACAGTCGTTGTAATTTTATATAAATATGTTTAATTGTAAAACATTTAAAAATAAGTCATACAAGTAGATATATTCTCTTGTTCAGATGTGAATTTTGTTTTCAAACCTCTTTACTTTACAAAACTTCTCTGAAAACTATTTTAGCAGTTCTAATATGATAATCGATTACTTTTTGGCCGTATATGTCTTTAAAACAAACATAAACATCACTGAATCTACGAACTCGTGCAATCGCCACGCATAACTGACCAGGTGAAAAAACACGTTCTGGTAAATACAATCCTGCCCTTTGAAGCGTCTGTCCTTGTGGTTTATTAATGGTCGTAGAGAAGTCCACTTTTATTGGGAATTGTTTTCTTACCATTTGGAAAGGCACGTTCGGATCAGAAGGTTAGAGGGTAATGCGGGGTATGGGCACAATTTTATCGGGCTGAATGAATTTAGCAGCGATAGTATACTCGCCTAAGTGAGTTACCACTAATCTTGCACCATTAATTAATCCGTAATTTGCGTTAATTATTCTAATTAACATAATAATAACATTTTTCTCCAAAATCAATATATCAATTTATCAATTCCATAGTGTACAATTGACCGTCGGACAGAATCAGAACTGAGGTAAAACCTTTTCCTCTCCAGCTAACAAATTGGAAATTACATATTCATTAATTTTGTACAATCATCGTTTTTTGACATAAAATTACCGTTGAATAGAATTGCGAAGCATTATGTTCATTGATTTCTGTGGCATTGAATATGGTGGCAATGATATTATCGGAATTACAATAACAATGCTTCGGAATTTTGATCGCTTCATTGTAGTAACCTGTTTGAACTTCTAACTCACCGTTACTCAACTTAAGTAACCATTCGATGAAAACGGGATCATCATTTCCCCCATATTTTGGGTCAACATATCAATTCTAACATGAGTCCATAAGACGATAGTTTAACTCTGTTTTAAACGATGGCTGTTCTACAGGCATGTCTAACAACGGGTAACACCCGACAGAAATCTCCATCAAGCCGAATTATTTTGCCTCCGTAAGGGAGATGATTGTTCGTGATGTCCTTTAAAAGTCTACCGAAAACGCATAGAGCATCTTTCGGAACCATTGAAATCTCGTCTGAAATGATGAGGTCTGAGTCACGAAGATGATGTGCATCCATGACGTGAAAGCGAATCGATGAGACCGACGTATTCCGGAGGGGTACAGGTACCAGTAGTTCGAAAATCGACTGTAATGTGCATCTCCCTGGTAGGAGATTGATGGCAATACCTGTTCATGCAACTGGTAAGAAAAAAATTGTTTTTGCGTCGTAAAATGTGGCACGATGTTTGGTGGGGAAATGTTTCACCGGAGTCCCCGGTCCATCAAGGAAGTAACAATGGAGAATATTGTATTTCTTACTGCATGTAAGACTTTCTCAGCTTTTTCCTTCTATTCTACGGTTGAGATTTCTTAAGCTGTCTTGCCATTTATACGTTCTTCTTCTACGTTGTAGACTTCTGTCTTGTGTTGTGCGACGGTCGCATCTGGGATAGGTAGCTAGATTTGTTGGCAAATTATGCCATTAGTTAAAATAATTCTCCAATGATTGCAGTGGGAGGTTGTAGGCTTCATGTAGAGGGTGCGCTGTCTCTGAAAATCTCCCGAAAGTGCGTTCTGAAATATCGTCCACAGCTCAGGTGTATTGGCAGGAGAACGTAATATGCAGAAGATAGCGAAACGCCATTTCAATTGCGTTAGCATTTTGCGTATGGCAGCCTCCTGCAGGCATTCTTTCCGCTTGGCATCGTTAAAGACTAGTTGTAACTCTTCTGCAGCTTGTTGAAATGAGTAGATTTGAGCATATCGGCAAACGAATGTGGTCGTTCTACGCGCAGAATGAGTATTTGGAGGTAATATCTTTCGATGTCGGCCGGTTTGACAGTGTAGATCCGTCCAAACTACTTGGTTATGTTCTGCGAATATTCCATGGTTCTTTTAACCTCACAAAATGTTCCGGAATTTCGTGGTAAAGTTACTTGTGGCCAGTAATATTCTCGTTGCACAATATGAAAAATGTCATGAGTTTGGAGTCCCTATCAAGATTAGCATTAGCTTAGTATCCAGCCTCATGTACACCATTTGTTCTTCCAGTAAATGGACAGGGATTCGCTCGACATTATATTATCTTTGGAAAATTCGGTGTTCGTGCAATCACCATATGGCCTCTGGTGGGCTCACATGACCACAGTTCAAATAAATGCTCAATTCGTCAACTGTGAATTGTTGTTGACCTCTCAGAATCTGTATACAATCGTAAAGATTCGCAGTCCCGACCTTCATACATGTATTTGTACACATATTTAACAAATTAGATTGAAGAAAATTGCTCGAGATTGATATGACAACGGTATTTTCTACTGAGGAATCTACAATATGGCACAATCCACCGATTATCAATTATAAATCATTGAACTGTCATTTTAACACCGTTATCGCAACGTCTACTGTATATATAGGGTAGGCATTAACACTTAAATTAATTTCCTCTTGAAAATCTTTTGGATAATTTTTAGTACATTTTTGTTCTTGCTTGCGTGGACTGTTTGGACTGATAGTACCGCAAGGTCCGTGTAACATGCACTCCTGAATAACTTCAAAATGTTGAGGGTCTGTTCATCTGCATAAATTAAAGAGTCTGCATCTTCAACTGAACGTAATGTACCTTCATTTGACAGAATGTGCAGAATGTGTGTATGAGGGAGACCTCTCTTTTAGAATTTAATAACACAAACATAACCAAGTACTACGCCAAGTACGTGTTCCATTTCAAGATGATCATCTAATAATGCTTGTAATTTTAAATGAAAAACCCTAATACCTAAGTCAGGTCTATGTTCAACTCTTTCAAATGGTTTCAGTTGAGATTTAATTTCAGTCCACCTGGGGACTGCAAGTTATTTTGAGAAATAGATCAGGGTTTCCTAAACGGGCAACAATCTCCATCGCGCCTTCAATATTTTGAAGCATATTTCGAGGACTGCCAATATAAGTTAAAGGAAGAATAACAGGAATTCCCCCCAACTGCTCCTCTTCGTTCAGCATGAGTGTTAATAAAGTCCATCAAACCTTAATAACTATCAGCTCTGAGTTCTTTTTTGATGCGATCGAACGAGTGCCAAACTGGAACATTCACCTTTGACATAACTCTCAATAATATATTGTTGAAATAATTTACCTTAAAGCATGAAGGATACTGAAACCATCTCTAACTGATAAACGATAGCAATAGTATTGTAACTTAGTTGTGACTGTTCTCGACGCAGTAATATCAACTTCTACATGTGGCTTACCGAAAGTCGATCCAGAGACGCAAGGTCGGAAAGGCAATGGATGGCACATTGGGTCAGAATGGGATTTCCAGTAAGATATTTTAGTAAGTGCACTAGTTCTTTTATAAGAGATGACAAAATCAATATTGCCTGGTGGTGTTCCATCAACAGTGGAAAAACAGCAGCCACCTCACTAACTGTAGGTGCATTGGATCTTCGGGGATGAAATGCATTGTTAGTAATGAATTGTAATTTAAAATCAGGTATAGTGTCAGCTACATCATTTATATATTTAAACAACTGTGCATAAGGATTATGTATATTAAGCATTATTTGCAATGTAACAATTATTTATTTCCAACACTTTATTATTGGCTTCATTCTCTATACGATATTGTAATGCAGTATCAAAATCTACAATGAAAAGGCCAGCGTAAGTTGGTTCAACTCCTAAAGGAAGATATAACTTCCTACCTTATGATACACCTGTCCATGTAACTTAAAACAATATGGATCTCTGCCAGGAATGTCAGCCGAATTACTCTGAACTGAAGCGAAGCAAAAGCAGTGTTAAATTTTCTAATATATTCTAGGTAGTTCTTAGTATAGTTTTCATTGTGCTTTATGAGGTTTTGAAGCACTACACGAAATTTAATGGGCTATAAATTAACCATTACTTTGTGTCAACACATGGAGGCTTAATTTTCACAGAACTTCCCTGCAAATAACCTTGCAGAGCAAAGTACGCATATTTTTTCCATGTCACCAACACTATCTGTTTGTACTCCATTGCCTTGAGGGAAAAGACGTGCAGAAAAGTATGTTCTTGGAAGTTTATATAGTTGTCTTCTTGCGCTGATGTTTTGATGGACGTGAAGTAGGTAATTTGTTGACACAAAGTTATTATCTTGCACTAACTGGTGCTATTGAACATTGAATCTGTCTTGTCTGCGATTGCACTGAGCTACTCTATCTTTCTGAAGTCGGAGTTGTCCTACTTTGTCACTACTGGAATTTTTTCTTATGCGATCTGTAACAGGTTCCAACTGTATGGAACGCCCTCTGTTTGAAGGTCTCCCTCAAGGACTGCCTGTTGTGTCCTTGGCATTGTGGAATGAATTGGCAGATCAGTGTTATTGAGATTAGGAGCAATAAAAGTATACGGCATTTATTTGAATTAATTCAGTTTCTAGTGATGTATTACACTTGCGTAAAGGATGCAAATTATTCCAACAAACAGCTGCCATGCGAACATAATCTTCAAAATGACGTCTAATAATTTCGTCACAGTACCCATCTAATAAGAAAATGGAGTATAGTTTAAACTTTTTCTTTTTTCTTTTTTTTTTCTTTTTTTTTTTGTAGGTCGATAGCTGCGATGCATAGTCTACCACCTTTCTTTCTTATGTACTTATCCATTAACGTTCTGATTATAAATACATTGTCAGTAGTTCTCATTCTTTTCCTAAATCCTGATTGGTATACCGAGAGAATAGAGTAATCTTCTGCCCATTTCATAATTCTTTTCGCTAAAATCCCAGTGTAGATCTTACTTAGTGAGTCCAACAATGTAATCCCCCTGTAGTTGTTCGTATTCGTTCTTTCTCCCTTTCTTTTGTAGATCGGGCAAATTACTCCTTCCTGCCAAGATCTTGGAATTTTTTTCCCCTCAAATATTTTATTGAATATTTTAGTTATTATTTCAATCATCTGACCGTTGTTACCTATCTCTTTCCAGAATTCATGCGTAATTCCATTAGCAGCACCTGATTTTCCGCCCTTCCCTTTTTTCATTACATCTAGTACCTCGTCTGTGCTTATTATATCGTCTAGTATAGGCAGCGTACACTCCATTTGTCTCAGTATACCAATTTCGTTTCTGTTCTCTACCCATGTGTCCTTACCCCCTAATAACCCCTTAAAATACGTTAACCATTCCTCATTAGATATTTTTACTTGATCATAGCTTTTATAACCTTTACATATTGTGCTAATTTTGTTCCATACTTTCTTTGTTTCATTTTCCTTACAGTACTTTAGTAATATTTTTGATTCTTTGTCCTGCCATTTACTTTTCTTATCGCTTATTAAATCTTTGTATTCTTTCCTCTGGTTACAAAAATCTACTCGTAAGGCCTGAGATCCCTCATTTCTATACCTTTTTAAAGCCTTAATCACTTGATTTTTCTTCTCTTTACACTCCTCCGTATACCATACATTTCTTTTATATTGTCTACTCTTACTCACAACCATTTTTTTACCAGCTACTTCTATTGATCTTTCAAGCATTCTTATTGCCTCATCTAGGTTATTATCCTCTATCATATACTCCATGCCTATTCTCAGAATTTCAAAGGTTTTACCCCTATAGTAATCTCTAAATTGTTCTCTCTTTTCCTCATTCCACCTGTATCTTACTAATTTTCTCTGTTCATAGTTAAAGAATTGTTTGTCTACTTTATTATCTTCCTCTCTCAGTAGCCGAATAGCAACTGGGAAATGATGAGACGCTGTCCAATTTTTTACCTGGATTTCTTTAATAAGAGTTAAAGCTTCTCTAGATGCCAGTACTAGGTCTATAACACTCCCTCCTGGCTCAACTATATATGTTAGGTTGCCTGATTCATCTCCCGGCCATCCCCCATTTAAGATGTACAATTCCTCTATCGCGCATATTTCTAATAATTTCTCTCCATTTTTATTACACTCTTTGTCTTTGCTGCTCGTTTCTTCTATTAATATTTCCCCGATTTCTTTATCGTATAATAGATTATTTAGGCCAACCCTTGCGTTAAAATCCCCCATTATAATTATTCCTGCTTCTTCATTTAGTAATTTTATCTGATTTACTGCGTCGACGAGTTCTTCAAAGAAATTTTCCTTCTCAAACGGGGACCCCGATGGATGGTTGTACCCAAAGCCAATAAACATATCTCTCCCCTTTTGATTTCCTTTTTTTGTTTTGACCCAGATCATTTCCTCACATCCTGATTCCCATATCTCCACTTGTTTGCAAATGTCATCTTTTGCGATAACTGTTATCCCTCCTGGGTGACGCCCTTTCGTACTCCTTTTATATTTTGTTTTACTCCAGACCTTAAATCCCGGTATTATCACATTTTTACTAGGCGGCAACCATGTCTCTACTATCCCAATAATCTCACTCTCTCTCATTAAATCTATAAATTCATCATTTCCCAGTTTACTTAGTATACCCTCTATGTTGATTAATCCCACTACCCAGTCTAGTTACTTGTTCATAGGTATATCTGCTGCTACCAGGGCCTCGCTTCTCGTTATTCGTGGTTTTTCTATTTGTATAATAGATCCACTTGGGGAACTAATTATTTCCTCCTCTGACCCTCTAGCTTCCTCTGACCTAGTCAATCCTTTCTTTGCCCATATGTCCTTTAAATTTAACGCTGGCTTACGTTTCTTTTCTTCTTTTCTCCCTGCGGTGTCTTGCTTTCTCTGGATCACATCTCCTTCTTGGGTAGATCTCCTGGGTTGGTGATGTCCGGTTTCTGTCGTCACAACATCCAGTTCGTTGTCCCTGCTTGGTAGGATTGCACACGTACCTGTTGACTCAGGAGTGCTGGCGTCGCTCACTGTACTGCTCTACTTCCGCTTATCTGACGTATCAGGACAATGCCCTAGCTCACGTAGTTGACCAGCTGTCCATGCCCTGCTCCACGAATCGTCTGATATAATAAGTCTGTTTCCACGTATAAAGGCTTTTAGTCCCGAATGCCTAGCTTTTCCTTGATGAAAACGTAGTGTTCGTACATTCTCCATTTCTTCCTTGTCGAGATATTTCTTTATCCATATCTTCGTGCCTTTCAAGTTTCTGGTGTTTTCCAAAATGTTACGGGCCTTCAAACCAGATACCATGCAGACTTTTACTGGTCTTTTTCCCATATTTCTTCCTAATCTGAAGGCGTTATCAATATCACTATCATTGCACTCTATTTTCAAATTCTCTCTGATTAGAGAGAGTACTCTATCTATCAAGTCATTGAAGTTCTCTTTCCCTGGTTCTGCCAATCCGTATATTATTATGTTTTTCTTCCTCTCTTCTTTCGACCGTGTTTCTTCCTTTTCCTCGAGTTTCCTTAATTTTTCTTCTACCTCCAGTGCTTTCTTCTTCAAACCATATATTTCATTTTTGTTTTGTAATACACTCTCTTTAATACCCTTCAGTTCTGTTTGTATAAATGATTTCAAGGAATCATTTTTCTGTTCTAGTAGCATTTCTTTGGTCTTTTCTGTATGGCATTTTTGCATGACCTCTTTAATCTTCTCGATATCGTCCCATGTCAGTCCTGGGCCAGGGTTCATCTCCACTCCGCCAATCACTAATAGTACCATCACTACAACTAATGACACTACTGTATGAGTGATGTTGATATCGTTTTTCACCGTTTGTAACGATTTCTTCCTACATCGGGCCTGCCATCTACCTATAGCACATCTGTATTGTTCAATTGACACTCCCATGCTCGCGCACTCCTGTACTTCCCGCACGTTCAGCACTACGTCCGTTCACCTCGCTAGCTGAATTGCAACTGTATAGTTTAAACAGGTCCAGCCCCGCGGTGTAGGGGGCAACGCGTCTGCCTGTCACCCGGCGACCCCGGGTTCGATTCCCGGACGAGCCAGGGGATTTTACTTGTAAATGATTAATATCCCTGGCCTGGGGACTGGGTGTTTGTGTCGTCCTTAATGTTCCTTTCCTCACATTCAAACCTTTACGCTTCGGGCATTTCCAAAATACACGCAATTTCACAACATATTTATTTAAGAAACAAACTAAAAAGCAGTTAAACAGACTGTAAATAAATGCAGACTTCCACATTCTTTAAACAATGTAGATAACTCAAACCGGAAGCTAGTAAACTCGTGTCCTCATCCCGAGGTGGTGCAGCTCTTTTCAGGCACACCCCCTTTCGAAGTGAGCTGCATGTACCATTTAGACCACATACCAGCCCTCGTGCCACTCTTCAATTTCTGGCAGTACAGGGAATCGAACCCGGACCCCCGAGGACGGCAGCTAATAGTTCTAAACGTCACGCTACGGAGGCGGACAACCGGAAGTTGTCGTGCATGTTAGTAAAGTAGATTGTTGACACATGGTGAATTTCTCATTCTTTATGCAAATACTCAAGAACCTCGTTTATCCGGCCCTCATTAAACTGGATCTCCGGTTTATCCTGATCGAAAATAATAAACATTTATTTTTACTTGTACAGTATTTCTTTTACGGCATCCAATCTTCTTCAATGTTTTTCCCGACAAGGAGAGTTGAGGACAGGAATTGAAAGTAATTCGGCCACGGACTATGAAAGGTCCCGTCCCAGCGTTCGCCTGGAATTAAGGATTGGAAACCCACGCTTTTCTGAATGCAATGCACTATTAATTCACTGATTGTGAGTTCGAAAATGAAACTGGCGCACCATCACAAGAAACAATGATTCATGGAGGGGCAACAACGCAGCTGGACAAACTAATAGTCTGTTCAGAATCTTTGACTGAAACCACACCGGCAGAGCTGTTGTTAGTAAAACGTCTCCGTGATCGTGCTGCGCGCAAACGCTATACAAAAGTAAAGGAGAACAATCTCACACATTATTTTACTGCATGAAACAAAGTCGTAAATCTAAGGAAAGTGTTCTTATATGTTTCTGCACAATTGGAAAAAGGTATTACTGGACAAGTTATGTTAGTGGATTATATAATATGTACTGAATTTGCTTTTTAGTTTTCGGATTATCCGGATTTTTGGTAATCTGGATCAGTTCCGGTCCCACTTAATCCGTATAAACGAGGTTCTTGTGTACAGTTTTTACACTTCAGTATATTCTTCTTCTGCGATCTGTGACACGCAAGTCAGGAGAAATGAAAGTATACGGAACTTACTTGATTTAAAAAAGATTATAAACAGATGGCGCCTTCTAACTTCTTTATCTACATACTTTATGAAAATAAGGGATTTAAAGTATATTTTTACGAAAAAAAATTTTAAAAATATTTGTTTATTTTTCACCAATAGAGCAGAACGTAATCTTAAAAATGATGTCACAATCATTTATTTTCATGAAGTATTAAGAAAGATATGGCGTAGCGACCAAAAGCACCTTTGAGAAATATGATATACTGTATGATACTCTAAGCGAGACACTGTAATGGAAACTGATTATGAAGTAATGTGATGTGAGGATAACTGAGCCTTGTGTCAGTGTACTGTACTGGTACTAATATTTGTAATAAAGTAGGCAAAATCATTCTTCTCAAAAGAGATCATTGAGATTTACTCGTAAAGAAAATTGATAAAGTGAAACTCGAAGAAGACTGTCGTGACACATACACCTTGTCAACGACGGTGTCATTAAGATTGCGATTTAGCTTAAGGGTGGCGGCGAACAGCCTATGTGGACTAAGAGCAGCAAGAATAAATGGGGTGAAATTTCCTCTATGATCTAAATAACGTTTTTCAATGCGATTAATTGTTTGTAAGCATTGCCTTGCCAAGTACAGTATATATTTGGTCAGTTTTATGGACCTGTAGGGTGTCTGGAAAGCATTGTCTAATCCAAGGTGATAGGTCAATTCCCAGCAGTGGAATAATCTTCTTAACCAATGTGATGCATCCTCGAAGTAATTCTCCCACCTGTAGATTCCCACGAGGAAAAATGACTGGTCAATGTTCATTTCTGACTACACAGGTCTGACCTAAAGCAGTGATGATAAGGAATGTGGAAAACCTTTTCCCTCCATAACCTTATTTCACCGATAGTGTGTCAGGAAATGGCTTTCTTTCCTTTCACTGAACCTTAGTTTTCCAACGTACATGAAAAATACTCTTAATTGCTACTGAGAAAGAAAACCAGCTATTCCCTTGTTAAGAAATACACCCATATCAGTTCCAGTTAATAATCGCTCTCAAGTCTTTCGCACACACATGCATCCAGAGCTGAGTGGCTTAGAAGGTAGAGCGTTGGTTTACCGACATCGAGTTGGCGGTGGCATTAGAAAGTGTTCGTCTCGTGTCGTCAGATCTACCAGAACTTTAAACAACTCATATGGGACACAGTTCTAGCACCATAGTGTCTCTGAAGGCAGTAAAAGTATTTGTCGAGGCGTAAACCCCATAACATTACAAGCAAACATATCTTGCATACTGCTTAGTAGCAGTATTTGCCATTCAATCTGCAAGTCTAAGACAACGAACTGGCTCAGTCCGCTGGTATTCGAAGGTGCTCGTGTCGACAGATTTGCTGGCACGTAAAAGAACTCCTGCGGGACTAAATTCCGGCACCTCGGCGTCTCCGAAGTAGTCCCGAAGGGAGCCACAGTTCTCATGACAGAGCTCGGCCTTGATTTAAAATGATAGGTTACAGCTACTAAATTACATTTTTTTCTTGCCATGCGGGCAGTATGCGCCGCGGCCATAGTTAAGAGCCTCTCGAAGGGAGTCTGGCTCCCGAAGGGAGCCACTGTTCTCATGACAGAGCCTGGCTAGGATTTAGAATGATAGGTTACAGCTCTGTGAGCTTGCATCCGGGAGATAGTAGGTTCGAATCCCACTATCGGCAGCCCTGAAGATGGTTTTCCGTGGTTTCCCATTTTCACACCAGGCAAATGCTGGGGCTGTACCTTAATTAAGGCCACGGCCGCTTCCTTCCAATTCCTAGACCTTTCCTATCCCATCGTCGCCATAAGACCTATCTGTGTCGGTGCGACGTAAAGCCCCTAGCAAAAAAAAAAAAAAAAAAGGTTACAGCTACTAAATTACGTATTTTCCTTCCCGTGTTTCTTGCTGTGTTTTTATTCTGCGCGGGTTGGTAATGGAATCAGAGAGTTACGAATTATGGGAATGACGTCATGTCGGCCAATGGCCGTGCTCGTAGCTCGCCGGCTAATGGTCGATGGCGCGTGAGAACTTTCCTTGTGTTATAAAAGTAAATATACATTTTTGGGCGGGCTCAGCGGGTCCCTGGCATTTGCAATGAACACATCTCTCTTCCGAAAGGATTGTAAGGTAATAATTAATTTCGTGTGGCTATTTTTAGCCAAGTGCAGCCCTTGTAAGGCAGACCCTCCGATAAGGGTGGGCGGCATCTGCCATGTGTAGCTAACTATGTTTTATTGTAGTGGTGGATAGTGTTATGTGTGGTGTGTGAGTTGCAGGGATGTTGGGGACAGCACAAACAACCAGCCCCCAAGCCATTGGAATTAACCAATTAAGGTTAAAATCCCCGACCCGGCCGGAATCGAATCCGGTACCCTCTGAACCGAAGGCCAGAACGCTGACCATTCAGCCAACAAATCGGACGGATTGTAAGGTACAATTCATATATATTTCTTCACGAAGTTGTGTGTTATATACTGGAATGCCTAGGGTAGGGCGCTACCTTAAGTTGTTACAATGTAATCTATGTATATATTTATAAAGTAAGTCATGCTTGCTGTCCAGCTATCACAGAATTCTTAAAGATTTCCCAAGCTAGCAAGTTGTTGCTACTGACTATATGAGTAGCACACAAGCAATCATCAGGGAGCTTTATGGATAGTCGTGGTCCTTAGGGCAACATTGCTTGCTGCTATGCAGTTTTGCGTGGGTTTATGTCCGAATAGTCTAAATTTCTTTTACCTTCTAAATGATAGTCGGTAGAGTGCTAGAGGTGATAGTACACATTTCCTAATCATTAAAATGCGTGTCAAAAGCGTGGGTTCTATTCCAAATCTATCCGCGACGCACATATGGAGTAAAGGTATACGACGTTGTTCATGGCGATTCGTCCGTCGAATGAGGATGTTAAGGAGGTTATATTTCTTTTACTTCATAACAACTTGCTACAAAAGTATTTACGCTAAAGTGTGATAATGATTGCCAGTTACTATTCTCACATTGTATCTTATTGAAAAAGAAAGAAACTAACTACTTATTCAGTGAGCGAACAATAAATTGAATTCGTTCGTTCGTAATCTGCTTACACTGCAGGGTTGGTTTTTCCCTCGGACTCAGCGAAGCATCCCACCTCTACCGCCTCAAGGGCAGTGTCCTGGAGCTTCACACCCTGGGTCGGGGGATACAACTGGGGAGGATGACCAGTACCTCGCCCAGGCGGCCTCACCTGCTATACTGAACAGGGGCCTTGTGGGGGATGGAGACTTGGGAAGGGATAGACAAGGAAGAGGGAAGGAAGCGGCCGTGGCCTTAAGTTAGGTACAATTCCGGCCTTTGCCTGGAGGAGAAGTGGGAAACCACGGAAAACCACTTCCAGGATGGCTGAGGATGGAATCGAACTCCTCTCTACTCAGTTGACCTTCCGAGCTTAGTGGACCCCGTTCCAGCCCTCGTAACACGTTTCAAATTTCGTGGCAGAGCCGGGAATCGAACCCGGACCTTGGGGGGTGGCAGCTAATCACACTAACCACTACACCACAGAGACGGTCTGTAAATTGAATTAATAATAAAATTAATGATCTACGTTGGATCAGTGGCATTAATCACGAATATAAGCTTTACTTTCGCCGTAACGCGCATCCTCATAAATAGTACTAGACAAAAAGGATACATAACCTAAATCTTAACTTTTGCGCCCAGGTTACATTTCCAGTGTTTTTATTTTCTATAACAGTTTCAGGTTCGTTATACAGTAAATGAATTTTAACATTCCTTCGTATGTGTATATTTCAGTCCTAATTCTGTTTTTGACCTGAACTTCCACATTCTAGCTTAATAAGAGTCTGATATTGGATTCTAGTAATATAATTTCAAAAGGAACAATTTAAACAAACGAAAACACCAGATAACACGTATACCACAGCGCTAAACTTCACTATATTTTCAGTAACCTTATTACCAACCCATTAAAAAGGTTACTACATCTTCCGCATTACAATACCGTCGTTAAAATCCGTTGGTAGTACGCAAGTAAATATTTAACTTCTAGTTTGCAAAACTGCAGCCTACGTATCTGACTGTTTATCTGACAGTCGTAGTACAGGGCCTAAATCGCGGACCAGGTTACCTGCCAGGTTGAATGGTTCAGACAGTGGAACCACTTGCCATTTTAAACCAAGCTATAGGTTTGGTGGTGGCCCAGCCCAATGATATATTTGTTTTCTATTTGCTTTACGTCGCACCGACACAGACAGGTCTTATGACGAGGATAGGACAGGAAGGAGATAGGAGTGGGAAGGAAGCGGCCGTGGCCTTAATTAGGTACAGCCCCAGCATTTGCCTGGTGTGAAAATGGGAAACCACGGAAAACCATCTTCAGGGCTGCCGACAGTGGGGCTCGAACCCACTATCTCCCGAATACTGGATACTGGCCGCAATTAAGCGACTGCAGCTACCAATGATAATTGAAGGTGTTCAAGTAGGTGGTGGTAGATTTATATTCACATAAAGAAAATCCTTTGGGGCAACATTCCTGCACGTTTGCGTCTGCGAAACCTCAAAGGTACCTATATAAAAGCAGTAACGGTTGTATTATTGAAAAAGAAAGTAAGTTTCCAGAAGGAAACAATAATTTAATTTCATCGACTCCGAATATTTTATAATCATAGTAGTAATAATAATAAAATTAATAATAATAAATAAAATTATATTGGATTATAATAATAGCGCATTATTATTATTATTATTATTATTATTATTATTATTATTATTATTATTATTATTATTATTATTATTATTATTATTATATGCCCACCCCCCCCCAGTCCCGTTTTCCTGATACGGGGTAGGGGATGAGGCAAGATTAATATATATATGGCACAATATTACGCGCGGATGTCCTTCCTAACGCCAAACTCAGTTGATGAGATTATGAAAATAAAATTGTGTAAGAAGGTGTAATGATTAAGCTTTGATCTATAAATAGGACCTGTGCCGGCATTTGCCTGAAATTGAAAATTGGAAACTACACGAAGCCATTTTTAGGACAGGCAACTGTGGGTTTCGAACCCACTCACTTCCCGAATGCAGAGCCTGGCTCCATAGCTGTATCGCGTTAGCATGCTCAGCCAATCCACACGGTATTTGCTATTATTATTATTATTATTATTATTATTATTATTATTATTATTATTATTATTATTATTATTATTATTATTATTATTATTGTTGTTGTTGTCGTTACGGGGCTACCCGTGGATCAGCAGAGGTGAAAGAAGGTGCCGGGATGAATGGGTCTAACTACAAAGTCAAAGTTAATTTAAAATTTTAACAAAGGTTATATTTTCTTGAAACAACAAAATTTAAACAACTTAGTGAAATAACTACCGCACGTAAACTCCGGCTCAGGGACACCTCTGCGGAGTTTCGGACCTGCCTTCGGGCAGAATAACCGTTACCTACCTAGTGAAATAACAATGATATAGCAATTTAGAGACACGACTTAGAACGATCAAAGACTTCAGAATTTTAACACTTTTGGGCTACAAGCCCCTAGTTTTACAATTTTGAGCTTGTAGCTCAACTTTACAAAAGCACCAGTTTGTTCAAAGGGCAGAAATCCCCTAATACCTGGAGCACTTGCTCCCAAAATTGCAATATCAGGCCTTCCAGAGGCAATTTTACAACATTTGAAAAAGAGCTCAAGCTCTCTCAGTTCTCAAGCCTATTCCAGGCAACACAGTATGAAAATCCAATAATCTCTGGCCTTACAAGGCACTAATTACAAAAGCCATCTTATTACACAGAGGTATATAGTACCCAACCTACGGGGCCTTAATGGAAAAGAACAGGTTCAATAAACGGCCCGAGCTAACGGGAATGGAGTCAAAGATTTAGCTCCACAAAAAAATTTTAAAACCTATAGGGCACTTGGCCAACGACACAGGGGCTAATCCCAATCTACTGAGGTAGCGCGGATGGAAATCACTTTAATACATTGCAAAATCAAATGCGGTACCTCAAACCAAGATGAAGGGGAGCTCGAGAGGGTATATCACTCTCTATCCCCGGATTACTGTTAAAGATTTATGAAATTTTCACATGAGCCGAACGGAGAATTATATTTTAAGAAGTTGGTTACATAATAAAGTTTTGAACCTTTCCCTCGGGTTAAACTGCGGAGCTAGCAAAAGTGAAGATGTTAAGTGGCCATGCCTTGTCGGAGTACTGCTGCCTGATGAAAGAGGCACCTCCCGCCTCTTGCTTGACACACACACACACACTTAGTTGGATGTTGATCTAATGGCCAAGAGACGTGAAAATCCGCAGTTTATAAACCCTCGGGGAAAGTTTGAGACCCTTCGTGAATAATCAAACCACACCCTCTCAATTTTATTGGTGAATGCAAAGGTTACACTCAAAACCGAAGAAGAAATGTGGGATTGGTTGAAAATTAATTACAGAAATTCTTGATTGGCTAAATTCAAAACTGGCGGAAAGGAAAGATAAATATTGCCAACCCAAAAATGAATGAACGAAATTTAGTAAAACTTATGAATACAAAGTTTCTTCAAAAAGTTCCTTCGCTTCGCACCAGGGTGCATGATCAAAGTTTGTTAGTAGTGACGTCTATGAGAGAATGTTCAAACTTCTTGACGAATGGAAAACAAGAACAAGTACACTCACTGACAGAGCAAATGCAACACCAAGAAGGAGTGGTTCGAAAGGGATGAAAGTTGGGGAAAAAACAGAGACGGCACAGACGAATAATTGATGTTTATTTCAAACCGATATGCAGGTTACACAATGCGCACGGCATCGACTCAGTAGGATGTAGGACCACCGCGAGCGGCGATGCACGCAGAAACACGTCGAGGTACAGAGTCAATAAGAGTGCGGATGGTGTCCTGAGGGATGGTTCTCCATTCTCTGTCAACCATTTGCCACAGTTGGTCGTCCGTACGAGGCTGGGGCAGAGTTTGCAAACGGCGTCCAATGAGATCCCACACGTGTTCGATTGGTGAGAGATCCGCAGAGTACGCTGGCCACGGAAGCATCCGTACACCTCGTAGAGCCTGTTGGGAGATGCGAGCAGTGTGTGGGCGGGCATTATCCTGCTGAAACAGAGCATTGGGCAGCCCCTGAAGGTACGGGAGTGCCACCGGCCGCAGCACATGCAGCACGTAGCTGTGGGCATTTAACGTGCCTTGAATACGCACTAGAGGTGACGTGGAATCATACGCAATAGCGCCCCAAACCATGATGCGGCGTTGTCTAGCGGTAGGGCGCTCCACAGTTACTGCCGGATTTGACCTTTCTCCACGCCGACGCCACACACGTCTGCGGTGACTATCACTGACAGAACAGAAGCGTGACTCATCGGAGAACACTACGTTCCGCCATTCCCTCATCCAAGTCGCTCTAGCCCGGCACCATGCCAGGCGTGCACGTCTATGCTGTGGAGTCAATGGTAGTCTTCTGAGCGGACGCCGGGAGTGCAGGCCTCCTTCAACCAATCGACGGGAAATTGTTCTGGTCGATATTGGAACAGCCAGGGTGTCTTGCACATGCTGAAGAATGGCAGTTGACGTGGCGTGCGGGGCTGCGACCGCTTGGCGGCGGATGCGCCGATCCTCGTGTGCTGACGTCACTCGGGCTGCGCCTGGACCCCTCGCACGTGCCACATGTCCCTGCGCCAACCATCTTCGCCACAGGCGCTGCACCGTGGACACATCCCTATGGGTATCGGCTGCGATTTGACGAAGCGACCAACCTGCCCTTCTCAGCCCGATCACCATACCCCTCGTAAAGTCGTCTGTCTGCTGGAAATGCCTCCGTTGACGGCGGCCTGGCATTCTTAGCTATACACGTGTCCTGTGGCACACGACAACACGTTCTACAATGACTGTCGGCTGAGAAATCACGGTACGAAGTGGGCCATTCGCCAACGCCGTGTCCCATTTATCGTTCGCTACGTGCGCAGCACAGCGGCGCATTTCACATCATGAGCATACCTCAGTGACGTCAGTCTACCCTGCAATTGGCATAAAGTTCTGACCACTCCTTCTTGGTGTTGCATTTGCTCCGTCAGTCAGTGTAAAAATTCGCACAGTTCACAATAACAAATTTTAGTGGTGCCATCTTCAGAAAACATTTATAAGTTGCTCCAGTTTCAAGTTCACGGTGTCTCCTGTAGAGAAGTACTTTAAGGCGCAAGATTTAAATGTGCGGCGTAGAGGTGTACCCCCGGTGCAATTATTATTATTATTATTATTATTATTATTATTGACCGACTCGTTGGCTGTTCTGGCTCGGGGACTGGGTGTATTTGTCTGTCCCAACACTCTCCCCATCATATTCAGACAAATGCCACACTACTGACCACCAGGGAAACACGCAATAGTGATTACATCCCTCCATGTACGGTATGGTTGGCGGCAGGAAGGGCATCCGGCAGTAAAACGGGGCCAAACCCAAATGTGCGACGCAGTTCGCACCCGCGATGCCAATGGTGTGGGAAAAATTAGTAGCAAAGAGGAAGAAGAAGAAGGAAAATACTTTTTATTTTTATTGTTGTCATAATGATTGTACCGGGAGGTACCGCTCTACCCCTTGCATGTAAATGAAGCGCCTTGAAGAAAGCTATCTAACACACAAAGTGTGCAACAACTATTTCAAGAAGTTTGGACTTTTCTCCATAGGTGTGTCTATTAAAAACTGCTCTCATGCACTCTGGTGTAAAATGGAACAACTAAAAGTTTAATGAAATTTTGTATTTATAGGTTTTCTTAATTGAACTGATTTTTCTTTGTTTTTGATACTTCAGAGGTTGCCACACTTCTAACTCATCCCACCAGCTATGGAGTCTGGCCAATCAGATATATTGTGTATTTATTTTTCAGTCAATTATATTTATCTTGTACCTATTTTATCTGCCAATAAAGAGGGGTGTGTGCCTAGTTTTAGCCCAGAACCCTCTCGAAACTTTGTCTCGGCTACAAAAGCTGACGCATTTTCGACCTAACTTATATTATTTATCGCCAAGCTTTCTGAGTGTTGTGTTTATTGAGGAAGCGGGGGCCTCACTCGTCGGCAAGCAGTACGTCAGCTTAAGGTATGGCCACCATTTTCCTACAACCTAGTTAGAGTCCTTGCAAGCTAACTCGAGGAGAAGGTTTCCAATCCTTAATAATGTAAATTTAAAATTCTGAAAATGTGAATTTATCCTTCTTCTCATGTAAGATTTCAACAAGTCTATAGCACTTAACTATAAACCGGGGATAGAGAGTGCGTTACCCTCTCGAATTCCACTTCAGTTCAATCTTGAGGTGACTGTGATATTGTAACTGTTTTCGCTATTGTAATGTATAACTTAACTTGTCGATCTAGCCACCTCAGTAGTTTGGGATTAGCCTCTGTATCGTCGGGACACAAGCCCAAGTAGGGTTTTAATGTTTGATTAAAGGAGCGCATGTTTCCGCCTCCATAAATTTTTGATTTCTGGGCCAGTAATTGACCCGTTGTTTTCCACAAAGGCCAGGTAGAATGGGTACTGTATACCCCTGGATTATTTCTTCCGTGTAAACTTAAAAGACAACTAATACGGTCTTGTAAATTGTAGGTTTTGCCTAGAGAGACCTAAAGGTGTAAATCTTATTGAGCAAAGATGTTCTGGTCACAAATGTAAAAGTTATAAAGGTTTGGAACGCACTTCCTAGGTAAAATTCTAGAGTAAAGATGCCCTCCCTATTAATATAGTAGATGTGTATGTAAACACGGAATGGTGTCTCTGGAAGGCCGTAACTTGTAACATTTTGAGCAATGGTGCTCTTGCATATGGTGTATTTTGAATATCCGGTAACAGAAATTGGGAGGTTGGTCTCCTTAACTATTGGGTGAATGAAACCCTAGCGCTCGAGTATCGTTGTAAAGTTGAGGGCTTTAAGCTCTGCTTGTTAAGGGACTATTTAGAGTTTTTTTTGGGGGGGGGGGTTTCTACCTTGTACCTGATATCTTGTTCTGTCGTCAAGCGAGTTGTTGTGTTAAAAGAAATATGACCTTAATATTTAAAGTTTAAAATTAATCTTTTGATTTTGCCCACACCTTCCTTCATCTCTCTGTTCCACGCAAACACGGTGGCAATTGTAATAACATTTATAATTTCATTCTGCTAGTTGTTTAACGTCGCACTAACCCATCGAAGGTTTTCAGCGACGGAACTGTGGGAAAGGGTTAGGATTAGCGGGCTTGGCCTTAATTATAGTCCTAGTATTTGCCTAGTGTGAAACTGAGGAACCACGGAAAACCATCTTGAGAGCTGTTGACAGTAGGATTTAAACCCACCAGCTCCCGATTTCAAGCACAGAGCTACGCGATTCTAACCCTGCGAGACATTCGTTCGGTTCATTCTTCTTATTCTTCTTTTCCTACCGCTTTTTCCCACACCTGGGGGTCGCACATGTGGATTTGGCCTTGCTTTACGGCCGGATGCCCTTCCTGACGCCAACCCTATATAGAGGGATGTAATCACTATTGCGTGTTTCTGTGGTGGTTGGTAGTGTAGTATGTTGTCTGAATATGATGAGAAGAGTGTTGGGATGGACACAAACACCCAGTTCCTGGGCCAGAAGAATTAATCAGAAGCGATTAAAATCCCCGACCTTGCCGGAAATCGAAGCCGGGACCCTCTGAACCGATGGCCAGTACGCTGACCATTCAGCCAACGTGTCGGACTAAACTCGTTCGGCTTATATTATTATTATTATTATTATTATTATTATTATTATTATTATTATTATTATTATTATTATTATTATTATTATTATTAGTGTTATTATCGTCATGTTACCATCCATGAAGTCGGTTGTAACTGAGGAAGATAGCATTCTAATCCTGTTTTGTGGGTTAGAACGTAATTCAGTCATCCTCCTGAGTTGAGATGAGGAGCAGTCTGGTGTGATTCTGATAATGTATGGCATGCCCAATGAAGGAAATATTGTTCTCATTCATACTGTACGAATTGTGAATTTGGTCTAGAGCCTTCTATTAATGATCAAATTTGAGGTTTTCTGTTTAGAGGATCCCATTGATATTAATAGCACCCCATGCCGTTCGCCAAATTTTCTCTCACCTGTCAAATGAAAGTGGGATTCAGTTATTCCCATAGGTCCGAGGCTTGCTTGGAATGTTTTTAGTGGACTCGGTAAAAATTCTGTGAAGCATGATGCTACCCAACTTAAAATAATCCCAGTGTGAAGCACCTCTCTATCCGGTTAGGGACACGCTGTGTATTGTATAGTCCTCAACCCTGAGGACAAGAATGGCCATGACGCGGAATATGTCCGAGATGCCCACTCACATAGGCTACCATAGCAGCTTGTATCCTGGCACTCAGGAGCACTTCCTAGGCCACTGTGCTGTTGCACTTGGTTCACGAACCAGGACGTGACTACAGTCACAACGAACTACATAAATAAATAAATAAATAAATAAATAAATAAATAAATAAATAAATAAATAAATAAATAAATAAATAAATAAATAAATAAATAAATAAATAAATAAATAAATACTACTTGGGGTCCACCTCTGTGTGTAGTGGTTAGTGGGATTAGCTGCCACCCTCAGAGGTCCGGGTTCGATTCCCGGCTCTGCCACGAAATTTGAAAAGTTTTACGAGGGCTGGAACGGGGTCCTCTCAGCCTCGGGAGGTCAGCTGAGTAGAGGTGGGTTCGATTACCACCTCAGCCATCCTGGAAGTCGTTTTCCGTGGTTTCCCACTTCTCCTCCAAGCAAATGCCGGGATGGCACCTAACTGAACGCCACGGCCGCTTCCTTCCCTCTTCATTGCCTGTCCCATCCAACCTTCCCATCCCTCCACTAGGTCCCTCTTCAGCATAGCAGGTGAGGCGGCCTGGGCGAGGTACTGGTCATTCTCTCCAGCTGTATCCCCCCGACTTAAAGTCTCCAGCTCAAGGACACTGCACTTGAGGCGGTAAAGGTGGGATCCCTCGCTGAGTCCGAGGGAAAAACCGACCGTGGAGGGTAAACAGTTTAAGAGGAAGAAGTAGAAGAAGAAGAAATACTACTTAGCCTTATTTCTTAATTATTTGCCGAAGTGAGGAAACTTCTACCTTTTGAAATCTAATTTTTTATGTTCAAACGAGATCGATAACTCCTATATCTATAGTACAAATAGCAGTCGAATTGTTGCAGCTGTGTCGATAACACCGTCCTGAAATTAGACACAGAAATGTACAGTTCTCTCAGCGTGTGTGTGAGATGTCAAGAAATCCACTACATTGCCAAAGGGGAAAACATTCTGCACATGAGATCCACCAGTCAGTCTTCACTTGTACTCTATCTCATGTACCAAATGTTAGTTCGTAGTAAAATTTCCATTTTAGGGGATCGTGTTATTAAAATGACTACGGAGTTGGAGTATTTCTTCTTTGAAGTTATGTAATTACAAACCATGTATTTTTTGAACTCTTGAGTTTTAATTTTTCGTCCATAGGTAACTCACTGGATAGCGGAATGAGAATGAATATAGAGCGTATGTTTATCCAGTTATGTATATATGTGTTGATAATGGCGGGAATACTGATAATGTTGTAGAACGAGCAGGTCCTACATCTCGAGCTATACAGGCGGCTAGTCACGTTCGCTCCTCAGCGCGTGCTAAGAAATGAAACAAAAACTCAACAATAAATAAAATGAAAAGCAGCAACAAGCCAGCTAAGAAATAAAAAACTTCAAATCTTGACAAGAAAAATTATAGACTGGTATGTGCGTATCATAAGAATTTAGTCCTGTTTCGAATCGTAAATCTTGAGCGCTGTTCAACGTTTTGGAAGTTAGAATATAAATAGGCCTTTAATGGTGTTCGAAACAATCGGCTAGGAGCTTGAGGCGGACGTTGCGTACGATGATTAGACCAAGTTACTGACAGGTAACCATTAAGAGCAGATTGATGTGCAGGAAGAAAGGCAGACAGGAAGGAAACTCTCTTAAACCGCAGAGAATTCTCTCTTCCTGGTTTTAATCACGATATGGTAATGGCAGTAGCAGCAACTTGAGGACTACCACAATGTAATTTTACACCGTGAGCTTCATGTTTTCTTGTCTATTTCTTTCTCAGTCGTTTTATATTGCCCGTACTTACGTCAACGTTTCGTTAATGTTTCTCTTTTTCTTTTACCTCCACTTGACATTCTACTGCTTCCTTCACATTCCTTCATCTTTCTTGCTAGTAAATTTCCCGGTGACATATATGAGCAGGTTACTTCTAACAGTGAATATCATAGAAATCTATATTGATATGTTGTATTTATATACTTACAGCAGCCTACTCTCTTCCTTTCTTAATCTGTTTACCCTCCAGGGTCGGTTTTTCCCTCGGACTCCGCGAGGGATCCCACCTCTACCGCCTCAAGGGCAGTGTTCTGGAGCTTCAGACTCTGGGTCGGGGGATACAACTAGGGAGGGTGACCAGTACCTCGCCTAGGTGGCCTCACCTGCTATGCTGAACAGGGGCCTTGCGGGGGGATGGGAAGATTGGAAGGGATAGACAAGGAAGAGGGAAGGAAGCGGCGTGGCCTTAAGTTATGTACCATCCAGGCATTTGCCTGTAAGAGAAGTGGGGAAACCACGGAAAACCACTTCCAGAATGGCTGAGGTGGGAATCGAACCAATCTCTACTCAGCTGACCTCCCGAGGCTGACTTGACCCATTTCCAGCCCTCGTACCACTTTTCAAATTTAGTGGCATAGCCGATAATCGAACCCGGGCCTCCGGGGGTGGCAGCTAATCACACTAACCACTACACCACAGAGGCGGACGAAGATATTAACCACTTGAAATAAGAAGAATGTAATTTCACTTCACTTCCAAATGAGTCCAACCGCTCTTTACGTAATACAACGGATATTTACAACCCTAACCTAACCTAACCCTAAACTCAGACCGTTAAGGTGCTGATTTTCTGAGTCCAACTTGGCAGGTTCGATCCTGGCTCGGTCTGGTGATATTTGAAGGTGCACAAATACATCAGCTTCATGTCAGTAGATTTATTGGCACGTAAAAGAACGCCTGCGGGTCTAAATTCGGGCACCTCGGCGTCTCCGCAAACCGTAAAAGTAGTTAGTGGGAAAAAACGCAAATAACATGATTCTTGTTACTGTTACAACCCTAACCATCAATAAACATCGTAAAGACCAATGATAACATGAAAATAACATGGAATACGACAATCACTCAAATAACCGTATACTGGTGGTCAGTGATAGGAACTATTAGATGGAATTGTATGTGCGGTAAGAATGAATAAGTCGAAGCAGGTTACGCAATGCTAGATCAGAATGTTTACTCCAACTGACTCGCATTCGTACACCATTCATACTTCCATGAAATACTCAAAACACTAGCAACGTAGTTCACGCTTACAACACAATGATCTCTTGAATAAATTAATCCCAATAATAATGTATATTCATAATATATATATAATATTCATAAACTAAGAATATGACTGGCTCAGTTCTACCTAGTATATGTCAAACTAATGTGAATGAAAACCAAATAAATATATCATTACACAAGTGGCATCACAAAATAATCACTAGTCAATCTGTAATCGACCTTCATTACAACCGGTCACTTGTGGGGATCCACTCTTCCTACATCGCTGGTGGTTACTTTTGAAAATGCTAAATATGAAATAAAAATTCCACTAGATCCATCTCAAAATAATTTTTACTCCACACGGACAAACCCGCGGGCGTTCCCAAACAAAATACTGAACTCATCATGATGTAGTTAATGTAAGTAAACTTAACATAGTATCAGTCAACCAATTTTCCAATATACTCTCAAAATCCAAATCACTGAGGCGTAAGAGTAACCTACCTTTGCAAAGCTTTATTTAGAATCTTGGGATGAAAATGTACCCTTTAACCTCATTGACCTAATTATGCAATATAAATTGGGGTGACCGCTTCACAAAATCATCCCAGACACCCCAACATCTACGTGTGCTCTCACGGATTTCCACGGATAAGATTCCAAAAGTTCACGGCACGTCAACACAACAGTGGGGGTTCAAATCTGGCTACATCCTGTACCAAAACTCGAGCACATATTAAAACTCAACCGGGGCGATCACGGACTATCTGGTCAAAATTCACTCACTTCAGCAAGAGCTATGTCTGAAATTACAAGCCCACAATTAAGTGATACTGCCGCCCACTCCAAAATTTGATGACTTTAAATTCCAACATTTTCACTTAGACTTGGTCCTCAAGTCCATCCCAAAATGAGGAGCTTGCAATGAAAAGGCGTTTTCTCCTCCCCCAACAAAAAATGAGTTCCGCACATCACTGTCTTTGTCTTGTTAATAGCTATCATGGTTTTACATTTTTTTCGTTCAAAAGATGTTTTGTCCCATTAACTCTGGAGGTTAAAAATCACAGTTTCAAACAAAAAGGTTTCACTCCATACCCTGCTTTAGAACAAATGTTATTTTCTCCCTTTAACCAATCATCTGCTGCTTAGGCTGGCATCTGATTGGTCGGTCATTTTGTTTGCATTTTTAGGAGGTTATGAGGCTAGAATCGTGTTGTTTGTAGTAATATTAGTGAAGATGTGTTGTCTGTAATCACAAGTAAAGGAGTGGAATATGTAACTAAATAAGAATCCGGCCCTACTTATCAGTTTTGATCCAACAAGATACCTGTTGCCAGCTGGATCACCTGAGGAAAGTCATTTTCCATACCACTGATACACTCATTTTCCATACCACTGATACGCTCAAAGAAAAAAGGTGGTTTCTCCTTGCTTACCTGATCCAAGTGACAGTGAACAAAAAATATCCATTGCATCCACCCTCAGGGGCCGTTTTCCTCCCTAAGACATGAGAGTGCCCTGACTCAGTCAAAGACCAAGGGCTTAATTCAGTATATAAAGAAAAATACATTGTTCGCATAATATGATAATCCACACAGCGAGACGCCAGTGGTTTTCTCCTGGTATAAAACAATTGTGGCTCATCATTGTGAGTATGCAAGTGAAGATGAGGACACCTGTGACTGTCTATAGGTTGACGTTGGGTTAAAGCTGTACCGGTAGTTCATTTAAAAAGGTACCCGTACTATTCATAATATGGCTGTATAAACATTGTTCTTGTTTTGGTATCAGTCATACAATTTCACAATTTATATTTTTACGTAAAAGTTTAAGATGTATTCATATAGGCTAATAAATATTCGTAACTCAGTTTTCAAGCATTTTGGAATCATTCAATTAAAAATGAGTTTTTTCCACTTCACTTTCAATCAAAAGGTAATTCCTCTGCTCTTTTCAATAATGTTTTCTACAAAGTTTTCAGTTAAATTACAAGAAATACTCCTGTTCTCGATTTATTTCAACATGTTAAAATGTAAATATATCGATGGCTTTCTTTTAAAACCTCGTATGTCCAAATGTTCTTCCTACCCATTATATTCCTTAAGACTGGTCACGCCTCCCGGTCATATATTTGTATGCAGTCCATCAGAATAATTTTCGCTGTGTTCAGTTTCCTTTGCCAACGTCTAAAGGAAAATGGACCTTACCGTACCGTATTGTAGGGATGTTGATTGCACGGTGAATTTACACACTCCTACAGTATAATGTATTTAAGGTTCATTTTCCTTTACAGATTGGCAGAGGAAAATGACCATAACGAAAATTATTCTTTTGGACTGCATATAAATATGGGACGGGGAGGCGTGACCAGTCTTAAGGAATATAATGGATAGGAAGAGTATTCGGACTTACGAGGTTTTTAAAGAAAGCCATCGATATGTTAACATAAATCAGATGTTAAAATAATTTTGCATTTATCATAGTTCTTCCAAGAAATATAAGTTTTTCTAATTTTCTGAAAAAAAGTTATTTAGCGGAGAAAACGCCTTTTGATGGTTAGCTCCTCAAACACTCTCAAATTACATCAATTCGAAACTATAAATTCTGAATTCCTTATTACCCACCTTCTTAAGGATTCTTCAGTTATTTACGGCACACAATACATTCTTAATATTAGCGTAATTGATTATTAATTTCGAATTAACTTTGGACACAATCAATAAGAACGAAATAAAAAATTTGTACATATCTGCTTTCAAGTTTGTATCTGCACTGCAAGTACAATAATAGTACGCGAGTTTACTCTATTAGGTCTGATGTCGATGTGAAAGAGTGTGGAGTGTTGTGTTTCCGAGTGAAGGATTCTTTTCTCTAAATAATATTTGTAACTGTCCGATGTATTTTGTGGGGGATGGAGATGTTATGTTTGGTCCAGGTATTTGTGAAACGCTGCGACTCAATTAGTGAGATATGTTCCAGGTAGATATTCCTGAGGTTTTATGCGTAAAATTACCCGAGAGAAAATTGTCAAGAAAGTGTGTTTTAAAATGTGGTGAAGTCTAGAGACTGGATTTGTTTTAGTGGGACGGTAAGACCAGAGGGACCGTTTGTTCATCTAGTAACTCCAAGTAATACCAGCAAGTCCGTCTCTGTGGTGTAGTGGTTGGCGTGATTAGCTGCCACCCCCGGAGGCCCGGGTTCGATTCCCGGCTCTGCCACGAAATTTGAAAAGTGGTATGAGGGCTGGAACGGGGTCCACTCAGCCTCGGGAGGTCAACTGAGTCAGCTGAGTAGAGGTGGGTTCGATTCCCACCTCAGCCATCCTGGAAGTGGTTTTCCGTGGTTTCCCACTTCTCCTCCAGGCAAATGCCGGGATGGTTCCTAACATAAATCCACAGCCGCTTTCTTCCCTCTTCCTTGCCTATCACCTCCAATCTTCCCATCCCTCCACAAGGTCCCTGTTCAGCATAGCAGGTGAGGCCGCCTGGACGAGGTACTGGTCATTCTCCCCAGTTGTATCCCCGACCAAGAGTCTGAAGCTCCAGGACACTGCCCGTGAGGCGGTAGAGGTGGGATCCCTCGCTGTGTGTCCGAGGGAAAAGTCGACCCTGGAGGGTAAACAGATGATGACTATGATGATGAATACCAGCAAACGTGTATTATATTAAACAGATCTCATTACACTTAAGTTCATTGTTGGTAGCAATAAATGTTGACCGATAAATTGTTAGGTATTTCATAGTTATTTGGACATAGATTGTGATGTGATTAAAAGCTGTCTGAGAGGAGATTGTTTGCTCACGTATAAGCCAGGTAGTCACCTTTTTTTGGCCTGAGTTGACAGGTGTTGGCATTCATACAAATGAAGCTCTTCTTCGGAAACGATGTAACAAGGGAGTGTAATAACTCTCTACTACTTCTTCTTTATCTACCGCTTTTCCCACACCTGTGGGTTCAGGGATGCTTTTGTCACACATGTGGATTTAGCTCTGTTTTAAAGGCGTGTAATAACCTTATTGATTGTTCTAGTAATTGGAGGTTATTTGAACTTTGTCCGATTCTTAGGCTGAATGGTCAGCGTACTGGCCTTTGGCTTAGAGGGTCCCGGGTTCGATTCCCGGCCGGGTCGGGGATTTTAACCTTCATTGGTTAATTCCAATGGCCCGGGGGCTGGGTGTTAGTGCTGTCCCCAACATCCCTGCAACTCACACACCACACATAACACTTTTTTGGTTGCTATTTGCTTTACGTCGCACCGATACAGATATGTCTTACGGCGACGATGGGATAGGAAAGGCCTAGGAATTGGAAGGAAGCGGCCGTGGCCTTAAGTAAGGTACAGCCCCGGCATTTGCCTGGTGTGAAAATGGGAAACCACGGAAAACCATCTTCAGGGCTGCCGACAGTGGGGCTCGAACCCACAATCTCCCGATTACTGACACATAACACTATCCTTCACCACAATAACACGCAGTTACCTACACATGGCAGATGCCACCCACCCTCATCAGAGGGTCTGCCTTACAAGGGCTGCACTCGGCTAGAAATAGCCACACGAAATTATTATTATTATTATTATTATTGTTATTATTTGAACTTCCATTTCTATCTCATAGGCAAAAGGTAGATTGAATTTTCAGTAACAATTTCGAGCATTTGAGATAGTGAAGTTTAGTATTCCAGTTTCGATGTTTTCATAAAACAGTGATCTCATTGAGCATTGAATTTATTTTGGTGGAAGTTAAGAGGATGTCTTTAGATATTTAGGATCTACATTTCTTTGCCATGTTCAAAATGTGTGAAATCTATCTAGATGATAAGGACTGTCGGCGGTGTGTCATTGAGTGGGACCATAGATTAGTGCTTGAAATGTGTTTCTGAGAAAGGCTTCGTGGGATAGCCAGGCCATTCTAGTACCGGTGAACTAATGTCACTGGCCTACTCCTCCTTTATGAGAGTTTAGTTTCCTAGTTTGGCACAGCGAGTCTGTACCACATCGAATTCCATAGGACGTAGTAGCACTCTACCATTAGTCCACGGGATACCAATGGTTTATAGCCACGCTGTACATAATGTAATTGTGATTTTCATGTTTATAATCTCAGTAGGGTTATTTAAGCGGATGCATTTAAACTGCGTGACCTGGTTGTATTTAAGGGCTACCCATGTTTTGAGTTGACTGTCATATTTCATTTTAAGGGTTTTATTTAACGGTATAACAGATGATAACATGGTTAAAATTATAGTAACGTACAGGATTTATTTTCACAAGTCTTCGTGGATATATTCCAATAACTGATTCAAAACAAACTAAATGTATGACGACAGAATAAGGTTAAGTTCAAATAACTGTCCGAGATATTTAACCAATATTCTGAAAACCACTTACCCGTATTTAATCCGGGATTGTGTTTCTTTGCCCATCATATCTTAGTCTGAATATGTATTCAACATTTTTAAATTAAATTATAATCGACATGCGTGTGTTCAATAGAAGCAAAGTACTAAATTGGAAGTTGACCTGGAAGCAATGTTGTTGGTTTGTAAATTAATTTCATTAATTTAATTTAAATACTGATATTTTACTTTGAACATTTAGTGTTTGTAAATGCAGTGTTGAGTTTAAAATTATGTTATTAATTCGTTGGCATTCGAAATGCGTGGAAATTCACCGAGCTTACCATGCCGTACTCTTCAGTTGAAGACCACTTTAGCCATCAGCCACGTTCACTTAACATTAACTTCAGTGAAGGAGCACTTTGGCCATCAGCTATGTTTACTTAACCTTAACTTTAACTTCAGTGAATGATAGTGATCGCTCCAGAATGCGAATTGTGGGTTACTCAGATTCAATTAAGGGTCCAGATAACTAACTCGTCCTACGTTTATTGTCAGTGAAATTAATGGCATGGCGTATGGCTTTTAGTGCAGGGAGTGTCCGAGGACATGTTCGGCTCGCCAGGCACAGATCTTTTGATTTGACTCTCTTAGGCGACCTGCGCGTCATGATGAGGATGAAATGATGATGAAGACGACACATACACCCATCCCCCGTGCCAGTGAAATTAACCAATGACGGTTAAAATTCCAGACCCTGCCGGGAACCGAACCCAGGGCCCCTGTGGCCAAAGGCCAACACGCTAACCTTTTATCCATGGAGCCAGACGATTGTCAGTTGGTGGGCAGCCTTAATTATAGAGAAGGTCTGCAGATCAGTTCCTGATATTTAGACTTTCCAGAAATCGGAAGCTTAATACACAGTTGTTTGATGGAACCGAATATATATACGTCCATGTTATTATTAATGTTGTTTTTGTACTCGTGGAGTCGTAAAGTTGGTTCCCTTTTAAATAGCCCCTCAGGATTTTTCTACTAAACATTGTCATTCCGAAATCGTTCAGCCTCAGCGTTATGTTAACGTAATCGGCCACAGTTCCTATTTATTCTTGGGCACATTTCTAATATACACCCGCCTTCGTATTTCGTTTAATTGTTTTGAACGAATAAACATAATTAGATTATATTAGCCTTTCTTCTTCAAGTAATTATGTCTTCATTGACATCCGGTACTCATGTCAGCAAGTGAAGAAGAGCCATTAACTAACACCCCCTGAGACACAGTAATCTACATTTTCATGATGAAGACCTAGAACAGGAAAGTAACACACTACTGGCTAATAAATTGTTCAGTATGTATGGTTGTTTATCAGTTTTACTGTTCATTTCCTTGTAGCAGTTGACAGAAGAATCGGAAATCCGTTGAATATACAACCGATGAGATTTAATTACGTTTAGAGGTAAAAATGATCTAGAGGTCCTTCACATTTGAGCATCAAACAATATTGGGAGCCAAATGGACTTTTCTCTCCCCTTCAAATTCCGTTGACCTCTGCCATATTAGAATATCCCTTGTCCAGATCTAGAGTCCCCATTCTGTCACTGAGGCACACAGGGAGCTGCCTAAGGTCATAATTCTTTTAAGGTTCGTGAAATTTTAGTTTGCTAGTATACTGCGTCGGTATAATTCCCGCAATTCTTAAGCCATGTAGGAGACTTGCAATTCATGGTCAACATCCTTATAAGTTCAAAATATGTCTGAGAATATGATTGATTGATTGTTGATTGATATTGAGCCAACCAGGTGAGAGGTTACTATATTAACTTAGGGTTGTAGTTTTTAGGTCGTTTTCGGGTGATAATGGGCTCGAACCCCACTGTCGGTAGCCTATGGAGATGGCTTTACGTAGTTTCCCATATTCACACCAGGCAAATGCCGGAGATTCACCTAAATAAAGACCACGATCGCTTCCTTTCTAATCTTAGACTTATCCTGTTCCTTAGTCACCATAAGACCCGCGTGGGTCGGTGCAACGTAAATACAAGTGGCAAAAGAAAGTAAGCTGCTATCTTATATTCTACATAAAGATTGTGGGTTTATAAATATTGAACATACATTTAATTGTGGACACAAGCAAGCGTGCTACTTTACTAGTTGTTAAATATATTGACAAAATCATGGGACATACATGATATAAGGAAACGTGCAAGTTTGTTGGTTGTTAAATCTATTGATACAATTTTTGGACCTACATCTTCACTACAATCTAACTCACGTAAATGTGGCCTTCATTTCAGTAACACTCTGTATTCATATACGATATATAATATTTTAATTCATTATTCAGGTTTCTTAATTTTGTTGCCAGTTGCTGATGTTGATGGTGACAACTCATGATTCAAAACATTCCCCTTTCTCTTCTATAATCCTCTGCACCTGCCTCGGATATTAAAGCATACACAATCCTTCCAGTGTAAAGGAGTGCACGTTATTTTAAGGTAAATAGTTCTTTTCCGAAAATAATCCTTTCATGTGATGTAACACGTTTACGGCACTGCCTGTGCAGTCGCACTTTTTCCTCTGATGGGCTGGCTGACGGCAATGCACCTTCCATAAGCAAGCGAACACCAGCTTTAAGGCTCCACAAAAGAAAACTGTTATTTCCAACAGAAAATACGGCGCTGCAAAGAATCATAAAATGGAAGGGTGAGAGGAGCAGGGTACGGGACGGATTCATTCATGTGGTAATTCGGTTTGTGAACATGAGCAAGACGAAAAAATACTTGTCAAATAAAGCAGATATTTCTTTAAGCCTCCTGCTCAGTATGTTCAAGCAATATTTTGTCAGTGCCCACACCAGCTAGAAGTGCCCAATATTGTTTCTTTTGTAGCTCACTGGCCAGTTTCCGCAACCTGCCTCCCGACTATTTCGCATTGAACTGGAGAAATGGGATATTTCTTTCTCTTTATAGGTGTAAAGTGATTGAATCACTTCAAAGTCAACAAAGATTATGTATGACATTGCTACCGTTGTTTCCATATTTCTATTAATGTGAATTATATGGCGAAATATCAAATAACTTTCCTTTGAATCGGAAGGTGACAGATAATGCCATAACTATCAAAACACTAAAGATTTTATACATGATATAATTACAAAAATTTGGTAACCATTTGGAGCGGGTACCCCACGTGCTTTAGCTAGATTAGAAGTGGAAAATAAATAATATTATTGGCTCTCATCACACAAATTACTTTAACGCTTAAGGGAGACATCAATACACAATAAATTTGCCCTGAACCAGTTCATTTATGTGCCAGTAAATATGAGGACACGAAGCTGATGTATTTGAACGCCTTCAAATAACATCGGACTGAGCCGGAATCAAACCCGTCCACCTGGTCCCAAAAGGAGCCGTTCTCGTCTGAGCCGCTAAGTGTGGCTAGACGGAAAGCTTAGTTTAAGTCCTGCTGGGAGCGAAGGCGTTTGAACTACACCATGTCGTCTAGTGCTGTCTAGAAGTAGTTCATAACTTTCGTTGGTCTACCATAGTTTCATCGTTAGATTTGAGGAAATGAATAAATATGACTGAGGTATCAGTGATGCGTCTAACATCATTCCATATGCATACATTCCCTGTCATAAACGGTGCATAAATGTGGCAGATGGGGTCGTGTAGTAGGAAAATATTAGTGGGATTAGCAAACAAATAAGAGAGACACAAGGGTGGCTCAGTGAGTTAAGGAACTAGAAACTACCGTGCAGTGTCCTCGTTTGTTAATGTTATAAGTTTAATTATGACCTACAAATAATGCCTTATCGACGTAAATATAATCTAACTATTGAGAATGTACGGTTTTCGTATTCGTCAAGAACAAGCCAATGGACAGCAATAATCGTAAGTTATTTCCATTAAGACATTTTGCTAGTGGCTTTACGTCGCACCGACACACATGGGTCTTATGGCGACGATGGGATGGAAAGGCCTAGGAGTTGGAAGGAAGCGTCCGTGGCCTTAATTAAGGTACAGCCCCAGCATTTGCCCCGTGTGGAAATGGGAAACCACGAAAAATAATCTTCAGGGCTCCCGACAGTGGGATTCGAACCCACCATCTCCAGGATGCCAGCTCGCAGCCGCGCGCCCCTAACAACACGGCCAACTCCTCTGGTCCCATTAAAACAAACATCAGCGATATCTACCCTCCAATATATATTCGTCCGCATGCAATAATTCAAATATTACAGGCTAGCCCTCAGTCCATCAAAGGCAGACACCGACATCATATGGTGCAGGCAGTGTGTTATTGTTTTTGTAAGGCGTCAGGTAGATGAGACGGAAAAAGCAAGGAAACAACAGAAAAGGAACGCTGGATTGCCGTACATCAATTGAAAGCAGGTAAGTCTTATAAATACATCAGTGAACTTCTCTGCAGAACAATTACAACAGTAAGAAACTTAATATGCAGGTTTTCTAAAACACAAAAGTACCAAAATGCTCCCCGAAAAGGCCGTCCATTTACCTCGACTGAGAAGGAAAATCGGCTAAATGTCCGTCAAGTTAAAAAGGATCCAAATTTGAGTGCCACGAAACTAAATATTCAGGTAGCAATTGAATTAAGAAATGTTGTTTTAAAAGAATGCTGTAAGGAATGTTCTCTACTCAACTGGCTTTCATGGACAAACAGCCGGTAGAAAGCCATACATTAACAAAGAGAATAGAAAGAAGTACACTTGAGAAACCTACAAAAATATGGACTTCAAATTGTGGAAAAGTTCGTCTTCACAGACGAAACTAAATTTAATATTTTGGAGTCGGATGGGAGAGTGACGGTTTGGAGACAATAGAACAGTGGGAAGGAAGATCGGAACTTGACTGCTACTATCAAACACGGGGGGCTCCATACAATTATGGGGGTGCATGAGTGTGAGTGGTGTTTGGGACGTGCATCCAATTGAAGGTATCTCGGAACACCGTGGACATATTCAGATTCTAAAGGACCATCTTGTCAGAAGTGTAGAAGTTATGGGCCTGACAGTGGAATACATTTTCACCCATGACAACGACCCTAAACACAGGCTGTGGCTTCTTTATAACAGACCACATTAAATGCAAACCCCACCTCAGTCACCGGAACTCAATCCTATTCAGTATTTATGAGATAATTTCGAACGAAACATACAAAAGAGACCTATTTCCAACCAGAATGATTTGCAGGCATAATTATATGATGAGTGGAAGAATATTCCAAAGACCATGACTGAAAAGTTGGAGAAGTCCATGCCCCGACGACTGGCAGAGAATACTAAATATAAAAGGTAGCCAAACAAAGTAGTGGACCTCAAACGCAACGTCGAAATTGCCAGAAGACGGCACGGACGAATACTTCTTGGAGACCACTTTACGATCTGTTGTGTTGTTTTAAACTGTTTTGTCAATTAACGGGGACAATTAAGCTGTATTTGGTTTTGGCTACTATACGTTATACATATAAGCAATGTACAGGTCACTGTCTGAATTTACGGCTTTATTTCACTTGCACTGTTTCCTATCCGAGCGACGAATACTTTCTGGAGCCAATGTACACCATTACTCATTTACACATAACGCCAGTTAAATGACATTCAGGATTTCCATGATATTCGATTATATAACTGTTAGAGATCCAACCTGTCTTCGAAATGAACTTACAGGCTACATCAGGATTCTTCAAATGGCCGATCCGCTCCGGATCTGGAACCCGATGCCTCTTATCCTGGACCTGCACAGTTAATAAGACACCAAGAGTAAGAAAGAATGGGAAAATCATTACAATTCTAAACAGTAGAAATATCTTCGAGATTAATGTACGACTTATATGTTCGCTGTTCTAAAACAATTCTTCTTCCACAAATGGCAGTGCCGAATTTCGAAGAGTGAACAGTTTTCCACTTTTATCTGCAGATGCTAGAGATTGTTTATTTTGATTTTTCTCAAGTCTTCGGCTTCTTTTCTACGTCAGTTATTAGTTATCTGTTTCTTTCCCTACATACGAATTCAAAAATAATGCGCTGTTTAATTATCAGTGTAAGTTTAAATTATTTCAGTGAACTTTTGCATCATGTGTGAATATAGGAGACGTAAAGTGAATTCTGGACCCCGCATCTTCAGGTCTGAATGAGGACTGTAATTCTTTTTGCCTGAACGTACTGACGCAAAACTCGAAATCTTTAATATGCAATCAGACAGTTGCTTTGATTAAGAGTGGTAATTTACGACGACATGTCACCAGGAAGCATTTAAGTTCCGACCAACCTTCTCCACTTGGCAGTGAAGGAAGAAACCGGGAGGTTTAACAGTTGAAAGCTTCGTTAGCGGCCAGTGAAGAATACATGAGGCGAGTTACCACAGAACATAAGTATTTTGACACTAGGCAGAGCAAAACAACATCTGTCAGTTCAGAAACTGTGAGCGAGACTTTTGAAACAGTTAGCTCGTTATTTACACGTGATGTGAAAGTGATTCATGTAATGAAGTGTTTATCGCTGCCCGCTGCTAGAAATGTGCGCAGAGTAGAACTGTTATAAATTAATATTTGTAATAAATTTAATGAGGAAATGAGTAATACTTGAGGTCGGTGGATCTGGTTGAATCTTGAGACAGGACTGACTGCACTCATCTGTGTTACATATTCGTTTCATTAATGGTGATCGATTTTTGGAAGAATTATTTGTCTTCAATGTTACTAAGCGCAGTAGCGCGGAAAATATATAGGCCTATAGAACACTATGCGCCATTATGTCATATATGACATGAAA
The DNA here is from genome assembly GCF_040414725.1 of Anabrus simplex. NCBI lineage: Eukaryota > Metazoa > Arthropoda > Insecta > Orthoptera > Tettigoniidae > Anabrus > Anabrus simplex. Next base: position 579,828,596 of record NC_090266.1, on the reverse strand, counting down.
TGTAAACATATGTTATCGGTGCCAGCAGATGGTGGTCGTAGCATAGTGGGAGATAACAGAGGCCTGAGATTAAAATAATAACGTTGTGTTTTGCCACTGCGTAATTCTCCCAACCGCATTGTGCAGTAAGTTGTCTCCTGATTAGTGTGACGTAATGAGTAGAACTAGGAATTTTAGATGCTAAATTTTGGACAAAAATTTGCAAAAAGGAAGTTCAATAATTTAGTTTCAAAACGTGCGAGAAATGGCTCAAATTTAAAATGTAAATATTCATTAAGAAGTGTACCAAAACCAATAGCATTACATATTAGGACATAAATTGACACCTGTATTTAAAAGGCTGTCTAGAACCGTCATAAAACACAATAGAGCGCATGCATTGTTGAAATGTTGCATCACACTGGCATTGTCTTTTGTTCATAAAGTAAGTTAAAAACTTCGTTTCACTTGCTGTCCCTTTAGCGGTGATACTAAAATACTCTAACCATATCTGTTCTGGCAATCAGTGGTTTCATCTTGGAAAAGGTACTAGATTATCTGCTGCTACTTGCCTGATCTGTTTTCATACTTCTTCATGTAAAATCTGAAGATATGACTTTCGTAATGAACCGATTTCCAAGTATATTTCTGCAAATACGATTTCATAATATGCTTGTTAAGCCAACAATGTCTTTACAGTATTGCTAAGAAACCCACTTTTGTTCCTTGAAATTGAAGGAGTCTGTGCTTCAGCAATAAACTTATGTCGCAGCCCAACTTCACCACATTGCAGTCCCCTATTCTTTACCTCTATGACGCTTGATGCAATTATGTCCGTGTTTTTCATAAATTTTTATTGATATATCACAAATATTGCACCTCAGAACACACCCATCATTTTGAATATCATCTGCACTAAATGGTTAAACTTAATCCTGCATATCTCCAGCGTTCATTTTCTGTTTTGGCGTGGTAAATATTGACAACAAAGGAGAATGCCAAAGACACCATGCACTAGCCAAAGTGTACTCCGGACTGAAAAGTAAGAATGGTTTGAATTCGTTCTCCTCTCCAGTACTGATTGACGGGTTTGCTAATTGGTCATTTCCACTTCACATTCCTCCTTTTCTTTTGGTTCGCAAGATTTCGCCAAGCATGACTACGCTGAAGCAAAAGTAAAGAGATACCACCCTGAAGACCATAAACTCTAACAAGAACGTGCAGAATGTAGAAGAATATTCCATTTTTAAAAAAGAAAAGTTAATGGGAGAAAAGTTGCACGTGGTATTGATTGATGACTGATTACTATGACTGCTGTAGAATATGAGTGAGATATCATTATAGACAATCTGCATAAGTAACAGGACAATTACACAGATTACATTTGAAAAACCCATATGGAGCGGAGTTCTTGTTACAGTGGACGAATTCAGGGTATAATAGAAGAAAGAAACAAAGCGGAATAACGCAAAAGCTCATCGAAAATATGAGCTGCGAATGCAGTGTTATATTTGAACAACTGATATACGATCGAAGTTGTAAACGATATTACCACCTCGCACAACACATCGATAAACAATAAATTGTAAATTGGCTGTTACAAAAAAAAAGCAAATGAGTGTTATAGCTGCGCCAAAACACTATATTTAGTGTTTGAAGTGAAGAGAGAACAAATCGTTCAGATTAAAATAAATATATAAATGTGCAGTAGGAGCTGGGGGGGATCGGTCCATATGAGAGTGAGCTGGTTCGATCATGAAATTAGCTCGGAGAAAATCTGGTATTTGCTCCCTGTTCATTTTAAGGATACTAAACTGGTGGTAAAACAGCCGATGTCTGGACATCCTTTAATAAGCCCTTATTTAATTACAAGATCTTTACGAACATCGTCATGATTGCCGATTAGCTTGGAGAATGCAAGGAGGATACGAACGTATATAGTTATTATTCTCGAATAATATAGTAGTGTGTGATGGAGAAAATGAAATGACTTGTGGGATTTCTAAACCTTGTAGGGAACGAGATGAGTGGTGTATCTGTGTTTCTACTACATGGGATTTTTAGCTTCTGTTTTATACTTAGCATCAAAATGTTGTATTACGGTACATCCCGCAGTCTCCTTTACGGTAGCCGAGTTGAGTAGCTCAGAGGGTAGCGCACTGTCCTTCTCAGCTCAATTTGGCGGGTTCGAATCCGCTCAAATCCGCTGCTCCGTGTGGTAGATTTACTGGTTCGCAAAAGAACTCCAGTTGGGGAAACTTCCAGGGCCGCAGCTTCTCCGACATACCCTTTCCCAGTAGTTACTGGGACGTGAAACCAATAGCATAATTACTATATTTTGTGGTATTGCGAGCAGTAAGTTTATAATTCGAAAGAAATCGTAATATAACTGTAAAGGGACTTCGCAATGTTGGGAGAGGAGGGCTACGACTGCAAAGGAATCATACAGTATACAGCCTGAGCATTTTCCTTGAATTAAAATGGAAAAACACCGGAAACCCTCTTCAGAACTGTCGATAGTGGGGTTCAAACCCACCACCACTCGAATGCATGCTCACTACCTTCGTGACCTAAACCGCGCAACCAACTCGTTCGGTTTGGTTCTTCTTCTATAAGCCATAACTTGATAACAGGATCATTAGCAACATCGTCGTGATTATAGTATAATTCTCCTAGGTGCCATAGGATAAGACTCTCCAAGATTACGCATCTCCAAACATTACGCACAAAAACTCAAACTGTATACAGTAATGATCGAGTGGCTGGGAGGTTTGGGTCAAGTAGCTGTAAGCTTGCATGCGGTACTCCACTGTCGGCAGCTCCAAATATACTTTTCCGTGGTTTTCCATTTTTACACAAGACTGTAAATTAATTAGCTGGCCCCGCGGTGTAGGGGTAGCGAGCCTGCCTCCTACCCGGAGGACCGAGCTCGATAGCTGCAGTCGCTTAATTGCGGCCAGTATCCAGTATTCGGGAGATCGTGGGTTCGAACCCCACTGTCGGCAGCCTTAAGATGGTTTTCCGTGGTTTCCCATTTTCACACCAGGCAAATGCTGGGGCTGTACCTTACTTAAGGCCACGGCCGCTTCCTTCCCATTCCTATCCCCTTCCAGCATCATCGTCGCTATAAGACCTATCTGTGTCGGTGCGACGTAAAGCAAATAAGAAAAAAACTCACCCGGGGGCCCCGGTTTCGACTCCTGGCAAGGTCAGGGATTTTTACCTGCATCTGAGGGCTGGTTCGAAGTACACTCAGCCTACGTGATTACAGTTGAGGAGCTATCTGAAGGTGAGATAACTGCCCTGGTCTCGAAAGCCAAGAATAACGGCCGAGAGGATCCGTCGGGCTGACCACACGACACCTCGTAATCAGTAGGCCTTTGGGCTGAGCAGTGGTCGCTTGGTAGGCCATGGCCCTTCGGGGCTGTTGCGCCATGGGGTTTGGCTTTTATAAATTAATTAAGGCCACGTTCGCTTCCTTCCCACTCATTCTCCTTTCCTATCCCATCGTGTATACAAAACCTATCTGTGTAAGTGCGACGTAAAGCAAATTGTAGTAAAAAATTATAATGTAAACTTTATAGAGTAGATTACATCAAAAACTAAGAGCAGCGGATTCTACTTTCAGACTGTCTGACCAGTTAGCAAGTTTTAATTGAGATTTTATCACCCCAAGTAGGGGATATTTCCTTGTGTGATTACCTTTTCAGTGTATTTAGTGATTGTTTAGTGCACTTGCTGTAACGGTTGTGACATATGATGTTCGAAATTAATTATTATACGCAGTCCATGCCCTTCATTCATGTAAATGCCTTTATAAGGCAGTTTCTTCATTCTAGGCACTATGTCAGCTAATTGTCGTAAATCTGATAGTCCCTCCTGAACACCTGGCCAGTCTCCTACAAAAAGTGACCTGGGAAATGAGGCTGAGACGTCATGATGCTTAAACCATTCGCCTCAACTCACCCCATCCTGTAATTTCATACCCACACTTCAATTCAACGTATTCATTCCTTAGAATTCATCTCTTCATTGCCATTGCTCTTCTACTATTGTTCCCACTTGTTCGTACCAGCAATCATTCTCGTCATTGTATGTTCGTTTCCTCCAGTGTAGTATATTAAGATCATTTTAGCATTCACTCCCCTAACAAAGTCGGCTGGGTAAACGGAGCGATGGGACGATAATTTCGTTTGTGCTTACTTTCTTCTTAAAAATCATGTTGCTCGCAATTACAAACTCACAGCATCAGCTTCTGCTATACCATGATCGAATTAGTCTTACGGTACCATTATCGAACTAGAATATCATCTTATGCAGGCCTACTTGAAGTCGTCTACATAGTTCAAATTTTGGATTTGTACATGACGCGTAATTTTCTAACGTTACCATCCACAACATTCTGTAAATGATGTTTTCCAAATCATACTTACAACTGTTTTTATGTCCGGCTCCATAGCTAAATGGTTAGCGAGCTGGCCTTTGGTCACAGGGGTCCCGGGTTCGATTCCCGGCAGGGTCGGGAATTTTAACCAGCATTGGTTAATTTCACTGGCACTGGGGCTGGGTGTATGTGTCGTCTTCATCATCATTTCATCCTCATCACGACGCGCAGGTCACCTACGGATGTCAAATCGAATGACCTGCACCTGGCGAGCCGAACATTTCCTCGGACACTCCCGGCACTAAAAGCCATACGCCATTTCATTTCAACTGTTTTTATGTTCTTAGACACTAGATTGTAAATTTACAACATAGCCTGCCATGATGACCAAGTACTGGTTTAAGGAAAACTGTGTACTTCGTATAGAATCATGCAGCTCAAACACATGCTGACTTTGAGCAGTATAAATGAATCAAGTAAACTGTCATATCTGACCATTTTCGCCTACTCTGAACTTAAAAGTAATTCAACCATTAACATTCACTGTAAGTAGACTGTCAACAGAACATTACAGTCGCTGACAATCAGTCTTTGTACCGAGCGAGTTAGTCGTGCGGTTAATGTCGCGTACCTGAGTATGCATTCGGGAGATGGGGGATTCGATTCACACCGTCGGTAGCCCTGAAGACGGTTTTCGTATTTTTTCCATTTTCACACTTGGTAAATGCTGTAGATGTACCTTAATTAAGGCCACAGCCACCACATTCCTATTCCTAGCTCTTCTTCCGTCGCCGAAAAACTTTGATCCGTTGGTGCGACGTTAAACCACATGAAAAACAAAAACGAAAAACGTGTTTGAATGTCTTTGACATATCTGGTGAGATGTAGAATTTTCAGTACACTTTACCTTATGGTACGGATTAGAACACTTTGCTACTCCCATTCCCCTGTCTGGCTGGTAGGAAAATTGGACTGAATATCAAGCAGAAGGAAACTAAGTATATAGCTGCTGGGAAAGCATTTAAGGAGAACATGCTAGCCTCAGTAACTGTGGGCAAATACAACTTTGGGAGAGTTGAGCAGTCTGGGATCGACAGTCACCTACTCAAGTAACAGCTCCTATGAAATTAAACGGAAAATATTAGGAGCCCACAGAGCCTAATTTGCTTTAACGTGACTTCTCTCCACAAGGCTCTTGAATAGTACCACCAAGTTAACCATCTACAAACACTTATGAGACCTGTGCTAACATATTCATCGGAAACTTGGCTTTTTTTATTTTTAGTTTTCATTTTTTTTCAATCAATCACTACTGATCTGCATTTAGGGCAGTCGCCCAGGTGGCAGATTCCTTATCTGTTGTTTTCCTAGCCTTTTCTTAAATGATTGCAAAGAAATTGGAAATTTATTGAACATCACCCTTGGTAAGTTATTCCAATCCCTAACTCCCCTTCCTATAAACGAATATTTGCCCCAATTTGTCCTCTTTAATTCCAACTTTATCTTCATACTGTGATCTTTCCTACTTTTAAAGACACCATCCAAACTTATTCGTCTACTGATGTCCTCCCGCGCCATCTCTCCACTGACAGCTCGGAACATACCACTTAGTCGAGCAGCTCGTCTCCTTTCTCCCAAGTCTTCCAGCCCAAACTTTGCAACGTTTTCGTAACGTTACTCTTTTGTCGGAAGTCGCGCAGAACAAATCGAGCTGCTTTTCTTTGTTTTTTTCCAGTTCCCGAATCAAGTAATCCTGGTAAGGGTCCTATACACTGGAACCATACTCAAGTTGAGTTCTCACCAGAGACAAATATGCTCTCTCCCTTACATCTTTACTACAACCCCTAAATACTCTCATAACCATGTGCAGAGATCTGTACCCTTTATTTACAATCATATTTATGTGATTACCCCAATGAAGATCTTTCCTTATATTTATACCTAGGTATGTACAATGATCCCCAAAGGGAACTTTCACCCCATCAACGCAGTAATTAAAACTGAGAGGACATTTCCTATTTGTGAAACTCACAACCTGACTTTTATCTCCGTTTATCATCATACCATTGTCCGACTCGTTGGCTGAACGGTCAGCGTACTGGCCTTCGGTTCAGAGGGTCCCGGGTTCGATTCCCGGCCGGGTCGGGGATTTTAACCTTAATTGGTTAATTCCATTGGCACGGGGCTGGGTGTATGTGTTGTCTTCATCATAATTTCATCCTCATCACGACGCGCAGGTCGCCTACGGGAGTCAAATAGAAAGACCTGCACCTGGCGAGCCGAACCCGTCCTGGGATATCCCGGCACTAAAAGCCATACGACATTTCATCATACCATTGCCTGCTGTCCATCTCACAACATTATCGAGGTCACGTTGCAGTTGCTCACAATCTTGTAACCTATTTATTACTCTGTACAGAATAACATCATCAGCAAAGAGCCTTATCTCTGATTCCACTTCTTTACACATATCATTGATGTATATAAGAAAACATAAAGGTCCAATAATACTGCCTTGAGGAATTCCCCTCTTAATTTTTACAGGGACAGATAAAGTTTCACCTACACTAATTCTCTGAGTTCTATTTTCTAGAAACAGAGCCACCCATTCAGTCACTCTTTTGTCAAGTCCAATTGCACTCATTTTTGCCAGTAGTCTCCCATGATCTACCCTATCAAATGCCTTAGATAAGTCAATCGCAATACAGTCCAATTGACCTCCTGAATCCAGGATATCTGCTATATCTTGCTGGAATCCTACAAGTTGGGCTTCAGTGGAATAACCTTTCCTAAACCCAAACTGCCTTCTGTCAAACCATTCATTAATTTTGCAAACATGTCTTATATAATCAGAAAGAATGCTTTCCCAAAGCTTACATACAATGCATGTCAAACTGACTGGCCTGTAATTTTCAGCTTTATGCCTATCACCCTTTCCTTTATATACAGGGGCTACTATAGCAACTCTCCATTCATTTAGTAAAGTTCCTTCATGCAAACAAAAATCAAACAAGTACTTCAGATATGGTACTATATCCCAACCCATTGTCTTTAGTATATCCTCCGAAACCTTATTAATTCCAGCTGCTTTTCTAGTTTTCAACTTTCGTATCTTACTGTAAATGTCATTGCTGTCATAGGTAAATTTTAATACTTCTCACGGAACTTCAATCCCCGCCAAAAGGACGAGGCAGGCCACTCAAAGCGTGACGCACTCTCTCGGGCCGGGAGATGTGTAGTGAGAGTGAGTTGTGAGGAAGGAGAAAGATTGGGAAACGATGTGACAAAGTCATGGAGAAGGAATGGTGGGGTCTCTTGGATATGGAGATGCGAGATAGAGTGGGTGTGTAGAAGGAGTGAAGTGTTAAATGGGAGTGCCAGGGTGGAAGAATGGGTTGAGGAGTTATAGGGCTGCAGTGATGTGACTTAGGGAAGTTGTGAGGAGTCGATAGAGATCTCTATGTGAATGAGGGTGGAAGAAAGGAATAGTTGCGGAAGTGGTGGGCGTACGGTGTGACGAGGTTGATAGGGAAGACGAGCTGGCAGGTTGCGATACGTGTAGCGACGGAAGGACATCTGGGGAAAGGTCGAGGAGGAGAGCGAGAGAGTTCCACTGGATGATGACGTCGGTAGATGTGCGCTCCAGTGGCGATGAAGTGATGGACTGCTTCGTCTGTCGGTAGTTGGAGACGTACTAAGGTGGCCGGTCCAGAAGAGTTCAATATGCGGAACGCCCGGCGTGCTGGGACTCCTGCTTCATGAAGTTCCTGGTGGACTTCTTGTTCGGTGATGGTTGTGGCAACGCCGCAAAGGACGCAGCTAAACTTGGCGGGTTGAGGCGGCGGTGGTGGTGGTGACGAAGTTGACGGTGCGACGGTTGCGGTAGTAGATGCAGGCGTTTCGGTGATTCGCTGGTGATGGAAGGAGCGATATGGGATTCGTAGAAGGCTATGGCGTTCTGTAGCGAGTTACGTAGGAACAGACGAAGACATTACTGGGGAGGGATGGGAGTAATTTAATATTGTGAGAGGGCGTTATTGTAGGTTGATGGCGGAGGTCGTGGTAGTCGTTGGTGTGGTTGTAGTTGATATGGCACACATCCAGTGCGGAGTTCGGCCACTTGCTTTTTAAGGTTGGCGAGGAGCTGATTACAGTAGACGAGCAACCGAACGAGCAAAAATAGTAGAAGCTGCGATTGGATATGCCCAATAGCGAGGTCGATGCGAGATGGAAACGTGGCTATTAACAAAAAAAGATACCGGAATGCTGAATGCCTTCCAAAGAAAGATATTTCGAAGAATCATCGGCGCAATCTGTGAAAAAGGAACATGAAGTTGAAGGTACAATAATGAATTGTACACCATTTATGAAGATCCATCATTTAGAAGAATAGTGAAATCAGCCAGATTGAGGTGGGCCGGGCACTTAGCATGGATGAGTGATACGAAAGTATCTAAAATGTATTAAATAAAAGTCCAGGGACACAGATAGGACGAGGTTGGCCGGGAACCAGATGGATGGAGTGATCGAAGATCTTCGGGAAATGAGTTATAGAAATTGGAAAGCTTTAGTCTTGGATTGAGATAAATGACGGAAGATTGTTGAACAGACCAAGGTTAACAATGAAATATAGAGCCATATAAGGAAAGGATTCCCCTGTCTGAGCATCACTCTAGACCTTGAAAATAAGAAAGTAACTGATATATGAGCGATACTATTAACAGAATCCTTTAGGCGGCCAGTCCACCTTACGAATGGTGCGAATGTGTCGCTGTTAGAGATAGCCGGCAATTGCATTTCAGTGGGATATGTGATAGCACCTCTACTACTCCTTCCCACGATACGCCTTATCATTTAGGCCTAGGCTGTATAACAACTGATGCTATACTTGTTGAGGGGTCCAACCAGCCTTTAGGCTGAGGATTTAGCATACAATAACCTACCGATGATCCCTTAAAACCTAAGTACCTACTACCTTGATACTCTAGATACTCTTTTAAACTTGTCCTTCAGATCTTCGAAAGATAGGTGTAACTGTCTATTCCTCTAGTAACGTATTTCAGTAGTAGGCGCTGTGTATGTTATAAAGGAATGGGTGCTGAATTAGCCTTTTTTCCAAGGTTTTGGCGGGATGTTTGAATTTTTCTTGAATACATATTTTTTTCTGTTGTACTTAAAATAAATGACCTACGGGTTTTCGACACCTAGGTGAGGTTAGTTGACAAACCTTACTTCACAGTCTCCCATTGGAGGAACCATATCGGTTGTATGATCTGTAGGTGATGTTAGGCCGTCATCATGACGTCTTAATCAATCCTTGAATACGAGCGCTAATATAACCTCCAACAGGTTCCTTATGGAGGGGCCTTACCGATCAGGTTAGTGACTAAGGTTTATCAATGATATGTTTCTTGATACTCTTTCCCTTTAGATCTACGACAGATAGACGTAACTATATATTCGTCTTGTAACTTATTTCCAGGTCCTTAGTGCATACCTATAATCTGATCCTCGCAGCCGCTTTTACTCCATATCTTGTATCAGACTTCATCCATTTTATTCTTCGTAACTGACCAAAAACTCCTTTTGTAAACTGCTTGAAGGTAACTTACTTAGTATTGTGATAAAAGAAATACCTTCGTCATGGTTGCAATACTCTTTATTGCATTGCTTATAGATATGAGTAACTACTACTTTCGTCTAATCGTAGATACCTTATCCAGTGTCTGTGGTTAAGTCTCTTACTAAACGGAGTCATTTATTTCCAGCCTTATCACAGTGTCTGATTGAGACTGGTACTATCATAGCAATCATTCTCGCGCAATCTGTATTTTAAACAATAGCACAGGGATTTTCATGTACACCGAGCACAAATGCTAAATATTCTTTTCCATCCTTTGAGTGATTCCCTTAGACAACATTTCACACAAATTATTCATAACGCTCTGTTCATTTCCTTTTCCGTTATATCTCTAGGTTTATTTCTTACATTTCAGAATAACTTCTCTGCCATCTGATTTTGTTCTGATAACATGACTTCACAATAATGCATAAATTATTCCCAGGTTAATACTAATACAGCTCCGTATGGGCCACCATTTTGTTTTCATTGTCTTATATCTCCTCACTTTGCATTTAGTAGAACATTTCTCTGATCATGCCCGAGTGTTTCTGACTTTCTTATTTTAAGGCTTCTCTACATCTATTCGTTTCCAGATAACGCTGACATTCTCTGTCTTTGGAATAACAATGGAGTATTAAATATAGACTGGGCAGTGTTCTGTATCATTGAATAATGCCGGAATACGTTCATATTTCTTTCTGATTTCTTGAATTCAGTGCCGGTTATGATATAACCTGTTCAGCATCAAGTTACCCTGCTCTGAGCGTACCGGTGAGTAGTGTCATGATGGAAGAGTGAACAAGAAAATGCAAAATCTATCCTAATACAGAAATCCGGCAAGTTATTCCGTATTTTATTTTACTTCCATTTCATCCCCTCATTTCCTATTACCTTACCATAAATCCCAGCTTTATTTCAAATTCTTATAGGCCTAGTATAATACAGTTAGAATTTGGTTTACGTCGCACCGACACAGATAGGTCTTATGGCGACGATGGGTTAGGAAAGGGCTAGGAGTGGTAAGGAAGCGACCATATACCTAATTTAGGAACATCTGTCTGGTGTGAAAATGTTAAACACGGAAAGACATCTTCTGGGCTGCCGAGAGTGGGTTTCGAAAAAACGATCTCCCAAATATAAACTGATTGCTACATGACCCAAACCACACATCCACTTGCTCGGTTGTAGTATAATAATAACTAGCATATATACCCGTTCTTCGCAGTGAATCGGTAATCGATTTCATGTTTCCTTCATGAATTTATGCGAAGTTACATGCCTGTGTGCAAACGTTTAATACGGCATGTTAAACTGATATTCTTCTACGAAAGTACGTGGCAGTAACGTGAAGTACGATAAAGCTCAACAAAGTGGAGATAGAATGGTGTAGATCACAGAGTTTATTTAACAATACAGTTCCTCGTACGAAGTTGTGCTTAATTCTCCCTATTTCTCGGTTACTTTTTGTTGTTCGTATGAAAGCGGGAGTAGCCCTGTGTCTGAAGACTCATGAAACCAATCGTAGACGATAACCTCTCATATTATCTTTCCTATCGAAAAGAGTAAAATGGCTCTTTAATTACACCATTTTTCCCAACTTGAAATTACATAACAGCCTGTAAAAGAGTTAATGAAAACTCCATTGTTGTCCTCCTATCGAAAAGGTGCACACGAGGAAAAAATTTAGAAATTGATTTCCATTAAGTCTGGTAGTATTCCATTAAGTTTCTTCGTGCATATTTTGTGGGGTTGATGGAATCATTGTTCCGACTTCCTTTAAATCCCCAAACCCTAATAACTACTCAAGGACAGATAACAAGTTTGGTAGAAATATATAGAGTAGCTTCGCATTCGTAAAACTCATTAAACAGGCGAACAGACAAATCGACAAAAAGGCCTAAACAGTCCCCTCGAACTTAACAGAAATTTACTTATTAATCCCCGTATCGAAATGATGCACATGAGGAACAAGTTTTAGGAATAATTTCCATTAAGGTAGGTAGATTTCCATTAGGTTTGGTTGTGTATATTGTGTGGGAGTGCAAAATCACGGTTTCGGTCTCAAGTATACTCCCAGTCAATTCAGGCATTTAGAAAAATTATTGGCCGTTGGACCTACCGAACGACAGGTTAATTCTAAATATGACGTTTGGTAGAAATATATCCAGTAGTTTTCAAATTGTTAGAACTCAAACAAACAGACAAAAAAACAGGCAGACACCAAAGCTATAAATATGCAGATGGTCATTATTACACCTGAAACGGATAACTGAATGAAAATTCTGTCAAAATAGTCAATGTACAAACATACGGTCGTTATGATTTTACTTATATAGATAAAAATATTAGCGTGTGACCTCCGGAATTGACGCCGTATGCGCGACCTGCGCGTCTGTGAGGATGGGGCCTCACCTCAGGTAAATTCTAATGCTGAAGATGGCACAAAACACCCAGCCCTTGAGCCGGAATAATTGACTAACGTAAGTTAAATCCACGACGCAGCTGAGAATTGAACCCTTGACACCTTGGGCCAAAGCCAGCATACTATTTAGCCATTGAGCTGGACAATTCTTGTAGTGGAGCCATCCATTAGCGCTATGCTGTCCTTGTTCTTGACCTCGACGTTTGGATGACTCGGTGCTTTTATATCATTCGTCTTGTTTATCCTCATCTGTAACAGTATATTGCTAATAAAACGAGGCAGCTATGATCCTAATTCCTGTAAACAGTAACTTTATCCATATCATTAAATAATTTACATGCCTAACAGAAACTATTGCACGTTTGCTGACCTTTACTTATTTCCAATGCATTGTCCCTTCTCTACGGCCTGTTGGTTAAGACGGTACTCAATGGGGCCTGAGAAGAAGAGATCCATCACTGAAAACACGTGAAAAATAATCACATCTATACAAAGCAAGGGATGTCTGCACTCTCGGGGCCACTTAATAAAGTCACTCAGAATGTTGTCATAGTTTACGACTGCGACGATAACACAGGAAACCCTTGAGCGATCATTTCAGTAGATCAGGCAGTTATTATCTTCAGGCACTATTTAAAAACCTAAGAGTAGACAGGATATCAAATGAATTTTAAGCAATTTAACAACTGAGCTGCACTAGCCCACGCAAGATATATTTTCTGATAAAGAATCATTTATCCACCTAAAGAATAAATATACGAGTAGTGTTTCTTTTTTTTTTTTAGATTTCGGCGGCACTCGGTAACAGCGGTCCCCTGGACGAGACCTGAAACGGTGAGTGCCGGTACAGCGCGATGCGACCTGCTAGCTAAGAGCGTGCCCTTAATCTTACCTTACCTTACACTGGCCACGCGTCCAGGCTTAACCTTACAGACCTCGGGTTCCACACTAGGCTTAAGGGCGTTAACCTTACAGACCCAAGTTCGATGCCAAAAGTAAAAGCTTACCCTAACAGCCAACGCGATTATTGTTAAGAGGGTTAGCTTAACGTAACAGGCATGACGCATCTAAACCTAAACTCGCCGATCCCGGGTTCGACCCGGGCTTAAGGGTTTTACCTGTAGAAACCATAGTTCGAAGATTAAGACTACAAGCTTTAACCTAAGAGACTCAAAGTTCAACACATGGGCTAACCGCATAAGAGTGGAAGCTAAACCTAACAGACTTCGAGGTCGATACCCGGTCTAACTGCCGGCCTAACGTTACGCTGACCACGCTATAATCTAAGTTAACCTCCAGAACTTGGGGCTGAAATTGGAGCATGATATAGACTATAAGGCTTAATACGTATGCTTTTATTCATAGGGGTGTAACATAACAAGAGGAGGATGACGCATGTGCTATTGCGCTAGATGGCCGCTATACAAGAGCTTTTATGGGACTAAATCCGAGCAATTGCAGCTACACCCCATATCAAGGTCTCCGTCGACGCAGAGGGCCCGATTTCATCAGAAATATATCAAATATTGCCCATAAGAACCATGACGGTAAGGCTATCAGCCATGAAAGTCTACCAACGAAAATATTTTAAACTTTTCCCGCCGTCATATCATCAATATAAATGTGCCATTCGAAAGATCAACCCTTACTTCGATATTTTAATCGAGACAGATTCACCAATTTCTCATAACTTCAAGGCTATCAGCCTTCAAAGTGCCAAAATGTTAACTTCAAAACAATTGCAGCTACACCCCATATCCAGGTGTTAATCGACACAGGAGGTTCGATTTCATCATAAATATATCCAAACATTGCCTATAGAACCATACGGCACAGTTATCAGCCTACAAGTAATGGTTTATTCTTGGTTACAGGTTTAATTCTGTCTACCGTGGTAATGATTTGGAGCAGAACTCGGAATCTTGAACGAGACAGTAACTGCACTTTGTGCTAATAGGACTAGGGAGATTGTGTAAAACTTAATGCATATGCATTATTCATAGGGACGTAACGCTGGAATGCAACGTCAGGGTCTTGGAGCTGAACTTGGAACAAGATGGCGGCACAGATCTAGGGAGATGACATAAGGCTTAATACATCTGCTTTATTCATAGGTGCGTAACGTCGGAATGTAAGCTCACGGGTTTGGAGCTGAACATGGAATTCTGAAAAAAGATGGCGACAGTATATTGTATGGGACTAGGGAAGTGGTGTAAGGGCTAGTAGTTTTGCATTGTTTAAATCTATGTAACGTTGGAGGTCGATCTCAGGGTCTCGGAACTGAGCGACTGCAGTAGTGTCAACTGCGCTAGCGTTTGTGCCGATGCGTGACGCTCTGTTGTTTTAGTGTCTGGAAAACCCAAATTTTATTTTAACTTTTCGAACTGATAGAATTGAAATTTAGAGACTTCTATTTGCCTGCCGTAATGTTTATAATTACTTAGAGATTAATACTTAATGTTCACAACCGAAAAACAGTGCGCTCCAACTGTAGTGGGAGGCTGTGGGTTTCTGACTTGATGCTATATAGACGACCTGCATATTTAGAGATGAAAGCTAATTCTAACACCCTAACCTCATCGAGTTCTAAAGCAACTTAAGCTAAGTAGCTCTGGCGGCAAAGCATTAGCCTTTTCTTGTACACTGCATGGCCATCAACCCAAAGAGCTGATCTAAGAATGACAAAGGTGATGTTGAAACATAGCAGACTAAATTAGGCTGAGTAGCTCAGGCCGCAAAGTGCTAGGTTTTTTAGTCTTGAAAACTGCATAGGGAAAAGCACAACAGAGGTAATCATAAATTTAGACGTTATCTGAGCTGTGAAATGTTTTTGAACAAATAATAAAATTCGGAATATAAGGTTAGGAATAAGCCGCCATTTGATTGAATATAAGGGATTTTTCCATACTAGCTGAAAAAGTAGTTTAATGGGTGGAGTCTAAAATTGTATTCTCGCATATCCGCGCTAGTAGCAATTCTATCGAAAAACACTACATAACGAAAGCTGTAGGAAATAAGATTTCTAATAATTTTGTCTTGACATGTTTTCTGTATAGGTTATAATAGCAGAGATAATCGTGAATTTATATATTGTCGAGCTGGTAAGAAATTATAGAACTGAATGTAAAGGTCAGGAATAAAGTGTAACCACGTAGGCTATAAATAATGATATTCATGCTTTAAAACGAACTTTGTGTGAAAATTGAGACTACGTTCAGGCATTTGATGTGAAGGAAGCGCTAGAACTTCTTTTGACGTATTACGTGCTTCTGCAATGCTATCTGTAAATAGAGGAAGTCTGAGTCTCTGAGGAGGAGGAAAAGGAATAGTGTATGACTATTTGTATATTTAAGGAGGAGGAAATGAAATGAAATGTCGTATGGCTTTTAGTGCCGGGAAATCCCAGGACGGGTTCGGCTCGCCAGGTGCAGGTCTTTTTATTTGACACCAGTAGGTGACCTGCGCGTCGTGATGAGGATGAAATGATGATGAAGACAACACATACACCCAGCCCCCGTGCCATTGGAATTAACCAATTAAGGTTAAAATCACCGACCTGGCCGGGAATCGAACCCGGGGCCCTCTGAACCGAAGGCCAGTACGCTGACCGTTCAGCCAACGAGTCGGATAAGAAGGAGGAGAAAGAGGTAGTCATACGCTTCTAGGTCTATGAGGAGGAGGAAGTCTAAGTCTATGAGGATGAGGAATGGGTTGCCATACGCTACCACGTTCATGAGGAGGAGGAGGAGGTAGTTGTAAGCTTCTAGTTGTACAAGATTGATCACTCTCAGTGTTAGGAGGATGAGGATATTTCGATAGATGGGATAAGGGAGTAGAAGGATAATAGCCTAAAGAGCGCTCAGTAAAAATGTTACTTGTAACATGCTATATCTTGCATAAGAAAGATAGATTTTATAGGAAATGCGTTAACACTCATATTCACGTGAAAATCAGTTATACTTATAATATCGGTTGCAGCCTGACAACTACTCATCATAACTACATAAGTGAGCGCATTATTATTAGAACATCTATTGTGTTTAAGTGTGATCTTTGTGCTGAGATTTTTTCAAGGAGAGATAACTTTCTGCGATATAAACCTGTTAAGCATTAGTTCAGAATATTCGCATGCAATCAGTGCACTGCTATATTCAAACGGGGTGATAATCTCGCAAATCATGTGAATTCTAAATACATTTGCTCAAGTAATCTACCAGTAGAACGCTTAGAATCTCTGTCTGAATGTCAGCAGCGGAATAAAATGAAACCTGATCTAAACGATACGACATCGTCTCAGCCTACTACACGTTCTGTTACTAATCACACACCTCCAGATAGGATGAACAAGAATATGAGATGCAAGTGGAGGAAGAGGAAGAAGAGCAGGAAGAAAACTCAATGTTTCTTTACTATCAGAGCTTTTTCATTCTACTTTATTTCCTGAGCCTACTACAGATTTTGTCGCTGTGAAAACATCCCAGAAGATGAAGTAGAAGAAGAAGAAGAAGAAGGACAAGAAAAGCGAGATGAGGTAATAGAAGAAAATTTTAGCGATTCCTCTCTGTCAAAGCGAGTTAAATATTTAACTACAAATAGCATTGCAGAAGCACGTATTACATCAAAACAAATTCTACCGCTTCCTACACATCAACTGTCTGCACGTAGCCTCAATGTTAACAGCAAGACTCTGTTACCCTATTTAGATGTAAGATACCACAAAGACCCCAACTTACTTATAGAACGGTTGCGAATCTTGCGAGCTTACCAAGATGCTGTTTACAGAGTATGAACCAGAGATTCTAGAAATAGAGCAAAAATTACGACGTACGGGTATTATTGAGTAATAGCTCTTCAAAGCAAAAATCCCGCCTGTAAAGATAAGCATTAAACATAAGTTACATCAACGAGCTCATCGCATCTACCGTTGCAGACGTATTATCACATGTAGAAAGGATTAACTATAGCAAGCTGACTTAGAAAAATAATTCCTTATGCCTTTAGAAAGAAGGGGAAGGCCAATAAGCATCTATTTGCTTTCACCGATATGCACGCTTAAGTTTTTTGTAGCATGAATTCGATTAATTGTAGCCTACACGATTAAACTTTATTCCTGACCTTTACATTCTGTCCAGCTATTTTCTAGCAGCTCGACAATACATAAATTCACTATTATCTCTGTTATTATAACCTCTACAGATAAACATGTTGAGACAAATTTATTGGAAAAGCTATTTTCTACAACTTTCGTTATGTAGTATGTTTCGATAGAACTGCTACTAGCGCGGATATACGAGAATACAATTTTAGACTCACCCACTAAACTACCTTTCCAACTAGCATGAATGAAAATCATTTATATTCTACGCAATGGCGGAGTATTATAATATTTGTTCAAAAAATTTCTCACAACTCAGCAAAAGTTTAATTTATGATTATCTATGTTGGGCTGATGCCTATGCTGTTTTCAGGACTCAAAATCCTAGTGCTTATCCACCTGAGCTACTCAGCCTAAGTTAGTCTGATACGTTACGAAAACACCTTTGTCCGTCTTTCTTAGATCAACTCATTGCGTTGAAGGCCATGCAGTTTTCAAGATTTAAAGGACTAACATTTTGCCGCCTGAACTAATTAGCCTAAGTTGCTTTCGAACTCGGAAGAGAGTAGGGTGTTAAGATTAGGATTCATCTCTATATTTGCAGGTCGTCTATAGAGCATAAAGTCAGAAACCCACAGCCTCCCACTACAGTTGGAGTGCACTGTTTTTCGGTTGTGAATATTAAGTTTTAATCTCTAAGTAATTATAGACATTACGGCGGGCAATTAGAAGTCTCTAAATTTCAAATCTATCAGCTCGAAAAGTTATAATAAAAAATCAGTGTTCCAGACTTTAAAACAACAGAACGTCCCGCAGCAGCACAAACGCTAGCGCATTTGAATCCTCGTCGCTCAGTTCCGAGACGCGGAGAACGCCCTCCAGCGTTATATCCATATAAACAATGCAAACCTATTAGGTCTTAAAATACCTCCCTAGTCCCGTGAAATTTATTGTCGCCACCTTTATTTCGGAATTCCAAGTTCAACTCCAAGCCCCTGAGGATACATTCCAACGTTACGCGGCTATGAATAAAGCAGATATATTAAGCCTTACGCCATCTGCCTAGATCCGTGCCACCATCTTGCTCCAAGATCATCTCCAAGTCCCTGATGTTGAATTCCAACGTTACGTCCCTATGAATGAAGCGTATGCATTAAATCATGCACAATCTCAGTAGTTCTAATAGTACAAAGTGTAGACGCAATCTTGCTCAAGATTCCAAATTCAACTCCAGGTCCCCTACCTCGGTGGATGGAAATAGACCTGTAACCAAGGATAAACCATTACTTGAAGGCTGATAGCCTTGCCGTTAAGGTTCAGGTAAGCAATATTTTGATATACCCGCTTTGTATTTCTAATGAAATTGAGCCTCCTGCGTCGATTGACATCTTGATATGGGGTGTAGCTGCAATTGTTCTGAAGTTAACATATTGTTGCTTTGAAGGTTGATAGCCTTGCCGCAATATTTCATTAGGGAAATATATTGACATATTTCTGATGACACGAGCCTCCTGCATAGATTGACACCTTGATATGGGGTGTAGCTGCAATTGTTTAGAAGTTAACATGTTGGCACTTTGAAGGTTGATAGCCTTGCCGTTATGGTTGATATAGGCAATATCTTGATACATTTCTGATGTAATCGAGCCTCCTGTGTCGATTGACCCCTTGATATGCGGTGTAGCTGCAATTGTGCAGGAGTTAACATTTTCCCACTTTGAAGGCTGATAACCTTGAAGTTTAAGAAAAAATGGTCGATCTGTTTTGATTGTAATATCGAAGTAAGGGTTGATCTTTAAAATGGCTCCTTTATATTGATGATGGGAAAAGGATAAATAATATCTTTGTTAAACTTTCATGGCTGGTAGCCTTGCCATTATGGTTCATATTTCTCATGAAATCGACCCCCCTGCGTAGACTGACACCTTCATATGGGATGTAGCTGCAATTGCTCGGAGTTAGTCCCTTAAGAGCTCTTGTATATGGGTCATCCTATGCATTAGGTCCTGCGTCTTCCTTTTCTTATTAAGTTACGCCCCTATGAATAAAGGCATACGAATTAAGCCTTATGGACGCCATCTTGTTAAAAGTTCAGCTGCAAGTCCTGAGAGGTTAAGTTAGGTTAAGGCGTAGTGAGCTTAACGTTAAGCATGCAGTTAGCCCGGGAATCGAACATGAAGTCTGTTAGGTTATGCGTCCACTCGTATGCGGTTAGTCCGTGTGTTGAACTTTGAGTCTCTTAGGTTAAAGCTTGTACTCTTAGGCTTCGAACTTTTTTTCTTGCTACTTGCTTTAAGTCGCACCGACACAGATTAGTCTTATGGTGACGATGGGATAGGAAAGGCCTAGGAAGTGTAAGGAAGCGGCCGTGGCCTTAATTTAGGTACAGCCTCGGCATTTTCCTGGTATGAAAATGGGAAACCACGGAAAACCATCTTCAGGCCTGCCGACAGTGGGACTCGAACCCACTATCTCCCGATTACTGGATACTGCGGCACTTAAGCGACTGCAGCTATGAGCTCGGTAGGCTTCGAACTAGGGTCTCTACGGTTAACGCCTTTAAGCCTGGGGTCGAACCCGGGATCTGCAAGATTAAGTCTAGATACGTCATGCCTGTTACGTTAAGGTTACCCTCTGAGCCATAATCTCGTTGGCCGTTAGGGTACGCTTACTTTTTTGGCATCGAACTTGGGTCTGTAAGGTTAACGGCCTTAAACCTAGGGTCGAACCAGAGGTATGTAAGATTAAGCCTGGACACGTAGGCAGCTTAAGGTAATGTAAGGTTAAGGGCACGCTCTTAGGTATCAGCCCGGAACGTGCTGTGACGTCAATCACCGTTTCAGGCCTCGTTGAGGGGACCACCGATACCGCGCACCACAGAACTCTCAAGAAACCACTCCTTATATGGATTGGAAATGTATTCCTGAAAACTTTTATGTAGGGTGTATGGACGTGAATCGTCATGCAGAATTGAATGAATTAAAATAATTTAATCCTCTTAAAGCTTTTTTATTTTATATCGGAACGGTTTACAAGTATCGAACTCAGAAATGTACGACCAAGTGACTATTCTCCAAGCATACTTTTAATTTCACAAAGCAGCTACCGTACATGGATTAACGCTACCTAGAAGGCTGTTCACTTCATTTAGAGTAATGTATACAATGAAATATCAGTTAGCCCATTCATGCTTTCCACGTCCCCCTTTTATCGTATACAGCAGTTGCTCAAGGTTTACGAACTGTATTGTACCATAGGAATCCATGCAACATTCCTTTCAGTGGATCAGCTGGTGATAATCCTCTGACAACTCTTTTAAAATTTGAAAGTGGGCATATGATATGAAATGAATTAAACATTCTAAAATGAGTTCCTGTGTGCCTGAATGAACTTGAGTACAATTCCAGATGTATCTTACATTTTAAGAATTTATATTAATTTGTGGAGGCGGGACAGGTTTTTCTACGGGTACTCCGGTTTTCCCTGTCATCTTTCATTCCAGCAACACTCTCCATTCTCATTTCATAGCATCTATCAGTCATTAATATATCACTTTGGGAGTGGCAACCCCATCGTACCAATAGCCTATATACGGTTCATTCATTACATCCCTGACCCGGTCAAAGACTGGAAAACAGGTTGTAGGTTTCCATTTTCATTAATTTGTGGATTTAAAATGGACAATAGGTGATTTCTACTTTGACTGAACGATGGTAAATCTAAAATCGTTTGTTTAATCCATCCAAATGCAACAATTCCATTCTCTTACTATGGAGAGAATCAACGGATACGGATATTACAAACGAAGAACTACTCAGGCCTGAATTTGGAAGAGTACACCACCTTCATTTTAATGTGCGATCAGAACTAGTGGCAGGGAAATTGAGCAGAAAACTGGAAAATAATATGTATCGGAAGGAGGGAAAAAATAATATAATTGCAGGGGCTACTGATCGAAAGAATGTTTGAATAAATTGCCACGTATTATGAACATAATATTTAAGGAAATCTGCTGGCAATTATTAAACGTGAAACAGAGCATTAACTGACCCGCAGTCTACCCCTTGCCAGGTCAAGAATACTTAAGTGGGTTTAAGGGCCCGTTAGAGGTCCACTCAGCCTACGTGAAAACAATTGAGGAGCTGTCTGATGGTGAGATTGGGGCTTCGTTCTAGAAAGCCAAATAATAACCGGGAGGATTCGTCACGATGATCGCATATCATCTCGTAATCTGCAGGTCTTAATGCTAAGTAGCAGTTGCTTGGTATGCCAAGGCTCATCAGATCTGTACAACCACGGAGTTTGTTTTCATTTTTAATTGCAGGGTACTGAAATGGTATTCATCAACATCTTCATAGCATTTTCCCCGCAGTGAAGCAGGGTACGCTGTTTTGCAAGCCAGTCTTCACTTGTTCTATTAAATTCATAGTTTGGAACAAAATGAACATTGTGCATATCTTCTTGAAGGCCATCAAGCCAGCTTTTCCTGAGCCGCCGTGTGGTGTATTTCCACATGACGTGATGCCAAGTGACATCTGTATGTCGCCCTACCACCGAAGTCAAGTCTCACTCATCTTGTCTACAATCAGGGCAAATCTCTTGATTTTCCCGGATTACGATGTTGGTGACATGATCTAGCCAGGTCAGACCAAGTGACCAGCGGAACATGTGAATCTCCATGACCTGAAGTGGTTGTCCCTGATTGACTCTTGATGGCCAGCTTTCAGAGGCATACAGAGGGACTGGGCGAACAACAGTCCTGTAAAACTTGGACTTCAAGTGGATTAGTATCCGACGTTCGCACAGAACAGGAGTAGTTTGCAGTCACTTCATCCAGGCCGCATTTACTCGTGCATGGGTGTCTGGAATAGTTTCACTCTAGGCGTTGACTAAAGGAACAAGACGCTTGCTTAAGTTGGTCTACATTATTAAAGTCTTGCGCATCTATCTCTATGGCTCCCTCCATCCGTCTGCTGATGGCACTTCATGTACTCAGTTTTATTCCTATTCAGTCGAAGTCCATGTGCGGTTAGTCTTTCATTCCACATGTGAACATACTCTTGAATCATTTGATGCTCCTCAGCAGCCAGTAGGACATCGTCCCCATAGAGGTGTGACCATGGGGATGATGATTGAATATCAGAGATGACTGTGGCCATTTACAATATGAAGAGAAGCGGTGACGGGGCCAATTCCTGGTGGACAGCAACCCGAATGGGGGATGGCGCTTACATTTCAGCAGGGCATCGGACTGCGCTGGTTCAGCTCTGAAAGAGAAAATTCATCCATTTAGCCCTGTGATCTAAGTGCATGCTAAACCAGTACATTGAGAACGTGGCCAAGGCCATTTTCAGATCCAGAAACGCAATGTGGAGTGGCCTGTTGTTTTTCTCCCTGTGTTCTTCCATAAGCAACCGATTTATTATTATAATTAATCAGAAACAGTTCCATAATTGGTTTTCGGATTCTAAGGTCCATCATCAGTGTTAAAACTATTTGCAACATTTAGGTCCACATGAGTGTGTCGTCAACATGAATTAAAAATGAGTTAAAATGGAGCTTTATTGAGATCAACTGTAGGATAAGAAAAAGAAAAGGAAAGAAAGAACAAGTGTGAGCGTGTGAAAATAACACATTTAAACCTTATAATGTTGTTATATAAGGTGCGACATACCTTAGGAAGGGCTTGCTGGTTATATAAGGTGCTTAGGCTGTTGGTCGACATTACATCACCTCAAAGTTGTGAATAATATGCTACTTGCAACTGTTTCATTTAGAATTTTTTGGGTTCCCTTATCTGCGCCAAGAATATCGCGATTTTTTCGCAGGTGTTTAACTCAAATCCGTAATAACCTTTGAAAATTAATTTCATGTCCTTTTCGATTCCTCGAAACCTATGATTATTATTATATATGTGTTCCACAAAAACTGGTATCTTTGATTTTGAGATTCATCCTGTCCTTCCTATACAAAACACTTTGCAGTCGTCACAAGTGAGCCTATACAGTATACTCCCGAATTGGTGTACGCATCCAATTTCTTGATACTATGTAAATTATAGATATGCTCTGATATTTTGTTTCTGGTACTGAAGGCTGTTTTGTGAATGTTACAAATCGGCTACGATCAGAGATGATCTTTCTTCTCTTTATTGATTTTCTCTTTCTCACCATTTTCTTTTTTACATATAATCTTGTCTATCGTCCTTGGGTTGTAGCCATTTGCTTTAGCAATTTGTTTTATTACTCTAATTTCTTTCAATTGGTTTTCTTTACTCATGGAAGTTTTAATAATCTATTAATATGGCTATTGTAAGCTGCTTGTTTGTGAGTTCCAGGGTGGTTGGAGGTTTTTAATGGTGGTACCGGTGTCTGTGGGCTTCCTAAAAGTAGAAATCTATTTTATTGCTGTTTTCGTTAATGTGAGGTAAAATAATTAACTCTCTATCGTTTTATTTTTCCATAGTGAATTTGATATTGCTGTCAAGCAAAGCCACCCAGTAGTATTTCGGGAGTAATGAGGTCTCCATTTTAAAATACTAACGTGTCGTCAACTAACGGACCCATAATTGTATTTCCCTCTGATGTATGTTCAAGATGTATTCTTCAAGGTTAATTAAATAAATTTTAGATAAAAAACAGATAGAGGACCCCAATCGGTAAATCTGTGTTTTGCTGGTATATTTCCCATTGAAAGTGAAGTAATTATTATCTAATATTAGACTTAGTAAGTTTATGTCTGACTCCTTGGCTGAATGGTCAGTGTTGAGGCCTTCGGTTCAGAGGGTCGCGGGTTCGATTCCGGCCGGGCCTGGGATTTTAATCGCGTGTGATTAATTCTTCTGGTTCTGGGACTGCTTTTCGTGTTTGTCTCAACACCTTCCTTTCATATTCAGACAAAACAACAGACTACTACCAACCACCAAAGACAAAAGCAATAATTGCATCCCTTCAGATAGAGTTGGCGTCATGTGTCCATACGTTTGAGCTGAACGAGAAAAGCTTCTTCATTTAACTGATCCTTCTTTGCATGCAGGCCCTTGATTTGACTTTTTAACCATGCTGTCCGTGTTATTTTGACGGCGCGTTGACAGGATACTGAAGTGTTGTTGCTTTTCAGATTAATAAAATTGGGAGTTGAGTTATGCTTTAAGCATTCGTGGTTGAACCTAATGTCTTCGTTGATAATAAATATTTTCAGTTTTATGTTCCTAAATTTAAAGCCTTTGGCTGTGTCTCGACCAGCGAAAGAAGAAATATAATCATTATACAATTCAAAGCCAAATTAATAACTATAGTTAACATTGCATTGCATTCACACTCTCACACTTGTTCTTTCATTTTCTTATCTTACAGTTGATCTCGACAGTGCCCCATTTTAACTCATTTTTAATTCATTTTGTCGACACACACACGTGGACTCAAATGTTATACGTACATGTAGTTTTAAAACTGATGATGGACCTTAGAGTCCGAAAAGCGGTTTTGGAATAATATGTTTTACTGATAAGACTGTTTATGATTAATAATAATAATAATACTATCATCAGCACTTTAATTAATGTGGCTTTGATATTTTATAATGATTATAAGCAACCGAGGTGCATGACTGTAATCAGTCGTTCCACATCCTTCCACAAATGCACAATGGTTCGGTGCGACGTTGACAACACTCCGCAGGCACTGATCTATGATGCATTCGAAGAGCTTCATGGCATGACATAGTAGGCGAATAGGCTAGTGGTTTGCGCAATCATTGACTTCACCCTCGCCCTTCTAAATAGACACAGCAATGCTCCTTGAACAGGACGATGACAGTACGTCATGATAAACTGGTTAAAAATGTTGCATCTTCCGTGCTTTAGAATATCGTCAGATCCAGTGGCCTTGCCAGGTTTCATGTTCTACGGCATATGTACTCTTGAACGTCCGAAGAGGTGCTATGTGTAACAGGTCCTGAGTCTGGTGTTGCACTGTAGTGAAGGATGCGGGAATTCTTCGAAGATGATCTTGGAAGAATGTATGTTCCAGCATTCCAGGATGCATCAGGTTTCCGGAGTACGTTGTTCGCTTCAAGCTTGATGTATATTACATGGTCAGTATCTTGGCTTAGGCGATGACGTGATTGAGCCAGACGGTAAATAGCGTCATTTCTTCTTGCGTATCCAAACGCTCATACCGGTCCTTAAAATGAGCATCCTTATCTACAGTTACAGCGCTTTTGTCCTCAGTCATAAGTCTCCTATATATTTTCAGGTCGCCATCAACGCAGTGTCTAATCAAATTTTGCAGGCACGCTTCTTCCTTGTAATCTGAAATTAAATTGATGGAATGTGAAGAGAAGTATCTGAACAGAAATGTAAATTTAAAAGACCTAATTGAACGATTCTACCACTTGAATTCAATAACATTCAATTATTGGATAAGTAAGAAGAAAATACGTGAAGTAGATCATGGAAGATATCTTTTCTGAAATAGAAAAATGTATTCGTCTAAGAAATAATTATATGGAATAGAAATAAATTTTCTGGCTGAGTAGCTCTGGTGGTAGAAAGCTGGTCTTCCGTGCCCAACATGGCAGGTTCATTCCAGGCTCAGTCCGGTGGTATTTGAAGGTGCTCAAATACGTCAGCCACATGTCAGTAGATTTATTGGCACGTTAATTATTAATTATCAAGTTATTTGCTTTATGTCCCATCTACCGTCACGAGGTTGATGTATATGAGCAGCTTCAAATACCAACGGACTGAGCCAGGATCGAACTTGCCACGTTGTGGTCAGAAGGCTAGCGCCCCAACCATCTGAGCCACTCAGCCCGCCTTTCTGTCACGTAAACGAACTATGGCGGGACAGAATTCCGGTACCTCGGCACCTCCGAAAACCATGAAATTTAGTTAGTGGGACGTAGAAACAAATAACATTAATTAGAAATACATTTCTCTAAACATTTGTGTAGGTGTAGGGTGGATGTGAATCGTCGTGCAGAAGTAAATGAATTAAAATAATTCAATCGTCTGAAAGCTTTTATTGAGGAACGATTTTGAAGTGAAAATGGATAAATCGAATAATAAGTTGAGAGATAATGAGTCAAGTTATTTAATGGTAAACAATTTAGTAAACCGAATCATCAGAAAGAAATAAGTTGTTACCTTAAGGCACGCATTGCCAAATCCAGGACTAATTCAATGGGAGGTAAGAGAGAGTGTTTGCATGTGTGCAAAGAGGTATAAGAAGGTTCAGTAATACGTCAGTATGACATATTGTAGCATATGCAGTCTAAAATAATTACATATAAGGGGTAGGTTAGTGGAGGATGTAATGAAAAGAAAAGATTATCAACCTAACGTATAGACTTAAACGACCTAAGCAACGAGACGTTTACGAATAACATTCTGTTTCTGTCGTACAGGAATTGAATATACACTTTAATTTCAAAACAGCCATGCGTGTAAAACAATGCACATTTCATTCCCAAGTAGATGTGTGTTGAAATATGAAACGTGAACTGAAAGCTATAACTGCAGTATGAGTGTTGAGATTTTAAAATACGTTCACACGAGATACCTCACTCCTAAGCAGCCGAGGAGCATCTCGGTGGTGCTGTAAGCAATACAAAATTATTTCCATTATTATTCTGCTTGTATACAGACTAAAACACCAGTTCCATCTAGAGCTTTCCGTGAATTGATAAAGTAAAACTCTGTTGTACAGAATACAAAATAAAATAAAACGCGGAAAGGAACTCGTTCTCCGCTTAAATGTGATAGAACCAGTAAATGGAGGTAAAAGGATGGCTGATGTACTTGCGAGCTGTATTGAATATTAATTGGGAAACATCTTGTGAGTTTGAACGTCTTGGGACTCCAGAGTGGAAATGCGTGTAATTATTCCAAACATTACAGGCCAGTCCGAACAAAGACTGGCTTATCGAGTTAATATAAGGACTTGAATTCGTGGGATTCAGCTTATCAATCCGTCGATGCGTCTTTAGTTGTGGTACAGACACCATTGGCACACAGGACATAAAGAGAACTTCACATACTGAGTGCAATGAGGGGTTAATCAGTATGTTCCCAGTACGTTACATGATGCAACAAGAACAAGTACCTTTACACATCCAGTGCAGAAGACATACATATTTGCTTGCATGCATAGATATATTTATAAAACCCTGGTGCTCACAACTGGTAAAAATGGTTGCAGATTCCCTATCTATATACATATAAAATAACATGTCCTGAATGACTGACTGACTGACTGACTGACTGTTTCATCATCGCCGAGCCAAAACTAATGGACATAATGAAATGAAATTTTGAGGATACATTTATAGTAAAATGTAGGTGCTTGCTAAGGGAGGATTTTTGGATATTCCGTCGCTAAGGAGGTGAAAAGGGGGGTGAAATTTTAAAATGAGAGTGCTTATATCTCAAAACTTTAAAAGATTAAAAATGTAAAAATTGGTATTTAGAATCTCGTTTAAAAATAAGGAAACACGCATTTTTTGTTTTCGGAAAATCCCAATAGGAGGGGTGAAAAAGGTGAAAAACGGGTTGTATGCCTTTAATGAGGATAGTTATATCTCAGAAAATGAATATATTACAGACCTGAAAATTGGTATTTGGAATCCCCCTTAAAAATAATTAAAAACGTATTTTTTGTTTTTGGAAAATCCAATTAATGGGAAGTGAAAAGGGGGTAAATTTTTAAGATGAGTGTATCTATATCTCAAAAATTTAAAAGTTTACAGGTGTAAAAATTTGTATTTAGAGTCTCCTTTAAAATAAAGAAACACGTATATTTTGTTTTCGGAAAATCCCAATAGGAAGGGTGAAAAGGGGTGAAAAAGTGTTTGAATGCCTTTAATGAATATACATAATTCTCAGAAACTGAAGATATTACAGACCTGAAAATTGGTGTTTGGGATCTCCTTTAAGAAACATGTATTTGTTGTTTTTGGAAAATCCAATTAATGGGGGATGAAAAGGGGGAATTTTCAAATGAGTATATCTATATCTCAAAACGTTTGAAGTTTACAGATGTAAAAATTGGTATCTAGAACTCCCTTTAAAAATGAAGAAACACGTATTTTTTGTTTTTGGAAAACCCCAATAGCAGGGGTGAAAAGGGGTGAAAAATGTGTTGAATGCCTTAAATGAGAATAATTATATCTCAGAAACAGAAGATATTACAGACCTGAAAATTGGTATTTGGGATCTCCATTGAAAATAAAGAAACACGTATTTTTTGTTTTGGAAAATCCAATTAATATGGGTTAAACAGGAGTGACAAATTGAGATGAATTTTTAAAAAGGCTATAACTACAGTATATCTCAGAAACGTAAAATGTTACAGGCGTAAAGACTGGTATTTGGAATCTCCTGTAAAAGTAAATAAACATAGGTGATTTGTTTGGAAACCCCACTTGAACTAAAAAGGGGGGTGAAATTTTAAAATGAGCATTTCTACAGTATATGTCAAAAACCTAACACATCACCGAAGTGAAACGTAGTATTTTTATCTCTATCAAAAATAAAGACACATGCATTTTTTGTTTTGTGAAGAACCACTTGGGTGGAGGGGTAAAAGTGACTGAAAGTAGGGTCGAATACTTTTAATTAGGATACTTATATCTCAAAAGCTGAAGATGTTACAGACGTGAAATTTGTTATTTGGAATCTGCTTTAAAATTAAAGAAACACGCATTCTCCGAAAATCCATTGAAGTGGGGGGGGGGGTAGGGTGAAATAATTGAAAAATTAATTGAATTAATTGTATGACGATACTTACATCAAATAAAAACTAAAGTTGTTACAGACGTGAAAATTGGCAATTGGATCTCCTTTAAAAACAAAGAAGAAAGAATTATTGGGGGAAAACGTCTTGGGGGAGGTGGTGAAAACGAGTTGAATTCCTTTTATGAGGACACATATCTCACAAACTGAAGATGTTAGAGTCGTGATAATTTTTATTTGGAAGATCCTTTACTATTAAAAAACAATTTTTTTGCCGGAAAATTCACTTAAGCGGGGCGGGGAGTCTGAAACGAAGTGAAGAAAAAGTGAATTTTTTTTATGGGGATACTTATATGTCAGAACTGAAGGTAACAGACGTGAACATTAGAATTTGGAATCTCCTTTAAACACAAAGAAACACGCCTTCTTTTTGGGGAGGGGGGTTAAATCAACTTAACGACGGTGGGGAGAATAAGGAGTTGACACCAATTGATTTTACTGTTCATAATTTTCTTATTATGATCATAAACTGATAATTTTTAAACTTTCCTGGGTTCGTTTTAAAGAGTCATATTTTCCTTTGGAGTACATAAAGTTAGATTACAGTAGAATCTTCTGGCATATAACTAAAATGTAAACACATTTGAAATAAACGATAGGAATGAAGTTGACCGTGCAATTGTTCACCTCTATAATAAGGTCGATAATGCACGGAAGTATATCATTCGTGTCGCCAGAAATCTCGCGCACTTGCCTTCGCGCGACGATGGTGCTGGTCACATCGTTAGCAATGACAATGGCAATAGATGTAATTTACCACCAAGTAGCGGTCTTGCATCTTGCTGTGGGGCCCAGAATATCAATAATAATAATAATAATAATAATAATAATAATAATAATAATAATAATAATAATAATAATAATAATAATAATAATAATAATAATAATAATAATAATAATAATAATAATAATAATAATAATTTTCGGACCGCGCTGGAAACGGGTCCTTGCCGGGTAATGACTACGATTCCAGTCCGACCGCGGGTTCACGCCAAGGCACCCAAGACGACACCACGCCGGATCTCCTCAAGGATTTGATCCATATTAAAAGTGCTTATAGGAAAAATGGCAATGATTTAGGGACCCAACTGACCGGGTGGAATATCTGGACCTAGCCCGGAAAGTACGAAATCGATTGCTGGAAGGAAATATTGAAAAATGGGAGGAACTTTGCCATAATATCTCATAAAACGATTCAGATCAGGAATTTTGGCGGATTATTTATAAAACGTTAAGCTTTCAATTATAAATTTCATTTTAATACCTTAGCGAAGCACGGGTATCTGGCCAGTTATTTTATATACCACTAATTAATGTTACAGCTTTCGGGAGACTCAGAGATGCCGGAATTTTCCCCCATGTATTTATATTACGTGCCGGAAGATCTACCTATATAATGCTGGCGTATTTCAGGACTTTCAGATGCACAGGGTTGTGCTGGATCTGAACTTATAAATTTGGACTCCGAACTACTGAAATCTGCGCCTCTCAGTTCTGCATTATTTGATGATATGAGTGGAGCATTCATTCCATTAGATGGTTTCCAGTTCCATGTTTTCATTATTCGGAGCGTCCGGCTTGTCAGCGTAGTAGTCTTCCGTTCAGAGTGCACCAGATTCGATTCCCGTGCGAGTCGGTGATTTTAATCGTAAATGTGTTATTCCCTTGGCTCGGAAGTTGGGTGTTTCTCCTTTCTCCAGCACCCCTATAAGTTATTTAGGGTTGCCTGGCCGAGGCGGTAAAGGCGTGCTCGGTTCGCCCTGAAGGACTTGGATTCGAATCCCCATCAGATAGTCGTAAAATTTCAGAAACGAGATTTCCACTTCCGGAGGTGCACATGGCCCTGAGGTTCACTCAGCCTACACTAAAAATGAGTACAGGTTAATTCCTGGGGGAAAAGGCAGCCGGGCGTACAGCTAACCACTCTACCCAATCAAGCGCCGAGGTTACGGATAGTGGAAGCCTTTACATTCCACCCCTCCAAGGGCCTTTATGGCCTGTACTGAGATGACTTTGCTTTGCATTGCCTGTAACTTATTTACCACAAACTACCCTCTGTCACAATAGCACGTAGTTCTGCTTACACGGTAGATGACGCCCACCCACGTCATAGGGTCTGCCTTACAAGGGTTGCGCCAGGCTCCCAATAGCCACACGAACATATCAATATCATTTGAGGCTATTGGTATCAAAGGGGGCAATCTCCAGTTTTCCTCAGAATTGAGTTATTGACACTATTGTATTGTACTACTAGCCATCTACTAAACTATGTTGTTGTTTTTGGCAGAAAAGAACAAAAACCTGGAAAGGACGTAAAGTGAATTTCACACACTGAGGTGTTAATCAGTATGTCCCCAATGCAAAAACATGATACATTGAATGATACGTTACATGATCCACATATCTTCTTTATAGATAGTTATGCCTTTCAGCGTTCGATAATCAGGGACATCGTACACACTACGCATTAGACTCGACGATAGGATCGATGCGCTGTGTAGATAATTATGTTTGTGTTGTAGATTTGTTGTTTACATTGATCAGTTTGGACGATGGTAGTGTCTGGAGTAGTGGACTTAGTCGGTGAAGGTATTAGCCGTTCTTATACGGGTCACATTCGGCTTAACCCTTACCAGCTCTAAAGTGATCCCTTAGTGGTCTTGCATTTGTGGCAGCGTAAATGTGGGGGTTATCGCACATGAGAGCCTGGCTAATGAAGACTAGCCCTTACCATTTAGCCACATGTATTCAAGTTCGACGATATTTATTTTACATTTTTATATACCTTTCCTTTTTTTTGCTTTAGTATTTGCGTATATGATAGGTTAGAACAGTGCGTTGTGTTTGACACTTGATTCCTGATTTTTATTTGGGTGAATCTCGATGAATGCGGATTCAGTTCTTCAGCTGTTTTATGTTTATCCTCCCTCGTCGTTCATATTAATTAGGCAAGGCGTTGGTCTACCGTTATCGATTTTAGTTGTAATTTAAGTGGACAAAGGTAGGTAGACAGACTTGTAGTTGTAGCTGTAGTTAGTTTAGATGGAATGAATATCATGTTTACTTCAGTAATCTGTGGACTTGTAATTTGAATTAGCGTCTCGACGTTAGTTGTTTTATAACCTGAATGTTGGTTCAATAATAATTTTCAAGTGATTTAACACCAGTGGCTGGTGTTTCTTCTCAAGGCATGTTTAAATAAGCATTTCTCTCCATTTTCCATTTTGTGTTCCTTCTGAATACGTAACGTAAGAACCTCCAGGAGAAAGTGTTTTTGGTTCCTTCCGAACACATGTTTGGGGTGATCCATATTACAGCATCGGTGTTATACCATAACTTAAGGGTGCCATGCAATGACAACACATGGTGCAATTTTTTTTAACCTTGATTATTGCTGCTAACTTGTAATAAGCACCATGCTTTGGAATAAATATTTCACAACCGACCCAGAGGAACTGCAAGTATATTCAGTTCGATTAAGGACTCATTCGGGTGATAATTCGGTATCCAATGTGATATTCTACTGGTGGATAACCTTAATTAAATGCAAATTTGGAATTCCATGTGTAAAAGGCAGATTTTCCACGGGTCGTGTTTGTTATCTCTCAGTTATCATTTTGGATCAGTGTTAACCGATTTTCAGATTTTTGCACTGTCATTGTGGTTTTGCTGTCCGCATATTTTCATTGCATTTCAGAATGTTGTAAGACTTCATTGTAATCGTTTTAAAGATATTTTCGCTACCTTTCCCGCGAAAGGTGACTGTTAATTTGTAAGAAACGGCAAATTTTATTATTGTTCTTTTATATTTGTTTCATTTGATCAGATTTTATCGTGAATTGTAGATTAATAAACTTCAGTCATTTAAGTACATTTCATCCATTATTTGAAGCAGTTATACTTTCCACTGAACCCTACCGACCGGTCGGCGAAGTGACAAGAAATAACCTGGTGCACGAGATGATTTCAAGATTTGAACGCCTTACCGGAGCAGCTGAGGCAGACGACCGGCGGTGGACCCGGAAAACCAAGGGTTCAGTATGGTTAAGTTTAAGGGGCAATGTAAGTTATTAAGTTTATGAGCATGTTATTATTCTATTATTTTTTAAATACTGTATATTCCGTACTAGCTGATGTACCCGTGCTTCGCTACGGAATTCTACACTGTATACATAATTCTAGGTTAGGTAGCGTACACGTTGTGAGCAAGATTGTCTTAAATTGTATTGCTCTTAACGTTACCCTAGAAACGCGATGGGAGGTCACCAAACATCTTTTCTCATATGAAGACTGAGGGAACTTTCACTGTAATGGTAGACCCAGTTTCATACCATTAGTCACGATCAGGTTGGGAAGTTTTCATTATAATGCCTTTTTACATCCTCAGAAAGACTGTCTTAGTGGTTTTAACAACTGAAATGAACATACAATAACGTCAATAGGAATGGAGCGATTGAAAGCAATGCGACTACGAAATACTCGATCAAATGCAACACCACACATTTTCCCAATTTTAACGAACAGGACTACGCTGCCTATCTAACAGTCCAAAATTCCAGACTTGGAATGACCAAACCGCAGACAGCGTGACCCGTGAACACTCTTCGGCGGGGATAGGTTCGAATAGTGGAGACTTCCAGGACAAAAACTATGCCCAATTACTATTCTGTTTCCTAGGAGTACCTGATGAGTCGGAAAATATCAATTCACTACACTGGCGGCGGAAAAATCTATCTGACTTGAAGGCAAATTATTCCTCCAAGCCAGTTTGGAGTAAATTGAATGTAGAATTTAATAAAAGTGAAGAGAAATAAGCTTTTTTTAAGAAACGGCCCTTTTCAGTGTTGAATTTTGAGTTATTTAGTGAATATTGTGGTGCTATAATTTGGAAAAGACCTAAATTGTTATTCTAGACCAGGCTATACTGCTACTACTACTACTACTACTACTACCACTACTACTACTACGTGAGGCTCTGCCTTATGTATAAACACTGCTCATTCAAAACAGTGCGTCAGAGTAGGGATCGAATAGCTGAAATACTATGATGATCCAGTGTATCAGAAAATGTATAACCAGAGGAATGGCATGCTAAAGAAGAACGTTTTCTAACTCTCCGGCTATTTCCCGCCAATATTCAGTCAGGCTGTTGTATTCGGTACACAGCAGTAATCCCATCTATCGGAGTTGAGAGGCAGCATAGGAGACAAATAACATCACAATAAACAACGGTCAATGTAATGTTATTGTTGATCAATGTTATGCACTTCCGATATTATAGGCCTTCACGTTTCGTTTTCTTCGGACTCCTGAAATACCACTCTTATCATAGTCGGTACGGTAAAACTGAATAAAAAATAAATGATCAGAAATTGTATTCTCTATAACTTTTTTTATATAGTACTTTTCGATAGGACCAATAACATAGGTATTCAAAAATTACATTTTAGGCACCTTCACCTAAACTTCAATTTCATCCAGAATGAATAAAATTGTTTATAACTTAGACTGTAGTTTCTTATTCTCCGACTCTATATGCCGATTCTCATTAAATTCTGTTAATTCATTTTCTCGTGGCCCGGCGTACATATGGACTTAGCAACAAAAATACAAATTAATGAATATCTGTGTTGTCATAGCTGGTACGGTAAAACTGTATAAGACATGAATGGTCGGAAAATTAATTCTCTATAACTTTGGTTATATAGTATTTATCGACACGACAGCTAATAAAATCAATATTTGAGAATTACATTTAGGCCTTCCCTTAAAATACCATTTTACTCAGCGTAAATAAAATTACTTATAGCTTAAATTGTAGTGTCTCATTCTCCGAATTTGCATACAAGTTTTCAATGAAATAGGACCACTAATAACGTAAATATTTAAGAATGAAATTTTAGGCCTTCCGCTAAACTACTATTTCACTCAGCGTGAATAAAATTATTCATAGGCTAGATTGTGGCGACATATTCTCCGACTTCCCATACCAATTTTTATGAAGATAGGACTACTAAAAACATAAATATTTGAAAATTAAAATTTTAGGCCTTCCCCTAAACTACCATTTCTATCAGCGTGAATGAAATTATTTATAGCTTAGATTGTAACGACTTATTCCCCGACTTTGTATACCGATTTTCACTCAATTCTCTTTGGCCGTTTTCTAGTGATGCGTGTACATACATACATACATACATACATACAGACAGACAGACAGACAGACAGACAGACAGACAGACAGACAGACAGACAGACAGACAGACAGACAGACAGACAGACAGACAGACAGACAGACAGACAGACAGACAGAAATTGCGGAAAAGTAAAAAGTTCTTTTTCTTGTTACTGTGGACATGACCGATACAGAAATACCATTCTTTTCAAATTCTGAGCAATGTACAGACACAACTCTTATTCTATATATATAGATACATACAAAATAAGAGTTTTGTCTGTACATTGCTCAGAATTTGAAAAAAATTGTATTTCTGTATCGGTCATGTCCACAGTAACAAGAAAATGCATTTTTTAATTTTCCGTAATGTCTGTCTGTCTGTCTGTCTGTCTGTCTGTCTGTCTGTCTGTCTGTCTGTCTGTCTGTCTGTCTGTCTGTATGTATGTATGTATGTACGTACATGCATCACGAGAACTCGGCTGAGGAGAATTTGATGAAAATCGGAATGTAAAATCGGGCGATGAATCGCTACAATCCAGGCTATGAATTATTTTAATTACGCTGAGTGAAATGGTAGTTTAGGGGAAGGCCTGAAATTTTATTCTCAAATGTTTATGTTATTAGTGGCCGTGTCTCAATGAAAATCGCTAGAAAAAGATGGGAAATAAGTCGCTACAATATAGGCTATAAACGCTGAGGAAAATGGTAGTTTACGGGTTGGCCTAAAATTTAATTGTCAAATATTTATTTTATTAGTGGTCGTATCTTCACAAAAATTGGTATGCAAAGTCGGGGAATAGGTCGCTATAATCTAGGCTGTCAAAAATGTTATTCGCTCTGAGTGAATTGGTAGTTTAGCGGAAGGCCTAAAATGTAATCAATATATATATATTGGGACCTTTCCCACCGTCCCCCATGACTCATGGGACCATGTGACAACAAACCAACCCTTTCGGGTCACGAACACATGGGACCATGCTCCACGGAAGTTGATAGTCAAGGGATCTTTTTGGTCTGTGCCGATTTCTCCTCATTGGGATTTTATACTTAATCCACTCACATGAGAGGTTATCGGCCATACGACTCAGCTAGATCAAAGCTACTCTCCCGTTCCTGAGGTCTGAACACGGACTCCCCAGGGCCGAAGACCGTTCGCGGCATATAGAGGCTATCAAACATAAACTATCTTAAAGGCCTACAATGAACGGAAGAGGATTCTGGATGCATGTTTTTCGGTATAGATAAGCACGAAATCGTTTAGAACAATTTACTATTCATTCGGTGAAATATACAAAATTTACATACACTCTTGATACTTATTACACAAATAATATAAGCAATCACTTATTTCAGCAGCGGAAAAATCCGTACTGCCATTGACATCCGTTGTTACCTCCACATTCCACAGACAAAATCTATGTGAACGGCAACGTTAGCTGTTACTTTCTTTAATCCAATAAATTTTCCTTTTTGACACAGACATTAATATCCATTTCCCTCTCTACCAAAACAGAGAATAACCGAGAGGTTGTTAATATGATCTCACTTTCCCACATACTATCACTTTGAATTGCCTGTGTCTTATATTGCTTACATAACTATTACATTAGTTTGGATGTATGCTACACAAATTGTTTTGTGTATTATCGCGATTGTTTTGTGCGTGCTATCACCCGGTTTAGCATAAACCACTGAGTACGACATACACAATAAAATGACCCTACCATATTCACAAAAGAAACAAAACAAGCCATGTTCCCCCAATGCGAGTATTCCATGGGACTGAATCCCGTATTACACATTAAACTCTATTTACACAAAAGAAAAATGTCCTTTTTTTGAATGGTCGGCTACCTTAAGAAATCAATGAAGTAAATATTAAAACATAATTAATCCGAACATTCTGACCAAATCAGAAATCCGTCACTACAACACGGAAAAGAAAAAAAATGGACTCAAGTCTTCCATATAAAATTACACAGACTTGAACAACGAACTATCACTTGCAATCACTACCAGTACACTTTCACGAAGTTTAGATTCAAATCGACATCGATTATAAGTAAACAAAACACATCCTGGAAAAGAAATATATCAAACACATGTATCAATAAAGACAATGGCTGTAATTAACCCGTTGTAACCCGCTGTCTTAGCGAGCTGTAGATCCCTGCTGTGCTCACACGAGGTTTGAACCTGAGACTCTGGTCGTCTCCATCCAGGGTACTATAATCAAGCCCTAATTAGTCTAATCATGTATCGAACAGTCATAACAAAAATAAACGTCTATATTGCTCTGTGGGTCATGGTCTACGGCGTGGCAATTAAAGAACTTGCTGTCTTTATTCTCAAAAGAAAACAGACTGTTGGTCCGACCAACCTTTCTGCTTGTATCTATTCCTCCCTGTTCCAGACTCTCCCCCTCTCAGCCATAACTCACGGCTGACACTTGTCCCACGGTCCGGAGACTAAAGACACCATTCGACCTTCTTGCCGCTAGGATTTTTCTTTCTGTGTCCATCAAATTAATTCATTAGAAACTGGCACATTTTATTCAATGCTCGGGCCAGCCCACATACATTCAGTACACGAGAATCATTTCTGAAATTCGACCGTTAATTCACATCTCATTCTCTCATATCTCTGGAGGTCTGGAGTTCGACTCGTATCTTCTCTCCTTCCAAAAGTCCACCATCCGTCAGCCACTGACCACAGCAATATTCCTATTTCTCCGCCTCTGAGGCGAGAGTGTGTACCTATCAGATACTACCCTATTGCTCGAAATCTATCGGTATAAATCATCAATCAAAATTCTTTCGGTATAATAATAATAATAATAATAATAATAATAATAATAATAATAATAATAATATTATTAATAATAATAATAATAATAATAATAAAAATAATAATAATAATAATAATAATCTTCTAACCTTTTGCTTGAAATGTATCGGTATCAAAACACTGATCAAGTTACATCAAGAAAATAATAATGATAATAATAATAATAATAATAATAATAATAATAATAATAAAAAGTTAATTTAAATTATTGAATCCTGCCAAACCACTAACAGAACTTCTACGTGTAACCTCGCTAGTGTAGTGGAGGACAGGGGTTCAAACCTCGGCATTTCATCCCTTGAACATCTTCAGTTACAGCCAAAACTTATATTACCATGCAACAAACTACTCATTCTACCTTTACGAACATAGTGCTGATTCTAGCCCAAGCCTTTCCTTTCATACGGGCACTTGTTGATGACTCTGTCACCTCGCTAATCCCTGCGTAACTTAGGCAATTGCTCAGATGAGATCTACATTATTAATCTACATAGCATTCTACTCCTTTTCCCCCTCAATTCCTTCTCAGCACTAAATAAACAAAATATGATAACATGCAAATGTAGCCACTAAAAGGGGTCCCATATTCTATACACTAACATAGGATCACTCCCTTCCCACATCTAATTATTTAAAGCCAAAATGAATAAAAGGATTCCCGACCATTCTTAGGCGGATTTAGCCTATTTACTAATGTTATTTATAACCGTATACTTCATGACTGTTATTTACAAAGGGAAATACTAGCATTAGAGTTAGAAACATAACTTTGTACTCAACGGTTGATGTCTTCGGCCCTATCCGGAAGTTCCGGAGGCCTACCCATGTTGGCTTACTCCATGGCGCTGGATCCTGGAGTCCTGGAGTTCAGAAGTTCCATATCTTGTCTCGCGTAATCCATTTTAGTAGCACACGGATCACTGAAATTAGATTGAAATTTACACAATTTATCGATTTCTTGCTCACGTGTCACCATTCACTCCTACTACTTCGTTGTCTACCCACTGACAGTTACATGGAGATGAATGTACCGGCTACTTTCAGCTAGTCTACCTCAATTGCACTGCTAATATGGGCATTCCCAGCATCCGTATGATGCAGAATTTTCTATCCCTATCTTCTGTGTGTTTTAATAGTTCAGGAACACTTCTCACTGCCTGTTAATCAGTTAATAATCTGGCCTGCGCTTTGTTCAGAAAACAGCGTAGATTTATACTGTTCTTTGTTCTGCTACAGAAATTCTGCGTACTATCAAGTAGTTGTTATACAAAATCCTACTTCATATTTCCCGAAGTCTTAGTCTACTTTGCAACCGATATCTTAAGTACATCTCATTACCATAATCTTCTGTTGCCTATCACAAATTATAAGCGAAAAAACTGAAAAATTTCACTCCCGCTTTGTTCACATAGTATACAAAGGAGCAGTAATTCGATAGCGAACTGGCCGTCGTTTCCCGTCGAAAGCTCCTCACCGAGTGCTCGCGCTTCCTGGGACTTGCAAAAACTTATACTGGCCCCGGCGGTAGGGGCGGCAAGTGAGTTCATCCCCCACTCTTATTTCGACTGCTCCTGGATAAACCAGCCTGTCGAAATTAGCAATACGCTAGACTGTGTGACTTGGTTATGCACAAGTGCGCTGTGCCATGCGGAATTGAATATGTTCGGCGGATCCGCAGTAATTAATTAATCAGCTTGGAGGGGAAGTAGGGAGTCCCCGAGGGCATCTGGTTTTTCACTAGGCGTACGTACGCTAACGGAGTTATATAAGTTGTTTACCAACGCCTTTCGCTTGGAGAGTATTTTCTATCAGAACTCCTGACTTTATAATTCCACCAAAATTGAGCACACTGCTCTGACGGGTGCAGTTTTGTTAATCAAGCCTTATTTACGCCGAAAATGCATTAAATTTAGCCCGATCGCTTTGGCATCGCTGTACGCTGGCATTTGTTTTCCAATATGGAGTCGCTAAATAGTGTTCTTCTCCTGCTTCTTCTATGACGTGTGCCTAGTTCGGGGATTCTTTAAGCCACCCAGTGGGCGGGTGAAGGCGCCTCTCTGGCGGGCGTCTTATTGCACAACCTGATGATACTCCCAACATCCACACAAAGAGGGCTTGCTGCCTGCTTCCTTACCAAGCATATCACTTGAAATAAATATTAATTGTGCCGATACGGTCACAATATGTATAAGAGTTTTGCCTGTGCAATGCTCAGAATTTGAAAAGAATGGTTTTTCTGTACCGGTCATGTCCACAGTAACAAGAAAATGCATTTCTTTTCTTTTCCGTAATGTCTGTCTGTCTGTCTGTCTGTCTGTCTGTCTGTCTGTCTGTCTGTCTGTCTGTCTGTCTGTCTGTCTGTCTGTCTGTCTGTCTGTCTGTCTGTCTGTCTGTCTCTCTGTCTGTCTGTACACGCATCACGAGAAAACGGCTGAAGAAAATGTAATGAAAATCGGAATGTAAAATCGGGTGATGAATCGCTACAATCTAGGCTATAAGTTATTTTAATCACGCTGAGTGAAATGGTAGCTTAGGGGAAGGCCTGAAATTTTATTCTCAAATATTTATGTTATTAGTGGCTGTGTCTCAATGAAAATCGGTAGACAAAAATGGGAAATAAGTCGCTACAATATAGGCTATACACGCTGAGGGAAATGGTAGTTTACGGGTTGGCCTAAAATTTAATTGTCAAATATTTATTTTATTAGTGGTCGTATCTTCACAGAAAGTGGTATGCTAAGTCGGGGAATAGGTCGCTATAATCTAGGCTGTCAATAATGTTATTCGCACTGAGTGAAATGGTAGTTTAGGGGAAGGCCTGAAATGTAATATATATAGACTATATTATGTTTTGCCTGTGCATTGCTGAGAATTTGAAATGAATGATATTTCTGTATCTGTCATGTCAACTGTAACAAGGAAATGCATTTTTTACTTTTCCGTAATATCTGTCTGTCTGTCTGTCTGTCTGTCTGTCTGTCTGTCTGTCTGTCTGTCTGTCTGTCTGTCTGTCTGTCTGTCTGTCTGTCTGTCTGTCTGTCTGTCTGTCTGTCTGTCTGTCTGTCTGTCTGTCTGTCTGTCTGTCTGTCTGTACACGCATCAGTAGAAAATGGCTGAAGAAAATTTAATGCAAATCGGTATGTATGTCGGGTGATGAACCACTGCAATCTAGGCTACAAATTATTTTATTCACGTTGAGTGAAATGGTAGTTTAGGGAAAGGCCTGAAATGTAATTCTCAAATAAGTTATTTATGTTATTAGTGGTCGTATCGATAAATACTACATACCTAACATAAATTTAGTTATGTCATAAGTTAGTAGTAGTTATGTAAGAAGTTATTAATTTTCCGGTCACTTATGTCTTATACATTGTTACCGTACCGCATATAATCAGAGATACAGTATTCATAAATTTGGATTTTTGTTACTACGTCCATGTCAGCGCCGAGTCACGAGAAAATGGGTAAAGGGAAATGAGTGAAAGTAGGTATGTAAAATCTGAGAATAAGGAACTACAGTCTACGATATAAATAATTTTGTAAGACACCCTAATATCATAGAGTCGAAAGAAAACTAATGTGAAGGCCTGCAATATAGAAAGCTCATAAACTTTATCAACAATGACATTAATTTGACCATTGTTTGTTGTGATGTGCTTTTCGTCTTCTGTTTCTTCTCATACCCGATAGATAGGATTACTGCAGCGTACCGAGGTTTTTTTAATTTGCTTGACGTCGCACTGACACAGGTAGGTCTTATGGCGACGATGGGATAGGAAATGAATAGTGGTGTAAAGGAAGCGGCCTTGGCTTTGAGCTACAGCCTGGTGTGACTGGTGTGAAAATGGGAAACCACGGAATACCATCTTGAGGGTTGCCGGCAGTTTGGTTCGAATCCACTATCTCCCGGATGCAAGCTCACAGCGGCGCGCCCCTAACCACACGGGCAACCCGCCTGGTCGTACCGACTGTAACAGCCTGCCTGAATATTGGCGGGAAGTAGCTGGGGAGAAAGATAACTTTCTTCTTTAGCATGCCATTCCTCTGGTCCATATATTTTCTGATATATCTGGTACATAACACACTGGTTCATCATAGTATTCGAGCTATTCCATCCCTACTGTGAGGCACTGATTGGAATGAGTAGTGTGCATATTTAACGGAATAATGACAGAGGAGTGTTCACGGCAGTCTGCGACCTGGTTATTCCAGCTCTGGAACTTTGGACTCTTAGATCGGCACCGTAGTACTGTTCGTTGATAGTGAGAAAGTGTGCGGTTTTCATTTGATCGAGTATTTTATATGATAACATCCTCTGCGAACCATGTGACCTTGCCGCGGTGGTGAGGCTTGCGTGTCCCAATGATGCAGATAGCCGAGCCGCAGGTGCAACCATATCGGATGGGTATCTGTTGAGAGACCAGACTAACGAATGGTTCAGCGAAAGGGGGGTAGCAGCCTTTCGGTAGTTGCAAGGGCGGCAGTCTAGATGATTGACTGATACGGCCTTGTAATAATACTCAACATGGCTTAGCTGTGTTGATACTGCTACACGGCTGAAAGCAACGGGAAACTACAGCCGTAACCACCTCCAGAGGACATGCAGCTCTCTCTGTATGAATGATGTACTGATGATGGCTTCCTCCCGGGTAAAATATTCCGGAGGTAAACTAGTCCCCCATTCGGATCTCCGGGTGGGGACTACACGAGAGGGGGCGATCATCAGGAAGATGGATACTGACATTCTGCGAGTCGGAGCGTGGAATGTTAGAAGTTTGAATCGTTGTGGTAGGTTAGAGAATCTGAAAAGGGAGATGGATAGGCTAAAGTTAGATGTAGTTGGTATAAGTGAAGTACGTTGGCAGGAAGAACAGGATTTTTGGTCAGGCGACTACCGAATTATCAACACGAAATCAAACAGGGGTAATGCAGGAGTTGGTTTAATAATGAATAAGAAAATAGGGCAGCGGATAAGCTACTACGACCAGCATAGTGAAAGAATTATTGTCGCCAAGATAGACACCAAACCAATGCCCACCACAATAGTGCAGGTGTATATGCCTACTAGTTCAGCGGATGATGAAGAAATTGAAAGAATATATGAGGAGATAGAAGATTTAATACAATATGTCAAAGGTGACGAGAATCTAATTGTGATGGGAGACTGGAACGCAGTGGTAGGCCAAGGAAGAAAAGGTAGCACAATAGGTGAATTTGGATTGGGACAAAGGAACGAAAGAGGAAGTCGGCTGGTTGAATTCTGCACTGACCATAATTTAGTCCTCGCCAATACTTGGTTCAAACACCACAAACGACGGCTGTATACGTGGACGAGACCTGGAGACACTGGAAGGTATCAAATAGACTTCATTATGATTAGGCAGAGATTCAGAAACCAGGTGTTGGATTGCAAAACTTTCCCA
This sequence comes from Anabrus simplex, assembly GCF_040414725.1. Taxonomy (NCBI): domain Eukaryota; kingdom Metazoa; phylum Arthropoda; class Insecta; order Orthoptera; family Tettigoniidae; genus Anabrus; species Anabrus simplex. The sequence continues at coordinate 579,784,851 of NC_090266.1, read as the reverse complement.
GGAGCAGACGTGGACTCTGACCACAACTTGTTGGTCATGAAATGCCATCTGTAGTTGAAGAAATTGAAGAAAGGAAAAAATGCAAAAAGATGGGATCTAGACAAGTTGAAAGAAAAGAGTGTGATGGATTGTTTCAAGGAACATGTTGCACAAGGACTAAATGAAAAGGCCGAAGGAAACACAGTAGAGGAAGAGTGGAGAGTCATGAAAAATGAAGTCACTAGGGCTGCTGAAGAAATGTTAGGAAGGAAGAAAAGATCAACTAAGAATCAGTGGATAACTCAGGAGATACTAGACCTGATTGATGAACGACGAAAATACAAGAATGCTAGAAATGAAGAGGGCAGAAAAGAATACAGGCGATTAAAGAATGAAGTGGATAGAAAGTGCAGGGTAGCTAAGGAAGAATGGCTGAAGGAGAAGTGCAAGGATGTCGAAGGCTGTATGGTCCTGGGAAAGGTAGATGCTGCATACAGGAAAATCAGGGAAACCTTTAGAGAAAGGAAATCTAGGTGCATGAATATTAAGAGCTCAGATGGAAAGCCACTTCTAGGGAAAGAAGACAAAGCAGAAAGATGGCAGGAGCATATCCAACAGTTGTATCAAGGTAACGATGTAGATAATTTGGTCCTGGAACATGAAGAGGCTGTTGATGCTGATGAAATGGGAGACCCAATTTTGAGATCAGAGTTTGACAGAGCTGTGAGTGACCTAAATAGGAACAAGGCACCTGGAATTGATGATATTCCCTCTGAATTACTGACTGCCTTAGGAGAAACCAGCATGGTAAGGTTATTTCATTTAGTGTGCAAGATGTATGAGACAGGAGAAGTCCCATCCGATTTTCGTCAGAATGTTGTTATACCTATTCCCAAGAAAGCCGGTGCTGACAGGTGTGAAAACTACCGCACTATTAGTTTAGTATCTCATGCCTGCAAAATTTTAACACGTATTATTTACAGAAGAATGGAAAAACAAGTTGAAGCTGAGTTGGGGGAAGATCAATTTGGCTTCAGATGAAATGTAGGAACACGTGAAGCAATCCTGACTTTACGTCTGATCTTAGAGGATCGAATCAAGAAGGACAAGCCCACGTACATGGCATTCGTAGATCTAGAAAAGGCATTCGATAATGTTGATTGGACCAGGCTATTTATGATTCTGAAGATGATAGGGATCAGATACCGAGAACGAAGAATTATCTACAACCTGTATAAAAATCAGTCTGCAGTGATAAGAATCGAGGGCTTTGAAAAAGAAGCTGCAATCCAGAAAGGAGTGAGGCAAGGCTGCAGTTCGTCCCCTCTCCTTTTCAGTGTTTGCATAGAACAGGCAGTAAAGGAAATCAAAGAGAAATTTGGAAAGGGAATCACAGTCCAAGGAGAGGAAATCAAAACCTTGAGATTTGCCGATGATATTGTTATTTTATCTGAGACTGCAGAAGATCTCGAGAAGTTGCTGAATGGTACGGATGAAGTCTTAGGTAAGGATTACAAGATGAAAATAAATAAGTCCAAAACGAAAGTAATGGAGTGCAGTCGAACGAAGGCAGGTGATGTAGGAAATATTAGATTAGGAAACGAAGTCTTAAAGGAAGTAGATGAATATTGTTACTTGGGTAGTAAAATAACCAAGGATGGCAGAAGTAAGGAGGACATAAAATGCAGACTAGCACAAGCAAGGAAGAGCTTTCTTAAGAAAAGAAATTTGCTCACTTCAAACATTGATATCGGAATTAGAAAGATGTTTTTGAAGACTTTTGTGTGGAGCGTGGCATTGTATGGAAGTGAAACATGGATGATAACTAGCTCAGATAGAAAGAGAATAGAAGATTTTGAAATGTGGTGTTACAGAAGAATGCTGAAGGTGAGATGGATAGATCGAATCACGAATGAAGAGATACTGAATCGAATTGGTGAGAGGAGATCGATTTGGCTACATTTGATGAGAAGAAGAGATAGAATGATAGGACACATCTTAAGACACCCAGGACTTGTTCAGTTGGTTTTTGAAGGAAGTGTAGGTGGCAAGAACGGTAGGGGTAGACCAAGGTATGAATATGACAAACAGATTAGAGCAGATGTAGGATGCAATAGTTACGTAGAAATGAAAAGGTTAGCACAGGATAGGGTGACATGGAGAACTGCATCAAACCAGTCTATGGACTGATGACTCAACAACAACAACAACAACATTGCATTCAATCGCTACATTCCTACTGACGTTTTTGTAATGACCTATGTTGAATTCAGTTAGGAAAATCACCAAGTCAGTCTTTCTGAGAATCCCGTAGCGAAGCACGGGTACATCAGCTAGTAGATATATATATAGATAACATTTCAGGCCTTCCCCTAAACTACCATTTCATTCAGTGCGAATAACATTATTGATAGCCTAGATTATAGCGACCTATTTCCCGACTTTGCATACCAATTTTCGTGAAGATACGACCACTAATAAAATAAATATTTGACAATTGGGTTTTAGGCCTTCCCCTAAACTACCATTTTTCTCAGCGTGTATAGCCTATATTGTAGCGAATTATTTCCCATCTTTGTCTAGCGATTTTCATTAAGACACGGCCAATAATAACATAAGTATTTGAGAAGAAAATTTCAGGCCTTCCCCTAAACTACCATTTCACTCAGCGTGATTAAAATAATTTATAGCCTAGATTGTAGCGGTTCATCACCCAACTTTACATTCCGATTTTCATTAAATTCCCTTCAGCCTTTTTCTCGTGATGCGTGTACAGACAGACATACATACAGACAGGCAGGCAGGCAGGCAGGCAGACAGACAGACAGACAGACAGACAGACAGACAGACAGACAGACAGACAGACAGACAGACAGACAGACAGACAGACAGACAGACAGACAGACAGAAATTACGGAAAAGTAAAAAATGCATTTTCTTGTTACTGTGGACATGACCGATACAGAAATACCATTCTTTTCAAATTCTGAGCAATGTACAGACAAAACTCTTATTTTATATATATAGATGGTGCGTTGTCTTTTCATCCTTCTTTGTATCACCGAATAGAATTTGTGTACACCAAAACTCATATGAGATAAATGGCCTTAACCTTCGTTAATCTGTATTCCAAGGAAATGATTTAATTAATGGAAGTATTTTTAATGGAAGGTAAATAACGTCATTTCATTTACCGTTAATCACTATGGAAACAAATACTTTTAAAGCTAATGAAATACACAACATTTCCAATTAAAGTCGTCTTCTTAATTTGTAGTCAGAAAATTTGTTATGGTCGGCAAGGTAGTTACCGTATTACGTTGTTATTCACATCAAACAATCGTATGTATCACCTGAAGTCAACGAGGTACTGTTTACTTCTGCAGTACATGCACTAAACTATAACTGTAAATTTTCATTATCTCATAGGTGATAGTGACAGCTTCAACGGCTAATTAAGTCGGCGTTACCGAAGATAGCTTCATCACTCCAAGGATATATGGCTACACTAATCACCGTGTGCACAGTTAATATGTTTACCACGACAACTCTATGCAATCAAGTAAAATATTGCACATGTATTAGGTAGGTTAATAAGAATCAATCTTATTTATAAAGAAGAGCGATGATGGTGTATATTAGGCCCTGTATGTATGTTGTATGTTGGGTATTCAGCCCGTAGGCTGGTTTGATCCTCCACAGTTCCACCAACAGCTGTCACAGCCTACGCGTCAATGAAGAGGCATACAAGGGAAATGAAGAGTGAGCTAGTTTCCCGTTGCTTTCCTCGCCGAGCGAGAAGTTGCTATTACATATCAGTCTGCCAAGCCCACTGAAATTCAGGCACAAGCCGACCTTATGAGTGATATTTTCATACCATTCATAACAGGGACTGGAAGAATAAAGAATGTCATTACTAGCATAGCTCATAGCTCAGTCACTTTCACACTGCCAAAGCCAAGGACGAGACTGAGAAAGATCAATGAAAGTAACAAACTTATTGTAGCCCATACCAGAAGACGTAGTGCACGGTAAACAGTAGGCCTACAGCTCACCAGCAAAGGCATTGTTAGGCTCTAACTGATCATTTTTATGACTATTTAAAGCAAGAGAATGGTTGTGTTTAAAGGTGAAATATCTGAGTGATATAACAACTTTGCAAAGGAACAAGAAGTCATTTATTGTCAACAGCCTTGATATTGCAGCTATAAGACCACTGCGGAGAGTGAGTGATTTTAGTATCATCACTTAAACTGGGCCAGGATGAGCCATGTACGTTCAAGGAAAGAAGAAATTATGCAGGCATTAAATATCAATAAAATGATTGAATGTACTCTCGGTTTTGAGTTTTCTCTCATATGCAGTAAACATTAATACCGCAATCTTAATTACAGGACTTGGTTTAAGAAAAATACACTGATCAGCCAGAACATCATAACCACCTACCTAATAGTCGTGATTTGATAGAATCTGAGGATGTTCTTGTAGAACGAAACATGTCATTCTGTGTGTAATAGTGAGTATTTTTTACAGGTATGCTTATAGTGTTATAATTTTATTGAAATTTTGTGTGTTTTACAGACTGGAAAGATTTTATGTCCTATTTGACTACGTCGATACTGGAAGGTATGGCTTTCATCTTAACAAAATACACAGTTCAGCCTAATTAATTTGTCCTCAGGCATGTTTACTTGCATATTTTGATTAGGGGCATAAATTAACCAAATTTACTTTACATCAGTACCTAGGAGGAGGTATACGAATTAACTTCGAAGAGATACTTCGAGAAAACTGATTTGGAGAGAAGTTTGAGATTTTTTTCAAGTTAGGAAGTAAAGTACATTGCTGCTACCCATCAAAGAAAATTCCGTGTTCTGACCAGGCCATAAGTACAATTATTTTCCATGGACAACTGAACTGAAAAAATCTGTTCTCAACACCAATAATGACTTTTCGTACTTGGAAGTCTAGTATAGCATGTGTGCATTGTCATAATGTAGTCATATGATAACCTAGTGATATGGTTACCGAATTTCAAAAACGATGTAACAGGATGATGAGCAATCAAGACATGAATTGGAAAATTTCGTAAATCAACTTATTCTTCATTTACACAAGATAGAAATTGACAGTGTAAGCCAATGGAATTTCAAATGGGAAAGGCATCGGAAACAATACCACATGTTAGGGGGTGAAACATTCTTCTAACTGTATAAATGAAGATAAAGGTGAAAAATGGGTTGTGAGAACTATGGCAATGGTGTAACCATCGCTCTTCTTGCCTGAGGATGATGAAAGCAAATTAATTTCATATTACAAAAGTCCAAGCAGTTTAGATCAAACAGTACCGTGTGAAAAGAGTATGACGTTCAATGTCGTACCATTTAGAATCAGTTCATAAAATGTTTTCTTGTCTTCTTACAGTGTAGTACAAATCTGTTTCACGGTAATCTGCAAGCCACGTCGTACAAAATCGTTCACAATTCCGACGTACTAAATCAGTTTTAGCCACCACGCTATACAGCCGAAATGTTAATTTCCAGATCCACGGCTCCATGACTAAATGTTTAGCATGCTGAGCTTTGGTCACAGAGGTCCCGGGTTCGGGTCCTGGCTAGGTCGGGGATTTTAAGTTTCATTAGTTAAATCTTCTGGCTCGAGCACTGTGTATTTCTGCCGTCTCTAATTCTAGAAATCATCATAGGTAGGGTCCCATCCCCACAGACACTCAGGTTGCCTACAGGAAGTCAACACCAAAGACCCTTGTCAGGCCTCTCCGGAGCTCAAACGCCGTTAAAAAATAATCAAGAATAGTTACACAACAACTAATCCCAAACGAGATCACTTTTGACTCAGCTAGAGTCTGCTCTTCTGGAAAGTCCAACAATATGCATCCTGAATATTCACGACACTTAATTTGTGAATTTCCATTACAACTACATGAGAAATATAATTCCTGGCTACCCCAGAAGATCTTTCTAATCAGAAAGAGATTTTATTTTGCTCAACCACAGTGTGATCTTTTCAGCGTCCCGCTCTGAACACATTGCGCTAGCGATCTCGAAGTGGGTAGGTTCCCTGTGAGTGTCGGCTCTCTCTGTAGTTCCGAAATGACAGAAAATATGCAAGTAATGAAAAGGAAGAGGGAACAGCCATAAATCGATGTAGGAGAACGGGAAATGATGCAGCAAAATAATTAACAAATATTACACATAATTTTCCGTATTTTAAATATATTCACCAAACTTGTAAACACCATTTTCGTAGTTATATTCAATTTTTCTCACAAATAATATAGAAAATGGATTCTTTTTTAATTCAGGCATTGAACCATTGCATATTTCAACGCAAATGGAATTCTAAAATTGCCCATCCAGGATACGACTATACTGGTTTGTAAAGTAAGGTACGTTAAAGTTGGAATATCGTAATTCAGTCACCCTTGTCATGGGTAAAATGTTGAAATGCTAGTTGTGACTAGACTATAATTATGTTTAATTTTATGGGCTTCCAAGATTCAATTGTTTATGAAATTAGTAATAGTCCTGCGAGTCGGCGACTTCCAAGAGGGGAATGGGGAAAAGAGAAGGACACCAGTTATAATTCAGTGAATATGGGAAAGTTCATTTTGCACTCTGACCAATGCACTATTTAATTTCGGTTGCAACGACACAAATTATGGATTTGTGTCAAGGCTAGTTCTTGACCTCTCATCTTGACCCTGTTCTCCGGAAGCACTTCTAAGGCTTTATGTTCTTTTTCTACAATTGGCCTTTACGTCGCACCAACAGATATAGGTCTTATGGCGACCATAGCATAGGAAAGGGTTCGGAGTTCAAAAAAGTGTACATGGCCTTAATTAAGGTACAGCTCCAGCATTTGCCGCGTGTAAAAAAGGGAAACCAGAGAAAACCGCCTTCAGGGCGCACGGCCTGCTCGCTCGCACTTCTAAGTTTTCTGCGTACATATTCATCACTACACTTCCACATTATCCTCAAATCTGACGCACGCTGCCACTGTATTTTAGGGAAGGGAACAAAGTATAATGTAACAAAGTGCATACATTTGAAACATTTTTCCAATGGAAATACATTTAACACCAGTGCCCTTAAAGCATTAAATTGATATATTTTTCATTTTATGCTGTGCATATTGTTTCTTTCCGATTCCTTGGCTGAATGGTCGGCGTTGAGGCCTTCGGTTCAGAAGGTCCTGAGTTCGATTCCCGGCCGAGTTGGGATTTCATAGCGTTTGATTAATTCTTCTGGCTCGGGGACTGGGTATTTGTGTTTGTCCCAACACTGCCCTCTGCATATTTGAAACATACATCACACAAACAAACAATGTAGAAACACGCAAAGGTCATAACATCCCTTCACGCATGGTTTCTGTCAGGAAGGACATCCTGCCGTAAAACAGGGCCAAATCCACATATGTGTAACTCAGTTCACGCCCGTGGCGAAAGCGGTATATAAAGAAGACTGTACACATTGCTTCCCACATAGGAAACAATGTAGGACGTTTCCGATTGTCTGTATTTCTGTATGTCTCTATGCCTTATAATGACTTATTTTCACGTGTGTACTCGATATTCTTGCTGCAAGAATAAAAATGGAACGATGCAACCATGTATTAGATGTTTATCTCACAATTATTATGTTCCCAACATCACTGCTCCAAATCCAAATTATTTGAAATTAACTACGGAGACCGTCACCGAGGGTACAATACAGATAATGATGAAAGCCTCTCTGCTCTTTCTTGTACTGTTATGTTACTGTCGATACGGGAATCGTTCATACTTTCCTCTTTATAAAGGATGACACCTATATTGGTATATTTTAGTACCTTCCAGTTGTAATTCTCAGTTTCATTTGTCTAATAGGAACCATTTTCCCAAGAGATATGCGTTATACATGCATGTTGTTGTTTGGGTCATCAGTCCATAGACGTTTTGGATCCAGCGGTCCATGCCATCCTATTCTGTACTAAAATTTCACATCCTACATTTATTATAATGTGTTTGTCATGTTAATGCCTCAGTATACCTCTACCAATCACACCGCCTGTACTTTACTCCCAAAATTAACTGTACAAATCATGGGTGTCTTTCCGTCCACTCGTATGGTACTTCATACTTAAGTAGCTCATACAGTGGTTTCGCTATCTTACTGTAGTTTGGAATGAATCTAAGATAATAGACTGACCAGCCAAGAAATCCTTTCAGCTGTTTCGTAGTGGTTGGCTGAGGATATTCTCCTACTGCCTGAACCTTCCGGTCATCGGGCTGAACACCGTCCTTTGTAATTACATGTCCTAAGAATGCCACTTCTGTTCTTAGAAATTCACACTTGTCTGGACCTAATTTGAGGTTTACGTATCTCAATCTTTGGAAAAAATCACGTAATTATTTGTTATGATGCTCTACAGAGCTAGCATACACGATCAGCTCATCCAGATAAGACAGACATTTAACACCTTCTAACCCTGTAAAAGCCGTCTTCATTAAGCGCGAAAAAGTTGCCGGCGCGTCTCGCAAGCCCATAGCCATCCTTTTGTACTGATAATGCTTACCTAGGGCAGAGAATGCTGTCTTTTCTCTATCCTCAGGTTTTAATAGTACCTGATTATAACCACTAGCCAGATTCATAGTGGGAAAATACTTCGCTTTCCCCAGGGCATCTAATATTTCAGAAATTAACAGAATTGGGTACATAGTTCCTATAGAGACGTCATTGACAAGATGAAATTCAACGACCACACGCCATTTTTGTTTGCCGGACGCGTCCATTTTCTTTGGGACTAGTAAAATGGGACTCGACCATGGGGATGTCGAAGGGGTTCGATATCATCCTCTAACATCTTATTTATCTGACGGCATATCTCTTCCTTCTGGGCCTCAGGGAACCTATATTGTCTTACATGTATCGGAGGTTGATCTATGAGTGTGGGGATAGCATGCTGCAGTATATCTGTATGCGTTAGCTTATCCACTTCAAAGTGGAAGATATCCTGATAAGCCGTACAAATGGCATAAAGCTTCTCCTTGTCCTGAGGGGCTAAGTGTTCTACCCTGAGCAGCTCTCGTATCAGCTGCGTTCGAGACTTCGTACCTCTCCGCGGACACTCGGCTTTTTTGTGCCCTCTTTCATCGCACTTAAAGAACTTTGGCTCCATACAACTCGCAAGCTTTTGATAACCAGAGGTGCGCACAATATTCACCTCAGTACCTGCAACCTTATTCCTGTCCTGGTCGGCTATTCTCTTTTTACACTGTCGCGCCCACTGGCCAGGCTTACCACAATAATTGCACCTGGTTTCTTCCCTGGAGTTTCCTTTACTCTTCGGGCCTTCTTTCGCTTCTGAGCTCTGGTTTTTTATGCCTACAATCCATGGCCATGTGGCCCACCTTTTTACAATTACAGCTTATCAATAATACTTTATTGTTTTGGGAAGGTCTACCTAGTTTTTGAGTTCCTTGTGTGGGTTTGCCCTGCCACTGACCTTTCGTGTGGCTCGCTGGCTGATTGTACCTGCCTCCCTTTCTCGGAGCTGACCTGCTCTTAAAGAGTGCCTCTCTCTCTTTCTGAGAATTTATCGGGGCCTCCTCCTGTAGAGCTATCGCAACGGCTGCTTCAACAGTCTGAGGGCTACGATCTTGTACTTTGCTCTGGAATCGTGCTGTGTGAATCCCCTGGATGAATCCCGCTATCGCGATTTTCACTAGCATTCAGCGCTGGCCGGTTCGATACTCTACCGGTTCATTTTCCAGAATTGTATTTCGAAGCAACACCGCTGTTTCTTCAATATTACGCGCCCACTCTGCTATCGTTTCTTTCGGACCTTGGCTTTTCTGAAATAACTGACACAAATACAAATCAAACGTGCCCTGTTTACCGTAATATTTCCATAAGGATTCTTTAGCTCTTTCCCAGCTAATAATATCGCCCCGGGATAGTAACTTCTCGCGACCAGAGCCTGTAATTTTCGTTTACCTCTTCATTCCGAATATGCTCCTGCCATTGTTCCCACCGATTTGTACTAGCAATTATTCTCGCAAATTTCATGTCTGTTACTTCTAACTTATAGATAATATATCCTGAGTCTACCTAGCTTTCACTCAGGTTGTGGTCTATACGGGTTAACGGGAAGCAGTTCTTCTTATCGCCACTCAACTCGCAGTAATCGACTCAAAAACGGAGCTCTCCGTTCTTGTATTTTTCTTCTACCTCTTCACCATGAACACTGTTGACGACCACGGTCTGTTCAAGTCCTCATTGAATCCCCTCTGTTTCATGTCACCTAACATCCGATCGATTCCCGCATTCTTCACCAGTGCTAAACTTCTGGGTTGAAAACGAGGTTTGGGTGACGAGGCTGGTCCTTCCTTCCGTAGTTGCCTCTTATAGCGGTGAATATATCCTGGAATTCGTGGATTAATCCGTTAAGATCCCCGAGATGTCACGCCTCCAAACGTTTCTCGGCGTCGGAGGTAACCTTCCTGAGCATGTCTGCAACTTCGGAACTTCCGTGTCTGTGCGTCCTCGTCGTCCACTTGTACGACGCACATGACTTGCTTACATGTCAGAAACTCGCACCCCACGACGTCTAATTCAGTATTCATACCGGCACCCAACTTCGTGCAGGGACAAGCGTCCTAGCCTGGCAAGGTCCCTGTACTTTGGTCGCCGATCCGAGTTGTACAAGTACGCTGTCTCGATGTGTGGGTCCCTCTTACCGCGCCGCCTCCGTCGCCTCGCTGTTGGCTGGTATCACCTCTCACTGGAAAGCGTTGGGAGCTTTCTTCGAGATTGGTTTCCTGGGCATTTCTTGTCTTTATGCCACAACACTCATTCTCCTACAGACCCCTCGTATGTGCTTAGGCCCGAGATGAGCCTGTACGCGATAGCAGTGATGAAGGCCCAGACTTGTGGGCATAATTATCCCACCGTCATGTTGAACATCGCCTCCTTCAGGAGAGGAATCTTTTTTTTTTGCTAGGGGCTTTACGTCGCACCGACACAGATAGGTCTTATGGCGACGGTGGGATAGGAAAGGCCTAGAAGTTGGAAGGAAGCGGCCGTGGCCTTAATTAAGGTACATCCCCAGCATTTGCCTGGTTTGAAAATGGGAAACCACGGAAAACCATCTTCAGGGCTGCCGATAGTGGGATTCGAACCTACTATCTCCCAGATAGGAGAGGAATCATGTCTCCTAACGAAGCTGTCCGCAGGACGTAGGGGTGGCTGAGCTCCCTCTCTGGCAGTCTATTGTCGATGTCTAGTCTTTCGTTATATATTCAGAATGTATTGTTTAATTACCATCAGGCATTTTGTGTCCCCTTTTTGGAAATATGAAACCTTGCATGTCGCTAGGCCTAATAAATAAATCATGAAGTTAAAAAATCTCCCACTAAAATAGTGCAGAATAATAATTGCACAGTAATCACGTATATGTATTCACAGATAATTTAAATACTTCCTTTAACTAGTATATGTTCAGGCTAGAACGAAAAACAAAGATGAACAAGTCCTTCCGTATTTCGTCCACTAAAGGTACTACTACCCTACATACTATTATTAACATTACACGACATGAGAACTATGGTGCCTGTGGGCAGTGTTCTGTATTGATTTACAGTAATAGTCATGACTGGTCGGTGGAAGAATGGCTGCAATGTCACGTATTGCATTGCACATATAGGAGGTGACGTGTTTGTTCAGTAATTGGACTGTCAGGATTTCGTAGTTCTGGTAAATCCGTCATTATCCACTATTAAAAGCGACATGTAAAGTGTAAGTATATACACTTAACAGTAACATTTCTGCTAAATGACTGAAGTAACAGAAAGGCGTAATGATCGGTAAATATAATACGTGATTCATATCAAGACTTCACTTGCTTTAGAGGAAATAATTTTTTTCTATTTATAAGAAATCAGAGTATGAGAAGTAAGAGAAAGGCGTAATGATCGGTAAATATAATACGTGATTCATATCAAGACTTCACTTGCTTTAGAGCAAATGTTTTTTTCCTATTTATAAGAAATTAGTAACACTCTGAATCAGAAAAAAAAATCATCAATGAACGTAAGGCTAATGGTATTATAATTTTCTATTAGCAGTCTGTTTCCCCACTTAATAATGGGGCATATACTAGTTGCTTTCTTCCAGTCATTAGTCTCATTAGTCCGACTCGTTGGCTGAATGGTCAGCGTACTGGCCTTCAGATCAGTGGGTCGCGGGTTCGATTCCAGGCCTGGTCGGGGAATTTAACCTCCATTGGTTAATTCCAGTGACTGGGGGCTGGGTATTTGTGCTGTTCCCAACATCCCTGCAACTCACACACCACACATGACACTATCCTACACCACAATAACACGCAGTTACCTACATATGGCAGATGCCGCCCACCCTCATCGGAGGGTCTGCCTTACGAAATTATTATTCCAGTCATTTGGAATCCGATGATTGATCTGTTATCTTGTATTTGTTGTTGATAGGGACGTTAAATACTATATTCAAGTTGCGAACAATAGTCTGCTCCCCTGTTTCAGACCACCCCGGCAATAAGTTTTGGTCCTTTCGACTTATGTCTCTCCGGCTGATTTTGACGAGATGATAATCAGTGTTGCCTTTAATATATATCATCAAGCTATTCTGCTCATTAAATACGTCCACATGCCAATCACTTATCCATTATCTATAACTGTAGATTGTCAGTAATTAACTCGCCTTCTCTGTACATTACCTTTCACACATCATGGCTAGTTCCATACCTTTTCCTGACATACATAACTAGGATTTATTTACCTTACACTTCTGAGATTTCAGGGTTGCCTATCAGACAAAGTACACTTAACTATGTCTCCAGCCTTTCTATCTTTCTTAATTTAATTTGTTATTGTGGACGTAACAGATCACGAGTACCAGCTACAATATTAAGGAAAGCGATTGCATATATGAAAATAAAATAATGGTGAACGTCAATCAATCAATCAATCAATCAATCAATCAATCAATCAATCAATCAATCAATCAATCAATCAATCAATCAATCAATCAATCAATCAATCAATCAATCAATCAATCAATCAATCAATCAATCAATCAATCAATCAATCAATCAATCAATCACCACTGACCTGCACATAAGTCGGTCGCTCACAGGGCAGATTCCCTATCAGCTGTTTACTTAGTCCTTTCGCAAATGATTTCAAAGAAGTTGCAAATTTATCGAGTATCTCCATTGGTATACTATTCCTGTTTCTAATTACTCTTCCTATGAACCAATATTTGCCATTCCAAATTCATCGTAATTTTATTATTTGCCGGGCTGAGTGGCTCGGACGGTTAAGGCGCTGGCCTTCTAACCCCAACTTGGCAGGTTCGATCCTGGCTCAGTCCGGTGGTATTTGAAGGTGCTCAAATACGTCAGCCTCGTGTCGGTAGATTTACTGGCACGTAAAAGAACTCCTGCGGGACTAAATTCCGGCACCTCGGCGTCTCCGAAAACCGTAAATAGTTAGTGGGACGTAAAACAAATAACATTATTATTATTAGTATTAATTTTATTAAGATCATTCGTACTTTAAAAATATCCATAAAAGTATACGGGGCAAACAAATCTTTACCGGTCGACGGCCGTACACTCCTCAATCGGGAAACCAATCAGGTCAAATCGCCTTGAGCTTTGATTCACTCATCCTACCGACGCACCAGGCTGAAAATCCCCGTGTGGTCAAACTCCGTCTCCTGCTGCATGAAGACGTCCGGAACCACCTGCTGCACATCCTCGTCCGACAGGAAGCGTTGATCCTTCAAGACTTTTTCAGTGCACGGAAGGCGTAAAAATCTCATGGGGAGGGATCAAGAATGTAGGCCTCATCAACCGTCTGCTTCTTGTTGTCCGTAATGGATGGGTATTGCCTACCAATTCGACCGGCGTCTTGTGTCGAAATGTGACCCACACAGAAAATCCACTTCCTGTTTCCAGTCAGTCGACCGTGTCAGGAATGGAATGAATGAAGTCCCCATCTAGCGGCAAGGATAGCAATTGTGCCGGCTTCCGAAGGCTGTCGCACTCCTCTGGCCCTTTGCCTACATGTCCATCCTTATATACTTGCACCCGAATCGCGCTACGTCCTATGGCCGCTGCCTCAACGGCCTCAAATGGAAAAGTTTTGATCACACCTTACACATTCCTCTACTAATATTGCACCCGTCATGCCGGGCTCAGCTCGGCCGGTGAGCGAGGATCTCCAGGGGGTAAATCGTTCGCTTATCGTCTGTGCGAAAATTTTAAAGTGCAGGGATAGATAATGAACTAGTGGCAAATAAGAGAAAGCTAAATAGGTTTTACACATTTATTACAACTACTGCTCTTCTCAAACTCTACAATAATTTACAAAATCTAGGAAATTTTTATCTGACTTGTCTTCTTTTATGGCGTTATCAACATGGACGCTCCATCGATAAACGAAACAGCAAATGCCTGAATCTGTAAATATAATACTTATATCTTTACTTGAAAATTAATTAAATGATTAATAATAATTAATTTGAGATTATCTCTCCCAGTAATAATTAAATAATCTGAAAATAAAATTTCCTTCTTTATTGGATTCAACTTAGATCGAGTTTGAAAATGATCATTTTCACTCCTTTTAGAAAATTAAACAAAAAAAATTTCTCCCATGAAATTATGGTTAAATCGTCTTCCTTGACCTTTAAATTAATTAATAAACTCTCTTTTATAATTATTCAGTAATTGATTTTCACATCATATCTTGGAACTTGACATCATGTCAACCCACATTTATCCATTGATTGAAAATAATTAGTTATACTACTCTTACAATTTTGATTTTGTGAGTTCAATCCACTGACATGGCCTATACTTATTTATGTGTATTCGTTAGATAAGATCCTATTCTTCCTTAAAAACGAATAAAATTCACTAAAGGTTTAAATTCAGTCAAATAATGAACCACTAAAGTTGGCATAAAATAGGCCAAAAAATCCACGAAACTGCGAAGAGCATCATCACAAATATGGATTGAAAAATTACATTAAGCAAAATACAGACAAATCACACACACTACACTCACACAGAGATACGCGGAAATATTATATACATATTTACACGAACGCTAGCCCTTGATTATTATTTTCACATTTAGTCAAAGTCAGGGAAAATATTCTCATGATGACACTATCGTGGGAACACCCTCTCATCCACTTGAGATGTGACAGAGCAACGATTATCTCTTTATTAAGGAACTCAGTTATACGACGATGTTCAGGAAAAATTTACGAACAAAAATCATCCGAAAATCATCGACAAAATTGCTTAAACACAGGTCAGAATTAACATTCCGCGCAAGCGGTTCATGAGCTGCGATATTTATTTTTACTTCTCCACCATAATTGTGGCTCTCAATTAATCTGCGCTCACAACGAAGAAATTACGTCAGGTAACATATTTTCTTCTTAAATTGACTTAATAATGGATACACAACTTATCTATTAAATTCAATAATATCCATCTACCAGTCAACTAATTATAACAGCGCAGCAAAAATATATCAATGTATCGGTCAGATACTGCCATTTCCCAGGCCTAAATTAATATAAATGAGCGCACATCAACCTTATTCAATAATAATTAATATTATGCTCATGACCTTAGGTGTTCTTTTACGCGATAATTAGGTTAAATTATTTTTATTATTATTATTATCATCCCTGGCCGCGCAAGATCATACATGCGGAAGCTACTGCACAACAATATCTCAGATGACTCTATTGCACTCGAAATCCAACCATACATCGTATAATCGAGGAATGAACTCTGATATAATGGAATCCACGAAATTACTGTCCCATCTGATCTCAATTCAAGTATAAAAAATATCCAAATAGTCCTAGTTTAACGCTGAGGTCGTATTACTTTTATTTCTCCTGCCACAATGAACTCGGGACAGTTGAAACATTTCTCGATGACATTCACTCAAACAAGCTAATTGGTTCAAATACACACTCATTCCCAAACTACCTTCACCAAGAAAGAAGAGGCGGAAAAATTCTAACTAATAGAAATTTTTCTAAGCAAATAAGTAGAGGCTATATCATTACAATTACATTTATAAATAGGAAGAAAGAATAACAATGTTTAAATATTACTTGGTGGTGACTGTCGGTCGTAGAACTCGGGCTGATGACCTAGTGCATTACCACGTTACGCACCATCGATCCTGGTCACGCCCGTCTGGACTGCTTTACATTTTACTCGTACATTGAGGACATGCTGGCGCGCTGGAAATCACACCATTCATCTCGTAAGAAGGCAGGCATCCTGACTTGCAGTCGAACCAACGATCTCTTCTGTGGAATTTCTTGTGAAAGCTGAAACTGAAAATTACGTCTGAGACAAGTCCAAAACACACACCACTGTTTGATGAGACGGAAAGTAACTTATCTTTTAATATCTGGTGAATTGTAGGTAGAATCCGTGAATATCTGAACTGCTGTTGCAACAAGTTGTAGGCTCTAAATAAGACGAAGTTCCCCCGTAAGCAAAATGCGTCTTCTCACGTCCGTAGTTGAAGTCAGAGTAATTCTCCACACGTCGCGTTCAGAGGTAGAAATTTCAGAGTAAAGTTTCCTTAGGAAAATCCATAATTCACCGTCTTAAGACAGGGGTGCGTCTTTTCATTATAAGCGATTGGTTAATTTATTAACATCACACCAAATTAATCACTTGATTGGCTGGCATAGCCAGACGTCATAAACCTTCACTAATATCGATCGAGCACTTGACACACATTTCGCCTGGTCACGTGGCACTCACGGCTGATTTGAAGGTTACTTGGCTAGCTGTATCTGCTCTCTCCCCCTTGCTCGTCCTTGGCTGGGATTTCCGTACACCTGGTAACTGGTTCAGCCGACTCGAAGTGCTAAAACTCCCTTCCTGGTTCACGAAATAATGTTCCAACACACAGTAGAAATAAAATATTCTCCAGTAAATGATTTTTACCACTTTTGAAGGGGACAATATCATTCCACACCATCTTTCCACTGACAGCTTTGAACATACCGCTTTGTCGAACTGTTCGTCTCCTTATTCCAAAGTCCTACCAGCCCAAAGTTTGCAACTTTTCGTAACACTACTCTTCGGTCTAAAATCTCCCCAATCAAATCGTGCCGCTTTCCTTTGGACTTCTTATGTTATCGCATCAAGTAATCTTGGTGTGGGTCTCATACACTGGTAACTTACTTATTATTGTATACAGTATGACAATATCCGCAAAAATTCCTTATCACTGATTCTTTACTTATATCATTAAAACGTTTAACAAAAAGTAAACGTCCATTAACACCGCCTTGAATTATTCCCATCTTAATGATAACAGGATCATAAAATGCTTCATATACCCTAATTCTGTTAGTCAGCTTTTCTAGAAGTATACCGACCAATTCAGTCGTCATTTTGTCTAGTCCAGTGGCATTCATTTTCACCAGCTGTCTTTTATGATCTACCCTATCAAAATCCTTAGATAGGTCAATCACCACGAAGTCCACTTGGCGTCCTGAATCTGAAACACCTGCTATATCTTGCTGGAATCATGCAAGTTGAGACACAATGGAATAACATATTCTAAACCAGAACTGCCCTTTTCCAAGCAATTATTAATTTTGCAAACATGTATAATATAATCAGAAGGAATGATTACCCAAAGCTTATATACATCACATGTAAAGCTGACTGGTCTGTAATTATCGGCTTTATGCACATCACCATTGCCCACACTGGCTACCATAAGAACTATCTGTTCATTGTTGCAGCTACTTCATGCAAATAGTAATCAAATAAGTATCTCAAATAGGTTCTAATTCCCCACTCATTGCCCTTGAGATCACCAGAAATCTTATCAATTTCACCCAATTTTCTAGTTTCTGAATTTTGTATCTTATTTAAATATCTTTCTTATCGTAGGTAAATTTCAATACTTCGTTAATGTTAATCATCTCCTCAATCTGGACATTATTCCTGTAATAATCTCTACGGGCCACTGACTGAATACTTGTGCCTTCTCTAAATCCTCAAACATACAACCCCCTTGTTCATTAATGACTCATGGAATGTCTTCCTTCGAACCACATTCTACTTTAAAGTACCTATACATGCCCTTACCTTTTTAATAACATCTGTATGAGCGCCAACTCCGCTTACCGTCATGTTATCCTTAGCTGACTTCATTGCTAGATTCGATTTCCTAGTAAGTTCCTCCAATTCCTCCTCACTTCAACTCATTTCTAAAGTTATTTATTCCCAAACTGCATCTGCTTTTTAGTCTTTTCAATTTTCATTTATAACATTGCTAATCTTTCACATTCATTACCACTTTTAAAAGTATATACCTGTTTTCACATTCCTAAACAATAATTGCTATAAACATATCCCACATGTATTTTGCTTTTCATTTACCGCTAGCAAGATACCCGTGCTTCGCTACGGTATTATAATGAAATTTATAATTGAATGCTTAACGTTTTATATATAATCCGCCGAAATTCGCATTCTAACTCGTTTTATGAGAGAATCCGCCAAAATTCGTGATCTGACTCGTTTTCTGAGAGATTACGGCAAACTTCCTCTCATTCTTCAATCATTTTTCCAGCAATCGATTTCATACTTCCCGTTCTAGGTCCAGGTATTCCACCCGGCCAGTTGGGTCTCTAAATCTTTGCCGTCTTTTCCTATAAGCATTTTAATATGGACCAAATTCTTGAGGAGATTCGGCGTGGTATCGTCTTGGGTGCCTTGGCGGTACTGAACCCGCGGCCGGTCTGCAATCGTAGTCATTACCCGGCCCGGCCAGGACCCGTTTCCAGCGCGGTCCGCACATTTTGACGACGGTCCATAACATTATTAGTATTATTGTTATTATTATCGCGCGTAGGAAATTGCGCGAGATTTCTAGCGACATGAATGATATACTTCCATGAGTTATTGGCTTTATTATAGAGGCGAACAATTGCACGTTCACTATCATTTATATCGTTTATTTCCAATGTGTTTAAATTTTATTTATATGCCAGGAGAATCTATTGTAATCTAACTTAATGTACTCCAAAGGAAAAGATGGTTGTTGAAAACGAACCCAGGAAAGATTAAAATATGATTATTTCAAGATCAGAATAAGTACATTATGAAATGTAAAATCAATTGGTCTCAACTCCTTTTTGACCCCACTGCCATTAAGTTGATTTACCCCTCCCCTCCCAAAAGAAGGTGCGTTTCCTTGTGTTTAAAGGGGATTCCAAACACCAATGTTCACGTCTATTACCTTCAGTTCTGATACATAAGTATCCACATAAAGAGAATTCACTCTTTTTCACTTCCTTTCGCACTCTACCCCCCCCCTTTTAAGTGAATTTTCCGTTAAAATATTTCTCTCTTTAATAGTAAAGGATCTTCTAAAACCAATTATCACGACTGTAACATCTTCAGTTTTTGAGATATGTGTCCACATAAAAGGAATTCAATTTTCACCCCCCCCCCAAAAAAAAATGATTTCGCCCAAAAACGCTGCTTTCTTTGTTTTAAAATGGGATCCAAGTATCAATGTTTACGTCTGTAACAACTTTAGTTTTTATTAGATGTAAGTACCCTCATAAAATTAGTTCAATTAATTTTTCTATTTTTCACCTCCATCCCCTATGGTGGATTTTCCAAGAATACATGTTTGTTTAATTTTAAAGCAGATTCCAAGTAACAATTTTCACGTCTGCAAAATCTTTAGTTTTTGAGATAATAGTATCCTCATAAAAGTAATTCAAATAATTCTTCGATTTCCCTCCTCCCCTTAGCCGGATTTCCGAAAACAAGAAATACGTATTCCTTTATTTTTAAAGGAAATTCTAAATACCAAATTTCACGTCTGTAACATATTCAGCCTTTGAGATGTCAGTATCCTAATTAAAAGAATTCAACCCCATTTTCAGCCCCTTTTATCCGTCCACCCAAGTGGTTTTTCAGAAAACCAAAAACACCTGTTCCATTATTTTCAATAGATATAAAAATACTACTTTTCACTTCAGTAACATATTATGTTTTTGAGATATACTGTAGAAATGCTCATTTTAAAATTTCACCCCCTTTTTAGTTCCCCTTAAGTGGAGTTTCCAAAAACAAATCTTATATTTCTTTACTTTTCCGGGAGATTCCAACTAACCAACTTTTACGTCTGTAACATTTTACGTTTCTGAGATATACTGTAGATATGGTCCTTTTAAAAATTCACCCCACTTTATCACTCCTGTTTAACCCCAATAAATTAGATTTTCCAAAAAGAAAAATTACGTGTTCCTTTATTTTCAAAGGGGATCCCAAATTCCAGTTTTCAGGTCTGTAATATCTTCAGTTTCTGAGATATAAGTACCGGTATCCTTTTTAAAGGCATTCATCCCCTTTTTCACCCTTTTTCTCCCCTCCTATTGGGATTTTCCGAAAACCAAAAATACGCGTTTCCTTATTTTTAAAGAGGATTCTAAATACCAATTTTTACTTCTGTAAATGTTTAAAGTTTTGAGATATAGATACACTCAGTTTAAAATTTCACCCCCACCTTTTCACCCCCTTAGCAACGGAATATCCAAAAATCTTGTGTTAGCGAGCACCTACAGTACATCTTAATATGAATGTATCCCCAAAATTTCATTTCTTTATGTCCAGTAGTTTTGGCTCGGCGATGTTGAATCAGTCAGTCAGTCAGTCAGTCAGTCAGTCAGTCAGGATAAGTTATTTTATATATATAGATTTGCCACCAATCACAACTGCTTCTTAAACCTGACTCGTGCTTGTCTTAGCAACCATATGGTACTGCGGTACTGCCAGATATTCCTACTCATGCAAACTTCCTTACTGTCGCATTTATCTTTTTAATTTCTACTAGGGCAGCTTCATAATCACGTACACAATCTATTACCTTAGTTTGTCTCTAATGCTCAATATTTTTTACCACGTCCACATTATTCCTCTCTCTAGTTTTCTCCATCCCATTGTGATTTAGCTGTCCTTCTCAGATTAACTTATTTATCATTTGATGGTTATGCTTCGCACCATTCGCACTGCCTTCCCAATTTACACTGGTACACTGAGATTACCCACTAAAATCACGTTCCTTCCCGTGCCGTTTCCCACATATCTTATGAAATAATTACGCATCAGCCTCAGTGCCGCACTTGCAGGTATAATCTCCCCAAAAATATTAAGTTGCCTATTGCGAGTATCTTTATGAGCCTTCCGCCTAGAATTTCGTGCATCTTCGTGTATCTTTTCCTTAACTTTTTCATAATTTAAAAATTCCTCTTTCACCAGCACGAATTCTCCTCTCCTACCGTTCCTATCCCGTCTCTGCAATAAACACGCCACTTACGAGAGAAAATTTCCGGATCGATAATAGAAATTTTCAGTCTTGATTCAACTCCCTTTACAACATCTGGTAAATGTATATATATAAACTTAATTCTATTCTTTTCTGTACAATACTTCTGAGGTTTAACACCAACATTTTTATATCATCCTTACTTGACTTACAGCTGTCTAGTGCACCCTGTTTCCTAAATATACCTCCCCATAATATTTCTAAACGAACCTTGTTACTTAAAGGTACAATACAGTTCCTGTGGAGGCCATCTAAGTGCAGATCAATACCTTCTACCCACCAATTATGATCTAGAAAACCGGACGAGTTGGCCTTGCGGTTAGGGCCTAGCAGCTGTGAGCTTACATCCGGGAGATAGTGTGTTCGACCTATTTTGTCGGAAGCCCTGAAAATGGTTTCCCACTGTTTCCCATTTTCACACCAGGCCTTAATTAAGGCCACAGCCCCTTCCTTCCCTCTCCTAGGCCTTTCCTATCCCATCATCGCCTTAAGACCTATCTGTGCCGGGGAGACGTAAAGCAAATTTTAAAATATCTGGACATCTCACTCTCTGTTTCCCACCGAAAACTCGTATTTATATCCCCGATCGCATTACATTCTGTATCTCTCGTACACTGAATTCCACTGATAAAATCGTCCTCTCCCTTAAACTACTACCGTGCTGCATTAACCAGATCCCACACATCCACAACTATGTTGGCACAGCACCCGTAATCCTAGGGTCATATGCAAATTACTAATGAAATAATTCATATATTTATGCATTTGAGCAAATCTTCAGTACTTCGCCTAGAAGACTCTTCCCTTAACAGGAAGTAGTGAACCATTCTGTTCACGGCAGAAAAATATTGATTTTAGCATAAATTATAGAAATTGCATGAGACCACCTTGAAAGCGCTTTGTATAGCATTTTATTGTGTAAGAGTATCTGAGGGTACGCGTTTTTCGTGGGAACGTGGCGTCAGAAGTGAGATGAAGCTTCTAGAGACATAAAGAATTTATTACCCAAGCGAAGCCTCTTCACCGGTAGCATTGGACGCACACAGATTCGTGGAATCTCGAGGGAATTTTATCTTGGACGGAAGAGGAAATTAATTAATATTTCATGCTACATGAGGAATACACAGGAGTTGATACGAGAACTGCAACCAGGGTAAATTCCTGAAAATTTTGATATGCGGC
The DNA here is from genome assembly GCF_040414725.1 of Anabrus simplex. NCBI lineage: Eukaryota > Metazoa > Arthropoda > Insecta > Orthoptera > Tettigoniidae > Anabrus > Anabrus simplex. The sequence continues at coordinate 579,762,239 of NC_090266.1, read as the reverse complement.
ATGACTATAGTAGCAATCGGAAATGATAATCGAGATACTTGACACACATATTGCGGGAAAAATTTCCATACGCTGGCGCGAGAAGAAGAGCCCACCCACGCAGAGCTTGGTAGCGGGGACGCAAGTCTGATTATATATATATGGCTGCCAAGCGTGACAGACTCATTCATCGGGTGTATCGCTGCTACATGAAGGTTGTCACGACGCCACTCAGCGAAGGGAAGACTGTCTTTATCTATGAGCTGCGTACTCAAAAGTCAACTGAGTCTTGGGATAAGTAAGTAACCACCACAGATAATTGACCTAAATTGTATGCAACTAGTGTTGATTTGTTTTCATGGGATAAAGATACTGTTCTTGACTACTCACTTCACGTAATCTGAGGTTCACATTGTACCAAACGAATGACACATATTAATGTAGGCTCAGAATATTGATTGGGTAGTGAAGTTCGGTCAAATTGTGAGAACTGTTAAGTGTAAAATTATTGTGCAGTGGGAATTGAGTGATTCTATTATCAGGTCTACAATCTGAAAGGGACTTGATATTACCAGACCAAAGTGATGGTGAGAGAGGAGAGAGGCATCGAACATAGGGCACTGTGTAATGTGCGTTTTCTTACAGTTTTCCCCTTCATCGTGATTGGACGAGACACTGCTCATCTGTTACGGTGGAGCGGTAACTGGAACTGAAGCTGACAAGCAGTTTCCACGGCATCGAGAGTCGACCCAGGAACATCGGTGACGTCTTCTCAGCACGACATCGAAGTGGGGATCATCCAGCCACCGGAACGAACCACAAGGAACACTACTGCCAGCCAGGATGTCTCCAGACATCAAACCATGTGTGCCACCACCATCTAAAGTCATCATGCTGCAGTAAATCAGAAACGTGTGCAAGGGGATCTGTTCAAATATGTTCACGGATACAGGTCAGAGCTGTCCATTGTATAAACATGCAGCGCCATAACCGATTCAGAAACAGTAGAGAAATTTGGCCATAAGCCAACATGTAGATAAGGTAATATAGTCGTGTATATATATCTATGCCCCACGACTCGAACTCAGTTAGGCTAGTATAGTTGCATGTTGTTAGTTTTTCTTGGATTAGTGTAGTCATGCTTGTCTATATTTTTGCCATGGTTGCGAATTTTGCTTCTTGTATTTCATGTATCGTACCACCACGGGTTCAACACAGGAACTAAGGCAGACAGTCATTTCTTTACCAGGTGCATGTGTCAGGTTTATCGTAATTATTTGTTGTGTTATGCAGGATGCCTAAGATCTTCAATAATCCCTTAAACTACTCGGGTTGTCATATCAGGTTGAGCGAGTCATATCCTAAGAGGCCTATAAGAATTCTGTAATAGGCTTATTGTGCTCAAAGAAGTAAAATGAGGCCCTATCGAGTATTTGTAATGACAATGAAGTAAGCATTCATATGTGAGCGCCTGTAAGATGTCCAGACTAGGAATGTGCTGTAGATAGCACCAATGTATGAGCCTGTTGTATGTAGAAGGTCTGCGATAGATTGTTGAATTGGTTATGTAATGAATATTATGGCCTGTAGCCAGTATATCATAATGATAGCGATAGGCGGGCCAGATTCAAGGGTCGAGGAAGCAGAGAAATACTCCCTTCCCCTGTCTGTGTTTATACTACGTCAGCTGTGGATTTTTATAGCCATGGGAAATGGCCGCTCACTTGTTACAAACCCGAGGGTTTGAGAGGCTAAGGGTGTAGTTTGTGACGTTATGACACGGATGTCTGAAAGTTAAAGGCTGGGTGTTGTCTGTGGAGTATACAGTAGAACAACGACCTTTTTATTACGGTCCCAAAAGATGTTATGTGTCTCGGATTGTCAATGTCATTTATATAGACCAGCTACTAGTTTGATATATCGGCAGGACACTATATTTGAGTTCCCGTTAATTTATATGTTATTCTACGCGTGTTGTACTTGGTAGGTCTAGGGATCGATTCCCACGACAATAGAGTGTAAATAGCATGTTTGTTCGTATTTCTAGGATGTTTTAGAGCACTGAGGAATAGATATGTGTAGATAGAATGATGTTGGTGATAGACGTGACTTGCCCATTGTGCAGATTCATGTTTAAATATTCATTTATTTATGTAAATATTGTGATGGTTGTTGCAGCGCTGGAAGTTGTTTGGATGATGATGTCTCCACGATACCAAATATATGTCATAACAAATCGACGTCAACCAGATACCTATTACGAATTATGATTGTAATATCCATCATAAATGCATTCATTATAAAAGTCCGTATATATTGTAATAAATCTGATTGTTATATTGAATGAAGCTAAATTTTGAGTTATTTTGGTTAGGGTTGGTTCACACCTTGCATTCTTATCATTTTTTGTTATCCTCTTCATTTAAATTCATTTTTTACCCTTATCTATAACCCGACACACCTGTTTGATGCTGTTATGCCGGAGCTAATTGGAGAGGATACTATTTGAAAGGTAAGCTATGTGCCATGTTTATTTACTTCTGGTGGATGTATTGTTCCCTATGATGCACTTAGTTCAATCTCGGCATTAGCCTGACGGGATATAAGTCATTATAGGGCACAGTAGGAATCCGACAAAAACATTCTTGTGCACGATTCCTTTGCATTTCTTGGGTAGATAGCAAGAGAGTATATGACTAGATCATACGTTCTAGGTAAGATTAACGAAACCAAATAGTCAAGGCAAAACTGTAACGCGTAATAGATGACGCGATGTGGCGATAATTTCCAAGAGAGACACACATCTGTCCTTCCCTATAGAAAAAGAAGTAATCCTCAAATCAAAAATGTCCACCAATAGGAATATTTCAATGTTCAGTTGTTCTACGATTAAGTTAAAAGGCATTTGCTTATTTCTGACAGCCGGATATAGTTGTTAGGTATTATAATTTCGTGTGCCATTAATTTAGAGAAATTTTAGTCACCAAAGTTCATTACTGGTAGTACGGATCAATAATATCCACTAATACTGAATACCGCCTGAGTGAGGTAATGAAGTTCACGTGTCATTGTTATTAGGACTGCATGTTGTTACTACGCTTGAAGAGTATAACTTACTATCGCCTGGCATTTTATTTAACAGTCAACGAATACATCCGCATAATATTATTTCTCCGACTCACTTTCTAAGGCATCTGTGGAGTGTAAAACGTGCGAAGAAGTATGATCTCAGGGTACGGTAATATTAACCTCTTGGAGTGACACATTCAGGATATTGAAATGACGCATTCTGGGTAGCGTGGCGACATTTATCAGATTTTGAACGCGTTCCTTCCGATTTTAACAAAACCTATGAGAGCGCCACTTCTATGTGCATTTTTCAACAGACTTTCAACCGGCCTGGTCGTGACTCGGCCTGAGACAGTTCGTGCCGTTGTAACAAAAGAACAAAGCCACTTATAATAATAAATAAGGTGAGCAGTGTTAATAATGATTCCAGTTAATATTTTGGCAAACGTGTGAACACTTATAACGTTTACGGTGTAAATTAATTCGTATTCGTTCCATGAATCGCAAATAATGGGATAACACAAAGATGAAGATTTTTACAAATTGTGTGTAGATAATATTTACATAACATAGCTGCTTAGAGGGGACACATATTGTAATTAAGGGAATTATGATACTTGTGAAATATTTATTTATAGGTCCTCGAGAGTAATGCACGCTGTACCTTAAGTTTATTCTAGTTTTCTTGTATAGTCGTGACTATGTTTTATTTTCTTGTATTGTCGTGTTGGGTCGCTGAACCAGCGTTGTATTACATGTAAATAATCCACCCTCAAAAACTACAATTTTGTTTGTTGTTTTATTAAAATGATGTCTATTTTAACAGGTATGTTCAAACGGATATGCTACTACAACGGAATAATTACTGGATAGATACACTAATCATTGTATAATGTATTCCATAAGACGAGAGTTTTCATGATATTGTATTTGTAAAATATAATGTCAAATTTGCAAGGATAGTCAATTAATTGGTGATAATAGTAAAAATTATCAAGATTAATTAATTCATTAATGGTAATAGTAATATAATAATTTGATATGTATCTAGTTCGCCGAAAGAACTTTAAATAACGGTTGACACAAGGCAAATGGCCTAAAAACATTTCCATTGTCACGGGAAATTGTAACGGTGAAAATTTAAAAAATGGAGGCTTCAACTGAATTTTAAGTTTTAATAATTGGTAATCGATATTTTGTCAACACAAGACTATTTCAGTAATTTTTGGTGGAACTGAGAGAAATTTTAAGTCATGATTTTTGAAAGATTCAGAGCCATGAGCTCGTAACCAATTCATTAGTCGAGGATCCAGTGTTCAAGACAGAATAATTTGACAATTCCAATGCACATTTTAAAGGAACAATGTCTTTGAGGACAGTCCTTTGATATGTGGAAATGTATGATGAATTAAGTATGCACCTCACTTTCGTAGATTAATATCATTCCAAATTATATTTTATTATTAATTAATCCAGTAAATACATCCATTTCTATTCATCACAACAGTAATTAACTGTCAGTTATTTAAATTAATAATCCGTTAAAGATGCTTCTGAATAGATTCTGTTCCACGTTCAACCTTTTTCGCTGGTAATTCATGAATGTTTTCAGTTCCTTTGTGTAAATTACGAGATTTTTCAGCAAATAAATAATCTTTCTATTATTACTTATCCACTTTCAATTCTTTATAATGTAGATCGAGTGAATGATTATATTTAAGGTCATTATTAGTTTAAATCAATATTCAGTCAATTTCAGTCAATGTTTCAATCAAAAGGAATTAATATAATTTTAATTACATCTGTTTTCATGTTTATAATTTCCACTATAATATTTATTGTAAACTTATATATATTTCGATCTTATTATTTGGTAACTTCTTTAAAATTTCATAACTCAGTTTTTAATTTTCATGAATTTAATCTGTTTCCTTAGATAAATGAACATTTAAATCAGACTAGTCTCTTTTACTATGTAGCATAGTTGTATTTAGAGGCCTTTATGTACCTATTCTCGCGTGTGGATGGTCTGAGCCCTGGAAGAATAGGACCTTTGTAAACATTTGAGCGAACGCCGAGGTAAGATCTAAGGACCCATATGTATCATGCAAGTACCTTGAAGTAGGTACATGAAGGGTACATCACCTATACTTGCTTGCTTTACGTTCTCCTTATCCTTACCCTTATTCTTCTCTTCTACTTTCCTCAGCATCTATTTTAACCTTATTCCTGGATAACACTCTACCCTAGTACACTTTCCTCTACACACTTTCCCCACATGTATGATAATGTGGGGCCGCATGACCAGAGACTCATTTGATCACCTCCCATTCTGGTCTCCCGAATCTCTCCTTATGGCTGAAGGGTCTAATTCCTCCTCCTTTTTCTCTCTTCCATGACCCCTTTTCACCTCCATTTTTTCCATTCTCTACTCTACATTTCCGTTCCATACTTTTTAATTTCCTCTTACTTCTGCCACTCCTCAGCTTAAGTTGCCCGTTCCTTTTATTCTTTCTGCTCATCTAGCAATCGTTCAACAGGGTTTGGTACAACAATCAAATCATAATCAACCAATATCAATCACTACTGATCTGCATTTAGGTCAGTCGCCCAGGAGGCAGGTTCCCTATCTGTTGTTTTCCTAGCCTTGTCCTAAATGATTGCAAAGAAATTGGAAAATTAATGAACATTTCCCTTGGTAAGTTATTCCAATCCCTAACTCCCCTTCCTATAAACGAATATTTGCCAAAATTTGTCCTCTTGAATTCCGACTTTATTTTCATATTGTGATATTTCCTACTTTTAACGACACCACTCAAACTTATTCGTCTACTGATGTCTTCCCACGCCATCTCTCCACTGACAGCTCGGAACATACCACTTAAACGAACAGCTCGTCTTCTTTCTACCAAATCTTCCCAGCCCAAACTTTGCAACAAATCGAGCTGCTTTTCTTTGGATTCGGGAGATAGTAGGTTCGAACCCCACTGTCGGCAGCCCTGAAAATGGTTTTCCGTGGTTTCCCATTTTCACACCAGGCAAATGCTGGGGCTGTACCTTAATTAAGGCCACGGCCGCTTCCTTCCCACTCCTAGCCCTTTCCTGTCCCATCGTCGCCGTAAGACCTGTCTGTGTCGGTGCGACGTAATAAAAAAAAACAACTAGGAAAAATTTCTTTGGATTTTTTCCAGTTCTTGAATCAATTAATCCTGGTGATGGTCCCCTACACTGGAACCATACTCTAGTTGGGGTCTTACCAGAGACTTATATGCTCTCTCCATTACAACCTTACTGCAACCCCTAAATACCCTCATAACCATGTGCAGAGATCTCTACCCTTTATTAACAATCATATTTATGTGATAACCCCAATGAAGGTCTTTCCTTATATTAACACCTATGTACTTACAATGATCCCCAAATGGAGCTTTCACCCCATCAACGCAGTAATTAAAACTGAGAGGACTTTTCATATTTGTGAAACTCACAGCCTGACTTTTAACCTCGTTTATCATGATACCATTCCCCACCGTCCATCTCACAACACTATCGAGGTCACCCTGCAGCCGCTCACAATCTTGTAACTTAGTTATTACTCTGTACAGAATAACATCATCTGCAAACAGCCTTATCTCTGATTCCAGTTCTTTACACATATCATTGATATATATAAGAAATTTTATAAAGGTCCAAAAATACTGCCTTGAGGAATTCCTCTCTTAATTATTACAGGGTCAGATGAAGCTTCGCCTACTTTAATTCTCTGAGTTCTTTCTAGAAATATAGCCACCCATTCAGTCACTCTTTTTTCTAGTCCAATTGCACTCATTTTTGCCAGTAGTCTTCCATGATCTACCCTATCAAATGCGTTAGATAGGTCAATCGCAATACAGTCCATTTGGCCTCCTGAATCCAGGATATCTGCTATATCTTGCTGAAATCCTACAAGCTGAGTTTCAGTCGAATAACATTTCCTAAACCCAAACTGCCTTCTGTCAAACCAGTTATTAATATCACAAACATGTCTAATATGATCAGAAAGAATGCCTTCCCAAATCTTACATACAATGCATGTCAAACTGACTGGCCTGTAATTTTCTGCTTTATGTCTATCACCCTTTCCTTTATACACAGGGGCTACTATAGTAACTCTCCATTCATTTGGTATAGCTCCTTCTACCAAACAATAATCAAATAAGTATTTCAGATATGGTATTATATCCCAACCCGTCGCCTTTAGTATATCCCCAGAAATCTTATCAATTCCAGCTGCTTTTCTAGTTTTTAACTTATGTATCTTACTGTAAATGTCATTATTATCATAGGTAAATTTTAATACTTCTTTAGTATTACTCACATCCCCTATCTGGACATTATCCGTGTAACCAACAATCTTTACATACTGCTGACTGAATACTTCTGTCGTTTGAAGATCCTCGCATACAGACTTCCCTTGTTCATTAAATGATTCCTGGAATGTCCCTCTTTGAACCTGCTTTTTCCTTAAAGTACCTATACATACCCTTCTACTTTTCGATAAAACGTGTACGACCACCAATTATGCTTACCATCATGTTATCTTTAGCTGACTTCTTTGCTGGATGAAATTTCCAAGTAAGTTCCTTCAATTTCTCCTTACGTCCATAACCATTTCTAACTCTATTTCTTTCCAGTCTGCACCTCCTTCTTAGTCCCTTTATTTCTCTGTTATAATATAATGCATCCTTACCACTCCTTACCACCTTTAAAGGAACAAACCTATTTTCACATTGCTCAACAATTTCTTTAAACCCATCCCAGAGTCTGTTTACATTTTTATTTACCATTTTCCAGCGACCATAGTTACTTTTTAAAAACTCCCTCATGCCTGTTTTATCAGCCATATGGTACTGCCTAGTAGTCCTAATTTTTATACCTTTCTTTCTTTCACATTTATTTTTAACTACGACATAAACAGCTTCGTGATCACTAATACCATCTATTACTTCGGTTTTGCTATAGAGCTCATCGGGTTTTATCAGCACCACATCCAATCTTTTCTTCCCTCTAGTTGGTTCCATCACTTCCTCAATCAGCTGCCCTTCCCATATTAACTCGACAATTGACATTTGGTAAATTGAGATCACCTGCTACTATCACATTCCTGTCCATATCGTTTCCAACATAGCTGATTACCTTATCAAATAATTCTGAATCAGCGTCAGCGCTACCCTTTCCCGGTCTGTACACTCCAAAGACATCAAGTTGCCTATTATCCTTAGAGAAGAGCCTTACACCCAGAATTTCATGTTTTTCATCCTTAACTTTTTCGTAGCTTACAAATTCTTCTTTCACCAGAATGAATACTCCCCCTCCTACCATTCCTATCCTATCTCTACGATACACACTCCAGTTCCGTGAGAATATTTCTGCATCCATTATATCATTTCTCAGCCATGATTCAACTCCTATTACAATATCTGTTAAGTATATATCTATTAAATTACTTAATTCGATTCCTTTGTTTACATTGGTTCTACAGTTGAGCACTAACTTTTTTATGTCATCCCTACTTGATTTCCAGTTTCCTGTTCGCTTAACACCGCTCCCTATTCCAAAGCAACTCACATAATTTCCATATAGCATAGCTCCACACCGGCAGTTAACACAAATGATCCAAGGATAAATAGAACAATAATGGTGGAAAATGGTAACCTTGCCATAAACTTGTACTTGCAAGTGTATTGATCCATGAAATCTGTCTTGGAAATTTTCTGTCATTAAGTCCTAGCTTTATAGGAAACTAGCTGCTGTACCCGTGCTTCGCTACGGGAGTCTCAGAAAGACTAACTTTGTGGTTTTCCTACCTGAAGTCAACTTAGGCCATTACAAAAACGTCAGTAGGAAAGTAGCGATCGTCGCCATGAATCTCATGTGTGTCGGTGTGACGTAAAGCAAATAAAAAATGTAATCGCTATACAGCAGTAATCCGATCTATCGGAGATGAGTGGCAACGGAGACACAAAGCACATCACACAAAAAGTGGTCAATGTAACGTTATTGTTGATCAATATTTTGAGATTTCTGTATTGTAGGCCTTCACATTTAGTTTTCTTTCGACCCTGTACTATAAGAGCGTCTTACTAAATTAATTATCGCGTAGACTGTAGTTCCTTATTCCCCGAATCTACATAGCGATTTTCATTAAATTCTGTTTACCCATATTCTCGTGACTCGGCGCTGATATGGACTTAGCAACAAAAATCCAAATTCAATAATATCTCTGTTTTCATAGCCAGTACGGTAAAAATATATATATTGAAAATAAGAGTTTTGTCTGTACATTGCTCACAATTTGAAAAGAATGGTATTTCTGTATCGGTCATGACCACAGTAACAAGGAAATGCACTTTTTACTTTTCCGTAATTTCTGTCTATCTGTCTGTCTAATAATAATGCTATTTGCTTTACGTCTCACTAACAACTTTTTCGGTCTTCGGATACGCCGAGGTGCCGGTATTTAGTCCTGCAGGAGTTCTTTTACGTGCCAGTAAATCTACCTACACGAGGCTGACGTATTTGTGCACCTTCAAATACCACCGGCCTGAGCCAGGATCGAACCTGCCAAGTTGGGGTCAGAAGGCCAGCGCCTCAACCGTCTGAGCCACTCAGCCCGGCTGTCTGTCTGTCTGTCTGTCTGTCTGTCTGTCTGTCTGTCTGTCTGTCTGTCTGTCTGTCTGTCTGTCTGTCTGTCTGTCTGTCTGTCTGTCTGTCTGTCTGTATTTATGTATGCACTAGTTGATATACCCGTGCTTCGCTACGGGATTCTTAAAAAGACTGTGTTTGTGCTTTTCCTAAATGAAGTCAACATAGGTCATTAGATAAACGTCAGTAGAAATGTAGCGATTAAAAGCAATGTTATATAACATGCTAAACCAGTGTGTTACGTACCAGTAGTATCGGAACATTTATGAAACAGAGGAATGGCATGCTAAAGAAGAAAGTTAACTAACTCTCCAGCTACTTCCCGCCAATATTTAGGCAGACTGTTACACTCATACGACTGGCCGAGTTGGCCGTGTGGTTAGGGGCGCACAGCTGTGAGCTTGCATCCGGGAGATAGTGAATTTGAATCCCACTATCGGCAGTCTTGAAGATGTTATTCCGTGGATCCCCACTTTCACTCCAGGCAAATGCTGGGGCTGTACCTTAATTAAGGCCAAGGCCGCTTTCTTCATACCCATAGCCCTCTCCTATCCCATCGTTGCCATAAGACCTAAATGTGTCAGCGCGACGTAAGGCAATTAAAAAAAAATACTCGGTAGGCAGCAGTAATCCTAATCTATCGGAGATGAGTGGCAACAGCAGACAAAGCACATAACAACAAACAATGGTCAATGTAATGTTATTGTTGATCATGTTTATGAGCTTTCTATATTGTAGGCCTTTACATTTACTTTTCTTTCGACTCCGAGATCTTAAGGTGTCTTATAAAATTATTTGTAGCCTAGACTGTAGTTCCTTATTTTCCGACTTTACATACCGATTTTCATTAAATCCTGTCTACCCATTTTCTCGTGACTCGGCGTTCATGAGGACTTAGTAGCAAAAATCCAAATGAATTAATATTTCTGATAATAGCCGGTATGGTAACAATGTATAAGACATAAATGATCGGAAATATAATACTATATAACTTTAGTTATGTAGTATTTATCGATACGGCCACTAATAACATAATTATTGGGGAATCACATTTTAGACTACCCCTAAACTACCATTTCATTCAACGTGTATAAAATTATTTACGGCCTAGATTATAGCGACTTATTTCCCGACTTTGCATACCAATTTTCATTAACATAGTACCACTAATAACATAAATATTTAAGAACCCTTAAACTATCATTTCAGTCAACGTGAATAAAATTATTTATAGCCTAGATTGTAGTGGTTCATCCTCCGACTTCACATACCGATTATCATGAAATTCTCTTCAGTAGTTTTCTCGTGATGCGTGTACAGACAGACAGACAGACAGACAGACAGACAGACAGACAGACAGACAGACAGACAGACAGACAGACAGACAGACAGACAGACAGACAGACAGACAGACAGACATTACGGAAAAGTAAAATGTGCATTTCCTTGTTACTGTGGGCGCGACTGATACAGAAATACTATCCTTTTTAAATTCTGACCAATGTAGAGACAAAACTCTTATTTTATATATAGAGATGTACTCTCTATTCACAACGTCGCCTCATGTTGTTCCGTTATTTTCTACAGCAATGCTTCAGTGTGCACGAGTAGTATTATTTCAATGCCTTACCTCCCTGTTTTGAAATTTAAATGCATTTATTTCTTTGCCCTGAAGTTTTCATCCACCTGTAGGGCCTACGCTAAGAGCTTCGCAGGAGTTATTCATATTGTACTTATGTTGCTGTTGTTGATATCGTCCATCAATATACCCTACCCTTGACGCTGATCATTGCAGCAATATTCCATTGATCTAGATGGAATATGTCTGATTCTACGAGATGTTCCATCATTTACCGAATTATCCCCATTGTCGTTCATATATTCAACTAATGGAATCTGAGCTGTATAAAAATCAGAAGCGAAATCGAAATGAAATGGCGTATAGCTTTTAGTGCCAGGAGTGTCATAACAAACAGAATAAGAATATTAGTGGTTCACAAGTGAGACTGGAGAAGGTATGATGTTGAATATTAATATATGTAATTAAATTATAGTTATTCATGACTGGAGTTTCGATTGGTGTCCATAGGTGCCATCTGAGGTACTACCCTATGGCACTACAGCCCTGTTAGGGCCTTGGCCTACCAAGCGACCGCTGCTCAGCACGAAGTCCTGCAGATTACGAGGGGTCATGTGGTCAGCACGACGAATCCTCTCGGCCGTTATTCTTGGCTTTCTAGACCGGGGCCGCTACCTCACCGTCAGATAGCTCCTCAATTCTAATCACGTAGGCTGAGTGGACCTCGAACCAGCTCTCAGGTCCAGGTAAAAATCCCTGACCTGGCCGGGAATCAAACCCGAGGCCTCCCGGTAAGAGGCAGGCACGCTACCCCTACACAACTACTACCACAATACCTTATGGCAATTAAAACAGGAAAACCCCTTGCTTGCAGCACACATATTTTAGTCACAGTCTGGGTCAGAAATCGAATTTCAGATCATCAAACCGTGCAGTTTCCCAATTCCATGACGAAGTAGTGTTAGTAACACAGGCACGAGAGTAGTTTTATTAGAACTTTAGATACTGTAGTGAATAACTGATTATCCATCAAGACAATTACTAGAAACATTATATTTTACCAGTTATTCACGTGTACGAATGAAACATTTGTAACTGAGGCAATTCCTCATACGTTTGCACAACTACCGGTTCTGGCCTAATGGTTTAAATTCCATGGACGATGTATTATTTTGACTAATTTAACCGGGACCAATCTATAATGAGCTGAATAAAGCAAAGTCGTCTGTGATATATCAGTATCTCAATACCTTAGAACCAAGCCTTTGAAAGTAATTACCTGACATTAGCAGTTTGATATTAGGTGCACATACTTCGGGAGCATATTCAATTATAACAACGCGATTTCAGCGGTAAATTAATTCTTTAGCAGTAAAGTGTCAAAGTCCGAATTTCCTTATCAACGGTTTCCTTTATATATTCCTCCTCCGCTTCTGCTACGGGACTGAAACTTGAAGCACGTGTTGCTGGAAACTTAATCTGGAACGGCGTGCGCGACCTGGCTAAGAATATCGCAGCACTATTTCATTTTGCTGAATTCCAAACGGGTCTGCGCATTTTGTGGATGCCTAGGCGCTTCATGGAGAGAAATACCACACGTTACTTTCTGACGGGGTCACAATGTATATAGACTCAGTTTATACCGGGCGTAGGTGATTTATTGGATAGATTATATCCGGGGAAACACATCTCGGAGGGCCGAATTAAAGAGAAAATTAAGGTGCATGTTGTAAAGGAGATATGAATAATTTCTCGACTCATTAGAGAAGCTAATTTTGTCAATTAGTTTAAGTATCTGCAATTCATTCTAGAAAGTAATGTATCAGTAGAACGAAAGTCATTAATATTTCACATTCGGTAATATTACTCAACATATAATTCATGTTTGAGTAACTACCTGAACGTGCACCTTTGCTCCGTGCTTCATAAAGAAATGTAAATAACAGTAATTATAGCCTTCTGTGAAAATCCTGACAATGTATGTGACAACGAGCCTAGATATAGCAAATTAATGTACATTAGCAGCATCTTCCAGTGAAATGCCAGATAACTAAATGTATTCCTCTACTTCTTTTTTACTTACTGATGTTTACTTATCTTTGTCATCCTTTTCTTGTTAATGTTTATTTAAAGACGACATCTACACCCAGTCCCCGAGACAGTGGAAATAACCAATTAAGGTTAAAATCCCCAACCCGGCCGGGAATCGAACCCGGGCCCCTTGAACCAAATGCCTGTACGCTAACCGTTTAGCCTTGGGGCTGGACTACTTACCATCATATTTGCGGATATTTGAGTGTAATCTGACTGTTAATACATAAGGTAAAAGTGAATGCAGCGTCCTTCAGTAATTATATTTGCGCTCAGTATCGTGAAATAAGAATTATACTACTCTGACACTGAAAGAAAATCATACATTCCGGACATTTATCACAAGATCTCATATCTAAAAGTGAAGACAAAAATAAGACAGACACCGTACAGTTAATTTATCTATAGTATGATAAATGAGATTGTAGAAACTATACTTGTGATAAAAAGGCACCAGCGTTTGAATTTCGTCACGTATTTTTCCATAATTAGTAAAACTTTTAGTGTTTTAAATATTTGTTTCGATTATAAACAACAAGATATGTCAGTAGTACGTTCAATGAAGTCTTAAGGGCGCATGTACATTTCACTCTGTAAGAAGCATCAGTCTGTATGCCATATCTTCGTCTCAGTAAGCCTGCAACTGTAATTCTCCTAAACGATTTAAACAATTGATTTTATTTTACTTTTAAAAACATTAATATTCAAGACAATTAGTGAACTATATATTATAATTATATGAAGTAGAGTAATTCTTCCTTGACATATTGGGCTGTCGGTAGGGAATGAATGAAGCTGATATTATATGGGCCCGGTGACTATTCCCGTAGCCATAAATATCCTGTATGATTAGAGTTCCATGAAGTTGGTTCTTCAAATGTTTGACATCGAAATTTCTTACTAAAATAACTCAGTTCTTCTGTTATATAATTTAATAGAAATCATAAGGAGATCGTCGCCGTATTTTGACACTTAAATAAAACACCGCTGGGCTGATCTTGAGAATTGATGCATAAAAAATCTACACCAAGGAGAAATAAATGGCGTAGGGAGGAATATGTGCAGTACAATAACACCAAACCAAACCAAACCAAACCCCATGGCGTAGCAGCCCCGAAGGGCCATGGCCTACCAAGCGACCGCTGCCCAGCCCGATGGCCTGCAGATTACGAGGTGTCGTGTGATCAGCAGGGCAGATCCTCTCGGCCGTTATTCTTGTCTTTCTAGACCGGGGCTTCCGTATCACGGTCAGATAGGTCCTAAATTGTAATCACGTAGGCTGAGTGGACCTCGAACCATCCCTCAGATGCAGGTAAAAGTCCCTGAGCTGGCCCAGAATCGAACCCGGGGCCTCCGGGTAAGAGTCAGGCACGCTAACCCTACACCGTTGGGCCATATGTACAATAAACACGACATTATTTTGTATTTCAACGGCGCGCCCTGCGGAGAAACATAATCTAAATCCAAAGTATCATATATTGGGGCATGAAAAATACCAGTCTAAAATATGCACGGAAAGCGTGCCTCCAACATATAGGATATTGAAGCCTTGAATACTGGAGAAGTGGGAAATAAAAGTGTTATATAGCTGTAGTGTAATTAATAATTTCGTGTAGCCTAGTAAAGCTCTTCTAAGGCAGACCCACCGACGAGTGTAGACAGCGTCTTCTATGTACAATAAACTGCTTGCCAGGTTTTTTGGCGGGTAGTGTTGTGTGTGAAATGTGAGTGGTAGTAACGTTGGGAGCATCACACATATCCATTCCCAGAGTTAGGAGGATCAACCATTCAAGATTTGTATTCCAAGAACCAGCAGGGAATCAAACCTGAGGCCACGAGGACTGAATGTCAAGACGCTGACGAATTAGCCACTGATTCGGACAGTTATAGTGTAGTAGCTTAAGAATTAGGTGGGACACATTTACAAGCCCTATTAACACTGACAGTAAGGGTAAGGTAAGGTAAGGTAAGTGTTATTCTGCCCGAAGGCAGGACCGAACCTCCGCAGAGGTGTTCCTGAGCCGGAGTTTACGTGCGGTAGGGTGGCCAGTTCCTTTCCGCTCCTCCATTCCCATTTCACCACCAACAGCGCGTGGCAACCCATCCAACTCCTGACCACGCCCAGTGTTGCTTAACTTCGGATATCTCACGGGATCCGGTGTTTCAACACGGCTACGGCCGTTGGCACTGACAGTAAAGCATCAGTAAAAGTAAATGATAGTAAATATTATATATTCCATTGGCCACCACATGAATCAACGGGCCAACAACATTAATTATTATTCCATACCGCGGATGTTATGACTGATTTCTAGGACTTTGTGATGGGACTAAGGAGAGGTCTAACAAGAGAAAATTATATATGAGAGCACACAGAAAAGAGAAACGTTATTATAATTTGAGGAAGGTTCACATTAAAAGACTATGGTATTTATGAAAGTGATACAGAAAAATACATTGGGGAGAATTATAATTTTAAGGAAAAAGTTTTGGAAAAGAGGGAAGGGGGTTAAGTGAAAATATACTTCAAACAAATAGAGCTGTCGGAGAACGAAAATAAAGGAAGAATTGTTTTAATGAAGTAAATGACATAGTCCTGTATTGTAAATGTATAATTATTCAGAACTATGCCACAGGAATTTGTCAAACGTCCCTTTTTAAATACATATACGTATTATTAAATTTTGTAAAGATAGACTTTACAGTCCCAGATTATTCCACTTCTCACAAGTGAATCCATCTTCTTTGTAAGGCTTCATTCTGCACGTTTTTAAAGGGCCTCTGAAGGACAGTCAAGCAACTGACTTGCTTTTGGGCTAACAATAGTAGGCCTAATATCCGGGAATAGTTGACTCCACAGGACACAAGTCAATAGATTTGTCAACAGGACCCTCTCCTTGTACTTTCTATTCAGTGGCAGCCACGTTCAGTGACATAGTCGGTTAATTATCATTCTGTTTTCAAGATAATTGATCGGATTTGCAGGTAATGTCGGTGGAATTTGACGAGTTTAAAGAACAGATTTCCGACACCACAGCATCTCTTAAATGAATGCACCAATAGTAGGTACGCTATATAACTCACCATAGTCATCCTCATTTCCTGTAAAGAAAAAGTCAATCAATCAATCAATCAATACTGATCTGCATTTAGGGCAGTCGCCCAGGTGGCAGATTCCCTATTTGTTGTTTTCCTAGCCTTTTCCGAAATGATTTGAAAGAAATTGGAAATTTATTGAACATCTCCCTTGGTAAGTTATTCCAGTCCCTAACTCCCCTTCCTATAAATGAATATTTGCCCCAGTTTGTCCTCTTGAATTCCAACTTTATCTTCATATTGTGATCATTCCTACTTTTATAAACGCCATTCAAACTTATTCGTCTACTAATGTCATTCCACGCCATCTCTCCGCTGATAGCTCGGAACATACCACTTAGTCGAGCAGCTCTTCTTCTTTCCCTCAATTCTTCCCAACCCAAACATTGCAACATTTTTGTAACGCTACTCTTTTGTCGGAAATCACCCAGAACAAATCGAGCTGCTTTTCTTTGGTTTTTTTTCCAGTTCTTGAATCAGGTAATCCTGGTGAGGGTCCAATACACTGGAACCATACTCTAGTTGGGGTCATACCAGAGACTTATATGCCCTCTCCTTTACATCCTTACTACAACCCCTAAACACCCTCATAACCATGTGCAGAGATCTGTACCCTTTATTTACAATCCCATTTATGTGATTACCCCAATGAAGATCTTTCCTTATATTAACACCTAGACACTTACAATGACCCCCAAAACGAACTTTCACCTCATCAACGCAGTAATTAAAACTGAGAGGACTTTTCCTATTTGTGAAACTCACAATCTGACTTTTAACCCCGTTTATCAACATACCATTGCCTGCTGTCCATCTCACAATATTTTCGAGGTCATGTTGCAGTTGCTCACAATCTTGTAACTTATTTATCACTCTATAGAGAATAACATCATCCGCAAAAAGCCTTACCTCCGATTCCACTCCTTTACATATATCATTTATATATATAAGAAAACATAAAGGTCCGATAATACTGCCTTGAGGAATTCCCCTCTTAATTATTACAGGGTCAGATAAAGCTTCATCTACTCTAATTCTCTGAGATCTATTTTCTAGAAATATAGCAACCCATTCAGTCACTCTTTTGTCTAGTCCAATTGCACTCATTTTTGCCAGTAGTCTCCCATGATCCACCCTATCAAATGCTTTAGACAGGTCAATCGCGATACAGTCCATTTGACCTCCAGAATCCAAGATATCTGCTATATCTTGCTGGAATCCTTCAAGTTGAGCTTCAGTGGAATAACCTTTCCTAAAACCTAATTGCCTTCTATCGAACCAGTTATTAATTTCACAAACATGTCTAATATAATCAGAAAGAATGCCTCCCAAAAGCTTACATACAATGCATGTCAAACTTACTGGCCTGTAATTTTCAGCTTTATGTCTATCACCCTTACCTTTGTACACAGGGGCAACTATAGCAACTCTCCATTCATCTGGTATAGCTCCTCCGACCAAACAATAATCAAATAAGTACTTCAGATATGGTACTATATCCCAACCCATTGTCTTTAGTATATCCCCAGAAATCTGATCAATTCCAGTCGCTTTTCTAGTTTTCAACTTTTGTATCTTATTGTAAATGTCATTGTTATCATATGTAAATTTTATTACTTCTTTGGCTTTAGTCTCCTCCTCTATCTCGACATTATCATTGTAACCAACAATCTTTACATACTGCTGACTGGATACTTCTGCCTTTTGAAGATCCTCACATACACACTCCCCTTGTTCATTATTTATTCCTGGAATGTCCTTCTTGGAACATGTTTCTGCCTTAAAATACCTATACATACCCTTCCATTTTTCACTAAAATTCGTATGCCTGAAAATTATGCTTGCCATCATGTTATCCTTAGCTGCCTTCTTTGCTAGATTCAATTTTCTAGTAAGTTCCTTCAATTTCTCCTTACTTCCACAGCCATTTCTAACTCTATTTCTTTCCAGTCTGCACCTCCTTCTTAGTCTCTTTATTTCTCTATTATAATAAGGTGGGTCTTTACGATTCCTTACCACCCTTAATGGTACAAACCTGTTTTCGCATTCCTCAACAATTTCTTTAAACCCATCCCAGAGTCTGTTGACATTTTTATTTACCGTTTTCCACCGATCATAGTTACTTTTTAGAAACTGCCTCATGCCTGCTTTATCAGCCATATGGTACTGCCTAACAGTCCTACTTTTAAGACCTTCCCTTCTATCACATTTACTTTTAACTACCACAAAAAGAGCTTCATGATCACTAATACCATCTATTACTTCAGTTTCCCTATAGAGCTCATCTGGTTTTATCAGCACCACATCCAGGATATTTTTCCCTCTTGGTTGGTTCCATCACTTTCTGAATCAGCTGTCCTTATCATATTAACTTATTTGCCATTTGTTGGTCATGCTTCCTGTCGTTCGCATTTCCTTCCCAATTGACATCTGGCAAATTCAGATCTCCCACTACAATCACATTTCTTTCCATGTCGTTTCCCACATAGCTGACTATCCTATCAAATAATTCCGAATCCGCGTCAGTGCTACCCTTTCCCGATCTGTACACTCCAAATACACTGACTGACAGAGCAAATGCAACACCAAGAAGGAGTGGTTCGAAAGGGATGAAAGTTGGGGTAAAAACAGAGACGGCACGGTCGAATAATTGATGTTTATTTCAAACCGATATGCAGGTTACACAATGCGCACGGCATCGACTCATTAGGATGTAGGACCACCGCGAGCGGCGATGCACGCAGAAACACGTCGAGGTACAGAGTCAATAAGAGTGCGGATGGTGTCCTGAGGGATGGTTCTCCATTCTCTGTCAACCATTTGCCACAGTTGGTCGTCCATACGAGGCTGGGGCAGAGTTTGCAAACGGCGTCCAATGAGATCCCACACGTGTTCGATTGGTGAGAGATCCGGAGAGTACGCTGGCCACGGAAGCATCTGTACACCTCGTAGAGCCTGTTGGGGGATGCGAGCAGTGTGTGGGCGGGCATTATCCTGCTGAAACAGAGCATTGGGCAGCCCCTGAAGGTACGGGAGTGCCACCGGCCGCAGCACATGCTGCACGTAGTGGTGGGCATTTAACGTGCCTTGAATACGCACTAGAGGTGACGTGGAGTCATACGCAATAGCGCCCCAAACCATGATGCCGCGTTGTCTAGCGGTAGGGCGCTCCACACTTACTGCCGGATTTGACCTTACTCCACGCCGACGCCACACTCGTCTGCGGTGACTATCACTGACAGAACAGAAGCGTGACTCATCGGAGAACACGACGTTCCGCCATTCCCTCATCCAAGTCGCTCTAGCCCGGCACCATGCCAGGCGTGCACGTCTATGCTGTGGAGTCAATGGTAGTCTTCTGAGCGGACGCCGGGAGTGCAGGCCTCCTTCAACCAATCGACGGGAAATTGTTCTGGTCGATATTGGAACAGCCAGGGTGTCTTGCACATGCTGAAGAATGGCGGTTGACCTGGCGTGCGGGGCTGCCACCGCTTGGCGGCGGATGCGCCGATCCTCGCGTGCTGACGTCACTCGGGCTGCGCCTGGACCCCTCGCACGTGCCACATGTCCCTGCGCCAACCATCTTCGCCACAGGCGCTGCACCGTGGACACATCCCTATGGGTATCGGCTGCGATTTGACAAAGCGACCAACCTGCCCTTCTCAGCCCGATCACCATACCCCTCGTAAAGTCGTCTGTCTGCTGGAAATGCCTCCGTTGACGGCGGCCTGGCATTCTTAGCTATACACGTGTCCTGTGGCACACGACAACACGTTCTACAATGACTGTCGGCTGAGAAATCACGGTACGAAAGGGGCCATTCGCCAACGCCGTGTCCCATTTATCGTTCGCTACGTGCGCAGCACAGCGGCGCATTTCACATCATGAGCATAGCTCAGTGACGTCAGTCTACCCTGCAATTGGCATAAAGTTCTGACCACTCCTTCTTGGTGTTGCATTTGCTCTGTCAGTCAGTGTATATCAAGTTGCCTATTATCTTTAGAAATGAGCCTTGCACCTAGAATTTCATGTGTCTCATCTTTAACTTTTTCGTAGCTTTCAAAGTCTTCTTTCACCAGAATGAACACTCCCCCTCCCACCCTTCCTATCCTATCTCTACAATACACACTCCAGTGCCGTGAGAAAATTTCTGCATCCATTATATCATTTCTCACCCATGACTCAACTCCTATTACAATATCTGGTAAATATATATCTATTAAATTACTTAATTCTATTCCTTTCCTTACAATACTTCTACAGTTCAACACTAACAATTTTATGTCATCCCTACTTGATTTCCAGTTCCCTGTTCCCTTATCACCGCTCCCTAGGCCATCCCGTTTTCCTGAATGTACCTCCCTAATACCCTTCCAAACAAATTTCCTAACTTATGCGTACCATTGCGGTTTAAATGAAGGCCATCTGAGCGCAGATCCCTATCTCCTACCAACCCATTATGATCTAGAAATTTCACTCCCAGTTTCCCACATACCCACTCCATAGTCTCATTTAAATCCCCAATCACCCTCCAGTCAGTATCCCTTCTACACAGTATTCCACTAATAACAATCTCCGCTTTCTTAATCTTCACCCGTGCTGCATTTACCTGATCCCACACATCTCCAACTATGTTGGTACTTATATCAGCTTGCCTTACGTTGTTGTACCAACGTGAAACACTACCACCTTCTCCTTCCCCTCCTCCCCCTCTACTTTCCTCAACATCTGCCTCAACCTAATTCCTGGATAACACTCTACCCTGGTACCCTTTCCTCCACACACTTTCCCCACGTGTCTAACGATGGAATCCCCAATGACCAGAGCCTCAACCCTACCCACCTCGTTTGATCCCCTCCCCTCCTGGTCAGCCCTATCTTTCCTGTTAACTGCAGAAGCTACTTCCTCCTCCCTTTTCTCCTTCCCATGACCCTGTTCCACCTGTCTTTTCCTATCCTTTACTATACATTTTCCTTTCCTACCTTTTCCCTTCCTCCTACTTCCACACATCTCAGCAACAGTTCCCTGTCCCTCATCTTCCCTCTGTTGTTCTACCTGGAGTGACTCGTACCGATTTCGCACAGACACCTGTCCTGAATTCTGATCCTGAATAGAGCTCTTAGCCTGCAATCTCCTTCCCCTTAGAACGTTAGACCACCTGTCTTCTACAACTCCTCCCTCTCCTTCCCCTCCCTCTTGTACACCTACTGTAACCTGTACGTTGTTTGAGGGAGTCCTATCTTCCTTCCTGTCTTCTGTGAGAATCAAAATTATCTCCCTCAAACTTTCCAACTCCTCCCTCATACCCCTCAATGCCTCGCCACACCCACAGTAACTACACTCGCGCTCCTTAGCCATTCTTTACGTGGGAAAAAATTAAATTAAAAATAAAATAACTTATTTGCAAAAAATAAATGATCGGAGGGATATATTGTCTGGGATAGTACACAACAATAAGGTAATTAATATACGACTACACTACAATACTACTTAGTCGTGCTCTATTTTTTTATCCTACAACCCCTGACAGGATAAAAACTGCTGTTAATTACTGAATATCGAAAGTAATAGCCTACACAAGAACTACACAATTCCAAACTACAATTAAGCCTATTCTAATTACAACAACAGTGCTTTAGTAAGAGTTTCTACGGATACCTCTACTACACCAGTACTACACAAATATTTTACAATAATAAAATAATCACAATAAATTCTAATAGGATATTACTCGTATACTACTGTACAGTACACTACAGTAATTTTAAACTACTTTCAGACGTATCCTAATTACGATACCGGTACCGTACCGTATGTCACTAAACTAAGCACAACAGAAATGAAATTTGCAAGAACTACTGTACTCAAAGATTACCAACGAAGCTAAATGCTTAGACAAATTATTATTAGTATTACAGTCTAATAGATACACACGAAAAATAACACATGAATATAGCAGGCAAGATACGGCACTATCTAAATATACTGTATCTATACTACAATGTATCTACACTACACTGCGTTTGGTTAAATGCTTAAATATCGAAAGGATTGCCGTACACGAAGAAAAACACGAATATAACTGGCAAGATACTATCTAATATATGATACCTTATCTTCACTACAATTCTGCAATTCTACTGAAATGTGGTTATGTGATTATTACAGCTGGTGGATTACTATTATTTTCCCTACTCCACGGGACGGAGAATAAAAGTGTCCTTAATTAGGCCCACTGAAAAATACGAGGTTGTCTACAGTAATTTCTCAAATATTTCTATCAGAACTACTACTACTACTCCAGGGACTTGAACTGCAATTACTGGGATATATGAACTTTATTATTATTAGCTAACCGCTCATAAATACTGAAAGATGGAGGGAGCGAAATATAAATTACGAATACTTTAACTACCTACTTAGAAGTACAAATGAATGGAATACAAGGTCAGCTGATTTTTATTTATATTTGCTTGACTACTCTACACCCTTTGTTCACGACTGTAGCCAACAATGCAATATTTGAATATGAGGAGCGACAATAATCAATAACAATACAACGATTGTTAACTATTACCGTGTAATCTCTTTAACTTCTTTTTAAATGGAAGTTTACAGGCGTATCGTGTTTTTTTATATAGTAAATTATTGCCTTTGCGATAGTTTGAACGGATATCTATACGAAATAGCGGAGAAGTTGCTGCAGAAGTTACGGTACTATTCCTTATGATAATCTGCCTTTGTAAGTATAACCAACGAACCTACAGATATTTACAAATATTTTTAAAGTTAATATTATTACCTTAAGTATTTCCTTAACCTAAAATCGAAACAAGGTACACCTAGCTAGCCTACTTAACCTAGAAAACGTAATTTACTGAAGACCAACTGAATTACTTGTTACAAAATTTAAATAAATATCACTACTCCCAATTTCTACCAACAATCACTAAACACCACTATATAAACAGCGCTAATTGAATCAGATATACACAAAATTTAGATATTTCAATAGGTTTTCACTACTTTATCACTACAATAATGCAAGAGCTCTCTCAACAGCCAACCGTTCTCAAGCGCATCCAACAATGCAAAGCGAAGTCATCTCAGTAGCCTATAGGCCATGAAGGCCCTCGGAGTTGTGGAAGGTAAAGTCTTCCACTATCCGCAACCTCGGCACTAAATGGAGTAGTGTGGTCTTTGGCCCCGGGAATTAACCTGATACTCATTTTTGGTGTAGGCCTAGTGAACCTCAAGGCCGTGTGCACCTCCGGAAGTGGAAATATCGTTTCTTAAATTTTAAGACTTCCTGACGGGGATTCGAGCTCACGTCCTTCCGGGTGAACCGAGCACGCCTTTACCGCCTCAGCCAGGCAGCCCCTCCTTTCCTGTACAGTACCTTTCTGTTATGTTCCGTAATCATCTGATGAATTGCTACTTCCTCACTACAAAGGCTATATAACATGTTGCACAAGTGGCCGAAGCTCTCTCTCATACCAGAAATTTGTTATTATTTTCAATGAAGTTCCTAACTTTCATCAAATCTCGCAGGAATGTGAAGCAGGAAGAATTTCAGTAAACTTTAAGGAATTGCAGGAAGAATTGCCTTAGGCCTAGATGAGGCAGAAATTGAATCTCACTCTTACCGAGCTCGATAGTTGCAGTCGCTTAAGTGCGGCCAGTATCCAGTAATCGGGAGATAGTGGGTTCGAGCCCCACTGTCGGCAGCCCTGAAGATGGTTTTCCGTGGTTTCCCATTTTCACACCAGGCAAATGCCGGGGTTGTACCTTAATTAAGGCCACGGCCGCTTCCTTCCAATTCCTAGGCCTTTCCTATCCAATCGTCGCCATAAGACATATCTGTGTCGGTGCGACGTACAGCAAATAGCTAGCTAATCTCACTCTTCTTATATTTCCCTCCAGATATCTTGAACGTCCGAGATATTTTCTGATGTCCATTGCAGTATACGTGCATGGTCATTGGCGTACAAGTCATGAATATGAACTAGTCATTCCATGTGCGGCATAATATATCTTTTTCGTAAATACCCACACTGAACACAGACGGTTGTAACCTTAAATGGAAATTCCACACACTCGAACTATCAGATATATTATTATAAAACAACCAGGTAATATATTTGAGTGTGGGTGTTTCTACTTCGAGGTGTAGTAAAATGTCATACAGTAATTGAATCCACACCGTACCGGTATCAGAAATCACTGAATTCTCAAGAAACGTTCCAAAATCTTGAATGCATTGTACGCTCTGTCGGACTCTTTGCAGGTTCTGCAGGAGAATGTAAACATCGTATATAACTTTAGATGTTAATCCTTGGTTAATCAGGAAGGAAAACACAGTTTACGTTCTTTTGTATATACATCAAGTTCACTCAGTAAGACTGAGTAGTTTGTCCTCTGTTCAGTGCTCAATGAAATACATTTTACATATTTCTTCCAGACAATATACCTTTAGGCAGTCATACTGTTCAAATATAACCAAGATTTCTCATTGAACTGCGTCCGTGATATAACGCACTTTGTACCTCTAGTTATCTGCTGCAAGAGCATTGAATAACTATATGTCTGCCTTGGAGTTTTCTGAAGTGTGAAATATAATGTTTGAAGTTCATAAAAGTCTTTGTACGGTTATCATATAAACTATATGAACCATCAATTCCTTGTTCGCACAAACATGAGTACGAAGGTTATTTTCCATCAACTAAAATATCGTTTTCAAAGTAGGAGTAACTAGATGTTATCCAAAAATTGCACAGATATTTCCATAATTCCATTTACCACTGTAATAACGAGTAATTATTAGTCCAAGTGTGCCGCTTTAAGTAGTACTCGTATGAGATCATTGTATATTATTCACTGCGTCAATGAAGACTATCCAAGACATATTGCTTTAATTTCAATCTACGTGTTTCTAACTTCCTCTTAAACGACATCGCGTGTGAATAGGTGTAGTGTATTCTTTGTTCCTTCCCCAAAGCATACACAGTTGTACAAAGCTAAATTTCAGAATCCAGCTCATGGTATTTTTTATAGCTCCTTCAGGTTTCTGAGCGATTCTACCATGGTTTACAAAGAGTTTCATTTCTTCTGGTTCTACATCCTCATATTTAGTCCACATCCTATGTATCGTAATGAAATTGTTCTTGCATACCTCCTGTATCCAGGAATCTCTGCAATGGAAGACAAACATCGCCTGAAAAACCGATATCTTTGAAGCCATCTTGAATATTGTATTGAATACCCGTACTCTTCTTCATTACTATATCTTTAGAAGAAACAGAATGGAAGTAAAAGGTACAACTATGTCCCTAATACTGCTACTACTACTACTACAATGACTTTCATTCCGTACCGTAAAGAGGTACGATGGTCCTCTCAGAGGATAAGGCCTCTTCTACGACCAAGTATACTCGTATTAAGGGCGGTTAAGGTGATGTTTGGAGAAGCTGAGGAGCTGGCTACGTCAACTACGCTAGGAACACTCGTAGCATTCTCCTTACTGCAGGAGAATGTAAAACCGCAGAAAACCATTCTCAGGTGAGCCGACGGTAGGGGCCAGCACTCTCCGTGTTCCGATTGCAGAGTTTTAGAGCCACTGTGGAACCATGGCCACCGGTAAGCCGAAGCCTACTCTGCCCGGTTGGTCGGTGGGAACGCAGAGCTTTAGAGCCACTGTGGAAACATGGCTACCGGTAAGCCGAAGCCTACTCTGCTCGGTTGGTCGGTGGGAACGCAGAGTTTTAGAGCCACTGTGGAACCAAGGCCACCGGTAATCCGAAGCCTACTCTGCTCGGTTGGTCTGTGGGAACGCAGAGCTTTGGAGCCACTTTGGAAACATCGCCACTGGTAAGCTGAAGCCTACTGTACTCTGTTGGTCGGTGGGAACGCAGAGCTGTAGAACTACGGCTCAGTCGTGTCCACCGTTTCGGCCGTAGAATACTCCGCACCCGCCGAACCTTGTCGCGCCGCTAAATTTGTAAGATCCGGTTACTTTTTTATTCAGCAGAACGTTATCTTTATATTCTACAAACTAACCTGTCCTAGATGATATTAATAACTGGGAGGCTCCCATATTCTTCTAATATGTACTATCCATTACTCCCTTCTCATGCAATGAACATCGTATATGACGAGTTCCGCCAATTCATAATCATAATTATGATCGATTGTTATATGGAATGGGTAGACCAATTTGATGTTGTTTCTATTTTTACGTGCTCCTTCCTAATGCAGGTTCCCATCGCGACCGAAATTAAATATTATTCTTGATAGCGCCTTCCACGTAGACACAAGAGAGTGATGCCCTGTCAGTCATGTATTGATAGTTTTTTCTTTCCTTAGACCATTTAAAGCTAGTTCCTTTTTCAGTCCTGAAGTATCTTTCTCTCCATCAAACCAATTTAAGCAAGTGTTTCGTTAGGATAACATTGGACTTCATGTCTTGTTTCAATATTTCTCTTGTAATGGATCATCTATAGACAATTTAAGGTATGAATACAATCGTATGCGGGACTCGAAGATGTATGATATCCACAATACGCTACACGGGCAAGTGACTGAATGTGCTTTCGTAAAGAGAATTTTATCATTCATCTTGAACCTTGATATAGCGTACGGGAAATTGTCCCCGTGCTATGATATATCATTTTATGCTTCTAAACATGCCGCCTCTATAGATAATTCAGATCGCAATTTCTGTGAATAAACGAGATTGGTTTAATCATGTTCGATTGGGTCCATGTCTAGGAAGCAACAATATCTCTCTTATCCAGTTTTTTTCTTTTGCTAGTGGCTTTACGTCGCACCGATACAGATAGGTCTTATGGCGATGATGGGATAGGAAAGACCTAGGAGTTTGAAGGAAGGGGCCATGGCCTTAACTAAGGTCCAGCCCCAGCATTTTCCTGGTGTGAAAATGGGAAACGAAGGAAAACCATATTCAGGGCTGCCGACGATGGGTTTCGAACCCAATATCTCCCGGATGCAAGCTCACAGCCGCGCGCCTCTAACCGCACGGCCAACTCGCCCGTTAAAACTCTTATAGTGTTATATCCGGCTGGTGAAGAAAGTAACTTACGATACTGAGACCGTATTGCGTAACCATGTGCCCAATGGCAAAAATATAAAATGCAATTGGTATCATAAGGCTAAACTATATTTTATTTCTGTAGCCTGGAAGTACATGGTGGACATTGTTAGTGAAAGGCGCCAGCCAGTTGCCGAGCAGGATTGTGGACTACATAGCTTAGTAAAGTTATTGTAACCAGGAATATACGCCAGTTGCCATTGTCCCAAATGAAGGCGATGTAGCTTCGTAAAGGAAAAGGGAAATAGGTGGAAATATGAACGTTGTTGGAGAACTCGGGTGTAGTAAGCTCTTCATACGAGGTTACGTAAAGGAAGGGATGAGCGTGGTTGGCTGGAGGAAACATTTGAAAATTCCTCATGTGTACAGAGGCGTGGAAACGCGTGATTGCTAATATACAATCAGTAAAGAGCACCTTGGTGTTGTTCGAAAACTACATAGAGTCTAGACCAGTCCACGAACTGAGGATATGTTCTGTGTAAAGTGCAAAGTGATAAATCTCTCGATAGTAGTGAAGGGCGCGTCTTTTACTTTTTCTTTCTCGGGTATATTCTTTTCCTTGTGTGAGTGCCAGTCTTTTGAGACCGCAATCTTACTTGTCATACGGTTTTTTGTGATACAGTCTTTATGTTAGAACTTTGAAATTATTCAGAAAATGTTTCGAGTATTGCCTTTTGCTAGGACGTTTTGCTTGGCAACTTTTTCTGTACGAATCACGTCGAATAGAAGAGGTATGCTAATTTATTTATTTATTTATTTATTTATTTATTTATGTATCCATTATCCTGACTTACATTCGTGGCGAAATTAGTTATTGACGATGCTTGTTGTTTAAAGGGGCCTAACATCTAAGGTCATCGGCCCAATGGCGATTTAGGGCTGACGGCCCACTCTTACACTTAACACAGGTCCTCTCAGGGTGCATGCATCGGTGCATTGTACGGCGCAAGGAGCAAAAGACGACTTCTATAGGTTGATCAGAGTGCAGACCCCCCACTCCTCGATTTTAAGCAAAAGCTCTGTCTCTCTCCTTCCCTACGTCAGTCTCGCTCACTCCCCCTGTCTGCCCCTTCCTAACTTGCTCTGCGGTGCTCCGCCAACCGAGCCGAGTTGAACCGAGCTTAGTCAAGTCGCTCCCGAGACAAAACGCTTCACTGTGCACAGACTCTCTGGAACTCGGTTTGCAACAGTGAATTTTGGGCCCTGACTTAACAACTTTAAGGAATAAAATTAAAAAAATTAAAATAGTAAGGTACACTAATCCTACACAAAAATAATTCCACGGAGAGATAAACTAAGATTAGATTACAAATCAGTAGGGCAATTAGTGTGAGAATATTCATGTAAAGAGGAAATATAATAATAATAATAATAATAATAATAATAATAATAATAATAATAATAATAATAATAATAATAATAATAATAATAATAATAATAATAATAATAATAATAATAATAATAATAATAATAATAGTAATTGTTACGGAGTTATCCGTGGAAGTCAGAGGTGAAAGAAGGTGCGGGCTGGAATGGGTCTAACTACAAGTCCGAAAGATGAATTGAAATTTCAATAAAAGTTATACTTTCAAAACTTAACAATTTTAAATAGACATTCAAAACTCAACAAGTAACAAGTCAACAACAAGCCAAAATCAGGTACAAAGAAATCACAAGTGTTAGGGGACTTTTACAAGATCTGGGCTTCGAGCCCCAAGTATAATTTCTGAGCTCTCAGCTCACAACCATAATTTACCAAAGGGCAGAAAAACCCCAATTGCATGGAGCACTTGCTCCCAACTTTTAAACTCAAGCCTCCCAGAGGCACCTTTCACACACAAGAAAGAGCTGACCCGCTCTCAATTTTTCAAGCCTATTTAAGAGGCCATAAACTGACTTTACACTAACTGCCCCTTAAGGCACACTTATAATGGCACAGGGGTACCTCGTACACAATCTACTGGGCCCTCTCAGGAAGGAAAACAAAACGGGTTAAATAAATGGCCCAAAGTACAAAATTCAATGGAGGCGAGTACTTGCACTCCTACATTAAAGTTTTTTTTTTAACGTATGTGGCGCTAGGCCGATAATACAGGGGCTAATCCCAAGCTAGGGAGGTGACTCGTATGAGAAACTTTAATACATTAAGGAAGAGAAGAAACGGTTATGAAAACGTAGTCACCTCAATTTCAAATGAAGGGGAGCTCGAGAGGGTAAAACACTCTCTATCCCCGAATTAAAGTTCAAGAAAACAGAAGTTTACCAGGAAAAGGGTTTACATGTTTAATAGTTTACATATTAAAGGTTTCGAACCTTCCCCGAGAGATAAACTGCTGAGCTAGCATGAAATACAGATGTTAAAAGGCCATTATCTTGTTGGAGATCCGTTGCCCGAAGAAAGAGGCGCTTCCCGCCCCCTGCTACATATCCACACACTAAGCTAGATGATACTGAAGTGGCCCGGAGACAAGCAGTTTTTATACCCTCGTGGAAAATTCGAGACCTTTCAGGAATAAGTAGACACACCCACTCAATTTTTATTGGTAGACTAAGAATTACACATGGAAATTTGAAGAAGAAAGCTATGATTGGAGGAAAATTACAGAAATTACTGATTGGTTAAATTCAAAACAGGCGGAAAGAAAGGATTAATATTGCCAACCCACAAACCACAGAACAAAATTTAGTAAAGACACAACTGATGAATACAAAATTTCTTCAAGAAAGTTCATTCCTTCACACTAGATTGCATAATCATAGTTTTTCTGGTAGAGACCTCTGTTAGAGAATGTCCCCACTTCTCGATCAATGAAAAACAAAAGCAAATAAAAAACACACAGTGACATCTTCTGATAACCAGTAGAGTTAGTTCGGTGGTTAAAGTTCTGGGTTTCTCCAGTAGAGAAGTTTCAATTGGCGCAAGATTTGAACTTGCGTCGTAGAGGTGTACCTCCCGGTACAACAATAATAATAATTGAAGTGCATAATAGATAAAAGAAAACCCATTCACACAACATATCCACAATGACTCACACAGCTCAGTTATGTGTTCCCAGGAAAAACTTTCGGCGGGCAAACTTGAATTTTTGAGAGGAAGTAACGTGCCGAATGCCCACTGGGAGTGAATCCCAGCGTCTCGATGCAGTAACTAGAAATAAAAGATTGTAGGAATTCGTTCAATTTAGTAGGTTTTCAAGTAGCGAACCAGAACAGATATTACTTTCATGAAATAAGAAATGGAAACGGAAATTGAAGATAGGTAAGTAGGAGTGTTCGTCGAGAGTACTCGGTAAAGTAGTGTCATTAGGTGAAAACACCTTCGTTCATTTAAGCCTAGTCATTCAAATATTTTAAATATGGTATAACATGAGCGTCAGTTGGAAGGCATATAGTATGCGTGAGTTTTATGCTCGTTGAAGTCTCAAAGCTTGTTCAGCATTGACTACTACCGTATCAAAGTAGTCTAAAATCGTGAATGGTAGTGCTTGGATTAATTTTAATTTAAGGTTTATCCTCTCCGTCAGCGGGTTTGGATGCTGTAGTATGTGAATGCGATCAGAACTAAGGAACATTCGGGCCGAGTTCGCATCCCTGGACTACTACGCCGGTATTTTAACCTGCAGTCCACGAAAGAACAAAATAATTGTAAACAAAGTAGAAGTAATAATGATATACTAGTGTAAAAACTTGTGCCAGACAAACAAACAATATTATACTGTAGATCGCTATTACAATTAAGTTGAATTGCTCTGTGTAAACAAAGGAAGACATGATAATTTTGTGATAGTGCAGTATTTTATAAGAATGTGTTCCACAGTGCAGAAACAACGGTAGTGAGAAGAAATAAGCAGATGTTACGCTGGTGTAACGAGACGTGCTGATTGGCTTGAAGCTGGCATGGAGACTCGGGCGAACTCAGGACCAATTAAGGCTATTTCTCTGGACATGGCTGGAATGGAAGAGTAAACCATGGACTAGCTTAGCATGAGGTGGAATGCTGATTGTCGTAGAATGAGTACACTTTCTGTGTACAGGCTGACTCTAAAATACTTCGACAAACATTGGGTACCGGTTCGTTATACCGAAACAAGAAAAAGGTCATATAGATTTATGTCACTAAAACCAGCGCTTTGTTTTCACGTTATTAATCAAATAATTATTTGATTTATATACTAACGAAAGTTTACGTTTAATTGATGGGGTCGGGGCAAAAGAGTGCCAAGCAACATTTTTGACAAAACTGAGCTGGCGGTGCCATTTGTTGAGGATTATAAGCTATCAGTAAACACGGGAAACTTGCATAGAAACACTTTCAAGTGGCACTGCATGTGACTTTCATTTTGTTGCCCCCAACAGTTCTTAGAAACACTCGGAGCAAAACAGTGTCAAGCAACCAGCAGACCCAGATTACCATGGTTTGTAGGAGGAAGCTTGTGTTTTCGAGTGATTCTGAAGAATATCTCAGTGATCCTGATGTAGACGCTGACTATCTTCCTCACATAGCATGTGAAATTTCCTCTCAAAGTGGAAGTGAGGTAAGTGTTGCTTGGCATTATTTTGACCATAACTAAAGTTTCCGCCGTTGTTGCTGTTGTTATGTACATTATTAAGTCATTAGTTTATGTTTTAGGAACCGTTATAACACACTATTGGATCTATAGTAAGTGGATTTTTCAGTTCAAAGTTTACTCTGGTTAGTTTAAGGCCTTTGTTGACCAACATTCGCAAATATGCATTATGTGGCTTGGCACTATATTGCTCCAATTTTAAATCTGTTGCTGTCAGTCATCATTTATCTCAAGAAAGGTTACATTGTCACTTGCGACCAGAGGTTTATACGAGTTAACAGAAAAACTAGTGCGTAATTTTGCAGCACTCTTGTTAAAGTATCGTTATTAGTTACATAACACAAACTTTTGCCGTGGTAGCGAGTGTAACTCGGAAACCGGCAGATACTCCTTGTATCACTTCCCACTCATCCCTGCTATCCCTTTCTACTTAGAAATTAATAGCATGTCGGAGGCAATGTAGATTGAGTTGATTGCCACGGCGGGCGAGCAAGCTACGGGGGCCCCCCGTATTAAAAAGAAATGACCACAGAGTGAAATTACTGGTTCATTTTATCACTAAACTCTCTATGATTGACAAGTTTACGCAACGTAAACAATACTGTACATATATAAGCATGTTGTAAGTGATTTGATATAACCTGAGCATGTTCTCGTATAAATAAACATGTCATTCTTTGAATAATAGTTTGTATTTTTACAGGTGTTATAGTGTTATAATTTATATTCTAATTACAGTGTGTTTGTCCAATGTCCAAAAGAGGTTATTGTGTCACTTCATTACATTCTTTCATTAAGACAATTTTGAAATTAAAAAAAAATCGAAAACGAAGGATTTTGGGGCATACGTTTATACGATCAATTTTTTCTTCTTTCGTATAAGGAACCAGTCCTCAAAATTTGTAAATGTATTTTAGAATCACCCTGTATATATGTAGTGCCTGAATGATTACCTACGGAAAAGTAGTAATAATAATAATAATAATAATAATAATAATAATAATAATAATAATAACAATAATAATAAAAATAAAAATAATAACCGTACTAAATGTGTGTAAAATAGTAACCATATAAATATTAACGCAGTCACCGCTTTGTGGAAGATGGCGTTGTATATAGCAAGATAGGATGACTAAGTCAAATGAGAAATTGTGATAGGTGGAAACATTTAATGCCATGATCTATGCTTTGACGGAAATAATATAATATTTAAAAAACGTATAAAACGAACACACGTTTACGAGTTCAAAGATGATGATAATGACACTGTAGTTTTATAGTAAATTCTTCTAAATTCTAGATATCATCACACTCAAGAAGCAAAACAATTTTATGAAACAAGCGGCATTGCGCATATTCATCATCATACGTCTCCATTTCTAGACCTGAACATTGGTGATGAATACCTAATAAGTCTCACCGGAATGGAACCTAAACATTCCCAAGTGTAGGTAAGTGTACTGATCACAGTAATGCGAAAGTTTTCCTTGATGCTATGAACAGTATTGGAGGAATTCGCAATGCACAATAAAGTACAGAATCCAAATGCACCTGTTTAAGCTAATGTTTTTCGTGTACATTGAGCGTAAAAGTTGGTATTGAATCTTGCTCAGACATTTTAAACATTTAACACACAAACAGTACATTAGCAATTAAATTTCAGAATGCCAAATGTTAAAAATTGCTTCATGTTTCTCAGCGGGAAATAGAAATAAAAATGACAGGTAAAGAAGTACATAAATAAATATAAAGATCTAAAGAGCAATATTATTCGGGGACTAAGCGCCGAATTCCTAGATAGCACTTATACATAACAGGAACCGTTAAGTATAAGGGGTAACTTATAGCATGTATTTACTTATACCATTTCATAGACAACACTTAAAGAACACACGTTTATACAATAAGTATGCACTGGAGATGTGGCAACGCTATATCGATGGCCTAGAATGAAAACCTCGTATCTCACAAAGTTCTTCCTATCCATTACTTCCCTTAAGACTGGTTACGCCTCCCAGCCACACATGAATTCGCAGTCCATCAGAGCAATGTTCGTTGTGTTCTTTATTCCTATGCCGCCGTGTGAAGGAAAATGAACTTTATCGTACCGTACTATAGGAAAGTATGTCTGCGTGACATATTTACTGACTCCTACAGTATAATTTTATAAGGTTCATTTTCCTCTCGCATCACCATAGGAAAATAAACCCAATGAACATTGTTCTGATGGACTGCATATTCATGTGTGGCTGGGAGGCGTGACCAGTCTTAAGGGAAATAATGGATAGGAAGAACTTTTTGAGATACGAGGTATTCAATCTAGGCCATCGATATATTATACTCAAGTTTCCTGTAACGTGTAGTTCTGGCTACTGAAAATAAATAAATCAATCAATCAGTCAATCAATCAATCAAGCAATCAATTAATCAATCAATCAATCAATCAATCAATCAATCAATCAATCAATGACCTGCGTTTAGGACTGTCACCAAGGTGGCAGATACATCAATTGTTTACCTAGCTTTTCCTGAAGTACTTTCGAAGTTATTGGAAATTTACCGAACATTTTCCTTGTGGGACGATCAATTGCATTTTGTTTATCGAAATATATCGCGTGTCTTTTGTTACCATATTCGAGGTTAGAATATTGTCTATATTGTATCTGATTATCAGAATATCTATAGGAAAACAATACAGCTAGCTGGAGAGGCGGCACTTTCAAGTACTTGTGTCGAAGTTCACGCATATAATAGAGAACAAGCAGACCGAGGCTGTTTCTCTTTTAAACAAAATGACTTGGTAGAAACTTGTTGTAGAATATAATGAAAACTTCGAGAATACCCAGAGTCTAAATTTCTTCTTAATGTAATACAGTACGTTTATAGTTATCTTGGTAATCGAACCTATACAAAAAATTCCTGAAAATGAAAAATATCTAGTTTTACAAGACTTTTAATGATTTTCCAAATATATCCACAGCTCTCAGGGTGTATTAATTACTTCTCCAATAACATGGAAACAGTATGTTTTGATGTAGGATGCCGTGATTTCAGAATTTCTGATATAAGCCGACAAACGGTTTGTTGACTAACTCATTTTTCAGATAAGTCATTATCGTTCTGTTCTGTTCTATATGCCCTCAGTCTTGATAA
Organism: Anabrus simplex; assembly: GCF_040414725.1. Taxonomy (NCBI): domain Eukaryota; kingdom Metazoa; phylum Arthropoda; class Insecta; order Orthoptera; family Tettigoniidae; genus Anabrus; species Anabrus simplex. The sequence goes on along the minus strand of NC_090266.1, from coordinate 579,726,910 downwards.
CTTCTTGATAAATCTTCATTTATGCTGAGATAATGAGTCTAATATAGGTTACGTTCAATCACTCAACCAAGGGAACAATATTATTCATACTAAACTGAAACCTGCTTTTAGTTTGTTGGTCACAATACATTTCTACACGATTTTCCATGTCCCTCAAATATCTTTCGTGTGCACGTAAAGATTTAATTGCATGAAATGCAACTTATTTTGCAAAATCATTATCCTCCACCTTGCTATCAAACAACATATGCTTAGTGAGTCACTGTAAGTGTATGAAGGAGATACCTATAAAGTAATAAGTGAGACACGTAAATAGGTAATATGAAATAAAAACCTAGCTATAAAAGGCACTTATGTGTAAGTGATGTCTATAAATTCGGGCCTAAATCATTGTAATTATTTCCAAATATTAATGATAGTCAGTTGCAGCTTGTTTGTAGTCTATTTATTTTACTTCTGCACAAGTAAATATTATATTTTCTGGTTAGATGGAATAGAGGGCATAAGGGCCTTAATCCCGACGGGCAGAATAAACCTATTCTTTTCAATTCTATTGTATGAACCGCTATATAATGAGTCCACGAGTACACTTGTCAAACCTTGTGCTTGTTCTCCCGTCTACGTGCTTCAGGACTCATTTTACCCGCATGTTGAGCACACGAGTACAATGCCAACGCAAATTTGTCGACATCTGGTGAGTATGAGCGCATAGGACAAGTACGGAGAATGACAAGTCGATTGTGTGGGGGCAGATTTTGAACAAGTAAGAAGGGACGGGTATCACTTCGCATGGCGAGTGTTTGGCAGGTACAAGTAGCTGGATTCCTTACTCTAGTTACAACGACGGCCCAACCGTTCATATTAAGTAGCAGTAGCAACGAAAATATTAAGACTTTATGAAGTCAGGAATGACTTGAAATCTTTATAGATGTACGTGGACAGGAAAAAACACACTTTTGCAAGAAACGTGGCTAATACATAGTATAATTACATGTACTAATGAAGAAGTGAATATCATGAATTATAATTGCATTATATTTCATATTCAACTACTTAGTGAACAACAGTAATAGATTATATCGTAAATTAAGATGAATGATGCCTAGTACCATTTCGAAGATGACGGAATACTCGCTAATTTATAGACTCCCTGTACGCCTCATAAAACTCTGAGCCTGATTTTGGAGGTTCAAGTAGAACAGATCACGTCGTGCTGAAGGAGGAGAGGGAACTCATTCGAGGCAAACATTGTATCACTTCATTCTCTACGGACGTGGGGATGATACCAGAGAAATATTGCTATGAAGGCACATGAACTGCTTCTATCTCTCTAAGACAAAGAGCTAGAATCAAACAATGTGAAGGACACACCCTCTATACTAAGAAAGTAAGCTAATTTATGTTACCCATTTCTAGATCACCTTCCGTTAACTTACAAAAGTTCACTTATACAGACTCTTCTATACGTATAGGACATGGACCTCCAAGCGAATAGATACATGCATGAAAAAAGAGAAAATAGTGGATAAGCACACCCTCATGATATTCAACTTCGAATCAGCTCCAATACGCACAGGAAATTAACGTTGAGAATAAAAAAAATACTGATTTCCCTTTGTTCGTCCAGATTTAGCATAGACAAATAGCTGCCACGATCAGCCGATGGTCTGGAAAAAATGGTTTCAACGTTTGCTTGGTTGATCATTTATTTTACAATTTGCCTTATGTCGCATAGACACAGGTAGGTCTTAAGCGACGATGGGACAGGAAAGTGCTAGGAGTGAGAAGGAAGCGTGCGTAGCCTTAATTAAGGTACAGCCTAGTATGAAAATGGGAAATCACGGAAAACCGTCCTACGAGCTACCGACAATTTGTCGAACCCACTATCTCCCGAAGGTAAGCTGACAGCAACGTAACTCAAACCGCCCAGTCACTTACTCGGTGGTTTCAACTTCACATACAAGGCAAAGATAAATTTATCGACAAAGATATCACCAGTGGGATGCATTTCGAAATCGAAGTCTTATTGGTATAAACGAAAATGTCCTATGTTTCCCGGTTTACAAGTTATAGCGGTCAGAAAATGAATGTATGGTAAGTAATTATTATTCAACACTATGGTAAATAGTAGTTAAACATGCAAACGTTACGTAGTAGTGACGTGACTCAATGGTTAACGTATCGGTTTCTGAAGGTCAAGGTCACGTGTTCAGTACAAGCCATGGTTATTTTACAGTATGCCTTTCCTTCAACTGTACGCAAAAGAACAGACTTCATTCCATGACATTTCAAAGAAAAATATATTTTTAAATCGAGGTAAATTATTCAATTTCACACTGGCCATGACCCAAAAGATTCTTACAGGATGTTCCATTAATCGGATAGTGTTGTAGCATACGTGATGTGTCTGGATGTGTTCGAAGTAAATGGCATTCGTGTAAGGGGAGATAGCGAATAACAACAACATACAACAGCTCATCAGGAATATTATTGAACGCAATATAGTTTCTGTTAAGCACATCAATGTGTACATTAATAAAATATCGAAGAAAGGAGGAGCAAAGGAAATTATTGATGTCTGGCGCTAAGCAGGTGAAATCACAGTAGAGCCGTGGGAATCAATGGACAGGTGGAAGGAATATTTTGAAAATTTTCTCAATGCAAAAGGAATTCTAATCTCTCTTGACCTCGCAAACAGCCGAGATCTCAAAGAGGTTAACAATGCTATTAGAGAAATTACTTCTGAGGAAGTGAAAAGGACGATAAATAAACTCCTTTTCATGAAATAGCAGTGATAGACGAAATTACAGCTGAAATGGTGCAATATGGTGGGAAGGCAGGGATGAAATGGCTCCACAGATTAATAAGATTAGTATGGAATGTGTGTACGGTACCTTCTCATTGGGCGAAAGCATTTATTGCACATAGGCCTATATAAAGGGACAAAAAGGAATGCTCACTGGTATAGGAATTCGTTGTTCTAGGTACTTGCAAGTGTTTGACAAAGCTGACATATTTCGCTTTATTGTTCATAGCTTACATTTTACTAAAGAGTACAAAGTGGAAGAGAAGGATTCAGTTAGCCGAAAATGTAGTAAGTGGTTCGGCCTGCCGGAACGTGGTTCGCGACGCGCCTCTCGCGTATTAATGAGTGAGAGAACGGACTCGAACGGGATTCGAATCCGCGACCTCCAGGGTATAAGGCCTGTGATATGAGGAGTAGCAGGTGTATGAAAACATGTAAATAAGAAGGGAAATTACAGAAGAGTCTGTATAATTCATAACTAGTAATGTCCGACTCATTGGCTGAAGGGTCAGCGTACAGAGGGTCCCGGGTTCGATTCCCGGCCACGTCGGGGATTTTAACCTTAATTGGTTATTTCCTACGGCACGGGGACTGGGTGTATGTGTTGTCTTCATCATCATTTCATCCTCATTACGACGCGCAGGTCGCCTACGTAAGTCAAATAGAAAGACCTGCACCTGGCGAGCCGAACCCGTCCTGGGATATCCCGGCACTAAAAGTCATACGACATTGCATTTATAACTAGTAATAATAATAATAATAATAATAATAATAATAATAATAATAATAATAATAATAATAATGGGAATGGATACTATTCAGTAAGAAATAATATATTAAAGAAAGGATCAGAATATTCTATGTTGAGCTGAAAGGTGTAAAGAAGCTCAATTGTGACTCAATCTTACGAAAGACAATTGGGTAAGCGAAGTGCGCATTTCTTGTGGAAATGTACGTTATCATGTGTAAGGGACATAGGGAGAACTTCCAAATCGTTCGAGAATGTCGCATGTAATTTCAACGTGACCGAAGTATTCCATGTGCTGGAACCAGTCGGAGAACAGGGAAACTGTGGCGTGTGACAGTGGTGAGGTGCTGAGTGGATTGTTCTAGAAATAAGAGGAGAGGGTATACAAACGAGTGTCTTGTAAACAACTGGGCTCCTTATTCTAATCTTCTTCCGAGTGTCGGTCGGAGGCCCTGTCGGGGCGCGTACTGATAGCCAGACGGCCAGTCAGGCCTATTACGGGTGCTGGTAGAGTTTAACAGAGCCGCAATTTGTTAGCTAAAAGTAAAGAAAGTCAGAGTATTAGGAGGCTCATTAACTTAAGTGTGACTTGTCAGTGAATAGTCACAGGGTATTCCACACCAGTAGTCAAGTAGGTGTCGGAATCTAATCAATAAAAACCAGCAATTATCCTTAATTGGGGAAGTTCCGTCTCAAGCGCCGAAGCAACGGGTTCCTTGGATGTCAGAAGAAGAAAGAATATCTACATGAACGGGGATCTGCTACATCCCCCAGTTAAGTATCAATCCAGTGAATGTATGTATGCTTGTATTACAATATAGAGACTTGAAAGACTTACAGAAAGATCTGAAGGTCGAAGAAAGATATAAGAGTTAAATGGTGTCAGAAGTGTATATGTAATTGTATGTATATTTGTGTAAATTCAAGGGTATTAGAATACAAGTGAAATTAATACTTGCCAAACTGATCACTCGACACCCGAGTCCCTAACATGTCTGATTTCCAGATCATGACAGGCCAATGCCAATGACGTGCTCAATGGCAGATTGAGATGAAAGCCTACAATGTTGTATCTTGGAACTCTAAAATAATTACAGTGCGCATGATAAAAAATGAAAACCTACAACCTGTTTTCCAGTCATTGACCGGGTCAGGAATGGAATTAATGTAACAGATAATGGCTATTAGTACGATGGGATCGCCACTCCCAAAGTGATTTAGTAATTACTGATAGATGCTATGAAAGGAGGACGGAGAGTGTTGCTGGAGTGAAAGATGACAGGGAAAACCGGAGTACCTGGAGAAAAACCTGTCCCGCCTCCGTTTTGTCCAGCACAAATCTCACATGGAGTGACCGAGATTTGAACCACGGTATTCAGCGGTGAGAGGCTGACGAGTGCGCATGATATGAACATTAAAATTTCCAAAGTGTACAGTGAAGTGAGTATTTCAAAAACTTTAGAGAACTGAAAGTCAGGTTAGGAATACAAAGCTGGTGCAGGTACATTATTTCAAGCATTTACGATGCGTATTCTCCGAGGATTATAGTATTTAAGTGAGAATGAACCAAGGTGCAGCAAATCTAAAGCTATGAGCTTGCAGCTACCATCAACAGTACTCTATAATAAAAAGTCAGCTCCCAGACAAAAGTATATTTTACAACGGGCTTTTTGCAGACCAGCATTTTTGCTCAGGTGTGGAAGTTCGGTCGACTCAGGACATCGTATTCACAAGTTAAAAATAACAGGCATGAACGTAGCGAGAATGATCGCTTGTACAAACAATTGGGAAAATGGCAAGAGGGAACAAGGAATGAGGCGGTAAAAATCAAAGTTAGGAATAAAATCGATGGTTGAAGTGGCACGCATAAACGGCATCGTTGTCGAGGTCTTGTGAGGCGAATGGACAAGGATATAATTATTACCCGAAATATTATTGAACTCGGTCATGAAGTGTAAGATAATAGAGGAAGACTAACACGACGTTGGTAATACTCAGTTTCTATCGACTTAACGATCATCAGTAAGGAACAAAAGGATGCCAGGGAGCTAGTTACAGATAGAAGAATTTGATGGCATTGAGTAAATTCACGGCAGCACGCTGACTGAAAGGCTAAAGGCATAAGAGTTTATTTGAAACTGTTTATTTGTATTTTTATGCCATGTGCTGTGTGTATGATAACATTGGGTGGCGCCATAATCGCTGCACTGAAGTGAAAGGTACAAACATCCAGCATATTCTGTGATAGTGGATTACCACCTTAAGTGAATGTTGTAATGTGGACTATAGCTGACTTGTAGCTTAGTTATTGTGAATTGGGGTTGATAAATAGTGCTTCAATGCGGTTGTTTTGCCGTTTTTATGTAAGCCGTACTTCAACATTTTAATTTTCCCCTTCAATTGAAATGAATGAATCGTTTTTTTTTGAAACGACACATGTCAAGATTTTGCCAAAATTGAGTTAAGGCATGTAATACAGTCTTTAACTATAGATCTATCGTTTTCTGCAGAAACTACACACGTCACTGCATTGCTTTATCCGGTAGCTCTGCCTGGTAATAATAGTTTGTTGGAGAAACAGCACTTGTCACTGACATGTGCACTTTATCCGTAAAATGAACTGGCTTGCTGTATCCAATCGGCAGTTCCACGCATCCAGCTGGCAGACATTGCACCTATTATTGAAATGAGCGGGAACGTGCAATATACAGACATGGAGTGCAGTGCAGATGCGGAAATCGTTGAAATGAATGTGAAAAGAAAGAGGAAGATATATAAACGAGAAGTAATTAAAAAAGCTAGGATTTCTGGAGAAGAATATGTTAATTATCGAGGCAACATTGTACCTGAAAGAAAACCAGGAGGGGATTGCAGGTAAGATTTTTAAGGTTATATTCTTTGTACAACATAAATAACGTGTTAAATGCCTTTATAGTCATCTAATACATTATATTACTGTTCTCAAATAGGTGCCGTGGGATGTGTTTCCAGCGTACAACTCCTGAAGACAGGGAACAGCTCCATACCCAGTTCCGGCAGTTCCAAACAAAGGATGAACAAGACGCATTTCTGCTGGGGCTTGTTGCAAGAATGGACATTAAAAGTAAACGTCCAAGACATGGGGACAGGGAGAAACCGAAAGGACACACGTTTGTATATAGTGTAACTACTTCTCATGGTAGAATTCAGGTATGCAAAAAGGCACTTATGCATATTTTAGCTGTCACCGCTGGACGACTACGTAGGATTTGTAGCCATGTTGCTCTCTCAACTCCAGCCATTGATCGAAGAGGAAAGTCTACTCCAGCCAATGCTAAACCAGGTGATGTTATACAAGCAATAATTGACCATATCAAGAGTTTTCCTACAAAAATAGCGCATTATACAAGCAAAGAAGTGAAATATCTTAATCCTAAACTGAACTTAGTATTGATGCACAAACTCTTTGAAGAAAAACATCCTAGCATGAAAGTATCTTATAGCTTATACAGAAATGTTTTTAAGGAAAGATTCACCCTGTCCTTTGGTCGTCCGCAAGTGGATACATGTTCCCGTTGTGAAGACTCTCAGTAAAAATTAACAACCCATCTTTAAATGTCAAAGCAAAGAAAGTTGCAGTAGCAGAATTACTTATACACAAAAGGAGGGCAAACAAATTTTACTCCAAAATGAAATTAGTCAAAGAGAAATGCTTGGAAGACCATTCAATTGCTGCTATTACATTCGATTTTATGCAAAATTTGCCCCTGCCAGATATCCCTGTGCAGGATATATTTTACTTCCGTCAGTTAACAGTGAATATATTTAGCGTCACATCACTGGGCCCTAATAAGACGAAGTTTTATACATATCATGAAGGGCAAGGACATAAAGGTCCGAATGAGGTTGTCTCTTTTCTTTTGGACTTCATTAACAATGAAATGCCTAATTCGGTACAACACCTCCATGTGTTTTCAGACTCTTGCCCTGGACAAAATCGTAACCACACGGTCATACGATTTTTCTTAGCTTTGGTGACTATGGGCAGATTTCAGACAATTAATCAGTATTTTCCTCAAAGAGGACACTCTTATTTACCCAATGACAGGCATTTTGCTGCAGTAAAAAGAGTGGTAAGGAAAAATGACAGAATTTACGTTCCCAAAGATTATACAGAGATGATTGTACTGTCCACAAGTCAAAGAAAGTTTACAGTTAAAAAGGTTGAATCCAAAGATATTATTGACTTCAAATATTGGTGGCCTTCATTCTTTAAAAAAAATTGCCTATCTGTGGAATCAATGAATCGCAGACTTCCACGAGACCAAAAACAATCGTTCCAGATATCGTTCTTCAGTCACTTCACATACTCAAGTGAAATGCCGAATACTGTTCAAGCTCGAGATTTCATTGACGGTCTAGTGGTACATACGTTCAATCTAGGTATCAGGAATTCAATAAGTGTCATAACGTTCCCTACAAAGCTAGCATATCCAGGAGAAAGACTGCCTATTCAGGAGAAGAAAATACAGGATATAAGGAAAACAATGCAGTATATTCCAGAAGAGCATCTTGATTTCTACAATGAGATTATTAATTGGCCAGTTACCAAAGATAATGTGTTCGGTGATGATGATGATGATGATGATGACTAGAATGAATACTGACCAAACAGTTTTGTAAAACAGCGAAAATAAAGATATTTTTTAACAAATTAATTTTTGTCGTCCATTTTTTTTGTAAAACAGCACATGTCAAGGGGATATAATTTCCGATAAACCTGAACTACTGCAATATTAATTCCTTTATTTTTCAATAAAAACATAGATTTCAATGTCCTCTACCTATAAAGCATAGTATTTTTACAACGTGTATATTGTTTACCGTTCCTGTACGTTTTAGATGGATATCTCCAAACTAAGATTTATTGACATGTGCTGTTTCAGAAAAAAACGATTCGAATATATTCCTACAGCATGTTTCTCTCCAATTTTACTTCGCTTATGAATTGTTAATATAATTTTCCAATATAAGTGTATTTTATTTTAATATGTTACATTTAATTAACCAATAATTTTCATTATAAAACTGTACCTTTGCATTTGATACTTAATACAATGAAGCATTTAATGGAATTAAAGGTAAAGCGAATAAAACAAGAAAATGCTTAGAATTTGCTTTACGATGCAATGACACAGATAGGTCTTATGGCGACAATGAGAGATGAAAGGCCTAGAATTGCGGAGGAAGGGGGAATGCCTTAAGTAAGGTACAGCCTCAGAATTTGCCTCGTATAAAAGTGGAAAACCACGGAAAACCATCTTCATGCCTTCCTACAGTAGGCCTCGAACCCACTATCTTCCAGATGCAAGAGCACAGCTGCGCACTCCTAAACGCACGGACAACTCGCCCGGTAAAAGAAAATAAATGCGGATTTGCAAGCAGACAAGTCAATCATTCAGCCATAGCACTACACCACGCCATCATGTCAAGACGATATAATCGTTGACCGAGCAATACCGCTTATCTGTCCGTACCGGGAGGTACACCTCAACCCCACACATTTAAAAGAAGCGCCTTAAGGAACGCTATCTAAAGAACTAATCTTGAAACAGGTAATGCGTAAAGTTGGGACATTGTTCAGAAGATGTCACTACTGAATAACTGAGTAATATGTTATTTTAAAGTGTCCTAAACTGACTGGATTTCTTTGTTTTGTTTTGGTGTACATCAAGAAGTTCACACCTTTCTCCATATATGTCTCCACAAAAAAACTCAGGTCATGCACTCTGGTGCAAGGTGGAACAATTAGTGATTTAAAGAAGTTTTGCGTTCACAGGTTTTCTCAACAGAATTGACTTTCATTTATTTTGATACTTCAACGTTGGCATTTCCTTCTCATCCCGCCAGCGTTTGTCTTCGACCAATCAGAAATTTTCTGTATTTATTTTTCAGCCAATCCAACGTTTGGTGTACCTATTTTATCTGCCAATAAAAATGAGAGGGTGTGTCCGAATTTAGTCCACAGCCTTCTCGAACGCTCCCCTCGGGTATAAAAGCTGCGGGTTGTTCAAGTTACCTTGTCTTATAGATCGTCGAGTCACTGAGTGTGTGCGTTAAGAGAGGAGGCGAAGTCCCTCATTCTTCGGCAGGCAGAACGTCAGCCCAGGTAATGGTCACCAGTTTTCTATCTCTGTAGCTATCTTCGCAAACTTTCCCGAGGGGGAGGTTCTAATATTTAACTATGTAACCGTCTGGTTTTGAAACGTAAACTTTCTCCTTTCTCATGCAAAATTTCATAAAGACTTAAAATGTAATTCGGCGATAGAGAATGCGCTACCCTCTCCAACTCCCTTTCAATTTATCTTGAGGTGACTACGATTTTGTAACTGTTTTTCTTCCTGTGATGCATTAATTATCGTTTCTTTCTAGTCACCTCAGTAGTGTGGGATTAGCATCTGCATCATCGGGCTACAAGCCCAAGTAGGGTTTTAAAACTTGGTTTCCTAGGAGCGCAAGTGTACCCCTCCATACATTTTTGTGTTGGGGCCAGTAATTTAACCTGTTCTTCCTTTCATGAATGCCCAGTAGTATGGTTACTAGATACCCCTGTGTTAACTAAATTGTAAATGGTAGGTTGTGCCTAGAGAGGCCAGAGTGTAGGGTTCTGTGTAAAGTCGCCTTGAGTAGCCTGTAAGCAATTGGGAGCCCAGTCTCCTTGATAAAATTCGGAGAGCATGTAAGCATTTTTCTGATTTTGGTGTAATATTGAGTGGTGCCTTTGGAAGGCTGTAAATTGTAACGGTTGTAGCAAAGTGCTCTTGAATTGTGTCTAGGGAAATATCTCTCCTTATCTAACTCAACGCAATATTTGCGACGTTGTAAACTTTTAAATTACCTACGCTTGGGTTTTCTATTCTAGTGTCAAATTGTCATTGTACCTGATTCCTTGTTCATTCACAAAGTGAAGAATTTTGTTTGTTAACATTTTATTTTCTGGAAAGAAATATAAACAATTTTTCAAAATTTTAAATGAATCTTTGAATTTGGTAGATAGACGCATTCAGACCGCAACTTCTTTACCTCTCTCTGTTCCACGGAAACTCCGTAACACTGACTATACAATTCCTATCCTTTATTTACCGTAAGAGTGGTCACGCCTCCCAGTTACATAATATGGACATGCAGTCCACCAGAAAAATTTTCATTGTGTTTATTTTCCTACGTGTAAGTGTAAAGGAAAATTACAGTATCATACTGCACGAACGCAACTTTTTTGGCACGACGGAATTAGGCACTTTGATAGCACAAAGTATTGTCTGATACACAGTATTGCTCCCGCAGCGACGATATACATACAAAGTGTTCAGCTTGGCAGTGTTGCCATACGTTCAAATTATTTATTCCAAAACTTAGAAACCGGGCATCATTTGGCTTTTCCGTTTATACCAGCATGATTTCGAATTCAGTGTAGAATCTTGTGGCTGTATCCTTGTCGGTGAATTATTATTTGTCTTTCATATTAAATAGAAATAATTTATCCAAGCCATCGATTAATCTTGACTGTTCTTCTCCTATAGTAAAACCACGAGAGACTAAATTAAATGTCTGAAAGAAACACAATAGACGAAGTGTGAGCAATCATGGAGAATGAGATCAGTAAAGCTTTTCGTTTTCTTAACAATTTGCCTTACGTCACACTGACACCGATAGGTCTTACGACGACAATGGGATAGAAAGGGGCTAGGAGTGGGAAGGAAGCGTCCGTGGCGTTAACTAAGGTCAACCCCCGGAATTTGCCTGGTGTGAAAATAGGACTCTGCGGAAAAGCATCTTTAGGGCTGCAGAAAGTGGGTTTCGAACCCACTCTCTCCCGAATGCAAGCTTATAGCTGCGCGCCTCTAACAGTACGGCCAATTCACTCGGTAGCAGGGCTGTTCACGAAATGTTAGGAAGAGAGGCGAGTTCAAATAAGGATCACTGGGCACCACGGGGGATGCTGACCTGATTGACGAAAAGGGAAACTAAAAGAATGGAAAAAAATGAGGAGGGCAGAAAAGGATACATGCAATTAAAGAATGAAGTAGATAGAATGTGCAGGACATATCGGAATGAATTCCTGAAGGAGAACAGCAAGGATATTAAAGGCTGCACGGTTGCAGAAAAGGGCTGCATAAAGGAAAATCACGGAAACCTATTGAGAAAAGAAAACTATGTATATGAATGTAAGGATCTAAGATGGAGAGCGATATTTACGGAAAGAATGTTGTTATCACTACTCCAAAGAAAGCAGATGCTGACAAGTGTGAAAACTACGTCACCATTAGTTTAGCTTCCTGCACTTGGAAAATGTTAACACGTATTATTCACAGGAGAATTTAAAGCTGAGCTGGGAGAAAATCAGTTTGACTTTGACTAGAAACACGTAAAGCTATCTTGATATTACGTCTGATCATAGACGATCGAATTAAGAAAGACAAACCCACGTACCTAGCATTCGTAGATCTAGAAATGGTATTCGGTAATGGACCAAGCTATCTGAGATTCTGAGGGTGATCCGGATGAGGTTCTGAGAGAGAAGGATTATCTCCAATCTCAACAAAATCAGTCTGCAGTGATCAGAAGTGTTTTGTATAAAAAGGAAACAGCAATCCAGAAATGAGTGAGGCACGGTTGATGTTTTTCCCCTATCCTTTTAAATGTTTAAATAGAATAGGCGGTAAGGGAAATCAACGAGAAATTCCGGAAGGGAATTACATTCCAAACAGATGAGACCAAAACTCTGAGATTTGCGATCACATTGTTATTTTACCTGATTCTGTGGAAGATCTGGACTAATTGCTTAAGTTCATGGACACAGTCTCGGAGAAGAAATACAAGACGGAAACAAAATAAATCCAAAAGAAAAGTAATGGAGTGAACTCGAAGTCCCGTGAAGCAGGAAATATTAGATTAGGAATTGAAGACTTAAAGGAAGTAGATGAATATTGTTACTTGGGTTGTACAATAACTAATGACGACGGAAGTAAGGAGGGTACAAAATGCAGACTAGCACAAGCAAGGGATTATTTTCTTAAGGATAAAAATTTGTTCACTCAAACTTTGATATAGAAATTAGAAATATTTTGGGTTGAATGTGGCATTGTATGGTTGTGAAACATAGACAATAACTAGCTCAGAAAGAAGGAAAATAGTTGATTTGAGAAGTGTGGTTATAGAAGAACGCCGAATGTGAAATGGGTAGTTCGACTCACGAATGAAGATATACAGAATCCAATTAGTGAGAGGAGAACGATAAATTTGATGAGAAGAAGAGATAGAATGATGGGTCAGACTTTTACACACGCAGTACTTGCACACTCAATTTTTGAGGGAAGTGTAGATGGAAAGAACGATGAAGTTAGACCGAGGCATGACTATGACAAAACATATTCGAGTTGATGTGTGATGCAGTAGTTACCAATAAATGAAAATATTTGCATGAGATAGGGTGCGATGGAGGGTTGCATCAAAACAGTCTATGGACTGATGACCCAAACAACACAACAAATAAAGAGAAATAAATAGCCGTAACATTAATTTCCTGTCCTAATCGCAGCTATTTCACAGCTTAATCGAGAGAGTGAAGCAAAGTGGTCATTTTGCTTGTAGTGCGTGCTGTGTACTCTGGATAAGGGTGAGGGAGGAAGCATATAGGACGGAGAAATGACAGGGTGAGGCATGCGCTCTACTCCCCTCCCAACTGACGTCGCCCGTACACAATGTTGACCCTCTCTAAACAATGGACCGACAATGAGTCATGTCACAAAGTTGAGCGTGGACATGTGCTGCGAACGTGTGTCCGCTCTGGAAGATCGGCAGTGCTCTATTCATGACTAAAGTGCGACACTTCATGGCACGCTGATGGGAGGTAAATGTTTAGCCTGATTACAGTATAAGGTCGAAGTGAATAATGAAACTGCAGTATAGATCATTGTCATTGCTACACATAGGCCTATGTAATTTAATGGACAATTCATTCACTGACATCAAATTTAGCAAAAGTTATTCCGTAATAAACAGCCGTGAATTAGACATTATACTGTATAGGCTTTTGGGCTTATGCCGTGTAAAGAAAATAAGGTGAAATTGTTTCTTTCTTTAGATTTTCTTCTGATGACGCAGAGCACAGTTTTTTGCGAAACGTAAAGAATTTCACCTTATTTTCTTGACACGGCATAAACCCAAAAGCCTATACAGTATCATGTCTCTATGTGCGGGCCGTGAAAGCATCAATGACAACTGCGAATTAGGCCTACTGAAAACCTACAACCCGTTATCCAGCCTTTGACCGGGTCAGGGATGTAATGAATGAAGCAGATGGCTATTAGTACGGGGTCGCCACTCCCAAAGTGATTTATTAATGACTGATAGATGCTATGAAATGAGAATGGAGAGTGTTGCTGGAATGAAAGATGACAGGCAAAACCGGAGTACCCGGAGAAAAACCTGCCCCGCCTCCGCTTTGTCCAGCACAAATCTCACATGGAGTGACCGGGATTTGAACCACGGTATTCAGCGGTGAGAGGCCGACGCGCTGCCGTCTGAGCCACGGAGGCTCTCTAATTAGGCCTACTATTCCTTCTAAAAGCCATTTGTAAAAAAGCTTCGAAAGGTATTGCCAGTTGACAAAATAACCTTACTAGAAAACATGAAATGTTGGGCACAGAATGCCAGTCAAAGTTATTTGTAGGAGATAACGAGAGTGCCAAAATATTCTCTCTTTTCTTGTTTTACAATCTGCTTCACGTCGCCCCGACACAGATAGGTCTTATGGTGGCGATGGGATAGGAAAAGGTTAGGAGTGTGAAGGAAGCGGCCCTGACCTTGAATAAGGTACAGCCCCAGAATTTTCCTGGTGTTGAAATGGGAAACCACGGAAAACCACCTTAGGGGCTACCAACGGTGGGGTTCGAACACACCATATTTCGGATGCAAGCACACAGGTGCTCGCCCCTAATCACACGGCCAACTCCCCCGGTGCCAAAATCTAGTATACATTCATGTCATAGAGCAAGAGAAGAACTGTGATAGTATTGGCATTACATAGAGGACAACAATAGACATCCCAGAAAAGGAAGCGGATGACAAAGGTCCAAACATTAAGACAGACTTCAATCAGTGGTATTCTATGGAATGTGTAGAACGTGTCAGTGGTCCACGCAATGCTACAAGCAAATACAGAAGTCACTAAGAAACAGACGCTGTTGGAAAATATCTTAATATCATACCCCATGTTATAGGAACCTAATGCTTCGTTGCTTACGTCAAACGGGTAAGAATTGAAGAAATGTGGAGCACCTAACCGGAATTGTTTGTGTATATGAACGGTTTAATGATTATATCTGCAGTCTCTGTACTTGGTTCATAGGACAAATTTAGGAAACTATGTTGCGGAAAATGTAACAATGTTTCAAATGATATAGAGGAATACGAATGGGTACAAACAAGGCGCGTAATTATAATAAGTATACTAAGAAGATCTAAAAGTGTAGTATATGCCATTGCAGTTATTAATGTATTTATTTCAAAACTCGTTCAGTTTTATGACATTGTTGTTTTTAAAAACTGTTCTGCATGACCGAGAGTGTTAAAATCGTACCGTGATAAAGAAATGAAACCATTTATACCAATATGCGTTTCCGCCGCACCAACAGTTTACACTGAAATGCATAGCTCTTACGTAGATAAGTTTATTCCACTAAACTAGAGTTGACTTACACCACTTTAAACCGCAAAATATTCATCTGAATATTTTACGTAGGCCTAATTTAATAATATGTAATTTGGTCTTTTCACTGCCGAATCTAAATCTAAAATGAAGAATATTCCCATAATTTCTCTGCTACTTGCATTCGAATTTTGAAGGATATGTTTTACATGTGACAAAAATAGTATCATTTTACAAAGTTACAATTTACAACTCCCATTGGGAAAGCAGTCCGAACAGGGATTTACTCTTGATTAAAAAAACAAGTAACATCCAAGATTCCACTGCTGAATGTGACTGCCTTCACTTACTAATTGATTTCGCTCCTTTCTGACCTTGCACTGATGCTTATTCTGCAGTTGATGTCATGCTACCTATAATTATTATAAAATATCAAAACCAGTTCTTATTAACAGTGCTGATGTAGTTATTTTATTATTATTATTATTATTATTATTATTATTATTATTATTATTATTATTATTATTATTAATAATAATAATCATATACAGTCGTATCAGCACTCTCTTCTTTTTTAAGACATAACCGGTTTTCGGACACTAAAGTCCGTCATCAGTGTTAGAATTTAAATTTAATTCCACATGAGTGTGTCGTCAAAATTAGTTAAAATGAGTTTAATATGTAGCCCTGTTGATATTAACTGTAAAAAGAGAAAAGGAAAAACAAGTGTAGAAATATGCAAATAATACATATAAACTTAAAATGATGTTGTAAGAAGTTTGGTTCGAAGCGGAAGTGCCACGTCCGGGGAGCCATCTGGTGACGAATGAACGTACCATTTCCACTTCTATTATAAATTCTAATTTCAAAAGGTCATTGTCCAAGAAGCCTTTCTTAAGGCCACGGTCGCTTCCTTCTCACTAATAGCCCTTTCCTACCCCATCGTCGCCACAAGACCTATCTGTGTCGGTGCAACGAAAAGCAAATTATAATATATTATAGACATGATACTCTATAGGATTTTGGGCTTATGCCGTGTCATGAAAATAAGGTAAAATTCTTTAAGTTTCGCAGAGAACTGTGCTCTGCGTCATCAGAATAAAATCTTTCTCGACTCGAGACAGATAGAGCACAGTTCTCTCCGAAACGTAAAAAATTTCACCTTATTTTCTTGAAACGGCATAACCCCAAAAGCCTGTACAGTATCATGTCTGTAAGTACGGGCCATGGGCCATGAAAGCACTTCCGCTTCGAACAAAAGCGCTGTACCACGTCCGGGGAGCGATCTGGTGACGAATGAACCTACTATTTCTACTTCTGTTATAAAGTCTGATTTTAAAAAGTCATTATCTAAGAAGCCTTTCTCGTGGACAGTCGAGATTTTCTTCTGATGACGCAGAGCACAGTTCTCTGTGAAACTTAAAGAATTTTACCTTATTTTCATGACACGGCATAAGCCCAAAATCCTATAGAGTATCAAGTCTATAATATATTATAATTTGCTTTTCGTTGCACCGACACAGATAGGTCTTATGGCTACGATGGGATAGGAAAGGGCTATTAGTGAGAAGGAAGCGACCGTTACCTTAATCAAGGTACAGCCCCAGCATTTTCCTGGTGTGAAAGTGGAAAACCACAGAAATCCATATTCGGGGCTTGCCGACAGTGGGTTTCGAACCCACTATTACACGAACGCAATCTGATAGCTGCGTGAACCTAACCACACGGCCACTTGCTCGGTTTTAAATAATATGTCTGATATTTACCGCATTCATTAGAATAGGATTCAATTAGGAAAGTTAATTTTATATTAAAATATAACCCGGGAGAATGACTAGTTCTATTGTGATTCTGATGATCTTCGATAGCTCTTATTTATTCACAAATCCCGACGTTCTGTAACCGTATACTACCAGTGAGTACCAGGTGCCTTTGGTGATCCTAGAGAAATTAAAGCTGCTAAGGAGTTTTCGAATGGTTTGCATACACCCTCTGGGATTCGGAAGCAATCGATACCACGAGCCAGGAACGGCTGAAAACAACAGTGCTAATCAGTCGCAGGATGTAGTTGTGTATTCTCTAATAATAATAGGAATTCAAAACGAGAAAAGTGCGAGTAGACTGTTCCTATCAGGTAACCTTCAAACAAGAGCTGGTCAGCCGAGATTCCACCGGAGTCATATATCTCCATTGTATTTTGGAACATATGTGTCGAATAAATTGAGCATTATGCTCTACGTGTTCGGAAGTATGTCAATAGTAATAATAATGTTATTGGCTTAACGTTCCACAAACTACTTTTGCTGTTTTCGGAAACGCCGAGGTGCCGGAATTTAGTCTCACAGGAGATCTTTCACGTACCGGTAAAACTACTGACACAATGCTGTCGTATTTGAGCACCTTCAAACACCACCGAACTGAGTCAGGATGGAACCTGCCATCTCGGGGTCAGAAGGCCAGCGCCTCAACCGTCTGAGCCACTCAGCTTGGCAGAAACATTTTACAGTAGGTTATAAGAACGCAAAACTCACTGGATAGTTTGTAATTTCTGAATGGCCCACCATGTTCTAGATTAGCTCAGCTGGAGGAACAGCGTCGTTAAAAGTAGTCCTCATACTCTATTACTCTATACCTGGGCCCTGTTTCATAAAACTAACTAATAATATTAGCTAATAATATTACAACTCATAAAAAAAATTATTAGTTAACCAAATTCTGTTTCATAAAGATTTACACATGACTAATAAAATATCTTCACTAATAATATTAGTTCATTAGTGAGCTGATACAAATGGAGGTTAAAATCGGTCTGTTGCATATGTTCTTGGTTTGGATTTGTTCCTAGCAGTAGGCTAATGCTTGACTACAACCGACTATTAACCCACATGTTCAAAAGGCTCACTTGGTATTTTCGTTGTTGTGACTTCAATACATATAAAAATGGATAAAAGAAGTGGAAATAATGTGAGAGAAGAAAATTTCTTTGCGAAAAGTGATTGAGTTAAAGCTTCATCTATTCGCAGCCTTTTTCACAATATCTCTCGCCTTGTTCCTTTTTTATTTCATGTGCTCTTAAAAATCTCTGTTGAGATGGACTAGCAAAATCTTTGTTTACTACCCTTGTTGGTGGGGCGGTAGAATAACAGCCACGGTATCCCCTCTCTGTCGTAAGGGGAGACTAAAAGGGGTCCCAGGGCTTTCAACTTGGGAGCGTGTGTTGGCGAACATGGGGCACTGAGATGAGTCCTGCCATTGCTTCAACTCACTTCTGTCAGGCTCATTTTCATCTACCCTTCTGACCTCCCTTTCAACTCTTGTTCTTTTCCGACCCTGACAGTATTAGGTTGCGAGGCCGAGAGAGTCTTTCATTTTAACGCCCTTCGTGGCCCTTCACTTTCTTTAGCCGATACCTTCATTTTTCAAAATGTTGGATCCTTTCCATTTTTCTATCTGATTAGTGTTATTGTAGATGATGGTTGCCTAGTTGTAGCCTACTTCCTCTTAAAACAATAATCATCACCAGCATCTTCTTGGTTTACTGGTGATATAAGCCAAGATTTTAAAAGATACTTGGAGTACCCGAGCAGAACTGCACTAGAGAAACACAATGATACTGTGTATCACTACCAACCGGTGGAGTGCAATGCGAAGCTGCTATTTTAAGGTTATGCTTCATTCCTTGCAGTGGAACGTTCTATTACCTACCAATCCTATCAAGCAAATACTCAAAAGTTATGTAATCAAACCTAAATCTCCCATTGTACCGGTGTTCATATGTTTGTTACATGTCAGTACAGGCTGTTTTTGAGGGTAACATTTATTGAACGGTGAGTACCTACACTCGTTCCTTACCACTATTTGAATCAGAGTGTACCATTTCAGTGATCTTCATGATTTTATGCCAAAATATTAAAATACCGCTTACTTTGGTTTCACTAATAATATGAATTATGAGTCAAAATACACTCATGGAAATAATCCTAATAATATGAGTAACTTTTATTAGTCATGTTGTCTATGAAACAATTTACTAATATTATTAGGAACTTCTATTAATAATTTTGACTCATAAAATAATAACTAATATTATTAACTAATAATTTTATGAAACATAATACTAATATTATTAGTTAATATTATTGGTTTCTTACTAATAATATTAGTGAAAGATGTTTTATGAAACAGGGCCCTGGATTTAAGTTGAATAAGGTGTAGTCTTGCTTGTTCGTTCCCGGTGTTCCGATGATTACATGACCTTGGAAATGACTATTTTCTTGGCAGAGAATATCTATGACTGGATGGACAAA
Source organism: Anabrus simplex (assembly GCF_040414725.1). Taxonomy (NCBI): domain Eukaryota; kingdom Metazoa; phylum Arthropoda; class Insecta; order Orthoptera; family Tettigoniidae; genus Anabrus; species Anabrus simplex. Next base: position 579,707,360 of record NC_090266.1, on the reverse strand, counting down.
AGGTGGGCATCAAGATAACCAACTTCCCATTTGATAATACAATACATTTCTAAATTAGTGATCGTATATGAACATAAAATAGGGCACACCGTTGAACTGGTAGTTTGACGCATTCCTGCATGCTACTTGTATCGCATATGCAATTTACAGTGATGAATTGTAAAAAGTTCCCACTTCACAGAGTTTTCCTGGCCATGAGTATGCAATGTGTGTTTTAGAGAGTCTGAATGTAAGGCGTCCAATGGCGTTATATCAAGTGATCCCTGCCAATGGTACACTTGCGAGCAATACTGGGGGTTCGTAGTGGAGAAAATGCAGTTGGGATGTCTTTGTCAGATGGTTCTCAAACATACGTCCGTCCAGTGAGGTGATCGGCCGAGAATGTACGTTACATATGTATTCACCCCATTGTACATGGAACGCTACCCGTCGTACCTAAAGGCGTTATCAAAATACAAGTTGCTCCTCAAGTAATTGGCATTGCTCTCCTCGTCGAATTTCGATTCATTCGAAAAGGGCTGAGGTTGACTTGTTGCACATCTTTCCATTTAATCATGAGATGATTATTCTGGATAGATCCAAACAACTCCCTGACTGTGCGCAAAAATGAATGAATGAATGAATGAATGAATGAATGACCAATTGAATTAATTAATCAATGAATCAATCAATCATCGGCATTTACGGCCGTCGCTCAGGTGCCAGATTCCCTACCAGTTGTTTACCTATAATTTTCTCAATTGCTCTTAAAGAACTTGGATATGTATCGAACATTTCCCTTGATAAATTATTCCAATCCCTTACTCCTCGTCTTATAAGAGTATATTTGTCCCAGTTTGTCCTCTTGAATTCCAACTTGATCTTCATTTGATGACCTTTCCTACTTTTGAAAGCTCCGCTTAAGCTTACTCGTCTACCAATATCACGCCATCTCTTCACGGACAGTTCGGAACATACCACTTAGTCGAGAATCTTATCGCCTTGCCCCAGAGTCTTCCCAGCCCAAAGTTTGCAATATATTCATAACATCACTCCTTTGTCGCGAATCACCCAGGCAAATCGTGGTGCTATCCTTCGGATCTTTTCCTAATATCGTATCAAGCTCTCTTGAGTGGGTCCTATACAGTGGAACCATATTTTAATTGGGATCTTACCAGAGACGTACACGACCTCTCTCCTAAAATACACTCATGACCGTGTGAAGAGCGATCTAATTTCTCTTTTAAACCTAGTTTATATGAGTTTCCCAATAAATATCATTCCTTCTATTAACACATACGTGTTGATGTTCCTCCAACAGAATCAAGTGGTACTATCACTACCACTATAATGTTTTCATTCCTTCCCTGAAAGGGGAGGCAGGCCTCTTAGACGGTGACGCCGTCTCTCAGGCCGGGAGATTTGTTATGGTGAAGGAGATGCTCGGAGAAGGTGAGGAAGTTGGCGGCCGTGGCCTATACTAGGAACTCTCCCGGCATTCGCCTTAGAAGTGGCACTGTTGCTCCATTTTTGTAAGGATGTTTCTACCGTTTGTCGTCTATGAGAATATCTCTCAGAATATACACGTTTGACCTTCATATGCATTCGTTCCTGCTTCTCCACTCTTCAGCTGCATACCATTATTCTCGTCCATCAAATATATAGTGGGGGACTGGACAAAGGAGGTGTTGAGACCGTAGTCAGGGAGGGTGTGGTCTATAATCAGTTCTAATGTAACATAACGCAACATTGAGTTGCATGTGGAATGTGCACAAACGGATCTACGTGTAGATACTGATACCCATATTAAAATTGGTATTGCACTCGTGTTAAATGAAAATCGTCGAGCTGGCAAGAACCACTTCCACCTCTGTGTAGAGTAGTTTCATTGTAAGTCAACAACATAGCACTGCAGTAAACGAGATGTACAGTATGATGTCTTGAACTTAGAAAATTGATTAACAAAACATCAATCCCAATGAAAGTCCTAACATGAATCCATTCTATAGTCTAGAATAGCTTTGGTCACATCCGGTCCTAGGTTTCCGATTTCAGTATTTGAATGTCATGAAAAATATCGTATTCAATCTATGAAACAAATGAACGCCGAAATCGGGCAGTAAATGTTCTTGCGTAATAATTTGCAAATAATTGAAAACATCTCAATTTCCCATTCAATAAAAATTGTAGTGAAATTCTGCGGAGCTATATAACGCACCAGAGTACATGGACATGCAATTCATAGTTATGCTTAAATAGGTTCGTCAGTTATCTCTTTAAAGTTCAATATTTGCATAGCTGTCAATAAACATTGGAATCAAGCAAAGCATTTCTTGACTGCATAGCTACTGACCTTCCAGATTACATTGCAATGAACCCACAGGTCACCCGTCGATCGTCGGTCATCTGCCACAGCCACTCCGGTATAACATTTAACTATTGAAGTCCTAGGTCGTTACGGGTCTTTCCTTGTCATTTCGCCGACAGGTCGACAGGTTTCATTGGAAAGCATAATGACTTCGTATGAGAGGTAAAATATGCTTACTGAAATTTATTAAATTGAAGGTTCAATTAAAGTTTGATCAAAAGATATATACCGTGCGATTCAGCTACCCATTCCGTTGTAGTTTTATGCGACCCGAAATATTAATTCCGTCCTGAATACATGTGCCCTACCGGTATGCTCAGTCAACACAACCGTTCAAATTTGCAACTCAGGTAGTGCAGTTTTGGATCTGTACTTTTCCAAGTGACATTGCATGTCAGGAAACATTCATTCGTAATTTTGAACAATGAATTACAACCTTCTCACTAGCGGTTCGCTCAAATAAACTTAATTTGCCATGTGAAATTCAGTGCTTCCTACTATGAAACGTGAAGCTAAAACGAATGAAATACACTGCCTAACAAAGAAAAATTTAAGCAACAAGAAGGAGGGGAGGAAGCGAAATGAATCGTCAGCTGTTAAGAGCATATATGATGTTATTTCAGTGATTACAAAATCAAATCAAATTTATAAAGAACAGCTTGGAAGTACGAGCCCAGTTATCCGTATGATGTTGCACCCCCTGTGGCCTAGATGCATGCACTGATTCGGTCGTTAAATGTGTCATGAATCCACTGTATCCTCTCTTGAGGCAATCTGGCCCACACCTGTTGTATGTAGTCCTTAAAATCCTGGATGCTGGCACTGGGATGAAGTTGGCGTCCGAGCTGGTCCCACACATGTTCCATCGAGCACTGATCTGTGGAACTTTCTTGACAAGGGAGTACCTCAGCATCACACAGACATTTCATAGAGGCACGTACCATGTGTGGGCAAGCATTGTCCTGTTGAAAAATGGCACCACGATACTGTCACATGACAGGTAACACATTAGGGCGCAGGATGCCCGTGATGTACTTTGTGCCGTCGGAGTTCCTTCAATCATTACCTGCCGTGACTCCGACGTCATACCCAATTGTTACCCGCACCATGGTGCCAAGGGAAACACCGCCGTGCGTCTCCAGAACATTAGAAGAATGCGACCTCTCCCCAGGTCTCCGTCATACTCTCAGACGGTGGTCATCCGGGGTAGTGCAGAACTGCGATTCATCGCTGAACACAATGCGATGCCATTCATCAGTAGCCCATGCTTTCCGGTCATGGCACCACTCCAAATGTAACCATTTGCTTTGTGGTGATAATGGCAGCCTACGCATGGGACGGTATTTCCCTACTCGGGATGCAGCTATTCTAGGTCAAATAGTGCAGGATGACGCACAATATTGCAGTGATTCCGCAACTTGTTCTTGGATGAAAGGTAAAAATGTGAAGGGGTTACGATGTGCTTGGTGAACAATAGGGCGATCCTCCCTTCTGATTTTCAGACGTGGTCGACCAGAACCTGGACAATGAGCATACCTGGTCTCAAGTTCCCATGCAGTCCAACATCGGGCCACTGTCACATCCGAATGCCCAACAAATCTGGATATTGCACGCTTTGTGCAGCCAGCCAAATGGTGACCTACAATGAGGCCACTCTCATACTCAGCCAGATCTTATATTGCTGTATCACATGTGTAGGCATCATCTTTGTACCTTCGACAGTGATCACTCAACATCTTACGCTGTTCATGCTCCTTATATACACTACCAGGCCTGTTAACAACACTAAACACGAACAACACGAATGCATTCTGGTGGCCGTTCTACTTCACAGATAATTACAACTCTAATCATTTACATACCCGCCAATGGTGTGTATGTGTATGCAGTTACATTGACATCCGAGCATTTCTTCTGGGTGCTTCAATTTTTTTTTTGTCAGGCAGTGTATATATCGTTGCGCCTCGAAATACCTCTATGTGACAACCTACTGTTTCACACGCAAGCTTTAATATGTGATCGACATCACTTGTATTTAAACTGGAACCACAAGGCACTCTTTTGTCAAGGGCATTTCAATATTCTGAACTTACCTCTGTGCTTCGTAAATCTCTCGTGTTACAAGGGTGTTATTTCCACGCAGACTGTCCCAAAAGTTTCACTAATCAACTATTCTCCCGCACAGCCTGTCACAAAAAGTCACCCTCATAAATGCAGTGGACGGGGGAGCCTCTCATAGCACAGCCTGTCACAAAACTTCATCATCCTCATAATTATCCATTCTTTTGGAATCCTAATTTTTCCTGGCTTCTCAGAGCTCATATACTTTAAGTTAAATGATCCCGTGACCCAAGAAGTCATCCATTACAAATATAAAAAATGACCTCAAGAAAAATGCCATAGCTCTAATTATGCGAGACACGCTGTTGCATAACAAACCGAATACAATTTCCACTATTTCTTATCGAATTTCCCATTCGTTGACCTCGTGAAGTACCTCTCAAACATGAATTATTATTATTACACTTACGAATTTTATTTCCGGCATTAATATTATTATTATTACCATTATTTTCGCTATCACATGCAAACTGAGTGTCTTTACTATGAATATTAACTTCTAATTTAGGAATATGTTTAATTTGCACAAGTCGTAGACATAAACGTCCTAAAAGAAATCCGAATGTAACGTACGGTATAAAAATAATTGACACGCAGATGGAAGATTACCCTAATAATATTTTACAAGCTAGCGCCCGCAAAACTGACGCCATGTCATTATTCACACATTAACAATACAAGTGCTTACATTCTTACTAAAATATACAGAGTATTACAGACCTGTTAACCTGCATGTGGGATGCAATGCCATTCTGACTATATTTTAAGCCTGCTGTCTCGATTTGACTTAAGCCTTCATGCCGAAGATGGTAAATATTTTCATTCATGGTGGGTCTGTAATTCCTCTTAGAGACTACTTAAATCCTACTCAGAATTTACAGATGTAAAATACACTGAATATACCCGTACTTTCAGTACATCATTTTTGCAGACACCACAACACGGCAAAAATCCCGCAGCAGATAAATGCTACCTAATGAACGCGCGCGGACCGAATCTAGTAACGCCACTCAAATGACCAGCTGCTCTTATTGTATCTCCAACAGTGTGGAAAGTGTTGATTTTCTTCTTCCCCAACTGACAAAATTAAATAATGTGATAGAACCCAGATAGCAAAATACGGTCATCTGTTTACTGACCCGACCGGCTGAAATGAGATTCCTCACTTTCAATGAGTTCGTAATTATACACAGTAGATATTTCACGCTGTTGAGAAATATTGTCTGTCCTAGGGAATTACGTCGATCAGACGACACTCAGAAATTCATAACATTCTTCCGCTTATAATTTTACATGTTATAAAGCTCGTCACTTCACACGCATGCAAATTATACAAGTTCCTTCCAATCTTGGCCTTAACTGGTGAAGATTCGACCTCTCAGGTCGATCAAGACAGAGTATGTCCTAAATGGTAGGGATATTTATACATATGCCGATGATGTTATCCAACGCATCTATTATTGCACAATGGTAGGTCATCATTCATACCGTTGGCCTTTTCCTCAGATTTTAACAACAGGAATTCCTTTCGTTTTATTAATTGCGATATTCACAGAATTTTCCCATTCTTCCACCGAACGTGATTACAAAGCGTCTTTGCTTCTCGCAACTTGGTGATGCAATCCTGACACGTGTGGATTTTCCCGTGGTGCTTGACCGATGAACTACTTTCATGGGCATATTATTTAGGCTCATAAAATTTTGCAAAAAAAAAAAAAAAAAAAAAAAAAAAATTCCAATAAATACGTAATAACAATATATTTTTAATTTAGGCCGAAATGTCTCAGGATGAAATGGCGTATGGCTTTTAGTGCCGGGAGTGTCCGAGGACAAGTTCGGCTCGCCAGATGCAGGTCTTTTAATTTGACTCCCGTAGGCGACCTGCGTGCCGTGATGAGATGATGATGAAGACGACACAAACACCCAGCCCCCGTGCCAGCGAAACTAACCAATTAAGGTTGAAATTCCCGACCCTGCCGGGAATCGAAACCGGGACCCCTGTGACCAAAGGCCAGCACTCTAACCATTTAGCCATTGAGCCGGACTGTCTCAGGATTATCAGTAATTAATGATTTATAGTTACGCTACATCGGAATATGTTCCGAAGACCTTTCGTTTTACCGGTTTTTGGGTCATGCGATGTTTTGCGGAGAAAACAACAGACATAGATCCAAATTATCGATTTCTTACCCGCTCTATAATACTGTAGAATGGAGGCTCATTTCCCGAACACGGAGGTTCGTTTGAATCTGTAGGATTATGGGTTCAATAATTGCACATTATGATAATACACTGACTGACAGAGCAAATGCAACACCAAGAAGGAGTGGTTCGAAAGGGATGAAAGTTGGGGAAAAACAGAGACGGCACGGACGAATAATTGATGTTTATTTCAAACCGATATGCAGGTTACACAATGCGCACGGCATCGACTCAGTAGGATGTAGGATCACGGCGAGCGGCGATGCACGCAGAAACACGTCGAGGTACAGAGTCAATAAGAGTGCGGATGGTGTCCTGAGGGATGGTTCTCCATTCTCTGTCAACCATTTGCCACAGTTGGTCGTCCGTACGAGGCTGGGGCAGAGTTTGCAAACGGCGTCCAATGAGATCCCACACGTGTTCGATTGGTGAGAGATCCGGAGAGTACGCTGGCCACGGAAGCATCTGTACACCTCGTAGAGCCTGTTGGGAGATGCGAGCAGTGTGTGGGCGGGCATTATCCTGCTGAAACAGAGCATTGGGCAGCCCCTGAAGGTACGGGAGTGCCACCGGCAGCAGCACATGCTGCACGTAGCGGTGGGCATTTAACGTGCCTTGAATACGCACTAGAGGTGACGTGGAATCATACGCAATAGCGCCCCAAACCATGATGCCGCGTTGTCTAGCGGTAGGGCGCTCCACAGTTACTGCCGGATTTGACCTTTCTCCACGCCGACGCCACACTCGTCTGCGGTGACTACCACTGACAGAACAGAAGCGTGACTCATCGGAGAACACGACGTTCCGCCATTCCCTCATCCAAGTCGCTCTAGCCCGGCACCATGCCAGGCGTGCACGTCTATGCTGTGGAGTCAATGGTAGTCTTCTGAGCGGACGCCGGGAGTGCAGGCCTCCTTCAACCAATAGACGGGAAATTGTTCTGGTCGATATTGGAACAGCCAGGGTGTCTTGCACATGCTGAGGAATGGCGGTTGACGTGGCGTGCGGGGCTGCCACCGCTTGGCGGCGGATGCGCCTATCCTCGCGTGCTGACGTCACTCGGGCTGCGCCTGGACCCCTCGCACGTGCCACATGTCCCTGCGCCAACCATCTTCGCCACAGGCGCTGCACCGTGGACACATCCCTATGGGTATCGGCTGCGATTTGACGAAGCGACCAACCTGCCCTTCTCAGCCCGATCACCATACCCCTCGTAAAGTCGTCTGTCTGCTGGAAATGCCTCCGTTGACGGCGGCCTGGCATTCTTAGCTATACACGTGCCCTGTGGCACACGACGACACGTTCTACAATGACTGTCGACTGAGAAATCACGGTACGAAGTGGGCCATTCGCCAACGCCGTGTCCCATTTATCGTTCGCTACGTGCGCAGCACAGCGGCGCATTTCACATCATGAGCATACCTCAGTGACGTCAGTCTACCCTGCAATTGGCATAAAGTTCTGACCACTCCTTCTTGGTGTTGCATTTGCTCTGTCAGTCAGTGTAAATTATTAACGGTAGTCTTGTATGAGGCTGCCATCTTGATTTTATACATGAGCATGTTGTCAGGGAGAAATTAAGTCTCTTTGGAGGCCAGTTTGTATTAAACACTTTATTGATTGCTGAGGTGTCCTATAATTTTGTGTAGCTATTATTAGCCTTGCGCAGCCCTCATAGGAAACATCCTCCGAAGTGGGATGATGCACCTGCCATATATGGGAATCTGCGTGTTATTATAGTGGAGGATGGTGTTTTTTTGTGATATGTGAATTGCAAGGAATTTCGGGACATAAAAATTATCCCGTTCCCGGCCAAGGGGAATTCATCTTTTAAGGTAAAAATCTCCGATCCGGTAGGGAATAGAACCCGGTGTTCTCTCAACCAAACGTAACTATGCTGAACATTCAGCCTAGTATCCGGACGTTGATGTGTTAATTTACATGTATATCATCTACATGTTTGGCGATAAAATTGAAACCAGTGAAACAGAAATTCTGTGAATTAAGCATGCTAATGACACAAAGTTTATTAATCACTGTGTTACGGAAATCATCATTTCACATATCATACAAGGAATAATAATATCAAAAAAATGAAGTAATTGAGAATATAAAATTGTGTTGTTAATTTTAAAAGCCTTTCTGTATATATTTCAGCAAATTTTGGGGTTGTTCAGATACGTTATTTAAACTGAATCTTCAATGTGCAATGGAAGTTTGGTTGAATCTCTTCTTATGTTTGTGAGAATGCAGCACATTTTATATTTATCTCGAGGGTTTATTAGTTGTTAGCGAGGATGCACAGACGCATACATATACAAGCACATTGCGAAACCATGGGCCCAAGATATTCTGATCATGTTTGAAAACAGTTTCTCAATACTCACACATGAGTTCAACTACACGGGTGAAACACATCGCCGATGTATTCATTTACTTGTGATACATCGTTGGTGAAAATCAGAAGGAAACTGTTTGATACTAGCGAACCAGTGAATTAACTAATTGTACAATGGCACTTGCTTGTTTCCTTTACTGACGATAATTTTCTATTAATATTCCGTTAGGTTATGTTCGAAAAGTTCATACAGAACAATAATTTAACCCTATATAGGGCAAAACTTTTTTTGTTCATAATGGTCAAAAAAGTAACATACTTACCTTTTAAAGTAAATACTAGAACCAACAAACCTTTAATCAATAGCAGCTAAATCCTTTTATGATAATCACTACTAAAATTGTTTGGCAAAATTTTAACCACAATCCTATTAGGGACATGCGTATTTTGTGGTCAATAAATTAACCACATCCATATATTATATTCATTTATTGAATTTGTTTTATTGGACTCATCAACTATGGTTTTGAATAAACATTCAGAGAAGAAAGTCATCAATATCTCAAGTGGAGAAGCTAAATTCACAGTACATTGGGTCCAAATGGGCAAGAGAATACAAAGCTTTGAAAACTATTGGGCTCTTTTGCTCTATTAGTAAAATTATACTGTGGAGGCTGCAGACTTAGACTCGAGGAGTATGAATCTGGTACAGTATCATAATATGAATCGGACGTTGAAGCTAAAGATTGCTGGCTCTTATCTGCTTCGTCCGGATCAGCTGAATCACACATGCTCCCATCCAAATCCTCTTCCATCAATTTTGCACTGATGGTACCGGCCAATGATTCGCCACTGCTCGTACTAGTACCTGCTACTGGCATGACTAAGGCATCCTCAGCATCTGAATCACCACCGGCTTCTGAATCTGTTCCTACTGTATCCCACAGTTGCTCAAATTCAGATGATCGTAGATGTGGCATACTTCTGCAAAAGTAAATATAAGAAAAAATGTAAGAAACTGATTAATCAAAATAAAAGATACAATAATCATGCACCAGCATTATCTCTCATCCAAGACTTCATTTTGTACTATGGACTTTCTATACTATTTCAAAGAGCATCTAAGCAAGCTGTAATACGTTTACGAGAGTTTTCAAGTTACTGCTTTCATATTATTATCTCCATATTGTGTCCTTTTCAAGGCAACAAATGCGGTGAACTTCTTCCTTCTTCTGTGCGCCGGCTGCTCCTGTAATAAATGACATTTAAATGATACTCACCGCTGCATGTAGACTCTTCTTCCTCAGTCGCAGTACATCCGATAATATCCCCGGTGATAGGCCACACGTCGATCAGGGAGTGAGGAAATGAAAAGATGGGGTAAACTAACTATAAATGACGGTACCCAAAGACTGAATAAAAATTTAAATAACAAACTGATTTATTGAACAAAGTGCAAAGTGCCAAAATTAAGAAAATAAATTGGTGAAAAATAAAGAAAGTGAAATGAAATGAGATTAAGAAGATAGAGATTTAAGATCTACCTTACAATAACTCAATTATCTGCCTAATAAAACTGACTGAAAGTCGATCAAAATTTAAATACTCCAGAAAACGTTGACACTGTCTTCAAGACGATGACGTGAAGAATTTCAAAACTGTGATCAGAAAGTTCCACCTCATTTGAAATACTGAATTGTACTACATAGAAAAATGTCACTCAAAATAAATTAGTGTAGTTGAATAATTAATTAATTAATCCTCAAATCAACACTGACTCAGAGGTGTTTATCAAATCTTTAACACATGTGACTTAGTTGGGAAACACCCAACTTTAAAATAATCGTGGACTGCACTAACCATGTATAACAAATAAAAGACAGAATTCAAAGGAACAGCCATGAACATCGTACTTCACTTACCACATAACCACTGTCACATTCAAACTACTCGTGGTTGAAAAGGAAATTATTGAAACATGAACCTGAGTGTTACATTCACTCATCTAATTATCTAAACTTCACCTGCATGACTGTGATAGCCTGGACTTCTTTTAAATATAAAGTAACTAGCAAGATACCCGTGCTTTGCTACGGTATTATACTGAAATTTATAATTGAATGCTTATCGTTTTATATATAACCCACCGATATTCGCGATCTGACTCGTTTTCTGAGAGATTCCGCCCAAAATTCACGATCTGACTCGTTTTCTGAGAGATTACGGCAACGTTCCTCCCGTTTTTCAATATTTTTTCCAGCAATCGATTTCGTACTTCCCGGGATAGGTCCAGGTATTCCACCCGGTCAGTTGGGTCCCTAAATCTTTGCCATCTTTTCCTATAAGCATTTTTAATGTGGATGAAATCCTTGAGGAGATCCGGCGTGGTGTCGTCTTGGGTGCCTTGGCGGTACTGAACCTGTACTTGGCGATAAATTACATCTGCTGCCGTTGTCATTGATGACAGTATGACCAGCACCATTGTCGCCCTTAGGCAAGTGCGCAGGACTTCTGACGATACGAATGACATACTTCCGTGCATTATTGACCTTATTACAGAGGTGAACAATTGCACGGACAATCATTTATCTATCGTTTATTTCAAATATGTTTAAATTTTTGTTTATATGCCAGAAGAATCTACTGTAATCTAAGAAGTTTCTCCAAAGGAAAAGATGGCTCTTGAAAACGAACCCAGGAGAGATTAAAAATGATCAGTTTATGATCAGAATAAATACATTGAAAATCCACAGCCTGTTTCCAGTCATTCAACCGGGTCAGGAATTGAATGAATAAGCCCTGCCGAAGCCTGTCGCACTCCACTGGGGCAATGATTAAATGAATGACAAATGAAATGAAATGATATTGGAGAGTGTTGCTGGAATGAATGACGACGTGGAAAACCGGAGTACCCGGAGAAAGACCTGTCCCGCCTCTGCTTTGTCCAGCACAAATCTCACATGGAGTGACCGGGATTTGAACCACGAAACCCAGCGGTGTGAAGCCAGCGCGCTGCCGCCTGAGCCACGGAGGCTCCTTATAAGTACATTAGGAACAGTAAAATCAATTGGTCTCACCTCCGTTTTCACCCCACCGCGTTAAGTTGATTTACCTCTGCCCCCCCCCCCCAAATGAAAACGTGTTCCTTTATGTTTAAAGGAGATTCCAAATACCAATGTTCACGTGTGTTACCTCCAGTTTTGAGATATAAGAATTCCCATAAAAGTAATACACTTTTTTCACTTACTTTCACACTCCCCGCCCCCCTTAAGTGAATTTTCCGGCAAAAAATACTTGTTCCTTTAATAGTAAAGGATCTTCTAAATACCGATTATCTTCAGTTTTTGAGATATGTGTCCTCATGAAACGAATTAAACTCCTGTTCACACTCACCCCCAAAAATGATTCTCCCCCCCCCCCAAAAAAACGTTTCATTTTTAAAAAAGATCTAAATACCAATTTTCACGTCTGTAACAACTTTAGTTTTTATTAGATGTAAGTATCATCATACAATTAATTCAACACATTTTCCATTTTCAACCCCCCCCCCAACCTTCGTTCGATTTTCTGAGAATACTTTTTTGTTTACTTTAACAGGAGATTCCAAATACCAATTTTTACGTCTGCAACATTTTACGTTTCTGAGATATACTGTAGATTTAGTCTTTCTAAAAATTCACCCCAATTTGTCATTCCTGTTTAACCCCCATTAAATAGATTTTCCAAAAACAAAACAAAAATAAATGTTTCCGTATTTTTAAAGGAAATTCCACATACTAACTGTCTGGTCTGTAATATCTTCAGTTTCTGAGATATAAGTATCCTCATTAAAGACATTCAACCCCTTATTCACACTTTTCACCCCTCCTATTGGGATTTTCCGAAAACAAAAATATACGTGTTCTTTTATTTTAAAAGGATATTCTAAATATCAATTTTTACATCTGCAAACTTTTGAAGTTTTGAGATATAGATACATTTATTTTTAAAATACACCCCCCTTTCACCCCCTATTTGGATTTTCTAAAAACAAAAAATACACGTTTCTTTATTTATAAAGGAGATCCCAAATACCGATTTTCGGGTCTGTAACATCTTAAGTTTCTGAGAAATAAGGATCCTTATTAAAGGCATTAAACTATTTTTCACGCCTTTTCACCCCTACTATTGGTATTTCCCGAAAACAAAAAAAATACCTGTTTCTTTATTTTGAAAATAGATTCTAAGTACCAATTTTTACATCTGTAAACTTTGAAAGTTTTGAGATATAGATACACTCATTTTAAAAATTCATCCCCCTTTCAACCCTCCACTATTTGGATTTTCCAAAAAAAAAGTACATGTTTCTTTATTTTTAAAGGAGATCCCAAATACCTTTTTTCAGGTCTGTAATTTCTTCAGTTTCTGAGATATAAGTATCCTCATTAAAGGCATTCAACCCCTTTTCACCCCTCCTATTAGGATTTTCCGAAAACAAAAAAATACATGTTTATTTATTATTAAAGGAGATTCTAAATGCCAATTTTTACATCTGTAAACTTTTAAAGTTTTAAGATGTAGACACGCACACTTTAAAAATTCACCCCCCGTTTCACCCCCCATTATTTGGATTTTCCTAAAATGAAAGAATACCTGTTTCTTTATTTTTAAAGTAGATCCCAAATACCAATTTTTAGGTCTGTAATATCTTCAGGTTCTGAAATATAAGTAGCCTCATTAAAAAGGCATTCAACCTATTTTCACCCTTTTCCAACCTTCCTATTGGGATTCTCCGAAAACAAAAATTACGTGTTTCTTCATTTTTAAAGGAGATTCCAAATACAAATTTTTACATCTATAAACTGTAAAAGTTTTGAGATAGATACACTCATTTTCAAAATTCACCCCCTTTTCACACCCCCATTAATTGGATTTTCCCAAAACAAAAGAATATGTGTTTCTTTATTTTTAAAGGAGATCCCAAACACCAATTTTCAGGTCTGTAATATTTTCAGTTTCTGAGATATAAGTATCGTCATTAAAGGCATTCAACCCATTTTTCACCCCTTTTCACCCCCTCCTATTGGGATTTTCCGAAAACAAAAAAATACGTGTTTCTTTATTTATAATTAAAAATTCTAAATACCAATTTTTACATCTGTAAACTTTCAAAGTTTTGAGATATTGATAGACTCATTTTAATAATTCATTCGCCTTTTCCCCCTCCCTTTAATTGGATTTTCCAAAAACGTGTTTCTTTATTTTTAAAAGAGATCAAGTGTACCAGTTTTCAGGTCTGTAGTATCTTCAGTTTATGAGATATATGTACCGGTATCCTGATTAAAGGCATTCAACCCCTTTTCACCGTTTTTAACCCCTTGTATTGGGATTGTCTGAAAACAAAAAAATACGTGTTTCCTTATTTTTAAAGATGATCCTAAATACTAATTTTTACATCTGTAAACTTTTAAAGTTTTGAGATATAGATACACTCATTTTAAAATTTCAACCCCCTTTTCACCCCTTTATCGACGGAATATCCAAAAGTCCTCTCTTAGTGAGCACCTACATCTTAATATGAATGTATCCACAAAATTTCATTTCTTTATGTCCAGGAGTTCTGGCTTGGCGATGATGAATCAGTCAGTCAGTCAGTCAGTCAGTCAGTCAGTCAGTCAGTCAGTCAGTCAGTCAGTCAGTCAGTCAGTCAGTCAGTCAGTCAGTCAGTCAGTCAGTCAGGACTAGTTATTTTATATATATAGATTAGGCCAAGTGCCTCATGTTTACACTTCAAATGACAGCGATCCTTGTACATTAAAATTTTTACTTAATTTGCCGCTGACTGCATTTCATTACGAACTCATTATTTGTGGTACCACCACTAGATGGAGGCAGATCCCATCTTATTTACCTCATTCATTGCGGCAGTTATTATACAACTGGTTTATTAAAGATCGCTTCATTTCCTAATTAAAATGTAGTGGATTTTAAAGGTTTGGTAATTACTGAATGTCTGGTATGAGCATACCACTACTATGGTTTTGACTATGACCTAACCGATGATCTATTATCCTAACACATGAAATCTTATTTACATAATTAAACTTGTTAATGGAGAAACACTGCTCCAACAAAAGAAAATACAGAAATCAAAACTAGCCTAACTACACCTATCTGTTTACATCAAATCAAATACAAATAATTCACATACGATCACATCCTACAAATAAACGGTAATAAAAGGTACATGAAGAAAGAATAATAAATAAACAAATCTAGATCCCAACATCGCTGCCTGTTGAAAATTAATAAAAATAAAATGCGCAAATATCGGAGTCTACAGGAAATTTTCCCCGCTACGAGTAGCAAAATATTGTGAATTTGACGGCAATCTCTAACCTCAGACGACAAATGTCTGGCCATGACACTATTTAACCTTTATGGACAATAATTACTGCTATTGCATGTCATCCATGACTCTACATGATTGTCAAAATGCACATTAATTCGTCGCTCTGCTCACATGTACCTCGTACATCAACTAGCATATTTGCATCTACTTTCCCTGGAACTATTAAAAAAAATATACAGGCTTCTGCCTACAATCATAACCCATGTCGTTACGTATTTAACACTCTTGGTTAAATTATTCATCTCTCAATGCTATTTACTCATCATTATTCTCGACGTAGTACCTCATAATACGGCCTCGCTCGTATCCGGAGGGCGAAATATCTGTCGTGCACATCTCTATTTCTTACGACAGTTCATGACATGGTCCAAATATCACATTTCCATTATCAACGCAGATCATCAGGGATATTATTCACTCAGCTCGATCTCTAGATCATTCTCTGCTTCACATAACACAAAATATCAGAGCTGACTC
This sequence comes from Anabrus simplex, assembly GCF_040414725.1. Lineage (NCBI taxonomy): Eukaryota > Metazoa > Arthropoda > Insecta > Orthoptera > Tettigoniidae > Anabrus > Anabrus simplex. The sequence continues at coordinate 579,691,484 of NC_090266.1, read as the reverse complement.
ATCAATGGCTTCCTGTCACTAACTGTTTACTAAAAATGACGAGATTGCCTCTCAAAATCACGGCTGTTGATAATGTTTAACTGCAACTACACAGAAATATATTCTCGCGTGTCCACCAAAAATCGTCGCAAAATACACGGTATAAGAACTACCGGAAACGGTCATCTGAATGATGATTCCACAACATAAAACAAGCTGAATGCGCAAGTAGCAAAAGTAAGCATTAAAATCAACAAGGCGGCGTCTACAAAATCATAACTTCAACAGAAATATCGCTCATAACCAACGTTATAATAACATGATGATATCTATTATAATAATTCTGCATTACTCTCATTGACATCTAATAATATAGCGTCCTAAACTGTCAAAGTGACTTACTACAAATGATCCATAATAATACGCAAACACATCTACGTAAAGGAAGTGCGCAAATAACCCTAGCTCAAAGTGCAAAAAATTACTATTATTATTATTATTATTATTATTATTATTATTATGTGAATTATTTACAATCCTATCTAACAGTCTAAGCTACATTTGATCATCGATTAGTTCACAGTCCTACATATTTATTTACACATTATGTTGGTTGTTGCTCATACCTTGGTGCTGGAGGCAGGTTGGATCACCCTCCGGGCTCCGTCATGATGAATTAGAATTCCATCTTGAAGCTGATGTGATATTCCGAATTTTCACACACGCAAACTTGATACATTTTTATCATGGGGTTACACACGTTCACATTGACATAAACACTCCCATTTTCTAGCACTTCAGTGAAGATTATACAATAGCACTGCATAACATCTGACGTGAAGTCGAAAGTTCTCTCTCCGCTACCTGCCTGACGCCTCCTGCTGGTCTCTCACACCCCTCTCAGTTTGTTTACTTACAGCTTACCGGTTGTTCACCTCTTCGGAACATAACAGTTTACTCAAGGTCTTTAACATCGCGGCCTTCCATTAATGAAAAGTCATTCTCCTCCCTGTCTGCTTTAACTAGTTTCTGCCCGTAACATCTCGCTTGCCATAACAATTTATTGTAAGTGATGAAAAGCAAGCTAAAAGTACAGTTTCCAATGATGTGTGGAGAAATTTATACTGATCGTCCTCCAAAATGAAAGAATAAAGTAGTTTTCCACAAAAGTCCAAACTACACGTGGATCAGAAAACTTTATGCGGTTACGTGTTGCGACCTGTTACATTGTCCCTCTCGGTTGTTAACGTAAGTTCATTTAAGGCAAGTGTTGGAAAGTGTAGCTATTGCCTGTTATCTCTGCATAAGCTCAAAGTAAAGTAAAAGTTTGTTAAAGTGTTCATTTCTCCTGAAATATTACTCTCCCAAGTAAAATACATGGCTCACTCGGAATGCCAACAAGTGTCTCTGATCGCTTTCTTACCAGACTAGGAATTCACAAAAGTAAAGTTCACACAAGACTGAATTTGAAAGCTGACTAACTGAATTAGCTGACACACTCTAAACACACTCTGAATCAACTAACCCACACACACACACTGAAGATTCACCACTCTGCTCGCTGGTTTTGTAATCAGTTCTCCCCCCACCTCGAAAATAGTTCTGTGGAAGGGATGTGGCGTAGTAATCTAGCACTTGGGAGCGCTTTATCATACATCCGTAGGTTAAAGCTTCAAAAATTATGTACAAAATCTTCCTAATTTTGGTCTGACTTACTTGTTATAATGCGCCGTGGGAAACGATCACAGGGTAATCCACACGACGGCGCGCGTCACCGGCGTTATTTTCTTCCAGCGAATGGTTTCTTCCCGCCATGACAGTTCAATTCCTGGGCGATACTACTCTTCCGTGTGAAGTTAAAATTTTATTAATTAGCCAATAATTAATCACACCTTCGCACCGATAAATTTTCAAATATTATTAGGAAGTCAGGACACTGTTTTTCACAACTACTCCGGGCTCCAAATAGCGAAATACTGAATGTAGATTCCCGCTATGACAGGACATTCAAATTTGGAATTTTGTGATTGGCTGAGACTTTCGCGCTCTTCGCAGCATGGATGCTTCCATTTCCTCCCAAGGGTTGGTGGGTGTTATCGTTGTCTCTCTTGTCCTTCTAAGTAGGTCAAGCCTCAACGCGTGATTTTCTCGTGAGAACCAAGTAGAAAGTTGCCACTCCTAGCCGGTACCATAAACTTTATTGGATGCAGCACTCAGGCCGGTCTATAAGCTGTTCGTGCTCTAAGAAAAGTTTCGAGGATTTCCTTGCCGACTGACTGGCGCCAGAATGTTGCTTTGTGACTGCTTGCTTTCACAGCCTACTGTAGTATTCCATATGCGAATTATTCAACTTTTAATTCATAAATTAATTACGTAAATTCGCTTATGGGTGCAATATCATCTAAGCACAATACATTCTTATCAATATTTCAACTTTAGTCTACAAAACACACTTTGTACTCACCTAATATCGCAGTAAAACCACAGGAAACTGGAGAGGAACTTATAATTCAGCAAGAAAAGCAAGACCTGTAAAATGAAAAAGTGAGGTTAGATTGGACAGCTGGTTACAAAGCCTAAAGTATAATCACATATATGGCTACAAGTTTCGCAGTCAATTACAGTCGTAGCAAAAACTATTACTTTTACTAATAACTCACTGATATAACATAGTATTATTCACATAAAGAACAGAAATATTAACTTACCGGATGAATAAACTTCGTGTGCCGCTATTAGCTATCGGAAATGCATTGTGGTTAAAATTTTGACCACAAAAATACGCAGGCGCTTCCCTCTGATGGCCGTACTGAAAACTAAGGTTGTGGTTAATGTTGGGCTAACAAAGCGTTCGAGCTGAACACTGATGATGATGATAAGGTTGAGTTTTGTAGCTAAATACAATATATATTCAACCTTATCTGAGGTGGTTAATTAATTAACCACTATCCTATAAAGGGTTAAATGAAATGTACTGCTGCATATATACTACGGAATCCAATTTGCCCTGTAACGCAAACTTCTAGTTATTCTGTACTGTAGGGCCTACAAACGAGTATATCCAGCCACCAGGGTGAGGAGAATGACACATTTTAGCAGTAAATGAAATGGCATATGGCTTTTAGTGCCGGGTGTGTCCGAGGACAAGTTCGACTCGCCAGATGCAGGACTTTCGATTTGACTCCCGTAGGCGACCTGCGTGTCATGATTAGCATGAAATGATGATGAAGACAACACATGCACCCAGTCCGCGTGCCAGCAAAATTAACCAATGATGTTTAAAATTCCCGACCCCGCCGGGAATCGAACCCGGGACCCCTGTGACCAACGGCCAGCACGCTAACCATTTGGCCATGGAGCCGGACATTTTAGCAGTTACGGTACATTAATACGTTTCTACTAATTTTAGTTTCTTTAAATGAGAATAAAGCAATGTTTTCGCTTTCCAGTACTACTCCCGTGAATTGGGACCCCATCGTCAAACAGATAGCATGTTTTGTACTACAAGATAATTAACAGGAAAGGACCGAAACACTTTCTGGGCATTTTAATCCTCTCAATTAACTAGGAAGTATTAAAATGGCGTATGGCTTTAAGTGCCGGGAGTGTCCGAGGACAAGTTCGGCTCGCCAGGTGCAGGTCTTTTGATTTGACTCCCGTAGGCGACCTGCGCGTCGTGATGAAGATTAAATGATGATGAAGACGACACATAGGCTACACCCAGGCCCCGTGCCTGCGAAAATAACCAATGATGGTTAAAATTCCCGACCCTGCCGGGAATCGAACCCGGGACCCTTGTCATCAAAGGCCAGCACGCTAACCATTTAGCCATGGAGCTGGACAGTTAGGAAGTGTTGGCAGCGTTAAATGAATTGTTAAATAGTTCAATTAGTTAATGGTTACATTTGTCTCTCTTCTTGGCTGAATGGACAACGTTGAGGCATTCGGTTCAGAGGGCCCCGGGGTCGATTCACTGCCGGGTCGGGGAATTTAATCGCGTGAGACTAATTTTTCTGGCTTGGGAACTGATTGTTTGTGCTTGTCCCAGCACTCTCCTGTTCAAATTCACACAAATCAACACACCGCACTACCAACTACCAGAGAAAAACGCAATATTGATTATATCCCTCCACAAAGGTTTAGGACAGGAAGGGCATCCGGCCGCAAACCAGGACCTAATCCATTTGTGCGACACAGTTCACATCCGCGACCCCACGGGTGTGGGGAAATGCGGTAGAAGGTGAAGAAGAAGAGGGAGAAGAACAGTGTAAAGCGTTTACTTATTAAAAGGGGATAATCGATTTATTTGCTATAATAAGAATACCTACATTACGTCACGTCAAATTAAATTAATTTACAATTATACATTGTAACCTCACCATGCCATAGGCATGTTAGGAGGTCTAGTCAATTATATATGCCGTTTTCCGCAACATACTGTGATATATAATGTAGTAATTAGCAGTCTACATGCCGAACCGGGATGTGATTTGCGATACCCAAGCCCGAAGGGAGCAGTTTTCTGCGCTGTAACGAGAAAAGGGTAGCGCAGTACTGCTGAATCTTGAAATCGCGCTCTCTTTCCGAGGAAGCGAGAAGGGAAGATGACGCTACGCGTGGAGATATAGGTTGTCGAAGAGTGGGCTGAGTTAAGGTGTGTTAACCAATGAGAAATAAATGTCCTCTACTAATTCAACACCGCATTCACTGGTGCCACTTCACTATAATTTACTAAAAAGAGGAAGAATAAGAACACCTTCATCTGAAATAATTTTTGGAAAATTATGAGTCAGGTCTCATTCGAACCGATGTATTTAATGCTAATTATTGATGCATATAAATGCAATACTCGAATAGTGGATCGGTAATGACGCTTGTCTTATAGCAGTACGCAGAGTAAAGACGACTGCTGAAATCTGATAACGTGTGGAAAAAAGTGGGAGATCTTGCGTGATGAACCATGACGCGTGATCTTCTAACAGGACGCTTTTGAGATTGCGAATGACCCACTGATCGCTTTAGTTTTATATGCGACCAGTAAAAAGTAGAGGTCACAAGCTATAATTTGAGTGTTTTCACGTCGCTGAAAGATTCCGATTACCGGACCTTCAAATTCAGCAGGGGCATAATTTACCTCCCCCCCTGATCATTTGTCCGGAGGTTATAAGTAGAGCCAGGACCTAGATACAGTATCTCATTGTCATTTGTGTAGCTGCGGTACTAACACGTTAGGAGTGAACTTGGATATCAGTTTATGAACAGTTGTGTCATAGAAGAAAAACACATCAATGCGATGAAAGATATCGAGGAATAAGCTGTGTGGCACCAGACAATATACATTATTAGTGAATAGAAGCCTTATTTTAATAGTTAACGTTATAATGGTTAACAACAGTCAGTTGCAGCTCATGGTGCAATCATCAATGAAAGGGCAAACGCGTCAGATTTTTTAGAGGTAGTGAGACAGTTAATTATATACACTGACTGACAGAGCAAATGCAACACCAAGGAGGAGTGGTTCGAAAGGGATGAAAGTTGGGGAAAAAACAGAGTCGGCACGGAAGAATAATTGATGTTTATTTCAAACCGATATGCAGGTTACACAATGCGCACGGCATCGACTCAGTAGGATGTAGGATCACCGCGAGCGGCGATGCACGCAGAAACACGTCGAGGTACAGAGTCAATAAAAGTGCGGATGGTGTCCTGAGGGATGGTTCTCCATCCTCTGCCAACCATTTGCCACAGTTGGTCGTCCGTACGAGGCTGGGGCAGAGTTTGCAAACGGCGTCCAATGAGATCCCACACGTGTTCGATTGGTGAGAGATCCGGAGAGTACGCTGGCCACGGAAGCATCTGTACACCTCGTAGAGCCTGTTGGGAGATGCGAGCAGTGTGTGGGCGGGCATTATCCTGCTGAAACAGAGCATTGGGCAGCCCCTGAAGGTACGGGAGTGCCACTGGCCGCAGCACATGCTGCACGTAGCGGTGGGCATTTAACGTGCCTTGAATACGCACTAGAGGTGACGTGGAATCATACGCAATAGCGCCCCAAACCATGATGCCGCGTTGTCTAGCGGTAGGGCGCTCCACATTTACTGCCGGATTTGACCTTTCTCCACGCCGACGCCACACTCGTCTGCGGTGACTACCACTGACAGAACAGAAGCGTGACTCATCGGAGAACACGACGTTCCGCCATTCCCTCATCCAAGTCGCTCTAGCCCGGCACCATGCCAGGCGTGCACGTCTATGCTGTGGAGTCAATGGTAGTCTTCTGAGCGGACGCCGGGAGTGCAGGCCTCCTTCAACCAATAGACGGGAAATTGTTCTGGTCGATATTGGAACAGCCAGGGTGTCTTGCACATGCTGAGGAATGGCGGTTGACGTGGCGTGCGGTTCTGCCACCGCTTGGCGGCGGATGCGCCGATCCTTGCGTGCTGACGTCACTCGGGCTGCGCCTGGATCCCTCGCACGTGCCACATGTCCCTGCGCCAACCATCTTCGCCACAGGCGCTGCACCGTGGACACATCCCTATGGGTATCGGCTGCGATTTGACGAAGCGACCAACCTGCCCTTCTCAGCCCGATCACCATACCCCTCGTAAAGTCGTCTGTCTGCTGGAAATGCCTCCGTTGACGGCGGCCTGGCATTCTTAGCTATACACGTGTCCTGTGGCACACGACAACACGTTCTACAATGACTGTCGGCTGAGAAATCACGGTACGAAGTGGGCCATTCGCCAACGCCGTGTCCCATTTATCGTTCGCTACGTGCGCAGCACAGCGGCGCATTTCACATCATGATCATACCTCAGTGACGTCAGTCTACCCTGCAATTGGCATAAAGTTCTGACCACTCCTTCTTGGTGTTGCATTTGCTCTGTCAGTCAGTGTACAATAATCTGTAATAACCGATCCAAAGCATTTTACGAGTGAATGATATTCAATAAAATTAAATAACTGTTCCTGACAAATTTTAGCGTTTGCATACTCCATGGAAACTCGTGGTGATAGACTGTGTGATTAATGGGGAAATGAACAGTGATTTCTACAAACTTGCCACTATTTGCATTGATCTATTTAAAATTATCGGCGTACCATGCCAGCAGTAGATCCCTTCTGAAAGTACATAAACAGTATTCAATAGCTAATTTCCCATTTTTGCCTTATGTTCGTGAGTGATAGTCGAACCCAAGATTTGTAGCCTGCAAGAGTCGCGCCTAAGTGCCTGCAGTCATTTCTACAGTTAACGTCCAGAGACTCAACTAAGAAGACCACAGTTCGTGACTTGGATCGTGGTTGTATGGAAAGTAACCAAGGACTATCAGAGAGAAGACCGTTCATCATGAAGGAGTAAAAACCTAAGATGTGTCTCGAGACGACGGCAAACCATACGCAGCGTGTGATAAGTACATATTTTGAATATATAAACCGCCAGATTTGCATGCCAGTAGCAGTTTTTATTTTGTAAATATTAAAAATGTATAATTAATCATTAAAAATGTAGGGAACACCATACGTGTGTGACTGGGAAAGATTTATTATTTTAGTTAGGATTTTAAAATGATTTTAAAATAATCATTGATATTTAGCAGGTCTATTTGCACGAATTATCATATAGATCCCCTTAAATTCGTAGTGTATATGAAGCACGTATTTGGGAAGAATAGGGATTTAGATAAACTTACAATTTATTCGTAATATTATTATCTGGTTAAGATTTTTATAGTAGTTTGAATATAAACTATATGTTTGTTTCAAGGTAATTCAGGTATTATAAATCCCGTATGATAATAGATGGTCACTGAAGATGTCCCAGACCGAGGTATTTTGCGAATTATTGTGATATGCGAGAAGAATTAAATAACCTGTAATAACGGAGTCTTCTCTGTGAATTAATAAATCGGATTTTGAGATGCGGCGGTATGATATGGAAGGGTGAAGCTGTAACATGCTGTGTTGTTGGAATGATAAAAGATAATAATAATTGTGGCTGTTGTGACTTATTGAGTTGGGCTGAATATATAGCCAAATAATGAATAATAAGAAGTAATGGCTCTCAAATGAATACGTAATTGAGAATAAGCGGAGATGATATATAAAAGAAGCCATTAATTTAATTTGTTAGGTAAACCCAGGATACACGTATGTGTGCAGTGTAAATATATAATTGTTGTGGTCAAATGGACCATGTGTTTGATATACGGCGATGCAATCTCGTGTTTTAAATAAAACGTACTTATATATTTTTAAACCATGGCAAGAATATAATCGAATGATTTGAGGTATGCCGAGGACTAACTACAACTATGAATAAACTACAAGGACACGAAAGCATACTATATATAATTGTTGCATTATTCTTGACTGTTTCTTGTTCATATGTTGTAGTATGGCATTATCTCGTGTTATTTATCAGTATAATAAAAATGTTTAGAAAAATATATTTGAACGAAGATTCTTCTCATTTAATAATAGTAGTGTATTCCTCTTACATTATGGAGAATCCTACTTTCATTTTATTTTATGTAGTGCCTATTTTCTTTTCGAACATTCCATCGCCCGTATGCTTCATGAGTTCAATCGGAGACGCAATGAAAGTAGGGAGGACGAGACTTCAAACCTGCTAAGTGACTTTTGAATATTCTCATCCAACAATTCCATCTATACATATGTTTGTGAAATCAGATTATGTAATAATTGCCCTTAAATGACCCAGTAAGGGTACAACATATGAGCTTACTATATCTAGTCAATTACCAAAAATATTTGTGGGCTGAGATAAATGCACACGAGATACTGACTTTTAACATTTAATTTAATTTTCTTTTCAAAATGTGCCGATTTATTACAAGAATGGTATCTGAATATGAAAAACAGAAATACAGGATTAGTAGACTCACACACGTTCTAATTAAAGGGACATTTAAAATGTGAAAAGTATGCTTAAGATTGATCTAGTTAATGGAAAATCTCTGAAACGAATTAACACACAAAACCAAGTGAAATGGACGTGGAATATCAGAAAGCATGCTTAAATGCTGAATATTAGTGCAGAATGGATAGCATACTGACCTTCAGCTCACAGTGCCCGGGTTGGATTCTTGGCCAAGCTGGGGATTTTTGTCGCATCTGGTTAATCCCCCTGGGTTGATTACCGCGTGTATGCATACGTTTTGCCGGGTTTTGTGCTAAATTAAACACGTAATTTTCAAGGGAAATTCACTTGTTGTTTATTTAATTTATTGGCCATCGGCTTCTACTCACTTCACCCATTTTACAGGTAAGTTGTGAATACCATGTCAGAAAAACTTTTTTTTGTGGTAAACCAATCTTCGAGCCATTTTCCAACTTCCTCGAAATTGCTGAAGTGCTGCTCTGCAAGCACGTACCCCATTGATGCGAAGAGGTTATAGTCAGATGGCACCAGGTCGGGGCAGTACGGCGGGTGCGGAAGGATGTCCCGTCCAAGCGATTTCAAGGTGCCTTTCACTGGTTTTGCTGTGTGAGACGGCGCATTAACGTGTAACAGCATCACTTTGCCATGTCTTCCGGTCCATTCCGGTCGTCTTTCGATCAATGCATGATTTAATTAATCATTTGTTCACGATAGAGTTGTGCATTAACGGTTTCGCTGGGCTTCACAAGATCATAATACACAATACGCTCTGGTCCCACCAGTCACAAATCATGGTCATCTTGCCGAAGCGATTTGGCCCTCATGTTGAAGAACCGGCTCCGCCAGGTGACAGCCACGACTTTCACCGCAACGGATTTTCATAATAAATCATTTTTTCTTCACCCGGCACAATTCCGTACAGAAATTATTTTCTTTCTTGGCGTTGAAGCTGCATTGCACAAGTTACATAGGGATTTTCCACTTGCCGTTCATTTAAATCGTTCGGGACCCATTTACAGAGTTTATTGATTTTCGCCATTGCTCTTAAACGTAGAGTTTATGTCAGGGAAGGTACCTGGTCATAAAACTGGGCTATGTCCGCTTATGCAGCACATATCTCACACATGATCCTAGAAGAATGCGGGAAAGGTAATAGAAAAATGATTTAAATTAATAATATCTCGATTTTACTCTGATAATAATAATACAGCAGCCTCCGTGGCTCAGACGGCAGCGCGTCGGCCTCTCACTACTGGATACCGTGGTTCAATTCCCGGTCACTCCATGTGAGATTTGTGCTGGACAAAGCGGAGGCGGGACAGGTTTTTCTCCGGGTACTCCGGTTTTCCCTGTCATCTTTCATTCCAGCAACACTCTCCATTCTCATTTCATAGCATCTATCATTCATTAATATAAATCACTTTGGGAATGGCAACCCCATCGTAATAACAGCCTATATCTGATTCATTCATTACATCCCTGACCCGGTCAAAGACTGGAAAACCAGTTGTAGGTTTTCATTTTCAATAATAATACACATGACCCGAAAAAATGGAATCTTGCTATTTCGGTCTTTAAATCTCATAACTTTTTAATTTTCAGTTCTTTCCACTTTCATATTACCTGTTCAATTATTCCATCCGTACAAGTCAGCGCCATTAGCTAGTATTTGCAGTTGGCCAGACTGGTACAGCATTAATTAGAAGTCTACGTAGTGTCGGGGAGGAGCATTGTTCACAGCTTGTGGTAAGTATTTTGCAAAAATATCACTTATTTTTAACATATCATTTTCTTATTTGTTGTAGAGTTATTGTTCGGAATCCGTGCATTTGTTGGACATGTATTTTGTGCAAGTATATTCGCACGGTTTGGAAACAATGTGATTTATTTTCAAGGATCCGGAAAAAGTATCATATCGTCGGCTTACTTCTAAAACTTCGTATGTTACAATGTTCTTCCTACCCATTATATTCCTTAAGACTGGTCACGCCTCCCAGCCACATACGAATATGCAATCCATCAGAGCCTTTTTCGTAGTGTTCATTTTCCTACGCGAACGTGTAAAGGAAAATGGACCTTGCCACACCGTATTGTAGGGATGTTGTTTTCAGGGCAAATCTAAGCACTCCTACAGTTTAATGTATTTAAGGTTCATTTTCCTTTACACGCTCCCATAGGAAAATGAACACAACGGAAATTGATCTGATGGACTGTACATGCATATGTGGCTGGCAGGCGTGACCAGTCTTAAGGAAGAAAATGGATAGGAAGTGCGTTGGAACATACGAGGTTTTAGCGGTAAGCCATCGATATGCAAAGAGGTCTTATATTTTTGTCTTTACACATACTAACCGAAAATTATAATCGTTGTAGGAAGTTTCTGATCTCAAAATTATGAGTAAAATACATCTTCTTCGAATTATCTCTGACTTTCTGTGGCCATGATAATTTAAACGTTTGAGGAAGAGGACGAGGAATACGGCGATAATACTGAGAATGTAGTATACGCTGCAGTTCCAACAGAGGGTAAGGAGAGAGCCGTTGGCAGTAATAAAACTGATGACGAACATGTAGGTAACCTTAACCACCTTGGTTGGGTGATGATGGCCAGTTCACATGAAATCAGGGATTTTGACACAAACCTTTACGAAGGCCAAATATGTCTTGATGTTACAACAGAACTTATCGTGTCTGGTTGAAAATCAGTTCAGTTATCTGAAACAAAAGAAGATGAAGACTTCCGCAAAAGGAGAAAGGTGTTCCTATGAGGGAAGAGCAAAATTATAGGTGAAGGAAATCAAACACTCATCCAGTGTTGAATACTCATAGCGAACCAATACCTGCCTCTGAAACTACGGAAACATGCCAAATAGCATTGGAGTTTTTTCAGTTGTTCTTTTCAGAGAAACTGATACAGGAAATTGTATAATAAACCAATAGATACGCAGCTCAGATAATGTTCATTATCAGGCTACGAGAGTCGGAATTTTGGATGCGGATAGAAGGCCTGCTAATATCAGGGCATTCTAAATACCCCAAGAGAAGGATGTACTGGTCAGTATATGAAGATGTTCCCAAGTGTTTGACTGAAAGCATCTGCATTAAAAGGTTTGAAAAATTTATACTACCTGCATTTCAGTGATACCGGCAATATCGACTCGAACGATCGTCTGTGCAAGCTGAGACCTTTCAACGATATACTCAACGAAAATTCAGGAACGATGGTGGGCTTGAAGAACACGTGCCTATAGAGGAAAGTATGATTACATATTAATGGAGACGTGTCCGACTCGTTGGCTGAATTGTCAGCGTACTGGCCTTCGGTTCAGAGGGTCCCGGGTTCGATTCCCGGCCGGGTCGGGGATTTTAACCATAATTGGTTAATTCCAATGACCCTGGGGCTGGATGTTTGTGCTGTCCCCAACATCCCTGCAACTCACACACCACACATAACATTATCCTCCACCCCAATAACACGCAGTTACCTACACATGGCAGATGCCGCCCACCCTCATCGGAGGGTCTGCCTTACAAGGGCTGCACTCGGCTAGAAATAGCCACACAAAATAATTATAATGGAGACGTTCCGCTAAGCAACATACCACGTGGCCCTCGAGGCCCGTACGTTCAGTGTCCTGCATGCAGTACTGATGAAAGGGATGCCTTATCTCTGGTTTACAATGGGGTGCTAAAACGTGCTGTACGTGGGATGTGAAGCAAATAACATTCATTCATCTTACTATACACGTTCTGTAACAATTTGTGTTTGTCAATAGGCCAAATGGGCTATTTGGAAACTCCTGCACATTCCGTCTGCGAACTTTGGCTGCATTCCGACCAGATTCTTCATAGATTAAAGTTATGGATGTGTATTTGTCTGTGATGAACACTCAAGCCATTGTCGATATGTGGACGGCAACTGTAGTGCTACTGTACCAAACAGCAGCCTAATACCATGCATTCGAAAACGAGGTTTCCTGACTTAAAGGGTCGAATTAGACGGGTAGCGTTGACGAGCAAGGAGCGAGCAGCCGTCCGGTTGTTATCCCTTCGAATTCTGACGTAACCAAACTTCAGGCAGTCGTACTCCTGTAAAAATCAGTTATTGGACATCCTATTAATCATTAGTGCATGAAGGGCAGTTATAAGTAGAAAGTAGGGGGTTGGCGGGCCACCTGTTAAAAGAGGTAAGCCAGTCAGATTTGGATTAAAGAACTGGGCACTTTGTTTTCATGTGCAAATATGGTGTCCTTCCAAATTTATACAGGGATGGAAGAAAGTCTGCCTTAAGTGGTGATACAGTTATCTCACGAATAAAAACTGCTGATGTATCCCCACACAAAGGATTACAACTATACTATGATAATCAGTAAAATTGTGAAATCATCTATCTGATAAAGGTTACTGTGCTACGTGAACTATTTGAGAAGGCACTACTGAAAAATGCCGTTTTATAAGCACGGCAGAAATGAAGAAACTGCCACGTGTAACCAGCAATTTCAGTTCTTCGCGTGAAATACTTGCTGCCAGATGGAAGAATTATAATATTGTTATCATAGCAACAAACCACAGTGAGAGAAGAGAAGGAACCTGCTCTAGATGGTCAAAGGAAAAGAAAGGGATGGTGAGAACAAAGCAGCCTAAAATTTTTGGCTCCTGTAATAAAGGAATGTTGAGCGTAGATCTAATAAATCAGTTAATGGCAACATACAGAACCAGAATACGTAAAAATAAATGGTACTGGCCAATCTTGATTACCGGGCGTGTTAACCGTGCGGTTAGGGGTGCGCCGCTGTGAGCTTGCATCCGGGAGATACTGGGTTTGAATCCCACTATCGACAGCCCTGAAGATGGTTTTCCGTGGTTTCCCATTTTCACACTAGGCAAATGCTGGGGCTGTAGCTTAATTAAAGCCACGGCCGCTTCCTTCCCATTCCTAGGCCTTTCCTGCCCTATTGTCGCCATAAGACCTATCTGTGTCGGTCTGACATAATGTAAATAGCAAAAAAAAAAACATTGATTTATCTAGTGGATGTTTGTATTGTCAATGCATGGCTGAGAATGCGTAAAATCTTGCCCGATGATAAATCGCGAAGTCTCCTGAGGTACTGAAGGGATGTATGCATTAATTTGCTGAAGACACACGTAAATATTTCGAGATGGGGAAAACAACCGTGTGATCCCAACATAGATGGTAACTTCGACGGAAGTAACCAGTGGATTATTTCCGTAAACCCGGAAATGAAATGCCACCTGTGTTCAAGTAAAGTAAAATTCATGTATAACTAAGGTGACATACGCCTTCACCCTAAATGTTTCAAGATACTAGAAAAACTGTGGCTGTACAATACCTCAGGCAAAGTCCTTGAAGAATTTTACAGAAAGATGTAGAGTATTATGCGAAGGGTGACAGAAGTACGTTATTTTAGCATGTTCCTTGTATGTCAGTGTAATTCTGATCTTCTAACATAATCAACAATAAATAATCAGTATGTTCTGGTCTTCTATTATTGAGTCTCCTCTTCCTCCCCCTCTTTCCCACTGTATTCCCCTGTCTGTGATCCGATTTTCCGAAGTCAGCAATATCCCAGGCTCTATGAATTACGGATATTTAATGTAGCCTACTTAAAATGATTTCGCATACACACACAAAAAACTGAAATGAGACCAAGAAACTTTAAACACTAATGAGTCGGTCGCACTAACACACTGATCGTTTTCAGCGTTTCATGAATAATGTTTAGGATTGGGAAGATGGCGTCCGTGGCTTCAATGAATATACAGGGTGTTAGGTGTATACGTGCAGATATTAAGTTAGTCGGCTAAGAAAAATACATCTCATAATATATGCTATGTACTTTTTACCTTGTCCTATTAGTTTGCCCATAACTGAGCCAAATATTTCAGGACCTAATGTGTTTTGAACGGCCGTAGCAGGATACGCCGGTGATGTCATTCTGTCCACGCGTAGCGGAAGTACAGTAGCCGAGTATAGGGCTTGTTGAACCTGTTTCTTATCGCAGGCCAACACATGTTGTTGTGCACTTCCCCTAAAGGCTTGGCAAGTAGAAGAGGATGACTCACGTGCCAGGTCACTTGCTGTACTCGAAGACCGGTGTAGGGTACTCTGTGTGAAAAGTACACAGAATCCTTACAGTGACGTCGAAGATCCGTACAAGCACATACGTGCGAATCAAGTGTTGTGAATTTGTGTGCGATTTTTAAGACGTCAATGGCATTACTCAGTGATCCAAGCTGACAAAATGAAAGGAAATGGTTAATAAGTAAATGAAATATGGGCGCAACATTTCTGTGCTTTTATTGCGACAGTCTACGATGAATTTCTGACAATAGACAATGCGGGTTGTCTATGCTTATTCATAAACTTTTCAGGTCATTGAAAGGACGGTGGACACTGAAAGAAAAGGCTATAAGTATTCAGTGAAATTGTTATTAATGAGACAAATTTCAAAAACCGTAGTTGCATCCATCGTGAACATTGCTCGAAGGAAAAAGACCTACTGTGGAATTGCCGCCGGGCATTTCTAATAGAAGGCTTATTCTTCTTTTTCCTAATCTGTTTACCCTCCAGGGTTGGTTTTTCATGGGACACAGCAAGGGATCCCACCTCTACCGCCTCAAGGCTAGTGTCCTGGAGCGTGAGACATTGGATCGGGGATACAACTGGGGAGAATGACCAGTACCTCACCCAGGCGGCCTCACCTGCTATGCTGAACAGTGGCCTTGCGGGGGTATGGGAAGATTGGAAAGGATAGACAAGGAAGAGGGAAGGAAGCGGCCGTGGCCTTAAGTTAGGTACCATCCCGGCATTTGCCTGGAGAAGGGGGGAACTACGGGAAACAACTTTCAGGATGGCTGAGGTGGGAATCGGACCACCTCTACTCATTTGACCTCCCGAGGCTAAGTGGACCCCGTTCCAGCCCTCGTACCACTTTTCAAATTTCTTGTCACAGCTGGAAATCGAACCCGAGCTTCGGGGGTGGCAGCTAATCACACTAACCACTGCACCACAGAGGCGGACGGAAGGCTTATTACTGAACAGTAAGTACCGATAGGTGAAATGATGACTGTAATGGACCCGTTTAATTAGAACTTCCGTAAAAATAATATTACTACTACTACTACTACTACTAATAATAATAATAATAATAATAATAATAACAATAATATCTTTACGTTCCACTAACTAATTTGCACGGTTTTCGGAGACGCTGAAATGCCAGAATTTTTTTATCGTAGTATTTTTTAATGCAAATAAATCTACAGACACGAGACTGACGTATTTGAGCACCTTCAAATACCACCGGACTGATCCAAGACCAAGCCTCCCAAGTTGGGTTCAGAAGGCCAGCACCTTACGCAGTGCTGCACCAATCATCTTGCCGGGCTGAGTGGCTCAGACGGTTGAGGCACTGGCCTTCTGAGTCCAGTCTTGACAAGGTGCTCAAATACGTCAGCCTTGTGTCAGTAGATTTACTGGTACGTGAAGAACTCCTATGGTACTAAATTCCTGCAAATCCGCGTCTCCGAAAACCGTGAAAAGTAGTTAGTGGGACGTAAAGCCAATGGCATTATTATCATCATCTTACCTGCACAGTTCATAGGGGTATCTTACCTGGAGTTCCTCATAGGTACGTTATTAGAGCTTTCAGAGGACGCTCCGTTTCGACTACGCCGAAACATGGGGTTTTTACACGATGGTCCACCACCTGATATAAGCCGCTTACTGCGTGATCATTTGGATCAGTCCTTTGGTCTGTGGCGAATAGGACGACTTGGACCCATCAATTGGCCCGCCAGATCTCCAATGGGATATTACGGAAGACTGGATTCGGAGAAGTGATTTTCTTTTGTTAGTTGCTTTACGTCGCACCGACACAGAGAGGTCTTATGGCGACAATCGGACAAGAAAGGCCTAGGAATGGTAAGAAAGTGGTCGTGGCCTTAATTAAGGTTCAACCCCCTCAATGCTTGGTGTGAACTTGGGAAACCACGGAAAACCATCTTCAGGGCTGCCGACATTGGGGTTCGAAGCCCCAATCTCCCGGATGCGAGCTCACAACTGTGCGCTCCTAACCGCATGGCCAACTCACCGGGTACGGAGAAGTGAAGCCTGCAGAGTAGTCCAGGAAGGTCACTTGAACAATTGCTACGTGTTTCACATTGGTATGTCAGATGTTACACCATTTCTGCAGCGTATTGAGTTGGGAGTTCAGTTCTCAATCGATGTAGTATTTTGAGTCTCGATAGTTCGATATTCTCATAAATCCGAGCAGAAAAATTGAAGTACCGGTAACAAAAATTATAAATCTAGACTTTCAGTTCGCGATTACCTTGTACGTGGCGCAAGCTGAACACAACACACGGAAGACTTGCTTGTTAAAACGCTAGATATTGACCTTGAACACAGCATGGCAGTTCTTCATTCTACACTGTACTGGTTTGGGTACATTGCGTGTGTGTGTCTGTTGTTGTGCATGTTTGATGTTTATACACAAAACCTGTTTGTCACACTTTGTCCTCTAGTGCTAACCACAATACGAAGATAAACCTGACTCATCGCAAAGAGACCTGGTTCTGGTCTTACGCATACTATCCTGTAGTAAACTACTGCGAGCGATGTAGGCACGGGTGAAGTACATTTCATCTTGTTTCCTCCTACACCACGCATATTTTACTATTTTCTTCCCTGCCTTTCAGCTCCTAATGACTTGTTAATAATAATACCGGTAATGTTATTTGCTTTACGTCCCACTAACTACTCTTACTGTTTCTGGAGGCGCTGAGGTGCTGTAATTTAGTCTCGCAGGAGTTCTTTTTACGCGCCAGTAAATCTACTGACACGAGGCTGACTTATTTGAGCATCTTCGAATACCATCGGACTGAGCCAAGATCGAGCCTGCCAAGTTGGGGTCAGAAGGCCAGCGCCTCAACCGTCTGAGCCACTCTGCCCGGCAGCAAAAAATATTATTATTATTATCATTATTATTATTATTATTATTATTATTATTATTATTATTATTACCGGGCGAGTTGGCCGTGCGTTTAGAGACGCATGGCTGAGAGCTTGCATCCCGGAGATAATGGGTTCGAATCCCACTGTCGGCAGCCCAGAAGATGGTTTTCCGTGGTTTCCCATTTTCACACCAGGCAAATGCTAGGGCTGTACCTTAATTAAGGCTACGGCCGCCTCCTTCCAACTCCTAGGCCTTTGCTATCCCATCGTCCTATAAGACCTATCTGTATCGGTGCGTCGCACCGACACAGATAGGTTTTATGGCGACAGATATAACTAAGGACTAGGATCGGGAAGGAAGCAACCGTGGTCTTAATTAAGGTACAGCCCTAGCATTTGCCTGGTGTGAACATGAAAAACCACGGAAAATCACCTTTAAAGCTGCCGACAGAGGGATTCGAAGCCAGTACATCCCGAATATTGGATACTGTTCGAACTTTAGCGACTGCTACTATCAAGCTCGGTGATGATTTAAGAGTGGATTTCTGCCGCTGGTTAATTGATCAAGCACTCAATCCAGAATTTCTGTCAAGTGTATTAGTGACACATGAGGCAATTTTTATAGAAGGAGTGTTTAATATTTAGTATACCAAGGCAACCTCTAGCACCGGCTCTCAATTGATATCTGGATGGATGCAGTGGGAAGTCTGTCTCTTTGACCAATTGTCTTTTTATTCGCGTTATTTTGCGTTACGTCCCACATACTATTTATACCGTTTTCTGAGACGCTGAGGTGACGAAATTTCATATCGCAGGAGTTCATTTACTTGCCAGTATTTCTACGACACGAGACTGACGTATGTGTGCCCCATCAAATATCATCAGACTGAGCCAAGATTGAACCTGCCAAGTTGGAGGTCGGAAGATAAGGACCTCAACGGTCTCAGACACTCAGACCGGTACCAATCACCTTACTTGCATACATTTGATCGGTGTAGCTTTCCTTATGGTGACGATGGGACGGGAAAGGGCTAGTATCGGAAAGGAAGCGATCGTGGCATTCATGACGTTACAGCCCCAGCACTTGCCTGGTGTGAACATGGAAAACCACGGTGAACCACCTTTAGGGCTGCCGACAGAGGGGTTGGAACCAACTATATCCCACTCATGAGCTGTGGAATATCCCCATTCAATAGGACAAGGCAGTTTCCAGCACCGGTTCTAATTAATATCAGGATGGGTGTAGTTGGAGGTCGGTTACATCTTTTTATTAATGTTATCTTGCTCTTGTACAGTAGATACAGTACGTTACTGGAGCTTTCAGAGGACGTGTCGCTTCGACTACGCCGAACCACGTGGATTTTACACGATGGTGCAGACATTTCCTCAACGGTAGACAGGACGATGTGGAACTATCAATTGGCCAGCCTTTATTCCAGTGGATTGTTATGCCTGGGGGGACATGAGAAACAAAGTATACCGAACTGAGGTAACCACTTCGGATGACCTCCGTGAACGTATGTTTAAGCACCAGAGGATATTCTGAACCACAGTGGTGTCTTGGCTCGAATGACAAGTTGCTTTACGTCGCACCGACACAGATAGGTATTATAGCGATGACGGGACAGGTAAGGGTTAGGAGTGGGAAAGAAGCAACCATGGCCTTAATTAAGGTACAGCCCCGCATTTGCCTCGTGTGAAAATGGGAAACCACGGAAAACCATCTTCAGGGCTACCGACAGTGGGGTACGAACCCACTATCTCCCGAATACTGGATACTGGTAGCACTTAAGTGACTGCAGCTATCGAGCTCGGTGTACCAGTAAATATACCGACACGAGGCTGACGTATTTGAGCACCTTCAAATACCACTGCACGGGGCCAGGTTCGAACATGCGAAGTTGGAGTCAAAAGGCTGGCACCTCAACCGTTTTAGCCACTCAACCAGGCAGGAAGCACGAAATGTAGGTACGTTTAATTTACTTAGTTGTATAATATGTCCATTTTTCGTTTGAAACAAAACGTTCGATGTGCTTCGATAATTCAATTCTGATTCTACTCATATGGATATCCTATGCCATGCATTTGTTCGTTGGCGCAAGGAACTGTCTTACTTCTTCTACCTTTACGCAATGCACAACGGGGATCGTACCGCATTTCACGTCCCGGCGTGCGTATCCCAACCAATAATGATATCACACGCTCGTACAGGTCGCGCACCGACACAGGTTTTCAGGTCATTTCCATACTCACTAGACCACAGGGCTGACGACCACAGATATCCCTATCCCCTAAAGGACGTAACAGCAAATGAACCAGTATTAACGCTGAGAATTCAATACATCTCCAGGGTCCGAAACCGATAACTAGTGTTGTCTGAAACCCCTAAGACGGAAACTAAATACCAGTGGCGGTTCGTGACATTTTACTCTGGCAGGGCTGTGCCGTCATCTCCTCCCCCCCCCCTCCAACGGCCCAGTTTTCACTGTCCAGCACCACGATAATTGTAGATGAAATATAATAATAATAATAATAATAATAATAATAATAATAATAATAATAATAATAATAATAATAATAATAATAATAATAATAATAATAATAATAATAATAATAATAATAAAAATAATAATAATAATAATCCGATGACACTGGCTAAATACTGTATGTATCTTCTTCCGAGGCAGAACGATCGCATAGCGAAAATCAGATAATATCGCGAAGCGGAAAAAAGTAGAAACATAAAGCATCGCAAATCCGGAAGCATTACAATCTACATATCCTTAAAACATCGACAATAAACATATACTTATGTTCACAAAAATACTAAATTCATGACTCGATATACTTTTCAGGTTGAGGTTCAAAAAAAAACATAGGCTAATATATTACAACACATGTAGGGAAGTGAAGTGAAGTGAAGTATGAAGACATCTAAGCGAACACCACTAACAAGAAAACTCAACAACTGTATCCGAAAAACAATTCTAGTAGATTACGAAATGTCAGTCAATTGTTATTATAAGTATACAGTTCGTACTTTGATGATGATAATGACGGGATGAAGATACACATGAAAATAATACAAGAAAGTAGGTAACGATACCTTAGCTGACTTGCTTGTATACAAAATCCATTCTCCTCTCCTTCTGCTCTGCGAAGTGGTTGATGACACGTTCGTTGAAGTTAGGAACCGCCAACAGCTGTTTCTCGATGGAGCACATAGCAAGCGCGTTAAGTCGGTCTTCCTCCATGGTATTCCTAGTGAACGACTTAATCCTTTTCAGCGTAGAGAAGCACCTTTCATTTTCTGACGTTGTCATGGGAATTGTACAAATAATTCGTAATAACTTAATTGACTCGGGAAGAAGTACTTCCAGGTTGTTATCACAAATGCATGTCAGAAGAGTTAGGGCACCTGAAGCGTTAGCAAAATCACTTCTGCCGTATAAAACTGAGAGTTCATGCCTTAGTTCAATTTGGTTAATAGGAAATAATCTAGCAGCAATTTCAAATTCAGTTTGCGGGAACAGTATCCTATACCTCGGAAATAAACTAGGCTGGAAAAGTTTGGCAACAGACAGATGGTCACTGAACAAAAAACGGTCCTCTATCCCGGATAAAATAACATCGCACACCTCTCTCGCTGCAATCTTTCTATTATCTTCAAACCGTGCGCGTTTCTGACTTGAGCCTGCTGGATTTCCATCGGTGGTGTCTGTGCCATTAAGCCAGTGATGGTCGTAATCGAGAGAGTTTCTGACCCGTTGCACCGATAACTTGAAATCAGATATACTTTTTTGAGCTTTTATACTATCAATTTCGCGGTGCTGAAGCTCGTTGAATAGAAAGTCACAGTGAGGCATAACTTTAGAGAATAGCTCTAGCCAGAATAGAAAATCGGGATCCTTCAGTAGATTCCTTAGGCCTACAGCTTTTCTCACTGTCGAATAGTCATTATTGTCATCGGCGATCTTCTCGAGACACTCCGATATTTCATTTCTGTACATAAAAACCGTACTTACACATCGTGCCTTGAAGTTCCACCTTGTGGCGGCATTTTTTGGGATGCGCCTTTTTACCACTTCGTCCAAAACAGCAGTTCGTTTCGCAGATTTTGAAAAAAATGATGAAAACCCTTCTAAATTACTAAAAAAGATCCTGACCTGCTTATTCTGAGTAGCACATCGCTCAACAATTAAATTTAATTGATGCGCGTAGCAGTGCACAAAATGAGCGTTTTTGTAAACGACCTTGACCCTTGCTTGAACGCCAGTCTGCCTTCCACTCATTACTGAATGGCCGTCGTACGTCTGCGCAATGACTTTGTCCGGAGTTTGGTCCAGTTTAAGTTTTTCCAACTCCTGGAATACTGCAGAGGTAATGCCTTCTGCTGAGTGATTATCAGGCGACACAAAACTAATGAATCTTTCATTTATTTTGCTACCCAGCTCGTACCGTACAACAAAAACGAGTTGAGATAAGGTGGAACAATCGGTGGTTTCATCAACTTGAATTGCCACAAAATTTGTTTGAGAGATTTCTTCCGAAATCATTTGATGACACACGGCATAGATTGAATTCAGAAGCTCGTTCTGTATGGTATTAGATAACCCAACAAATACTCTGTTATTTGCTCTTTCGATAAGTTCTTTCAGTGTGCTGTCTAGCTCTGACATTAAATTGACTAAACCTCGAAAAATGCCTGGGTTATCAGACGTGTATGTCTCATCGTGGCCCCTGAGCGCTAGTTCAAACTTCCCACAGAACTTAATAGCATCAATTAATTTACTAAGAATGTATCGATTCTTTGAAACCTGTTCATTTGATTGTTTAATTTTAAGTCTGTATGCACTGTCTAATTGACATCGAATATCTACTCTACCAAGCATAGCAAATTCAATACCAGCGTTTATATGTTTCTCGCTCATTTTATGCTTTTTCACTTTTTCACCTAGGTGTTTTATGTCTGATACCCCGACTGATGTCCATGGAGCGTCAACGACATTCATTGCTAAACAAGAGTAACAGAAGAACGCATTCCTTATCTCACATCCGCACAGCCAATCAGCCTGCTTATAAAGTGGCGGACTGAATTTCCTAGTATATGCATTTTTGTTCTTGTAACCCTTCTGTTCTTGTGCAATATTTAAATTCGGTCGAGGAGGCCCTAATTTCTTTAATTCTATCCTATGTTCAAAACTTAAATTTCCCTCACTACTTAAAATACTATTTACAGAATTCATCTTCCTTGTCTTCCTAAATTAAGACTGTAACATTTAGTTTTCAAATGGGCAGGTAAGTACTAAACACACGAATGAAGATATTAAAACGACACTTAAAACTGAAGGTAGAATTTACAATGTTATTTAAACTATTATGGTACCGTAGTTTTATCTACTGAACACTTGCACAGCAACACTACACTACAATGGCATTTAAACACACACACATTAGCCGGCTAACAGCTACTGCAATCACGGCTACTCCTGTTTCACTGATCACAAACGACAATGACATTCACGAGAACAAATAAACAATGCACGCCAGAATTCCTTTCGGCTTCCTCAAATCTCAAAGCAATGTGACCAACGTACAAATAGTGCCGTCACCTTATGATTAGGTTTTAAATCTTTATTTTAGCTTATTTTTAGAACTGAATTGTTTAAATAGCCAGTCTAATGGAATCCATTGTTTTGTAAACAGTTTTAGAATTAACCTCTAACAACAGTTAACGTAAGACGTGTGAGAAAAGGCCTAGGTACATTGTAAAGTGGTTGGCGACGTTGCTACGGGCTCTGCCGGACAGACCAAGTATTAAATGCTCTAAGCATACACCCCGCCTGCACTCTTCCTTCCCCTGACAAGCCCATATCGTCTTCCAAGGCTCCTCCCGCACCCCTCACCCTTGTCAAACTCTAGGAGCTTACTGAGGGCTCTCCTGCCAGCACCCGACCGCCTAATGTCTAAAGAGAAAACATTGTGCTGGGCTAAAGAGAAAACATCGTGCTTGCTGAACGGATGCCATGTCTTTGAAAATAAAAAAGCGAAACGTTTACAGCCAAAACAATAAAGATAACATTGTATAACTGAATAACACACTACCATAAGTTAGACTTTGCTACATTGTCCATCTCGTTGTATAATCAGCTACGGAGTGAAATTATGTTACGTGTTTTAGTAAAGGCGGTGGGGCGGCGCCCAAAAGCCCTTCATGCACGAACCGCCACTGCTAAATACTAACAACAACAAACCAGTCTGGCGATAATGTAACGTAACATGTTGTAGACTGGTAGCCTTCAGCTATTACCGTAGGTCAGTTGCTCGTAAACATAAAACCAGTTTGGCAAGTATATTACGTAACATCTAGTGGCATGGAATAGGGAGCGCTCAGCTGTCACAGTAGTTCATTTGCTCTTAAACATAAACAGAACAGAAACCAGTTTGGCAGGGATGGCACGTGACTTGCCTGTTATCAAAGGAAAGCTATTCATTCACAAGAACAAGGCATACTACCTATTCTAAAAACATCGTACCCCTTTGCTCTCGAAAATAACTTCCGAGGATTACTAAAAATTTGATATATAGTGGTTCGTCACATCGTTCTCTATTGCTACAATAAATATCTGCACGTATACACCTAACACCCTGTATATTCGAAACATTTGTCCGGTGTGTAAATGGGAAACTACAGAAAATCATCTTCAACACTGTCTATTGTGTGGTTCAATCTCATAATCTACCGTACGCAAGCTCACGGCTATGTGACCCGAACCAAGTAGACAACTCGTTCGGTAAGTAGAACTCATATGCATTAGCTTAATCACAAATACTGATTAGGTAATATGTTTTTCTCTTTACTAAGATGGAAATGCACACCTTCAATCTCTATTTTTTTCGTTAAAACATATCATTTATCCAATATAATATTAAAAGGTGATCGACTTAGTTCTCGTGCAATTAATCACTTTGGCCAATTAATTTTACGACATTTATCACCAGTGACTTACCCGACGTTTCGTAACAGAAATACATTGTGGTACATTTACTGGTGCGATAGTGCCAAATAAATGCAATTTGCCATTCTCAAATCAGTCAGTAAATTCACATATTGAAGTTCTTAAATTTACAAATATAAACTCTCACATTGCAATGACTAGCGCTATTTGCTGTTAATGCTTTTATTTCCCTCATTTGCAGCAAGTCCCTGTAATAAATGGTGTGAAAATGTCGGTCATAGGGTCGGTTGGTGCATGCATTTCAGTGCGCATGGCAGACTGATAAGTAATAACAACTCCTCTCGCAATGAGGAAAGCAACGGGAAACTACCCCACTCCTCATTTCCCAAGTACGGCTCTTCAGTGACGCGTAGGCCATCTATGACAGCTGATAGCGGAGATGTTGAGAATCAAATCATCCTTCGGGCTGAATACCCAACATACATACATTTCCCTCACAGTTGCAGTAGGAACGAAGTGGTTCTCAGGTAGAACACAAGTTGACGTGTATTTTAGTACATCTCTTTTCTAAAATAGTCACGTCAATTTTTCTACTTATTAGGAATGTTAAGCACCACAATTTGAAATCAATTTCAACACTAAGAGAGCAGTGCAGAAAACTGTTTGAAGGTAAGAAAGTCCTGGAATCTAACATGCTGTTATGTGAGTTTGTGCGTCTGATGAACATTTATACCACGATACGACTCCTTATTATAACAGACATTGCCAAGTATTATCACTACTTTAAATACCGTTTTGCAGATGGCTCATCTAACATCCCATATTTTACTAACTGAATGCTGCAAATGTCAATATAATTTATTTACAGTAGTGAACATTTTTTTCGAGTCATCACTTCATCAGACTCTACCTTGGACCGATCAGTATAATTTTGCATTGGCTCCGTATAACGTGTCTCACAAGGCTCGGTTTTAGCCACAGGTAGATGGCGGGACATGTTAGGTGCGCTCAGCAGTAAATAAGAAGGAATCCCAACGACATACAGCTGTTACTGTAAGGTGCGACGACTCCTTTCTCGTTTGTATTCTCTCCCATTTCTTTTCATATCGCGGAGAACAAAGACAATAAAATCTCCTCTCTAAAGAAACGAACGGCACCATCAGCATAAGGAGTTATTACTGTAATGCACTATAGCGTCGATCGATTCAAGCATCGTTTCTTGTGACTGCGAGAAAGAAAGACGGTACAATAAAATGCTGACGCGTCCTACGAAATTTATGAATTCAATGAATGGTAGTTGTGAGTAATAAGGAATAAAATTAATATGCCCTTAACATAACAGATAGAGGGATCTACATATTGCAGACATTGCAGCATGCTACATTAACACAATATACACTATTCGGCTCCTTGAATGAATGGTAAGCGTTGAGGCGCTCGGATCAGAGGGCCCCAGTTTCGATTCCCAGCTGGATCGGGGATTTTAATCTTAAATGGTTAATTCCTTTGGCTTTAAAACAGGGTGTCTGTGATATTCCCAACATCCCTGAAACTCATACACCTAACACAATACTTTCTTTTCTTTCTTTGCTAGTAGCTTTACGTCGCACCGACATAGATAGGTCTTATGGCGACGATGGGATGGGAAAGGCCTAGGAGTTGGAAGGAAGCGTCCGTGGCCTTAATTAAGGTACAACCCCGGCATTTGCCTGTTGTGAAAATGGGAAACCACGGAAAACCATCTCCAGGGCTGCCGACAGTGGGATTCGAACCCACTATCTCCCGGATGCAAGCTCATAGCCGCGCGCCCCTAAGCGCACGGCCAACTCGCCCGGTAAACACAACACTATACTCCAACACAACCACACGCAGTTTCTCATACACGGCAGGTAATGCTCACCCTCTTCGGAGGGTCTGCCTCGTTAGGGCTACACTAGACTAGCAAGAGTCACACGAAATTATTTTTGTAGGACAAAGCATTTGAATCAAACCGATATATTTTGGGTTTGATGTGAGCAGTGTACCTATGATTACGAAAATAATAATAATAATAATAATAATAATAATAATAATAATAATAATATTATTAATAATAATAATAATAATAATATTTGACCTACTCTGGAATAGAAAACGTGCTGCTTGATAATAGTCAAACCATTGCTCGCAATCGGTGAGACGAAAATATTAGCAATAGATGGAGACAACGGCAGAATTTCAGACAAAGATTAGACTTCATTAGAAATTTCTATGTAAAACTATACACCAGAATCACCGCAAACAGAACAATGCCTAATTTAGACGAGGTGACTGAAGTCCCTCAAGTACTTCCTTCGGAAGTTCAATGTGCAATTGACTGCACGAGAAAGCATACTGCCGCTGGACAAGATGGAACTCTCGATGTACAGTATATGTTACCATTGATGCTTCTACGGCCGGTACTTACAGACATGAAGAAGAAGTCTATCCCGTGAAGTCGAGATTTTCTTCTGATAACGCAGAGCAATGCTCTCTGCGAAACGTAAGGAATTCCACCTTATTTTCTTGACACGGCATGAGCCCAAAAGCCTATATCATATCTCGATTTATATTTATAGGCTTATTGGTTAGGAAACTATAATTTACTTAGCTAAAATCCTCATTTTCTGCTTCCACCGAGGATCAATCCTACCGTTCCGAATAAAAGGTAAATTTATTCTCCTGCATGAAAATGGAAGTATTTACAACGTGAAGAACTACCGTCCTATCAATCTGATTTCTTTCCTGTACATTATATTTACCAAGAATTTAGCAAGCCGGATCAGTTCTACTCTTAATTAAGCTCAGCTAGTCGAGCAGTGGACTTTGCACAGTTGACAATATCCTCACCCTTAAAGTACTAGCGGAGCACGTGAATATCAAATGACCCTCTTCTTATCCTTTGTTGATTTCGAAAAAGCATTTGATCCCGTCAGTCACGTAACCCTGATACAAGCATTAACTAAGCAATACATAGACACAGGCTACATCAAAGTCCTCCGTAATATCCATGAAATCTCTTCAGCCTTTGCAGATGCCTGCAGAGCAGCGGAGGATGTCCCCATTGAAATATATGTTATACAAAGCAAACCAAACCCCATGGTACTACAGCCCTTGAAGGGCCTTGGCCTACCAAGCGACCACTGCTCAGCCCGAAGGCCACAGATTACGAGGTGTTGTGTGGTCGTGAAAAATTCACGCCCGAGTTCTTGTTACTCATTGTAATTCTTCAAACCTTATTGGCATCGTTGTTCAAACATCGTCTTTTGTACACTTGTTTCATGTGCTGTTTTCGTATTTACGTTTTGCACATCTGATCGGGAAGTTAAGAGGAACGCGCTAACTATACGCTGCCTGGCTGCTGGCGCATCTCGACACAGCCCGGTTGGCTCACGCCCGTTGCTTCGCTCCTCCCTACCTCTCAGCCACACCCCGATACTCCCGCGGCACTTCTAATTTTACGACTATTTATTTGTTCAATTTTGGCGTTTAAACTTGCGCTGGGCACATGCTGTTTTCACCTTAGCATTCTACTGCCTCCCACGAATATTCCTACCAATTTTCAACCGAATCCGAGTGTAACATATGTATGTGTTCCCTCGTGAGTTTCGGATCTCATTCAACACTAAAACGGCAGTGAGCTGGACATTTGGCTCGTAGACAGGACTGTCAATGGACAATTGTTGTTCTTGAGTTCAGTACTAGAGAATATCAGAGACCAGGAGGAAGACCACCGGACTGATGGGACATGGACTTACGGAGAACTACTGGAGTTTATAGGTAGAGAATTGCCTTAGACTGTACTGTTTGGAAAGAATAACATAATTATCTCGCTCACAGACTTTAGGAGGCCACACCGCAAAGTGATTGATTTGGCTGATAATGTTATTATAATTATTACTAAGGAATGGAGTCTCATGATTTGTCACCTTTTTCGTAAAACCAGTCAATTTATCAAATAATTTTTTATATGTTTTGTCATTTTATTGCATTGCATTGTGTAGCGTTTTCGCTGAATAATATTCATTTTCTGCTACTTTACTAACATGCTAAAAGATGGCAAACCTAACTGAGTATCGGTTTATAATATCTTTGACACCTGTACTTCCAGAAATAATGCTACGTAAGACTAGGGCCAATCATATCCTCCATCTAAAGTACGTGCTATTATATCTTTCCCTGAGGCAGTTGGGCATGGGTCATGGCGGATGTTTATGTATATGTAGCATTGAAATATAATTCTGGGTGATTCGCTGATGATTGAAGTTTATAAAATTACTGAACTGTCCACAAATTATTTATCTTTTAGCGTAAATGTCTGATAATTTTCGCTTTCCAATATTTGTTACTAAAAGTGATGAAATATAAATACGAGGAAATTGCAAAAGGATGATATCTTGGCTATAATATCCGGAAGGGTGATGCTTGTTGTTTTAAGGGGGCTAACTCGAAGGTCATTGGCCCTATCCGGAAGGGAAGATGATCTCTTTTCAGTTGATTCTGATGCCGAACTGATTAATGGATCGCTAGCTAGTCATGATACCGTTAGTGAAGCAGACGGTGGTTGTACTAATAAGTGACACAGTTTCAGATACCTCTTCGAAGCAACTAAGTGCATTCATTGGGCATAAATGTCAGCTTTTAGATGCACAACAGGGAAGACATCATATGGTTTGGAAGTTCAGAGGCAACTTTCCCTTACTATATGCCGAAAGTGAGTTACAAAAGCCCTTTTAGTTAACTAATAGTTCTTCACTGACAGTTTGCTGAATCATATCGCAGAACAAAAATTGCTCTACGGCACACCAAACTATCCTGGAAAACAATTTAGTACGGATGCAGAAGAAATATCTCAGTTCAATGGAATCTGTATTATAACTTCTGTCGTGACATAAATGGACACAAGACTGTATTGTAATCCTGCTATGGGAATGTCTTTGATTATGGAAACTATGCCGGTCAGTTAATTTGAGAAAATAAGAATGTTTCTCCATTTTAATGATAAAGATCAGGAAGTTACTAATAAGCAGGAGGGCTGTGACAAACTCCATAAAATACCACCTGTCGTGAACTCACTTACGGAGAGATTCTCAACAATACCTCTTGGGGAGGACATCAACGGATGAAGAGAAATGTGTATAGAAGTCACATCAGCATTTGAATCAGTACATGCCCGATAAGCCACACAACTAGGGAAACAGGATATTCATGTTATGTGGTGTTTCTGGTTTTACTTATGACTTTGAAATCTACACAGGACAGGACAATAATTCTTCCCTTCGCCCTCAAGGAGAGCCTGACCTAGGGCCCGGTAGTAATGCAGTTTTCAAATTGGCCCGGCGTATCTGTCAACTAAGAGGGCTCTTGCGTCTTTGAACTGTTAGATGAAATAGTATTTTTGACGGCAAACGTACAGACAAAACCGGCGTGAATGATAATATCTGGGGAATGTTAGTTAAATATACTGCAAGCAAGCTGGATGCAAAGGACTCATAATTACTTAATGTGAAAACTGCGAAGCAAAGCTGTGTTTGTAAAATAACTCAGGTTGCTTCAGAGGCTATCAAATCCTTTGAATTGTGGATATGAACTATCCGTCTGAGAACGCTATTCCAAACGCAAGACATTATTTTCAAATTCCATCAGTGTACTAAATCTCTTCTAATTGTTTAAAGATCAGTTGCCCGGTTACATGGCTAAATGGTTAGCATGCTGGGCTTTGGTCACTGCGATCCCGGGTTTGATTTCCGGCAGGGTCGGTAATTTTAACCATCATTGGTTAATTCCCCTGGCATGGGGACTGAGTGTATGTGCCGTCTTCATCATCATTTCATCTTCATCACGACGTGCAGGTCGCCTATTGCGTCAAATCAAAGACCTGCACTTGGAGAGCCGAAGTCCTCGGACACATCCCGGCACTAAAAGCCTTACGCCATTTCATTTCAACGATCAGTTCAATAGTTTTCTGTTTTCTTACAAATTATAAGCAATGCTACTTCTCATATACTGTAGTGCGGTAACATTTTTACATACGTAGTTTACAATACATAATGTTGCGTCTTTGCACAGTCGTAAATTTCTCCCTTCCCGCTCACCAGTATGAGAAGGTACATCAAATATCTGTTGTCAATGAATTGCTACATATATAATATCGTTGTAATAATATTTCCTCATCACAGTTTTGGGTGTAACCGAATTTATGCCGTGTAGGGTTAAATCCATGTGTTCCGAGAGAGAGTGTAACATTTAAAACAACATCACTTGAGTATTTGAGGAGGAGGATTTCAGGTCTGAAGGTACTGTTTCATATTACAGGGTATATTATGATTACAATAATAATGCCGTAAGGCATCCGGAGAGGTCTGGTGTAGGTGTGTCGCCATATTGCTGATCTCCGCGTCTGTGAGAATGGGCCCTTTGGTTAATTCAAATGTTGATGGTGGCACAAACACCTAGCCCACGAACCCAAAGAATTAACTAATGTTGGTTACAATCCCCGAACAGGCCATGAAGAGAACACGGGGCATCTTGGGACAAAAGCCAGCATGCTAATCATTTAGCCATGGTTCCGGGTAAAGAGTGTGAACTATCAGCACAAAAGCGTTCAAATTTTCAAATCTTTGCTACTTCACTAAGCGTAAGAAGTGCCCAAGAACACTTTCGTCCACAGAAAGCAGACCGCGTCTTAAGATTGAGAACATTTCATCTTCAAATGCAGCTCCTTCAGAATGTTGTTACGATCTCCGCAAAATAATGGTGGCTTCAAACATTCCCATAAAACATTACATACTTCAGATATTTCTCGGAGAGGAATACCGCTCTTCCAATTCCCAATGAAAAACCG
Source organism: Anabrus simplex (assembly GCF_040414725.1). Lineage (NCBI taxonomy): Eukaryota > Metazoa > Arthropoda > Insecta > Orthoptera > Tettigoniidae > Anabrus > Anabrus simplex. The sequence goes on along the minus strand of NC_090266.1, from coordinate 579,659,805 downwards.
AAAATAAACTACCCGTTCCTCTTATGAAGATGTGTTACAAAGGGTAAGATCTAATCTAGTCAACAACAAGATATGGGCTTTAATAGATAAAACAGGTGATGTAGGTGGAAGATATGTAGATACGGTACTTTTATTGTTGGCACTCCTAAAGTGTGAAATTCACCAAAAAGTAAATCATTCTAGTATTGCAGGGATCCTCGACGATGCAATGGACAAATGGTGCGAAAAGAGGAAATTGTTTACTCCTCGTAACCGACTCTGTTCCGTACATGACTAACGAAGCCAAAAGACGTAAATTACTTTTCCCTAAACTGATCCAAGTTGCATGCCTTGCGCATGCTTTTTGTAAGGTGATGGAAGAAAGTCGTACCAATTAGCTTTATGTGAATATATTAACTTCTTTCGGGAAGGAAATATTTTTAAAACCTTCTCCAGAAAACACGAATATCTGGGCTCTTTCCCCTCAACCCGTTGGGGGACTTGGCAAAATATCTTTTCATATTATAGCATTAATATAGATTCATTAAAAAGAGAAGCTCAATATTTTGATTATAACGATGTGTTGTCTATTAAGATTGTGTAAGTTGCATTATCTTCATCAGCCTCGGTTGAAACATTTTGCGCTTAATGAACCCGTTCGTATTAGGTCCCGGGACCAATGTACTGCACCTAATGTATTCGGAGTGCATTCCCCAGGGCGCGGACTGATAGCTTAAGGCGCAGGCAGGCCTGCTTTCGAGCATGAGTACAAAGGGAGCTGACAGCGCCATACACCGATTGTGTGACAGCGAAGCCACATTTCGGAGTTTGAGATAGAATGTTTGAAATCTGCCGGTTTGAGCTTTCACTCGGTGATTCCCCAGTTCTTCAGGCCTAGAACAGAGTAGCCTTCATTCTCGGATCGATAACCGTTGTAAATTAAATAATAAACACATCCCGGCATAGAGAAACAAGAATAAAAGCCATGAAGGTAGTCACAAACTAATGAAGTCACTACAAATCATTACATGTTCAAATTAATTGTGTTCTGATTTATAAAAAGTTCATTAGGTCTGTTGGCTGATTCAGACTGGTCAGGACAAAGCACCCTCAATGTTTACTGGTGGTCATTGGGGTTGACTGGCACTGTATAATTTGAGAAAATCATTCACCCCAGGTCTAGCAGTGATCTTGAGAGCGTTGGATGCTTGTTGATCGTCGAGGGTCGCAATCGTCATTTGGAGACAATAATTAGCTCTTTGTTGTGTGAACATTAACACTGGAACTCGCAGCACTAACTAATGTAAGTTTCTACCGTATTTAACATGTGGAAACTTAAACCACGGAGTTGTGAGATCTTTCTCCAAACAATATTAACTAAATACGCTTGGGAGACTGTCATAAACTATGAAAGCAATCAGTGCCGAGTCTCTTTAGCCACGAGCGTATTAACTGCTGTACAGCAGAACTCATTAGCTCATAACTAAATCTGTATATTAAATTAGGACCCTTCTGGTTTCTATGTTCGAGGACCAGCGCCACTACTTTGTCTAGTGTGGCAGTATCGTGCTATATCCGTCGCATTATCCAACCGTAATTGATTTTTCTCGTGTATGCAGAGACTGCGTAGCGTTGAGTAAAGAAATAATCCCAAATTAGACTGTCCTCAGCATCCATATGGGATCCTTGGTTCCGACACCGTCATCTGGAGTCAACATTAGCTTCTAAATTCCCAGAGGGCGGGACAGAGGCCGCCCGTAAATCAGAATGGAATACAGTAAAGTTATTTTCTTATCGCAAGCAATATGCAGATAAAAGTAGACTAACCGACATGTAAATAGTTGCATATAATTGTAGTATTAAATGCCGAATCGCAGCTTGTGTATTTAATTAGCTTGAAATGAAAAAAAAAAGGAATGGCGTATGGATTTCAGTGCCGGGAGTGTCCGAGGACAAGTTCGGCTCGCCAGGTACAGGTATTTCGATTTGACTCCCGTAGGCGACCTGCCCGTCGTGATGAGGATGAAATGATGATGAAGACGACCCATACACCCAGCCCCCGTGCCAGCGAAATTAACCAATGTTTGTTAAAATTCCCGACCCTGCCATGAATCGAACCCGGATTGTATATTTTGTTGCCTTATGAATTTCTTGTGGGAAAATATATAGTTAACGTTTGTGTAAATATAGCCGTCACGTCAATTTAGTGTGTTTCTCTTTGGTATATCATATGACGTTGTTTATTCAGATCATCTATGCGTGTGGGATATGAAGTCCCACTTTAGAGTCGACTCATCAATTTCGTGCACATAGAAAGGCACTCGTTTTAATTTTGTCGAGTTTGCAAGAATTTGCAGTCGCGTGTGTGAAGGAAACGTCCACTTACCAATCATGCATTGAACTCATAACTCCGTATGCGATTAGTTAGGGCTGCAGTCCGCTTCGGTTTCCAGTTGTAACATTCATGTAATTAAGATGTCTTTAATTGAGGGTGTAGACCTGTACTTTTGGCTTTGTTGTGTGACATGAAATTGTGAGACCTTGTGGGACATACAATGAGATGTTAAGAGATGGCGATGACGCTATGCAAGAGAACTAGCCGCGTGTGGTTTAGCCCAGAAGTAGATGTCGACGGCAGGAGCCAGCTGTAAAGCCCAGTTAAAATTATGAATAGACGAAGAAATTTTGAGGCCATTGACATGCAGTCGAGTAGAGTGAAAGTTAAAGGGAGTTTATCCCTTGCCCCAGTGATTTTAAGGGCCCCGGGGACAGAGGCCAGACAATGTTATCAGGCTAAGTTAGGAGTGGCCTGGCGTGTAGTTATGTCAGGTTCATTTTTGAGAAGTTACCCGTTGTTATTACGGGACCTATGAGGAATAATAAGGTCATTAGAAGTAAAGCCATAATTTTATTAGTAGGGATTTTCAGGTTCGGAGTTCATAAGTTATGAACCATCAGGAGGAGTGTTCGACACCCTTCTGCTTCTTAGTGTTGGGGCATTGCTGGTACATTTGATTACCTATACTCTGGGTTCCATGATTATATATTTTGTGTTGTTTGCTCTTTATACGTGTTTTGAATCTTATGTATTGTGCAAGGTTCTGGCTCACATGTCTGGTTGTGGGCTCTGTTCCCACCTTCGAATTACTGTCACCGGGTTCACGTATTAGATTCAGTGCTATTTTGGTAATTTGGGTCATGGATGGATCTCACTTGAGGGTTTGGTGTTATTTGTGTTATCCAGCCTGAACGTACAGGATTTGAGTAAACGTGTGTGGTGTTCAACTTTCTTTAAGTATTGAATATTCATAGATTTTCAATGCAACCTGGACGAAAAGATGAGTGCTTAGTTCCTATTCCACTTAAAATAACGAACTTTAGTGATTACTACAGTAAATTCGAGAGGACTTGAGTTTCCCAGTGTTTTTCTAGCGTTTTCCCTTTGGAGAGTTTTGAAATTTCTAAATGTTTATTTTTGATGTGTATTTTGCCTTCCAGTAAATAAATTACATTTCACCCCTTACCCGATAATTCTCTCTTCATAGATGTATTTACCTTCTTACCCCGCCCAGTAATGCGTACCAATTTAGACTGAACCAATTAACGAACGTGCCACTCCCGAGGAGCTAGCAAAGTCCATTTATGACAGTATAGGGTACAATATGAAGTTAAAATTTGGCAGAACATCAGGAGCAATCACCCACTTGAAAATTGTACGGCTTCCACTTTGTGGTACCCTAAAAAGTGTGAATGGAACTGAGATTAATTTAAATTGAGCAATGGGAAAATTGGCTGAAAGCATTATTGCGTAACTGGAAAGTGTGCTCTTGTGTAATGTAGGTTAATAAACCCTTCCGTTGATAAGTGACATTGTTTGCAAACGTAAAACAAAATTTGAACATTTTCTGCCAGAATTTTCTCCAGTCGTATTTGCTTCTTTCACATTTCTCCCCACAACCTCGTGTGATGTCGAACGAAATGTCTTCACGTATACGAGATCCTGTCTAACAATAAAATAGTTTTCAAGTACAACAACCTGAAAATGCACGTCATCGTCCCCTGTAAGTTGGTTGCCGATAAAAATGAAATCAGATATGAATATCTTATTCATGTAAATTATTTTATTTTTAATTTATCCAGTATCAGCAACCACTCGTCTCTAATGGTGGATTATTGTTCACAGGTTACATGATCCACTGCATTAAGAAATGGAAAAGGATTTTACCTCATAAGATTGAATGATTGAAGAGGCCATTTTTATAAACGGCCGAATAAATTAATCAAATTATAAGGTCACATGTTTTCCTTTTTGGATCACTTGTTAACTTATATTATAAATACGTGCATAGTTCTACCATATTTAAATCATAGAAATCTGCCCTTTAATTATACGCATTGATATGTCTAGAAGAAGCTCAAATCCTTACCTGTTGACACAGTATTTAGAGTGAACTATGCCATCTGGTATGGAGTAGCATCGATTTCTTACTTTCAGGAACTTGTCTCAGTCTGATTATTGGTTTTGAAAATATAAATGTCACTGACGTTTGAGCCATATTCTCTTTCAACAGCCAGTCCCAGTGGAGAGATCACTTGTAAGATCGGTTGTGCACGTATTTCATGGAACTTGGAAGACTGGTACATCAGGCGGCCCGCGAGAATCGTACTTCCTACTTACAACGTTCCCGCATGCACCAGTGATGCATGGGATGCATAATCACTTGTTTTCGAAGGAGAGACAACATGCTGTTTTTCAGATGAAATTAAATGACGTATGGCTTTTAGTGCCGGGATATCCCAGGACGGGTTCGGCTCGCCAGATGCAGATCCTTCTAGTTGACACCCGTAGGTGACCTGCGCGTCGTGATGAGGATGAAATTATGATGAAGACAACACATACACCCAGCCCCCGTGCCGTAGGAATTAACCAATTAAGGTTAAAATCCCCGACCCGGCCGGGAATCGAACCCGGGACCCTCTGAACCAAAGGCCAGTACGCTGATCGTTCAGCCAACGAGTCGGACTGTTTTTCAGATGTTGTGAAGCAAATAGCAGTCATTTTACTCACATGTTCTGTAACAGGGTGCTTTTATAAATTCGCCAAAAGTAATAAAAGGAAATTTAATTCTTTATTAATATATACACGTGCAGTCATTCTACCCTATAAAAGACTTGTTTGTATGAAACTAAAACTAACATTGAGAAAATTAAAATGTCACTCTTGGATCAACCAGAACGTCTCCTTCCACAACAACTGAAATTAGATATACTCAGAAACACGTCACTGACGGAGCAGGCAGTGCTGAACACGTCTCGCAGTGTCTGCATGTGCACGTCTCAAAATTTCAGGTGTCACTGCAGCACAGGCCTGACGAATTCGTTGTTGTAATTGTTCAACATTTTCTGACTCAGTTTCGTACACCGTTGATTTGACATATCCCTACAGAAAATAATCCAGAAAGATGAAATCAGGCGATCCTTACGACCACTGCCAGGGTCCACCACGACCTATCCACAATTCAGGATATCGTGCATCAAGATATTTTCTAACGGCTCGAAAGTAGTGAGGTGGTGCACCATCATGCTGGAACCAACGTTGCAGTACCAGCTGGAGTGCAATATCCTCTAGATATCCTCTAGAATGTTTCCTAGAGACAAGTCGGTCTCTAAAAATTCCAGATAACGCCTACCATTGAGCCTACGCCCAACGATGTAGACTCCCAGAATACCGCACCACGCATTAACCCCCCACTGGGCTTGCATATGCTCCGTTCGAAACCAATGGGAATTTTCTGGGGTCTAATAATGGAGACTGTGAATGTTGACGATGTAATCATTCGAAAAGTAACATTCGTCGTTCCACAGGATATTCCTGATAAAATACCGCAGCCATTCTTCGGCAATATGTTACCCTACAATTAGAATCATCTCCAAACAGTTGCTAATGTAGATGCGCCTTATATGGGTGCCATTTTCTCTCCTCCAGGATCCTTTTTATTGATGTATGGGTTACTCCTAGCTCATCCGCAGCTCATCGTTGCCCTACGTAACATTAAACATGTGCATGTTGTAATAATAATTATTTTCAATTGTTATCATTATTATATTATTTTATTATAATTCTTGTTATTATTTACGGCTCCATGGCTAACTAATTAGCGTGCTGCCCTTTGACCACAGATGTCCCATGTTCGATTCCCGGCAGGGTCGGGAATTTTCACAATCATTGGTTAATTCCGCTGACACGGGGACTGGGTTCATGTGTCGTGTTCATCACTATTTCTCCCTCATCACGATGTGCAGGTCACGTACTGGTGTCAAATCAAAAGACATGCACCTGGTGAGCCGAACATATCCACGGACATTCCCGATACTAAAAGCCTTGTGCCATTTCATTTATTATTATTATTATTATTATTATTATTATTATTATTATTATTATTCTTATTATTATTATTTATCCATCACAGTAAGGTGAAGTTCAACTTACCGTGTGACGATTGAGTTCAAAGTATTGCAGTTCATTCTGCACAACGTCAGTATTTTCCGTAGTCATATGTGCCTTGAACGATCCATTACATCTTAATTGCAGCTCTGTTCATCGAAATACATGTGTAGAAGGCGGACGTCTGTTTGGAAACTCCTGTGCATACCGTCTGCGAGCTCCGGCAGCATTCCGACCAGATTCCCCATAGATTAAAAGTATGTCTGCGTATTCGTCGTTGCAGAACATACTAGCCATTACCGACATACAGACAGCAAATGTAGTGCTGCCGTACCATATACCAGTTCCGATTTACATCTCAAATGGTTGTTACTTACAAGTCACTGGGACAATGTAGACTCTAACTGTGATGCTTGTAGACAAAGGTAATCTTCCCGTCGCTGAGTCGCCTTGAAACAGACACCTCCCTGTCAGCGATACACACGGTGAATGACGCTCGCGCACTCGCCGCCTGTATATATTAATGATCATGAACCCACGCTAGAGAGCTCCACGTGTGTGGGTCCTTGAGAGCGTTCACGCGGGGATGAAATTTCTCTCACGGTACTTAGAATAATTATTCATTTACTCATTAAGATCACAACCAATATCATGTAGCATATCAAAATTTTCAGAAAAATACGCTCATTCCGATTCTTGTATTCAAATTTCTATATCCATCTTGTGGGCGGAGACATCGAATACATTTTTTTCCCTCCAAGTTAGGCGTCTTCGCGAATTCTCACGCAATTGCTCGCGTCTCACGCCATGAGCTATGGGGTTCGCTTTGGTTAATACATTTTAATGTTAATGCTGGGAACTTCATCTGGCGTCTGACGCCAAGATCTCTTGAAACGCGCGCATTGCTAGGTACTGTTGCACAGTAAAATACCATCTAATGCCCTTTCCTTTGTGGTCTCGTCTGCATGCCATGATTATCAGCATATCATCATTCTTTGACCATGAACAGAATGGTTCAATATCAAAAGATCCAGTCACATAATTGGATCAATACACAACATATTCTTCATGATATCTAAGAGAAGACCTTGTTTCTCCGCCATCAGCATAATCCTATCCGTCAGGAAAATTGTCAACGAAAATGAAATTATTCAAGACTTGAAAAAGGTGAAGCAATGTATAACACACGAACATATGATATTTTATGAGGAACTTTTCATCTTGCCAACAGAGAATAATATTGCAGAGAGCCGGGGCGCCCGTGCCTTATGTGCATGAAATGGTGCAGCACATTATCTGTTTCAAAATAAATTACTTTAATAACATTATCTACAATAAAATACAGTGCATTGACAAATACGTTATCCAAACAACAGGAAATCATTCAACTCCCCTCACAACAAGGTAACTAGTCGTGCGCTCCACTGCGGGTGCTGTGCAGATCACAGCTCAGCGAAAATTCGTAAGATTTTTTGCCAGAAAGCAGGAACTCTGACTTTTGCGCATGCTTGCCCTACGTTTCCGATGTGCTGTGGAAAGAACAGCCAAGACATCACTTCACAGCGATTATTCGTTCGACCATACAGAGACAGTACTGGTCACACTTGCATTTCAACCGAAATGAGAACGTGCCAGGTAGCATCCTCTGGATTCTGCGGTAGTATTAAGAGGGGATCGCTCAAAGCAAACGGAAAAATCAATATACTGTAGAGCTGTTCGCTTCAGGTCTTCTAATACATCCCAACTTGCCTATTCCATTGCCACATTTGTAACTCGATCAACTATAAAAATGATATTTTTATGTTCCCAAATAAAGACGTGATGTGTGATTTTCTATAATTACAAAATATCTACTTTATAAATTTCACTATAGCAACATAATATGAAATTTTGCATTATGATGTTGCTGGTTTATTTCAATTATTTTGGTAACATTGAGAATTTCTGTTTTTGTGCGCTCACACCATGTGTTCATGAGTTTGTGAACGTTTTGTCATTGAAGGTGTTATTGTGTGTTTAATTAGTTTTGCATGAGGAATGTTTGTGTATATGTGATGTTTCAGCTATTTATTCAGCCATGTATATGATGCAGCCGGAGGGACGTTCACTAAGAAAGCTGCTATAAATTAAAAATAGAATTTAATACAGCACTCTGCCATGTGATTTGCATTTCATCGTGGTGATACGGATGGACACAATTTCTTTCCCAGGGTAGATGGTTTAGTCGCATGCCTCTGGATGATTTTCCTTAAAATTCCACCCCATGTCTCGAAATGCAGATTTTTCAACTCACTCTCCACTGACTTGAAGACACATTTGTGCAAAAAAAATCATTTATATTAACAGGAACCTTAGGTAAAATTATATCTAAAATAGCCGGATACGTTATTATATTCGCGTTGCAACTTTCACACATTCATCATTTTTTCCTAAGTGGAACTTCCTAGACTATATGAATTCGGCTTTTTTTGTTGTTGTTGAAAATTCACCTCAATTTACTGTAGCAAATCTTTTACACCTCCAATCCATGGGATACTCCTCATTCTGAACGTCCACTACTTTCAAGTAGTACTGAAATGAATACAATATTTTCGTTGTATGATCACTTATTATGCCCGCTTCATAGGAGATTAAACGGTTCTTCAACCAGAACACTAGCTAAAGGTACATTAATTTAGAGAAAACCTAATAGCCTACGTAACAAACAAAGATGCCATAGTGTATCTAGAGTGGGAAAACATACTAGTCCTATACAGTACTAGAACATCATTATTTGTACATTCACAGTTGACATGGTCGTTCATTGTGCGTGACTTTACTGACAACGTGCATAGCAGGAAAAAACAGATGTTGCAGAAGGTTCAACTGCAGAGAAATTTAAGAACGGGTATTGATCAAAGGTAAATGGCCGAATAGGATACATGCGTAGGTGTAAACACTTAAAAAATAAAGAAACTCGGGTTACATTCCCTCAGGAGAATACTCATGACCGAAGACCACAAAGTCTCATAGCATAATTTCAAGGAGTATATTCAATACGATGTACCAGAGACAGATTCAAATATCCTCAAAATTATTAGGGAGACAAAATTGATCCTCAAAATAATTTTAAGCTGGTAGTCAATATTAAATTCAATGATCATAAAATAAGAGTAAATACATTGAACATTATATTTGAACCCTTTTGTCCGTGATGAAATTCATAGCTTCCAAACCAGGGTCGTCCTTAAATGCGCATGTGTGCTTGATTCTAGTTTAATCTACCGTACCTCTGGGTTGCACAATTTACAGTCTCCTGTTTCGCATTTGCATTAACGACCATGGTGACACTCCGAATACTGAACAGCGATTAATTGCTGACGATGCAGTATTCTAAAGGGACACTTCGAGCCAGTTACAACACACTGTCTATTTCAAGCTATGATAGAGCATGCAGGTATCATATACATCAGCGGTCTTTCCACGAAGTAAGGAGCATATATTCTCAGTGGAGGATGCAGAGATCCATACGTTGTCTCAAAGCTGCTCTCATGTATTACTTCAATCTACAATTCGAATCCGAGAAAGAGGAATAAATCTAGAATTATGATAATGTGATGACATGGTGAAGAATACGGATTAATTTGCCTCTGATGTACAATATTGCATTATACAGTCAACGTGAAGGTTGTGTTATTCATGTCCCATAGAGGAAACCAGTAATTTGCACCACAGGTAAATCATTCGACAACTGTCACATTATATCTCTGAAAGGTCAGCTACTTCGGTTTCGTAAGCCCAACAGTAATATTTCACTGAGGCGTTCCAGCTGATTGACATAGTCAGTGGTTTTTCATAAGCTTGGCCATGGTTTGAATACTCTCCCCATGCATGTGGACTTTTAGAAATGAAAGTCACGTCTCTATGATTCTGATTTCATATAAACCTGGAAATGTTAAGGAAATGATTACGATATCGACATTTACGTAAAACTACCACCATGTTCCTTGTAATATTTTCTCTTCGGAGATAATGGCAGAAAATACAGAATTACAGAGAAAATGTCTGTTTTCGATACACTCATATAAATGTCGTAATGACAAAATGTAGTGGCAACATGTGCTGTCAAAATGCTACTAATGTAAGGAATTGTTGGCACTGGTGGAGTTGGGAGTTCCTGGAGCAACCACCCTATTCACCAGGCACGAGTCCCTGGGACTTTCATCAGTTCCCCAATCTAAAGGAACCACTCTGAGGGAAGCGTTTCCATACACGAGACGCTATTTTACAAGCAGTAGGGCACTCCGACGCGGACATCAATAAAGGCCACACTGCTACTGGCATCCTGTCCCTTCCACATATCTGGGAACATATTACAGGGTATTGCACTGAAGGTCTGTAGAGCTATGGTGATTCTAAAATAAATGGTTTCGTATGCATGTGTTGCCTCTACTTTCTTTTCGGCACTCGTATTCTTATAAACTCGCTGGGAAGTAGCAGAGATAGGTACAGATACTCCCATAAATATTCGGTCACTCTGATTTTTTACACACTTTTTTGGGTTAGTTCTTCTTACACTATAATGATATTGTATAATACAACGAAACATGTAGGAAAACATAATAACACGTTATACAAACATTTCGATATAGGTCAAACTCTTATGACAGTCATTAGAACGCCATTTGTCGTACATTAAATAAAAGCAATCATTCCAGTGCCACCTCAAAAATATTCGGCCGCTAAATAAAAATCAACATAAACTCGCATAATTCACAACCCTAATACACATTCAGTACTTTTTAGGTCACCTTGATGTTTTATGATGTCTTCCAGTCGATTCGGCATTCTGGCAATAATTTTCTTGATATAATCAGGTCTTAATGCTGCCCATTCTTGTAGCAGTCTTCTCTTCAAGTCTGTGAGGGAACTTGGCGGCCGCAAGTGCAGAGCAGCTTTTATTTGACTTCACATATTCTGAATGGAGTTCAGGTCGTGTGATTATGGAGGAGTCTCCAAAACCTTCGAGCAGTTGTAGGCCTACAGCAACCACTCTCTGGCAAGGTACGACTTGTGCTTGGGGTCGTTATCTTAGTACAACTTGAAAGTACGCTGTATATCGAATTGTTCCTCAGATTGTCGCAAATTGTTTTTGAGGACAGCCAAATAGTCCTCTTTTGTCAAAGTATGTTCAGTGAAACTCAGTGCAACAACCCCGTTCTATGCACCACATCCCCACACCATCGCACATCCTCCACCATGTTTAACCGTTGCTTGTAAATTGCTTGTATTCAGTTCCTCGTTACCTTTCCGCCACGCCAATTGCTTTCCATCGGATCCAATGACGTTGAAATTTGACTCATCAACAAATAACACATCCTCCCACCAAGCACTGGGTTTGCTTCCGTAGGTTTTTGCGAACTCTAGCCGCATCTTTTTATCTACAGCACAAATGTATGCTTTCCTTCTAGCTCTTCTCCCAAAGAACTCATTCCTTCGCAGTGCTCTTCGCATGGTTTCAGTACCCACTTGCTTTCCACACTCCTCTAAAACAGCTCCTGCCTGTTTCGAGGCACTAATTTTCGAATTTGGTTTCATATTCCGAAGCAGAAACCACTACTCTCGTTCTGTTATCCTTCTTTGTCTGCCTGTCTGGAGAACTGAACCAATTCTGTCTTCGTTTTTTTATAGCCTTATTGCACCTCCGACTGTTATTTTGCTTATGCTAAGCATCTGCGATATCTTTCTGGCGAATTACCTCGAGCATACTGGAGTATCACGAGCAGGCATTCTTCAAACGTTACATTGTGTTGACTTTTGCACCCCATTTGATACCAATCCGCAACACTGCAGCTAATCACTTCGGCACGACGTGTCTTGCGTCACCGCACTACTGAACTGACCGTTTCGCTGTCAACGAACATAGCGACAATCCCGGCCTTTCCGGATGACTGAATATATTTGCTAGTGGCTTTACGTCGCACCGACACAGATAGGTCTTATGGCGACGATGGGATAGGAAAGGCTTAGGAGTCGGAAGGAAGCGAACGTGGCCTTAATTAAGGTACAGCGCCAGGATTTGCCTGGTGGGAAAATGGGAAACCACCGAAAACCATCTTCAGGGCTGCCGACAGTGGGAATCGAACCTACTATCTCCCGGATGCAAGCTCACAGCCACGCGCTCCTAACCCCACGAACATATTTGAGGCGTTTCATCTCACCCATGTGAGTTCCATTATTTAGACACATTTGGTTTCACATTCTGCTCATGGTTGCGTTATTGTCATCATATTTTCGCGGATTTTATCAGTGGCCGGATATTTATGGGAGTGAATGTACTTCTGGACTGTAGAAAAAGAAACATACTGTTCATAATATTGAAATATAAATCTTTCCTCAGCTAGACCATGATGGTATTTGTAGTAGAGCATTACAAAGAATTTCCCCCATCCACAGCATCTGTAATGACTAGGATAGAGTGTTCAAATCCAAGCCCTGCCACCTTCACATCCTACTGATGTATACGTGGTTTGAGAGCTACTCTCATTTATTACTCGAATCTACAATTCTAATCTGAAAAATAGGAAATGAGCATGTGTGGTTGATTCTATTTTAATCTACAGTACCTCTGGGTCACGCAATTTACAGTTTCACTTATGCAATAATGCAATATTGTACATCAGAGGCCAATTGATCCATTTTCTTCACCATACAATCACATTATCATCATTCAAAGTTTCTTTCCCTTTTTCGTATTAGAATTGTAGATTCAAGTAATAAATGAGGGGAGCTTTCAGACTACGCATGCATTAGTAGGATTTGAAGTATGCTACTTATTTATATGTAGGATCAGTGAGCACCAAAATTATGTGCAGCTCCAGACGATGAAGTTTCGTTTACAATCGCTTCAATTTTCTCACGGAGAACGGCACTCACTTTCTTCCGGTAAAACCGGACACGTCCTCATCGCTTTAGCTGGGCAGGCCCTTGAGAAGTTTGAAAATATGTACGTAAATGCTATGTTTTGCAATTGTTAAATTTCAATATTATTCGCAATACGTTCTTTGCCACATATAGTAAAACTATTAAAGTATTGCTTATTAACGCTCAGCTCAAACTTTACACCAGTACTTAATTAAAATGTTTGAGAATCGAGGTATGTTGAGAAGTTGTATATAGTATTTTTAAAATGGGTAATATTAATAAGCATATTAGTTGGTCAGTTGCCAACCTCAAATCATTACTTGCACTTACTTTCTCTTTAATGGGTGCGCAAGAAAATAACTACAGTCTTAGACTTAGAAGTTCCACCAATGTGAAGATAGAGCGCTTTATTTATTTGCTGCCAGCGACTTAACTCATCGTGGTTAAATTTCAGGAAGCGCTGGTGCCATAACTCATTTTTAAAAAATACATTTTATGACCATTTCTTTCCGTACTACACTCATGTTCTTAAAACCAGATCACCTTGAAAGACTGGAGACAGGAAGTTCATATACACATGACATGTGCAATAGTAAATTCTGAAGAAATATTTAACATACATTTAAGCAGATTAGTCAAAGATAGGCGGAGAAGGGACGCCGCACCGGTAACCCCGACCGTATTAAACGGCGACGGGCTGTCACTCCTGATAGTGTACGATGGATGCATCCATTTGAAACATGTTGGTCTTCAGGTTCAAGGTCCACATCGATATCTCGGCGCACCACCACCGACTGGTAGAATGTGTCTGAGGCTCTCGTTGTCGTTATAAACCGAAGGTACTGGATCAGTGTAACTTTAGCAGACGTGAAGGATGCCTCGCATACATACACGAGAACCGTTCCGTCAAATAAACGAGTTTGAAAGAAGCCACATTTTTGGGATGAGAGAACGTGATATATTCATCCGGGAAATTGCTGCTGGTGTGGAACGTAGTGTGTCGGCAGTCCAACGGATGAGTGCAAAATGTTTCACAGAAGGCCAGAGAACACGACGAGATGGGTCTGATCGCACCACCCAAACCACCCCTCGAGTAAGTCGACACCTCATCCGAATGTTATTGCAGGACAGATCTGCGTCCTTTCGGCTCTGGAACAGTGTAAAACATCGTACACTCACAGGAGTGACAGTCCGTCGCCCTTTATTACCGTCTGGGTTATCGGCACGTCGTTCACTTTCCCGCCTACCTTTGACTAATGTGCATAAATACGCTACAGTGCAATGGTGTATGGAACGACGTCACTGGGGACAGGAATGGCAGCAGATAGTGTTTTCGGACGAATCCAGGTTATATTTGTGTGAAAATAATCGCCGCATTTTGGTTCGCCGCAGACAGGGGAAGAGGCATGACAGTGACTGCATTCGCAAAAGACCTATAGCGCCACCTAAAGGCTTTATGGTGTGGGGTGCTATTGGGTACAACTACAAATCACAGTTGGTGCGTGTCCAGGGCACTGCCACCAGTTTGATCTACGTGAATGACATCCTGCGATCCGTAGCCATACCCTTTCTGCACGACACCCCTGACGCCATATTTCAGCAGGGCAACGCGCGACCAGATGTTGCAGCACAAACACGTGCCATCTTGTAGTCACAGGATATCAGACTGTTGCCCTGGCCCTCCCGATCATCGGACTTGTTGCCAGTCGAAAATGTGTGGGATATGGCGAAACGACGTGTGCGGCGCTGTGACCCAATGCCAACCACAAAGGATGAAATGTGGAAGCAAGTGAATGCAGCGTGGAAGGCTATACCCCAGGACGCCATTCACGCATTATACGCGTCGATGCCATCACGCATGGAACAAGTTACCAGTGCCCACGGAGGACCCAGTGCCTACTAGGCAATAGGACACATGCTGAATCTAGGTGATTGAAATGCTAATCGCCTCTGCAGAACATACTAATAAACATGTCCTGTGAATATGAACTTCCTATCTCTGGTCTTTCAAGGTGTTCTGTTTTTTATGAACATTAGTGTATTTCCAAAATAATTAAGGCCTTGTAAAACAAAAGCAGAAAGCTAGTAACCTTCCAAATGCATTGGCTGGGATTCGAAACATGAGGTGATATGTGCGATGCCACTCGGCTATCATTCCCCCTACCACTGTTGATAGGACATAACAGAACTACGACTAAGAAAACAACAAATAATAGATGCCGTAATGAAGCAGACTTCTGGCGAAGTGGATATTCTCATGGCGCAGCAATGTTATATGATATTTGTCAATAGACAGAGTAAGAGAAACCTGATTCATTAAATGAATTGTTAGCGCGTTGGCCTTCGGTCACAGCGTCCCGTGTTCGATTCCCCACTGGACCTGGAACCGGGTATCGTTAATTCATGTGGGACGGAGATGGGGTGTTTATGTTTGTCATAATATGCGTTTGTTTATTTATGTATTATACATACAACACCTATATTGGCAACCACCGAAGTAACACGAAGTATTTAAAATATCTCTGCATGGGATTGGCGTGAGGAAGGGCATCTGACTTCAAAAGTGGGCCAAATATGCATCAAGTACCAAACTTGATAAATTGCAAGAAGGCAGGAAGACGAAGGAGAAGTCACAATAACGTAACCTATTACATTTACTTTTTGAGTTAATTGGGTTAGCTGTCAAAATACTAAATAAAGCTCGGCTGGCGGTGAAATATGGTAAGGTGGAAGCAGCTTCAGTTGACGAGAAAGCATTTTATACTACGCAGGTGACAGTCGAAAGCAGTTAATGGTTTGATGTACACCTTACATATACGTGTTGGTGCATGGTCGTGAATTACCGATTGGTGAGCCTAAGGAGCCCTTGATTCTTAAAATTAATCCTAACATACACTAATAAACAAGTGAAATAGAGATTGGTGTCGTTTTGATAAAATGACGCTGTGGTTGGCCCGATAAATGTAAGAATATGGCATAGCACGTGACTGTGATGTGGCCAGAGCTCGTAATTACCGTATGTGTAACAGTTGATCACAGAATGGGCAAGACACGGGATGTCAGAGCATTTGATTGGGGCCAGATTATATGCGCCATTCCACCTCCGAAGTCGTGCAGGCACTGGGCTTTCCACGGACCACCTTGTCAAGAGTATTCCATGAGCACGTGGTTTCGGGGAATATGAGTACCACCAAGCTCGAACGCCGTGGAGGACAACGTGTTGATTGAGCTGGGATGGTAAGAGGTGATAGACGGGCCTAGAGTGCAGCAGATTACTAGCAAATTCAGTGCTGGACAATAATGAAGTGTGATCAGCTATGTCATCGACAACCATCACCTCATAGTAGGATACAGGGGTACTCTGCTCACCCAACGCCAGAAGGCACAATGACTATCAAGGGCATAGGAACTCCATCCTTGGACTTTCGAAGTATGTAAAAAGGTCACCTGGTAGAATAGAATAGAATAGAATAGAATAGAACATTCCCATTCCCTAGTTCCGCATCGCTAGGAACTGGAGAGAGAGAAATAATTTAGTGCAATCCAAATTATTTTGATACATGCATGATTTTGTTAGAATTACTACCCTAAATATTACAATTACGCCTACACACTATTTGCACCCTATCCCTAAATTGTGGTTTCCAAACATTTTTTCAAGTCGTTAACATTGTTAATATAGCCTAGGACAACATGTACTTTACCCCATTAGTTCGTGGTAGTGCAAGTCCTTACGTGTGTCACGAGTCTGAACAGTGTTATCCTTACCTTACAATAGACATTATTAATTGAATGACTGAATGAATGAATAAATGAATGAATTAATTAATTATTGAATGAATGAGTTTTCTAATTGGATTGGGTTTTATGAGGGGATGAACGCTCTTCTCCCCCAGTGACGGATAGCCACCACCTGGGGAGAGAGCATTCCTTAATGAATGAGTGACTGAATTATTTAAGGAATTGAATGTTCCCAGCCCGCACCTACGGAACTCCAGCAGATAAGGTGAGAACATTTCTGCATATGGATTAAATTGGACCCCTAGAATATTTGCCAACGTCCCTCATCGGCGAGCGTTGCAATAAACTGCTGTCTAATAGTTTTCACCCATACGTTCGCGTTCAACACACCGAAGAAAACCTTTTCCTGTAGCAAGAAACTGCACCGGCCCGTCACTCCCCAATTGTGGCCGACTGGTTCAGTAACACTCCGCGGAGGATTCTTGCGTAGTCCTGAGGGTCACCCAACCTCAATACCATTGAGTGCATCTGAGATTTTACCGCCAAGTTACGCGGTGTCCATGGATCAGTATGACTCCCTACGACGTTCGATACCATGTGGATTCCATGTACGCCACGTCACTGCCATCATAGCTGTGGAAGTGGGCGCTAAACGCTACTGGAAGGTATCAATTCAATTGCCCGTAAGTGTATGATTTACTGGCTATACATCCAGAAGAATTTGTACAATAAACACACGTACAAGTCAGCAACATACCACGAAGTAAAACATCTTATGTATAATGCAGGAATGCAAAGGAAAGTATTGGACTTCAAACAAATTAAAGCCAATTCCAAACCACGGACTACAAATTGATTGAATATTTGGTGATATTTTAAAATATTATCTTCTCAATAAACACACTCCTATGAAATAATGAGAGTAGGAAGAACATTGCATGGTTTATTAGTTATGTAACAAAAAAATGAAAACCTACAACCTGTTTTCCAGTCATTGACCGGGTCAGGGATGTGATGAATGAAGCAGATATAGGCTATTTGTGCGATGGGGTCGCCACTCCCAAAGTGATATATTAATGACTGATAAATGCTATGAAATGAGAATGGAGAGTGTTGCTGGAATGAAAGATGACAGGGAAAACCGGAGTACCCGGAGAAAAACCTGTCCCGCCACCGCTTTTTAGAGCACAAATCTCACATGAGTGACCGGGATTTGAACCACGGTATCCAGCGGTGAGAGGCCGACGCGCTGCCGTCTGAGCCACGGAGGCAGTTATGTAACAAAAATTTACTATAATTATAATCTGGAACAAAGAAAGCCAGGTCGAGCCTATAACATTCATCTTGAGCTCATTCAATGTGGAAGCTTACCTCTGAAAACCAAGTTTTTCTCCCTAACACTTCTGATAAACGAAACCCCAAAAGTCCCTGCTAATATGAAGGAGCCCAGCATTATAATCACCATAAGAAAATGTGATCGAAGCATCTGTGGCAATTACCGTGGCATTTTCCCGTTCTCCATAGCTGGGAAAATATTTGCTAGAATTCTGTTGAATCGTCTACAGACAGTCCCTGAGAAGGTCCTTCAGCAAAGGGTTCTTCGATCCAGAGGCTCTATTGGTATGATATGTGCGAGGCAACTACAACAGAAGTGCAGAGAAAACAAAAGCATCCACTTCCCGTGGTCTACGAAATGGAAAAATGCTTCGATACAGTGCGCAGATAACCAAAGCGGATGGTTTGAAGACCAGTTCAGGAAACTGATCCAAGCACTCCAAGATGATGTGTTAGGACAGATCCTTTACCAGAATAATTCCCCATCACTAATCGGCTTAAAAAAAGTTGTATACTTGCACCAACACTCTATGTCCTGTACCTGACTGCCATGTTATACGAAAAATAGATTGGGAACATCACGGGTAGTATGGAAATTAAGACAACAGCTCGGCTAGAGTATTTGCTCCTTGTCACCAACAGGGCTGTCGTTTTACATTAATTTTGTTCTATTGCCTGCGTAACTACGTACATCTTCATTATATACCCTTATACATTTCAGTCTGCAAGCCCTTGTACTTTTCTTTTGCTATTTGCTTTACGTCGCACGGACACAGATATGTCTTATGGCGACGATGGTATGGGAAAGGCCTAGGAAGTGGAAGGAAGCGTCCGTGGCCTTAATTAAGATGCAGCCCCGGCATTTGCCTGGTGTGAAAAGGGGAAACCACAGAAAACTATCTTCAGGGCTGCCGACAGTGGGGCTCGAACGCACTCTATCCCGATTACTGGATACTGGCCGCACTTAAGCGACTGCAGCTATCGAGCTCGGTAACTTACAGTACTAACCGCCTCCACAATCCTCCACTTGTCACTAGCTATGTGCCCTCGTTTCGTTCCACACATATCAACTTTAAATCTTTAGAAACTGAGTCTAACTATCGTCGTCTAGGAATCTTACCCGCCATGACCTGGTCCATTATTCTTCTAGGTAGACTATCCTCCTTCATTCACCTCACATGGGCGCACCACCAAAACCGGTTTATGCTTACAGCTTCATAAATCGAATTCATTAATAACATAGCGTTTGTCTCCTCATTCCGAGTAATCTCCTATCATCGTTCCCACCTGTTCGTACCAGCAATCATTCTCGCTACTTTCATTTGTGTTAGTTCCAACTTATGAGTAAGATATCCCGAGTGCACCCAGTTTCCAATCCCGTGAAGCAAACTAGGTCTGAAAACATACCGGTGAAAGGACAGTTTTCTTTTAATCAAAATATAATTTGATAAAAATATCCTTAGACACTCTAATGAAACAAAACTTGAATGAATATTATGCACTACCTCAATACTTAAAGGGGAAATTCCACCCAATTTACTTTACATATTTTCTACTGGGTCGATTTCAACCAAAGTTTTAAAATCATATTTGTCATGTGAAGATGTAACGAGGCCCGTGTTTTGAACTCCAGAATTTATTGGTGTTTTGAATTTTGAATATTTAATACAATTTAAATGGCATTTTTTTAAACCAACTGTTGGTACTCAGACCTCAAATTTTACCTTACATATATTTTGTAATCATCGACAAGAGATAGTGTAACAGCGAATATTTTGTTGTGTCTGTCAGCCTTCAGTCTGAAAGCCTCTCTAAATTGACTAAACGCCTCCACAATCATCTATTTTAAACTAGCTATGTGTCCTCGTTTATTTTCGGACGTATTATTTTTAAATTGTTAGAAACTGGGTCTCACCTTAAATACCTTGGTCTCCCTCTACTTTTTTTGCTATTGGCTTTACGTCGCACCGACACAGGTATGGGACAGGAAGGGGCTAGGACTGGGAAGGAAGCGGCCTTAGCCTTAATTAAAGTACAGCCCCAGCATTTGCCTGGTGTGAAAATGGGAAACCACGGAAAACCATCTTCAGGGCTGCCGACAGTGGGGTTCGAAACCACTATCTCCCGAATACTGGATACTGGCCGCAGTTAAGCACATGCAGCTATCGAGCTCGGTCTACTTCTTTTACCCTCCATGACCGAATCCACTATTATCCAAGGTAACCTATCCCCCTATATGTACTGCATTTATGTACGTACGTAATAGAACCAAATAATAGTAATATTTCACCACTGTCAGTTCCAACGAGCAAATACACAAGTCGTGCTGTTGTAATACTGTTTCGTAGATAATGAATAAAACTTTGATAGCATCGACTACAAATTTACTTGAATGTTATCAAAATTAATATTTCCCCAGAAAATTTATATTTTTAAAAGTTTAGAAAGCACAGGTCAATTTTAAGAGAGATTTCATTCATTTACATTCAGTTTTCCAAAATGTTTAACTTAATTTGTTTTAATTATTCGTACATAAATCGCATTATGAAATATAGAAGAAGAGTGTAATATTAGAAGAAAGCAGATACCACATGACTACCTCCTACAAAAAGTTCAATGAGACTGGTTAATATTTAAGATAAATAAGTTGACTTAGAATTTAGAAAAACAACCTTACTGGATCAGTGGATATTAGCAACATTTTAGGAAACTGAATGCTAGTATAAGGCAGATGCTCATTAGAATTCACCAGCAACATGTGTTTTCACTTCCTCGTCTTCTTCTTCTTGTAATTTCAAGACAATGGTAGCAACTACTTTGTAATATTTACACTAACATCAAGAACATAAGTTACTATTTACACAATTAGATCATGTGCTGCTGCATCTCTCAGGTAGGCACTTCCTCCATATTCACTACTGCAGTAATTACAGCTCATTTTCCGTGTACACTACAAAAATATTCACAACTAACATAAGACGTAAATTGACAGTCATTTATATAAACATAACAGAACACAACTGATATAAAGGGAAAGAAAAGGCAAACTTTCATGAATTTCGCTCGCAACAAATTGTTTTACATAACAAGTGCTGATTTTTTTCACTGGGAATCGCTGCCCGTCAAGGAAAAGCAAGGGGCGAACAAGCAACACAGAAGTTACCCGCTTAGTTTGAAGACGTTTGCGTTTGATGGCGATAGAAATCAAAACTATCCTTTGTACATGTCAAGTTGCCACGCCCCCTCATTCAGTCCATATTTCAAATATTTGTTAGGCATATTTGTAATTCGAATACAACCAAATCGTGTTTTTCATTTTCCTCTTTATTTACCGACCTTCAAAATGTTTTAGCGACTTCTTACGGCTTTATTACTATAGCGAAAAGGCTGTTTCGCATTTGGCAGCACTACTGGCGGAGAAGGACTTATGGAAGGGTGGGGGGGGGGCGGGTTGCCGACATATTTAACCGACCAAAAATGTGATTTCTCAATTTATTTCTTTTCCTTTAAAATTGAACTTTTCTCTTTATAATAGTGCAAAATGTTTGTTACTATCTCCATTAATTTCGGAGTTACGTTAAAAGACGTGAATCTCTGTCACCCAATCAAGCCGTTTATGGGTAAGTTTCTTGCTCGTTTCCCGTAACTTTACTTTTCGGAACCGATTTCTTGATAACTCTCGAACTTTTTAAGATATAAGATGAAATTTTGCGTGTATGTGTATTTCATAGAGAAGAAGAAGAATCTATAGTAGAATTATTGAGCTAGCCTCATTGGTTAAGTTAAAAAATTCAAATTCAAATTAATGAAAAACTAGACTACTTCAAAATTACTTCATGAAAAACATATTTATACATGATGGACTTCACTGATTCTAGTATGTGTTGTAGCTATATTATTATTAGTTATAAGGTAAGGTAAGGTAAGGGTTATTCTGCCCGAAGGCAGGTCCGAACCTCCGCAGAGCTGTTTCTGAGCCGGACCTTACGTGCGGTAGGGTGGCCAGTTCCTTTCCGCTCCTCCATTCCCTTACCCCCAACCAACAGCGCGTGGCAACCCATCCAACTCCTGACCACGCCCAACGTTGCTTAACTTCGGAGATCTCACGGGATCCGGTGTTTCAACACGGCTACGGCCGTTGGCACTAGTTATAATAAAATACGAAAAAGAATCCTAGAAAAATATTCACGTGTTTGTAGATTATCAGGGAAATGGCATAATAGTGGCCAAGATACACTGCCATTTTAATAATTAAGTATTTATAATGGCATATGTTCGTATGATTTATAAATATGTTGACATATTATTAAATAATAATATGTTTGCCATGCTAAGTTTCCTTTTATACGGTTCCACTGCTGCGGAATAAAAGTGTAATACAACCCTTTTTTCTATGTACAAAGTTGTAGGTCACCCGTTAACCAACCGACTACCTTCTCTCGAACGCTACGACCTCAAACGTGGTCGTTTACTACATAGGTCCAATGTCATGTGTGATAACTTGAAAGGGAATGTGTGGAAGATGATAACTTACGGCAGCCGTTCGTGAATTCTGAATGACACCTTGTACCCGTTTTCTACCATCAAGGTAACCTGACCCAGAATAGTCAGTCGCTCCCAGGCGTACTCAGTTCGAAAAGCTCAAATTACGAAGATAACTAAAAATCAAGTCTTGCGTTTGATGGGGAACATGTATCTAATAAGGACGAGACGCGGTCATGTAATACCTAGAAATGATACAACATGATGTTAAACTTGAGGAAAATATGTTTATTAAAATATAAACAAGTAATACGAACAGCATAACAAAGAAATCATCAAATGTGACAAGAAATACACTGCTCGGATCTTTCTCAGTGGTTGTTGCGTTCATCTAGAGGAACAAAATAAAATATTACAATTAATCAAGTGTATACTAAACCATTCAGTTCATGGTCAAAGAATGATGATATGCTGAAAATTGTGGCAAGCAGATGAGACCAAAAAAGAAAGGACATTAGAGGGATTTTATTGTGTAATAGTATCTAGCATTGCGCGCTTTTCAAGAGAGCTTAGCGTCAGACGCCATATGAAGTTCCCAGCATGAACATTAAAATTTATTAACCCAAGCAATCCAATCAGCTCATGGCGTGGGACGCGAGCAACTGCGATGGAAAACCGCGAAGACGCCTAACTTGGAGGGAAAAAATGTATTCGATATATCCGCCCACAAGATGAATATAGAAATTTGAATACAAGAATCGGAATGAGCGTATTTTTCTGAAAATTTTGATATGCTACATGATACTAGTTGTGATCTTAATGAGTAAATGAATAATTATTCTGAATACAGTGAGAGAATTTTCATCCCCGCGTGCACGCTCTCAAGGACCCACACACGTCGAGCTCTCTTGCGTGGGTTCATGAACATTAATATATACAGCCGGCGAGTGCGCGAGCGTCATTCACCGTGTGTATCGCTGACAGGGAGGTGTCTGTCTCACGACGACTCAGCGAAGGGAAGATTACCTTTGTCTACAAGCATCACAGTTAGAGACTACATTGTCCCAGTGACCTGAAAGTGAAAACCATCTGAGAAGTAAATAGGAACTTTGTCCAGCAAATAATTGAACGGATTTTCTTTGAGAACATTTCTTTATTAGTAATTATTTCACGCAAAGTCATATAGAATGGCCTGTGTTCTAAATTAATATTACCAGCTAGTGTAGGCTCGGAAAGACAATGTTAATTCAATTCCTTCAGAATAAATTTCAGTCAAGTGTAAATTACATTGCTACTGAGAACTGTGTGACCGTTTCATAAAGAAAAGTCTATGAGAGAGCCAAGATATTTCGGGATTAAATCTAAAAGGCGAGAGGGGAGACCTAGGCATCGAAGTAAGAACACATTACAATATGGTTTTTCCTTGCAGTTTCTCTTACGTAATGTGTGTACCTGATTCTGCCACCCTATCACGCTGTGGCAGTATTTTCGAGTGGAACAACGGAACATCCTTCACGGCAGCGAGACACGAGCGAGATCCGCCAGCAACGTGTTTCCCGTCCTATCGACACACCGACCACATCGAGGAGGCAGCTATCTAATCACCAGAACGACTTCGAGCTGAGCGTCGAAGAAGACCAGGATGTCACCGGTCACAGAACTCCAACTGCTGTCGTCTGTCCACAACTTTAGCATGATGTGCTAATTACTCATGACCGAATGAGAACTGCTCAGATGATATCACAAGACACAGGTCAGACCACTCCATTTTCTTAGCATGCAGCAGAGAGGCTAATGGGAGGCTAGTAACAATGTAACTTATGCCTTACGCCAGTATGTCAGTAAGAAAGGTGTCCAAGGGCACGTGAAAATGGATCTATGCCCAGGACGCACGCGTGAAAGATAGTTAATATTTGCATGCTTAGTTTCACATTTTAATTATTTAGTTTCGTAGTTTTGTTGTACATAATAATTTCAATCAATGGCAACCAGGGTCGCATACTTTCATCTACCAAAGACTTACACAGTCTTAAATTTTGATAGGCAGGATACGATGTTTAGGGACGAGCTAGATGCATGAAACATGGTAGACTTTAGTGTTTTTGTGAGACGAAAAAACTATAAGATCTTCTATATTCCTTTAATGCACTCGGAATCACGTACTAAATTGAGCTGGTCATGAATCTGAGAAATCCCTAGGAAATGAAAATATGTTTGATAGGCCCAGAGTCAAGAGATAAAGCCCGTAATTGCACGATGAATGGAGGCATAAGTTGTAATATGACAGTCCTGTTTGCCTGTAAAAGCACCAGTCTCGATTTGTATAAATGCTCCAAATGTATTTGAGTTATACGGAGATTAGAGTGCTGAATTCCGCGCTATATGGAATGAATAAACACGTGGTAATGACACGTGAATTATAGAAAGACGATGGCACTGTGATTTGTAATATCAATGGACTAGAATGCAAGTGGGATTGCTCACTCGAGTCTGTTTACGAGTTGTCAGCCGGGTGAAATTTATGGCTGCCACAACATGGCCGCTCAGTTTATACAAAGACCGAGTCGTGTTAAAGAAAAAGCAGGTCGTTCGGACGTCACTCCAGGAGAGTCTACGTGTTGCGAAGACAATACTGTCTCTGTCAAGAAAGGAAATGAGCATTGACCTAGTTTGTTCTGCTTTTTGGAAGATAAATCTATACACGACTGCATGTTCATTAATACGTGTCTGTTACGATTTGTGATATGTCTACACTGTATAAATAATGTGCTTCTTATCGTATTATAATTAGGGTTGTCGCTGATTTCTGTGGAGTCTTGAGTTCGATTCCCAGACGGGAGATTCTATGTTGCATGTTTAGCGTTAGTGCGTGTACTAACCCCAAGTCCTGTGGCATAGACTCACATAGGTAAAATGTTTATATTTGTTTGTGGATATAATCTAGCAATTCAGACTCATGGTTTGATTTTTATTTCTTTTCGAGCAGAGTAAGCCTTTTACTCTGTTTGCGGCAGCATCAAAAGTGTACCATACGAGGGGTCTCCTACACTATGCAGCGAACTTCGGGACGAAGAGCCACATTTATTAAATTTATTATATGGCAATAATATTGTCAGTTGTGTAAATTCTGAAGATTATACCTTTTTAGACCAGAATTTGATTCACAGTTGTAATAAATATTGTTATTATTCGAAGTTGTAGCCCACCTATCTTTTTCTTATTTTGGGTTAAGTTAGCTTATACCACGTGCGTATACTCCTCTTCATTTCTTCGTTACGCTGACGCATATTTACCCACCTTTCCCTGTTGACAACTGTGTTACGCCGAGCTGAAGAAGAGGATATTAACGGACAGGTAAGCTATGTGCCAAAGGGCATTTACCATTTGGTGAGTGTATTGTCCACTATAATGAACTTGGTCGGATCTCAGCATTTGCTTGACAGCGACGATGGGCATTATAGGGCAGAATACCGACACACATACTTAACATTTAGCAAGAAAATTTCTGACCTTTTTTACTTTATCACTGTGACCTGCGTGCACGCACCACCCGTCCGGATGGTTTGTTAATTCTTTGCGCTTGAGATGAGTATTTCCCCTTTCCAGCGCACTTTAAATTGCAGTGGGGGTCCCTAACTTAAAAAGGAAAACGCATTTTACTGCGCTTCGGGGTGAAAATAACTAATCTTACTGTATAGATAAAACTACGTTGTGTGTTAAAACATCCTACCTAAAATTATACACCTCGATAACGAGTATCCACTTGAACACAAATCACCTGTGTATCGGATCCACACACAATAAAATTCACATGAATCACACTGTCTCGATTGAAAATATTAACGAAATAAATTTCACCCTTTCAGCAAGCACTTCCTATTGAACGTAGGTTCCTGAAGTAGATTACATGATACAAACCGATAACATGGTGGACCTTTCAACGCCCTGCATAAATCAACGTTGGTTCCTGAAATAAAATGCGTGGCACAAAATTCACGGAAACAAACAGAGTGGTTACACACGCTGCTCACAAATCTACCTGAGGCAAGTTAATCAAACACAGAAATGCAGGCCTTCAATTATGAGGAACGTGTCCCCTTACTCATCATCATACAATATATCACATGTCCTAAGTTGTCAAATCTGATGCAAATAGAAACGACGTCGTCATACTTTTGCTCTAAAAGAATACCCTGCTGGTCGCATACAAGAGCTCTCGCGCTGGTTAATTTACACTTTATATAAAATGACCAACTCTGCCATAATACCATAACTAAAAATAGACATAATTCATGTGTGAAAATCTGAAAGTTACTAAAGTACCTTACACGTTCAAATCGGGAAAATAGCATTATTAATAATAATGCTAATAATAATAATAATAATAATAATAATAATAATAATAATAATAATAATAATAATGAGAAGATTTGAAGAGATTTGATTCTAATATTCTCAACTTGAAATACGAAAAACTACATTCGAGGAAACTGTGAAACAATGACAAATGTACACCAACAATGACAACGAGCTCTTGACGCCACAACGTACACTCATATTTACATTCAAATAATCATGAAGATGCCGCTAACAAAAATTCGTGGATCCAAGCTCCACCAACACACACATTCTCATCCACACTTCATGCAATAAATCGGAAAAGCGTGACGTCATGTTCCCGCACACTTTGAAATCCCATTATCTAATGAATGTAGTCTTTCTTGAAATTAAATTGAAATCCCTTTTACATTTGCATTTAACACCCGAGACGTTGAGAATATTTATTACTAAAAGTGTGTGGGGTAATAAGCTTACTTTTGACAACATACCATATAATTTCTGGGAATAGGAGATTGGCGTTCGGTTTGCCCTTTTAATTTGAGGTTAGCTAATTCTGTCATT
The DNA here is from genome assembly GCF_040414725.1 of Anabrus simplex. Classification (NCBI taxonomy): domain Eukaryota; kingdom Metazoa; phylum Arthropoda; class Insecta; order Orthoptera; family Tettigoniidae; genus Anabrus; species Anabrus simplex. The sequence continues at coordinate 579,632,018 of NC_090266.1, read as the reverse complement.
GAAATAATACTATGAATTCATTTGATAGAAAAAAATAAATGTACATTAAAAATTGTAAGTCTTGCTGCGATAAAACAGATGTGAATATGAAATTATGACATTGCAATTGAAAGAAACTAGGCATGAATTTGAATTCTTGTTGACCGACATTTAACAGTTTAACGAAATATATCCCTCACTGTTCCACTTGACTGTACCTTCAACACTTTGAGTGTAATTACGACGTATTCCTTAGACCTGGTGTTTACTGTAGATGTGTCACGCCTAATTTGGCGATAAAATGTCGTATGGCTTTTCGTGCCGGGATATCCCAGGAAAGGTTCGGCTCGCCAGGTGCAGGTCTTTCTATTTGATACCCGTAGGCGACCTGCGCGTCGTGATGAGGATGAAATGATGATGAAGACAACACACGTACCCATCTCCCGTGTCACTGGAATTAACCAATTAAGGTTAAAATCCCCGAACCAGCCAGGAATCGAACCCGGGACCCTCTGAACCGAAGGCCAGTACACTGACCGTTCAGCCAACGAGTCGGACAATTTGACGATGTATCCATGTGACTGCTTCTTCTCCATATCACACGACCACTTGGTAAGTCTATCCTTCTTTGACTTCGTGGTAAGCCTTCCCGTCCGTATCTTCAACTAAGAGACTGACCAACTGTAGCCTCATTCTCTCAATGACCAATGAGTAATGACTCACTGAGTCCTCTACTTCCCGTAGACTCCCGTTGACTTAATGACCGACTGAGGCCTCTGCATCTCGTTCACACTCCAGCCAACTGTCTCCTCTCCTTCCAGTTGAATAATGACTGACGCTACAATATACAGCCACCTTTTATAGACGTTAGGTTGACGCACCTACGTAATCTCCAGAAATAACTATTATCGACTCCCACCTCGCGTCAGATATTGCATTCAATGGTGATATCCCCCGGGGCTCCCTAGGTATCTCAATTACCGTGAGCGCATCGCTAAATGCTCACGATGACGTAGCAATGACGTAGTGATGACTTGGCAGAAACGCCAGAAGTATTGCACAATGTAGCATTGTCATATCCAGATCTGATATACAGCAACTCTTTACTGCACATGTATTTAATGTTAATCTACACACACGTATATATGCATACACTTAACTACAATCACGCAAACGACAAGCATTGCAGAAAAAAATTGAACAAGAATGATAATACAATAATAGTAATCTCACAGATAAAATAATATTAATACGGACATAATAATAATAATAGTAATAATAATAATAATAATAATAATAATAATAATAATAATAATAATAATAATAATAATAATTGTTACGGAGATATCCGTGGTAGGCAGAGGGGAAAGAAGGTGCGGGCTGGAATAGGTCTCAACTACAAAATTAAAGTTAATTTAAAACTTTAACAAAATCAACAAATAACAGAGTATAACAGGTACCAAGTAGCAGATCAACAAATTAAGAAATTACCAATTACAGTTCGTTACAAGATTAGTGCTTCGAGCCCCGGTTTACATTCCTCGAGCTACAAGCTCAACTTTGCCAAGTAACACATTTGATCCCAGGGGTAGAAAACCCCTCCATAAAAGGAACACTTGCTAACACCTTTAAATCACAAGCCTCTCAGAGGCACTATTCAAATACCCGAAAGAAATGATCCGCTCTTAATCATTCAAGCCTATTGAAGGCAACACAATGCTTTAAAATTACTTGCCATTGAGGCGCAATCTACAAGAATTAAACAGGTGTACCTAGTACCCAGCCTACGGGGCCTTAAAGGATAAAAAATAATAGGTTAATTAAACGGCCCAAAATACCAATATAAATGGAGGCGTTGATTGCGCTCATACATGAAACGTTATAAAACCTAAGGGGCACTAGGCCTATTACACAGGGGCTAATCCCAAACTATGGAGGTGACTCGTATACAATTGGAATTTAACCCATTAAGAAGGAATAGAAGAACAGTTACTAAAACGTAGTCACCTCAAATTCAAAATGAAGGGGAGCTCGAGAGGGTAAATCACTCTCTATCCCCGATTTAAAGTTAAAGTTATATGAAGTTTTACAAGGACAGGGAAGGTTTACATGTTTTTAAGTTATCGGTTACATATTAAAGGTTTCGAACCTGCCCCGTGGGTTAAACTACTGAGCTAGCATGGAAAAGAAAGTTGTTAAACGGCCATTACTTTTTTGAACATCTGCTGCCTGAAGAAATAGGCGCTTCCCGCCTCCTGCTGCTAAACCGCGCACTAAGTAAGATGTTGGTGAATTGGAACCGAGACAAGAAAATCAGCAGCTTTATACCCTCGCTGAAAATTCGAGACCTTTCAGGGGTAATTAAGACCCGCCCTCTTAACTTTATTGGATAGCTTAGAGCTACATATCCATATCGAAGAAGACGTACATGATTGGTTGAGAATTAATTAAATAAATTCGGGATTGGCTAAGTTCAAACCTGGCGGAAAGAAAGATTAATATTGCCAACCCAAAAATAAAAGAACAACATTTAGTAAAGACAACAACTTTTGAATGCAAGATTTCTTCAAGAAGGTTCATTCCTTTGCACCAGAGTGCATGATCTTAGTTTTTTTGTAGAGACATCTGGTAGAGAACGTCCACACTTCTTGATCAATGACAAACAAAAACACATCAAAATTCACACAGAGCCATTTTCTGAGAAACTGTTGAGTTAATACAGTTTAAGTCAGGCTTTATTCTGTAGAGGAGTTTCAATTGGCGCAATATTTGAACTAGCGGCTTGGAGGTGTACCGGCCGGTACAGGCCTCCCCCCCCTCCCAAAGGTCCTTCCCTGGGGTGACACAGAAGACGTTTTATAATCAAAGTTATTATCCAAGAAAATTTCCAAGTTGTTTCTGTGGATAAATGTAGGAGAATTTGAAGGGCACATTTGTCGAAAATTTCTTGAGTCATTAGAGGGTTATTTTGGTAGGGGAATTTTGAAGATGTTACCGAAAGGAATATTTCCACAGTGTTTTGCAGTAGATTTATAGACATTATTTAAACACCAGCTTTAGAGTTTCTTTGTTGTAGCAAAATTGCGAAACAAAACCTTACTTCTTGAAAGTAATATTTTTCTAAGTCCACGAAAGGTTGATTGGAGCAAAAATGTAGTAATTGCGGATATGGACTGTCCATGTAGCTTTTGAAGTGCGTTAGCTGCCGGTTGATTTTGACGGCAAGACCTTCCGCCGCTGTCTGTATCCAGTAGAGGCCGTTTCGGACCCCTCAAGTACCCTGAGATACCGCCCTCCCGCATTATGGGAGGGGGAATCCAGCTGCACGCCGCAGATGCGAAGTTGCTTACAGTCTTTGAGTAGCTTGCTGTAGTGCGCCGCACATCAGCCTTTGCCGGGTGGTGTACTCCGGTGCGCCGTACAAAGGTCTCTCTGGAGTGGAGTGGGCCCGTACCCCACCTCAGTGGCGGTACGGCGCCGCACGGCTGCGGGGCGCTGAAACAGTAAAATTTTATCGGGAGGATTGATGCTGGAACAAGTGCTTAAGTGTGAGACTGAGGGGCTAGCGGCGTAGAGACTTTTATATTAAAGCCAATGGTATGGTTTAGCAGGAGACGGGAGCTTGTTAATGGCCGTTTGGCAACCCTGGGGAAAGGTTTTACATAATTCTACAAGGTAGATGGACAAACACAGGGCAGAAGTCCTTAAAAATGAAACCGAAAGATATAACCTTCGTGGTTCTTACAAGAAGTTAAGAATCCAATAAGCAAGTAATTTACACAGGTTTCACCTGAGACAGGTGAACCCTAAAGATTCTCTCAGTGGATGGATTGCTCACTAACAATGTGACCGCTGTAAGAATATCTTAAGTAATGCACGGCCCATGAAATCTGGGGGCAAGCTTGCCCGCGGGAACAAAGATCTTGACCATAACTTGGTCTCCTACCTTTAAATTGGTGGGCCTCCGTCCACGATCATATCTTTCCCAAACCTTTTCATGAGAAATTTTAGGATTGGCCTTAGCCTTCTTCCAAAGATCTTTAATATTATCTGGATCTATCGTCTCAGGTAGAATATCACTAAGAGACCAAAGGTTAGAGAGCGGCTAGTTGGGTGCAAACTTGAACATCAATGAAGCAGGAGTGAATTTGTGAGATTCTTGAACCGTCGAGTTCAAAGCGAAGGCTAACCAATGCAAGGACGTGTCCCACCTAGAATGATCATCATGATGATAGGCAATAAGGGCCGACCTCAGATTACGATTCACCCGTTCAGCAAGAGATGGTTGGGGATAGTAAGCAGAAGTAGTCACATGAGAGATGGACAGATCAAAACAGAATTTACGGAAGGGATTAGAGGTGAAGTCTTTAGCATTGTCAGAAACAATGTATTGACAAGGACCAAAAGAAGCAAAGATGGAATTCAAACAAGAAATAGTCGACTGAGCGGTAGCTAGCTTATTCGGAAATAACCAGGAAAATCTTGTAAAACCATCTACACACACAAGAATGAATTTTTAGGCGTTCCCCAATGGGGAAGGGTCCTACGTAGTCGATGTAAAGACGTTCCATGGGGCGCGACGCTTGGTGAGAAGACAATAAGCCTAGCGTAGTGGACATGGTAGGTTTACTCAGCCAACAGGTTTTACAAGCTTTTACCAATTCACGAATTTCGCCTTCCATACTTTTCCAGATGAACATTTCTTCGGATCTTTTCTCGAGTTTTAAAGATGCCTAAATGCCCCCCTAATGGGGTCTCATGATAGTACTTGAAGATCATGGGCACGAGAACAGCTGGAACCACAACTTTCATCTTCTTATCATGCCCCGACGGGCAACATAGAACACCATTCCTCAATACATAACGGACGACATGTTCCCCAGAAGAAAGGGTTTCCATGATTGGGGCCAGCGTTGGATCTTCACGTTGATATTTTTCAATGTCCCTAAAGAGCATGGGAGCATCAGTTAGAATGGCATTAACCTCAGGTAGTATGGACTCGGGAAGTGAAGAATTGTCTTCCTGTTCAGAGGTCTCTACATCATTAGAAAACATACGGCTTAGTCCATCTGCCACAACATTTTCCGTTCCTCTTATATGCCTAACATCAAATTGGAAGGCAGAAATTCTGATGGCTCAGCGGGCTATGCGAATTGTACGACGCGGCCTAGCTAAGACCCAGCTTAAGGCTTGGTTATCTGTTTCCAAGTCGAACTTGACATGTTCCAGATAGAGGCGGAACCTTTCTAGAGTAAATAAGACTGCTAAACCTTCAAGTTCATAGATGGAATACTTGGATTCTTGGGCCGATAATGTCCTGGAGGCATAGGCGATGGGTCGCCTCCCTAGTTCAGTCTCTTGAAGAAGGACTGCAGCTACCGCTGACGACGACGCCGAATTCTGGCATAGCGAGGACAGGGGCGTTACAAAGAGCTAATTTGAGGTCTTCGAAAGCTGCTTGTTGAGAAGGCCCCCATTCAAATTTGACACCTTTCATACAAAGTAAGTTCAAGTGTGCCGCTCTATTAGCGAATTTAGGAATAAATTTCCTGAATAAATTCACCATACAATGAATCTGGCAATTCCTTTGATGTCCTTAGGAGGTTTGAAATCACGGATGGCCTGTGATCTATAATGATCTACAGCGACACTATCGGGCCACACAATGTGCCCTAGAAATGACATGGAAGGTTTAGCGAAAGCAACTTTGGACAGCTTAACTGTTAACTCTGCCTTACGAAGGCGATAAAGGACCTCTTTCAGATGATCAAGGTGTTCTTCAAAGGTCTCAGAAAATACGACGACATCATCCAGATAATGATATGGGTACTCGAATTTGATGTCGGAGAAGACCCTATCCGGCAGTCTCGTAAGCACAGCTGCTCCTGTGGGGAGCCCGAAAGGCACGCGGTTGTATTCATACAAGTTCCAATCAGTGGCAAACGCTGTCAGATATTTAGATACTTCCGCCAGAGGTATCTGACTGTAAGCCTGATTAAGGTCTAAGATGGTGAAGAATTTAGCCTTTCAAAACCATGAAAAACAAGAGTGAAGGTCTGGATGGGGCACAGATTGTAACACCACCTTCCGATTGAGAGCCCTATAATCAATCACAGGCCTGAAGCCACCTTGGGGTTTCGGGACTAGAAAAATAGGCGAAGAATACGCCGAATTAGAGGGTCGAATAATACCATCCTTTAACATCTGTTCTATGATTTACTTCAAAGCCTTCATTTTGGGTGGGGACAGCCTATAATGTGGAAACCGGACTGGAATCGAATCCGTAACCTCAATCTTGTATTCTATAAGGTCAGTAACACCAAGAGTATCAGAGAAAACATCTGGAAACGACTGACACAACTTACGAATACGCTCAGCCTGGTCCTCAGGTAGATGTCTAAGGTCTAACAACATCTCATCCTGGGTAGGCGAAACAGATGAACATGATACAGAATTACATTTTAGTAAAGGGATTTTGAAATTACAAGCAGATTTGAAAGTGCACGACTTGCTCTGAATGTCTAGCACTAGACCGGTGTGAGATATGAAATCGGCTCCCAATGTAATGGGGAAGACAAGTGCTTAGCCACAAACAGTTTACCTTTCCAACTAAATTTAGAAATACGAATTTTGGCGTGCAGGAAACCTAAAATTTCTAATGGAGGGGAGTTTGCCGAAACGCATTGAACCAACGATGAACAATAATCCGGAAGTTTAGACACAGATTTTAATTTGGAGTACCACTCGTCAGAAATCATGGAACACACACTGCCAGAATCTAATAGCGCTGTTACAGGTTCATTATTCAATTCAATTTTGAGAAATGGAACAGGTGCGGGGTGGATCCGACGCAATCTTAAGACATTATTTGGGACCTTCGAAAGATAAATTAGAGGACTGAGTTTTTCCTGAGATTTCGGCAGTTCTACTGGGGCTGAGCCTCGGAAAGAAGAGTTAGTCGACTCAGCCGAAGCCACTAGTCATTTTTGATTGTTGGTGGAAGTTGCACCCGAAGTTGAGCAAGAGGGAGTGCTATTCGAATTCGGGCAATTTTTGGCAATATGGGAGAAAGCGCCGCATTTAAAACAGCCTTGGGATGACCCTGCTCCATTCCCTGTCCCGCTAGATTTAATTAATGGACACTTGTTCCGAAGATGGTCCGGCGACCCGCAAGCGTAACATTTACGGGGTGTGACAGGTCGGCGAGGTGGAGGCCGAAAATTACTAGGGGATGGAGGGGGTTCTTTCGCGACACGTAAGGTGCCGGCGTATCTAACTCCTTCCGCTGAGACAGCCATAGCCTCCAATTCGGCAAAAGTTTGTGGACGCGACGCAAAGCACAAATATGACCTGTACGAAGGGGAAATGCCTTCCACAATGGCCTGTACAATCTGGTCTTCAGGAAAATGAAGAGAAAATACCCTCGTGTAGAATTTAATGTCTTGGATGAAGTCGGCAAGATTTTCATCCAGCCGCTGTACTCGGTGATAGTACTTCTGAATTAGTGATGACCTAGCTCGAGCCGGAATAAAATTAGCTAACAGATGGGCGTGAAATTCTTCTATAGATGATTGATCAGCAATTGCTCTTACTATTTTGTCATATAGAACAACGATTGAATAGGGATAAATGATCTGCAAAATTTGACACGGAAAAAGAGAGAAAACAAGAGCATGATCCTGAAACTCAACAAAAAATCTTAGAAAAGCAATAACATCACTGGTGGAATTGACGGAGAACTTCGAAATACCTCTGAGCAACATTGCTAAAGGATGGGGCAAACTGCTGAAGCCAGGTGACATAGTAGGTAGAGGCCTAAGTGGCGGAGAATCTGCTTTCAGAAGGTGCATTATTCAACGAGGTATGGCATTCGGATTCATTGTCTAATGGGGCAGAGGTTTGTTGAGCTCCTACAGATTTCCTATTTTTTTCTCCTTTAGAAGGGTCTTCCTCGCTAACTACGTTTACCAAAGTGGGTTGGTCGGTTTTGGGGGTACAGCTCCAGTTAACAATAGGGTAACCTTACTGGACAGTTTAGACAGGTTTCCGAGAAGAGCACTAGCCTCCTTCCCTTGAATGTCATTCAACATTAGGGACAACAGATCGTTAACTGTATTTGAAAAATGGTACAATCTGGCCTGTACTGAGTTGATTTGGGGATGGATCCCCTCCTTCAAAAAAATTAACTACGGATGCAACTCAGTAGTATTGTCAGTGATCGTGGAGAGAAAGTCGTCAATCTTTTTCTCTCCCAAATTTGGGGTGGTAATCGGCAAATCAAGAGAAACTTTAAGCTTACTGATATATGCCGCAACCGTGCCTCCAGATTGATCATTTCTAATTGTTAATTCATAGATTAATTCCTCCTTGCCCAAATAGCCGGGATGGAGGACATCGTGAGGACCGGGCATGATGACAGACACTTTACAAATTTAGAAAAATCTAAAAATTCCAGCGACGTAGAAAATTGTTAGAGTTCGAATCCAAAGCAATGTTTAGCCGTCGAAAGGGGCCAAATTGAGACCATTCAACCACGCTCTGCTACCACTTGTTACGGAGATATCCGTGGTAGGCAGAGGTGAAAGAAGGTGCGGGCTGGAATAGGCCTCAACTACAAAATTAGAGTTAATTTAAAACTTTAACAAAGGTTATATTTTCTTTTCAAAATCAACAAATAACAGAGTAACAAGAAATAACAAGTAACAGATCAAAAAATTACGAAATTACCAATTACAGTTCGTTACAAGATTTGGGATTCGAGCCACGTTTTACATTCCTCGAGCTACAAGCTTAACTTTGCTAAGTCACACGTTTGATCCCAGGGGCAGAAAACCCCTTCATACAAGGAGCACTTTTTCCCCCCTTTACATCACAAGACTCTCAGAGGCACTATTCAAATACCCGAAAGAGCTGACCCGCTCTCAATCATTCAAGCCTATTAAAGGCAACACAATGCTTTAAATTACTTGCCATTGAGGCGCAATCTACAAGAATTAAACAGGGGTACCTCGTACCCAGCCTACGGGGCCTTAAAGAAAAAAAATAATAGGTTACTTAAACGGCCCAAAATACTAATATGAATGGAAGCGTTGCTTGCGCTCATACATGAAACGTTATAAAACCTAAGGGGCACTAGGCCTATTACACAGGGGCTAATCCCAAACTATGGAGGTGACTCGTATACAATTGGAATTTAACCCATTATGACGGAATAGAAGAACAGTTACTAAAACGTAGTCACCTCAAATTCAAAATGAAGGGGAGCTCGAGAGGGTAAATCACTCTCTACCTCCGATTTAAAGTTAAAGTTGTACGAAGTTTTACAAGGACAGGGAAGATTTACATGTTTTTAAGTTATCGGTTACATATTAAAGGTTTCGAACTGCCCCGTGGGTTAAACTACTGAGGTAGCATGGAAAAGAAAGTTGTTAAACGGCCATTTCATTGTTGAACATCTGCTGCCTAAAGAAAGAGGCGCTTCCCGCCTCCTGCTGCTAAGCCGCGCACTAAGTAAGATGTTGGTGAAGTGGCACCGAGACAAGAAAATCAGCAGTATTATACCCTCGCTGAAAATTCGAGACCTTTCAGGGATAATTAAGACCCGCCCTCTTAACTTTATTGGATAGCTTAGAGCTACATATCCATATCGAAGAAGACGTACATGATTGGCTGAGAATTAATTAAATAAATTCGGGATTGGCCAAGTTCAAACCTGGCGGAAAGAAAGATTAATATTGCCAACCCAAAAATAAAAGAACAAAATTTAGTAAAGACAACAACTTTTGAATACAAAATTTCTTCAAGAAGGTTCATTCCTTTGCACCAGAATGCATGATCATAGTTTTTTGTAGAGACATCTGGTAGAGAACGTCCACACTTCTTGATCAATGACAAACATAAACACATCGAAATTCACACAGAGACATCTTCTGAGAAACTGTTGAGTTAATACAATTTTTTTAAGTTCAGGCTTTCTCCTGTAGAGAAGTTTCAATTGGCGCAATATTTGAACTAGCGGCGTGGAGGTGTACCGGCCGGTACAATAATAATAATAATAATAATAATAATAATAATAATAATAATAATAATAATAATAATAATAATAATAATAATAATAATAATAATAATAATGATAATAATAATAATAATAATTGTTACGGAGTTATCCGTGGTAGTTAGAGGTGAAAGAAGGTGCGGGCTGGAATAGGTCACAACTATAAAATTAAAGTTAATTTAAAACTTTAACAAAGGTTATATTTTCTTTTCAAAATCGACAAATAACGAAGTATAACAGGTACCAAGTAGCAGATCAACAAATTAAGAAATTACAATTCGTTACAAGATTTCTTTCGAGCCCCAGGATTAATTTCTGAGCTCTCAGCTCACCACCACAATTGCAAAAGTGCAGAAAAGTGTCTAATTGTGAAACGTATGCCCTTGTCACTCCAAATTTCCAAAACCTTAAAAAGGAATATTCACTGTAATCTCAATAAATGTTAGTACCTCTCCAGTGTGTGGATAAGGTTCATTCCCTGAGTGTTGAGCCAAATAATATGTTCTAACAGCATAATGCTCATCTTCATACTTATGCTATGAAGACTAACTTTGTGTGGTTTCACTACAATGTATTGGCTTCCACAGTTTCTGGATTTATACCAATGGGTCAATCTTAGAATGTCATGAGTAATACATTGCTCCTCATGGTATCCCAGCTCATGCAATATATATGCTGACCGTGTACATTACAGAAGCATGGGAGGAAATAACTCAAAAAGACGTCCGATCTACCAAAAAATCATTCCCTGCAATGTGTGGGCTCTTATGTTGGCCCCATATGCTACCGAAACATGTAATAAAATGAAAATAAATTTCATATTATTATTTCATATGTTATTTGTTAACGGTTGGTAAGAAGGCTTAAACAAATGGTTCCTGTGAATTTGTAATAGTTTATGAATAAGAAAGAGAGCAAGAAATGTGCAGCCATCAACCTACAAGCAACATACGAGAAACCTTATTTACTTTACACTGAATTTCAAATAATTCTGTGTGCGAAAGTCAAATACACAAATTAATAATATCTCTCTGTGAAGTTACGACTCCTTAGCTGAATGATTAGCGTCATGGTCTTAGGTTTAGAGAGCTCCAGGTTTAATTCCAGGCTGAGTTGTTTGTTTTTGCAGGCTCTAGCTAATTCGTCTGCCTCAGGTAAGTTACTGGGTATTAGAGTTTATTACACTGCATTCCTGTTCAAATAAATACATCATACCACATTACCGAACACCACAGGACCACGCAAAGGTGAATATACCCTTCAACATGGGATTGGCGTCAGGACGTTTATCCGGTCAGAAAACATGGCCAAATTCAGATGTGCGACACAATTTACAGCCGTTTGGGTTTGGAAAATGTAGTGGTAGGTGAAGGATATCTTGTTTAGAAGACATCGTCTTGTGAGCCTGTTTATGAAGTCTTAGTACTACTGTACTAAAACGTTTCCATTCCTGCCCTGAAGGGGTAGGTGGGCCTCTTAGACCGTAACACCGTCTCTCTGGCAGGGAGATTTGTTACTGTGAAGGAGATGCATGGAGAAGGTGAGGGCGTTGACGGCCGTGACCTATACTACGAACTGTCCAGGTATCCGCCTTAGAGCAAGAGAGCGAAAACCACGGAAAAACATTCTCAGGACAGCCGACGGCTGGGGCCAGCCGTGGGATCCAGCCCTGTTCTTTCTTCCGAATGCATAGGGGTAGAGCCGCGGTAGAGCCCTGGCCACCCCTCATCTGCTCGGTTGGCCAGTCGGAGTGGAAAGCTGTTGGACCATGGACCAGTCTTGGCCATTCTTGGACCTAGCCCCCTCTGTATCCACTGACACCTTTGATGTCTTCACACTTACGGAAGAAACGGTATGTAATGTGTGCCGAGCACATGCTACTGACCTCAGTAGTAGGTAATCAATCAAATAATTCATACTGATTCCAGACGAACGAATAAAGAATCTCCTGCTTATACTTCATAGCAACTTGCAAGAGAGATTGATATAAACGTTATCAGAATGGCTTCATCTATATAAAATTAAATCCTCCTTCTCTCCACTTCTTATAAATCAACCATCGAAAATTACTCACTACATTTATCTCCAGTTACCCACCCTATGGGGTTCTACAGGAATATGTACCACGATACACCATCAAGTGTACAGTGCAATGGAACAAGGACACTCTTAATAACAATTTGCTGTACTTTGTGTTGTGAGATAAAACCAAATGTTACAATAACTTGCAAAAATTTAAGGACCTACAGGTATATACGTCGGGGTGAAAAGTTCATGTTTTGGAATGCTGTAGTTATTCAGTTTCATCCATTTCATTGGCCTAAAACCGAGGAATTAGACAATAGCTTCATTGAATAGTTCCAGAAGTATGTAATTTCATAAATTTGATGTAATCATTGCAATAAAGACAGTGATGTTCACATTAAAATGCATATTTCCGAATACTTGTTATGTTTACATCTCAAAAGATTTCTTATCAGTAGGCCTACTATTCATGACAAGAAGGGTTCAGCTTACTGAAAATATCAGCTTAAAATTCGGATTCTATTCTGCACGCTGTCATCAATGTAATTCAATACAACTGTAGGGATTTACTCCGAAAATCGTGTAGACAGCACATAAATTACCATGAAGAATTATTTTCTACATAACGGTACCTTACATATTGGTATGAACTAACATGAGTGCCGTTTGCAATACTCTACATCTATGTCTGGCACCAGTAATGGAAAGGCTGATCTGATAAACGCTTTATAAGGAAGTAATCCCTAGATAAATTTGATACTATGACAAAATTAGCATGGAAGCAGGACAAAGGATGTAATACACGAGAGTGTACTAGGAAAAATTCTAACATTTCTGATGATATACATACGATTTCATATTACACCCCCAAAGGATTTAACTCTCCAGTGTCCTTGCCAGGTGAGGACGCAATTCTTGACGTTGGAAACGTTGAACTTCCATGAGAGTGTCAGGGTATTTGTTCTAATCATCTTCACGAATCGTTCATCCTCGATTTTTTATATGTATGATTTATGTTCAAAAGTAACCAACGAAGACATTGTGACCTGGTAACCTAAATATTTCCTTGTCGTAATGCGAAATGTATCAGGAAATTCAATAGAAGATATTATCACCGGGACGTAAATAGCTCTTTTTATATTGTTACGAATAAAACTCCATCGACTTCATTACTCTAATTTATTCCAGGATGACCTAATAAATGCACACACGCACACGCACACACATACATATATATGTATAAACACACACAATTATAACCAGCTGACCAGCTGTGAATGGCCACACTTACTAATATTACTAGTCTATTCACAAGACCCTCTTCCTTACGCACAGTAGGAGGCCGAGCCCGCTCGTCCACCTACGGACGCTCAATCCTCACTTTTCCTTCCCCCAGTCCAGTCTACCAACTCTTACAGCAGCTGTGTGTAGACCACTGGATTTGAAAACAGCACCACCTGCTACACAACTTCGACTCCACACACAGTCCAGTACTTTACAGAGCCACATGCAGCGAGCAACTAAACAACTCAATAGTATTCAACAGCAGGGCGATACTTACAACAGCGAACATTAACACCGGTCCACTTATCCAAGTAACTCACAGGTAAGGCGGCCGCCGAGAACAATACACGGAAAGGCCGACTCCACCCTACGTGCCGGCTGAGAGATTCCAGTTTGCCTGAGACACCAACCACTTCCTGGAAGTACTGAAAGTGGCTACCACGTGGCTGGCACGTAACAATATTTTGCAAATATAAGATATAAAATAATTTTGTGTAACTTTATTTCACAATACAAATTATGATGTCTATTACCGGATTTGTACCTAACTCTGAGGTTTTTGTTTGGATACGTGAGTTATAATTATCCCACTTTAAGTCATAACAAAACTTCCCTTTAAAATTCATTCTTAAAAATGTATAGTCATAATTTTCTCTGTTATAACACCTGTACTTGTCCTAAAGACTAGATCGCCGTTTGAATATTAAGTGGAAATATTGCTCTGAAAATTTCATTTGTACCTTTTCTCATGAAATCTCACGTATGTGGATGAGTTCTGTCCCTAATTTCCAAAATGTTAAAAGGTTCCGCGCCCCCCATTACATTTAGTATTCTAGCAGAGGAATTTCTGTACTTATTCGAGACATAGTTTTCTATTTCCTTAATACTTGCCTGCACAAACCTGGTACATTTAATGAATGCCGATATTCTGAAAAAAAAGGCACAATACGAAAGCGTCGATATTCTGTGTGTATTTTCATAAAGGGAAATGGATTCACGTAGCCTGGACACAATGGCCTTGCTCTTTGATGTGTTGATATTAAAATCCCTTTGTAGTAAGTAATCACTTTATCATAAATATCCACTTTCAATGTTAACAGACCTACACTACACTCGCTGCACTACACCACACTACACTGATAGTGGGTATTTAATTTCAGAAAATACTACAAAAATTAGCAATATGATAATTAAATGTACTGATACAGAACATAATTCATACATTACACCGAGTGGAACATATAAACTGGAATACTGTATTAGGCTCTGCGTTGATTGTACTTGTATAAAATTTTCAATCAATATTACTATTATATACTACTTTTAAGAATAATACACACTTTACGTTCTGCCCGAAGGCATATGGTATATTATAATGAATTTAGAATATGTTTTATTACCCGGGTAAACTCGATATACAAGTTCACTCACAAAATACAGAGAAGGAAGATCTGTGTCTTTCAGTCAGCTGTCTATGCTAGGATGAGTGAGAATGGTAAACAGGCTACAGTTGATATATTAGGGCCATGTAATAAGTGGGATCGTGAATGCTAACCAACGATAGTAAGTGTACGCCGTGTTAGATGACACTAAGTATTATAAGTACTAACAACTAACTCTTAATTCTTATTCATTTGGAATGCGGAGATGTTCAGTATTCTCTCAAGAAATGTGTGGAATGATTACACCATTCACAATTTGTTTTAAGACTGTGTTTTAATATTCGAAATAAATGGTAAACAGCCTGAAATAATGTTATAAAATGAAATATGAAATGGTTAAGTGTTAATGGAATAATAATAAGGTAATAATAATCATATTATGGACTTATGCTGAGACACTAGAATGATAGGATGTGCCCCAGTTTATTTCATGCGAGATACGAAGGCTACTGTTGGCATATTACAATGGGTCGGATCTTCGTACCTCATTTTCAGCATCGTTGTGAATAACTAGTGAGTAACTTGCAGCGGCGGGCTGAGTGGCTCAGACGGTTGAGGCGCTGGCCTTCTGACCCCAACTTGGCAGGTTCGATCCTGGCTCATTCCGGTGGTATGTGGAGGTGCTCAGATACGTCAGCCTCGTGTCGGTAGATTTACTGGCACGAAAAATACCTCCAGTGGGACTAAATTCCGGCACCTCGGCGTCTCCGAAAATCGTGAAAGAGTAGTTAGTAGGACGTTAAGCCAATAACATTATTATTATTAGTAATTTGCAGCAGTTATGTGCGGTGAGGTGTGAATATCTGCTCAAGATATATGTTTAGAACTAGTGGTAGTTAGGATCAACACTATATTTCAAGTAGATTTAACATCGTGGTATACCTTGATAATCGACCGAGTAAGTGACCACACAGCATTTCCGTCACAAGTTAACGAATTACAGTGTGAATTAGAAGTTATAAGATCATAAGATTATCTAACATTTGATTTAATTCAAACCAAACCAAACCCCATGGCACCACACCCCTTGAAGGTTCTTGGCCTACCAAGCGACCGCTGTTCAGCCCGAAGGCCTGCAGATGACGAGGTGTCGTGTGGTCAGCACAACGAATTCTCTCGGCCGTTATTCTTGGCTTTCGAGACCGGGGCCGCTATCTCACCGTTAGGTAGCTCCTCAATTCTAAACACGTAGGCTTAGTGGACATCGAACCCGCCCTCAGGTACAGGTAATAATCCCTGACCTGGCCGGGAATCCAACCCGGGGCCTCCGGGTGAGAGGCAGGCACGCTAGACCTACACCACGGGGCCGGCTTTTGATTTAATTACATTTCATTATTATTATTATTATTATTATTATTATTATTATTATTATTATTATTATTATTATTATTATTATTATTATTATTATTATTATTATTATTATTATTATTATTATTATTATTATTATTATTATTTCGGGGTTTTTGAGGATCACAGAGGGATAAAAAGTGCCTGGTGTAAACGGGTGGGCAGGGAATTAGCTACAGCAGAACTTAACACTACAAATTTTGAAATTTTATTTCCTTCCTTTTTTCCAGTTTAAAATTTAATAAATAGAAAATCTTAATAAATAACAAAAAATATGAATGAGCTCGTCAGCTCTAGCAATAACAAGGACTTAAAAGTCCGAAAATGAGGTACAACATTTACAATTGTTAATGGTTTGGTTGATTCACATAGGAAAGAGCGTTATTGCTCTTGTCTGGTAAAATATTTTACAAAAAACGTATTTCCTTATTACGCTCTTAAGTTCCACTTGACAACCTGTCGGTTGCCCTCCATAAACTATTTACACCACGTTGCCCCGATGTGAGCTTATCTATTTATCATCAGCCTATAACTAACTGTTCCTAAAGGGAACTAACACTAGAAACAATTACTGACTAAACAGGGGCATGAATGCCAATATTAAATGACATTAATGTAACAAGAAATGTTTGAACATGACTGGCCATAGATAACGGGCTAGCAGGAAAAAACCCTTGCCCTCCTTACAGAAATAAAAAAAAACCTAAGTGGGCTTTTTGCCCAATCACACAGAGGCTAAACCTATTGTACACCGGGGTGAATAAGTAAGAAATATTAAAGCAAAATATTATTAAAGAAATTTAGAGGTTTTGACAAACTGTAGTTACCCCTTGTCAAGTTTAATGGGTACAAACAGAGGGTATTCACTCTTTTTTCCCTTACATTACATATTTCCCATTAGGGAATCAGAGAGACTCCTCAGACTTGTCGAAAATTATACATTTAAACCAAAAAATGTAGAAATTTACATAAATAAAAAAGGTTGAAGTCGTCCCCTCAAACTATGCACAGGAGCCATCGTATAGCTATGAAAATTCTCACATTACCTTGAGCTGCTGGGACTTCATAACGCCTCCCGAGCCCCCGCCTCCTGGTTCACGTCAATACACCCTCCTCACACTGGAGAAAATCAGACTATACGGCCATAAAGCACCCAGATTTTATAGTATATTAAAGGGGAAGATTCCAGAATTCTTTACTGATAGGATGGATTCTAGTACACACCCACAATTTTAATTGGCTAGAGAAAATATTTACAAGTTTCTGATCGGTTGATTACTACTGAAGAAGGACAAGGTGAAATGTTGACAACTTTTATATATAAACAGAACTATCCTCAAAACTAAGTTTTGCCAACTGCAAAAATAAACATTCCTCATTAAAATAATTACAGTTCATCCCACTAGAGGGTGCAATTAAAGTGATGATTGAGACATCTAAGAGTTGAATACCAAAGTACCTTTTAGTATACCAGTTCAGATTTGTTTACATAGATGGCGTTATAGAAGGCGCGCAATGTAACTGGCTGAGAAAGGTGTACCCCCGGTACAATTATTATTATTATTTATTATTATTATTATTATTATTATTATTATTATTATTGTTGTTGTTGTTGTTGTTGTTGTTCTTGTTATTATTATTTGACTGATCCGGATAAATGTGTAAAAAACTTGTACCATATTTGTAGAATATTTGTCTCTATTACGTCGTTGTGTGTCCACTTCTACTACTTTTTTATTAAGTTACTTAAGAGACACTTTAATCCTGAGGTCTTTTCGTTACTTCTAATTGTGGCATTTACATTAAATTACAGTGGAGTGAAGTATAAGAGGAATATAAACGATTTCGTTAGTTTAAACTGAATAGTTAAATTTTGTAATACAGACCAGTGTCTTTGAAGTACCTGATAATCTGTTTGCGCAGTGAAGAAGATGAGAGTGCCTCCATAATCTCCTTAGGTATACCGTGGTACTGGCGCCATTCGTCGTACATTGAATAGTCTGAAATTATGTGCTGCATACTCAACACACTACTGCATGTTGTGCTGAAGGAAGGCTGCTTCTTCTCAAGGAGGTAGCTGTGACTTATCTTGGAGTGGCCGATTCGTATTCTAGATATTAGGACCTGATATTGGCTGTGAAGGTTGTGAAGATAATGTTGCACTGTAGATTCCGTTGTTTCTTCATGGAGTTTACCGTTTGGAGATTGAAGCCATTTTATCTTCCACTGTTGGTATCATTTATTTTTAGTATAAGTAATAATGTCGAAGTGAGGGGTAGCTCAGGTTAGATCGCCTAATGGGAGGTATGCAGTGTCTTTAGCAGCCTGATCAGAAGATGCATTGCCTTAAATACCTCTGTGTGAGGGTACCCATACAAGGATGACTTGTTTGCCTTCTTTCATTGTGTTGTTAAACAACATTTGTATTTCTTGTACAAAGATGTGTTTCGATGATGATCTTTCTATTGCGTTTAATGCACTGTTTTAATACGAATAATCATGAAGGAGTTATTGCAGGTGTTGGTTTTCAAATTGTGTAGCATAGCTTGCTTAATTGTGTACAGCTCGTTAGAGAAGAGTGTATAGTAGTCAGGCAATCGGTATAGCATGGTACGTTCAGGATATATAATCCCACATCCCGTTCTTTCCTCACATTTTGATCCATCAGTATAGATTGCAATGTGCCTTGGGTATTTATTACAAATTTCAAGACATTAAGTTAACTGTTAGAAGAGTCATAGTCCATGGTGGAACATTAAGAGAATGGTCTGAGAGGAGTAATGGATTGATATACAGATTTAATTCTTCAAGGAACTTAGCTATTCTGACATTGTTTGAGAAGGGGAAAATCTCTTTCATATTTTGTGAGTAGCTTTATGTTGCTGCCATTGAGCAAACGTTAATTCATAATTGCTCAAATTATATAACCTGAAGGCGAGTACTGGCCGATGTAAGGATTTCTCTTAGAACCGCGCGTAAAGGAAAAAATGATATGGCATATGGTTTTTAGTGCCGGGAGTGTCCGAGGACAAGTTCGGCTCGTCAGTTGCAGTGGCTTTACATAAGATAAGTCTTTACTTTTATGTTCACTAATAGGTACAGAATTATCTTTCAGATTATTTTCTTTATTTTGAATCTTGTGTACATATCATTTACAATCGGCAGGGCAGAAAGAATATTCGGAATACGAGATTGATATTATATCTATATAAATAAAATTGTAGAGGTCCGCTGTCTGTAATTTCTTCTGTTTTGGCAATTTTTCAGATATTTATCCGTTTTAGGTCAACTCAAGACCGAATCGGTGGTTTTTACGTTTCGTGTCTGTTTGTTTGTCTGTTTGTCTGTTTGTCTGTCTGTCTGTTTGTCTGTTTGTCTGTTCCACCATCACGTCGAAACGGCTGGATAGATCTCAACCAAACTTCATATTTAGGGTATACTCATCCCGGGGAAGGTTTCGATATGCATATCGTTTTAAAATCTTTGAATACACGGGGGGTTTATAGGAAAACCAGAATGGTTTTTCCACCATCACGTCGAAACGGCTGGATAGATCTCAACCAAACTTCATATTTAGAGTATACTCATCCCGGGAAAGGTTTCGATATGCATATCATTTTAAAATCTTTGAATACACGGGGGATTATAAGAAAACCAGAATGGTTTTTCCACCATCACGTCGAAACGGCTGGATAGATCACAACCAAACTTCATATTTGGAGTACACTCATCCCGGGAAGGTTTCGATATGCATATCATTTTAAAATCTTTGAATAGACGGGGGGTTTATAGGAAAACCTGAATGGTTTTTCCACCATCACTTCGAAACGACTGGATAGATCTCAACGAAACTTCATATTTAGAGTATACTCATCCCGGGGAAGGATGTGATATGCATATTATTTTAAAATCCTTGAATAGACGGGGGGTTTATAGGAAAACCAGAATGGTTTTCCTCCATTTTCTCTTATACTATTGATTTTCTGTAAACTTAGTTTACCGTACGTGAAACGTCTCTTCATTATAAACAACTTTCGTTATGTTCATAATTTACCTTACTCTTCACATGACGGAGAAATTTACAATTTTCCGCTGGTATCATGCTCTGCATTGAGTGACCGACAGACCGACAACGAACCTACAGGTTACCATGGCAACGTCTCTGACTGCATGCCAGCAGGGAAGTAACGTATTGCCATTTTCCTCATCATGCTTTTAAATTCGTGGTTGTTCCTTGGGTAGAAGGCAAGAGAGGCGTCAATCGGCCTATCTGCGGGATATTGGCGGAATATCGTTGGATGTTATAACAGCCCTCGAATAGATTAAGTAATAACACCATTAGTCATCTTCTTATTATTTGTTTACCTAAGAACCACTGGACCTAAATTTCGCCTCTGTTACCGCTTTATTATATCCATAACTCACACTAGCATAATTTATTGAGGGGCATTTGATTTTCCAATACATTCACTTGGCATTTACATATTTGTCGTTATCCGGCTGTCCTCAGTTATAATCCATTTTCTATTACTTTCAACTTTCTTAACTGTATTATTTTCTCCCTTAATTACGCCGTATGTACTACTGGATGTATTTCTACCAAGACTCACATTTAGAATACACCTGTCCTTGATAGGTTTTGGGCAAATATTGTTTCTAAATCTCTGAACTGACTGGGGGTTTATACGAAACCGAAACAGTGATTTTGCACTTCCACAAAATATACACAACCAACGTTAATTTAAATCTACCTACCTTGGTAGAAATTAATTTCTAAACCTTTTTCCTCATGTGCATCATTTCGATACGAGGATTAATAAGGGAGATATCATTAACGGACCGTTTTTCTGTACAAGTCCCATCGGACTTAACTCACGAGCGGGTGCGTGTAAAGCGTATTCCTTACAACTTGAAAACTACTGAAGACATTCGAACCAAACTTTTTATTTAGCATCCACCTGTCCAAAGGTAGGTTTTAAACTTAAATAACATTTCATGTTCCGGAATGGACTGGCGGTTTATAGGGAACCGAAATGGTTATTTTACTCTTCCACAATATATACAGAACAAGACCAACCTGACGAAATCGACCAAACGTGATAGAATTCCACCTCTAAACCCTTTTTTTCATATGCATTTTTTCGTCAGTAGGATTAATAAGGGAGATATCATGAATGGTCACTTTTGCATGTTAAGTCCAGCGCACATAGCCCGAAGGGTGTTTTACATGGAGCAGATTCCTTATCTATATAAATCAAATCGTAACGACTGTGTGCCTCTACACTGACTATTTTGGCGAAATTTTCGTACAGCTTTCCGTTTAAGGGGTTATAATGATCATCTCCATAATTTTTGGTTTAGTTTCCTGAAAGTCCTAATTTTTACCCGCCTCGCCCAAAATCCAGATTGTGGCATAATCTGCCAGAAGAAAAAGAAGATAATTGAAATTTGACAAAATTATACGTTTTAGCCTGTAACGAACGGAAAACATCCTAGATTATTACATTTTTCACTTTTTATCCCCGAAGAATATCGAAATATGCAGGCAATTTTAATGATGGTGCAGACCTTCGGAAATTCCTATCACATAACGGATTGCACAATCTCCGTTCAATTTGGAATGGTCTACAACCTTGGTCTTATGACTTTTTGCCGTATCTGTATCCCTTTTACGCTTGATTTTTCTCTATTAATCGATGTTAAGTCAGTTTGGAATTTTCACAAGCATAATTCATACTTTCGATTACTTATATGAAATACAGAATCATCAAACTCTTCACGAAAATTGGCCCACCCAGTAGCCATCTGTGAGCCAAATTCTATGTATGTAGCTGTCACATAATTATCCGAAAAGTAATGTAATGTGAGATAATCTTACAAAAACGTTACCCTGTTCCACGTTTCTAACTCAATCTGACCCTAGAATAGATGACATATCATAGGACCAGCCATTTAGGGCACTAAATCCGGCGTGTCTTATAGTATAATTCTTTGTCGATATGACGTACGTTTAGTAGCAGTTAATCTGTAAATGAAGGTCTTCAATATTGTAAACACGCATATACTTTCGTATGTCGATCTATATATATTCACTGATGTCGATTTGTAGCGATCGAGAAAGGGTGGGTCTGCTAATGTAATGAGTACTCCCCACACCGACTTTGACTGGCTGTATGAAAGGGCCCTTCTCCAACTCCTGTGTAACTGTCATTAGTAAGGAAGGTCTACAATTGTAATGAATAGTTCGCTTCTCGATTTGACTTGCAGAAGGCAAGTGAGCATGCAGTTTTGTGTAAAACTTCCCTACCCGATTGTGCTTGGCAGAAGGCAAGGGTGCCCGCCATTATAAACAAATGTTCTCATCTAAAATGTGACTGGCATTAGGCATAGTGGCCTGCTATTTTGATGGAAACTCACCAACTTGGTGTGACTGGCAGTAAGCTGGCTGGCAGTAGGAAAATCGGCCTGACATTATAATGATAACGGCACAACTCAATTTTTAATGGTGGTAGGGAATTTGCCTGCCATTATAAGAAAATCTCCTCGACTGTAATCTGTTTGGGAGTAGGAAATGGGGCCTGCCATTGTAACGAACACTCCCAACTTGATTGTGACCGCGCAGTAGGCAATGGGGCCTCCAATTATAATGTAAACTTCCCAACTCGATTGTGAATGGCAGTAGACAAGTGAGCCTGCCGTTATATCACAAATCCGTACGTAACAAACACTTTACATTGGAAACAACGTATGGGGACATCCCCATGCTCTTTCTCGGATAACGCTAAGAGACATGCAATTTTAAAACAATCTTATTTACTGCATGTACACTGTTTACTTCGATATTCGAATACAATGTTGAACACCGTAGCGAAGCACGGGTACATTTGCTAGTCTTCAAATAAATCAAGGTAGGACATAGTATATCTACACCTAACAATTTCAAGCCACATTTAATGTTGACCATGAATCTACATCTCACTTATTTGAATTTCTGGATGTTATTCAGTAATATTAACTTCAGTGTTAAACTGTATTTACACTATTATTCCTGAGTAGAGGGTAATAATTATAATTCTATTCTATTTCAAGGTATTCCGCGGATTTAGCAGATTTGTACGGTAACCTTTAGGTTGCAGGAGAATCGACAGATATGTCGACGAGTTATTGAATCTACGTATTTTTGAAGGTTTACGAGTATTGAATCTACGTGTTTATGAGTCTACGAGCTACTGAATTGACGTGTTATTTTTAAGTTACGTGTTATGTTGCATTGATATTTCATGAGATGTATTTGTTGAATATAGTCTTCGAGTATAGAAATGAATACACGGCTTGTAGAATGAAATAAGAAATGTAATAGAATATAGCAATCTTCGATATTAATCAATGAATATTAAAAGCCGTATGCCGAGTTCTGCTCTTGTTATTTATTATAGATGTATTTCCACGAGAACCTGACCACCAGCAATAGTACTGTAATATTATGTTTGTGCATGAGATTTTATTTCAGCCTTTCGTCGAGGAGTAATCTAGAACTGATCCAGTGTGGCCATATTGTATTGCGGGATGTACATTATGTATTCTAGTATGATGCCACATTCTTCTCATTTTGTCATTATGTTGAGATGATTCATTCTCTACTTGATGGTACCACATTTTTTAAGTTCTTCGAAACGATCTTTAATCTCACATTATTCATATCTGCATTGAATTGTAGGTAACGGAATAATTATTTGAATTTTCGTGAAGTGCTATGTGGCAGTATTTTGTAAATTTAGCTGTAACTACAAAGACGCACACACGCGATGCTGTCAATTGTGTACGCTGCATTATTTACAAATGATATGCACATTGTACTCACATGATCCTTGCACCAATGAACTGCCATCTTGAAGAAGAATAAGAAGAAGAACAAGAAGACTGCGATATTCGCATGTCAACCAACTACCAACACAACAAAATCACAATATAAGTTCACATGCTTGACTAACGCCTTTCACAACCAACTCTCGCCAAGAACTCAACTCCTACTCCCAAGACTACCTCTTTATATACATTGCCTGGCCAGGCTTCTAGAAAAGTATGACACAACATGTTTTCTCGTAATTTCTAGAGTCTCCAATAACCTATTGACCGGGCGAGTTGGCCGTGCGCGTAGAGGCGCGCGGCTGTGAGCTTGCATCCGGGAGATAGTAGGTTCGAATCCCACTATCGGCAGCCCTGAAAATGGTTTTCCGTGGTTTCCCATTTTCACACCAGGCAAATGCTGGGGCTGTACCTTAATTAAGGCCACGGCCGCTTCCTTCCAAATCCTAGGCCTTTCCTATCCCATCGTCGCCATAAGACATATCTGTGTCGGAGCGACGTAAAGCCCCTAGCAAAAAAAAAATACCTATTGAGCCATATCATTATACGCCTCAATTTATTCATTAGAATACTGTGGCATATTTGTATTTAACGCGTCATAGAGTCGCAGGGAATGAAGGCGGAAACCATTGATTGCCGTGCCATAGGCCATGAAAAGCCAGTATTGATCCGGAAGGAACGGATTCCTTGAGTGTGAACCGAGCAGCAAGCCTTGATTTTATTCATGTAGAACCCTACTATAGCATCAAGCCCAACCGCTGTAACCTGGAGGGGAGGAAATTTAAACATGGGGAACCACAGAACAATTGTCACAGGTTGACAAACCTTGTTTTCGTAGGGCTGGAATCATTTGAATTTAAATCAATATATTCGCCACTAAGATAAGTCCACAGATCTGAATGGATGTATAATTAAGAACAGAATTATCTTATGCCAGGAGTCGATAATAGTATTTACTTGTGCTCAATTGAGAGAAGTGCGCATTTACTGGCGAGGCCATTGAAATTTGCTAGGACATTACAAAGAAGGACTCTCTGTTAAACGGGACTTAACCTTAAGAGCGGGATATTTTCAAAACTATATAAGCTTGCTGGCAGAGAAAAGCGTTTTCAGTTACTCATTTGTACTCATTCTGAATCGCAGTGGCAGTTGTCCCATTCTCATTTAGAATGCAGTTGTTCGGCCTGCACGTATGCACTCTTTGTGCGTTAAAGAAACTTACAAATTCACAGCGTTTTGTGAACCTCAGTAACCAGGGAAAGTTCTCACTTGAATGTTTATTCACTACTAGCAAGATACCCGTGCTTCGCTACGGTATTATACTGAAATTTATAAATGAATGCTTATTTTTTAAGATATGTAATCCGCCGAAATTCGCGATCTGACTGGTTTTCTAATAGATTACGGTAAGTTTCCTCCCATTTATCAATATTTCTTTCCAACAATCGATTTCGTTCTTCCCGGGCTAGGTCTAGGTATTCCACCCGGTCAGTTGGGTCCCTAAATCTTTGCCATCTTTTCCTATAAGCATTTTTAATATGGATCAAATCCTTCAGGAGATCCGGAGTGGTGTCGTCTTGGGTGCCTCTGTGGCACTGAACCCGCGGTCGGACTGCATTCTTAGTCTTTACCCGTCCAGGACCCGTTTGAAGCGCGGTCCGCACATTTGACGACGGTCCAGAGAATTATTATTATCATAATAATAATAATAATAATAATAATAATAATAATATAATAATTATATAATTATAATAATAATAATAATAATAATAATAATAATAATAATAATAATAATAATAATAATAATAATAATAATTATATAATTATATTATTATTATTATTATTATTATTATTATTATTATTAGATGCTCTGGACCCCACAGCAAGATGCAAGACCGCTACTTGGCGGTAAATTATATCTGCTGCCATTGTCATTGTTGACAATGTGACCAGCACCATTGTCGCTTGTAGGCAAGTATGCGGTTTTTCTGGCGATACGAATGACATATTTCCGTACATTATTGACCTTATTATGGAGGTGAACAATTTGACGGTCAATCTCATTCCTATCGTTTATTTCAAATGTGTTTAAATTTTTATTTATATGCCAGGAGAATCTACTGTAATCGAAGAACGTTCTCCGAAGAAAAATATGGCTGTTGAAAACGAACCCCAGGGAAGATTAAAAATTATCGGTTTATGATCAGAATAAGTACATCGAAAATCTACAGCCTGTTTCCAGTCATTCGACAGGGTCAGGAATGGAATGAATAAAGCCCCATCTAGCGGCGACAATAGGAATTATGCCGGCTGCCGAAGTACTCCTCTGGGGCAATGATCGATGAATGACAAATGAAATGAAATATTGGACAGTGTTGCTGGAATGAATGATGACGGGGAAAACCGGAGTATCCGGAGAAAACCCTGTCCCGCATCCGTTTTGTC
This sequence comes from Anabrus simplex, assembly GCF_040414725.1. Taxonomy (NCBI): domain Eukaryota; kingdom Metazoa; phylum Arthropoda; class Insecta; order Orthoptera; family Tettigoniidae; genus Anabrus; species Anabrus simplex. The sequence goes on along the minus strand of NC_090266.1, from coordinate 579,605,576 downwards.
CAGCACAAATGTCACATGCAGTGACCGGGATTTGAACCACGCAACCCAGCTGTGAGAGGCCGGCGCGCTGCCGCCTGGGCAACGGAGGCTCCTTATAAGTACATTATGAACAGTAAAATCAATTGGTCTAACCTCCTTTTACACTCCAAGGCCGTTAAGTATATTTACACAGCCCCCTCGAAGAAAATTAATAGAAGGTGTGTTTCTTTATGTTTAAAGGAGATTCCAAACACCAATGTTCACGTCTATTACCTTCAGTTTTGAGATATAAGTATCCCCATAAAAAATCACTTTTTTCACTTCCTTTCACACTCCTCCCTCCTAAGTGAATTTACCGGCACAAAATACGTGTTTATTTAATAGTAAAGGATCTTTTAAATACCAATTATCACGACTCTAAGTTCTTCGGTTTTTGATTTATGTGTCCGCATGAAAGGAATTCAACTCCTTTTAACTCCCGCCCCGCAAGATGGTTTCCCCCCCAAAACGCGTTATTCTTTGTTTTTAAAGGAGATCCAAATACGAATTTTCACGTCTGTAACAACTTTAGTTTTTATTAGATGCATGTATTCTCATACAATGAAGTCAATTAATTTTTCAATTCTTTCACCCCGCCCTCCCTTCAGTGGATTTTCCGAGGTCTTTCTTTTCTTTTAAAGCAGATTCAAAATATCAAATTTCACATCTGTAAAATCTTCATTTTTGAGATATCAGTAGCCTAATTAAAAGAATTCAACACCATCTACAGTCACTTTTACCGCCCCCATTCCACCCATGTGGTATTTCCGAAAACTAAAAATACACGTTTCTTGATATTAATAGAGATAAAAAATACCATTTTTCACTTCTGTACCTTGTTAAGTTTTTTGAGATATAATGTAGAAATTCTCATTTTGAAATTTCACCCCTTTTTAGTTCCCCTTAAGTGGAGTTTCCAAAAACAAATCACCAATGTTCCTTTACATTTACAGGAGATTCCAAACACCCAATTTTTACGTCTGTAATATTTTACGTTTCTCAGATATTCTGTAGATATATTCTTTCAAACAATTCACCCCACTTTGTCACTCCTGTTTTACCGCCATTAATTGGAGTTTCCAAAAAAAAAAATACGTGCTTCTTTATTTTTAAAGGAGATCCCGTATACAAATTTTCAGTTTTGTAATATCTTCAGTTTCTGAAATATATGTATCCTCTATAAGGCATTCAACCCATTTTTCACCCTCTTACACCCCTCCTATTGGCATTTACAGAAAACAGAAAATACGTGTTCCTTAATTCTTAAAGGAGATTCTAAATGGCAATTTTTACATCTGTAAACTTTTAAAATTTTAAGATGTAGGCACACTCATTTTAAAAATTCACCCCCTGTTCAACCCCCCCTCCCCCCATTAATTGGATTTTCCAAAAACAAAAAATACGTGTTTCTTTATTTTTAAAGGAGATCCCAAACACCAATTTTCAGGTCTGTAATATCTTCAGGTTCTGAAATATAAGTAGCCTCATTAAAGACATTCAACCCATTTTTCATCCATTTCCACCCTTCCAATTGGAATTTTCCGGAAACAAAAAAAATACGTGTCTCTTTATTTTAAAAAGATATTCTAAATACCAATTTCTACACCTATAAACTTTAAAAGTTTTGAGATATAGATACACTCATTTTAAAAATTCACCCCCCTTTCACCCCCCATTAATTGGATTTTCCAAAACAAAAAAATACGTGTATTTGTAAAGGAGATCCCAAACACCAATTTTCAGGTCTGTAATATCTTCAGTTTCTGATATATAAGTATCCTCATTAAAGGCATTCAACCATTTTTTAACTCTTTTTCACCCCTGCTAATGGGATTTTCCGAAAACAAAAAATACGTGCTTCTTTATTTTTAATGAAGATTCTGAATATCAATTTTTACATCTGTAAACTTTAAAAGTTTTGAGATATACATGCACTCATTTTTAAAATTCATCCCCTTTTTTACCCTCCCATTAATTGGATTTTAAAAAAAATACGTGTTTTGTTTATTTTTAAAGGAGATCCCAAACACCAATTTTCAGGTCTGTAATAACCTCAGTTTCTGAGAAATAAGTATCCTCATTAAAGGCATTCAACCCATTTTTCACCCCTTTTCACCCCTCCTATTTGGATTTTCCGAAAACAAAAAATACGTTTTTCTTTATTTTTAATGAAGATTCTAAGTAAGAATTTTTTACATCTGTAAACTTTAAATGTTTTGAGATATAGATGCACACATTTAGAAATTCACCCCCCTTTTTACCCTCCCATTAATTGGATATTCCAAAAACAAAAAAATACGTGTTTCTTTATTTTTAAAAGAGATAAAAAGTACCAATTTTCAGGTCTGTAATATCTTTAGTTTCTGAGAGATAAGTATTCTCATTAAAGGCATTCAACCCATTTTTCACCCCTTTTCTCTTCTCCTATTGGGATTTTCCGACAACAAAAAATACATGTTCCTTTATTTATAATGAAGATTCTAAATACCGATTTTTACATCTGTAAACTTTAAAAGTTTTGAGATATAGATGCACTCATTTTAAAAATTCTCCCCCCCTTTTCACCCTCCCATGAATTGGATTTTCCAAAAACAAAAAATACGTGTTTCTTTATTTTTAAAAGAGATCATAAGTACCAATTTGCAGGTCTGTAATATCTTCGGTTTCTGAGATAAAAATACCGGTATCCTGATTAAAGGCATTCAACCCCTTTTTCACCGTTTTCACCCCTCCTATTGGGATTTTCTGAAAACAAAAAAAATACGTGTTTCCTTATTTTTAAAGAACATTCTAAATACCAATTTTTACGTCTGTAAACTTTTAAAGTTTTGAGATATAGATGCACTCATTTTAAAATATCACCCCCCTTTTACCCCCTTACCGATGGAATATCCAAAAATCCTACCTTAGCGAGCACCTACATCTTAATATGAACATATCCCCAAAATTTCATTCCTTTATGTCCAGTAGTTTTGGCTCGGCGATGATGAATCAGTCAGTCAGTCAGTCAGTCAGTCAGTCAGTCAGTCAGGACAAGTTATTTTATATATATAGATAAAGATTCTAAATACCAATTTTTACATCTGTAAACTTTAAAAGTTTTGATATATAGATGCACACATTTTAAAAATTCACCCCCTTTTCACCCTCCCATTAATTGGATTTTCCAACAACAAAAAATACGTGTTTCTTTATTTTTAAAAGAGATCAAAAATACCAATTTTCAGGTCTATAATATCTTCAGTTTCTGAGATATAAGTACGGATATCCTGATTAAATGTATTCAACCCCTTTTTCACCCTTTTTCACCCCTCCTATTGGAATTTTCTGAAAACAAAATTACATGTTTCCTTATTTATAAAGAAGATTCTAAATACCAATTTTTTCATCTGTAAACTTTTAAAGTTTGGAGATATAGACACACTCATTTGAAAATGTCATCCCCCTTTTCACCCCCTTAGCGACGGAATATCCGAAAATCCTCTCTTAGCGAGCCCCTACATCTTAATACAAACATATCCCCAAAATTTCATTTCTTTATGTCCAGTTGTCTTGGCTCGGCGATGATGAATCCGTCAGTCAGTCAGTCAGTCAGTCAGTCAGTCAGTCAGTCAGTCAGTCAGTCAGTCAGTCAGTCAGTCAGTCAGTCAGTCAGTCAGTCAGTCAGTCAGGACAAGTTATTTTATATATATAGATCATGAAACGCCAAGTGCGGCATGGCAATTCACAAACTAACAACATCCCTATTCATTTGTGAGTGTTGTAAGACTATTATTCGATCGCTGTGAGTTAGCTCACGAGGACTAATAACACTATCCAGTACCATAAAATATTTTAAACGCGTTCGCGGATCGCGATGGTAACATGTGCGTACCGTACAGATATTACCGCTGAGAAAGACTGATTTTAACCGGGCTAGTTTATAAATTAGTGACGCACAAAATCAGGAATAATATTTATGCATAGGCTATAGTCAATGATACAGTAGTCTATCACTAAGGTAGAAATCTTGTGTACGATCACGCCAAACGGTAAAACAGATGTTCTGAAATATATCACCATTCCAGTCTATTCCAGAAACAAGCAGACGACAACCATGGCGATACCAGGACTCGAAGCGAGGACCTTCAAGCCCATGATGATTGCAGTTGCTACGGGCTAAGCATCCATGACACAGCGGTCATGTGATTCGTCGCTGATGGAGATATGGCTCCAAGAGTGATATTTCGAGCACTAGTATAGCGTTTTTCATGTCAATTACTTGTAGATGAAATGTAAGGCAGTGCGGTACTTGTTTTGCTTAGTAAGATAAAATATGTTCAGGGCTTCAATGCATGTTCAAGCCCCGGGCTAAGTGTTTATATATTAATTAAATGGGAACCAAGGGCAAAATAGGTTAGTTATAAGCGTGTTTTTCTCTGTTTTACATAAGGTTTTATTCACGTATGAGTTGATTCTGATGGAGATGTTGGGTAAGATCTTCACAGTATCGAAGTGGCTGCACGCCGCCGGTGTCGCGAGAATTTACAGAATAGATTATAGAGAGCATTAGATCAGTATGTTTTTCTACGGATGAAGTATGAATTTTTCAGCTGCAAGGAGTGTACGGTAGAGATATATTCACCGCTGAATACAGAAGAGGGTCTTCAACTTTTAGGGCAGGCAAATTCAGGAATGTAAAAGGGTCTCGAAGCAAGGATATATTGTGTGAGAGGCTAGATTTGCCGTGAGATGTTGACGGGGTTGAAGATATGAAAGAAAGGCGTTCGAGCCGTAGTGTTTACTGGGAGCACAGTTTTATGCGATAATAAGCCACCTGTGATTATGCACGAGAATGTATTGGCTGTGCGTTAAATTTTTGTCAGAGAGAATTCACTGCCAGTGTGCAGATAAGGAGTCTGCCAAGTCCCGACCACTTGTTAAAGCTCCCAGGTAGAATTCCCCAAGTCTGCTGTGCCTGTGAGCCCTGTACGGGTGAAAGTATTTGTGCGAGAGATTCAGCTAGTTCCACGAACTACTGTCTACCTGCCCCAGTTATTTAAATGCTTGTTGCTCGACAGCTGATCCCCAAGGCGGTGTGGGAAATGATGGTCGTGCTGTATCTTGTTGAGACACTTACTAACATGGCGGCCGGTGCAGTGTGAGTGATCTCTGTTTCATCCTGCGAAAGCACCAAGAACAACCACATATAGGTATTAACTCTGTCACTGAAAACATATGTGCAGTGTTCTAGTTGAAATATATCACTAAAACATAAAACTTAAAGAAGTCAATAAAAATAACTGTCTTTGAAGGTCAACTGAGTGACTTCCAAGGTCGCCTAGCAGCAGCGGCCATCATTGCTGGCGACACTACTACCAAACCATGACAAGAAATACTGAGCCTGGCTGCCGACGTTGAAATCTTCAAGGATCAAGTGACAACTGAAATTGCCTTACTAAGGACTAAGATATCTACGATGGACGAGACTCTATCCCGTCCTGAAGAAATGATTGATAATTTGGCTCAGTATAGCCGTCGTAACTGCCTCCTACAGCATGGTATTGCCGAGGAACCTTATGAAGATGTGTATAAAAATGTACGGACTTCATCAGGGATAAGCTACAAATGGACATCTCACTAGGAGACATTGACCGCTGACACAGGCTTGGTGAGCGGAAACGTACAACAGCTGAAGCCGTAGTGACTGGTTGATGGCAGATCATCGTGAAATTCCTTAGGTTTCAAGATCGTAACCGGGTTTGGAGAGTTAAAAACTTCTCAAAAGATCTACATTTTTAATAACTGAATCGCTGACGAGTATCCGCAAACAGATTCTGAACAGAACTAGGGATATCCTAGGGCATAACTGGGTATGGAGAGGCGAAGGGCGCATAGTAGTGTTACTAAATAATGGAAGAAACTAATATATTAGTACTGTAGGTGGCTTGAACAGAGCTCCAAACTCAGCAGGTTTAAAAGTGAATTAAGGTTAAGTTTTAAAATGTTCGGTAGTTCTCATGTGGATTTATTTGTGTGTGTGCCTGAGTGTGTGTGAATTGAGTCACCGAATGTACCTGGGAAATTCTCGGTTAATGTTTCTTTATTTATGCATGATAACCAAAGACTAATGAGCCTGTGCTTGTAGCAGATGACGAATTCCTGCATGTCATTGACCCGGACGTATTCCAAGACAATGACAACCCTCTTTCACAATCACCAGTAGCTCTCACACCCCAACCTGAGCCAACAGGAATCCTTTTGCAACGTGTCTTGTCGCAGTTTCCTAGAACCCTGCAATGTGGCCACATTAACTTGTTATCACTTTTAAGTCACTTTGACGAAGTCCGTTCTATAATTACTGATGCATGTATGCATTTAATCGGTTTGAGTGAAAGTTGTTTGACTAACAGTATCAGTTTCGCGCATGTAAAAATAGATGGGAATATTTATACAGACATGACCGCGCAGGTAAACTCGGCGGTGGTGTGTCAGTGCAATGTAGAGACGACATTAAGAGCACAGTAATCTGTAAATCTTCTCCCGATGTCACCCCGCATAATGAATATCTGTTTCTTGAGGCGATTGTCAACCACCAGAATTCGCCACACAAGGTAATATAGACGCACTTGAAGCGGATCTGATGAAACTTATACCAGGTTACGAACACATCATATTCCTCCGTGATTTTAACATAAATCTCCTGACTCAGACTAGTGACTCGGACCGAATTCGCAAAACTGTTCATTTCAATGGACATGACCATCTTACCATTAGACGCAACTAATCACGTACATACACGTAACAGTTCAACCCACACTCTAATTGACTACTTAGTGACAAATAATCCCCATAAGCTTATCAAGCATGGGCAAATCTCTGCCCCTGGTATCTCTACACACGATCTTACTTATATGTGCTACTCACTGCGAGTGCCGAAATGTAAAGCTATGTATATAACCTACAGAGAAAAATATCGGCTTAACTCAATTACAATACGCATATAATTTGCCTTGGGACGACATACAACAATTGCATGACGTGAACTTGAAAGTGCATCGATTTAACTCCTTATTGTTAGGACCTTATGAGAAGTATGCTCCCGTTCTGCAGGCAAGGGTTACTCGCTCTCCTGCTCCATGGTTAACAACTGAGATAAAGGCAACAATGGCACGTCGTGATGCTTTGTTTCGCCGGTACTGAACAAACAAAAGGGCAAGCGGATTTCGAATAATACTGTCGTTTACGGAACAAAACGGAGCAATTAATTAGAAACAGTAAATTTAAACATATCCGAAATCAAACCATAAATATCAATACAGTTAATGCGTGGAATCAGTTACGTTCAACTGGAATAGGAAAAATTAAAGAACCTCATATTCCAGCCATATCGCTCGACACACTTATGTCTCATTTCACTTGTAAACAAATTACATAAACTCAACCCCAATCCGAAATCCCGTCACACGAAGATGACAATTACTTGAATATTGATCCGAAATTCTCATTGCGAAACTGTCAATATAAAAGAAGTAAAATTACATTAAATCTCAAGCGAAAGGAGCAGATCATATTCCAATAGGCTTCATAAAAAATGTAATCGGCGCAGTATTACCGATAATTACTCATATCTTCAAAAACTGTATAAATTCAGGAACGTTTTCAGACATTTGGAAAGATGCTCTAGTGATTGCAATATTAAAGAACGCCTAATCAAATTATCCATCAGAATACCGCCCTATATCTGTACTCCCTCCGCTTGCGAAAGCCCTTGAAGGACTAATACACGGGGAACTAACTGAATATCTCACAAATCATTCACTAGTAGACCCGTTGCAATCTGGCTTCAGGAAGGGCCACAGTACGACGACAGCACTTCTTCGGGTAACAGATGATATCAAGCTTGCTATGGATAAACGACAGGTGACGGTACACACGCTTCTTGATTTTAGCAGTGCATTTCATACAGTTAACATACAACTCTTCCTTTCAAAATTGCGCTCCCTTGGCGTCGACCGGAGTGCGCTCAATTTCTTTATATCGTTCCTCACAAATCGTCGTCACTGTGTCTCAGTAAATGATGGGCTATCAGATTATCTGGCGTGCCTCAAGGATCTGTGCTAGAACCTTTATTATTCATCCTGCATATCAATGATACTTCATCCCCACTTGTCAACTTTAAATACCATATGTATGCTGATGACTTAGAGGTATGTTACCATACTAGTGTAGATAGTATATGCGAAGCGATCCAAAATAAGAATACAGACCTACAACGACTCAAAACATATGCCAGAAACAGTGCCTTACTCATCAACCCACGAAAGACCCAAAGCATAATACTTGGACACAAAAAATTACTATGTACTCTAAATATTAATCACAATCCTCCTCCAATTACCGTTGATGTTACCGACGTGCCATACTCCAAGGTAGTTACAAACCTTGGGGTCTCCTTAAATGAGACTCTGACCTGGAATGAGGTTATAACTAATGTGTGCAGAAAAGTACATACATCCCTTTATCCTTTGAAGCATCATAAAAATGTTCTCCCAGGGAACCTTAAATTAATACTCATATAAAATCTACTATTTCCAATCTTTGACTACTGTGACAGTATATTGATTAACCTAACCTGTGAACAACCAGCAAAACTACGACCTGTATATCACTTTTGCATTCGATATGCCTTCCAGCTCCGACATGATGCTCATATAAAACCATACTAAAAATGTTGGGATGGTTATGCTTAAATGACCGTAGAAAACCCACCAAATGACCCTCGTCTACCAGTTGCTTTTTTCAAACAGCCGCGACTATCTATAGTCCAATTTTAGGCTTCTTTTCACATTCCACGAAATTAACACTCGCTCCGGATCACTACTTGAAATAACACCGCATGTAACAAATACCTACAGCCATTCAATCCTGGTCTCTGCTTCGAGGTTATGGAATACAATCCCGGAATATAATAAAAAGTCTTGCTCGGCTAGGATATTTAAAACAGCCCACCGTAAATACCTCCAGAATACATACAGTTGATACGAATGAATGTAACAGTGAATGACGTATGAATGCAATAAAAAATTACATACTAGATTTAAGTATCTTCGTCGGTCCCATTAACCTTCGTACTCCTCTCATTTAAGGCTATAGACTGTTCCTAGAAATAGATTACATAGTAAAATCGATTTTAGTATACTCATATTGTAAAATACTAACATTCTGTTAATTTATTTCAGCCTTATATTTGAATAAGTTTTCTTTCGAACTAGTTAGTAGATATATTCTTTAGGTATTAACTTGATACCTTTTTGTTATTACCCACTCTCTGATTATCGTATATTTTTCATCAATAGTAATGTTAATTAATTGTGTTATTGTTATTCCTTATCTGACTTACTTAACTCAATAACTGTAACTAATTACAATTATATTTTAAATTAATACTGTAAAAATTAAACAAATTGTATGTGGTTAAGTGTAAAAGAGGGCCAAGAGCCCTAAATTTGCCACTTAATAAATAAATAAATAAATAAATAAATAAATAAATAAATAAATAAATAAATAAATAAATAAATAAATAAATAAATAAATAAATAAATAAATCTTCGGAGCCTGCATATGTCGGAATCGAAACCCGACGCCTCTATCAACTTCAGTGCATGTTTCTTAATGCTATTTGTTCGGAGCGTCGACCTATAGAGATCTTTTGCCCCTAGATAGATAAAGCCTTTATTTTCTGTGGCGAAGTTAGGGCTCTTGGCCCTTTCTTACACTTAACCACACACATATTATTATTATTCCATACAATGACATTGATTAACTTAAAATACCAAGAACTACTTGCACCATGTGATATGAACCTGCGTGTAATTGGAATGGAGGAAGTGTAGAGTGTTTAATGTGAGGAAAGGAACGTTAAGGACGACACAAACACCCAGTCCCCACGCCAGTGCATAATTGTGTATTTTATTTTGCATATGGGTTTTTGTATGTGTACCTTGTGTTGTTTATTATTGCCCTATGTATTGATTGTTTGTCGTGTGAGGATGTCCCTTGTAGTGTAACGGGGATATACTGTACTAGCCCGATGGCTAATTTGAGGGAAGCCAAGTTTTGACCTGATTCTTTGCACATGGGCACGGACCCATATGATTAGATTCTGTGTTATTTTGGAAGGGTAAATTAGGCTCATTCTGAACATGTACTTTTATACGTTATTGTCCGAGTATTCGGAATATATATATGGCAGACCAATTACTAGTGTGTCGAGTATCATTTTCGCAACTAATGGACGGTTTTAGATCAAGCCTATGAGAAAATGACCTGGGGATTTAACGAACCAGTCAAACAATCCAAATAATGTAACACGGTCCAATTTCCACGGAAATTTCTGTAATCGTAATATTCGGGTCGTTACCCGTATTCTTTTGTATAAACCATTGCTAACGTGTCAATTATATAAATCTGCATCTCACTTTTACTGATCAATAATTGTACGTTCGATTTTACGTTTATTTAGTTTGCCGTTTTGATTAGTATGAGCTCTATTCATGTTTCCTTAGATTAATAAATCTATCTTACACGAACACTTGCATTATCATTCAGTAATGTTATATAAATATATTTCCTGTTCACAGGCCTATATGTTTGGTATAATTTAATAATTAGAGAGTTTTGTTGCCCACTTCCGGACGTACCACGCGTTTTTACCCCGAGCTGGGCCAAATTTGTGACAGGATAAGGTGCACAATTTACAAAGAGATCGAATGTTCTGTAACTCTCTAGTGACAAAGATACAAAGTACGATGTTCTGGACTATTACCCTGTCTTGCAAAACATTACATATTTACAGAAAGTTACTTCATATTTACAGGTAATAATAAATGCTACACTATTAATTATGTTTTCTTACATTAAATAAACTCTTACTAATATACATACAGCAGACGTGTCGTGACATAACCTCACACGTTTTGTTACACGAGATGCAAATGACAAACGATATGACCACGATTTATACCAAATAAAGTCCGTACATAACTATGAAGTTAATAATAATAATAATAATAATAATAATAATAATAATAATAATAATAATAATAATAATAATAATAATAATATATGATATAATATACAACATACATAATTATATTATATTATATTATATTTTATTATTATTATTATTATTATTATTATTACACCTACTAATCGAACTCGATATTTCCACTATTTATCCACGGGTTAAGAGAATTGTTTCCAGGTTATACTACTCCATTACACTTGCATCACTTTCAGGCACTAATTATATTTATATACTTGTTTATCATTAGATGTACTAAAATCATAACTAAAAACATTAGAACTAACCGTCATTTGAAAGAGGAAATGGTTACACAAATCAGGGAGTACACAAATTTCTCCAAATTTCACCTGCATTATCATATATCTTAAACGTCAATACCACGGTAAGAATAATACAAGAAGCAAAGTATAACCCAAGTATGATAGTTTTCAGTATATATTAGCCAGTAGACCTACACTTTTATTATCGTAATAAATGCTGTTAAATATACTAATTTCAACACCATGCAACGACAATATCTCAAGATCAGGGAGAATGCATGAAGAACCACACCTTGGAGAGGAAACTGGTCACTTAGGCTACTATAACTAAAGAAAAATAACCCATGCGGAGGATTTTGTCACGTATTTTCGGTCAGTGTAATCTCAAAATACAACTTCGTACAGAATTCCTAATAACGGGGCAAGTAGCTCAGCAACATTGCACATCGATGAAATAACGCAAAAAGAATTTCACAAGGCATTAAAAAATTAAAACATAAATTATCTGCAAGTCGAGGTCAAATAAATTTCTATGTGATGGAAGGGTCCATGAAAATTTTCCGATGCCCACTACAATTTCTGCTAATCTAGCCATCTAAACGGAAATATTTCCTTTCGCCAGGAAGTCAACTCGGGCACCTTCCATTCAGAAATACGGCCATCATTTATTAGAAAAACACTACTCCTTGTTTGTATATTATCAGCGGTTGTGGAAGTGTTTGAAGTTATGTTGTATGATAAAAACATTGCCCACATGAGACTAATCAATTGAAACATCAACATGGGTTCGTACCTCAGAGATCCAACGTAACAAATCTAATTTCAGTCAAAATATTTTCGCTCGGCTGGACGCTGGGGAGCAAGTGGATGCCATTGTTACACATTTTGAAAATTGCTTCCTTTGGTGTAGTACCGAAAGCTTCCGTGGCTCAGACGGCAGCGCGCCAGCCTCTTACCCCTTGGGTTCCGTGGTTCAAATCCCGGTCACTCCATGCGAGATTTGTGCTGGACAAAGCGGAGGCGGGAGAGGTTTCTCTCCGGGTACTTAAATTTTCCCTGTCATATTTCATACCAACACTCTCCAATATCATTTCACCTGTCATTCAGTGCCCCAGAGGAGTGCGAAAGGCATCGGCAGCCGGCACAATTCATATCTTCGCTACTGCACGGGGCTTCATTCATTGCAATCCTGACCCGGTCGAATGACTGGAAACAGGCTGTGGAGTTTTATAGTTTAGTACAGCACATCCGAACTCGTGTGCTAAACAAACTTAATTTCTCAAGAGCGTTGTGCAGATTTTGCAGTATTTACCTCTCCAATTAAGTTACAAACAATACGTTCACCATCTTGGAAACTATTTATTGGAATATGAAGGCAATTAAGAATTCCAGAATTTCATACCTCAGACCTTCATCATTGACCTCACTGAAAGTGATAAAAATATCAAATACTCCTATACGCTGACGTCATCAAAATAGGCCGAGCAATTTCTTTAAAACATCACTGCTACCTGCACCAGAAGGATCCAGATTATATTTTCATATCGAACCAAGTAAAAAACTAACATGTAATTTTTCGAGATGCGCATCGATCCCATTCCCTAGGAAGAAGAGCAGAATTACCTCTTTGTACAACGTGGGAATGAACATGCTGCAGGAAGTGACTGAAGTTAACGACAGTAGTATCGGTGGGGGGTTCGGCAGCCACCGCCCCCCACACGCTCTCGGAAGAGGCTTCCACCTCATTGACTGCGCTGGCTATGACTGCATGTTAAACCTTACATCCGCTGTCTTAGAGGGACTTAACCTAACTTTTTAAGCACAAGACAGCAAGCCTAACCTCATGGAGGAGCCTAATCTCAGTTTTACAGCCGGATGCTCTTCCTGACGCATAAGAGAGCGAGCTTAACCTTACAGACGATATTTTGGAGGGACCTAACCTAACTTTTTACGCGCAAGACAGCAAGCCTAAACTCATGGCAAGTTCTAACCTCAGTTTTACGGGCGGATGTCCTTCCTGACGCCAAAGAGAGCGAGCTTAACCTTACATACACAATCTTAGAGGGGCTTAACCTAACTTTTTACGAGCAAGACAGCAAGCGTAACCTTTATGGAAGAGCCTAACCTTAGTTTTACGGCCGTGTACCCTTCCTGACGCGTAAAAGAGTGAGCTTAACCTTAGAGACGCGTATCAAGGAATGGCATAACCTTACTTTTTACACACACAAGACAGCAAACCTAACCTCATGGAAGGGTCTAACCTCAGTTTTAAGGCCGGATGCCCTTCCTGACGCTATCATGAGTGGTAGGGCAATGGGTATTCTCGGGATGTTATTTGAGTAGTAGAGCAATGGAGATTAGCATAAGAGAGCACACATAACTTCATGGAGGAGAATAACCTCAGTTTTACTGCCGGATGCCCTTCCCGACGCCAAATGCACAAGATGGCGGCTATACACAGCTCCTTATGAGATGTCATGTCCGACTCGTTGGCTGAATGGTCAGCGTACTGGCCTTCGGTTCAGAGGGTCCCGGGTTCGATTCCCGGCCGACTCGGGGATTTTAACCTTCATTGGTTAATTCCAATGGCCCGGGGGCTGGGTGTTTGTGCTGTCCCCAACATCCCTGCAACTCACAGACCATACACAACACTATCTTCCAACATAATAACACGCTGTTACCTACACATGGCAGATGCCGCCCACCCTCATCGGAGTGTCTGCCTTGCAATTGCTGCACTCGGCTAGAAATAGCTACACGAAATTAAATTAATTATGAGATGTCATAGGGGCGCTTGCGCAAGATGGCAGCCACAAGATGGCTGCTATACATAGGCCCTTATGAGAATCCCTAGGGACGCTTGCGCAAGATGGCGGCAATCTAATTCTACAAGATGGGGGCTATACACAGCAACTTATGAGACGGTTTAAGGGCACTTGCGCAAGATGGCTGCTATACATAGGCTCTTATGAGACATCCTAGGGACGCTTGCGCAAGATGGCGGCTATCTACTTCTACAAGATGGCGGCTACAAATAGCTTCTTGTAAGACGGCCTAGGTGTGCTCACAGAAGATGGCTTCTATACATAAGCCCTTATGAGACCCCCTAGGAACGCTTGTGCAAGATGGCGGCTATACGCAGGCTCTTATGAAGAAAGCTAGCTAGAGGCTACTGCACAAGATGGCGGCTGCTGTTACGAAGACTCTTATGCATGCGGTGGAGGGCAATTTGAAATTTTACATGCTCTTCAAAACCACTTGATTTTTATCAGCAGCCATATTTAATCAACGCAGCATCGTGCTGCCATCTTTAGCTACTACCTTAGGTACGTGGTAGGGGGCAATTTGAAAAATGAAACGTGCTTTCTTGACAGCGGCCATCATTAATCAACAGAGCATCGTGCTGCCATCTTCAGCTACTACCTTTGAAATGTGGTGGCGGGCAATTAAAAAATCCACGTGCTTTTTTGACAGTTGTTAGCCGCTATCTTTAACTACATGCACATGGATTACTGCTATGTTGGTACGGAATTTAACAGGACAAGCAAACAAGCTGCGCTTCTTACGATCATAGTTATAAAGCAAGCTGCCCTTCTCAACATAATATTAACTTAGTTTTTAAACTATGATGCTGTTAGAAATAGCGGCTATGGGCGTGTACACAAGATGGCGGCTATACACAGCTCCTTATGAGACGCCCTAGCGACGCTTTCGCAAGTTGGCGGATATCTAATTCTATAAGATGGGGCTATACATGGGCTGTTATGAGTCGACATAGGGGCGATTGCGCAAAATGGCGTCTATACACAGGCTCTTAAGGAGAAATCTAGCTTAGAGGATACTGCACAAAATGGTGGCTGCTCTTATGAAGAAAGCTAACTTAGAGGCTACGACACAAGATGGCGGCTATACATATGCTGTTATGGCCTTCTCCTCTGTCAAGGCATATCTCTATCGAACAAGTTTCAACATGCATCGCGAAAGCTAGAGTGAGCACGTGCTATTAACCTGCAGTGATGACGTCATTATAGTTGTGCATGTTTTGACTTGATCGTTTTCCCAAGAATGAGTAGTTGTAAGGAGGCAAAGGAATACAATTACTACAACATTTTGAATTCAATGTAACATTTATTTACAATGTACTACAATAATGTTCTTTTTGCTGCTGACAAGGTTGCTATGCTTCTTAACAAGGTTTTGCGAAGAGGTAGCATGCTTCCGAAATTGTAATGCCTTCTGCAACATTCAAATTGAACAAGACATTTAGAAATATATTATACTAATTATGTTATGCTTCACAAAAAAAATGCACTTCTTACCTTGTTGTTATTCATGCGATTTATCCCTTTTCTGAATAATCGTTATCGGGTACTGGAGAAAGATCACCCATACACTGTGTACAGTGTTCAATCCTCAGATTTGGTCCATTCCAATCATCATCACCAATTTTTCCTCGATGCTTGTAATGATGGTGACAGGTTTTGTATGCAGCTACATCGATTGACATCTTACTGCGTAGAGGAAGGAAGTCCCAAAAATCATGTACGTAAGGAGCACCATACGTAGACAAAAATCCTGTAGGTAAGTATTGAAACAGATATTTTGGCATCTCATCTGAGGTTCTATGTTTATAGAACTTCTTAACAGCCACACTTACTCGTGTAAGATAAATAAGATGTTGCGTATGAGCATGTGAAATTGACATGCTGTATGTCTTTATCCGACAAGACAAAACATGTTGACTATTAAACAGAAAACATTTATCGCTACTGTGCTTTATCGAGACAAGTTACAATTATCATATACTAGAATTGATTGTAGAACAAGACGAAACACGTTGGCTATTAGTGTTCAGAGCAGAAAAACTTATAACGCAAAACATTAAATGATTAATCCATCTGTTGATGCAGTTGCACTCTTATGCAATCAATGCGCAGACATAAAATTATAAATGTTGTACATCTCCATCTGACATACTTCTTCTTAATCACTGGAGATAAAATAATTACGACATAGCGAAGGATACCGTTGTCCTAAGGAGATGGATTTTTGTAGGAATCGAACCCATGCAACAGAAAAAAATCTGTATAGATAACGAACGCTGAAGGATGAACGGACTCTTCCTCCTCCTTACCGCACCTTCCTCGTAGGGCTAAAGGGCTAATAGGCTAACAGGCTATAGGGCTAATCGGTTAAAGTGCTAATGGGCTGAAGGTCTAATAGGCTAAAGGGCTAATGGGCTATGGTACCTCTCCTCTCTCTATCCGTGCTTGAGACCGGCTCTACATATAAGGCGGAGTTAACACAATAAGGAAGGGAGAATGTTGGAAAATAATCTATACGAATATAGCTACTCGATCGATTATATACGACAGAAGGATGACTTAAGTGAGGGTAAGCTCTGGGATTGTAGGAAGGTGTTTAGACTGTTGTACTGTTGAGACAGAGCTATTACTTAATAGTACCCACACGAAGTAATTCTTGCTCTATTTCAGGAATATCTACTTTGTGCTCTGTGTAACAAGCATCTTAATGAGCTCTTATGCAGTTGCAAACGTTTTACGGGTACGTTGGGGTCTTTACAGTTTATCATGTCTACATAGGGTAACAAAGGATTGTTGTGAACTTTGAGCCTATATGCAGACAGTTGATGTGTAGGGACTTGTTTTGATGTAATACGTGCTTCAACAGTAGTGTTTCCAGGTACAAACTTAACTTGTTTCGATAGCAATGAATCGGTTAAATGTTCTTCTTCTACATCTTGCCTCTCTTGTTGAGATGTTTGCAGTGCGACAGAACAAGTAGCAGGCTTAGAAAATGAAGTAAAGTCATCAAGCTCTAATGGCAATGAAACATTGGGATATTCTTTTCCTTCTGCTTCTGCTTTTCCTTTACTACTGTTTTGATCATCATCATTATCCTTACTATCATAATCATGATCGTGCCTCTCTTTATCTTGAAGTTTGTGCTTAGTAACAGAAGTTGTAGCAGGCCTAGACAAGAAGGGAGAATCAAAAATCTTTCGCAGAGGTATACTTTTTAAAAAATAGATCAGTTTCCGTTTGACTACGTTTGAGCTCTTTGTATTTTCTTCTCGATGAAGCTACATTACACGCGGCTTCGTGACGTTGAGCGTTGTATGCACTTTTGAACTCTCTTCTACAATGTGTGCATTAAAAAATTCCCCTGCTTGATAGCTCATGACGTCTCTTGTGATAGCTTCAGGAAAATGCTTTTCCACACTCTTTGCAAATATACCTAGAAAAAGGTTTTTCCATGACGGATTTTATCTTCTGCTAACATATTCTTCTTTAACTCTACTAGACACTTAAGTTTGTGCACCTAGGCCATGCTATGATAGCAACAAACACACACACACACTTGCGAACGTTGTACATTCTAGCGGAAGAAATTTAGTACGATAGTCGATGCATACATCATCGATAGGTAATTTGTACACGCTTTTAAACATCGCCATTCTTACCGCCGCTATGTTCACAAGATTGTTAAACATAGCTATTCTTTGTGCTTTAAGTTCCTGCACGTAGGTTATGCTAAGATAGCAGCACATACACATGCGATTGTTGCACACCCTAGCGGAAGAATTTTAGTATGATAGTTGATGCATGCAAAATCGGTGGGTGAGGCGTACATGCTTTTCAACACCGCTCTTCTTACTGATGCTATATTCACAAGATTTTTAAACATGGCTATTCTTAATGCGGCTCTTAAGGCCGTAGAACGCGGAATTAAAAATCGACGTGCTTTTTGACAAGTTCTAAACACGTGGGAGTGGACTTTGAACTTAGCGTGTTAACGTAGCATACCACGTGACCGTGACGTCATGACCACGTGCTCGTGTTTGTAAACAAAGCCACGTGCTTTTTTACAGCTGTCATCTTGATGGAACTTAACCTCACTTTAAAGGACAATAGAGCATCGCTAACATCACTGCTGCTATCTTCACGGGGTTAAACCTCACTGTTGCTACCTTGGTGATACGCTTTTGTGTTAGTTTACTGTTAATCGATAAGCTGTTCGCATCATCGAAGTAGAGAGTAACAAGTGTCAAGTTGATTTAAAGAAGAACATGTTAGCAGAAGTTAAAGTTCGTCATAGCAAAACCTATTTCTGGGTATATTTGCAAAGAGTGGTGAAAAGCATTTTCCCGAAGCTATCACAAGAGACGTCATGAGATATCATGTACGACAATTTTTTCCATGCAAACAATGTAGAAGAGAGTTCAAGAACGCATACAACTATCAACGTCATGAAGCCGCGAGTAATGAAGATTCAACGAGAAGAAAATACAAAGAGCTCAACCGTAGTCAAGCAAACACTGATTTATTTTCAAAAAGTACACCTCTGCGAGATATTTTTAATTATGCCTCGTTGTCTAGGCCTGATACAAGTTCTGTTACTAAGCACAAACATCAAGATAAAGAGAGGGAAGGTCATGATTATGATAGTAAGGATTATGATGATGATGAAATGAAATGTCGTATGGCTTTTAGTGCCGGGATATCCCAGGACGGGTTCGGCTCGCCAGGTGCAGGTCTTTCTATTTGACTCCCGTATA
Organism: Anabrus simplex; assembly: GCF_040414725.1. Taxonomy (NCBI): domain Eukaryota; kingdom Metazoa; phylum Arthropoda; class Insecta; order Orthoptera; family Tettigoniidae; genus Anabrus; species Anabrus simplex. The sequence goes on along the minus strand of NC_090266.1, from coordinate 579,586,651 downwards.
CGACCTGCGCATCGTGATGAGGACGAAATGATGATGAAGACAACACATACACCCAGCCCCCGGGCCATTGGAATTAACCAATTAAGGTTAAAATCCCCGACACGGCCGGGAATCGAACCCGGGACCCTCTGAAACGAAGGCCAGGACGCTGACCGTTCAGCCAACGAGTCGGACATGATGATGATCAAAACACTAGTAAAGGAGAAGTAGAAGAAGGAGAAAAGATGACCTCAATGTTTAATTGCCATTAGAGCCTGATTATTTTACTTCACTTTCTAAGCCTGCTACACGTTCTGTCGCACTGCAAACATCTCAATAAGAGATGAAAGATGAAGAAGAAGAAGAACATTTAACCGCTTCATTGCTATCGAAACAAGTTAAGTTTGTACCTGGGAACACTACTGCTAAAGCACGCATTACATCAAAACAAGTCCCTACACATCAACTGTCTGCATATAGGCTCAAAGTTCACAACAAGCCTCTGTTACCCTATGTAGACATGATAAACTGTAAAGACCACAACGTACTCGTAAAACGTTTGCAACGGCTAAGAGCCTATCAAGATGCTGGTTACACCGAGTACAAAGCAAATATTATTTTTTTAAATAGAGCAACAATTACGTCATGTAGGTATTATTAAGTAATAGCTCTGTCTCAACAGTACAACAGTCTAAACACCTTCCTACAATCCCAGCGCTTACCCTCACCTAAGTCATCCTTCTGTAGTATATAGTCGATCGAGTAGCTATGTTCTGATATATCATTTTCCAACTGTCTCCCTTCCTTAGGGTGTTAAATCCACCTCTAGATGTACAGCCGGTCTCAAGCACGGATAAAGAGAGGAGAAGCACCCTAGCCCATTAGCCCTTTAGCCTATTAGCCCTTTAGCCCATTAGCCTTTTAGACGTTCATCCATATTGGCAATTAGTCCTTTATCCTATTAGCCTATTAGCCCTTTCCCCCTACGACAAAGGTGCGGTAAGGAGGAGGAAGAGTCCTTTCATCCTTTGGCTTCCGAAATCTATACAAAAAATTTGGTGTTGCATGGGTTCGAATCTCGTAAAAATCCATCTCCTTAGGAGAAAGGTATCCTCTGATATGTAGTAATTATTTTACCTGCTGTGATTAAGAAGAAGTATGTCGGAAGAAGATATACAACATTTGCAATTCTACGTATGCTCATTGATTGCATAAGACTGCGAATGTATCAACAGAGAGATTAATCTTGTAAAGGTTTGAATTATAAGTTTTCTATTCTGAACACTAATAGCCAACGTGTTTCGTCTTGTTCTACAATCAATTCTAGTATACGATAATTGTCACTTGTCTCGATAAAGCACAGTAGCGATAAAAGTTTTCTGTTTAATAGTCAACATGTTTTGTCTTGTCGGACAAAGACATACAGCATGTCAATTTCGCATGCTCATACAAAATATCTTATTTAACTCACAAGAGTTAGTAAGGCTGTTAAGATGTTCTATAAACATAGAACCTTATCTCAGATGCCGAAACATCTAATTCAATGTTTACTACCAGGATTATTATCTATGTACGCTGCCCCTTACGAACATGACTTTTGGGACATCCTTCCTCTACACAGTAAGATGTCAATCGATGCGGCTTTATGCCGAACCTCTCAGCGTCATTACAAGCATCGAGGGAAAAATGGTGATGATAATTGGGATGGATAAATCCGAGGATTGAACACTGTACACAGTGTATGGATGAAATTTCTCCAGTACCTTATGACGATTATTCAGAAAAGGAATAAACCACATGAATAACAACAAGGTAAGAAGTGCATTATTTTTTGTAAAACATAACATACTTATTGTAATATATTTCTAAATGTTCTATTTAATTTGTATGTTTCAGGAGGCATTACATTTCGGAAGCATGTACCCTTTCGCAAAACGTTGTTAGGAAGCATAGCAACCTTGTCAGCAGCAAGACGAAAGCTACTGCAGTATATTGTAAATAAATATTACATTACATTCAAAATGTTGTTATTATTGCATTCCTTTGCCTACTTACACCTACTCATTCTTGAGAAAACGATCAAGTCTAAGCATGCATAACTATTATGACGTCATCGCTACAGGTTAAAAACACGTGAAGACTTTTACTTTCGCGATGCATGTCTAAACTTGTTCGATAGAGATATGCCTTGACAGAGGAGAAGGCCATAACAGCATATGTATAGCCGCCATCTTGTGTAGTAGCCTCTAAGCTAGCTTTCTTCATAACAGCAGCCGCCATCTTGCGCAATCGCCCCCTAGGCCGTCGCCACCATCCTGTGCAATCATACATATTCGGCATCTCTAACAGCATCTTGGTTTAAAAACTAGTAAAATGGTATGTTGAGAAGGGCAGCTCGGTAAGTATGTTGAGAAGGGCAGCTTGCTTTATAACTATGTTCGTAAGAAGCGTAGCTGCATGCTTGTCCTGTTAAATTCCGTACCAAAGCGGCAGTAAGCCATGTGCATGTAGTTAAAGTTAGCGGCTAACGTCTTGTCAAAAAAGCACGTGGATTTTTTTACTTTGCCCGGCACAACATTTCAAAGGTAGTAGCAAAAAATGGCAGCACGATGTTCTGTTGATTAAAGATGGCCGCTGTCAAGAAAGCACGTGGATTTTTTTTCAAATTGCCCGCTACCACGTACCAAAGGTAGTAGCTAAAGATGGCAACACGATGCTCCGTTGATTAAGTATGGCTGCTGTCAAACATCACGTGGATTTGAAGAGCATGTAGTATTTCAAATTGCCCTCTACCACATGCATAAGGATCTTCATAACAGCAGCCGCCATGTTATGCAGTAGCCTCTAAGCTGGCTTTCTTCATAAGAGCCTGCGTATAGCCGCCATCTTGCGCAAGCCTCCCGAGGGAATCTCATAAGAGCCTATGTATAGCAGCCATCTTGTGCGAGCACCCCCTAGGTCGTCTCATAGGATGCTACGTATAGCCGCCATTTTGTAGAATTAGATAGCTACTATCTTGCTCAAGCGTCCGTAGTTCTTCTCATAAGAGCCTATATATAGCAGCTATCTTGAGCGAGCACCTCTAGGCCGTCTCATAAGAAGCTATGTATAGCCCACATCGTGTAGAATTAGATAGCCGCCATCTTGCGAAAGACTCCCTAGGGAGTCTCACAAGAGCCTGTGTATAGCAGCCATCTTGTAGATGCCATCTTGCACAAGCACCCTTAAGCCGTCTCATTAGGAGCTGTGCACAGCCGTCATGTTTTGCAATTGGCGTCGGGAAGGGCATCCGTCCGTAAAACTGAGGTTAGGTCCTTCCATTAGGTTAGACTTGCTGTCTTACGCGTAAAAAGTTAGGTTAAGCCCCTCCATGATAGCGGATGAAAGGTTAAGCTCACTCTCTTAGGCGTCAGGTATGCCATCCGGCCGTAAAACTGTGGTTAGGCCCCTCCATGTGGATAGACTTGCTCTCTTACGCGTAAAAAGTAAGGTTAAGCCCATCCAAGGTGGCGGATGTGGCGTTAAGCATGCAGTCTTAGCCAGCATAGCAATAACCTTGCCAGAGATCAATTCGGTGGGTTCTCTGCCGAGGGCCTGTGGTGGCGGTGGGTGCCGAACCCCACACTTATACTACTCACGACTTGACAAGGATCATATTTTTGTTGTTCTTGTGAACAGGGTAACAAGTAACACGTACCGGGTACTAGGATGTGTAATAAGGAGTGTAAAACCCTTTAGTGTCCTCATCCCGAGGTGGTGAGGCTCTTTAAAATTGATATGGAAGAGCAAAATTAAAATATGCAAAAATAATCCGATGTTTAAAATATCCAGAAACGTTTCATCAGTTTCTTACGTTGCAAACTAACCGGCATTTTCTCCACTTGGTCACGTATTTGCAGTTATAAAAATTATGAATAAATCTAGTTCGGAAAAACGCACCAAAACAAGCTATTCCGAGTCTTTTTACAAATCCGTAAACAACACCTTATATAATCCGTTCTTCTTGTCTTCAAAGAAATTCTTCGCACGTCGCCTGTACTGAAGAACATAGATTCTTCCGAACTGAAAGAGTACTAACTAACTCCGAAAAAAATTCACCCATCTTCACGATATAAAATACTTTCATTAAATGTGTTCTTCAAGATATGAATCTTGGATTCACCTTACGAATATAATTAATCAGTTTTCAGATAAGGTAATAACCGTCTCCCATAATCTTGGAAACCACAAATCAGGGAAAAGATAGTGCTTAATGTAATATTTTCTTATTTTTATGCATGCGATATACAGAAGTTTATATCCTATAGCATAATTATAAAACACAAAAAAGGCACAAACGAAGAAATGTCTAGAAAACATCAAAATCCAATTTTAACACTTAGATGACTTCTGAACTGAACAGCGAATTAATAAGTTAATAGATAATTCTGCAGCCAGAGTGCATAAATAATAAGAATGTGATAGGGAGGAAACACAAAACTCACAGCTAATTTAATGAATAGGATAACATTTAAATATTACGGAATAGACTAGCATAAATTTATAGCATTAATAATATTACGTTATAACTGTAATAAATCGTTGTAACTTTACTTTGATTGTTGTGTGTTACCCTGTTGAAAACGAGAAGTAGAAACATGACTAAATTGGTCAATATATAAAAAAAATCATTTAGCCTTACGCAGGAGGTTGGTCACTTTAGAACATACCATACTGAAAACTACTTCGAACAAATTATTCTAGTATTGGATATGCATACATTTTCTTACTGTAGAGCAGGTCCAGGAGGGCGAAAAGGAAATCTCAACGAGGCGGGCTGATGGTATCTATGTATCAAGAAGACTTTCACATGCATTGTTTGCGAGTCTACATTTTAAGTGACTAGCAGTTCAGGACTGTGCACATGTGATGAGACTATCAAGGGACGAGACTTCCTAAGTGTGCTAAGAGGAAACTGTAGGTTCAAAGATCACACAGCCCAAAAGAACCAAAAATCACGCAAAGAACATGTACTTGCCAGTTTTATAGGAGACAGTCGCTATGGAACGAAACTCACATATGTGGTTTACGTACATATAAGTAAGGGTGGCGAAATAGGTAATTTTGAACTATCGCGTGTAAAGTTGAAGAATAAATTCGCAAAGCTATATGACAAAAAAGGAAAATCACTCTTGAGCGCTGGAAACCTCCCCAAAATAAATCATGCAATCTATTAACCATTTTAGGAGTAGAATTCCTGAGAGAAATTGGCTAAAAATGCAGGAAAGCTATTGTATGACACTCAAATCACTACCAAGGGCAATGGTATGAAGTTCGGGAAAAATGCATCAATTGAGGGGGCTAATTTCGACCCCAACAGTCTCCACCTCCGACGATATTGCCACAGAAGCTACAAATTGTTACATTAATTTGTCTTACATTTCGAAGGTGTACTTCCATTCCTAACAATACTACTTGGACTAATAAGTGTACGTTTTCCTTTATACTTTGAGATTGCTGACTTTGAAATGGAGATTGCCGAGTTTATGTAATAAGATGTGTACATTGCAAACTTTGATCTGACAAAACATGGAAACGTATAGGTTTTATGGACATTACTGTGATTTAATCACTCATTTTAATTATGAACAATGAAATCACTTACACGAGCACTCTCCTTGGCTAGAACTTTACATGCTTTACTTCTGATACATCACACAAAATTAAAAAATTAAAAATGAAGCTGGTTGTATATGTTTTGTGTGCATATTTTAAAATACACAGAAGTACTTCTCCCTCCGCAGGTTCACACAAATGATTATAATCTTCTGCAGAAACTGATTCTTCTGTTCTTGACAGTGCCTATTTCATAAAATATAACACCTTAAGCTTTCGCCACTCTTATGCATAGTGTGTTGCCAGCAGGTTCTCAACGTATTTTAGTTCTGCCGAATACGCTTTCCTGAGGTTTCCTGGATGGTTGACCTCAAGAATTATATCAGCTGCAGAACCGTCTCGACCATCTCGACCAACAAATGTCGCATTTGTAAAATTGTTCACCTCAAACCAATAATGTTTTTAAATTCCTTATGACGCTTCATAATTGCCAGTTTTGACATTGAGATCTGGAAATTCCAGGATCCTCTTTGCTTAAGTTTATCGATAACCTTCAGCACTGGATATAACTTCCCGTCGTTTGAAAGCCTCCGTACTTAAGAATATCGTCTGCTGTCAGTGTAATAGAAATGTCTCGAGGAGCTGTATGAATTTCACTTATTAGGAACCTTTTAAAAGGGTAACATCCATGGCACTGATAAACTTTTTGTCCGAAAATATTCATTGTTCTCATGATCCTGCTTCCTTACACATTGTGAAGAATCATCATGCTAGTCAGTAAAATTGAGTGCACTGTAATTCTTTCCCTTATTTTCCAGTTAATCTTATATCAGCCCGATGGCCTTAGATTTGATGCCCTTTAACCAACAAGCACCACATTCATCATAATCTTACATCGTTCACGTAATATAGCAGTTAATCTTATATAGCAAAATTAACCACTGCCGACCAATTATTTGTGACCTCCCTTACTTGGCATAGAGAACGAGGTGGTTTTTTATAAGGACAGGACATTACTTGATGTGATATCTCGGGCGTGAGGATTTAGGAGGCCGACGGAACACTCAATCTACACTACTAAGGAAGAATGCCACCACGTGTTTGAGAGATAGGGATGCCAGGGTGCAGAGCACAATACAGTCAACTTACGCTCATTTATTTCGCGACCACGATGTTTAAAAAATCGTGTGCCCTGTGATTCCGTTTGAAAGTTATTATCTTCGGCACGGTGTTAAACTAGCCAATATGAAATTCTCTACTGCTGAAGAGAGCTAAAGTAGTTTCCATGTGATATTATAAGTCTGTCTTTCTCAGTAGTATCTTCCATTAAATTTGCTTCGACTCCATGTGGTTTATGTTTTAAGTGGTTGACTTAAAATTTTCATTGTAAATTTAGCTTAACTATATTAGAGTAAATTTTGAAATATTCGTCTTTAAATTACATAATGGCGTTAGGCCTCGGAAGACCATGTGGCCAGCATTTACAGAGTTGAGCATACCTTTATGATAAATACATTTCGTGGTTGAAAATAAAAGGTAAAAGTCTTATCTCATAAATTAATATTACAGTCTGATAAATATTGAAAAATTACAGCTCATAATTCTGGAGTAAGGTTGGTTAACAGGATGGCAACTGAAGTTGGCAGAGGGGTATTTAACTTCACCAAAGAAGAGCACAGACGTTTCTGTTGTTGGGAGTACGTCTTACAGGACGGCGTGATGTGGTTCAAGTCCTCTATTTCTCCAGGGTCTTCTGGGCAGTGAGGGTTGTCGAAGACTTTGATCCTGTGTGCATGTGTACATAGCATCCATGCCCCAGACGCATTCTAATTAAAGATGAAAGGTGTCTGCGAGTTAGTTTCAAGATCTTGAACCATATTTGCATTGGTATGGTGGGCTGAATGTTAGCATAGTGCCTTCCTCTTGTAAGCTGTGACATTTTCCAGCACTCAGGCCATTCCCTGTAGACCTGTTGTTTGATTATGGGCAGGAAATGAGAATATGGTAACTGTTTATAAAGGCGGAGTTCACAAGTTTTGCCTTCTTTCACTAGCTGGTCTACTATCTCGTTCATCATTATACCAGCGTGGCCTTTAATCCATAGGAGATGCACTTCCTGAGCTGCTTCCTCTGCGGTATAGATTAAGTTCAAAATGTCTAATATATTCTGATGTGTAGACAGGTCTCAAAGGGAATTTTTCAGCTTTTGAAGGGCACATGGTGAGTCAGAACGTATTATAATTTTGTGGAAGTGACGAACTCCATAGTTAATGGGTGAGTGGATAGCTAAAATTTCTGCATTAACAATAGACGTTTCTTGAGGTGAGGAGCACTTCTGTGACACCCGAGATGCAACACAGAAGAATGCATAACCCCGCCTGTTGTGGTCTTGAGATCCGTCAATATAAATATGAACAAAACTGGGTCAGGTGGTACTGAGAAAAGCTGATAAAATTTCATTGACGGAAACACTGTTAGTAATGAAGCATGGTAAGACGAATATGGAAGGTGTAAATAGAAGAAGTTCGTACTTTTGTTGAAAAACAGGGAGGCTTTCAGACTAATGTATGAGGGGGAAGCTTTCATATAACTATGTAGTCCGGCATTTCTGAGCTATGTTATTTCTGTCATTAACATTTGTAGTATCTTGATTTGCTTATCAGTTTATTGATTCCCAGTGTTGACCGGCGAACAAAGAAGGTATTCGCCAGATATTCTCTTCTTATCGTGAGCGACATCTCCTTGGCTTCCACTAGGATTGCGTTCGAAGGAGTAGAATTCATTGCCCCGAGACATATGCGGATAGCACCATAATGCAGTATATCAACTTTTCTGAGAACTTATTGTGGTGCATTTCATTAAAAAATGCTTCTGTATTCCAACATGGGAAGTATTGATGCTCCATACAGTACTAACAATGTTTTAGTGTCCACACCCCACCAGATTCTACAAACATCTCGTAAGACATGCAAAGCTCGATCAACGTTTGTTACTAAGTGCTCGACGTGACTTCTCGAGGTAAGCTTACTATCGAGATGAAGTCCTAATAGTTTCGCTGATGATTTTTGTGGGAAGGAGAACGGACCGAGGCGTATCGTGTGTGAAGTATACGGAATCCTTTTTCGACTAAAAATAACAGCAGTTTATTTCTCAGCAGGTTAGGTGAGTCATGTTTGCGCTGTCCATTGCGCTAGGTGTGAAGCTGCCCTGTCTAGCCACATACATGTCGACCGGAAGCTAGTAGAGGCGGTGTAAATACATACATCATCCACACATTGAAGGACTCTGATCGTAGGACCAAACATTTTATCCAGATCTGCCGTGTAGGCGGCAAATAATAAAAGACTGAGAATATCACCCTGAGGAAGTCCATTCGTGAAAATACCAGGTTCATAAAGGCTATTGTTATTACGACGGAAATACACTGTTCTTGTGTTGAGAAGATTATTTATCCCAGAAATATGTATATTGGGGAGGCCAAAAAGTCTGAGTTTTGATACTAGTACGGGGACTATCACACTATCGTAAGTCTAAGAAATATATAAAAATATAGCAAATATTTACTCTTTGTTTAAGAAACTCCGTTCTCTATCAGTGGATAATAGGCTGAGTATGTCAAATGTACTTTTGGCTTCCAGGAATCCAAACTGCGCGATATTCCATCCATAATTCAAGCTGAAGCTTCAAGATCATTTCAAAAGTCTTAGCGATGGAGGGTGATAGTACTATAGGAGGATAGGATGGTGGATCGTTGGGATCCTTCCCTGATTTCAGAATTGGAACAATTATTTGAGTAGTCCAATCTGTTGGAAAGTCACTTTTCTTCCATATGTCGTTGAAGAGCTGGCGAAGGATCTCTTTGGCTCACCGAGGGAGGCCATATATCATCAAGTAATGGACTTGAAAATACCCTGGAGCTGATTTTATTAAATGGTGACCATACCTGTGATAACGGGATATCATGAGACAACTTTTCACAGTAGGTTTTCCGCGCCTATTTCTTCCTATTCTTTAGGAAACGTTTAACTTGGGCTTCTGTGTTGTTGCACATGAGATAGTTGTTCCACGTTATTTCACGTTTCAGTCGGCTGAAGGCTTTTTTCCTCTTAGAAATCATACGGGAGCATTCCTGATTACACCATGGATTAGGTTGGTTCTTTGTATGATCTCTACTTCTTCTCTGTGGTATCACTACTGTGGCCGCTTTGTTAAGAAAATTTGGAAAAATATGGTATCTGATATGAACTGTTTCGTGTTTACGTATTGTAGGAATGAGGTATTCTATTCTTCTTCTATATTTCAACCAGTAAGCTTTTGCAACATTCCATATCACTGCCGGCTTATATGGGGTATAGAGATGTGGATCATTGCAGGACATTAGGAACCCGTAGTGATTTGAACCTAAAGGATAAGATAACGTCTTCCGTAAAGATTCCGTAGGTATTGTTGCTGAGCCGCGGTCTTTGTCCAGGTATAGGCAGAAGTGTAGGTGAACCATCATTCAATACATTTAGGTTGCATTCATCCATAATTTGCAAAATAGCATCTCCATAAATGTCATTTATTGCACATACCCACATATTACTGTGAGGTTGAAGTCTCCGCAGAAGAGGTACGGAGGCTCTAGATTGCGAGTAAGGTAAAACAAATGTCGTAAAGAGATGACTCTCCTTGGAGGGCAATATATAGAGACGATTGTGATGTTTTGGTTACGTATGCAGCTGCCACTGCTTGAAGACTGTCTATTTCTGTATTATCTATAACAGCTTCTGCAAAAGGAATTGTACACTTAATACACTTAATTAATAATGCTGATCCACCGTATCCGTATTCGCGGTTATGGCAAATTACGTGGCAGCCTAGTAATGTAACTGCTGTTCGTTGTCGGAACAATGTCTCTGAGATAGCTGCGATTCAGGTATTTTTAGATTATAATACCAGTTTAAGGATTCCTTATTCGCACCAGCAGACCTAGCGTTCCACTGAAGAATTTTAAACACCATCATTTGTTGTGAAAAATCGCAATCATATCATGAAAAATATCGGACTGAAGGCTGGTGGTGAGGACTGAATCTGGGTGATCAAGAGCATGATAAGGTTTAAAATCTTATCTATAATTGTATTGTTTCTAAGCGGTGTATTTGTCATCCTGTTATGTGGTTGAGGAGGATATGTATTACAAGGTACAGGACTGTACGATCTATGTTGAGGAATAAATAATCGTTCTGTGACCGGTGGAAATAGAGGTTGACGAAGTGGATGTGGAGTAGGTCTCGAAGACTTGTACTGATTGTCAGACTGGGCTGATGGGTATCTAATACTGGAATTATATGGATGAATCAGTTGAAGAGGTTGTTGTTGTTGTTGTTGTTGTTGCTGCTGTCTCTGTCGCTACTGAATTTGTTGTATCTGAAGTGCTGGTGGATGTTGATGAGAAATATCTTCATTGTGTAGTTGAAAATGAGGAATGTTACTCACTAGAGGCGTTCACGGGGTAACTGTTCAAATGGATATCACATCTGATCGTACAGGGGTTGATGGTAGTAGTGAGGTTATTACGTGTTGTGCTAAGAGGGGAGGGAATTCTTGGTGGCATTGCCAGTTAAATGTGGGCTTACTTACAGCCGTCGCATATCGTTGGTTATTATATAAACTGAGTGCACTTTCTTGTAAAATGTTGTTGTGAGCCATTAGTAGTTTGATTTCTGCCCACTTTTTATATTCTGGACATTTCCGACAGCCAGACAGATGAGGTCCTTGACAGTGAACACGGACAGGGGCTACAGTTTCGGGACATGGTCTTATTTAGTGAGGGCCCACACAGCGACTGCAACGTTGATTACTACGACATTGTGACGTAGAATGGTTGAACCGTAAACATCGTTGACATTGTAATACTGAGAGAACGTAAGGTTGAATGGCATAGCTTGTTCCTAGAATGTAAACATATGGTGGTAGGCACTGTGCTCGGAACGTGATTAGGCAGACCGGAATTGGGCGGGAGTCTCCAGTCGATGTTTTCCTTGTAAGGCGTTAAATATTCACGATAGAAACCTCGCAGTGATCTTCGTTAAAGGTATTTTTCACTGAGTGAAATATCTACATCCTTAATAATTCCAAGGCTATGAATAACACTGTGATGGATATATACATCAAGATGTCTACATTTAAAAACGGAAAATTCTACTAGGTGAATAGCTATTGAACCTGATACAGTTTCTGCACGTAATCTATTGCGTCCTGTTTTTGAAATTTATATGATGTTTTCTTTGGAACAAATACTTTCCTGGAATGTTATCCCACAAATTGCCATTGGATGCAAATTACCCACAGTTTTTCTCTTCCTTCTATAATTACAAAGAAATGACCATTATCAGTGTTAGAATAACGGTTATTTTGACTAAGACGGGGTTTCAACTGGTTATGCACATGGAGAACCTCAACTGACTGAATATTATTCCCACAGTCCATTCGATCTGTATTGGCAGGTTCCAAACTACCCATTTCAAGTGTTCCATCTGCGACTATTGCTGAATCTACTAATGATTTGTTGGCCCGAAAACGTTCAGGTCGATGGCACATTTGATCACATACATCGGTTGGAGAAAGCATATTACCAGGTATTAATGGTCGTTGTATAGGTCCGGTATTGTGTTGGTTTTTATATTTCATTGTGGTTGATGAAGTTCTTTTGACGGTTCCATTGGGGCGGCTGCTCTTTCATACAGATGATATTGCACTTCCATTAGAGATATATGTTCAGGATGGAATTCACCATAAGACGTCTGAGGGGCAGAATGCACTACCCGCCAGATATCGGGAGGAGCATTCATATTCTTACTTACACTACCTTCTGTTGCCCTAAACTTTTATAAGCTATGGATTGAGTAAACACGTTCCACTGTACTGAGTTCACACTTGGAGAGAGAGCACGATAAAACGACCCAAATATTCGTTACTTTGCACTGCATATACATTTCCAATTAGCTACAAAATTTTAAGTGGCAAACTTCCTAAATTTCAAATTATGCCAAAATGACCATGTAATTCTACCTATAACTCTACAGGTAAATAGTGGTAAAATATAATTATTGTCACAAGACTTCACTGAAGGTTGTTGTTGCCTTTCACAAATTGCATTGTAAGATATCAGAAAGAAAGAATAAGAGTACAAGCATTGTAAATCTATCCCCGTAGATATGAAAAAAGTATTTATTTATTTATTTATTTATTTATTTATTTATTTATTTATTTATTTATTTATTTATTTATTTATTTATTTTAGCCCATTTCTCTCTCAACAATGCTGACAACCATTCTGTGTTGTACGATGTGATGATTCTTTCATAGGGTTTAACAAATTTGTTGAGTTTCTTTATATTCTGTTATAATCGTACAGTTTTTCGACTTGAAAAAATAATTCAGTTGTGGGGTGAGAGACGATTGCAGGTATAATGATTTAATTTTATTTTGAAGGCGTTAATTTTCTAGTTGCGATGTAGTAAATAATTTAGAATGTTGTCCACTCTCATACATTTACTACTTTTTTAACTACCTATAATATAACGTAACTTGTAGGACAATCTCGAACAAGGTTTCTATATTGTTCTGAGGACAAATATTTTGGACTGCATAATTCGAGGTATAATGAGAATGTAGTCACCCTCACTTTAAATACATCGCTCTCACTATCTGCCTGATGTGTGTAGATGTAAATGTTCAATTCTAAAATTATATCTAAAGAATGTGATGTCCTTCATTTTTCAATATAAATTATAGATCAACATTTGCAGGGCAGTATCAACAAACAATCCACCGAACTCCAAAAACAGAGACTTCGAGAAAAGGACTATCGGAAGGTACAGTATTCCAGAAATTCAATTACACCTTCGCTAGATTTCACTGAGGACAGCCAGCTTGTTAATTACCCACATAGTCACGAAGTATGGAATGTGATATGCTGATTAGTTTTCAGCAAAATATTCATAATCAGAAGCAAAGCAATTACGGAAAATACGCTAATGTGGCGTAGATGTTAACTTGTCGCACGTCAAAAATGGACAGTATAATTGAAACACAACACAAATTTTCGTATATGACATGTTCACTTATTCACCATGGCTACTTTAGTAAGAACGTCGTGATCGTCAAAGTACATGAGATCACTACCGTTCTTAACTAACAGCCCAATTCCGAAAATTAACCACGAGATGCGTGATCCACAGTACCATTGAAGTATGTCGAAGAAAAGCACCTTTTTACGCATTCGTTAGAGTAAAATAGCCCCACGATATTTAAATTGTGAGCTATTTGCCACTTCCAAAAATGTTAGAGGTCCTTACACTAGTCTGCTAACTATGGCGAAGTTCTTCATAGATTTGGGTATGAAGACGATGCGATTGAGAAGGAGTTTTCTCTCGACAATTTTTCAAACAGAATAAATCTATTATCGTTCCTATTTCACCTTCTCCAAACGAATCATTTAATAATTATACAGCGAGGGGACGTCATGCACACTCTAGACAAAAATAGCATTCCTTGAAATTTTAGTGGAGAAAATTTCCTCATAAGGCGGAATATATGCATATTAAAATTGCTTTTTACTGGTTATTTCTAACACTCTCAGGCTATTAATAAAAATTGAGGATTGCTCGCTCGGTATTATTAACACGGGTATTATTAACAAAAGGGGTTTCCCTTTCTGAACCCTTCCTCTGCTTGACCATTCCTACATATTAGTCAGGTGAAGTGAATCCTTATAATACGTTACCTTATTGAACACATACAAGTTACGTTTCATTGATCAGTATAACAGGCAAGGTGTTCACTGGCATTTTGGAAGGGGGGATCGCATCAATGTATGTGAGTATGTTCCATGAAAACCAGTGTGCTTTCAGATTACAGAGGGGCCGTCAGGATCTTTTTTTCAATATGGGCCAGGTACTTTAAAAATGCTGCGGAAGGAATAAACATGTGTTTACTTTACGTAGATCTAGAGGATATACATGCCAGAGTACCGTGGGAAACGATGTTTGCCATACTGAGTGGCTTTGGGATTAAGGGCAGATCATTAAACGCAATGAAGGGAATGCATGTTAACAATTGTGCTGTCGTGAGACATGATGATAGAATGTGTTCTTAGTTCAAGTTTCTTACTAGAATTAAACAAGGCTGTAATCATTCACCTTTTTTGACCATAGTTTACATTAACATACACTTAAAGGTATAAATAAACAGGGAGTGATTCAGTTAGGCGGAAACTTAACAAGCAATTTGGCCTATGCCGAGGACTTGGATTTAATGACAGATTGTGCTGAAAGCCTGCAGACTAATATGTTGGAAACTGAAAATTGGTTCTATGAGTATGATATGAAAATTAGCGCTTGCAAGACTGAAGTGATGTCGTGTAATTCTCTACAGCACTCACTCCACGGCACTGTCACTCACAGAACTGAACCATCTCGACTGATGGCAGAACTGAACCCACACTGAACCACTGAAGCTCGTCCAGACTACCTTATATAGGGATACAGGATATCTCATATACTTCAGACGAGGATAAACCCCTGGTGTTGTCCGGAATCCGAAAGCTCTGGGTTCAACTTTCTACTTTTTGTCACATCACCGGGAGGCCTCTATTGAGCCGACGAGAGTATTGGTGGCAGAGACACTGGCCTTCCGCGCCTGACTTGCCTCTGACTGGCTGCCAGAGTGAGGAGATGGTGGGGTAATAACACGGTTATGTCGCTCATGGGTAACTGGCTCCTCCCAAGGCCTTACATTAAAATGCCAGACACTATCACAATATAATTAAACTTCATTGCAGTTGAATAATAGCCCGCCTGGTGGCCATGACCGTTAAGGCGTCAAGTCTACAAGGTCTGACACCGGGGTTACCCAGCTCGAGTCCCGTTGGTAAAAAAATCACAATCGGAATGTTGGTTGGCATGGTAGGAGAAATGGTGCTTTACAATTTCTAATCACTAGATTGAGTGCCAAGAGCTTGGATTCAATTCCAAACCTCTCCACAGTGTTCGTATGAAGTGAGGGCATATGGCGCCGTTCATGGTGATTCGTCCATTGGATGGTGACGATAAGTCTTGTGTAGTCCCCTTGGGGTCATTCGACAAAGTAAACTATTACCGTTACTGGGTTGCACCCTCTTCCATCCTACTAACATATATCACGTCATTCATTTAATCTCATTAACTCCCCTTATGAGGTTGCCGTCAGGAAGGCAACCCGGTCGTAAAATTTCGCTACGAAGAATCACTCCACTTCATACCCGACCCTGAAGAGAAACGAGAGGGTTGGAAAACACATTACATTTGAATATGGAAATCTTCCAAATAAAATAATATTTCCGTTTTGAAACACTCAAAATTATCCTTTTACCTTCTATGAAGGTGATTAAGAAGTTACCTCGCATATCAACATATCGTCGTTGCCGGGACAAAACCTCCTATGTGAAATATTCTTGCTTTGAACATTGGCCGGTAAGGTTCTGTCATCTAAGGTGCAATATTGTGTGAGGATGGTCAAGGAATTCTCGCTCTTCATAACGTATGTGCTGCGGGTCAGTATATCTCCAAAAATATTATCACGTAGGAGGTTTTGTCCCAGCAACGACGATATAAGCCTGGATAAACGTAAGAGGCGAATTAGGTGTATACCAGCAATTTCGGAAAAGTTGGAGATGCATATATTTAATAATACTGGGCAGAGCAAGGGATTCATTATAGACCATTAACGCTGATGTTTTCAGTCCGGATAAGAATTCAAAAGCTTATTGGTGTTGAAAAGGCAATATGATTACTTGTTCTTGAATAAATTATATCACATGTAACTCTGACAATATACGTATGGGGTACTGGAACCATTATATCAAAATACATCAAATTGAATCTTTCAAACATTTAGAAGTATTCAGGTAATATTTTGTTCAATAAAGTTAATCTTACGCAGTTCAGGAACAAAAAATTAAAATTCTTCGAATGAAGGATATCATGGATAATAATTGAGGTAATTAATATTTCTTGGCAGTAGACATGAATAAGATGCTGCGCTATTTCACCGTTTCAGAAGATGTCCCGATACTTGTTTTAGAATTAGTATTAGAGCTTATTGTAAAATTGTACATACCACATTCCCAACCATTTATTGGAGTCCTCCGCTATGATACAATCATATTTCAATTTTGTGTATTTGATAATTCAGTGATAGATAATTGTACTGTGAGTGAAACTACGAACAGTTGAGGTATTACGTCGTCTTTTATTATAAAATATCCGTGAACTCGAGACCTTTCAACAGGTGAAATTTCTTTGCCACAAATTTTCAATATGGATTTTCCTTTTGGATATATCGGAACTTAAGATCCAAGGAAGTATTTAAGTTCCTCATCAGTAAGGGTCTCCAAATTGTCCAGGTGATCGATTCTTAATCCTGTATCGGTATTCATAGCTGTAGATTTTATTCATCACTTCAATTGGGAACAAGTTTTCGACTACTTCTTTTAGTTGGAAATAAATGGAGGTATTCAGAACCAACAGAATTTTATAGTACTTCCCGTGATGCTCAGTGACGAAACAGGATCCCCCTGATAGCCTGACTGACTCCTAGTCTTCAAGTGTACAGTTAATTATTCTGATTAGTTCCGATGTTTTCAGAGATTTTACACTAAATCATGTTTCAGTGTGTTTAGTTTTGTGTGCATGAGTGGATTCAGCTGTTGGAGACTCAACTGACCACGAGGAAATTGCTTCATGGTACGTACACTAGTAATAATACACCGCAATAAAATTGACTGGTCCGTACCTCACTTTGAGACAAATTATATGACTTTTCCTGCGCTGATTAACTTATATATGGTTCTAAAAGAATAATGCCTTCGATATGGCTGTGTGAAACACTGAAGTAAACTCGGTTATTATCCACAGTATTACCAAAGATTCACACACACTAAATGAACACAAAATGTATCCATCAGTATTATGCAGCTATACATCATGAAATACCTATAGCAATGCAACAATTACCTAATTAATCTTATGAAAAATGTGGTGGCCTCCTGTTTACTAATGTTTTGCAACTTTTTACTGGCAGATACGGGCACAAATATCTCTACAGTTTGATAGAAATTTCTCTCCATTCATAGATTTAGGTACAGGATGCCAGTCTACAGCTGGGGTCGCATTCATATCATACTGTCTCATACCGTATGGAATGTTAATTTCCCATTCACTCCGTGCATTCCTCACACATGACACCCAGAAATTCCGACCAATTAAATTTAACGATGGGCCGCAAATGAAGAACAGTTATGTATTCACTTAACTTTGTGATTCAACCCTATATGTCCGAAAAATATGGAGTTCCTAATTTCTTAGATGCATCTTAATAACCTATCCTCATTAACAGACACGATATAACAGATCATTGGAATCCAAAATGAAGTAGTTCGTTACAGAACAACGATGAAAGCCGGTTCACACAATATACGTGTGAATGTTGGGATTACAGCTATTTTGATGTCCCAAGGTTGCCTCTCCAACCCTTGTACAAATTATTAAATTTTAAAATATTACGGCAGACACCATCACGAAGCAAGTTCTTACTGAGATTTCAGACATCAATGTACCGGTACCTAGGTATTCATACCAAGCATATTACTTTCTCTAATATGAATAAGGTAAAACAAACATACCAATGAACATGATGTTACATGTCGCAGTGGACTGTTTAAGCTTGATGAATGTTGTTGAAATATAATACAGCGAATACTTGTTCATAAACTGTCCAGCCTGCTTAATACTGAAACCTAATTCTTCTATCGGTTGGTACAAAAGCTTTTAGGAATTCATTGATTAATTTTCAAATTAGTTGTTGCATGATCTTCATTATAAAGGAAGCTTCTGCAATACCCTTTGAGGTCTTGCCGTGGCAGTATAGTCTGCTTGGATGTAAGCAGCATTAGTCCTGCTACTTTTTTTTTTGCTATTGGCTTTACGTCGCACCGACACAGATAGGTCTTATGGTGACGATGGGACAGGAAAGGGCTAGGACTGGGAAGGAAGCGGCCGTGGCCTTAATTAAGGTACAGCTCTAGCATTTGCCTGGTGTGAAAATGGGAAACCACGGAAAACCATCTTCAGGGCTGCCGACAGTGGGGTTCAAACCACCTATCTCCCGAATACTGGATACTGGCCGCACTTAAGCGACTGCAGCCATTTTTGAACTGCCAAATTTTTGGGGCAGTACAACATTCATCTTCCCGAAAATGGGTTTTTAATTGCAATTCTGAATACCTTAACATGATCATCCTGTTTATCACTCCCTCAAAAAGTCCTTATATGAAGCGACTTTACTGAAATTCAGCTTGAAATATACAGCCTACCATCACCGTATCATAGTGGATGCTAACAGATACGATAATGAACTGAAAATAAAATAAAAGAAGGTAGATGTTACGCCGCAGCGCGAGAACGTAACGAAATTAATCCCATACAAACTTGTTCATGATTTTCTTTTTTCATCCTTACAGATGAATATCAGTAACAACAATTCGTTGTATTTTGTGAAAAATTACCAGCATAATGAATTAATGCCTCCGTGGTTCAGACGGCAGCGTGTCGGCCTCTCACCGCTGGATACCGTGGTTCAAATCCCGGTCAGTCCATGTGAGATTTGTGCTGGCCAAGTGGAGGCGGGACAGGTTTTTCTCCGGGTACTCCGGTTTTCTCTGTCATCTGCCCTTCGAGCAACATTCTCCATTCTCATTTAATAGCATTTATCAGTCATTAATCAATCACTTTGGGAGTGGCGACCCCATTGTAACAAGAGTCTATGTATATGGTATATTCTACCATTCCTGACCCGGTAAAAGACTGAAAAAAAGGTTGTACGTTTTCATTTTCAATTAAGTAATACCAGATGGTACAGCTGCCCCTATTTTTTCTGGAGCAAATGCAACCTGCTATGAATCAAATATCTTTCAGTTATATCTTATGCAATATCTACAGCATTTTTGGTATATTTAGCTCCGTATAGAATTCCCAAAAAAAAAGCAAAGTCATCTCCGTACAGGCCATGAAGGCCCTTGGAGGGGTGGAAGGTAAAGGCTTCCACTATCCGTAACCTCGGCACTTGATGGGGTAGAGTGGTTAGCTCTACGCCCGGCCGCCTTTGCCCCCAGGAATTACCCTGGTACTCATTTTTGGTGTAGGCTGAGTGAACCTCAGGGCCATATGCACCTCCGGAAGTGGAAATCTCATTTCTTAAATTTTACGACTTCCTGACGGGGATTCGAACCCACGTATAGAATTCCCGCACACTGCAAAAGCCGTACAAGAGGCAGTGAGCGAGGACCGTTTCAAAAATACTGCACATTTTCACGTAGAGCGGAGTCCAGTTCTCTGCTCATTTTCACGAAGGATTACTGTACTGTAAAAACCATTTTAACCGCTGTAGCTGTCAGTAGAAAATTACTTACCTTATCGGATGAAGAGAACAGAAAAGTGCAGTCGCGATATCATAGAAAACGTAGTAGGTTAGGACCAAATTACGGGCATGTCAATTCACCGCCATTATGTACAGTCTCAACTCATCTATATGGCAAGAGTTCAGTTACTACAGCAGTTTTTAGCCCAAATATCTAGGCGCGATTGCACTGTCATTTGTTTCTTTCTCGCTGACTTCCCGCGGTGGACGAGATCGTGCGGTGCACAATTCTGCCAACTCTTGACTTTAACACGTTCACTACCACCTATTGCATGGACGATTTAAATGTCCAGCCCAGCTCCTTATATGCTAAACTGTTTCAAACTGACGCTGAATGTCATTGTGTATATTTGCTAAGGTACTTAATTTTAAAATCTCAAATTTTTTACGTACCTTAAAGACATTCTCTAGTAGTATTCAAGTGCATGATATTAGGTGTTGCACTTCCCGGGATGCAGAGGAAATGGACAAATTAGAGAATATTTCCAAACCGGTTCCGAGGCATGCTCTTAGTAAAGTAGGGGGTTTCGAAGATAGGGTCCTCAGTCCAATACAATTTCAAATTGGTTTTTTTGGTTATTCCGGTCACAAACATTAAACCTAAGAATACTTTTAGCTCGGAAACATCTACTGGCTTCCATGTCTGTATGCAAGAGTATTTTATGACGGACGAGGTGAAGCGCTAATCACCTGACTGGCATATAGGTTAGTTTGTTCGCAAATAAATTCAAAAAAATAATCGAAAAGGAACAAATTCACAAAGGACATACAATCTATTTCATTCTCAAGCATTATTTAGCCCTGAATTAACAGTAAATGGTGGTGAAATTTGCCTATCTAGTGGAACACTTTCTGTAGGTAGTCCTTCAAACTCTCTGTCGCTGTCACTTTCTCCTTTTACTGGTATAAATTAATCACCTGAGTCTGCATTGGGCAATATGTCAAATATTTCTTCGGTTTCCAAACATCCTTTGTACCGGGCGAGTTGGCCGTGCGGCTGTGAACTTGCATCCGGGAGATAGTGGGTTCGAATCCCACTGTCGGCTGCCCTGAAGTTGGTTTTTCCGTGGTTTCCCATTTTCACACCAGGCAAATTCTGGAGTTGTACCTTAATTAAGTCCACGGACGCTTCTTTCCAACTCCTAGGCCTTTCCTATCCCATCGTCGCCGTAAGTCCTACCTTTGTCCGTGCGACGTAAAGGAAATTGTAAATGTAAAAGCTACTGGTTCATTAAAGCGTAACACAAAATGTATCTGTCGATATCAATGTTTTGATATGTGGATTTGGATAGAATAGATGATGTAGACAATCTTATTTGGTTATTTCTTTCACCTTTTACTCGCTATGTTATGTTCAGGAGCAGGCTTCACGAAAGCTTAGTGCTCTTCTAATTTCAATATCGTGAGTCTAGGCAGTGACACATTTTGTGGTTTTAATGAGATCTACCATCTAGATAATTTCACGCTTGAGACGGGACGATTGATGATGGATTTGAACGCGGCGTGAGTTGGTCAGTTAATCTGGGAAGAAAATTAGTATGAATTATTATTGTGTCTTACATTTAAAACTATTCTCTGAGAAATTTAGCAATGAGTTCAGCTCGATGAATGCGTAAACACTTAGGAAGCATGAGGTATTTTGGTTCATCTTGATCATTCATCTGACAAAGAAAAGTTAAGCACCCAAAAGGAGTGGTTGAAAGTGAATTAAACTACATATGCTGAAAGGCCATGTGCCTTTATTGAATTGATTACAATATGGGACGAAAGACGCAAGGCCGTTGGCAGTTTTAGTTAGACGCGAAGTCAGTAGGGTGTCGCAATCCTCCCCCCCTCCCATTTTGGCCGCAATTCACGCCCTTATGCGGTTCGGAATTGTGTCAAACAACCTCTGGATCCTCTCCTGAGGCAGGTTCGTCCACAGCTGTTGCAGCTGTCCCTCCATATCCCGCAGTTTGGTACTGGGACGGAGTACCTTTCCGATGTCATCACTCACGTGTTCAATGATGGAAAGGTCCGGGGAACTTGCAGATCACGGGAGGACCTCAACATGCTCTAGGCAGTCCATGGACACATGTGCTGTTTTTGGACGTGCAATTTCTTATGGAACACTGACCCAGGATGCTGTGCGCTAAGGGTTAGGACGTGCGGGTGCAGAATGTCTGTGACGTATCGCTATGCCGTCAAAGTATGCCAAAGCACTATTAGAGGTGACTTGAACGCATATCCTATGGCACCCCACATCATGATGCCATGGATTACGCCTGTGCGTCCTTCCACAATGTGGACAGGATTTGTCATCTGCCCTCGACGCCACGAAACCCGCACACGATGGTCATCGGAGGTTATGGAGAAGCTGGACTCATCATTGAACATGATGCGACGCGAGTCGTCCTGTGTCCATGCCTCCCGGGCAAGGCAACACTCCAAACGCCGGCTTTGGTGCTATGGTGCCAATGGCAACTGACGCATAAGTAGGGTCCCAATCCGGCAGATGTGAGTCGTCTAGACACTGTGCGGGAACTCACAGGATGTTGTAGAGTCTCTAGTACATGTTCGCGGATGGCGTGTGCCGATGTTATGGAGTGTTATGCTTGGCGTACCATACGACGGTCCTCCCTCGCGGTGGTGTTTCTTGGTCGACCCGAACCTGCACGACGTGACATGGTGCCTTCATGTGCCCAATGAGTCCAACATCGGTCCACTGTGACACCTGAATGGCCCACATGCCTGACAATCGCACAATACGACCAACCAGACTCATGCGGTCCCACAATGGGGCCTCTGTCAAATGCTGTCAGTTGGTGGATTGGCTGTCTAACGCGTCTGCGAGGCACCGCGGGTGCTTCGTACTGTACGTAGTCCTCTCTGAACATCTTGCTTAACTGTCTCACTCACAGCAGTTGACTGGTAATAACTTATCAACAACAGGATGGTGCCAACAAGAATGCACTCTGGTGGCCGTTCTACACATTACATATCCTTGTAAATCTAATCCTTTACCCACACATCATTGGTATGCATGCATACTGAAATGGGATAATACTGGGCCCCTTCGTTTGGGTGCTTGACGTTTTTTCCAGGCACTGTAAGTAGAGACTTTATGCTTTACGAGCATATTCGGAGGAAAAAATATCTGAAATCCGTAATTGAATTGTATGAAAAAAAGTAATGATATGAACTTTAGTTAAGTTTTTACAAGATTATCTTTAGTCTAGACGTAAGCGTAGAGTCAATATACTGGTACTCACTCACTTAGGAATTAAATGTGTTCTACAGATGTTAGTGACGGACTAGAGTTTTATTCCCCTTAAGGGAATAACTGTTATACTTTCTCCTACCTTTTTGTAATTTCGTTCGGTAATGGCTAGGGTACAAAGCTATCTTTGTATTTTAATTACTCCTTTCCGCTTAAACATACAATAACATACACTATATCAGGGAATTAATATCACATATTCTGAACTGAAACAAGCAGGTAATTCTAGAACGCTGCATGCTGATATGTAAAACTACACGTAGCCCAAGGGAGCGTGTATTGGAGAACTGCATTTTAGTGTTTGCTGCTACATCCGGGACTTGTTTGCGTTCCACTGAGCGAGCAGTGATGAAGTATTAGCGGGGATAGGCCTGTATTTGTCAGTCACTGGTAGGCATACGGTAAGCCTAATAACCAATGAAGTGTAGGAAGAAGCCATGTCACATTATCGGACCATTAGTGACGCTAGTCTATACCATGGTGTACATCAATTTTCGTCTGAAAATGAAACTAAAAGGCTTAACCCCTTCAGTGCGTTATTTTAATAACTGAGAATTTCGTGCCTTTGAATGAATTATTATGTTCTACTTTTGTACACCTGAATTATTCTGAATAAATTAAGAAGTCTGCGTTTTCGAATGAAAGTCATAGATTAGTACATTTATGCCTTTTTCACGCATATTCAAATCTAAAAATACAATTCAATGTCAGACATAATTATACAACTTCACCGTAAGTACCCTCTTAATCGAAATGGAATACTCCTCGATTGCCAAGAAAATATTGTGAGCAAATTATTCTCAAATATCCGGTTATTTGTATTCAAATTGCTGCTGCGGGAGCAATACTGCATAATTGAAAATGCACTTCCTGTCCATTCTTTTCCTCGCGCCTGCTCACACTTCCCTACCACATATAGATATGCAGTCAATGAACTACTTTCATTGTGTTCATTTTGTTATTGTGCTCTATAAAGGAAAAGGATCCCCAAATGCGTTATATTGTAGGGGTGTCTAAGTACGGCATGCAAAAATAGGCTAAATTCCTACAGTACGGTACGGTAAGGTTCATTTTCTTTTACACGTTGGCATAGGAAAATGGACACATTGAAAATTGTATTGATGGACTGCATACTCATGTATGGTTGGGAGGCGTGACCAGTCTTAACGAAGATAATGGAGAAGAAGTGCATTTGAAATACGCGGTATTGCTCCAACAGGAACGATGTTTATCTAGAGAAAACGTATCACCACTACTGAAACAAGAAATAGTGAATACATTCCTTCACATTGAGTTGGCATCCGGAAGGGCATTTGTCCGTAAACACCGAGCTCATTCGATATTAGTGCCGACCCCTTATGTTTGGGAAAGGCCAGGGAAATGTACTACTATTACTACTACTACTGCTGCTACTACTACTACTACTATATGCTCGACGAACTTTCAATTACTATATATTTAAGAGACATGAGTGTGTCACATACAGAATCACGTCCAGTCCCACCATTTCTGCGGCTGGGTGGCCCTCTCCTCTGTGACAACTCAGTCGGCCCAAGAATAATCTCAACGGCAGACGCCTCGTTGGCTGTCGCCTCCCCTCTTCACCATGTATGATCGCCCCGCACATTACCGCCTCATCCTTGGTGTGGACGCCGATCTTGATGACGCTACGATTATGGACGCGCTCCCAATCCATTCTTGTATGCAGCTTAAGGATTGCACCACTGGACTGTCCACGCAGGTCATGGTCAACTTCTTCGAGCCAGCCGATGCGATTGCCTTGCAAACCAGCGGAGTACCCATCGACGGACGACTCTATGACGTGGTCCTTGTTCCTGAGTACGTCCTCCAGCAACTACGCTCCACCTCCGACGATGTTCCTAGTGTTTATCTATACCCACCTCGAACATCTCCGCCACCCTCTACCTCTACTTCGTCCATAGTCACCACTCCTACTACTACCTTCACCGTTTCTGCCCATACTTCCTCCTTTCCTTATGTCCTTCCTAGCACTCTTAGTCACCCTTCTCCTATTATGTCAACCTCCAGCACCTCCCTACCTACCACATTACGTTACCCCCAGCCACCCCCTGCCGACCACATGGACGCCACTTCCACGCCTAACACAGTCTCCCAAGGACCAGCAACTGTCGTCACCGCATCGCCGCGGCGTCCGCCACCGAGTTGTGTCATACGTTGGATTGATCCTACGATCACTGATCAGGATTTCCTGAAGGAACTTCAACAGACAGGCATCCCAGTTCGTCGCGCGATTCGTATTTACAACGCTCATGGACCAACATTCATGCTCCGTCTCCAACTTTCATCTGAAGCCGATGTCGAATATCTCATCAACACAGGCGTCAGTCTTCGCAGAAGAACTTACCGCGTGGAGCCCTCTCGCCCCCCCCCCTCCAGTCTTGGCCGTTCCTCCTCACATACCTCTCCTCCTAGCCCCCACCTGCCCCGCCACTCAACCCACCCCCACAAGCCATCTTCCAATCCGCTCCCCAACCTAACTTCTTCCTACCGCCCCTCCCGATATTGGATCTTCTCCGAATACTTGCTACCTCCATCACTAATATAACCACTACCCTTTACTACCTTCTGTCCCTAAACTACTTTACTCCTTGTTCCAACTTTACCCCACACCCCCCTATCATACCAGCTCAATATCTGTAACTATTTGTCACTTTCTGTAATACCAGTTCACTATATGTACGCACTCGTTACTTTCTGTAATATTCTACTTTTTCCAATTTGCGCGACCGAGATACGTCAATAAAATTTCGTCCCTTTCCTCTGATGTTTGTTGGGATCCGCTCATGCGTGGTGCTTTGCGGGTCCCCCCTGGGACCTGGCTTGTTCTCGCGGTGCCTCTGCGCCACTCCACTATTTTTCGTCCTCTCTCGGTATGTACAAGACATACCTCCTCTGTCTCTTCGGTTTTTCTCCAAAGATCCTCCTCTCTCTATGGCCAAAGAGCTACTAGTATAGCTGTCGGCCCGCCCTCTCCTCGTCTGAGGGGAGGGAATGAAATCACCACTTTGATAGATTGATTTTTTTGAGTGTGTCGTCGGTGGACGCAGAGTGGGTTTCGGCGCTCAAGTAGCTACGGCTCGTCCGTGTTCGAACAGCTCTGCACTCCGACCGGCCAACCGAGCAGTGGAGGGGTGGTCAAGGCTGTACCGTGGTTCTACGCCTCCGCATTCGGGAGAAGGGACAGGGCTGGACCTCACGGCTTGTCCCAAACGTCGGCTGTCCTGAGAATGGTTTTCCTTGTTTATCCATTATCCTGCACTAAGGCGAATGCCGCGACAGTTCCTAGTATAGGCCACGGCCGCCAAACTCATCACCTTCTTCGTGCATCTACTTCACCGGAACAAATCTCCCGGACTCCCCACCTCAGGGTAGGAATGGACACATTTTACTATTAATAGTAGTAGTAGTGAGTGTGTCACCGATCAGACTGGCTTAGGCGTAACGGTGGCCTCTGCTCTATAGCCCTGCATTCGGGAGGTGGTGGGCTGGTCCCATCGCCGGCTGCCCCAAGAATATTTTCCTACGTTTTCCATTCTCATTGCTTAGGCGAACGCTGGGAGAGTTCCTTGTAAAACCCACATCCAAACCTAATCTTCCCTCACGCTTCTGCACATGGCAAATCAGCGCAACACATCTTCCGGCCTGAGAGAGGGCGTCATCCTGTAGGCCAGGGCCTCTCAAACGCCCAAAACCTCACGCGTGCAGAGCGAGGCGCAAGAGCTCCGTGCACTGTGCATCGGTGCCGCTCGGCCTGACTCGGATCAACGCTTCGTCTCTGGGCTACTCGGCTAAGCTCGGCTCTACTCGGCTATACTCGGCTCAACTCAGCCCGGATTTGGAGCGCTACGGCGCAAGTGGGGCAGAGGGAGACAGGCGGAGCGAGCGAGATAGGCGTGAGGAAAGAGAGGGACAGCGTTATTGCCCCAAATCGAGGAGTGGGGGTCTGCACTCTGGTCAACCAAGCCAAGTCGTCTTTTGCACCGTGCACAGTGCATGCACCACGCGCATACACCCTGAGAGGCCCTGCTGTAGGCGTTCCGATGTACCTCATTAGTGCACGGAATATAAATTTTAGTATTGATAATGAGCACGTCATTATTATGTCCTACATTATTATGTCAGACATGTACGTTCCTGCTGCTAATGACACTAAGATGATACACTTAAAAATCCTTCAGTCTGACCGGACTCAAGCGGGATCGAATCCTCAAGTTTGGAAACAAGAGGAGAGTGACTGACCATGTCGCTAAGGTCAACGAACATCATATACTCCCAAGGTGTTAAACATAGAATTTTACTGTATTTGTATTCTTGATTCCATTTAATGTTCGGTCCCAGGGCTAAATCGTTAGCGTGCTGACCCTTGGCCAAGGGGTCCCGGGTGCGATTCCCTATCGGGTGGAGGATTTTAAAATACATTAGTTAATTCCTCCAGCTCGGGGACTGGGGTTGTGTTCAACATTAGAATTCGTCACAGGTAGCACCCCATCCTTACAGACACGCAGGTCACCAGCAGACATCGATTCCGTATACCTGCACCAGGCGTATGCGGAGGTAATACACCTTTAATCATTATACCAATTAATTCAATTAGCTAACAGCTCGTAAAGAATAATGAGGTGTAATTAGGTGAAACATTGATATACCGTGTGTTACAGTTGTGCCTATTCACAAAGTCTTACGCAACCCTCAGATTATAGCCTAACCTAAAAGTATTGACCTTGGCTACTCACAGTAATGTCTGGTCTCATTACGCTTTCTATAATTCGTTTATTCGTGTCAACCAAATCAGCATTAATGATCAAATTTTGAATGCTGGTACAAAATCGTGAAAATCCTACATCACGTAAACATGAACGTCGTGTACAGTGATCGAACGACAGGCTGAATAACTAGAAGTAATACTGACATAACGGTCCTCGGTGACAAATCGTTATAGACGAGCGTGGTTAAATATGGAGAGAAAAACACGTGCTCGTTAGTCGGAGGTTCGAGTGTGATGCAGGACAAATATTTTCATTTCGCTCTTAATATTCGTGTGAGTTGGATTAACGAAGGCGAATCTGAATCATGATCATTCATAGCCTATTATAGGGAGTCTGCGATGTTTGTTTTTAAGTAGCCCTTGAAAGATCTATTTGTAGTAAATTATTAACGACGGAGATGCAATGGGCTTGTGCATGGCCATTCGATTAATGAAGCGAATGTTCGCAATGGCTTTGTTCTTCTTATTCTTCTTCTTCTTCTTCTTCTTCTTCTTCTTATTCCACTTATTCTTCTTTATCTGTTTACACTCCATGGTATTCCCTCGGACTCAGCAAGTGATCCCACCTCTACCGCCTCAAGGACAGTGTCCTGGGTTCAGTGTCCAGTGTTCAGACTCTGGGTCGGGGGATACAACTGGGGAGGATGAGCAGTACCTCACCCAGGTGGCCTCACCTGCTATGCTGAACAGGGTCCTTGCGAGGGGCTGGGAAGATTGGATGGGACAGGCAAGGAAGAGGGAAGAAAGCGGCCGTGGCCGTAAGTTAGGTACCATCCAGGCATTTGCCTGGAAGAGAAGTGGGAAACCACTTCCAGGATGGCTGAGGTGGGAATCGAACCCACCTCTACTCAGTTGACCTCCCAGGGCTTAGTGGACCCCGTTCCAACATTCGTACCACTTTTAAAATTTCATGGCAGAGCCGGGAATCGAACCCGGGCCTCCGGGGGTGGCAGCTAATCTCACTGACCACTGCACCATGGAGGCGGACGACCTTCTCCTTCATTACAGCAATTCTGAACACGGTTAAGGAAAGACATTCTTGTAATCTATATATCGTCGCTGCCGGGAAAAAACCTCCTATGTGAATTATTTTAGCTTAGAACTTTGGTCGGTAAGGTTCTGTCATCTAAGGTGCAATATTGGGTGAATATTGTCAAGGCATTCTCGCTCTTCATGATGTATGTGCTGCGGGTCAGTATACCTCCAAAATTATTATCACATAGGAGGTTGTGTCCCGGCAACGACGATATATAAAATCGGAGTTTTGTCTGAACATTGCTCAGAATTGGAAAAGAATGGTATTTCTGTATCGGTCATGTTCACAGTAACAAGGAAATGCACTTTTTCTTTTCCGCAATTTCTGTCTGTCTGTCTGTCTGTCTGTCTGTCTGTCTGTCTGTCTGTCTGTCTGTCTGTCTGTCTGTCTGTCCGTCTGTATGTACACGCAACAAGAGAAAATGGCTGAAGATATTTTAATTAAAATGGGTATGTAAAGTCGGGGGATGATTCACTACAATCTAGGGTATGAATCATTTAATTCACGCCGAGTGAAATGGTAGTTTAGTGGAAGGCCTGAAATATAATTTTCAAATGTTTATATTATTATTGGTCATATCGATAAATATTACATAACTAAAGTTGTATAGAATTAAATTTCCGATCATTTATGTCTGATACATGTTTACCGTACCGGCTATGATAACAGAGATATTCATGAAATTGTATTTTTGTTGCTAAGTCCATATCAACGCCGAGCCAGGAAAAAAAATGGGTTAACAGAATATCATGAAAATCTGTACATAGAGTCGGGGAATAAGAAACTACAGTCTAAGTTATAAAGAATTGTATTCATCCTGGATGAAATTGTAGTTTAGGGGAAGGCACCTAAACTTTAATTTTTAAATACCTACAGTATGTTATTGGTCCTATCGGAGAGTACTACATAACAAATGTTAAAGAGAATACAATTTCCGATCACTTACCCTTTATTTAGTTTTACCGTACTGACGATGATAAGAGTGGTATTTCAGAGTCTGAAGAATCGGAAGAAAAGTAAACATGAAGGCCTACAATATCGAAAGCTTATAAAATTAACAAACAGTAACATTATATTGACCATTGTTTGTTGTGATGTTATTTGTCTTATACTGCCAGTCAACTTCGATAGATGGGATTACTGCTGCTTACCTTTTATAACAGCCTATCTGAATATTGGCGGGAAATAGCTGGGGAGTTAGAAAACGTTCTTCTTTAGCATTCTATTCCTCTGGTTCATGCATTTCCTGATATTGCTGGTACGTAACACACTGGTTCATCATAGCATTCCAGCTATTAGATCCCTACTCTGACGGGCTGTTTTGAGTGAGCAGTGTGCACATTTAAAGCAGAGGCTCAGTTAGTAGTAGTAGTAGTAGTAGCAGTAGTAGTAGTAGTAGTACCACAATTCACCAAATAACTCAAAAATCAACTCTGAAAAGAGCCTTTTCTTAAGAAAAGCTTCTTCCGCTTCACTTTTATTCAATCTAAGTTCATTTTTTCCAAATTAGCAGTGAAGAGGGGCTTTCTTCTCTGGCCTGGAGGTGAATTTGCGTCCAAATCAGACAGTTCTTTCCGCCACCAGTGTAGTGAAATGAGATTTTTCGATTCATCGGGTATTCCTACGAAACCGATTAGTGAAAGGACATAGATTTTGCCCTGGGACTCTCCACTATTCGACCTCCCACCCCTCCACACCCTTGCCGAAAAAATACGAAGAGTGTTGACGGATCACGGCTGTCTGCGGCTTGGCCATTCCAGCTCTGAAAATTTGGATTGTTAGATCGGAGCGTAGTGCTGCTCGATAAAAGTGAGAAATGCGTGGTTTTTCATTTGATCGAGTACTTCATATGAAAACATTTCTTTTAATCGTGGCATTCCTACTGACGTCATTGTAATGACCTATGTTCATTTCAGTTGGGAAATCTACTAAGACAGTCTTTCTGAGGATTTAAAAAGGCAGGTGGAGAGTGAGTGTCTGCCATTATAATGAAATCTCCCCAACCTGATTGTGACTGATGGTAGGCAAGGGGGCCTACCGTTACAATGAATATTCCTTAACCCAGTCTTCATATGAGAAAAGACGATTGGTGACTTCCCGTCGCGTTTCTAGGATAACGTTAAGAGCTATGCAATTTAAGACAATCTTGGTCACAACGTGTACACCACCTAACCTAGGATTCTGTATACAATGTAGAATTCCGTAGCGAAGCACGGGTACATCAGCTAGTCTGCAATATATGCGGTGAGTCATTCCTGCAGGCTTCAGTCCGAAATCCAAACAACTGTCAACCATTTTTTTTTTTGCTAGTTGTTTTACGTCGCACCGACACAGATAGGTCTTACGGCGACGATGGGACAGGAAAGGGCCAGGAGTGGGAAGGAAGCGGCCGTGGCCTTAATTAAGGTACAGCCCCAGCATTTTCCTGGTGTAAAAATTGGATACCACGGAAAACCATTATCAGGGCTGCGGACAGTGGGGTTCGAACCTACTATCTCCCGAATACTGAATACTGGCCGCACTTCAACGACTGCAGCTATCGAGCTCGCTCAACCATTCTTAGAATCGAACGTGTGCTGTTACTTGGTTGAATGTGTGTGTCAAACGTTGACAATAAGTGCAGTGCGTTTCGTTCGTTGTAGCTGTTTGCCATATAAAAGTCACACGTTCTTCTTCCTTTCTTATGTATGCTTCCTTTTTAAATGTAACAAATGAAACTTTAAACATCATCATCATCATCATCATCTGTTTACCCTCCAGGTTCGGTTTTTCCCTCGGACTTAGCGAGGGATCCCACCTCTACCGCCTCAAGGACAGTGTCCTGGAGCTTCAGACTCTTGGTCGGGGGATACAACTGGGGAGTATGACCAGTACCTCGCCCAGGCGGCCTCACCTGCTATGCTGAACAGGGGCCTTGTGGAGGGATGGGAAGATTGGAAGGGATAGGCAAGGAAGAGGGAAGGAAGCGGCCGTGGCCTTAAGTTAGGTACCATCCCGGCATTCGCCTGGAGGAGAAGTGGGAAACCACGGAAAACCACTTCCAGGATGGCTGAGGTGGGAATCGAACCCACCTCTACTCAGTTGACCTCCCGAGGCTGAGTGGACCCCGTTCCAGCCCTCGTACCACTTTTCAAATTTCGTGGCAGAGCCGGGAATCGAACCCGGACCTCCGGGGGTGGCAGCTAATCACGCTAACCACTACACCACAGAGGCGGCTGAAACTTTAAACAACGAAATTAAATCTTAATTACGAATGCGTTTACGAGTGTAATATAAAAATAAAATGGAAAATCTCGAAAATAGTTTCGAACTATGAATCCAAGAAAAAAATTTCGTATGTTGTTGCGATTAGTACCACGTAGCCAATTAAAGCACCATATAGCACGTCTCGTAATTCGGTACTCACGGAATGATCTCTGCTATCGTTTCGAAACCGATCTTTAAATGTAACTGTAAATCTGGTTTATCTCGCTGCAAATCCAACAGTGCGCTAAAGTATCATCTCTCTCTTAAGCCCCGATAGTTGTAACAATTCCCTACTCCTCGAGTATGATCCTATTACCTGGTTGAATGAGTCCAACATAGTGTTGCGGGTGGTATTCAAAATGCGTTTGTCCGTAGACGGTGCTTACGTCACGATATTTGTTATGTCTGTTTACTATAACTTCCTTATAAGGATACCTGGAACTTCAGAAAAGTAAAATTTTGGGAAGAATGCCTAACTGAGTATGAAATGAAAATGAAGAAAGACATGAGTAAAAATGGTTTGAAGCCTCACTGCTTCGAGCAGCCCGGTATACCTACCACGCAGCTACTATAAATATGCTTGTTCAAGCATTATGACTCCACTAGGAGAACGACGTCCTGTTTTCGAAATATTTTTAATGGTGTGGTTTTAAGCCTGTATTGAACGCTCTGGAAACGAAAACCTACAACCTGTTTTCCAGTCAATGACCGGGTCAGGGATGGGATGAATGAAGCCCGCAACTTGCGGCGAGGATAGGAATTGTGCCGGCTGCCGAGGCCTGTCGCACTCCTCTGGGCAATGATTAATGACTGACACATGAAATGAAATGCTATTGGAGAGTGTTGCTGGAATGGAAGATTACAGGGAGAAAAACTTCTCCGCCTCCGTTTTTCCAGCACCAATCTCACATTGCGTGACCGGGATTTGAACCACGGTATCCAGCGGTGAGAGGCCGGCGCACTGCAGCCTAAGCCATATAGGCTTCCCCTGTATTAAATGCTCTAACTGTAGTAATTACAACTAGATATTCTGTAAGTGCAGCATAAGTTTTATAGCATTATAATCAATTTGGAATAATACAAATCTCATGAGTCCGCCTCTGTGGTGTAGTGGTTAGTGTGATTAGTTGCCACCCCCGGAGGTCCGGGTTCGATTCCCGGTTCTGCCACGAAATTTGAAAAGTGGTACGAGGGCTGGAACGGTGTCCACTCAGCCTCGGGAGGTCAACTGAGTAGAGGTGGGTTCGATTCCCACCTCAGCCATCCTGGAAGTGGTTTTCCGTGGTTTCCCACTTCTCCTCCAGGCGAATGCCGGGATGGTACCCAACTTAAGGCCAGGGCCGCTTCCTCCCCTCTTCCTTGCCTATCCCTTCCAATCTTCCCATCCCTCCACAAGGCCCCTTTTCAGCATAGCAGGTGAGGCCGCCTGGGAGAGGTACTGGTCATTCTCCCCAGTTGTATCCCCGACCAAGAGCCTGAAGCTCTAGGACACTGCCCTTGAGGCGGTAGAGGTGGGATCCCTCGCTGAGTCCGAGGGAAAAGCCGAACCTAGAGGGTAAACAGATGATGATGATGACAAATCTCATGTATAATACCTTGTAGAGGATAAATACGTTCGTTGCGACAGCCAGGGACACATCCCCGTTGCCCAGAATTACATTTTCTTTTAAAATTTAACTTAATTTACCACAAGCCATTATTCATTGCTCAAGCAAGCTGTAGCCTTTCCATTGGTTGAGATATAAGCGGATATGACGTCATTTCCACCAGCAGTAAAGTGAGATGCATTCTGATACAAAGCCATGCACAATAAAAAACACAAGTAAATGCAATCTGCAGCGAATCAATGAACAATACAGAACAAATTATTCGTTTCTCATTAGCTGCACGTAACGGACCGCTTACGTCAGTTTCAGTGAGAGATTAAGCATTTGGCTTCACCGTCACGACTGATAAAAAATACGAAAGTTCCCAGT
The DNA here is from genome assembly GCF_040414725.1 of Anabrus simplex. Classification (NCBI taxonomy): domain Eukaryota; kingdom Metazoa; phylum Arthropoda; class Insecta; order Orthoptera; family Tettigoniidae; genus Anabrus; species Anabrus simplex. The sequence goes on along the minus strand of NC_090266.1, from coordinate 579,552,254 downwards.
TCGATTAAAATGGAATTTCGGAAGCCTTTGCTTTGTTACCAGGAACATGCACCCCAGACCATAGGAGAGACACCAGCGCCCTGGACCACACCTTCGAGGTAGGCGGGATCCATCGCAAATGTGGTCTGCGCCATACACGGTGCCTCCCATCGGCAATGTGCAGTTGAAACCGTGATTCGTCCGACCATATCACCTTACGCCATTGTTCCAGTGTCCATCCCTGGTGACTGGCGACAAATGCTCGTCAATGTGTCCGATGACGTTGGGTTACCAGTAGCACCCGTGTGCGGTGCCGGCTCCCATACCCCATAGTACCCATGTTCCTACGGATTGTCCACGGGGAGACGTGTCTAGCACGGCCTGTGTTGAATTGAGCCGTGATTTGTTGCACGGTTGCCTGTCTGTCACTATTGAGAATCCGTCTCAGATGTCGCCGGTCATGGTCATCGAGGGTGGCTGGACGGCCGGTCGTTAGTCTGTTGTGGACGGTGACACCCGCATTCAACCATTCCCGATACACCCTGGACACGGCTTACCGTGTGAAGCCGAATTCCCGCACCACTTCCGAAATCGCACTTCCCATCCGTCGGGCACCCACCACCATACCCCATTCGAACGGTGTCCGCTCACGACGACGTTCCATGTTACACCTGTCACATGCACAGCCACTGCTCACAAGGTCTCCTATACATCTGCCGCTGGCACAGGGGGCGTGTGGTGCGCAGACAACACACCTGCGCATCAGTGCTCCGCTATCGCATGACATTTGCTCAGTCAGTGTATATATACACATGTTCACAACCGTCTGAAACAAAGAGCTTAAGTAAGAGAGATCTAGAGTGGCCCGTCATATGCCATTTTCTTACTGTACATAATGCCCTATTTTGGGGATGGAGAACTTTGAAAGTCGGCCTCTGTGGTGTAGCTTTCATCATGATTAGCTGGTGGCACCCGGTGGTCCGGGTTCGATTCCCGGCTCTGCCACCAAATTTGAAAGTTAGTACTGGGGCTGGAACGGGATCCACTCAGCCTCGGGAGGTCAACTGAGTAGAGGGGGGAATCGATTCCCTCCTCAGCCTTCCCCGAAGTGGTTTTGCGTGGTTTCGAACTTCTCCTCAAATGCCGGCCAAGGCCGCTTCCTTCCCTCTTCCTTGCCTATCCCTTCTGTTCTTCCCATCCCACTACAAGGAAAAAAGCAACCGTGGAGGGTAATCGGGTTAAGAAAGAAAGACGGAAAGGAAGATGAACTTCAAAAACCCGGTTGCTGTTTCCGCATAGTAGAATTCAGTACTGAAGAATACTGTGAAAAATCTATAGTAGGCACTGATAAGATATTCACTAGGATCTATATCTCTGGTAGGTTCCCTTCTGTGGTGTAGTGGTTAGTGTGATTACCTGCCACCACCGGAGGACCGGGTTCGATTTCCGGCTCTGCCACGAAATTTGAAAAATTGGTACGAGGACTGGAACGAGGTCCATTCGGACTCAGGAGGTCAACTAAGAAGAGGGGGTTCGATTCCCACCTCAGCAATCCTCAAAGTGGTTTTCTGCGGTATGACTAGGCCTTTTTATCATTTACCAAAAACTTAAATGATATAATTTTCCTTCCTATTCCCAGGTAATAACCAGGAACATTCGGAATCGTGAAAAGTAGAAGCTTTAATGACAGTTAAGTTCTGAGATAGCGATTGTAATCGAATGCTAATATTAATTTCAGCTCTTTAGGACATTTCACTCCTAAAATTTCCAGCGTTTCACCCCAGTGTGGCAGAGGGCTCGTCAGTTGGAATACCACACATTTCAGAGTCTGTGGCGGCTGGCATGTGGTGCGCCGTTGATATACCACTGAAATCTTTCTTTTTGGGACAATGCAATAATGGTGTACAAGGGGAATTATATACCTCCTCTCATATAAATGCCTACCTGCTTTTTTGTCAAAAATTCAGTTCCCAGAAGGAAACTGTAACTGAATTTCTTCGGCTGTGAATATTAATGTGTTCACGCCCTTTAGAAGTTTTAAATGAAAACGTAAAAAGAAGCATGAGACCAAAAAGTTAATTTACCCTCCTTCTTCTTCGTCTCTGGTCTTGTCCCAATTATATGCGGTTATAATTAATGTTGATAAAGCCAAGTTTTACGACAGGATACCTTCCCTGACACCATACCTGTGTGGCGCGATGTATTCACTAATACGTATGCCCGTGGTGGTTGATAGTGTGGTGTGTTGTGGGTAAATAAATGAAGTTGTGCATTGAGAAGAATTCAAATTTCTTGCCCCAGAGCATATAGAGATTAACTAAATACCGGTAAACGTCTCGACCCAGCCGTGGAACAAACCCGGTATCCCCTGGACCGAAGACCGCTACGCTGACCAAGTTGCTGTACACTGTCCTCCCAAGGACGCTGATTTAATATCGACAAATCAGGACAAACAATTGCTCACCCTAAATCTTATTTCATGAGTCTCCGGGCAAAATGTTCTATTTCAACATCAGACAATAATTAGGCTAGCATATCGTCCACATGCATTGCAGTAGTGGAATACTATCGAATGTCATGAGCAATACGGACAAAATAATATGTAATACCTAAAATCTTGTACCATACCCGGTCATGGGTAAGTCCATGTGCCTTTTATTGTACGTTTACTGTGCTTTCCCACAACTTCCTTCTGGTGTAAATACCGTACCGCCTTTTGAAGACACTCCTCATTTGACATTAATGGCTCTATTTTAGCTACTAAAAAATTTCGACTATAAATCTTCCGGCGTTATATACTTGCGATTGACTCTAAGAAGGGAGATAGAGTGAATTACACAGGTATAAATAGTAATAATTGTACCAGGCGGTACACCTCTGCGCCGCTAATTCAAACTTTGCGCCAGTGAAACTCCTCTACTGGAGGAAGCCTGAACTCTAACAACCATGTTAACTCTAAAGGTTATCAGAAGATGTCGCTATCTGTAAATTTTGAAGAGTTCTGAACTGTGTCCTTTTCGATTTATTTTTGTTTTCTCTGTAGTGAGAAGTGTAAACATTCTCTTCTAGATGGCACTACTGAAGAAATACAACGGTGCACCCTAGTGCGAAGTGAAAGAACCTTTTTTTGAAGAATTTTAGTGTGCATAAGTTTGTTCTTTGTTAAATTTCTTTCAGTCATTGTTTAGGTTGGCTGTATAACCCTTCTCATTCCGCCAGTTTTGAATTCGACCAATGAGTAATTTTTGTAATTAATTTTCCACCAATCCTAGATGTCTTCTTCAGTTTTGACTTGTAATCCTTTGGCCGACCAATAAAATGCTTGTGGGCGGGTGTTATCATTCATGAAAGGTCTCGAATGTTCCGCGAGGGTATATAAACTGCTGATTCTCGGGTCTCTGCGCCACTTCAGTAACCTCTATCATTGTGTAAATTATGTAGCAGGGGGCGGGAAGCGCCTCTTTCGTCGGGCAACAGTTCCTCAATAAGGTAATGGCCTTTTAATAACTTCTTTTCTTGCTAGCTCAGCAGTTTAACTCTCGGGGCAGGTTCGACACTTTTTAACCATGTAACTTTCCTCTAAAATGTAATAGACTCTTGGCATAAATTCTGTCTCTTTAAACTACAAATTGGGATAGAGATTGCCTAACCCTATCGAGCTACCATTCATTTTCTTTTGAGGTGACTACGTTTTCATAACTGTTTCCCTTCTACTCGTAATGTCATAAAGTTTTCTATCGTGTCACCTCCGTAGAATGGGATTAGCCCTTGCATAAGCGGCCTGGGGCCAAATTAGGTTTTAATAAAAGGTATTAGGAGTGCAGTTTCGCCTCCTCTCAAGTTGGTATTTTGGAGGCCATGTAATTGACCTGTTTCTTTACTTAATAGGCCTCAATAGGTTGGGTATTTTTACCCCTGTTTTAATGTACCTGGAGGACAGCTTGAAAGTAGAGTTTGGTGTGGCCTTTGATGGGCTTGAACTTTGAGAGCGAGTTGCTTTTTCCTTAAATTCGGTTTCTGTATGCCTCGAGGAGGCTTTACCGTGTAAAGGGGAGCAAGTGCTCCTAGGCATGATTCTGATTTTCTGCCCCTTTGTTGAACCTTGTATATAAGTAAAGTTGGGCTTATTGCTCAAGAATTGTGTGTCTGGCCCTCGGAGCCCAAATCCTGTAACAACTGTAATTGTATATTCTCGATTTGTTGCTAGGCTACTGAGTAACTGTTATATTTGTTATTTCTTGATTTTGAAAAAGAAAATATAACCTTGTTAAATTTTAAATTAACTTTAATTTCGTAAGTTGAGACCTGTTCATCCCAGCACCTTCTTTCACCTCTAACTACCACGGAGAACTGCGTAACAATAATAATGGTGTGTGGCCTCAGGAGAGGCCTTGTGTAGGTCTGTTAATTTGACTCGCGTAGGCCTGCGCGTCAGGATGAGGATGAAATGATGATGAAGACGGCACATACACCCAGTCCCCGTGCCAGAGGAATTAACCAGTTATGGTTAAAATTCCCGATCCCACCGGCAATCGAACCCTGGACCCTTGTGACCAAAGGCCAGCACGCTAACCATTTAGCCATGGAGCCAGACTAAGTACATAGGTAATCAGACAGATAAGAGTCCGGTCATTTGAAACTTCGCAGAGTGTTGATCTGTAGGAAGAGAGAAGTGAACAAACAGTCTGAAGTAAAATTGAAATCCTAATATCTAACACCTTTAACAGAAAGAGCAGCCCGGCTGGCGCTATTATAAAAATCAAGATTGCATTAAAGTAATCTTTGGATGCCTTAAATGAATAAATTGGATCACGCAAGATAAAAATCAATCCTTATCTTGTAAGGAATTAGAGGCAATTAGGCAATTCATCAGGATGAATGTTAGGGTGGTTTATAAATTATTTTACCGCGAATAAATGTGCTGTTTAATAACCTCAACGCTACAAAAACAGTAAAATTGTGAAGAGAAGGAGATACATATGAATACATTTAACATGTATTTTTTTGCTAGGGGCTTTACGTCGCACCGACACAGATAGGTCTTATGGCGACGGTGGGATAGGAAAGGCCTAGGAGTTGGAAGGAAGCGGCCGTGGCCTTAATTAAGGTACAGCCCCAGCATTTGCCTGGTGTGAAAATGGGAAACCACGGAAAACCATCTTCAGGGCTGCCGATAGTGGGATTCGAACCTACTATCTCCCGGATGCAAGCTCACAGCCGCGCGCCTCTACGCGCACGGCCAACTCGCCCGGTTTAACATGTATTGTTAATGGTCGTATTTGTTGTATTTTCATTTTAATTTATATTCAAAAGCACATGGTCGATTGCAAAGTACGTAAACGACATAAGTACCCGAGGAACATACAAACGAAATGTGCTGAGTTTATTATACTTTCTAGCAGTTCCCTTGAGAGGTCTGGCTTTGGCTAGCACTGGGATGCTACTGTGTACCAAACTGTCGCTTTCAGCAACTAATAAAGATGGATTGGACTCCAATTCAGGTTATCAAAGTATTTAACGACATTGAATAGTGATTTTTGTGTATTACGTTTATTACTAAGCTCCTGACTACTACGTACAATCAACCTGGATATATAACAGTCAATGTTACAGGATACTGGTAAAGTAATTAGGTCCCCTCACTGGGCGGAAATAAATCACCTGATTTAAATCGTCATATCGTCGCTGGGCGAGCATTGACAATGCACTTCCTATCCATTATTTTCCTTAAAACTGGTCACGCCTTCCGGCTACATATGGATACGCATACCATGAGGACAATTACCGTTGTGTTCATTTCCCTACGCTAATATGTAAAGGAAAATTAACCATAAATGCGTTAGGCTGTAGGAGTGTCCAAATGTATCATGCAAAACATACATTCCTACAGGACGGTACGATAAGATTAATTTTTCTTTACACATACGCATAGGAAGATGAACACAACGAAAATTGTTTTCATGGATTGCATATCCATAAGCGGCTGAGGGGCATGACCCGTCTTAAGTAAAGTAATGGATGGGAAGTGCATTGGCAGGTACGTGGCATTGGTCGCTCAGCGACGATATATAACTTTGTTATTTTTCAGCCTGTCGTGTTTTCTGTTATGAATGAAATGTTTTATTTGTGGATTGTTTCTAGTTTTTGAAAGCTTGCATTAGGTTTGACAGGCTAATACATCGTAGTTATATATTAGCTGAGTCGAAACTGAAAAGGAGATGGATTAAACTTTAAGGATCCAAATGATGAACTGCTCATCAAACACTTCAAAATGTGTCCCTATTAATTTCAGTTTACTAAAGGTCGTTATTGGAACAACTACTAGGGCATACGTAGGCCTACATAGCGATATTTTGTGTTGCTCTGGGGTGTACTGTCCATCCCCCGATTATTCCCCACACGCTTGGGAACACTCTGTATACCAGACTCCCATGTCAACTGAGAAGCAATCATCAACATTCGCTGCAAGTCGCACTTTCACACAATATTCATTACAGTACTTGACAGCGTTAGTAACAGTGTTATTATCATCACTCTTAATTCAGTGATTTCCATACTATCAGAAATGGGTTCTCCGAACTTCATTTTATCATGGCAGCACCGCTCTCTTAAGAATGTAGGTTAATTATCATTAAGGACATAATATAACTTACATGTGACGAACATTAACCAAACTTGAATTAAATGGTATCCATCATCTTAGTGGATTGTCTTACGACAGTTCGCTAACTGGTTAAAGGCTTTCTTCCTCCATTACAGTAACCACCGTCTTTGATCAAGGAAGCTAAACGAAGCTACTATATCTTGTGGTCGTGAAGGTATGTAGAAGCTTGAACACAACACATTCTCCTATATGGGATTCCCGTGATTATTGTTAGAGGAGTATTAGTTAACAATCATCACAAATTCGTAGGAAAGATGACACTGATTGCTGCTCTAGAATGAGAAGAAATTTTGTTAAAATATAACTTTGGATATCTGAATGGAGTAGCATTTCGTGAATAGCGCAAATATAGGTAATTATATTTATTAATTATCAATTAATTATGCAGTCTTCTTCTTAATCCTTTTGCCCACCAGGGTTAAGTTTTCCCTGGGACACAGGTAGGAATCCCACTTCTACCACATAAAGTTCAGTGTACTGGAGCGTGAGACTTAAGGTCGGTGGGATACAACTGAGTTGGAGGACCAGTGCGTCTTCCAGGCGGCCTCACCTGCTATGCTCAACAGGGGCCTACTGGGGGGGGGGTTGGGAATATTGTTAGGGATAGACAAGGAAGCGGCCTTGGCCCTAATTTAGGTACGCCAGGAATTTTCTACAGGAGAAGTGGGAAACCACACAAAACCACCTTTAGGGTGGCTGAGATGGTAATCGAACCACTCTCTACTCACTTGACCTTCAGAGGCCGAGCAAACCCCATTCCAGCCCTCAAACCACTTTTCAAATTTCTTGCCAGAGCCGGGAATCGAATCCGGGCCTTCAGTGAGAGCAGCTAACTAAATAACCACTACATCACTGAGGCGAACTTGATTCTGTAGTAATTTTTAAAAATATCCCCCCAGATTTTAACTTAGTGTTGAAACTGACGTTAACGTTGTTTGGGAAATTATTACCGACTCTTTCATCAGATGTCGAAAGATGGCACTGTATTGAAAATGAAGAGTTAGATTTGTTACTCAAGACCACTGGTATTGCTTAGCTGGTAACGTTATCAGACCGGAGTGATAATAACAATTCTGGAACTCTGAGGTTCGGATATCTACACTCAAAATTGAAATTCTGAACGCTCACCGTCATTCGCACTTAGAGTACATCGGTATGTGATATTTTATCGGTTCTGGGGAACCTACTACATTATTCATCCCATCTAAGTGCAAACACATGAACTACGGACACCACTACAGGACGGTGTATGCAACACAACTGATAATCATATGAATTCATAGTGGTAGGGCTTAAGATGTTCACGGTCCTCGAAAATTAAACATATTGTAGAATGCCAAATTATGAGCACGGTCATGACAATGTTATTTTTTTATTTTGTTGTCCTTTTTTCATGATGTGTTTCAGACATTGGTTATGTGTAGGAAAAGTATAAGTTTATCTAATTTTGCAAGTTAAAATAAATCATCTACTTATCTATAAGGTTGCTTACAATAACACTGCAAGCGAATGTTTTCATTGTACGCGAAAAGTAATTACAGGAATACCTCGTAGGTCTTCTGAGTTAATCTTAACTAGAACTGAAGAAAACTACTTGTGTATATTTTCCAAATTAAGTAAAGTGTGAATTTCAATTTTTTTTCGCTGCCTTTCAACTTATTCGTTATTCATATCGCGTGAGCCACCTTATTGAATTGAATTGAATTGAATTGAATTGAATTTATTGATCATGATTTACATGCCACTGAGACTGAAAAGCCCCTTTATGCAGCGTCTTCTTATAATACAATGCAGATTTATGAAAACAGTAACTACATTTTTATAATATTAAAGTATTAAACTAAACAAGAAACTTAAAAAAAAATGAAAATACAGATACCACATCCAGTAAGGTTAAGACATACATAATATAATAAGTAAGAAAGTAAATCATTAAGCCCTTCTGTTATTCTGGACTACATGGGTTTAAAGAATATAAAGCTAAAGCAGAGAAACAATTTTCTTCGAAATATACATATTCCTGATTGTTCGACACAAGAATGCCTGATCTCAGCCTCTTGCGTACTCCTCCAGAAAGACAGATGTTAAGAACTGCTTTAGTTGGGTACAGTTAGTGTTACTTGCGAAACGGTGAATATTAAAGACGTTGAAGATACGTGATGCAGTGCAAACAAAGGATTTGTTAAATTTAGTGGTACGATGAAGGGGAATTTGAAGGGTGGTTTTTGTAAATCTATTATCTCTGTTATGTACCAACTCCATAGGTTTAAATGCATTATAAAGGTAGGATGGTGTCTTCAGTTTGAGAATTTTCTGCGTAGCAACAGCTACTGAGATTTCCCGACGTTCATGGATTTTCAACCATTGTAGCTGTATGTAATAGGGTGTTATGTGTTCATCACGCCTGGCATTTGTAACGTAACGAACACATGCGTTTTGTACCCTCTGTAGTTTTATGTTCAAAGTTTCAGATAAGTCGTTGTATACGACTGAACCATAGTCAATTATTGGAAATATAAGAATTTGGACAAGTAGTTTTCGCATGAAAGGTGGTGTACATGACACGTTACGTTTCAAAATATGCATGGATGACACAACTTTTCGGATTACATTTGACGTATGATCAGACCAGGATAAGGTTCTGTCGAAAATTAGACCTAGATTGTTAACGGTGTCACTATAATGAATATCTGTCTCCAGAATTTTTATTGCTGGGAGGGATTTGAGGTCAACAGTTTTCAGGAGTTTTGTGTAACCTATGCAAATAAGCTGGGTCTTAGCCACATTTAATTGGAGGTTATGATTTACAACATGGAGGAGATGTAAGAGCTGCCTATCTGCGACCTAGACTGTCCCAGCTGCCAGCGTGAAAGACTTGTTTTATCTGGGCACCTGTTTCCCAGTCTTTAGAATTGTGAGCAAAGTTTGAACGGGAATATACCAAGAACTCTATCGTCTCGCCGAGTGCACCAGTCTGTAAACGACGTGGTTAACCTAAAACATAGAATCATTCCGAAACAGTGTCGACAACTTCATACCCTTAAAAATAAATTTTTGTGACGTTCATGTCTGGCTTCTAGCATTTCCGGAGTAGGAGAAGTAGGGTTTATCTGAAGTGTTATGTGCTACCTAGCAGATGTATTATTGAGAAAATTCTGTATTCTAGAAGTCGTTCAAAGTAACATGCAGCGAAAAAAAGACCCTATAAAACTACATTGTACAGAAAACACATCACACGTTAACACATATCTGTCTTCTCAAGTACTATTAAAGAATAATTAATTTCTTGTGTTTTCGAGTGCACGAGTGATTTCGTTGAATGATTTATGCACAAGTGATTTTTTAATCACATTTCGTTTAGATTAAGTGCATGTCAAAGTAATCTCTTTACTTCCCAGACCTATTCCAAGTACCCAGTTCGGAAACGTTTTTACTGAGTTCAGTATACCACAGATCAATAAAAGGAACAGTTTGTATCTCATAACACACATGTTACACACAACTGGAAGTGATTCTGCTCAGATCAGTTGGCGTGAGAGTTACCACCTCCTAGCTGCAGCCCATAGATTATATTTAATTGCTACCGAAGAAATTCTCACCAACTATTCAATAAACCAAACATTTCAGTCATGTAATAATATGAAATAATATTATACCATACTAATATTTTTACCCGTTGTTCGCACGGGAATTTGCAGCGGATTACATGTTTCCTTCAGGAAGTTATTCGAAGTAACATGGCTATATTCACACGTATAATGCGACACTTTACAATCACATTTTTGTACGACGGCGCGTGGCAGTAACGTGAAATACGATGAAGCTGAAGAAAGTTGAGAGAGAATGATGACGATTTCCGAATTTATTGTACGGTACTGTTCCTAGTCCGAAGTTGTCCAAAATTCTCCGTGGTTCTCAGGCTGCATATTGTATCGTTGATCCCTGGCATTGAGCTCTGACGTTGATAATACCTTACTTAATATCCTCCCTATCGAAAATAGTAAGGGGCTTTTCAGCTTTTCTCGCTAGCCACCTTGAAGTGACATGCACGACATCTCCTTCTATCCTACGCTTCAGTGCTATAGAATGTATCTTGTATGCTACTGGCAAAAGTGATATCCATCTATAGTTATTGACATTCGTTTTGTTTCCTTTCTTGTGCAGGGGGTGGATGATAGCCTCCCTCCATTCTTCTGGGATCTCTCTTATGGACCAGGTCTGTTGAAAGAGTGTTTCAATTTGTTCCAGGAAGTTATCCCCTGCATATTTCAGAAGTTCAGCAACAATGGAGTCCTTGCCAGATGCTGTGTTATTTTTCAAATTCTTGATGATTTCCTTTATTTCGTTCTTATCTGGCTGGGTTGATTCATACAGTGTGCTTCCTGGTTTCTGGAACGTCAGTTTTTCTTGAGATGGATCACAGTTGAGTAGTTATTTGAAATATTTAGCCAAGTGTTCATAGTTTGTTTGTTGCTCATAATCAGCTTACCTTGATCATTTTGGAAGCAAATTTTGGATGACGAGTAACCTCAAAGTTTTGTCTTAAACGTCCGATAGAATTTCCTGGTGTGGTTTTTCTTGAAATTCTCTTCTATATCTCTCAGATGGTCTCTTTCGAACTTTCTTTTGGCATCCTTGAACACCTTCGCTGTCCTTTTCCTTTCGATGTTAAAATCTTCGAAGTTCTGTTTGTTGGAGTTTCACTTGTTCCAAACTTCTGATCGTCTTCGTAGAGCATCTTCACACTCGTCATTCTATCATGGATGTTTCTTCTTCTTTTCAAGAAAAATTGTTTTTTTTTCGCTGCTTCCTGAATCCTTCGAGCCATTTTGTCCCACTCATAGGACTCCAACGTGTCGAGTTCTTTCTGATACGTCACCACTATTCCTTCGCTGACTTTGAGTTCCTCAATTCTATACTTCTGCATTCTGAGGGGTTTCTTTATACGGTTACAAGGTGTGGGCTTCACTTTTATCCTTGTTGGATAGTGGTCAGAATCAAAATTAGCACCTATCTGCACTCTAACATTCATTATTTCCTCGGGCTGGTGGTCGCTACATGGACAATTTGGAATTATCCTAATATGGAGTTAGATTATCGCCATGTCATCATCCGCTTGGGAGCTCTCTTGAATTGAGCGGACATTATTTTCATGCCAAATGAATCACAGACATCTATCAGTCTTTCGCCATTTCTGTTTGTACTTTGGTGAGCCGTGTCTGCTCCAATGATGATTCGAAATTCTTCTCTTTACCAATCTGAGCATTAAAATCCTCCGTCAAGATCTTGACATGTTTTTCTGGGGTTGTCAACAGTTCTTCTTGAAGTTTTAACCAAAATTCTTCTACTTTCTCTGGATTTTTTCTGTTATCTTCATTAATTGGAGCATGAACATTGAATATGGAGTACAATTTGTTTCCACTTTTGAGAGTTAGTACAGGCAGTCTGGGAGATGGAGATCTGAAGTCTACAATAGATTCCGTTATAGAGTTGTGAATAAAGAAGTCTGTCCCGAGTATTGACACTGGATTCTTTGTTTTATATGACTTTTAACTTTGATAGCTGGCCGTCATTTTAGTATTCTGCAGTTTCCAATAGCCGACAGTTAATCTGAAATAAATCATTTTTCATGGACCGCTAGAACTTTGATCTTATATTCATCGAGTACCTTGATCAGTTCCTTTTGTTTACCAACTTTCAAAAGGGTGATCACATTGAGTGTGCCAAGGAAATGCTTCTCTTTCGTTCTGAGTTTGCGGTGTGATGGATCCTCCGACTCATCCAAACATGATGTTTTGGGGCTTCCAGAATCCTTTGCTCTACTTGAACCAGAACTCTGGCCCCAGATTAAATCGGCTGTGGTACTAGATTCCGTACGTTTTGTCATCATGTTAGTTGCGTGGTTTCAGCTTTGGCGGATACGGTAGAACCCCATCCAAAGGTAAAACCAAGTTGGTGGGACCTGGAGTTATAGAACAGCCGTCCCTAACATGGAATCCGACGCTGGCCAGGAAGCCGCCCAATTCGGGAACAGTCACACCTGAGTTTTAAGTCGCTTTTCTTTTCGGGGTGTGCTCTATTAGGTTCTTCCGCTCTCTGTGCGGTTCGGAAATATGTAGATTCCTCTTCTGCTGTTGAGACCGTTGACCACTTTCACCTAGTAATCCTAGGTAGGGGCCCTATAACAGGGTGCTACCATCCGCAGCCAGATGGACCCTGGCTTTTTACGAGGTTGAACTCCTCCCACTCCTCCTTCCTCAACACTCGCAAAATGAGGCCCCAGGCTGGCGAGCGGCAATGGCAGAGTTATTATTATTATTATTATTATTATTATTATTATTATTATTATTATTATTATTATTATTATTATTATTATTATTAAATGCAAATGTTGAATTTCACAGCGGTCGTACCCATCGTTCACTGGTTAATTAGCTTCCTTGGGGGATGAGTGGTTGTGTCCGACCCATGATCACGGGCTCTATTCCAACCAACAAAAGAGAATCTGAAAGATTGCATTTCATTTTAGCAGATCTACCCATAAAATAAATCTATGTTACTCCTATAATAGCAGCCCTGTAGTGTCTTGCTACAAGGATGTACAAGTAAACGGAAGTGAAATACCAGCACTCTGTTATCTGTATGATTGAGTCATAAGTATGAGGTGTGGAAGTGTATACGATGAGTAACGCATGGTTTATAGCATTGGCGATCCGACAGAACGAAGCCTAGCACATCTATCCACCCCTTTCCCCGCTCCCATCCGATATACAACAGCAAGCCGCTTGGGTGAGTAGAGGGGTGTGGGACGAGACTCTGGGCTGCGATATCAGTCTCCGATGCCTTTCTCTCAGAAATATATGCGACGGTTCTTCTCACTGAGTTCAAGTTTTGTGATTTAAATAATGTGTCAGATGCTTACATTATAATGTGCTTTAGACTTCCATCATACTCAACTGAGGCTTGGGCTTCACCGATAGCCTTGGTAGCCCTCAGTATACGCCACTGGGTAGGACCGTCACGTCTAGTGAAGCACGCAATTGGAAAACCACTCAGAAGTGACCATAGGCCATGCATTGTGTAATGTGTTCAATAAACTAAGTGAACAGAATCCAGGTTTAGTCGTAAAAGAGGTTGAGAGACTAAGTGCAGAGCTGTGTGGCGTGTCAGCTAGTACTGTTTATAACGTGAGGACACAGTTTAGAAAGACATGGAAATTAACAAAGCCGGGAAAGGAATGTAAATGACCCCAAAGTGTCGAGAAGTACAACGATATCGTCAAAAATGATATTAGAAAGAATATTCAAGAATTCATTTTCCGAAATGAACCACCTACTTTACGCAATGTATTAGACAGTGTGAGTAATGATAAATATTTTCCCACGTTCAGTTTAAGTACACTGTATAGGCTTTTAAAGGACATAGGCTTGCAGCTTGTTAAAAGAGAACGTAAACCTGTGTTAATGGATAGGGAGGATAATGTATTGTGGAGACGGAAGTATTTGTTTGAAATTAGAAGTTATCGTGCAGATGGTCGCAATATTTATCACTTGGATTAAACGTGGCTTAACGAAGGACACGCAACGTCGAATGTATGGGTTGTCACTGTCAAATCCAAGAAACGAGCCGTTGTTTCTGGACTTCCGACTGGCCTGAAACAGCCGACTGGGAAAGGTAGGAGACTTATCACTGTTCATGTAGGTAGTGACTCTGGCTTTGTGGAAGGTGGAGCTCTCATATTTGAATGTAAAACGACACGGGAGTATCATGAAGAAATGACAGGTGTTGTCTTTTTATCCTGGTTTTCGACTCTCCTACCGAAACTAGAACCCGGGAACGTGATTGCAATGGACAATGCACCTTACCATTCTGTGAATGTGGAACGAATCCCTACAATGGCAATGCGGAAAGATCAGATCATCGATTGGCTCCACAGTCACCAAATAGAATGCAAGGCTGATATGGTCAAAGCCGAACTCCTCGAAAGGGTAAGGTCAGTGCGAGACCAGTATGATAAAAACATTTGAGACGAAAGGTCAGAGACGGCTGGCCACTTCCACCCTACCATTGCACTCCTAACCCCACTGAACACATATGGAGTTAAATGAAGGGTTGCATTGCGATAAACAACACGACCTCCAAGCTAAAAGACGTACGAGCTCTACTTTGCACAGCCCTTGAAAATCTGACGCAGATAACTGGAAGGACTGCATTAGAAACAGAACGAAAGAAGAAGACCATATGTGGAAGCTAGACAGCCTAACAGTTGGAGTTTTCGAGAGATGTATCATCACTGAGAGCGGCCAGAGTAACAGCGACTCATCAGACAGTGACAGTAAAGAGAATGGAGTGGAAACATAGTGCGATATGGAAGGAGTTGATCCCCTGCTAAGAAATGTAAGCAGATATAGTATGCATGGACTTCTTACTTTGTTATGACCGCAACTGCCTGTATTTCTTGCCTTTTTGAGTTGTTTCTTTTCGATAGATGTTGTTCAGTGGCGTATGCTGGGATCCAGACCTGGCCTAGCACCAGACTTAGGTTACCCCTTCAAACTCTTCCGTTTAGTTTCACACAGCTCAAAAAACTGTTACTCGTCTCTTTTAGGTTGTGCACACATATATGTTTATTCAGAAGTTCAGATCTTCGCACTGTTGCATGCGATGCGCAGCCCTGTACGCCCGAACACGAAACGTTGACAGGATGGAGGTCGGTACTACACGCTCAGCAAATCACAACACTTTCTTCGGCGGAGGGGTAGACATACCATGTTTATATCAGGATTAAACTCTCGTGAAAATAATTATAGCCAGGAATCGCTAATTAAATTGATTATTAGTGTACATACATACATGCATACATATATAAAATCATGATACTGTTACGCCTTTCAGCATTCGGTATGCAAGCCTCGAATTTTAAGCTCGTTAAATTCCACATCTCTTACGTTACCTCAATAATTAAAAATTGAGTCAAACAAACGTGAAAGTAGTCACCCTATTCTCTACTTACACTCCGTATCCCAGTCTATTATTCGCCTACATAGTCTGTCTTCTTCCGAACTTCAAACTTTACTTATACAGATCCATGTCATAACCTTCCTTGTAATGCATTTCAATAAATTAACCATGCAGTTTCTAAGGAGCGTGTGCCAATGCTGAAGTATTATCAGATCCTTGTGACTTCCTCTTACAATCACAATCACAACCACATTTCAACATTAATGCTTATTACAACCTGATTGTTGGTAGAAGTTCCTATAGTTAGCTGCAGTAATCGACCTATGTTAACACTATACTCTATTATGGCGAAGGCTCTGTTCTTAAATAATCTATAATCGGTAGAAGAATCGCATTTATAAATGATCATTTGTTTAACCGGCCATGTTATTCACGTTACGTTAACACTATAAATCCAAGAGTTTGATATGAATTAACTTTCAGAACTGTATCAGTATTGTTTTCATTTTCTCTGACTATTACTTAACTAATGTGTCCCCGTGGAAAGCACAAAAAAGTGTATTATTATGAATGAGGAAATCGATTTCGAAGTGCGAAATGTCAACACAGAATTACCTAAACTGCTTTCCTTGAAGTTATTATGTCGACGTAGTTATAGCGAAAAAGGTAATATTACCATAAAATGAAATGAAATGAATAGAAATGAAATGAACAATCCTACACTCTAAACATTTTACAAGAATTAAATATAGATGCAACAAGTCAGAGCTCGACATGAAAGTAAATAGAAAATCTACATATTTTTTAATAAAACACTGTGTATAAATTATATTGTTGAACTTGAAATTCGTATCCGATGGTATATCTACGTATATCAATGCTATGAGGACGTGCATAAGAAATGTATTTTTAAACCATACATATTTCACACTCGATTTCATGAAGGGAAACTTGAACTGAACTTCAAAGTACGGTATTAATCTCTCAGTAGACCTTGCCAATGAAAAGAATAACGGATATTTATGGAATATGAAGAGGATATATGTCAAACGCAGCCACAACTTTCATAAAATATTTTTCTTTGGCGTATTCTTCTTGAACTTCCCAAAGGAAACGATGAGTTATAAAAAATGTTCTCCACTCCCCAATCCTTATTCCTTACGTTAATATTTCTGTTCTATTATAATTATCAAAATGTCTACAGTAACCTAATGAAAGTATTGAACACATTGAAGTAAGTTATTTATATGCACTAGATCTATGAATATCAGAGTACAGTTTCATTCCCAATTTATTTTAATGAAATGTTATACCTACAATTACAAACAAAGTCTGCATATCGGGCATATTGTGCACAACTCTTGAATCTCCTCCGTATACATTGTTTCTTCCTGAAGGTTATGTATACGAACTGCCATAAGCGAAGGTTATGCAAAATACGGTGGCCTCACTTGTAAACTTATCATGAAATAAATTAGATAATAGAAAGTAACATCTACAAATCTAATTTTGGTAAGATTAATAACTTCAATCATAGCATCTTAGCATGAAGCACTGGGTGGATTAGCAAAATAAACCACCCCATCAGATTAAACATGGAATTCCCTAGTGGTCAGAATTATTCATTCAGGCAAGGAAATCTACACAGTCCTCAGAACCGTCCAGTACCGGCTTAAAATCTCTGCCTTTGGTCAGAACCAAGCCTTTGCATACACCTGAAAAGGTAGGGGAGCAGACAGAGAGAGCAAAGTTAAACATTTGAATACAATGAGGGTCAAATTCTCCTATTTCCCTGTAATATTTGCGTGCTCAAATGCTAGCGATCTCGGCCATTACTTTATTATCAAATTGTATCGCGCTTAGCCATTCCTATTTTCGTTATTGTAGGCTGTACTTCATTAAACTATTTTACTACTTTAGCGAGGACTCTCAAAAGAAGAATGAATATATTATGAACTAAAATTTTAAAGCAATAAATTAAGATGAAACGAGTTAACCTTCACTAAAAAATTATTATGGCGATTCGTGTTTCTTTTTAGGACATAATATTTTACTGAAATATCATACCATGATTTTCCTTAATATAATTATGGCAGATGGGAGATAAATATAATGGCATAAAATGACATGTAAAAATAAAATACAGAGACAATGCTTACATTTACGAAGACTTGTGAGTGAAGAATATTCTTCAAAATAAAAAGAAAAATTAAAAATTAAAATAATAATGATAATAATGATAATAATCTATATATTGTACCCTACAGGGCACAACAACACTGCAGGATCATACTTACCTGCTCACCTGTTCTTACATACGGGCACCAGCTCAGCTGCAGTCGGCAGAAATGGTCGACAATTGGGTTCTTATGACGAGAGGATCATGGGGAACTCATACAATTACATTAAACTACGAAATGAGGAACACTTTCGCTGCGATCAGAATTTTTGAGCATAAGTTTGTATTCATAACTCAAGTCATTTACAATAATTGCACCTGTAGTGCCCAAATA
This sequence comes from Anabrus simplex, assembly GCF_040414725.1. Lineage (NCBI taxonomy): Eukaryota > Metazoa > Arthropoda > Insecta > Orthoptera > Tettigoniidae > Anabrus > Anabrus simplex. Next base: position 579,534,137 of record NC_090266.1, on the reverse strand, counting down.
AATGCCCCAAAGGCTCACATCTACAGTTTAAAAGAAAACAAAGAAAACACAATCTGGGTTATGATGTTGTGCTGCAGTTTGTCGATCTGTGAACCAGGAAAGGAAACGGATGTGTCCCCAACATGGAAACAGCATCACTATGCCTACAACATAAAATGACATGATAGTAGAATTAGGGATAGTCTGCAGTAACTGGAGCTCTTATTAGAAAGTTATCTCCCATTTTGGGAAATTTATATACACCTAAAAAGCAGCACAAATAAGCATATTAAAAAAAGGAACGCCTCAGATAACCTACTCTACGGCCATGGTTTACATATATACCTGGACGTGAACCCACGTCCACCAGGCAAAACTTTGTGTCAACAGATGGACTATCATTACGAATTGCATGGTGTCAAGATAACTTAAGTAAGATACGCAACCATACGAAATGCGAAACAAAACAAAAGAAACGGGAGGTAAAGAGCCAAAATAAATGAAGCAACTGTGTCCCCAAACCGCTTCTCTGCCAAAGGAAGAATGACCTTCCCCTGGGCGATTTAAAGATGGCCGAGCTTACACCCCACTGAGCTGGCTGAACATTGACCTCTACTGTCTCGCCTTGAGCCTCGGCCCATACCACAAAAATTGTTAAACAAACCACCGCCTCACTTCGTAACCTATATCGGCGCTCTTCCAGCTCCCTTCACAAAGGGGTTTATATTTCTACACATAGCGAAGAAAAATGACCATAAAAATGTGTGAGGAAAACACCTCGCACTCTACATATCCGACCTCAATTAACAGACCACCACGGGCCGCAATTATATCACATAAGTGTTCTACCATACTATCTCGTAAAATCATTCCCGTCCATAATACGACGAGTTTCCGGTAACCTTGGGGGTTAGAGTTTCAACCCCGTGTTTGGCAGAGTAGCACAGAGTCAAATAGCTGCAATGCCAGCGCCTACGTTACAGTTTACGTCCATCTAAGTCACGTCAATACAGCCAAGCATATAATTAAATACCTTCAGCATGCACACCTTACATTACGCAGATATGTCTGCGCTTCTCCCTGGAATGTAATGGTAATTACTCATAGTAATCCTAATCCTACAAGTAAAACGTATTCAACGACCGACCCAAAGGAAAATATCCGGTCTATCGCACTCAAACAACACGTATCAACTAGGCACACTACCTCTTGCCGCGTTAACAAAATTACATCATTGACTGCTTTACATAAAGAGAAAAATCTATCTACCCTTACACTATAAAGCCATCAAAACAACCTTAATACGCAGCCTGATGGGCTACAATCAAAACCTATATTAATATTTACAAGTTTAATTGTCCCCTTTCTGCGTAATTCCCCAAATCTACCACATGCCTAGGAACTCTGGTCCACTTATCTTATCATGGTGACCTCCTCCTCTCCCCCTCCGGGTAGGCTATAGTGATTTAGCCCATCATGGTAGAGGTCTCGTCCAGGGTCGATTCTTGTACTCCGGTCTCCACGTCCCGCTGGTCCACGGTGCTGTATTCTTCTTGTGGGATGCCCCGTTCAAGGTAGCGTCTTCGAAGCCACGTTCTGAAGTTCTTGCACCTAACTTCCCTCGGAATACGTCTCGACCTCTTACTACAATGAAATGTTCACTTTAGACACAACGCATCATTCTGGACTTTCATTTAGGTTGAGCTAGCATACAGCTCTAACACTTTGCAACATTACAACTCCTTGTCCTCAATTCTCGTATAACCGAATACTCACTAACTTGTGCACTATGCCATAAACTATTTTTAGCCCTAGAAACTATCTACTCAGTTATTGTGTTTTTATGCCCGCTTAATTCGGATTCACAAGTCTATCAGAGGATGGATATAGACCTCCTTAGCCTATTGTCCGCACTTCCTCGGCACCTCGCGAGCTCCGCCCCTACCGCTACTTATTGGAGTCTATAATAACAGCGTTCTTCTATTGTCAATAAAATTAGCCACATGCGACCTCACTGATAGGTATCTGAACATTGTCACACGTATGAATCTACCACCTGTAACTCTGTAGATCACCGATCCATTGGATCAAAGTTACCGCACTGCACTAATTACTCACTGTCTTTGTTCTGAACAAAAGGGTTTCTGGCGCAATCTAGGCAGACGCGCGACGCGTACTGGCAGCAATATGATCGTCGACTGAATGCCCCTTTCCATATCCCTCAGCTCTTATAGGAGGCAGCATACCAAGGGACGCTCGGGAATCCACCGAGAAACAACTTGAGTCTGGAATGCGGCCACTATAGATCTTCTCACGGTGGTTCTGCTTGCTACGTATTTATTGATCTAATTCTATGTTAATAAACTTTGAGGTATCTATGGCTTCGTAAACTTCAGGCAATCACTTCCATCTTTTTATTTTCCTGAGAAACCTTCAATTATAAGAATTATGGCTCGATTCCCGTAGTGTGGTGACCCTGTCTGCTCCCGCTTAAAATTCTGTTAGGTTGGCGCTGGGACATCCCATAACAGAATCTTATCTCTCTTCCACATATATTCTTTCCTCACTTGTACACAGCCACACCCTGCCTCGGGAATTACCTTCTCGATTCTCGCGCTCTATATAACATCAGGCCCCCACAAGCGGCGTCTTATTGCGCAATATTTTACTGCATTAAATATCCATTCTCGCGATTAAACAGAATGGTACAATATATCAAATAAGAGTTTTGTCTGTACATTGCTCAGAATTTGAAAATCATGGTATTTCTGTATCGGTCATGTCCACAGTAACAAGGAAATGCACTCTTTAATTTTCCGTAAGTTTTGTCTGTCTGTCTGTCTGTCTGTCTGTCTGTCTGTCTGTCTGTCTGTCTGTCTGTCTGTCTGTCTGTCTGTCTGTCTGTCTGTCTGTCTGTCTGTCTGTCTGTATGCACACGCATCACGAGAAAACGGCTGAAGAGAATTTAATGAAAATCGGTATGCAAAGCCGGAGAATAAGTCGCTACAATTTAGGCTATATATAATTGTATTCACGCTGAGTGAAATGGTAGTTTAGGGGGAGGCCTAACATTTAATTCTCAAATATTTATGTCATTAGTGGTGGTATCGATAAATACTTCATAACGAAAGTTTTATAGAATTAAATTTCCGATTAATTATGTCTTATACTTTTTTACCGTACCGGCTATGATAACACAGATATTCATGAATTTTGTATTTTTGTTGCTAAGTCCATATCAACTCAGAGCCACTAGAAAATGGGTTAACAGAATTTAATGAAAATCGGTATATAGAGACGGAGAATAATAAAATACAGTTTATGCTATAAACAATTTTATTCAAACTGGATTAAAATGGAGTTTAGTGTAAGGCACCTAAAATTCAATTTTTAAATACCTATGTTATTGATCCTATCCAAAAGTACTACATAACGAAAGATACAGAGAATACAGTTTCCGATCATGTATATTTTATTCAGTCTTACCGTACCGACAATGATAGGAGTGGTATTTCAGAGTCGGAAGAAAACTAAATGTGAAGGCTACAATATCGAAAGCGCATAACATTGATGAACAATAACATTACATTGACTATTGTTTTTGGCAGTGTTCTTTATCTCTTATGCTACCTCTCAACTCCGATAGATGGGATTACTGCTGCGTACCGAGTATAATAGCCTGACTGATTACTGGCGGAAAATAGCCGGGAATTTAGAAAACTTCTTTAGCATGCCATTCCTCTGGTTCATACATCTATATTCATTCATTCATTAATATCATATTTGCCCTTATGGACAGTGTTTGATGTCGAATATCTCATGATGACACAATTTTCACTTCTTTCTCTTCTTCCTCTACCGGGCGAGTTGGCCGTGCGCGTAGAGGCGCGCGGCTGTGAGCTTGCATCCGGGAGATAGTAGGTTCGAATCCCACTATCGGCAGCCCTGAAGATGGTTTTCCGTGGTTTCCCATTTTCACACCAGGCAAATGCTGGGGCTGTACCTTAATTAAGGCCACGGCCGCTTCCTTCCAACTCCTAGGCCTTTCCTATCCCATCGTCGCCATAAGACCTATCTGTGTCGGTACGACGTAAAGCCCCTAGCAAAAAAAAAAAAAAGAAAATCTTCTTCCGCTTCCCAAAATCTCTTCATCCTTTGGCTGTGCTCCTGTTTCCTTTGTTCTGTCCACAATGTTCCTGTCTTCGTCTTCTTCTTCTTCTTCTCATTTACTATAAATTTTGTATTCCTAATTTTCTTTCTTAGTTATTTTCTGTCTCGTATCATTTGCCTGTTGATCCCCACCTGCCTTAAGCCTTCCTATATTTCATGATACCAATTTGTTTTCTTGCTTGAACTGTTTACTACATCAAAGATTTTCTTTGTAAGTCTGTTGCTATCTATTCTCTGTATGTGCCCATAAAAGGTTAGTCTGCGTTTCCTGATCATGTCTGTGAGTCTGTCAGTGTGCTGGTACAGCTCTTCAGTAGGTCGTTTCATCCATTTGCTATCTCTGTGTATTGGTCCAAATATTTTTCTGAGAATTTTACGTTCTATTTTTTCTGTCTCTATGATGCCTGATGCTCCAATTGTGGTCGTTTCTGACGCATACAGTGCTTCTGGTAATACGACTGTTTTGTAGTGTCTAGGTTTGGCCTGTCTTGATATGCTTTTCTTATTATAATATGACCATGTGAGTGTGTATGCTTTCTGGAGTTTTTCCCTTCCTTCTATGTTAGACGCCTTGTTTGATCCTCCTATTTGTATGTATTCCCCTAAATATTTAAATTTTCCTACACTTTTTACGGATCCATATACAGTATGCATGGTGTGCACATTGTTGTTCTGTCGTTTTATGTATTGGGTCTTCTCTTAAGATATCTGTAGACCTGTTTTGGCAGCTATTTCATGCAAGCGTTCCAGTGCTTCCTTTGCCTCCTGTGTATTATTGCTAAGTATGGCTATGTCATCTGCAAATCCCAGACATTTTATGATTATTTTTGTTTCACGTGTTCTTCCCAGCTGTATTCCTTTAACTTGTTCCTCCCACTGCTTGATAATTTTGTCCAACACCATGTTGAACAAGATAGGTGAGAGCCCGTCTCCTTGTCGGACACCTGTGTGTATCTGGAAGGGTTCCAAAATTTCTCCCATGAACTTGATCTGGGAATTGGTGTCTGTAAGTGTCTGTTGTATAAGTGCTCTTGTTTTTCTGTCAGTGCCATATTCTTCCAGAACATCAAAGAGCGTCTGTCTGTCTATGGAGACGTACGCTTTTTTAAAGTCCACAAACGTAACTACAGTGTTTCTTGTTTGTCTGAATTTCAAAAGTGTTCTCAAGTTCCAGATCTGTTCGATGCATGGTCTCCCTTTTCTGAAGCCTGTCTGGTATTCACCTATTTGTGGATCTGCTTGTGGTTCTAGCCTGTTTAATAGCACCTTAGAGAAAATCTTGTACGCATCTATACATCTATATATATAATAAGAGTTTTGTCTGTACATTGCTCAGAATTTGAAAAGAAAGGTATTTGTGTATCGGACATGTCCGTAGTAACAAGGAACTGCACTTTTTACTTTTCCGTAATTTCTGTCTGTCTGTCTGTCTGTCTGTCCGTATGTAGGTACACACATCACAAGAAAACGGCTGAAGGGAATTTAATGAAAATCGTTATGTGAAGTCGGAGATTGAGCCTCTACAATATAGCGTATAAATAATTTTACTAACGCTGAGTGAAATGGTAGTTTAGAGGAAGGCCTAAAATATAATTCTCAAATATTTATATTATCAGTGGTCCTAACGATAATTACTACATAACTAAAGTTATATCGAATTAAATTTCCTATCATTTATGTCATACATTGTTACCGTACCGGCTTTGATAACACATATATTCAAGAATTTGTATTTTTGTTGCTATCAACCCGGAGCCACGAGAAAATGGGTTAACAGAATTTTATGAAAATCGGTATTAATAGCCGGGGAATAAGAAACTACAGTCTAAGTTATAAACAATTTTATTCACCCTAGATGAAATTGTAGTTTAGTGGAAGGCTCCTAAATTTTAATTTTTAAATAATAATGTCATTGGTCCTATCGAAATGTAGTACGGTACATAACAAAAGTTATAGAGATTACAATTTCCGATCATTAATGTTTTATTCACTTTAACAGTACCGACTATGATAAGAGTGGTATTTCGGAGTCATAAGGAAACTAAATATGAAGGTCTACAATATCGAAAGCGCATAACATTGATCAAACTAACATTACATTTACCATTGTTTGTTGTGATGTTCTTTGTCTCTTACGCTGTCGCTCAACTCCGATAGATGGGATTACTGCTGCGTACCGAGTATAACAGCCTGACTGAATATTGGCGGGAAATAGATGGGAAGTTAGAAAACCTTCTTCTTTAGCATGTTATTCCTCTGGTTCATACATTTCCTGATACTATACTGCTGGTACGTAACACACTGGTGCATCATAGTATTCCAGCTAAGTGCCGAGAGTGTCCAAGGACATGTTCGGCTCGCCAAGTGCAGGTCTTTTGATTTGACGCCCGTAGCTGACCTGTGCGTCGTGATGAGGATGAAATGATGATGAAGACGACACATACACCCAGCACCAGTGCCAGCGAAATTAACCAATTAAGGTTAAATTTCCCGACCCTGCCGGGAATCAAACCCGGGACTCCTGTGACCAAAGGCCAGCACGCTAACCACTTAGCCATGGAGCCGGACGACGCTTTTGTAATGGCGTAAATTGACTTCAGTACGGAAAACCACAAAGACAGTCTTTCTGAGAATCCCGTAGCGAAGCACGGGTACATCAGCTAGTATATATATAAAATAAGTGTTTTGTCTTTACATTGCTCAGAATTTAAAAAAGGATGGTATTTCTGTATCAGACGTATTCACAGTAACAAGGAAATGCACTTTTTAATTTTCCGTAATTTCTGTCTGTCTGTCTGTGTGTATGTACACGCATCACGAGAAAACGGCTGAAGAGAATTTAATGAAAATCGGTATCAAAACCGGAGAAAAAAGTCGCTACAATCTAGGCTATATATAATTGTATTCACGCTGAGTGAAGTGGTAGTTTAGGGTAAGGCCTAAAATTTAATTCTCAAATATTTACGTTCTTAGTGGTCGTATCTTAATGAAAATCGGTATATAACGTCGGGGAACACGTTTCTATAATCCAAGTTATAAATAATTGTATTCAAGCTGAATAAAATTGTAGTTTAGAGGAAAGCCTAAAACTTTTTTTTTTTTTTTTTTTTTTTTGCAAATTTGCTTTACGCCGCACCGACACAGATCGGTCTTATGGCGACGATGGGAATGGAAAGGCCTAGGAATGGGAAGGAAGCGACCGTGGAATTAATTGAGGTACAGCCAGGCCCCGATTTCAAGTAGTTAGCGCCCTGGGCAAACAATATTTAGCCGCCCCCCACCCCCTGCTCGTTTTCCTGTTCCTCTAAAAGATAATTGTTTACAAATTAAATATTACAGTTTTCAAGATTATGAGTTTTAAAACGGCACATTATGCAAATACTGTTAATTCTCATAATTAAACTTATCAAGCCAAATAAGAATCAGGCAGTTTTTATTTTTCTTTAAAAAGCCGTTGGTTTGTATCTAAGTAAATAATTTTAGAAAGAAGACACATTTCCTTTATAAAATTTAAATATATAGATTAAATTCAGGTTTTAAAGTTAGAATAGTTCAAATGTTTTATGTAGGCTAATAAAATAATTGGAATAATTTGTGGAATGTAAAATTAATTTGAGTGTAATGAATTTAAGACGTAATTCACGCAGGCCGCAATTACTCGATCCGCCAGCCGCCGCCCCTCAGAAACTCTCGCCCTGGGTAAATGCCCAGTTCGCCCATTTGTAAATCGGGATCTGGGTACAGCCCCAGCATTTGCCTGGTGTGAAAATGGGAAACCACGGAAAACCATTTTCAGGACTGCCGACAGTGGGATTCGAACCTACTATCCCCCGAATACTGGATACTGGCCGCACTTAAGCGACTGCAGGTATCGAGCTCGGTTATTAGTGGTCGTTTCTTAATGAAAATCGGTACGCTAAGTCGGGGAATAAGTCACTATAATATAGGCCATAAATAATTGTATTCATGCTGTGTAAAATGGTAGTTTAGAGGAAGGCCTAAAATTTATTCTCAAACATTTATGTTATTATTGGCCCTATCTTAACGAAAATCGGTATACAAATTTGGGGAATAACTCACTTTAATGTAGGTTATAAATAATTTTATCCATGCTGAGTTAAATGGTATTTTAGGGGACGGGCTAAAATTTATTTCTCAAATAATCGTGTTAGTGGTGATCGTATCGATATAGGCCTACAGTAAATACTACATACTACATAACGAAAGATATATAGTATTAAATATCCGATCATTTATGTCCCATACATAGTTACCGTTCAAGCAATTATCACAGAGATATTCATAAATTTGGATTTTTGTTACAAAGTCCAAATCAGCGCCGAGTCACGAGAAATTGGGTAAACAGAATTTAATGAAAATGGGTATGTAAAATCGGAAAACCAGGAACTACAGTCTACGCTATAAATAATTTCATAAGAAGACCTAATATCACAGAGTCGAAAGGAAGCTACATGTGAAGGCCTACAATATAGAAAGAGCATAAAATTGATTAACAATAACATTATATTGACCATCGATTGTTGGGATGTGCTTTGTGTCTTCTGTTGCCGCTCATCTTCGATAGATAGGATTATTGCTCCGTACCGACTTTTTTAAAATCTGACTTACGTCGCACAGACACAGATACAGTAGGTCTTATGGCGATGATGGGATAGGAAAGGGCTAGGAGTGAGGAGGAAGCGGCCTAGGCCTTAATGAAGGTACAGCCAAATTATTTGCCTGGTGTAAAAATGGGAAACCACGGAATAACATCTTCAGGGCTGCCGACAGTGGGGTTCGAATCCACTATTTCCCGGATGCAAGTTCACAGCTGTTCGCCCCTAACCACACGACCAACTCGCCCGGTCGTACCGAGTGCACAGCCTGCCTGAATATTGGCGGGAAGTAGCTGGGAGTTAGATAACTTTCTTCTTTAGTATGCATTCAAGGTATTCAATCCCTACTCTGAGGCACTGGTTGGAATGAGCAGAGTGCATATTTAACGGAGTAAAGGCAGAGGAGTGTTCACGGCAGTCTGCGACCTGGTTATTCCAGCTCTGGAACTTTGGACTGTTAGATCGACGCCGTAGTACTGTTCGTTAAAAGTGACAAAATGTGCGGTTTTTCAATTGATCGAGTATTTTATATGATAACATTGCTTTTAATCGCTACTATCCTACTGATGTTTTTTAATGACCTATGTTGACTTCAGTTAGGAAAACCACAAAGTCGGTCTTTCTGAAAATCCTGTAGCGAAGCACGGCTATATCAGCTAGTAATAATAATAATAATAATAATAATAATAATAATAATAATAATAATAATAATAATAATAATAATGATAGGTGATTTGCAATAAACAAGAGCAAGGTATTCTCATAATGTCGTAATGAAATAACGGAATTAAATTTTAAGAAAATTTAATACCTAAATAAGTAAAATAAACGCTTCCTACGTACAAAAGTATAAATGGCCTCTTCAATGAAAAATTATAAATGAAGTACCGGGTGGTATAGCTGCCCATATTTCTTCCAAACATATGCAACCAGCTAGGAATTAAATGCCTCTTAGTCCTATCTTGCGCAACATCTTACAGCAATTTTAATTGCAGTTAGTCCGATATACACATCCCCGCACAATGCAAACACCGTACAGGAGGCAGTAAGGGATGCCCATCTCGAAAACACTGTACCATTTTATGTAGAGCGGAATCCTATACTCCAGCCATTTTTACGAAATGTTACTGTACTGTACAAACCGTAGTCACTCCTTTAGCTGTCGGTAGAGAATAACACACCTGATTGGTTCAAGAGGCCATTTTTCTTTGACAGAAAAAAGTGGCCACGGTATCAGAGAAAACGTGATAGGTTAGGGCCAATTGGAGACATGTCATTCACCGCCATTTTGTATAGTCCCATCACATCGAAATTGATAGCAAAGAGGTTTTAACAGTATTTTATAATCCATGGCACGCAAATGCTGTACAGCAGATGTTATACATTACGCCATGTAATTACTATAAAGTCATAAAACTGGACCACAAGGCGGTAACACATCGGTAACTTCACAGAGAGAGAACTTTCGCTCTCCTCGTGAATACAGAGTTGAAAGAGCTAGACGTTCACACAGGAAGTAGCTACGCGGAATTAGTGATGTTTGATGTGGGTGGATAAGCTACATGGAGCACTGAGGGTCCGAAACCTTATCGAGTCAAGATTTTTTTAAATTTCCTACTCTTCTAGGCATCTTTTACGTAGACTTGACTTTTCTGAAGTCTCACATATTCTCCTAAGAATGTTATAGTAAACAGACATAATCATTATCGCCACGTAAGCACCGAATGCGTGTAAATTCATTGTGAATACCACCTGAAACACAATGCTGGACTCATTTAACCAAGTAAGTATAGTAAACTCGTGTCCTCATCCCGAGGTGCTGCAGCCCTTTTCAGGCACAACCCCTGTGGAGGTGACCTGCATGTACCATTTCAACCAAATACCAGCACTGCTGCCATTCATAAATATCTGGCAGTACCGGGAATCGAACCCGGCCCCCCTAGGACGGCAGCCAATAACACTAACCGTTACGTTACAGAGGCGAGCACCAATTAATAGGTACGTTCTCTACTCGCAGGGAATGGTTGCAACTATCTGGGTTTAAGAGGGACATGATTCTTTAACATACTGTAGGGTTTGCAGCAACTTAAACCTGTCTGCACATTCTAGTTCAGAACTTGTAACATTCAAGATAAGTTTCGAAGCAATAACGTAGATTATTCCATTAGTGCAGGCGTACGAGAGCTAGTCTTCGTCGCCTGGAGTGGCTACATGGTACTAATCGCAGCCAGCATGTGATTTTCTCGACGGATTCTGAGTTCGAATCTAGCTATGAGCGTTTTATTTTTATACTTTTAAGGCATTCGTGGTTAAAGTTTACTTCCTTAAGTCCTAAAAGTCACTTTTCACCTTTAGAAAGAAAACATACATCGGAAAGGAATCATAACATGCGACTTTTATATGGCGAACGGCTACAACGAATGAAGCGCACTGCATTTATTGTCAGCATTATGACACACCGGTCCGCCTCTGTGGTGTAGCGGTCAGCGTGATTAGCTGCTACTCCCAGTGGCCCAACATTGATTCCCGGCTCTGCCACGAAATTTGAAAAGTTCTACGAGGGATAAAACGGGGTCCACTCAGCCTCGGGAGGTCAAATGAGTAGAGGAGGGTTCGAATCCAAATTCAGCCATCCTCGAAGTGGTTTTCCGTGGTTTCCGACTTAACCTCCAGGCAAATGCCAGCAAGGTTCCTAACTTATGGCCACGGCCATTTACTTCCCTCTTCCTTGTCTATCCCTTCCAAACTTCCCATCCCCCACAAGGCCTCTGTTCAGCATAGCAGGTGAGGCTGCCTGAGCGAGGTACTTGTCCTCCTCCCCAGTTGTATCCTCTGACCGAAAGTCTCGAAGAACGACTGAACTTCATACGTAGGGCAAATGAAACAACATATAGTAATATTTACAGCAAAGCAAAGGCATGTTCCACAACATACGTTGCAGCAAGCAAGAACGACTCACCTCTACCGTACTCAGATATGCATTAACGAAGAAAGAGGTCATTTTGAACATTTCCTTTATTAATCGGATGCCCACGCATCCACGTGAAATAACAGTTAATTTATTGTCTTCATTGATAAAAAAAACTGGGGTTGCTAAAATGTGTAATCACAGAAATAAGTTACTATGTCGGTAATAGCTTATTTTACTGCAAATAGCTCTTTAATGAGCTATTTAAAAATGGACATAACGGAGTACCTGCTACATGACAACTGTTCATGATTTAGACTTGTTTTCATCAACGCGACTCACACGAACTTTTAACAACGCAACTTAAAGAAAATCATCCTATATCGGACTCTAACATGGACACCGCCTTCCTCCTCCAACTTCAAACAAGCTCGGCTATCACGAGCCGTCGTTTCCCATTGTTATATCAACAGTACTTCTAGTCATTCAGCCATCATATTCTCTGTACATGAGGTTTCTGTGATACAGACTTTTCGCGATTCCTTACAATAATTCGGTATTTCATTGTAATGCTGATTTTGTTTACACGAATAAACGGATTATAGAAAGCATAGTAAGGCCACACATCGCTGTGAGTAGCCATGGTGAATGTTTTTAGGATAGGCTATAATCTGCGGGTTGCATAAAACTGGGTGAATAAGGGAAGCTGTACCACTCGGTTTGTATAGGGTATTTCTGTTTTATATACTGCATAGATTATTCTTTGAATGACAGCAACTATGAGAACAATGAAATTTTAAAATAATATATGATACTAAGCGCTTCAACTGAATCCAGAACAAACATAACAAGACTATATCGTGCGAATTTCTCCACGTGAAATTACAGTTAATTAATTGTCTTCATTGATAAAAATACTGGGGTTGCTAAAATGTGTAATCACAGAAATAAGTTACTCAGTTCGCGAGAAAATGTCAATTGAGCAGGAGTTATTTCTGAGTGTGTGTGGCGTCACAAGCCACACTTCCTGGAAGATGAACACATCGATGGCCTAGAATGAAAACCTCGTATCTGAAAGCTCTTCATATCCATTATTTCCCTTAAGACTGGTTACGCCTCCCAGCCACACATGAATATGCAATCCATCAGAACAATCTTCGTTGTGTTCTTTATTCCTATGCCGGCGTGTGAAGGAAAATGAACCTTACCGTATCGTACTATAGGAAAGTATGTCTGCGTGACGTATTTACTAACTCCTAGAGTATAATTCTTATATGGTTAATTTTCCTTTACGTGTCAGCATAGGAAAATAAACCCAACGAGCATTGTTCTGATGGACTGCATATTCATGTGTGGTTGGGAGGCATGATCAGTCTTAAGGAAATAATGGATAGAAATAACTTTTTGAGATACGAGGTATTCAGTCTAGGCCATCGAATGTGACGTTGGCGCACTTGTCTTTTCTTCATTCTCAGAGTTGTCCAAAATCTAGTCCCAAACGTTGCTTGTTTCACTTTCCACCCGGAATTCCTTATAGGCTATATTGTAGTGCATTATTCCCCGACTTTACATACCGATTATCATTCAATTCTGCTCCCCATTTTTCGTGACTCGGCGTCGTTTACATGAACTAAGCAGCAAAAGTCAACATTCATGAACATCTCTGTTGTTATAGCCGGTACGATAAAACTGTATAAGACATAAATGATAGAAACGTGTACCCTGTACAACATGTTATGTAGCATTTACCAATAGGGCCACTAGTAACACAAATATTTGTGACTCAGCGGGAATAAAATTATTTATATACTTAAGTGTAGTAAGTTATGCCCAATCTGTACATACCGATATCCATTAAATTCCGTTCTTCCATTTTCTTATGGTGCGCATACAGACAGACAGACAGATATGCCGGAATATATTTGGATTACAATGTGATAAATAGATGTCCGTCTACATGCAGGAGTTAGTGACAGTGATTCATACTTTTACTTGGTAGAAAGGAAGATACGTTTTAAACCAGAACAGGGTAATGATGCACATACTGCTCACAGTTGCCCTACTCAAATTTTAACAGAAACTAATTCAACAATTTCCCACTTATACTCTAAGATACAAAATAAACGGCAGCAAATAATTCCTGCTCGGCCGACTCCTTTAGTAATGCCATAAGAGCTATTGAGAATGATGACAGGCGAATGAGTGTGGTAGGCAATAGATTTGGGATTTATGGGTCGACACTGTGGAAGTAACTGAATTTAGCCGAGCTTCAGCGGCTTCCTTTAGGGAGTAAACATATTTTCAGTAATAGGATTGAAATCGACTTCAAGAACTATATTCTTATCCTACTCAATCTCTTTTATGACCTAAAACGCAGTAGGCCAGTGGAGAAAATCGTCTGTGACCGAGTAGCAGACCGCGTATCTGGCAATGCACTTCCTATCAATTATTTCCTTGAAGACTGGTCACGTCTCCCAGACACATATTGATGTGCAGCCTACCGGAACAATTTTCGTTGACGCCATTTTCCTATGCGTATACGTATAGGAAAACTAACATTATCGTATCGTACTGTAGGAATGCATGATTGAATGAGGTTTTTAGACACTCCGAAAGTATAACCTATTTAAAGTTAATTTCCCTTGAGCAATAGAATAGGAAAATATCCACAATGAAAAATTGTTCTGACGGACAGCATTTCCACGTGTGTTTGGGAGGCGTGACCAGTCTTAAGGAAGATAATGGATAGGAAGTGCACTGTCAGTTACGCGGTACTGCTCCCCCAGTGACGATACAGTCTTTAGATACGCTGAAGAAAATAACTTGCCCAAAAATAATAAAGGAGCTGATATTTCTGATTTTCTGAAGCGTTATCCTGAAAGATAAGGAAGACAGCCACGTGTAACTAGCCTACTCAGGATTAACATATTTCATTCAGGGGATGTGTTAATAGAAGCTTCTCTCTATGTGTAAGAGAATAGGTGACATGTCCAGCTTTTTGCTTGTATTTTATTCCATTACTTCAGAATAAATAATTAAGTAACGGAATGCATGAGATTTGTTTGTAATTGTGAACGCATTTGATGCGTACCATTACCCAACCTTTGCGCACCATTACCCTATTGGGTGGTGAATCATGTACAACCATACGTTTTTCTCCCTCTCACCTACACATTCCAAGCGATAATGTCAGTGGTAGTACCCATATTAAAGATGAATAATTCCCGTTTAAAAATGCACAATCAAATCAATTGTTGCTTCATTGAGTCTCAAAAATAAAATGACTTGAATGCGTACGATTCCCCCAACTTCCCAATACAATTTAGTAATATTCCAAGTGTCAATAAATGATCATTTTAGGTTATCAAAACCGCTCATTTAATTGAGAATATATATTTTCGGCATCTAGCATGACATTTTATCACATTAAAAATTCACGCGTGTGACCAGTTTGAAATTCTGACGGACTCTATCAGCATAATATAATTTATTCTAACGTATTCCTTTTTACAAATTGCGTGCTGTCTTATTAATAATCAGACAGATTGCTGAAACTGCATATGTTTCAAATGAATAATGATCCGGTAATATTCTCATGAACATCAGATGTTCATACCACTGAGTCCGTGTATGCATGATCACGCCATCTAATTAATTAAACCCTGCTACTACCTTGAATGGAATTAATGGAAAGTATAATATTATCCCTTAGAAGACTTCCTTATCACCCATCCTTTACCAACTATGTACGAAGTAGGAAAGTTTTCAAACGGTATAATATGTTATCGTCCACCTCTGTGGTGTAGTGGTTAGTGTGATTAGCTGCCACCCCCGGAGGCCCGGGTTCGATTCCCGGCTCTACCACAAAATTTGAAAAGTGGTACGAGGGCTGGAACGGGGTCGGCTCAGCCTCGGAAGGTCTACTGAGTAGAGGTGGGTTCGATTCCCACCTCAGCCATCCTCGAAGTAGTTTTACGTGGTTTCCCACTTCTCCTACAGGCAAATGCCGGGATGGTACCTGACTTAAGGCCACGGCCGCTTCCTTCCCTCTTCCTTGTCTATCCCTTCCAATCTTCCCATCGCCCAGCAAGGCCCTGTTAGGCATACCAGGTGAGACCGCCTGGGCGAGGTATTGCTCATTCTTTCCAGTTATATACCCACTAATGGCGGATAGTGTATAGTCACGAATTACGAGGCTCGTGGTTTGTGTGGCATTAGGAGGTGAATTTTAGCAGTTTGACAGTCGCAAGTGTGATACATTACTCTAACTCGTACAGTTATTCACGTCAGAGTGTTCGTGAAGTGTTCAGTGAAACCTGAAGCGAAATATCTACAAAAACAACCATGCCACCCAAAGTTAAAGAGGTGCCAATGGAAGCCATTGTGAAGCAAGCAGTGCAGGAAGCGCTGTGCAGTAAGGAGACTCTCAACACGCTTGCCAACCTCATCCAAGATCAGGTGACGAAGACAGTTGTAGAGCAACTGAAAGAAACCATAAATTTCAATACGAGCGTGATCGAGGAACTAAAGCGTGCGCTGGAAGAAAGAGACACGACCATAAGGGAATTAAAAAGGGAGCTGCAAATTAAAACAGACAGTTTAGAGCAGTACCAAAGAAGACAGTGCTTGCGTGTGTTTGGTGTGGAAGAAACTGCAGGAGAAAACACTGACAATATTGTCATTGATATTGCTCGTGAAATTGGGGTGGATCTCTCAGTGGACGAAATAGACAGATCGCACAGGGTAGGGAAAAGTCAAACTGGCCGTCCAAGACCCATAATTGTGAAGTATGTTTCGTACCGGAAAAGAAATGCGATGTTTATAAACAAAAAGAAACTCAAGGGTACAAATAAAACAATTAGAGAGGACCTAACCCCAGAGAGACTGCGGCTTCTACAGGACGCTATAAGTAAGTTCAGTGTGCGGAACGTGTGGTCGAAGGATGGCATAATCTATGTTAAGCAGGGAACTCGTAAAATACCTGTGTCAAACCGCGAAGATCTCGATCGTATTTGCTAACCATGAGCCGACATTCTGTAAACTAAATACCGCTGTATAGAATTTTAATCATAATTTCAACTCTAGCTATAGCCTACATTTTTATCATTAATTTCAGTTTTTAGTTTCTTAATTTTATCTAGTGTAGTTTTTCCTTTTATAACCACAGTTAAATTTTAAGTTGGCAGCAACAAGTAACCAGGAAACAAATGCCTCTAGTTTCAGCCTCTCCAACCCACAGTCCCAAGCAGGTCACTACCTGTATCTCCCAGCCCCCACCCTAAGTACCGCTAATCACCTTCAAGACATTCTTTCGCCTTACCATACCTCCTTACAAATAGCTCATGTAAACACTCAGAGCATTCTCCCGCATTTCCCGGAATTCTCTGAAATATTCTCAACCTGCAACTTGCATGCCATACTATTCTCCGAGTCGTGGTTGCGTCAGTCTATCCCTTCATCTCTTGTTAGTATGAATGGTTATTCATTAGTTAGGAATGACAGGAGCGGTAAGCTCGGTGGAGGAGTCGGTATGTACATACGGGATGATGTGAAGTATAAGGTGATATTAAAATCCCCCAGTGAGTTCTCCAGTAGCCCCGAATTCTTGTTCGTTGAGCTCATAGTTCGCGGTACGAAGTGCTTGCTTGGTGTGGTGTATCGTCCACCGAAGACTGGTAACATCACAAGTCTAGAGGAAGCCCTACATGATCTAACACCCAGGTATGAGCATTTGATTTTAATGGGAGATTTTAATACAGATTTGACAAACAAATCTACCGAAACAAAACGATTGACTGAGATGTTTTCATCCATTAATTTGACAATACTACCCCTGAACCCTACACACCATGTTGCCAACTCACGCACGCTCCTCGATCTAATAATTACTAATAATACCAACCGAATCCTAACTCATGGACAAATGCCCGTTCCCGGTCTCTCCCGACATGACATGGTTTACGCTGCATATTCCTTGAAGTGCCCTAAATTCAAGCCGAAATTAATTACATATAGAGATTTTAAACACTTTAATGAAGACGCATTTTTTGAAGATGCTCTTAACACACCATGGCACAACATTCAATTCATAAATGACATTGACAGAAAAGTAAATCATTTTAACGAACTACTTCTGACTCTGTATGACAGACATGCACCACTACGCACTGTTAGGGTAAAGAGACCTTCAAACCCATGGCTGTCCCAAGAAATACGTGACCAGATGAAAATAAGAGACGCAGCCTATAATTATTACGTGAAATATCCTACATCTGACAATTTCGGAAAGTATAAAAAACTCCGAAACAGAACAACACAGTTAATTAGAAATGCTAAAATACGTCACTCTTATGATATTTTGAACACTCAAAATTCTACTCAGATTTGGAAATCTCTTCGCGAAATGGGATTATGCAAAA
Organism: Anabrus simplex; assembly: GCF_040414725.1. Classification (NCBI taxonomy): domain Eukaryota; kingdom Metazoa; phylum Arthropoda; class Insecta; order Orthoptera; family Tettigoniidae; genus Anabrus; species Anabrus simplex. The sequence goes on along the minus strand of NC_090266.1, from coordinate 579,516,045 downwards.
ACATGACAAATGACAACAACTGTAATGTACCACTAGCTGACCTAAACTCATACTTTAGCTCACGATCCTCTCAGATTGACGAACAGACCAAAGCAGCAGTAATTAACAGAATATCCTCAAAAATAAGACATAATGGCGAGCAGTTCTACTTTTCCCACGTGACCCCCAGTGATGTTAGGGAAGTCTTCAGTGAAATAAAGTCAGGGTCCACTGGCCATGATGGAATTAACCTGTCTCTTTTAAAAAGAATCATAGACATCATTCTTCCAGCGGTCACGCATATCATTAACAACTCACTCATGACTGGAGTATTTCCTTCTAATTGGAAACATCCAATCATCCGACCTTTCCCTAAAAACAACAACCCCAACAGTCCCGAAGATTATCGTCCTGTAAGTATCCTTCCCATATTAGGAAAATTGTTGGAGAAAATAGTACATAAACAAATGACTGAATATCTTATACAGTACAACTTACTTGACAAATATCAATCGGGATTCAGACAAAACCACAGTACTGCCACTGCATTAGTTAAAATGACAAATGACATGCAACTAGCGATAGATAAAGGACAAATGACTATACTTGTTCTCTTGGACTTAAGCAAAGCCTTCGATTGTGTAGATAGAGACATATTACTCGCTAAACTTAAGGCGCTGAAATTTTCTTACAGCACTTTAACCTGGGTACACTCCTATCTTAGTGATCGTCAGCAGCGCGTATCAGTGGGAAACGATACATCTTCGTGGCAAACCACTAAGATGGGCGTGGCTCAGGGAGGAGTATTGTCACCACTTTTGTTCTCATTGTACATGAACGACTTATCTGAGACGCTGACCTATTGTAAATATCACCTGTATGCAGATGATATACAGTTATATATTCACACAAAGCCTAATGACTTAAACAATTCAATCACTAAGTTAAACGAAGACCTAGCAAATGTTAATGACTGGACTAGCAGACATGGCCTGAAAATGAACCCATCAAAATCACAGGCCATCATAATTGGCACGTATAAATCTCATGCTAAAATACAAAACATGTATATACCCAGTGTTATGCTCAGTGGAATACCAGTAACATTTAGCGATCATGTAAAGAACCTTGGAGTAGTATTCGATAAATATTTAAGTTGGTCGGAACACGTCACAAAAATTTGTCAAAGAGTATTCTACTCATTACATTCTGCAAAAAGGATGAGGGACTTCCTTCCAAGAAACACAAGAAAATTATTAGTACAGAGTCTAATATTTCCAATATTTGACTACGGAGATGTAGTTTATAATAGTATGAGCAAAACACATTCATGTCGACTACAGCGAGCCTACAATGCTTGTGCTCGATTCGTATTAAATATCCCAATACAAACTCATATTAGCCCTTTCCTCTCTCAGCTGTCGTGGCTAAGATTGACTGAACGACGTAAATACCACGCTGTTTCCCTTCTCCACAGTATTCTGCAAACGAGCAAACCAGATTATCTTAGAACAGACTTTAAATACCTCTCCCCTTCCGATAGAGCTCCCTCAAGGTCATCCACACGTTACCTCTTGTCCATTCCCATTCACCACAGTAAGCCCGCTGTCACACAGGGCATCGAACGATCAAGAGCGACCAACTGGCATCGAGTACTAACGACTAAATTCATTTACCTTGTCACACTGCTCATCGATCGAGAGGGATCGACTGCATGGAAACAGCTGATACACCCGCCCAGTACCGTACAGGCTACAGACGTATTCATATTCACGAGAGAAAAAGAATGTGTTGTGAAAGCGATAATTCGGGTGGAAATATGATTCTAACCTATGAATATATTAGGAGAAAGGAAAGAACCAGACGATCGCAGTGGACAAGGTAAAGAGCCATGGAGAATTCCACCAAAGTGTGCCTTCGTTGTGGAATGACGAAGAAAAATTCAGGAACTAGTACCGAATGCCCATCAATAATTACGGTATAAGGAATTAGAGGAAAAAATGAAGTCACTAATAAACATCAGGCAAACAAATTACAGGAAAAGTATAAGTTCTGAGGAAAGGCCGATACTGTCGTTAAATTCAATATTCACAACGATTTTTTTAGGTTTAAAGTTAGAAGTATTAATAAAAAGGACTGAAAGCTGTTATGTAGGGCCTACATCAATTTTAATTCATAATTTGAAGGTGCTACAATCAACAGTGGAAATATATTTATTTAGGCCTACAGGTAAAATTCCAACAAAAGCCTCACAATAGTGGCTCATTGTACTTCAAATATAAGACTGATACCATTTATGCTTATTTGATTTAATGATGCTGGATCTTGGGTCATAATTACTGTCTTTTAAAATGATATTTTGAGGTGTTGATTAGATGGAGATTAACCATACCTCTTCGTGAGATCCCACCTACCAAAATAATAGACATATCAAGAAATGCTTCCAGTCAAAATTTACATTACCTAATGTAGAAATAGTGTGTCAAGTTTTGTTACAATCCTGTAAATAATTTTGAAAGAAAAATGCATATATGCTCTGAATATTGTGAAATGAGAAAAGCAATGGAGTTCCTTACACTGTTTCTCTCCCTCATGATCCTCTGCAAATCTCTTGTTGCCTCTCCTCTTCTTTGTTATTGTGCCATGTTCAGAATAGTATCATATTGCTTTCATGACAAGCATGTTGCTGAATTTCTGTAGGCCTACTGTGTTTTGTGCAAAGAATTCAGGTCCATATCCAAACTTTACAAGAATGACAATCCTGTCTTAATTTATATCATTGAAGACTACAGCAGCTTCAAAAGCAGCTAATTTTACCAAATGGCTGTGAAGAAAGGTTGTCTATGGACATCTCTTTCAAAGTAAATTCTCTTTAGGGTTCTGTGTATTCACATATGTGTACATTTCTTGAGGAGTTCAGGTGAGGCTAGTGCTCTGTACACTAGCTTAATAACTATAGGAAAAGCTTCTGGAATATTGTTCTAATAAGTAAGTTGGCAGTGTAATAGACTGATAGTTGTCACAACTACATGTAAATTACACACAGGGTCTTGTTTATTACCCTCATCACTAAGCATAAAGTACTGTCTCCCCAAACTTTTCACTGGCAAGCTGATCTAATTGCTCACTTGGCAATAATAAACCAATTAATATAAATCCTGTACTTCCATCCAAGTTACTGGTAAACTCCTTGGTAAAGAGTAACAACATTTTCCGCAAAGGTCTGGTAGGACTCTCTTTCTTACCTCAATATTGATTTTGCCTTTCTGTGTATTGTTCATATGTAACTTCTTTATTGATATGAACACTACCAAGCCTATCCTGAAATACTTTCCTCATGAATCAGTTGAAGGAAAATGAAAACTTTGCCTTCAATTTCACCAAAAATGAAAACCAAACACTGCAATCAATAATAGGTGCTAATAACAAGCACCTTGCCTTCTACTTTTAGAAGTGAAGAGTATGCCTTTCTAACAACTAAAGACTATTGCCGTCTACAGCAAAATGTTATTTAGGCCTGTTGCTCAGGTGTTAAATGATTTAATTTTGCTATATCTTACATTGCCTGTCAAAACTGTTTGTAAATACTGATTATATAAATTAATGTTTGACATAGTAGGGTGTATGGGTCTTGGATCTTGGATTGACTTACAGGGTAATTAATCTACTCAACTTTTTATTACAAGCATGGAACTGTCATATGAATATTTTTTTATAAATATATTCTGCCATCATATCCCCTTAATATCACAGTTTGTTATTTTGTAGATTAAAATCTACAAAACTTTGGTAGAAACACCTGTCAAAATAGTTGCAAATGAATTTTTCATCTTTGTTTTTCATTGTTTATATGGATCTACAGCACAAGAAATAAAATAATCGGTCTACCTTGATGCCCTCTGTAGGCCTATATGTTATTAATAAATTATACAGTAAGTATGGTAACAGACATGAAAAGTAGCGATTGCTGGTGCAAACAGGTACCAATGGCAGGAGAGTACTTGGAATGAGGAGATAAAGGCTACCTAAGTTACAAAGGTATAGGGTGGCAGGGAGGGAGTCTGTCAGGTATAACTGTAGTAAGAATTTTGTCCTATGCAAACGACTTGGTCTGTTGAAACTGTGCAATCTAATATCTTGCAGCTTCAAAAAGGATGCAATGAATATGACATGAAAATTAGTCGTTTTAAGACTAATGTGATGGCAGTAGGGAAGACACCTGAAAGAGAACTGAATGTCAGGTTGAGAACACAAAACTGGAACAGGTAGATAATTTCAAATAGGTATTTAGGATGTGTATTCTCCCAGGATGGCAGTATAGTAAGCAACATTGAATATAGATGCAGTAAACCCAATGCAGTGAGCTTGCAGTTGCAATCAACAGTATTCTGTAAGAAGGCAGTCAGCTCCTGGACAAAACTACTCATGTCTTTACACTGATCTGGTTTCAGACCACCTGTGCTGTACAAACCTAGTGCAATGAGTTTGCAGTTGCGATCAACAGTATACCGTAAGAAGGAAGTCAGCTCTTGGACAGAACTATCAATACACCGGTCTGGTTTCAGACCACCTGTGCTGTGCAACTGCTTAATACATACACACAGAAAGGACCTACTACATGTGTTTCAAATACTCCTTTCCTTGTAAACCATACATGTTCTACCACATAAACTATACAAATTAAGATGTTGTAATAATGCTAATAATTAATAAAAATTGGAGTTAAGGTTACTTTCCCATCTGGTGCTAATACACATAACTCACTGAGGATTCCAATAAATATTGATAGATAAGTATAACAAAAACTGATTTAATTTAAAAAGCAGAACATTTCTCAAGAACATAAATTTTATTAGATTCTTTCTTGGTCTAACACTGTATACAACAGTTCCTGAATTTTAACTTTGAAAACCCTTCGACCTACTACACTCATTCTTTCCCTGTCATCATGAAGACACTAAAAATAACATTGATTACATTTTCTTTTCACTTTTCAGTATCTTTTCTAAATATTTACTTAACACATCACTGTCACTTTCACATTTCTGTTTCTTTTATTTTTAACTGATGGCAGAACTGTTTGTAGAAGCAGAAGCCACTGCACTGGAAGTTGAAGTCCCTTCAGTAATTTCTGAACTGCAGGAGTTAGACCCCTCCAACACAAATTATTTCTGCTTCCTCCTCCTTTATTTCAGCTTGGTGAAAAGGCTCTCATACACCAGGTGCCACTTTCATAGATATGTTTGTTATAGAACTGAAAAAAATGAACAGCATATTAATGCAATTCTTCTAAATTGGAGCTACATTTTAGTCTGGACACAAGCCTTCTGCTTAAGAAATTGTTACTTTCAATAATTATTTTAGTAAGATGATTGTTAGGTTAGATTATATTCTATTACTTTCAGTTATATCTGATAAATTAATGAACAGATGGCCTACAGACTGAATCTTCCCCTCACTCTTTCACAACTAAACACTGGTCTGTAGTGTAGGCCTACTTTTAAAAAGAAATATTACAAAATTGTACCTTCTTCCAGCAATGAAGAGTTCCAGAAAGTTGAGGGTATTGAAGTAGACCCATTTTATGTTTTCTGTACAGCAGAACCTGGGAGGAGAGGGAGGATGTTATCTCTCCAAGTTCGATATCCAGCCCTCAGAATTTGCCATGTTTTGGCACAACTTTTTCCTGAAACAATGAATCAGAATATTGTGACAAATAAAATATACATGTAGTAGGCCTACTTATGGCATAGGCCTACACTTATTTGTTATTAAAGCGAAGAAATGGTATTCATTTCATTAGGTAGGTACTAGATGGAGGTTAGGAAAGCACTGCTTATGTTTTCCAAACATTTCTTCAGTTAAGTTGCAAGAATGATAATTACTACTTCTCGTAGTGTAACTTTTTTAACAATCTATTCCGTATAATATATTTTATCAATAAATAATCTAAGATAACACTATTCATAAGATAATCGTAATAAATCTAATAATTACTTACCAGTTTTTGTCCCAATTCTCGTCGCTATAGAATGCCATACAAAATTCACGGCGTCCCTATTATTATATCCAGGGAGTCTAGGATTATACACCACTTTGTTTTCATACACCAAGCAAATTAATGTTTCGACTTCATCAACAGATGACTATGTTGCGTCCGCCATTATCGAACGACTGCGACTGAAAAACGGACACGTTTGTTTTCACAAACCAGTCGATCTTCATCGCTCGTAGTTGATCGCTGACGATCGATGCTGTGTGACTGGTGCCACTGCCCTCTGTAGGTTTGTTTTCTTAGTCGGTCGATCGCAGTCGTTCGATCGAGCCTGTGTGACAGCCCCCTAACTCGTACAACAACTCATTCATACCTGCTACCATACGTTCCTGGAACTCAATCCCAGCTGAAATTAGAGGCATAGGCAATCCGAGGCTATTTAAAAGGAAATGTTTAATGTGGTATTCAAATATGTAAAAAGTAGATTTCACCAACGTAAAATGTAATAATTAGCTCTTAATTATCAATAAGGATAGAAATTTTAGAGGTTAAGTAAATTATTTTTAGTGATTTTTAGAAATACATGTAAAAATGATTTTATAAAGCTGTTGTATAATATGGTTTGGCATAATAACAGGCTTCATAGCCTGAGCCCCGCCATATAAGAAAGGCAATAAACTAAACTAAACTAAACCCAATGTCTCAAGCTCCGGGACACTGCCCTTGAGGCGGTAGAGGTGGGATCCCTCGCTGAGTCCGAGGGAAAAGCTAACCCTGGAGAGTAAGCAGATTAAGAAAGAAAGATAATATATTATCTAGTTTTTACAGACACAGTCACATGAATACCTGGATATTACAGGAATGAGAAACAACGTCCTATGCCAGCAAAACGTGATTCCTACCTTTTCCTACAATCTCGTATTTCTACCTGGTTATTCATTTGAAACAGGCCAGCCAGTGATTGATAAAATGAGTACGATTGAATACACTCCATTTTCTAGATAGAGTTGGTCCACTTGGAAAATAATGATGTATTAGAATTTCCTGTATTAGCGCTTGATCCCGCCATTTGACAAATCAGTCTTAGTGCCACTATCTCAGAGATCATTCACATCTGGCACACCGCTCCGCATTATGTAATGGCTCCTCATCACCATTAAATGTACTTGTAGTAAAACAAAACCTTAAATACTTCAAAGATTTATAATACCATGTTAGCTGCCAAGTTGTGTATGTATGGCTTGCCAGTTTGGAAATGCCTAAATGTTTAGAGACATATTAAGTACTAAATGCTACTCACGGAAGTTATGGCAGCAGAATTTGATTGACAGTTAATTTGCTTTTCAGGTTTCCACTTTGGGGACATAGTGTGTCTACTAGTTGGTATGCAAATTACATTCTAAGGTTATTTCGTTTCAATGAGCTGGAAAATACGTCAACAAATCATGCAAAACATGGGGGCATCTACAGTGCGGTGACAAATGTACCCTTTTGTTTCAGCTTGAACTGCGATAACAAGAAGATGTATTAGGTTTGGCACAAGAAGTGTTTTGCGCTGGGTGGCACAAGATGCTTGAGTTGTCGTGTAGCTACGTGTCACTAGCGGCTAGCTGGACACCACCAGTGTTCAACGCATATATCAGGCCCTCCAGAGCCCGTGTTTTTCACGTCTTGCAATGTACGACATATTAAGTCAAGTGCAGGAACACCGTCCCTTCTTGCGCAATCAATCTTCACTGTGGGAACCGAGTGGGTCACGGGAGGCACAGAGAGCCATGGCGGACATCGGAGAAACATGGCATATGCAAATAAAATGGCACTTCAGTTCAGTGAAATATGCGGAAACGAATAAAGAAAAATGTATGATTTATTGGTTGTGCTAGGGTTAGAAACATGATTTATGGGTCCAGTATTACACAAAAATCATTCCACACGATCTAAAACCAAGTTCTCTCTTGTTAGGTGTCCCTGTATAACTGAAGTTAAATATTGAAGTAAGTTTAGTAAGGAACGTGGTGCCGTTATTTAATAGGGTCAAGGATAACCTAAAAATATTTTGTAGTCTAACTTACCAGCACTTCATTAGTTCATCAGTTAATTTTAAACTAGCCTAGGAAGGAAGCTTATTGTTCATGCTACATAGATAATACTTTACTCCTTCTTTTTGCTGCTTATACTGCCATTTGTGAAGTATTCGTAAAATGGATTGTTATCCACGAATTTAATTTGAAAGGGAATTATCATACCTACTGCCGGCCCCGTGGTGTAGGGGTAGCGTGCCTGCCTCTTACCCGGAGACCCCGGGTTCGATTCTCGGCCAAGTCAAGGATTTTACCTGACCTGAGGATTGGTTTGAGGTCCACTCAGCCTACGTGATTAGAATTGAGGAGTTATCTGACGGTGAGATAGCGGCCCCGGTCTCGAAAGCCAAGAATAACGTCCGAGAGGATTCGTCATGCTGACAACACGACACCTCGCAGTCTGCAGGCCTTCGGGCGGTCGCTTGGTAGGTCCTTCATGGGCTGTAGTGCCATGGGGTTTAGTTTGGTTTACCTTATCTACTATACAACTTGACAGTTATAAATCTTCAAGTCAGGCAGCTCCTTACTGCGAAACGACACAGTTTAATCCAGTGGCTCTCGACTCAGGGGGTTCAATAGTGGAAGTGAAAACACAGCTTATGGATCTCTTCGAGAAAGCTTAAAACTACATTATAAATCATTCAACAATAATTCCAATAAACTATATTCTCACCTATGTAGACTGTTCGTACATGAATTCCATTCTTCTCTCTTTCATTGCAGCAAATTTGTCTTCGACAGATTCGTTAAAACCCTCCATATCCATAATTCCTTCTCAATCGAGAGCATTGCATTCCTCGCTCATTGAACTTTATACGACAGTCTTTATTATCTTCAAAGCTGAAAAAGAACGTTCAGCTTCCGATGTTTTCATCGGCACTGTTATGATGAGTTTCAGTAATTTTATTATTTCACTAAATGTGGTCTCTAAGTTAATTTGAAGTAAAACTTGAGGAAGGTGTACAACACCGTACACAGATCGAAAATCTGCTCTCATATATAGGATTTACAATTCCGTTTTAAGTTTATTTAGCCACGAGCCTACTACGCTGGTTTAGCAGGGGAGAGGTGATAACTCCGACGTGGCGCGTCCCAAGTGGCGGAGAGGTGGGTCCTAACCGGCTTCCCGGCGGACTTGAGTGAAATAAAATAGCTCTCGCGGACCAATCACACAACCCAGTGTGGGTGGGGGACGCAGACGAAGAATACACCCTCGGTATCATCCAAGTTAAGTCTAAGTATACTTTATATTCCAGAAGTTAATAAAATGTCCGTCACGGAAAAGTCGAAACACTGTTTAGCTATGGATTCTTACCCTACACTTATTTCGCTTGTGTACCCGACATCAACATTATTACACTATGAAGTTGTATTGCATGCTATAAATGTTGAAAGCCGATGGAAGTTCAGAAGTAGTACATTTCCTACCGCTGAGTAAGCTGCACCCAACATTTCCAAATATTATGAAGATATGAGTGCAATATTAAATTGGTCTAGCAATACGCTAAAAATCTGAAGCATGGATAATGTTAACACTTAAACTCTAATAATTCATTGATGTGTGCTGTGTTAAGAATACCCTCAATCTTGTTTAATTATGAAGATGTAATTTATTATTATCTTTCACCGAATGCAGTTCAATGAGTTGAATACTAACAATTCTACGTCCACTTATCAGGGCTTGGTCAATAGTAAATATTAAATAGCAGTTTGGTGTCAAATATCATTAAGACATTAGAGCTGAATGGCATTTCTTGATATGTGCATAAAGAACCATTTCATAGCGTTAAGATGGGTATCTCAGATCTCTAAAGAAGTGTTCATAATTCAATTTCGCAATATCAGTGAGAATCTGCACGATATGGATAATTGAGGTCAAATTCCGTTGCATATGAAGAGCCATACCGCGTGATTTTTACCCGCATAGTACGCATTCACACAGGAGTGCATACGTTTGATCCGTGGTGACACTCCGAATACTAGCACAAGAAATATTAACTTAAAAATTACTGCAAGCGTGCAATAACGTACATTCCTACGTCGTTCAGAACACAGAAATAGGGATAACCACTCAGACCAAATCAGCAAGTGAAACAAAATAAATATTATTGTATGGCTCGTGAAAACGAATTTTTCAAGTGAATCGGCACATTCATCATGCGGACCCCACCTTGAAACTTTATCAAAGTAACCGAAGTGCTACGAGTAGACATGCAAAGAATTAGCTACCTGTTCCTACTGAAAGACTCTGAAATCGAAGCTAGAGGCATTCGTGGCCGGAAAGCAATGCGCAGTAGCTGTACATCACCGAATCGCTGGTGAGCTGTGAGTAGTGCGTGTGAAATAATCGGAAAGCTCTCTTGTTCTATCTCGCGTCCCGTGTTATCAATGTATTATAAACAAGAAACATAAGTGACTGGTATCCATTGAATTATAAAAAACAGTTCGGCTTAAGTCACGAAGGAGAGCGGACGCATTGAGTGGAGGGGCCCGGGAGTGGGAGTAAGGAGCGAGTGCTGAGTGCAGGAAGGTTGTGAGTTTGACGACAATGATTGGAGTGGATCAATACAGGGCGGGTATATGAGGATGGCAGAGGAGAATGAAGAACGAAGAAGTAAAATCAGGTGGGTGTAAAGTGGATTTGGTGATTAAAGGAGAATAAGTGCTAACAGCGGCGGTGGTTATAATATTGCTATTGATTGGAGGGGTCGAGCCGAACCCAGGCCCGACAACTAGTGGAAATGAGGGAAGGGAAGACATGGAAGAATTCAAAAGACTGGTAAAAGAGGCGGTGGAAGAAGTGTGCCCCTTTGAGCAAATTAAGAATATGATCCAAGAACAAACCAGGGAGTTCGGTAAAATGAAGGTATGGTTACGAGAAAGGACGGACGATATAGCATCACAAGTGAGAAAGAACGACGAAGAAGTGGCAATATTAAGAGAAAGAATAGGACGATTGGAATAGGAGACGTTGAAATTGAAAGCAGAAGTGAATGCCAATACGTTAAATCGCAGGAAGAAGTGCCTGTTTATATATGGGGTGCCTGTGGAGTTGAGAGAAGACAAAGTACTTACTACTTATAAAGTAGTGGACTTAATACAGGGGAAACTTAATTTTAGCGAAGTGGACATAGACGATGTGCAGAGAGTGGGAAGAACTAGGGGCAACAGGCCTATCAAAGTAGAACTGTTTTCTACGTTCATGGCTGATGCTGTGATAGGCAATGCGAATAATGTGCAGAGAGAGAAAATATGTATCAGGAGAGACGTGGGTCGGGAGGCGATTAGGAATGAGAAAATACTCAGAAAACACAAGATACGTGCGATAAATCAAGGGCTGAGAGGAACCATCAAAGGACAAGAACTAGTGGTATCAGGCAGAAATTGGAAGAGAAACTGGTCTGTGAATAGACTGATCGACTTAGAAATGAAGATAAAAAAGACGAATAAAAAGTGAATAGTGCAACGAAAGGTGGGGAAGTGAGGCGAGATAACAGTAATAGTGTACTGTGTGAAGAGGGCAGAGAGAGATGCCAAATGAAAATGTGATCATAAGCAGTGAAGAAGTTCAGAAAGAGATGACAAGTGAAAAGGTGACCATAAGAAGTGAAGAAGAAAGGCAGGGGAGTGAAAGCAGTGAAGTAAGGGCAGGGCTGGGTAAAAAGGTGACGTCAGAGGCAACCGGGGGGTGTCTCAATCTGAGTTGGGAAAGAGGCAAGGGCAGAAAATTTACGGAGATGATGAGAGCTGAAGTTGGAGGCTAAGGTACACAACAGAGTGAAGATAGTGATGAATTGGCGACTAAGAGAGGTGGTAGAGAAGCAGGAAGGTATAGAAATCTGACTGACATGTGGGGTACAGGTAGAAATGAGAGGGGTGTAGTCACTAGAAGTAAAAAACAATAGTTTAGTGATTAGTGAAGGTAGAGATTGTTAGATGTAAGATTGTAGTGTTGAGTAGAGGTGTTATTTGGGAAATATGTGGGTGCAATAGTATTTGTGTGTGGTATGAGATTGAGAGGTGGTATATGAAGCGATGTGTTGGTATTGAATGGTAGTTGTAATAGCTTTTGTGTTTGGTATGATGTTTATTTAATGTTAAATAAGTGAGTGTTGAGAGGGAGCAGAGTTTTGGATGGTGGAGGTTGAAATGTGGCGTTGGTGAAGAGATGGTATATGAGTGTTTGGTATTTTAAGGTGAAGATGGCTTGGTATTTAAATGGATTGTTTATGTCGGAATGTAGTGTTGAGAAGTGGTGTCATTTGGTATATTTCGGTTTGGGATATGATGAAATGTGGTGCTGGAGAAGTATAAAAAAGTGGTGGTGTATTTATTGTTGTAATAAATGATTAAAGAGTGAAGTTAAGGTATTGGTTGAGAGATGATGGTAGAGGTAAAAAAATATGAAGTGTGTGTGGTATGATGAAATGGGGTGTGAGAGAAGTAGGGTGAAGAGATGATTATAATATGTAAATCTATTTGTGGCAGAATTGTGGAGAGGGCGGGGTGTGTGGTGTACTCATTGCTATAATGTGGAGTTGGAGAAATGGTGGAGGTATATCTTTTAACCATATTGTATTTTAGAGAAGTAGTACATAGGGGTCTATATGCAATTGTGAGAGTGGACAAATTGTGGTTTTGTGGTCGAGTTGGCAAATTTAATGTAGAGTATGGATTGGTATTGAATTAGATCAAGTATGGTTAAGCAAGGATGAAGCAAGGATGGAGCGTTATTTGTATTGAATGGTAGTTGGTAATGGCTTAGTATATAGATGGATTATGTATGTCGGAATGTAGTGTGGAGAAGTGGTGTCATTTGGTATATTTAGGTTTGGGATATGCTGAAATGTGATGCTGGAGAAGTATAGAAAAGTAGTGGTGTATTTATTGTTGTAATAAATGATTAAAGAGTGAAGTTAAAGTATTGGCTGAGAGGTGATGGTAGATGTGTGGTAAGATGAAATGAGGTGTGAGAAAAGTAGGGTATAGTGATTGTGTATGTATTGCTGTAATATGTAAATCTATTGACAAATTGTGGTTTTGTAGACGAGAGGGCAAATCTGAGGTAGAGTATGGCTGGGTATTGAAATAGATCAAGCATGGTTAAGCAAGGATGAAGCAAGGATGAAATTGCAACAGGAGAGGAATAATGTAAACACAGACATGGCTGGTGAGGTAAGGTTGTCTGGACTCAGCAATCCGGAGTAGGTCAAGCTGAAAAACAATGGCGGTGATGGAATGTGATGTGTCAACAAGGACAGTTGGATGCATGGTGTAGTCTTGCTCCGAGATTCCATAGGTGGTAATGTATGTTTATTTTTAAGTATTTATGTCGTTTATTAGGTATGTTGAAAGGTGGTGAGGGAGAAGTATGGAGAAATGATGGGGTAGATGGCAAGGATAGTGGGGAAAGGGTGAGATGGACTCACCCGTAAGAAGTCGGGGTGGGAAGGGCCCAAGACTAATATACCTATGCTGGACATGACATGAAGACACTGAGGATGGCTAGTGGGTGACCCTATCTGAGGGGGTCACATATCCGGAGTATCCGACGGACTTCACGGCATGTCCAAGGAGTACGCTTAGGAGTGGAATGGTGAGAAGGAAAAATTGTCATCTGGTTAGATCCTGGGGCCTTCAGGAGGTCTGCACGGGAAGGGCCGGTCGAGTCATCACTGGGAGGGTGGCCTTCTTCTCACCAGGGGTGATGACTTGGCCGGACGGTAGGTTATTATGTGGTGTTCTTTCCTTTTGTTTTCTTTTTTTGGTTTATAAACTGTGGTGTACCATTATTTTTTTTATGTATATTAACTATGTTTGTTTTAACGTTAGTAGTAGTTTGTGTGTGTGGCTTAAGATGAACGATGTTATTTTCTCATTCAATGGATCGATTGGGTATTTGTTTACTGTGATCTTGAAAAAAATAATAATAAAGAATAAAGAATAAAGAATTATAAAAAAAGAATTATTTTCGGCCCTATGCACAATAAGGAACCACTTCTTCTTCACACCGTAGTTGATATTGCGTTTTTGTCGTTTCAACGAACCAAGTGACTGCCATTACAAATTCAGGTCATTGTGTTGTGCATTGGCTTGCAAACCACGAATACCTTATCACGTCTTCGAAACGAAAAGGTCAAAATTGGTTAAGGATTGCAATTCAACCGATAGATTTTGTGGTCCCAGTCAACTGTATCTGCCCTTAAAAGTATACTTATGCACTAAAAATATACATTCAGTTTCCCAATAATAGACGTCGAATGTGACGACGAATCTTCAAGTCCACCACCGCATGGGGACACGGATTTTAGGAGCGTTAGGTTTAGGCCTAGGCCTGAACGCATCTTAAAATTATAAGCTAAAACAGCACCTAAACAATTGAAGGTTTTTATAGTGGGTGACACCCAGGCTCGTGGTATTGCGTTGGACACAAATACCGATGATGTCGCAGCTTTTTCCTTAGTTCATCCGGGTACACCACTAGGGAGAGTCGTCAAAAATATAGAAGAAAAGACAGCTGACCTAGGAGACAATGATGTTGCCGTGATCATCGGAGGAACCAATGACGTGGCCCAAAATGAAGCTCGATGTGTAAGGTCAGAATTAATTAACAAATTAAGTAAGCTAACCCATACTATTATTGTAGTAGTTAATATTCCAAAGAGACTTGATTTTATTCCAAATTCTTGTGCGAACATAGACATTGATAGATGCATCCAATCGTTTTGTAAACATTTCAGCAATGTACACGTTATTGATGCAGATAGTTTTGAAAGAAATTGTTATACAAGACATGGCTTACACCTTAACATATTATTGAAGCAGAACATCAGTAAAGGAGTCCTAGATAGATTAATAAAAACCTTACAGTCTAAGAAGGGTAGGCCTACTATTCCCCTTAATTATATAGGTGGTCAAGGAAACTAGTAGAGGGAGCCAGCTCTCCAGGAAGTAGGCTCAATTACAGTGTAAATACTATAAGTACTTCATGTTGTCATTAATATGTTTTATTAGGGCCGAATTTTAGTTTTGCATATGATATCATGGTATGGATCTGTCAATGCCTGAGAAATAAAATTGATACAACAAAAACTCAAACTTCTGTTAAAATTACCTGTATAACTGAACATTGGTTCCGAAATAATGAGGTAGACTATGTGATATTTACAGACGATATATTGTAATAATAATAATAACGTTATTTGCTTTACGTCCCACTAACTACTTTTTAAGGTCTTCGGGGACACGATATATTGTAGACAGGTTCACAAAAATTGAGGTGTAGCAATATTCACTCTAAATAATATAGACTGTAACGTTATTGACATTTCTAACCTGTGTGTAGAATTCAATTTTAAGGCATCAGCAGTGCCCCTTAACGATCTAGGCCTAATAGTGACTTCAATTTATCGGTCCCCTGATGGAGACACACATTTTTCTTGAAAAGTTAGAGAATCTCATAACGAGCCTTGTACATCAAACGAAAGGTATAAAATATGTATTTGTGGGGATAATAATCTTGATGTAAGCTACAGGACAAAGAAATTAAATGGTCTGCTGAAGTTACTGAAGTCATTTTACTTTTACTGTGCAAGCAAATATCCTACTCTTGGGAAAGCCGTGCTTGATAATGTAATAACTAATGTTAACTCCTCGTCCTTCAGTATTGGTGTGTTAGATACGTCTTCAAATGAGGTGGGTTCTGATCGCAAAGCTGTTTGGTTTGAAATTTCACTGCCATATGCAGAATATTCCCTCAACTAATATTATTTTCAAAGTTTTCTACTCACAACAAAAAATTGTATGTTTTATTTCTATGCTTGAATTGGTTGACTGCGAATCTATATTAAGGGCATCAAAAGACTGGGTTAGTAAGGAATTTGATCATTTCTTTCACACAATTTTATTACTGTTTGAGGATTGTTTTCTAGTCATAAAATGGTCTATAATATTGAACATTCAAAACCTAGTTTTTCACGCTTGAAATCGTTTACACCAAAGTTGAAATAATGATAACTTTATACACAAATGCAAGGAGTTATTTTTTTTTTTTGCTATTTGCTATACGTCGCACCGACACAGATATGCCTTACGGCGACGATGGGATAGGAAAGGCCTAGGAATTGGAAGGAAGCGGCCGTGGCCTTAATTAAGGTACAGCACCGGCATTTGCCTGGTGTGAAAATGGGAAACCACGGAAAACCATACTCAGGGCTGCCGACAGTGGGGCTCGAACCCACTATATCCCGATTAGTGGATACTGGCCGCACTTAAGCGACTGCAGCTATCGAGCTCGGTAATGCAAGGAGTAGGCACAAACAATCTATAATGACAGCTAAACATAATAATAATGTTATTTGCTTTACGTCACACTAACTAATTTTTAAGGTCTTCGGAGACGCCGATGTGCCGGAATTTAGTCCCACAGGAGTTCTTTTACGTGCCAGTAAATCTACCGACACGGGGCTGTCGTATTTGAGCACCTTCAAATACCACCGGACTGAGCCAGGATCGAACCTGCCAAGTTGGGGTTAGAAGGCCAGCGCCTTAACCCTCTGCGCCACTCAGCCCGGCGACAGCTACACAAAAAGCTAATGAACGTTATGTTGAAAATACAAGTAATCAAAGAAGAAGAGCATGGGAAGTAATCGATAGAGATAATAATAGGAGTGTTAAATATAGTAGGCCCAAAGTTGAGATTACACCAGATGAATTCAATTACTTTATTCAATCTGTAAATAATGATTATGAGAATATTCCTACTACTGATAGGGATGCAGTGAGCTACCTAATAAGCAGAAGAATATTTGTTCCTGAGCAGGGCATGGTATGGAAAAGAGTGATAGAACATGAAGTTAAATGTACAGTATAGTGATCAATTTAAAATATTCTGATAGCAAGGATGTATATGGTATGTCTAATAACTTCCTCAAGACTGTAGTGCTATATATACTGAAAACTCTCAACGTTAGTGTAAATGATTGCTTACAGACTGGGGTTTTCCCTTGTTGGCGGAAATGTGCAAAGGTAACACCTGTCTCCAAAAAGGGTCCCTTAAACGACCCCAGTAGGTACAGTATGCACCAGGTAACTGAAAACTGCTACGAGAGGAATAGGCAGTTGTGTTCATGTTTCGTAGATCTAGAGAAAGCATATGACAGGGTACCGAGGGAAAAGATGTTCGCCATACTGGGGGACTATGGAATTAAAGGTAGATTATTAAAATCAATCAAAGGCATTTATGTTGACAATTGGGCTTCAGTGAGAATTGATGGTAGAATGAGTTCTTGGTTCAGGGTACGTAGAGGGGTTAGACAAGGCTGTAATATTTCACCTTTGCTGTTCGTATATGGATCATCTGCTGAAAGGTATAAAATGGCAGGGAGGAATTCAGTTAGCTGGAAATGTAGTAAGCAGTCTGGCCTATGCTGACGACTTGGTCTTAATGGCAGATTGTGCCGAAAGCCTGCAGTCTAATATCCTGGAACTTGAAAATAGGTGCAATGAGTATGGTATGAAAATTAGCCTCTCGAAGACTAAATTGATGCCAGTAGGTAAAACATTCAGCAGAATTGAATGTCAGATTGGTGATACAAAGCTAGAACAGGTAGATAATTTCAAGTATTTAGGTTGTGTGTTCTCCCCGGATGGTAATATGGTAAGTGAGATTGAATCAAGGTCTCGTAAAGCTAATGCAGCGAGCTCGCAGTTGCGATCAACAGTATTCTGTAAGAAGGAAGTAAGCTCCCAAACGAAACTATCTTTACATCGGTCTGTCTTCAGACCAACTTTGCTTTACGGGAGCGAAAGGTGGGTGGACTCAGGATATCTTATTCATAAATTAGAATTAACAGACTTGAAAGTAGCAAGAATGATTTCTGGTATAAACAGGTGGGAACAATGGCAGGAGGGTACTCGGAATGAGGAGATAAAGGCTAATTTATAATTGAACTCGATGGATGAAGCTGTACGCATAAACCGGCTTCGGTGGTGGGGTCATGTGAGGCGAATGTAGGAGGATAGGTTACCTAGGAGAATAATGGAGTCTACTATGGAGGGTAAGAGAAGTAGAGGCAGTCCAAGACGACGATGGTTAGACTCGGTTTCTAACGATTTAAAGATAAGAGGCATAGAACAAAATGAGACCACAACACTAGTTGCAAATCGAGGATTTTGGCGACGTTTAGTAAATTCACAGAGGCTTGCAAACTGAACGATGAAAGGCATAACAGTCTATAATGATAATGTATGTATGTATGTATGTATGTATGTATGTATGTATGTATGTATGTATGTATGCTCTAAAATAGTACCTAATTGAGTAGTTACCGCGTTAGTCTCATTAATACGGGCTTGTAAATCAGTGCCTAACTGAGTAGTTGCGGCGTTGGTCTCACTAATACGAGCTTGTAAATCAGTACCTAATTTAGCAGTGGCCGCGTTAGCCTCGCTTATTCTTCGCCCTAATTTAGTATTCGACTCGGCAATACGCTTATTTAAGCTAATTTTAAGAGCCTCAATAGCAGCTAAAATATTTTCCGTTTTGAGAGTAACGTATTTAAACAAAACAACAAGAAAATCACAAATCACTTGAAAAAAAATCAGGTATCACCATTATTGTCCAATGGTTAAGAGTTCGTGTTCAAACATTCTAAAAAAAATCTTCAAGATATTTAACACAGAAATTTGTCTCATATCATTAATAGCACTTCTTATAATAGTGAAGTTAGGTTTTGCCAAAAAGTTCACTAAGGTGTTAATAATTGTGGCACACAAAGCACTATGAATGTATCTGGATTAAGTTACTGAATCTAAGTTTCACACGATTTGAGTGCTACATTGTCTATCACGTCACTTCTAAATTTATTAATTGCACTCCAAATCGAGCCTTGAACGGCTAAGTGTCAATTTCATTTCTACTGCACTCACAATCGAGCCCTGGCCCCACGCTGGGCGCCAATTTCTTCTCCCTCTCGTTTGTAACAGTAAATATGGTACTTTGACGAGTGTGGGTTAGACGCAGAGCGTGTACTGTTCTGATAGAAGTGCTTACAGAGGAACAGGGTTTTCTTGAAAAATTCTTAAGTTTTTTTGAATTTATTAACAAAGTTCATAATTATATCACCTTCATACAGCAAATATGCAGGAAATGATCTTTTCCTCATCCAAAGCTGGTGATGTACTCGAAATCCGGCTGCTCTCCACGTACTACCATCAGTCTCCTCTCGGTACCATGGAACCATGATTTCTCCCGCGATGGAAATTCTAGAAGTTCTTGAATATCCATACGACGTCCAGAAGATCGGAATAACGTAGTAATGTGATCACTGAGATTTGGTTGCACGGAGAATGACTTATGATTGTGCACATTAGCACCTGGGACACGGAAAGAGCTTCTTGAATGACAGATTTGAATGTTGAACGAAAGAGTCACTCGTAGTGTATTGTAATCAAATGTCTATAAAATTGATTAAAGGAAATGTGATACTTGAAACAGTTTGAAATTATCACACACACAATATTTGTTTAGGGTTGCGTGCAATTTTAACTCAGTCACTCGAAAAAGAAAATGATTCACTTGTAAGCCGATTTGGTTCATTAATTTGAAATTAAATGAAATAGGTTTCACTCCTCCACAGTCCGTGGTTTGATCACACAAAAATAAACTGTCTATTGAAAACTCACAGTTTAAATGCACAGTTCATTACTAGTCATGAATAGACAGTTTAATTTGTGTTAAATGTACACCTTAAACACAGTCTAATGTCTACCATGAATGTAAAGTTCGAATATGTAATTCACTTCGTAACACAGTTCAAAGTCTACCATGAATGCAAAGTTCGAATATGTAATTCACAGTCTATCGTTAACTCACAGTTCAAGGTCTGCACAGATTAAATGCGTAGTACACGGATTGGAACTAATCACAGTCCATGGCTATTCTGAATACACGAGATATTGGAAAACCTCACGATTTCTATAAGTCCGAAGACAGTCAGATTGAAATTCAATTATTAATCACTTATCACAGTCTGAAGAGTTTCAAATCCTACACACAAAAATTAGCCAAGTATTTCAATTGGTTGGCAAGGTGAATATCGTTCACCATTTATCACTGTTCGAATTGTTTCATCAATTATGGGTTATAAACACTCGTAAGAAATGTAAGTTTGAAACATCTGTCCCAATAAATCACCATTAAAGTTTAGAGCAATTTTAAATGAGGCTAGATTCTATCGCTCGTAAATCACGCAAAATTCGGCGAAATAATATTATCACTTGTAACTCGCTGAAATATTTATAAGTTCAAGTGTGGAGATTAAGTCCTGAGCTCGGCGAAATGAGACTATAACTCGCGTAGCATTGAAATTATATTTAAAGTCCGAACTCAGTACTGTGGAGTTTAAGTCTTTAACTCGGCGAAATGAGACTATCACTCGTGAAGCATTGAAATTCATTAAAGTCTGAACTCAGTACTGTGGAGTTTAAGTCTATAACTCGGCGAAATGAGACTATCACTCGCATAGCGTCACGGTCCCCACGAGCCGACCGCCCGCTGCTCGCCGCACGAACTACACACACACTGCGACACACACTGTTCTGCTGAGTTTTTTTTTTATCGGGGGGGCCCCCGAAGCCCGCTCCCCCGTGTGACCATCGACTCAATCTACATGGCCTCCGACATGCTATTATTTCTAAGAAGAAGAAAGAGATAGCAGGGAGGAGTGGGAGGTGATACAAGGAGTATCTGCCGGTTTCCGAGTCAGACTCGCTACCACGGCAAGAGTTTGTGTTAGGTATATGGTGTTGAAGTATGGTATTGAAGGGTCAGGGAAAAACCACATAGGCAGAAAGAAGAAAGAGCCTACATGTAAAACCTGACATCTTGTGATAGCACATGCAAGGATGTGGGCTGGATAAAGTCCAGATGTTGTGTTAGTTAGGAATAGGTGTCCTGCAATTATAACCATTTCCTTGCAATTTTTGTTATTATGGGGATCAGTCCTTCTTGTCACTGCCGGGTCGGCTCGGGTCTGCTAGCGTCTGGGCTTTGAGCCACAGGTTCGTCCCATTGTCCAGCAGCCAGCAGTCCCTGGTGCCAAGTCTCCTTTTGGAGAGGGGGGAATTAGAGCCAAGCCTTGGATGTAAGGGGCTATCTTCTTCCTCCTGTCGATGTCCCTCTATGCGGTGTTGTTTGAACACACTTGTCACTGAAGATCTAAAACTAAGGTTATTAATAACATATGTATATACAAGTTCTCATTGGAGTGCCGGCTGTTTGCCTGCTCTCGTGTCCAGCGTTCAACCTAGATAGGATTGAGATAACTTATTAAACTGTTTATAGGGCGCGGGCGGTGTTCCGCTCCCATGTCTCTGTCGGGGGGCGGGGTGGATTGATACGTCCTTGGCCGTCTGGCTGCGTTGCCGTCGTCTTCTTAGGTTGTACTTTTTGTCAATCTTCCTCGCCTGGTCCCTGGGTCTAGGACAGCTGAAACATATGAGGCATATTTACATATTTACATAGGTGTCTGCAGTGTGTGGGTTTATGTGGTATATAGGTGTCATCTTGGCGGGAGTGGGTTGGCTATCGGCCCCTCGCCCACCCAACCCTGTGGCTGAACAGAATGTGCTTCGGTGTAGGATACTTTTTTGTACAGATCAACGTCGTAGCGTCCGATCCCGCTTATTAACGGGTTGATCTTATTACTCCATGACTTGCTGTACATGTTTAGTGTCTGTTTACGAATTTGGTGCCTTATTGAGCTGACTTTCGCAATACTGCGTAGTTGGCGTATTGGTGTGTCGAAAGGGAGTCTGGTCGCTGCTCGTAGGCATTTATTTTGTATTAATTCTAGCTTATCCAGGTTCGTCATTGCAGTGAACCCCCACGCTGGGGCTGCGTACATGATTATTGGTCTGATTAGGGCCTTATACATGCTTATGGCTACTTCCGTGTTAATACTGGACTTTTTGTTCAGTATAGGATATAGCTGGTTAAGTCGTATGTGTGCTTTTCTTTGAATATCATTGATGTGGTGTAGCATGGTGAGCTTTCTGTCTAGGACTACTCCTAGGTATTTGACTTTGTCATGCCACACTATATCTTCGTTGAAAAGCTTTAGCGCTTTTATGTTGACTGGTTTGCGTGTGAGTCTGTTCTTCTTAGTGAACAGCACTGCTTGGCACTTGTCAACATTGACCTTGATGCGCCATTTCGTTAGCCAAGGCTCGAGAGTTCTTAGTGCTACTTGTAGCCTCTTTCGAGCGCACGCTAGCTGTGGATGTTGAACTGTGATAGCGGTGTCATCAGCGTAGAGGTGTGTGGTAGTGAGTTCTGTAGTGGGCATGTCGTTTGTATACAGGACGAAGAGGATTGGGCCGATAAGGGACCCTTGGGCTACGCCCGCTTTAATCCTGCGAGTACTTGACAGCGTGTTATGTACGTCTACTTTGAACTCTCGGCCCTCCAGATAATAAGTCTTATATAGCCTGGGTGGAATTCGTGGTCTATTAGTTTCGCTAGTAGGCCTTCGTGCCAGACTTTGTCAAATGCTTTCTGGATATCGAGGAAAACCGTTCCTGTGTCTCTTCGTTTGTTGAGACCTATGGTGGCTTGTTCTATGAATCGAGTGGGCAGTTGAGGGGCAGAATGTGCGTTCCTAAAGCCAAACTGCTCGTTGCGAATTATACCTTTTTCCTTGATATTACTTACTTACTTACTTACTTATTAACCTTTTCAGTAGTATTTTCTCCAATACTTTACTGAGGGCGTCCAGAAGGCAGATGGGCCTGTAGTTGTTGGGGTCTGACTTGTCTTTGCCTGGTTTTCCAAATACGAGGATCCTAGCCCTTTTCCATTGTTCAGGGTAATATTGGAGTCTGAACATTGCATTGAAGATGCTGGTAATTAGTGTTAGGGCTTTGTGAGTTAATTTCTTAATTATTATATTCTGGATCTCGTCTGGGCCTGGCGCCTTCTTGGAGTTAAGATGACCTATAATCCACTTAATTTCGTGTATATTTGTCCTCTTAACCTCCGGCTTAGGTGCGTTTTCAAGGAATTCTGCTACCTTTGCCTCAGTTTGCCTGATGAAGGCTGGGTCAGATGGTATTTCGTTTGGAGTGAAAGCCGCCTCTATGGAGTCCGCTATGATTTCGGCTTTGTCACGGTTCTCGTATACCGGGCCGTTAGGTCCCTTGATGGTAGGGATGTTGTGTGATTCTCGCGTGAAGTGTCTCGCTAAGTTCCACACTGGCCTGGTATTGGTGTCGAAAAGTTTGAGGTGGTTGTTCCACTTTTCCGACCTGTATTCCAGTAGTTGAGTTTGTATTTCCGTGTTTAGTTCGTTTTTCATCTCGCGGTCTTCGTCTCTATGATGTCGAGCCCAGTTACGCCTGTGGCTGTTGCGCCTGCGTATTAACTCTTTTATGTGCGCTGGAATCTCGAAAAGAGGTGATTCTCTGTGTTTGCTTAGCGGTATGCTCGCAGTTGTGGCTGTTTGAATTGCTTCTACGAGGGTTTTGACTGCTTCGTCAATTTGGGCTGTGCTGTCTATTAGCATGCCTTCGCTTCCCTGTAGGAGTGTGTCTAGCTTGCGTTCGAATTTGCCCCAGTTGGCTGCTTTATAGTTGAGCCGGCGCCTGGGGTTTTTCTCATATTCCTCTGGGTTCGCATCTAGTGTAAATATCACTGGTTGGTGCCTCGACCCCACGTCGTTCACTACCTTAATGCTATGCCTTTGAGGAATATGTCGCAATAGGGCTATGCCAAGTATGTCGGATACGTGATCGTTCGGTGCTAGGAACGTGGGCTCACTGGGGGCTGTTACCACATAGTCCTGGGATAGCATGTGGTCATACAGCCTTGTGCCTGCTGGGTTTGGTTTCAGGCATCCCCAGGTGGCGTGTTTCGAGTTTAAGTCCCCTCCTAGCACTGTGTTTCGATTTAGCCCTAGTACTGTTTCTATGTCCTGAGTGTTAAGGCTTGTCGGTCTGGAGTATGCTGCTATTACATTTATGATTGTTCCCTGCACTGGTAGGGCTATTCCACATGCCTCTAGCGTGACCAGCTCTGGTATGTCTACCTCCATGTGCTTGATGTCCTTCCTTACCAGGACTGCCACTCCTCCAACTTTGTTAGCCTTATCGCTTCTGTGCATTTTGTAGTCTCTTATATTGAACTTCCTCCCCGGAGGGAGGAAGGTCTCTGTTAGGAGAGCTACGTGTATTGAGTTTGCGGCTAGGAAGGCTTCGAGTTCATATTTCCTAGACCTGACGCCCTGGCAGTTTCATATTAGAACTCGAAGCTCCTGCGTGTTATTGTTATTATTATTATTATTATTATTATTATTATTATTATTATTATTATTATTATTATCATTATTTTTATTATTACCTTCGTTGGGTTGTTCAGCCATCCGGGGTTAGGAGTTCGGAGATTGCATTAGCCAGTTCCCTTAGCCAGGGGTAGGGGAGCATGTTGGCCATCATAACCCCAGTGGTTATGGCTACCGACAGGTTCAGGTTCGGAAAGAAGGTTTTCAGGATTTCTTCTATCCTTTCCCTGAACGCCTTTACTGCCATGTTCCCCGCTGGCTATTGTGCCTGTAACTGTGTAGTTGGTGAGATTGGTGTGGTGAGAGGTGGGGGCGACGGGGGTGGTGGTGCGGATGCCGGCTGACTATCGGCAGGTTCTCTGCGGGGGGTGGAGCTGGCCTGGGGTGGGCCTTCTAGCAGCTCGGGAAGTGCTGGCGTGGACTTAACCTGCCTTTGTTTGTTTTCTTGGGGCTGGGCCTTCTTGTTGTTCTTGTTTGAGGTCTTAGCTCGGACGGTGGTGGGGGCTGGTTGGGCTGAGGGCCTGTTCTGCTGAGGGAAGCAGCTTTCTATTTATACACGATTCAAGCCAAAATATATCTTTACATTTCGCTCAAAAACGTCGTAGTCTCTTGCCGGATTTTTACCAAACCTTGTAGAAATGGAGATAAAATATGGGGCTACATGATGATATGGTTGATTTTATCCAGCTGTTACTGTGGGGAACGTTATTAGCCGAAGAAACTCTTGGAACATTCCATACTGACGTAGGCTCCCTCTGTGTCACGGGGAGGCAGACTGTGACGTCAACCCGCTCTACGTCACACACACACAGGTTGCTCGCTGTTCCTGTCTGTCTTCTGCTGCTGGGCCGGCGCGTAGCGCGAAGTTTTAAATTTTAATTGCGAGGACTTATTTCCGTACCGCTGTTCCCGGTACACTACCTGAGCAATCAAAGGCAAGTGGTTGAAGTGGGAGGAATTCGATCAACTGAACTTCATAACCAACTTAGAATGACACAAGGCTCGGTTATAGGTCCTTTTCTGTTTCGTGTTAAAATAAATGACTTAACTAATAATGTGTGATATAATGCCAGTTCAGTTTTATATGCAGATAATAAAATTTTCTTAAATAAGGCTAAATCAGTCAAAGAACTCAATGTGATAAATAACCAAACATTGAACATGGCAGTTTGTTCTGTGCGAACAAACTCACGTTAAGTGATAGAGGAACTCAATAATAATTACTTTAACTAAAACACAAGTAAATCAGGATAATCAACATGTGAAATTATTAGGAATACATTTAGATTCAACCTTGAACTGGAATGCTAACGTAGAATTCATCTCAAGTAAACTATCAAGAGTGGAGTACCTATTGAGAGCCATCAGAGATAAAGTTCCAAGTAAATATCCTGTAAATGCCTACTTTTCATTCTTTCACAGCATTCTTCATACTGCCCCCATCATGCCGGGCTCAGCTCGCCGGAGGGCGAGGGTCTCAGTGGTGGACCGTTCGCTATCGGCTGTGCAGAAATTTTTAAAGGCAGGCATAGATGAAGGACTATTGACAAATGAAAGGAGACTAAATTAGATTTACACATTTATTAAAACTGACACTCTTTTAAATAAAACAATTAAATTCACAAAATCTGGGTTTGATTCTTGAAAATATCTTCTCCTCGTGCTATCACTTATGAGGGATCTCGCTCAAATTAAAGTTCAACGACTGTTCGTTTCTGTAATAATAAATATAGGAATCATTAATTTACTGAAAAATTGATTGAAAAACAAAATAATATCTGATATCATTCTCCTATAATGATAATCAAATTGTTTAAATCAAAATATTCCATCTGGATTTCGCTTATTTTTACAAGAAAATGATTATTTTCTCTTCCTTATTTAAATTATTGAAAATTATTTAATTCATCCATTTATGGTTAGCAAGTCTTCCTTAGTCTTTCCCTTTAACAATTACTTCATTTTTATAATTATTAATTGAATAAACGTCTTGTAATAAATTTTTACTTGAACTTATATCAACCAAAATTTTACTCAATTTTATGCAGAAAGTGACTGTAAAATATCTAATAATTAAATCTCGTGACATCAGTCCACGGACGTTGCCTTCTCTTATTCACTTTAACTTAGTGAATTAGGCCCTAATCTACCTTAAATTACAATAAAATCTTCTAAAGATTCAAAATTGATCCAATTACGAACACGCGAAATAATACAAATCGGACAAAAATTTGACGCACATAATGGTGAATATCGTCACAAAATCATACAAGAAATATTCAAAAACACAGAATAGGATCAAATAACACCTCACACATTCACACATGGGTACACGGCATTATTATAATACTATTTACCCGAACACTAACCCATTATTATTAAATTCATGATTTACTGCAAATTAGGGAAACCATTCTCTAGATGACACTATCACGCACATCCCAGGTATCAATTTAGAATGTGATGGAATTAAGGTTATCACTTATACGTAGAAATTAACTATGCAACGATGTTCAAGGAATATTTTAAACAGAAATCATCCCAATTAAGCAAGTAGAATAACTACAACACAGGTCAAAATATTAGAATACGCGCTTACGGTACATGGGTTGCGGCATTTATTTTTATTCACCTATAATGTCGTGGCTCTCGATTACTCTGCACTGAAGTTCGAAGAAATCATGTCCAGTGACACATCTCTTCCCAAATTTGACTCTAATGGATGCATAAATTATTACTCAAAATATAATGTCCATCTGCAAGTCATACTCAAATTTATAGCGCAGAAAACATACATATAATTCGTCATTACTCCGTCCGGAGAATTGCCATGTCCCAGGCTTACTTTACATAAAGTGAGCACACGATAATACTTTCCAAGAATAACTAACATTAAACCCATGACCTTATTAAATCATTTTAGCCCGTAATTAGGTTTAATTATTTTTACTCATTATTATTATTATCATATTCCTGACCGTGCATAATCTCACTCGCAAAGCTGTCGTATGAAGTTATTCGGATGACTCTAAACAAACTCGAACCCACAAACAAGTCGTACAATCGTAGAATGAAATTCTACACTAAGAAAAACACTAGAACACTGTCCTAATTTGTCTCAATTAATTTTCAAATTATTTCAAAAAGAATCAAAATTAACGCGGGGTTCATTTAATTTTTTATCTCTCCTGCCTTCTAAATTCTTAGGATAGTTGAGGTCTCTCTCGATGACATACACTCATTTCTAACTAATAGAACAAATACACACTCATTCCAGAGCACTAACTACCTCTCACCAAAGAAAGAAGAATGAAAAGTCTAACTACTGCAAAACTAACAGAAATCTAAATGAATAAGGTAAGGCTACGTTTACAAACATCTTACAAAGATAGAAAGAAATTGAATTCTTAAAGAATACTCATGTGGCTGGTGTGAACTGGATTCTGGCTGATGACCTAGCACGTGGTCACATCACCTTCCATCGAACGAAGTCTCGCCCATGTCCGACGCCTTACATGTTTAGTGACTCATGGAGGAGCTGAAGATACACAGGAACTTGTAGTATTCTTCGCGGAACTGGATAACCATCTTGCAGTGAACTCGAACCATGGACCTTCCTTCTTCCAAGTTCTCGTAGAAAGCTGAAACTAACAAAAGTCTTAGCAATAGCCCAGGATACACACACGATGCTTTATAATTTGGATGTAGACACTTATCTTAGGATAACCCTAAATAAAATCGTAGCTAAATTTTCCGAGTGTCTGAATTGCTGTTTATACAGTCCTCGATGCTTTCTCCAATGTAAAGTCTTCCAGTGAAGCAAACGACGTCCAGTCTCTTCCGTAGCTGCAGTCAGAGTAATGCTCAAATTTAGCGTCCCGAAGTACAAAAGCCTCTATAAAATTTTCCTCTGGAATTACCATTAATTTCCTATCCTAAGACGTAGGTGTGTCCCTTAATTACATCTAATTGGTGGATTTGTTGCATTCCTGTGAAGATTGTCATTTTTATTGGCTGCTCCAGTTTCACGTCACTTGACTTTCCATTTATTGATCGATTGAGATCAGGCTGCTCGCCGGGTCACGTGGTACGCACACATGTGTTTGAAGGCCACATAACAGGAATTTCACCCTGCTTCCTCGTTCTCTTGGTAGGTCGGGAAAAACCGGTCCGCAAGTGGCTGGCTCGCACTAGCACGGAAGTACAGAATCTCACCCTCTTGGCGATTAAATAATGTTCCAACACGCTGATGAAATAAATAATTTTCCTTTTACTAAATTATTACCACTTTTGAAGGGGACAATACGGAATTTTACTTTGAGAAAACTCAAGCCAGATTTCTGAAATTTTACTTCTCCATAAGAGGGCATTGCGTTTTGTAACAAAATCTCTTATGATGGACCACCGTAGGCCTATATTTATTAAGCTGTCCGTTAAACCTGTCGTGAACGCATATATTTGTAATGCATTTCATAAAGTGTACGCAGAAACGGACAAACTCATATTTGATTTTCATAAATATAATGCAAGGCCAGATAACCAAGTCGATGTACTTCGTCAGAGATTGCAATAGACGGCTTTAAGCCATTCCATTGCTAGTCGAAGATGTTTGATAAACTGCCTTCAGTTCTAAAAGCACTATTGTATAATATATTCAGAAATAAGCTTAAGAAGTGTTTTCTCATGCATCCCTTTAACTCGGTGCAGGAATACCGTGAAATTAATGAATTTGATTTATATTGACATTGCTATTTTTTGCTACGGGCTTTACGTCGCACCGACACAGATAGGTCTTATGGCGACGATGGGATAGGAAGGGCCTAGGAGTTGGAAGGAAGCGGCCGTGGCCTTAATTAAGGTACAGCCCCAGCATTTGCCTGGTGTGAAAATGGGAAACCACGGAAAACCATCGTCAGGGCTGCCGACAGTGGGATTCGAACCCACGATCTCCCGGATGCAAGCTCACGGCCGCACGCCTCTACGCGCACGGCTAACTTGCCCGGTTATTGACATTGCAATTTGTTATTAGTTTGTGCATGTACTGTATGTTATCATTTTATTAGTAGCCTATGTCTATTGTACGTAACATACTGAATAAAATTATATCCTACCTTAAGGGGACGATACGTATAAAGTCGGGCAATAAGCTTATTTTAATGTGAACATTTCCTTCAGTACGTTGCGGGATTTAGCTAATTTTTCTTAGCTTCTTAAGTCCACTATTCTTTTCCATTTCCTTTGCTGTTAATGGTTTAACGTTACATTAACGCAACGAAGGTTTTCGGCAACGCAAAGATGGGAATTGGCTGGCATTGGGAAGGTAGTGGCCTTGACCTTAATTAAGGTACAGCCCCAGAATTTGCCTGGTTTGAAGATGGGAAACCACCGAAAACCATCTTCAGAGTTGCCGACGGTCGGATTCTAACCCTCCATTCCCCGAATACAAGTTCACATCTACGTGACCTTAACAGCAAGGGGAACTCCCGCGGATTTCAAATATATTTTCCATTTTCTGCTTCATCGTACGTTTTCCACAATCTGTATTCATACCATTGCTGCGAAACTTTGTTTTAAAGAAGTATTCGTGTGGAAAATCTGTATTCCCCAACCATCGGTTATTCAATGTTGTGAGCAATAAATTGTATCTTGTCTGAATCGGTTATTGTTCTTTCGAGAAACAAATCATGGAATGTAAAACTGATGCATTTCACATTAATTCGGGGAAAGCAGCGAAAAGTAAACTTTGGTCTTCTAAAAATTTCTATAATGTTATAATAGATGGTAAAAGACCTAGAAATGAAGATTCTGTAAAAAGTAGTTTCCTAACTGTAATAGCGTTCACAGAAAAATTCCTTGAAAATTATTGTATGGTATCGCAAAATCCGAAGTCTATATTTCAGATATCTTTAGAGATTGAAAATTGAATGAGGTTTTATTCCAAATGTTATCGTTGTTACAGGGGCTGTTCACAACATAATTGACATGATCATTAAAGTGTTACGTTTACTTTTACGCAAAAGTTGTGAAAAAGTTTCAGTGTTTATAGTTTAGACAAAGTCAAAAGAAAAGTACAGGCCACGGAGACCCTAGGAGGAGTGGAAGGTAAAGGCTTCCACCATTGTTAACCTCAGCACGTGACGCCCGGCCGCCTTTGCCCCCAGGAATTAAGCTGGTATTCATTTTTGGTATAGGCTGAGTGAACCTCAGGGCCATATGCACCTCCGGAAGTGGAAATCTCGTTTCTTAAATTTTACGACCTCCTGACGGGGATTCGAACCCACGTACTTCCGGGCGAACCGAGCACGCCTTTACCGCCTCGGCCAGGCAGCCTCTTTTATAACTTAGACAGCTGAATAAATCCACGTTGCCAGATTTATGGGGCCTTGAATGAAGTACAAAAGAAGCATTAAGAAACAATTGTGATAGGGGGAAATTGCTATAGTTAAGATACATTTGTGAAATATTTGAAAATATTTCGGATTCTCTCAGAAGGAGCATTTTTTGTTATAGGGTATATATTACAACGATTTTCATGGTGATATTGAGCTCCAATAATAATCGTGTAGCTACTAAACAAGCGGTCACGAACGTAGCATGTGTTCAACTGAAATTCTCAGTAACCGAATTTCTCCTATCGGTTGAGATTCATATAGGGTTGAATGAATTTAAGGTCGAGTTCCGAAAACTAAACAAATAAATTCACTTTCATGCAGTTACAGGACCCCCAGTTTTGTAAACACAGT
This sequence comes from Anabrus simplex, assembly GCF_040414725.1. Classification (NCBI taxonomy): domain Eukaryota; kingdom Metazoa; phylum Arthropoda; class Insecta; order Orthoptera; family Tettigoniidae; genus Anabrus; species Anabrus simplex. Next base: position 579,484,910 of record NC_090266.1, on the reverse strand, counting down.
CCGTCTGTTATTTTGAGGAATTGCCGTGGCGACTATCAACACGTTTTACTGTGGGGAAGTAGGCCAAATATAATAAATGGCTTGCCAGAGCATTTTAATACATCACATTTTTTAAAAGTATTTTTATTACAATCTATATATTATTGTCCTTTTATCAGTACAGAAATGAAGATCGTAATATCTTGTCTGAATCTGTTATTTCTGTGAAAAGTTGAGTGTCGAATTCTATACAGTATTCTGTACTATTCGATTACGACTGTTGAACAGAGAAAGGTGATATGCAGAAATGAACATCTCCAACAATATTCATTTCTAAGATTTTACTTCAAACTTTCAAGCAACTACATTTTTTGCTGTCCGATTTCACAAGTAATTGCTCAGATTCAAATACTTATTATTATTTTGGTCATCAGTCCATATACTAATGCAATGCAGCAATCCGTCCTTTCCTGTGCTAAGATAATCACAACTACGTAACTAGTATATTCTACATCTACTCCAGTCTTTTTGTACTCCCCGGTTTTGATCGATCCCTCCAATTCTCGGCACGAACACCTCTTTGAATACCAAACCATTTGGCTCTCACCAACTTGATCAAGTGTCTCATCTTTTGTAATGCGATCTGCAAATGTTATTCCTCTGTAATCGCACATTTCAAAGGGCTTTATTTTCTGTATTCTGCAACAGTTATTGTCCATTTATCGCTTTCACACAATGACAATCCCAACCAATGTCTTCAGAAAATCCATCCTAAATCTTGAAACGCGTACATGAATTTGTATCGAGCAATGTGTTTTGATAAATAAATCATCGTTGCTTGGGACGGTATACATTCTATGACATTTTTTATTCTGCCATCATTGGTTATTCTACTACGCAAGTATTAATATGGAACTGCTTACTTCATGACCTCATTTCCACTCTGATATTCTTTACATCACCTCAATTCGTCGGGCTTCATTCCATTACTATTGTATATTTTTATGTATTTATTTATTTTCATCTTGTACGCTTTCTCCACGATGTGTCCATAGCACTCAGCAATTTCTCCAGATCTTCCGCAGGCACAGATAAAATAACGATTTAATCGACATATCTCGGAGTACTGATTACCTCCCCTTGAGCTGTGATTCCATTTCCAACTGCCTGAATGATTTCCTTTACCACCTGCTTGATATAAACACTTAAATGGGGAGGCAACAAACTTCAAACTGGCTAGCTTCTTTCTGGAAGTTGTTTCGCTTTGATATCCATCCATTCTTATCAATGTAGTGTTTAGGTGTTTAGTCCCAGTCCCCTCAGAATCTCAAAAGATTACGTTAGTCAACCTTAAAAATCACCTCTTCCATATTATCTAAGTTCTATATTTTCAGACTGCTTTCTAATTTGCTATGAAAACATTCTTTTAAATTGTTGTGTTCGGGATTTTCCGTTACGTCATTATCAGCAACCGGGAATAAATGTGTGGTAATATTCAGCACTGATTTCTTCCAAAGTAAACACTTTGAGATGCATTCTGCTTATATCTGCGAAAAATCATAACCAGTATATGCTGGATATTAAAGAGTGTATGTGGTAAATAAATAATTTATCAACACCTTGATTCCTTAAACTCTAAATTACCATAAAACAAAACAAACCTCACGGCGATAAAGCTCGAATGGGCTTCGGCTAACGAAGGTTCCGTTGCATCAGCCCGAAAGCCTGCAGATTACATGGTGACGGTCGTATATTAAATTTTGGCTTCCAAGACGCCATCCCACCGTAAGATACCACTTCTTTCGGCAAAGGGCAAAAATTTGTATGCGAAATGCAACAATTGTTGATATTTGAAGCATGCAGCTTGTTGTAGTTAGTGGGTCAGGACAGATGTGGTATGCTACATGTGTTGCCGGGTGTAGCAACCGCCACTTGTGGAGCTATGTCACCAAACACAAACGTTAGTGCACCAAGGCAACATTTTCCCGCCCAACTGTGACCGAGGGGGATGTTTTTGCAGACTATTGCGGCAGCAGCGTACATTGTTATTCAGCACGATGGCAGGAAAAAACGGCCCAGGGTGTGGAGGCGAGAATTATCTATTCGATCAAAGAGATTAGTACTCCTCAAGGATTTTTACAAATTCAATCATATATGATTACATCTCGAATTGCCAATCGATTATATAATATGTTTTTTCCAGGTACCGTATAGTACAAACATGTCCACTAATAATTAATGAAGGGAGGGTGGTTTTAATTCTGTTCGCTAGGATCTTGGCCAGTAGCTTATAGTCCCTATTAAATATTGCATTTGGTCTATAGTGTCTTATATGCAGGCACCTGGAGTGTTTGGTAAATGTACCAATTATCTTGTGACTGAAGGCATAATTAATAACTTGTGTCTGGTCTTTATCGACGACGTTCCAGAATGTCTTACACTATTCATAAGGGATCCTATCATAGTCTGGCGTCTTATTTGGATGTGCGATGTCATCTCCCTCCAGAAGAATCTGGAAATGCTGAAGGTGCCTGTCAATATCCAACTCAGAGATGCTTTCTTCCGCAAATATTTTACGAAAATATCTCAAGTTACTGTTAGGAGTTGTTCACTTTTATTCAAGATTAACATTTGTACCCGTTCTGCGCACAGGATTTGTTAGTGGATTACATGTTACCTTCAGGAATTTCACACTGGAGATGGTTCCAGGGAAATGTAGACACTATTTGATAATCAATATTGATGCAACATAATGACATACCGTAAAAATTCTTGCATGAGGGGAATGTAATTTTACGCGTTCAAAGTGACCCCCATTAGCAACAAAAAAACGTCGATGGGCTGAACTGCTGACCGAACTACGGCTGTCAGTGTTGCCGATGTGATAGTTGCACTGGATGCCTCGTTGGTTTCTCGTAACTCGTTCAGTGTAGCTGGATTCTGTCGACAAACATGAGGTGTAAGGTCTGGAGACCATCCGTGGTGGGTACTCAATAGTTCCTCTTTGACCTATCCGTCATCCAAGTAGATTTTCGTCCAAGTAGGCTCTAACATAACAGTGGTAGTGAGGCGGAGCGCCATATTGTCGTAGGTAAAAATGTTTCATTTTCATACACATCCCGGATGGTACGTATAATCCATATTGGCTGCGTATAAAGATACATCTCACCAGTTACGGTACCTTAAAAGAAGAATTGGCCAATCAAACTGCGCGATGGCAAACCACAGCACGTATTAACACCGGAAAAATTGGCATTGTATGGAAGTGAAACATGGGCGGTAACTAGCTCAGAAAGAAAGAGAATAGAAGCTACTCAAATGTGGTGTTACAGAAGAATGCTGAAGGTGAGATGGATAGATCGAATCACGAATGAAGAGATACTGAATCGAATTGGTGAGAGCAGATCGATTTGGCTAAATGTGACGGGAATAAGAGATATAATGATTGGACACATCCTCACGCACCCAGGACTTGATCAGTTGGTTTTGAAGGAAGTATAGGCTGTAATACGGTAGGGTTAGACCAAGGTATGAATATGACAAGCAGATTAGAGCAGACGTAGGATGCAATAGTTACGTAGAAATGGAAAGGTTAGCACAGGATAGGGTGGCATGCAGGGCTGCACCAAACCAGTCTATTGTCTGATGACTCAAACAACAACAACAACAACAACAACAACATGCATATAAAAACCTGTGCTTGGATGAGTGGACTAAATATGAAGTTTGGTCGAGATATAATCAATAGTGTTAAATAAAAATTAATTAATGCCTTTTGGTCTTCCTATAAACTCCCAGTCTTTTCAGTGATTTTGTAAATGCTATGCATATTGAAACCTGCTCCTGGATGAGTAGACTCTAAATATGAAGTTTGGTTGAGATATTGTCAATAGTGTCAGAAAAAGTTTAAAAACTCTTCTAGTCTTCCCATAAACCCCTCTCTATTCAGTGATTTTTAAATGACACGCATATCGAAACCTGCTCCTTGATGAGCAGGCTCCCATTATGAAATTTGTTCGAGATCTATTCAACCGATTACCCGTGATGGTGGAACAAAAGAACAGGCAGACAATTACACACAATATCTAAAAATGACCGATACGACCTTGAATTGGCCTGAAACGGATAAATACCTAGGTATATCATAATTCGGTGAAATAAATGACATTATGGACAACGGCCCCGTTATAATTTTATTTATAAGAATATTGTCCCTTTTCCATTAACCCCTTTTATTGACTAATTGCATTTGTACCCGCACTTCGCATGGGAATTTGCAGTGGGTTACATGTTTTCTTCAGGAATTTATGCGAGGTGAGGTGGATCTATTCACAGACTTAATACTACATTATATATTCATTCGACAGCGCGTGGCATTAGATATGACGAAGCTGAGCAAGTCGAGAAAGAATGAGGACGATTTCCGAATTTTATGGAAGGTACATTTCCTGGTCCGAAGTTGTGCAAAATTATCCATGGTTCTCAGGTTGCATATTGTACCTCTGACCACTGGTGCGGCGTTCTAATGTTGATGACACCTCTCTTAATATCTGCTCCGACGAAAAAATTTTCGTGTTACCCACTTTGAGGTGACTGCACTGCATGTCCCTCGTGAGTTGGACTAAACATCCGCAGACAGACAGGCACCAAAAGGGAAAAGTTCTAACTCATGTTTCCTCGGTCGTCAGTTAAAATAGTTGGGGTTAATTTTCAAGGCGAGCGAAATATTATGCATCTTTTGATTTTCTCCTGTTACGGATCCATCAGATAACTGCTGGTCGGGGGGGGGGGAGCGGGTAGTGTCCGTCACTGGCTGAAGAGCGTGTAGCCCGTAACAAATAGTAATCTTCTCCGTCATTTGAAGAGTAAGCGAAATTATACACATAACAAAAATTATTTTAAACTAACATTTGTACCCGTTCCTCGCACGGGAATTTGTAGTGGATGACATGTTTCCTTCAGGAATGTTTGTGAAAAGCGTGACTCTATTCACACGTTTAATGCGACATGTTAAAATGATACCTTCCTAGGAAAGCCCGTTGCAGTAACGTGAAATACGATGAAGCTGAACAATGTCGAGAGAGAATGATGAGTGTTTCCGAATTTGTTATACGGCGCAGTTCCTGGTCCGAAGTTGTGCGAAATTATCCATGGTTCTCAGGTTGCATTTTGTATCTCTGACCGCTGGCGTGGCGCTCTGACGTTCATGATACATCTCTTCATATCTACCCTTTAGTTATCTACTCTTTAGTTTTCCCCGTTACCCACCTTTACGTGACTTGTACGACATGTCCCACGGGACTTAGACAAGAAATTCAATTTTTGTAATCACCTGCGTTATTACCCGTCATACGATAAATGCGTATATGTCTTAAAGGAACGGAAATAATATAATAGTAAACGTTCCTTATATAATCTCTTTCGATAGACCTGACGTTAACGAAAACATTTGAGAATAATCTTCCTCCTCTGACTCCATACGATTACCATGACACCATTACGCACCTGATAACACAATCCCGAGTGAGTGGATTTCAAATACATATTTTGGTTGAAATATATCCTGCAGTTTTTCACTTTTAGGAATATACAAAGAGATAGATAACCAGTCAGTCATACAGACACCAAAGGGAAAATTTCTACCTCATGTTACCTCGGTGTTGATTTAATTTTCAAGCAGAGCGAAATATTATGCATCCTCTGATTTTCTCCTGTTATGGATCATTGAAATAATTGTAAGTCTGTGAGGGTGTCCGTCAATTGCTCCAGAGCATGAAGTCCGTAGAAAAAAAGTAATTTTTCCGTCATTTTAAGAGTAAGCGAAATTACGTAGAATATATAAGAACAATTATTTGAAACTAAGGGATGTTCCATATATGGTCTGCAGATTTTACATATAATCAAAAAAATTGAAAAAATTGAAAATTAAATACTCATGTGGTCTTCCTATAAACCCACAGTCTATTCAGAGATTTTAAATGATAGGCCTATACATATCGAAATCTGCTCTTGGGTAAGTAGACTCTAAATATGATGTTTGGTCAATATATAATCAACAGCGTAAGAGAAAATTGACAGAAACTCTGTTGTACTCCTATAAACCCCCAGTATATTCAATGGTTTTAAAATGATATGCATATCAATATCTGCTCCTGAATGAGTAGACTTTAAATATGAAGTTTGGTCGAGTTACAGTCAGTAGTGAAAGAGATAATTGGAAAAAAATCTGTTCAGTGATTTCTAAATGATATGCTTATCAGAACCTGCTCATGGACGAGTAGACTCTAGATAGGAAGTTTGGTCAAGACATAACCAATAGCGTAAAAGGAAATAGAAAAGAATCTCTTCTGGTCTTCCTATAAACCCCCAGTCTGCTCAGAGATTTTTAAATAATATACATATCGGAAACTGCTCCTGGATGCACAGACTATAAATATGAAGTTTGATTGAGATCTATTCAGCCGTTTTCCGTGATGGTGATGGTGAACAAACAAACAAACAAATAGGCAGACACTAAAGCTATAAGCTGCTGATATTACCTCGAGTTGACCTAAAATGTATAAATATATCAAAATATGGCGAAGGAAATAACATTACAGACAGCGGACTCCCAACAATTTTATTCGCATGATTGTCCATTTTCCATTATCCCATCCATTTACAAATTGTCTGTTTGCTGATCTTATAATCTTGGCAATGTGATAGAGATATAATCTCTCTCTTTCTATGTGGAGAGCGCCTTTCACGTGTTCATGGAGTTTTTATAATCTTCTTTCCTTAATCCCTAAAGTAATGCTTTATGTAGACTTTAATTCAGAAGAGACATCTAGGCCGTGCTGTTCCTTGCGATACAGATCATACACAACTCTGTCTAAAATGATATATTCCTACCTGTATCCTGGTTGTATCCGAACGCTGTTCTTCTTACTAGCGATGGAATTGCTGGTTTAAGTTCACGCGTACACCGGTCCATAACGCTACTCTATCTATTTTTAGTTGAGTTGCATTGGTGATAACGTGCTAACACTACATGAAACGTTTGACATTCTGAGTATTACTGAAAACAGACCTATTCATCTTCCATATTCCTTTCCCAATGAAGCATCTTTCACTTCTTGTTGCCTTCATCATTGCTAAAACGATACGGTGATCGCTTAAAGCCATTGGTGTCACCTTACAGCGATCGATATTCTGTACTTGTGTCGTGGATACCTACAACCTATCTATCCTGGATTTAGATTATCTACGACGATAGGTAAATTCTACATGTGAGCCTTGTAGCTGCTGCCAAGCATCCTTCACCTGCATGGACTGAGTGAGTGTCTGTAGGCCTGGACAAAAAACTAAAGTACCTGTTTCATCTCGTGGTTGAAGTGTGCAGTTGAAATCAACTGCTATCCTTATTGGACAAGGTGTTACTAAATCGAGCACTGCTTCATTTGTAAATAAGAAGTTTCGTTCCGATGTATATTGTGACCCGGATGGTCTATTTACGTTTTTCAATCCTGTTCAATCTTGTTCAATCTTGTGTTAGTGTAGATGGCTGACAGAAATCATCCCACAGTGTCCATGTTGACATCTGTAAGCTGATTTAATTTTCTATATTCTGTCGAACTTCCTCGGAGGCTATCATCTAAGTCCGTTATGTATTCATAGTTATATAAGAAGTGGAAGTTTGTCTCATTCACTTCTTGGAGGAATAAGAAAGCAATATCATATTCCTCTAACAAACGAATAAGCAGGGCTTGAGTTGTAACATTTCTATCTCCATGAATATCAAGAGTGGCGTAAGTTGTAAGAAGACCCACCATAAAAAACAGAGTAGTAGAGCAAAAAGCCGAGATACTGTGTTACTTTTACCGTAGGTCGTTATTTAAAGGTACAAGAGTTAGTGCTTGGTGCAGTGTCAGTTAGGTACGAGTGATTTACCATTATTCCCTTTCCGCTCGGCACTTGTGTGTATTCCGCTTGTGTGTATTCGTTTTTCCCTGAGGCTTAATGAGTGATAGTTGACTGTCCTTAAAGCTTTTGACAGCCGTGGATGACGTGATATGAACTTTATTTCTATTTTTCATTCTATTCGTAGGTGAAGATACATCTCTCTGTTTTCTGTTCCATTACGTTCTTCGTTTTCCATACCTTCCTCTAGAATTTCAGTATCTATTAGTTCCCTGGCGGGCGCATCTGCGCTGTCTATACATTTATTTCACCTCTTAGAGGGAAGGGATACCTTTGTCGTGATCTAATAATATCGAGGAATAAGGCTATCCTTGGTGTATCTGGCATGGAATTCACGGACTCATGAGAAGGTGTGCAGCTTGCTGTGGTCAGTGTTATCATAGGAACAACATGTTCTCACTGATTTCTTCACATTTTTCATTAGGTAGGGATTTTGAAATGCGTGGTACTAACTCTGTTTTCATACGTTTATTCTGACTCTCTGTGACGGAAGAGAATTAATTCTTATTATATCAGGATTGTGAGTAGTGTTTTCTTTATTGTACACATCTGCACATGGGGCCTGTTTACTTGTTGTGTTATACAGCTCGCTCAGCCGGGCTTTGCTCACTGACGGTGGAGTTCACAGGTGTGCCTGTAGTAGTGTTTGCATTCCTTCTGTCTGCCAAGTGATTCTGGCTTAGCGGACAGTCCGGCTTTATGTGAGTGGGTGAATTACAAGCAAGGCATGTCCCGGTCTGGCCGTCATAAAGAACGTTTGCGGGAAATCCTTCAATATATGAAGGAAGATATAGGTTCTTCAAATTCCATTCTGAGAGCACGAATACCATTCGGTACTTTGAATGGGTATTGCTGAGGTAATTCCTTCATTCTGTCTTATATCGATTTTCCGTATTTACCTGACGCTAGCGAAATGGACTCTACAGGAACTTCCGGGAGAACATTCAATATTTGAACGATTTTGTACCCTGTCAGCTGTCATACGACAATCACAGGACGTTATTTTCTGAATCCTTTGATAGTAACATAAGAATATTTCGTAAATAACTGTTGAAATTACCTTAATATAGGCTGCAGTTCCCTGATTTTCCAGCTGGATCATGTTGATTTGATCTAATGTACGTTTCAGAAATGACTGGATCCTATTATCTACCTTCCACGCCGATGACTTGTTCTCATGTTCAAAACTGCATTTTATCGTATCCCTTCTTCAAATTCTTTTGTCAAGATATTACTTATCGTTTCACTGTTTCACTGAAAATAATTAAAACGAATTCACACAAGGAGAGCACAAAACAATATAAGACTTTACGTAACATGTGCGACTGGCAGGAAAATGCGGAGCGAACAACCTTATCTCACCATAGACAGCGGCCAACTGAGTTAAGGTGGAAATGAAGTTAGCAGTGTGGCCTATTCTGACGACTTGGTGTTAATAGCGGACTTTGCAGAAAATCTGCAGTTTAATACCTTGGAGTTTGAAATGAGGTGCAATGAGTATGATATGAAAATGGAATTTCCAAGACTAAAGTGATGTCAGTAGGAAAGAAATCTAAGAGGACTTCATTTCAGTTACGAAATTAGAGAAAGACAGGTGGATCGTTTAATATAATGCAGCGAGATCACAGTTGCGATCGGTGGTATTCTGCAAGAAAGAAGTGAGTTCTTGGACGAAACTGGCTTTACATCAGTCTGTTTTCAGACCGATTTGTCTCTACGATTTTGAAAGCTCAGTGGTCTCGGAATATCGTATTGATGCGATGGAAGTAACAGATATGAAAGTAGCGAGAATAGTTCTTTGTACAAGCAGGTTGTAACAATGATGACAGGGTGCTAGAAATGAGGAGATGAAGGCTGAGTTAGGAATAAACTCAATAGATGGAGCTGTACGTATAAACTTGCTTCAGTGGTGAGGCCATATGAGGCAAATGGAGGGAAGTAGGTCATCTAGGAAAAGTGGACTGAGCCACGGACTTTGACAGAAGTAGACGGGAACCAATGTGACGATTGTTGGACTCGTGTGAGAGTTGTGGAACTAAACGAGGCAGAGGTGTTTAGTTAGCTCGTGGAGGCTTCAATACGGGATGTTTAAAGTTGTAGGAGTGTATAATTAATGTAAAAAATTATGTATGTATTGTACCACACAATAGCCTGAACTGTATGTACGGTCGTGTGCGATACAGAAACTGGAGCGGATACAGAAAAAAGGTTTTCGTAATGAGAAAGAATTTCATTTGACTATTGCTTTTTTCTCAATGAAATCAATAATATATCACCTAAACAAAGGATCTTCCTGTTGATTTCCGATGAGTAGGGACAGGCACATTCCAATATACGTTCACCACTTCTCCGTTACCATTCACCATAGACACCGTGAAGTACCATCTATAATGATCATCCACCATGGGTACCAGGATGTTCTAATGGCATCACTATTCACTATGGATATCACAGAATTCTGTCATTAGCATCATTTACCATGGGCACCACAAATTCCTGTAACCATCACTCAGTACTCACGACTTACCGTGGGCATCGTGAAGCTCGTCGGCAGCGTAAAGTTCCAAGTGACAAGGCATAAGGTGACTGAGATCGCAGTCCATCGCCGGAAGGTCCGTTCTCGAAGATTAATTACAATAGTCTCTTTTAGTAAGTAGAGTTCAAAAACAATATTAGCACTCGTCTCTGTAGTAGAATCCACAAGCAAAGCCACTGAGTGATGAAAAGGTACATTCAGTCGTCTCTGTAGGAGATTCCACAAGCGAAGTTGATAAACGTTTAAAGTCTTTAAGTTTACTTCAGTGTAAATGTCAAATTATTACGTCATTAGCCGTAGAAATAAACAAAACTTACCTTAAACAGTTATGCCAGAGAAATAAATATAATTCCTTTGACAGTTCCCGACGTAAAATAAATGCAAGTTTCCAAGCATTGTCTTGGCAAATTATTTCACTCGGCGCAGAAAGTAATGTAAATTCAATGGTCACACAACAAAAATAAACCTATGTACTAAAATGTCACGGCACAGAATTAATGACAAGTTCCTAAGTAAAGTATTGTCTTGGTGATTATTCGACACTTGACCTAAGTTAAATGTTTCCTTTGCAGAAGTACCACTAATATTTTTAATGATTATGACTCACAAATAGTAATAATTCTCCAAGTATTTTCTTGGAAAATATTTACACACGAGAAGAAGAAGAGATTAGCATTAATTAAAGGTTCTGAAATATTATGAAACTGAAATAATAGAAGTCCATAAGTCTTGCCTTAGCATATTATTCAAACACGTTGAGTGTCACACGTTCGTGAAAAGTTCAAGTTCGTAAATTAGCTTGCCGATCGCACATTTCGTATTTCGTATCATCTTACACAAAAGACTCTCTCCGTAGAGCTATCGCTTCTCACCGGGCATATATAGGTGGACAAAAAGTTGCTTGAGACATTGCTTGTCCGCATTGCATCACCTTTCGTATTTCTTTCGTTTTGAGTCATAGGACTCTTATAATCGTCTTAAAATATTGTCGTTCCTTTAGGTACTGTTGGGACATATTTCTTACTGGCTTAATTTTAATTTACTTTCTTAATTTTACTCCAATGATTTAGGAAGATATTAAATTGAATGACGCTTGGTGACGTGTAGTTCGGCGGAAGCCGGAAGTGGTGCTTCATACGTCATTCTCTCCACGCTGTGTGGCTCCTGTACTTCGAATCTGTGGAAAAATTCACGTTTCCGGCTCGTTATAAATACTATACTTGTGTTACTAGTACAGTATGTATGTGTGGCTGGGAGGTCGATAGGTTAAGAGTGTTATGTTTCGATAGTGATTTGGAAAGACAGTGATGTTTTCCTAATCCTCATGTAACAAAGAAAATGACTACCGAATTTAATTGTAGTGTTGCCAGGGAAATATGAGAATATTGACTTGTGAGAGAATGACATGTATTTCCTAGGAGTGGATTTTTTTTTTACCGAGCTCGATAGCTGCAGTCGCTTAAGTGTGGCCAGTATCCAGTATTCGGGAGATAGTAGGTTCGAACCCCACTGTCGGCAGCCCTGAAAATGGTTTTCCGTGGTTTCCCATTTTCACACCAGGCAAATGCTGGGGCTGTACCTTAATTAAGGCCACGGCCGCTTCCTTCCCACTCCTAGGCCTTTCCTGTCCCATCGTCGCCATAAGACCTATCTGTGTCGGTGCGACGTAAAGCAAGTAGCAAAAAAAAAAAGGAGTGGATTTTAAGTCATCATTATTAAATGATTTTTGCTAACATTTCTATAAATATAAATTAATTGAAAGCTGTTCCTGATAAGCAACCGTCTGTCGTCGTGAATGTGAAATCAATCCATTAAATTACAATTAATAGAGGACGGAAATATTTAGCATTACATGGAGTTTCAAGGAAATAATTGTTTCTTGATGAGGACAATTATCAGAAATATTTCCTAGACGAGGAATATATTCATCGGGAGGTTTGGTTTCATTTTAACTTGTTTATCTGCTCACTTGCTTGTAATGTTTTCAAAAATTCAGTTATATAGCATTTTATGAAAGTGATGATGAACACTTCTTACGTACATCTTTATGAAAGAGAAGTAAGCATTAATCCTGAACGTAATCATCTGTATATTGTAACAGTAAACTTCACAGCCGAACCATGCTGTTATATCCTGTCCAGAGTAACCAGCGTGTGAACCAAAATTGCAGTTAAATGAACTGATAATGACTCAGTTAGGTGGTTGTGAGTAGTCAGAAGTCTTGTTCTCATCTTTCAAATGAACTTTGGATATTCGCAAGCATGTACTATGTCATAATTTCTTAGACTATACCATCGACCCCGGAAAAGACGATCAAAAGGAGATAAATTTAACAGCCTACTGTCTTAAATTATTTTTTTCAATTCACAATAGTTCGTATACGATAAATTTAACGCATTTACTATTTCCTTGAATTTGTATGGAAATATCAAGTGGTAATATCAACGAGGAGACCATGAACTATAGTATTCAAATCAACGATCAAAATTTACGAAGGTCAATTAAACAGTGAAAGTTAGTGCCTACCTTCCAGCCTACAGTAGGTTACAGAACCGTTCTCGACGTGATTTAAATTGTAGTAATTATATTTTCCATCATTGCCTTATAATGATGACTTTTTCTTAATGGTAATGCCCGGAACTTGAAAATTGATCCAGTATGTATTATGTGAAAATAGCATTTCTAAGACTAAAGTGTCATCCGTTGGGAAGAAACCTAAAGGGACTGAATGTCAGATAGGGAATACAAACCTGCAACATATTATTTAATGTTGGAGAGACAGAAAAAAGAAAGGAATCTGTTGATGCGTACCGTGAAGTGTTATGACGAGGCAGAAGGGTGTAAATTATTCACGATATCATTCAACGTGATGGCTGGTCGTGGGTAGGATCAGATGTGTGCTCGCTAGCACTTCTTATATGACAGAAGCACAGCCCAATCGAATTGAGATTCAAGTCGTGAATCATTGAAAAGGACCTACTGTACGTTACGCACTTAACGAAACGCTTTTCGAAACGTGCTTCTCGTTGAGATGAAAATAGAAGGTAACCGCACGTGGAAACTTGATAGTGTAGCGAAACTTCATCCTATACATATTTTCAATCTCTCGATGTCCTGCATCATTATGGTCATAGATCACATCCAAATTGATGCCTATAATTAATTGTTTATGCCGTAATGATCTTATGGTGTTTAAGGAATTATTCAATCAAAAATTCTAGCTAATTATGTACAATATAGTACATAACATATTCCATTTAAGATAACAAGAAGTTCCATAACAATGTCTTAAATTCAAGTCGATAGAAACTGTGGAAAACGTTTGTTTGGGTCGTTAGGTATACTGTAGTCCGCCTCTGCGGTGTAGTGGTTAGTGTGAGTAGCTGCCACCCCCGGAAGCCCGAGTTCGATTTCCGGCTCTGCCACGAAATTTGAAAAGTAGCACGAGGGCTGGAACGGGGTCCACTCAGCCTCGCGAGGTCAACTGAGTAGAGGTGGTTTCGATTCCCACCTCAGCCATCCTGGAAGTGGTTTTCCGTGTTTTCCCACTTCTCCTCCAGGCAAATGCCGGGACGGTACCTAACTTAAGGCTACGGCCGCTTCCTTCCCTCTTCCTTGTCTATTCCTTCCAATCTTCCCATCCCCCCGCAAGGCCCCTGTTCAGCATAGTAGGTGAGGCCGACTGAGCGACGTACTGGTCATCCTCCCCAGTTGTATCCCCCGATCCAGAGTCTGAAGCTCCAGGACACTGCCCTTGAGGCGGTAGAGGTGGGATCCCTCGCTGAGTCCGAGGGAAAAAACAACCCTGAAAGGTAAGCAGATTAACAAAGGAACCAAACCGAAACCAAAAACCAATCTAAACGCCAAGGCACTGAACGCCCTTGAGAGGGCTTTGGCCTGCCCATCGACCGCTGCTCAGCCCGAAGGCCTGCAGATTACGAGGGGTCGTGTGGTCAGCACGACGCATCCTCTCGGCCGTTATTCTGGGCATTCGAGTTCGGGGCCACCATCTCACCGTCAGATAGCTCCTCAATTCTAATCACGTAGACTGAGTGGACCTCGAACCAGCTCTCAGGTCGAGAGAAAATCCCTGGCCTGGCCGGGAATAGAACCCGGGGCCTTCGGTTGAGTGGCAGGCACGTCACCCCTACACCACAGGCCTGGCAGATTAAGAAAGAAAGGTATACTGTAATGATTTGCTCTGTTGGAAACTTTTTGTATAACTTATAACAGTTGAACATCGGTGAGGTGTGAATGATATGAAAATCAGAAGTCAACAGTTAGGCATGAAAGTGAGTTGAAATGAAGAAGGTTTCTGAACACCAGACATGGAATATCAAACTCAAAGCGGTGAAAAAATTTCGTTCATTATGCAACGTATTTTGTTAGGATGACAATCTGATTTGGAAATATCACTGAAGCTATCCCAATTTTGATATGATTGCTCCAACACAAAGATGTGCGAAGTGCACTACTGAAATGGTATAAAATCAAATACAATGGAATGTTAAGTTGTATCAGTGTTTATAGTACCATGCCCATAGCGGTAATGACACATGTTTACTATCATAGATATATACTGGTATAATAATAAATAGGGGCTGCCTGGCCAAGGCGGAAAAAGGCGTGCTCGGTACACGGGTAAGGACGTGCGTTCGATTCCCCGTCAGGAAGTTGAGAAATTTAAGAAACGATGTGCACAAGGCCCAGAGGTTCACTCAGCCTACACCAAAAATATGTACCAGGTTTATTCCTGGGGGCAAAGGCGTCTGGACGTAGAGCTAATCACTCTAACCCGAGTGAGGTTACGGATGGTGAAAGCCTTTACCTTCCACCCCTCCAAGGGCCTTCATGGCCTGTACGGATATGACTTTGCTTTTCTTTCCTTCTATAGGGGCTGCCTGACCGAGGCGGTAAAGGCGTGTTTGGTTCGCCCGGAAAGACATGGGTTCGAATCCCCGCCAGGAATTCGAAACATTTAAGAAACGAGATTTTCTCTTCCGGAGGTGCAAATGTCCCTCAGGTTCACTCAGCCTACACCAGAAATGATTACCAGGTTAATTCCTGGGGGCAAAGGGGTCTGAGCGTAGAGCAAACCACTCTACCCCATCAAGTGCCTAAGTTACAGATTGTTTTGTTGATAGTGGCCCCTCCAACGGTCATCATAGCCTGTACGGAGATGACTTTGCTTATTTTGCTTTCTTATCATCAATATTAATGATTACGACTGGAAACTGAGCTACATACAATGATTATTCCACACATTTTAGCTGTCCTTACACGTACATAAACACGATTGTAGGTCTTGTTTCCGGAATCTACACTGACTGACAGAGCAAATGCAACACCAAGAAGGAGTGGTCAGAACTTTATGCCAATTGCAGGGTAGACTGACGTCACTGAGGTATGCTCATGATGTGAAATGCGCCGCTGTGCTGCGCACGTAGCGAACGATAAATGGGACACGGCGTTGGAGAATGGCCCACTTCGTACCGTGATTTCTCAGCCGACAGTCATTGTAGAACGTGTTGTCGTGTGCCACAGGACACGTGTATAGCTAAGAATGCCAGGCCGCCGTCAACGGAGGCATTTCCAGCAGACAGACGACTTTACGAGGGGTATGGTGATCGGGCTGAGAAGGGCAGGTTGGTCGCTTCGTCAAATCGCAGCCGATACCCATAGGGATGTGTCCACGGTGCAGCGCCTGTGGCGAAGGTGGTTGGCGCAGGGACATGTGGCACGTGCGAGGGGTCCAGGCGCAGCCCGAGTGACGTCAGCACGCGAGGATCGGCGCATCCGCCGCCAAGCGGTGGCAGCCCCGCACGCCACGTCAACCGCCATTCTTCAGCATGTGCAAGACACCCTGGCTGTTCCAATATCGACCAGAACAATTTCCCGTCGATTGGTTGAAGGAGGCCTGCACTCCCGGCGTCCGCTCACAAGACTACCATTGACTCCACAGCATAGACGTGCACGCCTGGCATGGTGCCGGGCTAGAGCGACTTGGATGAGGGAATGGCGGAACGTCGTGTTCTCCGATGAGTCACGCTTCTGTTCTGTCAGTGATAGTCACCGCAGACGAGTGTGGCGTCGGCGTGGAGAAAGGTCAAATCCGGCAGTAACTGTGGAGCGCCCTACCGCTAGACAACCCGGTATCATGGTTTGGGGCGCTATTGCGTATGATTCCACGTCACCTCTAGTGCGTATTCAAGGCACGTTGAATGCCCACCGCTACGTGCAGCATGTCCTGCGGCCGGTGGCACTCCCGTACCTTCAGGGGCTGCCCAATGCTCTGTTTCAGCAGGATAATGCCCGCCCACACACTGCTCGCATCTCCCAACAGGCTCTACGAGGTGTACAGATGCTTCCGTGGCCAGCGTACTCTCCGGATCTCTCACCAATCGAACACGTGCGGGATCTCATTGGACGCCGTTTGGAAACTCTGCCCCAGCTTCGTACGGACGACCAACTGTGGCAAATGGTTGGCAGAGAATGGAGAACCATCCCTCAGGACACCATTCGCACTCTTATTGACTGTGTACCTCGACGTGTTTCTGCGTGCATCGCCGCTCGCGGTGGTCCTACATCCTACTGAGTCGATGCCGTGCGCATTGTGTAACCTGCATATCGGTTTGAAATAAACATCAATTATTCGCCCGTGCCGTTTCTGTTTTTTCCCCAACTTTCATCCCTTTCGAACCACTCCTTCTTGGTGCTGCATTTGCTCTGTCAGTCAGTATATATATATATTCAGATCAAAGGGAACTTATGAAGGCTCCGTCCTAGGAATGGGGACGGATATTTAAACGGTCACCAAGGATTTACTATTCTACAAGAACAAGAACCTGGAACTGTTTCCTTGCAAATGCTAAAGGAGCATTTTATTTAAGTAAACAAATTAATTTTTACACACAATCAAAATCTGTTGACCCTTGATTTGCCGGTAATTTGGCAAATTATTTCTGAAAATGATTACATAATATTTATCACTTCTGACCACCCTTCCATTTGCGTGGTGGAACCGTTGATATCTGAAGGTATCAGATTTACCTTCGTTAACACCATGACCATATTTGGTCATGGACCAATTACCTGTTGGCTAAGTGGGCGCGATCACATGAACTATGTTATCGCCTCCACTTTGATTGAGATGAGACCAACCCGGGAAACTACAAACTCTCCCCGGGTTCCTAACCAAGATATGCTAATCGTTAGTTGAAGGAAACGACAAAGCGACTATAACCTAATGGTCCAGATGTAGGGATTTGCCTTCATTTTACAACTATTAACTTAACTTATTATTCACAACAACTTGACATTATTACGTTAATTCGCCAGCTGACTTCCCTAGTATCATTCATCATCAGCATCCGAAATAATAAAATAAAATAAAATAAAAATAATAATAAATATTATTATTATCAACAGTATTATTAATAGTGGAGATCGTGATTATTGTAACCCGTAATCATCCTCGCAATAATACTTCAACTTCTCGCTCTTATTATTCTCATCTAAAAAATAAAAATAAAAAGTAGCTTCCTTTTTATTCTTCTTCTCCTCCTTCAAATATTCTCATTATTATTATTATTATTAGTTAAAAAATCTCAAATTTTTCATTTCAACTCCCAACATCATTATTATGTCCAAAATATAAAAAAGTAAATTCTTCTTTTTCCCTTCTTCAAATATTTATATTTATTATTATTGTTATTATTATTATTATTATTATTATTATTATTATTATTATTAATTTTTAAAAAATTAATTCCGCTTGTTACACGGTAGTCCACTCTTAATATGTTTAACGCAGAACCCCTTTTCTTCAATTCCGATTTATTTTGGCACTAATCAATCCAGATATGATTTACTTGGATTATTATTACTATTATTATTAATAGTATTATTTCGAGAATCTTTATTTTTATTCCTCATCTTTATAATTTAGTCACATACGTTCTCTCCCAAACAGAAATCACCAAAATCCGAATTCACATCGGTCGGGACATAATAGTGTTCGAACCCGCAACCTTATTTTCGTACTGTCCTTAATTCATGGAGACCATATGCTCCTAAGACAATTCTCAAATCCCATAACACCTCGCAGTTGGGCAAATACCACCAATCTCTGCAAGTGTTAAATTATTCCTTCCTTTTCCATTTTGAAGTCCATTTATCCATCGGAACTCTTCAAAACATTTTCATTAATTAACCCTCGGTGTGTGGACTCTCTTCTGCCACTCATATCACCGGTATAGAAATAAAACCTCTATGTAGGCCTTAAGGTCCATCTATTTCTTCATCAACATCAGTACAATTCACATTTATTTCGGGCCGGATTTCTGTCCCACAAAACTCCAAACCTCAACTTTTGGCTCAAATCACTCTGGGCCTCAAACATAGCGTGACCATATTATCAAAATGCCTATCTCGATTCTACCAAAATTATTTATGATTATTATGGAGTCCAAAAACGTTAAATCAACAATTCGTGTTAAAATCGGATTCACTGTCCAAATAAAATATTCATGCCACATAATATCTTCACATTTAAATTACTTTAATTTGCAATCATTCTATCCAACTAGGCCCGTGCCTTTATTATTATTATTAAACACGCCTTTACACATTACCCAATATTAATTTATTACTCCGACACTTATACCGATTATTATTATTTTGTCCACTGGCGAACTTCGCGATATTAACAAACAAATCAATGGACTTCATTCCGTCCCACAATAATTTAAATCACTAGGCAACCCTACCTCTGGATTATCTAAACAACATGCCTTAATATCTATAAAAGTTCCAATAACGGAAAAACACTTTGGAAGCACTTCTAAATAAATATTAACATTATCTTTACGTAAAACGTGCTCCATATCTTATCAAACAACTCAAGCACTTGAATGAACAAACAAACCCTACTATACTCTATTTAATAATCAAAATTATGATGAGTGCTTGATCTAATTGTGTACATATTGATTTGTCCCTTTGTCTATCTATCTTTGAATTTATACGAGCCGGAAACGGCTCGTTTCACAATCAAGTTACCATGATAAAATAATATGATTTCCTCCCCCTAACGATAGCAATCTACAAATATCTCAAAAGGTTACTCATCTCTGCCCTCGTAGTCTGCTAAAACCGGACAAGGAGCCTAGCCCCTCCGGTTTTTAGCACTGCATTCCACTGGTATTCATGCCAGCTGGAAGAATTAATCCTTGACCATTTTCAACTTTACACATTTTGAATAAAAACAAATAAAATAACTGTTGCACTCTGGAATAATTTCCACCCTAAATTCTACTCACAAATTTTACACTCTCGGCCTTGTATCTAGCCCACTTAATGTAGATATACATTCTTCATTCCTTTCCCGGATACTAGGAACATGGGATACCTCGGGATCCCCTTTACAACGGCCCGTGCGCTCACTTGAATTTCCGTCACACGTTCACACAGCTGACCAAGTATCAGTTTATAATCGACTGTTTACTAGGTGAAATACATCAAACACTCGTGATCGTTCTCACACCACGTACTCCCTAATTTATTTTGTAGAATCTCACACTCCTATTCGTAGGTTTTAATTTAACGAGTTCTGAATATAGGAACTCTTCCTGCTAGTAGACTGTTAAAGACTGTAATTTGAACCACTGCACGTCACGAATTACTGTGCTACGTAACATTCTCATACTTCGAACACTTCTCCACGAGTACCTATACACATGCTCCCTAGCGTAATCACGGCTCGAACAAAATATGATAATATAGTCACGCACCCCAGGCGTGGTATCAGCCCTCGCACTTTGTCAGAAGTAGTTGTCAGTCCTTGTCCACGACCTCATATTTATAGTTGTATCCCTTCTCTTCCGAGTTCACCGGAGGTCATCTTGGGACGCGCAGTTCCGATACCCTCATACGACAATTTGCGGTTCGGCCCGTGGCATAAATATGATATCCATTGATGTAATTATGTTCTCTAATGCTCTATACCAATTCTCAACTATTATCGTTCGCTGTTAATCGTTATATTTGCGAATTTAGCTGCCGTATCCCGGCTCGGGATTTCGCGCTCTATTGTGGCGTCCCTGGCCGGTAGCCAATCATCGAATAGCGTCCATGAATTCTCAGAATTACACCATGCAATCTCCCGCAATTATTAACTTTTTATAAGATTTATAATATAGTAAGGCTCCTAAATTCCACCTTATTATAAATTAATAACTCACTTCCTTCTATCAATTTAATCCGCGGAGTTAGTCTCGCTAGTGCTTTTTACAATACGAAGTTGTCGCCTTGCTTTGGTCAAGTGAATTTTTCCATTGGTCCACCTAAACCACGGGACCGGGAAGGCTCATATTTTTTTCTTCCAGTGCCAACACCGCGTTCAACTCCCGCTAGTACATGGAGATACCCTGCCATCATTTCTCAGAAATTTGCACCCGGCTCTTTGCGCTGTTGCCACTACCTACTCTGCCCGGGGCTATGAAAACTTTGGCAACAAATTATCCTCTCTCTTTCCTCGTCGTCACAATTTCTGAGAATTCTAATTCTGTCACTCATTGTGTTTCTTAATCGTATTGGAGACAAGAGTCCGTGGCATGTGTCACCATACCATCTCGGCCTGGCCTGCTCTTACCGTATGTACAGTAAGATATTCTTTATTCTGAAAATGAAATATATATTCCTCAATAATTCGTCATAATTGCATGACGCTTATCACACCCTCACCAGGGCGCACTGGATAGTGTGCAATCCCTGTGAATTACATAATTAAATACCGGTTCATCGGTGTTAAGAATTTCAACGGCTGATTATTTAGGAACGATCTTCCGATCTTGTCTGTGAGCTCAACATTAAATACAGTCGGAGAATTCTTCAATTTATTATTTCTTATTATTATGCTTCTAAGTTAAAAGGAGCGCAAATTTGGGATTAAACATTCTGTGAAATGCTTTGGAATTTCGAACCCAGGTCGATCCAGCTTTCATATCAGTCAATCTTGGCGCTCTAGCTTTCGTTCAGTGTTAGTATCATACGAAGCCATTAGGTTAGCAATTAGTTCCCGAAAATTACACCACACTCACTTCGATATGACCTTGACTTTCTCACGTTTTGTTCCTTGTTGTTCATATATCTCTGATGACGAGCTAGGTAGTTCCTGTTCTTGACCTCTTGAAGTGATGCATTACTATGTCAATGAACGTCTTTTGTTTTAGGCTTCAAATACATTTTTGCCATAATAGAATGGAACATACATCATTCAAAGGTTCTTAAACAGGCTCGATATCCCTAGCGTTCTCCAGTTCTTCATCCTCCAGGGTTTCAGTGATAGTGGCTTCTTCAAGATTCTTGATGACATTGAATTTAGTGTTTCGGCAATTTTTCTTTCCTCCTCACGCACTGTGCGTGATGAGGGTAATTCAATCTGGTGTAAACATCAAACTTCTTATGTGTGTCAATTCTCATTGTGCAAGATACAAGAAATGCACAATCTCAAGAAAACACTAATTATGGATCACGGTATTTACTCACAAACCTAAGCAACTAAAATGCAATCTAATGCACTGCCACAACAATACGCTGCTGCAGGCACGGATTAGCTATAACTGTTTATCTGTGGTGAACGAGTCAGTATGGGCAGCTAAAACTGGCTTTACTGCCGTCTAGTTGGTCATTTATGTCTATTTACGAAGGATCAGATAAATACCCGCCAGGCAATTCGTGAATGTTCCTTGTTAGGGGAAAACGTTTCCAAATCCAGATATCTCTTCATGGATCGTTCAGTGACATCGAAAGCAGATTATCAACAATGTGACCGTGGTTGGAATGCTAGTTGCTGAATGCAATTGGAATGAATTACAATTCATATACTTGTGTATCGAATCCCACATTAAAATTTCTAGCTGATATCGTTTTCCGGCCAAGTTTATATTCCGGACTTAATTTAAAATAAGGGAGAAAAATTCGAAATAATTCATCAAAGTAGATCATAACATTTTAATAATTTTGAAAAGAAAAGCTTGTGGTAAAATTCCACAGCATTATTTCTTAGTTATAGTTTCTGTTCCTTAATAACTGATTCCACACTTTCTACAGCAGCAACGATAACCAAACCAACACCTCCTCTTCCGTTATTAACATAGTTCTTCATTGCATACAATTTAAACCATTTTGTACCTGTTCTCAGCACAAAATAAACTCATTTAGTTTTGCACATTCTGAAATTTTGTATGAACAAGCAGAACATCGTTGGCGTGTGTACTGAATTCCTTACTTGGTTCTCCATATTCTGTTTTATAAACTAACCTACCATACATGTTCCCGCAGAATGTACTTCTATTTTATATCATGGAAGAGTCTCTATTCTCAGAATCTTTTCTCACAACATTTTCATTCTCAACGTCATTTTACCATTGTATGACAGAAATTTCAAAATTAGAAATATGTAAAAATATGCGATAGAAATCAATACGCAACAGGACTTCCTGTAAACTATGGTGTATTTGTGACCATCTAAGCCGTACCATTCACACAGTTTAATCATAATCCAATGTTAACCATCCCCGTGGTGTAAGGTTAGCATGCCTGCCTCTAACCTGGGAGCCCCAGGTTCGATTCCCGGTCAGGTCATGGATTTTTCCCCGGATCTGACAGCTGATTTGAGGTTCACTCTGCCTACGTGATTAGAATTGAGGAGCTATCTTACGGTGAGATATCGGCCCTGGTCTATAAATCCAAGAATAACGGCCTAGAGGGTTCGTCGTGCTGACCACATGACACGTTGCAATCTGCAGGCCTTCGGGCTGAGCAGCGGTCGCTTGGTAGGCCAAGGCCCTCCAGGGCTCTAGTGGCATGGGTTAGGTTATGTTAATTTTCATCACCTATGTTAATGACGGAAGAGGAGGTGCTGGTTTGGTTATCGCAGCTGCTGTAGAAAGTGTGGTCAGTTATTAAGGAACATAAACTATAACTTTTTTAAAGATTTATTGTCTTATTGCCACTCAGTGTTGTAGCGAATGCAATATCCACATTAATACTTCAGTAAGTAATGACAAATATTGATACACACCAGGGATACTCAGTTAAATCATGTAATTACATAGAGCTGTTGTATGGAAAACATGCAGTTAAGTGATTTGAAGAGACATGATGTGAGAAAATTTCGTTAGTCGGTGAAGACAAAAAGTATTAAAAAAATATGATGTTGCAGTGAGGTTATTTTTTTTACTAAATTTAACACTGAATATTATAGAAACCTGGGGTGTATATGTTGTGTATTGTTTTTCTCCATCATGATAAGTTTCCAAACGACATCGAGACAACCCGTACAGACGACAAATAGCACAAAAGGGGCCGATGACCTCGATGTTAGGCCCCTTTAAACAACAAGCATCATCATCATCAATAGCACAAAACTGCTTTCTATTGGCCAGCCAAAAATGTATTGGCTTAAAATTGCTAAGACCCCGAATACAGGCAGTTTCATAACTATGTGTTATCTACTTAATACAAGGTATGTTATTTACAAATTAACAAGAGGGTGGACTTTTTTGCCTTTAGGTTG
Organism: Anabrus simplex; assembly: GCF_040414725.1. Lineage (NCBI taxonomy): Eukaryota > Metazoa > Arthropoda > Insecta > Orthoptera > Tettigoniidae > Anabrus > Anabrus simplex. The sequence continues at coordinate 579,460,857 of NC_090266.1, read as the reverse complement.
AGTACAAATGACTACATTCCTTACAAATTGCCTTGAACTCTGCTGGTCATTTTTAAATATAATACTGCTACGAAAGTTTATTAACAAACTGCGTGCTCGCCACATGCAAACTAAATGTTGATATGAAGTATTTTACTACAAAATACCGTAACACGTGGTGAAATAGACAAAGTTTGACTCTGATCGAGTCCAATCATACTTTGAGTCACGAAAGGCAGTGTATACGTTACACACACGCATATATATTTATTTGCCTCGAAATCATTGCTGTTTTGTTATAATACAACTGAAAATAAACTACCAAACTAAAAAGTATAAAAATCGTTGAACATTTATGAGGATGTAGACACACAACGCACTATACAATAAACTGCTTGTACTACGTGCTCAAGTAGTCACAAGGCTGAAAATAAACTAAGTTTGCCTTTTGTCTTTCGCAAAGCGTAACGTAGGTGATTAAGTACTTAGTAATGTTCACTATTTAGGTTATGTACCAAATTGTAGTGTATACATTTTACTGATTGTAGCATAGGTGAGTGGTGTGTCTCTCAGTATAATTTACGGCTCCGTAGATATGTTATTACGTATTGTGTGTATGTGTCCTAGGATGTGAATTACAAATATATATGTACTTGTTACGGGACATGAACATCACATTCTATACGTTTCAATCACGGGTAAATAAGGACATTTATTTCCAAAATCGCGTATCAACGGTAAAATTACGTAATTGAGAATTTTAAGCTGGTAACAAAATGCCTCACAACTCCATATCATACATTTCAGATTATGACGTCACTGATTGCACCTCTCTAGGCAGCATGTAGTGCACACAGAAGAAACTTTTGATATATGAGTACCTACTCATCCTTGGATAAATATTCCTCTTAGTTGTCGACACACAATCACAGTGGCGGCTGGAACATTGCTAGCACTGTGGAACTCACAGATACATGTTAACTCAATGTCTAGTGATTTTAATTAATCACATATTCACCGCTCGACGATCCCCGTCTTATCATAAATGCGTCCCAGTCAGCAGTGCTTCTCTTTTGATTGTGTTTGAGCTTTCCCACTTCAAAATAATATCTTCGACAGTCGATTTGAACCATTCAAGAAGAGTTCAATGGTTTCTAGCTGATTTGACAAACAATACATAGTTAACAATCGAAGTCGCTGAGTCTCCCTGGTCCACTCAATTCATTGGCACATCTCATTATGGAGCAACAAGAGATCTACTCCGATGACAATGAACACAGCGACATTTGTCTTCGGTTTACTACTACAGAGTGGTGTTGCGGTACTACTGATCAAAGAATGTTCATAGCGTATGCTGCTAATGTGGCACATACAGTGTAAGACTTTCAATGAAGTAATTCCAATCATGTATTTTTCACGATTAAATTTATATTTCATAAAATTTACGTAAGCTCTATTGTATTCACTGCTGATTTATATTTAAACACGACGTACTCTCCAATTTCCAAAGCTCCATGGGACTCTCCCCCGCAGTGTCCTCGAAAAATCTGAATAGCATAAGGAGAGAGTAGCACAGTACTGAAACATCCCTAATGGAACATGCAGGTGCTTATTGATTTCGACTAATTATTAATTAATTACAGTGGTGAAGACTTAATCAGTAAATTACTTTCTTCACTAGAATGAAACTTGTATGAATGTAATACGGCCTCCTAACTTTTTGAGACTTAATTCTTTGAAAGTGATAAAACAGAACAACCGCCATTAGTTTACAAGGCACATTACTCACAATTGGATGAAGAGCGCGTCGTAATCACATGGGTGATTAAGACATACTCTGCTTGTTCCTCTGCACAAATATTTAAATTCTTGGCGACGCGTCTAACAAATGGACTACGACGTTCCGACAGTGATTACTGTCATTTTGCTCGTGCTTGTTCATGAAATTTGTGCCGTTCAGAATTCAGTTCAATTTTAAGATAAAATTATTGAGTTTCATTCAGACACGCTGCGAGATTGCTCGTTATGAATATGGCATTCAAATGTTTTATCTAAACCTCACCGAAGATTTCCAGAATGTTCCTACGAGTGAAATCTGTTTGAAGAGTTCTTTGTTAAGATTGACTTTAACTACAGAGATACAATAGCTGAACAAAAGTCAGCGCCTTCTAAACTGGCAGAACCCCTGCTTGACCGTAACTATATCATCTCGGTGATTTAAATTATCTGAACGATGTTCGAATGTCAAAGGCCCCATGGAGCTTCGGACATTGGAGTGTATGTCGTGTTTAAATTTAAATTAACTGTGAACTTAAGTGAAATAGTCTGCCAATTTTAAAAGTGCCTCGTCAGACAACTCATGTGACCTGATTTAACTCTTTAAATAAATCGTCCACTTCCAAGGTGTAAGAGATGAAACTCCTGGAAAACCACTGCAAATCACTGTGTTCTTGTTCGAAGTACTGAATATCATCATCATCATCATCATCATCATCTGTTTACCCTCCAGGTTCGGCTTCTCCCTCGGACTCATCGAGGGATCCCACCTCTACCGCCTCAAGGGCAGTGTCCTGGAGCTTCAGACTCTTGGTCGGGGATACAACTGGGGAGAATGACCAGTACCTCGCCCAGGTGGCCTCACCTGCTATGCTGAACAGGGGCCTTGTGGAGGGATGGGAAGATTGGAAGGGATAGGCAAGGAAGAGGGAAGGAAGCGGCCCTGGCCTTAAGTTAGGTACCACCCCGGCATTTGCCTGGAGGAGAAGTGGGAAACCACGGAAAACCACTTCCAGGATGGCTGAGGTGGGAATCGAACCCACCTCTACTCAGTTGACCTCCCGAGGCTGAGTGGACCCCGTTCCAGCCCTCGTACCACTTTTCAAATTTCGTGGCAGAGCCGGGAATCGAACCCGGACCTCTGGGGGTGGCAGCTAATCACACTAACCACTACACCACAGAGGCGGACAGTACTGAATATGAGGACGAAAATATTCATTGCTCTTTATTTCAAAATTATTTCGTAATTTCTACGCAGGAAAATTAGTATGAACTGGAAGTGGATCGATATACCTGTAATACAGGATCGAAATATACATTCCCTAAGTATTTGTTATTCCAGTTATTTGTTCCCTCTCTGAGTGTACTCGAAAAATCTGAAGGACAATTAGCTTAAGAGTAGGGTAGTGCAGTACTGAAACATCCCTAATGGAACATACAGGTGTTTATTGAGTTCCACAAATTATTAATTAATTACAGTGGTGAACCTTTAACCAGAAAATTACTTTGCCCACTATAACTAAACTTGTATGAATGTAATACGGCCTCTTAACTTTTTGAGACATATTTATAGAAAGTGATACAACTGAACAACCGTCATTAGTTTACAAAGTACATTACTCAAAAATGTAGAAGCAATGTGTCGTGGTGATGAAAATATAAAGCATACTCTGCCTTTCCCTGTGTACAGTTGAAACAGTGGTTTATACGAAATGTAGCCAACAACCTAACTTGATGATAATAATGATGTCATGAAATGAAAATGTTGAGTGAAATTCTAGACAGGTCTCTGAACATTCACTAGAAACGTTTGGCATCCAGCAGCTCAGAGAAAGAAGACGTAAATTATTGTCTAAAATATACATACGATCACAGCCTCTACAGTACGTACCTTTGAACTTAATGGTCATTGATTTCATACCCCCAGTTTTACATGGCATTCAAAACATAAAAGCGTGACTATGAAGTTGTAAAATTACAGATACATTGGCTGGGATAAGGTCAGAAGTAAGGCAAAAGTTTTCTGAGTAATTAGACTGAGTCAGTCATGAATGTTCAGTTACAAAGGACTTGCCAGCCAACTCTCCAAGCGCTCACTTCCCGTTCACCGCTCATTATCCTTGCTTGTCTTCCGGCATATTGGTCTAACTTAGAGGATTACTGGCTTCGGCTTCCTGTTTGACGCCGGTCCTCTCATTCATACAGCTTAATGTACTTCTACGTGACTCAAATAAGGTCCCCTTCCAAGCTGTTGACAGACATTAATAAAATTGTAATAAAGTATTCCGACTCAGCCGAGCGAATAAAAACCGAGGGTTTCCGCTCCCAGCCAGACAATAAGCCGACTTGTAATGGAGATAACTCTGCACATTCTCATATTCCTAAGGTTAAATAATGAGCCTGCAGAACGTTTCATCACAGGGATCAAAGTATTCGCAATTTACTCGCAGTTTTCTGGCATATCTCTTTAACATCTCTGTAGAGCATATAGGGTAGAGGGCCTGATATCCGGACGATTCAGATGTTTTTAGATATAGTACATAGCAGTGAATATTTCTGCCACTGAAGTATATATAGTTTCATATTATATGCTTTATCGATACTAGTGGGATTGATCCTACTTAGGTACATACTTACATAAAAACAATATTTTAAAACTTAATTGAAATCGCCCGATAATAGAAACCGATGCTTTTAAATATAGACATCATTGAAACATAGTGTGCCATATCCCGGACATCATATTTTTTCCAGTTTCGCCGGTTTCGTTCCCTACCCTTCAACATAACGCATACACGGTAAATTACTATACACATTTCATACTCTTTTACAACATATTTGCCACACACAAAATCACACTTTCATGCTGCTCCCACACATAATTCATAAAGCCATATCTGGCAAAGACCGCACGGAATCTACGATCCCATTCGCGCAGAATAGTCATTGAAATATTCAATACTACAAAAACACATGGACATGTATTGTCCTGATCACGTTTTAAATTTTCAGGAAGGGGTAGAGGTAGAGCTTCATTCCCCTCTATCTTGGACACACCTCTATAACCGAAGCTGGTCAGCCCTAAGAAAGATATTCTGTCTTGTTAAAAGTGACGAATTGGCTGATAAGGATAGCTGATAAGGGTTCAGTCGTCATGAACGCAATACACAATGGGTTTAGAGAAATAGCTTTCCAGGGTGCGTTTTCCCTGTAACTGTATCTTACTCATTCCACCTGGCATTCGAATAAGAAGCAAGTGAGGGAATTCGTGTGGTTGCTGGTTAATGGATGGAAGAGGTAAGCATTGCTGCCACGCATGTTCCTCTCTCAAGTCTCAAGGCCTGACATTAACCGTTCCGTCCGCGGTGACTTGCGGATTGAGGTGTTATGAAGTTTTAAAATGGTAGGAGGCCTACAATTGTGACTTTGTTACACATTTACTATAATTATAAGTACTGCATAATAAACAGCATAATAATGAACATGGATCTGATTTTCTGTCGCGACTAATGATTGTAATCAGCAGAGTATCTCTTACTCCTGCCGTACCTACAACCTACTTCCCGTCACACGCCGATAGTATCTTGTGTTTCCTCTATAATTTCATCATCTCAGAATGTATCTACAGCGCTACAGTACTGATATGTGAAGAAAGAAACAGACCCCTTTATCTTAAGCACCCTTCTAAGTTGAAATGATATTTTGAGAACCAAAGGTATCAAACGTAAGAGAGTAATTATGTTTAATACTAGCGAATGTACCCGTGCTTCGCTACGGTATTCTACATTGTATTCGAATATCGAAGTAAATAGTGTACATGCAGTAAATAAGATTGTTTTAAAATTGCATGTCTCTTAGCGTTATCCAAAAAAGAGCATGGAGAGGTCCCCGTACGTTGTTTCCAATGTAAAGTGTTTGTTACGGATTTGTGATATAACGGCAGGCTCACTTGCCTACTGCCATTCACAATCGAGTTGGAAAGTTTACATTATAATTGCAGACCCCATTGCCTACTACGCGGGCAGAATCGATTTGGGGAGTTTTCCTTAAAGTGGCAGCCCCCCTTTCCTATTTCCAGACAGATTACAGTTGAGGAGTTTCTATTAAAATGGCAGGCAATTACCCCACTATCACTCGAAATTGAGTTGTGCAGTTATCATTATAATGCCAGGCCCATTTTCCTACTTCCAGCCAGCTTACTGCCAGTCACACCAAGTTGGTGAGCTTCCATCAAAATAGCAGGCCACTATGCCTAATGCCAGTCACATTTTAGATGAGGACATTTCTTTATAATAACGGGCACACTTGCCTACTGCCAAACACAATCGGGTAGGGGAGTTTTAAACAAAACTTCATGCTCACTTGCCTTCTGCAAGTCAAATCGAGAAGGGAACTATTCATTACAATTGTAGGCCTTCCTTACTAATGACAGTTACACAGGAGTTGGAGATGGAACCCTTTCCTACTGCCAGTCAAAGTCGGAGTGGGGAGTACCGATTACAATAGCAGACCCACCCTTTCTCGATCGCTAAAAATCGACATCAGTGAATATATATAGATCGACATACGAAAGTATATGCGTGTTTACATTATTGAAGGCCTTCATTTAAAGATTAACTGCTACTGAACGTACGTCATATCGACAAAGGATTATACCGTAAGACACGCCGGATTTAGTGGCCTAAATGGCTGGTCCTTTGATATGTCGTCTATTCTTGGGTCAGATTGAGTTAGAAACGTGGAATAGGGTAAAGTTTTTGTAAGATTATCTCACATTACATTACTTTTCGGATAATTATGTGACAGCTACGTATATAGCATTTGGCTCATAGATGGCTACTGGGTGGGCCAATTTTCGTGAAGACTTTGATGATTCTGTATTTCATATAAGTAATTGAAAGTATGAATTATGCATGTGAAAATTCCAAATTGACTTAACATCGATTAATAGAGAAAAATCAAACGTAAAAGAGATACAGATACGGCAAAACGTCATAGGACCAAGGTTGTAGATCATTCCAAATTGAACGGAGATTGTGCAATCCGTTATGTGATAGGAACTTCCGAAGGTCTGCACCATCATTAAAATTGCCTGCATATTTCGATATCTTTCGGGGATAAAAAGCGAAAAATTTAATGATATAGGATGTTTTCCGTTCATTACAGGCTAAAAGGTATAATTTTGTCAAATTTCAATTATCTTCTTTTTCTTCTGGCAGATTATGCCGCAATCTGGATTTTGGGCGAGGCGGATAAAAATTAGGACTTTCAGGAAACTAAACCAAAAATTATGGAGATGGTCATTATTACCCCTTGAACGGAAAGCTGTACGAAAATTTCCCCAAAATAGTCAGTGTAGAGGCACACAGTCGTTACGATTTGATTTATATAGATAAGGAATCTGCTCCATGTAAATCACCTTTTGGGCTATGTCCGCTGGAATTAACCTGAAAAAGTGACCATTCATGATATCTCCCTTATTAATCCTCCTGGCGAAAAAATGCACATGAAAAAAAATGTTTAGAGGTGGAATTCCATCACGTTTGATCGATTTCCAGTCAGGTTGGTCTTGTTCTGTAGGGCTATATATTGTGGAAGAGTAAAATCACCATTTCGGTTCCCTATAAATCGCCAGTCCATTCCAGAACATGAAATGTTATATACGTTTAAAAGCTACCTTTGGACAGGTGGATGCTAAATATAAATTTTGGTTCGAATGTCTTCAGTAGTTTTCAAGTTGTAAGGATTACGCTTTACACGCACCCGCTCGTGAGTGAAGTCCGATGGGACTTGTACAGCAATACGGTCCGTTAATGATATCTCCCTTATTAATCCTCGTAACGAAATGATGCACATGAGAAAAAAAGGTTTAGAAATTAATTTCTACCAAGGTAGGTAATTTTCCATTAAGTTTGGTTGTGTATATTTTGTGGAAGTGCTAAATCACTGTTTCGGTTTCGTATAAACCCCCAGTCAGTTCAGGGATTTAGAAACAATATTTGCCCTAAAACCTATCAAGGACAGGTGTATTCTAAATATGAGTCTTGTTGGAAATACATCCAGTAGTTTGTAGCACTCGTTAAGAAAGTTAAGAAAGTTGAAAGTAATAGAAAATGGATCATAACTGAGGACAGCCGGATAACGACAAATATGTAAATGCCAAGTGAATGTATTGGAAAATCAAATGCCTCTCAATAAATTATGCTAGTGTGAGTTATGGATATAATAAAGCGGTAACAGAGGAGAAATTTAGGTCCAGTGATTCTTAGGTAAACAAATAACGAGTTGTAAGGAATACGCTTTACACGCTCCCGCTCGTGAGTGAAGTCCGATGGGACTTGTACAGAAAAACGGTCCGTTAATGATATCTCCCTTATTAATCCTCGTATCGAAATGATGCACATGAGAAAAAAAGGTTTAGAAATTAATTTCTACCAAGGTAGGTAGTTTTCCATTAGGTTTGGTTGTGTATATTTTGTGGAAGTGCAAAATCACTGCTTCGTTTTCGTATAAACCCCCAGTCAGTTCAGGGATTTAGAAACAATATTTGCCCTAAGACCTATCAAGGACAGGTGTATTCTATATATGAGTCTTGGCGGAAATACATCCAGTAGTTTGTAGCACTCGTTAAGAAAGTTAAGAAAGTTGAAAGTAATAGAAAATGGATTATAACTGAGGACAGCCGGATAACGACAAATATGTAAATGCCAAGTGAATGTATTGGAAAATCAAATGCCCCTCAATAAATTATAGTAGTGTGAGTTATGGATATAATAAAGCGGTAACAGAGGAGAAATTTAGGTCCAGTGATTCTTAGGTAAACAAATAATAAGAAGATGACTAATGGTGTTATTACTTAATCTATTCGAGGGCGGTTATAACATCCAACGATATTCCGCCAATATCCCGCAGATAGGCCGATTGACGCCTCTCTTGCCTTCTACCCAAGGAACAACCACGAATTTAAATGCATGATGAGAAAAATGGCAATACCTTACTTCCCTGCTGGCATGCAGTCAGAGACGTTGCCATGGTAACCTGTAGGTTCGTTGTCGGTCTGTCGGTCACTCAATGCAGAGCATGATACCAGCGGAAAATTGTAAATTTCTCCGTCATGTGAAGAGTAAGGTAAATTATGAACATAACGAAAGTTGTTTATAATGAAGAGACGTTTCACGTACGGCAAACGAAGTTTACAGAAAATCAATAGTATAAGAGAAAATGGAGGAAAACCATTCTGGTTTTCCTATATACCCCCGTCTATTCAAGGATTTTAAAATAATATGCATATCGAAAACTTACCCGGGATGAATATACTCTAAATATGAAGTTTGGTTGAGATCTATCCAGCCGTTTCGACGTGATGGTAGAAAAACCATTCAGGTTTTCCTATAAACCCCCCGTCTATTCAAAGATTTTAAAATGATATGCATATTGGAACCTTCCCCGGGATGAGTGTACTCTAAATATGAAGTTTGGTTGTGATCTATCCTGCAGTTTCGACGTGATGGTGGAAAAACCATTCTGGTTTTCCTATAAACCCCGCGTGTATTCAAAGATTTTAAAACTATATGCATATCGAAACCTTCCCCGGGATGAGTATACTCTAAATATGAAGTTTGGTTGAGATCTATCTAGCCGTTTCGACGTGATGGTGGAAAAACCATTCTGGTTTTCCTATAAAACCCCCGTCTATTCAAAGATTTTAAAATGATATGCATATTGGAATCTTCCCCGGGATGAGTGTACTCTAAATATGAAGTTTGGTTGTGATCTATCCTGCCGTTTCGACGTGATGGTGGAAAAACCATTCAGGTTTTCCTATAAACCCCCGTGTATTGAAAGATTTTAAAACGATATGCATATCGAAACCTTCCCCGGGATGAGTATACTCTAAATATGAAGTTTGGTTGAGATCTATCCAGCCGTTTCGACGTGATTTTGGAACAGACAAACAGACAAACAGACAGACAAACAGACAGACACGAAACGTAAAAACCACCGATTTGGTCTTGAGTTGACCTAAAACGGATAAATATCTTAAAAATTGGCAAAACAAAAGAAATTACAGACAGCGGACCCCCTACAATTTTATTTATATAGATTTAATAATTATGTCTTTGTATATGTCGGTGTTATCTTTAACCTGTACAATTACCCACCTTTGAATATATTGTTGCTATGTATTTGTGTCCGGAAATAGGAACAAGTCCGCCCATCATTCAAAAAAATGAAATGGCGTATGGCTTTTAGTACCGGGAGTGTCCGAGGACATGTTCGGCTCGCAAGGTGCAGGTCTTTTGATTTCACCTCCGTAGGCGACCTGCGCGTCGTGATGAGGAAGAAATGAGGATAAAGACGACACATACACCCAGCCCCCGTGCCAGCGAAATTAATCAATGATCGTTAAAATGCCTGACCCTGCCGGAAATCGAACCCGAGTCTCCTGTGCCTAAAGGCCAGCATGCTAGCCATTAAGTCATGGAGCCGGACCCATCATTCAAATTTCGCGCCATGATCACACGTGCCGTGACCTACATATTACCATCCACGCACTGTCTGATTAAACCATCTTCAGTACTACAGATTTTCTTACTCTCAGGTTGTACATTTTCTCAATTTAAGTGGAACGAAAGTTCAGAATAAATATACAGTGAAGGAAAGGTATAGAAGGCGAGTCTTACCATGTTTCTTTTCATACTGTCCGGAGCAAGAAACGCGCGAGTCCTGCCATTCACTACTGTTTCACTCTACTGCAAGGAGATGCCGCCATCTAGTTAACTGTTTCGAAAAACACATCCGAGGCTTATTTCGAATGTAAACCACATATATGTTACGCGTGTCTGGAAATAGGAGCTTTCCGGGTATTGTCCCCACTACCCTATATATATATATATATATATTGTACCGGGAACGCCGCTACGAGTGAAGTCCGAAGTATGTTTGTTGAACTTCGCGCGAGGAGGAAGGTAGGCAGCCCGCCGAACGCAGTGACGTACCCAGTGAGTGACGTGGCCGCCGTTAGCCAGCTATTCGTGCCATATATGGTAATGTTCCAGTTCACCCTCAAAAGAACATCTGAGCTACTTTATCGCTATTTTGACACTGCCATCTTAAAAACCTCTGCAATGGACGCCATCTGTCAAGATTTCAAGAAAATCCACCGAGTATTATAGATGTTATAAGGGTAGATAGTACCCGAGTTCTAGACACTTCCATGCGAACGTGTATAAAAGGAGGACCGCCCGACCTACGAATTCAGTGTCTGTCACTTCGCTGTCTCTGTGACACGGGTGACAGGAGAAGTATTGTGTGTGTCGAACTTCTGGTTGACAGTCTGCGAAATCCAAGTATTGGAACTTCGGTATTTTCTCTAAGTGTTGTATCGGGATTTTATCATATTCTTGAAGTGCCTGAATGGGACTTTGTTATTTTCTTCGAGCATCGTATTGGAACTTTGTCATATTGACACATTTGAACTTTGTTATTTTTCGTGTGTCGTGATTGGACTTTGATATTTTCTTGAAGTGCCATATAGGAACTTCGTTATTTTTTCGGAAGCGTTTCATTGGAACTTTGTTATTTTCGCCAAGTGTCGCGATAAGACTTTATTATTTTCTTAAGGTGACATATTGGAACATTGTCATCGGAATTTTACTTTCTTCGACTGTTGTGTTGGGACTTTAATATTTCGACACGTTGGAACTTTATTTTCTTCGAGTGTCGTGTTGGGACTTTAATATTTTGACACCACGGAACTTTATTTTCTTCGAGTGTCGTGTTGGGACTTTAATATTTTGAAACCAGGGAACTTTGTTATTTCTACACATTGGAACTTTTTTTTTGAAGTGCCACATAGGGACTTACTTATTCGACGACGATTGAAAGGACTTTGAATTTTCACGAGTGTTGTGTAGCGCATTGAACTTACGTTTCGAACTTATTCGAACTTGTATTTTTTTTTTATCAATTTCTGGAACATTGAAATTTTCCGAGCGTGTAGGATGAACTTGTGCCCTACCAACATAAACTTTCGTGTGAGCGATATGATTTGTTTTCTCAAGTGCCTCATTGAATTTACGCCTTGTAAAGACTATGAAACTTCGGGGACGATCAACATTACGTTTAATTGTGAAATATGCAATACTTTCCAAGTGCTGCACAGGGATTTATGTTTTGATTCTTAAAGACTGTGACAATTCAGAATACGCATATCGCGTTCCCAGAAAGCCTAGAACTTTCCAGTGTTTTGAGTGATCTATAGATTATGAAGTCAGACTTTTCTTTCAAATATTATTTTCTTTAATGGTTATTCACTTCGCCTATTGACGGAACAGGACAGTTTCCGAGTGCTACTTATTCAGTTCATTGCCAATATGTTTTGAATCTTCAGAACTATGCATTTAGGACTGCAGTGACAGTAATCCTATAGAACATTCTGACTTACAGTGAGCTTGCATTATGAACTTGCATTTCTACCAGTACTTGTTCTTCGAGTGATTATTCCAGAACGTTTTGATTTAATATCTAGAGTGCAGTAACCATAATTAAAAGGTCATATCTGTTCAGACAGTGCCATGAATGTGTGGAGTGGCGTGCAGGAAATTCAAGTGTGAATTACGTCTCGAATCGAACCCAGGAACGCGTGCCAATCTTCGAGACATTCCAGAACGTCGGGACATTCCAGAACGTCGAGACTTCCAGAACGTCGAGACATTTCCAGAACCTCGAGACATTCCAGAACTCCTCATCCGAGCAGGTGTGGTCCTTGCCCAGTCGATGTGCAGCACCATCCCAGGACTTGGAAGTACCAACAAGCCACGACACTTCCACGCTGCTGTACGAAGGTGATATGAACTTGCTTTTGATGATCAATAAACTCAATTTATCAAAATAATCTCTAAAATTGATTACTATACCTCTCTCTGTACCAGCTCCAATGATAAAGCCACTCCCTAGGTTAAGAATCATGCTCGTTAATTTAATATCAAGCGCCTTAAAGATATGAACACATTTTTACGGGTACAATATATATAGAACGAATTAGCTTCAATGGTAAACTTTTAATCTGGCTACTTCAAAGTCAGATTACACATACCAAAGATACATATTTCACATCCTCAGGAGCGTGCGTTCTATTGTATCATTTCTTAATACAAAAGGGTAGGTAGCTTATAGCCCAAATTACGTACCGTTAATTTATATTATGTAAGCGATGTACAGTTTCATGCTTATTGCACCTAACAAATCAGAAACTCAACGATGTACATTGCTGAGTTACCATTCAGCTGACTTCGATGTATGGTTCTAAAACCTGTTTCTTGACTTTCGTTGTCTTAATTCTTATCATTTATTACTGTAGTAGGGTGTATTATAATATTGCTGCAATGATTTTTACGTTACCATAGAACGATTCGCTCCGAAATAACCAATGCTCCACATCATCTTTCATCGTTATGGGGACTTGAACAGGTACTGCAGTACTGCATACTTGTTCTACAAATATAAAGCTCGAAACACGTTATCTAAAGCTCTGGACTTGAATAGAATGCCATATAATCTTTACTGGAAGGGTATTTGTGAAATAGATTATTATGTTTCAGGTGAAATCACCAACTTGCGAGTACTAAATGCAGGCCACTAAGGAAATATAACTGAGATAAGTTTGGTAAATAGGCTAAAGTAGAAAAAATGTATTGAATAGAAATCCCTTTTCACGGAAGTAGAAAGACAAAGAATGTTCTAAAAAATGGGTGCTGATTCAGCTTTTTCCCACGCTTTTTTTGAGTTGTAAAGCTATGTAGGTTCCAGGTCACTGACCTAGTAGTAAAGCTATGCAGGTTCTCACCAGGTTTCAATGACATCTCCCTGAGGTTAAGACGCGGAATAACGTCATAACGTTGCGTACGAGAGCAAGCCTAACTTCACAGATATCATGGAAGGGACGTAATGGGTCAGGGAATGATCTGGGGTGATTTCTACCCCTAGGTGAGGTTACGACGTCGTACGCATACGTACGAGGGCAATACTAAACCCACTGGCCTAAATGGAGTGTTTTAGACCCCTAGGTGAGGTTATGACGCCATATCCGTACGTACGAGAGCAATGGAGGAGTGGAATTGGACGGTCCCCCTAGGAGGAGCCGAGTCGGGAAGGTCACGAACCACTTTGGAGGAGCCGAATCCATCGGGTGCCCTTGGAGGAGCCACAAATAGATTAGGTGTCCTGCAGATGAAGTTAAGGCTAATTATGGCGTGTTAACCTAACCTTGCGTACGAACGCTAAAATAACCTCACACAGGCTTTTTACCGGCACCCCTTGGAAGAGTCCAATCGGTTAGGTGACTGGTAGTTGAATTTCTGACGCCATGATGATATGTTAACCTGACATTGTGCACGAACGCTAACCTAACTTCACACAACCTCTTTATCGGCTCGCCTTAAAGGAATCCAATCGGTTAGGTGCTGTTAGTTGAGGTTGTGACGTCATGATAACGTGTTAAACTAACGTCGCTACGAGGAACGCTAACCTAACCTGACAGGATATTTACGGGCTCCTCTTGGAGGAGCTGAACCGGTGAGATGACTTGTAGGTGTGGTTAAAAGATGTAACCTAACCTTGGTCACGAACGGTAATCTTACCTAACACAGGCACTTTGGCGTCTTCGCTTGGAGGAGTGACGGAGCTGTGACGTATTATGCGAGGGCGATTTAAAATGCATGCTTATCTTTACATAACCTAAAGCGCAGGCCTTCACATGAGAGAGCTGCGAGGTCACAGCGTGGGTGATTCGGAATGCGAACTGCTGGCAAAGGGTGAATGGCGTTATAAACTAATATGCGTCCATTGCTTGTCCCGTTTCTCCACGGTGTCGGGTTCGTGGTGAGATGAATCTGTCAAGATGTATTTTTAAAAACCGGATGCCCTTCCTGAGATCAATTTCATCAGGGAAGATATTTAGATGAAACGAATGACATGATATATGATAATAGGAAGGGACAGGGTAAAATCCGGTAGTGGCATATAGCCTTCTCCTGTTGAATAGCATCCAGAGGTCTACTGGAGGTTTTACGTCGCCATCCGCTGGGCAAATCACCATCAACACCGTTATATGCCCTCACTTCATATGACCACTGCGGAGGGTATTGGAATTTCAGGTTTACCATAGATTCAAACAGAACGTATTGCTTGGATAACGTTAAAGATGTAGAGGTGGTAATCAGAATGCTTCAAGAGGAAGAAGACAAACAAAGTGACATTGATAGTGAAGAGGAAACAGACACAGAAGCTGATAGTGTAGATCAGGGCCTCTCAGGTGCATGCGCCGTGCAATGCACGAGCGCAAGGTGCAGGAGACGACTTCATTAGGTTGACCAGAGTGCAAACCCCCACTCCACTTCCCCTACACCTGTCTCACCCGTTCGGCCTGTCTTCGCCTTCTCCACCTTCCCCGCTGATCCTCCCCTCTCTGCGAAATATTTACGTGCGGTAAGCGGTGACACTGTTGAATGGAACAATGTTACCGGTGTTAAAACCCTCTTCTTTCAAGTTGGTTTGAGTAGACAATTTATCTTGTCTAGCTTTTCTTTTCCTTTACCTTTGCAATGATACCAGTTATGCCTGGAACAAGGGACCGGCTGACAGCAATTTGAGAGCCTTCTTTAAATTACAACCAGAAATAGGCCTACTCGCACGCAATCTAGTTTTCATACAAGTCAAAGCAGGAAATACATACCTTTCACATATGCATGTGGAACCAAACATAGAAATTATCTTAGCTGCCTCTCGATGCAGCTTAGGAAACTCTTCCTTCTACAAATTCTCGCAGAATTTGAGCAAAGCCTTTGTATTGGAAAAATAGATCTTTTTGATTAACTTATCACATAATTATTGTCCCACGGATTAAGCATTTGGCTTTATCGTCACGACTGACAAAGAAATACGAAAGTTCCCAGTTCGATGAATGGACTTTCGGAAGTCTTTGCTTTCTTTGAAACAGGTTGCTCCATTATTATGCTGTTGTCTTGCGCTTATCTATTTCACTCATAAACAAGAGGTCTATCACCGAACGCTTTCGCTCTCAGCGCACTACACCATCCGATTCAAGCCGAGTTGAGCCGAAACGGAACGATGCACAGTGCACGGAGTCTCCGCGCCCCGATCTGCACGCGTGAGAAATTGGGCGTTTGAAAGGCCCTGGTGTAGATGATAAGGTGCTGGAAGAGACAGAGCGGAATGAAAGTGATAACAGTGCTGAAAATGGTTCAGATGAAGGTTCCGATGAAGGCAATAATATTTTTTACCACTTCATCGCAGTACAGAAAAGGAGAAATATAATTATTAATTCCTGGAAGTGGGCGAAGTTTCCAATGAAGAAAACCAGAAAACGTGAGCCACAGAATATACTGGTACATCTCCGTGGGGTCAACGTTTTCGCAAGAAATGTAAATGATGTTGAAGATACCTGGAAGCTCCTCATTGATGAATCTATCCTGAATTCTGTGCTGACTTATATCAAACTGAAAAATGAAAATTCAAAATAAGTTTCAGAGACTGAAGGATGCTAAAACAACAGATATAATCGAATTTAAAATCGTCATTGTACTTCTGTACTTGGCAGAATTATACAAAGCCAACCGTTTAAATCTGAATGAGCTATGGGGTTCAGGTGGTGATAGCGTTGAAACTTTTAGATTAGTGATGAGTCTAAGAAGATTTAGGTTTTTGTGCGATGCCTGATATCTGATGACTGCACAACAAGGCAAACAATAAAGCAAACTGACAAACTGGCACATATTAGAGAAATGTTCGAACAGTTCATATCGAATTGCAAAAAGCAGTATTCTCTTGAAGAAAACTTGACAATTGATGAAATGGTGGTTGGTTTTCTAGAGAGATGTTCGTTTCGCCAATACAATCCCAAAAAGAAAACAGCCAAGTATGGCATAGTAATATTTTCTCAGGTTGACGCTAGAGTTTGTTATACGTTCAATATGGAAGTATATGCAGGCGTCCAGCCAGAGGGCCCTTATTTTCTAAGCAATAAACCAGGTGATGTTGTCAAGAGATTAGTAGAACCCGTGAACAACACCGGAAGAAACATAACTATGGACAATTCGTTCACGGACTACAATCTGATGCTTGACCTAATGAAGATGAAATTGTCTGTGGTGGGGACAACGAAGAAGAACAAACTGCAGATTCCCCAGGCGTTCAGGAAGAATGTAAAAGAAACCATCGAAATCTCAATTTCGATTCCAAGAGAATTGAACTATTGTTTTCTACTGTACAAAGAAGGAGCGAAATGTAATTCTGCTATCGAGTCTTCACAACGACAACAAAATCGACGAGGGGTAGGGTGATGCAAAAAAGCCCGAAATTACTACGTTTTACAATTCCACCAAAAGAGGGGTAGACACTGTTGACTGGATTACTGGCCGCTTTGATGTTTCTCGTGCTACGAAGCGTTGGCCAATGGTTATTTTCTTCACTATTATGAACATCACTGGAATAAACAATCAGATCATTTACACAGGCAACAGAAACAAGGTCAGAAGCAGGAGACAGTTTTTACGTACGTTGTCATTGAAATTGATCTCTTAGCAGATTGGAAGGCGAAACATGGATAATACCGGCCTACCTGCCACCTGTGGCAGGACTGAACAGAAAAATGTCTTCGGAAGGATATTCCATCCCTACTCCTCACACTACTGCCACAAGAATAGACCACCATGTGTGGCCTGTCATTTGGAAAAAAGAGGAGACTTACACAGTACACATGCCACGTTTGTGAAGCCCACTTGTGTCTGCAGCACTGCAGAATTCGCTGTCAGTCGGATTGTGGTCAGCTGAACTGTGACGTTGAAGACTGATTATAGACAGAAGGGAATTCTATTTTTTTTTCTTTCCAAAGAGAGCTTAGGCAGTTCCTCAGAAGTTTATTCCCAAGTCTATTTTTTAGTTGTACATTGTAAGGTTGTATGTGTAAATGAAGTTTAATTTATAATATCTGTTTACATCATGAAAATTTACTGCTTTGTTAATGATTTATTTTTCGAACTTGTCTAAGTATTCCAATGATAAATAAGAAATGTAGTTGCGCCTAAAGTAATTTTTAAACGGGGCGATCTGAGAGATTGCCACGACAAACCAGGCCTCCTTCAGAGGCGCGATTAATGCCGGGTTAATTAAAGGGTTCGATACAAAATTGATATGATTACCGGTACTCTTTATGCTCGGTTCGACGAGTGGTGTTTGGGTAAATCAGAACAAATTGGCTCCACCACGGGCAGTAATATTTACTGCGCACATAACTTAGTATTGGGAGGAAGAGTATTTGGATGACCTTCCATGGTATCTCCACCCATGCATATTCCATGTGTACCCAAATTTCATCCAATTAAACCGCGGGTGCCTTGTGGCAGACCAAACCGGTGAACACTCTGGCTAAGGAAGCTTTGTGGCATGGTTGTTATCTGAAAACAGTTGGACAATATGTGCCACATGATGTCCCGCTTTTTCTTGTTTGTATAGGGACCCAGACTGACACTGAAGTTAGGGGACGAAAACATGGGTGAGCATCTGCACCTAGGATCTGACGGACCCCTTACCGCACCTCCAGGTGCACGGCAGTTATGAAGGTGCCTAAACCAAGACTCGCCAGTCATGCGTCACGGTGCCACCAAACGCGGATTCGACCATTCTGAAAATGGAAGCTACATTCGTCTGAAAACTCGATGGCACAATTATCATTATTTTGTCCATCCAGTTCCCAAATTTCACGCATCTTTGCAGCCGTGGTCACTTGTGATTTGCAGTCAGTGTCAGCCGCAGTGATGGCCGGCTGGACTAGATTCTCCACCGCTGAAGATGGCATGATAAGGACAGAGACTGAAATGCCAAATGTCTGTGTGAGGTGGTTTGATGTAACTGTACGCTCTGTAATCGCACTTTGAATCGGATGTCTATCCTCGCGCTGATGGTTACGACGGAGCCGTCTGCTTCCTAAACGTCGCTTAACCCCATAGACCCAATAAAAATTAAAAGATAAAATACAATATTTATTAATATATTATCTTAATTATATATTATTATAATTCAGAAACATCTATTCATAATAAGGAAAATAATTTGTTCGTGAATATTAACCATTACAGTACAGATTATCACTGGGAGCAGCTCTCGGCAAGTAGTAATACCGCAATCTGCCTTCCCTCACTATCCTATGAAAAGTCTAGGTTAAGTCCCGAGATGCCGTATGTGATACCACGAACTACACACATGAAAAATAACTGTTTTGTGAAATATGTACCAATGCACGGTTATTAATATATAATACGCTAGTTTTATGCTTAATATTGTTTGAAATATAGGAATTTAGTTATAATTACTTCAAATACGACATGTCATATCCAGATGCAGTTCATCATCTGTATTTCATACTAACCTGCACACTATTTTGGGGGGCAGTAAGCTCCAAACAAATTGTATTTAAAACAATTATATTTGTTCGTGGCGTCAACCTCTACAGATATTTTGCCACTACTTTCATCATATAATATGAAACTGCGTGTAAGTGGAATTGCGTAAGTTTAAAGTGTTAAATGTGAGGATAGGAACGTTAAGGACGACACAAACACCGAATCCCCAGGCCAGGGATATTCATCATTTACAATTAAGAACCGCTGACCGGGCCGGGAATCGAACCTGGGGGCCGCCGTGGGACAGGCGGACGCGTTCCTCCCTACACCGCGGGGCCAGACAATAGCAGTTCAAATACGCTTGGTTACGAGGGAATGATACCGTGGAGCCACGCGAAGTTTTAGCGCACCATAGTCACGAAAAAATTCAGAAACTAAGATATCATTGAAAAATAGATTATCTCATCCAAAATATTGACCCTTAAAAAACTACTTCTATATTCATGATAAGCATCACCAAATTAAACAATAAACACTCACAAAATTAACCAAAATCTTGGTCAAATTTTGTTACGTAGGGTATTTTTAAGAAAAACAATTTTCAAAAGGAGATTATGGTGCGTAACTAAGCGTATTTTAACTGTCATCTTTGGTAAATTTAAAGCAGGAGAAAGATATTAATAATTGAGTTCTTTAAAATGTAATACATTAATTTAATTCCGAGTAATTGTGATGTGAAGTTGGCGCTTGGAAAACCTTCTTTCTTTCTTAATCTGCTTACCCTTCAGGGCTGGCTTTTCTCTCGGACTCAGCGAGGGATCCCACCTCCACCGCCTCAAGCGCAGTATCCTGGAGATTCAGACTCTGGGTCGGGGGATAAAACTGAGGAGGATGACCAGTACCTCGCCCAGGCGGCCTCACCTGCTATGTTGAACAGGGGCCTTGCGGGGGGGGGATGTTGGATAGAATATACAAGGAAGAGGGAAGGAAGCGGCCGTGGCCTTAAGTTAGATACTATCCCGGCATTTACCTGGAGGAGAAGTGGGAAACCACGGAAAACCACTTCCAGGATGGCTGAGGTGGGAATCGAATCCACCTCTACTCAGTTGACCTCCCGACGCTGAGTGGACCCCGTTCCAGCCCTCGTACCACTTTTCAAATATCGTGGCAGAGCCGGGAATCGAACCCGGACCTCCGGGGGTGGCAGCTAATCACACAACCACTACACCATAGAGGCGAACCCTGCGAGTATAACCGGGAGAAAAGGGGAGTTGAAGAATAGCAATCTGGCAACACTGTAACCACATGTAGGGTAACTGTCAGCACATACTAGCCGTGCTGTGTATTTGGTACAGTAGATAGAGCTTTGGGTTAGCGTGCGAGAGGTCGAGCGGTCGATCCTAAGTTGAGACGTGTATTTTTTATTTCGTAAATATAGTCCAGTCCGCCTCTGTGGTGTAGTGGTTAGCGTGATTAGCTGCCACCCCCGGAGGTCCGTGTTCGATTCCCGGCTCTGCCACGAAATTTTTGAAAAGTGGTACGAGGGCTGGAACGGGGTCCACTCAGCCTCGGGAGGTCAACTGAGTAGAGGTGGGTTCGATTCCCACCTCAGCCATCCTGGAAGTGGTTTTCCGTGGTTTCCCACTTCTCCTCCAGGCGAATGCCGGGATGGTACCTAACTTAAGGCCACGGCCGCTTCCTTCCCTCATCCTTGCCTATCCCTTTCAATCTTCCCATCCCTCCACTAGGCCCCTGTTCAGCATAGCAGGTGAGGCCGCCTGGGCGAGGTACTGGTCATACTCCCCAGTTGTATCCCCGACCAAGAGTCTGAAGCTCCAGGACACTGCCCTTGAGGCGGTAGAGGTGGGATCCCTCGCTAAGTCCGAGGGAAAAACCGAACCTGGAGGGTAAACAGATGATGATGATGATGAAATATAGTCCAGGTGGTATGGTATCTGGCATCTTAATCGTCAACAGCGATTGCAGCGGGTCCTCTAGAAACCATTCGCACTTTCATACTACGATCGTAGAAATGGACGAACATTCGTTTTCATTGGTCAGCTTTGAAAGATACCCTTTCCACGGCGTGGGCGTGAATTTTTTCGCACCACTTCATCTACTAGATGCGTTAAAACATGTTCAGCGTTACTAAATTTTGTAAATATAGGATAAATGTGACCTAAGAAACGGTGTCTTACTGTATTACAGTATGTAATGTCCGATGGAAATTAGCAAATAAAAAAACTCCTCCACCCAGGATCGAACCCTCGACCTCCCGCATGCTAACCCAAAACTCCATCCACTGCACCATCGGTATATCACGGCTAATACGTGCTTACAGCGGTAGTTACCCTACATGTGGTTACAGTGTTGCCAGATTGACGCTCTTCAACGTTCTTTTTCTGCCGGATATACTCGCAGGACAGTCTTTTGTGAGAGGCACTTTTTTATCGCTGGCATGTGAGGAGTCGCGCTGTGACGCTCGAGTGCGCGAATTTCGCTTCACTCTGTATACGCGAATCGGACCTAACTGGTTGTGAAATGTCACATAATGTAAAGGGCATGATAGTCAACTAAGTTTGATACATGATTGTGTCAAGTCAATTCTTCTTCTTTGCTATTACTGAAGCAGTTAAGGATGCCACGTCGGGGTGTAGGGCAAACGTGGGTTGCTTTGGTGATATGTAAGCCTGTGGTTTGTCAGGCAGAGAACATACAGTCAATAAAGAGGCTCATTGCGCCTGTAATTGACGGAGTGTGCAATGAATTTAAGAGGAACTTACGACAGTATTATGCGTTAGAACTAACTGACGGATCATAGTTTCATTCAGACGAACAGAATGGGTATGTCCTTATTTAGACAGTGACCTGGTGAACGATAACATGAAGATTGTATTCACTCAGCGGATTATACAATTTCTAGAAAACTTGATATGCTGTAATAATTTGATACCGAGCTCGATAGCTGCAGCCGCTTAAGTGCGGCCAGTATCCAGTAATCGGGAGATAGTGGGTTCGAGCCCCACTGTCGGCAGCCCTGAAGATGGCTTTGCGTGGTTTCCCATTTTCACACCAGGGAAATGCCGGGGCTGTACCTTAATTAAGGCCACGGCCACTTCCTTCCAATTCCCAGGCCTTTCCTGTCCCATCGTCGCCATAAGACCTATCTGCATCGGTGCGACGTAAAGCAAATAGCTTCATTCATTTTCAATAATTTGATATATGTCATCTGAGTGCGTCTCTCAGTAAAATTTGCTCTCGAATGGTGAAATATGAGTTTCGAACACGAATGCTAGTAAATCACATTTCCCACGCTGATTACTATCCTTCTATAAAAAGGGGAAAGAAAATAGTCAGAATGTAAAATAATCACTGAAGTATATGTAGTGAGAGGTGTAAATGTATGGTTAAGGATAGATTTACGGAGTATAGAAACAACGAAATGTATGCTCTGTAACTTGAGTGGCAACAAAGACTTTCCTCAATAGGAACTATTCCCATACAATTTGGTAATGAAATATCGGCGTGAACGGAATATTGCAGCCTATAGAAGAATTTGCACTGAACTACCCTGCAGAAGCACCCACAGCAGTTGATAGGGAAATATATTCCTGTAAGAACGAATAACGTTGTATGAGACTGGTTACCATGCCAGAACGACAATCACAATATTCACTGGTAATGTGGCACGTAACTTCCACTTTCAATCTCTGCTGAATTCCTTCAATAAAAATAATTGTGTGATTTCAGAGTCATTTCTCCGTTGTTAACGGGCAACTCACCGACAATCTGATCGAATACCGTGGAAAGGATGGAGAATGTCTTGAAATCTGCATATGGCTGTAATTTTAAAATATGCTTTCTTAATGCCCTATATAAGAAATTATTCCTCAGACCCTACTACAGTATTTCGAAGGTCACTAGATATGGAAAGCCTGGCCGCCTATTATTGCACGTACTAGCACAGAATGCATTTAAAATCTTATCTAGCTTAACGTATTATGTGTATGAGACATGAATTCAAATATGTAAAGCATGGGAAACTTTCTCACACATTAAGTGCGTAATTTACGACTAATATTGCTTGGTTGAGTGGCTCACATGGTTGAAGAGCTGGCCTTCTGACCCCAACTTGGCAGGTTTGATCCCGGCTCAGTCCGGTGGTATTTGAAGGTGCTCAAATTCATCAGCCTAATGTCAGTAGATTTATAGTCACGTAAAAGAACTCCTGCGAGAGAAAATTCCTGCGGTAGGTGTCTCCGAAAACCGTCAAAATTAGATAGTGGAGCGTAAAAACAATATAAATATTATTAAGATTAAGATTTGCAGTTGAGGTACTTTTATTGCTACAAAGTATTCATGAGGAGCAAACCCTCATCGGACTGCTCTAAATAGATCGTATTTATCCACGTCTCAAAGTTTCACCGACATCTC
Organism: Anabrus simplex; assembly: GCF_040414725.1. Classification (NCBI taxonomy): domain Eukaryota; kingdom Metazoa; phylum Arthropoda; class Insecta; order Orthoptera; family Tettigoniidae; genus Anabrus; species Anabrus simplex. Next base: position 579,437,248 of record NC_090266.1, on the reverse strand, counting down.
GCAAATTAGTGATTATTCTGTACAACTCATGGGCTCTAGTGGAAAGAATCAGTAGCAAAATAATATTCCGTACAATAAATATATTATATTTTAGAAAGCAGTTCAGGAATATTCAGATAGTATAATTACATAAGAAATGTATAATATTCTGCTAGAAACTATTCAATAACATTCAGTTTTACATGAGTAGTAACAATCCTCTGTACAAATGTTCCACGGGTATTACAATAATTAAAATTGAAATCACAAATAAATGCTCTGATTCATGAAAGAATACAAAATGATGATTATAATTAATCTCATTTCTACGAGTACAATATTATGATGACGTTTACTCAAAGGGAGATTAAATATTTATGGACACCGAGCCTGCTATAAAGTGAACAGGCCACTTGAGGTAAAAACGAATTGTTTCATAGTTTTAAACTTTCTTAACATTTCCGGAAATGTTCCATAAGTTTCTCAATACCTAGTTGAAACAAATTGGCTTGAAATTCATTCGAATCCTATATTCAGTTCGATCACATTGTAGTCTAGGGGAATAAAATCTTAATTCAACACCCTATGTGAATGATTCATGTCAATAAATATCAGTACATTGTAGGCATTTTCACTTGATGCACTTATATAGTAGCAATACCGGTTGTCTTAGTCCTTTCAAATACCTTGATCACCCATAAATAATGAAGAGAACTGAGTAGAAATATTCTACCATATGCGTTATATGCAGTAAAATGATCAAGGAGTTGCCAAACAAAATTGTAGTGTGATTGGTTGTATAATCATTATAATCATTCTCCGTTTTGGGTAGTAGTTCATGTCTCTATTGTACTGTAAATAAAATTATTTCGTATTGAGCCCAATGTAATAGCTCCTAGGGAATGAAATTTACACTACGTGTTTCATCTAATATAAGAAATGCCACCTACTCAAACATTTTATACCACAAACTTTCGGAATGATTGTCAAGGCGGTTCACACGTCGCATAGCGTTTGGTGATATATTAAGGTATTTTTACTAGGATGAAATACAACATCCCTTGGATGCCTCATCAAGTGCTCCCAAATACCTCGTTCAAAATAGCGAACACATTCATGAAAATATGCAAGAGAAGGAAAGGTACGCGATAGGTTAACCAAAAAAAGTTACCGGATATTTTTTTTGAAAGAAATACAACCACAGATCTACCCAATTTATACTGCATCAATTCATCTGTGTATGAAAACATGAGCTTGTTTTCATATGATTTTAAAAAAGCGTTTTCGTAAATACGTAAGAAATTCCTTCTTCTGCTCTATTAATAAGTTAGTAATGAGAAAAGATCTGGAGAGTTAACGAAATATGAATATTAGCCTTGAAAAGTACAGTTATATAAGGAGAAATACTTCTCTGCGTAAAATATATAATATACATGAGTTAATCTTTGAATTTTCCACGTAATAGTCCGATAATCTAAATAGCAGAAAACTATGTCACCTTCCATTCCCACAAATGATGTAATTGAAGAGAGATTTACTATTTGTATTCAAATTCTGAGACTACAAATTCAATTCCTTTAAATACATATAGTGTCCACTTCCTAGGCCTCACTTGTCACAATGTGCATACTTCTTCTTCCCCTCCTTCTGCTTCTTCTGCCATCGCTTTTCGCACACCTGTGGGGTCGCCAGGGCAAACTGTGTGTACATAAGGAATGTTTAATATTCTGCTAAAAACTGTTCAATAACATTCAGTTTTACATAAGTAGTAACAATCATCTGTACAAATGTTCCACATTGTGCACAATAATTTATTATGAAAACTACAAATAAATACTTTCATCCAACAAATCATATAAAATAATGATTAAAATTAATCTCATTTGTACCATATTATGAAGACGTTTACTTTCAGTGACCATCCATCCAAGGAGGCGGACTTGTCTCAATGTGCATACGAAAGGTCCTTAGTATATTTACTTCTTCTTTGCGCTTCATGATATGGAAAAGTTAACCACTGATGTTAATTTTCTGTATCAAAAATATTTCACGTCCATCTAGAGTAGCAAATTTCACTAATTCATCATTTCAACCGTCACGTACTTAGAATGGATGTCTCTGTGACACTGGAGGTGTGAAAATTTAGTTCCACGTTATTCTTAATTACATGTACGTATTTCTATCAGAATAAACGAAAACAGAGTGTTACTTAACAATACTATACTTCACCTACTAAAATATAAAACACTGCGTATACAAATATTTCGATATTTTTATTTCCCGGGAGTACAAGAGTGATTAAATGATACATTATCAGGTCTAGGATAACCGAGTTTTAATACTGGTTTCATTATCAAAAAATTGTTTCCTGCAATACAACTTTCTAAAGTCCTTAGCAACGTTTAAATATTAGTAACTCTCCTTTCTGCTAGGGTAATGAGAATATTAAGTACAGTACTTGAACAGATCTTAACCCATATTATACTTTCACAAATCAATATATAAGTTCCAATGGCGATGTTGTCTATTGTTTAACCGATGGTATTTTGCATATCTCTCAGTGATGTAGCACTAATGATGGACTATTTCTCGTCGAGGGCTGTCTTTATAATCACAGAAATGGATAACCACATTTATGCACATTTGTACACACACATATATCAGTTACACAATTTATCTGTTATGATGTGCATAAACAAGCATAGTGCATGGTTACAAGTGACATTTTAATCCACAACCATAAATTAATACAAACATATAGAAAATACCACAGCCTCCACCATGCTGGATCTCAAAATTTTAAAGGGTTTTTCAATATTCTCAAAGTTTTCTCAGCAGAATACGATGATAAAATTAGGATTTTCCAGAGGATGTACGATAATTGCTTCACATTTAGTTGCGGCATAGAGTTTATATCACCTTCAAATGAGTTTCATGGTGCCTCTCAAACTAATTTTAACATGCAGAGATTAAAACATGTAAAAGGTGTTTATTGAGTACGTTCAAGCAGAAAGTTTCAGATGATTATTGGATAAGACTCACTTAACATAATCCATTGCTTCGGTTATTCTAGGGGATGCCTGGCCGAGGCGGTAAAGGCGTGCCCGGTTCGCCCGGAAGGACGTGGGTTTGAATCCCCGTCAGGAAGTGGTAAAGTTTAAGAAACAAGATTTCCACTTCCGGGGGTGCACATAGCCCTGAGGGTCACCCAGCCTACACCAAAAATGAGTACCAGGTTAATTACTGGTGGCAAAGGCGGCCGGGTGTAGAACTAACCACTTTACCCCATCAAGCGCCGAGGTTAAGGATAGTGGAAGTCTTTACCTTCCACCCCTCCAAGGGCCTTCATGGCCTGTACGGAGATGACTTTGCTTTGCTTTGCTTTGCTTGTTAGTAAGGCCACGTTAGTCCAGTATGAAGTTAAGTACTTCAGTTTACACACTCCTACGCCAGAGGACATTACACACCTTATTTCACATCCATAGAGACAACACAATCGCCTTCGACTTCTCTGTCCCTATTTTAAGACTCTAAGCTTCAAAAGGACGTGCATTGGATTAATATTTCCCCTTTAGGGTCATTCTCCTTGAAAATGTATTGCATCCGGCAGGCAGACAGTAACTATTTCACGTAACTTTGCAGATCTCTCATTTATTGAACAGAGGAATCACTTCATTTGTTTAAGTTTAATATGACAGCCTCCTGCGGACGTTCTTAGCTCATTGGCTTATATGTTGTCTTCCCACCCGAAAGGTTGACGTTCGAATCCGGTCGATACCGGGTTTAGATATTGATCTGAAATATCACGTTGTGTCAAGAAGGCCATCCGTCCCTAAACTCCAAGTCAAAGGAACAAGGAGTCTGGGTGTCTCCAGCGACCCGAAAAATAACTAGAAATAAGCTGAAGCAGGAAAGAAAGGTAGACCGTCAATCTACTCTTTATAACACGGATAGAAAAATTAATTTTGACTTTCAGAATCACTCAATTCAGTCATATAATCACATTATGACATTAATCCTTATTCGTAATTAAATAAATTATTTTCCTCCTACAATATGTATCAAGACCTCTATTCGGAGTGAACTCACAGTAAAAGCCAACAGTGCATTGCAGTTATAGCTCCCTCTGTGGATCAGTGGTAGCGCGTCAGCCTCCGGATCCCGAGATCGCGGCTTCAAACACGGTAGACGTCCTGGGATATTTGACAGGCGAAATAGAGTCTATTCAGCTATCTATGTACGATTTAGGCATGTAAAATATCTCTTGTATCACATCTGGTTTTCATCCGACAAAAGTGAATAAAACTTTGCCAAAGGTTAATTTACAGGCGTCAGGCAATGTAAAGCGATCGTTGCAATTGACGCGGAGGTAGTATAAGTGGCGTCAAATGAAAACGTCTGCACACAGTAGCGGATGCCAGACGTTTTTGGTGTAAATTATACCTCATAACTTGTATCTCATAGCCTCTCATAGTACGAATATTCGTTTCGAAATAAAGAAATCCGTGTATGATAATATTACAGAGGGAGAATATTTACCAACTGAGGTGAAAATTCAACGAAGAACTGAATTTGAATAGTTAAGTACAAACTTGATCTGATTTCTGTATTTCATCTTGAGAATTCATATTTTAATAGACTGAAATGAGGTAAATAAATTCTTTGTTCTGCAATTTGAACTTTTATGTGAATATTTATTCTGATAATGTTGCACTCAATACACAGTCATTATTCCTGAAACTGAGAAAAGTATTCTTTGCAAGAAAAAGAAGTAAATTCTATAATTTGGTAATCAGTAATCTTTAAATGCTCCAATAAAAATGTTAAGTATAATTTGCATAGCATAGCCGCCTTAGGTAATTCTGAAATGCTTCACACAATGAAATTCTAAACATGACGTGAAGTAAATATTGCTAATATTCTGTAGAAGGAACAGTGACACCGTGTGCTGAAATAACAGATTTCCAAATGAAGATATTATTTGTATCCCGGCAAATTTAAGTCAGCTCTCTCCTTCACCTGAGTCTGTACAAAGGAATTAAGAGGTCCTTTGCCAAGCTGTATCAACAAAGAGGAAAGAATATCTTCGTTAATAAATCACCGATAGGGTATACTACTGACACATAAATAATGGGAGCCAGTTGAAGAACTTTGAATGTGAAAGAATATTATTTTCTCGCATGATTAATTGCGACAGAGTGAGATGAATAGATGAAACTTTAGTGAAGTTGTAATATTGCATTAATGATGTTTTAAATAGATAATATTTTCTGTTTACAGTGATATCTCCTCAATTAATGAATGGGATATTCTTTCTTCTTCTTCAATGTACATAATGTGTTTCTTAAAACGAAAACTTCGATGTTATTTTCCATTACAGATTGGAAAAAACAGGAGATACTTTTCTTTTAAGAATGTCATTATCTCGACGTAGACACCTTCCGCACATAGTTATTCGAACATTAATAATCCTGAGTTAATTATGCAAGCTTCAATTCTGTTTCTTCAACATGAAGTCCTCGAAGCTGCTGATTCTGGTGGCACTTCAGCCCTAGACATGATGAGGTCAGGTTCTAGAACAAAGATGAAAAAGAACAGGTATTATTGTCTTGACAAAATTTGCTACGAAATGTTGGTGTACTACATGATATACTAAGTAAGAACAATCGCAAATGATTCTATAAAAGCTTGTTTTTCTCTCGAAACAATTAGTTTCAATTATAAATTCATATTTTGACATCATTTTGGTCAAGGTTCATGTGGTCTGCTCGAAAGTGTACTCAACTGAACAAACCAGAAAAAATACCTCTACTTTACTGCATTTCAGTAATTTCGCTGTAATGTATTGGCTTTGGAAAGAAGCCCGAAATAACCACAAACTAATATAAAAATTATCATTTTGTTTAAATTATTGAAGTAGTTACTTAATTGTTCACATGTTTATATTTCTCAGTAGATGGAAAATGTCATAAGCATAATATGTTAAATCAGTAGCGTTTATAGCCTATGTTTCAATGTCAATTGAAAGGAAAATGGGATTTCTCCCTGGACATTACAAAAATTGTTACTACAATGTATTTCTATAAAAATATAAAATACTCGTATATTTCTCGTTCCCAATATTTAATACGACATTAAACGCTAATTAAATTTACTAATAAGTATGCAAAATAAATGTTTTCATTTAAATTTAACAGATGTCGTTTTCACTCAGGTTATTGCATTATTAAAATAAATCACGTTTAATCAACTTTAGAAAACGTACGACTTGAAAGGAAATAACACAGTCAACACCTTTATTCTTACTCGTTTAATACATTTCTGTTCAAACATGCCAGTTACCATTTCTTTATGTATATATTATTCTATGATGACATCTTCGTATTTTAAGTAAATGTGCCGTAATTAAAATTGTTATAATCGTTCCGTTTAAGATAACAAGCAATAGTGTACAGTTCATATACTCGCACAAGTGCGTCGCTTTTATTATTCTTGCTCGAACTGAAATATGTATCCGCCTTTTTTTTTTTCAGCAAGCTTCGACTCTACCGTCCAGGTCAGTATTAACTCACCACTGCATCTCCTTCTCTTTAAAAATCATTTTTAAATATGTATGGGGCATTGCTGAAAATTAATTTCCTCGTAACTTTGTCTCGTTCCAAGGAATGTAAATATTTATAGTTATCGTAAATGTGGAACTACGATATTATTGTTAACATTTTAACTTATTGTGCTTTATGGATTCAGAGGAACGGGGCCTTTGTACGAAAAGAAATAATTTTGCACAGGACATACATTTTAGTTCATTCCGGCACAATAGAACTCTTTATTTTCCTGTTCCAAATATTCCCTTCTATTGTTAATATTTATTTCTTCCTCGTAATCTCAAAGAAATTCCATGCCACAGGATAAGTCATCAGCTCGCCGAGCTGGTACATTAAAGTACACTTATTCATATTGTGTCCTAGTGTGAAACTATTCGTCTTTAAACTTAAATTTATACTTAATTGTCTCCATTAAATGTCAGTAGTAAATTGTATGATCTAATTGAAAATTCCGATTTTGACATTCTCTTTTAGGCAATACCTCTGAAAAACGTATGAGTTATTTAAAGTAGTGAAAAAAAATGTCCGTCTCTGTGGTGTAGTGGTTAGCGTGATTAGGTGCCACCCCCGGAGGTCCGGGTTCGATTCCCGGCTATGCCACGAAAATCTGAAAAGTGGTACGAGGGCTGGAACGGGGTCCACTCAGCCTCGGGAGGTCAATTGAGTAGAGGTGGGTTCGATTCCCACCTCAGCCATCCTCGAAGTGGTTTTCCGTGGTTTCCCACTTCTCCTCCAGGCGAATGCCGGGATGATATCTAACTTAAGGCCACGGCCGCTTCCTTCCCTCTTCCTTGTCTATCCCTTCCAATCTTCCCATCCCTTCACAAGGCCCCTGTTCAGCATAGCAGGTGAGGTCGCCTGGGCGAGGTACTGGTCATTCTCCCCAGTTGTATCCCCCGACCAAGAGTCTGAAGCTCCAGGACACTGCCCTTTCTGCGGTAGAGGTGGGATCCCTCGCCGAGTCCGAGGGAAAAGCTGAACCTGGAGGGTAAACAGATGATGATGATGATGATGATGATGATGATGATGATGATGAAAAAAAATTAAAACCTACAACCTGTTTTCCAGTCTTAGACCGGGTCAGGAATGTAATGAATGGAACATATACAGGATGAAGCGTAATTCGCGCACTTGGGCGTCGCAGCGCGACTCCTCACATGCCAGCAATAAAAAAATGTATCTTACAAAATTTCGGTAGTTACCCTACATATGGTTACAGTGTTGCCAGATTGCTACTCTTCAACGTCCGTTTTATACCGGATATACTCGCAAGAAGAAATTTTGTAAGAGACATTTTTTTATTGCTGGCATGTGAGGAGTCGCGCTGCGACGCCCTAGTGCGCGAATTACACTTCACCCTGTATAGGCTAGTATTACAATGGGGTCGCCACTCCCAAGGTGATTATTAATGACTGATAGATGCAATGAAATGATAATGGAGAGTGTTGCTGGAATGAAAGATGACAGGGAAAACCGGAGTACCCGGAGAAAAACCTGTCCCGCCTCCGCTTTGTCCAGCACGAATCTCACATGGAGTGACCGGGATTTGAACCACGGTATCCAGCGGTGAGAGGCCGACGCCCTGCCGTCTGAGCCACGGAGGCTATTTAAACTAGTATGTATGCAAATGAAATATTTTAAATTTAACGGACGTTATTTTCATTCAGGTTATTACATCATAGCAGTAAAAAATTAATAATATTTGTAAAAGGTACAAATCGAAAATAAGTAACATTGTTACATATAGATTCCTTCAGCGAATTCATTGCTTTCAGAAATCAGGTTCACTCAAGCGCTTGAATATAGGCTTAATGGCTTCTGGGACATCACTAGGGAGGAAAGTGTTTATGGTCAAGTTGTTCTCCTTCCAGCTTAACATTACGCTTGTACCAAGAATTTTCACCTTTCAGACAGCGAATTTGATTTGGGTACTCATCGGTGGATGACTTATGGAAAAGGAATGCCTTTCAGCATTTCGATGATACCGTCATAGTTCCTATTACGGCCATTCTGTAATAACTCTTAAGTGTTTTTTTTTTCATTTTACCTCCTGGTGTCTTCCAGTCAAACAGCTTCTTTCCTGTCGTGTCGTTATAGAGTTGTATTTGTCCTATACACTCCAACGTCCATACTAACGTTTCATTGTATGGTCTTTCATATAGTACAATCAGGAAGCCTTTACTTCTCCAACACCATAGTATCTAGCGTATTTAACAAAATGAATATTCTATGAGCCCATGAATATTCCCTTTTGCGTCTTCTACCCAACCTACACACCAACTCGAACACAAGCGTTGTTTGCTACTCATCCACCACCAGATCTAGTATATCACTTTCTTTTATTACGGCACAATATTTGACATGTATTTCTACGTATATCACTTGTTTACTGTCACACAGTACTAGAAACACTACTCATCAGTTTTTTTTTTCTTTGTTGCCGTTTGCCTCACAATAGTCAGTGTTTCTTGTATTCTCCAATTCAGCTCTTCCACTACTTTCTTGATGGATTCATAGCACATGACTGACTGATGGATTCTACCAAACAATTTATTGTACTTCTGGTATTTAGTGGGACAGTTGGTAAAATTCATCATTGCACAGAGTGAATTTCATGCTCTTTTCCCCTTTCTAATTGAAACAATCTTATAAGCGACGTCATAGATGTGTCCTTCTCACTGGCTGGCATAAAAATAGAGTTCCTTACCTCAAGATTTATATCTTAGCTCTTTTTTCGTGGACAGTCCGTACATAACCTCGAGACCCTCACCATCAACGAAACAGACAATCGGTACCAGTACAATGTTAAGACTGGGTAAAGCTAGAGATACATTCCGAGAGTAAGTGAGTGTCCCCAATAATATGTCCCCTGATCCCCGATTTCTTCAAGTTTATCTTTATTTCATGACATTCAAGAGAGTTGCTACAGTAGATACAGAGACGCCAGAAGTAAATGCGGTGTCAAGAGAAGCAATATTGCTGCATCTAACATAGAAATCTCATCATCTTTACACACTACGTCGTTATGTTGTAGGAAGTATTACTGACCCCACAAACATAAAGCCATAGAGTTCATTTTTCTTCCAAGCCTTCTTTCCACTTCCATAAATAAATAAATAAATAAATAAATAAATAAATAATTAAATAAATAAATAAATTATAATTGATCGAGTCAACTTTACACTCTTTTCGTACGAATGTTACAAAAACCAAGCAGGGATAACGATGGATATAAACAACAAGTAAATGAACTCCACACGCACAAACAACATAGCCATTATATGATCAAGAGAAGCTTCACCTCCTGTGCGAACTACATGAATGAAACCGCATAAAATGGAGCGTAACAAGCTAAGCCTAGTGATAAGTAAGACCAGAATTTAGGATATTTCAATGAGATTACTGAGAAAATAATTACATACCGTATTCAGGAAGAATAGACTCTAACTCAAGAAATGCATCCATAATCAGCAAAAACATGTTGTCCTCCTTGAAGGAGGGAGTATAATAACCGAGAGATTGTTATCAACAACTCATTCCAGTGCCTATGTATTTCTGTAGTAAAATGAAATCCCTGAAGATGTGTACATTTTCATAAATGCAACTGAAGCAGTCTGGTGGTAACTGAAGTATCTACATTTGTTTGTAACCGGGTGTACTGTCAGTTAGCCACGATGCTTAGGCTGCTTGCATTGTTTTGAACATCTCGTATATGTGATGCCCAGGATTTCGCATTAAAACATCGGGTCATTTGTTGTTTTTAAAGCGGGAAGGTGGTGCGTTCTCTCTACCCCTCCGCCCCACCTTCCCACTTTGGCACACTTGTGTCCACGGCTTATAGCGGGCAGAGCTTGTCCGCGCAGAATACAAATAGAGTGATTGTCTCTTTGGGCGGGGGTAGTTAAAAACTATGGTCTACTCCCCACATGTAGATTACTTCCACTCTGCATCGTCCCATGCTTGCTCACTAATCCACCCAAGTATAAGCTGGTAATGCTGGTATGGAGCTGTATTCATTCATGCTGTTAAGCATTCGATTGTAGGAATTAAATACGTTAGAACAATAATCAATCATTTACAATCTAATACAAACTGTCGTTATACCGGGATGGTGACTTGTGTTTACTGTTTAATGGCTTGTGGCCTCTGGAAAGGCCTGGTGTAGGTCTTCCGAGTTGACCCTATATAGGCGACCTGCTCATCTATGAGGATTGGGTCTACGTACTATGAATTCTAATGCTAAAGACGGCGAACAGCCCCTACCCCCGAGTCATTGGAATTAACCAACGAAGGTTAAAATCGCCTGAAGCAAGAAGAATGGTAGTAATGAGGAGGGGAATTTGGAGGGGATTAAAAGGTTGGATACCTAAAGGGGGTCAAAGTCTTCCTAATTCAATACTGGGTGAAAGACTTCTGTGGAAAAGAGCCCAGAAGAAGCCGACCCGACCGAAAATAGGACCTAGAACCCCCTGTACCAAAGGCCAGCACGCTAACAATTTAGCTAAGGAGCATGACACATACGTTGATGATACATTTCTATCACTATCTACGAAATGTACTTTTTTTCACAGTTGGCATTACGTCGCACCGGAACAGATAAGTGTTGTGGTGACATTAAAATAGGAAGGAGCTAGAAGTAGGAAGGAAGCAACCGTGACAGTAATTAAGATACAGCCTGGGCATTTGCCTCGTTTGAAAATGGGAAACCACGGAAGACCATCTTCAGAGCTGCCGACAGTCAGTGGAGTTAGAACCCACTGTGTCGCGGATGCAACCTCACAGCTGCGCGCCCCTAACCGCACGGACAACTACCCCGGTATTATTATTATTATTATTATTATTATTATTATTATTATTATTATTATTATTATTATTATTATTATTATTATTATTATTATTATTATTGTACCGGGCGGTACACCTCCACGCCGCTAATTCAAACATTGCGCCAGTTGAAACTCCTCTACTGGAGGAAGCCTGAACTTTAACAACCATGTTAATTCTAAAGTTTCTCAGAAGATGTCTCTACTGTAAATTTTGTAGTGTTCTGAACTATGTCAATTTCGAGTCGTGTTTGTCTGCTCCATAGCAAGAACTTTGAACATTCTCTAACAGATGTCTCTACCAAAACTGATAACGCTCTCTGGTGTAAAGGAATGAATTGTCCGGAAGAAATTTAACATTCATAAGTTTTGTTTTTGCTAAATTTTGTTCTGTGGTTTGAGAGTTGGCAATATAATCCTTTCCTTCCGCCTGTTTTGAATGTAGCCAATCAGGAATTTCTGTAATTAATTTTCCACCAATAAGGTGTTTCTTCTTCGTCTGGTGTATTAGTTTTTGCTGTTATCCCATAAAATTTTGTGGGCGGGTTGTAATCATTCATGAAACGTCTCAAATTTTCCGCGAGGGTATATAAACTGCTGATTTTCTGGTCTCCTGGCCACTTCAGTAACATCTTTCTTTGTGTGATTATGTAGCAGGGGGCGGGAAGCGCCTCTTTCTTCGGGCAGCAGTTCATCCATCAGGTAATGGCCTTTTAATAACTTCTTTGCTTGCTAGCTCAGCAGTTTAACCCTCGGGGCAGGTTCGAAACTTTTATCATGTAACCTTCCTTTAAAATGTAATAGACACTTGGTATAAAACTCCGTCTCTTTAACTACAAATCGGGATTGAGAGTGCCTAACCCTCTCGAGCTCCCTCTCATATTGTTCTTGAGGTGACTACGTTTTCACAACCGTTTTTCTTCGTTTCATCATGTAATAAAGTTTTCCTATCGTGTCACCTTCGTAGTATGGGATTAGCCCTTGCACAAGCGGCCTAGAGCCAAATAGGTTTTAAAAAAGGTATATTAGGAATGCAAGTTACGCCTCCACTCATGGTGGTATATTGGGGGCCATGTAATTATCCTGTTTCTTTACTTAATAGGCCTCAGCAGGTTGAGTGTTTTTACCAGTGTTCTTGTGTGCTTGGAAGGCAGCTTGAAAGTCGAGTTTGGTGTGGCCTTTGCATTGGCTTGAACTTTGAGAGCGGGCTGCTCTTTCTTAAATTTGGTTTGTGTGTGCCTCGAGCAGGCTTAACTGGTAATTGGGAGCTAGTGCCCCTTGGTATGATTGGGGTTTTCTGCCCCTTTGTTGAACTTTCTTCATAAGTAAAGTTGAGCTCATTGCTCAGGGATTGTGAATCTGGGGCTCGAAGCCCAAAATACATTAATAGACTGTAATTGTACATTCTTAACTTGTTGATATACAACTGTGTTCCTGTTATACTTGTTATTTCTTGACCTTGAAAAGAAAATATAACCTTTGTTAAAGTTTTAAATTAACTTTAATTTCGTAAGTTGAGACCTATTCATCCCAGCACCTTCTTTCACCTCTAACTACCACGGATAACTCCGTAACAATTATTATTAATATTAACAAAATTAGTATTTTATATTCAACTAGCTGATGTACCCGTGCTTCGCTACGGGATTCTCAGAAAGACTGACTTGGTGGTTTTTCTAACTGAATTCAACATAGGTCATTACAAAATCGTCAGTAGGAATGCAGCGACTGAAAGCATTGTTATCATATAGAATACTCGATCAAATGAAAAACAGCAAACTTTCTCACTTTCAACGAACAGTACTACGGTGCCGATCTAACAGTCCAAAGTTCCAGAGCCTGAATAACCAGGTCGCAGACTGCCGTGAACACTCCTCTGTAATTATTCCGTTAAATATGCACACTACTCATTCCAGTCAGTGCCTCATAGTAGGGATTGAATAGCTCGAATTCTATGATGAACTAGTGTGTTACGTACCAGTAATATCAGAAAATGTATGAACCAGAGGAATGGCATGCTAACGAAAAAAAAATATCCAACTCCCCAGCTACCTCCCGCCAATATACAGGCAGGCTGTTACACTCGGTACGACCAGGCGAGTTGGCCGTGTGGTTAGGGGCGCGCAGCTGTGAGCTTGCATCCGGGAGATAGTGGATTCGAACCCCACTGACGGCATCCCTGAAAATGGTATTGCGTGGTTTCCCATTTTCACACAGTCACACCAGGCTGTACCTTAATTAAAGCCAAGCCCCGTTCCTTCACACCCCTATTCCTTTCCTATCCCATCGTCGCCATAAGACCTACCTGTGTAGGTGCGACGTAAAGCAAATTTTAAAAAAAACTCGTTACGCTGCAGTAATCCTATCTATCGGGAATGAGTGAAAACAGAAGACAAAAAGTACATCACAACAATCAATGGTCAATGCAATGTTATTGTCGATGAAGTTTATGAGCTTTCTATATTTCAAGCATTCATATTAGTTTTCTTTCGACTCTGTGATACTAGGGCGTCTTAAAAAATATTTATATCGTAGACTGTAGTTCCTTATTCTCAGATTTTACATACCGATTTTCACTAAATTCTGTTTACCCATTTTCTCGTGACTCGGCGCTGTTATGGACTTAGTAACAAAAATCCAAATTCATGAATATCTCTGTGATTGGGTCTATTTGCGGTACGGTAACAATGTATAGGACATAAAAGATCGGAAATTTAATAACTTCTTACGTAACTACTACTAACTTACGATATAACTAAAGACATGTTAGTTATGTATTATTTATCGATACGACCACTAATAACATAAATAACTTATTTGAGAATTACATTTCAGGCCTTCCCCTAAACTACCATTTCACTCAGCGTGAAGTCCGCCTCCGTAGCGTAACGGTTGGTGTTGTTAGCTGCCGTCCTCGGGGGCCCGGGTTCGATTCCCGGTACTGCCAGAAATTTAAGAATGGCAGGAGGGCTGGTATGTGGTTCAAATGGTACATGCAGCTTACCCCCATTGGGGGTGTGCCTGACAAGAGCTGCACCACCTCAGGATGAGGACACGAGTTTACGTTTACTCAGCGTGAATAAAGTAAGTTGTAGCCTAGATTGTAGTAGTTCATCACCCGACTTTACATACCGATTTTCATTAAATTCTCTTCAGCCGTTTTTTCGTAATGCGTGTACATACATACAGACAGACAGAAATTACGGAAAAGTAAAAAATGCATTCCCTTGTTACTGTGGACATGACCGATACAGAAACACAATTCTTTTCAAATTCTGAGCAATGTACAGAAAAAACTCTTATTTTATATATATATATATACAGATTACATTTCAGACTTTCCCCTAAACTACCTTTTCACGCAGTGTGAATAAAAATTATTGATGGCCTAGATTATAGTGACTTATTTTCCGACTTTGCATACCAATTTTCGTGAAGATACGACCACTAATATAATAAATATTTGAGAATTAAATTTCAGCCCTTTCCCTAAACTACCATTTCACGCAGCGTAAATAAAAATAATTTGTATCCTAGATTGTAGTGGTTCATTACCTGACTGTACATACCGATTTTCACTAAATTCTCTTCAGCCGTTTTCTCGTGATGCGTGAACAGACTGTCTGTCTGTCTGTCTGTCTGTCTGTCTGTCTGTCTGTCTGTCTGTCTGTCTGTCTGTCTGTCTGTCTGTCTGTCTGTCTGTCTGTCTGTCTGTCTGTCTGTCTGTCTGTCTGTACACGCATCACTAGAAAACGGCTAAGGAGAATTTAATGAAAATCGGTATGCAAAGTCGGGGAAGAAGTCGCTACAATCTAGGCCATAAATAATTTTATTCACGCTGATAGAAATGGTAGCTTAGGGGAAGACCTAAAATTTAATTTTCAAATATTTATGTTATTAGTGGTCCTATCTTAATGAAAATTGGTATGCAAATTCGGAGAATAAGTTGCTATAATCTATAAGCTATAAATAATTTTATTCACGTTGAATGAAATTGTAGTTTAGGGGAATGCCTAAAATTTAATTCTCAAATATTTTTAATTGTGGTCCTATCTTAATGAAAATTGGTATGCTAAGTTGGAGAATGGACCACTAGAATACAGGCTATAAATACTTTTATTCACGCTGAGTGAAATGGTAGTTCAGGGAAAGGATTAAATTTTAATTCTTAAATATTTATGTTGTTAGTGGTCCTGTCGATAAATACTACATAACTAAAATTATATAGTATTAAATTTCCAATCATTTATGTCTTACATTTTTACCGTACCGGCTATGATAAGAGAGATATTCATGAATTTGGATTTTTGTTGCTTAAGTCCATATCAGCGCGGAGTCACGAGAAACTGGGTGAACAGAATTTAATGAAAATCGGTATGTAAAGTTGCGGAATAAGGAATTACAATCTACGCTATAAATCATTGCATAAGGCGCCCTAATATCACAAAGTCGAAAGAAAACTAAATGTGAAAGCCTACAATATAGAAATCTCATAAAATTGATCAACAATAACATGACATTGACCAGTGTTTGTTGTGATATGCTTTGCGTCTTCTGTTGCCACTCATTCCAGATAGATGGGATTACTGTTGCGTACCGAGTATTTTTTAAAATTTGTTTTACGTAGCACCGACACAGATAGGTCTTATGGTGACAATGGGCTGGGAGTGGGAAAGAAGCGGCCATGGCTTTGAATAAGGTTTAGCCCCTGCATATGCCTGGTGTGAATATGGGAAACCACGGAAATGCATTTTCAGGACTGCCAAGAGTGGGATTCGAATCCACTATTTCCCGGATGCAAGCTCACAGCTGCGCGCCCCTCGCCAACTTGCCCGGTTGTACAGAGTATAACAGCCTGCCTGAATTTTGGCGGGAAGTAGGTGGGGAGTTGGAAAACTTTCTTCTTTAGCATACCATTCATGTGGTTTATAAATTTTCTGATACTGCTGGTAAGTAACACACTGGTTCATCATAGCATTCGAACTATTCATTCCCTACTCTGTGGCACTGATCGGAATGAGCAGTGTGCTCAATTACATAATCAATGGCAGAGGAGTGTTCTGCGGCCTTGTCATTCCAGCACTGGCACTTTGGACTGTTATATCGGCACCGTAGTACTGTTCGTTAAAAGTTAGAAAATGTGCGTTTTTTTATTTGATCGATTATTTTATATGATAACATTGCTTTCGCGACATACCTACTGACGTTTATTGTAATGACCTATGTTGACTTCAGTTAGAAAACCACAAAGACAATCTTTCCGAGAATCCCGTAGCGAAGCACGGGTATATCAACTAGTTTTATGTATATAGATTCCCGTGATTTGCAGGTATGCTGGATTTAATTTCTGAATCTATACTATGCAACCGTTTACTGAGCTGAAACATTTTTCAAATGGTTTCGGAAATACTCACCCGAGAAACAAATGCGTGTCGTATCCTTATCGCTGCCTATTTTCTCCAAACTCTTCCTCAAAATTTCAATCTATCTTTCAACTTCCACGACTAACTGCAGCTGAAAGCTTCATTATCGTATTTACTTTCTCCATGTTAACCAAGGAACATGTTAGTGGGAAGGCTCGGAGTATGTGACAGCTGTTACATGATTGAGATGCTTACCGTGTAGCAGGGGACGTCCTCTGGCCCCGCCTCCGCCTTCATCCTCTATACCACCATGCGTAGATTCGTCGTCGTCGCATCTGAAGCGAACTCTTGGACCGTCCCCAAAATTTGCCGCTATGTCCAATTCCACTTCCTCCTCACCATACATGCTACGACGTGATGCCCGGGTGGCTTTTGGACCCGAAGTTTGGCGCTCCAATTCAGCTAGAGCTGTTCGTCTTCGGTATGTTACCAAGGCAGCTGTAGTGAAAATTCCCCCAACGATAAGCACTGCAGCAGCGATGAGTACTCCCAGGACGATGGCCATAGGCTGCGTTGAAGTCTCCTCAACTGTGTCTTCGACATCTGAGGAAAAATCCAAGTATATGCCGGTTACTATATTTTATATTTCAATGTTTTTGTATATTAATAATTGTTAAATAAAGGTATTAAAATAAAACAAAATATTATTTTTGCATTTATGACATCGAAAATATGCCACACGTATTATGAAAAGGTATGAATTAAGTCGAACTTCGTCCCCGAGCCCGAGGAATTTACCAAAGGCAGCTAAAGTCCACAGAACAACTGATAATCGAATCCATGACCCTCTTAAAAACGATATCTTGACAATTGAGCCGAGGGGCAGGATAATAATAATAATAATAATAATAATAATAATAATAATAATAATAATAATAATAATAATAATAGCAGTAATAACAACAATAATAATAATCCAAATTAAGACAGTAGGATGTTAGTGGCCGATATTTTTCCGCAGGGCGTAGGCGTATACAAATATTTCCTTTGTGGCATATAACATTCAAGATAATTATATTTTCATTCGTCAATAGATCTTCAAACATTTGGGAAACCAACATTATATACCAACGTAAATCGTGGGCGAGGTATGAACAAAATTATAAATTGCAGCAAAAAAAGACATACCGCATGAGTAGATTTCCAAATTCAGGTTAGTAACAATTCGACGGCACTCGTGCAACTCCTAGAAACCCACAAAAATCCGTAACCATCCTTCCTTCCTACAAAACTTCGTGGGCGACAGGAAATAGCAAGGAATTAGTTTTCCTCTGCAACATATATCACAGACAATATCGAGCTTAAATGGGCGTGACACATGTCGTATGGCAATGATAGTGAGCTACGAGGTCTGCCCGGTTAAAATTTGCAGTGTTAAATTAGGCCCCTAAAAAAGCCTCGTAAGGCATTACCGCTGAGAATAACTGTCTTTCTCGTAGAGTATGTAGATATGTAAGGAAAATATAAGTTTGAGCTCTTACAGCACATACTGTAAGAAAGGCTGACTTCAATATTTCATCTTCAAATTTTTACAACCGACTTTTTAAAATTCTATGAATTTATTTACGTAAATTATGAAAATATATCTGCTACTCTTATGAAGTAAGTTTAGCACTTATCTGTCTAGAGCAGAGGTGTTCACGCTGAGCATTCCTTCCCGCGGGTGCCCAGCAATGTAAGTGGGCGGGCTGATAGGCGATGAGCGTATGCTATTCAGCCACAGTGACGTTGTGGCTGCGTCACTCTGTTACTTTAATATGGCTTAAGTTATAACGTTAAGCTAGTATTAAGCTCAACCTATAGTTTTTTAAGCCGTAGTGCTAAGTATTCGAAATAATCAAATTCTATATGAAACTCTACATGATGCTCGATTTAAAATGTTAAACTAGTAGTATTTCTTGCAATATATGTTTCCATAGAATTGCTTTTTTACTCGAGTTTTTGTAGTTGTTGGTAGTTACGTTTTTAACTTGACTTTATTATCACTGGTAGTGTTAAGCTAGTGGTAAGTTCGACCTATAGTATTGTAATTCGTAGTGTTAAGTATTGGAAGTTGTGTGCGAATTTCTTATATAATGACGCTGGATTTAGAATGTTAAAGTAGTAGTATTTCTTGCTTGTTGTACTCTTGTTGTTGTTGTTCTAGGGTATTTACGGTTTAACTTCACTTTATTATCACTTATAATCTTAAGCTAGTAGCAAGGTAAACCTATAGTAATGTAAGCCGTAGTGTTAAGCACTGGAAATACTTAATTTGTCTGTGAATTTGTATATGATGATGCTGGATTTAGAACGTTAAACTAGTAGTCATTTTCGTAATATTTTCTTTCCATGGATTTGCTTGTTGTACTCTAGTTGTTTGTTTGTTTGTTTGTTTGTTTGTTTGTTGTTGGGTAATTATGTTAACTTTATCTTGTTATTACATTACTGTAAGTGACCATTGCCACCGGGATATTTCTCATTTGCAATTTATTGTTTAATAATAATAATAATAATAATAATAATAATAATAATAATAATAATAATAATAATAATAATAATTACAATTACCAGTAGATGTACAAAGTACACTGATAGCCACTAACGTTAAGACAGCTGTAGAGGCAGAAGTATTGTTAAGGCAATTGGACCAGACATCGAAAGTATGCCATCCATGGAATAGGAATGTTGAGGTAGTCCATACAGTTGATTTAAGTAGGGATGAATGCACCTCCGAAAGGAATACCAAGGGAACCAACACTCACGATAATAGAAATTTCGAAAATCAGAATAGAGGGTATCATGGGGGATACCAAGGCAGGAATTAGGGAGGCCAATTTTTCAGAAGAGGAAGAATGAATTACAGGGGTCGTGAATCTAACTACAATCCGTGCTATGGAGGAAACATAAGGCAAGAGTACAGACACAGATACGGAGGATTTGGAGACATGAGTCGACCTTACGCACAGTATAACAGACAAGGTGATGGAAGAGGCAGACCAAGAAGGGAAGGAGATGACGGAACCGGTATCAAAGCACGAAGAAATGAGTCGAAGAAATATGTTGAGGAATTGGCCACGAAAGGAGCATCGTCGGACCAGTGGAAAAATGCAATTCAGCAAGGGAATAGAGAAAGGAGTCATGGAGCTGAAAGTAGTGAATACCAGGCTGAGAGACAGAGAGAAGGACCCATAAGATTAAATGTGAACGCTCCAAGGTGTTCAACAGGAGGAAATAAAACTAATAAAAGAACTCAGATGTAGCAACTGAAGATGTTCCTGAGCCGTATCTTGACGAAGAAGGAGAATAAGAAGGAGTAGGAGACGATGAAATAGGAGATGGTGAAGCAGAGGAAGCAGATGACAGTTATACAACCGAGGCGTGAAGGAAACAGACGTGTTTACTTACAATAATAATAATGTTATTTGCTTTAAGTCCCACTAACTACGTTTACGGTTTTCGGAGACGCCGAGGTGCCGGAATTTAGTCCCGCAGGAGTTCTTTTACGTGCCAGTAAATCTACCGACACGAGGCTGTCGTATTTGAGCACCTTCAAATACCACCGGACTGAGTCAGGATTGAACCTGCCAAGTTGGGGTTAGAAGGCCAGCGCCACAGCCGTCTGAGCCACTCAGCCCGACAATTGTTGTTTAATTACAAGCTGAGATTTCTCTACAGCACTGCGTTCTAATGTTAAAGAATAAATCCCAATGAAATAGGATCATCGAAGACTATTACGATGTCTTTTTTTATAATTCCAATTGATCAGTAAGACCAGAGCACATAGATACTTAAAGATTTTACGTCATTTGAGTATCAATTTAGTTAATGGTAGGGAGTTTCTGGTTACTGTAATGGAACGTTCTGAGGGACGTCACTTCGACTCTCGACCAATATATATGGACTAGGATTTCACTGATGACTATCGTTGCTGGATTTATTTTGTTGTTATGTGTGAATTATGTTTATTGTGTATTTGGCAACGCAAATTCTGATTTATGGTTATAGTGATTTTATTGATGTGGATTCAGACCCATATGGTTCGTTTGAGTCAGCGGTTCTATTCCAACTGCAGTAGAGTCAGTGTAGATGTAAGTTTTTGGGGGAATACTGTGTTATTCATATTACGAAGGACCCTTCGCTACAGATTTTGTTTTATTTAGTGTGACTATTAATATTGAGACAGCTGGTTATGTGTGCGTGAAGTTGGAATTTTTCCTTTAAATCAGATTTTCTCATGTTGTAGACGTATCCGATGTACTCGCCATTCCGCGTTCGTTTCATGATAATTATTGTAGATGAGATGTAGTGGGCCATGACAGACGATGAATTAATGAATGATGAATAATGAATTAATAAATTAATGAATTTAATAATTTAATATTTGGAAATTCGACAGTTTAATAATTTGATTTTGTTTCAATAAATGTAACTTAATGATTTTTTAAATAATGCACCTCAAGTTAATTGATGAAGATAGAACAGGTCAACTATATTTTGGAAATAATGTTCAATAAATTAAAAATGAAACCCATTAAGAGGTATTTGATGTAAAATTATTTAACCCTAAAGCGAGCGCGCCTATAAATTTTACATTTCCGGGCGCGTGGTGAATTTCGTTCACCGTTCATTTTCTTAGTTTAGCAACTGGTTAACTAGTACTAACTCTTACACGACTGATAATGTTACTCCTTATGTCTTTTATAATCCTTAGACATAATAATTACGACACAAATTACAAATGACAGTATATACATATAATATTAAAGGGTAAAAATGTTCATGGGTAGAAGACTGAAAATAAAATTGAAAGAGATGAATACTTAACTCATGAGAACTTAAAACGAAACACTTTTAACAATCTTCATTAATCATTATCATTATTCTCATAGTTTACACATCTAATGCATTTTAGAGTATGCTTTACACACAAAGTTATGACACTGATTACACTTCATTGTGGAGACTTGATTTTGTTTCCTCTCACAGTGAATGCATCGGCCTCTCTTCGAAGGCAATTTGTTTCTTCTAATGCTTCTTCCTGATGGTATGGGGATAACAATGTTCGGATATCCAGAGGCAGTGTTCCTGTCTTAGCTCGTTCAACCAACCACTTATTCATGAGTTGAAAGGACAGATTTTTCAATCCTAGAAGTAGCCATTGAAGAGCTAGTGGTGCACCACATTGTTTCGTCTTTACCAAGGAAAATCTCCCTAGTTCATCGTGTTCATCGCTACCAACTACGCCTACATCACATTCTTGTTCACTATCACTGTCATGATCAATGTCTGAATAATTTACCACTTCATCTTTACCATCAGAAAAATCACAAACTTCAGCTCCCTCAGATCCTTCCTCCTCATCAGATAATTCCTGTAACAGCGTTTGTATGTCTTCAGCCTTCACAAACTTCGCCCTACAATAAAAATGGGTAGTTAATTTTGTTCCCTATCTAGTCTACATTTTAAAATAATGAAATTCCCAGAAAGTTTAAGGTACAATTTTACTTACATTGCCGGGCGCGGGATGAAGAAAGTTCACCAAATGACGGCACGTGCGATTCAAGGTCGAATAACGTGACAAGTACAATTTCCTGGATAGATTCCGCTACACTGAGAGTATCGATAAGACTTCAAAGGAAGGTACTAGCAGCACGACGGCTGTAGCACTTAGGAACTAAAAATTACAGATGAAATACGCAGGTTGGTGAACGAAATTCACCAGCGCGCCCGGTTTAGGGTTAATTAACAATTGACGTCGGCAAAAATTGGTTGTAATGAAGTCGTAAATATGCATCTATAGAATGATATAATGAACTTTCAACCACTCAATAGGCATTTTAGGAGTTTGAGTTTACGAGAGAGTACGGTGTTCCTGTCAGAAGATTTAATGAGTAGAATGGAATTAAATTTGTAATACGCCAACTTATTACACTTAACAAATAAAGAATTGGTGCTTAATGGAATATAATATTAAATGGATACAACCTACTTATAACACCGGTGAATAATTATGGGTTTCAGTTGACGTAGTGAGATTTGAGTAATTTTGACATTAATAACTGGTTCGATAGAAGGAAGTTCGAGTTTAGTAAAGCTTATTCCACTGAAGTTCAACTTGTAGGATTACAGCAAAGTATAGCGGACATCTTAGATTCAAGATGTCAAATGGAATGTGTCGCGATTGGCCTATCTAAGACATTTGGTATTGTGGATCATGGGAGACTACTGGCAAAAATGAGGGCTACTGCACTAGACAAAAGAGTGACTGAATGGGTCGTTACATTTCTAGAAAACAGAACTCAGAAGATTCGAGTTGGTGAAGTATTATCTGAACCTGTAATCATTAACAGAGGATTTCCCCAAGGCAGTATTATTATTTTCTAATATATAAATTATATGAGTAATGAACAGGAATCATTGTCAAGGCATTTTGCGGAATATGTTATACTGTATAGAGTAAGAAATAAGTTATTAGATTGTGAGCGACTGTAAGAACGCATCGACAATTTTGTGAGATGGACAGCAGGCAATGGTGTGATGAAAAACGGGGTAAAATGTCACGTTGCGAGTTTCACTGACAGCAAAGGACCTTTCAGTTAAAATGAAATGCAAGTTCCTTGTAGAGATCACTGTTTCTATCTAGGTGTTAATATAAGGAAATATCTTCACTGGAATACACGTAAACGGGACTGTAAGTATAGGGTACAGATATCTGCACGTGGTAATGAGGGCATTTAGGGGTTGCAGCAAGAATGTAAAGGAGAGTATGGTTCCAATTTAATGGACCCTCACCAAGATTACTTGTTTCGGAAACTGGAAAAATCCAAAGAAAAGCAGCTCGATTTGTTATGGATGATATCCGTCAAAGGAGTAGCGTTACGAAATTGTTGCAGAGTGTGGGCTGGGAAGACTTCGGAGAAAGGAGACGAACTGCTCGACTAAGTGGTACTTTCCGAGCTGTTAGTGGACTAATGGCATGGAATGACATTGATAGACGAATAAGTTTCAGTGGTGTTTTCAAAAGTAGGAAAGATCACAATATGAAATAAAGTTAGAATTCGAGTGGACACATTGGGCAGATATTCATTGATAGGAAGACGAGTTCGGGATTTGAGTAATTATATTTATTTATTGTTATGTTTTATATGGCGGGACTCAGGCTATGGAGCCTGCTATTCTGTCCGACCATACATACACCTACATGAAGAGTTAACTATACACCAAATTATCTACAATTTAATATCTTAAGGTATGAATTAAATGTTTTAATTAACCTAATAACTTAGCTATGATCTAATCCTACTATGTTATAAGAAATTATTATTATTTATTAACAAGGTTTGACAGAGTTTCTTAAAGCGGAGGTGGTTTGACACGCTCCTAATTTCAGCAGGTAGGGAATTCCAAATTCGGCTGGCGGCGACTACAAATGATCTACTGTAGGCAGTTGAGCGGTGAATGGGAATGCTTAGTACTATATAATTTCGTGTGGCTATTACTAGCCGATTGCAGCCCTTGTAAGGGAGACCCTCCAATGAGGGTGGGCGGCATCTGCCATGTATAGGTAACTGCGTGTTATTGTTGTGGAGGATAGTGTTATGTGTGGTGTGTGAGTTGCAGGAATGTTGGGGACATCACAAACACCCAGCCCCCGGGCCATTGGAATTAACCAATTAAGGTTAAAGTCCCCGACCCGGCCGGGAATCGAACCCGGGACCCTCTGAACCGAAGGCCAGTACGCTGACCATTCAGCCAACGAGTCGGACTGCTTAGTACTGAGGTGGATGATGATCTGGTAGGAATACTAGACGGTGATGCTAGGTAGTGGGATTGTGTGGCAAGGTATTCAGGAGTGTTAAGGTTCAGTACACGATTTAAAAGGGGAAGAGTGTGTAAACTTAGTCGCTTTCTTAAGCGTAGCCATGAAAGCCTACCAAATGCGGGAGAAATATGGCTAAACCTTGGTATCTGTGAAATAAATCGAACACATGCGTCATGTGCCTTTTGGAGCTTGAAGGAAAGTGAGGCGTTCAGGTTACTGTACACTACGTCACAGTAATCGAATATTGGCATTACCATACTTTGGATAAGCAGTTTTCTTACATTTTGGGGGAGTAAATCTCTGAGTTTTTTAAGGGAACGTAAGGAATAAAACATTCGCTGAGATATACCCGTTACATGATCGTTCCAAATAAGTATTTTATCCATTATCATCCCTAAGTTTTTAACTGTGTCTTTGAATTGTAACTGAGTGCCTCTTAATGTTACTGAGTGGGTATGGACGTCTGTAAGTCGTGCGTGGGGATTTGGGTAGCTAAAAGAATACACTAGAATTTTTGGGCATTGATTTCAGTTATTACAAAGGTCTCGGGGAAAAATCGGATAGGAAACCTGCCACCTGGCCACTGCCCTAAATGCAGATCAGTGGTGATTGATAATTGATTGATTGAATGAATGGCATGTTGTCTGAATATGAAAAGGATAGTGTTGGGACAAACACAGAATCCTAGATCCCAAGCCAGAATAATTAATCGTACTCTACTAAAATCTCCGACCTTCTGAACCGAAGGCATCAATGCTAACAATTTAGCCAAAGTGTCGGACAGTCTAGAAGTCTAATAATGATCCGAAATATTTTAGACGTGTTCTCAAACTCAAAACAGTAAGAATGCTCATTAGTCAGTAATTAAGAACTAAACGCGGTTAACTAATAACCTGACAAGGAATTACAACGGATATAAAAGATGGCGAGAGAAAGAACATATAGCACAAAAATTACTAGCGTATGAAAAGGAAAGAGTCCGCCTCTGTGGTGCAGTCGTTAATGTTATTAGCTGCCACACCCGGTGGCCCGAGTTCGATTCCCGGCTCTGCCACAAAATTTGCAAAGTAGTACGAGGGCTGGAAAGGCGTTCACTCAGCCTCGGTAGTTTAACTGAGAAAATGGGAGTTCGATTCCCTCCTCAGCCATCGTCGAAGTGGTTTTCCGCGTTGTTTCCCTTATTTCCTCCAGGCAAATGTCTGGATGGTATCTAACTTAAGGCCACGGCCACTTGAGAAAATGGGAGTTCGATTCCCTCCTCAGCCATCGTCGAAGTGGTTTTCCGTTGGTCCCTTTTTCCTCCAGTCAAATGCCTGGATGGTACCTAACTTAAGGCCACGGCCACTTCCTTCCCTCGTCCTTGTCTGTCCCTTCCAAACTTCCCATTCCCTCACAAGGCCCCTGTTCAGCATAGCAGGGGTGGCCGCCTGTGCGAGGTACTGGTTCCTCTCCTCAGTTGTATCCCC
This sequence comes from Anabrus simplex, assembly GCF_040414725.1. Taxonomy (NCBI): domain Eukaryota; kingdom Metazoa; phylum Arthropoda; class Insecta; order Orthoptera; family Tettigoniidae; genus Anabrus; species Anabrus simplex. Next base: position 579,411,148 of record NC_090266.1, on the reverse strand, counting down.
GACCAAAATTCTCGTTCTGCAGGACACTGCCCTTGAGGCGGTAGAATTGGATCCATCGCTGAGTTCGAGGGAAAGAAAAACCCTGGAGGATAAACTGATTAAGAAAGAAAGAAAGAAACAAACAAACAAACAAACAAAACGAAAGGCTTATTCGAAGATATAAACTAGCAACTTTACCGTATAATTATTGTAACTAGGCAGCTCAAAATATAACGATCTGTAAACGAATGTTATGAGTGGAAACAAAATGTATACTCTCTTAATGGCTATAATACATTATAACTGATTTCATACTGATAATTTCAGTTGCTAAACTTACCTGTTCTAGTTAGTTTTTCCATGGCAGTTGAAAATCGGACACTGGGTATGATAACGGGTGGTTCGCTGCGTCCCTTTGCGTTGACGGCGAAGATCGCTAGTTGATAATCCCTGCCTGGTTCCAAGCTATCAAGTGTGAACCTTGGCGCCGCGCCCAATTTTCGAAGCAGGGGAGTTCCGAGGGGTAGAGAGGGCGCTCCCTGGTCGTTGAGGGTGGACAGAGACACCCCTGCCCTGGAGGGTGGTGAGGAAGTCACCGGAGCTTCACTCACTTCCAGAACAAAGTGCTGAGGCAGATCACCATCGCTTCCAGCCTCACATAACACTTCCAACCGTTCCGAGGTCTGATTTCGTAGCTGGCACTGGCCTGGAGGCTGAGGAGTTCCTAAACATAGAAATACGGTATGAGTACAAGGTACAGTAAGAATATTAGAAACTAAAAGTACGTCCGAGATTGCCGTGTTGTAAGTACAATATATGGGTACATATTCTCAAGATTCTTTACGTAAAAGATCAGATATATCGGACTTTAAGTTAAATTTGTTAGACATATTATCTAGAAATTGCCTCCTAAACAGTTTTGTTGTTATGTTATGTAAAACGAAACTCTATTACGAATGACTTTCTCTCAGAGACCGTTAGCATGCGAAGGAATAATATTTTGCGTGTATTTAAATGGTTACTTAGGTATAAGTTTAAAGCGAACTGCGAGTAAGAGGACTGCTACTTGATTGTTACACCAGTCCGTTCGGTGGTTTTATCTTTTCTGTTGTTTGCGTTAATTATTGTGTTTCATTCAGGACAAGGTATAAACATAACCTGCGGCTTTGTTAACCACTGATCGGCAATACAAGTACACTGTCGTAGAATATCCAGCCAAGGAGATGAAACTATTTTTAGGGGCCGATGACCTAGATGTTAGGCCCATTTAAACAACAACAATCATCATCACCAAACCAGTTTCTGATCCCTTTTCTTCAAGAAGCATATAGTTGAATATTATCAAAGTAGGGCGATATGTATGAGTAACTAATAAGATCTTACAATGCATTTCACAGTCTAGATTCAATTACAATTGGACCTCCCTTGGATCATATTTATTGCACTGCAATGAAGTTGGAGTTCGACAATCCGAAACACAATTGTAACTTAATGCACGTTGTGGTTATCTTTTTAAGTCGGAGGAAGTTTCTTAACAAAACCCGGAAGCACACAAATCGCCACATCAAAAGCGTTATCAACGCCCAAACCATGGATTTTCGAACTTGGGTCCCAGTTTGAAAGATAATCAGTTTGGTTTCACGCACAACATAGGCCTACTAAGCGTTGTCGCTTTAATTATGGATCACACTTCGTAGTCTACCTTCAATATCTACAGGTCTACTGAAACTGTCCACATTCTGTTTTCATATTTGTGAATGATATTAAGGAACTCGTAAAGCAGTATGTTTCTCTTTATCCAGAAATTATTTGTAATGAAGATATATTGTAGATACCAACTTGTTTTAAACAGAATTTTGCATGTTTTTTTCCACCGGCTCAGTTGTGTTAGAAATATACAGCATTGTAACTGCTCTTCAAGTGTAATTACTCCTTTGAATGCGAATCAGTATCTAACCCACAGATGGGCAAAGAGAGTGTCCCACCTTCTTGTGCTGACTGCGTTAGCGCGGGCAGAGCTGAGAGCAGATGACTTCTAGCTTACAGTTTGTGCTGTAAAGGCTAGATGGAGATATGCGAAGTCAAAGCCGAAGCAAAACCACTGCAATGTGCCTGACTGAATATGTTACGGTTACGTCAACTCGAAAGGCCTGCAACGGGACTCATCGGAGGTCACACGCCGTTAAATTACACCGTGCAGTACGGTACAGTACGTGATGTAGTTATGGCTGGTCAAAGCAATGCGGTAAGGCGGTGGTCGACTCTACAGTTCAACTCCAGTTGCGATTAATTGTTCACAGAAATCCAAGGAGGAGCACAATGTTTGGTATTTGGCAAGATATTAGTCATAGAAAGATACAATTTAGAACATCACTGCAGAACGCATCACTTCAACCAATGAGGAAGTGTAGAGGATGAAACGCGACTTACTCTTCTCAATAATCTACGCGAGGAAGGATCTAAAGTAGAGGTAAGTATTAGCCTATAATGTTGTACCCACGTACCATATAAATTAAGTACTGTGTCTAATAAACCAAACCGTCCTTTCAAATTGCAAACACGTTTATTACTTATACAGTAATGTGACGCCTCCTCTTCTGATATAAGTATTAGTGCTAGTTACAGAATATATTTGTTGATCGCTCGTACTTCCAGACCATTTTGTGACGGCGAATTTGTGCAGCAAAGTTTGGAAGTCGTAACAGACGAAGTGTGTCAACAACTACCTCATTCTTCAGCAAGTTTGAATCTTTCGCTGTTAACTGTCACTCGTCGTATCAAACGTTAGTCAGGTGATATTGTAGAACAATGAATGGATGTCATTTCGAACTTCATAGCTTTTTCTCTTGCATTAGTTGAAAGTGCCGACTTACCGGACACAGCCCAACTGGCAGTATTTATTAGAGCCGATGATATAAATTTGGTGTCCGACTCGTTGGCTGAATGGTCAGCGTACTGGCCTTCGGTTCAGAGGGTCCCGGGTTCGATTCACGGCCGGGTCGGGGATTTTAACCTTAATTGGTTAATTCCAGTGGCCCGGGGGCTGGGCGTTTGTGCTGTCCCCAACATCCCTGCAACTCACACACCACACATAACACTATCCTCCACCACAATAACACGCAGTTACCTACATATGGCAGATGCCGCCCACCCTCATCGGAGGGTCTGCCTTACAAGGGCTGCACTCGGCTAGAAATAGCCACACGAAATTTTTTTATATAAATTTGGTAGTCAAGGAAGAGCTATTTGATTTATGTTCTCTCAAAAACACCACTACAGGTGACGACATACTGCAATGCATGAAAGATTTATCAGCTTTGATGTACCGTGGGAAAAGCTCGCTTCAGTAGTCACTGATGGAGCACCCTCCGTTGTCGGATGTAGAGCAGGCCCTATAGGTTGTCTGAGAAATACAGTAAACTAGTGTAAAACGAAGTGAGTTTCATATCTGTGCATTGTTTGTTTCATCAACAAAACTTGTGCGCAAGAAACGTCACAACGGTTAATGTGACCGTAGTAGTAAGAAGTTAATTTCATTAAGAGTCATGGACTGAGCCATAGACAAAATATTGAGTGTGAATTTGGTGATATTAACAACTTTTCTGAAGTTAAATGGCTCAGTAGAGATGCAGTTAATTTTGCAATGTACATTATTAACAATAACCCAATTTAAAAAATATGGCTAAATTATTTAAATGCACAGCCTTCTTCTTATTTTTCTACCACATTTCCCACACCTGCGCGGTCGCGGGTGCGAACTGCATCGCACATGTGGATTTTGCCCTGTTTTACGACCGGTTGCCCTTCCTGATGCCAACCGTATACGGAGGGATGTAATCACTATTGCGTGTTTCTGTGGTAGCAGGTAGTGTGGTATGATGTTTGAATATTATGAGAAGAGTCCCCGAGTCAGAATAATTCATCAGAACCTATTAAAATCCCCGACCTGGGGGGAATCGAACCCGGGACCCTCTGAACCGAAAGCCTCAACTCTGACTATTCACCCAATGAGTCGACTTATTAGTATCTCTCATAAATAGTACTTGGACGTATCTTTAATTAATCATTATATAAACTTAGCATTTGGAGTACTTTCTAGACTTCAACTACGCCATACATACACTTACTACTTATTAGCTAAAAGAATCTTCTATGTTTTCATCCTCTTTTAATTTCTATTCCCGCATTCAGTTCAGGTAATGTGTTAAGTAACTCTTTTTATTAGTTGGAAGAAATAGTTCTATTCGTGGAAATAGAATAAATCATAAATGGCTTAATGATTTGGTATTTGTCACCGACATCACATCCTTCATAAATAAACTTAATTTTGTGTTGCAGGGAACCAACATACTTATCGTTCATTTTGTAGACAGCATTACTGCTTTCAAGCAAATATTGGAGTTTTGTCAGCGTCAGTTAGGCCGTTTTCCCAAATTGTCAATGGGGGAATCTAGTTTAACTCAAGATCAATTGCAGATCTTTTCAGGTACTCTTGCGAGTCTTGTGAAATAATTTACCATTCAATTTAGTGATCTGTACGACTTAACAATAGATCTCAAAGTGTTTGCTGCGCCCTTTTCAACTACTGTCATAACTGATGACGTTCAGTCTGATCTACAGTGCGAGTTGCTCACAATTCGATGTGATAGTGAGTGGAAAGCTAAATATGAATCACGAACAAGCTTATCAAATTTTTATGAACATCTTTTTTTTTGAAAACGGATTTCCCAATCATGCACAAATCGGCTGAAAAACTGCTATCAATGTTAGGCTCAACATATGTATGTGATGAACGGTCTCCCTGATGAAGATAAGTAAATCTCTACGGAGAACAATTCTAAGTGTCGCACATCTCACGACCGGGCGAGTTGGCCGTGCGGTTAGAGGCGCGCGGCTGTGAGCTTGCATTCGGGAGATAGTTGGTTCGAATCCCACTGTCGGCAGCCCTGAAGATGTTTTTCCGTGGTTTCCCATTTTCACACCAGCCAAATGCTGGGGTTGTGCCTTAATTAGGGCCACGGCCGATTCCTTCCAACTCCTAGGCCTTTCCTATCCCATCGTCGCCGTAAGAACTATCCGTGTCGGTGCGACGTAAAGCCACTAGCACATCTCACAGTAGTTCTCCGAATTGCAAATGCGAGATTGATTTCACCAAACATAATTTGTCTAGTGAAAAGAGACGAACTTCTCCTCGTCATCCGCTGAATGAAATTTCAGATATACCGAGCGGTACAGCTGCCCCTATTCACTCAAGTTTATTCAACCCGCAGATTACAGCCTAACCTAAGAACATTGGCCTTGGCAACTCACAGCGATGTATGGTCTTACTACGCGTTTGGTATTTCGTTTAATCGTGTCAATGACATCAGCATTAACGTTAAAATACCGAATGATGGTAAAGAATCGTGAAAAGTCAGTATCACAGAAACTTCATGTACAGAGAATATGATGGCCGAATGACTAGGAGTACTGTTGATATAAGACTGGAAGACGACAGCACGTGATAGCAGAGCGTACTTTACATTAGAGGGGGAAAGCAGTCCTCGTTGGTCGGAGGTTCGAGTCCGATATAGGGTGATTTTTTAATTCGTTTTTAACTTATATGTTTGTGTGAGTCGCGTTGTTGAAAACAAATCTAAATCATGATCAGTTTTCACGTTGCAGGTACTCTGCTATTTTCGTTTCTCAAGAGCTATTTACCAAGCGAGATGGCCGTGCGGTTAGGGGCCGTGAGCTTGAATCCGGGAGATAGTGGATTGGAATCCCACTGCCGGCAACCTTGAAGATGGTTTACCGTGGTTTTCGATTTTTACACCAGTCAAATGCTGGGGCTGTACCTTAATTAAGGCCACGGCCGCTTCCTTCCAATTCCTAGGCCTTTCCCCTCCCATCGTCGCCATAAGACCTATCTGTGCCAGTGCGACGTAAAGCCACTAGCAAAAAAAAAGCTATTTGCAGTAAAATAAAGCTATTACTGACAGAGGTGCAATGCATGGCCATTCGATTAATGAAGCAATGAAGCAAATGTTCAAAATGAGCATCTCGTTACTTAATGCAAATCTGAGCACGGTAGAGATGTGTCATTCTTGCTTGCTGCAACGTATGTGGTGGAACCTACCTGCACGTTGCTGTAAAGATTACTATGTGCTGTTTCATGTGCCCCACGTGTCAAGTCCAGTAGTCATTCGAGTCGAACGTGCGCAGTTTCTTGGTTGAATTTCTGTGTCATAATTCTGACAATAAGTGCAGTGCGCTTCATCCTTTGTAGCCGTTTGCCATACGTAAGTCGCATGTTATCATCCCTTTCTGATGTATGCTTTCTTTCTAAATGTAAAAAGTGACTTTTGAGCCCTAAGGAAGTTAAACTTTAATTACAAATGACCTTAATAGAATAAAAATGAGAAGTATGTAGCTAGATTCGAACTCTGAATCCGTCAAAGATATCACATGCGAGCTGCCATTTGTACCATGTATCCACTCCAAGCGACGAAGAGTAGGTCTCGCTATCTCTTCGAAACTGATCTGGTATGTTAGAAGTTCTGAACTCGAATGTGCAAACAGGTTTATCTTGCTCCAAACACTAGAGTATGCTAAAGTATCATGTGTCTCTTAATCCCAGATAGTTGCAACCATACCGTACGCGTAGAGTATATACCTATTACTTGGTTAAATGAGCCCAGCATAATGTTACAAGTGATGAGACTATAATAAATTTGTCCGTGGTCGGTGCATACGTGGCGATAATTATTATGTATGTTTATTATAACTTAGAAGAATAACTGAGACTTCACAAAGGCCAGGTCTTCGTAAAGGATGCCTAGAAGTATACGATATAAAAATTTTAAATAGGCATGACTGAATAAGGTTTAGAACCCTCACTGCTTCATGTAGCTTATCCAGGCGCATCTAACATGGCTCATTACGCACAACTACTTCCTGAGTGAACGTCCAGCCTTATACTCTGTATTCATGAGCAGAGCGAAAGTTCTCGCTTCGTAAATTTACTGATGTGTTACAGCCTTATGGTTCGGATTTATGGCTTTATTGAACGCTGTAACGGTAGTAAATACATGGCGTAAGCTGTAACATCTGCTGTACGGCATTTGCGTGCCATAGATTATAAAATACTGTGAAAATCACATTTCTATCAACTTCGATGTGATGAGACTATACAAAATGGCGGTGAACTGACATGTCTGTAATTGGTCCTAACCTATCACGTTTCCAAATATACCGTGATCACCTTTTTCTATCAAAAGTAAATGGCCTATTTAACTAATCAGGCGAGCTATTTTCTACCGACAGCTAAAGGAGTGGCTATGGTTTCTACAGTATAGTAACACTTCGTAAAAATTATTGGAGAGTTGCATTCCGCTCTACATAAAATGGTACAGTGTTGTTGAGATGGGCCTCACTTACTGTCCCTCGTACCGTTTTTGCAATGTGCGGGGAAGTCTATATCGGGCCAACTGCACATAAAATTGCTGCACCGAGCTCGATAGCTGTAGTCGCTTAAGTGCGGCCAGTATCCAGTATTCGGGAGATAGTAGGTTCGAACCCCACTGTCGGCAGCCCTGAAAATGGTTTTTCGTGGTTTCCCATTTTCACACCAGGCAAATGCTGGGGCTGTACCTTAATTAAGGCCACGGCCGCTTCCTTCCCACTCCTAGCCCTTCCCTGTCCCATCGTCGCCATAAGACCTATCTGTGTCGGAGCGACGTAAAGCAACTAGCAAAAAAAAAAAAAAAAAAAAATTGCTGCACGATGTTGCGCAAGGTAGGACTAAGAGACATTTAATTCCTAGCTAGTCGCATATGTTCTGGAAAACATAAGGGCAGTTGTACCACCCGGTACAAAAACACATGTTTTGTTTATGGTGATTGATATTTATTTATTTATTTATTTATTTATTTATTTATTTATTTATTTATTTATTTATTTATTTATTTATTTATTTATTTATTTAATTCTGTACTTAACCTAGAGCTCGTTTGTCGTTCATTGTTTATGCTGTGTTCCTAAACAAGGTTTTATCAAGTTTTACCCTATTTCCTAGACTAAAGGTAGAATAGTAGTCAAAATGAATTTATGTATCACGTGTCAAAGTCATTAATTTTGTTTACTACTCTCACACTACTGAAAGGAATATAATTAAACGTATTTACGTAGTACCATAATATAGAACTGTATAGAACGAGACGTTAGGCACAGTAAAATTGTTCACACTTAAAATCTGTTTTGATACGCGTCCTTTCTTTAGTTGCAACCAGCTGCAAAACTGCACCTTCCGTCAGGGCGCATACTCTGCTCCTTTCCCTGCCTGAGCTGGAACACTGCTCATTGAGCCGAATTGTGCCCGACTTTCATATAAAATACACTCTCCAAAACGTGGTGCGTATGATTAACGTTACTCAGCGTCAGATGATCGTCGTGGGTAGGCATTGGTCGTGACCAATTGGGTGAGCATAAATACACTTCAATGCATTCCATGACTAATATACGTTCATTATAACGGTGTCTAACGAGAATCGGGAGAGGTAGTTATAGACATTGTGCGATATTAGTTTGCGCGAAAAACTAAATCAAACATATATTCTGTGCAAATACATCAGCATAGGAACATATTTAGAGTTCGAAAAGTCTCACTTGAGTAAGAGGCTCTATGTACAACACTTAAGAAAGTGGAAATTGCAACACCATGAAGGCATTGGTCGTTTGTGTTGATTTTCAAGATATGGAACGATGCCATATAGGTATGTAAACAATCAAAGTTTCAGACCCATTGGATTGTTGTTACAGGTCTCCCCAGGTGATTGGTCGCGGAGGAATCAACTCCAGTATACGGACTCTGGTGTAGCGTAGTTGACTTGCAGTCTGTGCAGTGAAGTGTTCCCCGTCAAACATGCCTCGACGACAGAGAAGAGCACGCTATCCACAACTGTCGCCGTTTGAGAGGGCTCGGATAATTGGGCTCTGTGAGGCTGGATTATCGCTAAGGTCTGTCGTTGCACGTGTTGGCCGACAGGCATCTACGGTACAACGTGTATGGCAGCAGTGGTCAAATGAAGGTACCCACACTCGTAGACCTGGCACAGGCCCAGCGCGACAGACAACTGTGAGAGAGGATCGCAGCATCATTCGGATGGCCCGGATGGAACCCCATGCAACAGCAGCGCAAATTCGAGCAGTTGTGGCACCCCACGTTGTACAACAAACAGTTGGTAATCGCCTGTGTGCAGCTGGCTTACGAGCCCGTGTCCCTGCAGAAGGTGTTCCATTGATCCCACAACAGCGACGTGTAAGGCTGGCTTGGGGTCGAGAAAGATCGACGTGGGTCGACGAATGACATAGGGTCGTCTTTAGTGATGAATCGCGCTTCTGTCTTGCCCACAGTGATAGCCGGAATCGTGTGCGCCGACGTACCGGGGAGAGGGGCCGCCCAGATCTTATTGTCGAGAGGCACACAGGGCCAACACCAAGCATTATGGTCTGGGGAGCTATTGGCTTTAATGTGAAATCACAGTTAGTGCTTGTTGACGGCACTATGACTGCTCGACAGTACGTTGATAGGGTACTCAATCCAGTGGTTGTCCTTATGATGGCCAACATTGCTAATGGGATGTTTCAGCAGGATAATGCCCGGGTTAACACTGCACGCACCTCCAGAGAAGCTCTCCACGACATCACAACCTTAAAATGGCCGGCCAGATCTCCGGACCTCAGTCCTATTGAACATGTGTGCGACATGATGGGTCGACCAATGGCCAACCTTCCTCAGCCACCCACAACTCTGGAACAACTGACCCGTGCAGTGCAGCAAGCATGGGCCACAATTCCTCAGGAAGCGATTCAGGGCCTTATTGACTCCATGCCTCGACGAATTCATCAATGTATTGCAGCTCGTGGTGGGCACATCCTGTATTGATAGTTGTCCAAACATGCGATCAGAGGGACCTGAAAGTGTAATCATCCAATCACAACCGAACACTCGTCCTCCATGTTTAATTGCAGCTATGTAGCGCCACTCCTTCTGGGGGTTGCAATTTCCATTTTCTTCAGTGTATGTGCGTAGTGCATTTGAGGAAGCCACCGCGCCTGACCAAAGCCTGCATAATTTATTGTAGATAAAAGATGGTATCGGTACATCTGTTGGTGATAATCCCATGGAAATGGACACCCTAATGATCAAGGAGTTTCTTAATACTGTTTAAAAATATAAAAATGGAATGTAGACGGCTTCAATGAATTTGGACGTCCTAGCCTTACAGGATAGAAGGAAGCTGTTGTCTCCCGCCAGGTGGCTCCTTGCTGGTCCCTTGAGTGGAAGAATAGGACCTGTCCTTCCCGTCACCTCGCCTCGCTTGAGCTTGCCGTAAACTCTTGCTTGGTGGTCACTGAAGATAGTTCCCAGTCGTTTGGCATTTTCACACCACGCATATGCATTAATTAAGGCCACGGTCGCTTCCTTTCCAGTCTAAGCCCTTCCCTATTGCATCGCCGCCATAATACCTGCCTGTTTTCGAAGAATGTTGCAGATTTAACGAAAACACGAAAGACGAATCAACTAATGGTACGTCCATGGTCAGAGCATAAGTGAAATGTACTATTATTTAATTATTCTGTAGCTAAAACTGAGTGTTAATAGTGTGACAACATTACGGAATGCTTAACTTACACTTTGCAATTCTTACTATGGTGTTATTGGGAAAGCAAAGATCTTCTGTTCCTCTTTCAATTGTGCACGAGCTTTCTGAAACGACAAAAGGGAACATAACGGGAGTTTTGTTTCTTAACTGCAGCTTCTCCTCTCTCCAAACGTTCAGCTACAATAAAGAAAGGGATAAACTTTGAAATGGTAAGAAGTGTGATATTTCATATCGTGCTGCAATCTCTCACGAGGTCAAGCGATGTCTCCAAACTTGAAAATTCTTATGCGCCTTGTGCGCAGTCATTTGGAGATCTGTAGCGTGCGTTAAAATGTGAAAACCTGTATTCAAATACACAGATTGTATGCCGTCTCACGGAGAATGTTAAATGAGTTAAACGACGCAAATCTCATCACATACTGAAATATCCATCTATCCCTGTCCTTCACCTATACGATTACCTTGGTGTGATTGATACACTGACTGACAGAGCAAATGCAACACCAAGAAGGAGTGGTCAGAACTTTATGCCAATTGCAGGGTAGACTGACGTCACTGAGGTATGCTCATGATGTGAAATGCGCCGCTGTGCTGCGCACGTAGCGAACGATAAATGGGACACGGCGTTGGCGAATGGCCCACTTCGTACCGTGATTTCTCAGCCGACAGTCATTGTAGAACGTGTTGTCGTGTGCCACAGGACACGTGTATAGCTAAGAATGCCAGGCCGCCGTCAACGGAGGCATTTCCAGCAGACAGACGACTTTACGAGGGGTATGGTGATCGGGCTGAGAAGGGCAGGTTGGTCGCTTCGTCAAATCGCAGCCGATACCCATAGGGATGTGTCCACGGTGCAGCGCCTGTGGCGAAGATGGTTGGCGCAGGGACATGTGGCACGTGCGAGGGGTCCAGGCGCAGCCCGAGTGACGTCAGCACGTGAGGATCGGCGCATCCGCCGCCAAGCGGTGGCAGCCCCGCACGCCACGTTAACCGCCATTCTTCAGCATGTGCAAGACACCCTGGCTGTTCCAATATCGACCAGAACAATTTCCCGTCGATTGGTTGAAGGAGGCTTGCACTCCCGGCGTTCGCTCAGAAGACTATCATTGACTCCACAGCATAGACGTGCACGCCTGGCATGGTGCCGGGCTAGAGCGACTTGGATGAGGGAATGGCGGAACGTCGTGTTCTCCGATGAGTCACGCTTCTGTTCTGTCAGTGATAGTCACCGCAGACGAGTGTGGCGTCGGCGTGGAGAAAGGTCAAATCCGGCAGTAACTCTGGAGCGCCCTACCGCTAGACAACGCGGCATCATGGTTTGGGGCGCTATTGCGTATGATTCCACGTCACCTCTAGTACGTATTCAAGGCACGTTAAATGCCCACCGCTACGTGCAGCATGTGCTGCGGCCGATGGCACTCCCGTACCTTCCGGGGCTGCCCAATGCTCTGTTTCAGCAGGATAATGCCCGCCCACACACTGCTCGCATCTCTCAACAGGTTCTACGAGGTGTACAGATGCTTCCGTGGCCAGCGTACTCTCCGGATCTCTCACCAATCGAACACGTGTGGGATCTCATTGGACGCCTTTTGCATACTCTGCCCCAGCCTCGTACGGACGACCAACTGTGGCAAATGGTTGACAGAGAATGGAGAACCATCCCTCAGGACACCATCCGCACTGTTATTGACTCTGTACCTCGACGTGTTTCTGCGTGCATCGCCGCTCGCGGTGGTCCTACATCCTACTGAGTCGATGCCGTGCACATTGTGTAACCTGCATATCGGTTTGAAATAAACATCAATTATTCGTCCGTGCCGTCTCTGTTTTTTCCCCAACTTTCATCCCTTTCGAACCACTCCTTCTTGGGGTTGCATTTGCTCTGTCAGTCAGTGTATATCTGAAACTAAAGAAATGACACAGTCAATTTTAAGTGTGCTGAGAGCATGTCGTTGATTTCTGCACATCATGCAGTATTCTAAACCTAGTTTAAGGAAACATAAATTTAAAAATTCACACGAATCTTTCCAAGAATAACTTATCTATTTAGCTACTTTAAGGGGAGACGTAGGCAGATTTACAGTCACATGTTTCATTGCACATATCATCCACAAATCCCATCAAATCTAATATAAACTCGGTACACTCATTCAAAATGACTTAGTGAGTTGCTGTGTATGTTTAAGGGACTCTATGGTAAGTTTATTTTAAGTTACTGAAGTATTAATTTTCTATACGCCACTATCTTCCGTTACACATATTGAGTAAGTTGTGACATCAAATTTCAGATTTAACATATATTAATAATCTACACAAATACAGAGACTTTAATGTGCAGTAACTCTCTCCTAAATACTTTTGTTGATTTTCTGTAATTTTTTTTCAGTTCATGGTAATTTTTTACTCATTAATATATTTTAATGTATAAAATTGTTCTTATTCAACATATTAAAATTCCACTCCACTTCAAGCTTTGTATCTACTTGGTTGACTTGTGTTCAATATGTTATGAAACTACATTGAGTAGTTCTTGAGATAATTATACCTAAAATATCAAAAGTGTAAAATTCAGAAAATCAAAGAAAACTTTTCATAATAAAGTTTCAAGAATACATCTCACCTAAAACTGCCCATAACCGTACTCCGCTTCTTCATTAGCATCCTCTGCTGTTCTGTTGTTTGCTCTGCTCTCTGCCTAGCTGCCTGTTGAGCATTGATGCCTCTGCCTTTGCAACTCGTTGTTCATCAATGGACCTCAGTATCTCTTCTGTGAAGACTTCAGGTGTAAGTCCCAGCCTCTTTAGAATGTGAAGTCTGGCCAAATTTACACCATTAAATACTGCTGCAGCATCCAAAGCAGCAATCTTCACCACCAAGTTGGATATAAACACTGTTTTAAGACACCTCTTCCAAATGAGAGCGTTGAAGCTGTCATTTGCATTTTATGTTTTACCATGTAGAACATGTTTTCAACAAGTCTGGTGCAGCTAGAACCCTCAAAGTTGGTTTTATAGCCAGAAAAAAGGATTCAAGAAGATCGTTTTTATGTCTTTCCATGGCTTTCAAAAAGTTGCACCACCAGGAAATGCTGAGGTGTAGTATCAATTGACAAGTAATGAAACCATATAGCCCACGCAGCTCTTCCCATTTTCTCCAAGTCATTTGGATTATTTATAAAGGCACTGCTATAATAAACATGCAGACTATCAGTTCTCTTCTTGGTCAGCCTATTTTTTCCTCTAAGTGACTTACCCTCCTCCAACAACTTGCCTTTATTTTCTGCGACAAGTCTCCTCAACCGTCCACCCATCCTTTTCTGGACATGACAAATGCAATCCAGCTTTTCTAAACTACAGTTATTTCCATAGGGTTGGCATTCAGCTACGGTCTTGAAAGCACTTGAGTCACCATCCCCCAAGCACCTTACACATCTTACATCACATTCCCCTAGGAAGCGATGTACCTGCAGCTTCCATTACACCATTTGAACCTGAATAATTCCTGCTGCACACACTTTTATGAGCATGTTGCCAATCCTTTTCCTCTTCAGTGCCCATGTCCTTCTTGTGCCAGGCACATACAGAGCAACGTTTTGACTTAACTTGTAAATCTAACACTTTTCCAGTGTCAACACTAATGACAGATGACACTCCTTCCAAGGATATATATTCCCCTCTTCATCCAGGAGCTGTGGAGTTCGAATTTCAATGTAAAATTTTGGGATTATATTCTCCTTCATATATATTGTGATTTTTTTCATGTTTTCTGTCTACGTCACCCGTTAAACCTGTCCTACAACGCAAGATGTTTATATATAACACGATCATAAGGATATGTGACACATTTTGTAATATATCGTCGTTTATCGAGCAATATCGCGTGTGTGACAATGCACTTCCTATTCACTACTTTCCTTAAGAATGGACACGCCTCCGAGCCTCTTTTGGTTTTGCAGCCCATCAGAACAACTTCCGTTGTGTTCATTTTCCTATGCGCATGCTTAAAGGAAAATTAACCTTGCCATACCATACCGTAGGAATGCATGTTTGCATGACGTATTTACGCACTGCTACAGTATAATGTATTTAAGGGTCATTTTCCTTTACACATTAGCATAAGAAAATGAACCCAACGAAAATTGTTTTGATGGATTGCATATCCATATGTGGCTCGGAGGCGTGACCAATCTTAAGGAACATAATGAATAGGAAGTGGATTGTCAGATGCACGGTATTGCTCCCGCAGCGACGACATCTAAACGAACATGGGTCAATTTGTTTATGAGTACTTCCAATCAGTGTGAACCAAAGTCTGTTAATTTAATGATGAGTACTTTCGGACAGTGCGAACCATAGTCTGCTGATGTCAGCTCTGAGTAATTAAAGTTCAGATATGTTATTATAAAAATGCTCTTTCAGTTTCGGATCTCGATAATGCTTTCAGTACGCAAATAGAGTAAAGTTATAGAAAAATAAGGGAAGAAGAGTGAAATTTAATTTTCAGGTTCCACCGAACAGTCATCAGTTTACGTGAGCTATTTGTTTCGAACGTGGATAATCTGAAATATTCATTTCAAGCACACGAAGGTAGAATTTCGTTCAGCCAGAGATGTTTAAATTTTGTGCTCGTCTACCTGTTACATCATGCTTTTTAATAATTTTAATACATTTTAGCCAGCGGGTGCTTCATCCTTCGATACCTTTCATTCGTTCTTACTTCTCGATCCGACAGTTTAATTAACTTTTTATTAAAGATCGTTGTATTTGCCCTCTAAATTTTTATTTCGTATTAATCCACTGACCAACAATGAACCGAAAACGTGGAGAGAACATATTTAAAATTACTGCTTTCTAGAAAAAGATCAGAACATGCATTTATATCCGAATCAGAACAAGATATGTCTTATTATTTGCTAAATAAGCCTAAATTATAAAATTGCCAATATACATTCAACTGAATATTATTCCCTTAGGAAGACTTACCGTACTATAATACAAAGCAAATTACCTTTCAGTAAAACGATTCATAGTGACATTTCTCTTTACACAAGAGGCTATTTTGGCTGAAAATCACAAATTTGTACCGGTGTTTCTATTTGAATAAATATTATTTTCTACATATACTTACGACAGAACCGTCCAAAATGCGAAATCGAGTTGCTGGAAGAGGCAATATTATGGTTACAAGTAAAATTGTAACATGGAATTGTACGTGAACAGTACGAATGCTCATTGAATACCTTAGACGATAACGAGAACAAATTATCTCAAGCAAGTAGAGCACAGTGCTGGATGGCAATGGGTGAAGTGAAGGATCCTCTGGCAAACAATCCTCGACGTTGGGGAAAGGGACGGTATGAATAACTGTCATATTTTAAGAGTGTTCCAGATAGCTGGTCAGTCACAGCCAATGGGGAATGAAGCTACAGGTGATGGTCGACGAGAATCTATGACATTTATAACAACAGTGGTCAGAAGAAGGCACACATTTGTAGACCCACAACAGCATCATCCCTTCAGAAATGTTCCTGATATGTACTGAGATAAATGGTAGAATATTCAATCAATCAATCAATCAATCAATCAATCAATCAATCAATCAATCAATCAATCAATCAATCAATACTGATCTGCATTTAGGGCAGTCGCTCAGGTGGCAGATTCCCTATCTGTTAATTTCAAAGACTTTTCTTGAATGATTTCAAAGAAAGTGGAAATTTATTGAACATCTCCCTTGGTAAGATATTCCAATCCCTAACTCCCCTTCCTGTGAATGCATATTTGCCCCAATTTGTCCTCTTGAATTCCAACTTTACCTTCATATTATGAACTTTCCTACTTTTAAAGACGCCACTCAAACGTATTCGTCTACTAATGTCATTCCACGCCATCTCTCCGCTGAACGCTCGGAACATACCACTTACTCTAGCAGCTCGTCATCTTTCTCCCAATTCTTCCCAGTCCAAACTTTACAATATTATTGTTACGCTACTCCTTTTTTGGAAATCACCTAGAAAAAGTCGAGCTGCTTTTCTTTGGATTTTTTCTAGTTCTCGTATCAAGTAATCCTGGTGAGGGTCCTGTACGCTGGAACCATACTCTATTTGAGGTCTTACAGAGACGTATATGCCCTCTCCTTTACATCCTTACTACAACGCTTAAAAGCCATCATAACCATGTGCAGAGATCTGTACCCTTTATTTACAGTCCCATTTATGTGATTACCACAATGAAGATCTTTTCTTATATTAACACCTAGATATTTACAATGATCTTCAAAAGGAACCTTCACCCCATCAACGCAGTAATTAAAACTGAGAGGACTTTTCCGATTTGTGTAACTCACAACCTCCCTTCTAACCCCGTTTATCATCATACCATTGTCTGCTGTCCATTTCACAACATTATCGAAGTCATATTTCAGTTGCAAACAAACTTGTAACTTATTTATTACTCTATACAGAATAACATCATCCACAAAAAGCCTTGCCTCTGATTCCACTTCTTTACTCACATCATTTATATATATAAGAAAATTTAAAGATCCGATATTACTGCCTTGAGGGATTATCTTCTTAATTATTACAGGGTCAGGGAAAGCATCGCCTACTCTGATTTTCTGAGACCTATTTTTTTAGAAAAATAGCCACTCCTTCAGTCAAGTAATTTTTCTAGCCCAATTGCACTAATTCTTGCCAGTAGTCTCCCAGAATCCACCCTATCAAATGCTTTAGACAGGTCAATCGCGATGCAGGCCATTCGACCTCCTGAATTCAAGAGATCTGCTATATCTTGCTGGAATCCTACAAGTTGAACTTCTGTGGAATAACCTTTCTTAAAACAGAACTGCCTTCTATCGAACCAGTTATTAATTTCGCAAACATGTCTAATATAATCAGGAAGAATGCCTTCCCAAAGCTTACATGCAATGCATGTCAAACTTATTGGTCTGTAATTTTCAGCTTTATGTCTATCACCCTTTCCTTTACACGCAGGGGCTACTATAGCAACTCTCCATTCTTTTGGTACACCTCCTTCAACCAAACAATAATCAAATAATTACTTCAGATATGGTACTATATCCCAACCCATTGTCTTTAGTATATCCCCAGAAATCTTATCAATTCCAGCCACTTTAATAGTTTTCAACTTTTGTATCTTATTGTAAATATCATTGTTAACATATGTAAATTTTACTACTTCTTCAGTATTAGTCACATCCTCTACCTGGACATTATCCTTGCAAACAACAATCTTTACATACTGCTGACTGATTACTTCTGCCTTTTGAAGATCCTCACATACATAATCCACTCGTTCATTAATTATTCCTCGATTGTCCTTCTTGGAGCCTGTTTCTGCCTTAAAGTACCTCTACATACCCTTCCATTTTGCACTAAAATGTGTATGACTGCCAATTATGCTTGCCATCATGCTATCCTTAGCTGCCTTCTTTGCTAGATTCAATTTCCTAGTAAGTTCCTCAATTTCTCCTTACTTCTACTGCCATTTCTAACTATTTCTTTCCAATCTGCACCTCCTTCTTAGTCTCTTTATTTCACTGTTATAATAAGTTGGTATTTACCATTCCTTACCAACTTTAAAGGTACAAACTTGCTTTCACATTCCTCATCTATTGCTTTACAAACATCGGACAGTTTGTTTGCATTTTTATTTACCGTTTTCCACCGATCATAGTTACTTTTAAAAACTGCTTCATTCCTTCTTTATCAGCCATATGGTACTGCTTAATAGTCCTATTTTTAAGACCTCCCTTTCTATGACATTTATTTTCAACTACGGCAAAAACAGCTTCATGATTACTAATACCATCTATCACTTCGGTTTCTCTATAGAGCTCATTAGGTTTTATCAATACCACGTCCATGATACTTTTCCCTCTAGTTTCTTCCATCACTTTCTGAATCAGCTGCCCTTCCTGTATTAGCTTATTTGCAATTTGTTGGGCATGCTTCCTGTCGTTCGCTTTTCCTTCCCAACTGGCATTTGGAAAATTCAGATCTCCCGCTACAATCACATTCCTTTCTATGTCGTTTCCCACGTAGCTGATTATCTTATCAAATAATTCTGAATCCCTGTCAACGCTACACTTTCCCGGCCTGTACACTCCAAAGAAATCAAGTTGCTTATTATCTTTAGAGATGAGCATTACACCTAGAATTTCATGATTGTCATTTATAACTATTTCGTAGTTTGCAAATTCTTTTTCTCACCAGAATGAATATTCCCTCTCCCTCCACTCCAATCCTACCTCTACGATACACACTCCAGTTCCATGAGAAAATTTCTGCATCCATTATATCATTTCACAGCCCTGATTCAACTCCTACTACAATATCTGGTAAGTATATGCCTATTAAATTACTTCATTCTATTCCTTTCTTTACAATACTTCTACAGTTGAGCACTAACATTTTTATGTCATCCCTACTTGACTTTCAGATCTCTGTGCCCTTATCAACTCTCCGTAGACCACCCCGTTTCCCTGAATGTACCTCCCTATTATCCTTCCAAACAAATTTCCCAACTTATACGTACCACTGCGGTTTTTAATTGAAGGTCATCTGAGCGCAGATACGTATCGCTTACCCACCCATTAGATCAAGAAATTTCACTCCCAGTTTCCCACATTCCCACTCCATAGTCTGATTTAAATCCCCAATCACCCTCCAGTCAGTATAACTCATATACAGTATTCCACTGATAACAATCTCCGCTTCCTTAAACTACACCCGTGCTGCACTTACCAGATCCACACATCCGCAACTATGTTGATACTTATACCAGCTTGCCTTACTTTTTTGGTACCTACGTGAAACACTACAACCTTCTCCTTCCCGTCCTCCTTCGCTTCTACTTTCCTCGATATCTACCTCTACCTAATTCCTGGATAACACACTATCCTGGTTCCCTTTCCTCCAGACACTTTCCCCACATGTCTAACGATGTAATCCCCCATGACCAGAGCCTCAACCCTACCCATTTCATTTGATCCCCTCCCCTCCTCGTCAGCCCTATCATTCCTAATAGCTGCAGAAGCTACTTCCTCCTCCCTTTTCTCCGTCCCATGCCTCTGTTCAACCTGTATCTTCCTATCCTCTACTATACATTTCCCTTTCCTACCTTTTCCCTTCCCCCTACTTCCGCACACCCCAGCTACAGTTCCCTGTTCCTCATCTTCCCTATTTTGTTCTACCTGGAGTGACTCGTACTGATTTCTCACAGACACCTGTCCTGAATTCTGATCCTGAATAGAGCCCTTAGCCTGCAATCTCCTTGCCCTCAGAACATTATACCACCTGTCTTCTACAATTCCCCCCTTTCCTTCCCATCCCTCTTTTACACCTAGTGTAACATGTACATCGTTTGAGGGAGGCCTACCTTCCTTCCTGTCTTCTGTGAGAATCCTAATTATCTCCCTCAAACTCTCCAACTCCTCCCTTATACCCCACAATGCCTCGCCACAAACACAGTTCCTAGACTTGCACTCCTTAGCCACTCTTTACGGAAAAAATGAAAAGAAACAGACAAACTTGTTACGTGCAAAGAAATGAACGGAAAAATATTGTCTAGGATAGTACTCAAACATCACACGACAATAAGGTAATTAATATACTACTACCCTACAATACTACTTAGTCGTACTCTATTTTTATCCTAGAACACCCAAAAAGGATAGAAACTGCCGTTAATTACTGAATACCGAAAGGAATACACAAGAATTGCACAATTCTAAACTGCAGTTAAGCCTATCCTATTTCGGTTCTAGTCTTAATTTTTAATCTCCTCGATATATTTTTTCAGATAATAATTGATCCTCGAAACGGAGCATTGGCGTAATGTAGGTCATCAAGGAAGTCCTGCTCTCTATGAAACGACGTCATGGCTGAGAAGGAAGTTTCAAGAATTATTTTGTTTATCGGAAAACAACGGTATTAGAAAACTAGAAGAGGGGGATTGCTGGGCGTAAATATTGGTACACCTTCTTAAAGGAATTGAAACTTAATTGTTTCATTAAAAAGAAATCGATTTATATTATTAAATATTTGCGATATATCCTTCAAAATGTGGAAGCTCTCTTAAACCTACGCATCCACAAATGAAGAGTTCTGTATGTATCTAGACCTTTCTTCATACCAATAAAAACAGAACAAGTGGCTGCGTGGTTTGAGTCGCGTACCTATCAGCTTGCATTCGCGAGATGGTGGGTTCAAACACACTGGGTTCAAACAGCACTGTCGTCAACCCCGAACATGATTTTCAGCGGTTTCCCATTTTCAAACCAGGAAAACGCAAGGGCTGTAATTTAATTTAGGCCACGGTCGTTTCTTTCCCACTCATAGCCCTTTCCTGTCCCACTGTCGCCATATGGCCTACAATATATGTGTCAGTGCGACGTAAATCAAACAACAAACTAAGAGAAAACACCAGTACAAGCAGCTATGTAAAGTTTTAATCAATCATAGTTGTTCTGAAGACTGTTTTGACGCATATTTCCACAATAATTTCACAAATTTCAAAATGTAGAATATCCAACAAACTGTAGGTCGTTGATGGCGAAGGAAGTCCTGCCATCCCAAATATGTTAACAGCTCATCAAGAATGAAAATGGATTCATGTAGAAACAATGTGAATTTCCTAAGAACATAAGATAGTGGGTGAAAGAATATGTATTCCTGGCCAAGAAAGGGCATTAACCACTTATGGAGCCTGATCGCGGTATAAGATGTGCAACGAGAATTATTATTATTATTATTATTATTATTATTATTATTATTATTATTATTATTATTATTATTATTATTATTATTATTATTATTATTATTATTATTATTATCATCATCATCATCATCATCATCATCATCATCATCATCATCATCATTATTATTACAACGCGGCAGATCTCCGCGTCCACGATTTCGTCGTAAGTCGTGGGGAGGAGCAGGATATGTACTGACGTCACTGCGCTGAAACAGTGGCATTCGCCACATAGCGAGCCAATCAAGAGAGAGCCGGCGCGCATCAGTCAGACCCTGCTGCCTTACTGCCATTGGCCGTTACCTTACTGGAGGTCTCTGGCGTCGTACAAATAACGAGAACTTGAAACCGAGGGTCTTCCGTCTCCAGAGGCTTCCGAAGTATTCTAGTGTCCAAAGTTTCTTGAAGGGCCTTACGCATATAGAAACCCGCTCCTGGATGCGTTGACTCTAAATATGAAGTTAGGTTGAGATATAATCAATAGTGTAAGAGAAAATGAAAAAAAATATCTTCTGACCTTTCTAAAAACACCCAGTCTATTCAGTTGTTTTTAAATTATATGTACACTGACTGACAGAGCAAATGCAACACCAAGAAGGAGTAGTTCGAAAGGGATGAAAGTTGGGGGAAAAACAGAGACGGCACGGACGAATAATTGATGTTTATTTCAAACCGATATGCAGGTTACACAATGCGCACGGCATCGACTCAGTAGGATGTAGGACCACCGCGAGCGGCGATGCACGCAGAAACACGTCGAGGTACAGAGTCAATAAGAGTGCGGATGGTGCCCTGAGGGATGGTTCTCCATTCTCTGTCAACCATTTGCCACAGTTGGTCGTCCGTACGAGGCTGGGGCAGAGTTTGCAAACGGCGTCCAATGAGACCCCACACGTGTTCGATTGGTGAGAGATCCGGAGAGTACGCTGGCCACGGAAGCATCTGTACACCTCGTGGAGCCTGTTGGGAGATGCGAGCAGTGTGTGGGTGGGCATTATCCTGCTGAAACAGAGCATTGGGCAGCCCCTGAAGGTACGGGAGTGCCACCGGCCGCAGCACATGCTGCACGTAGCGGTGGGCATTTAACGTGCCTTGAATACGCACTAGAGGTGACGTGGAATCATACGCAATAGCGCCCCAAACCATGATGCCGCGTTGTCTAGCGGTAGGGCGCTCCACAGTTACTGCCGGATTTGACCTTTCTCCACGCCGACGCCACACTCGTCTGCGGTGACTATCACTGACAGAACAGAAGAGTGACTCATCGGAGAACACGACGTTCCGCCATTCCCTCATCCAAGTCGCTCTAGCCCGGCACCATGCCAGGCGTGCACGTCTATGCTGTGGAGTCAATGGTAGTCTTCTGAGCGGACGCCGGGAGTGCAGGCCTCTTTCAACCAATCGACGGGAAATTGTTCTGGTCGATATTGGGACAGCCAGGGTGTCTTGCACATGCTGAAGAATGGCGGTTGACGTGGCGTGCGGGGCTGCCACCGCTTGGCGGCGGATGCGCCGATCCTCGCGTGCTGACGTCACTCGGGCTGCGCCTGGCCCCCTTGCACGTGCCACATGTCCCTGCGCCAACCATCTTCGCCACAGGCGCTGCACCGTGGACACATCCCTATGGGTTTCGGCTGCGATTTGACGAAGCGACCAACCTGCCCTTCTCAGCCCGATCACCATACCCCTCGTAAAGTCGTCTGTCTGCTGGAAATGCCTCCGTTGACGGCGGCCTGGCATTCTTAGCTATACACGTGTCCTGTGGCACACGACAACACGTTCTACAATGACTGTCGGCTGAGAAATCACGGTACGAAGTGGGCCATTCGCCAACGCCGTGTCCCATTTATCGTTCGCTACGTGCGCAGCACAGCGGCGCATTTCACATCATGAGCATACCTCAGTGACGTCCGTCTACCCTCTGTCAGTCAGTGTATATCGAAACCTACTCCTGATGAGTAGATTCTAAATATGATGTTTGGTTTAGGTATAATCGATAGTGTAACAGGAAATAGGAAAATATTTGTTATTTATATTTCTTTTGTTACGTCGCGCCCGCACAGGTAGGTCTTAGCGCGACGGTGGGACAGGAAAGGGCTAGGAGTGTGGAGGAAGCGACCACGGCGTTAATTAAGGTAGAGCCTCTGCATTTGCCTGTTGTGAAAATGGGAAATCACGGAAATCCGTCTTCAGGACTGCCGATTCGAACACACTATCTCCCGAATACTGGATACTGCCCGCAATGATGTGACTGCAGCTATCGAGCTCCGTAAAAGAAGAACTTCTCAGGTCTTCCTGTAAAACCCTAGGATACTTAGTGATTTTTAAATGACGTGAATATCGAAACCTGCTCCTGGATGAGAAGACTGTAAATATGAAGTTCAGTCGATATCTATTTATCCGTTCATCAGTGATGTTGAAACAAACAAAGAGACAAACAGACAAACGAATAGACAACAAATATAAAAACTACTGATATGATTTTCAGTTGATATAGAAGAGATATACATAAAAATGGCGAAATAAATTAAATTACAGACAGCGGGCCACCTACGAATTTATTTAGCAGATGATAGATTTCCCTCAGGTACTGACCATATTCTACACTACATCATTTATGATCGACTCTTTTGAGAACGGGGAAGATAGGTGGGATTTCACCTCGTTGAAAAAATGAAATGTCGTATGGCTTTTAGTGCCGGGATATCCCAGGACGGGTTCGGCTCGCCAGGTGCAGGTCTTTCTATTTGACACCCGTAGGTGACCTGCGCGTCGTGATAAGGATGAAATGATGATGAAGACAGCACACACACCCAGCCCCCGTGCCATTGGAATTAACCAATTAAGGTTATAATGCCCGACCCGGCCGGGAATCGAACCCGGGACCCTCTGAACCGAAGGCCAGTACGCTGACCGTTCTGCCAACCAGTCGGACACCTCGTTTATTGGCTTGTCTATTATGACTGTAAGAAATTGGAGTAAGGCTGAACTTAAGGGGATAAAGTGGCAAGGAATGGAACAAAGCATTTACCAATTCATCAAGTATGAAACTGAATTCATGTAGAAACAATGTGAATTTCCTAAGAAGATGAGATGGTGTGTGAAGGAAGAACAAACAAATTTTGTATTTGTGATTTCAATGGAGAGAAGATGATGAATTAAAATCACTTTGTGAACTATAGGGCTTTAAGTTAACAGGACTAGATTCTTGTAAGGTACTAAGTAAGTAAATGGAATGTACTTGTATGTCAGTGAGATTCGCATGTCATCTCAAAGGAGGTAAGAGGGATTCAACAGTATACGAGAAAATCGTATCCTACACAAACAAACATTCATGGTGTTGTCGTTGCTGTAAGGTATTTACTGCTCTCCTACATAGGATTGATTAAAACTCGTTAAGTCAAGCCTACGTTCAGAGGGAACTAATACTACGTACCCCATCTCACGTTGTTGCAATTGTTGATTTACCTGGGACCTTCAGTCATATTTTTCATTATTCTCGTCAATATGCGTGTATAGAAGTAGTCATACAATCTGTATTACCGTGTTATATTTAGGTATAAAATGTTTCCCTAGAATTTGAAGTGAGAATAATATCACAGTATTTGCCAGAAATGTGTATGTTAACAGTATGAGTAAAGTAAAACTTCGAGTAGCTGAGTACTTTCCCTGACCAGGATCGAAACACTCTCATTTGTATTCTCACACCTATTTTGCAGCGTGTCCTACCACGCTTTACAAGAGGGGGAAATTAATCCCTCGGGGACGAAAATGCTAATGGGCTGCACTTAACTAACCGAAAACAAAAATGAGTGTCAATACGGGACCGAGTTAACTGTAGTAAACATATCGAATTTGGTTGTCCATCTGAATAGTCTCGTTATCTAAGTGCATGGTCCACAGACCCTGACGTCAGGACTAAGTTATGGCCTACCCAGCAAAGAGATCACTAACTCTGGAGACACCCAATACGGCTGTCAAATATCCACATGAACACACCCGGTGGGATGTGTTCTGAATTTTAAATGTGCTGTTGTTTCTTTACTCTTTTTGTGGACCTCTTTTACGAGGTCTTTATTTTCAAGCAGAGGAAACATCAGCATTCAGACTGCTAAACATTCCCAGCAGTGGGATCTAAGGAAGCAAGGGCACTGGAATAGAAATAGGCAAATATTTTCTTGTCTGATGGCTACCTGAAAAATTGTGTTACATATCCCAAATATAAGGTATCTATTTAGAATACTCCCTAGGAGCATATTTCTCACTCGCTTCCTTCAGAACACATAAAAGACAATGATTTTCTCTAAGAATTGTTGGCTTTCAACATGAAATCTAAATCCATGAATTCATCACTCCATATCATCATTCCAGTGGATAGGCCTACATTCAGTACTGAACAGACCTTTATAAGCATTTTTCGTTGTTTCATGAGAAATATATGTATTACTTATGGCGGAAGAGTTACTGTTCTGTATTAAATATGAAAAGCACCTTACAGTACTTCCATTTACAGAGTTACATCCTTAACTTATGAACTGACATTTCTATTCACAATACGTACGCATTAATTAATAAGTCATTGGTACTTTACGTCACACAAACACAGACAGGTCTCCTGCTGATAGGGTAATGATGTGACCCTGTCTTATTAAGGTATTAAAATGAGATTCCACGGAAAACCATCTTCAGGGCTGCCGACAGTGAGGCTCGAATTGAGTATTTCCCGAATGCAACACACTCTGACACATTACATTTAATTACTTGATTAGGAACATAAATCCTAAGTACTGAATTTTTAATAAAGGTAATAATAATAATTCAGTGTGGTTACTGCTAGCCTGCTTGCAGACCTTGTAAGGCAGACAATTCGATGAGAGTAGGTGACATCGTCATAGCTATGGGCATCAAAAATGGGTGTAATAATCATTGATTACGTCTGAACGTCCCATCGCATTTGACTTTATAAATTACCATTATCAGTCTGGCACTTCGTGAATGTTCCTTATGAGCCTCTCCTACTTGTGTGATATGAATGAAAGGTAGGTCTGGTGACAAGGTATTCTCCAAGGTAAAATATAAACTTTCCTTATTTCATATTTAGTACCTTCTGAACGTTATCTTACGTGCATGCAACTTTTCGAAGCATATTCACATTATTAAGCATGTGTATTCATAAAAGGAACTGAATATCATAATTGGATGGATGTATTATTCGAACATAGGTACTTCTGCAGGAAAATCAAGTACCACACGACGGTATCTTCTAATACAACATTTAAATAGCATTGTCGAAGTTCTCATCGGTAGTACGGTATGATTTATAGTATACTGTAATGCGATTAATTTTGTGAATGTTATATCGTAAAGCGTGCTTTCCGTGGTGACTGTGCCAGTATTTGGAATACTGCTTGACATAAAAATTGAAGCACCCGGAAGGGAAGGATGAAACGAAATGAAATTTCTCGCGTTGAGAGGGTATGCGTTGTCATTTCAGTGATTAAAAAATGGAGTAAAATTTACTAAAAACTTGGGAGTACGAGCCCTCTTATCAGTATGGCGCTGCACTGATGAGGTTGGGAAGGGTGTCATAAAGCCTTTATATACTATCCTGACCACGACTGTCTAATTGGTCCTTGATATCCTGCATACCGACACTAGGACGGATGTTCAATTGGGGACAGGTCTGGAGATCTTGCTGGCCACGGGAGTACCTCAACAGCAAGTAGACTGTTCATAGCGACACGCTCCATGTGCGGACGATCATTGTCCAGTTGAAAAATAGTACCACGATACTGTCGCATGGGAAGTAATATATGAGGTTGCGGGATGTCCGTGACATAATATTGTGCCGTGAGAGTTTCCTCAATCACTACCAGCCATGGCCTTAAGTTATACGGATGGCTTCTCACGCCATGACGCCAGGAGTAACACCGTTGTGCCTCACCAAAACATTGAAGAATGGGACCTCTCCCCGGGTCGCCACTATACTCGCAGACGATGGTCATTCATGGCAGTGCAGAACCGCGATTCATCACTCAACACAATGCGATGCCATTCATCAGCAGCCCATGCTTCCCGGTAACGGCACCACTCAAAACGCAGCCGTTTGAGTTGGGCTATTTACGGCAGCCTAAGCATTGGACGGTAATTCCTTAGTCCGTATGCTACTAGTCTCCGACCTATGGTGCATGGAATCCATTACTTCTTAGATGGCAGGCGCAGTTGTGGAGGGGTTACGATGTACTTGGTGCATAATATGGCGATCCTCCCTTGTGGCGGTCAGATGTGGTCGGCCGGAACCCTGACGAAAAAATATTCCTGGCCTCACGTTCCCATGCAAGCCGTCATCAGTCACTGTCACATCCGAATGCCCCACAAATCTGGAAACTGCACGACTCGACCAGCCGACCAAACGGACCCAAAATGAGGTCTCTTTCAAACCATGTCAGGTGCTGATAATGCTGCCTGACAGGAGTACGTGGCATCTCCGTATGCCTCAGGGTAATCATTCAATATCTGACTCTGTTTATGCCCCTTATATAATCCATCAGGCCTGGTAACAACACTAAACCCGAACGACACTATTGCACTCTGGTGGCCGTTCTATCTATCACAGAAAATTGCAACTTTAATCATTTACATACCCGCCAACCGTTTCATCCGGGTACTTTAATATTTTTTTCAGGCAATGTATTTATAATATATCTTTAGAGGAAATGTAAGAGACATTTTGTATATCTTTCAGACACTCCACAGGGCAATCGGGACAAAATATTTACACTGAGGAGAGATATCGGTTGGTAATGATAATTTTGTCTGTTAGCACGTTCCTGATACGTCTGAGCTGCGAAGATAGACCCTTTCGTGTGCAGCAGATTTAACACTTTGTGACAACAATCTGATTTCGGATTCCATATAAGGCAACTAGTGAACAAATTTCAGTCTGTCAAACATGAAAATGAAAATCCACAGTCTGTCTCCAGTCATTCGACCTGGTCAGGAATGGAATGAATGAATGAACGAATGAAGCCCCCTCTAGCGGCGAGGATAGGAATCGTGCCGGCTGCCGAGGCCACTCGCACTCCTCTGGGGCAATGATTAATGAATGGCAGATGAAGTGAAATGATATTGGAGAGTGTTGCTGGAATGAAATATGACAGGGAAAGCCGGAGTACCCGAAAAATACCTGCCCCGCCTCCGCTTCGTCCAGCACAAATCTCACATGAAGTGACCGGAATTTGAACCATGGAACCCAGTGGTGAGAGGCCGGCGCGCTGCCGCCTGAGCCAAGGAGCTCTAGTCCGTCAAACATCCTTGTACAAATCGAAATGAATACAATCCATTCATTTCTAAACTAATTGTTTAGCAGTATAGGCTACTTAAGAAAGCAGTGTGTGAAAAACAGGGTTGTTATATTGTAAGTAAAGTTTTAAGAAGTAGTAATACTGAGCTTCTCCCTTACATTGAATACGACTCCATTACAATATCTCCAGATTGCCGTGGAATTCCTTCAATGCAAGTCTGTCGGAAAATTGATAAATGAATCGTTGGGTGAGGATGGAAAACAGTTCAATCTGTAAGATGAATGAGAAACTTAGTCTAAATCAATAACTCCGAACAGAACTACTCGGGTTAATGATGTGGTCGATTGCTGGAAATTTTTGAGCTGACGTGATTAAAGACCGGCTAAACTGATTGCTTTCTTTTCTGTTTCCGTTAGCACAGTACTTGTAACAGGACTTAATGTGATCGCGTACTTCCATCTGGAAATCATTTATCATAAAACGACTGGAACAATAAAACGTTACTCATTTCCAAAAGAAAGTTTTAATCTCTTGGCACGTTTATTCCAGTTCATCTAACCTGAAATGTTCAATTTTACAAGCCATATTGTACTTATGTGGTGTTTGAGTCATCAGTCTATAGATCGGGTTGATGCCGCTTTCCATGCCACACTATACTGTGTTAACCTTTTAATTTCAACGTAACTACTGCATCCTACATCTGCTCTAACCTACTTGTCATATTCGTACCTTGGTCAGCTCCTCCTACCATTCTTATCGCCTAAACGTCCCTCAAAGCCAACTGAGCAAGTCCTGGGTACCTTAACATGCGTCCTATCATTCTAGCTCTTGTCCTCGTCAAATTTAGCCAAATTGATCTCCTCTCACCAAATCGATTCAGCACAACTTCATTCGTGATTCGATCTACCCGTCACACCTTCAGCATTCTTCTATGACACCACAATTCAAAAGCTTCTATTCACTTTATTTCTGACCTAGTTATCGTCCATGTTTCACTTCCATATAACGTAACGCTGCATACGAAAGTCTTCGAAAACATCTTCCTAATTCCTATATCAATGTTAGAGGAGAGCAAATTTCTTTCCTTAAGGAAGGCCTTCGTTGCTTGTGCTAGTCTGCATTTATGTCCTCCTTACTTCTGCCATCGTTAGTTATTTAACTACCCAAGTAACAATATTCATCTACTTTCTTTAACACTTCATTTCCTAACGTAATATTTCCTGCATCACCTGCACTCCATTAATTTTGTTTTGGATTTTTTTGTCTTATAGCCTATTATTTCTCCAACACTCTGTCCATACCATTCAGCAATGTCTTCAGATCATCTACAAACTCATATAAAATGAAAATACCATAAGCAAATCTCAGGGATTTCCTCTCCTTGGACTGTAATTCCCTTTCCAAATCATCTTTTATTTTCTTTACCGCTTGTTGTAGACAAACATTGAAACGGAGGAGAGACAAACTGCAACCTTGCCTCAGTCCTTTATTGACAGCTGCCTCTTTTTCAAAGCCCACGATTGCCAT
This sequence comes from Anabrus simplex, assembly GCF_040414725.1. Classification (NCBI taxonomy): domain Eukaryota; kingdom Metazoa; phylum Arthropoda; class Insecta; order Orthoptera; family Tettigoniidae; genus Anabrus; species Anabrus simplex. The sequence goes on along the minus strand of NC_090266.1, from coordinate 579,380,914 downwards.
CACTGTAGATTGATTTTTATACAGATTGTAGATAATTCTACAATATCTGCATCTGATCTCGATTACCTTCAGAATCTCAAATAGCTTGGTCCAATCAACATTATCGAATGCCTCTTCTACATCTATGTGTGCCATGCAGGTGGGTTTTTCTTCCTTAATTTGGTCCTCTTAAGATCAGACGTAAAGTCAGAATTGCTTAACGCGTTTCTACATTTTTTCCGAAGCCAAACTGATCTTCTCCCATCTCGGCTTCAACTTGTCTTTCCATTCTTCTGTAAATAATTGTACTGTATAATGCGATTTCTGAGTTCGCAAATGGTTCTTCCTACATAGTAGTTGAACATTCCTAATAAACTACTTGTTACTAAATGCATTTGTTAGAAAGCATTTCCTTACACCGCCCTTGAGTGAAACTGAAACGGAATATTGGATTTCCTTGTCCACTGTAAATATCGGTGGTCATCGTGTTCGAGCCGCCATCTACCAGGTACTCGTGACAAAACTATTAATCAGTGCTCTAGAGATAACATTGTTCCATTGATCTTCAAATAATTACAATAAACTGAAATTTCAAAATCCAGGGAACTTCACCTGCTCTTTCCATCGATTATCCAAACAATTGCACATTGCTGTTCTCTAGATTGGTGAACGGCTCCGGTTGGTGGCATGAACCAGGTAGTCCCAGTCAAGTCTTCCTTTGCTGTTACTGATAAGAACAAAAATCTGAAGTTCAACTTCCTCGCCGTAAAGCAGATATTGGCTCTTCTGAATGCACCGTAGTCTGGTATTAGTTCACAAGCAGATGACTTCACCTTCCCTTAGAATGTTCTCAATGTGCTGATCAGCACACATAACTCCATGATTGTTCTTTAAATCATACCCACTTCACTACATCCGTAAATCTACACTCTAATCTTCCCACTCAACATCCATTATTCCAAACATCACCCTTCCCCTGTCCCACAATCGTTTTGAAAGCCAACACAGAATATAGCTTGATATACCGCCAAGTAAAGAAGTGGTCCACAATCGTATAGACTTTATAATGCTTTGATCAGGTCATGTGCGACTATTGTGTATAGAACACATAAAATAATTGTTAAACTGTGAAGATGTTGGAAGATTATTTGCATGTCAGATAGTACTCCTGGGTGAGATCCATAACGGTAACGAATGGAACACTTAGATCTTACCTCCCTGACTAAAACATCCAAAATATTATAAGAATTTCTGTGTCCCGTTAGGGTACAGTTTATTCTATTGATACAGAGCTTATGAACTCACTTTCACTCAATATGTACTCTATTTTACTTACACACGACCAACATCAACTGCCGCTAAAGTATTATATAGCTAGCCTACTGCTCAAATGGATCACGTTGGTATACAATTATTGAGAATAAGATGTATATGACTCCACTGAAGATCAGCCTTGTTTTAACCGAACGATCAGCTATCAAATTCCATATTAAAATTTTTCCCAACGAGCGAGTTGGCCATTTGGTTAGGATCCGTAGCTGTGAGCTTGCATTCCGGAGATGATGGTTCGAATCCCACAGTCGGCAGCCCTGACGATAGCTTGCCGTGGGGCTGTACCTTACCTGAGGTCACGGTCGCTACGTTCCTATATTTGCGCCAAAAATCTTCGACGATAAGCCACAAAAATAATATTTCAGTTTATGAAAATGCTGGATTTCTCTTACTATTATGCTTGATGATGACGGATGTGTAGCCCAGGTACTAAATGTGTGTTTCCTTTAACTGGAATAACTTGACTTCTATTTCCTACCAGGAAGTAAACATTTACAAACGAGACGCACACTTCTGGAGTGGCACACGGTCCCGGATTTACTCATCTTAAACGAAAGTTTATTACCAAGTAATTTCTATTTAGGGCAGAGGTAGCCGGCTATAGAGCTACCCACTATACCCACATTATATACACGGTAGTGGAAGACTTCACCTTTTTCTTTACCCAGGGCCAGGTCAGAGTGTGCAGAGAAGACTTTGCTTTGGTTTCAGCCCTGTAGATAATATTTTGCTGAATATTCTTCAGATTCTAAAATAGTGTAGTGCGACCATTCTCAATTTTAACTTTTAATGATAACTGTCCATGTTATTACCGGCCCCGTGGTGTAAGGGTAGCGTGCTGCCTCTTCCCTGGACGCCCCGGGTCCGATTCCCGGCCAGGTTAAGGGTTTTACCTGGATATGAGGACTGGTTCGATGTCCACTTAGCCTATGTGATTACAATTGAGGAGTTATCTGACGGTGATATAGCGGCACCGGTCTATAAACCCAAAAATAACGGCCGAGAAGTTTCGTCGTGCTGACCACATGGCACCTCGTAATATGAGGGCTTCGAGCTGAGCAGTGGTCGCTTGGTTGGCCATGGCCATTTGGGGTTGAAGCGCCATGGGGTTTGGATAGGTTTGTTGATATTATTACTAGGATACATAAAACAAGCGATGATCGTAATACACCGTTTCACAATTTCTCAGTTCTTGACCCACCGAAATGAAAGGAGAAGAGTGTTGTTTCCTACTCCTTGCTTATTAGAGGTATTTCGGTGCTGTTGTGTGTGTGTGTGGGTGTTTATAGGTAATATATTACACACGCTAAATCTGAACCATGGTAAGAATATGTCGTCGCTGCGGGAACAATACCGCGTACCTGACAATGCTTTTCCCATACATTATTTCCCTTAAGACTGGTCACCCACCCCTTCCACGTGTGGATATGCAGTCCATGAGAACAGTTTTAGCTGTTTTTCTGTGAAGCTTATCGTTCTGTAGTGTAGGAATGTATGGAGTATTTGCACACTTCTACAGTATGATGTATTTAAGGTTCATTTTCATTTACACGTTGGAATATGAATATGAACAGAATTAAAATTGTTCTGATGGAGCTTATATTAATGTGTGGCTGGTAGGGTTGACTCGACTTAAGGAAAAGCACAACAAAACAAGTTATTTTGTACACCAAAATCGAATGACGATTTCTGCCAAGTCTGATGCGCTGATCCGAATACGTAATCAGATTTTGTCGATCACGTGAGGTTTCTTTAATAATTAACAAATATATATGTTGTAAATAGCCATATGCATACAGCGCTTGTTTAGTTTTCATCCTTTATAGCAAGAGTATTTTCACTAGAGGTAAGAGAAGATTTAACTTATCTGTAGACGTGTGGAAGTAATGGAAAGTCTCTGGTAATGTAAATAAGTTAGTCATTCAGTCTGTATTATTCTCTGTTTGGGTGTATTTGGCAGTTGTGAGTTGTTCTGTGTGACGTTATGAAGGCGTAGTTGTAAAATATCTCCGAATATGTTTTTTACATATGCGGCGAACACTGTCCGAATTTTCAGAGACGGAAAATTATTGAAATTCTCAAGACATCTTATGTACATTATTTCAGTTGAGGTCTTGTTATTTGCTTTACGTCGCACCGACACAGATAGGTATTATGGCGACGATGGGACAGGGAAGGGCTAGGAGTGGGAAGGAGGCGGCCGTGGCCTTAATTAAGGTACAGCCCCAGCATTTGCCTAGTGTGAAAATGGGAAACCACGGAAAACCATCTTCAGGGCTGCCGACAGTGGGATTCGAACCCACGATCTCCCGAATACTGGATACTGGCCGCATTTAAGCGACTGCAGCTATCGAGCTCGGTAGTTGAGGTCTTGGGGACCAGGATCGTGCGTGGGGACCTCATGTAACTTGTATAAGGTGTAATGCTAGAGTGACACAGTGGTTAAAGGGCAAGAAATATCACATACCTTTCAGTGTACCAATGGTGTGGTGTAATGCTAGAGTGACACAGTGGTTAAAGGGCAAGAAATATCACACACCTTTCAGTGTACCAATGGTGTGGTGTAATGCTAGAGTGACACAGTGGTTAAAGGGCAAGAAATATCACATACCTTTCAGTATGCCAATGGTGTGGTGTGATTGCTAGAGTGACTCAGTGGTTAAAGGGCAAGAATGATTACATACCTTTCAGTGTACCAATGGTGTGGTGTGATGCTAGAGTGACACAGTGGTTAAAGGGTAAGAAATATCACATACCTTTCAGTGTACCAATGGTGTGGTGTGATGCTAGAGTGACACAGTGGTTAAAGGGTAAGAAATATCACATACCTTTCAGTGTACCAATGGTGTGGTGTGATGCTAGAGTGACACAGTGGTTAAAGGGTAAGAAATATCACATACCTTTCAGTGTACCAATGGTGTGGCGTAAACCACAAAACCAATAAAATAGCGTTATTTTTCTTTAACTAATATAACTGGATTTTCCTAAAAAATAAAGGTGGCATTCAGTATCCTAATCTAAAATCTGCTATAAGATGGAATGGATGGAATTTACCCCTTCCTATTACACCTTCTACATGGGGAGAATAATTGGAATCTGACAAAATGTCATGTTATGGTATGACCCATCTCTCCACCTCATCTAGGGATTACATCTATATTCCACAAGACGAAGAAGAAAAAACACCAGTTAATAAGACTGGAAGAATTTCACTATCTGGTACGTGATTTGAACTTACCTAAACACCTGACTGTGCTTCTAGGATAAGTAGTAGGATTTCAGTATTTAGAATTAGAAATGTATTACCTTATTTCACATCACCGATTCTAGAGTTAATGCTTGCAGCGATGTATATAGGAGTATACTGATGTCAAAATTGAATTTTGCTAATAATGCTGAAGACTGGCGCTTTTTTAAAGATGCTTCTAAAGTTAATTTAAAGGCCGTTTTATTACACAATGGCAATTAACACCCGTCTCTACCTGTAGCATACTGTGTAGCATCGAAGTAAATTTACAAAAACATGCATCGTTTTCTTGAATCCATTAAAAATAGAACAACAATTGGCATATTTGTTATTGTTATTGGTCGTCTATTAGGAATGCAGAGTAGATTCACAAATGGTCCCTGTTTTCTTCGTCTTTCGGACAGCCGTGGTACTGAACAGCACTACACAGTCAAGGAATGGCCAAAAGAGGAAGAATTCATTCCCGGGCAATATAAGCTTTCATTAACATGCATTACATTTGGGAGGACGAAAAACTTTGTGAAAGCTATTGACAAAACAGGTGAGGAGTTCAACAATCTGCACATAATGTTCCCTAGTTTGAGTGATGCTAAAGTAAAAGAGGGAATATTCGCTCCAACTCAGATTAAAAGAGATGAAGGGTGGCGGCATTGATTTTAGAGTTGTTAACTCCGAAGGAACTTGCAGTATAGGAAACTTTCAAAAGTGTTGTGAACGGGTTCCACGGCAACAAGAAGGCATAAACTAGTAAGTAACTATTGCAGAACCTCCTTCAAAATTAGAAGAATGTAGGATGCAGGATCTCTCTCGATGTTCACTTCCTGTAGTCTCATTTCGATTTCTTTCCTCAAAACTTGGGCGTAGTGACGGACAAGGGAAACGCTTTCATCAAAACATTTTGCAGAATGAACAGTATTACACAGGGAGGTGGGATGCATCCCTGATGAGTGATTACTGCTGGTTCTTACAAAGAGAGGGTACTATAACACATTCGAGACAAAGCATTTCACAGCAAATCCAGTATTCTACTAAGTCTTCTACTAACGAGGGAAACTCGCCAAGTGTAACAGCCCAGTTCCTCAGAAACTTCATTCAGTGAAAGAGAGCGAATATTTCTTCCGGCTTATATGTAGACACTGGACCGTTTCCAAGGAAATGACCTTGAAATTTTCAGACGTCCTTTATGTGTCTTTTAGTGCATAATGAGTCGAACTAACGTGGTGGCGCAGCGGCTATCTAATTTTGCGCCCTGTGTTCAAATCCCATTTAATTAATTTTGTTTCATTTATGTACTTATGTCCATTGACGATTACCACACGAAGGTTTCTTATCATGTTAGTGGATACAAGGGCGTTATGTTGTTTATAAAATTACAACTGGGTTTTACAAAATGTGTTGCACATTCATTACACCGCGTAGTACAGCTGACCCTATTTTTTCACGAAAATTTGCAACCCGCTAGGAATTAAATACCTCTTAGTCCTATCTTGCGCAACAACTTACAGCAATTTCATGTGTTGTTATCCCAATATAGACTTCCCCGCACAATGCAAAAACTGCACCAGAGGCAGTAAGTGAGGCTCAAGTCTAAATTTTTCTTCCTTTCTTAATCTGTTTACCCTCCAGGGACGTTTTTTACCTCGGACTCAGTGAGGAATCCCATCATTACCACTTCAAGGGCAGTGTCCTGGAGCGAGAGACTTTGGGTCGGCAAATAGAACTGGTGAGGAGGACCAGTACCTCGCCCAGGTGACCTCAGCTGCTATGCGGAACAGGAACCTTGTGGGGGCGGGGGATGGGAAGATTGGAAGGAAGCGGCCGTAGCCATAAATTAGGTGCCATCCCGACATTTGCCTGAAGGAGATGTGGGAAAGCACGGAAAACTACTTGGACGATGGCTGAGATGGGAATCGAACTCCCCTCTACTCAGTTGACCTCCCAAGGCTGATTGACCCCGTTCCAGCCATCGTACACCTTTTTAAATTTCGTGGCAGGAGCAGGAATCGAACCCGGGCCTCCGAGGGGTGGCAGCTAATCATGCTAACCACCACACCACAGTGACGGACCATCTCAAATACACTGTATCATTTTTTGTAGAGTGGAGTCTAATAACGTAGTAATTTTTCGAAATGTTACTGTACTGTATAAACCATAGCCACTCCTATAGCTATCGATAAAGAATTGCGCACCTGATTGGTCCATGAGGCAATTACCTTTTGATAGAAAAAGGGCGTTCGATGTATCATAGCAAACGTGATAGGTTAGGATCAATTACAGTCATGTAAATTTACCGCAATTTTGGATAGTCTCATCTAGAAATTGATAGAAACGTGTTTTTCACAGTGTTTTATAATCGATTGCACGCAAATGTTGTAAAGCAGGTGTGATAGCTAACGCCATGTAATTACTACCGTTAGAGCTTTCAGTAAAGGCCTAAAACCCGGCCTTAGGCTGTAACACGTCAGTAACTTGTCGAAGCGAGAACGTTCGCTCTGCTCGTGAATACGGAGTTATAACTATTTTCCCTTTACGCTGGACGTAGCTGCGCGGAATTGCGCATGGTAAATGTGCGTGGATGGGCTACCTCGAGCAGTGACGCTTCAAACCCTTTATAAGTCGGGCGTGTTCCTTTTCCTTTCATTTCGTACTCGTCTAGGCATTCTTTACGAAGACTTGATTTTTCTGAATTTTGAGATATTTTTCTAAAGAAGTTATTGTAAGTATTGCCTCGTAAGCACTGACTGTGGACAAATGCATTGTGAATACCACCTGAAACATTATGCTGGACTCATTCAACGAAGTAATATGTACATACTCTATGCGTAGGGAATGGTTGCAACTACCTGGGCTTATGATAGTCATTCATTAGCAGACTGTGGTGTTTACAGCAAGGTAAACCTGTCTGCACATTCAAGTTCAGAACTTGTAACATACAAGATGAGCTTCGAAGCAATAGTCTAGATTATTCCATTAATACAGAGTTACGAAACCTATTGTTCGTCTCGTGGAGTAGCTGCATGGTACTAATCACAGTCAGCACTTGATGTGTTGCAGGGATTGAGATTTTCAATCTTATTTTTATATTATACACTTAAAGGCATTAGCAATTAAAGTTTAACTTCCTTAAGTGCGATTAGCTTGTAACGTGATCATTTCAAACAATCTCCCCCGTTCGGGATGCCCCAGTGACGTCTCGAAATAACGAAGAAGCTGTTCAAAATGCAATAGCGCATAACCCGCATACGGGCCATTGGAAATGACATGAACACCAGTCATGTACTGTATCGGTACTACGCGTATTACATCTCCATACATTCCACCCCTACCATCCTGAATAGAGGTGGGCTAGATTCCAACCTCAGGCATCGTCAAAGTGTTCTTTCATGGTCTCCCATTTCTCCTGCTGGCAAATGCAGCGATGGTACCTAACTCAAGATCACGGCCTCTTCCTTCCCACTTCCTTCTCTATCACTCCCGACCTTCCCATTCCTCCCCACGCGGTCCCTGTTCAGCTTAGCGTGTGAGGCCGCCTGGGGGTAGTACTGGTCCTCCTTCCCAGTTGTATCCCTCGACCAAAAGTATCACGCTCCCGGACTCTGATATTGAGGTGGAAGGGGTGGGTTCCCTCGCTGAATCCGAGGAAAAAAACCAATCCTCCAGGGTAAACAGATTCAGGAAAAAGGAAGGAAAGAATGAAGACTATAATCTGCGGGTTGCATAAAACTGAGTTAATGGGGACAGCTGTACCACACGCTATATAGCTTATATATGTGCGTGTGTTATTTTTCATGGATTACAATGTTTTGTAAGTTCACTCTTATAGTGTGTCTGGACTGAGAAACCTAATTCACCGTTGCATAAGATATTCAGTGAGTAAATATTAAAGAAGAATAATTAAATTGAGACGGCACCCTGGTGTAGGGGTAGTGTGCCTGCCTCTTACCCGGAGGCCCCGCGTTCGATTGCCGGCCAGGTCAGGGATTTTTTCCTGGATCTGATGGCTGGTTCGATGTCGACACAGCCTACGTGATTAGAATGCTCTGACTGTAATATAGCGGCCCCGGCCTAGAAAGCAAAGAATAACGACCGAGAGGATTCATCGATTCATCGTGCTGACCAAACGACACCTCGTAATTTGCAGGCCTTCCGGCTGAGCTGCTGTCGCTTGGTAGGCCAAGGATCTTTTGGGCTATGGTACCATGGGGTTGCTTGTTAATTAAATTTAAGTGATCCCAGTGCAAGTACACGCAGGAACCTCCGCCTTGTAGCCTAACCTACCAGTAAGTGAATATCTGAGTATACTATGCCAGCCAAAGTGACAGACATAAGCAGACAGAAGGCACGTGGATCAGCTTGAATACTTGGAGAAGGAGGAGTATTAATTGGAATAATACAAAACAATGGATACATAGACAAATTGCTTTGTGATTCAAGAACAAATGGCGAAAGTTACATTCCTTTGGATCTTATCTATAAACTGCGAAATTAACTGTGGAATGTGTGTTTTAGTTACAACCAATATTTAACAAAAATAATCGTATAAGTGTTACTTTACCGTATTTTTGGACCTGTCCATAGAAAAAATTCATTGCCGGAGATATATTGAGGTTTAACGATTGATGGACAACCTGTGTCACTCACCGAGTGGAGTTACAGCATTAAACAGTTGCCATGTTACATTCCACATATTCAGATGCCTGCTCATCCGTCAACTACTCGTTCTTAGTCTGTCAGAAGGCCTATCAGTCAATCACTCAGACATTTCGTCATATACTATTCATCCTGAACCTTCATTGCCTCCCATGCTCCATTAATCAGCTCACGTGTTATCAACTATGGAGAAGGCTTCCGCTCCATCTGTGCTTTTCATTCGATAATATTACATATATGTGTTGATATTTCTCTAGAAACTAAGCTCCTATAATCGTTAGTTACGAATTACCACTTATATACGAAATTCACTGACATTTGAGATTCTCGTTTAACCTCTTTCACGAAAACTTCTTCTCCTCGACAGATGTAACCAGATGGTAAAGGAACTTTCCACGTTCACTCACGTGTACAATGTCTGACTCATGCACGTAGATTTCAATAGTGATTTTTCCTTCAATAAGGTTTCTACATTTAACTAATCTAACCTTCCTTTTACTCAATCCGTATGCCCTCTCTCGCTGACTGGCTTGAAGTACATTTTGGATGACCAAAAATGAACCAATGAACGATGTTAAATTCGGTGTGAAATGAGAAGGGAGTTAGAAAGAGTCCCATTTTAATGAAATTTGCTACAATGGGAGTGAGCAAGGAGAGCTTAGCTAGCTCAATGTAACATGGTTAGAAACACGACTTTAAAGAGGGAGGGTACAGTATCATTCACAATTGCAACAGATGCAATGCTATTTGTCAATAATTTCTTCTGAAGTAGAAGTTGAGATGTCTTAAGTTTCCTTCACCATCCAACAATGATATATTACTACAAGGGCTAAAATAAATGTCGAAGAACTGCATCTCGTTGGGGAAAACCTATGAAGAAAGGGGTTACTAGACGATAAAACCAGGTGAGGAGGTTAAACATTCGTATCACTAACCCTCCGCTCAACTTTTCCTTTTTCCTGTTGTGGTGGTTGAGGTGGAAGTAACGTGTCACACGTGTAGCTAGAAGCATGCACGAAGGGGAAGGAGGTTGAGACGGGCGATCCTCAAAGACTCGAGAATTTTCTTTTGCAAGTGGCTTAACATCGCACAAACCTATAAAAAGTGGTTTCGGTGGCGCTAACATAAGACAAGTTTGGAATTCGGAACGTAGCGACCATGGACTTACTAAAGTACAGCCCCAGCATTTTCTTGGGTGAAAATAGGAAACCACGGAAAAAATCCTTAGGGCTGCGGATGGTGGTAGTCGAACCCACCATCTCCCGAATACAAGACAACATCTGCAAGACTCCACCAATGTAGCTAACTTTTATCGATATATCTGAGATAACATACCAGCATTTCCCCGTAGAGTATGAGTGGCCATGCACATTGGCCAAAAATCGAGGTATTCGTGCTTGTATGATTTCTGTTACAACATTTCTAGGTACAATTTATCAGCTTGGTGGCTTTCTACTATAGTTCTGTATTTAATCCTCGCTTTGTGGTCTAATTATCTCATGAGCTGTCTCTTACAGCGAATAATTGTAGTAATGTACAAACTGTATACACTTATATTCGTACATACACATATACTATACGTAATCACAAAAAAGTACCTCTACATTTTTATTGTATAGTATAAGGTTTTGTCTATCAGAAATCAGTCTGAAGGCCTTTCTAATAAAATTCATTAAACTTTAATATATCTTGCCTCTCGTTAATGAATAAGATTTATTCAGCCAATACTGCTTCCGTTTCTGTACGGCAACGTCCACCTACAAGCAGTTTAATTAATATAGGGTAATTCTACTTGGTCGGCCTCTCACCGCTGGATACCGTGGTTCAAATCCCGGTCACTCCATGTGAGATTTGTGCTGGACAAAGCGGAGGCGGGACAGGTTTTTCTACGGGTACTCCGGTTTTCCCTGCCATCTTTCATTCCAGCAACACTCTCCATTATCATTTCATAGCATCTATCAGTCATTAATAAATCACTTTGGGAGTGGCGACCCCATCGTACTAATAGCCTATATATGTTCCATTCATTACATCCCTGACCCGGTCACAAACTGGAAAACAGGTTGTAGGTTTTCATTTTCAATTCCACTTGGTACCAAGATAAAATTTACTACTTTCTTTCAGTTTACTGGTAATGTAGTTTTCACCCGGATTATAAAACTTCAAGATACGCAAAATAAGGCAGTGACGTTGCAGTACGATATTTTATTAAATCATTCTCCTGGCAAATTTTTAAATTAGCCTAGGCCTACACCTACAAAATCCTGTATTATGTTCTGTGTGCAACCTTGGCGATTACCAACACTGATCGTTGTTGGATATAAAGAGTATGACATTACACTTTGATCTCCGGAGGTCCACAAACACTTGTCTATTAATGAAAGGACTAATATATAGGCGTTGTTATAGTACATACAAATACTTCAACAATGTCTTATGCATTTTCTATTGGGTTCCCATTTTTAGGTTAATCCCGTCATTAAATATTTCGGAGTAACTACACCACCCATCTACTACTGTATTCAACTGGTCGAACTTGGGTTAATGGGAAGACATAGAACGTTCGCAAAAGATCTAAGCAGCTTTTCAATGAGCTCTTCCAATTTTAATACACGACACGCTGTAAGTTCTTAGCTCACATTTTTTTTTTAAATCGGATAAATAAAATATTCCTATCCTATTAAATCTCGACTACTCTTGCAGAGCTTTTCAATGACACAGATGTTACCTGATTAATTCTGTGATTATGTCATTTGCAAGGCTAGAATAAGGATTTGAAAACATGTCTCTCCATACAAGGACGGTGATACCGTATTTAATAATCGGTGACGGAGTGGTATTGTGTAACTGGTGAGGCAAGAGTTCCGCCTCTGTGGTGTAGTGGTTAGTATGATTAGCTGCCACCCTGGAGGTCCGGGTTCGATTCCCGGCTCTGCCACGAAATTTGAAAAGTGGTACGAGGGCTGAAAAGGGGTCCACTCAGCCTCGGGAGGACAACTGAGTAGAGGTGTGTTCGATTCCCACCTCAGCCAATCTGGAAGTGGTTTTCCGTGGTTTCCCACTTCTCCTCCAGGATAATGCCGGGATGGTACATAACTTAAGGCCACGACCGCTTCCTTCCCTCTTCCTAGTCTATCCCTTCCTATCTTCCCATCACTCGCATGGCCCCTGTTCAGCATAGCAGGTGCGGCCGCCTGGGCGAGGTACTGTTCATCCTCCCCAGTTGTATCCCCCGACCCAGAGTCTGAAGCTCCAGGACAATGCCCTTGAGGCAGTAGAGGTGGGATCTCTCGTCTAGTCCGAGGGAAAATCCGACCCTGGAGGGTAAGCAGATAAAGAAGAAGAAGAAGGAGTGGTAAGAGAAAATTTTACGTTCTGCAGTACTCAGTACAAATTCAATATAGACATGAGGAGGTTGGGGTAGTGATGAGGGAATCCAATGTTCAGGGTACTGCTGTGGTGATTAAACTAAATTTAAGCTATTAAAAGTGGATGATGCAGCCATCAGTTCTAACAGCCGACAATGGACATAGCCAATAGACGACAGTATTGAAAATTTGGTGAACTGCAAGTGAAGATCAGCATTAAAGGAAATAAAGTCATTAGTGAACATAAAAAAAAAAGAATTTCATATAAATCTTTCATGAGACTTATACTAATATATGGCAGTGTGAGTTGACCCTTTAAAAAACAGCACACAAGTAGGCTTACGCTAGCGAATTTTGAAAAGGGGAATAATGAGATAAAAGGCCAGTTAAGGCGATTTGTTTATGAAGAGCAGATAAAGCCACGAATTACATTATTTCTTCAAGGAACAAGTTGTTGCGCATTTTACCCAATTTGGAAAACTAATATAGGTAGGATTTTCCTTAAAATGCACCACCACATAGTTAAAGATTGACACTCCGGCAGCGGGGAGTTCATAGGCGAATAGGAACAAGGAAGTCATGAACTAACGTAGGTCGGGTCCGGCCCGGCGGTGTAGGGGGCAACGCGTCCGCCTGTCAACCAGCGGCCCCTAGTTCGATTCCGGCCGGGTCAGGGGTTTTTAATTGTAAATGATTAATATCCCTGGGGACTGGGTGTTTGTGTCGTCCTTAACGTTCCTTTCCTCACACTCAACACTCTACACTTCCGCTATTACGCTTGCACTCAGCTTCCTCTCAAGTGGTGAAATTAGTGGCAAAAGAACTGTAAAGGTCGACGCCACGAACAAATACAATTTTTGAAAATCAAAGTTTAAACGTGGGTCGACCCTGTGGAGGTAAATATGAAACACAAGAATATTCGGAAGTGAAGAAGAATAATGAGGATCGAGACATCAAGAAGAAGAGGTATCATTGTAGAATGTAATACCAGAGGAAGCATCAAAAGACGAAGACATAACAGTGAAACAACACTTTAAATTCAAAACGCCGACAACGTACGGTCAAGTAATATATGGTTAGTGTACCCCGCGTTATGGAGTTGAAGCTTGAACAATATAGGAAACCACTATTTTATAGGCTTCAGAACAATAACGTCATAGGACAACGCTCAGAATCTCTTGAATTCGACACGGTGTCAAACGAACCAAGTGCTCGACAGAGCAAACTGCCAAAGAGAGTTGCTGACCTCCATGAACTGCATGAAAATTACATATCTGAGTCATGCTGAAAAATTCCAAATATTACAGCTTATTCCGAAAGAGAGAATTGGAGGGCACTGATAAGTGGGCACAAGTACAACTTCGTGCTAGAAGAACACGAAATGTAGTCTGTTCTGAAGAATGTGGAACAACTCCATCGTGTTGTTCGAATTATATCGGACCGGGCGAGTTGGCCGTGCGCGTAGAGGCGCGCGGCTGTGAGCTTGCATCCGGGAGATAGTAGGTTCGAATCCCACTATCGGCAGCCCTGAAGATGGTTTTCCGTGGTTTCCCATTTTCACACCAGGCAAATGCTGGGGCTGTAGCTTAATTAAGGCCACGGCCGCTTCCTTCCAACTGCTAGGCCTTTCCTATCCCATCGTCGCCATAAGACCTATCTGTGTCGGTGCGACGTTAAGCCCCTAGCAAAAAAAGAGAATTATATCGGTAACATACGGAAGGCTGGACGCATGGAAGAATAAGAGGCAGAAAGAGAAGGAAATTTAAGTCAAGATAAGAGTTTATTTCCTTCATTAATTTCGGAAGGAAATCAGCAGACACATCACACTGACAGTCTGAATTACGACGATCAAATTGACTTAGCTGACAAACAATGGAGATTTACGCATTTTTTTCATTTTTCTCCGAAGCTAGAATGAATAGTAAACGATATCTATCGGAATGTACGTTATAAAAGTATTGTAGCAGAAAAAATGTTATAGCTCTACCTAACAAGCAATAGGAGACGTGACCACCAAGGAATCTGATTGCCCAATTAGAGCGAGAAGATGAGCGGTAACTACCTGAGAAGTAAATCACTGGGTCTCACCACAGGTACCCGCACGGCTAGATACGAAGATAAACACGGCCACCTGATAAAGGTTCAGTGTCCGCAGAACAATGGCCTACTGCCAAGGTAAACGACTTTTTGTTACTCTTTACGCTTCTCGGAGATGTTATATTTGATTGAGTGCCACAAGAGTTCACGTATCGGGGCCAAAACAAATGTCTAACGGATGCTTATGAGGTACAGGGCCAATACATATTGTTAAAATTGAGAGGCATGCACATTTTTATTTTTTATTTTTTACTTGAAGTTCAAAAATGTATTCCTGTCAGTGCAGAGAAATAGAGTTACACTGATTCACAAAAATTTCAATTAGGAGGAATGTCCAGCCATTTGTCTGAGTGGTCAATGCAGTAGTTTTCGGATCAAAGGGCCCCGAGTTCGATTCCGAACAGGACGGAGATTTAATCATAATGGTTAATTTCCATGGCTAGGGGACTGGGCCCCTATTCTTCCCGCAACATCCCTGTAATTCACACACATGCACACACACACGCACATAACCATCCTCAACCACAGTAACATGTAGTTTCCCATACACGGTAGACCCTCTGTCTTACAACGGACTGAGCCGGGCTGAGTGGCTCAGACGGTTAAGGCGCTGGCCTTCTAACCCCAAATTGGCAGGTTCGATCCTGGCTCAGACCGGTGGTATTTGAAGGTGCTCAAATACGACAGCCTCGTGTCGGTAGATTTACTGGCACGTAAAAGAACTCCTGCGGGACTAAATTCCGGCACCTCGGCGTCTCCGAAGACCGTAAAAGTAGTTAGTGGGACGTGAAGCAAATAACATTATTACAGAGGACTGCACCAGGCTAGCAATATCAATCAATCAATCAATCAATCAATCAATCAATCAATCAATCAATCAATCAATCAATCAATCAATCAATCAATCAACCATTCACTACTGATCTGCATTTAGGGCAGTCGCCCAGGTGGCAGAACCCTATCGTCGTTTTCCTAGACTTTTCTTAAATGATCGCATAGAAATTGGAAAATTATTGAACATTTCCCTTGGTAGGTTATTCCAATTCCTAACTCCCCTTCCTATAGACGAATATTTGCCCCAATTTGTCCTCTTGGATTCCAACTGTATCTTCATATTGTGATCTTTCCTACATTTAAAGACACCAATCCAACTTATTCGTCTACTGATGTCCTCCCACGCCATCTCTTCACTGACAGCTCGGAACATACCACTTAATCGAGCAGCTCGTCTCCTTTCTACCAAGTCTTCCCAGCCCAACCTTTGCAACATTTTTATAACGCTACTCTTTTGTCGGAAATCAACCAGAACAAATCGAGCTGCTTTTTTTGGATTTTTCCAATTCTTGAATCAAGTAATCCTGGTGAGGGTCCCATACACTGGAACCATACTCTAGTTTGGGTCGTGCCAGAGGCTATGTGCCCTCTCCTTTATATCCTTACTACAACCCCTAAATACCCCCATAACCATGTGCAGAGATCTGTACCCTCTATTAACAATCATATTTATGTGATTACCCCAACGAAGGTCTTTTCTTATATTAACACCTAGGTACATACAGTGATCCCCAAAATGAACTTTCACCCCATCAACACAGTAATTAAAACCGAGAGGACTTTTCCTATTTGTGAAACTCACAACCTGACTTTTAACCCCGTTTATCATCATACCATTGCCCACCGTCCATCTCACAACACTATCGAGGTCACCCTGCAGCCGCTCACATTCTTGAACTTATTTATTACTCTGTACGAAATAACATCATCTGCAAACAGTCCTATCTCTGATTCAATTTCTTTACACATATCATTGATATATATAAGAAAATATAAAGGTCCAATAACACTGCCTTGAGTAATTCCCCTCTTAATTTTTACAGGGTCAGATAAAGCTTCGCCTACTTTAATTCTCTGAGTTCTATTTTCTAGAAATTCAGCCACCCATTCAGTCACTCTTTTTTCCAGTCCAATAGCACTCATTTTTCCCAGTAGTCTTCCATTATCTACCCTATCAAATGCCGTAGATAGATCAATCGCAATACATACCATTTGGCCTACTGAATCCGGGATATCTACTATATCTTGCTGAAATCCTACAAGCTGAGCTTCAGTGGAATAACCTTTCCTAAACCCGAACTGCCTTTTGTCAAACCGGTTATTAATTTCGCAAATATGTCTAATATAATGAGAAAGAATGCTTTCCCAAAGCTTACATGCAATGCATGTCAAACTGACTAGCCTGTAATTTTCAGCTTTATGTCTATCACCCTTTCCTTTATACACAGCGGCTACTATAGCAACTCTCCATTCATTTCGTACACCTCCTTCAACCAAACAATAATCAAATAAGTATTTCAGATATGGTACTATATCCCAACACATTGCCTTTAGTATATCCCCAGAAATCTTATAAATTCCAGCTACTTTTCTAGTTTTCAAATTTTGTATCTTACTGTAAATGTCATTGTTATCATAGGTAAATTTAAATACACTGACTGACAGAGCAAATGCAACACCAAGGAGGAGTGGTTCGAAACGGATGAAAGTTGGGGAAAAAACAGAGTCGGCACGGAAGAATAATTGATGTTTATTTCAAACCGATATGTAGGTTACACAATGCGCACGGCATCGACTCAGTAGGATGTAGGACCACCGCGAGCGGCGATGCACGCAGAAACACGTCGAGGTACAGAGTCAATAAGAGTGCGGATGGTGTCCTGAGGGATGGTTCTCCATTCTCTGTCAACCATTTGCCACAGTTGGTCGTCCGTACGAGGCTGGGGCAGAGTTTGCAAACGGCGTCCAATGAGATCCCGCACGTGTTCGATTGGTGAGAGATCCGGAGAGTACGCTGGCCACGGAAGCATCTGTACACCTCGTAGATCCTGTTGGGAGATGCGAGCAGTGTGTGGGCGGGCATTATCCTGCTGAAGCAGAGCATTGGGCAGCCCCTGAAGGTACGGGAGTGCCACCGGCCGCAGCACATGCTGCACGTAGCGGTGGGCATTTAACGTGCCTTGAATACGCACTAGAGGTGACGTGGAATCTACGCAATAGCGCCCCAAACCATGATGCCGCGTTGTCTAGCGGTAGGGCGCTCCACAGTTACTGCCGGATTTGACCTTTCTCCACGCCGACGCCACACTCGTCTGCGGTGACTATCACTGACAGAACAGAAGCGTGACTCATCGGAGAACACGACGTTCCGCCATTCCCTCATCCAAGTCGCTCTAGCCCGGCACCATGCCAGGCGTGCACGTCTATGCTGTGGAGTCAATGGTAGTCTTCTGAGCGGACGCCGGGAGTGCAGGCCTCCTTCAACCAATCGACGGGAAATTGTTCTGGTCGATATTGGAACAGCCAGGGTGTCTTGCACATGCTGAAGAATGGCGGTTGACGTGGCGTGCGGGGCTGCCACCGCTTGGCGGCGGATGCGCCGATCCTCGCGTGCCGACGTCACTCGGGCTGCGCCTGGACCCCTCGCACGTGCCACATGTCCCTGCGCCAACCATCTTCGCCACAGGCGCTGCACCGTGGACACATCCCTATGGGTATCGGCTGCGATTTGACGAAGCGACCAACCTGCCCTTCTCAGCCCGATCACCATACCCCTCGTAAAGTCGTCTGTCTGCTGGAAATGCCTCCGTTGACGGCGGCCTGGCATTCTTAGCTATACACGTGTCCTGTGGCACACGACAACACGTTCTACAATGACTGTCGGCTGAGAAATCACGGTACGAAGTGGGCCATTCGCCAACGCCGTGTCCCATTTATCGTTAGCTACGTGCGCAGCACAGCGGCGCATTTCACATCATGAGCATACCTCAGTGACGTCAGTCTACCCTGCAATTGGCATAAAGTTCAGACCATTCCTTCTTGGTGTTGCATTTGCTCTGTCAGTCAGTGTACTTCTTTAGTATTACTCACATCCCCTATCTGAACATTATCATTGTAACCAACAATCCTTACATACTGCTGACTGAATACTTCTGCCTTTTGAAGATCCTCGCATACACACTCCCTTTGTTCATTAATGATTCCTGGAATGTCCTTTGAAACTGTACCTATAAATACCCTTCCATTTTTCACTACAATTTGTATGACCACAAATTATGCTTACCATCATGTTGTCCTTAGCTGACTTCTTTCCTAGATTCAATTTCCTAGTAAGTTCCTTCAATTTCTCCTTACTTCCATAACAACTTCTAACTCTGTTTCGTTCCAACCTGCACCTCCTTCTTAGTCTCTTTACATCTCTGTTATAATATAGTGGATCTTTACCATTCCTTACCACCATTAAAAGTACAAACCTATTTTCACATTCCTCAACAATTGCTTTAAACCCATCCCAGAGTCTGCTTACATTTTTACTTACCATTTTCCAGCGATCATATTTACTTTTTTTAAACTCCCTCATGCCTGTTTATTTCAGCCATATGGTACTGCCTAATAGTCCTAATTTTAATACCTTCCTTTCTTTCACATTCATTTTTAACTACGACAAACACAGTTTCGTGATCACTAATACCATCTATTACTTCTGTTTCTCTATAGAGCTCATCTGGTTTTATCAGCACAACATCCAAAATATTCTTCCCTCTAGTTGGTTCCATCACTTTCTGAAACAGGTGCCCTTCCCATATTAACTTATTTGCTATTTGTTTTTCATGGTTCCTGTCGTTCGCATTACCTTCCCAATTGACATTTGGTAAATTGAGATCACCCGCTACAATCACGTTCCTTTCCTTATCGTTTCCCACACAGCTGATTATCTTATCAAATAATTTTGAATCAGCGTCAGCGCTACCCTTTCCTGGTCTGTACACTCCAAAGACATCAAGTTGCCTATTATCTTTAGAGGTGAGCCTTACACCCAGAATTTCATGTTTTCCATCCTAAATATTTTCGTAGCTTACAAATTCTTCTTTCACCAGAATGAATACTCCCCCTCCTACCAATCTTATCCTATCTCTACTATACACACTCCAGTTCCGTGAGAATATTTCTGCGTCCATTATATCACTTCTCAGCCATGATTCAACTCCTATTACAATATCTGGTAAGTATATATCTATTAAATTATTTAATTCGATTCCTTTGTTTACAATGCTTCCACCATTGAGCAAAATACCGTTAGTGCCACAAAACAGAAACAGAAATATAATGCCACTCACACTGAACTGCTTGCGATAAGATCTAATTCAGAAGTGAAAGGTTTGGCAACTCCAAGCAAGACGAGCTGGCCCGAAGATTTATCTCCATGGCAACCGCAGTCGCCATATATTTCAGGAGGAATGGATACACTTACTCACCCATCAGAAAGAATGTTACCGCTATTTGACAAGTGCATTTTTACGTTTAGAGACATTCTTTTATGCTAGTTGCTTTACGTCTCACCGACACAGATAGGTCTTATTGCGACGACGGGACAAGAAAGGCCTAGGAATGGAAGGAAGCGGCCTCGGCCTTAATTAAGGTACAGCCCCAGCATTTTCCTGGTGTGACAATGGGGAACCACGGAAAACCATCTTCAGGGCTGTGGACAGTGGGGTTCGAACCCACTATGTCTTGGATGCGAGTTCACAGCTGCGCGCTCCTAACCTCACGGCCAAGCTCACGGACTCATTCATCACATCCCTGACCCAGTCAAAGACTGGAAAACTGGTTGTAAGTTTTCATTTGTCATTATGATGGGAATCCGAGAGATAACTTGAAGTTCTTTTCTAGTATTTCCTCGAACTGCACGAGCAAAACACTGGAGGAAAGTGCATTCAGGAGAGCCAATGTGAACGTAGCTTCCCACTTGGAGATAAACTTTACATACTCGCTATAACAGCGGTCGTATATTTATACTGAACAGTAACAGTTGACGAGAAGGTGATACTAAAGGGAGCAAATAAGTAGGGGAGAGGGATAATCCGATTAACATACACTGAGTAGCCAAAAGTCACAGAAGTCCCAGTACAAAATGTGCCGTGTATCTCCCTGAGCCTTGCGACTAGCTGCACCGTAGCTGATCAATCTGTCACAAACACCAGTGTCATGAAGATAGCAACACATCGCGAGTTAATCGACTTTGACCGTGGTATGATCATCGGTGCACGGTGCAAGGGTCATAGCATTGCGGGGATTACATGAAAATTTGGTTTACCGAGGTCAACAGTGTCGAGGGTGGATCTTCAATATCGTAGATAGAATGTTAACACCATACTGGGCGCTCGACGGAATATTGTGAGTCAGATCACCGCTCAGTTGAACGTTGGGAGTCATGAATCCATTTTACTAGGACTCTAAGGAGGAAACCGCACCGCATAGGCGAGACCAGCCGACACCTGACACCTCGACACAGAGCTCAACGACATGAATGAGCCCGCGAACATCGGCAATGTACCCTGGAAGAGTGGCGACATGTGGTATGGTTCGATGAATCTTAGACCCAGTTGTACCGTGCTGATGGGCGCTTGAGAGTGTGGCCTGTGCCCCATGAAGCTACGGATCCTGCGTGTCAACAAGTTATGATTAAAATCTCCGACCTGGTCGGGAATCGAACTCGGGGTCTTTCGATCCGGAAACTACTGTATTGACCACTCGGGCAAGGGCGGCGTTCTGTGCACGTTATGTGGACATTGTTTCAGGTCTCCTACATCCCTTTCTGGCCCTAGAGTACCCTGATGGAGATGCCATTTTCAACAGGACAATGCGCCACGTCACCGCTCTGTGGTGGCACGCAGGTGGTTGTAGGAGCACTCCAGTAAATATACGACCATGAGTTGGCTCTTCCGATCACCCTATCTTAATCCAATCGAGCATTTATGCGATGCTATCGATGCTTGTGTTCGCCCCATGAACCCCGCACCAACTACACAAGACCATGTGGGTCCAGATCCCTCCAAAACGATTCCAGCAATTTATAGAATCGATGCCTCGCCGTATAGCTGCCGTTTGTGAGGGCTATTGGAGGAGCAACTCGTTATTAACATGACATTCAGGGTCTTCCCATAGCATTGGCCACTCAGTGTAATACACAGGTTTCAGAATTCAAAGAGAGTGAGAAGCTAATCGACAACAGGCACTCACTAATTACAATTACAGTTATTTACTGATCATTCTATTGGCAGACTACAAACTTAAATGTAATTATCCAAGAAACGGTATGGTTATTAGTATCATGAGCTATATACCTGATAAGGAATGGGGTCTGTACAGCTGAAAATATGATTTCTATTCAAAAAATCTTACTTGCCAGCGTTGACCGGTCATAGGGGAACTAGGAGTGTTACTCTCCTGACTTTGCATAATTGTCTTCCCTTACAAAAATATAACCTCAGCATACCTCAGCTTGTGTGCTCAACATCGTCCCTGAAGGGACCTGTGGCACTCTCAGTTTAATTGTGAACAGTTGCCACCGTTAATTATATCGTCGCTGCGAGAGCAATAATGCACTTCCTGTTCATTGTTTCCTTAAGACTGGTCACGTCTCCCAGCCATATAGAGATACGTAGTCCATCAGGTTTTTCTACCTGAGAATTTATATATCTCTCTTCCATTAGTGTGTGTGAGATAACGTCACCCGGTCCGAAGAAATAAAACATGGTTGATCGCGGGAGCAAACTTTGCGGGTAAATATTAGGTGACCTGTATCAGTTCAATCGTTGTTGAAAACGGACACGAAATAATATGATAATTGGGATGTTGAGGTGTCGATATATATATCTGAATAAATGCGTGTGTCAGCCTGTAAGCATGACCGACGTCCAGGTTAAGGAAACCGCGATAAACAGCACAGTGTGTAAAGGCATAAACGAGGCCGCTGGCTTGGAGATGTTGCCGGAGGAATTCTACAACTACAACTAAGGTCTGTTCCTTGGATTTCTATAAAGTGTGGTTAGTATGTACTAATTTTTCTCCTTAATGTTTCATATGGCCAGTGTCGCCATCAGTGTGCGTGTGTTAGTTTGTAAGAGAGTGTCATACGAAATGCTTAATCCACGTATGGAAATGTTTGTGCGTATTTCTATGTGTAACTCCTGTTAGATTCCCATGTCAAACAAGATTGTTTAGAGTTCAGTTTTGTAAATTTAACAGTAACGGTAAATTTCTGCACATTATTTGCGCTAGCTAAATTGTGAATAATAATTATAATAATGTTAGGAATCATCGCCAGATAATTACTACGCGACTTAAAAAAGTATAAAGTTGAGGAATTAAAACTGGAATTCTGTGTTCCTTTTCTTTTTGTTATGGAACAGCGTGTGTTGGAAAGAAGTGTCTATGTCATTTTCTTGAGGTTATGTATTATATATTTTGTCAGCGTAAAATTTGTGTTGGACGATTTTGGGAAACACGGGACCACTTGTATCTAACGTGCTCTGATATATTTTGGGAATGTTGGAACGCCTTCTAGGCATATGATGATGATGAGGATGATGATGATGAGGAGGAGGAGGAGGAGGAAGTTTTGATTCAGTTTGTACTAGGAAATGCCCCTATAATAATTATGATGCATGAAATTATGGGAAAGGTTTTACGAACAATGCCCCTGTGACGTGAAGTACTTACGTCACACAGAACCAATTTACGAGTGAAGGAAAGCCCACACGAATTATATGCATTATGTACTTGTTTATCATCAAGTGATGCCATTGCCTAAATGATTATGATTATGTTGATTATGATTGTTATTTAAAGGTGTCTAACATCTAGGTCACCATCCCAATAATGATTATAAGTGAGCCCGTAGGTCTGTGTCAAGTTGTTAGTGTCAATCCAAAAACTTTTATTAAAGAGCTTAAGAAGTAATGTGTTAATCGACCTGAAGTAATTAAATAGCGTATCCATCGTAGGGAATCGTGTAGTTTGCAACTAGCACCGTCTACTAATTTACTAAATGTAACCATGCCCTCTTGACCTTTCTTCAAATGAAGTATTTATTATGTACCGGGAAGTACACCTTAACTCCTCACATTCAAAAGAAGCGCCTTAAAGAACGCTATCTATTAAAAAACGTGAAATTGCTACTGCATGAATTTGGGACATTAATCAGAAGATGCCACTACTGAATATTTGATAAGTTTGTCATTTCTACGTTTCCTAAACTGACTGGATTTAATTGCTTTGTGTTTGTTTACTTCAAGAAGTTTAAACATTCCTCCATAGATGTCATTACAAAAACTGAGGTCATGCACTCTGGTGTAAGACGGATAAATTAGTGATTTAAAGACGTTTATTGTTCTCATGTTTCCCAACTAAATTAATGTTCATTTATTTCGTATTTCAAGGTTTGCAGCACTTCTTTCTCATTCCGCAAGTTTTTGAATCTGGCCAATAAGGAATTTTCTGTAATTATTTTTCAGCCTATCACAGGCTTCTTGTTGGTTTTTGGGTGTAACATTTGATTCTGCCAATAAAATTGAGAGGGTGTGTCCGGACTAGTCCAGAACGCTCTAGAACCGTCCCCTTGCGTACATAAGCTGCGGCTTTTCTGGGTACCTTGTCCTTGGATGGCCGCATTTCTGAGAGTGTGTGTTTTAAGACAGGAGGCGGGACGCCTCCTTCTTCGCCAGGCAGTCAATCATTTAAGGTAAGGTCCATCAGTCTTATTTTTCTGTAGCTACCTCCGCAGACTTACACGAGGGGAAGTTTCAAATTTCTAATTATGTAACCTCCTGTTTTCTAAAATGTAAACCTTCTTTCGGCTAATGTAAAATTTCACAAATTCTTCGGGGATAGAGAGTGCGTTACCCTCTTGAGTTCCCCTTCAATTTAATTTGACTATGATTTCGTAACATTTTTCTTTTGTGTAAAGTGTTAGATTAATCTCCATTCTAGTCACCCCTGCGTTCGATTAGCCTCTGCATCATCGGGCCGAGAGCCCAATTAGTGTTTTCAATTTTCTAGGAGTGCAAGTGTACGCCTCCATTCATTTTTCGATCGGGCCAGTAATTTAACCCGTTCTTCTTTCCACGAAGGCCCAGTAGTTTGGGTAATTGATACCCCTGTGTAAAAATCTTAAATTTTAAATTGTGCCTAGAGAGGCCAGAGATTGTAAGGTTTTGTGTAATCTTGCCTCAAGCGGACTGTAAGAAATTAGTTAAAGTGAGAGACCATGTAAGCTCTTTTCTGTGATTTCTAAATTAAATTGTAATATTGAGGGGTGCCTCTAGAAAGCTGTAAATTTGTTGGAGCAAAGTGCTCTTGTTTTGGGAGAATTCTCCTTGTCTATGTAAACACTAATTTGCGATATTGTAAAGTGGAAATTAGGGGCTTGAAACCCAAACCTGTTTAATTCTCTAATCCTGGCTTTTTCAATTCTTGTTTCAAGATTGCTATTTGTACCTCTCACTTTATTATTTCACCAAGTGAAAAGTTGTTAAGTTTGTTTTTCTTCAAAAGAAATATAACCTATGTTAAGGTTTTAATTTAATTTTGATATCGTAGATAGACCCATTCCACCCGGCACCTTCTTTCACCTCTTTCTGCGATCCACAAAAACACGGTAACATATTATAGTTAAAATTTATTTTAAGTCTGATTTTTAGGGCTCGGAAGTTGAGGAAAACCCCTTTAAATCCTTTTCTTAGTTTAAAACCATTTGAGTTAAAAACAAAGCTAAGGCGAGGTTTTAACCTTCCCCACTCCTCCCTAATTGCATCCTTGAAAATGTCACCAGGGAGAATGACTGAAAATGGAACTCAGAAAGGGGTAAAATATGTTACGGGAAGAATGCCCTCGTGTTGGACTGTCTAGACTTCGCAGCTGGTGTTACGTTAGCAGACAACCCTCACACAGCAAAGAAGCAAGCTGAAGAACGGCAAAATATTGCGGCCCAAACAGGATTAAGAATTTCCTTTGAGAATACAGCATTTTCAAGTTGATTTACGTTTTACCGATACAGATAGGTCGTATGGTGACGAAGGGATAGGAAAGGGCTAGGAGTGGGAAGGAAGCATCCGTAGCCTTAATTATATTACCGGCAATACTAATAATAATGTTAATACTGTTATTATACATTTTTACGGTTTTCAGAGACGTCAAGGTGCTGGAATTTAGTCCCGCAGGAGTTGTATTATGTGCCAATAAATCTACTGACACCAGGCTAGCGTATTTGAGCACCTTCAAATAACACCGGTCTGAGTCAAGATCTAACCTGCCAAGTTAAGGTCAGAAGGCCAGCGCCTTAACAGTCCCAGCGTAAACTTAATTAATGTACAGCCGTAGAAGTTTCATGGTGTGGAAATGGGAAACCACGGAAATCCGTCTCCAGTCCTGCGACAGTGGGGCTCGAAGCCATGATCTCCCGAATGCAAGCTCACAGCTGCGAGCCCCTTGCCGCACGGCCAACTCGCCCGGTCTGTTTTCAGACCATCATTGCTTTACGGGCGTGAAACCTGGGTGAACTCAGGATATCTTATACATAAGTTAGATTTTTTATTACCTGCATTAGGTCGCACAGACACAGACAGAAATTACGGCGATAGGATAGGAAAGGGAAAGTTAGAACGAAGGGACCGTGGCCTTAATTAAGGTACAGCCCCAGCATTTTTCCGGTGTGAAAATGGAAAACAATGGAAGACCAGTTTCAGAGCAGCCAACAGTCGGGTTTGAACACACTATCAGCCGAATGTAAGCTGATAGCGACGTGATCCAAACCACACAGCCACTTGCTCCGTAAGTTAAGTGTAACAGAAGTAAAAGCAGTGAGAACGATCACTAGTACGACCAGATGAGAACATTGGCAGAAGGTTACCCGAAATGAGAAGAAAAAGGCTAAGTTAGGAATGAAATCGATGGATAAAGCGGTACGCAAAAACCGGCTTCGGTTGCGAGACCATGTGAGGTAAATGGGGGGGGGGGGGATAGGTTAGCTAGGAGAATAATGAACTCGGTCATGGAGGGTAAGAGAAGTGTAGGGAAACCGGGACGACGATGGTTAGACTAAGTTTATAGTGATTTAACGATAGGAGGTATGGAACTAAACGGGGCCAGAGCCACAAATAGAGGATTCCGGAGGCATTTTTTTAATTCACAGAGGTTTGGTTTGCTGATTGAACGCTGAAAGGTATAACAGTTTCAAATGAAGATGAACGCATGCACGTTTGATAATAATAATAATAATAATAATAATAATAATAATAATAATAATAATAATAATAATAATAATAATAACAATAATAATAATAAAAATAAAACACCGGGCGAGTTGCCCGTGCGGTTAGGGGCCCGCAGCTGTGAGCTTGCATCCGGGAGATAGTGGGTTCACGCCCCACTGTCGGTAGCCTTGAAGATGGTTTTCCGTTGTTTCCCATTTTCGCACCAGGCATATGCTGGTGCTGTACCTTATTTAAGGCCACGGCCGCTTCTTTCCCACTCCTAAGTCTTTCCTATCCCATCGTCGCCTAAGACCAATCTGTGTCAGTGCGGCCTTAAAACAAATTGTAAGAAAAAGAATAATGTTGAATACAATAACCGACTGTTCATTTCGTCGTGACTTTTATCTTATTTTGTTGTAGATTGTCAGAAGGTCACATCACGTGAAACGCCGTTCCTGCCGGTCCTTTCATCCAGCTTTGTTGTTTAAAACGTTGTACAATTAAGGTAGGTTAAGGGTGTATTCTGCCCTAATGCAGGTCCGAACCTCCGCAGAGGTGTGCCTGGGCCGGAGTTTACGTACGGTAGGGTGGCCAGTTCCTTTCCGCTCCTCCATTCCTTTACTCCCACCAACAGCGCGGGGCGACCCATCCAAAGCTTGACCACGCCCAATGTTGCTTAACTGCGGAGATCTCACGGGATCCGATGTTTCAACACGGCTACGGCCGTTGGCTTACAATAAAAAAAACTGAGTTTTTGGTAGCAAAAGTACGACAGTTCAAGCTTGTTGAAATTTGTGGTACATAGCCGCCGATTAGTATAGGAGATAGGTTTAGTATTCCGTTGGTAGGACGACACAGGTGGAAATTTGCTGGTAAATATTCACCATTTTGCACATGACAGGTAAAGGAGCTTTTGCAGGTAAGTCGTGGTTAACATCCACGGGAGTGCTTGATTTCGAACACATGACCCTATAATCTCTTGTGAAATCCTCTTATCCAGCGTCCTGCTGAAACGCAATTAAGTATATATAAACATGGCCTGTGCACTCAGTGTATGTTTTTAATTTTTCAGAGATGAAAATTATGATTGGCATTTACGGCAATATATCAAAAATGATGAAGTTTAAAGATCGATTTAACGAACAGTGTGCAGTATACGCACTGATATAGGGAACAGCGGATTACGAAGCTGAAATAAAGGTAATACTCATTATAGCGTACTACGTCGCTAACTGGAAATGTTCCAGGAGCATAAATGAAAACATACAACCTGTTTTCCAATCATTGACCGGGTCAGGGATGTGATGAATGAAACATATATAGGCTGTTATTACAATGGGGTCGCCACTTCCAAGGTGATTTATTAATGAATGATAAATGCTATGAAATGATAATGGAGAGTGTTGCTGGAATGAAAGATGACAGGGAAAACCGGAGTACCCGGGTAAAAACCTGTCCCGCCTCCGCTTTTTCCAGCACAAATCTCACATGGAGTGACCAGAATTTGAACCACGGTATCCACCGGTGAGAGGCCGACGCGCTGCCGTTTCAGGAGCATAATGATCGAATATTTGTTATGACGCACTGTAAAGGTCTAACGAGTCTAACGGGTAGCAGTAGAGCGTTGGCCTTCTGAGCCCAAATTGGCAGATTCGATCCTGGCTCAGTCCGGTGGTATTTGAAGGTGCTCAAGTACGTCAGCGACGGTTGATTTACTGGCACGTAAAAGAATTTCTGCGGGACAAAATTCTGGTACTTCTGGGTCTCCGAAAAC
Organism: Anabrus simplex; assembly: GCF_040414725.1. Taxonomy (NCBI): domain Eukaryota; kingdom Metazoa; phylum Arthropoda; class Insecta; order Orthoptera; family Tettigoniidae; genus Anabrus; species Anabrus simplex. The sequence continues at coordinate 579,352,381 of NC_090266.1, read as the reverse complement.
AGTGAAATTAGTTAATGGGCAGTAAAACGATTATTATTATTATTATTATTATTATTATTATTATTATTATTATTATTATTATTATTATTATTATTATTATTATTATTCCTCTGCGAACCATGTGACCTTGCCGCGGTGGGGAGGCTTGCGTGTCCCAATGATGCAGATAGCCGAGCCGCAGGTGCAACCATATCGGATGGGTATCTGTTGAGAGACCAGACTAACGAATGGTTCATCGAAAGGAGGGTAGCAGCCTTTCAGTAGTTGCAAGGGCGGCAGTCTAGATGATTGACTGATACGGCCTTGTAATAATACTCAACATGGCTTAGCTGTGTTGATACTGCTACACGGCTGAAAGCAACGGGAAACTACAACTAACTCCCGAGGACATGCAGCTCTCTCTGTATGAATGATGTACTGATGATGGCTTCCTCCCGAGTAAAATATTCCGGAGGTAAACTAGTCCCCCATTCGGATCTCCGGGTGGGGACTACACGAGAGGGGGCGATCATCAGGAAGATGGATACTGACATTCTGCGAGTCGGAGGGTGGAATGTTAGAAGTTTAAATCGTTGTGGTAGGTTAGAGAATCTGAAAAGGGAGATGGATAGGCTAAAGTTAGATGTAGTTGGTATAAGTGAAGTGCGTTGGCAGAAAGAACGAGATTTTCGGTCAGGCGACTACCGAATTATCAACACAAAATCAAACAGGGGAAATGCAGGAGTTGGTTTAATAATGAATAAGAAAACTGGGCAGCGGGTAAGCTACTACGACCAGCATAGTGAAAGAATTATTGTCGTCAAGATAGACACCAAACTAATGCCCACCACGATACTGCAGGTCTATATGCCTACTAGTTCAGCGGATGATGAAGAAATCGACAGAATATATGAGGAAATAGAAGATTTAATACAATATGTAAAAGGTGACGAGAATCTAATTGTGATGGGAGACTGGAATGCGGTGGTAGGCCAAGGAAGAGAAGGGAGTACAGTAGGAGAATTTGGATTGGGCAAAGGAACAAAAGAGGAAGTCGGCTGGTTGAATTCTGCACTGATCATAATTCAGTCCTTGCCAATACATGGTTCAAACACTACAAACGACGGCTGTATACGTGGCCGAGACCTGGAGACACTGGAAGGTATCAAATAGACTTCATTATGATTAGGCAGAGATTCAGAAACCAGGTGTTGGATTGCACAACTTTCCCAGGAGCAGACGTGGACTCTGACCACAACTTGTTGGTCATGAAATGCCATCTGAAGTTGAAGAAATTGAAGAAAGGAAAGAATGCAAAAAGATGGGATCTACACAAGTTGAAAGAAAAGAGTGTGAGGGATTGTTTCAAGGAACATGTTGCACATGGACTAAATGAAAAGGCTGAAGGAAACGCTATAGAGGAAGAGTGGAGATTCATGAAAAATGAAGTCAGTAGGGCTGCTGAAGAAATGTTAGGAAGGAAGAAAGGATCAACTAAGAATCAGTGGATAACTCAGGAGATACTAGACCTGATTGATGAACGACGAAAATACAAGAATGCTAGAAATGAAGAGGGCAGAAAAGAATACAGGCGATTAAAGAATGAAGTGGATAGAAAGTGCAAGGTAGCTAAGGAAGAATGGCTGAAGGAGAAGTGCAAGGATGTCGAAGGCTGTATGGTCCTGGGAAAGGTAGATGCTGCATACAGGATAATCAAGGAAACCTTTGGAGAAAGGAAATCTAGGCGTATGAATATTAAGATCTCAGATGGAAAGCCACTTCTAGGGAGTGAAACACAGCAGAAAGATGGCAGGAGCATATCCAACAGTTGTATGAAGGTAAAGATGAAGATAATTTGGTTCTGGAACATGAAGAGGCTGTTAATGCTGATGAAATGGGAGACCCAATTTTGAGGTCAGAGTTTGACAGAGCTGTGAGTGACCTAAATAGGAACAAGGCACCTGGAATTGATGACATTCCCTCTGAATTACTGACTGCCTTAGGAGAAACCAGCATGGCAAGGTTATTTCATTTAGTGTGCAAGATGTACGAGACAGGAGAAGTCCCATCCGATTTTCGGAAGAATGTTGTCAAACCTATTCCCACGAAAGCCGGTGCTGACAGGTATGGAAACTACCGCACCATTAGTTTAGTATCTCATGCCAGCAAAATTTTAAGACGTATTATTTACAGAAGAATGGAAAAACATGTTGAAGCTGAGTTGGGAGAAGATCAATTTGGCTTCAGAAGAAATGTAGGAACACGTGAAGCAATCCTGACTTTACGTCTGATCTTAGAGGATCGAATCAAGAAGGACAAGCCCACGTACATGGCATTCGTAGATATAGAAAAGGCATTTGATAATGTTGATTGGACCAAGCTATTTATGATTCTGAAGAAGATAGGGATCAGATACCGAGAACGAAGAATTATCTACAATCTGTATAAAAATCAGTCTGCAGTGATAAGAATCGAGGGCTTTGAAAAAGAAGCAGCAATCCAGAAAGGAGTGAGGCAAGGCTGCAGTTTGTCCCCCCTCCTATTCAATGTTTACATAGAACAGGCAGTAAAGGAAATCAAAGAGAAATATTGGAAAGGGAATCACAGTCCAAGGAGAGGAAATCAAAACCTTGAGATTTGCCGATGGTATTGTTATTTTATCTGAGACTGCAGAAGATCCCGAGAAGTTGCTGAATGGTATGGATGAAGTCTTGGGTAAGGAGTACAAGATGAAAATAAATAAGTCCAAAACAAAAGTAATGGAGTGCAGTCGAACGAAGGCGGGTGATGCAGAAAATATTAGATTAGGTAATGAAGTCTTAAAGGAAGTAGATGAATATTGTTACTTGGGTAGTAAAATAACTAACGATGGCAGAAGTAAGGAGGACATAAAATGCAGACTAGCACAAGCAAGGAAGAGCTTTCTTAACACAAGGCAATGTATCGGTGAAATTTGGTGCAAATTGTGAAAAAAATCCATTTTTAATTTTTTTATGTTCTCATAATGTTTATACCTTGTACTTTATTTTTGAGCTTTGTTTTATTTAAATATCAGCCATTTACAGCCCTTAGTGGCCATTTAAATGACCCGGTGCAAGTGGGCGTTGCCGCCCATCGACACTATTCTCATGAATATCTTTCGTTTTTCGAAGATTTTGAATTGAGCGTGCGGGTTGAATGTAAGAAATGTTGTTGCTGTGGGTCTTTATGTTGGTTGTTCTGATGGACTAACGATATATCGAGTGGAATTGGCGCTTATTTCAAGGATGGAGCTTGTCCATGTGTTGAATGTAAACAAAGAGTTGTGATCTTACGTTTTGTGTTTATCATTGGTGTTTTAGGCCTACTCTGCTTTTCTGTAATTTCTTAAATGTTACATTTGTAATAAGTGTATTATAAATGATCCATAAACAATAACAGTATCTGCTTAGTGCAAGCAGCTTAGTTTTTGAGGTTGGAATTTGTGAGGTTGTGTTATTATCAGTGTACATAATGGGCAGAAGAATTGAGACTTGTCGTCGCCGGATGAAACGACCTAGTAAAGTGTTGGATAAAGTAAAACAATGACATTTCTAACAAGAATAAAAATGTAAGTACTATTTTACAAGATCAAGTAGGGAAGTTAAAATCTCCACACCAAATATTGTGCCCAGGGAATGCATAACCGATCCTGGGAGGTAAACAGATAAAGGAGAAGAAGAAGGAGTAGAAGAAAATATTGGATATTATGTATAGTGACACAAATGCTACTGAGAATCAAATATAAAATAATCGGGAAGATGCATGGGAATTCCATAATGCTGTCATTTAATTTAATCTCGAGATTGTAAAATAAGATCCATTTTTTTTAGTGATATAACTTACCACCCACAGTTCATTATTTTACAAATACAGTATTATTAAATATGTAGCCGTTGTCTTCGTAAGTATACTCACCGATGTTGTTACTTACGCGTCCTACGTTATAACCTCTCACATATTTATGAATTGTTTGTCATTGCACGAGACGATCACAAATCTCAGCCCATCGATTCTGGTATGACCGATACCTACTATGGAACCTACAGTACTTATCACTTAAGATACGGCCTGTCTACCCTGAGGAGGAATTTCTGCGATTATGAAGAGTATGATGTAACTCTACTGCCTAGCCGAGGTAAGTTAATATGTGCCACACACTCTGCCACTCCTTTCGTTCATCTATAACGGCACATGCCTGTTTTTCTGGAGGTTTACGGTGACGTGTTATGTGTAGGTGATGATATTTACTGTTTTAATTCAAACACTATTAGACTAAAGACTCTAATACATGCGTTACCGCCAGATGTCTGGGAACATAAGTGCTGCGGGTATGATCTGGGAGATAAATCGGAAAATGTTCGTTATCAACTTCATCTTCAATCAACGCCACGTTTCAAGGACAAAACCTAGCACACAACTCGTTGACTTTTGACGCTGACTCTGCATATAACGCTTCAGATTTTATCCCCCCCAACGTTTCAATATACCGCTCTCTAAATATTATTCTGTTTATTTTGTTTTACTTCTGGCTGAATACTTCTTATGACTAGATGATAACCCAGTTCTCTGAAATACTAATACAATTTCCGAAAGAATTTATCTATTTTCTCACAGAATATCCTTTAAACAAGCATCACATTACTATATGGAAGTTAGTAATATCACTTGAAAGGAATCAATTTGGTCTATTTCCATTAATTTACACAGTGAAGTTATTTATATTTATGTTATATTGCATCCGATGTGATATAACATCCACATACCTTCTAATATAACTGCTGGGCTGAGTGGCTCAGACGGTTGACCCCAACATGACAGGTTCAGCCTGGTGTCGCTAGATTTAGTGACACGTAAAAGTACTCCTGCGGGACTAAGTTCCGGCACCTCGGCGTCTCCGTAAGCCGTAAGAGTAGTTAGCGGGACGTAAAGCCAGTAACATTATTATTATTATTATTATTATTATTATTATTATTATTATTATTATTATTATTATTATTATTATTATTATTATTATTCCTTTCATTCATTCTTTCTTTCTTTCTTAATCTGTTTACCTTCCAGGGTTAGTTTCTCCTTCGCACTCAGCGAGGGATCCCACATCTACCGCCGTAAGGAAAGTGTCCTGGATCGTGAGACATTGGGTCCTACGATGTTGGTGAAAACTATGCTGTTTAACTTCAGTGAACAGAATAATTCTAGGATATGGAATGGCTGTTTGCCATATCTTGCTTCCAAACTTCACTGAGGCAACTATATTTGTTAGGACCGGGGGAATTCGAAGCAACCGCTGGGCTACGTTGTGTGTGTTAATCCACTATCATAGACTTTAAGATAAACCTGACTCTGCATATTCCTACGATAAGAAGAACAATCCTTCCAAGAATCAATATTATTTTACAAATCATAATAATTGTATGATGCGTTTTCATCTGAAAGAATTTGACAACATAGATGTGGAATACAGCTAGAGCACTCTTATGAATTGCATGTAACAAATGATGACCATACCTTGTACAATGTTTAACTCGTGACCCAAGTTCCTACCCTATTGTGCACACAGTGGCCCGTGTTGTGCTGTTATAAAACTCAGTCGGTCCCCTCTGTGTTTATGGAATTTTAACTCAATAACCAGGAAGAAAGACAACAATTTCAATTACGTCTCTAGAGAGAAATTGAATCTACCACAATGTGAATTACAAACATGTTTCTGTGTATAAGCGGCGGACTGAGAGGATTATTTCATAGCCAACACATACAATATCAGAGCAACTAACGTGATTTCCTGTCTCTTTGGTGAAATTTTCTTTCTGTGTTCCATTCATAAATATGATTTTGCAACAGTTCAGTGATTTACTTTCTTAAGTCTCACGTTTAAGTAAAAGATTCCTACTTGGCTAACTCAATCACGATACATATAGCCTTCAACTTCGAAATTTACTGCGAACCAAAAGCATATAACTTGACAGTGTTAAAGGGGTATTGGCTAGATATTACACAACAAACTCCCTCGACGAGCATCATCCTTATTTTAATATTTTATCGCAACTTTTCATTCATTCATTCATTACGAATTCACGCACTTTCATGAACACTGCAGCAGCACGTGTTTTCAGATTCCACACACATACTAGCTTCGACTATCATAGGAATATTTATCTTGTAAAGATCCCGATCTAAACGTTACCTAGCCATTCTTCGTCCCTCTAATAAACATGCTTTCCTTGATCCTGATAAATTTATTATTTTAGTAATTATCTGACCTGACCAACTCGGACATTATTCAATCCTTTCATTTCCGTAACGCGGATAATATGATTCTTAAGATCACCATCATATTTACTTCCTCAGTTTAATTTCCACTTAATCGTTCGTACAGACAGCTTCTATTGACTTAAAAAAGCTAAGTTTGAAATTCTTGCATGTCTTGTCCAACTCTTCTGTTTCTCACAATCTAAACTAATTTATTTATTTATTTATTTTCTAATACATTATTCATACGTCTTCTGATACATGGTCTCTCTTCGATTATATGATTAATTTTTACTTTTGCTAAGTCTTTTATTCTATTTCTTGTCAACGCTCTTTGTTCTGATTTCCGGTTTCCTTTTTGTAATTACCAGCAAGAGATAACTATCGATATCTCGTGCCTACTCACGACGTACGACATCAAGCGTTGTATGAGGGACATTTAAATGTATTTCTAAATGAAAATTCCATTTGGTTGAAATGAAATTATTGGATGTGTGTAACTCCCTCCGTCTTGAACATCAGTTTACCATTGTACGTTTGTAATGTGTTAAAAACATCGTCGAAGTGACCCATTCTCACAACCAATACCTCTACTCATGCACACGTAAAGTATCGCATCGTGTCTTATCTCCTATCTTCTTTTTCTCATTATTAATCTGTTTACCTTCCAGGGTTCGTTTTTCCCTTGGACTCAGCAATGGATCCCAACTCTACCACCTCAAAGGCAGTCTCCTGGAGCGTGAGATTTTGGGTCGGGGGATACAACTGAGGAGAATGACCAGTACATCGCCCAGGCGGCCTCACCTGCTATACTGAACAAGGACCTTGTCAGGGGATGGGAAATTGGGAGGCATAGACAAGGAAGAGGGAAGGAAGCGGCCGTGGCATTAAGATTGGTACCATCCCGGTATTTGCTTGGAGGAGAAGTGAGACCACGGAAAACCCCTTCCAGGATGGTTGTGGTGTGAATCGAACACACCTCTACTCAGTTGACTTCCCGAGGCTAAGTGGACCCCGTTCCAGCCCTCGTACCATATTTCAAATTTTGTGGCAGAGCCGGGAATCGAACCCGGGCCTCCGGGTGTGGTATCTAATCATACAAACCACTGCACAACAGAGGCGGAGATATTTGGTGTTCATAAAACTTAATTATAAGGATATTTAGGTTATACTCGTTATTTGGGTTGTCTGCCTCCAAAAATGTAAGGGGCTGGTGAACCACACGGTTTATCAACCTTTTAGTAATCCTCGGAATTTACTTTCGTGAGCAAAGGTATACGATGGTTCTAGAGTAGTTAATACGCCTCGTTGTTGTGAACGGATAGCTTTGCTTCGATAGTAGCCATGTTAGAGAGCTTAAAATGTTAAACAATTTCAATGTTTAATAATAATACGAGCCAGACGATTACAATAGAATCCGAACAGGTAATGATCTAGAACAGCGGATTTTGATACATGAAGATATCAAGTTATCAAGATAGGAACACTGAATATGTACAATAAATCGCTACAGCGTGATCTAAATTATGCTATTTAAGAAGATAGGAGGTCCGCCTCTGTGGTAAAAAAAAAAAAAAAGGAAATGGCGTATGACTTTTTGTGCCGGGAGTGTCCGAGGACAAGTTCGGCTCGCCAGATGCAGGTCTTTTGACTTGACTCCCGTAGGCGACCTGCGCGTCATGATGAGGATGAAATGATGATGAAGACGACACTTACACCCAGCCCCCGTGCTAGCGAAATTAACCAATTAAGGTTAACATTCCCGACCCTGCCGGGAATCGAACCCGGGACCCCTGGGACCAAAGGCCAAAACGCTAACCATTTAGCCATGGAGCCGGACGCCTCTGTGTTGTATTGGCTAGAGTGATTAGCTGCCACCCCCGGAGGCCCGGGTTCGATTCCCGGCTCTGCCACGAAATTTGAAAAGTGGTACGAGGGCTGAAACAGGGATTCACTCAGCCTCGGGACGTCAACTGAGTAGAGGTGGATTCAAATCACACCTCAGCCATCCTCGAAGTGGTTTTACGTGGTTTCCCATTTCTCCTCCAGGCAAATGCCGGGAAGGTACCTAACTTAAGGCCACGGCCGCTTCCTTCCCTCTTCCATATCTATCCCTTCCAATTTTCCCATCCCCCCCAGATGAGGCCGCCTGGATGAGGTACTGGGCATCCTCCCCAGTTGTACCCCTGACCCTATGTCTCACGCTCCAGGACACTGCCCTTGAGGCTTAGTCCGAGGGGAAAACCAACCCTGGAGGGTAAACAGATTAAGAAGAAGAAGATGAAGATTATACAGTAGCAGTAAACAGCGTTAATCGAAAGAAGTGCACCAACCCATGACTCGAACCTACTACCACACGGCTCGGCTGATGGAACAGGAGTGACGCGTACTACGAGTGTAGCCACCTTCGCTACCGCGAGCCTCCGCGCGGTGTCAGCACGTTGAAGTTCTTATAGGCACTCTCTGTTCAAATGTAAGATACTGTTGTGTTATTCGCAGCTGTGATCGTTTCCCACATTCATAGTTTAAGTAATAGAAATAATGCTGCCGTTAATGATTTTTGCCATATTTGCGAGCATTATAGAAACGGTGTTGTTGTACGAAGGCCATAAAGAAGCAGGTACTAATGTTTTCCGGATGACTATGATATACGCGTTATCTGGGTTATCTACCTCCGAAAACAATAAGGGGCTGGTCAACCACCCGGTATATTAAATACCGGGCGAGTTGGCCGTGCGGTTTGGAGCGCGTAGCTGTGAGCTCGCATCCGGGAGATAGTGGGTTCGAACCGCACTCTCGGCAGCCCTGAAGATGTTTTTCCGTGGTTTTCCATTTTCACCCCAGGCAAATGCTGGGGCTGTACCTTAATTAAAGCCACAGTGACTTCCTTCTCATTCCTAGGCCTTCCCTGTCCCATCGTCGCCATAAGACCTGTCTGTGTCGGTGCGACGTTAATCAACTAGCAAAAAAAAGGTATATTGAATCGACTCGTTTTTCTCGATTGCTACAAGATATATCCGCAATCGTACCCCTAACTCCAGGTATATGTGTTAAATGGAATATAGACTAAACTGTTTATGTTTGAGGAAAGTGAAGAAACCCGCGTTCATCGCCAGCATCCATGTTGAACAACAAGAGTACTCTTTCAGCCAGCCATCCTTGCTGTTTTCTGTAGTAAATTGCAACTTTCATGGATATTTAAAGTACGATACCTAGAGTGAATTTTGGAGATTAGAGAGAAGGCTTCGCATAACATAGCCGCTGTCAGCATTGTGATTCGACTTAATTGATTGAAACTTTTGTCGGAACAAGAACTCGAATTTCAGACGGCAGGGAAATTCTCTGCAGATTGATCCGTGCCTCTGAGAGACAAACTTTGCTAACGAAACACGCAGTGGAGAAAAGAAGCTGCGATAATAATTTACACGTACTCCGTGGGAAGTGCTTCAGGCTAGAGAGTGCTGGAGCAAGAAGATGTGGTACCTCTAGGGACATGAACACTTTAATGGAATGGAATCGCTTACCTTACGGAATTGGTATCTGAAGTAAGTGCAAATAATACACATAAATCACACCGCATTGATCCCATAGCTCAATATCACAGCTCACACTTTCTAGAACACGGCCTTTTCCGTGCCGCCCACCTATGTCTTACGTATTGAATGAGTGACAAAGATGCACTACAACATGTCACCCTGGTTCAGCTCAGGTTGTATATCATCTCTGATTTAGATTGCACAGAACTCCGTCGCACCTTCTAACAATCCCTTGCTCGGCCTGGTGGGTCACCAACTATAACTTCGCTTCCCGTCGATACAATCAGCATATTGAGCCGACATCTAGTTGGTAGTCAGTCATCCTCCCCCAGCACCATGCCAAGCTGCGTGCTCCATGATATTGATCCTGCCCTTTCTGACAAGAACTTAATTATCAAACTCCAACTGGCGCACGTCCCAGCCCGAAGCGTCTCAAGGATACTGCAAGACTTCTTTCCTACACATCGGGTCCTGCTACATCTCCATTCAACGGACGCCGTTCCACATTTCATCGCAAATGGAATCTATTTGGACCGCCAGATTCATCGAGTGACGTCTAGTCCTTCGTACTTTGCCGAAGAAGCACCACCACAGTGAGCACCGCCCCCACCATCTTCCTCTTGTTCCTACACGACTCCCATCACCACCACCACCACCACCACCACCACCACCATCACCACTACCGTCACAACGAACACCACGCCATCCACCCATCTCTATAATTCTGTTCCGGTGACAACTGTTGTAACATGCTATCCTTCTCCTCTCATGACTTCTTCCCTCCCTCTCTGCCGTACCCCTGAAGGATCTCAACATCTTTACCAGCCCAATGAGACATCTCCGTCTACAGCTGCAGCACTGCCTCCGTCACCATCATCTACGCACGTCGCCGATGCAGCAGCTTCCTCCGCAACACCATCCACGCAGTCCATATCGACCTGTCACACCATGTGCAGTTGTGTGATCCGCGGAGTGGATCCTGCTCTCTCAGCCTGAACGATTCTCGAGGAACTACAAGCCGCAGGCGTCCCAGTCCGTCGCGTCTTTGGGATCAAAGACTCCTCCGGCCCGAATTATATGGTCCGCGTCCAACTTCCAACTGCCGAAGAAGTCCAACGACTAATTGCCAATGGGGCCTACATCTATCGCCATCGTCATAAAATTGAGCCCTCTCTCTCCCCACCTCAACCTATTCGCCAACATTTCAAATCACAATATCGCCGCCCCCGGCCAGCCCCTCCTTTTCAACCTAGTACACCCGTCTACCCACGCATTTCCTCACCTACTTTCTTCCCCCAACCATTAACGCTAGATATCATCCGACTCTCATCACTTCCCACAAAAATTCTGCAACTCCTCACATTCCATCTCCATCCTTCTATATTAATTTAAACTTCACTCCTAGCGCACAACTCCTATCATTCCCACCTCCCCAGCTAAGAAGACCCACCGTTTCTACCAATTGACTTTTCACATTGCTATACCCATCTTCTTCTTCTATCACACCTCCTAATTATTGCCCTTCTCCCGGCCCGACAGAGTGCGTTACGCTCTGAGGGGCCCGCCTCATCCTTCGTGCGGGGAATGTAAAAAAAACCGGTCGCGGTCGGTAGATGCAGAGTGGGTTTCGGAATATAAGTGGCCACGGCTGGCCTGTGGTCTAAGAGCTCTGCACTCTGACAGGCCTCTGCATTCGGGAAACGGGACAGGTTGAACCTCACGGCTGGCCCCAACCGTCGGTTGTCCTGAAAATTGTTTTCCGTAATTTACCATTCTCCTGTATTAAGGCGAATGCCGGGAGAGTTCCTAGTACTGTATAGGCCACGGCCGCCAACTCCCTCACATTCTCCGAGCATCTCCTTCAACGTAACAAATCTCCCTGCCTGAGAGAAAGCGTCACCATCTAAAAGTCCCTCCTCCCCCTTCAGGGGAGTAATGAAAATATTTTCGTAGTAGTAGTAGTAGTAGTAGTAGTAGTAGTAGTAGTAGTAGTAGTAGTAGAGGTCACTTGATCCTTCACCGTCCAGCGATTTTTCTACGCCGTAACTCAGGCACGCAGGGCATTCCCTATTAAATAGTGTTCTGACGAGGTAGACATAAGAAATTCCGAGAGGTATCACATCAGGGCGAGTCCATCGTCAGCAATACCGTATTTCGTCAGACTCGCGTAAGATCATTCTTCGTCATTTATTACTATTCACCTTATTGTCCAGTCACCACCACAGTAACGACCACCACAACCACAACCACCACCACCGCCGCCACTAACTTCAGTCAAACAGACGTAGGAACTTACCACTTGACCGTAATGTTTAGTTTCACAGTAGTTTCCCAGCTCCTGACTACCAGGCCCGAATTCTCCCCGTGATACCAGCTCCGCTGGGGGACAACACTAGAGTTCACTTCCAGTTTAATAGGTATTCTCCACACTCTGCTCAGAAGGAAGAACAAGCTCCACGACGCCTTGCTTTGGACCCGGAACCTGCATCATCGACAGACATTACAAGTGCGCCGCCGCCATCCGCGGATGCCATCAATCACCCCATTCCTCTCAATTCTACCGCCACTACCTCCACCCCCTCTCCATTCGGACCTTCATCCGTATCCGGCACAAGACGCCGCATCAGTCATTCACGTTTGTTCCAACCTACCCCTCAGGAACGCATTCATTCCCGCTCTCTAACAGTGCCCCGAGTTCCAATCTCCCCACGCAATTTTCTCCACTCTGCTCAGATTCATTATGCGCCGTGAGGATATAACGGGCATACGACGAACGACAACTGGAGTCTTCATTCATGTTAATGGGGACACCACGGCCACTCAACTCACCACTGCAATAGGAGCTCAGCAACTTGGATCAACTACCACTTTTCAACTACCCCCTTCAATCCGCCAAACTCCCCCCGTCCCTACCACGCTACCGCCTTCTCAGCTGTGCAATAAGAGGTGTTGGCCCCTCTATTACAGAAGAAACAATAATCTCCGAACTCCACGCGGAAGGCATCCCAGTCAAGAAGGCACTCGGAATCAACAACTCCACGGGTTCCAACTCTACGATGAGAAATCTTCTTCCATCGCCCGAAGATGTCGACCGTGTCTTGGCCAGAGGAGTCTCCATACACAGACACCACCATAAAGTGGAACCATCTCGCACCCCACCTCCACAAGCCATCCGGTGTAAGCGCTGTCTGATCTACAATAATCATTGCAAAATTCAGTGTACCGCCAAGACTCCTAAACGTGGGTATTTCGATCAAGATCACTCTACACCAAGGTGTCTCAACACGCATCAACCCCCGCAATGGCATACCTCTGGAGGTAATCACGAATTGTATTCTTGACGCTGCCGTCGCTACCGTGCACCTCCTCAAAGTCAACCGGAACTCATAGCCCCTATCAGAACCATTCATCCACCTACATCACCTAGCCGTTCCCTGTTTCATTCACCTAGAGCCGAGGATCTAAACCGTTTTGTTATCATTTCATTACTAAATATCCAACCCTACAACACGCCCTTAGTTCTCACTCACAAGCCGCAGCAAATCAACCATTCAATCTTAATTTTCTAACCACGAATTCTGGCCTAAAATCGCACTTCAAGTTTACACCATTAGACACCATTGTCTGAAGACATTCCCACCCCCCTCAGCTCAAGCATCTACGTGCTAGAATCGTGTCCTAGTACTTGTAATCACCGAATGGACTTTCATCCTGTTAAATGTAGGCTTGTGGGAAAACCAGGATATCATGTCACTCTACATATATTTTCACCCCTGTCTTCAGAAGAGACCACCTTGGAGAAGGAACCAAAGAAAAAATTTGTAATCGGTACTGTGTAAAATCTTTAGGCCTTTATACATGACTGTAAAAATAGAACTCTTTAATTTATGTTAATATCTCAGGTACTGTCAAAGTGTAGAACCCATCTATATATCAATGTACATGTCAAACAAACAAACAAACAAACAAACAAACAAAAATAAAGAATAAAAAATGGTAAATAATACTGAAATAATGTAAAGGTGAAAAATCCCTTAGCTAAGAAGACAAACTCCTCCAGTATCCTCCTTCTTCACTTCATTTACCACCTCCTTCCGCCATCACATCACCCCAACCCGCCTGCATCCCTTGGCCATAAGAAAGGGCGTAACCATCTAGGTGGCCCGCCCCACCACTTCAGGGTGGGGAATGAAAACCTTTGTAAAAAAGTAGGTCACAGTCCTCACCTACAAGACCTTTGTTCGACCCCCTGTCATTTATGGCCTCATCGCCTCGGCAGGCGTAGCCCATTCCCACCCGAACCCCTTCCGCTCCCTTCTTTCCATCGAACGCCGTACTGTCCGCCATGCCCTCTGCCTTCCCTTCACGTACCACACTTCCGATTCCCACGACATCTTCCCCTTCGTAAAGTTTGATACCTACGCCCACGCCCTTTTCCAACGCGTAATCCAACGAGCCCTCACTCGAGATCATCCCTTCCTGAACCACCTCCTCCGCAGTACACCCCTTCCCTCCCTGCACTTAGTCCAGACCACCTACCTCATATTTCGTTCCCTCCCACCACCCTGGCTGGTGACTATGCAGAGACTGTGACGGACACCCTATAACCGATTCCTGACCGCCCCTACAGATAGCACTTACACTCGAGGTCTCATCAAGCAGTTCCAACAAGCGTGGGGTCTAGGATATCACCCTCCCCGTTCGCCTTCCATATAATCACACTATGCACTTTCATTTCAATTATAGGTCTCTTCTATGTCCACACTATCCTCACTCTCTTCGCAGTATACATCCTACATCGTTCTCCAATATGGGTATGTAATCCGCTTATTATGATCCATTATCTCATATTACTACCTCATTCTGCTTTGTCATCACTCTTGTATTGTTATATTATGATATAATACTGTACTTGCAATAATCAAAAGCTATATGTATCTATTAATAAGTATGTTTATGTGTTGTGAATATTAATTATAATATTATACTACAGAGTGGCGCACGAGAAGTCATACATCGGAAATGTTTTATAAACTGTGTAAACCTGGGCTCACAACCGTGTCCTTTCGTGAACAGAAGCCTTATTTCTTGCGTGATCCGACAGGTAGCATCACATGTCGCGCATGCGTACCGGCTGCCAGTTATACAGCATGGCGGACAAAGGGAGATTGACGCGTGAACAGAAGGTGAAGACAGTGTTGATTTATGCGGAAACAAAGAGCGTAGCTAGGACCCAGGAAAGGTTTCGTGTCCATTTCCTTACTCGGCGGGCTCCTTGCGGAAAACGGTATACAGACTAGCCAGGCAATTTGAAACAGAAGGCAACATACTGGAGAGAAAACGGCCCCGCCTTAAGCCGGTCCGCCACCGGAAAATGTTGCTGCTGTGAGAGCGGCTGGGGCTCGGAGCCCCTCCAAATCCACCAGAACTGCATGTGTTCAGCTGGGCATCTCTCATCGGTCAATTCAAGGAACACTGCAGTCTGACGTTGACGTGTTTCCAAACAAAATGTCAACAGGTCATAAACTGACGGCACTTGACAAGCAACGGCGAGTACAGTTTGCTGCGTGGGCTATTGCAGAAGGCGATCTCGTATTGCACAACACAAGGTTCAGTGATGAGGCACGCGTCTATCTCAATGGTGCAGTGAGCAAACAGAATGTCCGATTTCGGGCGAAAGAACGGCCTGATATTGTGCACAAGGTTGAAAGTCATGGTGTGAAAGTGTGTGTGTGGGCTGCAATTTCCAGTCATGGAATTATTGGGCCAATCTTTTTCAATGACACAGTCAATAGTGCGCGTTACTTGGACATGTTGACAAACAGTTTCCTTCCAGAACTCTTTGCATCACGACTACCAATACAGACACAATGGTTCATGCAAGATGGAGCTCATCCGCACACAGCAAATGTTGTTCTGGACTTCCTGAATGAACATTTCGGGCTCCGTGTGGTGTCCCATCGATATCCCGAGTGTTTTCAGAGCTGCTCAATCTGGCCACCGCATAGCCCCGATCTCAATCCCTGCAATGTCTTCCTGTGGGGATATTTGAAGGAGATAATCTACCGCCATAAACCAGAAAATGTACAGCAATTGCAAGCGGACATTGTGTTCCGAGGGTTGAGTGAGGACTTGTGTCGTAGAGTGATCACGAACATACGGGTTCGTCTCGAAGCTGTTGTACACCGAGAAGGTGGACATGTTGAACATGTCCGGCACATGGACTAACCATGCACATGTCAGTGAATGTTGTAACGCCATTTTGTATTCAATATGTTGTATATTACATTTTCTATAAACAATTTCCAGTGTATGAAATTCCGTTCGCCACCCTGTATGTTATGATTCTTCACTTGTATTAAAAAAGTTGTGCGTAACTCTTTTGTAAATGTTATTATTCTGCACTTTAAAAAATAAAAAAATAAAGAAAAACATACATAAAAACGAAACAAAATACAAAAACAGGAAATATTCCTCCGCACACCACCCTGTTCATCACTTAAATTTCCCCTCTTCCTATCGCTATTGCTTCTTCCCCAACCCTCCGAAACTCCTGGCCAGGGTGAAGGCCCAACCTTCAAGGTGGCCCGGCCCCTTCAGGGAGGGGAATAAAAACTTAGGATCGGTATACGCAGAGCGGGTCTCGGCCCTTGGGTGGCCGCGGTTGGTCCGTGGTCCAACAGTTCTGCACTCCGATCGGCCAAACGAGCAAAGGAGGGGTGGCCATGGCTCTACCGTGGCTCTACGCCTCTGCATGCGGGAGACGGGGCAGGGCTCGACCACACGGCTAGCACCAACCATCGGCTGTCCCGAGAATGGTTTTCCGTAGTTTTGCATTCTCCCGCACTAAGGCGAATTGCGGGGCAGTCCCTGGTATGGGCCTCCGCCGCTAACCCCGTCAACTTCTCGGAGCATCTCCTTCACCGTAACAAATCTCCCGACCTGAGAGATGGCATCACCGAGTAAGTGGCCCGCCTCTCCTTTCAGGGGAGGATTGAAAACATTTTAGTAGTAGTGGTAGTAGTAGAGGTCACTTTAACGTTTCAACACAATTGATGAGACACTTATTACTGAGTATTAAGGCTGTCAAGAGTGCTCCAGAAACATGACTTATTGCTATAACTGGTATTATTATTTAGAAGGAACTTTTTGAGGTAAATCGAGGTATTCGTTACAAATTCCTTATCCTCTCTAACACATAGTCGTCCATCTAAGTATTAAAGCTTGTATTTCCTTACCCTGGGAAAGAAGTATTTCATTCTGGCTGGGTCATTTCTTATCTAAATATTGAACTTGACAGAACCATTAACAATAAAATCTAATTAGATTTCTGTGTTAAACAATGAACAACATGGAAAATATTCACGCGATGAGTAGTAAAATAACTATCTTCCTAGTGCATCAATGTTGCCGACTAAGGGTTCTTTGATGGCCAAGGATACAAATTACAGAACCACAAGTTCTGCTGGAATGCTACCATTACCATCTCTGCCTGTTGTTGCAGAACCTGGGGAACAGTTCCTCTCCGATTTTAATGTCCTTTTCTTGTGCCACCGTCGCATATGTTCAAAGTGTTGTTGCCCCTCATGGACAGTACGTCGCCAGATCAACCAATTGGACGCTACACCCTCCTAGTTGCCGATTTCAATTCGGTACTTCTTCATATTACTCTTTAGAACGACCTTGCGTCGCTTTTATTGTCCTTCCTGATTGCGTAGTTCATTCTAAAATTGGGAATACACTCACATATGGAAGGCGTGAGTTATGCATACAGACGACGTCACCTACCCATCGAAATTGATGTATGATTACCATAGTCTTTATGTTGGTAGTATTAGCCTCTTTCACGATAGTGATATTTGTTCGACGGTCCTGAAGTATTCTTGTATGAGAGCTCTGGTGACGCTTTATTCGACATAGTACTTTCTGGAAGTAGCCCTAGTCTCCTATTTATAATTAAGTGTTGGTGTCTACTTAGCACTGTATATATACAGCTTTATCTGCATAATGGGGTTGTAGTTGTAGAAGGCGCTCTTGAGGAGACGACCGAAGACCGTAACAACGATTCTGAGTCGATATTCTGTTCAGTTTCCAAGTTTACACATGTCGAAAGATGACTGCTCTGGTAAGCAAAGTGTTCAATGACGAGTAGGGTCTCACCGATCTGATGGAACGACACCAGTGAACATTATTCTTGCTACTGTATCAGAGAAGTAGGCCAATTGCCAATGAATTTGGAAACGTCAAATTATCATAACTAAGTGTATAAGTGCAGCTTGGTTTTCATACAAGTAAAAGTAACTTGATTTTGGGTACCAAAGGGACCTTGATTGATTGATTGATTGATTGATTGATTGATTGATTGATTGATTGATTGATTGATTGATTGATTGATTGATTGATTGATTGAATGGAAGTTAAATTTGTGTTTGGGAAGAATTGGAATTCCCCGTAGGTTTATAGTGATTTAATTGCCCATAATAGTTATAATTTCGTGCCGCTATTTCAAGACGAGTGCATCCCTTGTAAGGCAGACCCTCCGATGAGGGTGGGCGGCATCTTCCATGAATAGGGAACTGCGTGTTATTATGGTGAAAGATAGTGTTATGTGTGGTGTTTGAGATGCAGGGATGTTGGGGACAGCACAAACAGCCAGCCCGGGCCATTGGAATTGACCAATGAAGGTTAAAATCTCCGACCCGGTCGGGAATCGAACCCGTAACCCTGTGAACCCCTGAAGTACGATGACAAGGCCCTTGGGATAATATTTGTCGATAAAATGTTCGTACGGGAAGAGATGGAATGCCCCTTGGATTTTTTGGATAGCCTGAGGCACCATTTTGAAAAAGACCGTGCTTCGGTTATTATGTGAAATTGTTGGGGTCAATAACCATAATGGCACTTTAATTAAAGCTCTTGAAGCTTATAATGCTATGGGATCTCAAAAGAATAAATATTGTAGAGCACAGAGAAATAAATTTGTTATGAATAGATTTAGAACTCATGACGTTTCTTTTACAACTTCGAGATAGACCAGGTGGCTTATTTTGCGTGTCCCCAGGGAGTATGTAAAGGTTAATATATCGTTACGAGGGACGATATATTTCAACACTACACTTAGTAATTTCGATAACAATGATTAGTATACGGTTCCAGTACGCTAACCGTGAACATGGAGGCATTTTGGCTCCCCAAAATTAGGTTCATTTTCGATATAGATGGACTTTTTCGTAGTTATGTTTAAACAACTTTCTTCTTGGAACAGATATCTTCGAACATAGCTACAGTTATGGTAAAAAGTATACGTACATCTCAAATGTTAAGGAATGGTGTCGTTTGTAGTTGACGCATTGGCCATAGCCTACTAGAAATTTCACTACTGTTCTATATTTCGGTATTCCATGAAACGTGAATATGTGTACGTACCAGTAATAACACTAGTAATTTAGAAATGTTTGTTTTAACAATCGTATCATCCAATAAGTTCGAAATGTATGTGCATAAAATGTATTCGTACAAGTGGTTTATCTTCACATCAAAGTCCTTGATGACAGCCGTTACAACGCAGGTAAGCAGTAAAGGTCACGTCAGTTGTGCTTCAGTCGTTCTAAACAAGTGATACAGCCAATCAGTAAGATGGACCGCAGAGTGAAAGAAGAAACAGAAGAAGAGAGAAGCATTATAATCCGGGCTCAGAATTCCTGTAAATCGCTCTTGGAAATATCGAAACTTGTGAAGAAACCAAGATCTACAAATCAGGGAATTATTGACAGATATGGTGAGAGAAAATATTTTTAAAAATGCTCGTAGATGTGGACGTCCATGCAAATTACACGATCGAACTAAAAGACTAATCCTCAGGAAAGTTATGAAAAATCCTAGAATCACTGCTACAAAAATGAGGTCTGAACTAGGAAATGTTTTAAAACTTAATATCTGTGCTTCCACAATTCAAAAGTTTTTATATAGCAATGGGTATCATTGTAGAAATGCCAGGCAAATACCTTTAATTACCCCAGGAAATAGGAAGAAAAGACTACAATATGCTACAGACTATAAACATGCTTCTCCAGAATTCTGGGATTGAGTTATAATTACGGATGAATGTAAATTCACGGTTTTTCAAGAACATGGCATAAAGGTATGGAGGAAAACGAACACAGAACTCGCAGAAAAAATCTGCTTCCTTCAGTGAAGCATGGTGGAAATTATTTAATGGTTTGAGGGTGCATGAGCTCAGCTGCAATAAGTTCCTTAGAATACATAGAAGGAAAGATGGACCGTAAATACTACATTGAAATGTTGAAGAAACTTCTAGCATCTAGTGCCGCAAAAATGGGCCTTCTGTGCAATTATGCATTCATGCAGGATAATGATCCAAATCATATGGCCCTTTATATACGATTGTGGATTGTATACAACACACCTAAATATATGGTAACACTCCTCCAATCTCCGGATCTGAACCCGTTTGAACATGTGTCGGCTTATCTTAAGGAGAGACTGAGCAGAATAAATATTTCCTAAAAGCCAGCTTTGAAGATGGCTCTTTTGGAAGAATGGGGTAAGATTGTGCCCACATCACCTCCAAGCTAGTTCAATCAATGCCTAGGCGGCTTGAGGCCATTGTAAATTCAAAAGGGTTACCAACAAAATTCTAAATGTGCACTAAAATAAGTGGGGAATGAAATTAAAACCGGTCTGTACGAACACTTTTTATGAGTATGAAATCATTGTATTTTCATTTATTTATGCATTAATGACAGAGACGTCTATCAATTTTATGTTTTATGATGTATATATCTATACACAGTGTACAGAAAGCTAACCTATTGAAGTTATACAACGTACATGACAATGAGAGTGCTAAGAAAAGTATATTTTTCAGTATTAAGTGTATGAATACTTTTTACTATGATTGTATGTGACATGTTTGACTGTGCCCAAGGAAAGACTTTAACGTTACCCCGCGTGTTGTAAATATTAGGAATCATTATTTAGATGAAAAGGATCATAAAATGATTTGCGTTTCACTGGTGTTCAGTAGGGTCGATGAGATGATTAGGATTATTTCGTTGAATATTAATGGAATGGATTTAATGATTGGTGTTTATCTGGAATGGAATGTTAAGTGTAGTTTGCTAATTATGAAAGTGAATGAGTCAATAGTAGTTTCGTGTAAAACACGCTCTATGCTCGGTTCATATTTGTCGACTATGGCTATGACCGAATTTGCTCCTCAAAGACGAGGCGAGCCATGTTCGTTCGACCTTGCCCCTGGATACACTCTCCTTCACGCGCTTTCTGAGTCACAGGTAGACGTGCTCGCCTCTCTCCGTAATCTGATGTTTGTCTCGCGTACCTTTGTCAATGGTGGACTCATGACTGGGTACGAAAAGTTCATGTGCTACCACGGTATCTTACTCAGGCAAAAATAATGTTATCCACCAGTCCTTAAGAATGAGCTTCGATTATGATTCGCCCCAAATGACCATCATTTTGTCATTAAGTTTGAAACTGGAGGATACACTTTCAAAGCCACCAGATATTGTAAAAAAAGATGATACTGTCTATAATATACAGATGCGAAAAAGTAAGAGCACATTGTACTATATAAGCTCCTCGAAGGTACACTTTTCTCAAAAACAATTGAACCTATAGATAAAATGCATATTGTTTATATGCACAGTGTTGTATCTAAACGGGAAGTAGACACATTTTAATGATATTTAAATTAAGTCTGGAAACGTATTAAGTGTGAGGAACATACATTACCATACGCTCATTTTTACCTTGAGAAACTATACTGACCAGATCAGAGAATGCATTTAACTTCGGTAGTAAGTATCGGTAGTAAGTGTATAAGTAGTGAGGTCAAAGCCGGTTCTTAGCGAAGGCGCGCGATTTGAATTTTGCTGAATCAGCATTTTCGATTAGTGTTGACGATATTAAAGCTAACGGCCACTGACGTCATCATGACGTAATAACCTAACTGTCCTACTCTAACCTACCCTTACCTCACATGACATCATTTTCTACAAGTCCGGCGGTAATCTAACAGGCTCCATAGGGGAGGAGCAAATCGGTCAAGTGACTCACCGGTTTTGAGAGAGAGGAGGGGGATAACCTTCCTCCACCTGGACCAGTTTGGTCCACCAAAACGTTTCAGCCTCTTCAGCAGTCCATGTCTACTGTTATGCTAAGGCTTGATGTCCGAGAGCGGAGACCAGCTGTTTGCTGGCTGTTCGTCCGATCTGGCATTATTTCATGGATCTTACGCCCGTTTATGGGCAGTGCGGGGTACCTAGTTTCTGGAACGAGAGTGCGTGATTTAAAGGTTAACAGCTGAGTGAGTTCATTAGTTAGCCGATAGAGCGAAGTTCATGCCACAGATGTCGCTATGTCTTGAAACAGGGAGCGGGTAATTTGAATGCTAACAGCTGTCACAATTGCAAGAGAGTTCTTTAGATAGCTGATAGAGTACAGCATGGTCCAATGATGGCGGTAGGGTAGGAGCATATGTTTTGAGACGTGTTTTGAATTTTTACAGCTGACAAAATCACGTGTATATGCACAAGAGTGTTCTGTAAATGACTGATAGGTGGCCGTATGTTATGGAGAGAGAGCGTGAGTTTTGAATCTTATAGATAAATACAGGATAGGAGAGGGAGGGACAGAGACGTGTTTCTGATTGGTTGAGACTTGTTAGAGCAGAATAAGTTGAAGTGCACGTGGTTTTTTTGTCATCGTACGGAGACGGCTGTGAGACAACATCGCGGATAGGGTTGGGCTCATCACCCTTCTACAAATGTGGACTCATGAATAGGTCCACAAATGAGGACAGGCCAGTCCATCCACGTATGTGGACTCATCCCTATGTCCACCGATTTGCAATGCCCAGCTCGTCCACATATGTGAACTTATCCATAGGTCCACAGACGAGGACGGTCCATAGTTCCACAGATGAGGACTATCCACATATGCGTACTCATCCATAAATCCACAGGAAAGGCTGTCCACATAGGTCCACAGACGCGGACTGTCCACTAATGTAGACATAGGTCCACATACAAGGACTCTGCACATATGTTCAGAGTTATTTTAATGTAACACCTGTAAGTAAACTACAAACCCACCACATGTAATAACTATGAACATTAAGCATTACATTTATGCTGTGAATTTACATTTCAATCAACGGAAGTCAGTGAGAGAATTTGGAATGGGTACCCAGCATTCTATCACTAACGGGTTCTGGAGCTACACGGAATAATCAGATGTTTTCTACGACCCAAATTACCGAAATAAATGTTATTCTGTTTGTATTACGTGTGTTATTTTTCGCAATAGGCCTACACTCGGTGAATGAGTATTGCATATTATGTTAGTTCTATATGAATAAAATAAACGTCTTAGGAGAGTTTACCACGGAATTTTTGTTAGGTTTGTGTGTATAATAATGTAGGTAATATATAAAAATGACAGGGCTGTGCTTCCTCAATTATGCTTTATTAAGAAAACATTTGCCTGCCAAATATTCAGAGAGAGAGTAAAATTATTAGAACAGTACATGACGTCATGGACCGTCAAAGCATCAATCTAAAAATTATAATAGTTAATGGTCGTCTTTCCGGAGCAAAAATAACTTCATTCCATAGACCTAAGTGCTCTTAGAACACAACCGCATAGTAAGGAGTTTTATACTATTATTAGTTAACTCCATGGACATGCACGACAGATTTATGATTAACTATGGTAGTCAATATAGAATCACATTCCAGATTACCTAAATAATGAATATGATACAACCGTCCGACTCCATGGCTGAATGGTCAGCGTTGAGGCCCTCGGTTCAGATGGTCCCGGGTTCGATTGCCGGCAGGGTCGGAGATTTTAACCGCGTCTGATTAATACTTCTGACTGGGAGACTGTGTGTTTGTGTTCGCCCCAGTATCCTCCTCTCATATTTAGAAAACACATCACACCACCAACCACCACAGAAATAAGCAATATTGGATGCATCCCTGCAGATAGGGTTGGTGTGAAGAAAGGCATCCTGCCGTAAAAGGGGGCTAAATCCACATGTGCAACACAGTTCGAATCCGCGACGCCACAGCTGTGGGAGAAGCGGAAGAATAAGAATGAGAAGAATGAAATTAATACAACCAACAGTTGGCTAGGCGGTTTGTGTCACATACCTGTGAACTTTCAGTAGAAAATGTAGTGAGTTCGAACCCCACACTCGGAAGCCCTGAATATGGATTTCGTTGGCTTCCCGATTTCACACCAGGCAAATACTGCGATTATAGGCCTACCTCAATTTGACCACGGTCGCTTCTTTCCCAGTCCCAGCCCTGTTCTATCCCTCCATCGCTATAAAATCTGTCTGTCGGTACAACGTAAATTCACTGGCAAATGCAATTTTTTTTAGAAATACATTCTGTAAATGAATATTACGAGTTCTGTAAGCTTTACTTTTACAATCATCTTTAATCCAGTATTGGATATCTAGATCTACAAAATGAGACTTCTCAGAAATGAATACACAGTAGTCCCTCCTGTAGGATACCTGTTTTATTTTCAGTAAACTTGGTACTTCCTCTTCATGAGGAAACTCTTCAGTTTCTTCCGCACGAAATATTATTTGACATGCAAGTATTTCATGAGAATCTTGTCCCAATTATCACGTGAAAATTTTCAGGCACGTCATCCACAAGATGCTTATATCAATGGATGGCGTTAAAACCTCAAATAGATTTTTCACATGAGAGTCAATGTAAATATGTTTACGATAAAGGGTTCTATTGAATAATCAATTGGGTATGTGTTTACCGTTTGGCTTGCTGAAATTCATTGACTCTTAGTGATTACACCAATCACTGAAGTTCATGTATGCTGGTGAAGACAAATTTAGTAGTTCGTTATAATATAAATACTAAACCGTTTTCGATGTATATATCCATCAAATAAATTTGAAGTTATGACTGAAATTCCAAAAATCGTCAGAAAGAATTGACCTACATTATAAGTTTGAATTTAAACTTTCCTTTCCATCTTGTGCTGAAACCCAGGATTACCATAATCATTAACGGTTAGAACCATGGTTATTTAGTAAAGGTGACCACAGTTATTCCACTTTGTTCCATGTACTAAGTGTGAGACGCATAAGGCTAACTAGATAATATCGATCAATGAGTGGTTTGGCTTGTGGCGATTGTTGGTCAACTCGACCCATCCCCATGCCTTCGTGATGTAAATAGAAATTGGAACAGTGCGCACCGCGTTCGCCAGTGTCAATGTTGATCTGCGACAATACACACTGAACATAGTCGACTGGCTCGATCGCTTTCCCTGTTCACCAGCAAATCGTTGTACTTATGAAATTAACAATGCTTGCGATCACGAAGATGCAAGATTATTTTATTTATTTTTATTTACAAGTTGCTTTACGTTGCACTGACACAGATAGCTCTTATGGCTACGAAGCGATAGGAAAGGCGAATATCCATTTCGTCTTCCTTTAACATCCTCTAGGTGAGAAAGAATACGATATTACCATCTCCTTGGGCAGAGAGCAGCTCCAAGTCCGTGGCATCTGAGAAGTGAAATTTTCACAGTGTGACGCCAAAGAGAAAATTGTCACAAGCATTACATTGTAAATGATTGGAGGAACTTTCGTTAAATGATGCCTAGCAATTTAGGAACTTACAGAGTCGTAGCTAAATTATGAGACTAGGAAATTCATGATGTACGAATTTTCTGAACAGTGTGGACCTGAAAAATGTTTGCGAAACCAGTTAGATGGCAAAGTCAGCACATATGGCGTACTTTTTCTCTAGGGTGTTCGCGGCAAAGCCCGAGGTTTTATAATCTCGAAGTGTCAGGGACTGATCACTCTTTCATTCGAGACATGAGCCTGGAACTGCGTTACTCGTGGACCAGAATTTGCGCGTGCGGTAATTACCCAGTTGGTGATACCGTGAATATTTTAGTAAGAAACTGCAGATACCTAACTAACTAATGTCTTAAGGATTTGTGAAATCCATTTTAACCGTTTTGTGAGGAACAGTGGCCTAGCATTAATTTCTAGGTAGATAATGTGTCTACAATAAGACTTCTACCAACGGACAGAACTTATCATGTCTGTCGGACTCCGTTACTTTGCAGACAATGTGTGCGAAGCTGCAAAATGCAGTAGGTCCCGATAATTCATTGCCGCCGGCAAAAGTGATATTGGACTCGAGTGCTAACTTGCAAGAAGTTAAATAGCCTTTATGAATTGTTTGTAAATTCAGTGTTAAATTAAAGGAAGTGTTTGTTGATATTTGTGACCATGGAATTTATATTGTTAGAATGTAAGTAATAATCAGAAGAGGATTCCTATTATTAATCAAATTGGCAATCGTATTATGTATAGAATAATGATTGGCTGGACTACAAGGTTGCCCCTGAGGTCATTACCATAGAACCTGGAACAAGGTCTGCCCATGAATTAAGTCATTATTTGAGGGCATACAGTATTACGTCGTCGTATTAAAATGTGTAAAGTGGCTAAATTCAATCCAAGATTTTCTAGTAATGCAAATATTTTAAATGTTACTTTTGCAAATCAAGTGTCGCGTTTGGATGAAAATAGGAATATCGTGTGTAAATTTTGTGTCTAATAACCATACAATATAATTTAGATATCGGAATATCTCGTACGTGTATGGAAAGTGTCATTCAGATCCCAGTTTAATTTATTAGAAACGTCTTGGGTAACATTCAGTGTATAATAATAATAAAAGTAAAAAATGAGTGCCATAAATTCTTGTGCTGGCATCAGGTCAATTTTCGTTATGCCTTAATCTAAATATAGACCGCGGTTGAGGTTAAAATTCCAGTCTCAGTTGAATTTTGATATTCGAGTATTACAAACTTCTGTAGTTTACCCCTTAAAATTCGAGAAATTTGGGGTGATAAAGCAAGTCATGCGATTCAGATAAAGTTTTGAAGGAACACAGGCAATTTTAATACATTGTTGTACAATAACTAGCTGTTACACGCGGCTTCGCTCGCGTGGATTTTGTGATTTGATAAAAGTAATAGTTCCTCGCTACTGCACTAAGGTATTATGTGAACACCCATAAAGTATAAGAAACACCGAAAAATTGAGATTCATTTACCCCAGAATCTCTTTGAACACCACATTTGTGGTGTTTCCTTTTGGGGATACGATAACCATTCTACTGGTACATATAACTCTGGAACATGCCATAAAGGATTGTAAATGTCAGAAACAGTCCTCTCTCAAGTCGAAGGCCAAAGTATTATGTGCTTCATTATTTTTAAAGCAGACTCCAAGTTCCTACTTCCACGTCTGCCACATGAAAAGAATCCCCATGAAAAGAATACAACTTCTTTATAAATCCTTCCCTCCAAATAGGTGGACTTCCCAAAACCAATAATATACATGTTTATTTATTTTTTCAAGGAGATTCCAAATGCCAAGTTTCACGTTTGTAACATCTTCAGTTTCTGAGTAACAAGTATCCTCAATAAAAGGAATTCAATCATTTTTCACTTCTTTACATCCCCGTTAAGTTACTTTCCGAAAACAAAAAGGTTTTTTTTCCCATTATTTTTAAAGGAGACTCAAAACACCAGTTTTCACGTCTATAACTTTTAAATCTTTGAGATATACAGTACATTTTAAAAATTCGTCCGTTTTTTGAATACGTCTCACCCCTTTAAATAGACTTTTCGGATCCCACTGGTGTCTGGTTGGCCATTTTTGTTCTGTACTTAACATCTCTTCATCACGTACTAAATGTACGTAACACGACCTAATAGGTTGAAAGTCGCTTTCGATTACAATGTGGTCGTGAAAATTCAATATTCATTGACTTGGCCCTCAATGGGCAACTTGACCGCACTCTACAGTGTGATGGTAGTAGTACCAGACCTGTAGCTTAGATCCTTTCCAACAGAACAAAGATGGCCTAGGCCACCATAGCTCAACTGGTAGAGCAACCGACGCGAAATCGGGAGGTTGTGGGTTCGGATCCCACTGGTGTCTGGTTGGCCATTTTTGTTCTGTACTTAACATCTCTTCATTACGTACTAAATGTACGTAACACGACCTAATAGGTTGAAAATCGCTTTCGATTACGTGTTTCTTTATTTTTAAAGGAGATTCTATCAATTTCAACGTGTGTAATATCATCAGTTCTTGAGATATAATAATAATAATTTCGTGTGGCTGTTTATAGCCGAGTGCAGCCCTTGTAAGGCAGACCCTCCGATGAGGGTGGGCGTCATCTGCCATGCGTAGGTAACTGCGTGTTATTGTGGTGGAGGATAGTGTTATGTGTGGTGTGTGAGTTGCAGGGATGTTGGGGACAGAACAAACACGCAGCCCCCGGGCCATTGGAATTAACCAATGAAGGTTAAAATCACCGCCCCGGCCGGGAATCGAACCCGGAACCCTCTGAACAGAAGGCCAGTACGCTGACCATTCAGCCAACGAGTCGGACAGTTCTTGAGATATAAGCATCCGCATAATATGAATTCATCTCCTTCACATCTTACCCTGAATTCCTGAATTCCTGAATTCCTGAAAACTAAAATATTGTGTTCCTTTATTTTTAAAGGAGATTCCATTTACCAATTTTTACGGCTATAACTTGTTCAGTTTTGGAGATTCACCCTATTTTCACTTCTTTTAACCCCCTTAAATAGATTTTTCAAACACGAAAACATCGTGGTTCTTTATTTTTATAGGTGGTCCCAAGTACCAATTTTTACGTTTATAATTTTTGAGACATAAATATCCTCATCAAAATGACTCCAACAATTTTTAACTTATTTTGATTTCCCTTAAGAAGGATTTTCGTAAAAAAACGTATGTGCTTCTTCATTTTAAATGAGATTCCAAATGCCAATTTTCACGTTAACATTGTTGCTTTCACGGCCCGTACTTGTAGAAATGGTATGGCCTTTTGAGCTTATACCGTGTCAAGAAAATCCTGTTTCACCTTGCTTTGAGCTTATTCCGCGTCAAAAACCTGTTTCACCTTGTTTTCTTGACACGGCATAATACCAAAAGCCCATATCATGTTTACCAATTTTCACGTCTTTAAAACTGTTAGGTTTTTTTAAAAATCACTCCGCTTTTTACTTCTTTTCACCCCTCGACTCCTTAAGTTGATTTTTCAGGAAACAAGTAATATACGCATTTCTTTTTTAAAAAGGATATTAAATTACAAATTTTCACGTCTGTAACAGCTTCAAAAGCCGGCCCCGTGATGTAGGGGTAGCGAGCCTGCCTCCTACCCGGTGGCCCCGTGTTCGATTCCCGGCCAGGTCAGGGATTTTTACCTGCACCTGAGGGCTGGTTCGAGGTCCACTCAGCCTACGTGATTAGAATTGAGGAGCTATCTGACGGTGAGATAGCGGCCCCGGTCTAGAAAGCCAAGAATAACGGCCGAGGGAATTCGTCGTGCAGACCACACGACACCTCGTAATCTGCAGGCCTTCGGGCTGAGCAGCGGTCGCTTGGTAGGCCAAGGCCCTTCAAGGGCTGTAGTGCCATGGGGTTTGGGTTTAGTTTTTAACAGCTTCAATTTTTTTGATATATATATCCTTATAAGAAGGATTCAACACCTGCTTCATTTATTTTCATCCTCCTTATGTGCATTTTACGAAAACGAAAAGAAAATGTGTTTCTCTTTCTAAAAGTATGTTCCAAATACCAATTTTCATGTCTTTAAACTGTAAAGTTTTGAGATTTAGACATACTCATTTTAAATATTCACCGCCATTTTCAGCCCGTTAGCGACAGTGTATCCAAAAATCTTCCCTTGGTGAGCACCTACACTGTAATATAAATGTATCCTCATAGTTTCATTTCTTTATGTCCAGTAGTTTTGGATCGGCGATGATAAATCGGTCAGTCAGTCAGTAAGGACATGTTACTTTATATAGAAATATTTGAGATCAATTTTTTTTTTTTTTTGCTAGTTGTTTTACGTCGCACCGACACAGATAGGTCTTACGGCGACGATGGGAGAGGAAAGGGCTAGGAGTGGGAAGGAAACGGCCGTGGCATTAATTAAGGTACAGCCCCAGCATTTGCCTGGTGTGAAAATGGGAAACCACGGAAAACCATTTTCAGGGCTGCCGACAGTGGGGTTCGAACCTACTATCTCCCGAATACTGGATACTGGCTGCATTTAAGCGACTGCAGCTATCGAGCTCGGTTTGAGATCTAATGCTGAATATTTTGTGATCATTAGAGCTGAATTATACTGAGAGCTCAAACCATTAAAATAGGATATCAGGCAGAGTTATAGTGAATTTATTACCCAGGAAGTGCGATTATTATAAGGCCCCTGGGAAAATATTGGCAGTTAAATTAGTGTATGGGAAGAATTGGAATGCCCCGTAGGTTTATAGTGAATTAATTGCCCATAATAATTATAATTTCGTGCGGCAATTTCAAGACGAGTGCATCCCTTGTAAGGCAGACCCTCTAATGAGGGTGGGCGGCATCTGCCATGAATAGGGAACTGCGTGTTATTATGGTGGAGGATAGTGTTATGTGTGGTGTTTGAGATGCAGGGATGTTGGGGACAGCACAAACGCCCAGCCCGGGTCATTGGAATTGACCAATGAAGGTTAAAACCTCCGACCCGGCCAGGAATCGAACCCGGGACGCTGTGAACCGAAGGCCAGTACGCTGACCATTCAGCGAACGAGTCGGACATTATTTACCCATGAAGTACGATGACAAGGCCCTTGGGGTAATATTTGTCGATAAAATGTTCGTACGGGAAGAGATGGAATAAATACCCCTTGAATTTTATGGATAGCCTGAGGCACCATTTTGAAAAACGACTGTGGTTCGGTTGTTATGCGAAATTATTGGGGTCAGTAACCATAATTCCACTTTAATTAAAGTTCTTGAAGCTTATAATGCTATGGGATCTCAAAAGAATAAATATTGTACAGCGCAGAGAAATAAATTTGTTATGAATAGTTTTAGAACTCATGATGGCTTTAAAATGATTTGCACGTTTCTGTTACAACTTCGAGATAGACCAGGGGGCTTATTTTGCGTGTCCCCAGTGAGTGTGTCAAGGTTAACATAACGTTACGGGGGACGATATATTTCAACACTACACTCAGTGATTTCGATAACAATAATTAGTATACGGTTTCAGTAGGCTAACCGTGAACATGGTGGTTTCTCATTTTAACACCAGGCAAATACTAGGGCTGTACCTTAAATAGGACCACGGCCGCTTCTTTCTCATCCCTAGACCTTTCTTATCCAATCGTCTCCATATGACCTATCTTTGTCGGAGTGTTTGCCAATGCAGACGCAACAACAGCACAGGGTGCTCGGCTCCTACCTAAGGCAAGGGTGACCCTGCAGGAGCTTTACATAGCTAGGTCCCTGCCTAGGGCAACGGTGCCCCAAGAGGAGCTATACTCTGCTAGGCATCTACCTGCGGAAAGAGGTGTACCTGGAGGAGCTTTACTCTGCTACTCCTCTACATGGGGCGAGTGGTGTCCCTAGGGGAGCTTTACTCTGATCGACCCCATCACCTTGGAATGAAGTGTCCTACAAGAGTTGGTCAAGGGAGGATAAATAGACAACAGCTTAGAACACATCGTGTCTAGACTCAGCTAAAGTCCCCGAGTTCTCTAACCCATGCACTCACAAGTCAGGTGTGCTTTTAGTACCCTCTTTCGACAGTAGCCCATAAGATGACGACATCCTATTGTCTCAGGGTGTCGGAAATCGTAGCGCGTAGCTGGAGGTGGATTGCGCTTGGCGGCCATCTTGCCTACTTGGCCCTGTGCCAACTCCCCAGAGTCAGTCCCGTAAGAGCCCGTGTATACGCAATAGCCCCTGTGCGAAGACTTAAGTTAGGAAGGGCATCCAGTTAGGAAAATAGAACCTCGAGTTAGGACAATAGGCGAAAAGCCCTATCACAGCCCACGTCGGGTTAGTGCCATAAGAGCCCATGTATACGCAAGAGCCCCTGAGGCGGCCATCTTGCCTCGGGGGTCCTAGCACTAGGAAGGAGCATATG
Source organism: Anabrus simplex (assembly GCF_040414725.1). Taxonomy (NCBI): domain Eukaryota; kingdom Metazoa; phylum Arthropoda; class Insecta; order Orthoptera; family Tettigoniidae; genus Anabrus; species Anabrus simplex. Next base: position 579,320,514 of record NC_090266.1, on the reverse strand, counting down.
GCCGCGATCTTGCTCATTAGTCCCTAAGCCATCACCTTAAGTTCTATGTGTACCGCCTATCCTACCCCTGGTCTGCTTTCCCCATAAGAGACTATATGATTAAACTAATAGATCATAAGTTACAAGTTGAGAGTCCCTGAGGCAGCCCTGTATTTAGGTCTGTAGGAATAGAGCATAGCAGCCATCCTGCATAATAGCCCTTGCTTTATTTATGGAATGTCACGCTGATAAAACTAATAGATCATAAGTTACAAGTTGTGAGCCCCTGAGGGTGCCCACTAGTTATGTCTAAACGAATAGAGTGCACCAGTCACCTTGCATAGTAGCCCTTGCCTCAGTTCTCGAATGTTAGGCTGGTAAAACTTATAGGTCATAAGTTACTAGTTGTGAGCCCCTGAGGCATCTCTGTAGAGTTTAGCCTATAGGAACAATGTATCGCCATTAGCTCCTGGTCCATCTCCTGAAAGTTCATCTCATATAACCAATGTACAGCGACCGTCTTGCCTCGAGGGCCCTATCACTAGGAAGTTGCACATGGCCGCCATCTTGCGCATTAGTCCCTAGGCCGTCTCCTTCTCTTTCTCGTCTCTTTCTTCATAAGAGGCCATGTATAGCCGCCATCTTCCGCAGTAGCTCCCGCGCTAGTTTTCAGGAGTTAGTCCCATAAGAGCCCGTGTATAGCCGCCATCATTCGCATTAGCCCCTGAGCCAGCTCTCTCCTGTTCCCCCTACTAAGAGCATAAGGCAAATATCTATGATTTGAAAAAGCTTTTTTGTATTTGAACCCTGATCTGTTACGAAAAGCATGTCTTTTTAATCACACTGAGGAATGTTTGACTCGTGAACTTTCTCAATTTACGTTCACTTGTTTTCCTTGTATCTGGAAATTTTGTAGTAAAAACCCCATTAATGAACAACTTCCGCTCTCCGTCTGTACGGTGCATAGCCTGAGTCAGATAATGAATCTGGTCAGTCCACATATCAAAAGTAGGCATGCCAACATTTGTCGTGCATTGCAGAAATAATCAGAGGCATTAATTCACTCCGTATTTCATCTGCCTTTGCTTGGACGTTTCTACTAAAGGTGGGAGGATGTGGAAAGACATCAACAATAAACACTTTGCCAAAATTAGCACCGACATTAATTAGTTCTTGCCCTAATTCTTTAAAGCGTTCTCCGGCAACAGTGTTAAACAGTCGGAAATCTTTGACACACATGAACACAGTCGCGCTAGTTATAGATTGCTTTGTACTGCTGGCCAATACTTAGTGAGAAGTGCCAGCATTAAATTTGCAAACGTGTTTTTTAGTTAGTTGTACCGAATTTGTAGGCTGTGTTAACAGTGCATTGCACGAGTCCCAGGAAACATACCCTGTCTGCTGATTGTCTGCAGTGACCACAAGCGGGAATATATTCCAAACACCAGAACTGAGCCCATATCTCATAATTAGTTTATATTAACAGTTTTGAATTTCAGCCATAACTATGTCCGTCGATTGACGTGGCATTGTGAACTTCAGCTCAAAACTAATGGTTAACTTTACCATTCCATCATGCTCGTATACCTCCGAATTCTTGGTCCTTGCTCTATGTAAACAAGGGCTCACTCATATCTGGATGAACCACATAGCTTGCAACGTCAGTAATGCAAGCAAGGTCAACCTCGCTAGTCAGCAAACTTCGCTTCGAACATGCCCTCTCGAACGAATTGGAGCAAACTCCGACATTTTAGCTTACACGCTCCAATCATGCGTGACGACGGTTGCATATGCAGCAAGGCACATGTTGCTTCTTCTTGGTTACCCGGCTGAAGTTCGAACAATGTACGTCACTAGTCAATAGTGATAATGATAGTTCATGGCTGTACGCTTTATCGATTCTGCTAAGACAAGTTTTCGAGATTCGGTACTGCATTATCTAGTCAGATTTGAACGGTACCCCCTGAAAGCCCAGTTGATGATGTGTAGTTCAACCACTATTCATATTAGACGTTTTCCAGGGCTTTAATTTATTAGTGTGATGCTTGAATTTCGTTAACTCCAGTGCGTTAACTCCATGCGTTATCCGAGTGCGGATTGCAATGGTGTTGATTATATAAAATGAGAAAACTCACACGTAATTTTTCATTCCATTTTGCATGAATTACTTTAGGGTTTATCAACACAAAAACGTATATATTTTACATGCCATATTTATTTCAGGCCATGCGAGCAGCTGTCAATGAAGAGGTCATTTGTTCGATTGACTCTAACAGTTATATTTTATTAACCACAGTTATTGTATTGACTGTTAAATTCAGTTATAAATCACTTACCAGAGTGATGGTATTGATTATTAAAGTAAATTCTACGTTGTTTTGCTATTGATAATGGTAATGATTACTTAATTCATTTCTATCGTACGATACCATTCATAGATTGTTTTGTTATTTAATTCATTTATTTTCTCGTCGCCGTTCAGAAACGTTTGGGTAAAATCAATTTAGTTACCATTTAAGGATATGGCAATGATTAAAAAGCTTAAGTGCTAATTGGATGTTCCATTTAATATTTTATTTTAAACATAAACTGAAAGTTAATTGTTTAGTAACTTCAATGTTAATTATAGATATCATTAATTAATTTGTGATTCAATGGAACATTTCAATTACATGCCTATTTTAAACAGTGTTAACGTTGTATACCTTTCATGATATCAGGTTGTGACACACCATGATGGGATAGTTTTATTTCATTGAGTTTAACAATAATTATTGCTATTGAACTTTGGAGCATAACGCCTTGCAGATGAGCAAGTTAACTTATTAAACCAATTTATTTTAATTGAGTAGTGATCGATTCAAGTGTAACTAGAGGCTACTTCGATTCGATTAATGGTCCATTCGGTGGCTGTTGGTATCCTGCGTGATATTATAATCGGTGGATAAAATTACTCAAAGTAAAACTCGGAGTCTGGTAGCGGAAACTTAATTTTCACGGGTCAAGTGAATCAACCAACGGTGTTACTTGAAATTCGATATTATAATTTTCAGGCTTTTATTTTCTTTTATCTGCTAGCAATTGCATTTAACTTTCAAATAGTACAAGAAATGAGATTAAGATTTATTATTAGGAAGTCCTAGATATATATCATATTCCATATTTCTTTTATGTCATCATTTAATGTTCTTACTTTCGTCGATGCTTCACGTCCTTCATAATGTTCACTAGTTTCATTCCCAACTTAATTAATTTTTATTAGCCAACGTCTTGCATTTTATTTCATCTAATATATACCTAGGTAGATTTTCTTTCATAACTGGTCGATCTATGTCAACGTGTGGCGGAAGAGCTTGTAACCCCCTGGGACCATAAGAATCTACAATTACATGCTGCCGAGGATATCATTTGACGATCGGCATTCAAGGGTTCAATACATACATAATACTCCATGCCTATCTTGCCTGAAAATTTATACTTGCAAAGAATATTTTGATCTCTCCTACTTCACGTCCCCTCCTGGTATACGTCCTGTCGTCTCCCATGTCTGCCTCTTCTCCATCATCCTTCATAGGTGTTTTCCGTTAGTGCTATAGATAAGAAAATAAAGTATGTCATATACCATCTTTCTTCGTTGGATCTTGAGGTTTTATCCGTTAGTGCTATAGATAAGAAAATAAAGTATGTCATATACCATCCTTCTTCATTGGATCTTGAGGTTTTATCTACGATGAATAATTGTAGAATATGAAGGAAGTATGCCAAATCCATCTAGCTCGATATAGCATTCTGAAATCTATGAGTAGATATGTGGGAACTGTGGGTTTCTCGGGCTCAGTGATGAGCTGATGTCAATAGACAACATCGACAAATTCTCCTAAGCGACAATTTCGGGATACGCAACGTCGCACGAGTCGAACATTGGGTTCAGTTCGTGAAATGCCAAGATGTTAAAGTAGCGAATACATCCTGAGAAAGACTACAAGCAGTGAGTCCATCACAACTGTTTCGAACAAAGGTGACTCAGCGTTTGGAAAACTTTGATTGATGCTATAGTAGTCTGGTGGAATTATTACTCACTTCCAACAAATGGGGCTGGATTTTGAATCCTAGCCAGCATATACGATTCTCGAAGCTAATATTATCATATCTGTACTATAGTAGATTTTGCGGCTATCATAATTATACCATCACGTAAACACAAGCTCGCCTTTCGCTTGCAATTTAGGACTCGCTGTCCACATCCATTTGGTCGTGAACGGTGGTGTAGTTTACACTGAGGGCCACGGTGAGCAACTGGCATCGGAATTACCCTGTTACAACTAATGGGAAGCTCATTATACTGCTAAAGACAATACTCAAGCAATAAAGTAAGATTAACGCAGGCGAAAGTCCAAGACATAGACGGAAGTGTATATAAAATTGATTTAGCATACAGAAAAGGTATTGTACTTGTGACTGTAGTCTACTCGGGTCCATGTGATCTTTGCTTCAGGAGAGGTGGCTTAATTATCTTGAAGTCATTCGCAACGCCACTTCAGAGTTTCTTTGCCTCCAAACTCCAGGAGTATCACCAAACATTTCGAAAATATTTGAATTCCTGACCCTAGAGGAGGCGATCATGAGGGAGATGAATAATGATGTTCTGTGGGCAGGAGCATGAATTGATTGAAGTCTGAATCATTTTGATATGTTAGATGATCTGGTAACGGATGGACATAAACTAAACTTACATTTAATTGGATAACTGGCATAAACAGAAATTCAAGTAGGGATGTAAGCTTGAATAACGCATCTGAAAATGACGATACACGTCCCTGACTGCCTTGAAACAGCCACGCCAACCCTATTACACTTTTATTCGAAATGAACGATAAACTGGAAGCTCCATTTCATTTTAAGGAGAAGATTCTTACCTCCATGCCTAAATTTAGTTCAAAGACATTTATGAAAGAAATGCAGATGATTTTGTGTACTGGAGACCGAATAGGGTACTGCAAGCCCATGTTTATGACACCTACATGCAAAGTTTGAAACATTGACTGGTGCAAGCTATCTGAAATTAAGAAGGTGCGTGGATTGATGTAAAGAAAAATATGAGCATAAGTATTAAACTTCAGTGAAACGAACAGGGAAATATGAAAGAAAAGTGTCTAGAAAGGACTGATCTATATTTGCAGCTTGTTCCCACCCGTCGTTGCTAATGTGTATAATTACGGAACCGAAGGTTAAAATATTCAAAGACACATTTTGGGAACAGGAACCGGAGAGTGAAAGGAAGAAATAAACATCTCAAGGTATGATTATATTACCGTAAGACAAATTAATTTGTAGAACATAAGGGGAAATTGCAGAATGATACAGTCTACCTTGGAAAAGGAGTACACGGTCAAAACAGATAGAAGTGAAGGTAACGTAATGTAACCGAATGAAGACAATAAAGGAGTGTAATAACTTAGGTAGTCGAATAAACAGGCTTAAATGCTGATACGTGAGTAGTTAAATACAAAATGCATCAAAAACAAGGAGGACATGAGAGTTATATGGGCCTAAGAAATGAAACCTTTCCTCAGAAGAGAAAAATTGCCCATATCCTAGATGGACACGTACATTCAGAAAATTTGTCGTAAGCTGATTTTGTGAATAGAAACATTGTGAGAAAATGAGAACGGGACGATAGCAAGCGCAAGAATACAGGTAAAAAGAAACAATGAAAGAAAGAAAGAAAGAAAGAAAGAAAGAAAGAAAGAAAGAAAGAAATGTAGCGTTGCAGAATAATGCTGAAGTGAAATCGACATACTGAAGCAAAAATGAAGAGATAATAAATCAAGTTAGTGACAGGAGAATTATTTGATATTGATTAGCCACATGAAAAGATAGTTTGATAGTACACATCTTGAGCTAATCGAGACTTGTTCAGATTTTGCAAAGGACAGCGATAATGGAAGATGGAGTCCAAGAAATTAAGATTTTAAACTAACTAGGATATATGTAGCCTGCTGTAGTAGCATACGGACGAAAATCTCAACACAGGGTAGGGTAGCATGGCCACTATTTCGAACGATTTTTTTTTGTGCTGCAATGACAATATAAATTATTTCCACCAAGATAGTGGCTGCGCGATTTGTGTCACGTAGCTATCAGCTTGCATTCGGGAGAATCCGGGTTCGAACCCCATCATCGACAGCCCTAAAAATTGTTTTCCGTGGTACCCCAATTTCAAAAAATGCAAATGCTGGGATTGTTCCCTAATTACGGCCACGGTCGCCACTTCCTATCCCATCGCCGACGTAAGACCTACTTGTATCGATGCGACGAAAGGAAAATTGTAAAAAAAAACCTTCTTGTTTTTAATTACCGTTAACTAATACCTGCACTTCACCTAAGGAGGATCTGCCGGCAAATCAAGTCGTTGTAAACAGGTGAATAAATAAAGTACGACCACAGGTTACAAATATGTATGTACGGCAATTTCCAAACCCATTGAAATTATATTTCTCATTTCGTAATATGGATCCACAATAATATAATTTCATAATGATACATGTTTGAGACCTCGAACTGCCCCATATTGTGACCAACAACATACATTAAAACCTTGCTACTAGTATTAATACTGATACTAAGATCAACGCACCATTGGTAGGTAATCTCGCTGTGTGCTTTTGTTTGGGTCATTAGCCCATACAATGGATTGTTGAACTCGTCCATGTCACCCTCTTCTTTGCTACTATTTTCATTTCTTTAAAACTTCTCCATTCCACGCTTATTTTAATCTGTTTGTCGTATTCGTACCTTGATGTACCACTACAGTTTTCACCATAACTTTTCCCTTGCAAATTATTTCAAAACGCCCTGCGGGGGTGTCTCAAGGTGTTTCCTATCCATCTATTCCTTCCCCTGGTCAATCTGTTCCTTCCTCTGGTCGAATTTTGCAAATTATTCTCTTCTCATCAGCTCAATTAAGTATCCCTTCATTTTTGATTGGATTCATCCACCTCACCTTCAGCATTCTTTTGTAACACACCTTTCATTCTGCACTGTTTTTATTATTATTATTATTATTATTATTATTATTATTATTATTATTATTATTATTAATATTAATATTATTATTATCATTATAACTAGCTGATTTACCCGTGCTTCGATACTGAATTCTACATTGTATACAGAATTCTAGGTTAGGTAGTGTACACGTTGTGAGCAAGATTGTAACAAATTGCATAGCTCTTAACGTTACCATATAAACGCAGCGGGGAAGTCACCAAACGTCTCATTTTATGTGAAGACTGGGTTAGGAAATTTTCATTGTAATGGTAGGTCCTCATGCCTGCCATCAGTAACAATCAAGTTGAGAAATTTGCATTATAATGGTAGACACTCACTCTCCACCTACCTTTTTACATCCTCAGAAATACTGCCTATGTGGTTTTCACAACTGAAATCAACATAGGTCATTACAATGACGCCAGTAATAATGTCGCAATTAAAAGCAATGCTATCATATGAAATACTCGATCAAATGAAAGATAACACATTTTCTCACTTTTAACGAACAGTATTACGCTGCCGATATAACAGTTCAAAATTCCAGAACTGGAATGACCAGGCCGCAGACAGCCATGAGCCGTGAACACTCTTTCATTTTTTTGGAGGAGAGGGGATGGGGGCAACGAGAGTCCCAAGACAAAATCTATGCCCTTTTACTCTCTGTGTCCTTGGAGTACCCGATGAGTAGGAAAATCTCAATTCGCTACGCTGGCGGAGGAAATTCTATCTGACTTGGAGGCAAATTTTTCCTCCAAGCCAGAAGGGAAACTCCCTCAGTGCTGCTTATTTGGAATAGAATGAATGCTAATTTAATACAAGTGAAGAGGAAGAAGCATTCTTAAGAAACTCCTCATTTTATGCTTGAATTTTTAATTATTTAGTGAACTGCGGAGCTATAATTAGTAATAAGCCGAAATTGAAATTCTAGATCAGGTCATAAGTGAGCCTCTGCATTATTCCGTTAATAGTGCGCACTGTTTTTAACCCAGTCAGTGCGCCAGAGTAGTGATCAAATAGCTGGAATACTATGAAGAACCAGCGTGTTACGTACCAGCAATATGAGAAAAACTACGAATCACAGGAATGGTATGCTAAAGAAGAAAGTTATCCAACTCCCCTGCTGTTTCCAACCAATATTCAGGCTAGCTGTTATATTCGGTACGCAGCAGTAATTCCATCTGTCGGAGATGAGTGGCAGCATAAGAGACAAAGAACATCACAACAAACAACGGTCAAGGTAATGTTCTTGTTGATCAATTTTATGAGCATTCGATATTGGAGGCCTTCATATTTAGTCTTCTTCCGACTCACAAATACCACTCTTATCACAGTCAGTACGATAAAACCGTATAAAATATAAATGATCGGAAACTGTATTAACTGTATTAACATAGGTATTTAAGAATTACATTTTAGGCGCCTTCCCCTACTCTACCATTTTATCCAGGATGAATAAAATTTTGTATAACTTAGACTGTAGTGTTTTATTCCTTTCGTTAAATTCTGTTTACCCATTATCTCGTGGCCCTGCCCTGATATGGACTTAGTAATAAAAATTCATGAATTTCTCTGTTATCATGGCCGGTACGGTAAAAAAGTTTAATACATAAATGATCGTAAATTTAATTCTATATATACGTATGTAGTATTTATTGGCAGGACCACTAATAACCTAAATATTTGAGAATTAAATGGTAGGCCTACCTCTAAACTACCATTTCGCTCAGCGTGAATAAAATGATTCATAGCCTACATTGTATTGGCTCATTCCCCAACTGTACAAACCGAGTTTCATTAAATAATCTTCAGCCTTTTGCTCGTGATGCGAGTACGTACATACATACAGACAGATAGACAGGAATTACGGAAAAGTACAAAGTCCATTTCTTTGTTACTGTGGACACGACCGAAAAAGAAACACCGTTCTTTTTAAATTCTGAGCAATGTACAGATAAAACTCTTAATTTATATAAACTTAGATTATTATTAAATTCCTATTATATTTTTTATATAAGAGGATAGTTTGAAAATAATTTCTGTATAATTTTAAATTGTACCTGTATTAGTTTCATGTACGTATTAACCTTGGTTTAGAGTAAGAAAAGGCTCTATAGCCTTGACTATGCCATGAAGACAAGTTAATAAATAAATAAATAAATAAATACATAAATAAATAAATAAATAAATAAAAGTAAATAAACAGTAAGATTGGTCAATGTTTCATTTCTGAGAAATGACACGCCCCAGACAAAAGTTAAAAAAAAACATATTTATAACAATCATATCTGTGTTGGATGAGCAAATTTATTTTAGGGAAGGCCTTTCTTGCTTGGGCTAGTCTTCATTTTATGTCCTGCTTACTGTTGCCATGCATAGCTATTCTGCTACCCAAGTAACAACATACCTCTGTTTCCTTTAGGACTTCATTTCCAAATATCAAATGTGCATCAAGTGCATCCCATTATTTTTTGAATTATTCGTTTTCTTCTCTCTTTGTGGATGCATTTCAGCAATTTCTTCACATATTTTGCAGACTCAGATAATATAACTATATCAGCAGCATATATCAGCCTTTTGATTTCTTCTTCTTATGATTAGATTCCCTTTTTTCAAATTACTTGTCAATTTCCTACACTCTTTGTTATTCGTAAACACAGGAAGCAAGGGGGACCTAACTGCTACCCTGTCTCACACCATTCTAAACAGCTGCTTTTCCCATACACTACGATTCTTATCACTGCAGACTGGTTTCTTTACAGATATCAGAAAACCCTTCATTTTTTCCGGTATTTAATCTCGATCAATTTCAGAATCTCAAATAGTTTGGTGGAATTCATGTTTTCCAAAGACTTTTCAAGACGTACAGTCGATTAAAAAAAGTCATCGGTGCATGGTAGTGCACAGGATCCTCGTATGTGCACATTCCTCAGAAACAATTGGACCTATAAAAGCGTACTGAAGCCATGACCTTTGTGCCCTAAGAATTTTAAGTATGAAAATTATTACAGGAGGCCCCATGTTAATTGTAATAGGAAGCTCGAAATTTTATATATATCACGGGAGTGACACGTGGCAAGGAGGTAGCTACTTTCCGTCCCACATTCTGAGATGTGACGTCATCCGCACGTGTCGGCAGTGGAAGGATACAGAAGAAAGTTTATGTTGAATAAATATAATTAAATGAAATAATTAGTGGTGAATGGAATATAATGAGGGTCCTGCATTTATCTATAAGAAAACTGGTCTTCCGTAAGACGGATTTGAGAGTGCTAAGCCATTTCTGGGGATTATTTCGGATGGACGCGCGTGTCTAGCTTACCCACGCTAAGTCGACAAGAAAATAGTGCCTACCAAATGAGGCCATTTAACCAGTTAATTTAAGAAGAATAAATTTAAATGTCCAGAAACACTACCGCTAGCAATGTAACAAGTATGTGGTTACATCAAAAACCCTTTTAAATACAGTTCATTTAAGTCGAAGTAGTTACGTAAATTTTCTTGGCGGCAAAGGGAAAATGCCTGGAGAGAGGGGGTAATGTCTATAAATATAGGAGGGACGCCATGTTGAAATCCCTGCATTTGGATCATTGAGGCTGGAGACAGAGGGTTGAACTGTTCTGCAAATCGATCGACAAGTAGACTAAGTCCAACCAACAGATTTTAGCCGATGTGGCTGGGGTCATGACTTTGAACAGAAGTAATTGTGTAAAAAGAACGGTCAAGATATCGAAGAAGTATTTATAAATTTGTGTGTGGTAAGGAATGTAATTCGTGTGCGCGTAATAAATACTATCAGTCGTGTGCGATCAACAAAAACGACAAGTGAAGGGCATTTCTCTTTTTATGCTTTATTTCCAGGAAACAGAAATAATACAAATGCTATGTAAAGCCAAAAATGTAAAAATGGCTAAATAAATTACAGAGGGTCGCCGATGAACCCCAAGGATGAAAGCTGACGTAACCTAAGGTAGGTGACATGCCATCTTACCGCCCACTATATCTTGTTTCATGATGTCAAACTTATATGTATTTGAAGTGGTTATTTATGACGCAGTTGGTCACCCATATGTCTCTTTGTGAATGTCAGAATATGACGAAAGGGTCATCTGTTTTATTTTCTGCTTGGATAATTTTTTAAAGTATTGCGAATGCCGTGAAATGTTGTAAAATTTATTAATGAGGGTTTCGAAGTGATATCACGTCCAAAGTTGATCGTCACCTCCTTGGGTTTATTGCCTATATTTTGTGATGTCAAATTAGGTGTTTATTCGACGTAAAATTTTCAGTTGGAATTTTGATGGAATTGGTGCAAAAGGGATCCGTGCTTACCAATTTTCAGTCGGATGGAAGCGCTGTACGTACAGTTGGGTAATGCAGATCGGTGAATTTGTCACGAAGTGTAACGTATTCTATGTCCGTTTAAACCGTGTCTGAGTGACAATAATAACAGTAAAAAATTTCAGTGATTTTCGTGAAAATCCAGTTTTAAAAATACGAGATCATTTTATGCGAAGTTGTTCATTAATAAAGTATTGTGCGTTATTAGGCGTCGTGGATTCTAGTAAGGATTTTTATTCCAGTCCTTTTGTCAGAGAGAGTCGTCAAGTTTGAGAACAGAGGTTAGATTGTTCGTGTGAGTTGAGATAGGATTTGCGAATCAGGTGGTTGGAAGCCTGTAGATGATGCCGGGACTTTGTGGGAGCCCGAGGAAGATTTTATAATGTTTGGAAAGGAAAGTAGTGTACGAGTATCCACGCCAGTATTAATTTGCGACGTGTACAATTATTGTGGGACATTTAAAGTAAATCTATGTGCATATTTGTTTGGTCAGAATATCGTAATTTGTTCTATTTTGCGAAGTCAAAAGGTTCATTCTTTGAAGCCAGCTATGTATGACGAAGACTTGTGTTTCATGTTGAAACTGACAGACTGAGGAGGGTCGTGTGTTTCGATACCGCCAGCTGATCGATAGGGGACAGTTTTATACAACGGAAAGGTGTAGAGTGTTAGGCACTGAAACGAGATTGCAATCTTGGCAGCAGAGATCATTAACTACGGGATCTAGTTGAAATTTTCATCCGGGAATAACGTGTAGGTTATTAGATACTGTGAATTTGTTTGAGATTGTAATGCGTATCTGAAACCCTAAAGTTAGAGTATAATGAGCGAGGGTAGCCAATTTCAGGGTTGTCCAAAATATAGAGTGGTGGTGGTAGTGATGATTGTTTGTTTGTGAGGGTGCACAAACTTTATGAAATATCATGACAAGATATGACATAGTATTCGGCTTACATTATACGGCGAGTTACTTTTGGTTTGTACGTAATTATTAGGGTTATCCAAGAATTAATAATGGCTAGGGTTAGATTAGATTTAAAGTGTGATGTCATGAAACAAGATATAATACTGGAAATAAATGATGTAATTTTTTTTCCTGCTGCAAAATAACGATAGATGATAAACATTAAAGATGAAATGAATATAACTGCGTCAAACGTTGAGTAGGGACTTATGAAAGAAACCATTCGTCCGTGGAGATAGAATTTGTTGTTCGTTAAGATTTCATTAAATCATTTTAAGTTGTTTAATTATTAAATTCAGTGGAACCATATTTGTGAAATAACTTTAAAGCAAGCGAATAACTTGGAGATGCATTCTGGAAATCTCAGTTTATTTTTCTGGGAATATTTACATGTTAACGTAACGATTAAGGGAACATATCCGAAGGTAAAGGATTTTACTGCCACAACGTATTGTGAGCGTTGTTGTTGTTGTTGCATTATTTGACTTTGATTGATTGAGCAGAAAATGTGCTGTGGTTAGTAAAATGGAAAATCTGGTCATCAACCGATGAAACTTAATTGTGTTTAGCCTTCAGCTTAGAAACTTGGATGGTCATGGGTTCATCAACCTCAGGGACTTGTATTAGGGCCATATGCCACTGTAGCATCATTTTCCTTGCGGCCATCACCCACAATGACTTTAAAGTAACTTAGAACTTTAGAGGTCGGCCCATGACATAGTCGCAGGTCACATCGATTCAATTAAGGGTCCATTCCGTATAAAGACTGTATAGCACACACCGATTGGACTGCCTTAATTATACCCGGAGTCCAGAGTTCGTGTTGCGAGGGCTGGACCATCAGATGATATGTACTTGGCGTTTTCAATCTTAATTCCATCCCCCTAGAACAGGCCCAGGGTTAATATTGCTTCGTGCGTTGTTACATTTTTACCTTACTGATCTTCTTCTAACTCAGTTTCAATGTGTCTGTCAACTCTTCTGTAATAAAAAATATGCGACACAATGTTTGAAGTATGAGACATTTAGTTAATAATGCGCTAGTTTTCACAATCGTCAGCATCATATTCTTGGATATAGGGATAACATTATTCCTTTCAAATCGGATGACACTTCTCCTGTATCGAAAATATTAAAAATTAAATGGAATGGCTTGTGTATGTCAGTTCCTACCAAGGCAGTCAGTGATTCAAAGGGTACGTCACCACTTTAAGGAACTGTGTTCCTACGTATATTCCTTAACGCTCTGCCCATGGTGTTTATTAAACCTCTCTCTTCCCGCATATAACGGCACTACATCACTAGTTTTAGCACCATATTTTTCACTAATTAATGAACAGCACATATCATTTCATATCAACTTCATTGAGTATAACCCAGCACCTTGGTGTGGGGATATCGTATCTGCCTCCTTCGGACGACCCTAATTCTATTCACACCTCGTCCAGCACTGTTTATCTTGGACCGAGGGCTGGAAGTCGATTCAGTTGGCCTCGTGCGTCCAACTGAGGTTCTATCTGATTCGTGAGACAGTGAACTAGCTTGAACTAGCTGTCCGACTGACTGGATGAATGGACCGCGTTGAGGTCTTCAGTTCAGAGGACCCCGGGTTCATTTCCCGGCGGGCTCAGGGATGTTATTAGCGTCTGATTAATTCTTATGGTTCGAGGACTGGGTGTTTGTGTTTGTCTTAACATTTTCCTCTTCATATTCAGACAACTCACCATACTACCACCAAACACAGAAATATGCAATAATGATTACATCCCTCCACACATGGTTGGCGTCATAAATGGCATCTGGCCGTAAAACACGGCCAAATACACATGCGTGGGAATATATAATATAGAATAATATAAGACAGTGAACCAGCTAAACATATTTCACACAGTACAGCTCACGTGGTCGTCATGCTGACCAAAAATCTCTCCAATATATGTAGGTATCTGTCGAGGTAGCTGTTATTTTGAGCTTAACATCCTGCGTATGCCGATGGTTGTGGTTCGATTCTTTTTACATGGATGTACTTAATTTCACTTCTCATGGCATTAGGTTGCTGGGATGTTCCTAAATAAATGAGTAACTTCGTTCAGAATGTCTGTTCTGCTTGGATATTTAGCAGTTGGCTATAAATATGTGGACATTTTAGCGCAGCGTGAACCTCACTGAACGTTATACGGTTGCACCAGGGGCAATTGATCTATGCATGCCGCCAAATGAGATTACATTTATCCCTTTAATGCTACATTACCATTTTTTACCAAAACAATCATTACCATTATGTTGTATGGACGGTATATATATTCGCTACTAATTATCAACAACACGGGTCGGAGTGTTTCCATCTCAATATAAGCATGAGCAGATTTGCTTTGGTGGACTTGTACAAGGTTTTCAAAACAATTGTTCTGCTGGACAATTCAGAGTCATGAATAGTGCTCTAATGAAACAATAGTAATAATCCGCAACACTTTGTGAATCAATTGTGCAGACAACAGGCACTTCAGCTATAACAGTACGCTGGGTACAGGCAACAAGCTCACAGAACACGCCGCAGAGTAAACACATGACCGCCCAGTGGTTTAACTCAGCTATTTACATTATATGATGTATCCACTCTATACGTACATAATTACCCAAAATTAACAACAATTTCTTACAAAAGGTTTAAGGGGACTCTTTCTTCTTAGTAATTACAAGCATAGTATTGAACGAATATCAACTGTCATGACTAAATCACAAAATTTTTACCTAAATAATTCGTTGAGAGGATAGTAGGTGCAAATAGTTTTCAATAATAACAAATATTAGACTTTAAGTTTCAGTTAAGAGATTATAACGCACAGATTTGTTTACATGATTATATTAAAGCACCCATTCTAACAAGACTCACCTCATATCTATTAGGTATGCCTAGCTCATAAACTCTGTGCGTTTCAAGCCACTCCAACTACTGAAACTTCTATACATTGACATCCCTTACTCTAATGCTGTTAGAAACTTAGGAATGGTATTGGTCAGGGCATTTTAGTGGTCAGAACACGCAAAATCTCCAGTAAAGCAATATCATCGATACATCTTTTCAAGTGTAGTTTCCACTATATTCATCATAATATGTGCAAGTTTTTCATAGTAGATGTGAGACGAATCGAGAAGAATAGGTTACTTAGAAGAATGATGGGTTCGGCCACCTGGGGGTTAATTCACTGAGATATGCAGACAGAACGCTGAAAGGCACAACGGTTTTCAATTAATTTGTATGTATGTACGTATGTATGTATGTATGTATGTATGTATGTATGTATGTATGTATGTATGTATGTATGTATGTATGTATGTATGTATGTATGTATGTGTGTATGTATGTATGTATGTATTGTGACAATTAAGCACATTGAGTGGTGAAAATGCCCTCCGAGGGCGTCAAGTACGACAACTTAGGGTCATAATGTACCCCAAATTTGGGGTCGTAAATGTAACAATTTATGTGGTGAAACTGGGCGTCGAAATGGGGCAAGTAATGTTACACTAATAGTAATCATGCGTTACCAATATCAGTCATACAGTACGACGGCGTCATAGCAAACCTGATTATCCTCACAACAAATATGTAGATCTTAAATATAATTGAATCTGAATTATTGTCAAATATGATGTCATCAAATAACTCTAATTATGCATATAGGGTTAGCGCATAACCATGCAAATATCATATCATAACTCCGGAATAGCACAAGATTCAAATCTCATATGGGTAGGTTCTACGGCAGATAATCATCACTAAAATAGGAATAATACCTGAGGCAGACAGGCGTGTCGTGCAATGGAAGTAATTTAATATAAACGAAGGGTTACGAAAGGATTCCCTATCTACAAATGATAAGATTAAATTAATATGGGATGGCGGGTTTATTTACATTATTTTGCATTGTTGTGGAGGCGCAAAATTACATTGTTGATGAGAAAAAGTTGGCGATAATGGCGGTATTGATCTTTAACAACGGCGTACTTTAAACAATGATAACAACAGGTCCGTGAAGTTTAATTCAATTTACAAATAATTATCCTAGCGGTTAGTCCATGTGAAGTGTTTAAATAAATCTTTCCGTTTATTAGATCAATGAAGTATAATAATATTCAAAATGAATGTTTGAAAATCTTATAATAAATAACTTGAAGTAAAAAATTTATAATCTTGGCTTAAATGTACATGAAGATACGACTTGCAACAAAAATATATGGTTTGTATGATTTGGTGAATTATCGATTCCTTCGCCTTCGGTTCTAAAAAAATCCTCACGTCAATGTTAGTACCCGCCTTCAGATTGTTTTCAATTAAAACAAATATAAATTAACATTACATCAATGGCAGCAACATCCAGATATTCATTAAAATATGAAAGAGATTTTACCTTTACCAAATCGCGTAATTCAATGTAAATGTAGATATCCTGAAATTAAAAGGATTCATTCTGAAGATATGATACGCAACTATGGTATCATCTCAAAGTAGTAAATAATTATACACCAACATGCGAATAGAAACAATAATAACGTGATATTGACTCGTTCCTAGAATGGCTAAAATACAATCCAAAAATACACTTCTCTTGCAAAGCCACACTGGATCAGTGAATCTGGATCACTCCATCACGAATGACTGTAATAAATCATCATGCACATGCACAATACTACAATTATGATGCTGATCACAGGATCTGGTAAGGTTCCCGTAGAATGTACCTAGAAGAAGTAACGAGAGCAGAACTTCACATAGGGCTTCTGATACCTACTTGATTCATATCGAAGATCGCTATATTCCATCGCCTTCATATATTCATTACTGTTAACGACCTACTAAATTTCATACGCGAAGATTCTATATCCAACCAAATTCCTCTCTATCTCAATAAATACGTAGACTCATAATAAACACGTAGCTTCAAAATAACACGTAGATACACAATAAATACGTAGCTAACACTGTCTTCGTTCCTCCTGTAATAAAATTACCGTACTATTCTGCCATAATTCTGCTGCACTACACTGAATTGAAATTCCTGCTCTACACAGCAATACAGGGTACAAAATCAAGTAATTCTACGTTGAATGACTATCATTTAGAAGATACTAATTAGTCTGGCTAATGTAACATCATTGAAATTAATATATATTGACGAATGACTTCCAGAAAATTCAATTCTATGAACTGAGGTACACTTAAGTTATTGAAATATCGCGTGGATTTAGATCATACTGAATGAAGATTTACATTCCTAGATACATTGATTTCACTCGATGACACGATACAAGTTTCATATTTCTAAATATTTTCATGTTATGCTCATTACTACACAAATATATATATATAGAAATTCAACACCTGAAAGGGAATACGTATTAGTAAATAATGAAGCAAGAACTTATCTTTTGATGAACCGGTCACCACCGGGGTCTGGTGATGTATTATAATCCATCTGGGCGTTGTCCTTACGCTTCATATGTCTACTCGATCTTGATGTTACACTCACAAATTAAGAATACTTTCGCATTCATTGCGCACTAAAAAATAATATCACACATTGTTATATGAGCCAAACACATGCAAGTTAGATAATAGTTAATATAAAACACACGCGGTCGAGAAATGTTTTTCCAATGCAGTATTTAAAAAATCACAGTTAATAACTCTTTCTTTAATATTAGATTTCTGGAAATCGGACCATACGACAGTTCGCGACCCGTTTTGTCTTATACACGGCGACGATATACGTATAGAACACGGTGGTTATGAATGTAAGTATTTCAATACTCGGCGTTCACGTGTTGTCTCAATCACATCCAAAGCAAGAGCGAGTAGTAGCCACAATTGACAGTATAATCTTGCCGAGTTCCGTTCAACACCAATTCTGAGTTTCCATAAGCAGTTTATTAACTATCAATGCGGTAATATTATAATACGTTATGATGTGAATTATGAGGTGTTATTTCATTTTCACAAATTATACTATCAATTATTTCATTTTAATACAATCGTCATATTGAAATGTTGTCATTACGTCGCATTCAAAGATTATTATTGCTATAAATTATGTTCTCCATGAATCAAAGTTTGTTTATTCCAAAGCCATATGAGGAAAACGTCACAGTATGTATATATGTACCAGGTGTATGCGTAAGTTCTTGCCGGTTTTTGTGGTGAAGAAAACGCGTAATTTTCAAGGGAATTCAATTCTTGTTTATTCAAAGTATTTGTCATTGGCTTCTACACACTTCGCTCAACTTTCAGGTAAGTTATGAATACTATGCCAAAAAAATGCTTGTGGTACTGCGGCAAATCATTCGTCGAGCCATTTTCCAAATTCCTCGAAATTGATGAAGTGCTGCTCTGCGAACGCATGCCCCAATTATGCGAAGAGGTGATAGATATATGGCACCAGTTCGGAGTAGTACGGCGGGTGCTAAAGGATGTCTTATCCAAGCGATTTCAAGGTGTCTTTCACTGGTTTCGCTGTGTGAGATGGCGCATTGACGTGTAATAAAATCACTTTGCCATGTCTTCTGGCCCATTCCGGTCACCTTTCGATCAATGCGTGTTTTGTTAATCATTTGTTGGCGATAGCGTTGTACATTAACGATTTCGGCGGGCTTCAAGAGTTCATAATACACAGTACCGCCCTGGTCCCACTAGACACCAAGCATGGTTTCCTTGGCAAAGTGATTTGATCTTGATGTTGAAGGACCGGCTTCGCCAGGTGACAACCACGATTTCATCCCTCTCGGGTTTTCAAACTAAATCCACCCGTCACAATTCGGCACAGAAATTATTTTCTTTCGTGGCGTTGAAGCAGCATTTCACAAGTGACTTTGCTATTTTCCATTTGCCGTTCATTCAAATCGTGTAGGACCCATTTACCGAGTTAACTGATCTTCTCCATTGCTCATAAACGTCTGCTGATTGTTGCTTGTGACACATTTAATGCTTGTACAAATGGCTGTTGAATTTGTGTTGGGTCATAATCACGAGCGCGCACTGCCTTTCACATTCAAATCACCACGTTTTAAAGGTCGAAACCATGTCTCATACGTTCTAATCGATGGAGCATGTTCACCATATGATTCTACCAGCAAACATTGACGTTCCACAGCCTTTTCCTTGCGATTAAATAAGAAAAGCAATGCGTGCCGCAAATGATATTTTTCAGGCACAAACGTCGACATGATCACTGAACGATACAAAACAGACGCTAGTGTTTGGCGGTCTCAACATATGTGTGTTGATAGGTTAATGTCATACAAAGAAGCTGACGTATATGTCAAATTCACACGCAGCGTTCTGTTCGCTGGCGCCGTCTCTTAATAAAACCAGAAAAAAGTTATGCATACACCTGGTATGTATGCACGACTAGGAGGGGAGGGGATGAAATTAGTTGGGCAGGGTTGAGGCTCTGGTCACTGGAGGATTCGATTCATAGACATGCGGGGAAGTGTGTGGAGGAAAGGGAACCAGGCTAGAGTGTTATCCAGGAATTAGGTTGAGGCAGATGTTGAGGAATGAAAAAGAGAAGGATGAGGGAAAGGGAAAAGTGGTAGTGTTTCACATTAGTAGCAACAATGTAACGCAGGCAGGTAAAAGTACCAACGTAGTTATGGATGTGTGGGATCTGGTAAATGCAGCACAGGTAAAGTTTAAGGAAGTGGGGACTGCTATCAGTGGAATAGTGTATAGCAGGGATACTGACTGAAAGGTGATTGGGGATTTAAATGAGACTATCGCGTGGGTATGTGGGAAAATGGGAGTGAGATTCCTAGATCCTAATGGGTGGGTGGGAGATAGGGATCTGCGCTCAGATGGACTTCAGATAAACCGCAGTGGTAAGTATAAATTAGGATATTTGTTTAGAAGGGTTATAGGGAGGTACTTTCTGGGAAACGGGGTGGTCTGGAGAGCGGTGATAAGGGTACAGGGATCTGGAAGTCAATTACGGATGACATAAAAAAATTAGTGTTGAACTGTAGAAGTATTGTAAAGAAAGGAATAGAATTAAGTATTTTAATGCATATATACTTACCACATATTGTAATATGAGTGGAATCAGGGCTGAGAAATGATATAATGGATGCAGAAATTTACTCACGGAACTGGAGTGCGTACCATAGAGATAGGATAGGAATGGTAGGAGGGGGAATATTCATTCTGGTGAAAGAAGAATTTGTAAGTTATGGAAAAGTTACAGATGACAAATATGAAATTCTAGGTTTAAGGATCATTTCTAAAGATAATAGGACACTTGATATCTTTGGAGTGTACAGAACGGGAAAGGGCAGCGCTGATATGAAAATCAGCTATGTGGGAAACGATATGGAAAGGAATGTGATTGTACCGGGAGATCTCAACTTACCAAATATCAACTGGGAAAGTAATGCGAAACACAGGAAGCATGAGCAACAGATGGCAAAAAAGTTAATATGGGAACGACAGCTGATTCAGAGAGTGATGGAACCAGCTAGATGGAAGAATATTATGGACGTGGTGCTGGTAAAACCAGACAACCTCTATAGAGATACCGAAGTAATAAATGGTTTTAGTCCTCATGAAGCTGTTTTGTCGTAGTTAAATATTAATGTGATAGAAAGGAAGGTCTTACAGTCGGACTATTGGGCAGTACCATATGGCTGATAAAGCAGGCATGAGGGAGTTTTTACAAAGTAACTATGATCGGTGAAAAATGGTAAATAAAAATGTAAACAGACACTGAGGTAGCTATAAAGGAATTATTGATGAATGTGAAAACAGGTTTGTACCTTTAAAGGTGGTAAGTATGATAAAGATCCAGTTTATTATAACAGAGAATTAAAGAGAATGAGAAGGGTGATTGGAAAGAAATAGCGTTAGAAATCGCTGCGGAAGGAGAAATTTAAGGAACATTCTAGGAAATTAAATCTAGCGAAGAAGTCAGCTGAGGATAACATGATGGCAAGCATAATTGGCAGTCATAGAAAGTTAAGTGAAAAATGGAAGGGCATGTATAGGTACTTCAAGGCAGAAACAGGTTGCAAGAATGTCTTGTCTCAGTTTACTAAATTCGCATTCGAAGGATACTCTCCTCATATGCAATGCATTGATAACCTGTTTGATGAAGAGGGAACCATATTTCAGTTCAACTCCATACAGTCCCAATCCGCGAAGATGTTCCTTTAAATTTTACAGTTCCCTTCGCACTCTGTACAGAACGCCTTTCTAAAGAGGGTAACCAACTGACACTTCCGTGCGTTACAGATATGATGCGGAACAGGTAGTATTGGTGCGCTGTACCATGTTGATTATAAGGCGTAAATGTTGCTAAACCACTTTGTGTGAGATATTTAGCCTTCATGAGAAAATTTCGGCAACCTGGAAGCGAATCTATTGCATAGAGCAGTCCACATTATTTCTACTTGCTCTCATATGTTCTTGCAGGAAGTGGTACCCAAGATTTTGCATTTTTGTGTCGAGGTAATACCGATCTATTCTGCACGAATAGTGCATCGCTTAGATGCTAGTAGGAGCTTAGATGATTTTTCAAATTTTATCTTTGCCCCTGACGCATCTGAGAATTCTACAAGCAAACCATAAACATCTGACAGTTCATCACCATCGGTAAGGAGTAACGTCAGATCATGTGCATAAGCACGCAGCATAACTTTTTCTGCTGCTGCTGCTGCTGCTGATGATGATCGTTATTTCACTCTCCCAGTTTGGGAGTGGGCCACCAGTCCTACTAGGGAATCTTTGGCCGGGGAATAGGTTGGTTTTGGGAGTTTATTTGTTATTGAAAGTGTGCTATGGCACACGTGCTTTATGTTGTTGGTTGAGGTGTTTACTGGAGTGTGGATTTCTCAACAAGGCGTCACCAGTGTGAGTCCCGCACCGCGCCCGCCCGGCTCATAAATTTTTCAGTGATTGAACGAAGACCATTTAGAGTGCTGTGCAGTCTTCCAGAGAGTATTTACATGGTTAAGAAAAGAGCAACATTGACTGTGGACATCCTCGATGTATAGACCTGTTAACTAGAATTCGACGTGACAAATGGCCACTGATCAGCAATCATGATATAGCCGAAAGTTATATACGCTTCAAGGCCGTTACAAGTTGTGCAAGAAATCGAAAATGACTTAGGATTCTCACGGCCAACTCTCCCGGTAAGAGATCTTGAAGGATTTGGGGTTTTCGACCCTAGTATCTGTGTGCTAGAGAAGGTAGGGAGGGTGTGTCTGCAAAATCAGCCGTAATTTGCATAATACCAATTATTTCGACCCAAGAACCTCCAGATTTTGAAATCAAATTTCATATCAGGGGATTTGTTTGGGCTACTGCAAAATATTGAGGAAAATACATTCTGGGTGATCATTGTAACAGAAGTCTAGTGACGCGCTCGCTCCCCCACGTAACGAAATTCATTGCTCGGCCCATGAAGCTACCTAGGAAGGGTGTGCTTTCGCTGCTCGATTACAGGGCAATTAGAACTGAAATTTTGCACGTGGACTGTCTAAATATCATCTATAAGAACATCTGAAATACGCTAGTTGGTTCCATGCGATTATTATTATTATTATTATTATTATTATTATTATTATTATTATTATTATTATTATTATTATTATTATTCACTAATCGGCCAACTATGTACCACGATATGTTTCATTACACATTGTGGTATTTCTTCAATTTTCCTTTGATCCTGTTGGTTTTCATTAGCTCACTCTGTCGAGCACGACGTTCATCCGACCACTTTGCAACAGTTGTCCATTTCTCCATCTCAGACAGACCCAAAAGGCCACAAAAGTCACGATGCTTGTTCTGGAATGGCCTCGTTTATGCGCATCTCCTGGTCACAGGCCCATTTCCCCGAAGTGTTTCTTTATGTTAACTTACCAGGTAATTGTTATTTTTTGTTTTGAGTTAAAACTGTTGCAAACTCGTTATGTCCATCGAGAGTCGGTCATCCGTCGTAGGCGACCGTAGAAGAAAGCCCTGTGTTTGCGTACTGTGTCCGTTATCTTCTCTGTCATAGATTAGATTTCTTGTCTGGATTTTCTTACGTACATCCCGTTCTTGTAGTTTTGGGCAAGTATGTTATTATTATTATTATTATTATTATTATTATTATTATTATTATTATTATTGTTATTATTATCATACCGATAATGAAGCTGACCGTAAGCCCTGGTGATTATATATAAATATAAAACTTGGCATGGGCGATTCAGGATAGAGGGTGTATCTGCATCAATATGTGTGATTGGAATTATTTTTTCGTAAGCACCACGAAATTTGAAATTAGATAATATTCCGGTATTTGACCTGGCTAGTGTGAGAAACTGGTTAAAATGAGCTCCACATGGTTTCTGTCGGCAATGAACTTTGAACCCTGTTGACTTTCTTTTTGTAAATGATATTTATTCGTGGCGTCGATCACTATAGATCTTTTGCCACTATTTTCTCTGTATGATATGAACCTGCGTGTAAGTTGAATTGCGGAAGTGTACAGTGTTGAATGTGAGGAAAGGAACGTTAAGGACGACACGAACACCCAGTCCCCAGGCCAGGGATATAAATCATTTACAATTAAAAACCCATGACCCGGCCGGGAATCGAACCCGGGGCGCCGGGTGACAGGCGGACGCGTTGCCCCTTACACCGCGGGGCCGGACAACCTCTACAGTAGACATACTCCTCACTCAAATCGTGGAGCAAAATTAACCCCTCGGATTAAAGGTCTTTAAGAATGGGAGGGATTTGGCCATCCTAACCTAAGTAAACTTAAATTAAGGAAGGTACAGTGATCTGGTAGTTGACGTTCAAGGACCGGGTGTAATGTAATATTATTTTTGATAAATGTTTGATACCATGAAATTACATCCACTTACTTGCTTGTACGATGTGGACTAGACATGGATGTTTCTGGTTCCCCACGCTGTTTACTGCGTAACAGGCTAGCGTGCCGAAGTCACTCTCTGCCCTTGGTTCATATGTCAGCTCGCTTGAAAGTCCCTTACTCTTGATCCACGTGCTTGGAGCACGTATCACTTCCCGGCCACGCTCAAATGTCCACTGAAATTTCACGTCCTCTCCAGCTGGGTCAGCCTCAACCTCACAGCGAGCTGTCACTGCCCGATGTCTTAATGCGCCCGTCTTCCTACTCTCGTACCCGGGCCGGCAGCGGGGTGCATCTGCAATAACAATCAAACTTTATATACTGTACTGTATTATGAGGAAATATTATTTCAACCAATGGAAACGAAACCCAGACCTGCTTTCCTAATAAAATAGGGGTTACTGCTATCCTTGACTTTTAGTGAGATTTCCCTGTCTTCCGGTTATGGACACACGATTCAGCTTCAGCTTACTCTGAATGGTTTCACCACGGCATAAACCGCAATTCCATTCCATTCATTAGACATGCTTTCCATAACTAAACAATTCTAGAAATTGTCCTGTATTGATGAGCTTCTTTAAGAGAACTAGAACTATTAGAATTAATGGAAAGATCATGCGATAACATAACAGAAACATCACTGAAGTGAATAGCGTGGAATGCCACATCGCAGTGTTGTAGAGTGAAACTAACTGTGTGGCATAAAACTAAACTGTTGCACGGATTTTAGTTTGGTTTACGAGGAAGGAACCCCAGCGTACTAGAACACAGATCCGATTTTTACGTATTTGAGCCGATGATTTATTTTTAGCGTGTACATCTCTCTTCTGAGTAGTCAGGATAGTGGCCTTAGATTCAGAGGAAGTCCGGTTCGAATCCCGGTCTGTTCGGAGATTTCATCCGAGCTTGGTGAATGCTCTCTCTGCGACTGGATGTGTTTCATCTATTATATAAATTCGTGTCTGTATCACTAGCCTGGAGAAGCTTTTTAAGTCCATCCAACGAAGTTGTGCGGTGTCTGGACTGTACTGAAACTGGAAACGGTTTACGTATTCATGTTTGCTTACTTCCAGTCGAAAGTGACTGAGTTGTATCTCAGAATGTATTTCTTAATTCAAACACTGATTCAATGAAAACATGAGCACAGCATTACCATGATGGAGGGTACAAAGCATCGATTTGTATATATTAAACCAAGATAACACGTAACATATTCTTTACTGTACTACATATTACGCTGGATTCATATTTTATATGTACACGACAGAGCAGCAGCTTGCAAAATTATTTCCAACAAAATTTTATACGATTTTTTGAATTAATACTTTCTTAAGGATTTGTTCCAGGTATTACATTAGCGGCAATCAGATTATGTGACAGATCTACTACTAATTTGTACCACAGGATAATTTCATATATCCAATGAAAAGTAGCCTTTAATTTTACTCGGCAGAAGTTGTTGGGTTGCATCTCCGCCAACTTCGACGTAAATCTGAGTGTGAAAATATCAACTGCTCATCATATATAAGTCAATCTAGAGACTAGAAATATAATAATAATAATAATAATAATAATAATAATAATAATAATAATAATAATAATAATAATAATAATAATAATTGTACCGGGCGGTACACCTCCACGCCGCTAGTTCAAATATTGCGCCAATTTAAACTCCTCTACAGGAGAAGTTTGGAACCTTGAAAACTGAACTAATTCTACTATTTCTTAAAAGATGTCACTACGGTAAATGGTGTAATTTTGAAATTTTCTGAACTGTGCCTATTCCGACGTGTTTTTGTTTACTATCTAGCAAGAAGTGTGGACGTCCTCTTCTAGATGTCACTGCCTAAGAACTATAATTATGCACCCTAGTGCGAAGTGAAGGAACTGTTTTTTGAAGAAATTAGGTATTCATAAGTTTGTTCTTTGCTAAATTTCTTTCATTCATTTTTTGGGTTGGCAGTACAACCCTTCTCTTTCCGCCAGTTTTGAATTTAACCAATCAGTAATTTCTGTAATTAATTTTCCTCCAATCATAGCTTTCTTCCTCAGGTTTCCATGTGTAATTCCTAGTCTACCAATAAAGTTGAAGGGGTGTGTCTATTCATTCTTGAAAGGTCTCGAATTTTCCACGAGGGTATAAAAACTGCTGATTTTCTTGTCTCCGGGCCACTTCATCGACAACTTGCTTAGTGTGTAATTATGTAGCAGGGGGCGGGAAGCGCCTCTTTCTTCGTGCAGCAGTTCATCAACAAGGTAATGGCCTGTTAACATCCGTTTTTCTTGCTAGCTCAGCAGTTTTAACCCGCGGGGAAGGTTCGAATCCTTTTCAATGTAAACCTTACTATATTCATGTAAATTAACCGCAATTTGGGATAGAGAGTGCTTAACCCTCTCGAGCTCCCACTCATGTTGTTTTGAGGTGACTACGTTTTCATACCCGATTTTCTTCTCTTCTTAGTGTAATAAATTATTCTTCTACGAGTCACCTCCGTAGTATGGGATTAGCCCCTGTATAACTGGCCGAGTGCCACCTAGGTTTTAAGAAGTTTCATGTAGGAGTGCAAGCTACGCCTCCAGTCAATTTGTTTTTTTGGGCCATTTAATTAACCCAGAGTTTGTTTTCTTAATGTGAAGGCCCTGTAGGTTGGGTACAAGATACCCCTGTTTCACTGTATGTGTGCCTTAAGGGCAGTTAGGAATGAAGTTTGTTGTAGCCTTTGATAGGCTTGTAAAATGAAGAGCGGGTCTGCTCTTTTCCTCTTAACATTGTAATTAGGAGCAAGTGCTCCTCGTACTTAGGAGTTTTCTGCCCTTCAGCTATGGTGGTTGTGAGCTGAGAGCTCAGGAATTAAACTTGGGGCTCGAAGCCCAAATCTTGTAACGACTGTAATCTGTAACTTCTTAAATTGTTGATCTGCTACTTGGTACCTGTTACACTTTTGTTATTTATTGTCATTTGTTGATTTTGAAAAGAAAATATAACCTTTGTTAAAGTTTTAAATTAACTTTAATTCTGTAGTTGAGACCTATTCCCGCCCGCACCTTCTTTCACCTCTAACTACCACGGATAACTACGTAACAATAATAATAATAATAATAATAATAATAATAATAATAATAATAATAATAATAATAATAATAATCGACTACTTGAAAAACAGCACTGGCCGGAGGGTACTCGAAGTCAGAAGATAAAGGCTAAGAAATGAACACGATTGATGAGTCTGTGCGTATGAACCAGCTGTCTTCGATGTGAGATGATCCGTGTACCATGCATTCCTGAGTAGCTTCAAAAAGTTGATGGTCTATTTCTTTATGTGGAATTTCTGCACAATGTATTCTACATCCTCAACTGAACGTAACTTATCTTCATTTTGCAGAATGAGCAGAATATGTGCATGAGGGATACGCCTTTTGAAATTCAATAACACAAACCTAACCAATGACTTCCCCAAGTACGTATCTTTTAGGACGATAATCGAATAACGGTTGCAATCATATACAACTATTGTACAAAACTTCCCCGATCCGGAAAAACGTACAGCGCTTGACACTAATTGTAACTTGGATGGGTGTATTAGTGGGGCACAAGTTATCATGACTGAGTTTTGTAGATGGTTCTAAAAAAAATTCAGCCTATTTTGAGCTTTTTGTCACGCACTTTTCATATCATATGAAGGAAGTTTCATCAAGTATTCTTTGATTTAAGATCTCAAGTTGTAATCATTCAAGACAGTACTGCGAACAAGAATGAAACAAAATTCAGGAAGAAGCAAACAAACAAACGAAACTTAACTTGTTGAAATCGTTGGATTTGCTGCCGATTGCCTTCTACATTTCTGTGAAAGAGTGTTTTCAGAATTGTAAATGCCAAGCTGCAGTTCCAGAGCTGCTGCTACTGTCACTCTTGTAAAAATAATAACTTCCCTTGTTTTAATGAGTATGTGACTGATTACTCTATGAACTTTACAAGAACATGCAGTGTTATGCATCAACATCTGAATGTATAATACAGAATCTGCAAGTAAATATAGCTTGTATAATGTCCCTGTTTTGCCAAAACGGCGAATCTGACAATGCTCTTCCTATCCATTATTTCCCCTAAGACTGGTCACACCGCCCAGCCACATATTGGTAATATGCATTCCATCAGGACAATTTTCGTTAAGTTCATTTTCCTGTGCGCATGTGTAAAGGAAAATGAACCTTAAATACATCACACTCTAGGCGTGGGTAAATGTCGTGCAAACATACATTCCTCCAGTATGGTACAGTCGAGTTTATTTTCCTTTACACACGCGCATAGGAAAATGCACTCAACGAAAAGTGTTCTGATGGACCGAATATTGATATATGGCTGGAAGGCGTGACCTGTCTTAAGGCGAATAATGGATAGGAATAGCATTGTCAAATTCGCCGTTTTGGCAAAGCAGGGACGATATTATTTCTCAAAGTTGTCCTTTGTCGCTACGCCATATCTTCCTTAATACTTGATCAAAATTAATGGTAGAGACATAATTTTGAATATTACGTTCCCCGCTAATGCTGAAAAGTAAACAAATAGTTCTAAGTTAATATCTTTGTTAAAAAAAACTTTATTTTAAAACCTTATTTGCGTAAGGAATGTAGATGGCGCCATCATTTGACAATCTGTTTAGCTAACATGCACGACGGCTGTCAGTAGGAGGTGTTTATATTGTTTCATATTCAGACACAAACGTCATCCAACAGTAAAACGGGGCCAAATGCACAGGTGTGGGGAAAATCGGTGGAAGAAGAAGGCGCCATTTATATCAAATCTGTTTTATGTTTTTTGAATCAATTAAGTGCCGTATACTTTAACTGCTGCTAACCTCAAGAACATTGATCTGCCAATTCATTCCACAATGCCAAGGGGCACAAAAGGTAGACCGAGAT
Organism: Anabrus simplex; assembly: GCF_040414725.1. Lineage (NCBI taxonomy): Eukaryota > Metazoa > Arthropoda > Insecta > Orthoptera > Tettigoniidae > Anabrus > Anabrus simplex. Next base: position 579,291,339 of record NC_090266.1, on the reverse strand, counting down.
GTACATTTCCAACCAGAGGGCGTTCCACACCATTACAAAGAGTCACAGATCGCAGAAGAAGAAATTCCAGAAGTGTAAAAAACCGCATTTGCATAAAGAATGCAGAAGGTGCCATCTGATGGCAATCTGTTTAACTAACATGCATGCCAGCGGTCGGTTGGAATTGCCTACATTACGGTGCCATCTATTTACAGTCTGTTTAACTATAGCCCATTTCATATTAGAAAGGTACTGTGACACAGTTATTAGACATCATTTTCAAGATTACGTTCTATGACAGCTGTTGGTTGGAGCTGTTTATATCATTTAGGCAAGTGTAATTCATCACGCAATTAAACAGAATTAAAACGCATAAATTGAATTAAATCGAATAAGTACAGCATACTTTTATTCCTCCTAACCTCAATATCAATGAGATGCCAAGGGGCACAACAGGCAGCCCGAAAGGGTGACCTCCAACCACAGGGCGTTCACACACTAGTGGAATATATTACAGATCGCAGAAGAAGAAATTTCAGAAGTGACGAACGATGGCAACTTCGACTTCCGAAACATAGAGGAGCTCAGCGCAATTACAGACATGACAGATTCAATGTTCAGCGACAACAGTTCGTTCAAGTTAACAACTTTGTATCATCAGCTTACCTACTTCACCTCCAACAAAATACATCCCTGCAAGGAGACAACTGTATAAACTTCCAAAAGCATATTGTTCGGCACGTATTTTCCCTAAGGACAATGAAGTGCAAACACATATCGTTCGAGATATGGACAAAGAGTGCGTACATTGTTCTCTGAGAATGTCTGAAGGGGAGTCCAGTGACAATTCAGCTACCATGTGTTGCCACAAAGGAAAGGTTAGTTTAGACGTTATTGACGTTCGTGAAGAGCTTCAAAACCTCATAGAGCAGAATGATGACTATACTAAGAACTAATTAGAAATATAAGACAATTTAACTATGCTCTGGCACCAAATACGATAGCAACTGAGATAACTTTTCGCTATCATCTCATATTCCCTTGTCCTCTCAATATACCTGAGTTGTGGACAACATTTCAGGACGCACTTTCAGAAGATTTTCAAAGACAGCACACCCTGCTTGAAGCCTATAACCTCACACTGCAAGAATTGGAGAATTCTTTTAAATATCACGGAAAATCTTGCCAACAATTCAAGCTACCGACCACCATTGTGACCATCGCACAACATACAACAGAAGCCTACAACGTAGAAGAAAAACGTATGAATGGCGAGACAGCTTATGAAAAGCTAAACGCAGAACAGAGAATCTTACATGCAGTAAGAAATAAAATTGTCAATAATTGTTACTTTATTGACGGACCTGGGACTCCGTTAAACATTTTCTACCAAAAATTTGGCAACATTTTACGAAGTGAGAACAAGGTTCTTTTACAAGTTTTTCGGATACGCATTGCCGCCAGTCTCCTACCAGGGGGGACGCACATTACATTCGATTTTAAAACTATCTGTACCCATCATGAATGCATCTGTCTCATCAATTCAGACTCACACGAAGGATGCACATATTCTTCGTGAATCAAACCTCATCATTTCAATGTTTCCGAAAGACACGCTAAGCGCTGTCGATCGACTTTTAAAGGACATCATGAATATTAACAGATCTCCCTTATGGAGGGAAAAATTCTTTTTGTGGGTGTTTTCCTTCAGGCCTTAACCATTGTTGCACATTCCAGTAGAACAGTCATCGTTGAAAATACATTTAAACGATCACCCTCATGGTCTCATGTTACAATTCGTACGTTTACTCAAAATATGAGGGTAAATGATGATCCCATTTTCACTGAATGGTTACTTAAATTCGGTAACAGTGATTTGGAAGTTCAGATAGGTTACTACAATGAAGCGATAAAAAATCCGAAACATTTTTATTACAATAACGTTTGTATTAATACCACCATATTCATTGCCACAGAAATCAATGAACATATAATTTTCGCAAATCTATTCAACCTCCTTTTTATGTTAAAAACGATTTCACATCAATTAATGAATATTTCATTTAAATTTGTCACCTGGAGAGGAAAAGTTTTAACCTCGGTTCTCATTCTGTCTAACATGAAGAAATTAACAACATTCAATGGTACCTCATGGAATACTTGGAACTCCTTAAGTCCTCCATATTTACCACCTCATAAATTGCTTTTAAAGAAAAATTATATTATTATGTTAATTAGAAATCTTAATGCAAATCAGGGATTAATTAATTGTGCAAGAATAGTGTTAACTCACTTAGGCGATTACATCATCACTGCCAAATTCATTCACTCCCATAAAACTGTGCTCAAACCCCGCATTAACCTCACAATTTTTTATCCAACCGTGCCTTCCCAAATGATAAGAAAACAATTCCCAATGACCATTAATAAATCACAAGGTCAGATGTTTCAAAGGGCAAGATTGCATTTACCAGAACCCGTTTCCTTGCATGGACAGTTATACTCGGCTTTTTCACGAGCACGTAGATTCAGTGATATTTACTTTTGTGTTAAAGATACATACGGCCGAAAAGTAAACAGTAATTACAAGATAACTGTTAACATTGTTTTCAAAGAAGTATTGATAAGTGAAGAATTTTGAAAACAAAATTCACATCTGACAAATACAATATTTATTTTTAATATCTACTCTTGTTTTAATATTATATTATAACGACTATTTACAATTAGACTGATTTTTATTTATCTTCTTCAAAAATACCTTTAATAATAAATAGCCGGTCTGAGTGGCTCAGACTGTTGAGGCGCTGGCCTTCTGAACCCAACTTGGCAGGTTCGATCCTGGCTCAGTCCGGTGGTATTTGAAGGTGCTCAAATACGATTGCCTTGTGTCGATAGATTTACTGGCACGTAAAAGAACTCCTGCGGGACTAAATTGCGGCACCTCGGCGTCTCCGAAAACCGTAAAAGTTGTTAGTGGGACGTAAAGAAAGTAATATTATTAATTATTAATAAATACTAGCATTTAATTAAATCCACATATTACAATTCCGTGACTGATCATGCTACTGTGCGAAATATTCTCACGGGTCATCTGGTAACTAAGTCAGGTCTATGTTCGACTGTTTCATATGGTTTCAATTGAGATGTAGTTGCAGTAACCTGTGTTGGCATGTCGCTGTGAGAAATACATCAGGCTTTCCTAGACGGGCAACTGGGGCCATCGCGTCTTGATAATTCAGAAGCATATATCGAGGGCTCCTAACATAAGTTGAAGGAAGAATGACAGGAATTCCCCCAACTGCCCCTCTTTGTAACTTCTGTATCCTTTGTAACTATTAGTTCTGAGTTCTTTTCGTTGCGATCGAACGAATGCCAGCCTGGAAACTTCTACATTAACATAACTGTCATCAATGTATTTACCTGAAGCATGAAAAATACTGAAACCATCTCTAACTGCTAAACGATGCCAATATTACTGTAACTGAGTTGTGACTGCTCTCAACGCATTAAAATGAACTTCAAGATGAGTCTTACCTGAAGTCCATCCAGAATCACCACATGGGAAATATAATGGATAGCACATTGTATCAGAATGGGGGTTCAAGTAAGATATTTCGTAACTGAACCACTTCTTTTAGAGTACATGACAAACTCGACATGCCTGGTGGTGTTCCGTAATCAGTAACAAAATAGCAGACACCTCAGTAACTGTAGGTTCATTGTATCTTCGAGGATAGAGTGCATTGCATGTAGTGAATCGTAATTTAAAATCAGGTACAGTATCAGCTATATATTTTATATATTTAAACAACTGTGTATTAGAATTATGTGTTTCAAGCATCACTTGCAATTTAACCATTAATTCTTTCCAACAGTTTCTACTGGCTTCATTTTCTACACAATATTGTAATGCAGTATCAAAAACTACAATGTAAAGGCCAGCATAAATTCGTGCAACTCCTGCAGGAGGATGCAAACTTTCTGCCATATGATACACTTGCTCGTGTAATATAAACTAATATGGAGCTCAACCGGGAAAGTCAACCGAGTTAATCTTTCTTGAAGCAAATGCCAGAGCATTGTTAAATTGTCTAATATTTTCTAGGCTAGGAAAAAACAGGTAGAGAATCTGCCACCTGGGCGACTGTCCTAAATGCAGATCAGTACTGATTGATTGATACTGATTGATTGAGGCAATTCTTAGTATAGTCATCATTCTGTTATATGAGCCTTTGAAGCTCTTCACGAACTTAAATGGGCTCTAAATTAACCTTTCCCCTGTGGCAACACATTGTAACTGAATTTTCACTGAACTCCCCTGAAAACAAGCAGAGCAATGTACACACATTTTGTCCATGTTACCAACACTGTGTGTCTTTAGGGAAAAGACGTGCAGAACAATAATTTTTGGAAGTCTGTATAGCCTAGTTGTCTTTTTACACTGATGTTTTGATGGAGGTGAAGTATGTAAGTTGATGACACAAAGTTGTTATCTTGCACTAACTGTTGTCGTTGAGCATTGAATCTGTCTTGTCTGCGATTGCGCTGACCTTCTCTGTCTTTCTGAATTAGAAGTTGTTCCAAATGTGTGGAAAGGAGGTCTCCCTCTCGGTCTGCCTGTTGTGCCAGTTAGCTTTGTGGAATTAATTAGCAGATCAATGTTATTGAGGATAAGCGCAATAAACGTATACGTCACCTACTTCATTTAATTCCGTGTCTGCGTGATAGATTACACTTGCGTAAAGAATATAAACGGTTCCTACCAACAGCTGCCATGCGAACATAATCTTCAAAATGGCGTCTAATAATAGTGTCACAGTACCCATCCAATATGAAATGGACTATAGTTAAACAGACTGTACATAAATGCCACCTTGTACATTTTTAAAATATTTAAATAACACCAACCGACAGCTGTCGTGCATGTTAGTTAACAGATTGTCAACAGATGGCGCCTCCTACATTCTTCATGCAAAAAGGTTTTTAAAATGACGTTCTTTAGCGAAAATATTAATTTTAAACCATACTCTAGTCAAACAGATTGAAAATAGATGGCGCCTCCTGTATTCACTAAACAATATAAACAACTTCAAACGACAAATTTCGTGCATGTTAGTTAAATAGATTATCAAGAGATGGTGCCTTCTCCATTCTTTATGCAAATACGGGGTTAAGAAGGTTTCTTTTCAATAACATTAATTTTAAATTATTTCTTTATTTTTCATCATTAGCGGGGAATTTCTTCTCTCTTTCTTAATCTGCTTACCCTCCAAGGTTGGCTTTGCCCTCGGACTCAGCGAGGGATCCCACCTCTACCGCCTCAAGGGCAGTGTCCTGGAGCTTCAGACTCTGGGTCGGGGGATACAACTGGGGAGGATGACCACTACCTCGTCCACGCGGCCTCACCTGCTATGCTGAACAGGGGCCTTGGATGATTGGAAGGAATGGTCAAGGAAGGGGGAAGGAAGCGGCCGTAGCCTTAACTTAGGTACCATCCCAGCATTTGCCTGGAGGAGAACTAGGGGAAACCACGGAAAACCACTTCCAGGATGGCTGAGGTGGGAATCGAACCAAAACGCGTCGCTTTATTTTTAAAAATCTAAATACAAATTTCCACGTCTGCAACAAATTTAGTTTTTAATAGACGTAAGTATCCTCATACAATTAATTCAATTAATTTTTCAATATTCCAACGCCACTCCCCCATCATTGGATTTTCCGAGAATACCTGTTTCTTTACTTTAACATGAGATTCCAAATAGAGGTTTTTACGTCTGTAACATTTTACATTTCTGAGATATACTGTAGATATAGTCTTTCTAAAAATTCACCCCAATTTGTCACTCCTGTTTGACCCCGTTAGCATAATTAGATTTTGCAAAAACAAAACAATATTTCTGTATTTTTAAAGGAGATTCCATATACTAACTGTCTGGTCTGTAATATATTCAGTTTCTGAGATATAAGTAACCTCATTAAAGACATTCAACCCATTATTCACACTTTTCACCCCTCCTATTGGGATTTACAGAAAACAAAAAATACGTGTTCTTTTATTTTTAAAGGAGATTCTAAATATCAATTTTTACATCTGTAAACTTTTGAAGTTTTGAGACATATGTGCATTAATTTTTAATATTCACTTCCCCCACTTTCACCCCCCCACTATTCGGATTTTCTGAAAACAAAATTTACATGTTTCTTTATTTATAAACGAGATCCCAAATACCATTTTCAGGTCTGTAAAATCTTCAGTTTCTGAGATATAGGTATCCTTACTAAAGGCATTCAACAATTTTTCACCCCTTTTCACCCCTCCTATTGGGATTTTCCGAAAACAAAAAGATACGTGTTTCTTCATTTTGAAAGTAGATACTAAGTACTAATTTTTACATCTGTAAACTTTGAAAGTTTTGAGATATACATACACTCATTTTCAAAATTCACCCCTCTTTCAATCCTCCACTATTTGGATTTCCCAAAAACAGAAAATACATGTTTCTTTGTTTTAAAAGAGATCCCAAATACCCATTTTCAGGTCTGTCATATCTTCAGTTTCTGAGATATAAGTATTCTCATTAAAGGTATTCAACCCATTTTTCACTCCTTTTCACCCCTCCTATTGGGATTTTCCGAAAACAAAAGTACGTATTTCTTTATTTTGAAAATAGATTCTAAATACCAATTTCTACGTCTGTAAACTTTTACAGTTTCGAGATATAGATACACTCATTTTTAAAATTCACCCTTCCTCTTCATCCCCCATTATTTGGATTTTCATAAAACAAAAAATACGTATTCCTTTATTTTTCAAGGAGGTTCCAAATTTAAATTTTCATGACTGTAACTTCTTCAGTTTCTGAGACATACGGTAAGTCTCCTCATAAAAGGTGTTCAACACCTTTTCCCCCCCTTTTCACCCCCTCCATAGGATTTTCCGAAAACAAAAAATACGTGTTTCTTTATTTTTAAAGGAGATTCCAAATGATAATTTTTATTACTCTAAACCTTTAAGTTTTTGAGATATAGATATTCTCATTTTAAAAATTAACCCCCTTTTCCCCCCCCTTAGCAACGGAATATCCAAAAATCTTCCCTTAGCGAGCACCTACATGTTAATATGAATGTATTTCCAAAATTTCATTACTCTATGTCCAGTAGTTTCGGCTCGGCGATGATGAATCAGTCAGTCAGTCAGTCAGTCAGTCAGTCAGTCAGTCAGTCAGTCAGTCAGTCAGTCAGTCAGTCAGTCAGTCAGTCAGTCAGTCAGTCAGTCAGTCAGTCGGTCAGTCAGTCAGTCAGTCAGTCAGGACAAGTTATTTTATATATTATATAGATTTATATAGCACCTGTTCACATGCAATGGAATATAATTATTCCTTACAAATTTTAACTATTTTAATATTGTAAATGCAATTTTCAATCTACATTATTCTATCCACCTGCACCTATTGTAAACTACCTATTCTTTTATCTGTTTCCCCTCCAAAGTAAGTTTTTCCCTCGGACTCAGCGAGGGATGCCACCTCTACCGCCTCAAGCCTGGAGCTTCAGACTCTGGGTCGGGGGATACAACTCGGGAGGATGACCAGCACCTCGCCAGGTGGCCTCACCTGCTATGCTGAACAGGGGCCTTGCGGGGGATGGGAAGATTGGAAGGGATACACAAGGAAGTGGGAAGGACGCGGCCGTGGCCTTAAGTTAGGTACCATCCCGGCATTTGCCCGGATGAGAACTGGGAAACCACAAAAACCACGTCCAGGATGGCTGAGGTGGGAATCGAACCCACCTCTACTCAGTTGACTTCCCGAGGCTGAGTGGGCCCCGTTTCAGCCCTCGTACCACTTTTCAAATTTCGTGGCAGAGCCGGGAATCGAACCCGGGCCCTCGTGTGTGGAGGTGGACGCAAACTGAATTTCAACAGATCAAAATCTGTTATTCATAGCGTAACAAATAATGGGGCAATCTTGAAACGACTGCCGCTTTTGAATTACAAACGTAGAAAAACACATGCATCTGTGGACTTAGTACTGAAACCTAAATTGTAATTCCACCCAAGATCACCGTGACGACATTGCCCACATTAAAGCATTTGAATTTTCCGCCAGTGAGTTCAATCGGAGGACTATCGAAGGTCTCCAGAGGAAGAGCGAAAACAATTGCTCCGCTCCGCTCCTACCGTTCCCAGCTCTAGCCAGTTTGTCTTCGTCTTAACTATGTCATGTTCCACAGTTTCGTCTGAGATTGCACCGGTTCGTCATTGGACGTAGAGCTGGGAACGGAGCATTTGTTCTATGACTGCAATCGGTAGTGTGAGTGCAGCGCTCCCTCCGGTATTCTCTGGTAGTAAACTGTTGCTTAGAAACCAATCGGTGCTTCTGTGGGTGAGCGGAGGACGGAGGAACAGTACTGAATGTGTGCTCGCTTGCCGTTGCATCCATTGTGCGCAACGGATGTGCTAGCGACATAGTAAATACTGCTTTATAAGAGTAATGAAGGCGAATATATGAAATATATACATTCTCATTTATCGTTCGTGTTTTATTTGTCGATTACTTTTGTAACAATTTGCTTTAAGCCTACGTCATGCCGTCTTATGGCGACGATGTGATAGGAACGGCTAAGGAGAGCAATTTCTAGGCGGGAGATAGTGGGTTCGAATCTCACTGTCGGCAGCCCTGAAGATGATTTTCCTTGGTTTCCTATTTATCCTCCAGGCACACGCCGGGATGGTACCTAACTGAAGGCCACGGCCGATACTTTCCCACTCCGAGGCCTTTCCTATCCCATCGTCGCCATAAGACCTATCAGTGTCGATGCAACGTAAAACAAAACAAAATGTATCCCCGACCCAAAGTCTCACGCTCCAGGACACTGTCCTTGAGGCGGAATAGATGGGATCCCTCTCTGTGTCCGAGGGAACACCCAACCCTGGAGGGTAAATTGATAGAAAGATTATTATTATTATTATTATTGTACTCCCATAACCACTTCTGTGCTTTTCTGCGACGTTAAGGTGACGGCATTTTGTCCCACAGGAGTTCGTCCATGTGGCGGTACACCTGACGACATGAGACTCTCGTAAGTGACCACCTTCAAGAACCGCCGAGCAAAGTCGGAATTGAAACCGCTAGCTTGAACTCAGAAGGCCAGCTCTCTACCGTCTGAACTACTCAGCCCGATACAGCATATAACCAGTTCAAATCAGTTCGTACTCTTCAGTAAAAAATTAAATGGCGTATGACTTTTAGTGCCGGGAGTGTCAGAGGACAAGTTTGGCTCACCAGATGCAGGTCTTTTGATTTGACGTCCGTAGGCAACCTGCGCGTTGTGATGAGGATGAAATGATGATGAAGACGACACATACAGCCAGCTCCAGTGTCGGCGAAATTAACCAATTACGGTTAACATTCCCGACGCTGCCGGGAATGGAACCCGGGACCTCTGCGACCAAAGGCCAGCACGCTAACCATTTAGCCATGGAGCCGGACGTACTCTTCCGTAATAAATGAGCTACGAGTATAATTAATTTAAGAGCATCGTATATAATACATCTTATATGCAATGGAATATAATTATACTTAAACATTTTTACTATTAATAATATTGTAAATGCATTTGCAACGGTATCTACAGTATTCTATCCACCTGTACCTATTGCAAACTGAATGTCAGCAGATCAAAATCTGTTGTTCATAACGTAACAAATAATGCGGCGATCTTGAAACGACTACGGCATTTGAATGACAAACGTAGGAGAGCACATGCATCTGTGGACTTCGTAATGAAACCTAAATTGTAATTCCACCCAAGATCACGGTTACGACATTGCCCACATTAAAGCATTTGAATTTTCCGCCAGTGAATTCAATCGGAGGACTACCGGAGGTCTCCAGAGGACGAGCGAAAACAACTGCTCCGCTCCGCTCCTACCGTTCCCAGGTCTACAACTGCAGTCCCATCGCCCTGTGCGTAGAACCTGTTCAACGCAATGCCATCTCGTGCTGTGGCGATGTATGAAGTACTATACGCGCACTTTTTCTTGAGCTCGGAGCTCCGTAGTGCTGAATCGGTTATCTTCGACATCCATATCGGCAACCTTTGAAACACAAACTATGAATCGCTTATTCATCGCTGTGCGACATCTGGCGTACATTTTGCAAACTAGTACTGTTGTTGTTTACACAGCAAAGCCAAACTATATAATTCATGCTAGTAACAAGATTCGCATTGAGAAATGTTATATAATGTTAAATAATGTATGTGTGACACAATTGTTGACGTAAGATAATAAATGTTTAGAAAATTCATATCGATCGATCATATTATCGATTCAATTCAGATTTCATTTCCATCCAGTTGGCAGTATAATCGGAACTGGCAGCACTCCCTCCTTGCTCCTCACCCCGTAAAAAACGGACTCAAGAAAAAGTGCGCGTATAGTGTGTGTCTCATGCTTCCCTATTTTAGTGATGTGCTTGAGCCCGGCTCGAGCTGCTCGAACAGATGACGCCAGTGTTCGGGCAAGTTAGAGCTTTGCTCGAGCTTTTGTGCGCGCCGCAACCTAGCGCCTTGCTCTTGCGGACACCCAGAAAACTTTAGAAGGATGTGTAAGAGTATTATGCTGGACAGTACGTGTTCATCCTCTGTTTACTGTTAGTTCCGTGTTTTTGTACATAATATAATTTCGACCCATATCTTTATATTGGTCTTCCTCTGTGGTGTAGTGGTAAGTGTGATTAGCTGCCATCCCCGGAGGCCCGGGTTCGATTCCCGGCTCTGCCACGAAATTTGAAAAGTGGTATGATCGCTGAAACTGGGTCCAACTTAGCCTCGGGAGGTCAACTGAGTAGAGGTGGGTTCGATTTCCCATCTCAGCCATCCTGGAAGTGCTTTTCCGTGGTATCCCACTTATCCTCCAGGCAAATGCCGGGATGGTACCTAGCTTAAGGCCACGGCCGCTTCCTTCCCTCTTTCTTGTCTATCCCTTCCAATCTTCCCATCCCCAACCAAGGCCCCTGTTCAGCATAGCAGGTGAGGCCGCCTGGGCTAGGTACTGTTCATCCTCCCCAGTTGTATCCCCCGACCCAATGTCCCACGCTCTAGGACACTGCCCTTGAGGCGGTAGAGGTGGGATCCCTCGCTGAGTCCGAGGGAGAAACCGACCCTGGAGTGTAAACAGATTAAGTAAGTAAGTAAGTAAGTAAGTAAGTAAGTAAGTAAGTAAGTAAGTAAGTAAGTATCTGTATATTGGAGACAGTCAACATTTGTGTTTGTGCGATGATTCGTTACAAATGCCTCCATCAGAATAAACCAATTGTCTACTAAAATGTGTTGCATGGACCGTAAAATAAATGCAGAGAAAGGAAACGATTACACGTGCTGAAATAGTTACATATTTGAATCGTTATAAGTCCGTTGACACATTCCTCGCTCGGCTCCGTAGCTGAATGGTTAGCGTGTAGGCCTTTGGTCACAGGGTTCCCGGGTTCGATTCCCGGCAGGGTGGGGGTTTTTAACATCATCAGATGGTGCCTGTATTGTTTGTTCTAGATGGGCTCCAAAACTACTGGATCGATTGATCTGAAATATGGTAATGGATGCAGCTTGAAATCTCGAGTCACTTTTGATTTTCATATATATTTCACGCAATTAGACAGTAACATTGCTACATAATAATATTTATAAATCTATTTATGTGCACGATTGATGAGATGTCAATCCCTTTTTACTCAAATTTTTCTATACGAGCAAAAAGGTAATTCTCTCCCAAGAAGTGGACTCAAACCCCCAACAGAAACAGAGCCTCGCCTGCCACGTTACACAGCTGTCATAGCGGCCCAAAGCATGGCATGGTAAGAATAATATTACCGTATTCACAATTTTGCGTGAAACATGCGGTTGTTACAAGTTACACAAGTACTGCCTTGGGAGGAAATACTTCCGGGAATATTACGGATACATATTTTTTTCTTTTCATAGCATATTATCATAATCCAAGCCTTCAAATTTTTTGGGCAATCTTTATTCTCCATTAGATATACGTCAATATCTGAATCTAGTAATACACGACAGCACGCTCCTTCGTTCACTTCCACATCTCAATTTTTCGGCTGGGTTGCCCTCTCCTCATCAGCTACTCAGTCGGCCCAAGAATAATCTATAGGCAGACGCCTCGTTGGCTGTCACCTGCCCGCTCCACCATGTTTTATACCTTCCTCATCAAGTATGCGGACACCATTTTCGACGACCAATTCATTCGCCTCGAACTTCTCCAGTCCGGATCCCCAGTCCAAGATGTTCTCCGGCTCCGAAGAGGACCAAATAAACAACTTTCACCGCATGTTCTGGTCTTCTTCCCCGATCCAGATGCCACGGCAGCCCTGATCACCAATGGCGCGACCATCTACGGCAGACTTCATGAAGTGGTCCCTACTCCCGAGGAACTCGTACAGGAACGTCGCCATCATCCTAACCCCATCTCCACTGTTTATGTTTGTCCCCCTCGCACACCCCAAGTGTCTCCTGCGCCCCCCGCCCCGTCGTTACGTCGATACTATCACTACTACTACTACTACTACTACCACTCCCTTCACCACCTCTGCCAATACACAGTTACACAGCTGTCATCCGTGGCATTGATCCTGCCATCACTGAACGGACCATACTGACTGAACTCCAACTGGCAGATGTCCCGGCCCGTCGTACGTATCGCATATTCAACTCCACCGGCCCAACATATATGATTCACCTACAACTCTCATCTGCAGCCGATGTAGACCGCCTGATCACCAACGGCGTCCAATTCCACGGGCGAACCTACCGAGTGGAGCACTCTCGCTCCCCACCCCGTATCATACGCTCCCCTCCTCTTAACACTCCTCACAGCACCACACCCGCCCCACCAACCTTCCCCACCACCGCAGCCTGTTTACCCACCCGTTCTGCAACCCACATTCTCCTTGCCGCCTCTCCCGATATTGGACCTCCTTCGCCTTCTCGCCACCTCAATAACCAACATCACAACCACCCTCTACTATCTCCTGTCGCAACACTACCCTAGTTTCTTCAACTTCAGCTGGAACACCATACGTGTAAAACTCTAGTTTGTAATTCTATGTACTCCTTCTCTTTCTAGTCTGCGCGCCCGAGATACGCAAACCAATGTGCATTCTTTTTTCAATAAACAGGGACCGAGTGCGGGTTTAATGCTCGGGGGGTGCGATGGCATGTCTTTCCCCTGGCTTCCCCTTGTGGTTGTTTAACCCCTGCGCCAACTTCACGTACTTCTCCCATTATGTATGTACAGCACATACTTTCAATGTGCGCTGCATTTCTCCAAACATTTCTCCTTCTACGGCCAAAGAGCTGCTCGTTCAGCTGACGGCCCGCCTGCCACTGCTGTGGCAGGAATGAAATAACTTATTTCGCTTCGCTTCGCTCCTTCATTATCAACATCATACATACACCTGCGTGAACGATGCTTCACTTCATATGTTATTTGCTTATCTACACGTTCGCGCTGTAGCCTACGAATGCGGTCGCTGTGCATTACCTCGGATAGCAGCCTGGGAAGAGTGATTACCTCTGAACGAGCAAGGCTATATCATTCAAATTAATAAAGAATACTGCAATGAATTCCATATATCAGTAACCTATGCATAAGGTACTTTAAAACAACAATAGGGTCCAAACTCGATAGACTACTTAACAGTAATTTAATTTACCGTGGAAGTTTCAGATATAGGAAAATATGATTTTATTAAATTGCGTTTTGTGCACATGCTCCTCACAGGATTGCATTTCCCAGACACAGTTAGCACTTAGGGCCTATTTATTTCACTCAAAACAAAAGGCCAAAGCTTAGCTGCGTGGTTTAGTTCTTAGACTGCTAACTCTCTCGACCAAGGTGGCGGGCTCGACCCCAGCTCAATACTGAAGTATTTGAAAACGCTCATATATGCCAATCGAGCGAGCTCGCCGCGTTGTTAGGGTCCCGTAGCTGTGAGATTGCATCCGGCAGATAGTGGGTTCGAGCCCCACTGTCGGCAGCCCTAAAGATGGTTTTCTGTGGTTTCCCATTCTCACACCTGGCAAATGATGGGGCAGTACCATAATTAAGGCCACGGCCGATTCCTCCCCACTGATATGCGATTCGAATCCCATCGTCGCCATGAGACCTATCTGGGTCAGTGCGATATAAAGTAAGTTGTAAAAATAAAAGCCTATAAAATTATTATCATAATAGTCTAAGATATAATGTCTGCAGAGTTAATTCTGTGTTAAAAAATAGTACATAGGCTATATTTTCTTGTATTAATTGTAGAGCCGTAATTCGAGTCTCGGTACCGTCTGCAAACATTGATAAGAATTTTGACACGTTCACTATTTATTTATTTATTTATTTATTTATTTATTTATTTATTTATTTATTGCCCACCCTAGTATCCACCATCGGCTTACAGGCAATAAATACTACAAAATACAGAGAAAAACCAAACTATAGACAAACAATCACGGGCAATAAATACTACAAAATACACAGGAACAAAAAATACTTTAGACAAACAATATCTAATCTACGCCCCTTAAACTACTAACTACATACCCTTCTAATTTAGTGGCGTCGCCCAGGCGGATAACCATACCATGGGCAACGCCACCCTACACTACCCTTCTAATTTAGTGGCGTCACCCAGGCGGATAACCATACCATGGGCAACGCCACCCTACACTAAACAAACAATATCTACTATAAAACCACCAACTCCACTACTGTAACTAATTTGGTGGCGCTGCAGAGGCAGTTAGCCAGACCATAAGCAGCACCACCCTTCACTACTCTAATTTGGTGGCGCAGCAGAGGCGGAAAGTCGGACCATAAGCTGCACCGCCCTCCGCTAAATTTAATGTTATACTACATACATCTAAAAACAAAAAAAGGAAAAAACTGGATGATCACGGCATCCCCTGGTAATGAGGGAACCCCTTCCACCCATGATGCCGCTATCAGCCACAGCCGTGGGTCAGATGTCATACTCACCTAAACCTCTATCGCAATGTGTTCCCTTCCATTCTTTGCGTGGCGAATCGCTGAGCTGGAACCCAGACCATCATGCGTTTCGTCACGCTCTTATCTATTGCCCCGTCTACTAGTCTGCGTCGTCTTATAACACATTGCTTACTCCCATCATGACTCTCCATTTGTATGCGGACATGTTTGCTTATCTCATCTAGGGATGGGTCTTTCTCACCCCATCCTTCCCTCTTATATCCCCCTTCCTCCATTTTCCACATCTTTCCAACTCCCTTCTATACCTACACCTGTTCAACTATCTTATAATACATTTACATAACTTATCCACTATATTGACAACATTATAAATTGGAGTTCATATTTTATACACCATACTGTCAATAATTCTAGAGTTACCTTGTTCCTCACCGATCTTTCGTTCTATTTACATCTCTTAGTCTTAAAGATATAAAAAACCCACTACTTATTTCTATTTTAATTCTACAAATTTTCCTTCTGACACTCATTTTCTGGCACATGACATCTTTCTAATGTTCACTTTATTTCTTTACAAACCTAGCTCTAACCAAATTTAAATATTTTGATATATTAGATCCTCTTTCCCATTCTCTGCATAGCCATGCCGTCAACTTATAACCCTTTTCTACTTTATCTATCTCTTTCTTATTCAACACTTTCCTTCTCATCTCTTCTAATTCACTACATTTAGAAATTTATGCTTATCCGACCATCCCTCTCCACATTGAATACATCTATTCTTATTTTCTCGACCTATCCATCCTATATCCACTCAGCCTACGTGATTAGAATTGAGGAGCTATCTGACGGTGAGATAGCGGCCCCGGTCTAGAAAGCCAAGAATAACGACCGAGAGGATTCGTCGTGCTGACCACACGACACCTCGTAATCTGCAGGCCTTCGGGCTGAGCAGCGGTCGCTTGGTAGGCCAAGGCCCTTCAAGGGCTGTAGTGCCCTGGGGTTTGGTTTGGTTTTATCCATCCTATATTTTTGGAGTTCCCATAACCCACCAGTATAAACCTCTTTTATCCCTCCTACCCTCAAATTCAGTTCTCGGGTTTGTAATTTCTACTAATTTATTTAATATTGATAATTGGTTTCTTTCCCTACATTCCATTATTAAACTCTGTCTTTCTATATCAGCCACTCTCTTTTCTACCATTCTTAATACCCATTCTTTCCACTCTCCCCATCCTTCAGACCATTCTCCTAACCCTATCCTTCGTAGTACATTTTTGCACATATTCACCAAGTATTCCTCGTTTTCCATACTTTTCTGGAACCTATACACCTCTTGAACTAAATCTCCTCCCTTTCCTTCTTCCAATCTCATCCAATACTTCATTATCCTCTTTGCTATAGTAATATCTCCCAATTCTTTACATACTAATCTCGACCCCACATTAGCTGTACAGTTAGGAACCCCCATCAAAATCTTACTAAATTTTGTCACCACCCGGTTTAATTCGTTTCTATTCTCATCCAATTCCCTCACTTCTACTCCATATAACATTTTTCCTTTCACCATTGATTGGAACACCATTCTCTGAATTTTATATTTAATTTCCGGGAATTTATTCTCTAAAACCCCCACTACTGCAAGTGCTCCTCTCCCTTTTAATAAAGCTCTTTTGGTCTGTTCCTTCCATGTTCCATTGCTGCTAATTATCGCTCCTAAATACTCATTTTTATTTTTTTTCTGATTTCTTCCTGTTCTACTATCCAAATTTTTTTCTTTCTTGTCTTTCCTTTTCCTGCATACCATTATCTGTGTCTTCTGCCCATTTATTCAAAGTGCTCATCTTGTAGTATATTCCACCACCTCTTCTAGCCCTTTTCTCAACCCCCTTGCTGTTAGCGACAAAATCAATAAATCATCCGCAAAAAGCAGACCCGGTATTTCCCCTTTCCTTATCCAAGGACACTGCCAGCCCTCCCCTCCATGTCTATCTAATATATTGTTTATAAACAATAAAAATAAAATCGGTGACAGTTTACAGCTTTGCCTTACACCCCTCTTGGATTCTATGCACTTACTCAACCCACCCCCTTGAAATTTAATCATTACCATTACTTCCTCATATATCCCTTCTATTGCCATCCTCATTTTCTTTGATAACCCAATATCCCTTAACCTAGTAAACAACGTCTCCCTATTCACTGCATCGAAGGCTTTCTCCAAATCTATTGCTGCTACATATAATCTCATCCCTGCTATTTTGACATATTTCGTGATTAGGGTATCCAAAATCCATATATTGTCCACCGTATTTCTCTCTTTTCTGAACCCATTTTGACACTCCGAAATCCTTCCACACTTCTCTGCCCAATTTATGATCCTATTGGCTAAAATTCCTGTATACACCTTCGATAGCGAGTCCAGGAGTGTAATTCCTCTGTAGTTATTAGGATCACTTCGACTCCCTTTATTCTTGTATATCGGACATAATACTCCTTTTCTCCATTCTCTAGGAAATTTCGCCGATGCCCATTTCTTGTTAAAAAATTTTACCATCACCTTCAGCATCGATTCATTTCTTCCTACTTCCTTCCAAACTCTGTTGTTCATACCATTCGCCCTGCCCGCTGCTTTCGTTTTTATTTTACTTAACACACTAACTACTTCTTGAATTGTTATTTCTCCATATAGTAACTTTACTCCTACTTGTAAATCCCTTCGGATAGATGTCATACTTCTTTCCTCCTGCCAGTCTCCTCCCCCACTCAAAAACCTGTGAAGTATCCTACCCACTCCTTTTCCTCTATGTTTGTTCCCTTCCCCGTATACCTAGCTCTCTCAAGATTGTTTATGGTTTCCCATATTCTCTCAAATCTTTTCTCTTTGCAATATCTATTCACTCTTTCCGCTTCCGTCTCCTTCCAGCATTTCTTTTTCTCTTTCAGTAAATTCTTATATTCTCTTCTTAATTTACAATATTCCTCTCTTTTCTCTTGCTTCCCTCCTTTCTTAAATTCTGCTAGTGCTGTCATAACTATCTTACGTTCCGTACTACAGTCTTCATCAAACCATCCCGTGGCCCTGCTTTTGTCTCCCTCCTCTCTTATCTTCACTTTCTTTCCCACCTCCCATACCGGGCGTTCTGTTATTTTTAACGCTTTATCTATGTTCTCTTCTTCCAGCACCCGTTCAGCTTCTACTCTTATACTATCACCTCTCACACTTAGCTCCATTCTCAATTTCTCGATCGTAGCTTCATTCCAAATATACTTCCATCTCCCTTTATGCTTCATCCTATTTCCTAACCCTCTCCTTTCTTCGCCATTTTCCTCTCTTAATTTTATCCTAATGGGCATGTGATCTGTTCACCCACACTCTACCACCTCAAAACTTATTATTTTCCTTAAAGCTGTTTCCGAGCTTTCTCCTATATCTACCACACTCCCTCCCTTCGATGTGATGAACGTAAATTCTCCTGTACTGTCTCCCTCCATCCAACCATTTAAAATATATAATTTTTCTATAGCACATAGCTCTAGCAACTTTAGACCATTACTATTTATCTCTTTGTCTTTACTGCTTCTTCTGTAACCCCTCACTTCAGTATCCTCTCTTCCATAATTCGGTACCCTGTTGCTCACTCTTGCATTCCAATCTCCTGTTAATATCATTCCATCTTCCATATATGTACCTTTAATTTTATTTATTTCTTCCATCAGATCTTAAAAAAACATTATTCGCATACACTGAATCTTTAGGATGATTGTACAAAAGAGCTAGACTAATTGCCTCCTTCTCTTCACTTCCCATTCTAACTCTATACCACACCACCCCTTCTACATCATTCTGTATTCTCTCCACTCTCCCCACTACCTCATTTTTTATTAAGACTGTTATTCCTCCAGGGTTCCTTCCCATCCTCCCTATTTTTTCTTTGTGACATTGATTACTCTATACCCTTCCCAATCAATTTCTATCCCTTTCCCTATCCAAGTCCCTACAAAGGCTATTATCTCAAACTCTTTGACTAATTTCTCTATTTCTTTATTTCCTAGCTTCCCTATCAACCCCTCAATATTCCACAACCCTATCGTCACCTCTACTTATTTTTTTCCTCCCCCTCTCTGTTTCAGTACTTCCCCACTTCCACCCTTACTCTTAGTCACTCTTTCTTGCAAGTTTTCTCCCTCTCTCACCTCTTCTTCCTTCCTCTCTTCCTCCTTCCCGTTCTCCGTGCCCGCGCCTTTTTTCTTTCCCCATAAATCCTTCAAACTCAATGATCTTTCCTTATTTAGTACCTGTCTTCTTTCCATTTTATTTTCTGCATTACTTCTGTTCGGTGAGAATGAGTCCTTGTCCTGCTTCCTTTTGTCTTCACTTGCACCTTTCACTTCACTCTGCACCACTTGATCGCTCACACTATCTTCCACTGTATTGTTTACTTGCCTCGGTGTTTCAGCTATGGTTACCACATTTCCTCCCTCCTCTTGAGTGCGCACCTGCCTCTCTCTGGGCCGTTTCGCGCTTTTCCTCTCCCTGTTTCAGCTCTTCATCCATCTTTTTTAGTTTTGTTACCATCCACACGCGCCACCATACCCCATTTGTTACCACTAGCCTTTGATCTTTAATAAATGCTTTCAGGCCCTGATGTTTGGCTCTTTCTAAATGTTTCCGTAGGATTCTGTTATTCTCGATCCCTACTTTTCCTAAGTCTTTCTTAATCCAAATCCTTTCCCCTTGTACGTTATTTGCGTTTTTAATACTATGTCCGCCATTATGGTTGACATCATCTTCACTTTCACTGGTCTCTTACCTTTCACTTTTCCTACTCTTTCGATATCGTCCATATCCATTTCACTGAAGTTAAGTTTTAGCTTATTTTGTATGAGGTCCACCACTTTATATATAAGCTTCACTTTATCTTCGTTTCGTTCTTCCTGTAACCCATAGATGTATATACATTTCTTCATCCTTTGTTGGTTGACGCAGCCGAGCTCATTCTTCAGAAACGTCAGTTCCTTTTCCATATTTTTAACCTGCTCTTTTAGCACACTCGTTGTTCTCTCATTCTCCTCTATTATTTTTTCCGTAGCACTCCACTGCCCCTTTAAGAAGGACTTCATATCTTCGAAATCCTTGGCTTGTTCCTTTTTGAATTCATTAACCAATACCTCTCCGGTGTTTGTTTTTACCGCTTCTCCTATCATCCCCTTGATTCTCTCCCAGTCTTCCTAGCTCATGTCAGGACCGGGATTCATTTCCACACCTCTTATAATTAATAGCACAGTTATTACCGTTGCTGCCAAAATCACCTCTCCGATCTTCCCCAGTTCTCCATTATTCGCCGCTTGCTTTGACGTCTTCTTCTGCCTGCCCAGCCAGCCACCTATCGCCGCACGGTATTGCTCTATGCCGATCATGTTATGGTGCTCTCGCCTTACCGTACACCTACACTGGTCAGTTACTCACGTAGTCCTGTGCTTGAGAATACCTTTCTATCTATTGGACAGGACCACACGAGTCACCGCACAACTTGGATCACACAGGGGATAGACAGTGCAGTGCACTAAGTGTTAACATACAATCACCAAGATTGCATGCGCTGGCTCACTTTTGGTAAGGGAAGACACCTCTGCAATATTAGCACTCAGTCGTTCACCCTGAAGAGGAGATCCACCGTTGCAATATGTGCGGCAAGACATTTACTGGTATCACATAAGTGAATTGATTGCCATTGGCAGGTTCTTTGTTCAGCTAGTCGGTATGCAAACTCACCTTACTTAACCTCACTGTTTGCCCAGACTCACGTCAAACAAAATTACGCTTCCTACCCCACTTAACCCACACTTTTCCACTTACTAACACCTCCTCATATCCAGAACACTTAACTGCATCTCGCTAATCAACCAAACCTTCCACCTTCACTCGAACTTGCTTATATTTCACTTATATATCACTCATCGCTCCCTCACCAACCTGTAGCACTCCAATGTGCGCTGTGTGTATCGACACGTTCACTATTTCGGAGATCACCGTTAAACAGTTTTCCGGACGGTTATGACATAAGAAAGTTCACGTGAGTTACAACCAAGATATTTTAGCTCTGATACAATCCAAGAACAAGGTGTACTAACTAATAAGTTACCTTAGATCCAAAAATAAAATTTCCTACACATAATATTACAATCCTCCCCTGCGAACCATGTGACTTTGCTGCGGTGGGGAGGCTTGCGTGTCCCAATGAAGCAGGTAGCCGAGCAGTAGGTGCAACCATATCGGATGAGCATCTGTCGAGAGACCAAATTAACGAATGGTTCATCGAAAGGGGGGGTAGCAGCCTTTCGGAAGCTGCAAGGGTGGCAGTCTAGATTATTGACTGACATGGTCTTGTAATAATACTTAAACATGGCTTAGCTACGTTGATACTGCTACATGGCTGAAAGAAACGGGAAACTTCAGCCGTAACTAACTCTCGATGACATGCGGCTCTCTCTGTATGAATGATTTACCGATGATGGCTTCCTCCCGGGTAAATATTCCGGATCTCCGGGTGGGGACTACACGAGAGGGGGCAATCATCAGGAATATGGATACTGACATACTGCGATTCGGAGCGCGGAATTTTAGAAGTTTGAATCGTTGTGGTAGGTTAGAGAATCTAAAAAGGGAGATGGATAGACTAAAGTTAGATTTAGTTGGTATAAGTGAAGTACGTTGGCAGGAAGAACAGGATTCTTGGTCAGGCGACTAGAGAATTACAACACAAAATCAGGCAAGGGAAATGCACCGGGTAAACTACTACGAACAGCATAGTGAAAGGGTTGTTGTAATCAAGTTAGGCACCAAGCTAATGCCCACCAAATAGTGCAGGTCCATATGCCTACTAGTTCCGCGGTTGATGAAGAAATTGAAAGAATGTACGAAGAGATAGACGATTTAATACAATATGTAAATTGTGACAAGAATCTAATTGTGACGAGAGACTGGAATGCCGTGGTAGGACAAGGAAGAGAAGGTAACATAGTAGGATAATTGGGCCGGGACAAAGGCATGAAAGAGGAAGCCGGTTGGTTGAATTCTGCACCGATCATCATTTAGTCCTTGCTAACACTTGGTTCAAACACCACAAACGACGGCTGTATACATGGACGAGTCCTGGCGACACTGGAAGTTATCACATAGACTTAATTTTTGTTAGGCAGATATTCAGAAACCAGGTGTTGGATTGCAAGACTTTCCCAGGAGCAGATTTGGACTCTGACCACAACCTGTTAGTCATGAAATGCCATCTGAGATCGAAGAAGTTGAAGAAAGGAAGGAATGCAAGGAGATAGGATCTAGACGAGTTGAAAGAAAAGAGGGTTCGTTTCGAGGAACTTGTAACACAAAGGCTAAAGAAAAGGCTGAAGCAAACACAGTAGCTCTTCATGAAGAACGAGATCAATAAGGCTGCTGAAGAAAAGTAAGAGAGGAAAGATCAACTAAGAAAGAGTGGATAACTCGAGAGATACTAGACCTGATCGACGAACGACGAAAGTACAAGAATGCAAAAAATGAGGAGGCCAGAAAAAATTACAGGCGAATACAGAATGAAGTAGATAGAAAGTTCAGGACAACTAAGGAACTAAGGAAGAATGGATGAATGGCTGAAAGAGAAATGCAAGGATGTTGAAGGTTGTATGGTCCTAGCAAAGGACAATCAAGAAAACCTTTGGAGAAAAGGAAAGAAAACTAGATATACGAATATTAAAACCTCAGATGGAAAACTTCTTCTAGGGAAAGAAGACAAGTCAGAAAGAGGGCAGGAACATATCCAACGGTTGTAACAGGATAAGGAATTAGACGATAGGGTACTGGAACAAGAAGAAGCTGTTGATTCTGATGACACGGGACCCAATTTTGAGGTCCGAATTCGACAGAGCTTTGAGAGACCTAAGTATGAACAAGGCACTGGGAATTGATGACATACCCTCATAATTACTGACTGCCTTAGGAGAAACCAGCATGGAGATGTTATTCTGTTTAGTGTGTAAGATGTGTGATACATGAGAAGTGCCATTCTATTTTCGGCAGAATGTTGTTATACCCATTCCCAAGAAAGCCGGTGCTGACAAGTATGAAAACTACCGCACCATTAATTCAGTATCTCACGCCTGCAAAATTGTAACACGTATTATTTACACAAGAATGGAAAGACAAGTTGAAACTGAGTTGGGAGGCGATCAATTTGGCTTCAGAAGAAATGTGGGAACACAAGAAGCGATCCTGACATTTCGTGTGATCTTAGAGAACCGAATTAAGAAAGACAAGCCCACGTATATGGCTTTCGTAGATCTAGAAATGAAATTCGATAATGTTGATTGGACCAAACTGTTTGAGATTCTAAAGGTGATCGGGATCAGATACTGAGAAAGGTATATTATCTACAATCTCTATAAAAATCAGTCTGCAGTGATAAGGATCGAGGGCTTTGAAAAAGAGGCAGCAATCCAGGAAGGAGTGAGGTAAGGCTGTAGTTTTTCCCCACTACTTTTCAATGTTTACATAGAACAGGCGATAAAGAAAATCAAAGAGGAATTTGGAAAGGGAATGAATATCCAAGGGGAGGAAATAAAAAACGTGAGATTTGCCGATTATATTGTCATTTTATCTGAGTATGCAAAAGATCTGGAGAAATTGCTGAATGGTATGGATAGAGTCTTGGTCAAGGAATACAGGATGAAAATAAATAAGTCCAAAACAAAAGTAATGGAGTGCGGTTGGACGAAGACAGGTGATGCAGGAGATATTAGATTAGGAAGTGATGTCTTAAAGGAAGTTGATGAATATTGTTACTCGGGTAGTAAAATAACTAATGATGGTAGAATTAAGGACATAAAATGCAGACTAGCACAAGCAAACTAGGCCTTTCTTAAGAAAAGGGATTTTTTTCACATGAACGTTGATATAGGAATAAGAAAGTAGTTTTTGAAGACTTTCGTCTGGAGCGTGTCATTGTATGGAAGTGAAACATGGACGATAACTAGGTTAGAAAGGAATTTGAAATGTGGTGTTACAGAATAATGCTAGTGGCTTTACGTCGCACCGACACAGACAGGCCTTATGGCGACGATAATCAGAATAATTCTGAAAGTGAGATGGGTATATTGAATTACAAATGAAGAGATAATAAATCGAATTGGTAAGGGGAGATCGATTTAGATACATTTTACCAGAAAAAGTGATAGAATAATGGGGCACACATTAAAACACGTAGAACTTGTACAGTTGCTTTATAGGGGAGTGTAGGTGGTAAGAACGGTAGGGGTAGACCAAGATACGAATAATGACAAACATATTAGAGCAGATGTAGAATGTATTAGTTATCTAGAAATGAAAAGGTTAGCACAGGATAGTGTGGAATGGAGAGCTGTATCAAACCAGCGTATGGACTGATGATTCAAACAATGTGAGTACCTGAGAAATGAACCGTTACATCTTCCGGCACATGGAAAGTAGCGTACAATGAACCTAAAAACAAAACTACTCAGGCTAAAAATTCTCCGAAAATATTTTAATCGAGTCGAGTACATGCATGTTATGCCAAGGGGATGTTAAGTACCGAAGTAAAACGGGCATTCGGAAATGGGACCCATGACCTACTCGATATTCAATAGGGTCGTGAAAGTTTAGTATTCGATATACATATAGTTTAATTATAACGTATACGATGATGAATTTCATTGTTCTTTCCATTTGTCTCAGTGAAAGAATTATGAAATTCCACAACAATTCATCCACAGATAATTCCGTGGCTTATTTATCTTTTCCTTCCCTCTATGTAGCTCACCCTTGAATGAGTCCAGCCCTATTCTGCTATATATGTCTCTGTTTTATCTACCCTCTACACACTAGGTGCCGTGTACTGAATTCAATAAAAGCGTACGGATATTTATCAATTTTGCGATCTGTTCTCTACACTTTTAATACTCCGATATTCACTTCACAAGGATATTGTACCATATTATTCAAACGTAAAAGCGTCCCATACACTGAAACCTGTAAATCTAAAATATTTTCGGTTTGGAAAAAGTATATCATGTCAATATATACTTGGAGCAAAGAATTTGGCACTCAGATCATCTGCTCTTCGGAAAAATAATTATCAATCTGTTTGATAGTCAGCATTTCTTCCAAGATGAAGAGTACTTAGGAGTGAATATATAAATCTGTTTACATTCATATTTTATTGAGCAAACTGGAGTAAACTCTAAAATGTAAGCAAGGATTGCGCTAGTAGACTTCATACCTGCAAACGTTCCAAACGCTTGACCTCTTGTGTTAGGAACAAAAATGTAGAAAGCATATTAATCGGCCTGGGCTTTGCAGAGGCTCACTGTGAGAAATGGAGGTGGCGCGAACAAAGCACGACGTGTTCGTATTTTACACTCTGGTGTTGAACAGTACCTCATTAATTCCCGTACCAAATTCTCCACAGATTTTAATGATGCGTTCCGACAGTGCGCTGTGTACCTCTGAGTGAATGGGGTTACAAAGCCATTTTAGGGAGGACTAATTTTCAAAAGACTCCATTTGTTAATTAAATTATGCCTGTACTATATTCGTTACATGAAAAGTACGATCATATAACACTGCATTCAAGTCCGTTATATATCGGAATGTTAAGCTCGCAATGATGCTTATTAGCGTAAGGCGTACAAGCAAAATAATTCATCATTAATTTTCAAACCAATCGAGCGCTTTTGTTAATAACCAACATACAACAAAGCCAGCCATTGTTTAGAAACCATTATTCTTTAATGATATATCGATCCCTATGTCAGGTTCGGTTGTGAGCAGCAGTCTTCGCTTGTGTAAGCTACTGAGTTGCGTAACGTATGACATGAATGCTCGTGATAGACTGATATAAATGCGATTTAAGTCTGAATCATGATCCTATCTCTGGACTCTCGCAAGTAATGCTGTACCACGCAATTAGAAATCAAGACAACTCTCTCAAGTCTTCTGTCAAACTTAATGAGTCAGAATGGAGGAAGGTCGATAGAGAGAGGGAGAGGTGGGGAAAGAAAGGTGATGCTGAAAGGATTCAATTGTTCACTAGGTCCGGGAAGAAAGCAAGGAGCACAAGTATGCCTTAAAGGCTAACACTCGGGCACTCTACAGAAAAAATGGTAAGTCATGTATCCCGCACATCAATCATTATACGCTATGTACAGAAAGACGTAAATAAATAAATAAATAAATAAATAAATAAATAAATAAATAAATAAATAAATAAATAAATAAATAAATAAATAAATAAAATAAATAATACATAATTACCCACATATTCGTTCCAGGTTTCCTGATTTCAAATTCATTTATGGCGTCTTCTATAACTGTGTTTTTTATTCGTTACTCTCTCCCTGTCTTAGACTTGAAGAATGAACTTGTTAGTTGTTCTCATGACAGCACAGGAACCTGCTTAGCCTCTCCATTCCATTTAAATTTAATATTCTGCGATATTTATACATCACCGTTTCATACATTTTTCTTCTATTTTCAATTCTTCCATTTATTAATACATTAATTACTACTACATTCACTACATTACTAACCCACCTGCCCCCAAAATCTAGTCTATGTCTGTTACTTCCCACGGTGACTCTATTGACAGAAGTTCTAATTTAGAGCACTGAAGCCATCAGATCTCCTGGTCAAGGAAGACCGGACAATCCGCCGAGAGTATTCGTTGAACTGACCACGCGTCACCTCCTAATCTGCCGCCCCTTGGGCTGAGCAGTGCCCACATGGAAGGTCAAATCCCGTCAGGGCAGAAGTGACATGAGTTTGGATTTAATTTCGTTTAGACATCAAATCTAATAGTGTTTGGTCATCATCCAAACGACCCGTTTGATGCAGATTTCAATGCCATCCTACTGTGTTCTAACCGTTTCATTGTTGCATAACTACTACACACTACGTCTGCTATAATCCGCTTGTCACATTCGTGCCTCGGTCTACCCCTACCGTACATTCCGCCTACACTTCCCTGAACGAGTTCGGGGTGCCTTAAGATGTGTTCTATCGTATCTCTTCTTCTCCTCCACCCCAATTCGATTCAGTACCCCTTAACTCGTGACTCCCTACCAATTTCACCTTCAGCATTATTTTGTAAAATTATAATTCAGAAGTTTCTATTCTCTTCAATTCTCAGCTAGTTTTTATTCAATTTTCACTTCCGTACAATGCCACGACCTAGACGAAAGACTTAAAATATAAATTTCTAAAATCTACATCAATGCTTGAAGTGAGCAAATTTCTTTCCTTAAGGATGGCCTTTCTTGCTTGTGCTGGTATGCATTTTATTTCCTCCTTACTTCTGACATCCCTAGTTATTGTACTACCTAAGTAATAATATTCACCAACTTTCTTTAAGACTCCATTTCCTAATCTAATATTTCCTGCATCACCTGACTTCGTTCGACTGCACTACGTTACTTTTGTTTCGGACTTATTTATTTTCATCATGTACTCCTTCCCCAAGACTCTGCCAATACAATTCAGCAATATCTCCAGGTCTTCTAAGATTGAGATAAGGTAATATAATCGGTAAATCTCAGAGTTGTGATTTCCTCTCCAAGGATTGTGATTCCATTTCCAAATTCCTTTTCGATTTCCTTTACCGCCTGTTCCATGTAAACATTGAAAAGGAGAAAGGGCAAAGTGCAGCCTTGATCCACTCGTTTTTGGATTAAGCCATCTTCTTCAAAGCAATCAATTCTTACCACTGCAGATTAATTTTCATAGAGATTGTCAATAACCTTTCTCTCTACGTACCTGATACGAATCACTTTCAGGATGCCAAATAGCTTGGTCCAAACATCCTTGTACATTGCCTCTTCGAGATCTACGAATGTCATGTGACTTGTCCTTAATTCTATGTTCTAATATCAGACATAAAGTCAGGATTGCTTCAGATGTTCATAAATTTCTTCTGAAAACCAACTAATTATCTCCCAATTTGGTGTCAAATTATCTTTCTATTCTTTTGTAAATAATACGGTTAAAATTATGCAAGCGTGACATATTAACTTATTGTGCGGTAGTTTTCACGCTTGTTAGCACCAGATTTATTGGGAATACGTATAACAACATTCTGTGCAATTTCGAATGACACTTCTCCTTTCACACTAAATAGAATAACCACGCAATGCAGGTTTCTCCTATGGTGGTCATGAATTTGCAGCGTATGACATCAATTGTAGGTGCATTGTTCCTATTTAGGTCTCTCAAAACTCTGTCGAATTCTGACCTCAAAACTGGGTCTCCAGATTCATTACTATCAACAGCCCCTTCTTGTTCCGGAAGCATAATATCTTCATTCCTTTGATAAAACAGTTGAATATTGTGACCGTTCACAACGTCACCTATAGTATGTGATGATACCCAAGAGATGAAATATGCCGTTTTCCGCGTCATTCTACGGTAAAAACTGTTCAAGTTAGGATTTTCCTACCCGCTCCAGGATACGATTGGCAGTACGCTGACTCGCGCGACCCAACTTTAGTTGCCGGTAACTAGCAGCGAGGCATTGCAGGAGCGCTTGTACTTGAAGTTTTCTCACTCCAACCACGAGCGAGATGTAAAGAGACGGGTTATCACGTGACTGAGAATCTAGGTCACTAGCAGAGCTCATGGAGGATATCCAACGTGAGAACTAACATTATACCGTGTTTCCCTCATCCATTCACCACAGCCAACTCGCGGAATTCAATTGTTTTTCATCAGATTATTTAAAAAATCGCCCCATACTCAACGGAGACTCACGTGCAAACATTCATTTGAATAAGAGGATTTTTCACATAATTATGAAGCCGAGAAGAACTCTACTTAATTGAAAGAACGGTAGCTACGCCGTAACAAGGGCGCGTATTAATGGTTACCAGATGTTGGGTCTCAACCGTGGCAAAGAGCTCATGGGTTCCCCTAGCGCTCGTCATCAGGCATCGACAGAGACAAAAGGACGCTTATAAGATTGCTTGAGAACCCACGAAGATATTTGATAATATTCGCCCAGTGAAAACGGGAGTACAAGAGCTACAATTGGATACCCCGTCCGTTACTCTACGTTACGTATTACCGGAGCACATTTTAAGAAGGGGGTGTGTTTTTCCCCCACCGCCAGCATCAGGGCATCTTGCCTATATAGTACGGAGCTGGGGAACAGACACCACCAGTTCATTTTCAGTTCGACGTCAGTTCGTTACCAGTTCGTCGTGATTATTGTGTCAGCCCTTTATGAAGAAACCATTCTGTAGTGTGAACAGTGTAATACAGTGATTGATTAAAGTTTGTGAATGTATGTGGAGATAACCACAATCTGAGTAAGCTGTTTGCGCGTACAGTGTGCCGCTAACAAGTATAGTAGGAAAGGTGCGAAACCGTGATGATCGCTGTCCGTGTGACGAAGAGGTCGTGCATCGAGCCTCATATATGCCTTAACTAATACGGCTCAATTAACATAAATAGGCACGTATTTAACTAAGTGCATGCAGCGAGTGTATTCGACATGAATGTGAAATGTTAGGAAAGTGAATGAACGGCTCATTGTCGGCATGATTAAGGGCAGTGCCACGTTGGATCAATCCCTAACGCAGTAGAGAGCTCGAGTTGCGTATGACTAAGTGCAGTAGTGTATGCCTGAATTATTGTTCTGTAATACGAGAGTGCTAACACATTTGCAGCCTATCCAGTGTAGCAGTCAATAAGAAGGATAGGTAGATGAGGAGGGAATAATGTCGGGCTTCAGAGACATAACCGTCATTAGGCCGGGGTGCTTGTGTCATTGAGCAGATCCAACCATATATTTAATGTGTGATGTGTAATGTAAACTAACGCATTCATATGAAATAACTTCCCCTCATTTACATACGGAGTCTACAGGAACGTCGCAGTGAACGAGATATCAAGCTGCCTGCCGGAATTTCGTCCTGCGTAGCAGAGAGAACGAGGCATCTAGCTGCCTGTCGGAATTTCGCCTGGTAGAGCAGAATCGTCTGGAACTTTGTAAGAGATCAAGCCGTCATGTTCGTGACTTGCCAGTTGCTCACCAAAGGACTAAACATCGCTGAAGGCATCATGCAGACCGAGTAAGTCCATGGGTGTGCCCTCCTGTAAAGCTGTGTTAGTGGTTCTTGAAGGATGAGTGCATTTTCAATTATTTCTAGCTTTGAACGTAGTATCCTAGTGCAAATACGAAGTAAATGTGCATGTAGATGTGACGTAGATCGCCAATATGCTACTTCAGCGGGATAACATCATTTCATTTGTTGGGTTTTATTGGAAATATTTCTTCGTGGTTGGGGCAACCCTATTTTATTTCTGTTTATTTATAAGGGATTATAGTACATGGCGTAGATATAAGAACCCTACAATCAATAAGTGCGAAGTGTCGTAAAATAATAGGGCGTAAATATTCTGTGTAAATGACTCACATCATCACCGATTCACTAGATAACAGGAGTCATCACAAGTTTCTCAATATGGTGATTGGACGCTTGGACGTCGGAGACAACGAACGAGACATGAGAATGGAATATGCATTGTGTACCTATTTAGCTCTGATGTGCGTGAAATAACTTGACCCATATAGTAGAATCATCTGCTAGGTGGCTTGTTTTCAGCGTGTCGAGGGGTAAGAAATAGATTATTATCCAAGTTATAGTTCAGACTGGTACTGAGAAATTTAAATGAAGCTCCTATTGAGTAAAATTGATTAGCGCGAGTCATATGCCACGCTACAGATAAAAGAATTAATGCCGGGAGCAAACACAAGATGTAATAAGTTGAGATAACCCGCCAGGAAAAGACGAATGTATTTCGCTGTGCGGAGACAGAGTTAAACGGCCCAGAGAGGCGACCCTTTTGCATGTGAAAGTGAACCAGGCCATATTTAGCGTGATTTATGGTACCCGGCGAAAGGACGAAGTCAGACCGACCGCTCTCCCTGTCTGTGAAGTTTAGAAGGAGCATTATCTGTCGTAATTCCCTCGAAACAAAGATTCCAAGCTACCATTTGTTATTGACATCGGTGATTAAGCTACAGCATTCTGAGATGATCGATCCCCCAATTTCTTCCTTAACTAATTAAAGCGTACAGGGTTACAGATTAGCATTTTCATGTCTCAGGAGACCCAGGTTCGCTCCTTGGATAGAGTGAAAGTTTGTGTTCACTGTCACTACCGACAGATGGATTGAACCTCCTGCAACTTCATCTAGTGTATTTAAAGTACATATGTTTTTGTATATTTTATTACAGGAAGTCCCAATTATATATTCATGAGATATTGGGTGTTGAAATCATTCCATATTTTTTGTATACAGGGTTGCAACATTGTACATAATGTCATGTGGATATATTTGCTGGAATCCTAATGAAACAAGCGTGTGTATTATATTGCATATTTAGCAATGATTAATTTAGGGAAATGACGTGATACGACTTTCAAATATTTGGAAATATAGTCATAGAAACGAACGTTCACTTCAGTTCATTGGATATCGTAACTTGATATAATTTTGAATATATTAATTCTCGACAGGTAAACAGAATTATATCAGGGTATGCCCGTACTGATTAAATCTGTGTAATCGTGATAGGTAATGCGCAGTGTGATAAGTGTTAGTACAGAGTGCAAATAATTCAAGAGGAAACACCTCTTCAAATTTTAGATAGTGTAAATAGTTCAAGAGGGAACGCCTCTTAAGTTTGAAATAATTGATCGTAAAATGAAGTGTAGAAGGAGACTAACGACATTTATCACGTCAAGATCACCCTAAAGATTATTTGTAAAGTGCATTGTATGGCATATCCATGTGAATAATATGTGTTTCACTAGTATAGTAAAGTTGTTATATAAGATACTTTTTCTCTTCTCATTAGTACTGAACTAGTATTCCTCTCATAATTAATATTACCCTACTGTAGAGATTATTAGAAGATTATTGCCCCATCGGACGGTCCAGTCAGACACGTAATATTCTCCGGCTCAGGTAGCGAATCATTCTACTAGGGGAAGATGAGACTTCGATACCGAGCTGAGTTCGAAGCTCATCGGAGGTGCTCCATTCTAATATCATGTTTATGAACCACGGTAACTTGTTTATGTAGTGAAGCCTTGGACAGGTACAATATGTTCCTGCCATCTTTCTGTCGTGTCTTCTTTCTTCAGAAGTGGTTTTTCATACTCAGATGCTCGTATTCATACACCTAGTTCTTCTTTCTCCAAAGGTTCACGTGATTTTTCTGTATACCTCATCAACCATTCCTATGACCATAAATCCTTCAAAATTCGTACACTTGTATTTCAGACGTTGTTCCTTACCTTTCCTGCACTTTATACCACTTAGTTCTTGAATCGCCTATATTCCTTCCTGCTCTCCTTATTTTATGCATTCTTGTACTTTCGCCGTTCGTCACTTAGTTCTAGTTTATACAGAGTTACCCACTGATTCATAGTTGATCTTTCCTTTCTTCTTAAACTTTCTTCAGCAGCCCTACTGATCTCACTCTTCATGACCCTCCATTATTCATTTACCCATTGATTCATAGTTGATCTTTCCTTTCTTCTTAAACTTTCTTCAGCAGCCCTACTGATCTCACTCTTCATGGCTCTCCATTATTCATTTACCCATTGATTCATAGTTGATCTTTCCTTTCTTCTTAAACTTTCTTCAGCAGCCCTACTGATCTCACTCTTCATGACTCTCCATTATTCATCTACCATAGTTCCTTCATTTTGTCCTGGTGCAACATGTTCCTTGGAACAATCGCTCACACTCTTTTCTTTCAACTTTTCTAGATCCTATCTTCTTTAATTACTTTCTTTAATTTCTCCAACTTCAGATGTCGCTTCATGACCAACAAGTAGTGATTTGTTCCTACGTCTGCTCCTGAGTGAGTCTTGCAATCCAACACCTGATTTCTGAATCCCTGCATAATAATAATGAAGACATTTTGATACATTTCAGTGTCTCCAAGTGTCGTCCACATATACTACCGTGTTTGTGGTGTTTGAACCAAGGATTAGCAAGGAGTAAATTATGATCGGTGCATGATTCAACGAGGCGACTTCCTCTTTCGTTCTTTTGTCCCAAATTCTCCTACTGAGTTACCTACTCCTCCTTGGCCTACCACTTTTTTACAGTCTCTCATAACAATTATATTCTCGTCAACCTTTACATATTTTATGAAATCTTCTTTCTCTTCATGTATTCTTCAGATTTGTTCATCGTCCGATGAGCTAGAAGCATACATTCCTGCAATATTTTGGTGGGTATTGGCTTGTATCTATCATGACAACAATATTTCCTTCAATAGTGGCGTACCCGCTATGCCATTTTCTTATTCATTATTAAACCTATTCCTGAAATTCCCATTTTTACTTTTGTGTTGATTATTCTGTAGTTGCCTGACCAAAAATTCTGCTCTTCCTGCCAAAGTACTTCAGTTACACCAAATGCATCTAAGTTTAGTCTGTCCAATTCCCTTTTCGTATTCTGTAAGCTGCCACAACGATTCAAACTTCTAATATTCCACACTCTGTCTCGCAGAATGTAAGTATTCATCCTCCTGATGATTGCCCACTATTGTGTACTGCAGTTCCTTCCCGGATATCCGAAAGGGGGCCTATTTTTCCTCCGGAATATTTTAGTCGGGAGGAAGCCATCATCAGTACGTCATTCATACAGAGAGAGCTGCATGCTCTCGAGAGTTACGGATATAGCTTCTCGTAGCTTTCAGCCGTGTAGCATTTAAATATTATTACAAGGCCATATCAGACTGCCGCCTTTGTAACTTCAGAAAGGATGCTACACACTTACGATGCATCATTCGTTAGACTTGTCTCTCGACGGATACCCACCCAATATGTTGCAGGTAAGGCTTGGCTACCTGCTTCATTGGGGCTCACAAATCTTCCTACCGCGACGAGGTTACATGGTTCACAGGCTCATGTCAGTCATATTTTCACCAGTAGAATACACGCCTGTCGTGGACTATGCGTTTCCTCATTAACAATCTCACCGATCAATTTCTTTTCCGAGTTGTAAGCAAAGTTTCCTCGGTTTGTCAAATGGAAATGTGATTCTACCAATTTTATGCGTCCAATGTTTGATACAGAATTGTTTGAAGAAGCTCGATTCATGTTCATGAAGCAGGCTGCTGACGTGACATTTTACAGTTCCTGAGAGATTGTCACTCTAACATTTCAGACATCAACTGTAGACTGAGCAACCGTAATTTATTGAGCTCAAATGAGATCTCGAATAAATATATGTCCCAGACACCCAGTCTCATTCTAGTAACTGGTTGCAGAACACTCAGGATCACGTTCATCAGCTGTCATAAAATGTAAAAGGAGGATGTGATTACAGTAATCTTCACCACTATTCATAAGTTTTTCTAATGCTGAAAATATTGGTACTGTGTTAATTAAGTTTGATTAATTTGTACATTATTAATTTCAGCGTGCTCTTGCTCTATATACAGTAAGAAAAGGTGAGGATGACGTGAAGGTGCACTGCTTGATAATCAGTATTACACGTTCTGTTGGATTTGCAGATACTAGCGTCCGACCGCTTGTTGCTACAATTAGTATTTATTGATGTGAATTATGCCCTTTCGACATGCTTAATTTGAAAAGCCGTTTTCCAAAATTGGAAATAATATTAAAGCCACTAATTAGATTTCAGTGATTAGCCTCTCATTTTAAAATGTACAATGTGATGCTCAACGAAGGAATGAAGTTTTATGGGTTTGTCAATTCTTCTATAACTTATCATTTTCTAATTTATCATTTTCTTCAAGTAGTTACAATACATTCTAATACGTACATTGAGGCAGATGGTATAGTCGCTACTTGCACTA
This sequence comes from Anabrus simplex, assembly GCF_040414725.1. NCBI lineage: Eukaryota > Metazoa > Arthropoda > Insecta > Orthoptera > Tettigoniidae > Anabrus > Anabrus simplex. The sequence continues at coordinate 579,256,434 of NC_090266.1, read as the reverse complement.
TTGTGATAGATTTGTCAGTTGCAAGCAATAGAATGTTAGCGTACAATTATCACGGTAGCGTGAAGTAACTAAGAATGTGGATTAAAGTTCTAATTTTAACAACCTCCAGAATTACCTTTGATTATATAACACACCGAGGTCGATAGCTGCTGTAGCTTAAGTGAGGCCAATATCCAGTAATCGGGAGGTAGTGGGTACGAAACTCACTGTCGGCAGCCCTGAAGATGGTTTTCCGTGGTGTCCCGTTTTTACACCTGGCAAATGCTGGGGCTGTACCTTAATTAAGACCACGCCCACTTCCTTCCCATTCCTGGCCCCTTCTCATCCCATCATCGCCATAAGACCTATCTGTGTCGGTATGACGTTAAACAACTTGTAAGAAGAAGAGCTATATAAAATGTACTATAGAATTGTAGAATTCCCCGTATTCCTGGCTGGCCCTACGGAGCTTCATCTACGAGAAATTGAGCCGAAAGGGTGTCAAAGCCTGGGTACATTGGAACCAGGACTCTTTTTTTCAGGATTTGATATATATACCATTTACACATTCGTATTATCAGTGTTCGTCGATTTAGTCATAACTCACGATATTAATATTCTAAAAATGGCATTAAAGTTTCACACAGTTCACTTTCTACACATAAAGCAGAAATTCTGTAAATATATAATTTGCATTCCATTCTTCACATAGATCACATGTAATCAGCTATTAGCTTGAAACACATTAATTCTGAACCTTGTCCTATGATGCTTAGTTTGAGTTTCTTCTTTGCAGAAACATTGTGGAAGTTTATAATAAGTGAAATTCGACGGAGAAGGATGTTGAAATTACTAGAACGTCCAATGTAAGAATGATTATCTTCTATAGCCGGCTATAAGAATAAGTAAGTAATTTGCTTATTTATCTTGATTGGACTCGCAGAACGTTTCACTCCATGCATAAGCGCTCTTATTCTGTTTTATGGGTATTTGTCGGTTCTTTCAATATGACCTAACTATATCTACATTCACGGTAGAATTCAATTTAAGCCTCTCAGTAATATATTCAGGTTCCCTCAAACCTTCCTAGGAGAGTCATGGATCCATTACGTTCCGTGATGTGTCAGCCCTCAAGGGTTAACCTTGGTGAACATGTAACTGAGGAGGTCCCTGAGGACCCATATCTCAGGATTGCCGTGATGCGACGTACAGATGATTGTAGCACAATTGCACCTTCCTGAAGTGTTACGAATCCTGTGGGAAGTGAATGGGGCAACGAAATACGTATTTCCAAATATCATTGTCTGTTACACTTGTTGCCATCAACTAGAACGGAGCTAACAACTTTTCATTATCCTGTCGTCGTAAAATTCTATTGAATATTCATTTATATTCGAATGTCCTAATATGTGTTCATGCTGTTTACTTGTTCACATTCAGTCATGAAATTATGATCTCAAAACATCAGTGTGAATGATATTTGTGAAGGACAGATTTTGACAATCCAAAATATCAATAAAAATCTGGTTTTTTTGTACGATGGACATGAAAATCACAAAGCCCCAGGTTCTTGTACTAATTATAATTTCATGTTTTTGAATTATCCGTCTTCATTGTCGAGGACTATGAGACGTACCACAACTTAATGAGAAGTTTCTATGCGAGACATTTGATAGTTAACATCACTGCAGTTCTACCCGTGTTATTCGTGATTGAATCAAGAGAAATGCAGTCATCTAATTATATTCCAAGGCTCAAAACACCTGTTCTTCACTTTAAACAGAATATACGGCGCTATTCACCTAAACATTGCACCGAAATAACCACAAATAATACGAGATATCGATATTCTGTATGGCATTAAGGGTCTCGTGGAACATTGCACTACATTTCTCCGTGAGAATGTTAACAACGCCGATATCTACACTAAGTTCGGTTTTTTAATGGAACTTTAATAATCTACAACACCAGACGAAAGGTGCATACGATTACATCTTCGGATATGTAACTAATTCGTACATCGTATAATTACTTTTTCAAGTATCGATCAGCGATTCTAGTGACTGAGAGCGTAGGCTCGTCTTGCAGTATAAGGCAGAGTTCGCGGGTGCTTGGACGGTTTACATTCAAGCTGTTTCCTTGTTGCGATCCCAGCCACACAATAGGTACCGGTACTGCACGGTATGTGCATACATGACTCCAAAATACAATGTGATGTATACCTTGGATTTGCAACTTGTTTATGACAGGCGAATTGCAGACTGGCTCTATACTGCCACCAGTGCCTTTCAATATGCACGCAGAATTCATGAGAGCTGCACTGGATGGACGGAATTGTGGATTTCCAGTCGGACGAAGAAGATCATCAGATCTCTGATATGTCGGTGAAAATGTCCTGTTTGACAAATTTAAGAGAAATTGCAAAAATTATGTATCCTCCGTACGCTACTCAGTACTACATTTTGTGCTAATGGGAGAGGTTAAGGAAGTGTGCTCGTGTATGACATTGTCACATTACATGATGGTGTATGATGTAACACCAGCTTGTGAGCCAATCAAATAACTCTCTCCAGAAAACATCGTACCTGTCTGGAATATACTGTTCATATTTCTTTCTATCTTCTCTCTTCTAACTCATTAGGGGAAATTTCCCACAATAGGGTTTCTATGTCGGCAGTCCAATTTCTCCGCAAGCAGTATTATTAAATTTAAAACCGTAGAATATTAAGCCACCAATAAAATGACTTATACTGGTTTGGTGCGACTATATTAAAAATAAAAGTACTTGGAAGCACCTAATAATTCATTGCTCTGCCTCGGAACACCATTCCCATTGAAAAATCTGAATAACAAGTCTTCTTAAACAAACGTTAATAATACTGTCTTGATTAATTTTTAAAGCTCTGAACTTGTTCTTGATAGATATCTTAGCAGGAGTTTTCAGCATTACTGAACTATGTAGATTCCATCCGACTTACGAAGTACTCTTCTAATAGGAATAACGTCCCTATCACATGGAGGAAATGAGTAGCCTATATGAATCAGAATATTTCTACTAAATCCAACAAGCATCTCACTATAGTATTGTTTTTGTTCTGTCCAGGAGAGTTATAACTGGAACAAGTGATGTTCTGATATGCTTGGGCCTGCTTAATTATCAATGTAGCCTTTTAGGAAACTACACAATTAATTTGATGATTTTTTCGGTATTCCGTCGTTATACACGTGACATGTCATTGTGTGCGTTCTCAAGTAATGTATGGCAAACGTACTAACACTCAACTGCCTTTAATAGTACGTGGCATGCACCCGAATATGTGGCAAAGGATCTATTGTCATGTAATCGACATAGAGACCAAGCACATTTCCCTTCTGTTGACATATTGCTATTACTCATTTTAATGCGCTATAGAGCATCCGACTTTTGGACTTTTGTATGAACACTTCTGCTGCAGCAACACTTTTGGCATTCTCACCGAGAAAAATACTGTTGAGTTTACTCTTAAATGTCGACAAGGACTGCACGTATCCTTGTGTGATCCGCCAAACCGCAATGAAAGTAGTTTTTTTTTAATTAATTCCAGTAAACCGAATACTTTACATTAGAAACTGGATGCAGTGTCATACATATGCCATATATTTGTTTAGCAGATTAGCGTCTAAATAGTGTATTACTTTTCCTGTGTAAGGATATGATTCTGTGGAGAAGGACGATATATTATCATGAATTTGACGGCATAGGCCTACATCACTTGAAACACCATTTGCCCTAATGATTTACAACGTAAATCCCTGGGTGATGTTTCTTGTTTTAGAAGGTTCAACAGACGATAAAACCTCTTAGGTGTTATGGCATGTAGCTCCTGAAATGCAGTTTTACTAACTCGTACACACCGCGATCCACAAAGCACGTGCTTCGATTCTTAATAACAGTATCTTCCCTAGAACGTCTCCTGATCATGTTTTCATTTTCTATCAGCCATTGTGGGTGCTAAGCCTGCCCGTCCTTTGTGCCCATTCCGTTGAATGCTTCCACGATTTGTAGCATTTCTTCGTCTTCACAACAGCCAGACAGCCAGTTGTGTTCACAACTGTTGGAGAATTTGAATACCTTTAGAGGCTGTAGCTGTTACATACCATACCGACAACAGTGTTATCTCAGATTGCACTCGTAATAAAAATAACAGAAACTTCTATTTTATACATACCTACACACTATGTATTTCTTTCTTCCAGAAGCCTGTTTTTCCATTAATATTCACGGCAGGTTTACTCTTCAACTTAATAAATCAGATACGTTCTTTACGTATCGGGATTCCTTACATCTCTTATACCTTTTCGCCCTGGGAAACTACAATTTCCATCAACACATAAAGCACCTGCTTTGCTCACACCAACAATAATTCTTCCTTTTCAACACAAGCACCTGTAGAAGTATGAGACCTACCATCGTATAAAGCTTTTTCTGCAGAAAGGAAATATGTTCATAAAGTTCTACATATAAATGGGATTCCCTTTCTTTAGAGAACAAAGCGGCTAGGTTTAAATCTGTCATTTTTGGTCTAAAAACGAGTTTTCAAATAAAAATCGGACATGTTCCCTTTCTGCATTCAGCGATTCAGTGCTTTGGTCATATCATGCGACGTGGTGAATGGAGCCTAGAAAGCTACATAGTATTAGAAATGTGCCTGAAAAGGTGGAAAGATGTCATTATCCGTCTACACATTAGACAGACTGCATAAAACGCTCGATCAAGGTGTGCCTCCAACAAGCAACTCGTCTGCCGGCGCCCGCGAAGGATAGCGACGGACACAGAAAAGGATCATAAAATATCACGATCCTCGGGATTGAGGGAACGATAGTTTTTTCAGAAGGGTCTCATATAAGTGCAACAGTTATATGCTTTCAATGATGCTGTGACAAAGGACTGGACTTCAAATGCTCCTATTGCCAGAAGATTTTTCTTTAAAACACCAATGAAAATTGTGTCAGAGTTATAATATGCGGCACTTCTATTCATTATAAACCGGTATATTTTTGTATGCAGAATGGTCACTACTAAAACTCGCTGAAAAAAGAAAGGCTAGGAATGGTTGTGAGACGAACGTAATACTCCCTAAATTCAGTAATTAGATACTGTATTCCATTGGATTTCAGCCAGGGTGAGTGGCTCAGACGGTTGAGGCATTGGCCGTCTGACCCCAAATTGGCAGGTTGGATCCTGTCTCAGTTCGGTGGTATTTGAAGGTGCTCAAATATGTCAGGCTCATGTCGGTAGATTTACTGGCACCTAAAAGAACTCCTGCGGGCCTAAATTCCGGCACATCAGCGTCTCGGACAACCATAAAATAATTTAGTGGGCCGTAAATCCAGTAACATTATTATTACAGGATTTCAGTCTTCCTAGATCCAGCAAGTGGAACACTGAACACTGAAGAAGAAAATTCTTGAAGGGAACATATAATCATGAAATTTGCTTCATAATGTAACTTTGGAAGTCTAAATAATTCCACTTAACGTTCTATTCTCTTTTGGCGGTTTCCATTTTTATCTAAGGGTTCAACGTCGTTGAGGACATCGTGGCTGTGGTAATAGTCTGTTCTTTTCTTGAACTTGTTTAGAATTATGTGGAATTGACAATAATGTGGACTAAGTCCAGTCTTACGGCTGGTTGCCCTTCCTTACCCTAGCCCTACACTATTCCGTGTTTTGTGGTGATTGGTTGTATGCACAGTAAATGAAGACGTGTATTAACCCCTACGGTACACCTGGGTCATAGGGAAGTTTATTTTTACCAGTGCCGGCATGTGTGTGTGGGAGCACTGCGTTCTATCATCCTAAATTTCCTCCTTTTTTCTTTCATCCCCTACCCCGCAGGGGGTTCGGCTTGTTAATTAATGTGTACCGCCTTCTCTCTGGCCAGGAGATGTGTGGTGATAGCGGTGCGTGAAGGACGAAGAAGGGATCTGCCGTGGCCTATAAACAGGAACTGTGCCGGCATTTTCCTGTAAGTGAGAAAAGGAAACCATGGGGAACTATTCTCAGGACACCTAATGTTGTAAACCTACTACGTTAAGCCGTAGCCACTCTGCTCGGTCTTACTTTCGAGCAGTTTCCTTCTTCTCAGTTATATTTCAGTCTGCGACACTTTTGGGCATGCATCTGCGTTATAATCGTGATTGAGTCCCAAAGATCCAGGTGTACCTTAAGTGATAAGTTTTTAATACCACTTCCATTACTTTCCTTTAGTCTATTAGTTTACCGTGAAAAAGAATGAGGAAGATATTACAGACGTTATAAATGAACCGCTACGCAGCGATACCGATGACAAAATTGACAGTGGCTGCGTGTCTGAGAAGAGTGATACCGATGACAAAAGTGACAGTGGCTGCGTGTCTGAGAAGAGTGATACCGATGACAAAATTGACAGTGGCTGCGTGTCTGAAAAGAGTGATACCGATGACGAAAGTGACAGTGGCTGCGTGTCTGAGAAGAGTGATACCGATGACAAAAGTGACAGTGGCTGCGTGTCTGAGAAGAGTGATACCGATGACAAAAGTGACAGTGGCTGCGTGTCTGAGAAGAGTGATACCGATGACAAAAGTGACAGTGGCTGCGGGTCTGAAAAGAGTGATATCGATGAGAAAAGTGACAGTGGCTGCGTGTCTGAGAAGAGTGATACCGATGACAAAAGTGACAGTGGCTGCGTGTCTGAGAAGAGTGATACCGATGACAAAAGTGACAGTGGCTGCGGGTCTGAAAAGAGTGATATCGATGAGAAAAGTGACAGTGGCTGCGTGTCTGAGGAGGACAGAAAAGCATAACGAGAGTGCACCAGATGTTGAGTCGAATGGTTTTTTTGGACGAATGTACCAGTGCATTGTGTGCAAACTGTTTCCAGTAGATTGGTACAGTAAAAATTACTGAAGTGGACTCATAAGGTACTAGAAGAACTAAAAAAAAATTCTTACCGACTGCGAGTAATTGTCACTTTTTACACTGATTATATATGAAGAGTGTCTGTTCAAAAGGCGCTATTTCCACCGCATGAAAGTTGTAGACAAACGCAAGGAAACGTATAATGAAAGGCAAATGAACGTACCCATGATCTGGTATGGTACTACTTTTAAGGAATTACATCTTTCTGGCCTGAATTGCTCATGGCTTTCGATAGTAATCCACTACTGCAATGCATGTGGGCGAAATACTAAAAACGTTTTTGAGGTGGAAGTAGCACCTTTTGAACAGACTCCAAACATGTGCAATGAAACAAAAGACAATACAGCTGATCCTCTCTTAATACATGTTTGCAGATATTCCCATCCTGAAGTTTAACAACACATTTGGTATATATATTTGAAAAACTAATTATGTTGTATTTAACTCAACATGTACTATTGTGTGACTAAATATGTATGATTAATAAATATTATTTTGTGTATGTATGTATTTCACATTCTACGTCTTTAGTTCTTTATTATCCGTTCTTATAAATTCTCTAGAATATGAAATAAATAATGAGTACAGACTTAAAAATATATTTTTACACTGACTGACAGAGCAAATGCAACACCAAGAAGGAGTGGTTCGAAAGGGATGAAAGTTGGGGAAAAACCAGAGACGGCACGGACGAATAATTGATGTTTATTTCAAATCGATATGCAGGTTACACAATGCGCACGGCATCGACTCAGTAGGATGTAGGACCACCGCGAGCGGCGATGCACGCAGAAACACGTCGAGGTACAGAGTCAATAAGAGTGCGGATGGTGTCCTGAGGGATGGTTCTCCATTCTCTGTCAACCATTTGCCACAGTTGGTCGTCCGTACGAGGCTGGGGCAGAGTTTGCAAACGGCGTCCAATGAGATCCCACACGTGTTCGATTGGTGAGAGATCCGGAGAGTACGCTGGCCACGGAAGCATCTGTACACCTCGTAGAGCCTGTTGGGAGATGCGAGCAGTGTCTGGGCGGGCATTATCCTGCTGAAACAGAGCATTGGGCGGCCCCTGAAGGTACGGGAGTGCCACCGGCCGCAGCACATGCTGCACGTAGCGGTGGGCATTTAACGTGCCTTGAATACGCACTAGAGGTGACGTGGAATCATACGCAATAGCGCCCCAAACCATGATGCCGCGTTGTCTAGCGGTAGGGCGCTCCACAGTTACTGCCGGATTTGACCTTTCTCCACGCCGACGCCACACTCGTCTGCGGTGACTATCACTGACAGAACAGAAGCGTGACTCATCGGAGAACACGACGTTCCGCCATTCCCTCATCCAAGTCGCTCTAGCCCGGCACCACGCCAGGCGTGCACGTCTATGCTGTGGAGTCAATGGTAGTCTTGTGAGCGGACGCCGGGAGTGCAGGCCTCCTTCAACCAATCGACGGGAAATTGTTCTGGTCGATATTGGAACAGTCAGGGTGTCTTGCACATGCTGAAGAATGGCGGTTGACGTGGCGTGCGGGGCTGCCACCGCTTGGCGGCGGATGCGGCGATCCTCGCGTGCTGACGTCACTCGGGCTGCGCCTGGACCCCTCGCACGTGCCACATGTCCCTGCGCCAACCATCTTCGCCACAGGCGCTGCACCGTGGACACATCCCTATGGGTATCGGCTGCGATTTGACGAAGCGACCAACCTGCCCTTCTCAGCCCGATCACCAAACCCCTCGTAAAGTCGTCTGTCTGCTGGAAATGCCTCCGTTGACGGCGGCCTGGCATTCTTAGCTATACACGTGTCCTGTGGCACACGACAACACGTTCTACAATGACTGTCGACTGAGAAATCACGGTACGAAGTGGGCCATTCGCCAACGCCGTGTCCCATTTACCGTTCGCTACGTGCGCAGCACAGCGGCGCATTTCACATCATGAGCATACCTCAGTGACGTCAGTCTACCCTGCAATTGGCATAAAGTTCTGACCACTCCTTCTTGGTGTTGCATTTGCTCTGTCAGTCAGTGTATATCATTCGTTGTTTTAAAACGACCAACTTTAACCGAGTGCTTTCTTTTGATACAAAATACAATACAAACCCAAGTATATTTAGTGGACTCAGGCGTACCTTCTGCATTGTATATAATTCAGGTGTACCTGTCAGGGTTTAATACGATAAAAAATACAAAACTTCCGATTTAGAGGAAACAACCAAACGTTACTAAACATTGACCCATCCAGAAATCGAACCCGGGGCTCTCTGAACCTAAGGCGGCGTCGTTAACCATTCTGTCAAATAATGTGAGGGCTAAGAAATTAATCAGATTGGTTGGAAGCCTTGACTTTCAGTGTCCACTCGTGAACAGTGGGGATATGAACATAATATTCAGACAATAGGAGTCAATTTAAAACATAAGTCAATATTTCAGATATTAAATTAGGAATTAAAACGTTATAGGAAACATAATTACGTGTCTTCTCCAATTAACTGGGTATTTTAATATTACACAAGCGATAATCAAAAGTACATACATTTAATTACATTCTAAAATGTATAAAAAAGTGCAGGTACAATTACGGTTTATAAACTTATTACCGGCACTGTGTTGTAAAATCTCTTGTTTTAAATTATCGTGCGTACTGTACTATAAATAGCTCTGCAATGACTGGGATATATTCCCATATTCTCACTTCGGAAATTAATGGAAATTCCAATCCATAGTTACGGAATCAAGTAAATGAGCACATAATATATCCATTGGCATACAGTATTGTAGCATACTTTTTTAATACCAAATGAATTGTGCTTATAAACTTGGAACAGTTAATACTGCTTAGGTTCCATTCGCTCACAAGATATAATTGACAAGCCTTCAGTCTGGACCTGGTAATAAGAGTGAGGGTGGGATCGTATTTAATTCTTCCAGCATTGCAAAATGAGCCGCAAGCTACAGGCAAGTAAGGTTCCGGCGTGGCCTTTTTTATAATGACAGCATAGCACAAGGCTCGCCTATTCTGAGTGACACTAATGAAAAAGAAAATCCATATAGAACAGAGCGTCACAGAGGACGACAGCTTTGCTCCAGGTATTGGACAACGGCTGCAGTCAGTCAATCTGTTACAATGTCTGACACGTAGTCAACCCCCTGTTGTTAACGAGCGGAAGAGCAGTCATCGGGAGAGAATTATTTTCGCAAAACGTTGCAAAGTTGCTTCATGTATAGATGCGAACCTCAGTGGCTCTAACCAACAGCTCTCTCCAGAGAAACATTCTTTTATTGTGCATTTCTTGGCTTTAATTTGTTTAGGATTGCACTGCTGGTTATTAACAATGTAATATTATGAACCAGAAATCCTATCAATATTTCCTTTTCCCGTGCTAAACGAACATGTGGTTTTCTTTATTATTAGACTGTTCCTTTTTAAACACACCTTACGGCTAATTGTATTAAAAACTAATTTTAGTCCATCATTTTCATTATCCTGTTATTGCATTTAATGATTTAAAACATCTAGTAGGAAGTCAAGTTTCGCATGTTTGAGTTTTTCAATATATTTTCAGAAATTATATGACAAATAATGAAATACTGTAAACAGTAGAAAAATTACAACCATCATTCATATACCTCGCCACAATATAATAATTTTCAGGCTTTCAGTGGCTTTATTGTTCTGCGTAACCCACGTTATTTCACGAAGCGAAAATTCTTTCACGTGACAAAGAAACCAAGAAGAGAAGAGAAGAGAAGAGATGCACACGCATACAAATAAAAAGCGATATTGTTGTTTAAATCATTGTTTTTGCTCTTCTTTAACTATGTTCTTCCCTCCCATTCGGTCTATAACTTTCTCAGTGAAAACACTTCACTAGCCACTTGTAACACTTCTAAAACGCATACAAGTTCTTGCCAAACACGGATTCAAGTGAACGCTGTTGTCCCCTTTTCCACTTTCCTTTCTTTACAGAATAGCTCCAAAAATAATTACAAATATATGATCCTGTAAGTTACGAGCACAAAGTTAAAGTGGATTGATCCAGCTGTGAGCCACAGAAGAGAATTGAGTTTCTCAGCTGACACTTGCTTAATTTCAAAATATCGGAGCTTCTCACTTTCTACATTGTCCATCCAGCAGGAACTACTGTTTGCATTGGGTGTCCATCTCTATATCACTTCTGTATTGCCACACATTGTTATTCGATGTTCCAGAGTGTCCAGTTGATCACATGATAGGCAGGCATCATCCACCTTCCGACCGGGCCTTTTTAGCTGCACGGTCGTAGGCACAATCCCATTGATACCCTAAAGCAACAAATTGGAAGAGATATATTTGGAATGTTCTCCCACATATTCTTCCAGTCCTTCGTCGGATATTTCACCTGTATGCACGGTTGCAAATTACGGTTCCTATATTAGGAAAATTTATATCTTTTCGGATGCGTAGGCTGTGTGAGCAGCTGTTGTATTGGTTATTATTCTGTAGATTATAGCTAATTCTCCCTTCAAAAAGTCTTGCCTTTTTCGAAATAGTCGATAACGACCTGGTGTACGGAAGTGCATGCAGGTACTCTCAAACGTATGACCTAGTGCTAGCTGATCAAACTGGATACTTTTTTGTCAGAAAGGCATCATATTTGAATCATGTAATTCTGGCGATTGTCGCTAATTGATCTCTCACCAGAGACTTATTCGCCCTCTGATTTACGTCCTTACTGCTATTACCCAAAAATAGTGTTAAAACATATAAGCAGACCTCTAAATTTTACTTACAATCCCACGTAAGCGATTGCTCCAATGAAGAATGTTTCTGCTGTCCATCTCATCCGCTCACAATCTTGTATCTCATTTGTTACTCAACATGGTATAACATAATCCACATGAACTCGTATCACTGATTCCAGGTCTTTACTCACACAATTTATATATAAGAACATATAAAGGTCTAATAATATTCCCTGGAAGAATTCCCCTCTTAATGATTATAGGATCAGATGGTGCGTCATGTTCACCAATTTTCTGAGTAATATTTTCTAGAAATATAGCCACCCGTTCAGTCATTGTCCTGTGTAATTGCGCTCCTTTTTTGTCACTAGTATCCCTTCAGATAGATCAATCGTGATACAGTACATTTGACCTGAAACTCCCTAGCATCCCAGAAGAAAGACAACAGTGTTGAATACGAAATTAGTTATCACAACTGAAAATATTATTTTACTAAATTCGTGCCTAATTATTTTCATTTTCGTATCTGTTTCCTGAATATACACATTTAAACACAATACGTTTTTAACTGACTAAGCTATCAAACAGATTATAATGGGATACTGCGTAAGCTATACCTACTTTCAGCTTCTTTAATTAAACTAGGTAAAGCCGCTCAAAAATAGAATGAGTGCGTAGTATTATATAAGTTCCTTGCAGGTACTCATTTCTGATAAACAACTAAACCCATAGATAGAATGTTTGTTTAGGGTATATGAAATAACGTTAAATGACACCTATTTATAAGAAAGCAAATGACCAGCAGTAGGGAATTTCTCCTTTCCTACTTATTACACCAAATGCACTGCTAGAGGACCCATCAAGCCACCCTAATATTATTGTAATGAGACGTTTTTCAAAATATGCTGAAAATATTACCTAACGTCAAAATAAATCCGAAATATGCGTTTATATGACGAAGAGCAACATGTTACTTGCGAAGAGAATCCCTGTATTTGCATTAACAACTTATTAGACATGCAAATCAAGGGAACGGACAAAATATAATGTAACATTCCATAAACATTCGAGCTCTAATTATTAGACCAGAAAACTCAACAAAACGCCCCTTAATTCCATTGGGCACATCATCAAAAATGAAGTAAACAATCGAATACTCCTACCCTTCATCCGAGGGATGATCTTCGGAAAGAGAAGTAGAGGACTCCGACTGATTTTCAGATTTAGGAATCTAAAAGGTGGACTGCTACACGACGCCACCAACATCTTCACGATGACAGTCAACATCCGAAACGTATAAAGTACTAGAAGAAGTATTTCTGAGTATACATTTGAAGTTCTCAAACGCTTACAACTAGAACTATGAAATGAAGATTCCACTAGCCCATAGAGGTATCGTTTTGGAATATTGTTTGACTTTTTTGTGAGAATTTTTTGATTTTTTTGTGAGAATTTTTCGTCAGAACTCTAAGTGAAGTGATTCAGTAGTTTGTGTACAGTGTATAGGAGATTAATGTGCAAGTAATATGTGTGTTCTGGTTAATTACGGAAAATAGAATACCAATATAATGGTCGCCAAATGACTTCACTGAAGGCAATGGTTACGTCAAACATTATGAAGACGAGATGAACCTGCGAATAATAGGTACATTTGTCACCGACTTTCTTTCAAGAATAAGATCGTAACTTATTTTGTATGTCCTCTCACTATAACGAGATGAGTTCACTTTCACGACGAAAAGTACAACTTTAATGTGACGCCGATAGCGGTGTAATTAATATCTGACATTTGAGTGCGTGGAGCAATAAGAACCGAGACTATACAGAAACATCTGAAGATACGACTTAGCATCAGCCAGTAAAGAGAATCACCTCTGAGAGGATCTGACGCTGCTATACTACGAGAAGAATGTATCATCGCGTAGACTTGTCCCAAGGCAAGGTTCAAGACACAGTGGATATGATCACTCATCGACATCGACATTAGGTACACTTCAAGGTGTATATGGTTCGAATTCCGATTAATTTGTTTTACGATTTGGTTTTAAGTCGCACCGACAGAGATAGGTCTTATATCGACAGTGGGATGGGAAAGTTCTAGTAGTGTGAGGGAAGCGACTGTGCCCTTAATGAATGTACAGCTGTGAAAATAGGAAACCATGAAAAACCATTTTCAGATCTGCCGAGAGTGGGGTTCGAACTCGAATGAAAGCTGACAGCTACGTGACCCAAACAGTGTAGCTACTCGCTCGGTAAATTTTTATTTGGAACAATTGGAACACGTTGGAACTCTCATGTACTTTGAGTGCGACACCGAAATTATTTTTGGAGTGGTCAAGAAATAACTCAGATAGATTGAAAAAGAACGTTCATCATAATAGAAATGATCGTGTAGGAAATAGTTCCAGCAGTATGCTAAAACATATATAGCACTACTAATTAATATTGTGTTAAATATGTCACGTCCTTCATGTGGCTGTAATAATGATGAGTATAGTAGCCTAACTCGGCAATTCATCGCGCTGTATTGCTAGCCCGTTATTCCCTAGTCTCATGCCACTGTCCATTGCGCGTACCGTGTAGAAGATCAAAGGGAGCATCATCGTACCATAAGACCTCATGTATAAGGTTTACTTCCTTTTTCATATTACCTGGTTGGAAATGAGATCCATTAATTTCTCCTCCAGGGAGGTTTTCTTTATTTTCTTTATCCTCGTATCCTCTCCTGGACAGAATCAAACACTCATGTTTTTCAGATTGCGGCGAGCGTGGTATTACACAGCAACTTATACCGTAGGGAAATACGGAGGTTGATTTAACAATTTATGAGCCTTGAGCGTGTCTCTTCTAACTGGGAATTATCTTGTGAAACACGACATCTTGAAGCTTAAATTGCTTTCTTGGCATGTCTGTAGTCCTCGCATTGTTCTGTCACTTCATTTGTACAGTAATCCACTATTTAACACACATAGTAACCGTTCTGCAACATTTAGCACGACACAGTCACCGCAAAAACAGCTAATATGCCATAAGCCTATTTGCTCTGGGTAATTGAATGCTTAATATTTACATGATAATAGAATACTTCTGGGCTTTCAGGCCACAGTGCATACAGTTTTAATAGCTCCAGAAGTTTCAGTGGATGTCGTGGCTGGGGTTTTCAAAGGTCCACCCTCTTTCAAGGCAGTACATACGCAGCATCATGCGAAACGCGGGAAATTATAAACCTGAATGGAACACGGCCAAGAAGACAGAAAAATATCTGATCTTGTCTTCATTTAACCGGCTGGGAAAGCGAAAGTTGGAATGTTAATTTGGAAGGGCTTACGCACAAGTGAAAATTTCTTCTACAGCAGGGTTGGAGTTGAGCTCAATGTAAAAAACGTGCAAGAATAATATGACTTAATATTTTACATAAATACACTCATGGTAATATAAACCGGAACACCTTCAAATAATAGAGATAGGAAGTTCATTTTCACAGGACATGTGCATTGGTATGCTCTGAACAAATTATTAGCATTTGAACAATGTCGGCCGTCAGGTTCACTACCCTAGCACCACCACCGACTGGTGAAATGTGCCTGCGGCTCTCGTTGTCGCAATAAACCGAAGGTAATGGATCAGTGTGACTTGAGCAGACGTGCACTATTCCCCGCAGACGTACGCGAGAACCGTTCCGTCAAATGAGTGAGTTTGAAAGAGGTTAGCATGATAGAACCCGATGCATCCTTCCGGGAAATTGCTGCTCTTGCGGGACGAAGTGTATCGGCAGTGGAAAGGGGGTGTGTACAGAATGGTTCACAGAAGGCCGAAGAACACGACGAGATGGGTCTGGTCCCACCACCCAGACCACACCCCGAGAAGATCGACACCTCATACGAATGGCATTGCAGGACAGATCTGAGTCCTCCTCCACTCTGGCGCAACAGTAGAAGAGTGTAACGTATCGTACACTATCACTATGACAGTCCGTTGCCGTTTATTACGGTCTGGGTTACCGACGCGTCGTCCAATTCTCCGCCTACCATTCACTAATGTGCATAAACATGCTAAACTGCAATGGTGTATGGAACGATGATATTGGGGACAGGAATGGCAGCATATAGGGTTTTCGGACGAATCCAGGTTCTGAATTGTTTGAAAATGATGGCCGCATTTAGGTTCGCCGCAGCCGGGGGGAGAGACGTCACATCGACTGCATTCGCACAAGACCTGTAGCGCCAACTCAAGGCCGTATGGCGTGGGGTGCTATTGGGCACAACCACAAATCAGAGTTTGTGCATATCCAGGGCACTGCGACCAGTTTGACCAACGTGAATAAAATCATTAGGCCCATAGACATACCCTTCCATCACGACAACCCGGACGCCATATTTCAACAGGACAATGCGCGACCACATGTTGCTGCATGAACACGTGCCTTCTTGTTGTCACGGGATGTCAGACTGTTGTCCTGGCCCGCCCGATCACCTAACTTACGGCCACGGCCGCTTCCTTCCCTCCTCCTATTCTATCCCTTCAAATCACTCCATTCCCCACAAGGCCGCTGTTCAGCATAGGAGTTGAGGGCGCCTGGGCGAGGTACTGCTCTTCCTCCCCATTTGTATTCCTGACCCAATAGCTCACGCTCCAGGACAATGCCCTTGAGGCGGCAGAGGTGGCATCCTTCGCTGAGTTCGAGGGAAGAAACAAATCTTGAACGTAAACATATTAAGAGAGAAATAAATAATAGTTATGACAATGTAAAACCATGCATAATGCTTTAAAATGAATAAGGTTAAACACTTTTCTTACTGTGAGTACTATGTAAGTAAGTATATGTTAAGCTAATTTGGGGCAAGCATCTATGTATTATTAATGTATGTATGTGCCATGAACGTGTGACGTGTTCAAACACTGGAGTCTCGCTTACCTGTGTATATTAATCTATGTTCGAGGCGAATGCGCCGGCCTTGCGGTGCAGGGGTAGCGTTCCTGCGTCTTACCAGGAGGCCCGGGTTCTCTTCCGAGCCAAGTCAGGGTTTTTTACCTGGATTTGAAGGCTGAGTTGCGGTCGCTTGGTAGGCCATGGCTTTTCGGGGCTGTTGTGCCATGATATTTGGTTTTGGATTTTGGTTTTCGAAACGTATCGGTGCATGTTAGTGAGTTCAGCTGTCGGCAGGTCGTTCGTAAATAGAAGGGGCAGGATTGGGCTCATTAGTGAGCCTTGGGCAACCCCCGCTCTGATATTTAGCGTTCCCGACAGAGTGTTATGTACATCTACTTGGAACTCTCTACACTCGATATATGGCATGATTAGTCTGACATATCCCGAATGGAAATGGCAGTCTATTAGTTTCGCTAATAAGCTTTCGTGCCATAAATTGTCGAATGCCTTCTGGATATCTAGGAAAACCGTGCCCATGTCTCTTTGCTTACTAAAGCCGAGGATTGAGTGTTCAATGAATCGCGTAGGCAGTTTTGTGGAGGAGTGTCCGTTCCTAAATCCGAATTGCTCGTTGCGGATATATTTTAATTCATTTTTATATGCAATTATACTCTTAAGCAGTAGCGGTGTGATTAATATCTGAGATTTGAGTGCGTGGAGCAATAAGAACACTATATCAGCGTAGACTTGTCCCAAGGCAAGGTTCAAGACACAAGATTGCCCCACCGGGCGAGTTGGCCGTGCGTGTAGAGGCGCGCGGCTGTGAGCTTGCATCCGGGAGATAGTAGGTTCGAATCCCACTATCGGCAGCCCTGAAAATGGTTTTCCGTGGTTTCCCATTTTCACACCAGGCAAATGCTGGGGCTGTACCTTAATTAAGGCCACGGCCGCTTCCTTCCAACTCCTAGGCCTTTCCTATCCCATCGTCGCCATGAGACCTATCTGTGTCGGTGCGACGTAAAGCCCCTAGCAAAAAAAATAGCAAGATTGCCCCCAGATTGCATGGACCGTGCATCATATTGGATTTCCTGACTTCCGTTACATTATTGGTGAGCAATCCAGCCACACAGAGGATCTTTAGGGTCCACATCTCGCAGATAAATCCTGTGTAATATGTTTGTTAATTTAATCATCAACGTTTAGTAGCTGTTTGAAGTTTATATGTTTTTTAATTTTTAGGCCTTCTGCCCTATGGTTTCATTTCCTCAGGTGTATAATTTGTATGTACGATCTTCCCCTCTGGTTGTCCTGCTGTCAATTCCTTGTGGCCATTACCAAGCCCCCGCCTCCTGCATATTCACACCAGTGGCATTAAAAGCCTTCCCCGCCGTACGCCCCTCAGCATCACCAATAATGATCGTACCCTCTAATCTCAAGTCAACAAAAACACCTTTCTGTCGAAGAGATCTTACTGTTTCAGTGCCCCCGCAGCCGTTCGCCGCCGTAATACCACTGAGTTGGGGTACGGGTCCACTCCACTCCCGTGAAGTCTACTTGTGTACGGCGCGCCGGAGTCCATCTCCCGGCAAAGGCTGATGTGCGGCGCCCCTACCGCCAATTCATCTGGGGACTGTAGATACACTTCTGATCTGCGGGGTCCTTCACCACGGCCACACCTCCCATAGTAGCGGGAGAGGTGTATCTGAGGGTACATGAGGGGTCCGGGCGACATCGACTGGACATCGGCAGCGGCGGCAGGACTCGCCGTCAAAAATATTCACATGTATTTAATCTTCCAGAACAACAAAGACACTCTAAAGCTGGGTTTAATAAGTTTCTACCTATCAACAAACAACTTAGGAAATATTCTTCAAAGTATTTTTTTCAAAATGATTCTGTGTCACCCCTTCGAAGGACATTTGGGGGGGAGGTCTGTACCGGGAGGTACACCCCAACGCCGCGCATTTAAATCTTGCGCCTAAAAGAACTCCTATACAGGAGAAACAATGAACTTGAAACTAGACCTACTTAAACCGTTACTCACAAGATGTCACTACAGAAATCTAATGAAATTTTGTTATTTCATGTGCTGTATGAAATTCTACGTGTTTTGATTACCATTTATCAAGAAGTTGGGACTTTCTTCAACAGAGGTCACTGCTAAAAAAACTATGATCATGCACCCTCGTGCGAAGTGAAAGAACTTTGAGTTAAAGAAATTTTGTATTCATAAGTTTTTCTCTGATTGATGTTAATTTATTTGTGTGTTGGCAATATTTACTTTTTCTTTCCGCCAGTTTTGAATCGAGCCAATCCCTAATTTCTATAATTAATTTTCCGCCTATCACTGTTTTCGTCTTCGATTTGGAGTGTAACCTTTCAAACTGACCAATAAAGTGAGAGGGTGTGGCTGGTTTATTCATGAAAGGTCTCGAATTTTCCCCGAGGGTTTTAAAACAGCGGATTTTTCACTTCTCTTGGCCAATTGATCGTCATCTAACCTAGTGTGTGTGGCAAGCAGGAGGCGGGAGGCGCCTTTTTCATCGGGTAGCAGTTCTTTGACAAGGTAATGGCCATAAAACATCTTTATTTTTTTGCTAGCTCCGCAGTTTAACCCGAGGCAGAGGTTCGAAACTTTAACTATGTGACCAACTTCTCTAAAATGTAAATCTCCTCTCGGTTCATATAAAAATTTCATAAATCTTTAACTGTGAATCGGGGATAGGGAGTGAGGTACCCTCTCGATCTCCCCTTCATATTGGTTTGAGGTGACTACGTTTTGTAACTGGTTTTCTTCCTTCCGTAAGTCTTAAATTTCTTCTTATAAGAGTCACCTCCATAGTTTGGGAATAGCCCCTGTTTCATCGGCCTAGTGCCCCTTAGGCTTTGAGAATGCATATTTAGGAGTGCAAGTACACGCCTCCATTCAATTTGTGTTCCGGGCAATTTACATAACCTGTTTCTTTTCCGCTACGGCCCAATAGGTTGGGTACCAGATACCCCTGTTGTCAAATCTTGTAAGTGGTGCCTTGATGGCGAGTATAAGTAATTTTCTGATATCGCCTAAAATAGGCTTGGAAAACTGAGAGCACTTTAGCTCTTTTCTTGCGTTGTAAAAGTGCCTCTGGAAGGCTTGATGTTGTGTAGTAGGAGCTCCATGTATTAGGGGAGTTCTGCCCTTGCATAAATATTGTGCTCCTTGTAAAGTTGAGCTGAGAGCTCAGGAAATGTAAAGCATGGGGCTTAAAGCCCAGGACTTGTGGAATTCACTCTATTGTATTTTCCTTGACTTGTTCCAGATTTGCTAATTGTAACGGTCATTTGTTGATTTTTTGAAATTCAAAAAATATAACCTTTGTTAAAATTTTAAATTAACTTTGATATTGTAGTTAGACCCATTCACAACGGCACCTTCTTTCAGCTCTGCTGGTCCACGGGTAAACCAGTAACAATATTAATAATTATATTAATAATACTAAAGTATACATGACTAACGTGAAATAAAACGAGAAAAATAATGGTGTAATTTTATTTTTATAGGCATATGGTTTATTTCATAAACGACCTCTGAACTCGAATGAACAGAATAGTTTGGTCGACAGTAGTGATGCCATTTTTTCTCTAACAACCCTCCTACCGGACGAGTTGGGCGTGCGGTTAGGGTCGCGCAACTGTGAGTTTGCATTCGGAAGATAGCGGGTTCGAACCCCACTGTCGGCAGCCCTGAAGATGGCTTTCCGTCATTTCCCATGGTCACATCAGGCAAATGCTGGGTCTGTTCCATAATTTAGGCTACGGCCGCTTCCTACCCACTCCTAGCACTTTCCTATACCACCGTCCCCATAAGACCTATCTGTGCCGGTGCGACGTAACGCAAATTGTAAACAACCAAAAGTACACTCTTCCAACCTACTGTACATTGTTGCCTATTCAGATAATCTGGAAATGTGGTTTAGAGGAATATAAAATTACAGAGTGCTCGAATAATAATATTTAATTTTATGGTTCTCTACAAATTTTGTACATTATTACATCACCGAAGTCCCAAATCAAATTATAAACACCAATAATAATAATAATAATAATAATAATAATAATAATAATAATAATAATAATAATAATAATAATAATAATAATAATAATAATGTGCAGGTTACATAGCGTGCCGGTAAACTTACTGATAGTTTATCCTGAGAACAAGAGAATTGTTTCAACGCTGTAACATGAAGACGAGTTAATTTCATACCTACTCCCCAGTGGAAATTACTAAACACCTACTACCGTATAATTATAACATGGAAATTACAAATATTCATATCTGAATAAAGGGGAGTCGGAAAGCCCCATCTTGATAATGTTAATTTGACAGAAAATATGCCCTGTTATCTCAGGAAGTATTAAGTTTAGAGCTTTGATATTTTTACTACATGCATTTACACCCTTTTCATAAGTACCGAACCAGGATGGAATGGTTAGAGCAAACGATTGTAAAGTTAAGAATTTTTTAATAAGTTCCAAATGTTTAACAAAAAATGTCATTAAAAATGTATGTAAATCAGAAACTATATTTGTGAAGTTCTTTGATCTGGTTCAGTAGCTGTATTATGGCACAAAGTGATTCTCTGCAAACAATGAACTGTCTATCCAGTGTAGTTTCTGAGATAATGGGTCGAACATGTGAATAAAAAATGTCATTTTTCAGAATATGATTTCAAAGTAAAACAAGCTGTTCACTCACACATTTACCCACAACAGTGCCTAAAATCCAGCTCAATTTAATCGAAACCATTGAAATGTTTGTTATGACAGTGCCGGAAACCTCTGCGCATAATATTCAGGAACAGAACAGTGAAAACCACAGCCTTCTAGATTAAAGGGTTCCAGACATTTTTATTTTCAAAAAGAAACATGTCTAAGTTGCCCAATTGGACACTTGTGCATTGATTTTTAAAATATTTCTTTAAAATGCTTCCATGTGTCGTATTAAAATAAATTATACACCATTTTCATCAACTGAGTCCAAATAATTGAATGAGGCAACATTCGGAAAAAGTCATTTTTTTATTTTTTTTATTTTCGACTCCCTTTTTAATATAATGTAGGCCAACGCATTCATAAGGAATTAATCTTAACTTACTGTACTCTCTGCGGCCTGCAAGTGGTATAAAGCTCGTATTCCTCTTCCTTCTTCAAACTGTGACAGTATTAAACCATGATTAATATTTATGTTTTTAGTTGTTCGATCTCATTACAGAGTCGGATTTGAAGTGATATGTTTTCGTATTTCGTACTAGTTTTAAATGATAAATGTTACGGCATCTAAAGATCCATTAGTTCTGTATTTCATGTTTGAGTGGAGGATAGTTAGAATAACTAACAAGATTAACTCAAAAAATACTCAGCTATCTGTACTTTGCTACACTGAAAATATTGAACCTAGGATATCACTGTTATTCTCGCTCTCGGTGACGACAGGCGCCTCACTCAATAACAGGGCAACTCTACGGAATGGCCTACCTGACCTGTGAGTTATTCAGTTGCATTGGAAAACTCCATTTTCAGGAAATGCAACGATTGCGGACAGCAGTTTTGTATGCGTACCGGTTGTGAAACCTGAACCGCTGGCGAAGAACGCAACAGCAGAGCGCCACTGCAACTGCATGTGTTATTTTCTTGCAGCGGTTTCATTCGACAACGATTGTGTTGTGGGAACGGTTGCGATAAAACTGGTGCGTTGTATCTGTCCCAGCTCTAGCACCACGGATGCAGGAGTTGGCATCTATTACAACGAAATATTTTGTTCTGAAATACCAGCAATACGTCCGGCGTCACTACGGCCGCCATAAGCAACGTTGCTTATGAAATATTCGGGGTACATCCGATCCGACAGTGACAGATATTGGTCATGTAGTGCAGTTTAGTTCGAGAAGTACCCGTGCGAGGAAAGTAATTAATACTACATACGAAGTGTGTTCAAAAAAAGACCGAACTTTGTAAATTGCGCGCAAACCGCAACATTGAGCGAGTTGTGCCTTTGGCGGCGCCTAGCGGCAACTTCTGACAACAGACCGCTGCTTTCCGCATTCCATTGCCTGCATTATCAGTTGAGTTAGAGCCTCTGAAGTGATTGCGTGTGTCACATGTTCGTCGAATTCTATAATGAAACAGCTTGAGGAACAACGCGTGTGCGTGAAGTTCTGCTTCAAAGTTGGGAAAACGTTTGTGGAGACATTTGAAATGTTACGATGTTACGATGTTACGATGTCGAAACCAAAAGGCAATCATCACAGTGGGTGGGGAAAGGTTCTCCTCGACCGAAGAAAGCACGAATGAGTCGTTCAAACATCAAGGTGATGCTGATTGTGTTTTTTGATTGGAAAGACATTGTCCATCACGAGTTTGTACCCCGAGGCCAGACAGTGAACAAAGAACTGTACCAGAATGTTTTAACGCATTTGAGAGATGCTGTGCGCAGGAAGAGGCCTGAACTGTGGGAAAACAAATCCTGGATGTTGCACCATGACAATGCGCCAGCACATGCCTCTCTCTCGGTCCGCAGTTATCTGGCAAAACATCAAATTCCTGTTGTGCCCCATCCGCCCTATTCTCCCGACTTGGCTCCAGCAGACTTTTTCTTATTCCCCAAATTGAAAACCACCTTGAAAGGACATCGTTTCCAAGGCATTGAAGAGATCAAGGAGAATGCGACGAGGCAAAGAAAGTGCATTCTAGGAAGCATTCCAAAAGTGGAAGAAACATTGGCAACACGCTGTTGATAGTGCAGGGGACTATTTTGAAGGGGACAGTCTGTGAAATGATGTAAGCTACATAATAAAGTTTTTCTAACCACAGTTCGGTCTTTTTTTGAACACACCTCGTATATCATGAAGTGATAGCAAGTCCTAATCACATCACATCATATCTCATCACACGTTAGGGGACTTCCCTCCACGAAAGTTCCTTCTAACGTGACATGTTAATGTGAACATCATCATTTTTTGAAATATACCTTTTCATCACAGTCAAATAAGCAAACAGTATTTAAACAGAACGAAGGTGTAACTCCATGCTACTGTTAATTCACGTATTAAGATGCTGCTGCCATATATATTGACAGCTTCGATTAGAAATATCTAAGCTGTGGATATTTCCTAAAAAGTTTATTTTATCCTGTTACGGCTAAATAAGCGGTGCACAGATAAACCCCCTTTAGGTCAAATTAATACGAATAAAAGGCATGTGTCTATAATTTGATCCCTAACGCCTACCTTGTGATAAATTAGTATTTAAGAACCTAAAACGTTATTTTGAAATATCTCGACTAAAATGAAGCATACATTTACACCAGGAAAACTTGAAAAATAACTGTAATATAGCACAAGAGTTAATAGTTTCAGCAATTCCAGTACAGTTCCTCTGTTTTCACAGAATTGAAGTCAGTAAAATTCTGGTACTCCCGCATGCAGTAAAATCCCTGTTTAATGTTGTTTAGGAGATAGTTTGAATATTAAATAGCTAACAAGTTAATATTAAGGCGGACTCCATCCTGAATGGTCAGCGTTGGGTTCAGAGGATCCCGGATTCGAATCCCGACTTGTCAGGGATTTTTATCCCATCCGCTCAAATCTTCTGACCCAGGAATTTGTAATTTATGAATGTTCCAAAACATACTCCCATTCATATACACCACTACATACATAACCACAGAAGCACTAAATATGAAATACATCTCTGCACATAAGGGTGGCTTCATGAAGGACATCCGAACATAAAAATGGGCTAACACCATATCTTCATCACGGTTCGCACAGGTCCATGCAATTTTATACAAATTTAACAGTGCCTACTTTTGGTGACTGCGTTGACCTTCTAATACCTATTCAGACTGCCTAAGATAGGATTTTTAATGCCTAAGTGTCCTAAGCTTAGAAATAACAAACCCACTGAACATCAGACGCTACCCACGGGACTTACAGTGGTGGTATCATTTCATTTTGTTCATTTTCTTAAATAAGAGTATATTTAAAGCACTGAAATAGCCAAAGATTATTTTTTTAAATGATCCCAACCTCAACCGTCTGAACTTGTGAACCAAATTTTCAAGTCGTACTAGATTTCGTTAAAAGTATATTTTGAGAACAACTCTAAATATTCATATGAATTATTTGCAGATTTTCGTTAAAGGATGCACCAAATTCTATTATACTTTCGTGTAACTTCTACCGTTATTCGTTGTATTATATAGCCGGATAAAATGCCTTCATGAAACATCATCCGATGCTGAATTAATGTTGCCAAATCTGTCTAGAAATTATGGCAATAGAGTGAGGAGAATCTTCATTCCTTCTGATTTTTGTTTTCCTGATTGAACGCACGCAGTATTTGCAGCAATACTAGACCTGATATTTATTTTCATTACTGATGAACAATCCCTTGCTTCGAAGAACTGGTGATTACATGCTCAATAAAGTGCCGTTCATCAAGTATCATCCATCCTGTTCTTTTCTTTCTAACTATCGCTCAAAAGGATTGGATTTGTCATATTTCTTTCGCTCATTTCCACACTGTTTGTGTAGGTTAACTCTCCTTATGGGGCATTTATCAATTTTATTGTTCTTCCCGAACGAAATTTGGCATCGTTTTTGTTTCGTTATCTGTTCATTTCTATGTGTACGTAAACGATCAGTGATAAATTTTTATAGGTAGGTCCCAATACGTTAATACATATGTCAACAACGAGTACTCAGTTTCGCGTGATATAATTTTATTAATCTCATCAGTTTCACAGGAGGAAAAATGAGTAAAATTACGAACTTTCGAAGTTCGAATTTCGAATGAATAATTACTTATTGTAATATGCTCTAATAATAGTCCTTTCTATTTTGCGACTTGGGCTACTATTCTTATTATTATACCGGGTGGTACAGCTGCCCCAATTTTTCCCCGAATATATGCAACCAGCTAGGACGTAAATGCCTCTTAGTCCCATCTTGCGCAACACCTTACAGCAATGTTATGTGCAGTTAACCCGATGTAGACTTCTCCGCACAATGGAAAAATGGTACTGTCCGCACACTTTATCTTGATGCATTTGTGTACGGGGTGAGGAGTAAGGAGCGAGCTGTCCCGGTATCGATAGTGCTGCCTGGTGCTGCCAACTGCATGAAAATGAAATCTGAATTGAATCGAGAATATGATCGATCGATATGAAATTTCTAAACCGTTATCATATTAAGCCAACAACTATGTCATATACACATTATATAACATTATAAAACATATCTCTCGATGCGAATCTTGTTCCTACCATGAATTCTATACTTTGACTTCGATGTGTAAACAACAACAGTACCAGTACGTAAAGTTTACGCCAGATGTCGCACAACGATGCTTAAGCGATTCATAGTTTGTGTTTCAAAGGTTGCCAGTATGAATCTCGAAGATCGCCGAGGTCGACCGATTCAGCACTAGGATGTAAATGCACCAAGATGAAGTGTGCGGATAGTACAAGAGGCAGTAAGTGAGGTCCATCTCAAAAACACTGTACCATTTTATGTAGAGCGGTATCCAATACTCTACTAATTTTTACGAAATGTTACTATACTGTACTAACCATAAACACGCCTATAGATGTCGGTAGAGAATTACGCACCTGATTGGTCCAAGAGGCCATTTTCTTTTGATAGAAAGGGCGGCCGCGGTATCATAGAAAACGTGATAGGGTAATACCAATTACAGACATGTAAATGCACCACCATTTTGTACAGTCTCATCACATCGAAATTGATAGAAACGTGTTTTGCACTGTAGTTTATAATCTGTGGCACGCAAATGCTGTACATCAGATGTGATAGCTTACGCCATGTAATTACTACCGTTAGAGCGATTAAAAAAAGGCATAAAACGGGACCATAAGGCTGTAACTCATCAGTAACTTGTCGAAGCGGGAACTTCCGCTCTCCTCGTGAATACAGAGTTACAAGGATGGCGCTTGTACGTTGCAAATAGCTGCGCGGAATTACGTATGGAAGACGTACCTCGATAGGTTACTTGAAGCAGGAAGGGTTCCAACAACTCTTGAGTCATTTTTTAATGTAATTTCGTATTCGCCTAGGCATCGTTTACGAAGACCTTTCTGAAGTCTCCGATATTCTTCTACGGAAGTTATAATAAACAGGTATCATAAATATCGCCACATACGCACCGATTGTGAATACCACCTGAAACATAACGCTGGACTCATTCAACCAAGTAACGCGTAGAAAATGGTTGCAACTATCTGGGCGTAAGAGAGACGCGATTCTTTAGTTCACTGTGGTGTTTGCACATTCGAGTTCAGAACTTTTAACATCAACGATCAGTATCGAAGCGATAGCGTAGGTAATTCCATTAGTACAGAGCTACGAGACCAATTCTTTGTCCCCTGCAGTGGCTACATGGCACCAATCGCAGCGTGCATACGATATGTTAGCAGGCATTTCGAGTTCGAATCTAATTACGAGCTTTTCAATTTTATTATTATATTATACTTGTAAGGCCATTCGTAATAAATATTTAACGTTCTTAAGTCTCAAAAGTAATTTTCCACCTTTACAAAGAAAGCATACATACGAAAGGAATAATAACATGCGACTTCCATATGGCAAACGACTACAGGGAATGAAGCGCAGTGCACGTGTTGTCAACATTCTGACCCACCCATTCAACCAAGCAACTGCGCACGTTCGACTCGAAGACCAACTAACAGCGGTCTACACTTCATACGTAGGGCACATGAAACAGCATATCGTAATCCTAGCAGCAACGTGTGAGCACGTACTGTACGGTTAGCACGAAAGCAAACATTATGTATTCACGGGATGATTATGTGAATATGGTACTACTTTATGGGGAAGCAAGGCAAAATGCACGGGAAGCCAGACGCTTGTATCAAGAACGATTTCCTGGACGAAGGCTGCCAACTGCAGATACATTTCGACGTGTTGAAAGACGGTTGGTTGCGTGCAACGGGGTCATTTCATACATTACCCCCCGTTCGGGATGCTCCAGTGACGTCTGGAAATAACGACGAAGCTGTTCGAAATGCAATTGCATACAACCCGCACACAAGCTCACGGACCATAGGAAATGAACTGAACATCAGTCATGTATCTGTACTGCGAATATTGCACCGCCATAAATTCCACCCTTTCCATCAACAGCTGCACCAGGAACTTCACGGAGATGACTTTCCAAAACGGATAGAATTTTCGCAATGGATATTACAAAGAGTTGAAACTGATGCGAATTTCTTAATGGACATTCTCTTTAGTGATGAATCCAGATTTCACAACAACGGAACTGTTAATCGTCACAACTTACATTACTGGAGCGTTGAAAATCCTCACTGGATCAGGGGAGCTCGATTTCAGGTACAATGGGGCGTCAACGTGTGGTGCGGGATACTAGGTGACAAGATAATTGGACCATATTTCTTCGAAGGAAACCTCACGGGACGACGCTATCTAGAGTTTCTTCGTGAGTACCTCCCACTCTTATTGGAGGATGTGCCCCTTATGACACGGTTACGGATATGGTTCCAGCAGGATGGAGCTCCCCACACTGGTCGTTGGCAGTACGGAACCACTTGCATATGACATATCCTGGACGATGGATTGGACGAGGGGGTCCGGTCACATGGCTGGCTAGATCACCTGACCTTACTCCACTCGACTTTTTCCTCTGGGGTTATTTAAAGGAAAGAGTCTATGAGCAGGAGCCTGAGAGCCCGAATCATTTACGGCGGCTCATCA
Source organism: Anabrus simplex (assembly GCF_040414725.1). Taxonomy (NCBI): domain Eukaryota; kingdom Metazoa; phylum Arthropoda; class Insecta; order Orthoptera; family Tettigoniidae; genus Anabrus; species Anabrus simplex. Next base: position 579,228,135 of record NC_090266.1, on the reverse strand, counting down.
CGGAAGCCTGCAGGCAGATTCCACCACATATGTTGCAGCAAGCAAGAATGTCTCTCCTCCACCGTGCTCAGATGTGCATTATCGAAGCAAGTGGTCATTTTGAACATTTGCTTCATTAATCGAATGGTCATGCATAAGCCCATCGCACCGCTGTCGGTACAATCTCACTTTATTGCAAATAGCTCTTTTAAGAGCTCCTTAAAAAACAAACATAGCTGAGTACCTGCAATATGAGAACTGATCATGATTTAGATTTGTCGTCAACAACACGACTCTCACGAACATCAACAACGCAATAAAAATATTCGTCGTACGCAGGACTCGAACCGCCTACTAACGAACACCGGTACTCTTCTCTAACTTTTAGCAAGCTCGGCTATCACGGGTTGCTGTTTAGCGCTGTTGTGTTGCTGCTACTTCTAGTCATTCACCAATAATATTCTCTGTACAGGACGTTTCTGCGACACATAATTTTCACGATTCTTTACCATCAATCGGTATTGTATCATTAATGCTGATTTGCTTGACACGAATAAACGAATTGTTGTAAGAGCAGACATTGTAGTGAGTAGTCAAGGTCAATATTTTTAGGTTCGACTATAATCTGCGGGTTGCATAAAACTGCGTGAATAGGGGCAGCTGTACCACCCGGTATATTTGGTTTATAGTCGATTCGCGGCTTTTTGTTCCGTTCATTACGAAAGTAATTTTCCTTTAAAATAGTTTTTCCTATTGTTTTCATCATCATCATCATCATCATCTGTTTACCCTCCAGGTTCGGTTTTTCCCTCGGACTCAGCGAGGGATCCCACCTCTACCACCTCAAGGGCAGTGTCCTGGAGCTTCAGACTCTTGGTCGGGGGATACAACTGGGGAGAATGACCAGTACCTCGCCCAGGCGGCCTCACCTGCTATGCTGAACAGGGGCCTTGTGGAGGGATGGGAAGATTGGAAGGGGTAGGCAAGGAAGAGGGAAGGAAGCGGCCGTGGCCTTAAGTTAGGTACCATCCCGGCATTCGCCTGGAGGAGAAGTGGGAAACCACGGAAAACCACTTCCAGGATGGCTGAGGTGGGAGTCGAACCCACCTCTACTCAGTTGACCTCCCGAGGCTGAGTGGACCCCGTTCCAGCCCTCGTACCACTTTTCAAAATTTCGTGGCAGAGCCGGGAATCGAACCCGGGCCTCCGGGGGTGGCAGCTAATCACGCTAACCACTACACCACAGAGGCGGACCCTATTGTTTTCATAATATTTTAAAATAATACGTACATACCTGGAATGATTTTGGGTAAAAGTGAATAAACGCTGGAAGGTTTTTACTCCACGTACTTCCTACAAACATGTTGTTACTTTGACCACATACGATCACTGTTTACAATCATCTTCCTTCTTACGTTCACGTTCAGTTGCCCAAAATGCACCATGGAATCACCTGTACGTAGTCCGACTCGTTGGCTGAATGGTCATCGTTCTGGCCTTCGGTTCAGAGGGTCCCGGGTTCGATTCCCGGCCGGGTCGGGGATTTTAACCTTAATTGGTTAATTCCAATGGCCCGGGGGCTGGGTGTTTGTGCTGTCCCCAACATCCCTGCAACTCACACACCACACATAACACTATCCTCCATCACAATAACACGCAGTTACCTACAAATGGCAGATGCCGCCCACCCTCATCGGAGGGTCTGCCTTACAAGGGCTGCACTCGGCTAGAAATAGCCACACGAAATTAAATTACCTGTACGTATAAATTAAGGTTGTCTGAAATCACTCAGAACTGAGAGGGAAAGTGAGAGAAAATTCAAACGGAATAATTATACAGTAACGAGAAAATTCTTAGTCCTGAGTTCGGCCATCCTCCAACTACGTAATAAAATCACTCATTTTATTCATTGTAATTCACAAATTTTGTTCACTTCCATCAGTTTACTGCCACGTACATCTACATGTAGCTTATAGCTAAATAAAATGATCCGAATTAAGCAGCGCCTGTTCGTTGGCCAGTGTGGTACTTCTAACCACCAATGCTTCTGTTGATATTACGCGCTCCAAGAACAATGTTCATTCCCGAAGTTCCGTCGATACCACTGCATAAACTTGTGACTTGGATCATGTGTACACGATGAGGCTTGTTTGTCCATTAGATAATACGGGAAACACCTCGATAGCAAATGTGTGTAGATTTGCTATTCAATATGCGAATGAAATATGGAGCTAGTGTAAGCTTTTCGTGTGTTTGATGTTTGCCAACGAGACTCATTCACGATGCAAACACAGTTACAGCAAGCCAACAACGGGTGTCAAAATGTTTGCGGACTGTTATGTACACAGATAACTTAATGATCGTTTTGCATCATAATTATAGCTAATGATTTAACGGTTAGTTAACTTGATCGGTTATTTTCTATCGAATATTGATATTGAAGGTGGTTACTTTAATTCCTCAACGGCCAATGGAACTTTCAATATGACAATGATTTAGAATATAATTAAATTTCTTGCTATTTGCTTTACGTCGCACCGACACAGATTGGTCTTATGGCAACAATGGGAGAGGACAGGCCTGAGAATGGGAAGGAAGCGGCCGAGGCCTTAATTAAGGTACAGCCCCAGCATTTGCCTGGAGTGAAAGTGGGAAACCACGGAAAACCAGATTCAGAAACCAGTGGGGTTCGAATCCACTATCTCCCGGATGCGAGCTCACAACTGCACCCTCCTAACCACACGGCCAACTCGCCCGGTATAATTAATGTTCATGAGTCATTTTTCATTGGGGGCAATATATAGCATCAACTAATAGATGGTATACTGTAGTACTTAACGGTTTAGTGTAATTCAGTGGTTTAGCTAGTTTCTAAATGTGCAACGGGAAACTCGAATATTTGATCCTTAAGGTACTTTACATCTCACAAATGCACGCAACTGATGATTTCCTTTGCAAAGTTTAATATTAAAGATATAATACTCTTCAGATTATGAATCTGTGTATCCGACACACCTAGCATTTGCTTGTATTTATTGGCGTGACTGATCTTGGTAAAATGCAAAAATTCGTAGGATCGTCTGCAAGCATTAGGAAATCAACAACTAATTGCATGCCCTGCCTTTTCATACCAGATAAAATCAGCAAAATGCGGCAAAATGCTACATGTATTACGACAAGCATTCTGCGCTAATAGTAATAAGGTCATCCGAAATTTAGGTACGAAGTAACGGATGTCATATTTTAGGAGGAATGAAATTAATTAATATAATTTTCAAATAATAAGCTGTTTCTGAAACGTTGGTTGTGTAATAAAGGGTAGAGGAGAACAACGTGTTCAAATTGATAAGGGAATAAAAATGCATGCCCGATCAAATCAGCTGATAATACTAGGGGTCGTTTTTTAAGTTATTTATGGGTGTAGAGAATAAAACTGGAAACAGTTTTTTATTCGTTCAAGGTGCATGAAGGTGCGACCACCAGCATGAATATATGTGCACAATCGTCAGAAAATTGGTGTACATGTTTAAAGACTCTAGGCATGTCGTGAGTAGTTCCTGGACGATAGAAGTTAGCAGAAAAAAACCATCTTCTGATTCAACAACTGTCTCATTCACGAACTGATATCGTGACATGAGAGATTACCTGGTCTTAGAAAGCAGGCGATAGGTTTACCCTGACCCATGGCATCACCGTTTCCTGCAAAGAATTATTTTTCACTCTTTAGTTGTTGCTGTATAAATGTGGACGAGGAGTAGAACATATCGATATTACACACTCACTTCAACACTCAAGTTAATAATAATCGACTTAAGCAGACCCAGAAGAACGACTTTATACACATCTCTTGGCGCTAAATTCTGATGTCAGTGGACATATATTTTTATATATAAGATGTCTTAGCTCTGGGATTCTCTATCCCTTTTACCACTTTGTACACATAGTTCTGCAACAAATCTATATGGTACATGTCAGAAAGCGTAGTTTAGTTGCTTTTACATTTGATGAACACGATAGTACCCACTCTTTGAATACTGACACTATCATTCCGTGTACACAAAAGAATTTCAATATCAACATCATATATTTCAGTATAGCATGGAATAATATCTACTTACATTGTACTCGAATTCTAATAGTAGGACTGCGAATTTCTCCTTCGCTATTTGAAGCTGCACATGAATAATCTCCTGCCATATCTCTGGTAATACTGCGTAGTCGAAGGGTTCGATCGTCAGGTAACACTCCGCTTGTTTCATTGTAGTCGAGAAGGGCTCCCTGTGAAAATTAAATAATAAAACATATAGAAGCTGCAAGTCGCCATATTTATATCAATGGACATTTAAAGCCAAGGAATAAGCTGCTACTACGGAAGGCCAAAGAAATCCGGTCTAAGTACAAGTTCGTCTGGACCAGAGATGTAAAATATTTGTTTGTGAGTCAGGGAATACGGAAATCTTTACAGTTAAGAATGATATTGACTTCATTAGGCTCAAAACCAAGTAATTAAGCTATGTTTTTCTTTGTAGAGAAGGATACTTATTATGGCAATAGGTAAGTCTGACGGTCCATCTTTTGATGTTGAGGAATTAGCTTAGGACTCTCCAAAGCCATATCACCAGCAATCACAACTTTTTAAGGCAGATATTAACGCTCTTTTTTTAAACTTGCAAAGTACTAGTATCTCAGCTTGGCAATGTCTATGTGTGGTAATGACAGAATCATGACTAAAATCTTCTGAAAGTAAGTTTTATGAACTGAGTAATTTTAGAGCGTATCATTCTCACAGGCTAAGTAAAACCGGTTGGGGGTATCCATATATGTAAATAATCGTTGGGTCTCGAAATTTGTCAGTACAGTAAAGAATGATGATCATAATATACTAGTCGTCAGGTTTGGAATAATAGTCTCAATTTTTCCGTTACTGGAATATAAAGCTCAATAGTGAGTAACGCACCTGTATTTCTAACAGAACTTGGAAATATTTTACATACAATACACAAAGAGGTTCTGATTGGAACAGGGGATTTTAACATCAGTACATTTGATCAAAATTCTTCACATGCTAAAATATATAAGTTACTTTGCAAATCATACGTGCTGCTCTTTTGTAACATTAAGTATTCTGCATGATAGAAGGATGAATCTGAATCATTAATTGATGACTGTCTTGTTAACCAGCAGTGCTTTAAATTCAAAATACACATTATAATGTCAGCTATTAGTGATCATAATATGTTAGTTTTGAATATATGTAACTCTCTAAGTAATGTTACTGAATCCAATAATAATAATAATAATAATAATAATAATAATAATAATAATAATAATAATAATAATAATAATAATAATAATAATGATCCAAATTCGTGTCCTCATCCCGAGGTGGCGCAGCTCTTTTCAGGCACACCTCCAATGGAGGTGAGCTGCATGTGCCATTTAAATAACATACCAGCCCTCCTGCCATTAGTAAATTTTTGGCAGTACAGGGAATCGAACCCAGACCCCGAGGAAAGCAGCTAATAACACTAACCGTTACGCTACAGAGGCGTACAATAATAATGATAATCGCTCAACAGCTGAAGAGGTCCAAAATCTCAAAACGATAATCAGATATTGTACCGTAAGGTCCAATCACTATGTGCCTATCTTTATGGACTTCAAGAAAGCGTACGACTCCATTGACCGGGAAGTCCTGATAAACATCTTAAATGAATTTGGAGTTGATTTGAAACTGTTGGCATTAATTAGAGCCACCCTGACTGATACAAAATCCAAGGCGAAGTTCCATAGATATCTCTCGCATTCCTTTGACACCAAAACATATTGTAGGGATTTATTTACTGGTATGGAAACCAGCATGTTATTTACCCACTGGGATAGATTAATGCACGATAATTATAAGATCTTAGTACTGATTTTTTGTGTGAAGTATTATAATGAATGGGAGTACTGTTCATTTAAACAACCGTAATTATTTTCGTGTAATGATTCGTTATGTATCATCAAAAGATTCTTAGACTACTTTATACTTTACACGTAAGAAAGGATATTTTAGAAGTTAAAGACACAATAACGGGTACAAATATGATTTTTAGATCGCAAATATAATATGTACATTTTTCAAATGTCCCGAAAAATAGATTCTTCTGCAAATATGTGTGTGTTCGGAATGTCGAGGTGAGACCGATGGTCAGTTAATACGTCACCATTTGATAGTTTCAAGCAAAATGAAAATGTGAATGTTCAGAGACAATTTATGTAAAGTGGAGGGATTATGCCACACTAATGATAATGAAATGAGGATGAATAAAACCATATGGAAATGAAGTATATTAAAGTTGTATTATAAGAGGCTGCATTAAGCCAAATTTAATGTCGAGGCTGCTGAGGGAAGAGAGATACCCTTCCTTAAGAGAGTTGAAAGGGGCAGTATGGATTACCGTTATGTTTAGTGAAAGTGCCAGCTGAATACTCCTCGAAGATTTACGGTCGTGTGTCTGAAGGGAACGATCGCACCGCAAGGCTTCACAATTTTTTGGACATTGACTGACTGTTTATTTCTGGCGGAATACGATATAACACTCACGCACAACTTTTCTTTTATATATTTAATTCGATTTAGGGATTTAAGCATGCACCCAATCGTAAGAAGACTACGGGTTCGACCCAGTCCGAGGGCTACGAACACCGTCACCGTCATTTTGATGATGGAGGGACCATACCTTCCATATACCTGTGTATAAATCAAAAGTGTTATTATATGTGTTTATTTTTCAGATAAGTGTTTTATTGCCATGTGATATCATGGTATTGTTGTCAATGTGTTGTTCATAGGCACAGCTTTGACTTCGTATTGTCTTATTTTATGGCATTATTCATATCCCGCCAGCCCCGTGGTGTAAGGATAGCGTGCCAGCCTCTTACCCGGAGGCCCGTGGTTCGATTTTCGGCCAGGTCAGGGATATTTACCTGGACGTGAAGGCCTAGTTCGAGGTCCACTCAGCCTGCGTGATTAGAATTGAGGTGCTATCTGACCGTGAGATAGCGGCCCCGGTCTAGAAAGCGAAGAATAACGGCCGAGAGGATTCGTCGTGCTGACCACACGACACCTCCTAATCTGCAGGTCTTCGGGCTGAGGAGCGGTCACTTGGTAGGCCAAGGCCCTTCAAGGGCTGTAGTGCCATGCGGTTTGGTTTTGTTTGGTTTGGTTTTATTCATATCACGGTGAAATATATCCGTGTAATTATTTAAAAGCAAAGCAAAGCAAAGTCACCCCCGTACATGCCATGGAGGCCCTTGGAGGAGTGAAAGGTAAAGGCTTCCACCATTGTTAACCTCGGCACGTGATGGGGTTGAGTGGTTAGCTCTACGCCCGGCCGCCTTTGCCCCCAGGAATTAACCTGGTACTCATTTTTGGTGTAAGCTGAGTGAACCTCAGGGCCATATGCACCACCGGAAGTGGAAATCTCGTTCCTTAAATTTTACGACTTACTGACGGGGATTCGAACCCACGTCCTTCCGTGCGAACCGAGCACGCCTTTACCGCCTCGGCCGGGCAGGCCCTATAATTATTTACATAATTTTAAATTAATATTCGAATAAGGTTAATTAGTAGGAATTATAATATGACTATCAAATATCAAATATTATGGGATGTTCTTATCATAATTAGATCATTGCCCCAATCACGTGATCATATAATTACATGAGCAGAGAAGATCATAATACAACGAACTTCGACTTATGAATACGAAGTCATGAAAATTACACAACGTGTAATTACAAATGTGCCTGTTATTGTGTATAATTAATTAATCAATTAATTAATGATTGGTTTTAACCATGTGCGTTAACAGTTAATATAATTAGGGGAACGCCCCTCATGTATTATAGGATTATTTGGTGCAGAATGCAGATTCTGAAAATACAGATGAACATTTATACCACTGATTTAAGTCCATCATATATTTGTTTAATGTTAAATGTTATGGCACATTCTATATTAGTATTTCATCTGTGCTCTTTTCTCAGTTCAAGAAAAAATTATATTTGTTAAAACATATGATATTATTCTTCCAATTTAGTAGTGACGTTGTGTTACTCTTATATTTAGATCCCCCCTCTTATAAATGTTTCACATAATGCCCATTGATAAGGACGTTTCATCGGCCCGTTTGCTCTAAAGTCTTGTCGCGGTTACTGTAAGGAAGGGGTGATGGGACTTCGACTCTAGTGTTGCTGTTCGAAGATCCCATCATGTACATTCCATTCAGCTAACGAACTTACGTGTTATTATAATGCACTGAAGCTTTGGACAGGTGCAACATATCTCAGCTGAAGACGCCCTTAACAGAGATCGCTTCCGCAAGAACATATTGACGGACGGGCTAAATCGAAACGAGCAACCGAAGAGAAGACACGGTGCACCTTGGACAGGGGAGCGTAAGCAGGCCCACTCACAAAGAATGAGGGATATTTGGGCTCTAAAGAAGGCCAAGTTTAGAGGCAAATGCAACAAGACTAACGTAGTCCTTGAAGGCCCCAGGCAAATATATATACGAGGGCATATCCCAAAATAAGTTGCACTTCCCAGTTATGGACATTTATTACACCACCTATACAAGAGCAACACGACTATAACGACATACACTGTAACGACACTTTTCCATATAGTTTCCAAGAGACTCCAAACATTTCTGCGAACGCAAAACCAACTTGTCGATGCCGGATGCATAGATATTTCCTCCAGCGTTCTGCAACCACTCGGAGACAGCGGCCTTCACCTCCTCATCGGTCTGGAAACGTCGACTACCGAGCTTCGTTTTGAGCTTACCGAACAGATGAAAGTCACATGGCACTGGGTCGGGACTGTAGGGTGGATGTTTCCAGACCTCCCACTTGAAACGCTGCAGCAGTTCTCTCGTTTGCCAGGCCTTGTGGGGTGTTGAGTTATCGTGCAACAAAATCACACTGGCGCTCCATTTCCCCCGGCGCTTCTCTTTAATCGCTTTACGCAACCGGTGCAACGTTTGACAATACGACGCCGCGTTGATCGTCGTTCCTTTCGGCATGAATTCCACGTGCAGCAAACCCTTCATGTCAAAGAACACTGTCGTCATAACCTTACTGGCTGAAGGTTGAACCTTGGCCTTCTTTCGTTGTGGTGATGAGGGGTGCACCCATTCCATTGAAGTTCGCTTCGTTTCGGAGGTGAAGTGGTGGACCCATGTTTCGTCGCCTGTGACGATTCGCCGCAGAAACCCGTTGCTCTCTGCGGCATAGCGTTGCAAAAATGCCAGGGAAGATTGGAAACGTTGTCCCTTGTGCTCATCGGTGAGAAGACGTGGGACCCATCTTTGACACAGCTTACGATGTCCAAGGTCCCCGTGAACAATGGCGAACACACTGCCATACGACATGTTCAGCTGCGTCGCAATTTCTCTCAGTTTAATGAGCCGGTTCTGTCTAATGATCGCATTCACACTGTTGACCTTTGCACGGGTCCTGGACGTTGCGGGCATGCCTTCGCGATGGTTGTCCGTGATATCCGTGCGTCCGGCTTCGAATTGCTGACACCACTTTACGATACCTTGCCGGGAAACGGCCCGCTTCCCATACACAGCAGTAATTTCACGATGAATGTCCGTGCAATTCTTCCTTTTGGCCCACAGAAATCGGATTGTCGCACGCACCTCATATTTGGAGTGAACGTCCAGTTGACGCGCCATTGCATTTGACCGCTATTCACACAATACTAGACGAGACACCACAGCGACCTGCCTAACAGACGTGTGGGTAATGCCTGTCCCTTTCTCCGCTGTGCCCACGTTTGCGACACACAGCGCGCTGCTGCGGCCCGTTAGTGCAACTAACCTTTTTGATCCACCTACGTATATACTGGATTACAATAACCTAAATGATTTATTTTCTCGGAAACAATTCCTTCAGGAAGGCAGTATTGATAAGTGTTACGAGAAACGTTTGAATTACATTGAAGTTTTGGACCTACATTAACAAAGTATCTATTAAATGCGTCAGGAATACCATCAAATTCAATCCGTGTTCCTTCAGTATTTAATTCATCAATGTCCTGATTTTTGAGACATATCCGTACCTGAGTTTTTAAGTATTTTGTGAACTCGTTATTACGAAATAAAATTTGCACTCAAAAGGTAAAGATCGGTCGTAAATATGAAACCAGTACTAAAATTCATGTAAATTGGATTAATGAAAATTAACTGACTCTCATTCAAAGAAGTGATATTTTACATTCTCATAAAAGGAAATACCCTCAAAATGAACAATAAGTATACGAATGTATTAGGCTCTAAGAAATTGTATTACTACACAGAAACGGAAGTTCAAGGCGAAATACTATCAATATATGTTACACTCCACAACAGGTAAACAAAACCTGTTCTAAAAGGAAGTTAACGAAGTATTAAAAACTCAGGTACGGACACCTCTCAAAAAATTAGGGACTTGATGAATAAAATGCTGAAGGGACGTGCATTAAATACGATGGTATTCCTGACGCATTGAATAGATATTTTGCTAATGTAGGTTCAAAATTCGCCGAAATTATTATCAAAGAAAATTTTCCTAGAAACCTGTTACCTGTACATATAGTAACTCTATTGGAAATTCGATGTTCTTAGACTCTGTGACTCCACGTGAAGTAGTAAAACATGTTATTCGTTTAAAAAATTAAAATATACAATGGATGGTTTAACAAACACTTTTTGGAAAACTAAACATACACTGGATCGTGCGATTGCAGATTATATTAACTATTCTTTCGAAAAACGATCCGTGCCTGAGAAATGTGAAGTTGCTGGAGTCATCCCAATATTCAAAGGAGGATACATCTCAGATCCATCAAATTAACCACCCATTTCAATTTTGCCACTTCTTTCTCAAATATAGGAGAAATGTATGGCAGTGAGGTTATATACCAACTTAGAGAAAAATATATTATTATATATGCGTCAGTATGATTTTCGTGAATCATCCATGGCACTTTGTGATGCTATTAACATTTTTACTAAGATTGAAGGAGCCCTAGGCAGTAATGAATTTTCTTCGGGACTTTTTATTGATTTACCAAAATATTTTTAACAGTAGACTCTTCAATCCTATTAAATAGACTTGAGTGTATCCGTCTATCGGTATAAGATGGAACATACTGAATTGGTTTAAAAGCTATCTGTATGAGCACACCCAGTACTGTTCAGTAAATGGAACCAAAAGCTATAACCACCAAACAGTTAGAAACAATTTTAGGGCCTGTTCCCTTTTTAATATAAATCAATGGTATAAAACACCTCTTCGCGGTACAGCACCACTGTATGCTGATGATTTTAACATTTTTATATCAGCGATAGGCCCTACTGTTGATCATTTAAACGTTGATATGAATGCATACCTTAATCTTCTAAATAGCTGAATGAAGTTTAATAAGTTATCACTAACCACCAAACAGACACTATGTATGATATTCCACTAACCTATAGCGACCCTGTCGATTTCTAACCAGGTACTAATTGGAAACAATGTTATTCAGCAAGTAAACAAAGTGAATTTCTTGGGCTTGGAGGTAGATAATAACTTAAGTTGGAAACAACATATTTCTAGTTTATGTGATAAGATTACTCCAACTATAGGGATGTTCTGGCGACTCAAAGAAATCCTATCGGATTCTTGTATTATTCTTTCTTACATTCTCACATACGTTAGTGTATATGATTATCATTTGGGGTCACAGGTGTAAAACAGACTTGAAACCACTGAAATTTCTACAGAATAGGGCCATTAGAAATTTGTTACGTCCACCATATTTAACACCGAATAAAGTCCTTTATGATCAGGCTAGGATAATACCTATGAAATTAGAGATTACGTTAAGTAACGCTGTCTATATTTTCAAAAATATTAAAAATCAAATCAAAAAACTATATGGTTATTCCTATCAATCATGTACAGTAACATATGGAACAAACGGTATGAGTAATTATTTGTTTAATGTATACAACGAACTGCCTCTGAATAAAACATGTTTCTACAAATAACGAATTTAAACCCAGTTTAAGGAAATTATTTCTTCAGTCATACCAGGTCTAAAAATTTGTAAAAAGTATATATCTAAATTACGAAGCTAAACATGTAAAAATTGTTTTGTAATTAGTTAGGATATACTAGAGTTTCTTTCAATTTAATTCCATTAATTATTTATAGTACTGTTTGTACTGCTGTAGTAGTTTCTGTTGTAACTAACAGATATCACACCTTGAATATGTTCGATGTTTTTTTTACATTTTAAATGTATTGCATATGTCTAATGCACACAGCATCTTAAAGTGAGATTTGCTGGTAGGGGTCTTTCATAAATAAATAAATAAGTAAAAACACTATACGTCCACTATTATTTCACGTAAACAGCAAGAATACAAGACAACAGTTCTTCATAATGATGGCCTGGCGTAATGGTTGTTGATTTGCTGCAATATTTCTCCAAAATTACCCTCTAAAATTAATATATCAAGTGCAGATTCCGAAACAGCTTTAATTTGAGATTCAGTACCTCGTAAATGAAACTACAACAAAATCAAAAAGTAAATGCAGAGAAAATGTACACAGTGAAAGGGACACTTTATCCCGTCTATAAGTGTTTACCTACTGGCATTATATTACATTCTAGATGAAGAATCAATTCTTACTGCTCATAGCAAATGGGCTGTAATCTCCTTAGCATTACACAGGAGAATAATTTTAGACAAAATATTCAAATTCCACTTCATTTCCACACGAGTTTTCTGACGTGAAGCGAATAACAATAAAACGGATGTACCCTGATTATATGAGCGAATTTTTATTTAGTTGATAAGGAAGACATTGAAGCATGGGGACACCATACTGAATTATTTCTCATAATCTTAATCTTCTTGAACTTTTCCCACTTTTGTCTGCTATTTATTCATCTGAGCGCCTTAAAAATAATGGACAAATAATAGGATTTCAACGCAATTCTCTATTATTTGTCGGTAAAACCAGCCTATATATAAATGTTCTGTTTGTGTATCGTAGGCCTTCTCACCAGAGCCTTCCAACAAATCCCTATGCTGTTAGCTTTGCAGGATATTTACTCTCTGAAGGCCATTCTAATCGTGGTTTATTCCCTACTGAGTGTCACAGTGAGCAGCTCGTAAATACTGCTGCAGCGGTTTCGAGAAGATTAGGTGCGCTTGTAACCAGTTTAGTATCATGGAAGTTATTATTGGTTGTTGCTCATGACGCCCACAGAATTACTTTGCCCTACCCGCGTGTCATTACTCTTTATCACAGCTTAATTGATTCAACAGTTCGTACCTACCGTTTCCATTAAATTATTCTACTGTCTTAATGCACATGTTTGTACAATTACCATTAGAATTTCACATAATTCTTTTCAACAATTTATATTCATTCAAGCCATTCAGGGAGTAGTACATTAAAAAAGTACGGAATTTCAAAAATGCCGGTGACTGACACATTTTTTTTATATATTGGAAATATAATACAGTATGTAATAAACAGCAAGAATACAAGACAACTGTTCTTCGTAATGATGAGCTGACGTAATGGTTGTTGATTTGATGCAATATTTCTCCAAAATTACCATCTAAAATTAATAAATCAAGTGCACACTCCGAAACACCTTTAATTCGAGATTCAGTACCTCGTAAATGAAGCTACAACAAAATGAAAAAGGAAATGCGGAGAAAATGTACACAGTGAAAGGGACACTTTATCCCGTCTATAAGTGTTTACCTTCTGGCATTATATTACATTCTAGGTGAAGAATGAATTCATACTGCTCAAAGCAAATGGGCTGTATTCTCCTCAGCATTACACAGGACAATAATTTTAGAGAAAATTATTAAAAATTATACCCATAGGCCCCTATCAATTTCTTCTAGTGTTATGGCCAAAGTTTAATTCTATTTTCTCAAAGTCTATAATGTATGCTTAGGTGTGTGTTCATCTATGTACACTAATGCTATGATTACTGGATTGTCTTCCTCTAGCAGTTGTCCTTCAGTTTAAATTTTAAGACCCCCAGCAAGTAAGAATCACCTTAGGACTTATCGGGACTTCAGTTACCTGCTAATGTACATGGTTTTACGGATGGTGTTATTTGTTTTCGTTGGCCAGTAAGTGTGGAATCCAACGGGCGTTCACTTTTCTGTGGTGCAAAGGGCATTTTATGATAGTTTGTATATTACCTACATTGATAGTAGTCCCCCTATTACGTCAAGTCTTTATGGCCTGACACGGTGGACAGCCGGTTCGAGTCCGGTTAGAGGAAAATATATTCACTATCATAATATTGGCAGGTAGGTAGAAGAGTTGATGGTATACAATTCATAATCACTAGATTCAGTCTCAAAAGCATAGACTCAATTCCAAATCTCATTATTAATGTGCAGTGTGGGCATACGACGCTGTTGATAGGGATTTGCCCGTAGGATGGAGATGTTAAGCCTTGAGCAGACCCCTAGATGTTACTGCACAGAAGTAGGCTACGTGGCGACATCAGAATAAAAATGTATTCTATAATAATACTGTAACTCCTTGAATTCTCATACGTTTACTCCGTCGACATTTGATATGGTGCTGTAGCTCCTATGTCGATTCTAAGTCTACAACCTACAGTATATTTCTGTTACCTGCTGGTAACTCTGACCACTTTGTGAGCCATTTGTTTTTAAATTGCCTCCTTATAATAAAAGGCATGGTTCCAGCAAATTTGAATTTTTTGTTCTAGATTCCTTGCGCTATTACCCAAGTGCGTTTTCTAAACGAACTCGCTTGTCGAATGTAGCGATCGTACATGTACCGGGCGGTACACCTCCGCGCCGCTAATTCAAACATTGCGCCAGTTGAAACTCCTCTACTGGAGGAAGCTTGAACTTTAACTTCCACATTAATGCTAAGATTTCTCAGAAGATGTCATTACTATAAATTTTGAAGAGTTCTGAACTGTGTCTTTTTCGATTTATTTTTGTTTTCTCTGTAGTAAGAAGTGTGAACATTCTCTTCTAGATGGCACTACTTAAGAACTACAATTGTGCACCCTAGTGCGAAGTGAAGGAACGTTTTTTGAAGAAATTTAGTATGTATACGTTTGCTCTTCGTTAAATTCCTTTCAGTCATTGTTTGAGTTGGCAATGTTAATCCTTTCGTTCCGCCAGTTTTGAATTTAGCCAATCCCGAATTTCTTTAATTAATTTTTGACCAATCCGGTGTATCTTCTCCAACATGGATATGTTGCTTGACCCTAGCCAATAAAGTGAGGGGGGTGTTGGTTCTCATTCATGAAACGTCTCGAATTTTCCGCGAGGGTATATAAACTGCTGTTTTTCTGGTCTCGGTGCCACTTCAGTAACATCACTCATTGTGTTATTATGTAGCAGGGGGCGGGAAGCGCCTCTTTCTTCGGGCAGCAGTTCAACCACCAGGTAATGGCCGTTTTATAACTTATTTTCTTGCCAGCTCAGCAGTTTAACCCTCGGGGCGGGTTCGAAACTCTCCTCATGTAACCTATATTTAAAATGTAAAAGACACTTGGTTTAAATTCTGTCTCTTTAACTACAAATTGGGATAGAGAGTGCCTAACCCTCTCGAGGTCCCATTCATTTTATTTTGAGGTGACTACGTTTTTATAACAGTTTCCCTTCTACTCGTAATATCATAATATTTTTCAATCGTGTCACCTCCGCAGTATGGAATTAGCCCTTGCATAAGCGGCCTAAGTGCCAAGTAGGTTTTAAAGAAATGTATTAGGAGTGCAGTTTCGCCTCCTCTCAAGTTGGTATTTTGGGGGCCATGTAATTGTTCTGTTTCTTTATGGAATAGGCCTCAGTAGGTTGGGTATTTTTACCCCTGTTTTCATGTGTTTGGAGGTCAGCTTGAAGGTGGAGTTTGGTGTGGCTTTTGATAGGCTTGATCTTTGAGAGCGGGTTGCTCTTTCTTAATGTTGGTTTCTGTGTGCCTCGAGCAGGCTTTACTGAGTAATAGGGAGCAAGTGCTCCTGGGCATGATTGGGGTTTTCTGCCCTTTTGTCAAACTTTGCTTTTGGGTAAAGTTGGGCTAATTGCTCAAGAATTGTGAATCTGGGGCTCGAAGCCCAAAATCCATTAATAAACTGTAATTGTACTTTCTTAACTTGTGGATATCCAAATGAGTTCCTGTTATACTTGTTATTTCTTGGTCTTGAAAAGAAAATATAACCTTGTAAAATTTTAAATTAACTTTAATTTCGTAAGTTGAGACCTGTTCATCCCAGAACCTTCTTTCACCTCTGCACATCCGCAATACACCGGAACAGTACACATCGGTGCGTTGTATAAACTCTCTACTTATTGTCTTGATTATTGTTGACTTTTCATTGTGCTTTATTGTGTTGTAGGTTACAATGGGGGAGCCTCCACGTGACATTGCACTACGACAAATTATTGTGTTGTTTAACGTTTTTACCTTTCATGATGAGCAAAGGAAGAATTAGACAGAGCATTCTAGTGATGTAACTCCTATTTTAAACCGTATATTAAAAGATATTGACTCGGATAATGACTGGCTCGATTACAAGGAGATTAAAGAACTGTATGCCGAGTACGGCAGTCATTGTACTCTAAGAATGACACACAATGATAGTCAGAAATTGGGTCTGATACCAGGAATATTGGAAGAGGGACCATATGTCGAGATGCAAAGCATGATTAAGTTATACTTATGAGTAAACTTTAAAGAGAAGCATTCAAGCGTAATGAATACGGAAGTGACTTTAATTCTAGAATAATTCCAATGCTATCGCAAACTAGCACATTACAAGCTATAGAGCTCTTGGAAGACCAAGAAAAACATAGTTTTGAGAATTATATTTCGTTTATTTTTGTAGCATTGTAGCATTACTCAGCGTGCAAGTACGAATATTTCGAAAGAATTTGTAAATCATTATTATAGTGATCTAAGAATAAGGTCATCCGCACACGGGTCGACTGTTTAGCAACGGGAGTTAGAAACCGGTTGCATAAGAAATTGTTCTGCAGCCGGTTTGCAATCGATTGATGTTCTTCGTCCGCACACGAACGCGACTGAATCTGGATCAGTCGATAATGTCTTTCCTGGAGTACCCAGGGAGAACATAATTATACCACGTGCACGCATAAGTCTTTTCCGGTTTCACTAAGGGATAGTGCCATCGAACATTACGCATCGTATGAATTTGACACATACGTCAGTGTGCTTGTCCGAAATTAACCTACGAACACACACAAGTTGCGTCCACCAAACGCTAGCGTCTCTGTTGTATCGTTCTGTGATCATGTCGACGTTTGTGCCTGAAAAAGAACATTTAATAAAACATTTAATAAAAAATAATTTAATAAAATTTAATAAAAAAAGGCTGTGGCAAGTCATCGTTTGCTGGTAGAAACATATGGTGAACACGCTCCAAGGATTATAACATGTGAGACTGGAATGGGCAAAAGACATATGACAAAGTCATTTTGTTACACGACAATGCACCGTCTCACACAGCAAAACCAGTGAAAGACACCCTGAAATTGCTTGGATGGGACATCCTTCTTCACCCAACGTACGCCCCGAACTGGTGTCACCTGACTATCACCTCTTCACATCAATGGGGCACGCGCTCGCAGAGCAGCACTTCAGCAATTTCGAGGAAGATGGAAAATTGGTCGCAAAAGACAAGCAGTTTTTATGTCATGGTATTCATAAATTACCTGAAAGTGTTTAGAAGCCGATGGCCAATAATTTTAATAACCAAGAAATGAATTTCCCACCAAAAGTACGTATTTTCTTCACCACAAAACCAGCAAAACCTTATGCAAACACCTGGTATATCACTTCATGCTTTTCCACCTCTTCAACCAATTTTATATTCCACGTCTGATCATTCACTTCGAATATTGACAAACAGCACTTCAAAATGAGAAATGGATCTATATTTTAAAATTGGCTTTACATCGCACCGACACAGGTTTTGTGGAGACGATGGGGAGTGGAAAGGATGCAGCCATGGTCTTATTTAAGGTACAGCCCAACCATTTGTCTGGTGTGAAAACGGGAAACAACCGTAAACCATCTTCAGGGCTGCCGGCAATAGGGTTCGAACCCACTATCTCCCGGATGCAATCTCACAGCTGCGCGCCCCTAACTGCACGGCCAACTCGCCCGGTTGTCAAGAATATAACCTATAACAACACTGCAATATCACGCCTTCAACAATTCTACAATGCAGCCGTTCAATTGAAACCGTTTCGCGACCCTGCAAGCACGATCGCATGTGACCAGTTGGAAACTGATTTCAAACTTGTCCCGTCTCCGTCGACCCATGTGTGGCTACCATCTCTCCTACACGTGAATGGTCACCAAATGGTTGGTTGTGCAATCGGTTTCAAACTCGCGTTACAAGACAGTCGACTCGTGTTCGGAGGGCCTAAAGCTACAAATGTGACTGGATCGCAAACGCTTTAGTTTCAATATTTGCTCATTAAAGGCGTATGGTCTGCAGAGAAAGCTGGTACAGGTCTTTCTAATGGACAGTAGTTATCAACCTGGACGTCTGGGTGTCTGTTGGTGGTGATAATAATGATCATTATGATGACGGTGATGCTTATGATGATGATATTTTGAATTTACGGAGAACGATGCCGACATAAGGTGATAATTCACTCTTCCTGTCATATCGTAATTATTTGAATTAACGTCCGCATTACCCGTTAACACATACACTATACACAGTAGTGCCCACTTTACTCACCTGCAGGATGTATATACAGTACGTATACATGCATGTACTGTAAGTGTGTCTGCCACTGAATAAGACATTTTCGTCTGTTTCTCGATTTAATAACAATGAAATGCCAGTGGGTTTTGCTAGAATGTAGTGTTGTAGTACATGTAATAGTGTACAGCGTAATATCAAAGAGATGTATTCAATACTTTATTTCACCGCCTCTAACTTTAGCCTGAGCTTTTATGCAACTGCGACGTGACATCCTTGGGATACTTTCAACAGCCAGTCCCTTAATATCCTTATTCCTATATACCTCCGTTATAAAGACTAGAAAGAACGCACCAACCACAAGTTTCAAATTTTCACTTTTTCTGTAGGTTGAAGTACAAAGAGCCATAAGAACGACAATTTGTTGTCAAACGCCTGCCTGAAATCATAACCAATTGTGTTCACACAAGTCATGAGATAGTATGCATGAATTTTTATTGTGATAAATTTTCGTTTTATGATGTCTTAGCAAGAAAATATCCTGAAAATAAAGCTGAAAATTTCTTTATTAATTGGCAGGTCGCTGTATGCGTGTCCTTTCATCGCTTTTATTATTGGTTTCAAGCAACAGAATCTACGACATGTGGGTAGCATATTTTAGAACCTTCAAACACCACCGGACTGAGACGGAATCGAACCCGTCTACTTGAGATGAGATAATTCACATTATCCGCTGCAATCTGTACCTTTGAAATAATCCCTGAATTATCTTTTAACACTTCTGCAGCGTAGTTCCCCTTGTCCGAGTGCATAGCATACTCAGTCACCATAGCACCAGATTTCCGTTCTGAGTCATTAAGCGGACAACATTCAAACAGTTGAAAACTACGAATAGAGATAAAACTGATCACCTTAATGGGTTCAAACCGTTCATGTATGGTACTTTTGCGGTTTAAGTTAGCATGTCGTGAGTCTGATTAACGACTTGCCTACTTTTGAGCTGACTATCGAACGTTGAATTTCCCTTTGAACGATAGCACTTCAAAGCCAACTCTATTACTGTGAACATCTCTATGTAAATCCACTTAGTAAATTAAACGTATGATATTCATTCGACGATGCATTCAGTACTTTGTTTCACCGCCTCTGACTTTAACCTGGGCTTTAATGAAACTCCATCTGATTATGCAAGGTTCATATCAGAGAATTCCACTTAATATTATCAAATATTTTGTAATCATCACCCCGCTTATATCCAATAACACATATTGGGTTAAAATTAAGTCTTGTGATACACTGAATTGTTGATGTATCAGATGTTGAAAATCTGTATCTATTTTTAATTCTCCCATGCTGGAAGGCATAAAAGTACCAGCCACCCTAAATAGAACTGTGGACATTTACCGCCAGATTTACAACGTATGATAAATGATTTTTACGAAGATTACATAACAATATTCACAACTGCTTTATACTATAGACGAATAGCTGAGTTATATGCCCTCGAAATCATTTCGTATGATAATACTCCGTTCTAAATGAAAGGAAGGAAACAATGAAACATTCTAGAAAACCAAGAAAAACGCTCTCGGCAGTAACACTGGAGCTGATATATTGTAAAGAGATCAAATATTAACGGTAACTAAGTTATACCAAATCAGAAATGAGTATTGCTCTTTGTTCACAATGAAGAATATCTAGTGTCATATTTCAACTAATAACTCATGTCCAACCGGATTTTTTTTAAATCTGTAAACATTTTCATTTCCCGAAGCCTACTGGAATATATTTTGGCACAAGAGTAAGTTATAGCACATGCAAAAGGTAGAGTAAATGCGAGGTCAGGAACAAAGGAATTTCAAGCAACAAAAAGTAGTCGATTTGACATTCCACTAACTACTATCTTGGTTTGCAGAGACACAGAGGTACTTGAATCTTACAGGACGGGAGTTTCTTTACGTGCCGACGAACATTTCGATACGAGACTGTCGTATTTCAGCACTTTTAAATAACACAACAGTGAGCCGAAATGTACCCGACAACTTGGGCTCGGACGTTTCGCCGTTTGAACCACTGGAACCGGCGTGAGGAGGTAAATAAAGCAGCTAATGACCCCGTGATTACTACGTCTTACATGGTACAATTAGGATTTATGTGCATATTTGTCATACTGGACTTTAATGGAGAAGAGCGATAGTTCTTCGTTTCTATTCGGTTGAAAATCTAAATAGTTTTCAAAATTATTGAATATTTTGCTTAAACATTTACATAGTAAATCTTCAGCGGGTTTCAGTGTTAGACCCAAGAAAACAATTGGTCACGGATCACAACATAAAATAGTATTTATTCGAAATCCAATCTTGTAATTCCTTCTATTCTGTCTTTCGACGTTTTAATTCCAAATTTTAAGAACGCGACCAATTTAGTTTGACAAAATAAGGAATACTTCTGCCATTATACTGATGTGTTTGAAATCCGGTTCACCAGTCAAGTATTTGACTGACAAAGTGAGACGACGCACCAGCAACCGAGCGTGGTGGGCTATGATTAGCACATCCCGCAGAGCACCATACATCATTATTGAGTAATAATGGATCCCAGCCTTATCGTCAAACAAGTAGCTAAGCTATAAATTAACAGATTATAGCTGTATTGCCCAATCCTCTACGGTGGGTTCCCTTGATATTGTCTAGTATCTCACCGCTCAATGTAATTCATTAGTGCATAGCCTGGGAAAATACTTTCCATTTCTTTTCTTCTGTCCTCCTTGCGAAGAATATTTTTATTTTAATTGCATCCGTGAATTCAAGGCTACCTCTCAACAAAGCTTATCAAATTAATGCAAAACAAATAAGATCTAAACAAACAGTAAGGCATGTACAATAAAATCAACAATGGACATTAAAACAGTATGTGAAATGGAAACAGTAAAAAGGGTAAAAATTATGACATACATGGGCATATGCAATATTATGTAGGAGAGAAAAGTTAACATCAGTTAAGAAATTCATGTTTTATCCGTATTGACATGTAATCAGGATAATAGGTACGAGGTTTTTGACCTTTCAATTCTATAATTAAATTGACAAATATATTTTAGATCATTTCTCTATTTAAGGGAACGGTTTCAAACCAACCGTGGGTCATCCTCAGGCTTATAATTCTAAACATCGGCAAGTTATACAATGTACGTACAATCATTGAAATCCCTTAACGTATACATTATCACAACACGTAAAATACACATGAAAATATATAACGAAAATATAGAAGACACTTAAAGCACCAGATGTGAAATTCAAATAAAATATTTGGTAAACTGACTACTTGTAATTACTCGATAAGTTAGAAATTATAC
The DNA here is from genome assembly GCF_040414725.1 of Anabrus simplex. Taxonomy (NCBI): domain Eukaryota; kingdom Metazoa; phylum Arthropoda; class Insecta; order Orthoptera; family Tettigoniidae; genus Anabrus; species Anabrus simplex. The sequence goes on along the minus strand of NC_090266.1, from coordinate 579,206,008 downwards.
AAATGATTTCTTATTCATTTTTAAATCAATCATTGTTTTATTACAATTACCTGATTAGGAGTATTGTGAAGTGAAAAAGGAACGTCTGTCTAATTACAACTTTACTCTGACATAGTTCTACATAAGCTAATGGGCAATTAAACTCCGGTAATATTTTTTGGTAGTTTCATTAGCCAATCTCTACTCAGTATAAAATGAAGTTCTCGGTCCTGTCTGTCTAACTGTGACGGCTAATCTCAAGAACTACTGGATGAATTTTGATGCGATTTTAACCATTGTATTAAACATTTCTGGAGAAAGGGTTATGTAAAAACATGCAGCTATGACCAAAGGAAGCCGAGCAGTAACAATTTCAGTGAAGCAAGTCGGAAAGAAACTGCCGCTCATGCGACATTTTAGCTAACTGTGGCTGAACCGTTTAAGATAAATCTATAAAACGAGGGTACAGAATTGTTCAGCATAATAAATGCTACGAAAAATTCCGCGTCAGTATATATACATCGTTTATTATTATCTATAACCGTTTTTATGTTACAGTTTGCAGTTAAAAAAATCAAATTTAAAAAATTAAAATTAGTTAGTTCATCCTTACAAAAGTAAACTCCTTATTGCCCTCAAGTAAATAATGTAAATTAAAATGTAACAGAATGTTATTTTCATCTATATTTTCGGAGGTATCATCGTTTTCACTTTTTCGCGCAATCTTTAGTCTTAAATATGGAGATGTATATGACCAGCTTCAGAGTGACTGAGTAGATTGCGAGCCAGCGGGAGAGCTTTCAACGACTTCGGCCAGCATTCGTTGAACATGCCACGGTACAATATTAATAGTTTTCCATTGAATTTTTGTAATCAATGTAAAATCTATGATAACCCATTATGCCGAGGCAGAAAGCGAATATAATTCGTACTACACTGCATTCGAGAGAGCGCGTTTATCACGTAACAATGAAACTGACCAACAATGGAATTCCCGAATGTCACAGGGCAGAGAAGGATGATTTCATGAAGGCAAAGCAAGTTCTTTTTCTTCAAATTTACTGACCACATTCTCAGTATATACAGCAGTATATATTGAAGAAGCTGTTCGTTACACTAGAAAATTTCTAAATTCTTTACATTATTCCGGCTTGTCACAACACAACGTGATTTTGAAAATGGGGGTGTCTATTATATAGTTGCATAACCTACACCCGTCAAATTTCTGCAATGGAGCGCGATTGGTAGACAAAATTTTGAAACACTGTTTCATAGAAGTTACTAAATAAACTGGCTGTGCTACTGGAGAATTGGTCTTAATACCGATAATCCACGTGAATCCCTCAGACTGGCCTTTTGATTTCAAACAAGTCCAATTCCCGGTAAGAGTCTGCTTTGGCTCGACAATAAACAAAGCATGGGGTCAGACACGTAGAGTGGCTGGAATTATTATTATTATTATTATTAATATTATTATTATTATTAGAATATGTAGAACAAAAAGAATTTTTAGTTTTCTGGTGCTCTTATCCATTGTTATTAGCTCAAATGCGTGACTTTACTTTCAAAGCACAAAACGATTCAAAATCCAGTATTATAGGTTGTGACGTTGTATCCATTACTATATGAATATGAAATTAAATGAATTAATAAACGTTAGTATTCAAAATTAGCGGAGTTTAAACATATTTAAAAGTCCCCATCTTTATCCAGCAGGCCGTGGTTTTGTTGGGATCCACTACCTCCAGGTGGTCTCGAGTCGTTGTGCCTTTTACACACACGATGTTGTACTAGCGCTTAGATTCGATACTTTTCGGTCCACTTTCTGTACGTATATTTTACCTCTAATTTTCCTTTTGGACTGTATATCCACATTTTGGTTCATTTTGATCTTTTAGGAAGTGAAATATTTTAAGCGCTTGTCGTTTTAAACCCCTGTCGTTTTGTAAGACCTTCATAACTCCTTATCTTTTAGTTTCGTTTAAAGGATTGTCCTTACTTATGGTATATTCAAAATTATTCAAACGATTTTATTTTGGGTTCTTTAGATCAACAAGGTTTTTACTTTGATTTGAGAAGTTATCACTCCCCATCCTTGTCTTTTCCTCATTTTAATATATTGCAGCGACTATTGTGGTATTTAATTTCAACTTTCAATTATATAATTAAATAACTATTACATCACTATGATTATTACTATGAAAGATGGGCTACTTGGAAAGCCAGAGATACATTGCTTTTTAATGGAGCTATTTAATCTTCGTAATTGTATATGATGATTGAGCATTTAACGAAAACGATAGAACTCGGTGGGTAATTAATTTATTGTAATAATCAGTTCCCCCTTGTTCGGTATTATTATCTATTACTTATCTCTAGCTACCTTTACGGGGATAGTTGAAAGTTTTCCTGATCCTATATTGGCATTAACTCATTGATTCTTTACTTATCTAGACATGTTAAGAGACGTGGCGTTGTTCATTGATCTTAATCAACCGTGAATGCTGATAATTAAAATTTGATGTGGATTGATAGTCTCTGATCTTAACGTAACTGCAATTCTTCAAGTTACTGTTATTTAATCGTGACTGATGCTCAGTTTACTGAAAATAAATCCATAATTCACATATAATTTCCATACGCTATTGTCTTGATGGGTATCTAATATGTACGTATATGTGGGGTGCTGAGATACCTGTATTGAATAACATCGACTGGTGATCAAAAATTTAATGATTTAACTTTCACGGAGAAGAGTTTATTTTAGGGTTGTTATTTAATTGATATTTAACTGATACCGCTATTCGGTGTTTACTCACTATATAAATTTGATTCCTCTCTATATTTAATATTTTTCGTTTTGAATGTTTGTCTGTTCACAAATCCCTTTTTTAATCTTTATAATTGAGAATTATTCCCTTAGTTATTTAACCAAAATATAATCAGCATTTTTCAGTAAGCTTAAGGATTCATAATTATCATTTTCATATTTAATTATATTTTCCCAATACTAACCATATTAATTTTACCGTTATCTTGCTTACCATTCCGTAGTTAATGTTATATATCAGAAATATACACGCAAGGACAAGGAAAGTTTAGCACCTGGAAGGAATCGTCTATGTCGACGTAATTTCGTACTAGTGCATACCATCGGCGGGTATGTAAAGGATTACAATTGCAATGATCTGTGACAGTTAGCACGCTCATCGGAGTGCATTAGTGATGTCACCACATGACCGCGTTTTTAGGCCTGATGGAGTATTTAAGGCGGATACACGGTGACAAATGGTTAACCGAGGAGCAAGTTGGCCGTGAGAGCGGAAGGACCTACGTGCTTCCAACTTAGTCATTCTCCTCGTCAGGCTTTCCCGTACTTATCAGTAAAAGCCAGGCAACCTGTACTAGTTTGTACTTTCCCAAGAAAAACATTGTCATTAGTAGTGTACTTTTAAGTACACACTAAGAGCATAGTCTACTAGTACTTTTCAGTGCTACCTCTCGTACAGGTTTTTATTTCACGAAGAAGAATGGCGGACGACATAGAGCGATACTACTACTAGGGAAGGATGCAGCCCCCGATTGGTTCATGTTCTGGGAGCGCCAAGTAGACACACGGATGTCGGGTCTCCTTGTGTACTACAAGACGGAGCTCATATGCCACGTAGCTATAAACGTGGTAGTCGACACCCTATGCTACCCGCCTGAGGACTGGAGTAGGACCCCTCCGACTACGTACATCGAGGGCTTCCTGCCAGGAGACCTAATTAATTAGGCACAGGGAAGTTGAGCGCTTCTGTGAGATTGAGGCATGTCTGTCTACAGTGTTTCAGGTTGTGCGACTTCCCAACGCTGGATAGAACTCATGGCCTGTACCAAAGAAGACCACCGCCACGACGCAGACCGCCTAAGACGGACAAGGGGCTGAGGAAAACGTCAGTCGGTACCGACTCGGACATCCCAGCTCCAGTGAGGGCCAAGAACGCAAACACCGAGATGGACAATGTCGCACCATGTGCAACCTAGACCGAGCGGCCTAGCACCGCCAAGTGGACGAAGACTCATATCCTAAGGCCAGGACAAACATGTGGACGCAGATTAAGGCCACCGTCCAGTACACTCCAAAGCCAGCACGGGCAAACCAGGAAGAGCCTCTCACCCGGGCGCAATCAAGGACGGTGGACGGCAACATGACAGTGAAGAAGGACGCCCCATGGCGATCCGAGGATGCTACTCAGGGCCGGCCTGCTAGCAACTCCTTTACGATGCAGACACCAACGTGTGCCCCACAGGACTCGGCAAACACTAACGTGACAGCATTCACCAATGCCGACGCCACCACCAGCCATGAAAGAGAGGCTGGCACAGCAGTTGGACTACCTGCCCCACCACGGAGCCCTGGCCAGGAGGAGGGCCACAGCCAGAATGGGGCCTCCTCCACCGCCGAGAAGAGACCGACGCCGGGACAACGACGCCAGCCCCATACAATGAAGAAGAAGAAGACGCCGGCCCACCATAAGAGGGCCATCCAGCCGCAACCTAGGATTGCACGCAGGGAGGCAGTCGAAGTTGGAGCCAGTCAGGAGAGAACCTCACCGGGAAAATACAGCCGTCAGGTAAGACCAAAACTTCCCACTCCAAAGCTCTTGTAATGTTTCCGCTCTATGAGGTGGAGCCACCGACAGGGTAGTTATGGGCTCCAGGTAGGCTGCAATCGCTTTTGTGGTGATCAGCACCACACAGTCAGCACGGCAACTAGGCAGGCACCGATGTGCACTAACAGTATGGGGGGGAGGCATCCGGCCTCTCATTGCAGTTACCCAGTTTAGAGATCCATGGCTCGGGCAAAGAAAAAGGAAACCCGTCGCCATATGCCCACCCCGTCCAGTAGGCCCCCACCTAGGGGGGGGGTGTCCACGTTCTGCGGGATCGGAGACTGGGTACCAGGCATCTCAAAGAGATCAAGCTGCACGACAGGTCTTAGGATTTCTCGCAACATGGCTTGATAATATGCAACACCCACGCTAATCACAGCAGCGCCCAGAAGGACTGGTCCCCAGAATAACTTAACGAATTTGGCATAGACTATGGATTTGTGCACGATACCCGTTCTCAATGGAAAATATTGTCTGGACTTTCCCAGCTCACATCCATGTATGTGCTATCTGCACTTTGCAAGGTTTTACATATAGGCATTTTCCTATTTCTGGCTATGTTGTTTCGTCCGGATCTGTATTACTCGATTACACGGCTATAATCCCTTATCAGCACATCTGGCTCGATAGCATGCAGAACATGAGGAGAGGCAGATACTTCCTTAGTATCATTTACTCCCAATCCTCCCTGCTGGCCCCTTCTCTTCTTAGAATTAACAGCATGTCGGAGGCGATGTAGACTGTGCTGATCGCCACGCGTTGGGATCGTACATCACCCCCTCCCCCGACAAAAACGGCGGTTGATTAGTGAGCAATGTGAAGGACCACGGAGAGTACTACCTGCTGGTGTGAGACAATGTTACCACCACTTCGCAGATTTTGAAAGGGTTCTCTTTTTGGGTGTGAATGTGGCTGGCTGTTAGAATCGTGCATTATCCAGGCATGTGGGGCATTCGGATGTGACAGTGGTCTGATGTTGGACTGAATGGGAATCTGAGGGAAACCACACATGTCGTCAAGGTTCCGATCGACCAAGTTAGACCACACCAAAGGAGGATAGCCGTACTGTGCGCAAAACAAATTTTAACCCTTGTATCTGCGCCTGCCATCCGGGTGCATGTAATGGACTCTCTACAACACCATGTCATCCCACACCAATTGTCGAAAAATAGCAGCAGCCGGACTACTGAATCACCGTCCTATGCAAAGGCAGCCGATAACACCACCACACACACACGGCTTGGTTTACGGTGGTTAACAGGAAATCGTAGATTGCTGATGATTGGTGGCAGGTCATTTTCAGCGAAGAATTTCGGTTTTGCACTACCGCAAATGAATATCGTTTTGAGTATAGAGGCGCCAAACGGAGAGGACAAAATCTGTCAATATTTTGGAGAGACATACCGGTGTTACTCCTGATGTCATCGTGCGGGGAGCAACTAGGAATGACTTAAAATTACCTTTGGTAGTGATTCAGGGAACTCTAGAGGGTTAGAATGAACAAAAGAGTGATTGAATGGGTGGCTAAATTTTTACAAAACAGTACTCATAAAATTCGAGTAGGTGATGTATTATATGATCCTGTAGTGAATATTGGGAGGGCCTTACAGAGGAGTATTAGTGGACCTTTAAATATAAAGGATAATTGTAAAGAACTAGCTTTACTGATAAAGGTATTCGCGGATTTATTCTCCATACAGTATTAAATAAGTTTGAATACGGTGAGTGACTAAAAGAGGACCTAGACAATGTTGTGATATAAACATCGACAAAGAAGTGAAGGTAAACGTGATCAAAAGTATGGTTGAAAATTTCACCAAGAGGAAATGTACCCTCAGTTTTATTAACTGTGTTCATGGGGTGATAGTACATCATCGGGATTACTGTAAGTAACTAGGTGTTAATAGAAGGAATGATCTTCATTGGATTAATTACATTAACGAGGTTGTGAAGAATGTTTACAGATCTCTTCACATAGTTATGAGCGTATTTAGGGGTTACAGTAAGGATGTAAAGGAGAGGGCGTTCAAGTCTATGGTAAAACCCGGATTATATTACGGTTCCAGTGTGAGGGACCCACACCAGGACTACTGGGAAATTCCGACGGATAACAGCAGTATATGTTCATGGTGATTTCCGGCAAATAAGTAGTGTTTAGAAAATATTTCAAACTTTGGACAGAGAAGACTTGGGAGTAAGGAGACGACATGCTCTAATAAGTGGTATGTTCGGAGCTGCCAGTGGAGAGATGGCATAGAATGATATTAGTAGATGATTAAACATGAGCTGAACTTATAAAATCAGGAAATATGCTAATACGAAGATAAAGTTGGAATTCCAAGGGACACATTGGGCAATTATAAATTTATGTAACAAGGGTTAAGGGATTGGAATAATTTATGATGGGAAATGTCTGATAAACTTCCAAGTTCTTTGAAAACGTAAACAATTGATGAGGAATCTGGAACCTGGGCAATAACCTAAAGGCAGATCATTGATTGATTGATTTATTTGACTGAATGATTGAACCTTCGACATGCTTGCATCTCTCTTCCCGCCCTTCTTCCTTAGGTGTCCTGCAATTTCTATCAAATTCATTGTTCAATCTCCTGTATGCTTTTCTGCAATTTTTGCAATTCTTCAATCATGTCTAGTATTTCCCGAGTTATTCACTTTCTTCCTTACCTTTCTTCAGAATCCCTACTGATCTCAAACTTTACGGCTGTCCATACTTCATATATTGCGTTTCCTTCATCCTTTTCATTTGGTCATGTTTGCAAAATATTCCATGAAACAATCACTCATTCTCTTCCCTTCAATTCACCTATATCTTCGATGTCTTCAACTTCAGACGGTATTTCGTGATCACCAACTTGAGATCTGAGTCCACGTCTGCTCCTGGGAATTTCTTGCAATCCAACACCTGGTTTTTTTTATCTCTGCCTGATCGTAATGAGGTCTGTTTGGTACCTTGCAGTATTTCCAAATCTCGTACACATATACAACCGTCTTCTTTGGTTTCTGAAGCAGGTATCAATAAGTACTACATTACGATCGGTGTGGAACACAATCAGCCGACTTCGTCTTTCATTCCTTTGTCCAAGTCCGAATTCTGCTACTATATTGGCTTCTCTTCCTCGGCCTACCACTGCATTCCAGTCTCCCATTACAAATAGATTTTCGTCCCCTTCTATACATTTTAATACATCTTCTATCTCTTCATATTTTCCTTCGATCTCTTCTTCATCCGCTGAACTAGGAGACATATAGACCTGAACTGCTTCGGTTGGCATTGGCATAATCCAATCACTATCCTGGTCACATTAGCTTACCCACTGCCCTATTTTTTTATTATTCCAACTTCTACATTTCCACAGTTTAATTTTGTGTTGATAATTCTGTAGTCGCCTGACCAAACGGCCTGCTCTTCCTGCCAACGTACTTCACTTGTACCAGCTACATCTAACTATAGTATATCCATTTGCCTTTTCAGATTCACCAACCTACCTCAACGATTCAAACTTCTAACATTCCACGCTCAGAATCGCCGGAGATCCGAATGAGGGATTATTTGACTTTCGGAATATTTTACCCGGGAGGAAGCCATCATCAGTATATGATTCATTCGTAGAGAGAGAGGTCTGCGTGTTCTTGGGAGTTAGTTAAGACTGTAGATTTCCGTTGCTTTCAGCCGTGTAGGGGAATCAACATACAGTAGCTAATCCATGCTATATACTATTACAATTCCACATCAGTTAATCACCCAGAATGCCGTCCATTGAGCTTCCGAAATGCAGCTACTAACCCCACCGCCCCTTCCAATCAACGAACCATTCGTTAGTCTAGTATCCCGACAGATACTTATCCAGTATGGTCCCACCTATGGCACATATATCTGCTGCATTGGGACGCACAAGCCTCTCCATTGCGGCAAGATACATGGTTCACACTATCTAATCTATATATAAAAAAATTCTTGACTGACTAAAATTTGCCACACAGTTGTATCAATATACGAAAAAATTTAAGCGTTTGAACTAGAAAAATGAACTATTAGACCATCATGAAGTTCTGATTCCTCAAAGTTAGTTTTTCTCCTACGTTGTATGCTCTTAATTTCTATTCTTATTTCTTCTGGTTGTTTCTTCTTGACGGAAAACATTTGAAAAAATTGGAAAATTGATGGTTCACCAGCTCTGCATTTTCCAACCAATGTACAAAGTAAATTATATACAGGATCCATTATAGAGACCTTCCAGTTTCTACACTTGACCATGTAACTAAAGTGATAAAAATAAACCTAATACGTTGTTTTAAATATAGCGGTGTGGGGTCATTTACTGTCGCTGTGGGGATAATACCGCTCATCTGACAATGCTCTTCCTATACATTATTTTTATTAAGTCTAGTGACGCCTCTCAGCCACATACAGTATGAGTATGCAGTCCATCCGAATAAATGTCGCTGTGTTCATTTTCTTGTGCGTGTGTGTAAAGGAATATGAACCTTACATACCCTACTGTGGGAATGTAAATTTGCCTGGAGTATTTACACACTCGTACATCATGGTGTCTTCAAGCAAGAGGAAATAACCGACCGCAGTGAAAATAATCAGCCCTGCCGGCAATCGAACCCAATGTCCTCTGAACGAAAGATCGTGACGCTGTTCATTCGGTCAAGGAGTCGAAATTTTGTTTGTGCTGTATGCAAAATTGTATTCAATTACGTCCCTACTCATTCATGAAAATTAGGATCAAGGGGATGGTACCTAACTCGATTGAAATACTATACTGTCAATTCTGCTGATATTTGGAATTAGTCGAGCATCTTAACTCAAAAAACTCAACAGACCAGTGCACGTGAATAAAACCAGTTAAAAGTTTAAAATACGATGAAATATGAAATAGAATCTCATTGAAATATGATCTTATGTTAGTACATACCTTATCAATTTGGACAACGTGGTTAATATTAGTAATAATGATGTACATGTACGCCCTTTTGAAATATTGAATGTTTATAATAGACTGTACATTCTGGAAATCTATGTCACATAAAAGAAATGTTCATTTAAACATAATCTTAACTGCCAGTTTACTAATTATAATCAAATAAAATATTAGTATTATTCCTGTTTTAAGTCAATGAATAACATACACAAATATTACAATGCATAAAATGACCAAACTACAATGCAGTAACAGGTGGAATTTGATGCACATATTACCTTTAACATTGTTGTTGGTAATAATAATAATTTCGTGTGGCTATTTCTAGCCGAGTGCAGACCTTGTAAGGCAGACCCTCCGATGAGGGAGGGCGGCATCTGCCATTTGTAGGTAACTGCGTGTTATTGTGGTGGAGGATAGTGTTGTGTGTGGTGTGTGAGTTGCAGGTATGTTGGGGACAGCACAAACACCCAGCCCCCGGACCATTGGAATTAACCAATTAAGGTAAAAATCCCCGACCCGGCCGGGAATCGAACCAGGAACTCTCTGAACCTAAGGCCAGTACGCTGACCATTCGGCCAACCAGTCGGACATTGTTGTTGGTTATACTCCCTTTGTAGTCGAATGAAAGCAGCCAGTTTATAAATATGTTTTATATATATATATACAGCCGAAATAAGTGAACACGGTGCACGTAGAAAAGGTGCATGAAATGCAGAACATGTAAATTTTACCGAGTATCCATTGAAGATTAATATTACGTCTATAGGGTTTGATAATTGCATGTAGTGTTGACTCCCATATAGACACTGATATACCTTCTTCGGAGGAGGATGAGGAATAAAAGGAAAAGAAGAAAGATAGATAGAGAGAGAAATGTTGGGGAAGAGGGAAGTAGGTCGGGCCACAATCCGAAGGAGCTTAAGCCAATATGTTGGTAATGCAACTTGGAACAGAAGCGAGGAATTGGCTGGGCTGTGTATAATAGAGTTTGTAGTACTTACTTTGTACTCAAACATTTGTTTTCTTCTCATCAACCAAACCACTTAAAAATTAACGGAACTTGGAAAACTGTAGCAAATTCTCAAAGGGTCCCTAACATGCAGTGGGGAAGAAGGTAGTTAAGCTGGAAGCCTTCTTGGAAAGGACATTGCGGCTTGGAATTGAAGGATAAGAAGTTAAAACTGTATTTCAATAAACACCCTCCTGAGAACATGCATCTTAGATAGAAATTCAGATTAATCTATTAGCAATTCCCATTTTACGATCACGATTATGTGCCCACCCCTCTGCCCATAGCAAGCATATAAATGAACCGTAAACCATCTGCAATACAATGTGTTGGCTTGTGAATGTATATCTTCATGTGATTTTAGATTTGCTTTTGACTACGACACATTTGCAATACTTAGGAACTTGAAATCTGCAACTTTAATGAAGTCCTGCTTTTGTCTCGACTCCAATGCGTATATAAACAGAAAAAAAAAACATAAATGTTTATACATTGCTAAATAATTTTGTGTGATTTCATATAATCTGAGGATGTTTTGTTTACGAACGAAACATGTCATTCTATTTTAATTAAGTTGTGTTTTCCAAGTTTAATACTGTACCCGTAGTACTGTAGTTTTTACATTTATTATTCAAAATTAGATTTGACACACTGAATAACGTAAGAGTTATAAAGTAGAATCATTTCTCTCTCTATTTTTGTTTCATATTCACTATCCAAATACTTAACTCTTAGTGCGTCAGTCTGCCGGAACACTCTCAACAGAGGCGTCTCTTCCATTACTTCTCCACGAAATAAACAATGATTTTCGTTGTTTCCCTCTCTAACCCTTGTTTATATATATCCCCGTTAGTCACCACACCGTACCTCTTACTTCCCTGTTTGAAAGTCCTTTATATCCTTACTAACATATTTTGGATAATTTTGCAGAGTTTCAAAGAAGTTATTTCAGTCTCACATTCTGCCATGATCTTCTGCTTTTCAATATCCTTCACTCTAATTGTTACTTTTTGCTGTATTTCTTATTTTTATTCTGAGTTTCTTTACACCAGTAGTATCCCATTCCTGTTCTGTCAAGCATTCTTTTCGCTTTAATTAGGAAATAATAATCATCTAAGTATTTCATCTGGTGTTGGTATACTAAATTCAATATTTCCCTCCAATCTCCCCGTTTTAATTTTAGCCAATATTTTATTACCTTGTTAGCCATATATGCTTGAATGCTGATAACTTCACATAATCTTCTAACTCCGCTATTGGCTGTACATTTCGGAAAACCAACTATTATTTTATAGAATTTATTACTTATTAGCCTACACCTAATTCTTTTCTATCTACCATAAACCCCATATTTCTGAGCCATAAAATGCTCTTGATTGCACCAGCGATTTTAAAATATATTTACGTAACTTGTATTCAGTAGTAGGCATAATCTTCTCTAAACACCTTGCGCTTGATAAAGCGCCAAACACTTTCATTTTAGCACGTATTATTTGCTCATTCCACATCCCCTTCGATGTCATTAAAATTTCTAAATATTTTGTTGACTACTTCTGGTTGTATACCTCCTAACCATCAGATATTTTCTCTTTCCTTTAATTTATTTCCTTTCATACATACGATTACTTGTTTAAAAAGTATTAATGTTCAAAATCCATATTCAGCAATATTTAGCAGTTTTCTTGCGATGCTTTGCGTACCGACTAACGTTAGAGAGAGCAGATGAACGTCGTCCGTGAAAACCAGGTCAGGAATTTTGTTATTGTTCAAACATGGGCTTGCCCTATCCTCCTTCCCTTGAACATCCATTACATCATTAATAAAAGAAGGAGAAATATTGGTGATAATTTACATCCCCTCTTAAGTCCAATATTGGAATGTATCTCTCTAACCTTTAAGTCGTTCTTTATTTTAATCGTGCACATGACTTATTCATATGCTTGTTCTTAGGCCTTAATTATTTTATTTGACATCCCTATTATAGCCAGCTATGAAACAGCCCGCCTGCTCACCGAATCAAAAGCTATTTGAAGGTCTATAGCTGCAGTATGTAATCTACCACCTGTTCTCTTTAACCACTTATATATTATTGCATCAATTATAAATTCACTGCGTGGTCAAGTGTCATAGGGTAGATACTGAATGTGATGTTAATAACGAGTTGCTCCTCGCGAGCCCTCAAAATGGCAGCAATACGGCAAGAAATGGACTCTACAAGGTGTTGGAATCGTTCTGCAGGGATCTGGACCCAAGCACCTTGCACTGCTACCCACAATTTTTCTTGTGAATTTGGTGCGGGATTCATGAAGTGTGCACCAGCATCGACAAAATCCCATCAATGCTCCATTGGATTAAGATCTTGGGATCTCGAGAGCCAATCCTTGGTTATGACTTCACTGAAGTGCTCCTCCAACTACCTGAGTGACACCACAGAGCGATGTCATGGCGCATTGTCCTGTTGAAACAAGGCATTTCCATCAGGGTACTCTAAGGTCAGAAAAAGATGCAGATTGTCTGAAAGAATATCAACTCGAGCTCTGTACACAGATCTCATGTACACTTTAATGCCCTTATCACTTCAATTTCCTTTTTCTTACTTTCACCATTATACCACAAATTTCTTTATTTTCCCTTCTCATTCTTACAACGATATGTTGCCAACTGTTGGTGAAGACATTTCGACCATTCTTATAGTTTCTCTATCATATTCTCAACACCTAACTTCAAAATTTCAAAAAATTCCTGCAGGTTAATGTGCTGTTTTTTTTTATTTTCCTTTACCACGCAGTAATCGAAAAAACTAGGAAATGGCGAGAATCTTCCCAGTTCTTTACCTATATGTCTTTGATGTAAGTCAGAGCCTTCCGAGATGCAATCGTTAAATCTATCACACTCCCTCCTGAATCGATTATATACGATAAGCTCCCTGTTCCATTCTCAATGTAAATTCCTCCATTGCACATATTCCTAATAATTTATCTCCATTCGTGCGGCATTATTCAGCTCTTCCTGGCTTCTTTTAGGTATTTTCACCCAAAACATTTCATCTATTCCTGATTCCCATAGCTCTACCTGATTATATATTTCATCTTTTCCTTCTATGTATTTTAATCTATTTCTCGATCATAGATTGGCTTTTTTCCCACCGTTACATTGAAATGTTCCATTATAGTTATTTCTGCTTTTTCATTCCTTAATTTGATCCAATTTATCACTCTAAAAGCTCATCAAAGGAATTATTTTTCACAAAAAGAGGCTCCGATGGATGATTTTAGCGGAAACCCATGAATAATTCTTTTAGCTTCTTTTGGCTTCTTTTAGCCATTTCCACCCAAATCATTTCCTCAATTCCTGAATCCCATAACACAACCTGCTTGCACATTTCATCTTTTATAAACACTGATATTTCTCCTGGATAGCGTCTCTTCTGACTTCTTCTTTGTTTCGTTTTACTCCAAATATGATAGCCCGGTGTTGTAACTCGCATCCCGCAGGAAGCCATGTTTTGATCATTCCCGTAATCTCACTACCATACATTAGATCCCTGACCTCATCAATTCCAAGTTTACTCAATATGCCCTCGATATAGATTAATCCCACTACCCAGTCTAGTTATTTGTCGTGCGTAGATCTGCCAAACTCGCAGCCCTATTCCGAGTAATTAATGATTTTTCTAACTGTATGATGTTAGCACTTCACAAAATATTCATTTTCTCTTGAAATCCCTTGGCTTCATCCCTTCTCTTCAAACTTAACGCTGCCTTTCGGTTTTTCCTTCTTCCTTTTTCCTGAACTGGAAACTACCTCTTCTCTCTGTGCTGCTTCGATGGAGTGCAGATATCTCCAATTCGTCACCGAGTCATCGTGGCCTCTATTTCTGTCTTGTTCAGCTATGCACACGACCGCTGTCTCAGCTCTGCTGTGGTCACTCACCGTGCCACTGACATTCAGTGAAGCTGACACATCAGGGCGTTGTTCCATCTCCAGTAGTTGATTACCACTCCACTGTCTCCTGCATGAATCGCTTGCTACCACGAGTCTGTTTCCGCAGATATATGCTTTTAATCATGAATGACGTGTACTTTCTAAATAAAAACGTAATGTTTTCATATGGTCCATTTCTTATTTTCAAGTTCTCCCTTTAAATGCATATTTTTAACACTTTCAAGTTCTACGCACTATCCAAAATTTTTCGGGCCTTCTACACTTGATAACATACACACTTATCTGGTATTCTTCCCATCATTTTCCTTATTATAAAGGCACTATCAATACATCCAACATAAAATTAAAAATCTCTTTACTTGAATCTACCAGCCCTTATACTTTTACTAGCTGATGTACCCGTGCTTCGCTACGGAATTCTACATTGTATACAGAATTGTAGGTTAGGTAAAGTACACGTTGTAAGCAAGATTGTAATAAATTGCATAGCTCTTAACGTTACCCTGGAAACGAGACGGAGAAATCACCAAACTTATTTTCTCATATGAAGTCTGAGCTAGGGCATTTTCATTGTAATAGTAGGCAAGCTTGCCTACCATCAGTCACAATCACGTTGGGGGATTGCATTATAATGGCAGACACTCACTCTCCAGCTGCCTTTTTACATCCTCAGAAAGACTGTCTTAGTGGATTTTCCCAACTGAAATGAACATAGGTCATTACAGTGACGTCAGTAGGAATAGCGTGAGTAAAGGTAATGATTTCGCATGAAAAACTCGATCAAATGAAAAACCACACATTTTCTCACTTTTAACGAACATTACTACGCTGCCGATCTAACAGTTTAAAGTTCCAGAGATGGAATGACCAGGCCCCAGACAGCCGTGAACCGTGAACACACTTAGTCCTTTTTCGGAGGGTGGGGGGTGGGGTCGAATAGTGGAAAGTCCCGGGGCAAAAACTATGCCCTTTTACTAATCTGTTTCCTAGGAGTACCCGATGAGTCAGAAAATCTCAATTCACTACAATGGCGGCGGAAAAATCTGAGTTGGAGGCAATTTTTTCCTCCAATCCAGAGGAGAAACCCCATTTTCACTGCTAATTTTGAATAAAATGAATGTAGAATGTAATAAAAGTGAAGAGGAAGAAGCTCCTTTTAAAAAACGGCTCTTTTCAGGGTTGAATTTTGAGTAATTTAGTGAATTGCGGTGCTATAATTTGGAGTATGCCTAAATTGTATTTCTTGACCAGGTCATACTACTACTACTACTAAGTGAGCCTGTGCATTTAGAGTGCACACTGCTCATTCAAAACAGCGCGTCAGAGTAGGGATCGAATAGCTGGAATACTATGTTGAACCAGTGAGTTACGTACCAGCAGTACGGTATCAGAAAATGTATGAACCAGAGGAATGACATGCTAAAGAAGAAAGTTTTATAACTCCCCAGCTATTTCTCCCCAATATTCTGTAAGCTGTTATACTCGGTGCGCAGCAGTAATCCCATCTATCGGAGTTGAGCGGCAGCTTAAGAGACAAAGAACATCACCACAAACAATGTTCAATGTAATGTTATTGTTGATCAATGTTATGCACTTTCAATATTGTAGGCCTTCACATTTAGTTTTCTGCCGACTCTGAAATAACACTCTTATCATAGTCGGTACGGTAAAATTGAATAAAACATAGATGGACGGAAATTGTATTCTCTATAAATTTTGTTATGTAGTACTTTTTGATAGGACCAATAACATAGGTATTTAAAAATTAAATTTTAGGCGCCTTCCCCTAAACTACAATTTCATACAGGGCGAATAACATGGTTTATAACTCAGACTGTAGTTTCATGTTCCCCGACTCTATGTACCGACTTTCATTACATCCTCTTAAACCATTCTCTCTTGGCTTGGCGTTGATATGGACTTGGCAACAAAAACACAAATTCATGAGTATCTGTGTTATCAAAGCCGGTACGGTAACAATGTATGACATAAATGATCGGAAATTTAGTTCTATGTAACTTTTTTGTATTTATTGATAGGACCACTAATAATATAAATATTTGAGAAATCAATTTTGGGACTTCCCCTAAACTACCATTTCACCCAGCGTGGGTAAAATGATTTATAACCTAGATTGTAGTGGTTCATACACCGACTTCACATACCGATTTTCATTAAATTCTCTTCAGCCGTTTTCTCGTGATGCGTGTACATACATACAGACAGACAGACAGATAGACAGACAGACAGACAGAAATTACGGAAGAGTAAAAACTGCATTTCCTTGTTACTAATGGACATGACCGGTACAGAAATACCATTATTTTCAAATTCTGAACAATGTACAGACAAAACTCTTATTTGATATATATAGATATTTCTCTTCCTATCTTCCTTCTCTCGTGTCCGTTTCTTCAGCTCAAGCTTCCTTAGCCTTTCCTCTAAATCCAGGACCTAATACTTAATCTAACTCGAGATTATTCTGAAACAGACTCTCCTTAATGTCACTGAGTTCTGTTTTTAGAAGGATCTTCAAATCCTTGTACTCCTTATTTTGGTCCATTAATATATTCCTAGTTTTATCCACTTTACATACTTGTTTCGTAGCCTCCTTAAGCTTCTTCATATCATCCCAAGACAGTCCAGGGCCCGGGATTAAATCGAAACCACCTATCACCAATAGCACCATCGTCGCAACTGATGTGAACATCATTTGCATAACATTATAGTTATTGTTGACCGTTCGTATGAATTTCACTTTCAACCTCCACTTCAACTTGTCACATTGTATTATAAGTTGTTAACAAAAGTAGGTATCCAGTAAGAAGGAAATTGAATTTTATTATCAATTCATCCTTACTTCGCTCTGGTTTCAGAAGATTTTGTTGTATAAGAGTGAAAGATGAGTGTAATCCGAATTATTCACAAACTACACACGGAAGAAATAAAAATAACGGAAATTATTGCTTGTACGAAATCATCATCATCTGTTTACCCTCCAGGTTCGGCTTTTCCCTCGGACTGAGCGAGGGATCCCACCTCTACCGCCTCAAGGGCAGTGTCCTGGAGCTTCAGACTCTTGGTCGGGGGATACAACTGGGGAGTATGACCAGTACCTCGCCCAGGCGGCCTCACCTGCTATAGTGAACAGGGGCCTAGTAGGGGGATGGGAAGATTGGAAGGGATAGGCAAGGATGAGGGAAGGAAGCGGCCGTGGCCTTAAGATAGGTACCATCCCGGCATTTGCCTGGAGGTGAAGTGGGAAACCACGGAAAACCACTTCGAGGATGGCTGAGGTGGGAATCGAACCTGCCTCTACTCAGTTGACCTCCCGAGGCTGAGTGGACCCCGTTCCAGCCCTCGTACCACTTTTCAAATTTCGTGGCAGAGCCGGGAATCGAACCCGGACCTCCGGGGGTGGCAGCTAATCACGCTAACCACTACACCACAGAGGCGGCGCTTGTACGAAATGGTAGGTAGAATGGTAGCTTGGTGTTCGTTACGAAGAATTAATTGCTAAGTTAGAGACTGATGATTCTTATTGTTTAAATGGGGCTAACATCTAAGGTCATCGGCTCAAGTTACAAACTAACAGCTAGATACATATGCATATATGAACGAACTACAGTTATAAGATCACGTGAGACGAATTAATGAGAGTAAGTAATTTATTAAGTAATTAATTGCCTTAGAGGCCAGATTAAGAATAGGAAGAACTAAAAAATACGAATGTTAGATATATTAACAATTTGAAGGCAAGGAGAGTAGGGCCATAAATTGCCTCTGTATTTTGTGAACAGAAGACTATTGAAGAGCATAGTTCATTCGCCGAGTCTTGATGGCTAAATCGTAGTCGTCGCTTTCCGATCGTCTTCGCAGGAGCGTGGTAGCTACAATGTAATATCTATGGTTCGTTGGCACCTACTGCACGTCGTACTGCTTCTCGCTTGGTACTGAGCAGGGTTTCCACATGGTCAGCCCAACGCGTTGGCAGCCTGCCACGTAATTGCTACGCGTTGGACTTCCACTGGACGACCATTTTCTCCGTGTGAGGGTCGCGAGCGATATGCCCAAAGAATGTTAGGGTCCACTTGTGGAACACGATAGACAACTTTTCGTTGCGGTCTGACTTTCGTGGACGGATGTGTTACCTCTGTGAGCCGTCCACGTAATGCGAAGCATACATCACCAGCACCACGTCTGAAATGTCCCGACGCAGTGTCATTCAGTGCTGCGTTAAGTCCACGTCTCTGATGCATAGTTCATAACAGGGGATACCATGGTGTTGGTAAAACTGATTTTTACCATATTCGTAATTGAAGTGTTTCGCCTTATTTTGATCAGCTGCATCACTGCAATGCACCCTCGTTGTGCGCATCTAGGCTGACAGTTACTGTTATTAGTTATTCAGAAGTATAATAGTATTGTTCTTGGGTTTACGTCCCACGAACTACTCCTTATTACGGTTTTCGGAGACGCCGAGGTGCCGAAATTTAGTCCCGCAGGAATACATTTCCGTGCCAGTAAATCTACCGACATGAAGCTGACGTACTTCAGCTCCTCCAAATACCACCACACTGAGCTAGGATAGAACCTGCCAGGTTGGGATCAGAAGGCCAGCGCCTCAACCGTCTGACTCACTCAGCCCGGCTTATTCAGAAGTAAAATGCACTATTAAGCGTATAGACTAAGAGTAAGTTTATTTGTTTTCAAGCAAATCATTTTTATATTTTCTACTAATAGTCTATTAAAATGTATATTATTATTATTATTATTATTATTATTATTATTATTATTATTATTATTATTATTATTATTAAGTAGAGAAATCGAATGAGGGAAAAGATTATTATTCTATATTAGATAATTGTCTTTCTTCTGTTTGCTATGCCTCCTTACACTCTGCAGTAATAAGTACTTCCTACTGAATATATTGACTAAAGTTACATTATGTCGACCATAGGGTAGCTGATTTGAACGCAATCATGCCTGCCACCAAGGTGATAATGCCAACATTAAGTAACAATACGTGTAGTCTAATTACCCTGACACCATGCAGCTCCATGGGGCATCAATCCAGAACAAAGAGAATGAACTGCTTCGAGGATTGCTAAGGAGGTCATCTGTATACAGATTCACCCTATTCATGTCATGCCATAAACAATAATACAATATGCAACTCTAAGACAGCTGAGATTAAACTTCATTGATCCCAGTAAGGCATTGAGGATTAAACCTCACTGCACCTCATTGAAACACAATTGGAGGCTACTCTGTTATTAAAGCGCAAGCCTAGATCATACATGAAAGCCTAGATCATATATGAAACGAAGCCTTAAGTCCAGCGCATGTACAGTATCAGGAGAAATGTAACGGAGAAGTTTGTATGAATTATTGTTGATACAATCGAATTATAATATAGAAGAATGAAATTGAATCGTAATTGGTAAGACAACAATATATAGTGAGATACCGAATATTACCAATATAAATTCGCTCCCGTATGCTAGGCTGGGCTCAAACGCTGGCAACCAGGAATGAGTTAGCTGGAAAATTTATAATGTCCAATGACGGACCATTTATATTGGTATTATAAATTTACTCATTCGGAACAAATATTTCAGATTCCCTATGAGAATCAACATCCATATCATACCGAATATTGTCATCAAACTACAAAATGTTTCCAGTTACTCGACCGGGTCAGAAATGAAATGAATGAAGCCCCTATCTAGCGGCGAGGATAGAAACAGTGCCGGCTGCCGAAGCCTCTCGTGCTCCTCTGAAGCAATGTTTAATGACTGAAATATGATTTGATATTCGAAAGCGTTTCTGGAATGAAAGATAACAGGGAAATTGGAGTACCCGGAGAACAACATGTCCCAACTCCGCGTTTTCCAGCACAAATACCACATGGAGTGACCGGGATTTGAACCATGGAACCCAGTGGTGAGAGGCCGGCGCGCTGATGCCTGAACCGCGGAACGAAGATGGGAAAACCTGTTACTGTCTACTTCCTCCTTCTCTTCCCGTGAGACACGCCTGATGAGTATGCTAAATAGTACGTATTGTCTCGTCATTCCTGGTGAAAGGTATCAGGCAGAGAAAGCACAGGCGCAGCCGCGAGCTGGCGAGGTTGACAGTGGTGACCATTCAGAATATCTTTCCTGGTCACTGTGCTTTATTAATATCTATTACAAAAAAATTAAAATATAAGTACAAACATACATAGACAAACAAAGAACACTATCAAATACAATACAAGAAAGACTACAAGCGAACAGCTAAAGGAGCTGTTCGCGGAGGGTTCCTGCGTGGTGGTTGCCGATGTCGTTGCTGTTGTCGTCTGGATCGAACAGGAGGTGGTAATGGCGGTGGTAGGCCTGTTAGCCACCTGGTCACCGGAGCCGGAGCTGCATCCAGGGCGGACGGGTTGGTCCCGGAAGTGGTCACGGCTACCTCCTGATGATCGTGTTGTGCCACTTCGCAGCGCCTCCCCAAGTTCCGCGTCCTCGTCCGCGGGCCCTTCCGCGGGTGACTGGGGCTGGGCGTTGCACTGGCTGAAAGGAAAACTCCTCTGGGGTCCATGCGAGTGTCTCCGATGTGGCCGCGTCCAGCTCGATGGCAGCCTGCCACCCTTTGTTGATTGCTACATACAGGAGGTTCGCCCGGGTGGCGAAATAGCTGCGCTGGGCGTCGTCGAGGTGTTCCCATGCACTGAGACCCCAGAGGATGGTCTCTATATCGTGCTTGTCCCTGCCGGCTGTGGTCACCAGTAACTGTTGCTGTAGTGTGGTGGCCAATTGTAGAACTCGCTGTTGGTCGGGGTTGACCCATCCGGACGTGTAGTCGGCGGTTGCGCCATACCGAGAGTTGCGTCTGCGGTGTCTCTGTCCCTGAGTTCGATTCACGACCGGGTTGGGGATTTTAGTCCCACAGGGTTAATTTCTCTAGCACGGAGACTGGCTTAATTTTTCGTCTTAATACACTTTTCTTCATATATATATATAACATGCCAAACTCTAAACCACAACACAGACACGCAATAACGATACATCCCTCCCTATACGATTAGCGCCAGGAGGACCATCCCACCGTAAAACTGGACCAACTCCACGTAAGTTCCAAATCCAGTAGAGAAAAGAGCCAGGAAGGTGAAGACCATAGATAACATATTAATAGTGTGTAGTTTAGTTGGTTCCTGTTGAGCTTGGTTAATAATATTGATGGAATATCGCTACAAAAATTTCACTTTCAGCGGCAGTGAGTTTCTAGGGCAATTACATTCTTTTACATAAAATTTAATTCCATGTAAGATATGATAAATAAAATCTATGCGATTATTCCTCACACTGGGACTATTGGTTTTAATGAGGTCATGCGGTTTTCTTTCCCTTTCTACATGATCTGGTACGTTTTATGAGTTCTCAGAAGTAGAGCAGTCCGCCTCTGTGGTGTAGTGGTTAGTGGGATTACCTGCCACCCCCATGACCCGGGTTCGATTCCCGGCTCTGCCACGAAATTTAGAAGTGGTACGAGGGCTGAAACGGGGTTCACTCTTCCTCCGGAGGTCAACTGAGTAGAGAGGGATTCGATTCTTTCCGCTTCTCCATGCTAATGCCGGGATGGTACCTAACGTAAGACCACGGCCACTTCCTTCCCTCTTCCTTGCCTATCCCTTCAAATCTTCCCATCCCCCACAAGGCCCCTTTTCAACATAGCAGGTGAGGCCACCTGGGGCGAGGTACTGGTGGTTAGAAATAACACAATGTTTAAACAAAATATGGATGTTCTGTTAAAGAGGTGCAATAAAACAGAGCTTATTGGTAAAGTGTATAACACGGCGTAAACTAAAATTATAACGACTTATCTTACTTTTTTCGAACAACGAAGATTATCTGATTCCTTTTCCAGTATTTAACTCCGTTGCCAGCATATAATACTTGGCAACGCTGACGGAATCGACTCGGATATTTTCGTAAATCAATATCGGTTATTCGAAGTGAAAAGCCTTAAGAAAAGGTGAAGATAACATCGGAAACCGATCCACTTGAACCGAAAAGTTCATAAACTTCATACTTCAGTGATCCATACGGGCGAGAATCGTTCTTGTTGTACTACCTCTACTGCTGTCACCACTAATACCGTAATAATAATAATAATAATAATAATAATAATAATAATAATAATAATAATAATAATAATAATAATAATAATGCCATTGGTCCTTAAGACCCCAAATGACACTTACGATTTCGAAGAGGCCGAGGTATAGGAGTTCTGTCCCTCAGGAATTCCTTGAGGAGTCAGTAAATCTACCGACAAGATTCTGGCCCATTTCAGCACCATCAAACATGACAAGACCTATTCAAGATGTAACTCGTCAACTTCAGTTAAGGTCAGCATTCTCCCATCTGAGCTACTCAACTTTGCTTTTGAAAAATTCTGCACTGGGCGAGTTGGCTGTGCGGTTATGGTCACGCACCTTCTGGCCTGCATCCGGGAGATGGTGGGTTCGAACCCCACTGTCGGCAGCCCTGAAGATGGTTTTCCGTGGTTTCCCATGTTCACACCGGGTAAATGCTGGGGCTGTACCTTAATGAAGGCCACGACCGCTTCCTTCCAACCCGTAGGGCTTTCCTATCCCCTCGTCGACGTAAGACCTATCTGTGTCGGTGCGATGTAAACCAAATTGTAAGAAAAGAAGAAATAGTCTCCCTTTCAAAGATATAGTTTGTTTGGGATCAAGGAATGTAGATTGTTTGGGATCATCAGACTGTCCACCTCCGTAGCGTAGCGGTTAGCATTATTAGCTGCCGTCCTCGGAGGCCCCGGTTGGATTCCCGGTACTGCCGGAGATCTAAGAATGGCAGGAGTGCTGGTATGTGGTTAAAACATACATTCAGCTCTCCTCCATTCGCGGTGTGCCTGAAAAGAACTGCTCCACGTAGGCATGAGAACATGAGTTTACTTTCCTGTATATACTGTATATGCATATATATATGTCTTGCTCTCTTTACAGATTGCTTATTGTATTAATTAAACGAGGTATTGCCTGTATCTGCGGAAAAGAAAGCTAATCTCCTAGACATGTCGATACATTCGTGAATAATATCGAGGTTTTTACGAGAACCTAAAGACAAAGTGAAGTGACAAAATATAATGTTTATTCATCATTGCAAAACATTCTCTTCTTTGTCATTGTTGACACTGTCTTCCTCCTCTTCTGAAGATAACATTTCACTCTCATCTTCGTTGTCTTCGTGAAAAAGTCTCTTTCTGGCAGCACATTGGTCTCTCAGTAATGCTTCATTCTGTTTTCAACAATATCGAGCAAGTTCTTTATCCTTTTCACTTCTTCTGGATCCATTTCAGGGTAGTATAAGAGAGCAAATTTCACTGAAAGTTTAAAGTGCACAACCCAGCCGACCGTCACAACGGAGCACGTATGCGGTGGAATGTAACTAAAATATCCCCAGAGCCGGCAGACAGCGAACTGCATTCACTTCATTCACTTCAAATTTCGTTCGGCAGATCGTTGATAAACGCCGCAAATAGGAGTGGCCAAATAACACCACCTTGTACTATCTCTAACGTTGTAGAAACTCGTCGGAGTATTTACTTACTTCCCACATTTACCCTCTGCGTGCAGTCTGTCAAAAAGTCCGGGATCCACAGAACCACCCTTTTATCATTGTTCGTTTCCACCAGTTTTCGGGTCAGAATATCATGTGGTACTACATCAAATGCTTTAGAAAAAGCTATTACATAGTACAGCAGGTAATTCCTTGGAAAGAGAATATTACAATAAATACTACTATTTTTACATTCTGAATCCATCATCATCATCATATACAAATTCACACACAACTTAAATATTTCCACTGCTTAACACTACGGCTTAAAATACTATAGACTGAACTTACATCTAGCTTAACGTTACAACACCGCCATACACAAATTAAAAATGTTACACAATGACTTACATCAACAACAACAACAACAACAAGAGTACAACAAGCAATTCCATCCAAATACTGCTTAATTGTTATGGTAGCGTGTTGAATGGTAATTGTTCGCATTTACGCGAATACTATCGCCGTAGAGATGAAAATGTCGCCGGGCTGAGTGGCTCATACGGTGGAGTCGCTGGTCTTCTGACCCCAACTTGACAGGTTCCATCCTGATTCAGTCCGGTGTTGTATGAAAATGCTCAAATACGTGAGCCTCATGTCAGTAGATTTGCTGGCACGTAAAAGATCTTCTGCGGGACGAATTCCGGCACCTCAGCGTCTCCAAGAACCTTTAAAATGTAGTTAGTGGGACGTAACTGAAATGTCACAGTACCTTCTTTTCGTGATGTTCTTTATTGGTGGTTTCATTTTATACTTAAGTTTTACCTAAAGTTGAAATCTTGTAAATGACTATTATCACTCAACAGGGGATGGTATAAGGAAGGGAATCCGACCGTAAAAAGGGCTAAATATACAACAAAATAACTAACAATGGTAGAAGTAAGAAGAGCAAAAAATGCTAACATTGGCAAGGAAAGCCTGTTTTTCAGAAAATAAGTTTGTTCACTCCAAACCGAGATATGAATATTAGAAATTTATTTTCGAAGATTTGTGTGGAAATGTGTGAAAATGAAACGCAGACAATGACAAGCGCAGAAAAAAAGAGCATAGGAGCTCTCATAATACGAAGTTACAAAAGAGCGCTAAAGGTGGGATGCGTAGAACGAATCAAAAAAATCATGAAGAGATATGGAACAGAGTCAAAAGTAGGATAATGATTTGTGAAATTTGATCAGAAGAAGAGAGAGGCCTACATTGATATGACACTTACTGGAATCCCAGACCTTGTTCACTTAGTTACTTAGGAAAGAGCGGTTGGTAAGAATGACAAAGGTAGACCAAGGTATGATTAAACAGTCCAGAGTAAACAGCATTTTCTTAGAAATGAAAATATATTCCAGGAAAGTGTAACATTGAGTGCTGCGTAAAATAGGCCCTAAGTACTGAACAAATGAGCAAATAACAATGATGCTGAATTTTTGCCGCGAAAGTGGTTCACTAATGTCCTGTGAAAGGTATGTACATTTAAATGCTTATTGACTGTGCCATAAGTAGATCCTATAACCTTGGGTACGCTAGGGGAGCATCAAAACAGCCGCACAATCGACCCGAGATCGAGGATCCGACCGATGAACTACGCAAACTGCCTGCTTGGAAGGTACGTTTGTAAACAAGTTACCGAACCTGTGATAGAATAGTATCGTACATGGAACGTCTTATAAGTCAACGTCTGTGAATAAAATTTCACAATTCTATTCGAAGTGAATTCGAGCTCACAGCTGTAGGTGAACCACAAATCATTTAGGATTTACTTATTCTAGTTTGCTACAGACATCCAGCATCACTTCTCGTCCTACTACGATACAACTACCGTTTCAATGACAGAACTTCGTACATATGTGATGATGATGATGATGATGAAGTAACGTCTGAGTCCAATATAACATTAAACACAACCTACTTCATCAATCTCTACGAGTGGTCGTTAAATGGTCTGTGCACACAAAAATGCTCATGAAGTGTCAACATCACCTACATCATCACGTGTAAAGTTGTTCATACACGGCAAGTCTGTATAGTAACAGCTAGCTTCGTTAGCTTACACCTGGAATAATTCACGGACATTAAGCTGAAGCACGTAACTTTCTGGTGAGAAATTACTAACTCAACATCGTTAGATGCATGAGGCTATCGATGTTCTACTAACGGAATTTCAATGAAGAGGTGATCATGCAGAGAATATAAATTAAGGAAAGCTATTATTCTAGGACAGGGAAGTAGAATTATCAGAAGATGAAAAGTAAATATGTCCAAATAATATTCTTTGTTGTCGTATGTTAGACAGTAGGTTGTTAATGAAATTGAATCGCTTAAAGATAAGGAAAGTAATTTCGATACTAAATTTTTGTAATCATCAACATCAAATATCCGATAATGAAGAAAGCGCTTAGTTTCGTCCCGATGTGGTGATGGTTACTTTTTTTCGGTGCATCCACCATGAAGGTGGGCTGCGTGTGCCATTTAACTAAATACTAACCTTTCTACTATTCTTACATATCCGAAAGTACTTTGCATCGATCCCGTGCCTCCGAGGATGGCAGCTAACATCTCTAACCGTTACGCTACGGAAACAGACAACATTTTGATGTTCTCTGCATTTCCAACAATTTCACTACTCGACGGAGATAATATTCTTTACAGTCATTCAAATTACACCTCGTGGTATAAAATCTTCCACTATCCAACTCTTTGGCTGAATGGTCAGCTTTTTTGTTTCCGGTTCAGAGGGTCGAGGGTTCGAATTTCGGCTTGGTCGGGGGTTATAATTTGGAAGGGAGGGGAGTGGGACTGAAGCGGTTGTGGCCTTAATTAAGGTACAGTCCCAGGATTTACCTGTTGTGAAAATGGGAAACCACTGAAGGGGCGTACTAGGGAAATGGAGAGTGAGGTAGTTTCTCGCTTTGCTGTCCGCACTAAGCCAGAAGTTGCTATTACATATCAGTCAGCCCAGCGCACTAAATTGAACGCCCCAAGTGACCCTATGAGCAATATTTTCACATCATCCATGAAAGGGACTGGTTGCATATGGAATGACATTACTAGCATCACTCATACCTCGGTCACTTTCATGTTGTCAAAATCAAAGATGACACTGAGACAGGTTTATGAAAGTAACAATTCGAACATTTGCACTTCAAATCTTGACACTGACTGCGATTATTCTGGACGTGAACATTTCAGACGTGGCATTTCAGAGTCGGAAGAAAACTAAATGTGAAGGCCTACAATATTGAAAGCGCATAACATTGATCAACAATAACATTACATTGACCATTGTTTGCGGTAATTTTCTTTGTCGCTTATGTGTCCGCTCAACTCCGAATGATGGGATTACTACTGCGTACCGAGTATAACAGCCTGACTGATTATTGGCGTGAAATATCTTGGGAGTTATAAAACTTTCTTCTTTAGCATGCCATTCCTGATACTGCCGGTACCCATCATAGTATTCCAGCTATTCCATTCCTACTCCGACGCGCTGGTTTGAATGAGCAGTGTGCTTATTTAAGGCAGAGGCTCACTTAGGAGTAGTAGGACCTGGTCGAGGATTACAATTTAGGCATATTCCAAATTATAGCACTACAATTCACTAAGTAACTCAAAATTCAAACCTGAAAAGAGCCATTTCTTAAGAAAAGCTTCTTCCTCTTCACTTTTATTAAATTCTACATTCATTTAATTCCAAAACTAGCAGTGAAGCGGAGATTTCTCCTATGGCTTGGAGGAAAAATTTACCTCCAAGTCAGATAGATTTTTCCGCCGCCTGTGTAGTGAACTGATATTTTCCGGCTCATCGGATACTCCTAGGAGACAGATTAGTAAAAGGCATAGTTTTTGCGCTGGGAGTCTCCACTATTCGACACACTCACCCGGTCGAAATAAGACGAAGTGTGTTCACGGATCGCGGCTGTCTGCGGCTTGGTCATTCCAGCTCTGGAACTTTGGACTGTTAGATTGGCAGCGTAGTACTGTTCGTTAAAAGTGAGAAAATGTGTGATTTTTCATTTGATCGAGTATTTCATATGAAGGCATTTCTTTCAATCGCGCCATTCCTACTGACGTCATTGTAATGACCTATGTTCATTTCAGTTGGGAAAACTACTAAGACAGTATTTCTGAGGATGTAAAGAGGCACGTTGAAGGTGAGTGTCGGCCATTATAATGAAAATTCCCCAACCTGATCGTGACTGATGGTGGGCAAGGGGGCCTACCATTACAATGAAAATTCCCTAACCGTGTCTTCATATGAGAAGAGACGTTTGGTGACTTCCCCGTCGCGTTTCTAGGGTAACGTTAAGTGCTATGCAATTTAATACAATCTTGCTCACAACGTGTACACTACTTAACCTAGAATTCTGTATACAATATAGAATTCCGTAGCGAAGCACGGGTACATCAGCTAGTACTGAAATATATTCGAAATGCCATCAGCCTTTACATAAGATGGACTAGATAAATTAATGAAGCGGTAGTTTAACAGGCCAAGGAACCTTAACTTTAAGGTAAACGAAGCCCTTGTATGTTTTTTCTAAAGTAGAAAATATTTTACATTAGATGCATATCTCTAAATGGATTGAACATTTATGCCGAAGTATAAAAAATGGCTATAATTCTTGTTTGTTTTTTTCTTAATTTATATCAGTGTGGCTGTTGATTAAAATGTGGATTTGAACATAATTTATCATACAGTTTGAAATTGTTATGTTGTGAAGCATCATGCTGGTATTATACGTCTTTGTAACGTGAACAGTGTTATCAAAATCAAAGATCGATATATTTGTTGCTCATCGGATATAATATGTTAAACTTGAGTCTTTGTGCAACTCATCCTTGAGTCATAAAATCAGAGAACATTTACTCGTATCAGTCATTAATAATATCTGTCGACGAAGAAGTGTTATAGTAATATTCTGATCTAAGTTAAATGATAGCTGTTCAATCTTCAAGTTTTCATGGCGCAATGGTCACAATATCGACCATTCTAAATATTGAAGTTAAAATTATTTACCTGGAGCTAACAAGGAAAGTCACTCCAGGAAAAGGATTCAAATCAGAATCACTAAGGAAATTGTAACATGAGGGTGGATAGCAGGTAAATGAAGACACGACTGCTAGCGTTTCCTCTGAGATTTATTCACACTAATAACCACTTACACACAGGCACATTATTAACTAGTTTGCGCTCCCGCTCTGTTCTCACTGTTCAATCACACTAGTATTTCACTCTGACACCTACACACCACACACACACATACTTATAAGTTCCACTCGAACCCTAGGTCAGCTCACGAAATAATTAACTTGACTGCTCTAGCGGCCTCACAATCCTCAGTTCACATGCAGCACTCAAGTGCTCCGAAGCACTCACTACCCAGTGGTATCACTCACAGAAATGCACTGCTCGCTCTCAACCGCTGATTGAACCCACACTGTACAATGTTCTGTTCATTCGGCCTGCCTTATACTATAAGGGCAGCCAGCTCTTCCGTATGCTTCGCTAGAGTGCAAAGCCCTGGATATCACAGGAATCAGAAATGTCTCATTTCCTGCCAGGGCTGGGATCACGTAGAGACGTCAGAGTGGTGGCAAAGGACTCTGACCAATGCGCGTGTGACTCGATTCAGAGTGGTTGCCCGCAGTAGTATAATTGGACAGTCCGGCCGCCACCGCCACCGCGGGCTCCCAGAGGCCACCTCCACCGCCACCACAGCCAGAGGCCTCCAAGAGGCCACCTCCACCGCCACCACAGCCAGAGGCCTCCCAGATGCCTCCTCCACCAACACCACAGCCAGAGGCCTCCCAGAGGTCTCCTCCACCACTCGCGGGAAATTTGAATTTGTAAACAAAGCCACGTGCTTTTTGACAGCTATCATCGACAACAACGCATCGCTAACCTCAGTACTGCCATCTTGACGGGCCTAAACCTCAGTAGTGCCAACTTAACCTATCTAGCTCGAGGTAAACAAAGCCACGTGTTTTTTGACAGCCACGGGCTTTTTGACAGAAAACAACGAATCGCTAACCTCAGTACTGTCATCTTGACAGGCCTAAACCTCAGTACTACCAACTTAACCTAACTAGCGTGAGATAAACAAATCCACGTGCTTTTTTGACAGCTGTCATCCGCCATCTTTAAACTACAGAGAACCGTGCTGCCCTCTTTATCGCAGTAGCTGCAAATTCAACACCTGTCATCGGCAGTGCTGCCATCTTGGCGGACCTAAACCTTAGTGCTACCAAATTAAACTCACTAGCGTGAGACAAACAAGTCCACGTGCTTTTTTGACAGCTGTCATCCGCCATCTTTAAACCACAGAGCACTGTGCTGCCCTCTTTATCGCAGTAGCTGCAAATTCGTCACCTGTCGTCCGCAGTGCTGCCATCTTAACGGGCCTAAACCTTAGTGTTACCAACTTACCCTCACTAGCGCGAGATTAGAGTCGGTAAACAAATCCACGTGCTTTTGTGACAGCTGTCATCCGCCATCTTTAATCTATAGAGCACAGTGGTGATCTCTTTAGCTACTTATCTTTGAAATGTGGCGGCGGATAATTTGAAAAATGCTTTTTGACAGCAGCCAACTTTAATCTAGAGAGCACCGTGCTGCCCTCTTTAGCTAGATACCTTTGAAATGTGGTGGCAGGCAATTCCACATGACAGCAGCCATCTTTAATCAAGAGAGCACCGTGCTGCCCTCTATGTGGTGGCGGCAATTTGAAAAATTCTACATGCTCTTGTTTGGAAACAAACTCACGCGCTTTTTTGACAGCCGTCATCCGCCATCTTTAATCAACAGACCACAGTGCTGCCCTCTTTAGCTAGATACCTTTGAAATGTGGTGGCGGCAAATTCCACGTCCTCTTGTTTCGAAACAAAGCTATGTGCTTTTTTGACAGCTGACATCCGCCATCTTTAATCTATAGAGCAGAGTGCTGCCCTCTTTAGCTACTTACCTTTGAAATGTGGTACGTCACAGCTGTCATCCGCAGTGCTGCCATCTTAACGGGCCTAAACCTTAGTGCTACCAACTTAACCTTACTAGCGCGAGATTTGAATCGGCAAACAAATCCACGTGCTTTTTTGACAGCTGTCATCCACCATCTTAAATCCATAGAGCACAGTGGTGCCCTCCTTAGCTACTTACCTTTGAAATGTGGTGGCGGATAATTTGAAAAATGCTTTTTGATAGCAGCCATCTTTAATCCAGAGAGCACCGTGCTGCCCTCTTTAGCTAGATACCTGTGGTGGCAGGCAATTCCACGTGACAGCAGCCATCTTTAATCAAGAGGGCACCGTGCTGCCGTCTTTGTGGCGGTGGCTAATTCCACGTGCTTTACAAACTCACGTGCTTTTTTCTGACAGCTGCCATTCGCCATCTTGCATCACAAACCTCAGTGCTGCGCTCTTTAGCTAGTTACCTTTGAAATGTGGTGACGGCAATTTGAAAAATTCTATGTGCTCTTGTTTGGAAACAAAGCCACGTGCTTTTTGACAGCTGTCATCCACCATCTTTAATCAATAGAGCACTGTGCTGCTATCATGCGGGCAATTTCGTCAGCTGTCATCCGCAATCTTTAATCTACAGAGCACCGTGCTGTCCTCTATGTAGTAGCGGGCAATTTGAAAAGTTCTGTTAGCTGTCATCCGCCATCTTTAATCAAGAGAGCACCGTGCTGCCATCTTTAGCTAGATACCTTTGAAATTTGGTGGCGGCAATTTGAAAAATTCTATGTGCTCTTGTTTAGTAAACAAAGCCACGTGCTTTTTTTGACAGCTGTCATCCACCATCTTTAATCAATAGAGCACTGTGCTGCTATCATGCGGGCAATTTCGTCAGCTGTCATCCGCCATCTTTAATCTACAGAGCACCGTGCTGCTCTCCGTAGTAGCGGGCAATTTGAAAAGTTCTGTTAGCTGTCATCCGCCATCTTTAGTTCAAGAGAGCACCGTGCTGCCATCTTTAGCTAGATACCTTTGAAATGTGGTGGCGGCAAATTGAAAAATTCCACGTGCTCTTGTTTAGTAAACAAACTCACGCGCTTTTTGTCAGCTGTCATCCATCATCTTTAATCTATAGAGCTCAGTGCTACACTCTTTAGGTACATACCTTTGAAATATGGTGGCGGATAATTTAAAGAGAAAAATTCTACACCAGCCATCTCTCGACGCTAATTGCACAAGATGGTGGCTATACATGACTCCTTAAAGGTGCTTATGCAAGATGGCTGCTATACATAGGTTCTTATGAGATGCCCTTGGGATGCTTGCGCAAGATGACGGTTATACAAGGCTCCTTATGAGACACCCTAGAGATGCTCGCGCAAGATGGCAGTTGCTCTTATGAGGCGGCTTAAGGGTCCTTGCACAAGATGGCTAGAGATGCCCTAAGGATGCTTGCGCAAGATGGCGGACGCAAGATGGCGGCTATACACGACTCCTTATGAGACACCTTAAGGGTGCTTGCGCAAGATGGCTGCTGCTCTTATGAAGAAAGCTAGCTTAGAGGCTAACGTATCGTGCTAGTTCGATTCATTAAATTTGGGGCTTAAATGCATAATGTTAAATATCTCGAAAACGGTGCATCGTAGAGCAAAACGGACAAAAGTTTTCTACCCAATACCTCGGTTCGCAGTATGGGGAACATGATATCATAAGAAAAACATAGTCTAATGAAGAGATCAACGGTTCGGTTCTAACTTAGGCCCTTTGGCATTAGCTCTGTTTCAGCTCGTAATGAAGCAAGTCTTCGTAACATGATCAGGTCTAGCTATGGTAGAGAGTATAACGTACCGTGCAGGTTCGATTCATTACATTTGGGGCTTAAATGCAAAATGTTAAATATCTCGAAAACGGACAAAATTTTTCTACCTGATACCTAGGTTTGCAGTATCAGGAACATGATAGCATAAGAAAAACATAGTCTAATGGTGAGATCGACGGTTCGATTCCTACTTAGACCCTTTGGCATTGGCAGCTATCTATTTCTACAAGATGGCGGCTATACATAGCTTCTTATGAGACAGCTTAAGAGCGCTTGCACAAGATGACTGCTGCTCTTATGAGACGCACTAGGGGTGCTTGCGGGAGGTAGCAGCGACAAGGCGATGACTATACACAGCTGCTTATGATACGGCCTAGAGGTGCTTACACAAGATGGTAGCTGCTCTGATGAAGAAAGCTAGCTTTGCATCGTGCAGGTATTTTTACAGCACTAAACCTCATACCTTTGAAATGTGGTATCGGGTAATTTGAAAAATTCGACGTGCTTTTTCATAAGCTGTTAAGGCCTCCTCTTATGTCAAGGCATAGCTCTATCGAACAAGTTTAAACCTGCATCGGAATAGCTAGAGTAAGCACGTGCTGCAGTGATGACGTCATTAAGCATGTTTAGACTTGCAAATCACAGAAGAAACGTAACAAGGCTGGAATCGAAAACTGCACTCTATGCCGTTAACTTTATCATGTGATCGGAACATTGATTGAAGTGTTTAGAACACTAAATAAGTAGAACCGAACACTGTACTCGATACAATATGTGTTTAGAACATGTCAAGGGATACCTTTGATCTAAGAAGATTACTTTACCGCACATTCCTTGTAGGGCTAATAGGCTAAGGGGCTAATGGGCAAAAGGGCTAATGGGCAAAAGGGCTAAAGGTCTAAAGGGCTAAAGGGCTAAAGGGCTAAAGGGCTAAAGGAGCAACAACCTCATCGATCGCTATCAGCAAGAACGCTTGTACTTTGTTAAGTGTAGAAAATTAATCTTTATTTGTAAATGGTTTCATGTTCAGAACAAGGAATGGAACCTAGTGGTTACGTCTTACCTAATAAAATCCCCGAGGTACGATGAGTTACGTTTTTCGAACTAGTGTTTGGAACACTGAACTTTTCAAGATGATAGCAGAGAGTTTAGCAATGTTCTGTTGTTGGATTATAAATTCCGCGCTACAACATGCATAAGGTGGCGGCCTTGAGGTTTACTGCCGTAAAGATGACAAGAGTGAGGTTAACAATGTTCCGTTGTTGGATTTTAAATTCCGCGCTATAACATGCATAAGGTGGCAGCCTTGAGGTTTACCGCCGAAAAGTTGGCAGCAGTGAGGTTAGCGACGCTCTATTGTCCTTCAAAGTGAGGTTAGGGTTCGTCAAGAAGACAGCTGTCAAGTAAGCACGTGGCTATGTTTACCAAACAAGAGCACGTGGCCGTGACGTCACGGTCACGTAATCAATCCTTAGCTCGACGTCGTTAAGAGCAGCATTAGGATTAGCTATGTTTAAAAGTCTTGGGAACAGAGCAGCAGTACGAATTGCCATGTTTAAAAGCGTGTACACATCACCTATCGATTTTACATGCATCGACCATCGAACTAAACTTCATCCGCTAGATCGTGCTGCTATCTTAGCATAACCTATACCCATAAAATTAAAGTACAATGAATAGCCATGTTTCAAAGCATGTACACATTACCTATCGATTTTGCATGCATCGACTCTCGTACTAAACTTCTTCCGCTAGATTGTGCTGCTACCTTAGCATAACCTATACGCGTGACCTTAAAGTACAATGAATAGCCATGTTTCAAAGCGTGTACACATTACCTATCGACTTTGCATGCAACAAATATCGTACTGAACTTCTTCCGCTAGGTTGTGCTGCTATCTTAGCATAACTTATACACATGAACTTAAAGTACAAAGAATAGCCATGTTTCAAAGCGTATACACATTACTTATTTATTTTGCATTCATGGAATCTCGCACTGAACTTCTTCCGCTAGATTGTGCTGCTATCTTAGCATAACCTATGGCCATGAACTTAAAGTACAATGAATAGTCATGTTTCAAAGCGTGTACACATCAACTATCGAATTTGCATGTATCGACTCTCGTACTAAACTTCTGCAGGTAGATTGTGCTGCTATCTTAGCATAACTAAGACGCTTGAACTTAAAGTACAAAGAATAGCGGGCCGATGACCTTCGATGTTAGGCCCCTTAAAACTACAAGCAAGCAAAGAATAGCTATGTCTCAAAGCGTGTACACATTACCTATCGATTTTGCAAGCATCGACTCTCGTACTAAACTTCTTCCGCTAGATTGTGCTGCTATCTTAGCATAACCTATACGCATGACCTTAAAGTACAAAGAATAGCCATGTTTCAAAGCGTGTACACATTACCTATCGACTTTGCATGCAACAAATATCGTACTAAACTTCTTCCGCTAGGTTGTGCTGCTATCTTAGCATAACTTATACACATGAACTTAAAGTACAAAGAATAGCCATGTTTCAAAGCGTGTACACATTACTTATTGATTTTGCATTCATCGAATCTCGTACTGAACTTCTTCCGCTAGATTGTGCTGGTATCTTAGCATAAATAATACACATGAACTTAAAAGTACAAAGAATAGCCATGTTTCAAAGCGTGTACACATTACCTATCGATTTTGCATGCATTGACTCTCGTACTAAACTCCTTCCGCTAGATTGTGCTGCTATCTTAGCATAACCTATACGCATGACCTTAAAGTAAAAAGAATAGCCATGTTTCAAAGTGTGTACACATCACCTATCGATTTTGCATGCAACAAATATCGTACTAAACTTCTTCCGCTAGATTGTGCTGCTATCTTTGCATAACTTATACACATGAACTTAAAGTACGAAGAATAGCCATGTTTCAAAGCGTGTACACATTACTTATTGATTTTGCATGCATCAAATATCGTACTAAATTTCTTCCCTAGATTGTGCTACTATCTTAGCATAACCTATACCCATGAACTTAAAGTACAATGAATAGTCATGTTTCAAAGCGTGTACGCATCAACTATCGATTTTGCATGTATCGACTCTCGTACAAAACTTCTTCAGGTAGATTGTGCTGCTATCTTAGCATGACTAAGACGCATGAACTTAAAGTACAAAGAATAGCTATGTTTCAAAGCGTGTACACATCAACTATCGATTTTGCATTCATCGA
The DNA here is from genome assembly GCF_040414725.1 of Anabrus simplex. Classification (NCBI taxonomy): domain Eukaryota; kingdom Metazoa; phylum Arthropoda; class Insecta; order Orthoptera; family Tettigoniidae; genus Anabrus; species Anabrus simplex. The sequence continues at coordinate 579,169,846 of NC_090266.1, read as the reverse complement.
CTCTCGTACTAAACGTCTTACGCTAGACTGTGCTGCTATCTTAGCCTAAGCTATACGCATGAACTTAAAGTACGAAGAATAACCATGTTTTAAAACATGTACACGTCACCTATCGATTTTGCATGCATCAATTATCGTACTAAACTTCTTGCGCTAGATTGTGCTGCTATCTTAGCATAACCTGCACGCATGAACTTAGAGTACAAAGAATAGCCTTGTTTCAAAGCGTGTACACATTACCTAATGATTTTGCATGAAACGACTATCATACTGAACTTTTTCCACTAGATTGTGTTAAAATCGTGTAAGTGTGCTGCTATCTTAGCATAACCTATCGATTTTACATGCATCGACTATCGTACTAGATATCTTCCGCTAGAGCATGTAGCAATCGCTTTTGTGTATCCCTAACCCATGTGCACGAATTTAAGCACAAAGAAGAGCTATGTTCCAAAGCGTGTACACATCACCTATCGATAATGTATGTATCGAATATCGTACTAAACTTCTCCTGCCAGAGCGTACGACTATCGCTTGTGTGTGCACGAACTTAAAGCATAAAGTATAGCAATGTATAAAACTCTTGTAAACAAAGCAGCAGCATTAAGTATAGTCATGTTTAAATGCGTGCACACATCATGTATCCATGATGCACGCAGTACTAAACTTATTCCATTAGAATGTACAAAGTTCGCATGTATTTGTGCTGCTATCTTAGCATAGCTTATGTGCATGAACTTAAAGCATAAAGAATAGTTATGTGTAAAACATCTTGTGAACATAGCAGAATGCTTACTACGTAGGTGTAGACATTGAACATTGCATGCTGAGGCAGCATACTACGTGACCGTGACGTCACGACCACGTGCTCTTGTTTGGTAAACATAGCCACGTGCTTACTTGACAGCTGTCTTCTTGACGAACCCTAACATCACTTTGAAGGACAATAGAGCGTCGCTAACCTCACTGCTGCCATCTTTACGGCGGTAAACCTCAAGGCTGCCACCTTATGCATGTTATAGCGCGGAATTTAAAATCCAACAACGGAACATTGTTAACCTCACTCTTGTCATCTTTACGGCAGTAAACCTCAAGGCTGCCACCTTATGCATGTTGTAGCGCGGAATTTATAATCCAACAACAGAACATTGCTAAACTCTCTGCTATCATCTTGAAAAGTTCAGTGTTCCAAACACTAGTTCGAAAAACGTAACTCATCGCACCTCGGGGATTTTATTAGGTAAGACGTAACACCTAGGTTCCATTCCTTGTTCTGAACATGAAACCATTTACAAATAAAGATTAATTTTCTACACTTAACAAAGTACAAGCGTTCATGCTGATAGCGATCGATGAGGTTGTTGCTCCTTTAGCCCTTTAGCCCTTTAGCCCTTTAGCCCTTTAGCCCTTTAGCCCATTAGCCCTGTAGCCCTTTAGCCCTTTTGCCCATTAGCCCTTTTGCCCATTAGCCCCTTAGCCTATTAGCCCTACAAGGAATGTGCGGTAAACTAATCCTCTTAGATCAAAGGTATCCCCTGACATGTTCTAAACACATGTTGTATCGAGTACAGTGTTCGGTTCTACTTATTTAGTGTTCTAAACACTTCAATCAATGTTCCGATCACATGATAAAGTTAACGGCATAGAGTGCAGTTTTCGATTCCAGCCTTGTTACGTTTCTTCTGTGATTTGCAAGTCTAAACATGCTTAATGACGTCATCACTGCAGCACGTGCTTACTCTAGCTATTCCGATGCAGGTTTAAACTTGTTCGATAGAGCTATGCCTTGACATAAGAGGAGGCCTTAACAGCTTATGAAAAAGCACGTCGAATTTTTCAAATTACACGATACCACATTTCAAAGGTATGAGGTTTAGTGCTGTAAAAATACCTGCACGATGCAAAGCTAGCTTTCTTCATCAGAGCAGCCACCATCTTGTGTAAGCACCTCTAGGCCGTATCATAAGCAGCTGTGCATAGTCATCGTCTTGTCGCTGCTACCTCCCGCAAGCACCCCTAGGGCTTCTCATAAGAGCAGCAGTCATCTTGTGCAAGCGCTCTTAAGCTGTCTCATAAGAAGCTATGTATAGCCGCCATCTTGTAGAAATAGATAGCTGCCAATGTCAAAGGGCCTAAGAAGGAATCGAACCGTCGAACTCACCACTAGACTATGTTTTTTCTTATGCTATCATGTTCCTGATACTGCAAACCTAGGTATCAGGTAGAAAAATTTTGTCCGTTTTCGAGATATTTAACATTTTGCATTTAAGCCCCAAATGTAATGAATCGAACCTGCACGGTACGTTATACTCTCTACCATAGCTAGACCTGATCATGTTACGAAGACTTGCTTCATTACGAGCTGAAACAGAGCTAATGCCAAAGGGCCTAAGTTAGAACCGAACCGTTGATCTCATCATTAGACTATGTTTTTCTTATGATATCATGTTCCCCATACTGCGAACCGAGGTATTGGGTAGAAAAATTTTGTCCGTTTTGCTCTACGATGCACCGTTTTCGAGATATTTAACATTATGCATTTAAGCCCCAAATTTAATGAATCGAACTAGAACGATACGTTAGCCTCTAAGCTAGCTTTCTTCATAAGAGCAGCAGCCATCTTGCGCAAGCACCCTTAAGGCGTCTCATAAGGAGTCGTGTATAGCCGCCATCTTGCGTCCGCCATCTTGCGCAAGCATCCTTAGGGCATCTCTAGCCATCTTGTGCAAGGACCCTTAAGCCGCCTCATAAGAGCAACTGCCATCTTGCGCGAGCATCTCTAGGGTGTCTCATAAGGAGCCTTGTATAACCGCCATCTTGCGCAAGCATCCCAAGGGCATCTCATAAGAACCTATGTATAGCAGCCATCTTGCATAAGCACCTTTAAGGAGTCATGTATAGCCACCATCTTGTGCAATTAGCGTCGAGAGATGGCTGGTGTAGAATTTTTCTCTTTAAATTATCCGCCACCATATTTCAAAGGTATGTACCTAAAGAGTGTAGCACTGAGCTCTATAGATTAAAGATGGCGGATGACAGCTGACAAAAAGCGCGTGAGTTTGTTTACTAAACAAGAGCACGTGGAATTTTTCAATTTGCCGCCACCACATTTCAAAGGTATCTAGCTAAAGATGGCAGCACGGTGCTCTCTTGATTAAAGATGGCTGATGACAGCTAACAGAACTTTTCAAATTGCCCGCTACTACATAGAGGACAGCACAGTGCTCTATTGATTAAAGATGGTGGATGACAGCTGTCAAAAAGCACGTGGCTTTGTTTCCAAACAAGAGCACATAGAATTTTTCAAATTGCCGTCACCACATTTCAAAGGTAACTAGCTAAAGAGCGCAGCACTGAGGTTTGTGATGCAAGATGGCGGATGACAGCTGTCAGAAAAAAGCACTTGAGTTTGTAAAGCACGTGGAATTTGCCACCGCCACAAAGAGGGCAGCACGGTGCCCTCTTGATTAAAGATGGCTGCTGTCACGTGGAGTTGCCTGCCACCACAGGTATCTAGCTAAAGAAAGCAGCACGGTGCTCTCTGGATTAAAGATGGCTGCTATCAAAAAGCATTTTTCAATTTTTTTTGCTATGGGCTTTACGTCGCACCGACACAGATATGTCTTATGGCGACGATGGGATAGGAAAGGCCTGGGAGTTGGAAGGAAGCGGCCGTGGCCTTAATTAAGGTACAGCCCCAGCATTTGCCTGGTGTGAAAATGGGAAACCACGGAAAACCATTTTCAGGGCTGCCGGTAGTGTGATTCGAAACTACTATCTCCCGGATGCAAGCTCACAGCCGCGCGCCTCTACGCGCAAGGCCAACTCGCCCGGTCATTTTTCAAATTATCCGCCACCACATTTCAAATGTAAGTAGCTAAAGAGGGCACCACTGTGCTCTATGGATTATAGATGGTGGAAGACAGCTGTCAAAAACGCACGTGGATTTGTTTACCGATTCAAATTTCGCGCTAGTAGGGTTAAGTTGGTAGCACTAAGGTTTAGGCCCGTTAAGATGGCAGTACTGCGGATGACAGCTGTGACGTACCACATTTCAAAGGTTAGTAGCTAAAGAGGGCAGCACTGTGCTCTATAGATTAAAGATGGCGGATGTCAGGTGTCAAAAAAGCACATAGCTTTGTTTCAAAACAAGAGCACGTGGAATTTGCCGCCACCACATTTCAAAGGTATCTAGCTAAAGAGGGCAGGACTGTGCTCTGTTGATTAAAGATGGCGGATGACGGCTGTCAAAAAAGCGCGTGAGTTTGTTTCCAAACAAGAGCATGTAGAATTTTTCAAATTGCCGCCACCACATAGAGGGCAGCACGGTGCTCTCTTGATTAAAGATGGCTGCTGTCATGTGGAATTGCCTGCCACCACATTTCAAAGGTATCTAGCTAAAGAGGGCAGCACGGTGCTCTCTAGATTAAAGATGGCTGCTGTCAAAAAGCATTTTTCAAATTATCCGCCACCACATTTCAAAGATAAGTAGATAAAGAGAGCACCACTGTGCTCTATAGATTAAAGATGGCGGATGACAGCTGTCAAAAAAGCACGTGGATTTGTTTACCGACTCTAATCTCGCGCTAGTGAGGATAAGTTGGTAACACTAAGGTTTAGGCCCGTTAAGATGGCAGCACTGCGGATGACAGGTGACGAATTTGCAGCTACTGCGATAAAGAGGGCAGCACAGTGCTCTGTGGTTTAAAGATGGCGGATGACAGCTGTCAAAAAAGCACGTGGATTTGTTTATCTCACGCTAGTGAGGTTAAGTTGGTAGCACTATTGTTTAGGCCCGCCAAGATGGCAGCACTGCCGATGACAGGTGACGAATTTGCAGCTACTGCGATAAAGAGGGCAGCACGGTGCTCTGTAGTTTAAAGATGGTGGATGACAGCTGTCAAAAAAGCACGCGGATTTGTTTATCTCACGCTAGTTAGGTTAAGTTGGTACTACTGAGGTTTAGGCCTGTCAAGATGGCAGTACTGAGGTTAGCGATGCGTTGTTGTCTGTCAAAAAGCACGTGGCTGTCAAAAAACACGTGGCTTTGTTTACCTCGCGCTAGTTAGGTTATGTTGGCACTACTGATGTTTAGGCCCGTCCAGATGGCAGTACTGAGGTTAGCGATGCGTTGTTGTCGATGATAGCTGTCAAAAAGCACGTGGCTTTGTTTACAAATTCAAATTTCCCGCGGGTGGTGGAGGAGACCTCTGGGAGGCCTCTGGCTGTGGTGGTGGTGGAGGAGGCATCTGGGAGGCCTCTGGCTGTGGTGGCGGTGGAGGTGGCCTCTGGGAGGCCTCTGGCTGTGGTGGCGGTGGAGGTGGCCTCTGCTAGCCCGCGGTGGCGGATGGAGCCGAACTGTCCAATTATACTACTAATGTTCTGTTCATTCGGCCTGCGTTATACTATAAGGGCAGCCAGCTCTTCCGTATGCTTCGCTAGAGTGCAAAGCCCTGGATATCACATTAATCAGAAATGTCTCATTTCCTGCCAGGGCTGGGATCACGTAGAGACGTCAGTGTGGTGGCAAAGGACTCTGACCAATTCGCGTGTGACTCGAGTCAGAGTGGTTGCCCGCAGTGATGAAAAGTCCGAGCCGTAACTCGGTGATGTCGCCCACCGGTGGGAGCAAGGCTGAAATGCTCCACCCAAGGCCTCACAATATTAATCCAGGAGCTTGTTTTCCCAGTCCACCCTCGAGTCGGAAACAATGGAAATGATTTTATCTGCAATCTTGAATACGTTATATGGCAAGATAGTTTTATATGTGTTTAAGGATAATTGCTTGATTTAAAACTGTGACCTAAATCATGGAGTTCAAATAGAGTTGTTTACCGCCAAGAGCACTATTAGTTTGAGTCCAGTATTGTATACACTACTGAATTTCTAGACACTGATGTCTGAATCCCTAAAACAAATCATCCTCACCTATGATGCTGCAATGCCGGATATTTCTGTTGTTAATAAAGTTCATATTAGATTGAAGCCTTGCGATCGATAGTCCTGCGCATTTCTTGTACCCATTTAGTTAAATTTATTTATAATAGTATTTTATGATGTAATTTAGTGACTCACAATGAAACGTTGCATTCAAAGGTACCATCGAAAGCCACTTATGTCTAGCAACAATCAACTGGTCTTTACATTCCTTTTATATAAGAGGTGGATTCAAAAGTGTTATTATCATTGATGAAAATGCCTTCCATGCATAGTACGTTGTGGAGGCTGATCATATTCCCCTGTTGAGAAATTCACGTTCAATTGCTGAAAAAAAGTTCTTGACGTGTTTGTTTTACATTCCGGCATTGTTTATGTTTGGTACGATACATTTCTGTTTTGGTCTTAGCTTTCGAATGTCCTCCTTGTTACCTCACGCTTTTCATGTACAAATTTTCAACATTTCGCGTAACAGTATTTTGAGCTCGGTGAACTCGAACTGTGCACAAAGATCAAGAAATAACGTGCTATAACATGCCCTAAGAGTCAAACAACCTTTTGAAGGGAATTATATTGTTTTACGTTTCATGCTTCACAATATTCTCTAATATTCTAAGACAAATTTTCAGAAGTGGCCAGACGTTGGGCAGAGACCGTGAACTTTCTTGTAGTTAAAGTTTCAGTATGGTGTAAGTTGTAATTTGTACATTTAGTTGTAGGCCAATACGTTCAGATTAGTTCACCTGATTTGAATGTATGCATTGTAATTCAGTGTAGCCTATTTGCCAATGATTAGCTGAGAAGGAATCCCCAGTTATCCGGAAATTGTTCGAGCCGAAACTTTAGATTTCATTAGTGTTACCAGAGAGCAAGTTACATATGTTTCACTACCCAGAATATGTGGCGTGGCTTTTTGTCCTGAAATTAGAGTTAATAGGTTAGTAATAGGGATGCTGGTTACACAGTGGACGACGTTGGTCAATATCCGAGTCGAATGTATATGTGGCAGCAAATATTACACGTATTACTGTGAGCAGAAAAAGTCAGCTGTGTAAACAAAATATGGTGAAGGGGAAAATGTCATAACTAATTTACTCTGCATTGTGGCAGAAAGTCAAATATTATTCTACAACAGACCCATTAACATCACTTGTGGATAGGCTATTTCAACAGAGAAAAGCAGTCAGTGCATATAAAAATATTACTAGCATTTGTACCGGTTCCTCGCACGGGAATTTCCAGTGGATTACATGTTCCTTCAGGAATTTATGGGAAGTCATATTGCTCTATTCACACGTTTAATGCGATATGTTAAAATTATATTTTCCTACGGCAGCGTTGCGCAGTAACGAATATATGATGAAACTGAACAAATTCGAGAGAGAATGGAAACCATTTCCGAATTTATTGTACGGTACAGTTCCTGGTCAGAGGGTTTGCGAAATTCTCCGCGGTTCTCAGGTGGCATATTGTATCTCTGACCTCTAGCATGGCGCTCTGGCGTTGATGGTACCCCCCTTAATATCTGACCTACCGAACAGAGTAAAATTGCTCTTTAGTTTTCCTGTTACCCACCTTGAAGTGAAATCAATTTTTTTGTAATTACCTGGGTGATTATCCGTCGTACGCTAAATACGTACATGGCATAAAGGAACTGAAATAACATATTCTTAAACGTTTCTTATGTACAGTATTGTGATAGACCTAATGTCAACAAAAATTTTTAAGAATAATCTTCCCATAAATACCAGCTCTATGTGATTACCATTGCATCATACGCACCGGAGAACACAATACGGATTGAGTAGATATGGTTGAAATAAGTCCACCGGTTTTACACTTTTTGGAAAATTCAAACGGAGAGACAAACAGACACCAAAATGGAAAGTTCTACCTCATGTTTTCTCCGTGTTTAGTTACATTGGGTGGGGTTAATTTTCAAGCCGAAAGAAATATTATGCATTCTCTGATTTTTTACTCCTGTGGATCATTCAAGTAACTGCAGGTGTGCGAGGGTGTCCGTCACTGGCTGCAGAGCATGAAGCCCGTAGGAAATAGTACTTTTCTCCGTCATTTCCAGAGTAAACGAAATTATGTACATAACAAAGAACATTTAAAATGAAGGGGCGTTTTGGATATAGTCCACGGATTTTACATATAATCAGTAGTGTAAGAGGAAATTGAAAAAAGAACCTCTTCTGGTATTCCTATAAAACCCCAGTCTATTCAGTGATTTTTAAATGATATACATATCAAAACTTGCTCCTGGACGATTAGAATCGAAATATGAAGTGTGAATGACAACTTTCCTTTCATTCCTACAAAGCCCAGTCTGTTCAGTGATTTTAAATTATATGCATACCGAAACCTGCCCCTGGATGATTAGACTCTAAATATGAAGTTGGGTGGAATTATCAATATTATAAGAGAAAATTGAGAAATCTCTTCTGGTCTTCCTATAAACTCCCAGTCTATTCAGTGATTCTTAAACGATATTCGTATTGGAAATTGCTTCTGCATGAGTGGACTCTAAATATGAAGTTTGGTCGAGATATAATCAATAGTGTAGTGAGAAAATTGGAAAAACTCTTCTGGTCTTCCTATAAACCCCAGTCTTTTAACTTATTTTTAAATAATATGCTTATCAAAACCTGATACTTTATGATACGTGTCTAAATATAGATTTTGGTCGAAATATAATGAATAGTGTAAGAGAAAATTGAAAAAACCTCTTCTGGTCTTCCAATGAACTCCCAGTCTGTTGGATGATTTTTAAAATATATGCATATTGGAACATACTCCTGAAACAATAGACTCTAAATGTGAAGTTTGGTCGAGATATAATGAATAGTGTAAAAGAACATTGAAAAAACTATCTTCTGGTCTTCCTATGAACCCCCAGTCTGTTAGGTGATTTTTAAAGGATATGCAAAATTAAGCATGTTCCTGAATCAGTAGACACTAAATATGAAGTTTGGTCGACATATGATGAATCGTGTAAGAGAAAACTGAAATCAACTCTTCCCTTCTTCCTATAAACCACCCGTCTATTCAGTGATTTTTTTAAATAATATGCACATCGGAACCTGCTTCTGGATGAGTGGATTCTAAATATGAAGTTTGGTTGAGATTTATTCAGCCGTTTACTCGTGATGGTGGAACAAACAGATAAACAGACAAACAAACAGACACGAAAGCTGAAAACTAACTGATATGATATCGGGTTGACCTAAAACGGATAAATATATCAACATTTGGCGAAATAAATAACATTACAGACAGCGGACCGCCTAGAATTGGATGTATAAGATTAATTCTCGTAGCCTATCCTGTATTTATATGGAGATCACCACATCACATTGACCCTAAGATATGACAGAAAATTAGGTAGTAATAATAATAATAATAATAATAATAATAATAATAATAATAATAATAATAATAATAATCATCATAATAACAATCGTACGGCTACATGTAATGAGTTTCAGACCTTCTGAAGATGTGTCATCTAGGTGGTCTGCCCACCAGTTTTATACGGTATTTAATTGATAATATCTGCTATCAGAATATTTATCTGAAGCGGGTTTGATAGAATTAAAATGTTCCTTTTCATGATATAGGAGTGTTAACCATAAATTTCATTCTCTCATTTGAATATCAGCTTCTAATTCCAGTACTGAAATCGTATGTCTCTGTTACTACGCTCCGGTCATAATTGTACCATAAGTAAAGAAATATACTGCTCCCTTTTCTAACGAAGATGAATCTTAGATTATGTTTTGTAGATGGTGTTATATTTAACTGTCACAGAACGAATGCTACCGGAAATTTAAAATTTGTCATCATTTGTATGAAAAAAATGAAGGTCTGGATATCTTCGTCTGAGCAGAGAAGCATACAGAAAGTCATACCCTTTCAATTAAAAGATATTTCAAGAATTTTACATGTATCATAGACTATACTGAGGTGCACTAAGAAAGACCAGAAAGTGTTCGCCAAATATTTTTTGTAATTTCCCACAACAAAAGTACATTTACAGTCAAATGTCTTGTTATAATTACACTAGTAGGTTTTATTTTCTTTCTCTGCATCTTCTACGGTGGAAGAGCATCTAACACCTTTCGTAGGGTTAATTCAGGAATTCAGGAATCCATTGAGCTTGGTGATGCTGTAATGTGTGGTAAAGTGTTTAGGCCCATATAAATGAGAACATGTTTACAGGATAATCGTGCGATAATGATAACGCCACTCTTAGCATTTAGCCCATGGTTACCTTTTGAAACCATTAAAAGAACTTGTAACTTTGCTTCTGTTCACATTAATATGGAATGCGTAATTCAAAGAATGAAAGTATATAAAACATTAAAAACAAAGTCAATGTAGTTTTACCACCATACATTGACAAAATTTTACGCGTCACTGGTATTTTGGCAAATGTTAGTCCTCTAATCGTTAAGCCAGTTGATTGATTCATTAATTATTTCTAGGAATTTTGCTCCGTTCCCATACTTATGGATATTTTCAGTATCGGTATTACGGTCTCAACTAAAATATCACGTACAACCATATGTAAAAGAACTTGTAATATAAAAATAATGCTTGCTTTTTTAGAGGGGCGTAACATCTAGATCATCGGCCCAAATATAAAAATGGCCGTGTAAAAGTAGATGATAAGTGCGAAGGTATGCTATAAGTACCAATGTATCATTTTTATTTTTAAAATGTAGGTGATGGAAAGGAACGGACTGTCAAATCAGTCCATGTACATCAACAAAGGCTCATTGTGGCAAGAGGGAGAAATATCACCATATACAAAAGACAAACAAGTAATATAAACATTACTCTTAAGAAACTTAAGTTGTTACGTGTACTATGAAGCTTTGAATCTGCGAACTTACGTAGAATTGTTCCTTCCCGTCAACAGTGTAATTTAGAAAGTGTGTTTGTAAATTACGGAAAGGTAGTGTTCAAATTAAAACGTATCTAATGTTCCAACTATTCTTGAATAAAACTCCTCATTTCGAAACTATGGTGACCCCTACGCTCTCTTTCTTTTTTAATTGTCGTTACGTTACGTTTTTTTTTTGCTAGGGGCTTTACGTCGCACCGACACAGATAGGTCTTATGGCGACGATGGGATAGGAAAGGCCTAGGAGTTGGAAGGAAGCGGCCGTGGCCTTAATTAAGGTACAGCCCCAGCATTTGCCTGGTGTGAAAATGGGAAACCACGGAAAACCATTTTCAGGGCTGCCGATAGTGGGATTCGAACCTACTATCTCCCGGATGCAAGCTCACAGCCGCGCGCCTCTACGCGCACGGCCAACACGCCCGGTGTTACGTTACGTCTTATGGCGATGATAGGATGGGAAAGGCCCAGGAGTGGGAAGGAATTGGCCCTGGCGTTAATTAAGGTACAGCCTCAGCATTTACCTGGTGTTAAAATGATAAAACACGGAAAAGCATATACAGGGCTGCCGACATTGGAATTCGAACACTTTTTCTCCCGAACACAAACTCACAGATGCGCGCCCCTAACCGCACGGCTAACAAGCTGGGTAATCACGCTCTCCTTAGGACAGCAAACAATTAGGTCGCTACTGTTAAGATTAAAAAATTGTTATGGGATCTGAATCTGAGTGCAATATTCATGTTCTTTTAAAATTCATACATCACCTGCAAGTGACAGATTAATGTACCCTCAATAGTGGGCATTCAGTACATCAACAGTCACCACTGATCTGAATGTAGGGCCTTCACCATGGTCGAAGATACACTATCGGATTTTTTACTAGTATTTTCTTAAGTAATTTCCGAGAATTTGGAAATTTATTGAACAGCTCCGTTGGTGAATTACTACACTCCCCAACTCCAATTCCTATAAACGAATATTTGTCTAATTTTCCCTCTTGAATTCCAACTTCACCTTCTTTCCTACTTTTAAAGACACCACTCAACCAGTTCGTCTACTAATGTCATTCACGTAACCTCTCCCCTGACACCTCGTAACATACCGCTTTGTAGAACAGACTGTCTCCTTTATCCCAAGTCTTTCCAGTCCAGAATTTGCAACATTTAGTCGGAAATCACCCAGAACAAATCGTTCCCCCTTTCTTTCCAATTCACGAAACAAGTAATCTGGTGAAGGCCCTATACACAGAAACCATACTCTAATTGTAGTCATATCAGTGACTCTTTTACTTACTTACTACAAACCCTTCGTACTCCCATAACCATCAGAGGTCTGTAACCTTTATTTAGAATCCCGTTCGTGGCATAGCCACAATGAAGCTCTGTCCGTATGTTTACCCTAGGTACTTGGAGTGATCTACGCGAGGTGCTTTCACCCCATCAACACAGTAATTAAAGCTGAGAGGACTTTACTTTGGGTGAAAGTGTCAACCTCATTTTCACCCCTATCATACCATTGTCTGCTGTCCATCTCACAACATTGTCGAGGTCTTTCCGCAGTCACTAAATCCAGCGACTTATTTAATACTCTATACAATATAACTGCTTCCACAAAGAGACTTATCGTTGTTCTAGTTCTTTAGTCATATACCGGGTGTCTACAATTAAAGTTACGGTATTCAGCGCGATACAGCACGGGCTGTAATAATCGTGGGAGTCTGACATTTCTTAGATTTCCTAACTAAGCAATGCGCTCGCGATTTATGACACACAATTTATTAGTTTCAGGTTTTGCCACCAGGGCGAAATTGTGGCGCTGTACGCAACGGAAGGGTTCACAGAAGAAAAAGAACAAATACATAATAACGGTGGTTCTAGGAGGTTTATTAGCATTTATGGTTACAAACACTGTTCAGTATGGCCTCAGAACTCAGCAACATGCTGCATCCGTAACACGGCATGGTCGACAGTTGCCCGCAGCATATCGGGTGAAATCAGACGACATGTCGTCGTATGCTAGCCTCTCGATCAGGCAGAGACTGGATATGTCCCTGATAGACATGATCTTTCAATCAGAAGTCACATGGATTTAGGTTGGGGGACCTCAAAGGCCACGCAGTTGGAAAATGCCTATAGATAATCCGGTCGTTACTGAAGATTTCTCGAATCAGTTCTTAGACCTGGCGAGCGATATGTGCTGTTGCCTCATCTTGCGTGAAAATAAAGGTGAGTTCTTGCAAAGCTGGAAGCACGTGTTGCACAAAGAGGTCCTTATAACGTGCAGATGTCACAGTACACCTAACAGGCCCACGAGGGGTCATCTCCTCAAAGAAAAACGGACCAAGAATGAAAGAGCTTATAAAACCACACCAAACAGCCGTAAGCTGAATACAATGGTTGTTCCTGCACGACGTTTGGAGAGTTGAACCCCATATGCGATAGATCTGTGCATTCATTACACCCTCCAGAGTAAAATGCGCCTAGTCAGTCCACAGAGTATTCCCCAGTTATAAGTTATCCACTACCACGCTCGCGAGAAACCGAAGGGTAAAGAAACTGTATTGTGCAATATATTGGGGTTTCAATTTGTGAACAATATGAATTTTTTTTAGGGATACCAGTGTAAGATGCGCCGAAAAATCTTGTGAACTGTTGACCGGGGTAGCGACAATTCTGGTGAAACAGCTCGAGTACTGTTTACAGAACTGGGAGAATGTGCTGCACGGTCTGCTTCAGCTATAGTAACTGCATCAACAACATCCGCCGTCCTCTCCCTGGTGGGGCACCTAATTCACCTGTTTCCTCCAACATCTTCAGCCCAATACTTATCATGGGACCTCTCCTCTGCTGTTTCTCTCGGTGATATTCCCGCAATTCAGCGTTGCTATTGCTGCCATTCTGATAAAACAACTCACTCGTAGTGGACGGTTTCACTTCCCAATAGGCATTACGATTCACTTGGAAAAGTTCAACTTTCTTACGTTACAACGAAGATTCAGTTCACAAAGAGAATCAACATGCGTCACCAAGCAACAGCCAAGGAACTGACACAACGCAATTCTACCGAGAGAACATTTTGACGTCCGAGTTACGAAATATTGCACGTTCTGACCGCTTATTTTCGCCTGGTGGTAAAACTTGCAACTGATAATTTGTGGAAAAAATTTGCGACCGCATTCCTTAGTTTACACATTTACGAAATTTCAGACTCCTACGATCATTACAGCCCGTCATGTATAGCGTTGAATACCATGATATTAATTGTGGACACCTGGCATATAGCCTACAGTACATAAGAAAATATAAAGGTCCAATAGTACCTCCATTATATCCACTTAATAATTTCAGGGTCAGATAATACTTCGCCTGGATTCAGTTTTCTGTAAATTTATCCACCCATTCAGTCATTATTTTGTCTAGTCCAATCGCCCTCATTTTGGTCAGTAGTCTCCCATGATCCACCTTACCAAAAGCCTTGGATCGGTCGATAGCCATGCAGTCCATTTGAGCCCCTGAATCTAAAATATCTGCCATATTTTCCTGTGATCGTACAAGTTGACCCTTATTAGGAAGACTTCTCTTTCCAGACAGCTATGTATCGAACCAGTTAATTATTTCGCGAACGTATCTAATATAATCGGAAATAATGCCTTTTCACAGCGTGCATGCAATACATCTTAAGCTGACTGGCCCGTTTTTATCGGCTTTATGTTTATCACTCTCCCATTTTTACACAGGGCCTAATTTATCAACTCTCCATTCACTTGGTAGATCCCCTTCACGTAAACGATGTACAAATTAGTCCTACTTGTATCTGGTACTATTTCCCAACTCATTGCCCTTCATATATCTCAAGAAACCTTATCAATAATAGCTATTTTTCTAGTTTTAAACTTTGTTATCACAGGTAAATTTAAGCACTTCGTTAGTAATAGCCACCTCCTCCACATGTTCACGTACTGCTGATTGAATACTTTTTCATTCTGTAAATCCTCTCATATACACTCCCCTTGTTCATTAATTATTCCCGGAAAGTCCCCATGTCAACCTGTTTCTTCCTTAAAATACATGTACATATTCACCCATTTCTGAATAAAATTATTATACTGACCGATTAAGTTTGCTATTATGTTATCCGTAGCTGACTTCTTCGCTAGATTGAATTTCGTAGTAAGGTCCTTCAATATCTCCTTTCTTCCACAACAATTAGTAACTCGATTCCTTTCCAAGCCGCACCTCTTTCTTAGTCTCTTAATATCTCTATTATAATGTAGAGGCTCTCAGCTGTGATCTTGCATTCGGGAGATAATGGGTTCGAACACCACCGTCGGCAGCTCTGAAGATGGTTTTCTGTGGTTTCCCAATTTCACACCAGGCAAATGCTGGGGCCGTACCTTAATTAAGGCCACGGACATTTCCTTCTCACCCCTAGCCCTTTCTTAACCCCATTGTCTCCATAAGACCTATCTGTGTCGGTGCGATGTAAATCCAATCGTGAAAAGTAATATTAAAGAGGGTCTTTGTTACCTGTTGTTACATTTCTCAACAATTGGATTATACCCCTCCCATGAGCTGTTTACTTTCTTATTTACCATTTTCTACCGATTATATTTACTCTTTTAAAATTCCCTCAGACCTTCCTTATCCACCATACGGTACTGCCTAATACTTCTAGTTTCAAAACATTCCTTTTGATTGCATTTATTAATAACTACGACAAACATAGGCTCGTGATCGTTTATACCAATTATCACCTCAGTTTCTCTATAGAGCTCATCTGCTTTCACCAGAACCACGTCCAGAATATTCTACCCTCTGTTTGGTTCCATCAGTTTCAGGTTCTGCTGCCCTTCCCAGATTAACTTATTTACAATTTGTTGGCCACGAGTCTTGTCATTCGCATTACCTTCCCAATCAACAGTTGGTATATTTAGATCACTCGCTACAGTCACGTTCCTTTCTCTCTCGTTTCACACATAGATGATTATTTTATCAAATAATTCCGTATCGTCTACTATTCCATCTGGAATACTGCACATCCAACGTTGTCCTTCATTAATACACAATCCCAGTCGTTTGACTTGACATTTATACAGTGCGCAGTAGTGAGCTATTGCGCGCTGTTCAATCCTTCGACCATAACTTACAATTGCTGTGTTAAGATCTTTCGTGAACGGGAATAATGTTGCCAGTTCATCATTATCACCATTTTGAAATGTCTTTACATTCAGCAATATTTGCTACCAGTTAAGGATAATTTTCTATCTTGAAACCATATAGTACAGCATGATTAAAACATTTTCTCAACTGCAATTTTGTATGTCTGTGTTTGTGTTACTTTTATTTTATCATTTCAAAATATTTGTAATATTTCTGCTAAACTGAGGTGGCAATGTACCGGTGTTAGATGTTTCTGAATTCCACGTGGAGAATGATGACTGAGAAGCGTCTGTACATGGGCGAATTCTGTAAATTTATATTGCCCAGTGCATGAAGAAATTTAAACGACATTGTTCTTTCATTGTATACAACTTTATTATCCAACATTTTGTGCAAATTTGGGTAAAACATTGTCTCTCCTTTCTCTTAACATTCTGTCTTTTATGTTGTGGCCAGAGCACAAACTACGTTCTTTATGTGGCTCAAGAAATAACCTCTTGAAGTAGTGGCTATTGGATGACTTTCAAATGAATGTAACTGATGATGTTGTTTGATTATGCCCTTCTAAATACTGTCTCCTTTGGAATGCATTGAAATGCAAATCCTGTCGAAAATTGACTGACTTATCCGTTTGTTAATGGATGTGGTAGAAGATTCCCTGTCGTTGTTGACAAAAGTCAATAGTGCAGCAATATGTTTACACAGCCCCAATAGTCCAGCTTTGCACTCATATTCAGTGCTCAGGAAACGTGTGACCTGGCAAGACAAGAAATCTGCTTCTTTGAAACTACCAGAAAACTCTCATCCAGAAACTTTGCGTTGTGAGGCAGGGCCAAGTACGTCTAACCCAAAAAGCGTGGGTGATAATATCCGTGAAACCCCGTCTGATAAAATGCCTTCTGGGGTTGAGTGTTTCTCTAAGAGAAAACTAAATGGTGTCGAACAGAAATGCGATTAATTTTGTACTGGACTCCAAATTACAGCATAATGTATCGAGCAAATAATGCGGTAAGTCATGTATTTCGTTTAAACCAATAAGGCGTGTTGGCCTTGTTAGAGAATTAGAACTTTGTTGGGCATATTTTTAAATATAGCGCCATTTTTTCAGTTCCTCAACTGTGAATAATTTACAGCTGGGAAAGAGTCTGTACAGTGTAAACATTGGGTAAGTATATGTCCTTCGAGCAACAAGCAGCAGGTGTCATGTTGTATGAAGTTATGAACTTACCTTGTCCACTTTCTAAGTTCAATCAATAAAATTACATATGAAATCCTTCTGTAGAAGATGTTTCTCTAGAGTGTTTGAAGGGAGAGATCGAAGCAACTGTTAAGGAAAGCGGAAACAGTCATGGCCTGACCATAACATTCGAAGGAAGTTGGAAAAATAGAGGTCATAAAAAACGGTGTTGTTACTGCCATTAGTGTTGATACTGGGAAGTTTCTGATGGTGGTGAGTTTGTCAAAACATTGTAGGTGTCTGGGCAGAATGAAAAACCAACAGAATAACAACTGCCGAGATAATTAGTATGGCTCTAGCGGTGGCAAGTGAGTTGCAGGAGTGAAGAACATTTTACACCGTTCCTTACAGTGGTACATTGCACGATACATCAATTATTTCCTAATAGGGGATTCAAGAGTATTCAAGGAGGTTCTGGAAATTAAACCTTATGGTGGACATACTTACATTAGAATATAAGAATATGTAGGACACGTGTGAATGGATTGCAGACTGAGGAGACTGGAATCCACATTAAAAGGCAAGGAAATGTGTGATGGAGAAACATTAGACGACAGAAACAGACTTACTGAGCGTACAATCAATTGTTTGCAGAGGTGTTACGGATTAGCTATAAGACAGAATACCCATAATGCAGAGGCAATGAGGAGAGCGGTCTGGGCACTCTTTCTGCATGTTGCTTCTACTATTGACAAACCACAACAGGGTCTCTGTCAATCAGGTGCAGACAGTTGGTGTGTATATATAGCAGGAGAAATAAACCAAAATAATTAGGAATATCATCACTATCATAGTTTGCCATTAACTGTAATACAGATCATCAAGCCTAACTTCAAGGACTTTGCAGACCTCAATCATCTGAAGAAATGGTGGCAATGTAGAACTAAGAATCCCAACGAGTGTATGAATATGGTCATGTGAGACAAACTCACAAAAGAAGAAAACAGTGTTAATTAGGATTAATCTACTTCATCTTGGTGTGTTTGATGCTTTTACATCCTTCAGCCAGTACTACATAAAACGTAAAGTTCTGGAGAAATTAGGATTGTGTGTGGGTACCTAAACAGTGAAAGCTATGATTTCTGCAGACAGGGAGAGGCTAACATTATCAGAAAAATGTTATAAGTTACATCATGAACAGTGGACGAAACAGGAGAGTCACCAAAAGAGGGCTTCTAGATAAATTAGAAGAGGATGGAGATAATGCCAGATCTGAACCAAGCATGCAATGGTGTTGAGATTTTGAAGCTGATTTCCCGTAAGTTTATATTTTACTGCAATAGGAATATTATCTCAGGAACAATTACTGATATCATTACGACATTTTCAGGACTCCTTTGAATATTATCCCATAAATTCTAAAAAAAAACCTCGTTTATAGAGTCAAATTTTAAAATTTATTCTGAGGTTGGGAAAATATTCATGTGAACATTTGCGAACAATTTTGGGTCACTTATACAATTAATACGTTCCAAACAGTGGTCTTTCCCTGAAAGAACTTTGCTTCAATACCAAGCTAACACATTAGCTTATCACATAAAATATTCAACGTTGTATGTTAAATAGTTCATGACGAAATATTCCTTAAACGTGTGGTATTTTAATATTGTCATGGTTGGACTCTCCGTGTACACTTGAAAAGAGTTTATTAGTATTTCTTCGGAATTATTTTGGCACGTGGGCTAGGCCCGTAACATGTTTATTTCTGTACATATCTACAACTGACTTAGTCAACACCTTAAATCTCCATAACCAAATGATTGACAGCCATATGCTTATCTTCGTACACGAAGTTAATGTTTTTATTTATTTATTTATTTATCTATTGCTCTCTTCTCTAACTTGGCACAGTTGAGGCTATAAAGCCTTCTCTTACACTGAATCAAGTTTTTTTTTTTTTTTTTTTTTGCTATTTGTTTTACGTCGCACCGACACATATATGTCTTATGGCGACGATGAGATAGGAGATAACTAGGAAGTGGAAGGAAGCGGCCGTGGCCTTAATTGAGGTACAGCCCCGGCATTTGCCTGGTGTGAAAATGGGAAACCACGGAAAACCATCTTCAGGGCTGCCGACAGTGGGGCTCGAACCCACTATCTCCCGACTACTGGATACTGACCGCACTTAAGCGACTGCAGCTATCGAGCTCGGTGAATCAAGTTTAAATACTATACAAAATGCTATGACCTTGCCAGCCTCGTGGTGTAGGGGTAGCGAGCATGCCTCATATCCGGAGGCCCCGGGTTCGATTCCCGGTCAAGTCACGGATTTTTAACTGGAGCTGAGGGCTGGTTCGAGGTCGACTCAGCCTGCGTGATTAGAATTGAGGAGCTATCTGACGGTGAGATGGCGGCCCCGGTCTAGAAAAGCCAAGAATAACGGCCGAGCGGATTCTTCGTGCTGACCACATGAGACCTCGAATCTGCAGGTCTTCGGGCTGAGCAGCTTGTTAGGCCAAAGCTCCTCATGGGCTGTAGTGCCATGGGGTTAGGTTTGGTTTTATATGACCCTAGCTTAATACCCCCACGCACACACACACACACACTTACACAAATGCATCTATACCACTAAGCAGTTATTTACATATCAAGTACATGCTTTTTTCTAGTTGTTTTACGTCGCACCGACACAGATAGGTCTTACGGCGACGATGTGACAGGAAAGGCCTAGGAATGGGAAGGAAGCGGCCGTGGCCTTAATTAAGGTACAGCCCCAGCATTTGCCTGGTGTGAAAATGGGAAACTACGGAAAAATATTTTCAGGGCTGCCGGCAGTGGGGTTCGAACCCACTATCTCCCGGATGCGAGCTGACAGCTGCGCGCTCCTAACCGCACGGCCAACTCGCCCACCATCAAATACATGATCAGCAGAAATACGTTTATATTTAACTTATAATAATAATAATAATAATAATAATAATAATAATAATAATAATAATAATAATAATAATAACATGTAATTAAATAATTCCAGAATACACACCCACTAATTGTCGCGTGAATAAGTACAAAATAACTAATAATATTTTAAATTATTTTTATATTTATTACTGTCGTAAATTACACAAATGTTCCTTACACTGTCTCTTCGGTGACGCGCCTGATGTAAGATGACGTATTTATTCTGGTAATATGTTGCAATGACTTGCAGCTGCAACTGTAAACAAATTCGCATATCAAGATGTTGAATGTTGAGCAATAGCTAGGGTAGATTTTTTTTTTCAGAACGAGTATTAAGGCTATGAAAGAAGAATAGCTTAGTAAGCGCTTGCGCAATTATGGAGGAGATCGTGTGGGTAAAATTTTGTTAAGTAAGCATTGAATGTGCAATAGTCTTATATTTTTCTGACTGAGCCAAGAATTTTGAGACCGAGTTCGATAGCTGCAGTCGCTTAAGTGCGGCCAGTATCCAGTATTCGGGAGATAGTAGGTTCGAACCCCACCGTCGGCAGCCCTGAAAATGGTTTTCCGTGGTTTCCCATTTTCACACCAGGCAAATGCTGGGGCTAAACTAGAAAAAAAAAGAATTTTCAGAAAGGTGAGGTGATATGCACACATCAGGCTTCAGGTTCAATAACAAATCTAGTACGGGCATTAGGTATCTTCTGTAATCTGTTAGCAAGACCTATATCGTTGCACATTATGTCTCAATAGTCGAACAACGGCATAACTGTATGAGGTTTGTTTTTATATTTCCAGCTAAAAAAATTCTCAACCTCTTCAAAGGATTTAAACATCTGTATGGCATTATACAAAAAGTTAATACCTGTACGTTCCATGATTGCTTTTCATCTATAAGGATATTCAAATCGCTTACTGACTTACTGAAATGTATGCTGGTACCACAGATAATACTACCATTCTTGTATATTGACATTATTGTCCTATGATGCCCTTCAATAATAGCCTGTGACTTTGAAGAGTATATTTTTAATCCATTAGTTCCTATAAATTCATTAATTCAGTTTGTTTGCTATTATTGTAGGACACAAGTTCACACGTTTACAAGTTGTACGAGCCGAGTAATTGCTTGAGAAGAATGTATCATTCCTGAAATGAAATTCATCTAGGTCGCTTATTGGAGAGACATCCATCCGTAAGTAATGGAACTGTTCCTTTGGAAATGTTTGATGTCGGCTTCAGGATTAATTCCGAAAATATGAAAACAGAGAACAACTCGTTCTTAAATCAATTGATTGATTCTATATATTTAAAAAAATACAAACTTTCACTTAATAGAACCGTGTATTCTGATTAATGGACTAGGGAAGACATAAAATGTGTACAATCATGTCCTCGTCCTGTCGCGGTGCAGCTCTTTACAGGAACACCACTAACGCCGGTAAGCTGCACGTATACATTTAACCACATACGAATCCTCCTACCAATATTACAATTCTGGCGGTACCGGAAATAAAACCCACGACCCGAGGGCGGAAGCCGATGATGTTAACAATTGCCTTATAGAAGTGGATAGGGTAAATGTTAAATTTATATTTATTACGTAAATACCCAGTTTATTGTAACCTTTAAAGCACGTTAACTGTTGTGGTCGAGGGAAGGTTCCTACTATTACAGTTCGATTCGACATTCATCGGATAAAAACTGAGATCGATTTGGCTTTCAATATATCAGATTTATATTTTTAATGAAATTGCATTTCAATTAAGCTATTTTGAAGCTCAGTGTTTACGCCTATTTTCGTTCCTATACTCCTCACAGCGTAGTCATACCACGCAGCCTTCAAACCCTCGAACTACACAGGACTGCTGAACAAGATATCATTCATTCATTCATTACATGAAGCCATAAAATTTAGACCCTGAATTTCTGCTGTGTGGATGTTTATTGAAACATTTTAATATGAATACAAATGTACTGTACTTTAATGAATTGTACGACCGAACATTTACACGTAGGACGCCCTCAAAATGTTTCGTGGTATGTATAGGCAGATAAAAGAAGATGTGTACTGATTTATTCTAGTTAGGTTGTTAATCTTAACAAAGGTAAGAGAGAGCTCTAACGCTTCAAATATTCAATGTTCGCATTTTCATCTGCCGTACCCCGACCGCCCCCTGGAGAGACTGCGTATGAGATGTGCTGGAAGAGAAGGCATATATCTTGGGTGTGGTGAGGCAGGGAACGGGGTCTGGGTGGCCCCATGTGCGTGAGATCTCGTGTCGTCACATATGTTACCCCGTCCGTCCCCCTCTACTCTCCTATTACCGTAACTCCGTGTCGCCAGCTGGGACTAGCGCGCCATCCTTCTCCTGTTTCAAGGAGATGGTCTGTCACTTAAGTCCAACGCAATCTGCTGAAAGGCACCAATTGAGATGAAGACTTACCTTGACGGATTCCTTAGGCTTAATTAATATCTGAATGTAGCAGAATTTGGGCATACCAATTGAGACATTGTCTACTAAACTTAGTTCCATGAGGTATTCAATTTACACTGTGTCGATAGTGGTGCTATTACGGGATGAAAAAAGGTGAACAGTTTCACCTGTACAGTAGCGGCCAGAAGTTTATGACCAACACGAAGAGGGACGGAAATGGCATTTACACAACACACAGTCCCTATGTCCATAAATAAATAAATAAATAAATAAATAAATAAATAAATAAATAAATAAATAGGTGACAAGCTCGTATGTAAATTTGTGTCCGCGTCCCGAGGTGGTGCAGCTCCTTTCAAGCACCCTCCTAAAGGATGTGATCTGCATGTACCCTGAACCATTTTTGACCACATACAAGTACTGCCAGTCTAAAATTTCTGACATTACAGGGAAACGAATATGGGCCACCGAAGATGGCAGCTAATGGAAACTAACTGTTACACTATGGAGGTGGACGACGTTTTCGTTAACGAATCAAGACAATGGTTCACTCTTGACGCTAAATTGCAGCTCTGAGGAGACTTGTACGGACCTTGTCATTAATAGCGTTGTACTTGCTTGTTGTCTTCCTAACACATGGCTTATTCACACTATACTGTTGTGTTAGCCCTCTATAAAACCATTGCACTTCTTGGTTCCAGGAATGGGCCGATGACCTTCGATGTTAGGTCCCTTAAAACAACAAGGAAGTAAGGTTCCAGAAATGATTTGACGTTTGATTTTGACAAACTATTTTCCCCCATAGTGCATAAAACAAATTATAACTTATTGTATCTCCAAAGCTCCACTTACACCCAAATTTCACCTCTAATGGAATTCTATTACCGCTGAAATTGATGATTCACTCGACTGATGACGTTTTCTATATAAATTTGTGTCGACACCTTCGTCCCGTTTCTTGATACGGGGAGAGGTTGAGGCGAGATGAAATTATATGGCATGCTTTCACAGCCGGATACGCTTCCTGAAACCACGTCAGTAGAGGAGCTAATGAAGATAAAGGTAATGATTGTGGGCAAAGAGGTGTAAGGAATCGACTGTTTGAATAGAAACTGCCTGGAAGAGAAAAAGGGAAACTACAGAAAACCGTTCTCAGGACAGCCGACGGTAGGGTTCATAACCACTCGCCACCCTAATGCAGATCTTGTCTCCATAGCCGTCGGGTATAACTCGTGGGTTCAGTCCACTCATGTACAAATGGGTAATTGGTATCATGTTTAATACCTACCAGAAATAATTATATAGTCCTACCTAAAATCATATGACCTTCAGAATTATTGTTTGTGATATCAGGCCGGCACTGGTCCGCCTCTGTGATGTAGTGGTTAGTGTGATTAACTGCTACCCCCCGGAGGCCCGGGTTCGATTCCCGGCTCTGCCACGAAATTTGAAAAGTGGTATTAGGGCTAGAACGGGGTCCAATGAGCCCCTGGAGGTCAACTGAGTAGAGTGGGTTCGATTCCCACCTCAGCCATCCTGGAAGTGGTTTTCTGTGGTTTCCCACTTCTCCTCCAGGCTAATGGCGGGATGGTACCTAACTTAAGGCCACGGCCGCTTCCTTCCCTCTTCCTTGTCTATCCCTTCAATTCTTCCCATTCCCCCTCAAGGCCCCTGTTCAGCATAGCAGGTGAGGCCGCCTGGGCGAGGTACTGGTCATCCTCCCCAGTTTTATCCCCGACCGAGAGTTTCAAGCTCCAGGACACTGTACTTGAGGCGGTAGAGGTCGAATCCCTTGCTGAGTCCGAGGCAAAAACCGACCCTGGAGGGTAAACAGATAAAGAAGAAGAAAAGGAGGAAGAAGAAGAGGAGGAAGAAGAAGAAGAAAAGAAGAAGGAGAAGAAGAATAAGAAGTTATTAGGCCGGCACTGAATACAGTTGATGTTATTATCTATATGGTTGCCCCATGAATAACCAGGTTGGATGCTGGAAACAATCTTCACAGTACAGTAGTCCTTGAAGAACATCGTATTCCCCCGAAAATATTTTGAATAAACTCCAAGTTTACCTCAACATTAAATTTGTCCTTAAATTACCATTATATTGCAAGTGAAGAAGTTATGTTGGCATACCTGAATAGAACGAACAAACAGAGCTGGCAGGTTATTAAATATTACCATATGTCATCATTGCGGAAACAATTCCAGACTTGCGAGATTTTAAGTAGCATTGACTGTTGTATAAAGATACAGTAGCTCGCATAAGTGTTTTGGCAACAACGTCTGTCGGAACAGTGTTATTCACTGCATTGGTTTGCCTGTTGTACAATACCCAACATAAAATATGAACAACAAGAAACATACATCAAAACAAACTAAACTTTTAGAGGAAGAATATTATTTCTAAGAAATGAATTGTGGAATTCAAATGCCATACATGTTTTGTCAAAGCACTCTTACACAAATAAATTTAACAAATGTTCATTTTCTGACAGTGGCAACTAATATCTCGTTTCAAAGACTTTTTCTTGTATCACAGCATCACATCTCGCAGCCGTGGAAGCAATAATGGATCTAATTTCGTCTTTAGCGACTTTCGCACATACATATTTAACACTCTTGAAGAACTCTGCTTTCTGTATGTGACCCTGTCCTTACACGTGTGTCCAACAGCTCCATCATGTGTTTTATTGGATTTAAATCCGGACTGGTAAATCTGCCTCTGTAGCGTAACGGTTAGCACTAATAACTACTGTCATCGGAGGCCCGGGTTCGATCCCCGGCACTGCCTGAAATTTGAGAATGGCAGGAGGGCTGTTATGTGGTTGAAATGATACATGGAGCTACCTGAAAAGAGCTCGGGATGAGGACATGAGTTTAGTTTTTTTAATGGCAACACTTTTACCATCTTCTTTTGAACATTGTCTGTTACAAATTTACATCAATGTGTTGGTTCAAAACACAATTGTTGAAGCATATTTTTCTAGCGTATGGTAGCATATTTGTTTAAAACATTCTTGTAATCAGGACCCTTTATTATACCATTGATGTGCACCAATTGACCTACGCCCTTAGCGGAGAAGCATCCCAAGACCATGACGTTACCACCTCCATATTTTACATTAGGAACGTGGTAGCGTGGATTGTATCTTTTATTTCTAGGCCGACCAATATATACTGCATACCATCAGATGACATCAAGTTAAAATTTACTTTCGTCGTTCCACAATACACTACACCACTCCTGTTGTTTCCTGTTACGGTGTTCTTTTGCAAAGGCAAGTCTCTTCTTTCAGTTGCATGCACTTTTGAAGGGCTTCTTGAAAGGGCAGTGAGCTAACAAATCCTGTAAATCTACTCCATAATTCTGCCTTAGTGATATATCAAGCTGTCTTTCTAGGGTATAGGTATTTTATCGTGGTCTTATTGTGCACGTACTGTGAACATCTTTCTCCAGGCAGATGCCAGTTATCTCGATATGTAACACGTACGAACAACCTCTGTCTGAGCACTTCTCTCCTGCAAGGCACGTATTACTACCTTCTTAAATTCTATAGTGTACTCTTTACGCTTACGGTAGGTGTTGGCATTGGCCTAGTTAATTATATTCAATTACACTGCAACACGCAGAATTTCACAATTTAGAATGAAATATCTAAACAGTTCTTGCAGAAGATTTTTTCACATTCACTGCAGTGCTAATGTCCATTGGAAAACGCTGACTGTACCTAGACTTCCTGACTATGCTGTGGTGTAATAACCACTGAAACTCCCCACCACCCATACACACTAGACTATACTTAGATCGTCTGTGTTTATGCTGCCGTCGTATAGAGGTCGAACAATCAATATCAAAAGACGTATGTGTGCTACTGTACGTACACGTATGTCTAACACGGAAGATTTCATAAGATTTTCCTAATTATAATAAAAGTAATAGAGATAGACATACGAGCATTTACACGTTAAAGGAGATGTCTACCGAACTCGATAGCTGCAGTCACTTAAGTGCAGCCAGTATCCAGTATTCGGGAGATAGTAGGTTCGAAGCCCACTGTCGGCAGCCCTGAAAATGGTTTTCCGTGGTTTCCCATTTTCACACCAGGCAAATGCTGGGGATGTACCTTAACTAAGGCCACAGCCGCTTCCTTCCCACTCCTAGCCCTTTCCTGTCCCATCGTCGCCATAAGACGTATCTGTGTCGGTGCGACAAAAAAAAAGGAGACGTCTTCCCGCTATTGATACCATCAATATCTCATAAACGACCAGAATTAAGAGATTGCGAAAGTAAGTTGATTTCAGTTTACTGATTTGTAGCCTTAGTTCATATCATAACACTGATAATCGCGTGGCTTCAGACACCGTGTGAAGGTATTAGAGTCTTACTCTACCAGATGACAGATAAATGGAAACTGTATTGGGCGATCGCTAGCTGACTATTGTTGATTACGAACGAATGATTCACCAGCAATAAGTTACATCGCACGTCGCACAGCGTGGAGTGGCAAATGGGCTTCATTCCTCCATCAAAATTCCAACTACCTCCGCGAGTTGGGAACCCATGATCGTGGGATCCTCAGGTCGAAATTTACGAGTGATTAACAGAGGTATCTTTCGCTTCTATGTGAAAGATATCTTAAACATATACTCTGATATTCACTTTAATGTAAATTCGCGTAGTTCTCCCACATCCAACAGTTCGGTGTATACACAGCTCAGCTCAGTGCGTTGTGGCAAGGCAATTTATGGTTGCTAGCTCCTTACATAGGAAACAGATAGGTTTGATTCACCCGTCGGTCAACCTCGAAATAGATTTCCGTGGTTCCCATTTCAATACAAGTTAAATGCTGGGATGGTACTTTCCTCAAGACCTCAATCGATTCTTTCCCAATTCTATCCCACACAATTACACCAGTCCCACAGACAACACCCTTGTGCAGTGGTACGTGTACCCTACGGCCTGTACCGGGAAAAGCAGCTACGGTATATAACTGGCGAGCCATATCCTTGGACACTCCAGGCATTAAGAAGCCGTACGCTATTAAGTTATGCGTAGTCAATATAGGCCTACATATCGATGGCTTACTTCTAAAACATTGTATGTCCCAATGCTCTTCCTACCCATTATATTCCTTAATACCAGTCACGCCTCCCAGCCACATACGAATATGCAGTCCATCAGAACAATTTTCGTTGTGTTCATTTTCCTATGCTTATGTGTAAAGTAAAATGGACCTTATCCTACCGTATTGTGGGGAAATTGTTTGCATGGCAAATTTACACATTCCTATAATATAATGTATTTAAGGTCCATTTCCGTTTACACATTAGCATAGGAAAATGAACACAACGAAAATTGTTCTGATAGGCTGCATATCCATTCGTGGCTGGGAGGCGTGGCCACTCTTAAGGAAAATAATGGATAGGAACAGCATTGGGAGATACGAGGTTTTAGAAGTAAGCGGTCGATATACTGTATATAGATTTTAAATATCAACTTAAGTCTAATTTATATCTAAGGAAGAGAAATGTGAATGGAAGGGCTCAGCTTTCTACTAAAGGGTTAGGTGATGTGACCGCCGCTCATTGGTTATAAGCCCACCGCGGCGCTTACATAATAACGACGTAATGAATTTAGGGAGAACGTGAGTGGCATTGTCATTGAGAGCTACGTCGGTCTGCCTACCACCAGGATTATTTGCATTGTCAGATCAATAGGATCCAATCAAATCACAAACCACGCTTGATACTGAAATTAGAAAACCTATCATTTCAATTTCATAACGGAAATAACAACAGGTACTCCTGAGACAAAATGCAATAAACGATTGATACAGTGTGTAATAAGATAAAATAAATGGAAAATCATCTTTCTTGTAGGAAGCAGTGTTTCTTCGCGTTCATTATTTCTTCATTTATTTCCGTATTTATATTTCATTAGCTCTGTATTCTTATTTTTCCTCTTCTTACTACATGCTTCTTCCGAAACCTCAGATCCATGTTTAAGGATGCTAATACCGAGCTCATTGTTACTATCGGTTAGTTATTGTCTTCCTAGATCCAAAATACCGTGTTCGATCCCCACGAGGTCAATTGCACGTAGGAGTGTTCAAAATTCAATTTTTCTCTTGTCTCAGGAAGAAATATCCATAGTTTCTGGCTGTAGCACTTCGACACGAGCATCAGCTAAAGTAAACGATTTAAAACTCCGACGCTGGAGAAATGACCAAAAATAATTGGGAAAGAACAAATGATCTCAGATATAATATATGGAATCCGACTCCCATTGATTTAGGATTACAAGAACTGAACGCCGGGCTGAGTGGCTCAGACGGTTAAGGCGCTGGCCTTCTAACCCCAACGTGGCTGGTTCGATCCTGGCTCAGTCCGGTGGTATTTGAAGGTGCTCAAATACGACAGCCTCGTGTCGGTAGATTTACTGGCACGTTAAAGAACTCCTGCGGGACTAGATTCCGGCACCTCGGCGTCTCCGAAGACCGTAAAAGTAGTTAGTGGGACGTAAAGCAAATAACATTATTATTATTACAAGAACTGAAGTAGTAAAGCATTTAATTTCTGTTATTCTACAAACTGTGTATGTTAACACCATCAGGCTGACGGTCTAGATAGAAATTCCTTGTTTCTTTGTGAATTTAAAGCCTTATTTCATCATGGGGACTTGAAGAATTTTCCAATCCTCGGAAGGAAAGAAAACTTCGATTTGCTTTATGAGATCAGTGGACTGAGTTAACAGCATATTCAATGTTGTGGCTAACAGAGCGCAAATATGGCCTCATTATTTCACTCAACTCGAAGTCTTCAGTTCTCTCCTGTCACTGCAGTGGTAACATCACAAATTTGAGCTGCAGGTTTCCGGTCACAACTGATATCATTCAATATTGTAGCCACGTGCTGACTGAGGAAACTGTCTGACTGGTTTGGGTAAACGTCAGTAAATAGAAACATCGTTCCTCTATACTATCATCTCAAATTTCAAAGACCAAAAGGCAATAGGCACTTCACGATTATAGCGACGTTATTTTAAGGGTAATAGCAACGAGACGAGCCTCTGATACTTCAGACTTTATTTCACAAGTCACCGCTTTAGATGCAGAGAATAGTGCAATTGAGATTGAAGTTGATAGTCCATGCAGGGTAACATGTTCAAAATCTTAACATAATAGTTCAAAGATAAATCGTTGTAAACCTAGAAAACCACATTTTGAGTCTTCCGTTTAACATTTCCAGTGTGTTTCTCCAAGACAAGTTTACGCTGCACATTTAAAATACAAACCTACATTCGGCTACTTCCTTTGCATAGACAATGCAGGAGAAATAATAGGCTACCTATGTCGTTTACATGATGAAAATCGTAAAAATATATAATGGGACGGAAATCGAATGACATTACTACTTTTGAGGATGAATGTCTAATTGTATTAATCTCAAATCAATAATCACCACCACCATTATTATTATTATTATTATTATTATTATTATTATTATTATTATTATTATTATTATTATATTCGTTTACGGCCATTTCAGACTACGTTAAGCAACAAGCACACATTACTGGAAGCGCAGCCCAAAATCTTTGCATTATATTTCTGGCAGACTGTCTTCTATCCTCTGTCGGTCCCCTATTCATTTTCTGGTCGTCAAGCAAGCCTCTGAAGCTATCGATCACTGATCTATAATCCGGCTCCATGGCTGAATGGTTAGCGTGTTGGCCCGGCGGGGTCGGGAATTTTTACCATGATTGGTTAATTCCCTTGGCACCGGGACTGGGTATATGTGTCGTCTTCATCATCATTTCATCCCCATCACGACGCGCAGGTCGCCTACGGGAGTCAAATCAAAAGACCTGCACCTGGTGAGCCGAAGTCCTCGGACACATTCCGGCACTAAAAGCCATACGCCATTTCATTACTGATCTATACTTTGTTCGCTTTAGGATGCCTTCTTTATTTAATCCAGACTGCCCAAGATCCTTTCTTACCTCCCTGAACCATTTACCGGAAACATTAGGTCTACTGTTAAGTGTTTTATAAATCTGTTTTTTCAGCCTATTCTCGTTCATTCTAAACATATGTCTATAGAATTTGAGTCTTCTTTTCTACATCGACTCAATCAATCACTTTCTTTGTATATTTCTTCTTCTTCTTGTTCTTCTCCTCTTAGTTTGATTATTATTCAGAAAATGAGATCAGCAATTTCGTTCACCCTCATAGCTAAAGTATTTAATTTGCTCTTTGAAGTGCCGATTAAATGTGTTCGTGCTAGTGCACAGAGAGCTGACTACAGTGGACTATATTCAATATTTTTTTTTAAATTCTCTTGAATGTGTAAGGAAGAAAAAGGAAGCTTAAGAAATGTTTCAACTGAACACATACAATTCTTCCTGTAATCCTTGCACCGCAGTTCGAAAATATCAAAGGTATGGACACATTAGTCGCAAAACTCAGTTGATATGCTAAGCTTAACATAATACACTCAATAAACATTTCACTAACGCACTAAGTGCACGTACAGAAACTGCAAACCTAAGTTTATTTTAAAAATTCCCTCACGCTACGTCGTGTGGTAGCCTCTACTTTCACAAATACATCTAGGAGCTCGTGAATTCCACGAGCCAACGCACGCCAGCCTTGCAATATGCGCGGACCGGTTTTACTCTTACTACATAACGTAAAGGGAAAAATAACATATTATGTACACAATCTAGATATATGCAGTAATTACAGTGTGAAGGGAAGCGGCGCTTCCAACAACTCCATTCACCCTGCACTTATCGTAACAAAGAATTTACAGAAGGTTTAGATATTTAAACAGAATATCCTCCGTGAATTTGAAACTATCATTTTTATTTATGTAGATGTTTCAGTATAATTTGAGTAACGCAATGCATACGGAGTTATCTTTCCGATTGGAAGGATCCTATTTCAATCCTCGGTTGCGGGTAGAATTCAAAGCTATCCGTCACTTTGAAGGCACCTATTGAATGACTCAATGACAAGCAAATTCCAGAAATACTTTCTTCCATCGGCGGATTTCTTCTTGAAGCTAAAGGTCGGTCGAGGCCCGGTGTTGACAGTACTGTCCTCATCTCCTACACTGAATGTTAAAGAGAAGTGTGACAGTCGAGTCGTATCGCAATTGGAGTCGTGCCAAGTCTGCCACGGTTCGAATTCCGGCCATTGTAATTGGAACATTTGAAATTAAACCTACCGGTTTCCTTTCATGAAGGTTAAAAAATGTGGTCCATTAAAGTCCCTATTTACCATTTGCTATTTTATTTACTTCACACCGACTCACGTAGCTCGTATGGCGACGTTAGAATAGGACAGGGCAAGGACTGAGACGTAAGCGACCGGCCGTAATTATCTAGGCCTATATTAGTTACCTTATAATGTGCTATAAATTCGCTGGTTTGCTTCAAATGCTATGTACTATATATTATTTATATTAGAAACTTAAGTAGCCAACACACTCGGTCATTCCACATCTACTATACTATCTGAACTATGTACAAGAATTCAGGGTGAGTTTTTAGTGATTTCTGTCCTAGAATTAGGAAATCTGAATGATAGATAAACTCAGGTAAAAGTTAGTGAGGCTGGAGGGAGGAAATTCTGACATTGTCTCATAAAATATGCCAGTACAAACAATGGAACATTGAGAGCGTTTCCAAAAGATCGCAAATGCCATGTTTTGTCTGCAGAGTACAGTTATCCTGTAAAGATATTGAAATTGTCTACATGCATAGCTACACAAACATGCATGAATTCATAGTCCACATACATACATACACACGTTTGCATAATCTGTAAGGCCGTGCGTCTTATGTGACTATCAGTCATTTCATCCTGTTGCTTTGTAATTAGAAGTTGTACACCGTGAATGATCACACTCATTAGCAGAAGTTATAAATTTAGATTTTTCTCATAATATTGTTACTTTATATCCTTTTAATGTTAAAAATGGTGTATCTGAAATTGCAAATAATTGAAGGTATATTATTACTCATTTATCCCATTCAGTTATTATGTATACCTATGTTAGTTATTTTGTAATGTATTATTAATACACTTGCTTGCCTCAAATACTGTGCACTATATATATTATTTATATTAGTAACTGAAGTAATAATGACTTATTTTTGTTAGCAATTTACCCACTTTCACAAAATCACCTGTTTAGTCGAAAAATTATTAAATCTGCTGTGAAATGCATTGGCTTTTATCTTCTAATATGTCACCAGGCAACTTCAACATGGACATCACGATTCTTTAGAACTCATTGTATGTTACTACCAAAACCATTAAAGAAAACTGGTATCACTAACTATTCAAAATGCAGTGCAATGACCTAAATTTAAAATCATGGCATGCTTTTACTACCAGTGTTACCATATTAGTGCTAATCTGTAGCGTACCACAACGAAATGACGTGATCGACGGGGATAACAAAATCCAAGCGTTATTTATATATATATATACTCTGAGCCATCCCTTTCTAACGTACATCAATTCACGTATAAGATATACTGTGACAATGAGAAGCTCTTAAACAGTTTCTTCCTTTGTACATCTTTCCATTCAAAAATATTTCCAACAGAACTTCTTATGATGAAGAGATTTCATGCAAATTAACTCTTACTTCCCGATTATTTGGGGCTGAGATACTGGATACAATGTTACTCATAATTACATTAGTTCGTTAGTTCTTTTGAATTCGCACAAACACAGATAGGTCTCTTGGCGACGATGTGATAGGAAAGGGGTAGGATTGGAAAGAAAGTGACCGAGGACTTAATAAGGTGCATCCCCAGCATTTACCTGCTGTGGAAATGGGAAACCACTGAAAACAACGATATTCTGGGCTGCCGACAGTGGGGTTCGAACCCGCTATCTCCCGAATGCAAGCTGATAGCTACGTGACACAAGTCGGACGGCCACTTGCTCGGTACGTTAGTGAGAGATTAATATTGGTTTTTCTATATTGTACAGTGCATCGTACGGTGACGTCCCGGTGCTATAGCGTGAGTGAGCCCGCCTCTTGGCGGATTCAATTCACGGTCAGGTTAGGGAATTTTATCTCGATTCGACGGCTGGTTCGAGGTTCATTCAGTCTACGTGAGAACAGACAAGGAGTAATCTGACGGTGAGATAGCAGACCAGGTCTAGAAAATCAAGAATTACAGGCGAGAGGATTCGTCGAGTTGACCACGCTTCATCTCGTAATCTGCAGGTCTTTGGGCTGAGTAATGCTTGCATGGTAGTCCAAGGTCTATGTAGGCTGTGAAGCCATGGGATTTACTTTGGTTTTGCACTGTAATAGTGGTGAGACCTGCAGTGATTTATCGTTTAGAGACCTTGACTATCCATTATTTTCCTTAAGACTGGTTACGCCTCCCGTCCACATATGGATATACAGTCCATCAGGACAATTTTCGTTGTGTTCACTTTCCTACACTAACGCGTAAAAGATAACAAACCTTAAATACGTTATGCTGTAGGAGTGTCTAAATACGTCATGCAAACATACGTTCATGCAGTACGGTACGGTAAGGTTAATTTTCCTTTACACGTACGCATAGGAAAATGAACAAAACGAAAATTGTTCTGATGTACTACATAACGATAAGGGGCGTGCCTAGTCCTAAGGAACAGATACGCGATATTGCTCGCTCAGTGAAGACATGCTGAGGAGGTGGGAAAGTAAAGTATTTCGAAAACTGTATGATCCAGTGAATGAGAGTGGAATTTGGACAGCGAGGAGCAATGGAAAGATTAGCCGAGATTTCGTGTCAAAAATTAACACTAATCGGCTGTGATGGGTGGGCCATCTGGAAAGGAAGCCAGAGGATAGTTTGGTCAAGGAGTTTGCCAAGGGTAGCGAAGAGGACGTCGAATAAGGGACAAACTGAAAGCCAGGTTGGGTAATGCGGAAGGGAACCTGAGAAGGGTGGGAGTTAGAAGATAGTGAACAAAAGCAAGGGAATAGAAAAGTCTGAGCAGAAATTATCAAGGTGGCCAAGATTTTTAAGGGCTCTAGTACCAAGGAATAAGTAACTAAGTAAGTGAGCGAGTAAATAAGTAAGTAAGCAAATTTAAAGTATACAATTTTCCAACACCGATAATAGATAAGTTTGAAAAGCGAAGAAAAATTCTGATAATATATTTTTCCCTTTGTCTGTAATGTTTCGAATATCATCGACTACAGTTGAAAATTTCCGTCCTGAAGACCAGTTGACAACAAGGAGAACATCCAGTATTCGGCCTGAATCAAGCAATTAGAAAGGTCTTGTATGAAAGCAACCTCGGATGGTTGAGGGATGTAGTCCTAAAGCTGTCTTCATTTCAGGCGATAAGGATTAGCTCCGTATACTTCATGAAAATAAAGCTGTTTATTCCTGTACTGAAATGTTAATCAGTAAAAGGGGTTATGTTTGCTGTTTGAATTCAAAAGTGTAATTTAAAATTAAAGTGTGATTACAAATAAATAAGTAAGTCCACATGTGATTTTGTTTTTAATAATCCAAGCTACCTGCAGTTTTGCGTAGTGTCCAAACCAAAGCGGAGGTTAGAATGACTTGACAACAGAAATCGGTCAACACTTTTCAAGCAGCCCTTACAAGTGTACATCGACTGAAATGCACAAAGTATTCCAATCTTTAGCTAACTAACTCTTAAAATACGCATTTAAACACACTTTATTCACATAAGCTTAAACTTTTCACTCTGTAATTTTCATATGCATTGATTGCGTGGCCTATTAATAAATATCCAATGACAACAGCACTAAAGTGCAATAGAGTTTCTGCATTATCTCTGAAAGTAGAGAAACCTATAGTAAAGAAGTATAATATTACAGCTTAAGGTTCTTTTATGGTGCGTGAGTGAAGTACTGCTAAGGAAGTGTGTAGAATTTTGTATATCTACGGATCAATTGTTATTTCGGATTCACAGAATGCTGTAATATGTTCATGGCAATAATTTCTTTCTCCAAAATCAGTGGTAAATACAAGAACTTCAGCACAGGAGTCTTCCTTCTTACTGTGGCTCTGAATAACCTACGGAAGAGCATTTGATTCCGCTGTTCCTTTGCATAAGAATGTGTGGCATCGTAGCTTCGGGCCTGTTCTGAATAATTCATATGGCGCGGAAGGAACTCCATTCTCTGACCTCACGTGAATATCGTAACATTTGTAGCAATATCTTTATTTAGATGGTATTCTAGCTTGTGACAAATTCATTTTTTGATATCTGTCAAGCAACAACGGATGGGCTGTGAGTCAATATTGAGACTTCTCGCTGGAGATGCTTATCCAAATCCTGCAATATTTTACGTCTCTGGGGTGATTTATTAAGTGAACCTGTTATTCCATGAACGTTTCCTTTCGTTCATGCACACTTCTTTGGCAAATTCAGTTGTAATTTGTCAACGAGTAAGACCGAATGTCTTTAAACGGCTTCGGTCGATAGATTCAAGATATTCATATGTTCCCATCTTCCAGTCAGCATTCCTGAAAATGATTTTCCGAGAGTTAACATCTCTTCGATGAAATATTATATCTTATATGATAAGGATGTCTTCTTTTGGAATTTATTGTCTAACTAAAGAGGTAACTCTATGTACACAAACTAGACAGATTTTTAGACGGGTTAATATATGGTTTGTAATTGTGGACTTTTGCCAGATCACTTAAAATGTATTTACTACTTTTCAGGAGCTAGATGCCTCCATACATACTAACTGAAAGTAAGAGTTTGTCAGATAATTTGAATCAATGGGGCTCATACAGTACTTTAGGTTCCTTTAGTTCAAACAAGAAGCACTGCAAGTTACGGTAAAGCAACATTCTTTCCTACCCGTTAGCAACAGTGGAATAGCCTAGTGTTGTTCTTAAAATGAGGGAAATTAATTAAAAGTAATGTCTTAAATATATTGGGCATATTTCTAATCCCGTAACTCTGATGGGTGGAAATATATATTTCATTGCCTAGCACCACAACTATTTGATGAAATAATATCCCGGGTGTCAAAAGTCCTTTAAAACAACATTTACAGAGAAATGGCCACTCACATCACCGATACGTACGACTGTGATCAACAGTTTTCCAGCAGTGTAGATCAATTACGAATGAAGTTCATTTACTCCAATTTATATTAGGCCAAAATATCATAACTCTATTGATATTTAAATTTATCAAGCGGTAGGGATGATTTGCCGTCAAAAAATACCGTCCAGAAGGAAGAGCTCTTGAGGAAATCGTTCGTCTTCGAAAATTTCTTGACAGTATCAAAAGGAACTAAAAATCGCATTACAGCATGACAAGTACGAGACCGCTGATGATATGTAATTATTATATGTCATAAATATCCTGTTTTTACTACCCTTGATCTTATAGTCATGACATTGATTAGTGTTGCTGACAAGATTTTAATTGTCAAAATACCATTATTTATTTATCAGGATTGTATTCCCTTAACATGTAGGCTGTCTGATTTCTTTTTAATCGTAAGACAAAATATCTAAATGTATATTAAAATTGTTTACTTTTATTACTACTGAGAAAAGTTAAAGAAACAAATGTCAAAGAATGAGGAGCGTGCCGAGTCTTAACGAGACTCCAAAACCAAGTACGTCTGTACCAGGTATCATATGCCTTTAGGATGTAAATATGAGTGCCACTAATGGATGGAAGGCTACTTTTGATTCCATATTTATGATCGCAATTTACTGCATGCCGTCGTATCTTGGCGTACTTGAATAAATCTTGAGTGGTTTTCAAAATCTGAATAAATTATTAGCTTAATCAGGTAAATGTTGTCTCTTGTATTATTGTATATATTGTTCAGAAGTTTTTTCTAATTAAAGGCAAAAGTGATTAAATACTTGTTCATGCTATGTTTTGTTCATTAATGTTGCTAAGCAATTACTTCTGAGAAAGAAACAAAACTGTCCCATTGGAGGACTGCTAAATTTTTGTTACAATACGTAAGTCTAACGGAGAGTTAAGGTTAGTAGTCGTTGGAGGAAGTTTTATAGAATAGGACTGTATTGGGAGTCGATAACTGATTTGGACTTATGTTTCTATGTCAGTCTTTTGGAGGTTAAGCAAACTTTGCGTGAGGTATTTTAAACAGAAAATGATACTAAGAATTAGGGAAAGAGTCTCCACGGTTAAGAATCTTTGGTTTTACCGCAGATTATGAAGAACACTGATAGACGAGTAAATTGTCTACAGAATTAGAATATGTGAGATTATAATTACAGGCGTTTGATAGAAGTACAAGATTATGTGCAGAACTACGTTGGAAAGTAGAAAGGACTTGTTATATCCGTGTAAGTAGGAGCTACGTATACCTTTACTGGCGAGATGTAGTGTTTACAGTGCACTATGTCTTCTGGTATTGGCTAGAATATATATTTTTTACTTTCGTTGTCCAGTCCCATTCTTACCCTTAGCATTGATAACATGAAAATGATCGAGGTATGAGCGATGCTAGTAATACGATTCTTTATGCAGCCAGTCCCTGTTATGAATGGTGTGAAAATGTCGCTCATATTATCGATTGCTGCGGGCATTGTAGTGGGCTTGACACACTGATATGTAATGGCAACTTCTGGCTCGGTGACGAAAGCAACGGGAAATTACCTCATTCCTCGTTTCCCTAGTACGCCTCTTCAGTGTCATCCAGGCTGTCTATTACAGCTAATGGTGGAGCTGTTGAGGATCAAACCAGCCTTCGATCTGAATACTCAACATACAAGAGCTAGGTGAGGTTAACGTATTTTAATTTTCAATAAATCACGCTGTAGAATTGCATCTTATAAGTAGGGTTTGGGAAGAGTAAAAAATTCAGTTGACTATGATACAATAACCGAGGTATGAGCGATGCTAGTAATGCCACTCCTTATGCAGCCAGTCCCACTTATGAATGATGTGAAAATATCGCACATAGGGTCGGTTGGTGCATGCATTTCAGTGGGCTTGGCAGACTGATTTGTAATAGCAACTTCTGGCTCAGTGAGGAAAGCTACGGGAAACTACCTCACTCTTCATTTCCCTCGTACACTTCTTCAGTGACACCTAAGCTATCTATGACAGCTTTTGGCGGAGGTGTAGAGGATGAAACCAGCCTTCGGGCTGAATACCCGACATACATAGGCCTACATGATACAATATTGGATTCAGAATAATTAATACGGATGCCAGTCCGACTCGTTGGCTGAATGGTCAGCGTACTGGCCTTCGGTTCAGAGGGTCCCGGGTTCGATTCCCGGCAGGGTCGGGGATTTTAACCTTCATTGGTTAATTCCAATGGCTCGGGGGCTGGGTATTTGTGCTGTCCCCAACATGCCTGCAACTCACACACCACACATAACACTATCCTCGACCACAATAACACGCAGTTACCTACACGTGGCAGGTGCCGCCCACCCTCAGCGGAGGGTCTGCCTTACAAGGGCTGCACTCGGCTAGAAATAGCTATACGAAATTATTATTATACGGATGCCAGAAAACTTATTTTTACTTTCAATTTATTATATTATCTCAGATAGACATAATATGCATAAAATATGAATATTTTGAAATAGGTGGCCACATTGCCTGGTGTGCTTTCGTCTTGGGTGCTGGAGTCTACCTACCATCTCCTGATTTCCCCTCTCCACATGTCCTACACTGCAAGTCATCCAAAACATAACATTTGTAATAAACTAGTATGTAAGCCAGTCTTAGGTAACCGAAATCACTGTGTGAAAAGTAATTTCAAATATTGAATGAACATGTAAAGGAATGTTATGAATAATACACTGGGTTGACAATCGTAATTACTGCAGTACATGATGTTACATTTGCTATTTGCATTAAAATTACAATTTCGCCTTACTGTGTGAACGCTATTATTGAGAAAGAACAAAATATGCGGAATTCAGTCTAACCTGAATCGTATCTCTACGAAGCATCCGCGATCAACATTTGTTAGCTGTCACACCATAAACACAGTGCCAAGGGTTCTGTCTTGTGGTTAGTGGTGGAGGTAATGTCGTTGCATGTGCCAGAATCGAAAGTCCGTTCACTTCTCTGATGGAAGGTGCTTACATTAAACTACTCAGGTATGATTTTCATCATTCTATTGTGTTTGTAACCTATATCTGGTAGCAGTTTCAGCCTTCTAAACTTTCTCACGAAGTTCCAGTGATCTTACTATCGCTGTGGAAGGCGACACAAATCAGAGCACGGCCGTCTTAATGCATCACTCTAGTTAGCTCAGCGTAGATCTATTTAGCAATGCACGGAGTTTCGTAGTTCGAACTCATGCCGATAGATGAAGCAGTACCGAGCTGTGCATATCGAAATGGCGAAGATGATACGAGGGCAGATCAAAAAATAAGCTGCACTTCCCACTTATGGCCATTTATTACACCACCTATACAACAGCAACACGATTATAACGACATACATTGTAACACCACTTTTCCACATAGTTTCCAAGAGACTCCAAACATTTCTGCGAACGCACAACCAACTTGTCGATGCCGGATGCATAGAAATTTCCTCCAGCTTTCTGCAACCACTCGGAGACAGCAGCCTTCACCTCCTCATCGGTCTGGGAACGTCGACCATCGAGCTCCGTTTTGAGCTTACCGAACAGATGAAAGTCACATGGCGCTACGTCGGGACTGTGGGGTGGATGTTGCCAGACCTCCCACTTGAAACGCTGCAGCAGTTCTCTCGTTTGGTGGGCCTTGTGATGTGCTGCGTTATCGTGCAACAAAATCACACCGGCGCTCAATTTCCCCCGGAGCTTCTCTTTAATCGCTTTACGCAACCGGTGCAACGTTTGACAATACGATGCCGCGTTGATCGTCGTTCCTTTCGGCATGAATTCCACATGCAGCAAACCCTCCATTTCAAAGAACACTGTCGCCATAACCTTACCGGCTAAAGGTTGAACCTTGGCCTTCTTTCGTTGTGGTGATGAGGGGTGCACCCATTCCATTGATGTTCTCTTCGTTTCGGGGGTGAAGTGGTGGAACCACGATTCGTCGCCTGTGACGAATCGCCGCAGAAACCCGTTGCCTACTGCGGCATGGCGTTGCAAAAATGCCAGGGAGTACTGGAAACATTATCCCTTGTGTTCATCGGTGAGAAGACGTAGGATCCATCTGTGACACAGCTTACGATATCCAAGGTCCGCGTGAGCAATGGCGAACGCACTGCCATACAACATGTTCAGCGGCGTCGCGATATCTCTCAGTTTAATGCGCCGGTTCTGTCTAATGATCGCATTCACACTGTTGACCTTTGCACGGGTCCTGGACGTTGAGGGCATGCCTTCGCGATGGTTGTCCGTGATATCCGTGCGTCCGGCTTCGAATTGCTGACACCACTTTACGATACCTTGCCGGGATATGGCCGCTCCCCATACACAGCACTAATTTCACGATGAATGTCCGTGCAATTCTTCCTTTTGGCCCATAAGAATCGGATTGTCGCACGCACCTCATATTTGGAGTGAACGTCCAGTTGACGCGCCATTGCATTTGGCCACCATTCAAACAATACTAGACGAGACAATGCAGCGACCTCTCTAACAGACGTGTGGGCAGTGTCTGTCCCTTTCTTCGCTGTGCCCACGTTTGCGACGCACAGCGCGCTGCTGCGGCGCGTTAGTGCAACTAACCTTTCGATCCACCTACGTACAATCGCTTCACTGAAAGACACGTATTTAATTTTAAAGGTTCTAAATTCATGGTCCTGAGAGGTTTATTGTATTTTTCCTTTAACGAGCCATATCTGGTGGCAACTTCAGATGTTGGAACGTTCTCGTTTACTCAATATCTACGTGTAAGAGTTACAAGAACATGTATTTTATACATGTAGATATTCTCCTGTATATAACCTGGATATACTTTACTGTATTTCAAAGTATGTTAAATATTCTTGATGGTTTATAAATTAATTGACAGTCATAGGTCCCATAA
Source organism: Anabrus simplex (assembly GCF_040414725.1). Lineage (NCBI taxonomy): Eukaryota > Metazoa > Arthropoda > Insecta > Orthoptera > Tettigoniidae > Anabrus > Anabrus simplex. Next base: position 579,128,263 of record NC_090266.1, on the reverse strand, counting down.
GACTGATTATTCACCAACAGTATATACTGTAATCCTCGACTGGAAGTACGATACTTACTTTTCCTCAAAATCGTGTAGTCACGTATAATGCTGACATGCAGAGGATGGCATCACTCTCGAGTAAAACTTTAGGAAAATGCATTTTATTCTTATGTGACGGCACTACTGGTAATGTATATTATTTATTTTTTGCTAGGGGCTTTACGTCGCACCGAAACCGATAGGTTTTATGGTGACGATGGATAGGAAAGGCCTAGGAGTTGGAAGGAAGCGTCCGTGGCCTCAATTAAGGCACAGCCCCAGCATTTGCCTGGCGTGAAAATGGGAAACCACGGAAAACCATTTTCATGGCTGCCGATAGTGGGATTCGAACCTTCTATCTCCCGGATGCAAGTTCACAGCCGCGCGCCTCTACGCGCACGGCCAACTCGTCCGGTAATGTATATTATCATGGTAGGTTTAAGTACACCTCTAATATGTAGTCTTCGTACCACTAGAATAATGATTAATTTAAGTCCATTCGTCATACGTGTGTGTTCCTAATTACTGTGTTTCATGTCCACCAGAAACGCACAAAATATATAAGTAAATAGAGTGGAACCTCGATATGTCGAATCGCCTCGGGAGCCAAATTTTTTTACGAGTTATCGATATCTCGAGATATAGAGAATACCGCTTTTGAGCATGTATAGCACATAACTGAAACACGTGTGTCTACGGGCTTATACTGAATACATTATTTTTAACAGTATTTAAAAATATAAAAACAAACTCTATTTTACGGCATCACTTTAATAATAACCCTTATTAAAGTAACGTTTTTAGAAGACAGGATACAATACATACAGTGGTGAAACGAGAAACATGTCTCAGTTAACAGCTTTGGAAAAAAATCTGTTAGTATCTTTTATTTGTTACTGTTAACCGTGTCTCCCTTCACCTTGAAGCTTCTCGTCAGTACCGCGCAACTGAGATTCGTAAATGGAGCTTGTCATCCTCGACCATGGAGGTTGCTTTCGTACGTGACCGGTAATTCATTCACACCCGAGAAACAGCGATGCTTCGTCGATTTTCCGATCATTAGAAGTTTTAGTTTATCGGTTCCCGCCATATTATCTCCCAGCACTAATGTAAGCCTTTCATTCCTTGTTAACTGTTCCTCACAAACCACAAATACCGTATTGCGTAGTTAATGTTGCACAAAATTCGAGTTACAGAGTATATTTTGCTTCAAAGGAGGAACGTTGCGGGCCTGCCTTCGCGATGGTTGTGCGTGATATCCGTGGGCCCGGCTTCGAATTGCTGACACCACTTTACGATACCTTGCCGGGAAATGGCCCGCTCCCCATACACAGCGCTAATTTCACGATGAACGTCCGTGCAATTCTTCCTTTTGGCCCATTGGAATCGGATTGTCGCACACACCTCATATTTGGAGTGAACGTCCAGTTGACGCGCCATTGCATTTGGCCGCCATTCACACAATACTAGACGAGACACCACAGCGACCTGCCTAACAGACATGTGGGCAGTGTCTGTCCCTTTCTCCGCTGTGCCCACGCTGCTGTGGCGCGTTAGTGCAACTAACCTTTTGATCCACCTACGTACAATCGTTTCACTGAAAGAAATCGAGAAATTCGTGTAACCGAATTTCGAGTAATAGAGAAATAAATACACGTAAACAATAGGACAAATAGCCGGGAAATTTAATATACTTCGAGATACTGAAAATTCGAGTAATGGAGGTTCGACTGTACAAAATAAAAGTTCCAGGCTGTCTAATAATAATTAAAATCCCTTGTATATTAAGGAGGGGTCGCCTGCCTGAGGTGATAACTCCGGATTCGGTTCACCATGAAGGATGTGTGTCGATTCCTTGTCAGGAAACAGAAACGTTTAAGAAACGAAATTTACATTTTTCGGAGGTGCACATGACCCTGAGATTTACTCAGCCTACACCAAAAAGGAGTAGCAGGTTAATTCCTGGGAGCAAAGGCGGCCAGGCGTTGTGCTAACCACTCTACTTCACCAAGCGCCGAGGCATCGGATAGTGGAAACCTTCACATTTCACCGCTCCAAGGGCTGGCGCCTACGGAGATGCCTGCTTTGGTTTGCGTGTATATTAAAGTTGAATCTGCAAACAGACATTTTAGGAGATGATTGTTGATTCTCTCTATAGAAAGGATAGGTTATTACGTTTCCTAAATTTATTTACTTCATATTGTGAGGGCAAATTCCTCTAACGTACTTCTGTTTTACTAATCGATGGAACTTAGATTGCTAATAAAGTAATCTACTGCGAGGCTATGATCAAGGTAAGGTATTTTAAAATGTTTATGGTCACCGTTTCCTATTCATACCTTTACGAACAACTTCATATGAGATCACTAGATTAGCTACGTAAATTACCTGTTTCGACTGAATGGACTGTTTATCGTAGTGGGAAGGTTCAAATATAAAAACGCCGTTTAATTCTGCCCCTAAGAAAATCTACGGAAAAGAATGCCAACTCCATGATGTAGTTATAGTAAGTCTACATCATACTGAAGGCTCCGGGATTTATTCCATGTTCGTCTATGTACTGGGCTGAAACGGGATCTGGTCAGCTACACTAACTCAGCTGAGCGCCTTATAAGTACGAAATGCTTCCTGATCAGTTCATATGAACAGTATTTATTTTATCTGATGTTTGGCTATAAGTAGGTTTTGAGTTAAAACGCAAGATTAAAATTGTCAACCATCAAGCTGATTTCTCCTTCGGATTGTATAGGGAAAAATCCTTTACATGGCATTTCATGTCAAGGAGTACAAATTGTGTCGAATAGTCGCCAATGAATTTTTCAAAACAGAGTCTGCTATGGTCGGGATAATGGTGACAGGGATTTCATTTATTCTTAAGACGTCCACGTCTCTTTAATAATTGTCCTTATAGCGCCAATCACAAGCCCAAAGATTTTCCATTTTGTAATTTCATACTTCTTTCCGAGGTCGCTATTGCATGGTTCATGTATGATCTTTTCCTCCTCACACACTAATGGAGGCTGTTGTTCATTTTTCTCGAATCATATTGTGGGATCAATCACCATACGCGTACCTTACGCCCGGTCGATGACAACAATATCATCTCTTTTAGTGGATCTATTTGTGTAAAAACATCCTACAACTTCAAAGATCTCCAATATTGTTGTTTACGTAGGCTTCGGTAATCGATGTGAGAACTGTATTGTGCTGATTGATTCTCATCATTTCTCCATTACAACAGAATTCAAAAAACATGAGTTAAGTATGCGGCCAATTTAGAAAAGAAATACATATTTACTTGGCTTCTATGACAAACTTAAAATATGACTGTGGGCAACAATTAGGCTACGTAATAACAAACAGAAGAAGGTATCGAAGAGGATCGAGTATTGATAAAGATTGATATTGATCACTGTGTTGTTTTATGAGATTAAATATAACGATAACTTTAGAGCTCACCCTAGCAGTTTCACTGGAAGTTTGATATTCACACCACAGAGGGGCTGTCAGGATCTGACTTTTGTTTGCTTCAAATAAATGAAAAAATGCCACGAATGGAACATGCAGTTGCCCTTACCTTATAAATAAAACTCTAGGGGTTCCGTTGTCTGTAATGTCATTTATTTCGCCAAATTTTGATATATTTATCCGTTTCAGGTTAATTCAAGATCGTATCGGTAGTTTCTAGCTTTCATGTCCGTTTGTGTGTTCGTCCGTTTGTCTGTTTGTTTGCTTGTTTGTTTGTTACTTTGTTCCATAAACAAGAGTAAACGGCTAAATAGATCCCGACCAAACTTCACGTACAGAGTCTACTTATCCAGGAGCAGGTTTCGATATACATATTTATAAATCACTGAATAGACTGGAGGTTTATAGGAAGAACAGAAGAGAATTTTTCAATTTTTATTTTACACTATTGCATATATATCAACCAAACTTCATATTTAGAGTCTACTCATAAAAGCGCATATAGATTAAAATCACTGAATAAACTAGGGTTTTATACGAAGACTGGAAGAGGACTTCTCATTTGCTCTTACGGTCTTGAGCATACCTCCAGCAGGTTTTCGGAAGAATAGAAGATCATTTTTTAATTGTTTGTTTACGCTATTGATTATATCCCAACCAAACTTCATATTTAGAGTATACTCATCCAAGTGCAGGGTTCGATATACATATCATTTGGACCATGTTATGCATCACTAGACTAAGCGCCAAAACACCATTCTGAGGTAATTGAGCTCAAAGTTTCCAGTCGATTAAAAATCCATTTATTGTTAAATTTTCCCAATTTTTTGCAATAAGTAAGAATTGTTATTTTTGAACTCTTTTGTAAAACCTCAACCTAATTACTTATCAAACAACGCTAAAAATAAATAAAATGGCGGTTAGTCTATTTACGTTTGTTGTTTGATTGTGCATTTTTGTTTTGCATCAACAGACTAAGTGACTTTTAAGTCCTTTGGTTGCGTTATGTATAATTAACAGTGCATTTGGACTAGTCTGTGATAAAGCATAAGTAAACTACTGGACGTTTCTGAAATTCACAGTTCAATAAATAAATAATCATTTCACTATATTGGACACATAATCGTAAATGAAGTTGTAAATTACATTACCTAATATACAAATCATTTGTGAAATCTACAATTTAACGCTTTGGAATTATGAAATAAGTCGGTTATTTTTGCTCTCAAGACTTTTGTAGAAATTCCTTTTCTTACCGGTAGTGTGAGGGAATAGCAATAACACGCACAATTTTGCAATAAAAAGTACTTTTTTCTTTACTAATTGGCACAAAACATAGTAATGTAATGTAAAACAACTGAATAAAAATGGAAATAATAAAGCTTACAAGACAACAACAAATACAAAATGAACCCGGACATTACGTATTTTACACTTTAAAGCTTTTTATTACCTGGCTTGAATCACAATACTGTAAAAAATCAATTATAGCGAAATATATTAGATTAATCTTATAAACATAAACAAAACCCCTAAAATTAAAAGGTGCCATTGGAAGTCTTTTTCACTAATTAGCATGAAACACAATACTGCTCAGTAACTAAACAAAATTTAAGAAAGAAACATTAATTAAATCATAATCTGTCATTATTCACTTTCTATTTCAAAGTCAAGTTGTCCATGAACCCATCAATATCGTCTTCCACACTGTTATCGGTGAAAAATGACCAATACATTGGTCTGGCATCTTCTGGAACCAGCGGCAGAAGAGACTTCAAGTCTTCGAGTTTAGGTTTTGAAATTGGTTTCCCTCCTGGCCACAGTTGAATTAAGTGTTCACTCAAATGAACTGGTTGCGCAGAAGTTCCTCTTTCCTTTTTTTCTTTTGAATACTTAATTCAACTCCAGTGTCCTGGTCAAAGTCACTCTTCATGAAAATGCTTAGAGGTTTGTCTTTTATGATTTAGAGTTCTCTCGTTTTCATCCAGTTTATTTTGGGAATTTCCATGTCAACTTTACGGTTTGTTATCTGTTTTTCCAGCATTTGTGTTCCAAAGAATTCTTTCTGTTCCATTCTGTGAACAGCCAAAGCATTCTTTCTACGACGTACTTTCATCACATTCATATAGTCATTCACAGTGTACACCTGTTGTTGTAGCTTCAACGCGCACTCTATGTCTCCAAAATTGCTGTCGTTGGGCAAAAACTATGTCCTGAGAGAACATAGCACAAAGTAATCTTTTCTAGCGTGGGGTGAGTTTCCAAAATCGTTCGTTTTTTACCTGTAAAACCTCATAGTTATTAGAAATCCTTATTGCATTTGTAACAATGCGTTCGGTTCTTGCTCTGATAGCCTCCATTACTGGTACCATAATGTAGGAAATACGACAGCACAATCGTTTACCATGTAAACATGCACAGTAACAACATACTAGGTTAGTAAACACTACACAGCTGATGTTGTCTGGTCTGTTGTGAACCAGTGCAGCCACCTGTTTCGTTTAGCATCACTAGACCACAGACCGGTAAAAGGCGCTTGGTCTACTGTTGCATAACTAAACATTGGCTTATCGCTTTTGGTTTCGTGATGCAAAACACAAAATCAAACATAGGTAAAGTTGCACTTAGATTTTTCACATATTTTAAGGCAACTGTTACTTGGACATGTACGGTGATTTTTGTCCATTTAAGTTACGTTGTTTCTCAACAGAATGCGCACAAATACTGATTTTTACAAAATGGTGCTTGGTCTAGTGATGCATAACATGGTCCATTTAATAATCACTGAACAGACTGGGGGATTATACGATGAAAAGAAGACCAGAACGACATGGAAAGAAATGTGATTGTAGCGGGAGATCTGAATTTACCAGGTGTCAATTGGGAAGGAAATGCGAACGACAGGATGCATGACCAACCAATGGCAAATAAGTTAATATGGGAAGGACAGCTGATTCAGAAAGTGATGGAACCAGCTAGAGGGAAAAATATTCTGGATGTGGTGCTGGTAAAAGCAGATGAGCTCTATAGACAAAAACGATGTAATAGATGTCTTTAGTGATCATGAAGCTGTATTTGCCGTAGTTAAAAATAAATGTCATAGAAAGGAAGGTCTTAAAAGTAGGACTATTAAGCAGTACCATATGGCTGATAAAGCAGGCATAAGGCAGTTTCTAAAAAGTAAATATGATCGGCGGAAAACGGTGAATAAAAATGTAAACAGACTCTGGGATGGGTTTAAAGCAATCGTTGAGGAATGTGAAAACAACTTTGCACCTTTAAAAGTGGTAAGGAATGGTAATGACCCACCTTATTATAATAGAGAAATAAAGAGACTAAAAAGGATGTGCAGATTGAAAAGAATAGAGTTAGAAATGCTGTGGAAGTAAGGAGAAATTGAAGGAACTTACTAGGAAATTGAATCTAGCAAAGAAGGCAGCTAAGGATAACATGATGGCAAGCATAATTGGCAGTCATACAAATTTTAGTGAAAAATTGAAGGGTGCGTATAGGTACTTTAAGGCAGAAACAGGTTTCCAAGAAGGGCATTCCAGGAATAAATAAAGAACAAGAGAAGTGTGTATGTGAGGATCTTCAAAAGGCAGAAGTATTCAGTTAGCAGTATGGAAAGATTGTTGGTTACAAGGGTAATGTCCAGATAGAGGAGGAGACTAATGCTAAAGAAGTATTAAAATTTACATATGATAACAATGACATTTACAATAAGATACAAAAATTGAAAACTAGAAAAGCGGCTGGACCTGAGGAGATTTCTGGGGATGTACTAAAGACAATGGGTGGGATATAGTACCATATCTGAAGTACTTATTTGATTATTGTTTGTTCGAAGGAGCTGTACCAAATGATTGGAGAGTTGCTGTAGTAGCCCCTGTGTATATAGGAAAGGGTGATAGACATAAAGCTGAGAATTACAGGCCAGTAAGTTTGACATGCGTTGTATGTAAGCTTTGGGAAGGCATTCTTTCTGATTATATTAGACATGTTTGCAAAATTAATAACTGGTTCGATAGAAGGAAATTCGGTTTTAGGAAAGGTTATTCCACTGAAGCTCAACTTGTAGGATTCCAGCAAGATATAGCAGATATCTTGGATTCAGGAGGTCAAATGGACTGTATCGCGATTGACCTGTCTAAAGCATTTGTTAGGGTGGATCATGGAAAACTACCGGCAAAATGAGTGCAGTTGGACTAGACAAAAGAGTGACTGAATGGGTTACTATATTTCTAGAAAATAGATCTCAGAGAATTAGAGTAGGTGAAGCTTTACCTGACCCTGTAATAATTAAGAGGGGAATTCATCAAGGCAGTATTATTGGACCTTTACTTTTTCTTATATGTATAAATGATATGACTAAAAAAGTGGAATCAGAGGTAAGGGTTTTTTGCGGATGATGTTATTCTGTATAGAGTAAGAAATAAATTACAAGATTGTGAGCAACTGCAACGTGACCTCGATAATGTTGTGAGATGGACAGCAGGCAATGGTATGTTAATAAACGGGGTTAAAAGTCAGGTTGTGAGTTTCACAAATAGGAAACGTCCTCTCAGTTTTAATTACTGCGTTGATGGGGTGAAAGTTCCTTTTGGGGATCATTGTAGGTATCTAGGTGTTAATATAAGGACAGATCTTCATTGGGTTAATCACATAAATGGGATTGTAAATAAAGGGTACAGATCTCTGAACATGGGTATGAGTGTGTTTAGGGGTTGTAGTAATGATGTAAAGGAGAGTGCATATAAATCTCTGGTATGACCCCACCTACAGTATGGTTCCAGTGCATGGGACACTCACCAGGATTACCTGATTCAAGAACTGAAAAATATCCAAAGAAAAGCAGCTCGATTTGTTCTGGGTGATTTCCGACAAAAGAGTAGCGTTACAAGAATGTTGCAGAGTTTGGTCTGGGAAGAGTTGGGAGAAAAAAGACGAGCTGCTCGACTAAGTGGTATGTTCCGTGGTGTCAGCGGAGAGATGGCGTGGAATGACATTAGTAGACGAATACGTTTGAGTGGCGTCTTTAAAAATAAGAAAGATCACAATATGAAAATAAAGTTGGAATTCAAGAATACAAACTGGGACAAATATTCCTTTGTAGGAAGGGAATTTAGGGATTGGTATAACTTACCAAGGGAGATGTTCGATAAATTTCCAATTTCTTTGAAATCACTTATGGAAAGGCTAGGAATACAACAGATAGGGAATCTGCCATCTGGGCGACTGCCCTAAATGCAGATAAGGATTGATTGATTGATTGATTGATTGATTGATTGATTGATTGATTGATTGATTGATTGATTGATTGATTGATTGATTGATTGATTGATTGATTGATTGATTGATTGAGAATTTTTTTCATGTTCTCTTACACTATTGCCTATATCTCTGCCATTCTTCATATTTAGAGTCTACTCATCCGGAGGCAGGTTTCGATATGTACATCATTTAAAAATCATTGAATATACTGGGGGTTTATACGAAGACCAGAAGTGGTTTCTATTTTCTATTACACTATTGATTATATCTCCACCAAACTTCACGTTTAGAGTCGACTCATCCAGGAGCAGGTTTCAGTATGCATACCATTCAAAATCACTAAGTAGACTGGCGGTTTACAAGAAGATCAGAAGCGTCTTTTTCGTTTTTCTCTTACATTATTTGTTATATCTCGGCCAAACTTCATATCTAGAGTCTACTCATCCAGTAGCAGGCTTCGATATGCATAGCATTTAAGAAGTCACTGAGTAGAATGGGAGTTTATAGGAAGAGCAGATTTTTCTCCCTTACACTATTGATTATATGTAAAATCTGTAGACTATATGTGAAACGCCAATTAATTTTAAATAACTTTTGTTATATACATCATTTCGCTTACTCATGAAATGACGGAGAAAACTACTGTTTTCTACGGGCTACATGCTCTGAAGCCAGTGACGGACACTCGTGCAGAACTACAGTTAATTGAAGGATCCATAAGAGGAGAAAATTGGAAGTTCCCTCGATTTGAAAATTAACCCCACATAATGTAACTGAACACCGTGGTAACATGAGGTAGAACTTTTCCTTTTAGTGTCTGTCAGTCTGTCCGTTTGTATATTCCTAAAAGTAGAAACTGCTGGACCTAATTCAATCGAACGATTGTTTGGAATCTACTTCCTCAGGATTGTGTTATCAGGTGCATATGGTATAAAGGTAATCACTTGGAGTTGGTTTTCAGAGAAAGATTATTCTCGACTAATTTCGTTAACATTATTTCTATCAATATACTGTATATAACAAACGTTTAAGAATATGTTATTTACGTTCCTTTGTGCCAAGTACATATTTATCGTACGACTAGCAATAACGCATGTGTTTACGAAGAACTGGATACTTAGTCCAAGTCCCATCGGACATGTCGTGCATGGAACTTCAAGGTGCGTAACGGGAAAACTAAAGAGCCATTTTACTCTTTTAGATAGAGCAGATATTAAGGAGCGTATCATCAACGTCAGAGCGCCATGCTAGAGGTCAGAGATACAATATGCAACCTGAGAACCACGGAGAATTTCGCTCAACTTCGGACCAGGAACTGCACCGTACAATAAATTCGGAAATCGCCAACATTCTCTCTCGGCTTTCTTCAGCTTCATCATATTTCACGTTACTGCCGCGTGCTGTCGTGGGGAAATAACATTTTAAATTATAACATTAACGTGTGAATGTTACTTCGCATAAATTCCTGGGGGAAATATGTAACCCACTAAAAATTCCCGTGCAAAGAACGGTTAGAAATGCTGGTGTTAAATACGTCTAAAAAAGCGTATGGGAGGGTACGAACCGATCAGGTATAGTTTATTATAGGCAACCAGAGGCACTCAGTTAGTTAATTAGATTGCACTGCTAAATGATGGTAGTATGAGTTCTTGATTCAAAGGAGTAATAGAAGGCTGCGAATATTCTCATTATCATTCATACTTTACGTGGGTCACTTACTCAAAGGATAATATGGCAGGGAGGGAAGTAATTGTGTAGAAATTAATAAGCAGTTCGATCTATGACCTATAGTCTCAATAGCTGATTGAGGTGGACACTTGGAATATTTTTGCCTGAAGAGAAATTCAGGAGTGTGATACTAAAAACAATCATGTCAGATGAGAAGGAATCTAAGACGACTGAATATGTAAGTAAATCCGCGTTTTCTTTTCAGGCACACCCCCAATGGGGGTGAGTTGTATATATCACTTCATATATACTTTCCAGCCCTCCTACCAATTTTACATTTTTGGCAGTACTGGATGTTGGGTAGGGAATACAAAACTGGAACAGATGGATAGATTCAAGTACCCACATGAAATAGATGGCAGTAATGAAAGTGAAATCGAATCAAGGTACAGCAAAGATAATATAAAAAGCTCGCAGTTGCAATCAACGGTAATCAGCGAGAAAATATTAATCTCCACATGAAATGATCTTTACATCGTTCTGTATTCAGAATTAATTTGTCGTTATTCATAAGGTGGAAGTAACAAAAATTAAGAAAGCAAGAATGACTGGTGATATAAACAGATGAGAAATATAGAGGGCCGTTTCGTTGACGTCGACGAATTAGGGATAGATTGAGCTGGAAAACTGCAGTCCAAAATCTTGGAGCTTAAAATAAATTCAGTGGGTGTGGTATGGAAATTAATTATTTCAACTGAGAATAAATCTAAGAGGATTGAATGTTACGTGAAAAATACAAAACATTAGTAGATGGAGAGCTTCAGGCACTCAGGATATGAGAGATGGCATTAGGTTATCCAATTATCTTCGGACCAGAGCGGCGGCAGAGAGTGACTAAGCCGACAGCTGCGCCGGAGGTAGGGGAGCGTGCGGGGTCTACCGTTTATGGCTTTGTCTCGCAACGTAGTTCGTTTCGTGTTTCAGTGAAGGCCGGTCTCCACTGTTTAACATTTAACACCAACATGTTGAATTTAACATGTTACAGTTGACATGTATATTGTGATTGTGTCTTCCAATTGACTTTGCATGTTTACTCAGAATGTTGAGTTAACACTTTTAACATGTTGGCGTGTTTTCCGCTCCAAGTGGAAAACATGTCAAGTCAATTCGTTGTTCGTGCGTTGTCGACACAGCTTCGGCAACTTCCATGATGTTTCCATGCCAACACATAACCTAAACGACGCAAACGACGTGCTCCTCATGAAGTAGGATTATAATTACAACACTCCGCAACAATCCTTCTCTTTGGTATAAGCTACAAATACAGTACACGCACGTGTGTCGTTCTCTCTGCACTATACTAAAATGTATAGTCAGGAATGGAGAAGAGCAAGAAGATTAATCTGGACTTAATTAATGATATAATAGAAAGGCCTTATTTGTGGGATGTCTCATCAGAGGAATACAGATATAAAGCGAAGAAAGCAGACAGTTTCCAGGAACTCGAAAATATCTATAATTGTTCCCGCGAGTAAATGGAAAAAACTAGCGTCCCTCCGCTCCCAGTACAGTCGAGAATTGCAGAAAGTTCAGAAAATTCGGTAGTCGGAGCGGACGAAGTTTATACTTCAAAGTGGTTTGCTTTTGAAGCAATGAGCAGAGTGAGGGGAGGAAATGTGCCTAATAAAACTGCTTTTCTAAATTGTAACAGTGGCAATAACAAAGGCCAATTCCTCTTCATCTGAGTCCATTGTCCTTATTTAAAAATACTAGACACCATCTAAACGGAATACCATAAATTGATATGATGAACTACCTGTATATAAACAAAGGATGTTAGGAAGTTTAACATGTTTATTAAGTGTGGACACAATGTTAAATGAAACAGTATTTGACATTTAACATTTAACATGCTGATGGTGTCACCAGTTAACATTTAACACTTTTAACATTTGACATGTTGGTGCTAAATGTTAATCAGTGGAGACCGGCCTTGAGAGAAACACTTGTGTGCAAAGTGAAGTGAAAAAATGGAACGATTTGCGTGTCCCTATAGAATCCGCTCATGCTGTTGGGAGATCATTTCAAGAGAAATTCCCAGGTGTTCGAGTTCCAAGTTGTGGTACGTTTCAAAGGTCAGTTAACTAAATTCGTAGAACGGGAAATATTTATGAGAAGAAGCTATGAGGTCAGCGTACAGAGCTAAAAGAACATCTTGAAGACATTTGTCAACGCCTGAAAAATTCTCCTACGAAATTTATTAGCTGTCTTTTTCAGCAAACAGTAATTTATTACGGTTCTATACAGAGGGTTACGAAGATGCTAAAGTTGGAACGCTGTATATGACCGGGTGATCCTATGAGTAGGATTAAATTTATTGGACGGATTTTGAATAAAGTGCATGACGGAGGAATTGATCCCTATCTCATTCTCTTCTCAAAAGAAGCGTCGTTTCAATTAAATTCTCGAAAACTCTGATACTGAAGTGCCAAGAAATCTAATCTGTTTCATAAGGAACTTCTCCATGGCGAGAAATTAGGGGCGAGTACTTTGAAAGTTCGTTAGAATTTATTAGGAGGATACTCTAACTTGCTCTCGAATTGCCCGGACGGCGAGAACAATAGCTTGTCATCCTAGGCCTCAGCCTCTTCTCAGCTGCAGTTCTGCGTTAATTGGTTGACCTTTCCTATTGAAAATTAAATCGAATCCTAGAGTAATCAGCTAATGTAATTGAATGATATCACTTTTTTTTTGCTAGGGGCTTTACGTCGCACCGACACAGATAGGTCTTATGGCGACGATGGGATAGGAAAGGCCTAGGAGTTGGAAGGAAGCGGCCGTGGCCTTAATTAAGGTACAGCCCCAGCATTTGCCTGGTGTGAAAATGGGAAACCACGGAAAACCATCTTCAGGGCTGCCGATAGTGGGACTCGAACCTACTATCTCCCGGATGCAAGCTCACGATATCACAATTGTGATGACGATGATCATGATGGTGATGATGATGCTTGTTGTTTTAAGGGGCCTAACATCGAAGGTCATCGTCCCCTATATCACAATTGTGAGAATCACTTTACTTTGATTCATAAGCAGGAAGTTATATACATTAAAGAAGCAAGAATGATTGCTCGTAAATCAAGTGCAGCAATGGCAGGAGTACACTGGCTATGAGGAGACAAAGGCCAAGTTAAAAATGAAATCTATGGTTAAAATACACTGACTGACAGAGCAAATGCAACACCAAGAAGGAGGGGTCAGAACTTTATGCCAATTGCAGGGTAGACTGACGTCACTGAGGTATGCTCATGATGTAAAAATGCGCCGCTGTGCTGCGCACGTAGCGAACGATAAATGGGACACGGCGTTGGCGAATGGCCCACTTCGTACCGTGATTTCTCAGCCGACAGTCATTGTAGAACGTGTTGTCGTGTGCCACGGGACACGTGTATAGCTACGAATGCCAGGCCGCCGTCAACGGAGGCATTTCCAGCAGAGAGACGACTTTACGAGGGGTATGGTGATCGGGCTGAGAAGGGCAGGTTGGTCGCTTCGTCAAATCGCAGCCGATACCCATAGGGATGTGTCCACGGTGCAGCGCCTGTGGCGAAGATGGTTGGCGCAGGGACATGTGGCACGTGCGAGGGGTCCAGGCGCAGCCCGAGTGACGTCAGCACGCGAGGATCGGCGCATCCGCCGCCAAGCGGTGGCAGCCCCGCACGCCACGTCAACCGCCATTCTTCAGCATGTGCAAGACACCCTGGCTGTTCCAATATCGACCAGAACAATTTCCCGTCGATTGGTTGAAGGAGGCCTGCACTCCCGGCGTCCGCTCAGAAGACTACAATTGACTCCACAGCATAGACGAGAACGCCTAGCATGGTGGCGGGCTAGAGCGACTTGGATGAGGGAATGGCGGAACGTCGCACAGTGTGCCGAATCCCCGATCTAGGGGGAAAAAATTAATAACGTCGTTAATAGTCCTGGGATCCTATTAAAAGTTGGCACTATACCGTTTTCGAGGTCGGTGAATTCATATCTGGCATCGTCTAAAGTGTACGATGTTCGGGGGTAAATATATAAGGGGTGAGGGGCAAGGGGAGGTTTAAAAAATGACCGAAAGCAACAAAAGAATCGTCCATTGACGGGAGTAAAAACACGATTTGGATGTGTATATTATAGTTTATAACAGTGGTAAACACACAATTTAAAACTGGATAAAATATGAATAACAATGAGAATTTCAGTCCAGTATTCTTGCTACACCTTATTTGAGGGAATAGACGAAGGCATTGCATGTAAATTCTTCCAGATTGAAAACGTATTTTAAATACGTAGTTTTAGTAAAACACACCTTACACACGAAAACAATATTATATATATTATATTTCCATATAAAAAGGTTAAGATTACACTCAGAAACATTTCATAAAAAGCGTGAAGGGATCATATTACAGTATTTGCAAGTAATTGTCTCATCAATCTCATCCTGTTCATAATAACAACATGTCCAATGTTCAATCGTCCCCTGATTCGTCTGTAGAGTCCAGAGAATCATAGTCGTTGCTATACTGGTCTTCTTCATTTGATGTGAAAGGATCTTGGGAGTCAGTAAGTAACTCAATTGCTTCCATAGGTAGATTACCATGAGTTTTACGTGGCATTGTTCGGTACTTGTTTATTAAGGGATTTGATGTAATCAACAACATCTTAAGCTGCTATATTTTCGAGTATGAAGTTCACGAAACCTCCGACAATCTTTATTTCTAGCTTCTTGAGCTTCTTCAGATAAAGTTCTTATTGGCACAAGAAAATGTTTAATTACTTGAGTAATGTGTACTAATATGGTATGCACAGTTACGGGCATATAATTCCATGGATATAGTTTGACATACAAAGCCGCAGTTTGCGCACGAAATTCTTTGAACTTATTCACATTTATTTCAGAGCCAGAAGAAAGAGCAGCTAGTAATACACGATATCGTTTTATTAAGCCTTCATCTTTTCCCGCTTGATCGAAAAGAATCTTCAGCAGCAAACGCGACTTCCTCCAAATTACGCGATTCGGTAATATCACAAACATTTTGCTTCTTCGTCTTTATGGAAGAGTCCTTAAATTCCTTAGGGTGACGGCCGGCTTTGTTAGGTACACAACTTGTTTTTGGATCATACGCTGGATCAATGTCGTCTTGTTCACTTAACACGATGAAATCCGTCACATTTCCCTAATCACCGAATTTTTCTCGGAATCGTTGTTCTCTTCTTCCTGCACTCTCCCATTTTTGTTGATATTACGGGATATCAATTTAATTTTGTTTCTTAGCTCCAGAAATTGAGTGTCAGTAAGATTTGTAGGCTCTAATTTATCCATAACACATTGAAATATGATTTCTAAATGCCCCTTTTTACGACAGGACCGCCACGCGTTGAAATATTCTTCTCGCGGTAACGTCCACATAGTCGCTGAAAAAAAGAAAATAAACCATCATGCATATTCGTGCGCAACCAAACCACTACAGATCCTGAATCTACATTAAATTTCCCATCGAATGACGTTTAAAGTAAAGTGGCACTATGAGGCACTCATAAAGTTTTTTTCGAGCAAATCGTAAAAACAATCTAATTTTCTACAACTGCTTCCTTTTACAACGCACTGTAAATAACTTGTTTACTGCAGAACACTTGTATTATGCTTAAAATGAGAACACATACCTCTTTTCACTATTCCATGAACCACAGAATACAACACCTCGTTGAACTTACTAGAAACACAACGTTCGGTTCTCTCCGACACCTCCTATCAACTGAGTTGATAACTGCAAGGAAGATGTTCCAGCATCTGTCCCCTCCATCCTACGTACCAGAAAGCGAAAAGAAAGACTGAAGGTCAACATCTGGTTTGTTTACTATCGAATGAGCCAGGTTGCGCTTTGATTGGCGACAGTGAATTTTTTCCACCTAGATATGGGATTCGACACACTGTGCGTCGTGTTCTCCGATGAGTCACGCTTCTGTTCTGTCAGTGATAGTCACCGCAGACGAGTGTGGCGTCGGCGTGGAGAAAGGTCAAATCCGGCAGTAACTGTGGAGCGCCCTACCGCTAGACAACGCGGCATCATGGTTTGGGGCGCTATTGCGTATGATTCCACGTCACCTCTAGTGCGTATTCAAGGCACGTTAAATGCCCACCGCTACGTGCAGCATGTGCTGCGGCCGGTGGCACTCCCGTACCTTCAGGGGCTGCCCAATGCTCTGTTTCAGCAGGATAATGCCCGCCCACACACTGCTCGCATCTCCCAACAGGCTCTACGAGATGTACAGATGCTTCCGTGGCCAGCGTACTCTCCGGATCTCTCACCAATCGAACACGTGTGGGATCTCATTGGACGCCGTTTGCAAACTCTGCCCCAGCCTCGTACGGACGACCAACTGTGGCAAATGGTTGACAGAGAATGGAGAACCATCCCTCAGGACACCATCCGCACTCTTATTGACTCTGTACCTCGACGTGTTTCTGCGTGCATCGCCGCTCGCGGTGGTCCTACATCCTACTGAGTCGATGCCGTGCGCATTGTGTAACCTGCATATCATTTTGAAATAAACATCAATTTTTCGTCCGTGCCGTCTCAGTTTCTTCCCCAACTTTCATCCCTTTCGAACCACTCCTTCTTGGTGTTGCATTTGCTCTGTCATTCAGTGTATGTGCGTATGAACAGGCTTCGGCGATGGGAAAATGTGTAGGAAGTGGAGGGGAACTAGTTAACTAAGAGGATAATGAACCCGAGCACAGAGTGTAAGAGATCCAGAACGAGACCAATGTGACGATGGTTAGTCTCATTTTTTATTGATTTAAAGGAAATAGGTGTGCGTATAAATGAGGTCACAGAGGCTGTTAAAAATGGAGTACGACGACATTTAGTTCATTCAAAAAGGCTCCACGACTGAACGCTGAAAGGCATAACATTCGGTAATGAAAACTTATTCAGGTATTATTTTCTTATGGAAGTTATTAGGCTGGAACTGAACTTCGACTCTTTTTCAATGTATCACTCATTGTGTCCCAAATCTGATTTATAGTATTTTCTGAAAAAGATATACTTTTGAGAAGTGTTTGGCAATGATATTGATCTCCCAGGATACGAGAGTCGAATTGTGTTAGGAAATGTAGAAACATTTAAATTACCTATTCAGGTACATCATGGATGTTGGATTCAGCTGATGTGTGATTGTTCCATTTAATCCAATCACCACTATATTGAGTGTTACGCAGTGTTATGGACCAGTAGAATTATTTCAATAAAATAATACGCATGTACAGTGAAATGAGGGAATAACACACTGCTCATTCTATAGTCTTCGACTTCAGCGCATGTCATACTCAAGCGTCTCGATTGATACGGCCGTGAATTACTGGCGTGTAGACTTTCATTCTTCCACGTGCTTCCCGAGGTGACGTTTTTAATCTCAATTATTTTATAGCCTCTCTTATTGCGAATGTCGCAGAATACAAATATATCGAGGAAAAACGCAATACTTCTTGAAATGTCAGCGAGATCTGTAAGACGTTCCCATCAGTCTCAGCTACGTCAAGCATAGAACTTCCCCGCTGCTCGTTTTCCCACAGCATCGAATAACTCTGTTTTTCAAGCATTCAGCGTTCAAACAGATACGTATCATAACACAGACATGTGCTTCGCATTTGAAATAGGATGAAAATATTGAAGTGCATCTTCCTTTGCAGAGTACTGGCTGGCTTAGCATGACGTGGCACGAAAGGAACATTTAGATATCTTGCTTTACAGAATAAAAGTGAAATACCAATCTTACTATTAATATGATAAGTATTATTATTATTATTATTATCATTATTATCATTATTATTATTATTATTATTATTATTATTACTTAGAACAGAAATACAATTAAGCACTGAAAAACAGATTCCTTAATTATTATGAACATATTATTATCCGCAAAAATCACATTGCGGTGCTATCTTATTTAGAATAAAATAAAATCAGTCGCCATTTGCGAAGAGAAATGCCGTTGTAAAACATATCGTTAGCGACATAAGTGCCATAATCAATGACGACGTAATAGGCTACTGACTACCATGGTTTGAGTTCCTGCCAATGTCTTTGTCCTTTGAAATGAAAACTAGCACCCTTACGGTTTGGATTCCACGTGGAATTGGATAAAGCTTGTTTATGATAAATGTACTATCATTAATGTAAAATGGTAAATAGAGAATAAGATGAAGTAAGAAAATTTCACTGTCTGAATCCATAAAAATCACATCACATCATTACGAGCTACCAAAATTCAAACACCTTTAATATCACTAGATAACGCATGACAGAACCAAAATAATGTGGTCCGTCGTCCAGTTCTAAAATCAGTGTGTCACTCAGGACAACATCCTGCACAGTTTATTTTTAAACAGTCTGCTTATTAGGTACAAATCGCGATGGAAATAAATTTAATAATGCATTCTTATCCCATTTTCTAATCTCTAGACTTCTGAGTTACTTATATATTATGAATGCTTTATTGATTTGATTGTGAATGAATAACAAAGACTATCCAAAGATTATTATTTCCTGACGCGACTTTAATCGACACGTCCGTTTCCATCCATTATTCATCAAATTCCTCGCTGGAAGTTTGTCATCTGTGTGAGTAGGGAAAGGACGATTTTTCCATGAGAAGCGTCAAGGAGAACTTGTGCCATTTAGCGATGAGTTGAGCTTATGAGAGATTGTAACCATACTGTCTCACGCAAGCTTTGCATTATTTTTCTATTTGCAGCTATGCATTAACTGTAATAGCCGGACCCACTACGTGTATGTACAAATGAAGTGATTATGGAATAGTACTTGAAATGCAACTGTACAGCAATGACCAGTTAAGTATGTACTACGAATGAACTGGAAATCCCGAGATGAAGGGTTCAGTTCTACCTGCGGGTACTCAGTTGCAACTAATGCCGGTAACATACGTTTAACCTTAGAACAGACTGATGGACGAAGTCCATCTTCAGTTTTAAAGAATACCTTCCCAAAGTTTATCTGAAATCAATTAAAGTTGCAGTAACTTTTATTCAATATAAGGAACTTGGCAATTTCATATTATCACACACGAGTCCTGTATGTGTTTTCTTTTTGCTACTTGCTTTACGTCGCACAGACACAGATAGGTCTTATGACGACGATTCTGTATGTGTTTAACCGTATGCGATAACCTTAAAGTGATCGGGAGGTGGAAATCACTTGGAAGGAAACCGACAGTTTCAGACACCGTTTAGACCAGTAATTACCATCACTTTACTCGCAACAATCTATAGCTCCGAAATACAGATACCATATACAGCTCACCGGAGAAGGACTGATGCTTTCTGATGCCTTCACAGAGTGAGTGGTTGCGTGGTTTGGGTCACGTATCTGTCGGCTTGCCTTCGGGAGATAGTCGGTTCAAACCCCACTGTCGGCAGTCTTCAAGATGGCTTTCCGGAATTCCCATTTTCACACCAGGCAAAAGCTGGGGTTGTACATTAATTAAAGCCATGGTCACTTCTTTCGCACTCCTAGACCTCTCCTACCGCACCATCGAAATACGACCTATCTGTGTCAGTGCGACGTAAAGCAAATTATGAAAAAAGGAAAAGAAACCCTGATTCTACCAAGTTTTAGTACTGGTGGCACAAGGTAAGAATCCCGTGGAAAGGCAGAATTCAAAAGTAAAAATATAATAATACATCCACGGACAGGTCTGAAAATACCCTGGAAGGAATGTAAATTGTCCATCTTGATATTAAATGGAATTGAATTGTTAGCTCTGTCCGTCTGCTTTTGTCCTCAGAAATTAATCTGATATTCATTTCTGGTGTTACCAGTATTAACTCCTGGGGCCATCTTGTCCCAAGAATTGAAACCTCGTATATAAATGTTTCTTCTTCTTAACGGAGAACTGAATCCAGATCCCTCAGGAAGCACGCCTTTACTACATCGGCTGAACAGCCCTCGAAACTTTAGAATTACCAGTGAGAGAATTTCAGATCAGGTTAAGTCAAAAATTACCTTTGAGGGCAAGGAACGCTATTGAAACAAATGACATCGTAACTGGGACACATAATGATAATTACGTACCCCTCAATTAGCTTGTAATGTTCGGAACGATATATGTCAAGAGGAGCACGTAGTGTTGGATTTCATCAATGAATACACCAATACGGCATTTGTTGAAGTTAAAGAAGACGAAACTAACAGAGATATATGATCAACAGGATGACCAAGAGGCAGTATTTGAATGATCAGATGGAGAACGGAAAACACGTGTGACCGGGGTGTTAGTATCCAATACGGTTAATTACCCTTCCGGTCGAGAGTGCGACGTTATGCCACCTCTCTTTTAATTAACAAGCTCCTCCGCACCATTCCAGCCAGTCTAGTGTGTGCGGAAACGTAGTTAGAAACAAAGTCATAAAGCATACTCTCGAGGATAGTTCATCAAATTGCAGAAGAGGAATAGTTGCCTGAAACTGTTTGAAGAATTACAGGATGACGCGCTACTATCTTTTTAACATTCAAAGTAATATGTTAGTCAACAATTTCCCATTAGGGCAAGTGATTGAAATTACGCTCTAAAATACGCACGGGAATTCATACTTATTCAACTCAAGATCAACAGTGCTCCCTGCACGATTAGATCAGCTCATTAGCTTAGACACTATACTCCTACCTTCCATCTGACCATTATTGTACCAAGCACAAATCCTTACCTGAACAAAAAGAAGTAAAAATGGTTACTTACAGCTCGTGCTCAATTAAATAAATAGTAAAAAGTATAATTTGATTTCATGTCAGTGAAATCTCTTCAGGATTGCAATCTGTATGAAACTTCCTGAATTGATTTTTATCCTCTCCTCTCTTCTGATGACGAAAGAGAAGTCTGTAACTGCAGCGATTATAGGTGGTGAAATTCGGAAACGAGACTTCCACTTTTGCAGTGGCACAGAAGTCCGGAAAATAACGAGGAACGGGTATACCTACATGTTTAGAGCCTAGGTTAGAATTACACCTCGTTCGTTTTACCCACGGCCTTTATAGACAATAACAGAAATAACTTGGCTATATCGGAGATATGAATGTCCTCTTCAGTGCAATCAGTTATCAGTTGTTATTTAAAACTAAATTAAACATGTTCTTTGTATTCCTAATAGTTTTAATTGTCGATTAGTTTTAAATTCTGCAATAGTGCCGAGCGTGTGTACCGTTCCGGAATTGATTTCTGAAGTAGCATGGTGAAAACGGTCTTCTACACTAAAGTTCGGATGCTCACTACGGAATACGAAGTGATAAATACGAGGAGTGTCTCTTCATATTTTATAACAATTGGCTTTACGTCGCACTGACACAGAGGGGTCTTATGGCGACGGTGGGATAGGGAAGGGCTATGATTGGGAAGGAAGCGTCAGTGGCCTTAATTAAGGTACATCCCCAGCATTTGCCAGGTGTGAAAATGGGAAATCACGGAGAACCATATTTACGACTGCTTCGAGCCCACTATCTCCCGAATACTTGATACTGGCCGCACTTAAGCGACTACAGCTATCGATCTCGGTGAGTGTCTGTTCAAATGATGCTATATTTATCTTTAGAAAGTTGGGGAAAAAGCGTAAGAAACGTAAAATAAAAGAAATATGGAACGTACCCACGAATGGGTGTGGAATTTCTTCTTAAATAATTACATCTTTCTGGTCTGGATTGCTCATGACAATCGATAATATTGAACTACTGGAATGCAATTGGACGAAAGTATGATTTATTTTGAAAGTGGAAACAGCATCTTTTGAACAGACACTTCTTATATCAATTGACGAGAAGCCTATTCGAAATACGTGATAAAATGATTACAGTTAGCCACGTTGTCCCTCAAATCTGTAAAACACATAGGTCATCAAACAATTCTGGTACTCACAATATCAAAGACACATCAAGCAATGGAATAAGCGCCAGAATCTACTATATTATTTTTCCTCCTACAATGATAAAAAGTTAATGCTCTTCCTTCAGCATTTTCCCCTCGCCATTTATTTAAAATTCCAAGCTGCTGGACATTACACAGCTATTCAAGTGGGGACCATTGCGATGAGAGGCAATTCATTCCAGGTAATAATATTATGAGTGACATTGTACACTGGGAGAGCAGCTGAATGCCCTACACCTCATCCATCTGGCAACATTCCCGTCACATATCGACAGTCACCAATTTGTATTTATTGCCTAGGAAATGACGTGAGATTAATGCGTGATATATTTCTCGTGGAATTGTGATTATAAGCTGCTATGATCGAGTTGTATCACCAGCGCATATTTTGTGAGCTGCCTTTGTAATGTGCAATATTATGATGCAGCTCTGACACTGTAATGTCATGAATGATTGCGTCATTATGAATACCACATCATTTTAATATAATTCAGAAAACGTTATTCAGCACAGCACAAAGCACGGAGAGGGAAACAAATAACAGAGACAAACATTATATTATATTCCATACATTATATGGGAGAATGACTTTAATTATAATAAATCCAATGCGCTTGATAATTACACGAAATGTATCCTTTACCGAGAGTACATGTGGCTGTGTTACGTATTTCAAATATTTCAATATCCCGTACAAAGTATGAGAGCACTGTGCCATTAAACTTTTGGAAACGTTTACAGTTATGTTCCCTGTATATGATTTTGAAAAAAAAGAGTTCGCACTTCAGAATGTTCCATATTATCCCACCATTTTTTGAATTTTCATAAAGAAGCTTAAATAGGATTACGACTCGTGGTATTTTACTGCAGGCGGAGACTATTCTGAGCTAGTTGGCTTCGTGGTAGTCTTCGAGTAACTATACGCTTGTATCTGGTAGTTTGTGATAGTAAACCCCCTCTGCCGGTAACCTTGAAGGTGGTTTTCCGTGGTACTACATCGAAACATATAGCAAATGCCTGGAGTGTACATTAACAAATGCCAATCATCTATCTATATTAGCATGTTGGCTAACAAAAGCAGATGAAGGCGATTATAAAGAGATTTTTGTTATTTCTTTCAGTAGCGATATATTTTAAGACTCAAGAGGACATCGAAGAAAGTACTACTTGAGCTAAAGTAGACATATAACACCACTGAGAAGTACAAGATCGACATTGTACTTCGCACATTGTGTTTGCGATTTTCTTTGGACCATACGATATGCTAAAATTTCAGCCCACTAAAATGTGAATTTTGTTTATTGTTTACTTTGTTCCGAACGTAAGGGATATCAATAAAATAATATCTGATTTATGTATGGGCTTAGTATTTACTTACACGTTGCATGTTTATTATTATGTGTCTGTAGCGCGTAGTGTTCTGAGTATTTTAAAATATAATTCTAGATTCTTCTTAAATTTTCAGTCACTTAAATAAAAATGTTTTAAATGTCATTCGTTAAGGAAAATAATGATACACTATAAAATATCCATAAATTTCCATGTTAAAACTGTAATAGAAGACTCGTTTCTTCTTTACATTATAATGCATTTGAAGCAGTGATGTACCGAGAAAATTTCGAAGTTGTAAAGTATGTTACATACCGTATATTGAAGTGGGATATTATTCGCGTGGACGATGATAATACGGATGTAATAATATTAGTTTATAATGATATACTAGCTGTGTACGCACCCTTGATGGGACAGTAATTTAGCATGTGAACGATTACAACCTTTAGACCCCTTAAGTTTTTCCCGAGATTCTGAAGCCCGTAGGTGGACATGCCACTGTCAACGGCTTGTCGTAACGTACTCGATTCCTGGCCCTCGGTGGCCCTTCGCAGGTCCATTTTTAAGGAATGCTTTATATCTGCACCTGATTTGAAATCTTCCTTCTGGTATAAAACCAATTAACATGCTTATATTCGAAAAGTAGGCTAAAGACATATGTACAAAACCACATTGTCAGGATTGCCTCCATAGAAACATTCCATAGAGATTGTTACCGGCTGTTGTTCTTTGAACATCACACAACAAGCAATTATATTTTTTTCACCTTATCAGTGAAACATATACAACAATATAGTTTGTAAATAACATTCTAAATACATTTTGTCGTAACTTCCTTTGAAGCCAACTGTAAAAGAGATACTTCGAGTTTTATGTTCAAGGTCCCCATTTGAGCTCTTCTCCTGCTGATATATTTTGAAAGAATTGTAACAAAGATCCTGCTCGCCCTTATAATAAACCCTGATACCAAGTTTCTCGATGGTCCACCAATTTATTTTCCCGTCATGCTGTAACAGACAAAATCTAAACTTACACCGAACCCGTCGTAGGCTGTTATTTGTCTTGTCCGATGTAAAAGCATAGTGTCAGGTTAACACAAAAAAGCAAAGACAGAAAGACGACTTCAAGTTTATATCTATAACAGTAGCATTAATTTGAAGCTCCACACACGTGGAATTCCTTCTTGTTTGATATTAATTTCAACTAATAACAGCTCACGATAATATTGACTGGATCAAGCTATTTGAGATTCCGAAGATTTTAGGGATCAGAAAACTAGAACGAAGAATTATCTACAATCAGTATAATAATCAATCTGCAGTAATAAGAATAGCGGGCTTTGAAAATGAAGCGACAATCCAGAAATGGGTGTTTATATAGAACAAAATTATATATTTTGGAAAGAGATTAAAAATCCAAGGGAGAAGATCAAAACCCGGGAAATTGCTGATGATATTGTTAATTTATCTGAGACTGCATAGGATCTGAAAAAGTTCTGAATTGTATGGTCGGAGATGAAAATAAGTAAGTCTGGAACAAAGGTAATGAGTGCTGTCGAACCAAGTAAGGTGATGCACGGAATATTAGATTAGGAAATGAAGTCTTAAAGGAAGTAGATGAATATACTTGGGTAGTAAAATAACTAACGATGGCAGAGGTAAGGAGGACATAAAATGCACGCTAGCACTAGCAAGGAAGAGAGTTCTTAAGAAAATAAATTTGCTCACTTCAAACATTGATATAGGAATTAGAAAATTATTTCGGAGATTTTTGTCTGGAGCGTGACATTGTCTGGAAATGAAACATGGACGATAACTAGCTCAGAAAGAAGGAGGATAGAAGCTTTTGAAATGTTGTTACAAAAGAATGCTGAAGGTGAAATGGATAGATCAAATCACGAATGAAGAGATACTGAATAGAATCGGTGGGATGAGACTGATTTGGCTAAATTTGACAAGAAGAAGATATACAATCACAGACACAGCTTAAGACACCCGTGACTTATTCATTTGGTTTTTGAGTGAAGTGTATGCGGTAAGAACAGTAAGGGTAGACCAAAGTATGAATATGACAAGAAGGTTAGAGCAGATGTAGGATTCAGTAGTTATGCAGGAATGAAAAGTTTAGAACAAGATAGGATGGCATGGAGGTCTGCATCAAACCAGTCTAAGGATTGATGACTCAAACAACAACAAAAACAACACAAACAGCAGTAGCTCATGCCATGTTTCCCGCGAGAATATGATAGTGCTTTAGCGTTCCATGTGAACAAGAAGTGTAGTTAGTCAGTAGGAGCCCACCTGGTGGAAACGACGCGTATGACGGTCCATCGGGCAGACAGCTGAGATTTCGATTTCTCAGTCTTTGACTTACACACCGCGCGGGTGTACACACTGTGCCTGCCTCATCTCCTCCCATCTTCACCTGAACGCAAGCGAGCTGAATGTACCGTAGAATAAGCAGATGTGTTCTTGAAAACTTCCTGAAGTAATACCAGTGCTCGAACATAGATATAGCACCACAGATTACTGATTATTTTTTCAGTTATACTGTTAAATGTTTACAGAAGATCTCGTACGTTTCCACAATAGTCAGTATTGGTCTGCATATCCCACCTACATTTTTTCTGAAATCGCGCTAGACGTGTGAAAGCTCCTGGCAGTATGCTCAAAATGCTGCTTTTGACATATAAAAACGCAATTTTCTAGCAAATATTTAAAGTTGCGAAGAAAATTCACAAGAGCATATGATAGTAAATTTAATACCTAATCATGCATGCATGTTATTTTATTTGTTTATTCCTGGCCAGTCCAGTGATTTTTACCTGGATCTGAGGGCTAGCTCATGGTCCACACGGCCTACGTCATTACATTTCAGGAGCTGTCTGACTGTGAGATAGCTACCCCAGTCCATAAAGCCAAGAGTAACTGCCGAGAGGATTCGTCTTGCCAATCACACGACATCTCGTAATCTGCAGGCCCTCGGGCTGAGCAGTGGCCACTTGGTAGGCCATGGCCCTTTGGGGCTCTTGCAGTGTGGTTAGTTTTTGTATTCGTACGTCGAGGAGTACAAGGTAAAAGATTACTACCCATTAGCAAAAATCGAATAAGTCTACTATGATCACATATCTGTCCAAACTGATGAACTATGCACTATTACACGTATTTCTTTTTCTTCCAGGCGATACATGTAATCATCTCAGAATTGCTCCAGAAACAAAATTACTGCAGAAATCATTTTAGCGCATTTGGAAGGTACGTGAATCAGGGAACAGAGATACTGCAAGGCAACGGTATTTTCATTTGTTCAAAAACCTAAACTCATTCAGGATATAATGCTGTTCCTAAATCCGTGTCTTAAGCTAAGCTAAGCTAAGGTCATCAGCGAGGGATGGGAGAGTCTTAAGTGAACGCTAGAATGGCTGCAGTAGAGAGAAGAAAAGAGTACTGGTCCCTAATTACACTCGCCTCCATCGACTAGGCCAGTAATGACCACCGCTCCCTCCCTTGCCTGTCCCCACATCGCCTTATAATTCGAGACATGTCGGGGCTATATCTTGTAACTCGTGGCTTACCGCCCTCACCAAGAAGTCTTCATCGGGCTCAAGATCATCTTACTCTGTAGCAACTCCACTTGAGTTCAGTCTTATGTCCTTCACAAGCTTTACTCTCTTGTACAATAGTTGTTAATATCATTAACATGTCTTAAGACTTTACGAAACCGTTTTAGTTCATAGAAATAACATTATAGAAAGAATGTAATTCATAAATCATTATACTGGAGATTAGTACAAATAAGACTATATCCTTAACGATTATGCATTTTTATGCAATAATAATAATAATAATAATAATAATAATAATAATAATAATAATAATAATAATAATAATAATAATAATAATAATAATAATAATTCCACACCTATAACTAACCTTGAAGAATCTTAGACTTTTCTGAAATGACTCAGTATGACGCGTGGTCTGAATGTCATTAACTTCAGCCGTCTCGTTTGGTTTTGTTCTCCAGTTCACAGACTCTCATATCGCACATCATTCCAGTTGAACTCAATACACTGTGTGGACCACACTGTAACCTTTATATCAGGGTTAAAATGCGAAAACGATGCAGAAATCGAGCCATGGCTTCCAGTTACCAGGCAATAAATTTACCTCTACGTCACCGGCGTAATACAACTAACACTCACCACAACCACCACCACCACCACAACTTCCACCACTTCAATAATAATAATAATAATAATAATAATAATAATAATAATAATAATAATAATAATAATAATAATAATAATAATAATAATAATAATAATATTTAGCTAGCATACAGAATTGCGTTTATTTTTACTCAGATTACAAATATTTATGGATTGCAATAAAATTAATAAAACCATGGGTACTTCCGATTCTGTCATGAAACCGTTCATAGTCCAGCATGGCACAAGACTACACTTTCATAGAACACTAGCCAAACCAGTTCTCTTGTACGGGAGTGAAGAAGTTCCATCAGGAAAAAGACTAAATTCGAATCACCGCTGTTGAGATGAGATTCATCAAACCTAGAGTAGGATACACACGATGGGACAACGAAAACGAAGAAGTGGAGGTAGAACCCACTTTACTGTAAAATTCAGAGGAAGATCCCGGAAGAAGTGGAATGACCATGCATTTAGAATGGGAGGGGAAAGAATTAAAAAAAAAGTACTTACGACATCATCAGAGAGAAAGTCGCCCTACTAGACGCCCAGCTAAGAGATGGATATAGACTGTAATGGGGCACTTGTGCTAATACCTGTTTGGACAATGATTATTATTATTATTATTATTATTATTATTATTATTATTATTAATAATAATAATATTATTAAGAATATTTCCAACTCACGAAGAACTTCCTTGTTGCTGTTTAGTATTTTTGCAGGTAAAGATAATCGTACTTAATTCTCAGATATGCAAATTCCAATGGACATTGGAACTTCCTTCAGAAGAAAATGTCAATTCCGATCACTGTTTCCATGCCACAACCACCATCCATATTTTTCGTTCATTACGAGTATATAGCTTTCTCCCGTTAATTCGTTATTTGTATCAGCGAAACTATAGAGTATTCTAATGACAAGTTAAAGTTTTTAATTGGTCACCCACAAGTATATTACTGAAACCTCCATCGTTGCTGAGACTTAAGGGGAGAGAAACACGTGGCATTGGTCAGAGTTAGTAATGTATTGTGGCGGGTTACGCCATTACATCGTAAAAACTCGGGAGAAGAGGGTTAGCCTGGACCGGGCCGCGAGTGACGTCACCGAGTTAGGACCTCACCATACGGCACACACTGAACCAATCAGGAGAGAGAAAGCTGGGCGTGCAGTAGACAGATCCTCTGGCACCTCTATTGCCACTGCCACGTTACCCCACTAGAGGCCTCCGGCGTTGTGGGAAGTATCTGGACATTGCACCCAGATCATTCGCTTTCGAGTGTCTCATGAGGCGTCTCCTTCCTCAAAGCACCTGGAAGGGCCTACTGTTGGATCCTATTTTTCAATAATATAAATATGGCGTTATTCACTTAAATATGGATAGTTATCAATAGTTCTATTGGTTCCTCATGTTAAAACCCCGATTTCGGCAGCACTGAACACGATCTTCCGTTTTTTCCCATTTTAAAATGAGGCAAATGTTGGGTCTGTACCTTAAATGAAGTCAACGGCTGCTTTCCTCCAACTCCTAGCCCTATACTATCCCATCATCGGCCTACAGCCAAGTGTAAAAAAAGAAACTGTTCCTCAAATCGGTAATATATACGGTAGCCTATGTCGTTATGATTGTATCAAAATGGCCAGTAAATTTTACCATTTTCCTCAAGGAAAGCTCAGTAAGTTAATTTAACGATATTCAGAGCTCCAGAATACATATGTGCCGTAGCCTCTACTGCGTAAATAGTGCACAAGTTGTTCATAAAACACTGCTTTAATAAACAACACACATACACACACACACCAACGATAATATATAAAGATGTTGAAGAGCAAAGCTCTGGAATGTTTATAATCGAAAAGCGCCACTAAATAGCGATATTTGAAAATGCGTCTCAACAGTCCCTCAAGAGTGTTCAAGTATATTTTTATTGAAATGAACTTGTCGCCCGAAATGATCTTTTAAAGGAGGATGTGAGGTAGTCGACTTCGGTGTAGGTTCCAGTTGTGGGACAACTGGATTTGACGAAAACCTCTGGTAGACGGAATCGTCCGTAACTGCCATGAAAACAGGCTTCAATCGATGAATGGAACTGTCGATCGCGTGCCACGAGTGTCGATGTCGTAAGTCTTGGAGGTACGATTCAGCACTTGAAAAGGCCCGTCGTACGGGGGTTGACGTGGTCTGCGAACTGCACTGCGGCGTACGAACACATTTGAACAGGTTTTAATGTCACGAAAAATAAAAGATTTTTCGTTCACCATGTATCCATCGAGAAATTGGATGGAAGTGGCTCAATAGGTTTCGCAGATCTCTGAAAAAATCTGATGCCTCGATGGTGTCTCTGCTGGAATTTATGAATTATTAACTGGACAGTCGTACAATTCAACCATACAATACTCAGCGGCGGTGCGCCATGCGGATGCCCAGAAGAACAACAGGCAGGTGATCAGTCCAACGGTCGGTGGCGTGATATTTGATATCAGTTTTAAGCTGACGTTGGAAGAGTTGTACTAATTCGTTGCCTGCTCGATGAAAAGCTGCAGTTTGAATGAGATATGTTCCAATCAATACGTTAAGGGATTTGAAAATGGATTTCCCTAACAGGTGACCTTGATCGGATGTGAGTGTCTGTGGATCACCGTAGCGAGCAATTCAGCCACTGAAGAAAGTTCCAACAACAGTCTCTGCGGTGATGTTGGCAATCGGGTATGCTTCGAGCCACCGTGAAAAGCAGTCGATTGCTGTCAAGTAGTACGTGAAGCCATCGGATGGCGGAAAAGGTCCAACAAAATCAATATGAACATGCTCACAGGTACAGCGAACGAACCAACAGGTATATATCGTGTAACCTTGTTGTGTTGGCAGGTAATATAGTTACGAACAGCTGTTTTACAATCTTGTTCGATATCGGGCCAAACAAAACATTTATTCGCCAGTAGGTTTTAGCTTTGACGCCTGGATGTGGCAAACAATGTGGAGACACAGTGGTCTATTGACGGAAATTCTTCTGGCCGAATGGTTGGGTGCAAGGGGTCGAGACATTACAGTACAGCTGGAAACTGGAACTCGGAATGGAAATCTTCTTCAGCACCAGGTTTGTACTGGAGTGGATGAGTGAACGGAGTTCGTCATCAGTTTGCTGTGCTTGATCAAGGGCTGTGAACTGCACTTCCATTGCGATAGATTAGATACAGGTCAAAACACCAACAGCACCATTGTTCGCACCTTGGTCATGACGTATATCAATTTTTGAATTGATCAGTGTAATCCAGGTGACGTGACTGACAAAGCAATGCCTTTTATGGCTCTTGCTTCAGGGTAAAGGTAAGTGGTTTATATTTGGAAAACAGAGTGAAATTTCTTCCTTCAAGTATATGCCAACACTTCTTGACTGCAGCATATGCAGCGTAGAGTTCACGATCATATGTGGACCAGTTTGTATTTTGTAAAGGTGGGAGTTTGAGGCTGAGAAATGCTAGTGGTTGCCAGTTACCTCTTACGTGTTGCTGAACCGATGCTCCAGTTGCTGTCGATGTTGCACTTATCGTTAGAAGCAGCGGTAAACCCACGTTAAGGGTGTACTGAAGTTGCTGCGTTGGCAACGGCATTCATTAGATCGCGAAATGCTTGTTCCGATTCAGGAGTCAAGCCAAGCTGATATATAGGTATTGGTTTACCTACCACCAACCTGTTGAAGAGAGCAGTTATGGTAACTGCATGGTGGATGAA
The DNA here is from genome assembly GCF_040414725.1 of Anabrus simplex. Lineage (NCBI taxonomy): Eukaryota > Metazoa > Arthropoda > Insecta > Orthoptera > Tettigoniidae > Anabrus > Anabrus simplex. Next base: position 579,096,578 of record NC_090266.1, on the reverse strand, counting down.
GCGAATGTAGAAACTGACTATCATAAAAAATCTGCGTAAGTCTCAGATGTTAGACGGTTTGCGAAAGCCCGTTACTTGAACTCTGCTTGAAGGTAGCCGCATTCTTTATGAATTATGAGTCAAACACAAACTTTACGGAATTAATCAGTGCTCCAGCGTCAGGGAATCTTGTGAATAGCTGATGTAAGTGCTCGATATGCTCGGTCTCGTCTCGGGATGCGATTAGGATGTCATCTATGAAGTCTTAGAAGGAATCAAGATTACGCGTGACTTTTTCAATAAAACTTTGAAAATTCTGGGCCGTTTTAGAGATGCCCAATGACATAGAAGTAAATTTATACAACCCAAATGGAGTTAAAACTGCAATCTTGGAAATATCGTCTTATGCGATCGGAATTTGGTCGAAATCACGGACCGGATCAATGGTTGAGAATACGTGATATCCGCGAAGATTGATGGCGGAAACTTCGATTTAGGGAACTGGGTAACGGTCCGAAAATTTGCGAGCGTTCAATTAACGGTAGTCGCCAAAGTTTCGTCGCCGCTGTTTGTTCTTCTTGGAGATCATCTGCAGTGGCGATGACAAACATTTGTGGACGGTCAGCCAATTCCGTGGGTAAGCATGAATTCAAATTCTCGTTTGGCGATGAAATACTACTCGGGTGGTATTCGATGTGATCTCGATGGAACTGCTGGACTTGGAGTGGTTACAATGTTATGTGCCGCGGAGTGCCAAGCTGGTGTAGGAGTTCAAGACATAAGTGTAATTTCCATTGACTCGCTAAGTAACTGCTGGTGATAATGTTAAACACTTACTATTGTTTGAACTAATGGGAAAGTGGTACATCGCATGTATCCAATACTCGTCACGTTGGTTGATGGGTCAATGAGTCATTTGTTATTAAAGAAATGGAAGGATACCCTAGAATACTAAGAAACCAGCTACAATCATCGAGTGGACCAAATCTGCGACGATTAACTGTCATGCGACGTAGTTAAAATTCAAGTTTGAGTGTTGCTGTTCCATTGGCAGCGAAATTTGGTACTCTTCTGCGCTAGAATGAGGTAGGCAAACTGAAGGAAAGACAAATTAATCGCCTCCAGAATAAAAAGAAAGCAACTTTTGATGTTCGCTCTGTCATGAATAGACGCTGGTTTGATTGTGCGAGGTCAGTCACCGGCACTCCTGACTCCCGGGACCGTTTCTCTGATTGCACGGAGGGCGACAGTGATGAGCTTTAGAACCAAACTTCCGATGATGACAGCAAACATCAATGTTGACTGAAGTTGCTCGTGGATAACAATGACGTGAAAAAACGGCATCGCGAGGACGAACGGCTGGAACGACATTTTTACATCGACGTTTTAGTAAACAAATTCGTTAATTAATTCACTTGAACTTGAAAAGACGCGATGGATTTGTGCTCAGACGTTGAGGTCGCCACATATAAACACATATAAAACCCAAAAAGATAATCTGTGTAGATGTGGAAAAGCATAGGTCTGGAATACTTGTCATAGAAATGCGCCACTGACAGTGCTAGATGTACTATAGAAACATGCGCCTCACATTTACACCATTATGTCCTAGCCGTTTTATCACTGAGATGGCATTCCCCAAACAGTAGAAATACGAGTTAATTCATAAAATACTTCAGGTATTCAAACCAATTTAACCAATGAATAACGCTTAGGCGATGGTATCATATATTCAGTGTGTATGTTAGAATCTTGGCACAGATGACGGGCATTTAATAGTGTTTAAATATGACAGACCGAATTCAGGCTAATTGATATGCTAGGAAATCTTCTTATAAAGCAAATTTCCTGCACTCCGTGGTCTTTTAAAACAGATATCAATTAAAGGAACATTAACACGCAATATTTTTATATTAAACCCAGGTAAGAAGAAACTATCTTTATGGCATTACTGAGTTGTTTCGCTGATTTAGGCTGATGCTATCACACATTCATCACAATAAATCTAGAACATGACAAAAATATTGTATTGATCTATTGAATACTTCAAAGATGTTACTGAGAGGGTTGAATACATTCTATATACGGAGTGTTATGGGTATACGTACAGATATTAAGCTAGTCGGCAGAAAAAAATACATCTCGCAATATATGCTATGTAAACTTACTTTATACCTTTTCCTATTAGTTTTCCCATAACAGCCAAATATTTCAGGACCTAATGTGTTTTGAACGGCCGTAGCAGGATACGCTGGTTACGTCATTCTGTCCACGCGTAGTGGAAGTACAGTAGCAGAGTATAGGGTTTGTTGAACCTGTTTCCTATCGCAGGCCAACACATGTTGTAGTGCACTTCCCCAAAAGACTTGGCAAGTAGGAGAGATTGACTCACGTGCCAGGCCACTTGCTGTACTCGAAAAACGGTCTAGGGTAGTCTGTGTGAAAAGTACACAGAATCCTTACAGTGACGTCGAAGATCCGTACCAGCACATGCATGTGAATCAAGTGTTGTGTGGTTGTGTGTGATTTATAAGACGTCAGTGGCATTACTCAGTGATCCAAGTTGACAAAATGAAAGGAAACAGTTAATAAGCAATGAAATATAGGCGCAACATTTCTGTGCTGTTATTGCGACAGTCTACGATGAATTTCTGACAATAGACAATGCGAGTTGTCTATGCTTATTCATAAACTTTTCAGGTCAATGAAAGGACGGTGGACACTGAAAGAAAAGGCTATAAGTATTCAGTGAAATTGTTATTAATGAGACAAATTCCAAAAACCGTAGTTGCATCCATCGTGAACATTGCTCGAAGGAAAACGAGCTACTGTGGAATTGCCGCCGGGCATTTGTAATAGAAGGCTTATTCTTCCTTTTCCTAATCTGTGTACCCTCCAGGGTTGGTTTTCGCTGGGACTCAGACAGGGATCCCACCTCTACCGCCTCAAGGGCAGTGTCCTAGAGCGTCGGGGGATACAATTGGGGAGAATGACCAGTACCTCGCCCAGGCGGCCTCACCTGCAATGCTGAACAGGGGCCTTGCGGGAGATGGAAAGATTGGGAGGGATAGACAAGGAAGAGGGAAGGAAGCAGCCGTGGCCTTAAGTTAGGTACTATCCCGGCATTTGCCTGAAGAAGTGGGAAACTACGGGAAACTACTTTCGGGATGGCTGAGGTGGGAATCGAACCATCTCTACTCATTTGACCTCCCGAGGCTTAGTTGACCCGTTCCAGCCCTCGTACCACTTTTCAAACTTCGTATCAGGGCTGGAAATCTAACCCGGGCCTGCGGGGGGGGGAGCTAATGCCACTAACCATTACACCATAGAGGCGGACAGAAGGCTTATTACTGGACAGTAAGTGCCGATAGGTAAAATGATGACTGTTATGGACCCGTTTAATTAGAACTTACGTAATAATAATATTACTACTAATACTGCTACTACTACTACTACTACTACTACGACTACTACTACTACTACTAATAATAATGATAATAATAATAATAATAATAATAATAATAATAATAATAATAATAATAATAATAATAATAATAATAATAATAATAATAATAATGTCTTTACGTTCAACTAATTAATTTTCACGGTTTTCGGAGACGCTGAAATGCCAGAAATTTTTACCGCAGTATTTTTTAATGCAAGTAAATCTACAGACACGAGACTGGCGTATTTGAGCACCTTCAAATACCACCTAACTGAACCGCCATCGAACCTGCCATGGTGGAATCAGAAGACCAGCGCTCTAACGTCCGAGCTATTCACACCGGCATAGAGTAAGTTGGTCGTGCGGTTAGGGGCGCGCAGCTGTGAGCTTGCATTTTGGTGATAGTGGGTTCGAACTCCACTGTTGGCAGCCGGGAAGATGGTTTTCCGTAGTTTCCCATTTTCACATCAGGGAAATACTAGGACTGTACCTTTATTAAGACCTCGAACGCTTCTTTCCCACTTGTATCCCTTTTCTCTTCCATCGTCAGCGTATGACCTACTTGTGTCGGTGCGACGTAGAACAATTTGTAAGTACATGTTTCGGTAATTTCGGAGACATGTTTGCAATTATAAGATTAATAACAATTTGGTCTTGTTTAAAGTTCACTATTTTCTTTAGTGTTTTCTGACAGATTACGAGCGAAATATTTTCATTTCATGGAGTAACTTGTGAGATATGTTCTCGACTATAATCATAGGACGTTTAAAGTCGTTCAGTTCAAATTTGAAAGCTGTGGCGCGAAGGAATATGTACCACTTCGAGTCATATAAAGTTACATTCCCGCTAAGTGCTTCAAGTTTTACCGAATCATTTGTAATATGTTCATATCAAGTTCAGTTTCAGGGACCTCCTGTAGGCAGCTGTTGCATTGGTTGAACTGAACAGTAAAAGGACAGCTCAGATTTAAACTAGCTCCATTGTCAGGGAAGTGTTAAGATAAAATTGTCCTCTAAAGCCAATATTGTAGGGAAAATGAACATTTGCTGATGTGTACTGAGCGATAACTCGTAATTATCCGATGATTATACATATTTTTAAATTATAAAATGCAGTAGGATATTCATGAAGTAGGATCTATACTGTGAAAATTTTTACTCACTTCAACATCACACTGCATTGGCGAACTTGTGTATATCTGCCAATACAAAGCTTATTACCAAACAAAATTCCCCGAAATCTGTTATTTATTAACAGTGATGAGTAGATTATATCAAGTTAATGTATTAGTGAGCAATAACATCTCTGTAACAGTCACTGAAGACAGGAGGTTCAAGGTAACCTGAGCAGTAATAACATCATTGTTTTCATTTTGTCAGACAGATTTCAATGAAATATGGCAGAAGGATCAAATAACATGTCCCAAATAAAATACTATGGTCATTTTACCGCAATATAAACGGTAGTGCGACAATTCATTGTTGAAAAATAGCTGAGTGGCTCTGAGCAATAGACTGATAAGGACGTAAACATGACCTGGGGAATGCACTATAAATATCCCAATAGTTATATATTGCTAAGACGTACAGCATATAATGCAAGTGTTTCCAAACATGTGCAAAGTAATCGAGTAATCGAGTTTATAACCAGCGGTGATCGTCTACAAGTTACAGATTTTCCAAACTTTAACGGGAAGTAATGGCAATAGCTTTACCAGGTATATTCCATATCGAGCACCTGCATATTGGTGTACCAGCAGGTATAATGCATTAAAATACTAGAAGCCCTCTAAATGTCCAACATACACCTGCATATATAGCTGAACACGCCACCTCACAGATTGTCGGACACGTTCGAACAGGCATTGGATTGCCAAGTTGTCTTACACATCTAGATTAAGTAGCAACACCCCCTTCCCATCCACCATGCATCAATTATGAAAATTTAGCAGTTCAGGTATATACAGTAGGCTACTAAATGTTCTTTGCGGTTGTAAAGACACTGCGAAAGCGACAGCTGTTCAGCTATGCAGTCTGTCGAATGCAGAATGCACGGTCGGTAGATGCAGAGTGGGTCTCGGCTCGTAAGTGGCCAGGGCTGGTCCGTGGTCCAACAGCTCTGCACTCTGACCGGCCAACCGAGCAGAGGAGGGGTGGCCACGGCTCTACCATGGCTCTACGCCTCTGCAGTCGGGAGACGGGATAGGGCTGGACGCAGGGAGGTGAGAAGAGTAATGGAGTGGCCCTTCACCATTCTGTGCTATTTCCTATGGAGAAAATGGGCCTATTTCGCAGGGTAAGGAAGCCTTGAGGCTACGCTCAATAGGCACAACCGTTCGCTACTGAGTGAGGGGAAATGCGGTTAAAACTAACTGTATTTTCTTCCTATTCAAGTACAAGGCACCTAATTATAATATACTACAATGTATACAAAATAATAACATATAAAACTATATTTTATCAAACTAAAGCCGCTCACAGACCACAAATTAGCAAGAACAAGCATTGCAATCACAGTCCAAATTTGAGCATTAGTCTCCTTTGAACTGCGTAACTTTGGTGAAATGTTGTTTATTTCTGCTCCCTGGATCATATCATTTTGCGCTCTGAATATGTGCCTCAGTCGAATGTTGAAGTACAGTTAGAATACTAGCCATATCAGATAGAGGATATGGTTGTCTTCTAAAGACTGTTCAGTATAATGTTCTGTCAACTCAGTGAAACCAGATTTCATGCAGAAGGTCTTTTAACACTGCGACGTCACAAAATCTAGCGTATTTGCCGTCACTCTATTAGCGGAATTTTGAACTTCCCTTATCCTTTTCTCAGCTCGTCTGCACACACTAATTACTTCTTTCGATGGGAAAACCAAGCCACCTTTATTTTTAATCCTTGTTAGGTGAGATTTAACACTCGAATATTCAACATCTCTCAAACAACTAATGCATTGCTCACATGCTATTTTCCGCTGAATCTGAAGCACAACAAAACCAGTAATGTGTTTTACAAACTCAGATGAAAACTCACAGATATCACTTCCCGAAAGTTCCTCGCGATAATGATGACTCGATTCACTGTCATTTTCCGTGCCAAATTCTTCGTTGTCAAAGCGTGATGTCGACAATTGTATTCCCTCGACTCGGTCCTTCTTCACAGTGAAAGTCAAAATAGGGATATCCTCTAGGGCTAGGCAATTCGATCCTCTTGGTGCATGGAGTTGTTTGTGAATCAGTATTTTCTTGAAAGCTGAAAGAGCCTGTTTAGCTGTAGGGTTGTTCTTGCATCCGAATCGAGAACAGAGTTATCAAAAAAATCAATATGATCTAGGCTCACTTTATAAGACGGCAGGTACTTGAGCAGTTGTTTCGAGATGACCAGATAATCACACATCTCAATAGTGCTCTGCATACACACTCTGAAGCCAAGAAATCCAGTTTTTCGACCCGGACGCATCTCTCAGGTTACTCTTTTATTTCTGTTGCGTTGCTTGAGTTCATCGCCTGTTTGGAATACTTTTGCAGGATACTCCGAGAGTTCAAAATGTCGAACAATCTATTGAAAAAATTAAGAAAAATTATCAGACCTTGCATATTCTCAAAACATCCAATATTTTTTTCCAGACAGAATTACAGGGCATCTGCGACGGATGCACTGAGCAACTGAGCAGAAAGCGTTATATTCATCTTCTGCAGTTTGAAGTTAACGTGATCTCGAAGTTTATTAGCTAAATATAGTCCTTCATTCTCTTGTATCTTCTGCAGAAGTATGATGTGGTTCCAAGATATAATTCGTCCATCCTTGTCATACAGAATTTTCTTGTCACCCAGTGTATTTCAAACTAGTTTAAGCACGTGGCATGGATCTAGGAAAAACACGCCAATGCACATTTACGGCAACAACCATAAAAACGTAAGCCTCTCTCGTCACTTGTTTGTTATCACATTCTGCTACAGGCCCAAAATCGACGTACCCTGTGGTTTTTCGTCCATCCTACTCAACACACTTCCTAATTGCCATCTCATCAACAATCAGAGTACATAAGAGAGAGAAATCCCCCTTAGCCTTTACTTTCAAAGCGGAAAGTGCTTCCGTGCGGAATCCTGGAGGTGCATCTACAGATGTGAACCATTTAGCAAGAGTTCTAGGGTGGGGTAAGCAAGCGTTGAACATACTGCTGATATAAGAACATGCTTAGGGGAGTAGAATTCTAATGTCAATGCAAATGACCGCGGTTCAGGGGAATAATCTTTGCCCTTACGACACTGTTTCACAAATAATTCCTTATAAATGCCTGAAATATCAGTAAGCTGAATAGCGCACTCATTTGTAAATCAAATTTTGGATTTCAAGTCGTGAAATAAAGTTTTCATATTTGTCACCTTCTTTTTAATCATAGCATTCTTTCTTCGTAAATGTTTAATGATTATTCTCGTACGTCTCAATGAAGCCCTCATTTTCCTAATTATCAATATCAACTTCTCTTCTTTCTTTCGACACTCTGCATGTTCAAAGTTTTCTCTATTTTCTCCATCCGAGGATTGAATACCCTGAACAAACAAACGAGAAGATTATTAATTAAAATGGGGAGTAGCGAACTATGATAGGAGTATATTGTGCTCTAACCCCTTCCTGTAATAAAATTCGGAATGTTCTAATTTTTTTGCACTTGAACAGTATTAATGGCACTATAGCCCCTTCCAGTACGATATTACTTGGCTCGAGAGTGTCAACATCCCTGGGTCGTCGTTTCTTCCTTTTCTGCAAACCATTATTATTTAGAATACCATCCAAACAGATCAATAAGGCATCTCAGCCACTATCTTTACTTAAGTCTTCAAGCTGATGGCTGTAAATAGCTGGCATGGTAGGGAATACGTTCGGGAATGAATTCACTCTCAATTTCGGCCCGGATAAGTACGTATTATTCACTTGATCAGGGCTAAAGTGCTCGGTACAAATAACACTATGAACACCAGGTGTCCAGTTCTTCCTGTTAACTGCCTTAGTTCACAGGGCCCGACGGCCTGGATTCTTAGTGAACGTACATCAATCCATATTTAAAAACAATGGCGTTCTGTCCATGAAATAATAACCATGCTTGTCTACGTTTAATATGTTCTAGCCTACGAGAAGAAAACTTACCGATGAAGAGCAACTTCCATTGTTGCACCCATACGCACAAAAAAGACCCATGATAAACAGCGGTTACACTACGCAACTTGTCACAAGTAACTCATAGAGTGAATACAAACTTACGACTAGCAGCTAGCATGCACTGCTCCCCAGCTAGACGTGGTGCCAAACAATATGGCTGCCGCTTTCAATGAGTGGTCCCGTTTGACCTGGATAAGGGCATCTCCATTACTCTTCTCACCTCACCGGCTGGACCTCACGGGTGCCACAACCATCCGCTGTCCTGAGAATGGTTTCCCCTGGTTTCCCATTCTCCTCCACTAAAGCGAATGCCGGGGAAGTACCTAGTATAGGCCACAGCCGCCAACCCCCTCACCTTCTCCGAGCATCTCGTTCACCGTCACAAATCTCCCGACTTGAGAGACGGCGTCACCGTCTAAGAGGTCTGCCTCCCCTTTTAGGGGAGGAATGAGAACATTTTAGTAGTAGTAGTAGTAGTAGCAGTAGTAAGTAGTAGTAGTTGTACCAGAAATCACGTGATCCCCAGAACTGTACTCTTTGGATTTTATAAACGGGTACGCTACAGCCAGATTCTCAATATTCCTGAACACAGTTCCAAACTTGCGATTCGGATGTAAATCATTTGTGACTAGGGAATAGAACCCGGAGCCTCATGATGAGAGGCAGAGACACTAGCACTAAACTACGGGCTGGCTGCAATAATAATAATAATAATAATAATAATAATAATAATAATAATAATAATAATAATAATAATAATAATAATAAGGAGAAGAAGACAGGTGGCAGTGCACCGGCCTCTCACCGCTGGATTCCGTGGTTCAAATCCCGGTCACTCCATGTGAGATTTGTGTTGGACAAATAGGAGGCGGGACTGGTTTTTTCTCCGGGTACTCCGGTTTTCCCTGTCATAATTCATTCCAGAAACACTCTCCAATATCATTTCATTTCATCTCTCATTCATTAATCATTGCCCCAGAGGTGTGCAACAGGCTTCGGCAGTCGGCACAATTTCTGTCCTCGCCGCTAGATGGGGGCTTCATTCATTCAATTCCTGATCCTGTCGAATGACTGGAAACATGCTGAGGAATGTAATTTCAAGGATAAGAAGAAGAAGTAGACTGGAAGAATAGAAAAAGTGGTACTCGTTTAAAACTACTGAGAACTTCCAAAAATTTAAGATAATTCGCAAACAAACTTACAAAACAATACGAAAGAGGAAAATGTGAAAAAGATTGACTCACTCAGATTGAGGAGGACTTCACTAAAAATAGTACCAGAAATGTTTATAAAATATTCGAAGAGAATGTGGTAAAATATCAACTGCCTAGTCTCGGATTTAAAGACGAAAAAAGGCAAAATTGATGTTAATAACAAGAATGGTTGTAAAAATTTTCAGCAGGATACTATGAATAATTGTTGAACTGCGAAGAACCTAAAGAAAGACCAGAAATAAATCGATCAACAAGAGAAAGCAGTGATTCCAATCCACCTGATGATGAAGAAATAGATTAGATCACTGAAAAAAAAAACAGCAAAGCAGCAGGGGAAGATATGATTGTGGCCTAACAGGGCAAGGAAACAGGTGATTGAACAAGACAAGAACTGAATGGTATACTGTAAAAAATCTGGCTGGGGAAAACTTTCACAAATGACTGGAAGAATGTCTTGATACACCCATTACATATGAAAGGTGACAAGACACTATGTCAATAACTACAGACGAATATCCCTTCTATCAGTCATATACACAGTACTATCGAAAGCTCTCCAAAACAGGATAGAGCCAATAACAGACAAACAAATAGGACAATACAAACGTAGATTCAGAAACGGGAAATCACTCGCCGAACAGATGTTTAATCTGAAAACAGTAATACCAGATAAAATAACAAGGAGAAAATTGTGTGTGGGTGTTTGTTGATTTTAGGAAAACCAACGCCTCAATAGGCAGAACCTCCTTATTGAACATTCTCGAAGAATTCAGAGTTCATTCTAATACAACTAACATAATTAGGCAAGCTCTCACAGAAACCAAATTTATGGGAGATATCACAGAATAATTAAAAATTTCAACCGATGTTAGACAGGAAGACGGACTTTCTCCGATTTTCTTTAACTGCGACCTGGAAAATGTAATAAAGGTGTGGGAAGTGAAATTCAAAGAAAGAGGATTACATCACGATGTCAGACTAGTATCAAAATTTAAAGTGGGAAGTATATCTTGCTTGAATTTTGCTAACGAAATCACAATCATCTCTGGAATACGGACAGCATCAGAAAACCTGAACCTTCTGAATGAAATTGCGAGGAAAGTTTGACTTGAAATATATTTTGAGAAATGAGATGGCGTATGTCTTTCAGTGTTGGGAGTGTCCTAGGACATGTTCGGCTCGCTAGGTGCAGGTCTTTCGATTTGGCGCCCGTAGGCGAACTTCGCTTCGTGATGAGTATGAAGTGATGATGAAGACAACAAGTACACCCAGCCCCCATGTCAGCGAAATTAATGAATGATAGCTAAAATTCCCGATCCTGACGGGAATCGAACCCGGGACTCCTGTGACCAAAGTCCAGCACTCTAACCTCTTAGACATGGAGCCGGACGTCTTTTGAGAAGGCCTAATTCATGACCATCGTCAAGATCGCACCTAAAGTGTTAAGTAAACTCGTGTCATCATGGTGTAGCTCTTTTCAGGCACACCTCCAATGGAAATGAGCTGCATGTACCATTACTATTACCGTTACGCTACGGAGGCGGAAAAATCGACGAAGTTGACGAATTCAAGTACTTAGACGAAGTCATTCAAATTAATGGACTAGGCAAGGAAACCGACAAAACACGAGTGTAAAAAATTGATCTAGCGTACCAACAGTCTAAGGATACGTATAATAGAAGAATCTTTCAAATAAAAAAGGAACATTACAATGCAGTAATAACGCCAGAAGTTCACTATGCCACGGTATGTATGATAAGAACAAAATAATAATAATAATAATAATAATAATAATAATAATAATAATAATAATAATAATAATAATAATAATAATCTTACTGTACGTCCAATTAACTAATTTTGACGGTTTTCAGAGACGCCGAGATGTCGGAATTTTGTCCCACAGAAGTTCCTTCAAGTGCCTGTAAACCTACCAACACGATGTATTTGAGCACCTTCAAATTCCACCGGACTGAGCCAGGATAAAACCTACCAAATTGGGTTCAAAAGGCCAAAGCCTAAACTACCTCAGCCATTCATTCCGGTCACAATAAAATCAGAAGAAATGGAAGAGATAGAGAAAGAAGGACAGGAATATTCTGAGAACAATTTGGACCATTGAAAAGAGGAAAAAGAGAATATAGAAACAGGAGGAACGAAGGTCGAAGAGTGAAGAAAACGAAAAGTTATCAGATAATTAGGAAAGAGGAGAGTTACATTTTTCGGCCGCGTAATGCGGATGGACGACAAAAAATTCAGAAACATATATTTTTAAACGTGTTTACAGGAGTAAGAATGGCAATCAGTGAGTTCAAGAGGTAAAGAAAGACATGGAAGACATGGGATAGCTGAAGACATGTTACAGGACAGAACAACTTTGATAAGGTCAATACGAAATTTTAAAGGTTTCCAGAAAAGATTAAGCAAAGGAAAAAGTTAGGTACATCTGAACGGTAGTGCGGATGAAAGAACAAAGCGAAGTAATGCAGAACTATTTGCGAGAAAGAAAAGAAACGGGAATTAAATAATGCAAATAAATGCAACAGGTGAATTTACATGATCCTTCGAAACTTCGAAGTCCAAATTCATAACAATAATAATTAAAAAGTAATGATAATAATGATAATAATAATATAGGTTTTACGTTCCACTAATTACCTTTAAGATTTTCGAAGATGTTGAGGCACCGGAAAAGTTGCCTCCGCAGTTCTTTTACTTGCCGGTAAATCTAGTGACACGACGGCGGCATGTACAAGATCCTTCAAATACTGCTGTGATCGAACCCACCACCTTGGACTCAGGAAGCCAATTATTCCCTTTCGAAAATATAACAGCTAACCTTAATTTGATTTTAGTTTCATCTCTGTCAATATGTTGCTATATAATCAATATTAATTTGTTGATGTGTGTTGCATGTTCTTTAAAAGAGACTAACATTCAGGTTATTGGCCCTTTAATTTATTAAAGAGAGTGTGCAATAATCACTCTCCTTAGTGGTTCTGCACGGGACTTTTGTGGTGTGAACCAGATCCCCAACTACTCCCCTTTGTCTCTCTCTGTGCTATGCCCATTATTTGCTGAAGACATATTCCATTGACTCCAACGTTGCGCTCTACCTTCAAAAATAACTTTTCTCTCTGGCTGTTCTAAATCCCTCAAAAGCTTATCTGACGAGGTGATAACTACGCGAGAATGGTTCAGACACTATGATTACGTGTGGCATTGTTGGAACTCTATAATTAAACGTAATAACAACAAAATCATGCTAAGGGCTTTTGCCCTATAATTAACGCACGAGTGATTTAGAAGCGTAAAGGGAAGGGGCTGTTTCTATCAGGCGAGGACAAGTCAGACATATTGCTCCCGCTCAAGTCATTTATAATGCTGGCCGATGGGCTTCCTGTGATACTGGTTTGGTATTATGAGGGAAAAGGAGTGCCTGCTATAGGAATGTGAAAGTCTTTTATTTTCTGCAGGAAGAGTAAAGTAATATTTTACCGGCTTGGTAGTATTAAAACACAATATAATTCAGAAGTGGAGGCTAAAATCGCCCAACCTGACAGGTAATTACACAATATATACAAACCCATTTCTAAAAGCATTTTCGAAGGCAGTTTATATGAGATAGTATTGGACAGTTCTTGACGTCTGAGGAACACACAGATAAAGATACCTACTAGTGCTCGGACAGATCAGTATTATTAATGCTGAATAATGGCACTGAAACTCTACAGCATTGTCACACACGTCTTTCGGATAACGTGCTTGGGCTTTTGTGTCAGTATTTAAGGTTAACTGGTGGTAGAATTGTGCCGGTCACGAAGGGCGTACTCGAACTGAGCGAAATATTTTACCTGCTCATACGAACTGATCGAATTCTACCTACCTCAGCTAAACCCGTTCACTGGAACTGAGCGACTCGGTGTCCCGGCCTTGCTGCGTTGACTAACCTTCCAGCTCTCTTCACTCACGCGAAGTCAATACTGTCGGGTAGCACTCGTTATTTAGTGTTGTGCCACGAAAGAAGAAAGAAGTTTATTTAGATTCAATTCCACTGGTTATATTAAAATAATTTGACATTCACTTCCATTTATTTATAAACAACCTCCTGTATTACAGGCTGTCACCAAGTACAAGTAAAACATATAAAATTTTCTGTACAGTTCTATTAATTGAAGAAAACTCTAAGTTATAAAGAAACAGTATAATTAGTGCGGCATTTCAGAGCTGTAGAGGTGGTGTCTCATTATCTTGATGGAGCCTCGGAGGACTAGAGTCGGAATTTACGGGATGAGCTTCATTGGGAGTTGGAAGCGCTTCCATGTGGCGATAATGTGACGAGGTAAGATACCGCGAGCTCCGATCGTTATCGCTATTATTTCAATTTCCTGCAGGTGGTATTTAAATTTGTAGTAAGGTATTGTGGGTTTGTATTTTTGAATCTTTTCCAGATTAACCTCCTCTGCTGACCGCTATGGTGTTCGACGTGACAGTCGGATCTAAGATGAATACATGAGAACTGTTGTCTTTAAAGGCTATGATATCAATTCTCTGTGAACTACCATTAATGGCCAGTCCGTGTACCTCCTCATTTACATTGAATCCCTCCTTTCTCAGTTCTTCGGCAACGAAGGATCTGATCTGGTGGTGCCGTGTGTTTCTTAGGAGCTCCCCGCGTGTGCAGAATCCCAGGACATGATCAAGAGTTTCTTTCTCTCTGTGGCAATGCCGACAGAGTTTGCTGTCCAGGGATCAGCCTGGCACCGAGTGCACCCCAGAAACATTACCAGTCATCTTTTACAGCCTCTCAACACTCGTTGAAAAACAGTCCGGTACGATCTCGCACCCGAGAGTTTGCTGGTGTTAACTCTTTGTAAAGTTGTACTCCCGAGTCCTTTTTGCTGTAGTGAGCACCTGGAGGTGAATTCACGTTCTCGTAGCTCTTGACGGATTTTCTTAGTATCGTACAGGCCGTTCTTGGCGATTATTTTCCGAGTATCAGCGTTTGTTAATTTGAGACGTTCTATACATTCCCGACTCTCCGCGTGACACTACCACGAAGCAACGCCGAGTGGATTTTTAGTCTTAAAAAAGATGTTGCGCGCATTAATGCACTGTAGGTAGACTTCCCACAAGATTTTATAAAGTGCGAGTCCTTTTGTATTTACTTTCTGTGTACAGCATACCATCTGGGGTATGCGTCGGCCACTGCAACGTCTCCTTTGTTACACTTTAAATCGATTTATCGCTGTAGGATAAAAACTTCTGTCCGATTTTCGTGAAACTGCATGTCAGGTAAGGATATATTAGGGCGGGGCAGATTGAATAATTCAGTACTATGAGCTTTTGGTCTTCCTTAAGCAGTGGTGACGAAGTTAGAAGTTGGAGCTTATTGTGAAGATCTTTCATTAGAGCGGAATCACCGAATACTAGAATATCCCCGAAGGTAGTTCCGAGGTAATGAATTTGTTTGCCATCTCCAATTAAGTCAATCCCAGGGATCAGCCTGGCACCGAGTGCACCCCAGAAACATTACCAGTCATCTTTTACAGCCTCTCAACACTCGTTGAAAAACAGTCCGGTACGATCTCGCACCCGAGAGTTTGCTGGTGTTAACTCTTTGTAAAGTTGTACTCCCGAGTCCTTTTTGCTGTAGTGAGCACCTGGAGGTGAATTCACGTTCTCGTAGCTCTTGACGGATTTTCTTAGTATCGTACAGGCCGTACAGTCTTCCCCCACGGATAGCGACCCTTGCTTCAACTCGCCTCGGATTACACATACCCCTGTACACTTCTGAGGATTGATATCAAGTCTAATTTCTTCAAACCTCCTGCAGGACAGCCGAGTAAAATCTAAAGCGCCTTCTTTGCCCTTCCCGATGATGACGGTGTCGTTAGCAAAGTCCAATGAGGTTATAGGTGGTAGTTCGGGTGACAGAGATACCCTATAATGCCACGAGAGACTGTCTTCGCTTAGCTCGTCTAAGATATGATCTACGACTAGGTTATAGAGGGCTGGTGATAATGGAGATCCTTGCATCACGCCCCTCTTTACGGGTATAGGTTTTGTTCTACGCTTCTGCGTTTTGATTTGAGTGACTTTCCCGGTCTGTAGGTTGGAAATTACTTCCCTGAGTTTTGAAGGTACTCCTCCGGACTGTAGGGTTTGAAGAAGGTGGCTGTGACCGATATTGTCAAGTGCCTTTCGAATGTCCAAAAAAAGTTACCGTGATGTCTTCTTTACTCTGTTTATCAGATTTTAACAATGCGCCGAGAATGGAAGTATTTATAACGGTGCCTTGAGTTGAACAGAATCCTCACTGGTGTTCATCATAGTGGATGTACTCACGTAGGCGACTGTCGAATACTCTTTCTGCCGGGCTGAGTGGCTCAGACGGTTGAGGCGCTGGCTTTCTGACCCCAACTTGGCAGGTTCGATCCTGGCTCAGTCCGGTGGTATTTGAAGGTGGTCAAATACGTCAGCCTCGTGTCGGTAGATTTACTGGCACGTAAAAGAACTCCCGCGGGACTAAATTCCGGCACCTCGGCGTCTCCGAAGACCTTAAAAAAGTAGTTAGTGGGACGTAAAGCAAATAACATTATTATTATTATTAATACTCTTTCTATTAGTATCCTAATGACTCAACAGATAGTGATGGGTCGTCAGTTCGACACAGCCTTCAGATCAATTTTCTTAAATAACACAATTGTACGTTCATTCCATAGGCATTCTTGAATTTCGCCAGTTTGTAGCATTCTGGTTGCTATTTTTGCGATAATAGCCTGCACGTCGTCCTCTTTACGGGCTGTCATCAAAACGCGATCTGGGCCCGGTGCAGTATCTACTGCGATATCATGGACGGCAACAGTAATTTCCTCCTTCGACACGGTGGGCACGAACGTTTCATTAATTTCCACACTTCGCTTCAGTGACTTTAGAGGGCTAAGTTTCCCTTTCGTGTACATTTTCATGGGAAAAGGTATCGGAAAAGAAACTATGGAGGTTTCCAAGATCAATTTTACATACCTCGGACTTGTTTTCCAACACCCGCATCACTGCCTTCCATCTCTGATTGTAGAACTGGTATTGAGTCAGTTCATGGTGTCCGGCTCCATGGCTAAATTGGATAGTTGGCTGGACTTTGGCCACAGGGGTCCCGGATTCGATTATTGGTAGGGTTGGGAATTTTAACCATTATTGGTTAATTTCGTCCGCCTCTGTAGTATAGTGGTTAGTGTGATTTGTTGCCACCCGCGGAGACCCGGGTTTGATTCCCGGCTCTGCCACGAAATTTGAAAAGTGGTACGAGGGCTGGAATGGGGTACACTCAGCCTCAGGAGGTCAAATGAGTAGATGTGGGTTCTATTCCCACCTCAGCCATCCTGGAAGTGGTTTTCCGTAGTTTCCCACTTCTCCTCCAGGCAAATGCCGGGATGGTACCTAACTTAAGGCCACGGCCGCTTCCTTCGCTCTTCCTTGTCTATCCCTTCCAATCTTTCCTTCCCTCGCAAGGCCCCTGTTCAGCATAGCAGGTGAGGCCGCCTGGGCGAGGTTCTGGTCATCCTCCCCAGTTGTATCCTCCGACCCAGAGTCTGAAGCTCCAGGACACTGCCCTTGAGGCGGTAGAGGTGTGATCCCTCACTGAGTCCGATGGAAAAACCGACCCTGGAGGGTAAACAGATAAAGAAGAAGAAGATTGGTTAATTTCGCTGGCACGAGGGCTGGGTGTATATGTGGTCTTCAACATCATTTCATCTTCATCACGACGCGCAGGTCGCCTACGGGAGTCAAATCAAATGACGTGCACCTGGTGAGCCGAACATTTCCTCGGACACTCCCGGCACTAAAAGCCAAACGCCATTTAAAAAATGGTTTTATTGGTGCAGATGCACTTGTGCCGTTTTTCCGTTAGGTTGTCTTTGCACGCTATCTATCAGGTAAGGCGTCGCTTCTCAGTATTGTGTCTGCAGCTGGAGAAGGAAGTGCTGTGGGTTATCGTCAACAATGTCACATTTTATGTTGTGGCGGTTTACGTGATCAGTTCTCTAAAGAAAAATGACACATTTGGAGTTGTGACGGTTTATGTGTTCAGGTCTTTCTAGAAAAAGCGACGCATTTTGAGTTGTGGCGGTTTATATGATAAGATTTCTCGAGGTTTACTTCATTAAGGCTTATAAACAGTGACATATTTTGAGTTATGTCGTTATTTTTGAATTGTGTATACAAAATTTCCTCGCTTGAGACTCTTCATGTAATATTTCGTTTTGAGTTGTGACAATTTTCTTCTTATAAACTGAAACACTTTCCAAGTTGTGATCAAACGAGAACTGTTTCATAAAGACAAGCATCAGATTGTGGTTTGTGTTTATTACGTGGAACAATATTTCTATTTCAGGAATGAGTTCACTCAGTGACTTAATTGTGAAATTAACCATGAAGTGGGTGGAAAGAAAATCGGAGGAACAGCCAGTATCAGAAAATAATACGATTGCTCCTGTAGAGAAGAAATATGAACGGTGGACTGTTGTAAGGTCAGATGGCAGAGGTGTTCGCTCTGCTGCCTCCACAGCGACAGCGTCAGGCTCAATGCCAGAGGTAGGTGACACATATTCGTTACGACTTGATAAGTGTAGTCAGGCACCAGATACTCGAACAGAAGAATATAATTTACGCCGTAAAGTGTCTGAAAGTGAAAATACAATCGAGAATACAATTTGTGAATCAGATTTTATTAGTGAAACATTTGATGATTCAGATGCAGCCCCCGAATTTATGCCAATCGAAAATACAAACAGAAAGAGAGATTTAACTGCAGACAGCTTTGCTAGTACGTCCGAGAGTTAAAGTGGTGTTATAGATGCCAACAATAATCTTAATGAAGAAATTATAGAATTATTGCACTTCTTCTTCTTCTTTGTCTCTTTACCCTCCAGGATCGGTTTTTCCCTCGGACTCAGCGAGGGATCCAACCTCTACCGCCTCTGCGGCAGTGTCCTGGAGCTTCAGACTCTGGGCCGGGATACAACTGGGGAGTATGGCCAGTACCTCGCCCAAACAACCTCACTTGTTATGCTGAACAGAGGGCCTTGCGGGGGATGGGAAGATTGGAAGGGATAGACAAGGAAGAGGGAAGGAAGCGGCCGTGGCCTGAAGTTAGGTACCATCCCGGTATTTGCCTAGAGAAGAAGTGGGAAACCACGGAAAACCACTTCCAGGATAGCTGAGGTGGGAATAGAACCAACCTCTGCTCTGTTGACCTCCCGAGGCTGAGTGGACCCCGTCCCAGCCCTCGTACCACTTTTCAAATTTCGTGGCAGAGCCTGGAATTGAACCCGGGCCTCCGGGGGTTGCAGCTAATCCCACTAACCAATACACCACACAGGCGGACTTCAGATATTCCACATCACACTAAAAACAGAAGGAAGCGAACATCACAGCCCAGCAAGTGGTTGATAGCT
The DNA here is from genome assembly GCF_040414725.1 of Anabrus simplex. Lineage (NCBI taxonomy): Eukaryota > Metazoa > Arthropoda > Insecta > Orthoptera > Tettigoniidae > Anabrus > Anabrus simplex. The sequence goes on along the minus strand of NC_090266.1, from coordinate 579,077,329 downwards.
GAGTGAAAAAGCTTAAAATTTGGGTGAGCCTTATATTTCAGCTTCAAAATCAAAGAAAGTATATCCTAGGAAGGAGATGAAACCTCCATGTGGACTGAAATGTAGGCTTCAGTGCTCCTCAAAAATTAGTACTGAAGCAAGAAAAGATATTTTTAATAAATATTGGGAACTGGGAACATTCCAGCACCAAAGTGACTTTAATGCTTCCCACATGCAATTCATTGAGCCCCCGTACCGTTATAAATGGGAGGGTAGTACACGGCGTCTGAACAGTGCCTTATTCTTCAAAATCAATGGCCAACGTACTCGTATGTGCAAGGATTATTTCAAAAGAACTCTAGATATTTCTGACAGACCAATAAGAAGGGTTATGGAGAAGAAAGGCGAGACTGTATGATTTGTGGCAGACGATCTCCGTGGAAAGGACAACAATCACAAAAGAGGTGATGAAAGTATAAAAGAAGGTATTCGTAGATATACTCAATCGATACCGAAGGTTGGGGCTCATTATATGAGAGCTAAATCATCGCGCCACTACATAGATGGAGGGAAATCGATAAGTGACTTTTACCGTGATTATGTCAGTGGGTGTAAAAGTCCTGCAGATGGAAATGAACGTCCATACGGTCGCTATGTGACGTATCAAAAAATGTTTACTCAGCAATTTAATATTGCGTTTTTCACACCGAATAAAGACCAGTGTGAGCTGTGCCAAGCGTTCAATACTGCTGAAGGCGCTGATAAAGAGGAACTGAAAGACCAATATGAAAATCACATTATTGATAAAGATTTATCACGCATAGAGAAAGGTAAAGATAAGGAACAGGTAAATGACAAGTTCATTGTTGCGTGTTACGACGTGCAGGCCGTGCTTCCTTGTCCAAAAGTGAAGTGTCAATTTTTTACTATAAATCAAAATTAAATACTTGTTACTTCACAGTCTGTGAGATGAACAATGATTCATTGTCTTGATACGTTTGGCATGAGGGTGAAGGTAATCGTGGTTTCTCTAAAATTATTTCTTGAGTACTTAAATTCATCGAAGAGAACACGCGGTATGCAGAGTGTGACATTGAAATAGTATTCTAATCGGATTATTGTTGTGGGGAGCAGAAAAACAAACTATCCGGTGAAGGCTGTAACCCGTAAGATCTTAATCAAAGGGCATAGCCAGAACGAGGGAGATAATTTGCATTCCGTTATAGAAAGACAAATAAGGAAATCTTTGAAATCAGGACCCATATATCATCCTAGCCAGTACATTTCATTAATCCGCACAGCAAAGAAGAACGGCAATCCATATAAAATGTATGAACTGAGCCACGGTGACTTTTTTGACTCGAAGCAACTCAGCTGTCATATTATAGGAACTAACTTTCAGGAGAACACTGAAAATGAATCTGTGAAAATGAATGACATCAAAGTAATAAAAGTGGAGAAATAAGACCCTTTCACTCTGAAGTACAAACTTTCATATCAAGAGAGTCACCCTTTCAAGAAGATTAAGGTCCAGCCTGAGAAACCAGAGGAAGTTACAAGAGCAAGGAGGTCTGAAGGGAAAACACAGGCACTTGTAAACCGCTGCTCAAACATCAGTCCCAAGCAACTGTACACTCAACGGCTTCCCATAGCTGAAAGGAAGAAAGCAGATCTGCTGAACTTGCTGAGAAAGAAACATATCCCAAAATGTTATTCTACATTTTATGAATCATTGTAAATGTTCTGTATTATTATTCTAAAGACCAACCGTTTTTCAACAAGAAGTATTATCAAGATTCAACTGTATGTACCAACGTGTTTACTACACACATTCAGAATTATTTTCCTGTTTGACGCAATGAAATAGGGAGAATAGTGTAATACTGGGCAAGTTTATTTTGTAACTATGTTTATTTCTAATTACATTACAATACCTTTAAAGTATTTTTTTCCGTATTTAACAGTAATAGAATGGATCTTTATTGTGTGTATCTAAATACTAAATGTTAGTCCAGTGTGTGATAGCATCTTAATAACGAAAAAGCAGTGTTGTTCTTGTTCCTATTTTTTAGTGTATAAGCACTTGTAGACTTTGAACACGAAGATATTATCCTTTAAGAGTTCGTAATTATAATCACTGTTCTGTATTGCATAGTAATTTTCGGGAAAAACGACAAAAGTCAAAACAGTAAATTTAACTTTTTTGTATCAAAGTATTGAAAATATCCCAAGAGGAATTAACAACATGAATTTCATGTGTGGTTTGATTGTAAGTTGTGTATGAAATTTGGAAATACTGCTATGTTCGGCATGAAATTTATAAGTATATTGTAATTTGGAAATACTGCTATGTTCGGCATGAAATTTATAAGTACATTGTAATTTGTTTTATCTTATTTCTTCTCTCCTGAAAAATTGGTTATTTTCATTTCTGTCACATTTATGTCTTGAAGGGACGTAGGCACATCACAACTTCAGTGTCACCATATTGTACCGTTCTAGTGCATTTCAAATGAAATATTCAATTAAGTCCGGTTGTAAATCTAAATACCTGAAATTTTCCTTCACTGATCAGTGACATAATTTTCGGGAAAAACGACAAAAGTCAAAACAGTAAATTTAACTTTTTTGTATCAAAGTATTGAAAATATCCCAAGAGGAATTAACAACATGAATTTCATGTGTGGTTTGATTGTAAGTTGTGTATGAAATTTGGAAATACTGCTATGTTCGGCATGAAATGTATAAGTACATTGTAATTTGTTTTATCTTATTTCTTCTCTCCTGAAAAATTGGTTATTTTCATTTCTGTCACATTTCTCGCGAAGGGACGATTTGTTTCGCTTTATTTTCGCAGGCACGTTTATCAGCACGCTGTGGAATTGACGAGTGACTGTGGTGTTTTTGCTAAGAGCTAGACGGTGTTTCTTCCTAGTCTCATATAATTAGCTTGCTGGGTGTTTGGGACCAAGCTGGAGGTTAATACACGTGAAGGGGAATAATGCAAAATCGTGAACCAGTTTATTATTATAGTCATGATCGTCGTTGAAATTTTCAAATTTTTGATTTCCAAACGGGAATTTGGTTGTTTGTACTTTAGAGATGAATTATCTGTTATACCCTCGTCGTCGCTAGGATCGAGATCTTCCCTATTGACTGATCCAGATATATCTGTTTGAGATACTTTGACCGTGTGATTTTGAAGCAATCTTTAGCGATGTCGGTCAGGATGTGAGCGACTAATATTGATGGATACGCCCCTCTCACCGCGAAAATACTAGCTACAGTATTAACATTTGACTTCCCGAGGTTCTTGTCAGTTGTTTTTGTTTTCGTATAACTTTTAATTCCCGATTGTCTGGGTATCAATGCGTTCGTTAGGTGTTAACATCAAATGTTGTTCGGTTGCATAAGGCAAGATGTGCGTGCTTGATGCCACGCTATGGTCAGGATGTGCGTACCTCAAGTGTACAGAGATTCCTCTCCTCACTTTCCCTTCATATGTATTGTTTACGTCTTCGCGTTCATCGGGTACTTGCGGCGATGATGAAGATGAGTGGACATCTCCGAAGCCTGCATTTGGGTGAGGTGTAGGAGCCAATGAGGTCGTATCTTCAGGGAATTCACGATATTCTTCTGGATGGGTTTTAATAGTATGAATTTAAAGTCCTGTGTACTGTTTTTCACAATACTGACAAGGAATTTTCTGGTCTTGATAACTGCCAGAATTATATCAGTCACATTGGCAGTCATATGTAAAGGGTAGCTCAGGATGAAATTATGGATCTCGGAACTAATGATGTGTCAACAAGCGTTTGTGAGAAATGACAGTTTATGCGCGATGAAGCCGATCATGTTGCGAAATAAAATGTCACTAAGGGATAGGTGACTGGTTTCCATACTCGAACACATCACTTTTAAATCCATGTCACTCCAACAGATCGTTCGATAATGAATACTAGTTAATGCACTTCCTATACTTGAGGTCGACACTCGATATTTAGTTCGTCACTTTCATTAATTATGAGTAGATGTTATGAAATCAATGTTCCTTTTATTGCTCTCAATTCATTAATTAGATTAAAGGAATTGAAAGAGCGGAGTGTTTACGATGGTAAACCCTAGCAAATCAATCAATCAATCAATCAATCAATCAATCAATCAATCAATCAATCAATCAATCAATCAATCAATCAATCAATCAATCAATCAATCAATCAATCAATCAATCAATCAATTCAACATTCAAATTTTTATTTTTTTAAATACATCTCTCCGAAACTTGCATTGTTGTAATGGCGGTTAGACTGCATTTTAAAAAATAATTTCACTATGCTGAGTGATACAAGCTGCACACGCAACATTATTGAATGTGGGCGGCACTACATTCTTCACACGGAGTATTAGTGGATACCACTTAGTACGGTATTTGTGTAAATAGAACTAATCATCTGCATTTTTGATCATTTACGTACACAATTAACCACAATTTAAAAATTAACTCATAGCATTTAACACTCTTAAGAAGCACTATTCAATGAAGAATCTTCTTTCCATTTTACCGAATGAAAAACACAACAATTTAAGAGAATATATTGATGAATTTTTATGTCAAATCTACGATAACCTCAAACTAAAAGTGGTGATTTCCAGTTACGTTGGAAGCAAGTTATGTTATCCAGACTATGTTCAATGAGAGAGGTAAACGAATTCTCGTTTACAAAATTTCGAAACAAGTCTTATCGTGTTATGAAAAGTACAAGAACGGTGTTGGAGGTGTACTAGAAATAAATGCAAAGCTAGATTTTTTACTATAGGAGATATTACAATATTTTCTCGAGCTGAAGGTGTCCATAGCCATGAAGAGATTAGCGACGAGGTTATTTGTTGGAGATCAATCTCGAATACTGTAAAACTGAAATCTGAGGAAGACCTAGACGAATGTCCATCAATGCAAATTTACACGGAAATTGAACGACAGCTTCAGGTTGTTATATCGCTTACAAAAGCGAACGTTGCGTATATTACCACTAGAAATAATATAACTCGTACAAATCAGCACAAATGGTCCATGAGGCACTTAATACAATGACAGTGACAACAAAATGTGAAGATTTCTTGATCAGGATTGGAACAGGGTTTAGTGATATTTTCTTGCAATTCATATATGAAATACTTGTGCCAGCAGTACGTTGTTTTAATGGATGGTACTTTTGAGTGCGTACCCAAACATTTACAACATGTATTTACTATCCATGGACATTGCAGAGAAGCATATATTCCAGTGGTATTTTTCCTGCTACGAGACAAGGAGAAACAATCATATTTTGATATGCTTTAGCCGGTTAAAGAAGGATGTACAGGAAGGAAGTTATTTTAGATCCAAGAGCAGTTGTTGTAGATTTTGAATGAGCGATACGTGATTGTATACGTGTAGCCAATCTGGGAGTGAAGCTCACTGTTTTCCGATTTCATCTTGCTCAGGTCTGGTAAGAACAAATTTGCATATATAAGTATATTTATAAAACACAACGGAATCCGCTCCTTGCTTGTTTCATTTTCTGGCTAGCCATACCGTAATAAAATACAATTTTATTTTTGTAGGTGGCTGAAAATACAACAGTAGGGCGTGTTAAAGGATTAGAAAAATCAGAAGAAGGGAAGTGCTCATTATTGTTTTGAACTATCCTATATTGACCCTGAAAACTTTGACGAAGCTTTTTCTGGCCTCATAAGAATTCAACCGTCTGACAAACGACTAATGAAATTCGCAGAATACTTTACGGAGTATTACATAGCTGAGGAGCAGGAAGTCCTATTTCTCCAGTTCATTTGTGGAGTAAAATCAGTATGTACCTGCAGAACTACCAACGCTTGTGAAAGTTTTCACGCACGCTTCAATGCATCATGTGATTCCTCGCATTTCTTTCTTTGGGAATCGTGAAACAAGGAAAACGGACCTTAAAACAAACAGCATTTGAAATAATGCTTCTTCAAGAGCCGACTAGAAAAATATGCAAGTCTTTACTGTAAAAAAAATCCGTCAAGTCGAAAATAATGAGATTGACAGATTGACTTTTCTTAAATTCATCTCATGTAAGGAAGGTTTCAAATTATAGGCTTGTAAAAAGCCAACTCCTAATCATATTTTTCAAGGCACATAATAGAAGTTCTCTCAGTTCGAGTGTTTGCTGCGGAAGCAGTTTCAGGTCGGTCACTCATTTCGAGTGTTCGAATTTAGGTGGGGTCGATAGAATTCACTCAGTTGGTGTGCGTCGGTTACGAAAGTGCCCATGGTCCCTGGAACTGAAGTGGGAATACAAAAAATACCGATTAAAATCCACTTTACTTTTCATATTTTTCACGAATCTCAGTGAACCCCATTCAGCCTCTATGATGATCTCATGTCTGTGGCACAGAGGGGAATAGAAACCGGTGAAGTAGATGGGAAACAACCAAGATCACAACGAGACCTTAAAAGCGGTGGTAGCGATCCACGAATGTTATTATGTGATGTGATAGAGAATCAGTCAATAATTCTCGAAACATGTATGAATATTATTTCCAAACTACCGTAGATTGCAATTTTGACATACAATTTACGGCCATTAGCCTAATATGTCCAATATCAATGAAATGAATGTTTACATGACCTACATTTCTGTAACTACCCAGATGAGTGTTCCCCATACCTACTGATGCATTTAAAGTGTACATGCAATATAAGACGTTTCACTAATCTTGAGGAGTCCGACTCATTGGCTGAATGGTCAGCGTACTGGCCTTCGGTTCAGAGGGTCCCGGGTTCGATTCCCGGCCGGGTCGGGGATTTTAACCTTCATTGGTTAATTCCGATGGCCCGGGGGCTGGGTGTTTGTGCTGTCCCCAACATTCCTGCAACTCACACACCACACATAACACTATCCTCCACCATAATAACACGCAGTTACCTACGCATGGCAGATGCCGCCCAACTTCATCGGAGGGTCTGCCTTACAGGGGCTGCACTCGGCTAGAAATAGCCACACGAAATTATTATTATTCTTGAGGAAACTTTATTATCAGCCAGAATCATCAGTTCATACTTCAGTCATTCTGTGGAATGTTAAGACTTCCCACTCATGCATTTGTCAATAATACGTATGAAATCTCGTGGTAATAGTTACCATTTCATATCCCTAAAGGAAATTCGGATAATATTTTTTTGATTTCTGAGAATATTTTATCTCTTCAGGTTATTTTAGTCGATGTATCACTTCTGGGATATTTATTGCACGAAGTGTATTGATGAAACTTATTTTCTATTCTTGTAGCTTTGCTCTGGTATTCTCTTATAAATAATAATAATAATAATAATACTAATAATAATAATAATAATAATAATAATAATAAGAAGAAGAAGAAGAAGAAGAAGAAGAAGAAGAAGAATGTTATCGGATTTACCTACCACGAACTACGTTTACGGATTTCGGAGAAGCTAAAGTGCCGGAATTTAGTCCAGCAGGAGTTCTTTTACGTGCCAGTAAATCTACTGACACGAGGCTGACGTATTTGAGCACCTTAAAAACCACCGGAGTGAGCGAGGATCGTACCTGCCAATATGAAGTCAGAAGGCCAGCGCCTCAATCGCCTGAGCCACTCAGCCCGGCTCCTACAAACAATTCATTGTCCTCTGAGTTAAAGTTACGATCCTCATTGTTATTTCATGCTTCACACAGTACTATCAGTGTTCCCATACTGTTACATTCAGGTCTTATTGCTCGTTTTCCTGAAACACTTGCTATTTGGTTGTTACAAGTTCAGTACAATGCATTCGAATATGATACTGAATGTTACAAATCCCTTCCCTTCTTCAGACGTATAACATGAACGTGTAATATTCTCCAGCGATGCTACGAGCTGACGTGCAAATAGTACTGACGTGCAAGACGGACGTAAATCTTGGTTGGCGATCCGAAACGTGAAGCTGGCAGCCTGGGTGCAGGGGTAACCTTGGTGTGTATGTGTTCGCGATTTCATAAAGCACGCTGCCGCGGCTAGCGCACTCTAATGATGGTAGCAAATGGTCGTAAAGCACGACTAATACTGCTGTTATGGTATACGAGCTCTACGGTATTTGGTAAGAACATGTAACTCACAATAAACTACCGCCTAGCGTACACCCTCGTCACGAAGTCCAACACGTAGTTTAACTAATTTAACGGAGTTGGATCCTATTTAACGCAAACAATATTTTACCAACACGTGCTCTGTCGTGGGGTGGTCAGTTCGACCATTATCACTATGTAACACTGCTGCATTGCTAATGGTGACTAATTTATTATTTCAGATTTGAATCCAAGCACTACGAATCAGTTAGGCCTCAATAACTTAATTTCCAAGCAAAGCAACCTGGAGAACATTTTAATCAAATAATTTACGTTTATGAAACTGGCATAAATGTACATTGGAAGGAAGATAATTTTCATTGCTTTTCGTCGCATTCCCCTACTGCTGCAGTCGCGGTTGTGAACTGTGTCACTTAAGTAGAATTCATCCTGTTTTACGGCTAGATGCTCATCTTGATGCAGAACTTATGTGGAGGGAGGATCTCGCTATTGGATACTTCTGTGATGGTTGTTATTGTGGAGTGTTGTGCATGTATAATGGGATGAGTATTGAGACAAAATATCCACTCAGTCCCTAAGCCAGACGAATTAATTAGACATGAATAAAATCCCCGATCCAGGGGGAAATATAACCCGTGACTCTTTGTACCGACGACGGCGAAGCTGCTCATTCAGCCACGGGAAGCGAATCCACTTCTAATATTACTTATCTACAACTCCAAACGTAACAATACTCTCCAAATAAATTCTGAAGTTTAGTATTAATTGAAATACAGTATGCATTTTCTTATTTCGGTATCTATTACTCTAAATGACACTAAATGCATTAATGATTAAATCACCTACTGCATATGTTCCTCCGCTATGATCATTCACACCAAGTACGCAGGTGTTAAAAATCCTTCACCGTACACCGTAATATGTCACACTTAAGCGGTTAACTTTGTATTATGTTCTCAAATATTCTGTGGATATTTAGAGTATGCGAGCTTACAAATGCCTAATTGTTGGATTCATCTTTGTATTTATAACACTAATTAATTTCGTGCGGCTATTTCTAGCCGAGTGCAGCCCTTGTAAGGCAGACCCTCCGATGAGGGTGGGCGGCATCTGCCATGTGTAGGTAACTGCGTGTTATTGTGGTGGAGGATAATGTTATGTGTGGTGTGTGAGTTGCAGGGATGTTGGGGACAGCACAAACACCCAGCCTCCGGGCCATTGGAATTAACCAATGAAGGTTAAAATCCCCGACCCGGCCGGGAATCGAACCCGGGACCCTCTGAACCGAAGGCCAGTACGCTGACCATTCAGCCAACGAGTCAGACATTCATAGAACTACACAGATTTATCTTACCGTGAGTTTGAGTGAACGGTTGAACCAATTGACTTCATAAATCACACCGATAAAAGGTCTTATTGTGTAGATTAGTATGGTTCTTTAAAATTAAACATGTGAGAATGTATAATTTTGAATTATTAAATAAAAATGTTTCATTGTCATTGACCGACGCTCGAAACTGCACCAAGGCCACCGGTACTCTGAGAATGCTGAGGAATGTGGCATGAGACAGGTTATATAATGGGACAAATTCGTATACGTAATCAAGACGTATTCCTCGTCAGCTGTACTTCAGATTCCCCCAGTCGAGAAGAGGCTATTCAGAAAATTTTTTTTGTTTCTTCCATAGCCATTCCCATATTTACTAATTTGAAATGATTTAGGAGAAATGTGAGCGTATTTTTGTCCAAGTCATTTCTTCCCATATTTGTTAGTTTGGGCGGTTTCGGATAAATATAATATTTCATTTCTTCATGTCGTAATTTTAACACTGAAGCAGTGAACTTCATCCATTCCAATAGTTCACGAACAGAGTCGATCCTCCGTGTCATAATTTAGTGTAATGGAAACTTGAAGGTTTGTAACTATACTACATGATGTAAATTGCTTACTTAATGCAGTTTCGTACCCTATTGTAATGACGAGCGTCATCGTGAGCTGCGTTTGTAAACTGTTGCGAAATTGTAGCTGACTGGGATAAGTATTAGGATTTTATTATTGGCGATCTGTCGATCACCTTCCCTTCAACAACCAACTAGTGTATGAATGTCTTATGTCTCTGGACGACGAATACGCTGGTCATATTGACATTCATTCTATAAACCAGTTGTTTATTGATTACTTGTTTAGAGTACATAAAAATGAGACTAATAACGCTTTTATCGCAATGGAAGTATATTTGCAATTTACTGCTTAACATCACCGTTGATGCAAGATAACACAGTGTTATCGAACACGATGTAAATTCAGAGAGTAATGCTACTGTAAATAAAGAGTTTGATGAAAAAGGACACTGAGAGCTCGTATGCAGAGTAGGCCTAATATATTATTTATAGATCAATCGCTGATTGGCTGTTGAGTGTGGACAAAGTCAGTAATGGCACCTATCTATAAGCAAGGGAACAGGAAAGATTGCAACACCTATCGAGGTATCTCATTGATTAATGTACCAGGTTTTATTTGCTGTGTGTTTGGTTACATCAAGAAGTTTGGACGTTTTTCCACAGATTTCACTACCAAAAAACTATAGTCATGCACTCTGGTGCAAGGCAAAGGAAGTGTTATTGGAAGAAATTTTGTGTTTATAGGTTTTCTCAATATTCATTTGTTTTTTAAATGTAATTCTAGGTTTGCAACACTTCTGTCTCATTCCACCAGTTTTGAATCTGGCCTATCAACTTTTTCTCTAATTAATTTTAAGCCTATCACAGGCTTCTTGTTCGGTTTTGAGTGTAACTTTTGGGTTCAACCAATAAAAATGGAGGGTGTGTACGGATTAGCCCAGAATCTTCTCGAACCTTCCCTGAGGTCATATAAGTTGCGGCTTTTCGAGTTTCCTTGCCTATTGATCGTCGTCTTTCTGAGTGTGTGTGTTAAGACAGGAGGCGAGGCGCCTCTTTCCTCGGCCGGCAGAACATTTCCCAGGTTATGGCCAGGTAAATTCAATCTTTCTTGCTGTTTCCGCATTCTTATCCCACGGGAAGGTCCGAATTTTTAACTATGTAAACGTTCTAATGTAAATTTCTTCCTTTTCATGTAAAATTTCATAAAGTTTTTAACTGTAAATCAGGGATAGAGAGTGAGTTACCCTCTCGAGCTCCCCTTCATCTTGGTTTGAGGTGACTTCGATTTCGCAACTGTTTCCTCTTCTGTAACAGATTAAAGTTATTTCCATGCGAGCCACCTCAGTAGCTTGGGACTAGCCCCAGTTTCATCGGCCGAGACCCCTGTAGGTTTTTAGTATTCCATTATCTGGGAGCGCAGTGTACGTCTACATTCAGGTTGTGTTCGGGCCATTTATTTAACCTGTTCTTTTTCCGCAAACGCCCGGTAGGTTGGGTACTAGATCCCCCTGTGTAAAACTATTTCCATTTGTAATTTGTACCTTATGAGGCCAGAGAGTGTAAGATTGTGATGTGATGTTGCTTTGAGTAGGCTGTAAGAAATCGAGAGCATATAATCTTCTTTCAAAGTTTTGTAATAGTGAAGGGTGCCTCTGGAAGGCTAGATATTGCAATTTTGGGAGCAAGTGCTCTTGAATTAGGGGATTTCTGCCCTTGCCTAAATTATTCCTCATTTGTGAATTTCGTAAACTTGAGCTCGTAGCTCAGAAATTGTTAATCGAGGGCTTGAAGCCCAAAATTATTGAATTCCCTATTCTGGGGTATTCCACCCTGTTTGGCATTGTACCTGAGATATCATCGTTATTGTCACTCAGTGAAAATTTTTTAAGTTTGTTGTTTTGAAGAAATGCAACCTTCAGTTCAAATTTTAAATTAATTTTGATATTGTAGATAGCCCCATTATTATTATTATTATTATTATTATTATTATTATTATTATTATTATTATTATTATTGTTGTTGTTGTTGTTGTTGAATTTTCCATTACAAACCCTATTTTACAAGTAGTATATTAGGGCTATAGATAGTGAGACTAAGTTAATACATGAAAATTGAATTAAAATAGAGATGACTTATAAATGAGATGGAGAAATTTAACAAACACTTTATAACAGCATATTCTCTGAAAGGTGAGAGGTGATTGGTATTCTATATCACACATGTTTAAATGCATTAATAATTCATATCTACTCCTGTTATAAATCGGACACTCAAATAAAAGATGAGGAACAGTTTGTTGCATTTCACAGGTACAGCTGTAGGGCTTCTGAATACTGATTCCAAACCTCTCGAAGTATGATCCAAACTTTCCATGTCCTGTCAAAAACTGAGTTATAATATGCTCATGATGCAAAAACCTACTTTGTAGTCTGTCTTGAATATTTTGAAAGAACAACTCCCTTGTTAGCCGGCCATTAGTGCTGGTGATCCATTGGTTGTTCCACATATCTTGTGTATACTCCCTCAGTTCCTTTTGTACATGAGACATAGGGGACTTGTCATATATCAACAAGGCGTCAGAAGAAGTAGTAGCTGCTTTGGCAAGTTCATCAGATCTCTCATTTCCTCCTACTCCGTCATGACCTCGGACCCATATCATGCAGATATGGTTACTGTAGCCTAATATGTGTGATCTTATATTAACAGCTACTGGATGAAAGTTATATTTTTCTTGGATTGCTCTCAAAGCTGCCTGAGAGTCACTCAATATTAGAGCAGCAAAACTGTGTTTTTTAATCCACATAACTGCCTGTTTTATAGCGCACAATTCGGCTTGAAAGACTGAACATGAGGGAGATAATCTAAATTTTTCAGCATGCACCTCACTGTTATTCTGTAGCATCCTACAAGGCAGCCACCTATTTCTTTGCTAATCCGGGATCCATCCGTATAAATATTGTAATGATGTTGTGTGTTGCACACTTCTTGCACAAGATTATTGGCAAATTTACTTGGGTGACCTGCTGTCAATGCATTAGCTTGCAGTTCAGGAGTGACCCTTAATATCCTATCAGGATACAAAACATCTTTTTTTGTTAATGTGAGCTCAGCTTTGGCAATGGCTGTTAAATACAGAGGTGGGATTCCCGCCACAACAAGGGCTGCTTCCGTGGATATTGTGCGGTATGCACGAATAATTCTGAGTACAAAACCTCTTTGAATTCGGGCTAGTTTGGCTTGAACCCACTTCCTTTTCAATACATTACGATAAGAAGATGAACTATACAGTAATAATAGTTCCACTGCTCCATGATACATTGTCTTTAATAGTTCTGGATTAAAACATCATGTCAGTACGGTAGCAATAGTGAAGCCTCACCCCAGTACCTTCTTTCACCTCTCTGCGATCAACCAAACCACGCTAATAATAATAATAATAATAATAATAATAATAATAATAATAATAATAATAATAAGGGTTTAGTCAGTACGTTCAGTAGCCCTGCGAGGTTAACCCTGGATTCTAATCCAAACCTGTAACACACGTAGCCAGCCAACCTATATATCAAATCGCCCGCCAGGTGACGTCACAATAAACTGGCGCGCACACTTTTCAAATCCCCCGCTCTGACGTCACACCCTCTATCTATAAGGAATATAGTAGGGCTACTATGGAGGCTACGAATACGCGCAACAGGATGAGAATTCTGAGACAAGGCGTAAACACTTTTAGAATCTATATATAATAAGGGCCGATGATCTAGATGTTAGGCCCCTTTAACCAACAAGCATATACATAATAAGAGTTTCGTCTGTACATTGTTCAGAATTTAAAAATAATGCATTTCTGTATAGGTCGTGTCCACAGTAACAAGGAAATGCACTTTTCAATTTTTCGTAATTTCTGTCTGTCTGTCTCCCGGCCTGAGAGACGGCGTAACCGTATAAGAGGCCCGCCTCCACCCTTCAGGGGAGGAATGAAAACGTATCGTAGTAGTAGTTGAAATCAACTTGTTCTTAACATGGTGTTGTCGGACAAAACAGGGTGCCACTAAGTTTGATAAAACAGGGTAGTACCCCGTTTTATCGAATTGATTTAAAAATCGCCGTTAGCGATTTTCAAATTGTTTATTTAGTTTGTTCAGTTAGAACATTTATTATTATTATTATTATTATTATTATTATTATTATTATTATTATTATTATTATTATTATTATTATTATTCGCAGGATCTAACTTAATTTATGCCATAATTATCGCGCCTTATAAAAGGAAAACCGACAGACAATCATGGAGTCAAGAGAGTATGAAAGAAGATGTAGCGGCAGTTTTGGCCCTAAAAATGGGCTATTTGAAAGCATCAAAGTCCTTCGGGGTTCCTCAGAGTACTCTGGAAGCACGTGAAAAGAGGCCCGGAGTGGAATGTGTTTAGAGGATGCTACAAGGAAAGGTAGGCCTATGTACTATTTTAGAATGAATTCATTAAACTGTTCCAGTTATTATTATTATTATTATTATTATTATTATTATTATTATTATTATTATTATTATTATTATTATTGTTGAATTTTCCATTACAAACCCTATTTTACAAGTAGTATATTAGGGCTATAGATAGTGAGACTAAGTTAATACATGAAAATTGAATTAAAATAGAGATGACTTATAAATGAGATGGAGAAATTTAACAAACACTTTATAACAGCATATTCTCTGAAAGGTGAGAGGTGCTTGGTATTCTATATTACACATGTTTAAATGCATTAATAATTCATATCTACTCCTGTTATAAATCGGACACTCAAATAAAAGATGAGGAACAGTTTGTTGCATTTCACAGGTACAGCTGTAGGGCTTCTGAATACTGATTCCAAACCTCTCGAAGTATGATCCAAACTTTCCATGTCCTGTCAAAAACTGAGTTATAATATGCTCATGATGCAAAAACCTACTTTGTAGTCTGTCTTGAATATTTTGAAAGAACAACTCCCTTGTTAGCCGGCCATTAGTGCTGGTGATCCATTGGTTGTTCCACATATCTTGTGTATACTCCCTCAGTTCCTTTTGTACATGAGACATAGGGGACTTGTCATATATCAACAAGGCGTCAGAAGAAGTAGTAGCTGCTTTGGCAAGTTCATCAGATCTCTCATTTCCTCCTACTCCGTCATGACCTCGGACCCATATCATGCAGATATGGTTACTGTAGCCTAATATGTGTGATCTTATATTAACAGCTACTGGATGAAAGTTATATTTTTCTTGGATTGCTCTCAAAGCTGCCTGAGAGTCACTCAATATTAGAGCAGCAAAACTGTGTTTTTTAATCCACATAACTGCCTGTTTTATAGCGCACAATTCGGCTTGAAAGACTGAACATGAGGGAGATAATCTAAATTTTTCAGCATGCACCTCACTGTTATTCTGTAGCATCCTACAAGGCAGCCACCTATTTCTTTGCTAATCCGGGATCCATCCGTATAAATATTGTAATGATGTTGTGTGTTGCACACTTCTTGCACAAGATTATTGGCAAATTTACTTGGGTGACCTGCTGTCAATGCATTAGCTTGCAGTTCAGGAGTGACCCTTAATATCCTATCAGGATACAAAACATCTTTTTTTGTTAATGTGAGCTCAGCTTTGGCAATGGCTGTTAAATACAGAGGTGGGATTCCCGCCACAACAAGGGCTGCTTCCGTGGATATTGTGCGGTATGCACGAATAATTCTGAGTACAAAACCTCTTTGAATTTGGGCTAGTTTGGCTTGAACCCACTTCCTTTTCAATACATTACGATAAGAAGATGAACTATACAGTAATAATAGTTCCACTGCTCCATGATACATTGTCTTTAATAGTTCTGGATTAAAACATCATGTCAGTCCGGTAGCAATAGTGAAGCCTCACCCCAGTACCTTCTTTCACCTCTCTGCGATCAACCAAACCACGCTAATAATAATAATAATAATAATAATAATAATAATAATAATAATAATAATAATAATAATAATAAGGGTTTAGTCAGTACGTTCAGTAGCCCTGCGAGGTTAACCCTGGATTCTAATCCAAACCTGTAACACACGTAGCCAGCCAACCTATATATCAAATCGCCCGCCAGGTGTCGTCACAATAAACTGGCGCGCACACTTTTCAAATCCCCCGCTCTGACGTCACACCCTCTATCTATAAGGAATATAGTAGGGCTACTATGGAGGCTACGAATACGCGCAACAGGATGAGAATTCTGAGACAAGGCGTAAACACTTTTAGAATCTATATATAATAAGGGCCGATGATCTAGATGTTAGGCCCCTTTAACCAACAAGCATATACATAATAAGAGTTTCGTCTGTACATTGTTCAGAATTTAAAAATAATGCATTTCTGTATAGGTCGTGTCCACAGTAACAAGGAAATGCACTTTTCAATTTTTCGTAATTTCTGTCTGTCTGTCTCCCGGCCTGAGAGACGGCGTAACCGTATAAGAGGCCCGCCTCCACCCTTCAGGGGAGGAATGAAAACGTATCGTAGTAGTAGTTGAAATCAACTTGTTCTTAACATGGTGTTGTCGGACAAAACAGGGTGCCACTAAGTTTGATAAAACAGGGTAGTACCCCGTTTTATCGAATTGATTTAAAAATCGCCGTTTGCGATTTTCAAATTGTTTATTTAGTTTGTTCAGTTAGAACATTTATTATTATTATTATTATTATTATTATTATTATTATTATTATTATTATTATTATTATTATTATTATTATTCGCAGGATCTAACTTAATTTATGCCATAATTATCGCGCCTTATAAAAGGAAAACTGACAGACAATCATGGAGTCAAGAGAGTATGAAAGAAATGTAGCGGCAGTTTTGGCCCTAAAAATGGGCTATTTGAAAGCATCAAAGTCCTTCGGGGTTCCTCAGAGTACTCTGGAAGCACGTGAAAAAAAGGCCCGGAGTGGAATGTGTTTAGAGGATGCTACAAGGAAAGGTAGGCCTATGTACTATTTTAGAATGAATTCATTAAACTGTTCCAGTTATTATTATTATTATTATTATTATTATTATTATTATTATTATTATTATTATTATTATTATTATTATTATTACAGGTCTAGGCTGCTACAAACCTGTATTTAATCAGGAGCAGGAAAATGAACTGGCTGAATATATCCTGTTAATGGAAAGCAGATTGTTTGGATTGGCCATCGATGAGGTGCGGAGTCTTGTTTTCGAACTGGCAGAGAAAAATAACTTGCCGCATAACTTCAGCAAGACTGAGAAGATGTCAGGAAAATGCTGGTTCTATACGCTTTTGAAGAGGAATTCGGAAATAAGTTGCGTTCTGCCGAGCCAACATCTCTTGCCAGAGGAATGGGCTTTAACTGTGCAGTGGTGAAGCAGTTCTTTGGTTTGCTGTTAGAACTTTATAATAGGTACAACTTCACAGCCGATAGAGTCTATAATGTGGATGAGACAGGAATAACAACAGTCCCTAATAAGCAATCAAAGGTGCTTGACTTGAGGGGAAAACCT
The DNA here is from genome assembly GCF_040414725.1 of Anabrus simplex. NCBI lineage: Eukaryota > Metazoa > Arthropoda > Insecta > Orthoptera > Tettigoniidae > Anabrus > Anabrus simplex. The sequence goes on along the minus strand of NC_090266.1, from coordinate 579,059,803 downwards.
CAAGTTGGCGGTTTGGTTTCTGCGGAGAGAGGCATCTTAGTGACTGCTGTAGCCTGTATGAGCGCTTCTGGAATTTATATGCCCACAATGTTTGTGTTCCCTGGACAAAGAGTCAAGCCTGAGCTGCTGGATAATGCTCCGCCAGGATCTACTGCGGAGTATCATCCTAGCGGATGGATGCAGAAAGACATTTTCCTGAAGTGGTTTCAACGATTTGTTGAATTTTCTAAACCAATTTCACATAAACCCGTTCTTCTGCTCTTGGATGGTCACTCAACACACACAAAGAGTATTGAACTTATTGATATGGCTAGAGAAAACAATGTTCATCCTTTATGCTTCCCCCCACACTGCACCCACCGAATGCAGCCCCTGGGTGTTGCATTCATGGCCCCGCTGAGTAATTATTACTCTCAAGAGGTTCGAAAGTGGCTTCAGTGTCATACTGGACGAGTGTTAACCGTCAATCAATTTGCTGGGCTGTATGGGACAGCATTCATGAAAGCTGCTTCTATTGAGACTGCTGTACATGCATCCCGTCAAACTGGAATCTTCCCACTGGATGCAGATATTTTCCCTGATTGGATGTATCAGCCGGATGAAACAAAAGACACTGACCCACCGTTGGAGAAAGGTGATGTCCCGCCTTCGGAACCTACTTTAGAGTCATTAAACTGAGAAACATATTTTCCAACCACACCAGGGTCTTCCCAGTTGGATAGGCCTAAGCCTTCAACTTCAGCTTTCCACGTCTCTCCGAAAGACATAAAAGCAGTGCCGATAGCTGAAGGAAAGGAACAAAAATCTGATGGAAGAAGAGGAAACACATCTGTTCTTACAAGTTCACCTTATAAGGAAGAATTAAAGTCTTCTAAGAAAAAGGGGAAGACTCCAAAGCAAACTTCAAATGGGGCCACATTCTAACAGTTCTAGGCCTACTGAAGTCAGAAATGTTGGACAGAAGAAAGCAAACAATGCTGGAAAAGTACGGGAGTATAGCACATCGTCAGAGGAGAAAGGAGAAGATGATAATAATAATAATAATAATAATAATAATAATAATAATAATAATAATAATAATAATAATAATCGTATGGCCTCAGCTACGGTGTGCAGACATTTCAAGTTGACGCCATCTGGCTGTCTGCTCGTCAATTTCGACGTTCCATTTTACTCTAGGCCCACTAGATGGCAGACCGTGTAAACCGAAACTCTCTTCGGCGTCTATGGCTGAGATTTAATTAATTTTGTCGGGTAAACACCAAATGTGTCACCAGAGATCTTTTACATGCCGACATCGTACGACATGGAGTGTCGAATGGACTTTATTCCGCCTCTGCCGTGTTTGAACCCGCTATCTTGGGATCCGGAGGCCGACACTCTACCACTGATCCACAGAGGCAGCTCAAGGAGAAGATAATAATACAGCTTGCATATATTGTAATGAACTTTTCTCCAATTCTAAGTCTGAAGAAGGCTGGGTGAGGTGTTGTAAGTGTAGTGAATGGGCTCATGAACAGTGCGCCGGCATTGATGATGATGATGATGATGATGATGATGATGATGATGATGATGAACCATATAAATGTGATTTTTGTACATGAAGTTATTGTCAGCGTTTGTAAATGGAGTTTTGTTTTCATTTTCATTTATCCAACTAGTCTGATAGAACGGGGTAGTTGACACAAGTGTAAAAAATTATTTTCTCTGATGAGGCATTTTTTTAAATGTATGCTTTTCATGCCCAGTTGTAAGTAGCCAGATTGGACAATTAGTCATTAAAAACTCAACAGATTTTTACACATAGTCCATTAGATATGCCACTTTGTTTACTAAGTACCCTGTTTTAACCGATTCTCTATGTACGCGGTTCACGAGAAAACGGCAGAAGAGAATTTAATGAAAATCGGTATGTAAAATCGGGGAATAAGTCGTTACATTCTTGGCCATAAGTAATTGTATTGACGCTAATCGAAATGGTAGTTTAGGTGAGGGGCTAAAATGTAGTTCACCAGGCGAGTTGACCGTGCGGTTAGGGGCGCGTGGCTGTGAGCTTGCATCCGGGAGATAGTGAGTTCGAATCCCACTGTCCGCAGCCCTGAAGATGATTTTCCATGGCTTCCAATTTCCACACCAGGCAAATGCTTGGGCTGAACCTTACATAAGGCCACGGTCGCTTCCTTCCCATTCCTAGGCCTTTCCTATCCCATCGTCGCCGTAAGATCTATCTGTGTCAGTGCGACTCAAAGCAAATAGCAAAAAATTGTAGTTCTGAATTTATGAATATTATTAATGGTCCTATCGATAAATATTAAATCACTAATGTTGTGTGGTATTACATTTCCGATCATTTATGTCTTATACATTTTACCGTACCGACAATGATAACAGAGATATTTATGAATTTAGATTTTTGTTGCTAAGTCCATATCAGCGCCATGTCACGAGAAAATGGGTAAACAGGTTTTTATGAAAATCAATATGTAAAGTTCGGGAAAAAGGAACTAAAGTCTATGCTATAAGTAATTGTATAAGATGCGCTAATGTCACAGAGTCGGAAGAAAACTATATGTGAAAGCTCATAAAATTGATCAACAATAACATTACTTTGACCACTGTTTGTTGTGATGTGCTTTGTGTCTTCTGCTGCCACTCCTCTCCAATATATCGGGCGAGTTAGCAGTGCGGTTAGGGGCGCGCGGCTGTGAGCTTGCATCCGGGAGATAGTGGGTTCGAATCCCACTGTCAACAGCCCTGAGGATGGTTTTCTGTGGTTTTCCATTTTCACATCAGGCAAATGCTGGGGCTGTACCTTAATTAAGGCCACGGCCTTTTCTATCCCATCGTCACCATAAGACCTATCTGTGTCGGTGCGACGTAAAACCACTAGCAAAAAAAAATCATCTCCGATAGATGGATTACTGCTCTGTATCGAGTATAACAGCCTGCCTGAACATTAGCGGGATGTAGCTACCTGGGGAGTTACATATCTCTCTTCTTTAGCATGCCCTTCCGCCCCTCTGGTTTATAAATTTTCTGGTAGTATTGGTACGTAACACACTGGTTCATCATAGCATTCCAGGTATCCAATCCCTACTCTGAGGAACCGATTAGAATGAGCAGTGTGCACATTTAACGGAATAATCGCAGAGGAGAGTTCGCGGCTGTTTGCGGCCTGGTCATTCCAGCACTGAAACTTTGGAGTGTTAGATCGGCAGCGTTAGATGTGAGAAAATGTGCGCTTTTTCATTTGATCGAGTATTTTATATGACAAAATTGCTTTAATCACTACATTCCGAATGACGTCAATTGAATGAACTATGTTGACTTCAGTTGGGAAAACTGCGAAGACAGTCTTTCTGAGAATTCCGTAGTGAAGCACGGGTACATCAGCAAGTCCAATATACATCTGTCACTTCAGAAACAATTCAAGATATTATGTCATACAGTGTTGGGTCATTGCCAAATGAATGTAAACAAGCATTGTACTTCTCCTGAAGGAAAAATACACTTGGCTGCTTTGGTGTTTGCTGCTGTTGTAATGGTAAAATTGATCTGCCTGAAAATAAAACACCTGACAGGCTGAAGCAATTATTCATTAGTGATGATGATATCTCAACAAATTTGAGAGAAAATGTTCGGTAGTAGAATAAAGCTATGTCGCTTATTTCCCTTGGTGACAATTTAACAGTGTCATCTGCAAACGGTCCATATCATTTAAACATTTTTGGGACTGTACATCATCGCATTTCATCATTATATTAAAAAAAGGTTGGCAACAGTTGTTACCGTCATTACGATCAATGTATATAAATTATTAGATTGTTCAGAAAGTAATCAAATCAGACTGGCAAATGGAGCCTATTCTTGCATCTGAGAGGACACACTTCTTATTTTCGACAATATTGCGACATAGAGAATCACATATGCTAAACTATTTTAGACTGTTATTGCCGAATAGAAGGAGATAGGCTGAAATAAATTCGCAATCATCAAACACAATAGCGTGTAAATACCTATATTGGCATTCAGAGACTGAAACATATTAAAGCAGAAAGTGAAAGATTAACAGCTAGTCGAACTATTAGTTTGCTTTCCACTTTCTTTGGCAGTCCCCGACATACGTTGCAGATTTATCAGGATTCAAGGGCAATTGTGGGAAAAGTTGTTAAACCAGGCCTCTTTATGACTTTCACTTGCAACCGATCATGGCTAGAAATTACTACCAGCCTTCAACAAGACGAAACTTCAAACAATATACATGAAGTCATTGGTATTTTTCATACAAAAGCAAAGGAACTTCTACGTTTAATTAATCAGACGGACGTTTTTGGTGAGGTACAATGTATCTTATACACAGTTGAGTTCCAGGCGTGAAGTATAACTCACTTACCATTATTATTATTATTATTATTATTATTATTATTATTATTATTATTATTATTATTATTATTAATCTGCTTACCCTCCAGGGTTGGTTTTTCCCTCGGACTCAGTGAGGGATCCCACCTCTACCGCCTCAAGGGCAGTGTCCAGGAGCGTGAGACATTGGGTCTGGGGATACAACTGGGGAGAATGACCAGTACCTCCCTCAGGCGGCCTCACCTGCTATACTGAACAGGGGTCTTGGTGGGGGAAGGGAACATTGGAAGGGATAGACGAGGAAGAGGGAAGGAAGCGGCCGTGGCCTTAAGTTAGGTACCATCCCGGCAGTTGCCTGAGAGGAGAAGTGGGAAAACACGGAAGACCACTTCCATGATGGCTGAGGTGGGAATCGAACCCACCTCTACTCAGTTGACCTCCCGAGGCTGAGTGGACCCCGTTCCAGCTCTCGTACCACTTTTTCAAATTTCGTGGCAGAGCCGGGAATTGAACCCGGGCCTCCGTGGGTGGCAGCTAATCACACTAATCACTACACCACAGAGGCGGACATTATTATTATTATTATTATTTGCTGTATGTCGCAAGGACACATAAGTATTATGGCGACGATAGGATAGGAAACGGCTAGGAGTGGGAAAGAAGGGCAACCGTGGCCTAAATTTAGTTGCAGCTACAGTATTTGCCTGGTGTGAAAATGGGAAAACACGGAAAACGATCTTCAGGGCTGGCAACAGTGGGGTTCGAACCCACTGTTTTCCGAAGGCATGCTGATAGGTATGTGAAGTAAACCGCGCACCTACTTGCTCGGTTCATTGATATGTCTTCGAGATCATTGTGAATTCCGAGAAATTTCTGATATTGATTTGACAATTTCTGCTGGAGTACCAGGTCATTGCAATGCCACATTGAACAACTTAGTAAAGGCACACATGGTACATGGACCCTGCTGTTTGCTCACTCCTAATTCAATGTCCATGAAAAATGGAAGGTGTAAGGAATTTTCAAAATAAATTGTTCCATAAACTAAAGAGAATTTGAATGGCTATCCACTTTACCACAGACGACAGAATGGAAGAACCAAATGGGTACAAGGCGGCACGAAAGTAGAAATCGACAAGTGTTTTCTTGCTCCTTACAGTCGATTTCTGTTGATGTACTTTCAGGCCTATTTTAACGCGGAAATTTGTGCAAGTGTACACAGCATCAAATGCAATATCTTCATGAGGGGAATGGCAGCGCTAACGTGCAAATCGCTGCAAATGATGTCACGCTACATTCGAACGAAGTTTCTACGTATCTAAATGCTGGATATCATCGTTGCGCCTAGAAAAACTGCTATGTGGTAACATTTCAGCTTAGAACTCTGACGAGAAAGGTTATATCATTTTCGTTCTAAGTGATAAATGTGTTGCGGGTCATTATTTCTTCCCTCAATATTGTTACATAGCGGTATTTCGAGGGTGCAACGACAATTGTTTTCATTCTTTACAGGTTCCTTTACGTCACACTGACGCAGATATGCCTTATGGCACCGATATGATAGGAAGAAGCTAGGAGTGGGAAGGAAGCATCCGCAGCCTTAATTGAGGTACAGCCCCAGCATTTGCTTGGTGTGAAAGTAGGTAACCATGGAAAACAATATTCACGGCTGCCGACAGTGGGGTTCGAACTCGCTATCTCCCGAATGCAAGCTCACAGGTGCTTGCCCCTAACTACACGGCCAACTCGCCGGGTGATACGCTAGTTCAAGTGATGGTGCATGCAGAATTTTCGGTTAAAGAAGGGACGAACAATCTCAACTTGTTGCCCGGTTACCTGCTCATTGACCAGAAAAAGAAGGTGTGTTTTTTTAATTCTGATATTGTTTCACAAATATTATTACGAGCGCAGTTAAAACGTAAAAAATTAACGGCATGTTTTCCTGAACAAATGTCCAACAACAAGGGATCTCGAACATGCCAAGTTATTAAGCATCCAACATATAAGAATGAGTCGTTTAAACTTGGACTGTTCCTAAATGATTGTGAATGGCAATGCTGTTTGATGGAAGCATCGCTTTTCCAAATAAACTTCCAATTGAGGCAGTTATTTTCCTACATATGCACATTTTATCAGCCTATGGAAGCCAGTCCCTTGTAATGAATGTATAACATCTCTATCAGTGAGGATTATTTACAACCTACAGACGCAACAGCCCTTATCAATAGTATCTTTGAGAAATTAATGAATCCTTAAATAAGATGGTTTTCTCTCCGAGCATTCAATTTGCCAACTATATCAATTTTGATTTGGCCGCCATGCAGTTCATAGTAAACCAGGAGCAACTTTCAATTTCGTTAATGAAAATTCTGACGTTCTCCAACAAAGTAATGTCAAGAATACAATTTTCTCCTATGGTCTAGGGGGTACGGGAAAGAAATTATTTTAAGCGATGTTTAACACAAAACTGCTACAATTTAGGGCTTCATGTTATATGAGTAGAACAACCGCTATTTTGCTACACAATGTTCGAAAATTTTCACGCTATATTTATTTAAAATTCCTCTTAACTTAAAAGAGATTTCGGTGTCTGGATTAAAATTAAATTACAAAACAGCTGACGATTTTAGATTGGCACAGCTCATAATATCGGATGAAGCCCCAATGGCGAATATTCATTCATTAATTTGCGAGGAGTTTCTGTTCAAATGGCGCTTTTTCCACTCTAATAAAATTGCGGAAAAAGGCAAGGAAACGTATAATAAAAGGCACATGAAACGTAACCATGACCGGTTTAATAATTTCGTGTGGCTATTTTTAGCCGAGTGCAGCCCTTGTAAGGCAGACCCTCCAATGAGGGTGGACGGCATCTGCCATGTGTAGGTAACTGCGCGTTATTGTGGTGGAGGATAGTGTTATGTGTGATGTGTGAGTTGCAGGGATCTTGGGTACAGCACAAACACCCAGCCCCCGGGCCACTGGAATTAACTAAGGGAGGTTAAAATCCCCGACCCGGCCGGGATTCGAACCCGGGACCCTCTGAACCGTAGGCCAATATGCTGACCATTCAGCCAACGAGTCGGACACCATGACTGGTTATGGTACTACATTTAAGGAATTACATTTTTCTGGTCTAGATTGCTTATGACATTCGATAGATTCCAACTACTGGAATGCATATAGTCGAAACAGCAAAAAAGTTTTTGAAGTGTAAGTAGCACTTTTGAACAGATCCTCCCCATGCGTGAATCGTCTTCTAACATATATTACGGATAACGACGTTCCTTTTGGTGGGAAAATGAGCGTTCAGATAGGTTCTTCCGATTGTGCCACACGCTTCTCGCCAAACAATCACTCAAAAATGTATAAAATACTCTCCTGTTTGACCGTTCTTCAAAATACGCCACCTACGTAAAATACATGCGAGAAGAGCCACAAGAAATAGAATATGCTGATTTTCAGCGAGATATTGTTAACGGCGACTACGCTGCAATGAATGGTGACGGTCATATGTTTTTGTATTATCAGCCAGAATGTTAGCACTTGACTAAAATATATGGCAAAACATTTACCTCTGCGAACGATGTCATCAGTTTCTCAAAAGTTTCCCTTTGTACAGAAAGAAAAAAAATATTTAGAATGTCAAGGAGCTTATACACGTAGTTCATAAACGTCAACAGACTAATTAATGAAGATGAAATCCAGCTACTCCAATTTCCTGCAGAATTATTGAATTCCTTGGAATTGACAGGTTTTCCTCCACATATTCTCTCTCTAAAAGTATTAGAGATGATAAAAACCAAACCAAATCATAATGAACAACAGCCCCGAAGGGCGATGTCCTACCAAGAGACCGCTGTTGAGCACGAAGGACTGCAGAGTAACTTAAGAGATGTTGTGTGGTCGTCATGACGAATCCTCTCGGCCGTTATTCTTGGCTTTCGAGACCGGGACCGCTAGCTCACCGTTAGATAGCTCCACAATTGTAATCACGTAGTCTGAGTGGACCTCGAACTAGCAGGTAACATTCCCTTACGTGACCAGGAATCGAATCCAAGTCCTCCGGGTAAGAGTCAGGCATGCTACCCCTACACTGCAGGGCCGGCAATTGGAGATTATGTTCCTTAAATATCTTAACAGTTTTCAAGCGCTACTAAACGGAACCCGAATAGTTGCAAGAAATATGTACAAAATGGTTTGGATCTGGAAATAAAGTGTGGAGGTAAAGCCGGGCAGAAAGCTCTAGTCCCTCGTGTTGATTTCACAGCATCCTATAAAACACATCCATTTCCTTTTAACAGGCGCCACCGGGCGAGTTGGCCGTGCGCGTAGAGGCGCGCGGCTGTGAGCTTGCATCCGGAACATAGTAGGTTCGAATCCCACTATCGGCAGCCCTGAAGATGGTTTTCCGTGGTTTCCCATTTTCACACCGGGCAAATGCTGGGGCTGTACCTTAATTAACGCCACGGCCGCTTCCTTCCAACTCCTAGGCCTTTCCCATCCCATCGTCGCCATAAGACCTACCTGTGTCGGTGCGACGTAAAGCCCCTAGCAAAAAAAAAAATAAGAGGCGCCGGTTTCAAATTCGCTTGATATTTTGTATCACGATCAATAAAGCTCTAGGGAAACACTGTAACTTGTAGGTCTCTATTTACCTCAGCCAATTTTCAGCCATGGCCATTTATACGTATGTTGCGATGTTGAATGTGATATTTTGACTCCCTGACAGTTGCAGTACCAGAGAGAACCAAAAAGTATCTGTACACATGAAATGAAATGAAATTAAATGAAATGAAATGAAATGGCGTATGGCTTTTAGTGCCGGGAGTGTCCGAGGACAAGTTCGGCTCGCCAGATGCAGGTCTTTTGATTTGACACCCGTATGCGACCTGCGCGTCATGATGAAGATGAAATGATGACGAAGACGACACATACACCCAGCCCCCGTGCCAGCGAAATAAATCAATTAAGGTTAAAATTCCCGACCCTACCGGGAATCGAACTCGGGACCCCTGTGACCAAAAGCCAGCACGCTAACCATTTAGCCATGGAGCCGGAGAACTGTACACATAATGTCGTATGATTTAAATTTTTTTTCAGTGACTATTGCCTGTTCTGACGACTTTCATCAGACTTTATTGAATTTTACATTTTCTGTGACTTGTAATATTTATTCTATACCAGATTTAAACAACATATTATGTCATTGTACAAGAGATATTTTATAATATCTGTAAGTATAAGGATTTAAAATTCCCATGGCTCTATATTCCCGATAGGTCTAGGCAAGTCAATTAACTGCTGCTCAGCCTGAAGGCCTGAAGTTTACGTGGTGAAGCCTGGTCTGTGCGATGAACTCCATCAGCCGATATTCTTGGATGTTTATACCGGAGATGCTCCCTCACCGTCAGATAGCTCCTCAATTGTCCTCACGCAGGCTTAATGGACCACATACCAGCCCTCAAATCCAGGTAAATGTCGACGACCTAGTCGGGAATCTAACCATGACCTCGGGATAAGAGGCAGGGTGAAAATTGTTAGGCTGCGGTACTGGCACAAGTCTTACTATAAGAATTAAGTAAGATACTTAAAAAAGGAGTTTGTGAATGATAAACAACATCCTATGCGAGGTTGAAGGATAGGAAGGAGAGACTTGTGTACCGGTAATTACCGCTACTTACAATATGTCCAAAAGGAATATCCAATATGAAAGCAGGGTCAAACGGGTTTTGATCACATCAGAAAATATCCTTACTGATGACAATCCACGCCAGGCAAATGCTGGGGCTGTAATTTAATTAAAGCCACGGTCGATTCCTTCCCACTCCTAGCACTTTCCTGTCCCATCGTCGTCTTGAGACCTACCTGTGTCGGTGCGATGTAAAACAGACTGGGAAGAGAGAGAAAATGCAACGCACAGCGGACTATGGTGTCACATAAAGCCAATTCAAATCGTTGACGTCATAGCCCGTAGATAATATTAAATAACAACCAATCTACTTGAATTATCTCATTTTTAATTTGTTAATTTAAATCAAAATAAAAGAGCAAGTTGTAGGCAGGTGGAATGGTTCCATAAGTTATGAGGGTGCAGGAAGTGATGAGATAAAGGCTAAATCATTGGATGTATCCCAACTATCTTGCTGTAATAATAAAATACATTTTACAAAAAAAAATCTACTAATGGAAATTTACGCTTGCGTAGCGAAGACTCTAGCTGTAGAAAGCCAGTCCCGATGTTAACGTTAAGAATATGGATTGTCCTATTATGTTTAGTGGCCAATAATGTATACTGATGGGGCCCCACACATTCTTGATTTCTGTTACGCTGGTGAATTTACCACGAAAGGAAAACCAAAGATATAACGAACACATTCGATGTCTATTAAACAGCAGGTTTAGTTCACCAGAACTCGTTAACAGCAGGAATCGAATCTCATTGGATGGAAATATCTTGATTGACACCGTCCGTCTTACGAGGGTCTTCATTCGGTTCTGTCATTATTCATTTAAAACATATGACACAATAGTTCCTTAAGGTCAGGCGCAGCGTATCCATCTGTAACTCAATCAGGGATCAATGAACACTAATACGTACTCTGAAGTTAAAAATCATGTTCAAATAGTATTCAACAACTCAAGAGCACGGAGCGGATTATCACATTATCATCAGTTACAATACGACCAGTTCGACAGAATAATAATTTATAATTTATGTCAATTCGTACAGTACCAACCGTGAGTTATCTGATGATGATGCGAGTTATTCCAAGTCACCAACATCGAGGTGTCTGCATCCAGGAATACCATGAATATTTGCGATGTAAGCACTGTGGAGTGAAATACAGATTGCCAAAGCTACCACTAAAGCAAACTGAGACCTGTAATGCAATCTTCGGGTGATTCATGGCTCCCTGCTGAAATATGAAAACGAATATTTAAGTAGGCTTATACCGGTGAGGAAAGAAACTATTTCTGAAAAAATGATTTGGCAGTTTAATGAAAAACCAAGAAGTGATTGTGATTATAAACTTCGTATTTCACCCGTCTCGTCTCAAGTTAGCTTCACGAGAGTGTTGTATATACTGGCGGAAAAAAATATCCAAACACCAAGAAATGATTATGTTAGATTAACGAACGTTGGTAGGCGTGGTTATACTTCTAAAAGATGACGTAGATTCAAATTTCTCGCAAATCGCATTAAATACGGGCTGTACTGTGCAAGAGCATTAGTTACCTGCGAGATTGGACGGAGTGACTGTGAGTGGGTCAAGAATGCTTTTACGACGACGAAGAGGCCAGAATCAACAGCTCACTGCAGTTGAACGAGGCCGTATAATAGGGCTATACGTGAAAGTGGATATTCCCTCGCTCTATTGCTGAATGAATTGACAGGAAAATCTCAACTGCGCATGCGTACTGGCAGCAGTAGTCACGAGAATGTTCGTTCACAAGAAGACCGGGCTCCGGACGTCCCCGTGGCACCACCGAGAGGGAGGTCCGCCGTATTCGGCGAATGGCCGTGGTGCAACGGACTGCGTCTGCAGCAGCAATATGAGCGGCAGTTGGCACCACAATGACACAACGAGCTGTTCGAAATCGGTTACTTTAAGAACAGTACCGAGCCCGACGCACTGCGACGTGCATTCCACTTACCCCAAACCAACGCCGATTGTGACTTCAATGGTGTCAAGCGAGAGCTCATTGGAGGATGAAATGAATGTCCGTTGTATTTTCCGATGAAAGCCGGTACTGCCTTGGTGCCAGTGATGGCCGTGTGTTGGTTAGAAGGAGGCCAGGTAAGCGCCTGCATTCCACCAGTCTGCGGCGTCAACACTCTGGACGTACACCAAGAGTTCTGGCCTGGGATGCAATTTCCTATGCCAGCAGGAGCACCCTGACTGCAGATGTGTACGTCCGTCTGGTGATTCGACCTGTCGTGTTGCCAATCATGAACAGCATTCCCGAGGGTGTTTTCCAACATGATGATGCACGCCCCCATGCCGCTGTGAAACCCCACGTCCTCTACAGAGTGTCGACATGTTACCTTGGCCTGCTCGATCCTCCGATCTGTCCCAAATCGGGCGTGTGTCATTGGACGACAACTCCAGCATCATCCACAACCAGCATTAACCGTCCCTGTACTGACCGACCAAGTGCAACAGGCATGAAACTCCATCCCACAAGCTGACATCCGGCACCTGTACGACACAATGCATGCATGTTTGCAAGCCTGCATTCAACAGTCAGGCGAATACACCGGTTATTAATGGGTCAGCATGGCATATTTGCGATGGCTTTTCTCGCGCGGACATTAATCTGTAGGCTTGTACCATTAATCACTTAAATATATTACCTCGACAAATATACTACCAAAATTTCCGTATTCTACATTTTTTCTTATATCATGGTGTATTGATATTTTTCCGCCAGGTTATATGTCGAAATGTTAAAGGAAATATTATGACAAATATTCACACAGGAACTGCCCTGGATATTTGTCATGGTATGGATGTTTATTAAAAGAGTATTTGTGATGATGGAATCCATACTGTGGTTAGACAGTGGCAATCTACCACGAGAAGCTTGTTGTTTAAGAAGAACTTCAGCATGTGTGACCAATTCCTGAGCAATTGTAAACGACAGTAGTATACTTCTTTTCGCTTAGCATCGTTGTCCTAAAAAATAACATGTCAATAACGGCCTTAAGGCTTGTGCTTTCATGCAATCACATTTCCCTTACTAACGCGTGGAAGCCAAATACTAGTTTATATTTGTACCATGTTGCTGGGTCTAGGAGCGAAACGTGAGTGGTTTAAGCACAAGTGACGGATAATGTCGACATATGAGTACATTCACAGTATCATCTTCCCCACACAATCCCATAGTTACAATTTTTATTGCTATCACATCTAAGGGATTTCCAAATTATATCGAATTTGAGTCACAGGAACATAACATTTCATTTCGTCATCAATCCCCCACTTTCACAGCTATATCAAAAGTAACGTGAAATTAAAGCTCTATTGAATGATACTTACAATATTCTATGTAATAGTAAACAATATTTTGTGAAAGAGCCAACCAAATGAGACTAGTCCAAGAAGTCGGACGATGTTTAGAAAAGTATCCTTATTTACAAACTGAATGTATAGAGGTACAGAAAATTGTATATGAAATATGAAAATTTTGTCTAATAATAATTTCTATACCTCGTTGAAAATCCTTTTAAATGTCGAGGAAAAAGAACTATCCGTGCCGATTCATTAGACGTTTACCATTCTAATGGTGGACTAAACATGTCTGAATACACAGATAGTTCTTTATTTATTTACTTAATAATAATGATTTTTAAACTGCCCTAAAATTCGATTCCCCTTGCTTCGGATACGTTCGGAGAAGTATAATGAATTCTTACCATGGAGGAAATCAGTCATAATTTTGACATACTGATGCAGTGTGATATCAGGTCAGAATACAACAGGGAAGATGACACGGCAGGTTTACTTTTAGATTTATCGGGTAGTCGGAAATGCTTCGTGAGAAGACCTCGCGTTAGGGAGAGCTTCATGGCAGCACTAGAAGGTACTCATTACCTCATCACTTCTTCGACATGAAACGTTACACTGTATGCTGGAGGGTGTATAGTAATAAGAAAATTTCGCAATTATTTTGGTTTTTGGATCTTCCATTACTTGCTCCCTGATATAGTCCTTCAAATGAGGAATTTGCTTTAAATTGAAACAATAAATATATAATTTGATCTTGAAGATCAAATGAGTTATTTTAAACCTGGAAACAGAATACAGCACACACCCCGTTACAGCAATATTGAGAATTATAAATTGCTGAAAAGCTCTATGATGGTGCATGAAATCTGTATTGTCACTTGATATTTAATATCGTGATGACGTGAATTCGAATGCGATTTGCAATTTCTTGGTGGTAGTGTAATGGTTTCGGACTGATTCTTTCTGATTTGAGTTTGGGTCATTTGTTCTAATCGAAAAAATTATGAACTCGGGCATAACCCTGATACTTTTAGACAATAATATGCTTGCCATCTTGCGGCAAAACAGTTTATGAAAAGTGTTTATAAATGGCCCCTTACTTTGTCAGGTTTATCACTTGACTATTCACTCTACTAAACGTAGATGACAAATGCAAGCGATGTAACTAATGGGACATGAGATCTCACTTTTATTTTATTACAGGGCTTTCCCCTTGGGAAAGGTTCTTGAAAAACTTCTAGAAAACTGCAGGAAATTTTTCGTGTGTTATTACAAGCTTCCTGGAAGCAGCATAACAATGAAACCCAGTGTTACCACTTCCCAATGAATAAGCTTCTCGATGTGAGCTGTAGCGAAAGACGGACTGACCGAAAATAGGTGAGCAGAGTACGTTTTAGAGTTATCCGGCCCCGATCAGTTAGGTTTATGGGTCTACTTGAGTGTTAATTGGGTTCATTTTTCTCCTGACGTTTCCACTTCACAATGACATCGCTAACAGGATACCAGAGTATTTTTAATTCATGAGAAATTTCTCTGATGGAAGGTCCAAATTTATAGGCTCTTACAACCATGCCAGTTTCGAACTCACACAACTCCCTACGTTGATTCAGTCTGACACAAAACACGTGCATGATGTTCAAGCAATTATGGCTTCACATATATAGCGTTTATCACGAGGTTTGTTATCATACCGGGCAAGTGGACCTCCAGAAAAGCCGTTTCTCGTGACCTTTGGCCACATAGTATATATTCGCCATCAAACGCTACAGCTTTTGCAAAATGCTGTGTACTAGCTATGCTGGATTTATGTTAATTCACAAGGCACCCAGACTGAGGAAAATTAATTTGAACTACGGTATAAGGAGCTACGTATTGGTCACCTTTGATGTTGTTCTTAATTATTTCATATTTGTTCAACATGTTTATTCGTTACCTCGAGTATTTAAAGATATGTATTCATTACCTTTCCTTATACTGGCATGATAACTGTAGTGATCTTGAATACAGTAGATGTAGTATGGCGGAAAATATAAGGTACATATTTGTAATATCAATCCTTCATACAGTTCTAACTAATGTCGGAGCTTCAATATCAACATATGTGCCATACAAGTTCAACCACGAACAGAATCGTGCATAACGCCGGATAATGAGAACCTTATTCCTAATACAATTTTAGTTTTATTATGAAGGTATGATTTGGAAAATGTTTCTTCTACTAAACAACTACTTGAAAATGTTATCCCTGTTTGCCCTTTCTACGGATTTACTCTGCGGTTTTGTTCCGAAGAGAGCTTCGTATTCCCACATCATCAGTTTAATTAACTTCTCGGCTTGTATGTATAAAACTCAGTCCATGTTTCTAATTAGTCTGCCGACAGAGAAGATGATATCCAATTTCAAACTAACTTACGGGAAAATGGTTAGTTATAATGAGGACTGCGCCGTTCTGATCACAGGACACCTTTCTAAAGACTAAATGACTTCCTCCTTCTAGGATCATTATTGCTTAGTTCGCAGCTTAAGCGCACACAGAGAACAATAACAAGGTGACACATTGAACATGAAGAGTTTTTATACGTTTCTGTGAATCGTTTTTCATTCTGAGAGAATTTCCAATAACATTAAAGACAAGAGCAACCGACTGACAATATTGTGTGAAAGTTTAATATATTTCACCAATTATTTATTCTTATTTCTTTCCTAAGCACTACAAATATAATGCGATGAATAATGTTTGCGAGAAGGTTCAATGTTCTCTTGGAAATAGTTCCATTTGTTCACTTTTGTCTCACTTATCTCTGAAAGAACTCTCGTTACCAGCTGTTTATTATCGGTCAATAATATTGAATTGATTACTACTAATCCATGCCATAAAATATTGTGACTTACTTTTTTTTTGCTGCCTAATTCCCATTTTTCTCAGTTTATTGGAAATGTGAATCAATAAATGTTCAATCTATTAATTAGGTGAGCGATGTTAATGCGACCACTATTATTATCTACCACTATGGGAAATGTTGATTGGTAATTTAGAGTTATACGATTAGTCAACATAACGATTTACTCACACTGTATTTAGGTGTTGGCGCTCCTTCCGTAACTAAAGATAAGTAGCACTTTCAAATGTATCCGCGGTGTAAGTGGGAAGTCATACTATAGTGCCTCCCATATCGACCGGATGACGTTGCTACTGCTCAGAGATAAAAGAGTGCTGTGTCGTTCGTGTCGGTGTGGGGATTCATTCCTGAACAACGCTTAGACAACACGGAGGCAGACAATCATGAGACACGGTGGACAGTGTGTATTTTCTGGAGGGAAAGAATTGCTGTTCCACACGTTCACACGAGGTTCGCGGCCGTATGCGGGGAAGCAGCATGAAGACGCAGAAACATATTCCGCGGGATATCTGAGTTCAAAGACTGCTAGGACAGCGCTGAAAGGACAAAAGCAGTGGGCGTCCAGCAACTGTATCCAAGCCAGGCAATACCCAACGAATGTCCGACTTGATACAGGAGTACAGGTGAATTACTTTGTATGAACTAGAGAAGTCAACGTCACGCAGAAGACTGTACACCACCAGCATCCACCAAGACATGAAGATGAAAAAGATCTATGCTCAATTGGTGGCCCATTCTCTCACCTTTCCGTAGAAGCAGATGCTTGTGGAGACATTCAAACAGTTGATGCACCTGTACAGTGTGGACCCCGTGGAGTTACTTGAGCGTCTGTTCACCGTCAGCAAATCATGGTTCTGGCACAAGTCTTTGGAAGAGGAACGCCAATCCATTGAGTTGAACCTCCCTGGGAGCCCACATTCCAGGAAGACATGGCGGGACTATTCGTCCGGAAGCAGAAAGCGACTGTTTTCCAGGATGAGGAGGGGATCATTCTATTGAATTAGCTATCCTCCAATATGACCATCAACAATGATCGGTACGATAAATCACTGCACCAACTCCTCTGACACATTCAGCAATATCGCAATGGAATATTGGGGCGCGACTTCCTTCTATAGCAAGACAATGTGAGGCCAAATGCCCGACAACAGACCATTGCCACTCTGACTGTTCTAGGCTACACCGTGCTGCCTCAACTGCTATACTCGCCTGATCTTTCCTCTAGCGACTATGTTCGATTCTAAGCAATAAAAGAGGAATGCTGGGTAAGATATTCACTTCCATCGACGATCTTCAGACAGTTGTCCAGATGGTGATAAAAATAAAGCCGGAAATTACAAGCCAGTCAGTTTGACATGCGTTGCATACAAACTTTGGAAAAGCATTATTTCTGAATATATTAGACATGTTTGCGGAATTAATAACTGGCTCTGGCCATAAGACCTATCTGTGTCGGTGCGACGTAAAGCCCCTAATAACTGGCTCGATAGAAGGCAGTTACGTTCTGAAGCTCAAATTGTAGGATTTCATAATGGTATAGCACATATTATTAGATTCAGGAGGTCAAGTGGACTTTATTATGACTGACCTCTCAAAATCATTTGATAGGTTATATCGTGGGAGACTACTGGCAAAATGTTAGCAAACAGTTTAGACAAAAGGGTGACTGAATAGGATAATAACATTCTAGACAAGAAAACACAGAGAAATTTACAGTTAATGAAGCATTATCTGATCCTGTAATCATTATGAGCGGAATTCCACAAAGTAGTCAATGGTACGATGATAAACGGGGTTAAAAGTCAGATCGTGAGTTTCACTAATTATACATTTCCTCTCAGTTCTAATTACTTCGTTCATTGGGTGAAAGTTCCTTATGATTATCACTGTAAGTTCTGTAAGATATACGTTGGGGTAATCACAAAAGCGTTATTGTAAATAAAGGGTACGGTACAGAGTCCTGCACATGGTTACTAGGACATATAGGTATGCAATAACCATATAAAGGAGAGGGCATATAAGTCTCTGATAAGATCCCAACTAAACTATGGTTCCCGTCTATGGGACCCCCACCAAGATTACTTGATTCGAGAACTGGAAATAATCCAAATATTTCCGTCAAAAGAGTAGCGTTACGAAAATACTGCACAGTTTGGGCTGGGAAGACATGGAAAAAAGGAGACAAGCTGCTCGACTAATTGGTATGTTTCGAGCTGTCAGTGGAGAAATGGCGTGGAATGGCATTTGTAGAGGTGTATGTTAGAGTGTCTTTTAAAAGTTGGAAATATCGCAATATGGCGATAAAGTTGGAATTCGAGAGGGTAAATTAGATCAAATATTTGTTTATAGGGTTAGGAATTAGGGATTGGAATATTTTACCAAGGGATATGTTCGATAAATTTACAAATTATTTGCAATTATTTAAGAAAAGTATAATTAAACAACAGACAGCGAAATCCACAACCTGGGTGAGTGCCCTAAATGCAGATCAGTGGTGACTGGCTGATCTATTGACGAGCAATACTTGTAGTACGAAGTTTATTCCTTTTGTTTCAATAAATGGTTATTGTTAAAAAAGAACCATTATGGTCAACCATTTTTGAACCCCCCAACTAAAAAATAAAACCATAGTTTGAAACACCATCCGCTTGCGCAGAGGCTGATCCAGGATTCCATAAATGGCGGAAGGGGAGGGGGACTAAATTATGGGTTTACTTTTAATATGCCGTACCACGAAGCATAAACAACGTGTTTATATGTTGTTGTTTTTTTTTTTGCTAGGGGTTTTACGTCGCACCGACACAGATAGTTCTTATGGCGACGATGGGATAGGAAAGGCCTAGGAGTTGGAAGGAAGCGGCCGTGGCCTTAATTAAGGTACAGCCCCAGCATTTGCCTGGTGTGAAAATGGGAAACCACGGAAAACCATTTTCAGGGCTGCCGATAGTGGGATTCGAACCTACTATCTCCCGGATGCAAGCTCACAGCCGCGCGCCTCTACGCGCACGGCCAACTCGCCCGGTTTTATATGTTGTAGTAAATAGAAAACCGTATTGAAAAGTTAATTATCCACTTCAAACTCTCATAAAATTCCATACATTTTCATGATTATTGATGCGTTTAGACTTCTCATTGTTAAATAAGTATCAAAACTGCACTAAGGATTCAATATTAATGATTTTCGTAAATACATGATATGAATGAAAATTCTTGAAATAATTTAGCTAGTACCTATTTTATATACGAGGGTTGTAAATAAAGTAGTGGTAAGGTATCCAGACACTCGCAGGAGATCAGGCATGCGCAAGTAGATGTGGCAGTTGTCAGTTGGCGCTGTTGCCGTTGTGTAGTGTGCATCTGACGGGAATCTTGAAAGTGTTGTTGCTGTGTGGCGTTGAACTGAAGAGTGCCGATTTCACCGCTCTAAAGCATATTTTCAAGAGGTGTTCAGCTTTCGTGGATTAGTACAGAGTTTGCCCGTGGCAAAAATGAACCAGGATGTTGTCGATGATTACGTTAAGCCTATGGCGAGAATGAATTACCATATAGGACGGTTGCACGATGGGTCAAGGCTTTTCGTGCGGGTCGGAAGGAGGCTGCGGATTTGCACCACACTGGTTGGCCGTTCATTCCTCAACATCAGATGACCTCGTGACTGGTCTCGTTTCCGTAGGGCACCGACGGACTGTCCGGGAATTATCGGTAGAACTTTTGCCTCTGTCAGCAAACGGTAAGGCAAATACTAACGAAATGCCTTAACGCGAGGAAAATTGTGTCCCGTTTTGTTTCATATCACCTCACCGACGTACATAAATGAATGAATTTCATGTTTGTAGTGGCCTTGATATGATGGCGCTAAAGTGTTATAGCCATTTGTTGTTCCTTCAGATAATGCTTAATCATGGGCCGAACATACGACTATTTGCCATGCAAGATCTCATATATATTGAAAATATAAAGTGCAGCTGACTCATCGAATATATATGCACTAATCTGTGTTCATAGAAAACTATGAAATAGTGACTTTTGGTCACTAAATACAAGATCGAACACGCCTGAATTAACTGATATTTGCCCACGTCGTTTTTAAAGGTGGAAGTCATGGCATTACTTCCACTATTTTCATTATTAGAAGTCTGGCACATTTCGTCACATTTACAGTATAGCACGGTATAAATGCAGGTAGTCATTTGGTTCTGTTTGATTTAGGAATTCTCCGGTACTATGACTAATCTTAAATGGTGGGGAAACATTATTCTGTACTGTATAAGAAATATATAACGTAACTGATAATTATCATACTGTCCATTCTGCAGTGCAATGGTTAAGTGCTATTAGCCGCAATCCTCAGGAGCCCATATTTGATTCCCGATACTGACAGAGATGTCTGGTGTGTGGTTGAAAAGTTACACGCTGTGCGCCTCCATTGGGGATCTGCCAGAAAATAGCTGCAACATCTCGGGGTGAAGACATCAATTTACGATTATTTACTATGCTAATATTTACCGAAAATGCGATTAACAACGATTCTCATTCTAGTTCATGAAATACACACATCGTCGCTGAGCGTGCAATACCGCGTTTCTGACAATGCACTTCCTGTCCATTGGTTTCCTTAAGACTGGTCACGTCCCCCAGTCACATTTGGATATGAAGTCTATGAGAACAATATTTGTTGTGCTCATTTTCCTATGCGTGTGTGTGTACAGGAATATATGTTTGCATGATGTGTTTAGGCACATCTACCGTTTAAGTTTCATTTTCCTTTGCACATCAGCATAGGAAAATTAACACTTCTAAACTTGTTCTGATGTACTGCATATCCATACGTCGCTGGGAGGCGTGACCAGTTTTAAGGAACATAATGAGTAGGAAGTGCATTGTCTGATACTCGGTATTGCTTCCGCAGCAACGATATCGTTCTAGCTTCAAGTTAGAAGTATATATCGTCTCTGCAGAAACAATACCTCGTATCCGACAGTGTTCTTCCTGCCCATTATTTTGGTCACGTCTGCCAGCCGCAAATGGATATGCAGTACATCAGAACAATTTTTCGTAGTGTTCATTTTCGTACACTCGTGTGCAAAGTAAAATTAACCTTAAGCACATCATACTGTAGGAGTGTGTAAATATGACACTCAATCATACACTCCTACATTACATAAGGTTCAGTTTCCTTTACGCATCAGCATAAGAAAGTGAACAAAGCAAATATTGTTCGGATCCAATATGATGTGCTTAAGGGACACTGGGACTGAAATTTTGGCGAAATATATGTAAAAAATTGATTTTCGGCTTTTTCCATATTAATACATCCCTAACCCCCGCGGATCAGATAGCAGTGTTTTCATCCAAAATCCATATGTGGCTGGGAGGCGTGACCAGTTTTGAGGAATATATCGATAGGAAGAGCATTGTCAGATGCACGGTATTGTTTACTTTGTGACGATACTCTCTTAGTAGAATTTAATCCATGTTACAGATTCACTGTTTTAATCGAAGCAATTGAGCCAGTCTGATCAGTATTACTCTATATCTAATTACTACCTATTCTTAAAAATAATTAGAGAAAGCTAGATATCTTCGAAAAAAGTTACGTGGAATATTACTTGCTCAAGAAGAAAATAGAATTTGGTGCAAAAATACAAATGATGAGGCGTAAACAAGGACATTAAAAGAAGAGAGAATCACAGGTCTAATTAGCAGCAGACGGATTCAGTAGGCTGGTAATGTCATAGGAATGCCAGAAACATCAACAATAAGGTTTCTAATGGAAGGAGTTTCAGGTTTCTAGGAAGGAAGACTTTGAGCTCAGTGGAAGAGCGAAACTGGAGAAAGGTCCGGATGAACTGCTAGTAGGCCTAGAAACAGGCTAGATGGGGATAGGGAAGTATTGTAGCTGAAACAGCGAAAATTGGACAATGGTAAGCTCTGAATTAGTATGTACGCATTTACTCTGGAATTAAATTCGTAAAAGTCGAGTCAACTTTTCTTTTCGTTCAATAAAGTCATTCCGAATTAACAAACACAATATATCGATCTTCATACCCGTTTTGCTCACAATCATTTGCCACTTGTCGCTTGTCAACATCATCTTGTATTTTGCTTGACACTGAGAGTTTCACATCTGGGATCACTGGGCTTCCGTGCAATCGTGTTATGGATCGTGAACTACTAAATACAATATCAAAAATGAATTTTTGACAATGGACTCATTTTTGTAACTATACAGAGCAGACTTCTAAATTGTGTGCTGGTGTTGTATTATGTTCTGCCATCATTCAACCACTACTGATCATCATAAGACCTATCTGCGTAGGCGCGACATAAAGCCGCTAGCAAAAAAAAGAGAAAAAACACTACTGATCTGCATTTATAGCAGTCGACCACTCAAACTTATTCGTCTAATGATGTCATTCCACGACAGCTCTCCAATGACAGATAGAAACATACAATAATTGAACAGCTCGTCTCCTTTTTGCCAAGTCTTCCCAGCCCAAAGTTTGCAAAATATTTGTAACGCTACTTTTTTGAAGGAAATCCCCCTGAATAAATCGAGCTCCTTGTCTTTGGATTTTTTCCAATTCTTGAATCAAGTAATCCTGGTGAGGGTTCCATACACTGGAACCATACTCTAGTTGGGGTCTTACCAGGGACTAATATGCCCTCTCGTTTACATCCTTACCACAAACCCTAAATACCCTCATAACCATGTGCAGAGATCTGTGCCCTTTATTTACAATCATATTTATGTGATTACCATTATTAATATATATCCTTATATTAAGACCTAGATACTTACAATGACCCCAGAAGGAACTTTCACCCCATCAACGCAGTAATTAAAACCGAGAGGACTTTTCCTATTTGTGCAACTCACAAAGTGACTTTAAACCACGTTCATCATCATACTATTGCCTACTGTCCATCTCACAAAATTATCGAGGTCATTTTGCGGTTGCTCACAATTTTGTAACTTTTGTAACTTTTGTAACTTTTGTGGTCTTTGGTCACAAGTGTCACGGGCTCGATTCCCGGCAGGGTCAGGAATTTTAACCATCATTGGTTAATTTCGCTGGCACGGGGGCTGGGTTTATTTGTCGTCTTCACCATCATTTCATCCTCATCACGACGCGCAGTTCGCCTACGGGAGTCAAATCGAAAGACCTGCATCTGGCAAGCCGAACATGTCCTCGGACACTCCCGGCACTAAAAGCCATACGCCATTTCATTTCTTTTACTGTCTACAGAATAACATCATCTGCAAAAAGCCTTATCTCTGTTTCCACTTCTTTACACATATCATTGATATATATGAGAAAATACAAAGGTCTAATAATACTGCCTTGAGGAATTCCCTTCTTAATTATTACAGGGACAGATAAAGCTTCGCCGACTTTAGTTATCTGAGTTTTATTTTCTATAATTATAGCCACCCATTCAGTCATGCGTTTTTCTAGTCCAATTGCACTCAATTTTTCCTTCAGTCTCCCATGATCTATCCTAACAAATGCCTTAAGTAGGTCAACCGCGACACAGTACATTTGACCGCCTGAATCCACGATTAAAATGTATTGAAATGTTTTGCTTTTAATACCGTGAAGTATTCACATTTGAAATGTACACTTGATGATATTTGTAACACCATCTTCAGAAGTAAATAATTATGGGAATCTCTTGAAACTGAATAGTTGTATCTGTAATTTTTACAATCTGTCAAGATATATCAGCAGTGAATTTTGTTGTGAAATATATTATATATTATATATTATATAATATATATTATATATTATATATTATAAATTATAGATTAAACCCGTGAGTGATTTATCATGGTAGCTAAAAACAAATACCCATCCAAATTCTGCGCTCGTGATCAGCTGCTCTATTGTTCACTGAAGCCACGTTTACTGAGAAACCTCACTGGCATGCGTACCGTAAACTCCCACACACAACAACTTCTGATGAATCATACAGGCTGTTATTTCGTGTATATCATAACACTAAATTTGGACTAATATCAGGATCATAACATCATTCATGTTTCGGTATAGAGCCAGCAGTGTAGTGCTTACTTCTTGTAATCAGTAACGGAAGCCGTTCGCGAAATATACTTGTCGGAATATTTACTTGCACGTGCTGAAAACACTTCCAAAGCAGTACTATTTCAATCTGGCAGTTTTTATAGACGTTAAAGCGGTCTGAAGTTCACAGCATCTCAATGTATAACTATTGTTTCCTCATTAACAAATCCTTGGCCATTAGACACATATTATGAACGTGTTTCAATTTTATGTTAGTCCGTGGTATTATAGTGGCATGCTATTCGTATTATTTGTATTTTATGAGCTCAAATAAATCAGAGAGTACTCCTTTCACAGTCTGCAAGTGAAGAAAGATTGGCGGGGTCACATGAATTGTCCTTCAGGATGACGCACCACAGAAGTAGCTTCCCAATCAATCAATCAATCAATCAATCAATCAATCAATCAATCAATCAATCAATCAATCAATCAATCAATCAATCAATCAATCAATCAAGCAAGCAAGCAAGCAAGCAAGCAAGCAAGCAAGCAAGCAATAACTATTGATCTGCATTTGGGCTTGTCGCTCAGGTGGTAGATTCCTTATAAATTGTTTACCTAGACTTTTCTTAACCAATTCCAAAGAACTTGGAAATTTATCGAACATTTCCCTTGATACATTATTCCAATCGCTGATTCCTCTTCCTATAAATGAATGTTTGCCCCAATTTATACTACTGAATTCTATGTTCGTCCTATTATTAGTATTTAATAATAATAATAAAAAATATAATCATAGTCATAACCCCTCAAAACGCCGACCACCTCTTCTGGGTTTAAACCCGCTATCATGGAATCAGGAGCAACATTACCACTGAACCACAGAAGGAAATAATACCATATTGATCTTCATAGTATGATACTTCCTACTTTAAAAGCTCCACTCAAGCCTATTCGTCTACTAATGTCATTTCACGCCCTCTCTCCACTGACAACTGGGAACATACCGCTTAGTCCAGTACCTCGTATACTTACTCTCAAGTTTTCCCAGCTCAAAGTTGTCCAGTAACTACTCTTTTTTTCAAAAATCACTCCATGCAAGTCGTGCTGCTGTCTTTCGGACATTTTCTAGTTCTAGTAAAAAGTAACTTTTGTGTGGGTCCAATGCACTGGAACCAAACTGTAATTGAGGTCTTACCAGAGACTTATACGCCCTGTCCTTTACATCCTTACCCTAAAAACATGTAAAGTGAGCTGCAAACGTTATTTGCAACCTCGTTATTGAGATTATCACAAAGAATTCTTTCCATACATTAACACCTAAATACTTATAGTGACTCCGTAAGGTACGTTCACCCCCATGAACACAGTAATTAAATCTGAGAGGACCTTTTCTCTTATTCAACTTACAACCTGTCTTTTCATCCCGTTCACCATCATACCATTGTCTGTGGTCCATCTCACAGCATTGTCGAGGTATTATTTCAGTCGCTTACAATTCTGTTATATTTGTACTCCTCTATACAGTATTTGTGATTCCAGTTCCTTACTTATATCATATATATATATATATATATACACTGACTGACAGAGCAAATGCAACACCAAGAAGGAGTGGTCCGAAAGGGATGAAAGTTGGGGAAAAAACAGAGACGGCACGGACGAAAATTGATGTTTATTTCAAACCGATATGCAGGTTACACAATGCGCACGGCATCGACTCAGTAGGATATAGGACCACCGCGAGCGGCGATGCACGCAGAAACACGTCGAGGTACAGAGTCAATAAGAGTGCGGATGGTGTCCTGAGGGATGGTTCTCCATTCTCTGTCAACCATTTGCCACAGTTGGTCGTCCGTACGAGGCTGGGGCAGAGTTTGCAAACGGCGTCCAATGAGATCCCACACGTGTTCGATTGGTGAGAGATCCGGAGAGCACGCTGGCCACGGAAGCATCTGTACACCTCGTAGAGCCTGTTGGGAGATGCGAGCAGTGTGTGGGCGGGCATTATCCTGCTGAAACAGAGCATTGGGCAGACCCTGAAGGTACGGGAGTGCCACCGGCCGCAGCACATCCTGCACGTAGCGGTGGGCATTTAACGTGCCTTGAATACGCACTAGAGGTGACGTGGAATCATACGCAATAGCGCCCCAAACCATGATGCCGCGTTGTCTAGCGGTAGGGCGCTCCACAGTTACTGCCGGATTTGACCTTTCTCCACGCCGACGCCACACTCGTCTGCGGTGACTATCACTGACAGAACAGAAGCGTGACTCATCGGAGAACACGACGTTCCGCCATTCCCTCATCCAAGTCGCTCTAGCCCGGCACCATGCCAGGCGTGCACGTCTATGCTGTGGAGTCAATGGTAGTCTTCTGAGCGGACGCCAGGAGTGCAGGCCTCCTTCAACCAATCGACGGGAAATTGTTCTGGTCGATATTGGAACAGCCAGGGTGTCTTGCACATGCTGAAGAATGGCGGTTGACGTGGCGTGCAGGGCTGCCACCGCTTGGCGGCGGATGCGCCGATCCTCGCGTGCTGACGTCACTCGGGCTGCGCCTGGACCCCTCGCACGTGCCACATGTCCCTGCGCCAACCATCTTCGCCACAGGCGCTGCACCGTGGACACATCCCTATGGGTATCGGCTGCGATTTGACGAAGCGACCAACCTGCCCTTCTCAGCCCGATCACCATACCCCTCGTAAAGTCGTTTGTCTGCTGGAAATGCCTCCGTTGACGGCGGCATGGCATTCTTAGCTATACACGTGTCCTGTGGCACACGACAACACGTTCTACAATGACTGTCGGCTGAGAAATCACGGTACGAAGTGGGCCATTCGCCAACGCCGTGTCCCATTTATCGTTCGCTACGTGCGCAGCACAGCGGCGCATTTCACATCATGAGCATACCTCAGTGACGTCAGTCTACCCTGCAATTGGCATAAAGTTCTGACCACTCCTTCTTGGTGTTGCATTTGCTCTGTCAGTCAGTGTATATAAGAAAGCAGAAAGTTCCAATAATAATGCCTAGAATGTAATGCGAAGTTATATCTTTTAGCCCGAAGTACTGACCATATTTTATGTGATGAAGTTTCATTCATGGGATGCAAACAACCATTCTTGAGGGTAATGAAGAATAAGAAATAAATGTAGTTCTTTTTTTTTTGCTATTTGCTTTACGTCGTACCGACACAGATATGTCTTACGGCGACGATGGGATAGGAAAGGCCTAGGAATTGGAAAGAAGCGGCCGTGGCCTTAAGTAAGGTACAGCCCCGGCATTTGCCTGGATTGAAAATGGGAAACCACGGAAAGACATCTTCAGGGCTGCCGACTGTGGGGCTCGAACCCACAATCTCCCGATTACTGGATACTGGCCGCACTTAAGCGACTGCAGCTATCGAGCTCGGTAAATGTAGTTCATGTTCTCAAATTATGGCCTAATAATGGAGTCTATTGCCAATATTAAATGTAATCCAGCAGATTTTTGAAGACTACCAGTACATAAAGTATATTTTAATACGAATGATACATTGTTAGTTACAGTCGGTGTAATTCTCACTCCAGAGGTACAGATGTAAAGGTAATTAGAGTTAAGGACACGACCACACAGAGAAACCCTCGTCACACACCAATGAAGCTTGTTGAAACTACGATTCATTTGCGTATTCAAATCTGTCCTTTGTCAAAATACTTGCTCTTGTGATGTCCTCACAGAAGAGCACGAACGAGTTCACGAATATACTGTCAACACAACATTTGATTCCGCTAAGCTGTGAGGCTCCATGCCTCACACAAGCCCCAGACCTCATTTGCAAGGTCATAGTGAAGTAATATCTGCTCTCAGCTACATATCACTACCAGAACTGTCTCATCATATGCCTGCTTCCTTCCTCTCTTTCTGCATTGACTTTATTTCTCACTACATATCTACATACATATACGTATATATTAATTATCCATACATACAGGGCGGAAGACAATGATTTACCAAAGAAACTGTTATTTGTTGTTTAGAGGTCTGCCTTGATAATACAATTCGAAGTCTGGTATATTTATTAATACATCAAATACATAAATATAGGCCTATACAAGCACATGTTTCAAGAATTCATTCGTGTTCTCTTCTGCAGGTTTACAATTTAGCAAGTGTTAGGCTGTATCTTGCACCGTTACGCTATCTTCATGGCTAAATTTTTAGCGTGCTAGCCTTTGGTTACATGGTTCTCGGGTTCGATTCCCGGCACGGTCAGGAATTTTAAACATAATTGGTTAATTCCGATGGAACAGGGGATAGGTGTATGTGTCGTCTTCTTATCATTTCATCCTCATCACGACGTGCAGGACGCCTACGGGGGTCAATTCTAAAGAGCTACACATGGCGAGCTGAACTTGTCCTCGGACATTCCCGCCACTAAAAGCCATACGCCACTCCATTACGGTTACGCTATTATATCATAATGACGTAAATGATTAGTGGCTCAGAAAGCAAGACAATGGAGTGTACAAATCATCATCATCATCATCTGTTTACCCTCCAGGTTCGGTTTTTCCCTCGGACTGAGCGAGGGATCCCACCTCTACCGCCGCAAGGGCAGTGTCCTGGAGCTTCAGACTCTTGGTCGGGGGATACAACTGGGGAGTATGACCAGTACCTCGCCCAGGCGGCCTCACCTGCTATGCTGAACAGGGGCCTTGTGGAGGGATGGGAAGATTGGAAGGGATAGGCAAGGAAGAGGGAAGGAAGCGGCCGTGGCCTTAAGTTAGGTACCATCCCGGCATTCGCCTGGAGGAGAAGTGGGAAACCACGGAAAACCACTTCCAGGATGGCTGAGGTGGGAATCGAACCCACCTCTACTCAGTTGACCTCCCGAGGCTGATTGGACCCCGTTCCAGCCCTCGTACCACTTTTCAAATTTCGTGGCAGAGCCCGGAATCGAACCCGGGCCTCCTGGGGTGGCAGCTAATCACGCTAACCACTACACCACAGAGGCGGACGAGTGTACAAATACCTAGGAATAAGTGTCAGAACAACCGCTTGTTGGTCATTTGTCCTGTATCTCGAGGCGTTTAGTGGTGAAAAATAACACGTTATGGCTTGAATGGTAGGAAATAACATGCGGCATTGCGGCTACTAAGAAGCGAACGTCCACAAGCTCGGCAGCCTCGTTGGAAAGGGAGAACGACCTGTGATGTAATGTTTACTACTCGGACATTATAAACGGGCTGGCCAACTCGAGCAGCATGGCGCAGTTGATAGCGGTACGCTATTTGAATAGTTCCGGATCACCGGAAACTGCAGGGAGTGCATTCATTTATTGCAGTCAACTCTTTGTACATGCATTTGATTTTCCTTGTTACAGTTACCAAAACTCCATTACTACATTCAATTATACGTATACACAATAGTGTTTATTACCTCTTCTACTAACTTTACATTATTTATTTTGTCTTAGACGTTAAAAAGTGTTACTCATTCTAGGACAAGTATATATCGTATCCTTCAGTAGTTAAGTTCGAGCTTGTTTTGGTTGCATTTTTCAATTTGCTTTACGTCGCTCCGACTCAGTTAGATATTATGGCGATGATGGGATAGGAAATGGATAGGAGTGGGGAGGAAGCGAACGTGGCCTTAATTAAGATACAGTCCCAATATTTGCCTGCTGTGAAAATGGGATACCACAGAAAAACATTTCCGGGGCTGCCGACAGTGGGATTCGCATCTACTATCTAATAGCTACGTGACCAAAAACTGCGCAGCCTCTTCTACTGCTTTTTACATTATTTATTTTGTCTTAGATGTTATTCAGTGTTACATATAACCAATCCAGTCCTCGTTGCATATGTGTGCTTTTCCACTCCTTATCATTTCTTTACCTAGAAACTTTCAGTTCATTTTCTTGACATGGCATAAGCTCAAAAGCCCATATCATGTCTACAAGTACGGGCCGTGAAAACATCAATGTTAACACTTGTTTATTCTGTTACACACTTTCTTATTTTCATTACCTTTATGATATTTATTCAGTAATATTATTGGCCAGCCAATTATTCCTAAGTTCACTGAGTAAATCATCGTATTCCTTTCTTTGCTATAGAATGCTACCCTAAACTCCTGTGATCCCTCACAAATGTAAACGCAAATAAGCGCATTGGATGAATGATAAATGTGTCCAGCTGGGAATTTAGTAACTTCAGTCTTCACTGTCGACGGTATCACTGTCAGGAGCATCAAAGGCATCACATTAAATTGGAACTGTAAGTTTCTTTCAGGCATGCTTAATCCTGTTGTCAAATACGGGGTCGCTAACTGATTATGGATATGCGCGTGAAGGCTGATAACTGCATTGGGGTTGTGGAGGTCAATATCAGTTTTATGTAGAAAAACATGCTCACTACCAAGGTTGACTAAATTAATCCATTAATGCATCCAAACTTTGAACAAGGGAAGTGGTTTTACCAGTACGTAGTTATCCGGAATTGTGAATATATTCTTTTGATGGAGAGAAAATTCATCTAGAACTGGACAAAATTTTGTTCCAACATTTGGAGAGAGACAGTTATCCTGAGATTGTTCAAGGATACTCTTGTCCACTTTGCCTGAGTTTGAACAAGGTTATATATATACAGTACATAATGTTCTGGTGAACAAGGGGACCAAATGTGTCACTTGGTTCACGTAAGACGATAAGAACTCTAGAGTGACGATTACCTTCCATGGATAAAATGGGCTGAATTTAATACGAATGTGATATTTTAGACGTTGATTTAATTCCGAAAACAGTGTCCCTTTCGCCGATGCCAGATCATGTTCCGTTTCTCCAAATTACATAATTAAATCAAGATTGGTCGGTATTCAGAATTTCAGCTGACGAATAAGTAGGAAGAGTCTTGTCAGTGAATTCAATATCAAATGCAACAGCAGAATTTGCCGTCTCTTCTTGCATTTGAGGATGTTCTAAGTAATAAAGTGCGTATATTTATTATAAACAATTTGTGAAGTGCCTTGAAATTCCAGACCCAAACGCTCTATCTTTCGTGCATGGCCACCATCTTATTTCAAAACCATGCACAGCAATTAGATTAGCCCTTGCCTCTTAAAAATTAGACCACACGTACTCCCGTATGACGTTGAGTTTCTCACGATTTGTTCCTTGCTGTTCATAACATCTCTGATAGCAAAATAGAGAGCTCCTGTCCTTGACGCTCCTGAAGTGATGTATGATTGTTTTCAATAGCCAACCTTTGTTCAGCGTCAATTGTCTCCTTGACATAATCAAAAGAAAAACAGTCATTAGCTGTATCGTCATTCAAAGGCTCATAAATGTGCTCGACATCAGTAATTTTCTCTTAAGACAATTGTACCAATTCTTAATCATCCTCCGTGACCCCACTAATAGTGGCAATTTGCGCCTATGGCAAACATTTCTCAATATTAACTGCTCACGCCCGATATCACTGCATATATATATATAACTAGCAAAATACCCGTGCTTCGCTACGGTATTATACTGACATTTATAATTGAATGCTTATTGTTTTAGATATATAATCCGCCGAAATTCGCGATCTGACTCGTTTTCTGCGAGAATCCACCAAAATTCCCGATCTGACTGGTTTTCTATGATTTTACGGCACGTTTCCTCCCATTTTTAAATCTTCCTTTCCAGCAATCGATTTCGTACTTCCCGGGCTAGACTCAGGTATTCCTCCCGGTCAGTTGGGTTCGTAAATCTTTGCCATCTTTTCCTATAATATTTTTAATATGGATAAAATCCTTCAGGAGATCCGGCGTGGTGTCATATTGGGTGCCTTGGTGGCACTGAACCCGCTTCCGGACTGCATTCTTAGTCATTACCCGTCCAGGAGCCGTTTCCAGCGCGGTCCGCGCATTTGACGACGGTCCGGAATATTATTATTATTATTATTATTATTATTATTATTATTATTATTATTATTATTATTATTATTATTATGTGTTGCTGGAATGGCTGATGACAGGGAAAACCGGAGTATCCGGAGAAAAACCTGTCCCGCCTCCGTTTTGTCCAGCACGAATGCCACATGGAGTGACCGGGATTTGAACCACGGAACCCAGCTGTGAGAGGCCGGCGCGCTGCCGCCTGAGAAACGGAGGATCCTGATAAGTACATTAATAACAGTAAAATCAATTGGTCTCACCTCCTTCTACACCCCACCCCCCACCGCCGTTAAGTATAATTACCGCCACCCCCCCCCCCCCACCAACAAATTTAAAAGAATGCTTGTCTCTTTATGTTTAAGGGAGATTCCAGACACCAATGTTCACGTCTGTTACCTTCGGTTTTGAGATGTAAATATCCCCATAAAAATAATTCAATTTCTTTCACTTCCTTTCACACTCCTTCCCCCCCACCCCCACCCCTAAGTGAATTCTCCCGCAAAAAAGTACTTGTTTCTTTAATGGTAAAGGATCTTCTAAATACCAATTATCACGACTCTGACTTCTTCAGTTTTTGATTTATGTGTCCTCATGAAAGGAATTCAACTCCTTTACACTCCCGCCCTCCAAGATAGTTTCCCCACCAAAACGCGTTCTTCTTTGTTTTTAAAGGAGGTCCAAATACGAATTTTCACGTCTGTAACAACTTTAGTTTTTATTAGATGTATGTATTCTAATACAATTAAGTCAATTCATTTTTCAATTCTTTCACCCCCCCCCCTTCTTTGGATTTTCCGAGAATACGTGTTTCTTTACTTTTAAAGCAGATTGCAAATATCAAATTTCACGTCTGTAACATCTTCATTTTTGATATATTAGTAGCCTAATTAAAAGAATTCATCACCATTTTCAGTCACTTTTACCCCCCCCCCTCCCTCCAACCAAGTGGTATTTCCGAAAACTAAAAGTACACGTTTCTTTATGTTTAATAGAGATTAAAAAATACCATTTTTCTCTTCTGTAACATGCTAAGTTTTTTTAGATATACTGTAAAAATTCTCATTTTAAAATTTCACCCCTTTTGAGTTCCCTTTAAGTGGAGTTTCCAAAAACAAATCAGCTATATTTTTTACATTTACAGGAGATTTACACCCACTCTTTACGTCTGTAACATTTTACGTTTCCAAGATATTCTGTAGATCGTCTTTCAAAAAATTCACCCCAATTTGTCACTCCTGTTTAACCGCCATTAATTGGCTTTTCTAAAAACTAAAACATACGTGTTTCTTTATTTTTAAAGGAGATCCCATATGCAAATTATCAGTTCTGTAATATCTTTCGTTTATGAGATATGTGTATCCTCATTAAAGGCATTCAACCCATTTTTCACCCTTTTACACCCCTCCTATTAGGATTTACGGGAAACAAAAAACATACGCGTTCCTTTATTTTTAGAGGAGATTCTAACTACCAATTTTTACATCTGTAAATTTTAAAGTTTTAATATGTAGACACACTCATTTTAAAAAATTCACCTCCTCTTTTCACCCCCAATATTTGGATTTTCCAAAAACGAAAAAATGCGTGTTTCTTTACTTTTAAAGTAGATCCAAAATACCCATTTTCAGGTCTGTAATATCTTCAGGTTCTGAAATATAAGTAGCCTCATGAAAGGCATTCAACCCATTATTCACCCTTTTAAACCCTTCCTATTGGGATTTTCCGAAAACAAAGAATACGTGTTTTTTTATTTTTAAAGGAGATTCTAAACACCAATTTTTACATGTATAAACTTAAAAAGTTTTGAGATATAGATACACTCATTTTAAAAAATCACCCCCTTTTCAACCCCCCCCCCATTAATTATATTTTCCACAGACAAAAATAAGTGTTTCTTTATTTTAAAAGGAGATCCCAAACACCAATTTTCAGGTCTGTAATATCTTCAGGTTGTGAAATATAAGTAGACTCATGAAATGCATTCGACCCCTTTTTCAACCTTTACCACCCTTCCTATTACGATTTTCCGAAAGCGAAATATACGTGTTACTTTATTTTTAATGGAGATTCTAAATACCAATTTTTACATCTATAACTTTTAAAAGTTTTGAGATATAGATACAATCATTTTAAAATATTACCCCTTTTTCACCCCCCTTAATTGGGTTTTCCAGAAACAAAAAAATAAGTGTTTCTTTATTTTTAAAGGAGATCCCAAACACCAATTTTCAGGTCTATAATATCTTCAGTTTCTGAGATATAAGTAGCCTCATTAAAGGCATTCAACCCCTTTTTCACCCCTTTTCACTCCTCCTATTGCGATTTTCCGAAAACAAAAAAAATATGTGTTTCTTTATTTTTAATGAAGATTCTAAATACCAATTTTTACATCTGCAAACTTTAAAAGTTTGGAGATATAGATTCACTCATTTTAAAAATTCACCCCCTTTTCACCCTCCCATTAATTGGATTTTACAAAAACAAAAAAATACGTGCTTCTTTATTTTTAAAAGAGATCCAAAGTACCAATTTTCAGGTCTGTAATATCTTCAGTTTCTGAGATATAAGTACCGGTATCCTGATTAAAGGCATTCAACCCATTTTCCCCCATTTTCACCCTTTTTCATCCCTCCTATTGGGAGTTTCTGAAAACAAAAAAATACGTGTTTCCTTATTTTTGAAGAAGATTCTAAATACCAATTTTTACACCTGTAAACTTTTAAAGTTTTGAGATATAGATACACTCATTTTAAAATTTCATCCCCCTTTTCACCCCCTTAGCGACGGAATATCCAAAAATCCTCTCTTTGCGAGCACCTACATTTTAATATGAATATATCCCCAAAATTTCATTTCTTTATGTCCAGTAGTTTTGGCTCGGCGATGATGAATCAGTCAGTCAGTCAGTCAGGACAAGTTATTTTATATATATAGATATACTAGCAAAACCCGACAGACGTTGTCCTGCCTGTGTACATTTATTTACCTCAGCATATACGACACTAATATCGGTCGCTTTCGATTAATTTTACATTTCATCCTCTCCCCTTGGGCTGGAAGGGGTGTCCTGCCCCCACACTATTTGATAAAAGCAGAAATAAGTTTTAAGGAACACATCATAATCTTCACATACTGTTGGGTAGGCAACCCGCTGATCGGACTTGTCTTATGGTTTGCTTATCGTTCCCTACTTTATTTTTCACCCCTTCGTGCCGAACTACCAATCAGATTTCGCTCAAACCACTTCATAATCCCTCTCAGATGTAACAAGAACAACCTGTGAAAATTTCAGCGAAATAGATCCAGTAGTTTTTGAGTCTATTAGCTTCAAACATACCAACATCCAATTTTATATATATATAATTATTTCAAGAGATTATGATAGCTCAAGTCTTACACGAAAAATTTCTGAGTAGGCATTGCAAATGGAAGGAAGCAGAATATGTTCAAAGGACAGCACTAAACACTAAATTTTAAAGCTTTAGTAGAGAATAGGAGACGGAGTGTACTGGGATGTAACAAGGAAATATGCAATGCACAATGCATCCATGCAACCACTTATGGGTGAAATTAGGTGTTCATTCTGGCTATCATAGACACCAAAATGTTTCTTCCATAGATTACTGAGAAGCTCATTTTGTAAACAGAAGAAATGAACTCTTTATGTGATAGCCAGGAAGACAAAGAAAACATTGTATGATTAAATAAAAGAGACTACTTTAACTGTGCCAACAGGACACATTTACGTTAGAGCTCGAAAATTACCATCTCAAATCTGAGAAGAGCCTTAGTATCTCAGAATTGTGCCACAGCTCACGCTTCGCGTAGGAGCATGGCTTATCAGCTACTTCCACACTCAGCGCATAACTTGGAATAGAGATCAAAATGCATATCTAAAATTACTCCGTAATAAAATCTTTCATGTAGTCGTGTAATACTCGTACCAAAACCATTTCACAGAGATTTTAATATTAATGTAATTTAAAAATTTGTAATGTTATTCATGGCCCTGAAAAGACAGACGTTATTCCATGGATTAGTTCTACAAGTTCCAGAAGAACAGGGTCATCGCAGTATAAAGGAAAATAACTCTTTAAATGTGAACCATGATTCTGCATGGTAAAACACATTTAATGAAAAGTCGAAAACGAACTGAGTTTTACACCTGTAAAATAACACTATTGACATTTTAGGAGCATCTGCGGTCGACATCTTGATTTTATTCCTATGAAACCTATAGCACACAGGATAAATCTTACGACTGCTAACCAGTTACTCGGTTCTCCTATAGGCCTACTGCTGAAGCGAAATGTATATATCAGCGTGTTTTACCTTAACACAATTATCACTATCTCTTCAACCTCATCGTACTGACTTAAAAAGGATGCATGCATGTCTAAAAAAACAGTTAAGCAAGCAAGCAAGCAAGCAAGCAAGCAAGCAAGCAAGCAAGCAAGCAAGCATATGACGTAAAATTTGAATACATTGTTCCTCACGGACAAGTCGTCAATTCCACCGCTCCTGCTTACGGCTGAGAGAAATAAATGTCTCTACAGTTACATTACTGAGATAGGGGTAATGAATGAAAGTATTAGGCGTAAGTCTTTTATAAGTTTTCAGTTACACGATTTGATATATTTACCTGTCTACAGAGAGAAATTTACTCCCGTAATGCACATGATAAATAAATAAATAAATAAATAAATAAATAAATAAATAAATAAATAAATAAATAAATAAATAAATATATAAATAAATAAGCAAACAGGATGTAAATAAATGATATATATACAGCAGAGGATTATACAGTACATATGTTTAAAATATATTAAAGAAGAGAACACGAATAAGGAGTTATATTTGAGGCGCTCGGAATACAAGTGGTGTAAGTCCAAGAATTATTGTTTCTTAGAACAGAGACGTATTATACTGTCCAGTATGGGCCCCATTTCACTCCCTGACTGTCAGAGTCGTTACACTATATACGAAAATCTTTAAATAAAGCCAGATTTGTCTATCTGCAAAAGATACAATATGTACGTGCATGAATGCAAAGAAGAATAGAAAACACCAGTGAAAGGGAAATTCTACTACAATGTTTCACGACCAAATTAATCTCAATTTCAATCTACTCTCCAAAGACACATGCAGTTTCTACGATGACATTAACATGAAGATTTTTCATAGGAATAGAAGGAAGCTAACCTGATGTCCCTGAAGCAGGAAAGAGGAGTGCACTTAACAAGAGCTGCTCAAGCTAAGGATAATTTCTAATGAAATACCGGTACAACTAATTTTTCAGATGAATGATATGTACTGACGTCAGATCAACAGAAGGCATTCGTATTTCCAAAACTCTCCACATCGGTATCAGATTACAGGAGGAATATGTATGTGTGTTACTTTGGAATACATTAATTTAATGACAATAATGGTGTTGTGTACATGTGGAATGAAACGGAAAGGGGAAAAGTATCGCAGGAACTTTCATCGCGCCTAGCGAAGCATCTGAAAAAATAACATACAAACATTGCAATAATGTGATTTTGTGTTTCAACAGCTGCACTGGACAATATCGGAATATCAGAATGGTACTTGCATTGAATGACCTATCACATACAACTGATATGGACACAGGAAAAATAGATCATAAATTCCTCATGTCAGGACATACGTACCTACCCAATGATGCAGACTTTGGCTTGAGAGAGCAACACATATTGATTCACCAGATGACTGGGTGGTCATTGGGAAAGTATCCAAAGGGAAAAACCCTTTTACAATAGTTCAAATGAGGCATACTGACTTCTTATCCACCAAGAAAATGGAAGAATCCATTGTGAACCGAAGAAAAGCTGTTGATGGTTACAATGTTATTTGGCTACAAGTGCTATGGTTGGGGTACGAAAAGGGATGTGAATATTCATTAAAATAAAAGACCAGCCTCAATCCCGACATACAGTTTCATGAACTTAATTTGGCAAAGAGAGTTAAAGGAATACCAGTATTACAGGTACCAGAACAAGACTGTCTCTACATGTTAGACGTGCAGTTACTGACGCTAAGAAGAAGAATATGTAGGATCTGCTGCCTTTTATTCGTCCCATCTTCCATACATTCTTCAAGCATCTTACTTGCATTACAAATTTGTCAATCACAGCTTGCTCAAAATGACGTACATGCTGAAGGCAATTATGGATTATTCTATGTATGAATGTGTAAAGAAATGTGATCAAAACAAGAACTGCGAATGGAAACATTGGAATGGTACAGTTTTAAAATGTACTTTGTCAATTCCAAACTTCAAATGAAAATGTTATATTGTGTAATGAATATTTTGTAAGAATTCCCAGCAAGTTCATGGTTTATAATTAAAGAATTATTAAAATTTCAAATGTTTATTCTGTGTACTGAAATTCACATGGAATAAGTAGAGAATTATTATTTATTCGCAAATAAAACAAATTTACATTTGCAAAATATATGCTGATTTTTCAATTCCCACATATCTTTATCTCCCAAAGAAACAAAAGCGGTGTATCTGGACATAAACCACTTGTATTCTGAACGCCTCATTTACAATTGGAATGATTAATAGGCAAAGAAGGAAATATCACCTTCAGTTTATCCGCAGAACTAGAAATGGGAGCCTATATTTGAGGCATCCTTAAGGAACGTAGGAATTTCATTAGCTGATCTCTGGAGTACATTCACCATCCTGCTTACAGAACATAGGACCTGAAGAAAACCAATCGTTCCGTTGTGTTCAGTTCCAGTGGCGGTGCGCTCTCAGGAGCACATGAGCACGTGAACACCCAGTTCTAATGCATATTTACGCATTCATGGATAATGTAAAATTGTTTCCTTTGTTTCTACATGATTTCATCAATCGATCGAAAGTTTTCGACTTATATTGAAGCTCCATTACACTGACAGCTGTTCGTTTCGACTGACAATGCAGGGAGCACACTGGGGATTTTGCTACGAGCCTGAAGACTATACGCATGCGCATGAAGATGACGTCATGCTTTCAACACAGATATCTCCATAAGCGTATGTGCCTTTCAGTCTACAACTACCCTCAAACAAGTGATAGTATTACAGTTGACCACAAGGGTCCACCACCTCCCCTGTTACTGTTGGCCACAGCTCCCAGAAGTTACTATTGCATTACATCCCCGGAAGATTTTGCTAGTAGGTTATTCTGAACACACGGGAAGAAGTTTGCTTTATATTGTCGGTGGAGAATCGTTTCAATTTGAGTACTGGTTAATGTGGTAATTGCACGCAATATTTTTATGCTTGTTGTCATACTTAGGTGAAATTCGTGCTATGTAAATCCTTGAATAGTGTTCCCATCTTTTAATATTCGCTACAATACAGCATTGTAGCAGAATTACTGTGAATTTTACTTTAACCGAGCTAAGTATTGAACCTGCCAACTTGGGAACAGAAATCCGTCTGAGCCACTCAGCCCGGTAGTGTAATGTTAGTTTTATTGTACAATTACTGATTAGTCTAGGGAAAATGCATCCTCGGTTATAGGGGTTCTACCAAATTATGAGTTTAGTGGAACGATACAAGTAACTTATTTTGTACTGATTTGAATTATACTTCGGTATATTTGAGACGTGAAAACACATTTTGTTGTGAACCTCTGAAAGTTTTGTCACGAGCCGCCATTGTTCAGTTCTACACTTCGGTAAGTGAAAGGTGATGTTCTGTCTGGTCTCATGGGAAGGTAGTTAGTCGAGGAAATTACGACAGTGTGGCAAACTTGGCACGAAATTCGCGACAAATATAACGAGGATACGGAATTACAATATATTTGCCTGGTTTTATTAAACTGAACTTTAGACTCCTCGATAAGTAATCGATACACGGTATACGACAGAAAATGGATAATAGGTTGATATAAGCCAATCATTTATAAATAAATTGATTTCCTTCATTGGAGTTATAATCAACACAAAACATCAAAGCCATTAGGTAGAAACAGTGCTGATGCTTACTCTATTATTATTATTATTATTATTATTATTATTATTATTATTATTATTATTATCATCATCATTAAAATCAAACAGTTGTATCACAACACAGTGTTTAGTTCATAACCGATTTTGGACACTGAAGTCCATTATCTGTGATTTTAAAATTAGTTAAAACCTGCTAATCCACATAGATAGGTCGTCAGAATGAAATGGAGCCCAGATGAAATAAACTGTACAAATGAAGAACAAGAAACGAATGACAGAGTATATGAACGTAAAAAATAGACTTTAAAAATGTAATTTTATGACACGAAATACCATTATATGGGCTTCCTGGATATTCTGTTAAAGCTGTTAGGCTGGTACTAACTAGACGTTCAGTTTCCTTCACGGAGTGTAATAGTAGCATGTGACACAGCGAAATCTCAATGTTGTACACAATATACTATTACTACAGTATTATACGAATCATTTAAAGTTTATCAGGTTCTTTTTTCTGTGCCATAAATATCTTACAATATTCTCATCGGTATTTAACTCTATACCGTAGTTACCTTTAAAACTTATCCTCATGACTTTCATAACGCCTTGAAAATTATGGTTTTTACTACTCTAAACATATTATGGAAAAGCTGAAGATATGTTGTGTTTCATAGCCTTGAAATTTTCTTGGCATCGTTGAGTTAGTGTCCGCCCAGTCCTTCCTATGTTAATTTTACTGCCATTACAAGTGAGCATATATACCCCGAATTGGTATAAACACCTCCTTTGTTGACAGTATTTGAGTTGTAAATTTGTTCTGATATTTTGATTTTAGTCCTAAAAGCTGTTCTAAATTTAAATTTCTGGAATATATTTGCAATTTAAAAAATTACACTTACGAAATATTTAAATGTTACGTACGGTTTACAATCCATGTTTCTCTTGTTTTAATTTTTTTTTATTCTTTATTTTACGTATAATTTTGTCTACCATTTTCGGGCTAAAATCATTGGCTTTTGAAATTTGTTTTATTATTATGATTAAATCATAATGTTTTGTTATTATGACTAAATCATATTAATAAAACAAAATTGCAAAATGAATTTTCTTTCATTACTCACTGGGATTCTTTGCGGTCTATTAATGTAGCTGCTACATGTTGCCTTACCTTGTGGTATGTGCTTCAAATGGATCTTTTAACGTTATTTAAATAAATATGAGCTAAACATCCTGATAGTGATCCAACCATAGGTAAACCTGTCTTTGATTTCTAGTTTCTTCCATTAAATGTGAAGTAATTGTTATTTAGCATTAAGCTTATGTGATCTGAGTTTATACTGGCGTAAGCCAGATCTAATAAGTTAATAGTTTTATTAATATTGTTTGACTTAATTCATCTTGGTTCTATTAGTCTTCTTCTAGTAAGTCTGTTGTCTCTTTAATGGGAATATCGGATTACATTTTAGTCACATCATATGATACTAATATAGTTTCCTTAAGAGTTTCCTTCAACTATAACTTAGAAAACGCTTCTAGTGAACTAGATATTGATTTATTGTTTTCTATTTTAGTAAGGTTTTGTAGATGTTTAAGTAAAAAGTTTGACAATGGAAATGGTGGGCTGCTCCTACCTTTTTTAAATAGGTCCAAGAGTTTGTATTTTTTGTGTACATTTGTGAGGGCCTTTAACGTGGGCATCTTGATTCCATCGGGACTAGTTTATATTTTATCTTTATAATTGTTATACATTTTTCCCTTCAATATTCTTTTGTTTTTGTGTTAACATTCTTAGTTGGATCTTTACTTATTTTATGTTTTTCCTATAAATTCGATTTTTCTGGATCCAGTCGTCCTTTTTGAGGCTGACAGTAACGTTGCCCCTGTATGGTTATGTTAATGATAACATAATTATAGACATGATATGGGCTTTTGGGATTATGCCGTGAAATGCAGAGAAATTTGCTCTGCGTCTTCAGAAGGAAAAGAATCTGGACTGTTCATTTGAGAATCCTTACGAGAAAACATGAGTTGAGGTCAAGACAGTACCATTTCACACAGGTTCAGTCATAACACCACTAGGTTCCTGCCAGCAATTCACAGGTCTTTTCCTTTACCTGGAGGTTTCTTGTGGAGAAACTAAATCATCATCATCATTATCGTCGTCGTCGTCGTCGTCATCGTCGTCGTTAACACCACCTATATTATCACCACCACTATCATCTCACTCTGTGGTATTACAGAATTATAGTATTTAATGCACTCATCACTCGATTCGTCAGCTAATACATTTGACAAATCTTGTTTTTCATCACTGCTATCTTCAACTTGTGAATCATCACTGTCATCTGGAGGCACACGTAACGTCACTTTCTGTCTCCCGTAAAACGATGTTGACGGTATTGGTTTCATAGCGCTGTAGAAGGAGCCGCAGATATTAGTACATCCCTACATCACAAAGCTACTGCATTGTGTGCATACTGTTGCCATGTGTTAACAAATAATAAAAACATGATATTATTTGAACAACTACAGCAATATGTTCATAAATCATTGTTAACACATTATTATGGTATCTACTTACCAAAAAGATTTTATAGACCACGTTTATAATGACGGTAAAAACGACAGAATTAATATATCAAGTCACATGGAGCAAATCAAGTCAACCATTTTCGTATACGTAAGAAATCGATTGTCTTTTGTTACTACCAAAGTTTGGCAGAAAAATCTCTTCTCTTTCTATAAGGCAGAACTTGTAGGTTGCCATATGTTAACCGTATCCGTATAAAGCTTGTCCTCTAAGCTTGAGAATTAAATTGCTTAATATATTGTTGCCAGGTGGCAACATGACGCAGTCCGCCTCCGTAGCGTAACGGTTAGTGTTATTAGCTGCCGTCCTTGGGGGCCTGGGTTCGATTCCCGGTACTGCCAGAAATTTAAGAATGGCAGGAGGGCTGGTATGTGGTTGAAATGGTACATGCAGCTCACCTCCAATGGGTGTGTGCCTGCAGCACCTCGGGATGAGGATACGAGTTTACTTTGCCCGACTCGTTGGCTGAACGGTCAGCGCACTGGCCTTCGGTTCAGAAGGTCCCGGGTTCGATTCCCGACCGGGTCGGGGATTTTAACCTTAATTGGTTAATTCCAATGGCACGGGGGCTGTGTGTATGTGTTGCCTTCATCATCATTTCATCCTCATCACGACGCGCAGGTCGCCTACGGGAGTCAAATAGAAAGACCTGCACCTGGTGAGCCGTACCCGTCCTGGGATATCCCGGCACTAAAAGCCATGCGACAATTCAACATAATGCAGTAGAGGGTTAGGTTGTGTGTATGATAGTGCTATAACAGATTTTCCAATTGATAAGGATCAGCTAGAAATACTAGAATATTAGAGTCATATGTGCGTGTGAACGGTGGTACGGGAAGATATAAGAATTACGTAGTAGACGAGACTGAATGATGATAATAACAATAATAATAATAATAATAATAATAATAATAATAATAATATAGGCCAGTGGAAAGAGATACCGATAGCGAAAGGAGTTACTGAAGAAAGTGAATTACCCTATAATTCTACGTAAATTATATCCGTTGAGGATAGTTTGCCAGAGTAGGATCGCGATAGATATGAATTAAATACTGTAAGTTGCCCGCTCTAGATACGATTCGTGTAACCGGTCAGCTCTTTCGCTGCTGGGCAATTCTGCTCAGTGGGCCGAACAACTCTGATAAGGAATGAGCGAAGGGGTAGCGGATTTTGTTGCCCCTTACACCTATGTTTTTATTTTTTGCTGGCTAGGGCCTGAAGTATGATATGTCTCGTTTCGTCCAGAGATGTCCACCTAATAACTCACAAGGCTAGAATATTCATTTGGAAGTAATTTGTCGTGATCATCGAAGGGCTGTGCACATTAGTGAGTCAACAATATAGCGATCCTTTCCCAAGTAGGATATTATAATAAATTCGTAGTTAGGAAATTTCAGCTAATATCTCGAGTCGGAACGGCGTAGTTTGATACCTGATTAGTGCCGACTTTCTTGGATCAATACCAGAAGACCTTTGTGTGGTCACACACTCCGAAGAGCATTGAGTGTATTTATGTATTTGTTTACAGGGGAGATGCTCCACCGTATTATGCATCTTATTGATTGTGTCCTGTGTCATTGTTTGATGATTAATTTCTGAAGTTACAGGCTCACCAGAGTTGTAATATCCACATTGCTAATATTAGTAGTAAGTTTGTCACTCCGTAGAGATATGTGTTTCCTATAGTATAGTAATTTATAATTCGATGTTATAGGAACCATTATTAATCGGAGACTGCGGGTTTTCATAATTAGGTATTTGGATGATTTATGTGGAACGTACTTACTAATACTCTCAAAATATGATATTTCAGCTAGAAATGCCAATAACATTGATTAACAATTAAATTTTGTGCATTTTTTTATTTATGTCGTTCTTTTACGGTAATAAATGGATGCTATATTTTCCATAAGGGAATCAGGATCATTCACCCTTGTAATGATGTGTGAATATCCAAATGATATCATTATCAAAGTGGAAGGGAAGAGTCCCTGATAATTTATCAGTAAACTGAAATATTTGCGATGTTGAGTGGTTTCGACTTGGGAATGACAAAATGCAATTCAACAGTGAATAACGAACTCATAAAGATATTAGATGGCATTAGCCATGCGTTAATTTAAGTGTAGCATATCTCGAAAATTGC
Source organism: Anabrus simplex (assembly GCF_040414725.1). NCBI lineage: Eukaryota > Metazoa > Arthropoda > Insecta > Orthoptera > Tettigoniidae > Anabrus > Anabrus simplex. Next base: position 579,014,868 of record NC_090266.1, on the reverse strand, counting down.
GAAGCCGGCAACTTCGATGCCCGGGTTTGATTCTCCGAGGTTCTTCATCCATAAGATTTTCATCCATGACATATTTGCTGGACAAGACTTTTATAGTTGGTACACTGTCGATGCCCGGGATAGGTACAAAACGAAACAAATATCATCATCTTGTACATCAGTGTTTGTCTCACGTCGCAAAATAGTTTGCTATTTAATTATATGCAGTTAAATCATCGGCCAGCTTGTATATGTCTGAGCGCATAAATCACATAAAGCATTTTAATCCAAATAAATTACAGTCCTGTACTTTTGGACTGAATTCTGTACCGTACTGAAATAATGTATGACAAATATAACCAGGATATGAGATGACAATTTATTTAACTAGTTTTCTTAAACTGAACTTCAGATTCCTTCATAAGTATTCGATACAAAATGTACGATGGGAAATGGATAATGGTTGATACTACTTTTAAAATGATGTGGTCACTTAATAAATCAAAAGATACTTCTTTTTAACGCTTTGTGGATGTTCTTCACGCAAAATAATCTGAAGGGATGAATATTTCTTGCACTGATATTATTTAAGTGGCACAGCTCTGGTTTACTTCACACCAGATTTATTTGGTGAAGTTTAATAAAATCAAGAATAACATTTTGTGGCTAATTTGAAGATTGATTGATATCACAATTCTTGCATCGTTTGAGGGTATAATGGGATATAAATAGCTAAAAGTGAATAATGACTAAGCGACCGTAGAACAGGTTAGTTCACCGACGTCCAACTTGTGCCCAGCAATCTCCTTCACTGCCCTCTTACCCTCGGGAGAACTGGCGAACATGCATTACAAACTTTCAATCAAATGACGGTAAACATTACAACAGGCTGCCTCAAGGGAAGGGCTCCATTCTAGTTCCTTCTCCCTAGCTATGCAGAGGTTTATATTGAAAGGAACAAGTTTTGACAGTGTAGGGTTGGCTCGGTTATTCCCTAAACTTAAACCAAAACAAGTACTGTACGATTAGTTTTATTCTAAAACAATGAATTGATTGATTTTGCCCAAATAAACCCACATTGGAATGATGAAATCATTACATGGTACAAATAATCGTTGTGAAAACCTTGATGACTTGGTAACAGTTCAGAAATCAACAGTTATTAGGAATTATAATCTTATATTCGTTCTACATTTATCGCATGACTAGTCGTAGCCTAACATTAATTCTTACCGCTCATTATACATTGTTTGTCATTATATTAAGCCTATGCATATGCAAGCCTCTGATCTCTATTGACACCGAATCCAACTCAAAATCGCTGATATTGACTGATGAATATACATTCTGTAATGTATGTTATATACTAGTACTTACAGAAGAAGTAGTACCGGTATAATGCACATCGTTTCCCCACAAAATCTATATATATAAAACTAGCAAAATACCCGTGCTTCCCTACGGTATTATACTGACATTTATAATTGAATGCTTATTGTTTTAGATATATAATCCGCCGAAATTCGCGATCTGACTCGTTTTCTGCGAGAATCCACCAAAATTCCCGATCTGACTGGTTTTCTATGATTTTACGGCACGTTTCCTCCCATTTTTAAATCTTCCTTTCCAGCAATCGATTTCGTACTTCCCGGGCTAGACTCAGGTATTCCTCCCGGTCAGTTGGGTTCGTAAATCTTTGCCATCTTTTCCTATAATATTTTTAATATGGATAAAATCCTTCAGGAGATCCGGCGTGGTGTCATATTGGGTGCCTTGGTGGCACTGAACCCGCTTCCGGACTGCATTCTTAGTCATTACCCGTCCAGGAGCCGTTTCCAGCGCGGTCCGCGCATTTGACGACGGTCCGGAATATTATTATTATTATTATTATTATTATTATTATTATTATTATTATTATTATTATTATTATTATTATTATGTGTTGCTGGAATGGCTGATGACAGGGAAAACCGGAGTATCCGGAGAAAAACCTGTCCCGCCTCCGTTTTGTCCAGCACGAATGCCACATGGAGTGACCGGGATTTGAACCACGGAACCCAGCTGTGAGAGGCCGGCGCGCTGCCGCCTGAGAAACGGAGGATCCTGATAAGTACATTAATAACAGTAAAATCAATTGGTCTCACCTCCTTCTACACCCCACCCCCCACCGCCGTTAAGTATAATTACCGCCACCCCCCCCCCCCACCAACAAATTTAAAAGAATGCTTGTCTCTTTATGTTTAAGGGAGATTCCAGACACCAATGTTCACGTCTGTTACCTTCGGTTTTGAGATGTAAATATCCCCATAAAAATAATTCAATTTCTTTCACTTCCTTTCACACTCCTTCCCCCCCCCCCCCCACCCCTAAGTGAATTCTCCCGCAAAAAAGTACTTGTTTCTTTAATGGTAAAGGATCTTCTAAATACCAATTATCACGACTCTGACTTCTTCAGTTTTTGATTTATGTGTCCTCATGAAAGGAATTCAACTCCTTTACACTCCCGCCCTCCAAGATAGTTTCCCCACCAAAACGCGTTCTTCTTTGTTTTTAAAGGAGGTCCAAATACGAATTTTCACGTCTGTAACAACTTTAGTTTTTATTAGATGTATGTATTCTAATACAATTAAGTCAATTCATTTTTCAATTCTTTCACCCCCCCCCCCTTCTTTGGATTTTCCGAGAATACGTGTTTCTTTACTTTTAAAGCAGATTGCAAATATCAAATTTCACGTCTGTAACATCTTCATTTTTGATATATTAGTAGCCTAATTAAAAGAATTCATCACCATTTTCAGTCACTTTTACCCCCCCCCCTCCCTCCAACCAAGTGGTATTTCCGAAAACTAAAAGTACACGTTTCTTTATGTTTAATAGAGATTAAAAAATACCATTTTTCTCTTCTGTAACATGCTAAGTTTTTTTAGATATACTGTAAAAATTCTCATTTTAAAATTTCACCCCTTTTGAGTTCCCTTTAAGTGGAGTTTCCAAAAACAAATCAGCTATATTTTTTACATTTACAGGAGATTTACACCCACTCTTTACGTCTGTAACATTTTACGTTTCCAAGATATTCTGTAGATCGTCTTTCAAAAAATTCACCCCAATTTGTCACTCCTGTTTAACCGCCATTAATTGGCTTTTCTAAAAACTAAAACATACGTGTTTCTTTATTTTTAAAGGAGATCCCATATGCAAATTATCAGTTCTGTAATATCTTTCGTTTATGAGATATGTGTATCCTCATTAAAGGCATTCAACCCATTTTTCACCCTTTTACACCCCTCCTATTAGGATTTACGGGAAACAAAAAACATACGCGTTCCTTTATTTTTAGAGGAGATTCTAACTACCAATTTTTACATCTGTAAATTTTAAAGTTTTAATATGTAGACACACTCATTTTAAAAAATTCACCTCCTCTTTTCACCCCCAATATTTGGATTTTCCAAAAACGAAAAAATGCGTGTTTCTTTACTTTTAAAGTAGATCCAAAATACCCATTTTCAGGTCTGTAATATCTTCAGGTTCTGAAATATAAGTAGCCTCATGAAAGGCATTCAACCCATTATTCACCCTTTTAAACCCTTCCTATTGGGATTTTCCGAAAACAAAGAATACGTGTTTTTTTATTTTTAAAGGAGATTCTAAACACCAATTTTTACATGTATAAACTTAAAAAGTTTTGAGATATAGATACACTCATTTTAAAAAATCACCCCCTTTTCAACCCCCCCCCCCATTAATTATATTTTCCACAGACAAAAATAAGTGTTTCTTTATTTTAAAAGGAGATCCCAAACACCAATTTTCAGGTCTGTAATATCTTCAGGTTGTGAAATATAAGTAGACTCATGAAATGCATTCGACCCCTTTTTCAACCTTTACCACCCTTCCTATTACGATTTTCCGAAAGCGAAATATACGTGTTACTTTATTTTTAATGGAGATTCTAAATACCAATTTTTACATCTATAACTTTTAAAAGTTTTGAGATATAGATACAATCATTTTAAAATATTACCCCTTTTTCACCCCCCTTAATTGGGTTTTCCAGAAACAAAAAAATAAGTGTTTCTTTATTTTTAAAGGAGATCCCAAACACCAATTTTCAGGTCTATAATATCTTCAGTTTCTGAGATATAAGTAGCCTCATTAAAGGCATTCAACCCCTTTTTCACCCCTTTTCACTCCTCCTATTGCGATTTTCCGAAAACAAAAAAAATATGTGTTTCTTTATTTTTAATGAAGATTCTAAATACCAATTTTTACATCTGCAAACTTTAAAAGTTTGGAGATATAGATTCACTCATTTTAAAAATTCACCCCCTTTTCACCCTCCCATTAATTGGATTTTACAAAAACAAAAAAATACGTGCTTCTTTATTTTTAAAAGAGATCCAAAGTACCAATTTTCAGGTCTGTAATATCTTCAGTTTCTGAGATATAAGTACCGGTATCCTGATTAAAGGCATTCAACCCATTTTCCCCCATTTTCACCCTTTTTCATCCCTCCTATTGGGAGTTTCTGAAAACAAAAAAATACGTGTTTCCTTATTTTTGAAGAAGATTCTAAATACCAATTTTTACACCTGTAAACTTTTAAAGTTTTGAGATATAGATACACTCATTTTAAAATTTCATCCCCCTTTTCACCCCCTTAGCGACGGAATATCCAAAAATCCTCTCTTAGCGAGCACCTACATTTTAATATGAATATATCCCCAAAATTTCATTTCTTTATGTCCAGTAGTTTTGGCTCGGCGATGATGAATCAGTCAGTCAGTCAGTCAGGACAAGTTATTTTATATATATAGATAGCTTGTCCTGACTGACTGACTGACTGACTGACTGACTGGCTGATTCATCATCGCCGAGCCAAAACTACTGGACATAATGAAATGAAATTTTGGGGATACATTCATATTAAGATGTAGGTGCTCGCTAAGAGAGGATTTTTTGATATTCCGTCGCTAAGGGGGTGAAAAGGGGGGTGAAATTTTAAAATGGTCAATCTATATCTCAAAACTTTAAAAGTTTACAAATGTAAAAATTGGTATTTAGAATCTTATTTAAAAATAAGGCAATACGTATTTTTTGGTTTTCAGAAAATCCCAATAGGAGGGGTGAAAAGGGTGAAAAAGGGGTTGAATGCCTTTAATCAGGATACCGGTACTTATATCTCAGAAACGGAAGGTATTACAGACCTGAAAATTGGTACTTTTGATTTCTTTTGATTTCTTTTAAAGATAAAAGAAATAGGTTTTTTTTGGAAAATCCACTTAATGGGAGTGTGGAAAGGGGGTGAATTTTTAAAATCAGTGTATCTATATCTCAAAACTTTGAAAGTTTACAGATGAAAAAATTGGTATTTAGAATCTTCATTAAAATTTAAGAAACATGTATTTTTTGTTTTCGGAAAATCCCAATAGGAAAGGTGGAAAGGGGTGAAAAATGGGTTGAATGCATTTAATGAGGATACTTATATCTCAGAAACTGAAGATACTACAGACCTGAAAATTGGTGTTTGGGATCTCCTTCAAAAATAAAGAAACACGTATTCTTTTGTTTTTGGAAGATCCAATTAATGGAGGGGGGGGTGAGAGAGGGTGAATTTTCAAAATGAGTGTATCTATATCTCAAAACTTTAAAAGTCTGCACATGTAAAAATTGATATTTAGAATCTCCTTTAAAAATAAAGGAACACGTATTTTTTTGTGTTCTGTAAATCCCAATAGGAGGGCTGTAAAAGGGTGAATAATGGGTTGAATGCCTTTAATGAGGATACACATATCTCAGAAACTGAAGATATTACAGAACTGAAAATTTGTATATGGGATCTTCTTTAAAAATAATGAAACACGTGTTTTTTTTGGAAAATCCAATTAATGGCGGTTAAACAGGAGTGACAAATTGGGGTGAATTTTTGAAAGATTATATCTACAGAATACCTGAGAAACGTAAAATGTTACAGACGTAAAAAGGGGTATTTGGAATTTCCTGTAAATGTAAAGAAACATAGGTGATTTGTTTTTGGAAACTCCACTTAAGGGGAACTAAAGAGGGGGTGAAATTTTAAAATGAGAATTTGTACAGTATATCTCAAAAAACTTAACATGTTACAGAAGTGAAAAATGGTATTTTTTCCTCTATTAAAAATCAAGAAACATGTATTTTTAGTTTTTCGAAATACCAATTGGGTGGAAGGGGGGGCGGGGTAAAAGTGTCTGAAAATGGTGTTGAATTATTTTAATTAGGCTACTGATATCTCAAGAATGAAGATGTTACACAGGTGAAATTTAGTATTTGGAATCTGCTTTAAAAGTAAAGAAACACGTATTCTTGGAAAATCCAATGAAGTGGGCGGGGGGAGGTGAAAGAATTGGAAAATTAATTAACTTAATTGTATGAGAATACTTTCATCTAAAAAACACTAAAGTTGTTACAGACGTGAAAATTGGTATTTGTATCTCCTTTAAAAACAAAGAAAAACGCGTTTTTTTGGGGGGGGGGGTAATCATTTAGCGGGGCGGGAGTAAAATGGAGTTGAATTCCTTTCATCACGACACAGAAATCAAAAACTGAAGGAGTTAGAGTCGTGATAATTGGTATTTAGAAGATACTTTACTATTAAAGAAACAAGTTTTTCCGGAAAATTCACTTGGGGGGGGAGAGAAGTGTGAAAAGGGGTGACATAAAGTGAATTATTTTTATGGGGATACTTATATCCCAAAGCTGAAGGTAATTGACGTGAACATTGGTGTTTGGAATCTCATTTAAACATAAAGAAACATGCCTTCTTTTAATTTTTTGTGGGGGTGGGGTAAATAAACTTGACGGCAGTGGGGTGTAAAAGGAGGTGAGAATAGTTGATTTTACTGTTCATAATGTACTTATAAGGAGCCTCCGTTGCTTAGGTGGCAGCGCGCCGGCCTCTCACAGCTCGGTTCCGTGGTTCAAATCCCGGTCACTCCACGTGACTTTCGTGCTGGACCAAACGGAGGCGAGACAGATTTTCTCCGGATACTCCGGTTTTTCCTGTCATCATTCATTCCAGCACACTGTCCTATATCATTTCATTTCATTTGCCATTCATTATCCATTGCCCCAGAGGAGTGCGACAGGCTTCGGCAGCCGGCACAATTCCGATTGTCGCCGCTAGATGGGGGCTTTATTCATTCCATTCCTGGCCCTGTCGAATGACTGGAAACAGGCTGTAGATTTTCGATGTACTTATTCTGATCATAAACCGATCATTTTTAATCTTTCCTGGGTTCGTTTTCAAGAGCCATCTTTTTCTTCGGAGAACGTTCTTAGATTACAGTAGATTCTCCTGGCATATAAATAAAAATTTAAACACCTTTGAAATAAACGATAGGAATGAGATTGACCGTCCAATTGTTCACATCTATAATAAAGTCAATAATACACGGAAGTATGTCATTCGTATCGCCAGAAATCCCGCACACTTGCCTACGCGCGACAATGGTGCAGGTCAAAATGTCAACAATGACAATGGCAGCAGATGTAATTTACCGCCAAGTAGCGGTCTTGCATCTTGCTATGGGGTCCAGAACATCTATAATAATAATAATAATAATAATAATAATAATAATAATAATAATAATAATAATAATAATAATAATAATAATAATAATAATAATGTTCTGGACCGTCGCCAAATGTGCGGACCGCGCTGGAAACGGGTCCTGGATGGGTAATGACTAAGAAAGCTGTCCGGCCGCAGGTTCAGTACCGCCAAGGCACCCAAGACGAAACCACGCCGGATCTCCTCAAGGATTTGTTCCATATTAAAAATGCTTATAGGATAAGATGGCAAAGATTTAGGGACCCAACTGACCGGGTGGACTACCTGGACCTAGCCCGGGAAGTACGAAATCGATTGCTGGAAGGAAAGATTGAAAAATGGGAGGAAACTTGCCGTAATCTATTAGAAAACGAGTCAGATCGCAAAATTTGGCGGATTCTCTCAGAAAACCTGTCAGATCGCGAATTTTGGCTGATTATGTATAAAACAATAAGCATTCAATTATAAATTTCAGTATAATGCCGTAGCGAAGCACGGGTATCTTGCTAGTCTGACATAATTACGAATTTACAAGTAGTGTACAACATTGACTTGCTTACAGGAAATTCTTCGGGAATATTTTCTTATCATATACGTGTATTTGTGTCTAATCACCTTACCCTGAAAACTTCTACCTTTATGCAACTGAAGGAAGACTTCTATTCCTTATACCTAGTGATAGTTCAGCTAAGATCATATGGTAGTCTGTAACATTGTTTCTCTGTTTACTTATTGCAGAAATTTGAATTTAAAATCAGCCATTATATGCACTATTTTGGATCTGGTATCCCTACCCAGTCATTGTCAGTGGTGGAATAGCAAAGTTTTGAAGAATGAAGTTAATTCACCTGATAGCCGCCCTTATTTGGGAATTGAAAGTTCGGTCTCCTAATTAGTTCATGCGAACTCTCATTATTTTATATGACGTTTTGGATTAAGCAGGGCTTGAGTTATAACTGAAGATGAAACTTGCCAAACATCACGCGGATTTTGTTTTTGAAATTTTATTTGTAAAGGAAGATACAATACGTGGAATTCAAATTCGGGGTGTACAAACTGTGTCCAACATTTGCCAATGGATTTTTCAACACAGAGGAAGCTGTGATCTGCATAATGGTGTTCGGGATTTTGCTTATTAGTAGGAAGTTCTGCGTCTCCTTAGGAATTGTACCTCTAGCAACAATCACAAGGCCAATTACTTCCCACTTTTTTATTGGATACATCTTTCCGAGATCCTCATTGCATGGTTCATAAATGGCCTTTTTCTCCTCACACACTAAACGAGGATGCTGTTCATTTTCCTAGAATATTAAAGTGGGATCATTCACTATACTCGCACCTTCCACCTGGTCGTTGACAACAATATCAGCTTATCCCTTGGATACATTTGCGGAAAGACATCCTGCTTATTCATGGATCTTCAAATGTTGTTTGCGGAGGCTTCCAGCACTCAATGTGCTAACTGTATTGTGCCGATGGATTCTCATAAACTCTCCCTAACGACAGGAACCTAATACCTGTAGTAAGGTTTCGAACTCATCACATATTCTACAACGGGATGTATTAAGGCCCCTTCCAGGGAGGTATCGACTTGGAATGGCATTACAGTTCATTTTAATTGCTTCTGTCCATTGTCCGCATGACATGTCTCTCTTACTACTGATCCAAGCGTTTCATTTCTTCCAGTGGGAAATAATATCACTCCAATCCATTACCGTTGCATTGTAATGTGCTCAGACTGTTAAAGGTATCTTCACGTAGTACTTTTCAGATAAGCTTGGAAAGAGGGTTTAATAGATGTTCAACTAGTTTCTTGCCCAGTGGCAGGTGTTCAAGACTATGGGCGATTTCAGTACTGAGCTCTCTAATGGCTTTAATGAATGGGCTTCTCACATACACCAACCTTTTGTAAATATTCATATGCTAAATGAAAGCCTCCAATTTGCGCTTTGAAAATTTCAAGTCGTTTAAAGTATGTAGTCCAATAATTCCTTTAATGGAACTCCTTAGAATTTGATCCATGTCAGCAAGAAATTTCATTCTCAGGTTTTTGAAAGGTGTGCACTGGTAAGGGTAGATAAGCTGTGGCCAAATATTATTAGTTGCATATATTTAGCATATTATCTGGAAAGAGACCGGACGAGTTGGCGGTGTGGTTAGGAGCCCGCAGCTGTGAGCAAGTATCCGGGAGATAGTGGGTTCGAATCCGGCTGTCGGCAGCCCTGAAGATGGTTTTCGGTGGTTTCCCATTTTCACACCAAGCAAATGCTGGGGCTGTACCTTAATTAAGGCCACGGCCGCTTCCATCCCATTCCTAGGCCTTTCCCGTCCTATCGTCGCCATAACACCTGTCTGTGTCGTTGCGACGTAAAGCAAAATAGCAAACAAGTATATATATTTGGAAAGAGAAAGGGGTGAACTAACTAGCTTGATCAAATTCCTTGTGAGCTGATTAATTACTTCAGAAGGATTAAGTTTAATTTCGTCTTGCAACAGGTGCAGCAAAGAGTTCAAAAGGCGAATATCACTTGCCAAACAGGCGTTTAGTAACAAGAGAGATCTTTTAATCAGTGCAGATTTAGATTTTGGAATTTGGTATAAATTTACAATTTCTTTTGTATGGAGTGTGCTATTGTATGGATGGGAGTCTTGTACTATCAGAGATCAGTTTTGGAAACAACTGGAAGCGTTTGAGATGTGGGTCTGGAGACGTATGCTCAGGATTAAATGGATTGAAAAGAGAACAAACAAAAGCGTTCTAGAAGAAATTCAAGGGAAGGATTGAATTTAACGATACAAAGAATAGGAGCTCAATTCCCTTCCCAAAACTTGCGACACAACAACATTCTTACCAATCTGCTGGAAGGAAAAATCACGGGGAAGAAAGGCCGAGGACGACCGAGGAAAAAATTCCTTCAAGACTTAGCACAGAGTCTCCTTCATGGTTCTTATTATGAACTGAAACGAGGAGCTGAGGACAGAAAAGAATGGTTGCACAGACAAGGCATTGCCTTTAGACACTGATGATGATGCTACGTTATCCCAAGGTACCGTATTGCTTCATCTGGTGAAATGCATTCGATGTTATTCCCATCCAGAGTTGTAAGAGCAGAGGCGTAAATCCGACCTTTACCCATAAATAAGCCTTACTTCTTGTAGTATTTATTCGGAGTCCAATCTTGGCTAAATAGGTTGCTACTAGATCTGTAAGTTGTTCAGCTGCTGCTTTGTTCTTACAGAGTAGCGCCGAATCGTCGGCAAAAGCAAGCGCCGTCAGATTTTACATACCTGGAATTAAGATTTACCCGTGTTCCTCGACTATTTCTCTTTCACTTAGTTCTCTCAGAACATGATCTACTGCTAAATTGAATAGCATAGGAGGGAGGGGAACACCTTGAGCTTTAGCTTTCTTGAAAGGGATTTGACTTGTCTAGTTGTTCCGTTAAATGTGAATGCTGGTTGATTATTTCTTAACGAGATTGATAAGAAGCGTCCTAAGTTTTGGTAAAACAGCAATGATGCTTAGATTTCGTTCTATATGCTCATGGGATACATTATCAAAAGCTTTACAGACGTCTAGGAATACAATGCAGCAGCCCCTCCTTTTTAGTTTTTAGTCTTTCGTGCACCCGTCTACATTGTTTATAGGGTTTGTGTTGTTTATTTCGTCTTTGGTTATTTTTGTAGTGGGGAGTATACACACGGTGATTTGACAATTAATCGATTTATTATTTTAGTTGTAATATTTGTTTAGTCAATAATGTTTTTGGTTATCAGACCAAGTCTACGTACGCTGCCATGCGCATTTCAATTAAGCCCATGTTAATACTTTCCATTGCTCTCTGTCTTTATGATACCTGGAATGTTACGATATTTATTACGGTTATTAGTAACATTGATTATCTAAGTATTTAGTTACTAACTTCGTTTGGTTTCTATTGTATACTTATAGCTCAGCGAGTTTATCACTCTTAAGCATTCCTTTAATTTGACCAAAATTCTGATTTTACAACAGATGCACATGCATTATCAAAATACTGTTTTTTAAAAATAATATTAAATAGGACAACACCTTATTTCAAATGACGCCATTTTGTTCAGAAGGATTACGTGGGGGGAAATTTTGACACTATATTTAAAATTCGCTTGCATGTTTACCCACCTAATTGGAAATCTACTTCCCCCTCAGAGTAATAGCCCTCAGTACTTACAGATCTATTTCGTATCAGACGTTGACCATCTGTCTGCTCGGTCAAATGTAGTACCCAGCTCAAAATTACTTGATGTAGTCGCACAGCTTCAGAAATTATAGCACGATAATAACATTCACATTCATTGTTTCATACACAAACATGAAAATAGATCTTGACGAAAGGATTTTCAGACGATCATGGCCAACTCTATGACGGTTTATTCAGATCTGGTTGTTCAGAGAGTCAATATATTTTAATAAGTGTACGTAATACAGCCAATAATGTGGCTGTAGTTTACACAGAAGGATTATGACTTCATTGTAATCAGCGAGTGTGTCTATATGTTCCAGAGTTTCTTATAAACTACTGAATCCTTCTCGATATAATTTCCATTGTTCATCAATTCTATGAATGGACACGGAAGCAAATTCCACGCTCGAAAATGTATAGTATAAATAGTGAGTGCATTCGTTATCACTCACGTATTCATTGTGTCCGGTTGGGCACAGTTCCTTAGTGAATAAGGACCTCGAATAATTTTTTTACCACTGATTTCTTTTTGTCTTCAGCCCTGAATGGTGTTAATGTCCATACCTGAAAAAATTATTAACTAAACTGAAGTCTCAATGCAGACACACTGACCAAGCGACTGCTGCTTTTTTTTTTTAGTTACGCAGCTGTCAGATATCACTTCGGAGGTAGTGGGTTCGAACCCCACTGCCTGGAGACCTGGAGATGGTTTTCGTGGTTTCCAATTTTCACACCAGGAAAATGCTGGGGCTGTACTTTACCTAAGGCTACGGTCGCTTCCTTCCCGACCCTAGCCTATCTCATCGTCGTAATAAGACCGCTATGTGTCGGTGCGACGTCAAATAATAATAATAATAATAATAATAATAATAATAATAATAATAATAATAATAATAATAATACCAAACCCCATGGCACAACAGCCTTGAAGGGCCATGGACTACCAAGCGACCAATGCTCAGCCCAGTGGACAGGAGATTATGATTTGTCGTGTGATCAGCACGAATCCCCTCGGCTGTTATTCTTCGCTTCCTAGACAGGAATAGTAAAAATAACAATAAGCAGGAGAAGAAAAAAGGAAAACCAAACGTGTGTCCAAATTAATTACATGGAAATGTTTGAAATCAAATTTAAATGTGCTAATATTTCTCGTTGGCTGCTCGTAAAGGAATCAAATTCACCAATCCATGAGTTGTTCAGGTTAAGTATTAACGATTGCCAAGTATATGAAGAGAATTAGTGACGGTATTCTTCATTGGGAATTTTTTGATATTAGCTTCCACGTATTAAATGGAGATTTAATATAGCCTCTGCAGTACTTTTACATAATTTTGATCCTTGCTTAGTTCATTTGTGGTATCATTATTAGCCAAAAGTGATCATGTACCCAGTTAAATGATTTTATCGTGTTAAATGGCGTATTTATTTTTCGCTGTGTTTTTCATATATTCCATAGGATATATTTGATAAGAGATAAGTTGATCCAATACCATGGGGAATTTTCTAATTATGGGTCAAATAACCGTCCTCCGCAATTGGATCTCGACTGATAGCATAATCTGAGAAATTAAATTTTAATTACGGCGTAAAAATGTCCAAAGGCATTTCCAACGTTATCATTGCCAACCTTATGCAGCAAATCTCTGTAATAAACTGTCCGAAAAATTTGTTCATGCGGTAAGTTGGTATATGAATTTCAGTGGGCTTGGTAGTATGATCTCTAATAGCACCTTATGGCTCATTTAAGAAAACAACGGCAAACAACCTCGCTCTTCACTTCTTTGGTTCGCCTCTTCAGTGGTGCCTAGGCTACCTATGACGGCAGATAGTTGAGCATTTGTAGCTGTTGTGGTTTCAACTAGCCTTCTGGTAGAAGGCTCAACATAGATAAAACACGACTAAGTTCGTATTTGTATTTACTGTTTAATTTAATCTGCAGAGAATGAATTTTAATAATAATTTCACGTTTATATTGTTGTCCTGCATTTATCTCATTTTTATATACGGCCACACTGTAAAAATTGTATTTCATTTGCACCACTCATATTAGAGTTAGGCCTATTACTATACAATTCTAGAACATGATATTCTAATATTTTCAAAATAGCAGGAGCCTATATAGAATAGAATGAGAACAGAGCGATCCTGGATACAGTTCTTCAGTGTGGAAGGAGAGAAGTCCCTCATTATGCATTCGACGACCGAAACACCCTCTCCACTCCTTTAACTTGCTCTAGAGTCAGCCCAACAAGATGCTACACTTTTTAAGTGCATTTTCTATGAATAGATTCAGTTGCGGGGAGATGTACCTATTTTTCCGACCCACTCCTGTGGAATGTCTTCCCGTATTTTGTTTTCTTTTCGCCAGCAGTGATTCAAATATAAATAATAGAAGGTACAAATACCGGGTGTAGTTGAATTTATCATGCATGCCTCTTGACGGAGGTCTGCGTGAATCTCGTATAGAAGTGTCTTTTCAACGTTCTGGTTTCATGTAAGAAGTTTCAACTAATTAATCAAACTACCTATTTATATTATTGCTGCATTATCCCAATAGACCTACTTCTTGACTAGATACTACTTGAGAATAGGTGATGTAAAGTGAAATACATATTCAAACTGGGGGCTGTTGAATTCTTTGAGTATACAAAGCTTTTGGGGAAACGCTGAACGCATACAAATGTAATATCTCAAATGATGTTAGAGTTGATATATTGAAATAGAAGTACACCTGATTTAACTGAACGGCCTGCAATATATCAGAATGAATACATTGAACTGCCTAAAATACCAGACAGTGTTGACTACTCTACAGTATGAAGGTTCAATAATTCTACCCTATGGGACCCCTTATTAAAAATTGCAGGATCAGATAATTCTCTGACTCCTGTTTCCAAGAAGTTTATTCATCTTTTCAACAAATACTTTGTCTGGTAGAATGGCCTTAATTTTCGTCAGTTATCTCCCATGAACTACGTATCAAAAGCCTATGATGTCAATAGTGACACAGACCATTTGACACCCTGAATCTAAAATATGCCAACTGCCGTAGCCGTGTTAAAACACCGGATCCCGTGAGATCTCCGAAGTTTAGCAAATTGGGGGTGGTCAAGATTCGGATGGGTTGCCACGCACTGTTGGTGGTGACAGGGTGGGCGGGTAGGTGGGGGGTAAGTGAATGGTGGAGTGGAAAAGAACTGCCCATCCTACCGTACGTGAACTCCGGCTCAGGCACACCTCTGCGGAGGTTCGGACTTGCCTTCGGGCAGAATACACCCTTACCGTTTAATCTAAAATATCTGCCGTATCTCATTGAAATCCAGCAAGTTGAGCCTCACTGGAATAACATTTCCTAAACTGAACTGCCTTCTATCAAACCAGTTACAAATTTCGCAAACGTGTGTAATATAAGCAGGAAAAATTCTTTCCCAGAACTTATATACAACAGTTGTCAAGCTGACTGGCCTGGAATTACCTGCTTTATGTTTGCTACCGTTTATTACCCTTTCCCAGGTACACTGGGGCTATTATTGCAACTCTCCGTTCATATGGTATAGCTCCTTCATTCAAGCAGTAATCAAGTGAGTATTACAGATATGGCATTATATCTCAACCCATAGTTTTTAATATATCCACAAAAAGCTTATCAATCCCAGCTGCTTCTCAAGCTTTAAGGTTTTGTACCTTTTTGTAAATGTCTTAATTATCATAGGTAAATATCAATGATTTGCCAGTATTAATCGCTTCCCCTATCTAGACATTATAGTATTATCCTACTACCTTTACATACTGCTGACTGATACCTCTGCCTCATGTATGTCCTCACATATACAGTCCGTTTGTTCTTTGATGATTCCAGGTATGCCTTTCCTGGAACCTGTTTCTGCCTTAAAATTCTATACACATCCTTCTAATCTCCCTAAAATTCACATGGCTGCCAATTATGTTTGCTATCACGTTACCCTTAGCTGACCTTTTCGCTAAATTCGATTTCCTAGTAAGCTCCTTCAATTTCTCCACTCAGCCGCACCTTTTCTAACTCTATTTCTTTCTAATCTGCACCTCCTTATTTAGATAATAATTTCCCTCTTGTAGTACGGTGTAACGCGTTCTTACCATTCTTACCATTCTTTACCAATTTAAGGGTGTCCGCCTCTGTGGTGTAGTAGTTAGCGTGATTAGCTGCCACCCCCGGAGGTCCGGGTTCGATTCCCAGCTCTGCCACGAAATTTGAAAAGTGGTACGAGGGCTGGAACGGGGTCCACTCAGCGTCGGGAGGTCAACTGAGTAGAGGTGGGTTCGATTCCCACCTCAGCCATCCTGGAAGTGGTTTTCCGTGGTTTCCCACTTCTCCTCCAGGCAAATGCCGGGATGTTACCTAACTTACGGCCCCGCTTCCTTCCCTCTTCCTTGCCTGTCCCATCCAATCTTCCCATCCCTCCACTAGCCCCCTGTTCAGCTTAGCAGGTGAGGCCGCCTGGGCGAGTTACTGGTCATTCTCCCCAGTTGTATCCCCCGACCCAAAGTCTGAATCTCCAGGACACTGCCCTTGAGGCGGTAGAGGTGGGATCCCTCGCTGAGTCCGAAGGAAAAACCGACCCTGGAGGGTAAACAGATTACGAACGAACCAATTTAAGGGTACCTACCTGTTTTCACTCTCCAGGGCAGTTGTTGTTAGTTGCTCGAATCCCACCGGCAATGACTCCTACAACGGGTAGTACACAGTTTACACTTAGCCGCCACCGTACACTAAAGGAGACTCACTCGTACTGCAGTTATACACGTCAGTACAGACAAAACATGCCATCGTCTAATGACATTCCTACGTTGCGCAGGACTCTCACAGTTCTCACACTGACATGGGAACATCGGCAATGGGTAAGTCGCCGATCGCGATGAAACTTGGAAAACACATTGAGGTACACGTAAAAATGATGTCGGCATCAATTTGGGTGCCACCGGGCGAGTTGGTCGTGCGTGTAGAGGCGCGCGGCTGTGAGCTTGCATCCGGGAGATAGTAGGTTCGAATCCCACTATCGGCAGCCCTGAAGATGGTTTTCCGTGGTTTCCCATTTTCACACCAGGCAAATGCTGGGGCTGTACCTTAATTAAGGCCACGGCCGCTTCCTTCCAACTCCTAGGCCTTTCCTATCCCATCGTCGCCATAAGACCTATCTGTGTCGGTGCGACGTAAAGCCCCTAGCAAAAAAAAAAAAAAAAAAAAAAAAAAATTGGGTGCCAACATTCATTATGGCTTTAAATACGGGGACTAAAAGTTGCGACATTTCATATTCCGCGCGATCAGCAATGAATACCTGCTGGCCAATGCTAAGCTGGCACACTGCGTAGCTAGAGACACGCCTCTGCACCTCCCCCCCCCCGCTCCAATTGGTTCGCCGACGCACGTTCCCCTTCTCCCCGCGCTTTCCGGCCGCTTAGCTGTCGAAGAGAACCGGTTCTACACTTTGTGTACTCTATCAGCCTTCCTCATATCTCTCCTTTGTAATTTCCACATTGTATTAGTCAGTTTACGTTTTCTGAAATGTTTATGAAAACGTTTGCACCGGGTGAGTTAGCCTTGCGGTTAGTGGCGCGCGGCTGTGAGCTTGCATCCGGGGATAGTGGGTTCGAATCCCACTGTCGGCAGCCCTGAAGATGGTTTTCCGTAGTTTCCCATTTTCACACCAGGAAAATGCTGGGGCTGTACCTTAATTAAGGCCACAGCCGCTTCCTTCCAACTCCATGGCCTTTCCTATCTCATCGTCGCCATAAGACCCATCTGTGTCGGTGCGACGTAAAGCAATTCGCAAATAAAACGTATGGTGCCTGTTGTTAATTGTGTTTTGTTTCGGTTTTCTTTTCACTATTTTTTAATGTTTCGAATAGACCAAAGATTGTTTTTGTTTACTATCAGTTATTGACGGGGAGTTTGCCCGATGTAATTGTTACGGAGTCATTTATTGTGTTGCCTTGTAATTGTTTTTTGTTGTACCAGTTCGTACAATACCCATTTAACTGTTTGCATATGTAACTGCCATTATAGCTAGAAGACTGCAGTGTGATACTTTAATATCGGTACTTGTTGAATACATAGACCTTCGTCAGCTATAACGCAAAAGTACCGGTACAGTAAGACTACAGTTCTGCCTGTGATTACTGTATATCTATTGCATATATAAATGCACATCTTTTTTATGTTTCAAGGCTTTTCTTATTACGTCAAACTTTACTACATTCCATGTCATACTCATATCGACGTTGCCTATCCATTAAATTAATTTATATTCGACAACCATTGCTGCAATTGAAATGTGTTGTGCCTGTCACTGCAAAACATAAATAAATCGTTCAGTACAAGCACAAATAAAAACATTCTACCTATAGGCCTATTCCTTATACCAGAGTACGCAATACGGAAAATAGCAGTAGTTTCAAACTCGGAGTTTATAACTGTTGTTGTTGTCGTCCGCGATGTCGTTTCGTTATGACACAACTGGTAGCGTACACAAAATGGGTGGGGGGGGGGCTGGGGGCATAAAAAGAAGATCTGGACCTATAGCTAGGTTTTGATATCCCGAGGTACCGAATCTCATTACATTCATTGAGATCCTCTACCCGGGCACGTAATTTCTTTACATAAAAAGGTATTTAACGTTGTTTAAAGGTGGGAGATTTATTTAGTGGTGGGTGATTTAATTTAATTAATTCCATATGTATGTCCACTCTAAAGGACACTAACGACAGCTTTAAAACGTTTTAGAAGTAAATAATAATTTAAGCGTAGGTAGGACGTGGTACCCCCTCCCACGTTTGACCTCGCCCGGTGGTACTTAATTCGGAGTTGTACCCGCGAATGTGACAACTCACCGGAATGAGCAGGAATGAAAATATAACATTTCAATAAAATATGGGTATATTAGTGTAGGTTATTTATTATCATTATGTGTGAAACGGAACGTAATTTAAAGAATTTCAATAATTACAGTACGAAAAGAAGCAAAGTATAGAGTCGGTCCCGTTGAACAGCTAAGCAGCCGCAAGCGCGGGGAGAAGGGGAACGTGCGATGGCGAACCAATTGAAGCGGGGAGGGGAGAAGGTACAGAGGCGTGTCTCCAGCTACGCACTGTGCCAGCTTAGCATTGGCCAGCAGGCATTCATCGCTGATCGCGCGTAATTTGAAATGTCGCAAATTTTAGGCCCCGTAGCTAAAGCCCTAATGAATGTTGGCACCCAAATTGATGCGGACATCATTTTTACGTGTACCTTGTGGCTACTCCAACCACTACTCTTATACTTACATCTCCTTCACACAATATACATAACATTTGTTTGAGCGCCAGTTGCTTTTTTAAGAAAAACAACAAAATTCGGTAGAGCATACCTCTTATATCAATTATCTCAAGGCGTGAGGTGATAAACTCACATATCTGGCAATATACAGGGATATGGATCAGGACAATATTAAATTACTGTTGCATTTCCACAATTGAGGATTGTACATGGAACTGGAATCACTTATTATAATTAAAATAAAACTGAGTTTATGACTATAATTTACGTCACAATGAACAATCATTGACGTCTTTTAATTTAACTAAAGAAATATATCGTGAGATTTGCGGTACTAAGAAAAGGAAAATTTAATCTAAACAAAAAAAGCTATTGGCATGAACTTGAAGTGCGATGTGATATCGCCGCTGATTACACTCTTCTTCATGTTATGAATGCATAACATGTCTGATGCTTTAATTACCTGTTGTCTGCATACACCGCTGTTGAACTTGAAAATTCTTGGGAAAACCTGTGAGCTGAAGTCGGGAGCCGTCTGCTGTTCTGCCGTCTTCTTATATAACAAGTAGTTGGCCTACATACCGTGTACGCGTGCAGGGAGCTCCGATGTAATTACGTCCACTCAATATATTTTAAATAATTGGAAAATATTATTGAAACATCTTGTGAAGTCCATCCTCACAAGAAGATGATGTTTCTTTATCAGCATAGTACCCGTCTCTGCTCGGATACAAGCACCACTTGTAGACTTCCTCGATGATTACCTCTTCAAACACAACTGTTAGCTCTGACCATCACACTAAGACCACTTCTTCCATTTGATACATCTGACTGTTACATACGATCTGCACGATATGAACTGCTTATGAACTGAGTACGAACAGAATACCTCTCCCCACCGTCGCCTTGACTTTATATAACCTCGCGATGACGACTCCTCTCCCTACTCCTGTTCATCCCTTCCACTTCCACATACAGTAGCTGGCGAATACTGACACTTGGTCGCAATCACGTGTCCACGCACTGATGTCATCAGTCATGTGTCGTCTAAGCGTACCCAAGCGGTCCGAGAATGGCTATACCGAATGCGTCACCGGGAAATCTCCTTGTACACAACATTCCCAGTTAAACATAGCCTCGATTGCAAAATACTATGCCAGCTCATCTAGCCAAAGTTACAAGCCACAGCATGACAATATGAAACCAACAAATCTCACTTACTACAATACAGAATAATTACAAACATATTCACTTAACCTATAATTAAATACAATAATATACGCGATACCTAATTATTACAGTCTAAATGATGAGAAACAGAATATATAAAATCTAATGAATCAGGTTAATAATAATAATAATAATAATAATAATAATAATAATAATAATAATAATAATAATAATAAATACAGAATGGAGTCTGTAACCCTGTTGTACGGTTACAACCTCAATGTGTTTTCCAAGTTTCATCGCGATCGGCGACTTACCCATTGCCGATGTTTCCTTGTGAGTACCGTGGATATTTAGTCAAGTTGGCAATGAATAGCTACTCAGAGAAGGAACATTTTACTTGAAGATGTTCTTTGGTAGTAATGGTTGGTTATGGTGGAGACATGGAGTAGAATAGACCATGGTATACTTATCTTCTCTACATCAATCTATGGAGTCGGTACATAACAGAGATAATCTATATATCTATATATATAAATTAGTTTTGTCTGTACATTGCTCAGAATTTGAATAAATTGTATTTCTGTATCGGTCACATCCACAGTAACAAGGAAATGCACTTTTTACTTTTCCGTAATTTCTGTATGTCTGTCTGTCTGTCTGTATGTATGTATGTATGTACACGCATCACGAGAAAACGGCTGAAGAGAATTTCATGAAAATCGGTATGTTAAGTCAGAGAATTAGTCGCTAAAATCTAGGCCATACACAATTTTATTCACGCTGAGTAAAATGGTAGTTTAGGAAAAGTCCTAACAGTTAATTTTCAAATATTATTATTAGTGGTCGTATCTTAATTAAAATCAGTAGGCTAAGTCAATGAACAATTCCCTACAATCTAGGCTATAAATAATTGTATTGACGCTGAGAAAAACGGTAGTTTAGGGGAAGCCCTAAAATTTAAGTCTCAAATATTTATGTTATTAGGTGTCCTATCTTAATGAAAATCGGTATACAAAGCCGGGGAATAGTTCGCTGTCATCTGGGCTATAAATAATTTTATTGCCGATGAGTTAAATGGTAGTTTAGTTGAAGGCCTACAATTTTATTCTCAAATATTTATGTTATTATATTAGTCGTATATATAAATACTATATAACTAAAGTTATATAGCATTAAATTTCCGATCATTTATGTCTTATAACTTACATAGTTACCGTCCCGGGATGATCACAGAGATATTCATGAATTTGGATTTTTGTTACTCAGTCAATATCATCGCCGAGTCACCAGAAAATAGGTAAACTGAACTTAATAAAAATCGGTATGTAAAGTCGGAGAATATGGAACTACCGTCTACGCTATAAATAATTTTATAAGACGCCCTAATATCGCAGATTCGAAAAAAAAAATGTGAAGGGCTACAATAGAGTTCTGCTGTGCTTTATGACCAAAAACAGAGGTTTTTATACAACAATTTCATCCACGGTGACTAAACTTGTTTATAGCTTAGATTGTAGTTTCTTATTCCCCGATTCTATATACCGATTTTCATTATATTCTGTTTACCCATTTTCTCGTAGCTCGACGTCGATATGGACTTACCAGCAAAAATACTAAATTCAAATCTGTGTTATCATAGCCGGTACGGTAAAAATGTATAAGACATAAATAGTCGGAAATTTAATTCTATATAACTTTGGTTATGTAGTATTTATCGGTTTGACCACTAATAATATAAATATTTGAAAATTGAAAATATTTGAAAATTAAAGTTTTCTTTGCTATTTGTTTTACGTCGCACTGAGAAAGATAGGTCTTATGGCGACGATGGGAAAGGAAAGACCTAGGAATGGGAAGGAAGCGGCCGTAGCCTTAATTAAGGTATAGCGCCAGCATTTGCCTGGTGTGAAAATGGGAAACCACGGAAAACCATCTTCAGAGCTGCCGACAGTGGGGTTCGAACCCACTATCTTCCGAATACTGGATACTGGCCTCACTTAAGCGGCTGCAGCTATCGAGCTAGGTAAATTAAATTTTAGGCCTTCTCCTAAACTACCATTTCATTCAGCGTGAATAAAATGATTTATAACCTAGATTTTAGTGGCTCATTCTCCGACTTTGTGTACCAGGTTTTAATGAGATAGGACCACTAATGATGTAAATCAGGGCCTCTCAAACGTCCAAAATCTCACGCGTGCAAATCGAGGCGCAAGAGCTCCGTGCACTGTGCACCGGTCGGGCTCGGCTTGTCTCGGAGCAACGCTTCGTCTCTGGGCTACTCGGCTAAGATCGGCTAAGCTCGACTCTACTCGGCGCAACTCAGCTCGGATTTGGAGCGCTACGTGGCAAGTGTGGAAGAGGGAGAAAGGGGGAGCGAGCAAGACAGGCGTGAGGAAAGAGAGAGTAAGCGCTATTGCTCCAAATCGAGGAGTGGGGGGTCTGCACTCTGGTCAACCAAGCAAAGTCGTCTTTTGCACCGTGCACAGTGCATGCACCAAGCGCATGCACCCTGAGAGGCCCTGATGTAAATATTTAAGAATTAAATTTTAGGCCTTCCCCTAAACTATTTCCCTCAGCGTGAGTAAAATTATTTATAGCCTAAATTGCAGCGACTTACTCCCCGACTTTGCACACCAATTTTTATTAAGATAGGACCACTAATAACATAAATATTTGAAAATTAAATTTTAGTCCTTACCCTAAACTACCATTTCTATCAGTGTAAATACAATTATTTATGGCTTAGATTGTGGCGACTTATTCCCCGACTTTGCATACCGATTTTCATTAAATTCTCTTTAGCCTTTTCTAGTGATGCATGTACAGACAGACAGACAGACAGACAGACAGACAGACAGACAGACAGACAGACAGACAGACAGACAGACAGACAGACAGAAATTACGGAAAAGTAAAAAGTGCATTTCCTTGTTACTGTGGACATGACCAATACAGACAAAACTCTTATTTTATTTATATAGATGTGTGTTTTAATCTTACTCGATTTGGTACCTGTATTTTCATTTTTTTGAAGTTTCATGTTTAGTATAATATTATAAAAATGTAGTTAGTGTATTCATAAACCTGTATTGTATTATAAGAAGACGCTACATAAAGGGGCCTTTCAACCTCAGTGGCTTGTAAATCATGATCAATTAAATTCAAATTCAAAATTCAAATTCAATCTTTATATATAAAATAACTTGTCCTTACTCACTGACTGACTGACTGACTGACTGACTGACTGACTGACTGACTGACTGATTCATCATCGCCGAGTTAAAACTACTGGACATAAAGAAAGGAAATTTTGGGGAAACATTCATATTAATATGTAGGTGCTCTCTGAGGGAGGATTTTTTGGATATTCCGTCGCTAAGGGGGTGAAAATGGGGTGAATTTTTATGATGAGGACATTTGTATCTCAAAAACTTAAAAGTTTACAGACGTAAAAATTGGTTTTTCAAATCTCCTTTAAAGAAACACGTATTTTTTGTTTTCGGGAAAAACCTTTAACGGGGGGAGGGGGTGTAAGATTTGAAAAAAAGAAATTAGTTGAATTATTTGTATGAGAATGTATATATATATACAGGGTCTTTATTTATGCTTGGGAGGGAGTTTATCGCTCGAACTTGACCGCCGATGACAGGTCGCTACCGGCCGCTAGTGCGTGCGGTTTCCGGCACTCTGCGGTCGTTGAGAGCTGAACTCCGAGATAGTAGGGTGTTCAATGAAGCTACTGCGTACTGTATGTCGTATTGTATAGTGTTTTATTGTGATTGTGTATAGTACTGTAATGTATCTGAAATATTCGTTACGTGAACGTGTATATCTGCATAATACTTACATTAAGTGCAGAAAATCGTGCGCTAGGACAAGACAAAAGTTTCGAGCGAAATTTCCGGGGAGACCCATTCCTGTCAATCGGACAATAAAACAACTGGCCAAGAGATTCAAACCTACGGGTTATGTAAACAATAAAAATAGACGTAAAGGTAGTTATCTCTTTACTGAAGCGTGCTTGGTACGAGGATCATAAGTAAAAATGTGTGGCCCCCTCGTAGCCAAGATTTAACGGCATGTGATTTTTATTTGCGGGGAATGTTAAAAAATGTAGTTTATGGGAACAACCCTCACACACTAGATGAAATTAAAGACAATATACGGGCCGATGACCTTCGACGTTAGACCTCTTAAAACAACAAGCAATCATCAAGACAATATACGAGTTGGAATTGCATCCATCAGTGCTGAAGAACTTGGTAGAGTAACCGAAAACTTCATTAGGAGATGCCGATTATTTTGGCAGCGCATGGGGAACATTTTCAGCATAAACTGTAAAAATGATTAGTAAAATGCATGATAATACATGATAATGCATGATAATTATTTATGAGCATAAACTGTAAGCATGGTGAGTAAAATACATGATAATGATTTTGAGCACCGTATTCTGGCGTACATACGCACGCGTGGTAGCCTGCAAGTGAACCGCCACTGGCCGCCACGGCCGAGCGTGAAAGCCCCTTCCAAGCATAAATAAAGGCACTTTATATATATAAAAATCTAAAAATGTTATAAACGTGAAAACAGGTATTTTGAATCTCCTTTAAAAATAATGAAGCACGCATTTGGCGGGGGAAGGCGGGGGGGCAGAAACGGAGATGAATTCCATTTAGAAGGATACATATATCTCAAAAACTGAAGATGTTGCATTCGAGATAATTGGTATTTGGAAGCTCTTTTAAAGAAACTGGTACTGTTTGTTCTAGGAAAATTCACTTGAGTGGGGAGTGTGAAAGGAAATAAAAATTAAAAAAAATCTATTTCTGGACAAACTTATATCTTAAAACTGAAGGTTAAAGACGTGGACATTGGTATTTGGAATCTCCTTGGAAATAAAGAAACACTCATTTTTTGGATGGGGGAAACCAACGTAACGGGCGGGGGTGGAGTGAAAACGGAGTTGAATTGTTTTCATGAGGATACTTATTACTAAAAAACTAAAGATGATACTCACGTAAAAATTAGTATTTGGAATCTCCTTTAAATATAAGGAAACACGCACCATTTTGGGGGGTTCAACTTGGGGACGCGGGCGGTGAAAAAGGAATTTAATTCCTTTTTCTGAGGATACATATATCTCTTAAACTGAAGATGTTACAGTCGTGATAACTGGCATTTGGAAGCTCCTTTATAAATAGGAAAGCAAGTTTTATTGGTTTTCGGAAAATTCACTTAAGGGGGAGGGTGAAAGGAAGAGGAAAATTTAATTCTTTTTATGGTGAAACATATACCTCAAAAACTTAAGGTTACACACGTGAAATTTTGTATTTGGAATCCCTTTAAAAAAAAAAAACACGCATTTTTGGAGGGGGGAGTCAACTTAACGGGCTGGAGTGAGAAAGGAGTGGAATCCTTTTTATGAGTATAATAATATCTCAAAAAATGAAGATGTTAGAGACATGAACATTTGTATTTGTAATCTTCTTTCAAAGTAAAGAAACACGTGTTCTTTTGTCTTCGGAAAATCCACTTAAGGGATTGAAAAGTTAGTTGATTTCTTTGTGTGAGGATACTTATATCTCAAAAACTAAAGATGTAAAAGACGTGGAAATTAGTATTTCGAATATCCTTTAAAAATAAAGAAACACGCCTTTTTTCGAGAAATCGACGTAAGGGATGTGGGGTTAAAAATAAGTAAATAAGGAGTTGAAATATCTTTATGTGGATACACATGTCTTTAGAACTGAAGCTGTTACAGTCGTGAAAGTTGGTATTTTGAATTTCCTTTTAAAATAAAGAAACCTGTATTTTTTGTTTTTTGGAAAGTCAACTTAAGGCGGGAGTGGGGTTGAAAGAAGTGAAGAAAAAGAAGTTGAATTATTTTTATGAGTACACATTTATCTCAAAATCAGGAAACATTACAGACGTGCAGATATGAAAACTGGTATTTGGAATCTACTTTAAATATAATGAAACACGTATTTTTTTCGGAAAATCAAGTTAAGGGGCTGAAAGGAATTGGAAAACAGAGTGAATTTTTAAAATTAATACCGGTATATCTACATTATATGTCAAAAACTTAACATGTTAGAGACAAAAACTTGGTATTTCGAAATCCTTTAAAAATACATGTACATGTACCTTTTGTTTTCGGGGGAGACACTTAACGAGGGGTGAAAA
The DNA here is from genome assembly GCF_040414725.1 of Anabrus simplex. NCBI lineage: Eukaryota > Metazoa > Arthropoda > Insecta > Orthoptera > Tettigoniidae > Anabrus > Anabrus simplex. The sequence goes on along the minus strand of NC_090266.1, from coordinate 578,988,425 downwards.
GAAGTGAAAAATAGTTGAATTATTTTTATGAGGATACTTATATTTTAAAAACTGAAGATGTTACTGACGTGAAAATTGGTGTTTGGAATATCCTTTAAAAATGAATAAATATGTATTTTTGTTTTCGGAAAGTACATATAAATGCGAGGATGAGAGTTTTTTCAGGTGCAGAAAATGTTTTGGGGGTTTGGGACCCTGACTACCAGCTGAAGAGATGATGAAATCTGACCAGTAAATCTAAATAGTGCAAAGAAGAATTGTTCATGATCTGCGGAAGGGGTTTCCAGACGGTGACGGAATTTTTCAGCAAGACCTGGCTCCTCGCCATACTTCAATGTAAGTGAAATAAATATCAGTGAGAACAATATTCATGTTTTATTGTGGCCAGGGAACTTTGCTGACATAAATTCCATAGAAAACTTGTGGGCTATTTGCTAAAGGAGACTCGGAATTAAAGTGTGGTTTCATGATGATGAACTGAAAAATATGTGCTCAAAGCTTGTGGAATCAATACCAAATCGGGTAAAAGAACTCATAAAACACAAAGGAGGATATATATATATAAGGTATTCAAGGTATGTATTATGTAAATAAATGAAGAAATGAAAAATGTGTACTTAATTCGCGCGGGAGTGTACGCCGAAGAGAGAAATTTAATGGAAACAATGAATTGCTGTCGATACAGTCCTTGATGCCATGTGGGAAAACTGAACATGTGCAGTGGATCAGAATAATAGTGTTATCATGGAAATGTACAATTTTATCGCTGGTACACCCTTTTCAGGAAAAAGTTAACCCCGTAGCAAACAGGCTGGCGAGCTGCGTCCAGGAGATGCAAGACGGAGAATCTTGTTTTCGAGAAAGGGTTGAGATACATTTAAAATTTCAAAAGGTGACAGAAGAAGAACGGAAAGCCTCTCTCTACCAACCGCAAATCATAAAAATTGGGGAATCCGTGACCTGAGACAGTTCCACCAATCCTTGGGAATGGCAGTAATATTATGAATTATCTTCAATGGAGGAAAATTAGGACAAGTATCAAGTCAAACGTATATAATGTAATTACTGAAGGAAGATTCCACCATTTTTGACATTACTTACATCATTTATTGTTATATGATGACCATTCAGTTCGTTGACGAAAGATATAGGTGACGACTGAACAAGGGAAATGACTGTTGAAAGAAAGCCCCATCTTCTTCAGCGTCGGGGGTTCAGCGACGACACTATTTTAATAAATGTATATCTCGAAATCCTACGATGTGATCTGCTGCACGACGGTGTCAAAATTCTTAATCTGACACGGCTCATGATACGAGCGAGGCAATCAATTTTTATCCCTCCTGGCAGCGGAGCTCAGTTTATGAATACGTGTCACACCTGAGTCATGTTAACCGCTTCAGTGACATGCCTAATAAATTCCCGAGCGGCGCGCGTTTACCGATAACGTGAACGCCCGAGAAATTCTCGTTTATCTGCAGTGCTCATTTCGCTATCTGCCGAAATGTCCTCAGGTATTTTAATCCCTGTGGAAAATGTTGTTCAGAATTCTGATCAGATGGCAGGAGGTTTTCCAGCTCCATTGATGAAATCTTTGGCCTTTTGGACTAAAATATGTCTTTACATAAAATCTCTGATCAGCTGACGAGGTAAACTGATATGGCGAGTGCGAAACGAAGGATTCGCCTGCATGAAAATAAAATAAGGGACTACATTGGGGTGAATCTCTAAGATATATTAGTATTTCTGCTAGTAATCTCAAAGAATCTAATAATTCTTCGGATGATAATCTTGTTAGTATTTCTAGTGAAATTCAATTATATATTACGTTGTAAGCAATGGTGATGGTAGGAGATGTATAACATAAATTTGTTGGGAAATAATGTTAGCCTGGAAATACAGCACGATCTCATATAAATCCATTTATTAGAAATCCCAGTGTAAGGTTTGAATTATTAACAGAGGTGTGATTGATTGACTGCTTAGAAATGTTTCTAACGTATGACGATGTAAGTATCGTAGTGATCAATAACAATTTAGTGCGTTGTAAAACTTAAAATAAATCTCCGCTTACAAGGATACGATGAAAACAATGAAGTGAATGAAAGCAACTTCTGTGAATTTAGCCAGTTTATTGTTCATTTGAATAATTCAAAAGCCGTGCATAAATATGTAACAAGGGAGTACTCAAAAAAATTCCAAGGAAACACCACAATAATCATAATAATAATAATAATAATAATAATAATAATAATAATAATAATAATAATAATAATAATAATAATAATAATAATAATAATATTTGCCTTACGTCCCACTAACTACTTTTTTACGGTTTTCGGAGACGCCAAGGTGCCGGAATTTAGTCCCGCAGGAGTTCTTTTACGTGCCAGTAAATCTACCGACAAGAGGCTGACGTATTTGAGCACCTTCAAATACCACCGGACTGAGCCAGGATCGAACCTGCCAAGATAGGGTCAGAAGGCCAGCGCCTCAACCGTCTGAGCGACTCAGCCCGGCACACCAAAAAAAAGTCTTTGTTCAGTTGAATTCTATACCAGGGAATGGCCGTGACTTTTAGATAAAAAATACACGAGTACATAGTGTGAATTCGCGATGAGGTAGTTACATTATATTTCACAGGCGATATTTAAAGGAGAGCTCACTAAAGTGAAGCAAACATAAAAATAATTACCTTTTCAGGTAGAAATTCGCCGCGCTTGGCCGTTGTTTCTCTCAAAGAACAATCACTTTTAGCACTAGTGAGCTACTTATCTAGCATTAAATTCAGAAAAGAGCTGAGTTCGAGATCCGGCGCTGTTTATCTAACATATTTGTATGCTTGTAACGGGAAGCCGTGAATGCGTATTCAAAACTTTTATGAATTTTTAAGCCTGTTTACGTACGAACTGAACGGGACGACAATGGACTCATATGACATGTCAACCCAATACTCTTAAAGAAATATGTGAACTGGTCGAGCACGTGTAGAATAACATATCCCAAAATAGTATGATGAAATGAATGCCAGAGCGAGCGCCTGCATTGCCTCCCTGGACGCTGTATCGCGCAATGCTATGAGTGGTTCAGCATTGGCCCATACCTGGTACTCAGAACCGCTTGACCTACTGATATTTAAATGTAATCATTTCATGTCCTCCGTATGTATTGTTTCTATAGTAAATTTTGAGTGAATTGGAAGCCTCTGAAATGGTGTTCTTCTTTTTCTTTGGGCAGTGAATAATATCACTGCTTTGATGTGCAGACTGTGAAAATATGTTACGATTGAAATTTAGAGCGTAAGACTGTTTTTAAATGGAGCAACAACGTTGTAAGTACTTGGTGGTTACAACGTTGTTGTCACGCACTCTCCTTCCCCAGTAGAGTAGGGGTACTTAGCTTATAAATACAATGCTATTTTCCATAGCAAACAAACATGGTATCAAATTTAGAACTTTATTGTATTTTTTTAGATTTTAGAATGGAACATGAAATCAGTAATTCGAGAAGAAAGGATGCTTTGCCTCCTGTGAACGAAAGAAAAAATCATTCTGCCTTGAAATTCTTATAAACATATATTTATTCAAAGAAGTGTAATGACGCATACTGTATGTTCCAAGTCTTTCTTCTTAGCTTGTGTGAAGTAGGACCAGACCATACGCTGGGAATACCCAAAAGTGCAGATTTTGTGAAACGGCATGAATGATCCTGGATGCTCTGCAATATTCGATCTCCTTCCGCGGAGTGTCATAGGATCGTCACAGGTAATATGCAGACGAACATTCTCCGTTATTTTAAACGATCCTTTCCTCCATGCATTCTATATGTTAGTAGTGTGCTTAAATTCACCAGTTTGCGTGTAGTGATCCTCAAATTTTCGTTCACGTCTCGCGTTGACAATAACTGCAACTCTGTCCATTGGCACATGCACTGATGCTATTTTCTGCTTCCCCTCGATTCAAGTGATTTTCCTTTGGCGAGGGCGAAGGCTGTGCCGTATAATAAGAAGTTTGTCTTCAACGGATTAAAAGTAGTTTTGCAGTGCAATGTGCTGCAATAATGGTATCATTCGCAAGTTATTATTTCGAACAATACAGTGATCTGACCACAGAATCAATTTTGTCATTTTATCTGCTTGTAAAATTGAGAAGTTCATTATCACATGCACCAGGATACACGATGATAACTCAGCCGAACCTCGCTTACCAATACTTTCACCCCAGAAGCACATCAGCAGTTTATTGCTCACCTGGTTTTGTGTTTCAAGATTGTAGCAAATAAGTTGCCCTTGGTAGAAAACACTGCTATGACTTAGTTTTGGACAGAATGGCTTAAGGTCAATACAAGGAACGGCAGTGTTTGTATTTCTTCAGCCAACCTTCGTATCTGCCACTAGTACTTTGTGCGCTATGTGCGATGAAGTTTTGCATTTGCAATCTCTTTTAATTTACTTTGATCGTCAGGTGAAATAACCTACAAGTACAGTCTGTCACGATAGGCACAAGAGTCAGATCTGGGAAGTCCGAATCAAGGATGAAGAATTGAGCAGTAAATGAGGTAGAAACGTAGTTACGTATTATATGTACTAGTTTTTACAATGATCATTGGAATCGGGCCAAAAATCTACTGTGGCATCAACTTGTGTGCATGCATTTCGAATACTGCCTGTCGCAGGTTTCATCAAAACACTCAGAAACCACGACACTGGTGATTAGGCAGAGATATATTGTGTCCCAGCTCCACTGATCATGGAATATTAAGCAGGGAGCACATTTCATCCGTCCCGCTCGGTTCAGGTTCCCTCGTATCCGTTCGCATCAGTTCGCCTGCCGCACATACCTTCCGTCTCTTTCGGAAGCTGTCAGTGAACCCGGCTTGGAACGGCGCCTGTAGTAATGTCGAGCTCTTTGTCCGAAGACAGAAAAATTATAGACTGAGAAGAAGAAGAGAGAAAAGAGGAGATTTTGTATACATGAAATACATTTAAAAAGGGAACACTGTGGTGAATGTTACCTTCACTTTCCGTACTTGCTACTTGATGAGCAAAACTTCTATAAATATTTCAGAATATCAATTTCCAAGTTGGGCTGATGACCTCGTGTTAGGCCCCTTTAAACAACAGGCAATTTCCAAGTTTTTGAGTTGCTAAGCGTTCTACCCCTTATAAAATCAAATTTCAGAAAACCAATATCACCTGGTGAACGTCTAGCAGTAACAATGAAGTAACTACCGGTATTGATTTCCTTTCATATTTTAACAATACTACATGGTCAAAGTAATTAGAAATGTATAAATCTATAAACCAGTGCATCTTCTGTCATATTCCGTCACTAGAGTAGTTATTTTAGATTTAAATTCAATTTATAGCACAGGACAAAAATATCTCACTGTTTATTCCACTGTTTCATAAAACATTTTGTCGGGAATCCGCGGGCTTTCCATCCACTTTTGCACATTTGTCAGTTAAAAACTTGTCCTACTCATTGGGCACAGAGGTATTTGATCTCTTTCTTTGCATAGAAACCGTGGACGGACTTGCTGCCTCATTATCACTTCTTGCCGATTGACTTGATCTTCTCCTTGCCATATCATATCAGGATGTCTTTTTACGACTTCAGTCAGCAGTTCTTCTTTAATCATACTCATTGAACTCAAATAAAACACTTCGCGGGAAGCTCGCAAGGGTGGGTCTACCTTCCGTCTTCCGTCAACTTTGCTTGTACGGGCAAGCTCGACTGAACGGATGGTGGGCGAGGAAACGCTGAAGCGTGCGGAACTGAAGCTGTGTGCCCTCAACTTTAGGGGTCAAGTCTATGTATAAGTAACAGTTCTTCAAAATTACAAGCGATGCTGATAAATCAAATAGTAAAAACAATCGAGATTCCTAACGGTACAGGAACCTACTCTAAACGGCAGTTACATCGTTGTTGCACATACCGCATTTCATTTACCAGGCACTGGTCTCTTTCCGGATGTAATGTACGACAGCCCTGAATTTCTCAAAGCCTTTCCCTTGTTGCTCGACCATTCTGAAAATATCATTTTACTTTTCCTGCCATTGTTCAATAGCTGTTCATCTGCAGGAGACCGAATAACATTACGAGTACCAGCCATGGTTTGGTGCTTCCAAACTTGTTGCACCGAGCTCGATAGCTGGAGTCGCTTAAGTGGGGCCAGTAACCAGTAATCGGGAGATTATGGGTTCGAACCCCACTGTCGGCAGCCCTGAAGATGGTTTTCCGTGGTTTTCCATTTTCACACCAGGCAAATGCTGGGGCTGTTCCTTAGTTAAGGCCACGGCCGCTTCCTTCCCATTCCCAGGCCTTTCCTATCCCATCGTCGCCATAAAACATATCTGTGTCGGTGCGACGTAAAGCAAATAGCAAACTTGTTGCCCTTGACTAAGATACACATCGGTTAAGATAAGAGGAAAGTAGACTTCCCTACGTAACGACCTGCACGCCACAGCATGTCCTATCCGACAGCAGATGGCTACTACATCATTGCGTTGATAACCAGGTTTTCAATATACTGCCTTTACAACATCGTCCAATTCAGTTAAAGAAGATTGTAAAATATTATTATTTCTCATGTTTAAAATATCGAAACCCACTGTCGGCAGCCCTGAAGATGGTTTTCCGTGATTTCCCATTTTCACACCAGGCATACCTTAATTAAGTCCACGGCCGCTTCCTTCACACTCCTAGCACTTCCCTGTCCCATCGTCGCCATAAGACCTATCTGTGCCGGCGCGACGTAAAGCAACTAGTGGGGATGTTTAAAATAAGTGAACCGTGCAATTACTGAGAGAAAATTGAGAAAATGTCGTTTGATTCCATTTTTAAGGTTACGAAATATGAAACTTCGGAACCAACATAAAATATACACCAAATTTGATCAACATAGTGAAAGTAGATTACAAGTTAGCAGAATAACGCACAAACACAGTCACATGTATCTATGCGGAGGTATATTGTCCATCTCTCTATCTTACAAGGTCAAAATCTCAGTTTTGTTTCACACTTAACGACTACGTCGCCTACGTTTACACTGTCCGGCTCCATGGCTAAATGGTTAGCGTGCTGGCCTTTGGTCACAGGGGCCCCGGGTTCGGTTGCCGACAGGGTCGAGAAATTTAACTATCCTTGGTTAATTTCCCTGGATTGGGGGCTGGGCGTACGTATCGTCTTCATCATCATTTCATCCTCATCACGACGCGCAGGTCGCCTACAGGAGTCAAATAAGAAGACCTGCACCTGGCGAGCCGAACATGTCCTCTGACACGCCCGACACTAAAAGCCATACGCCATTTCATTTTTTCATTTACCCTCACATCAATTGTACGTCTACCATACATATTTTTGCAAACCATTGTGACTTTCATCGCTAAGTCTGCAAGCTTCTTTGAATGAACTAAACACCTTCACAATTCTCTATTTGTAACTAGCTTTGTGGCCACATTTACTTCCTTACCACTCATCTTAAAAACATTAAAAAATGAATCAGAACATCGTCACCCTGGCCTCTCCCCCTACTTCTCTTACCAAGTATGATCCAACCCACTATTTCCCTACGTAATATCCCCTCCTCCATTTGTATCACAAGATCCTACAGCCAAAGCCGATTTATGTGTACAGCTTAATCTAGCGAGTTCATTCCTAACTTACACTTGCATCGCCTCATTCCTGGTACCCTCTTGAATATGTCCAAATCTCTTTGTAGCAACACTCATTCTTGCTACATTCATGTACGTTACTTCTCACTTATAAATAATTTAACCCTAGTCCACCTAACTATCACACCTTTACAGCAAAGTCGGTCTGAAAACAGATAGGTGTAGAGATAGTTCTTTTTTCGGATCTGATATCTTTCTTGCAGAATTCTGTTGATCGCAACCGTGATATTATTGCATTGTATTTCTTACACCTTGATTAAATTTCACCTACTATAATATCACGGTCTAGAAAGCCAAGAATAACGGCCGAGAAGATTCGTCGTGCTGACCAGACGACACCTCGTAATCTGCAGGCCTTCGAAGTGAGCAGCGGTCGCTTGGTAGGCCAAGGCCCTTCACGGGCTGTAGTGCCATGGGGTTTGGTTTGGGTTTTACTATACTATCATCCTGGGGAAATAAACATCTTAATTACTTTAAATGATCTACCTGTTCCATTTTTGTTTCCAGTTCGCATTTGTTGTTCCCAATTCGACATTCACACCTATTAGGTTTCTTCCCTACTGACATAACTTTAGTCCTGGAAATGCTTATTGTCATATCATACACTTTGCACCTCTTTTCAAGTTCCCAGATTTTTGCAGGTTTTCAGCACAATCTGCCATTGAGACTAAGTAGTCGTCACAAGCCAAACTGTTTACTACATTTCCACGAAACTGAATCCCTACCAATTTATACCCTTCAGTAAGCCACCCATGTGTAAACTATGAACAACATAGGTGAAAGATTACAGCCGTTTCCAACCCCAGTATATGCCCTGAACCCGGAACTCATTCTGCTATGAATTCTCACTGCAGGCCCAATTGTCATCTTAAATGCCTATTCGATAACTTACCTGTAATACCATAATACCAAGGAACCGCAAAGATATTTACCCTCCGTACTCTGTTCTATGCGTTTTCTTCATCTACGAAACAATAACAGATCTGTCTATTCCTCCCGTACCATTTTACGTGAACTTGGCATACACCGAAAATCTGTTCCTGACAGTCCCTCTATTGCCTGATAAAACACTGGATTTCATACTTCCCATCAGTGACCTCACCCACCTTTCCAAAATACCAATGAACTCTTGGTTTGTTATACTGCTCAATGAAATATCCTAATAGCTGATGAAATCCTTTCTGTTCCCTTGCTTATAAGTAGGTGCAATTACTAATCTGTTCCAATCAGCAACTACCTTAACAACATCCCGTGCTAATCTTGCTCTGTAAACAATAATTTCATTCCTTACTTCCTATTGTGCGAGCCTCCGTGGCTCAGACGGCAGCGAGTCGGCCTCTTACCGCAGGATACCGTGGTTCAAATCCCGGTCACTCCATGTGAGATTTGTGCTGGACGTAGCGGAGGCGGGACAGGTTTTTCTCCGGCTACTCCGGTTTTCCCTGTCATCTTAAATTCTTGCAACACTCTCCATTCTCATTTCATAGCATCTATCAGTCATTAATAAATCACTTTGGGAGTGGCGACCCCATCGTACTAATTGCCTATATCTGCTTCATTCATTACATCCCTGACCCGGCCAATGACTGGAAAACAGGTTGTAGGTTTTCATTTTCACTTTCACTTCCTATTGTATGTCACTATTTATGGTCTGCTTTCATTTATCTTCTGCTTTAAGACACTGCTGTTTATTTATCACTTCCTCGAGCATCATTTCACTGCCATTATTGTTCTCCTCCCCTTGAACTTTGTTACTCGGGACTTCCCTATCGCTTGATCAAGCCTTTCGGGTTATTTCCGATATATTCCCACGATTTCTTTTTGGTTTCCGAGATTATTTTATTTTCGTACTGGAAAGTAATTTAACGGTTTATTGAATGCCACGACATGATATCAGTGGTATTGTCACCTGATTATCACACACACAAACGTTGACTTGAAGGGATTAGCACTCATTGGAATGAGAGATTTTTGAAACTTCACGTCCCCAATGATCAATTTTAACCAACATGTATAGAGCTCACTGATCGTCCTCTTCAATTCTGAGGAGAAATCTGGAGCATTATTTAAGCAAATGTGAACGTTAATAATAGAGAGTATATCGATGGCTTTCTTTTAAAACCTCGTTAGTCCCAATGCTCTTTCTGCTCATTGTAATCCTTAAGACTGGTCACTCTTCCCAGCCATATATTTATATGCAGTCCAACCGAATAATTTTCGTTGTGTTCATTTTCCTATGTTCGTGTATAAAGGAAAATGAACCTTACAATACCATATTTTAGGGATGTTGTTTGCATGGCGAATTTACCCATTCCTACAGTATAACGAATTTAAGGCTCATTTTCCTTTACATACTGGCATAGTAAAATGAACACAACAAAAAGTGTTCTGATGGACTGCATATCCATATGTGGCTGGGAGGCGTGACCAGTCTTAAGGGTTATCATGAGCAGGAAGAGGATTGTGACATACGAGGTTTTTAAAGAAAGCCAACGATATATAGTAGGTCAGTGATGGATGGTTGAAGTGTTATTTAATGTTTTTCTACTTCCAAGTTTCAGGGAAGTCAAATTATCGTATGCACATACGTGACAAGCATAGAATGAACCAAGACAACAGGAAATGAGGATGGAGGAATGGCATTTACTGTATGTATAATATGATGCCATAAGTATGAAATTCATGTCATCTCGTACTTTGTGACTCACTTTTCCTGTATAAAATCTCTAGACGGAAAAGAACGAAAAATTAATAAATGTGCATCATTCCACAGCTTCTAGCTTGCTTGCTTGCTTGCTTCCTTGCTTGATGTGCTTCCAATAAAGGTATCACCATAATTTTAAAGTACTCGGGCTCTAAATAAGGTACGGGCAACGTAGTCCAGATACTCGCAGGAGATCGGGCATGTGCAAATAGAATATGGGAGTGGTCATGTGGCGCTCATATCGACGTGTATTTTGCATTTGACGGGCATGCAGTTAGAAGTACTTTTGCTGTGTGGCATTAAAGTGAAGAATGTCGATTTCACCGCTCTAAATGATATTTTCAAAAGGTGATCAGCGTTGGTGGATTAAAATCGAGTTGCCCGTGGCAAATATACATCAGAAAGTTATCTAGGATCACGTGAAGCCTGTGGCGAGAATGCATTACCCTGTAAGACGGTTGCACGATGGATCAAGACATTTCGTGCGGGTTGGAATAATATTTGGACCACACAGGTCGGCAGTCCGTTCCTGAAGATCAGGTTGTCATCGTGAGTGGTCTCGTTTCCGTAGACCATCGATGGACAGTACGGCAATTATCCGTACAGGTTGATCTCAGTCATCAGACGGTGTGGTACATACTGACGAAATGTCTTAACATGCAGAAAACTGCATCCCGTTGGGTTCCACATAAACCCACCGACGTGCAGAAATGGCACCGGTAGATACCTGGACAGATACCACAACGAGGGAGATGCATTTTTGCAGCGTATTGTTGTCATTGATGAGAAGTGGGTACGAGCCTGAATTAAAGTGTCAATCGAATGAATGACGCCACCCAGGTTCGCCACATCCACAGAAATGTCGACAGGAGCCCAGTCGGATGATGTTTATGCTGGTTGTGGCATACAGTTACGAGGGTATTATACGTATGCATGTTGTGACAGTGGGACACACCCTCAACAGTGACTACAATTGACGATTTCTGGATTCGGTGCAAACGTCCATGTTTATTGCGAGATGATCGTCCTTCGTTCTGCATGCAGCGCATGTTGTCATGTCGCAAACAGTATCAAGCTCTTATTGCAACGGTGGCATTGGGAGGTCCTAGAACACGTTCACTAGACATGGGTCCTTGAGACTTCGACCTGTTTTCGAGGCCGCCGGTTTCCTAACGTGGCATCTGTACTCCGCGCAGTAGAGCGCTCCGTCTCTGGTCATCATCAGAGAACGCTTTGCCAACAGTCCCCAACAGTTTTCCGACATTTGTCAAAATATAATTTACGTCGCGTGTGACTGAAATGAAGGCATATAATGCAATTGTACTTGTTAGTTCATTAAACGTTGCGTTCTATCAATATTGCAAATACTTTATTTACAGCCCTTGTACATCATTTGCTAAACGTGTTCACAGATGCTTTCTTTCGCACCTATACCATACATTTCAGCCTTTTAGATCTTAAGGATCCAGTTACTCCTCGAAAGTCTAATGCTCACTCAGACTTTCTGGACAGACCTTTTTTTTTTTTGCTATTTGCTTTACGTCGCACCGACACAGATAGATCATATGGCGACGATGGGATAGGAAAGGCCTGGGAATCGGAGGGATGCGGCCGTGGCCATAATTAAGGTACAGCCCAGGCATTTGCCTGGTGTGAAAATGGGAAACCACGGAAAACCATCTTCAGGACTGCCGACAATGGGGCCCGAACCCACTATCTCCCGATTACTGGACACTGGCCGCACTTAAGCGACTGCAGCTATAGAGCTCGGTCTGGACAGACCTAATCCCCAAATGCATTAATACTGGGGTTTGTTGAAATGGCAGCTTTCAACGTCTTGGGAAAATGATCCTCGACAAACAGCTGTTTAGCATCTTGACTAGATTGCTATGAGGTTGCATCAAAGATTTCCATACCATATACTAGATGATATCACTAAGTATACTGTTTGCAGGACAGAGTACTAAAAGGGAACATTCTGAAATACGATATAACATTATTCAGTTGATACAATCAATTATTTACTTTCTCATTAATGCTGTATACGTTGAATTTTGTTCCAATGTGTACCCTACATTAAAATGTGTAAAGGTTTTCTCTATGAACGTTTGTTTAATGTGTTTAAATTGTAATCGAATTGGTAAAGTGCATTAAGCCTGTCTCATTCCCAGGTAATATGTAGTTGTTATCATGCATCTCTTTTGTTTTCCTTACTTTAACTTCTATTTCCTGTTCTAGAGGCACTCAGAATAATCTTCACTTTATATACTAATGGTGGACATTTCTTTCATGTCATTTTTTCTATTACCTTGCTTGGCTGCGGTTTTTATATCAACGCTGTGCCTACACTTTCTTTTGTCTCAAAGTCTCGCATTCCGGGTTTCAATGAAGAAAATAACAATCTCCAAAAATAAGGGCGAAGGAAAGACATTCTTTTTCAACTTAATGCTACAATGCCTTATTTTGGAGCGTATTGGGAAATCATTAAATTCGCTTCTAACGACTCGGCCCTTCTCTAAAACTCTATCGTCGCCGTTATTTCGCTTCTAGTTGCCTTTATATCAGGCAAAGTATTCTGAGATAAAGACTGTGTCATTTGGTGAATGTTAGAGAGCTTCTTTTTTAATCTTTTAATAAGATGTAGGCTACTATGCGGTGCTTGTGCATTACCATCGTATCACTCGAGAAAATCCTCTTCATTCACGCAGAATTATAAATTAGACTTTGCTCAGATACACAAACCAATACTGAAATATTTCTTTAAATTTACTCATGGGTAGTGTACATATTTTGGTCTTCAGTTATAATAGAAAATATTTATATAACATTTGCCAGTGTAACGGACTCTTCACCTCACCGGCAACTACTGTTATCAACCTCGCCACGCACATAACCTTTTTCTACAATTAATATGGACTTACCTTCATCTGGATACACACCGCATTTTCTCTTCAACTGGAATTTACATACTTATGTGGATTTGCACACATCTTACCTTGCACGAACTCTGCCTTATCCACCTTTCCGACCGACGATAAACTAACCTCCCTTTCGCTGCCTGACGTCATGTGACATCGTCCGCTTTGTCACGCATGCTCCACTAACTTCTGGAATATTCCAGACATATGTCTCATTATTCCACACTATAAATACCCGGCCTTCCTCTGAATGTGTTGAGATGGACTTTGGCCTGTGTGGAGGGAGGAACCTTTAACATCATCTCCGTCTTTAGCGACATGTGCCCTGGACTCTCCATTTTTGGGCAGAACTACTTGGTTCAAGATGAGGTATGACAAACTAAAAATGTCCTTATTGTAAATAATGCTGTGTTGCATTTGGAGCTATTTTATTTGCAAATTTTGACTGGGAGCAGTGCATTTCCAGGCCGAGATTTTACTTGCATTTTCAATTTCAAAGCCTCTATTGACTATCCAGTGACTGTTTGCTTTCAAAATGTGCGTGTGGTATATCCGCAACTCTGCGACTCCTATACACACTTGTGGTTAAGTAATGCTTCACCATGAATGTTTTGGTACACTTGGAGACTGTTTCATTATTGTATACAGTGACTTAAGCCAGTAGGACAATCTTTATTTGTGCCTATTTCGGGTGTTAATTGAAGAGGTGGCAACTTTCACATGACATTAGACTTTGCTTAGTAGACTTCATGTTGGTATACTTCAATCTGGTAACTGCGAACATTCTTTCTTATTCTCGTTGTTCAACATTTTTCTTTAAACTGTATTCATCCCCTTTTTGTCCATCCCTTTCCTCTCCTGGCCCCTTCTTTTATTTGCTTCCATTTTCTTGAATATTTTACTCTTGATGTAACTATTTGTATTATTTCTGGTTGGGAAAATTCCGTATTTGTACTGACTTCTATTCTTCTAATATTGTAAAAGTTTGATTTGATTTTTCTAATATATATATATTTCCAAATTTTTATCTTGGTTTCTCATCTAATTTTCACCTGTCATGTCCCTTATTTCTCCTGCCGTTTTCTTTTAATATTTTTTGTAAATTATCTAGCATAGTTTCCACTGCGGTATCTGCGCTTATTCTGGAATGTTTATTAGGAGAAGCCCTTTTACCACGGCCTCAATTCTCAATTTGGCATTTTTCTCATCGCGTAAATTTATTCCCTACTGTTTGTAAGTACTCGGTGTCGCCGATACTTTGGATTTCCCTTGGCGGGATTTATGAATAAATATATTCATATATGCATATACCCCCATTGAGGGGTATTACACCAGCAAACATGCAGGAAAAGTTAAGGACAGATTTAACTGAAATATGTTATGCAGTGCGAAATAGTGTTTCCTCAATGTTAAAATTCCTTTCTGTTTCATTACAGAATGAGTGCAACAGTCTGATCTATTGATTAGCACCAGAAGCTGATGTATAAGAGCTCCAATTTTCTGTTCTAAAAAGCAATTAAAATTATCTCTAGAAAGTGGATAATGAACACAGAGCTCCTTGACGGAACTGATCCCAACATGAGCTTTAACGTAGCGATTTCGGTTCAGTTACTCAATGTTAACGGCAGTGGAACACGTGTATCGTGTAACCAAAGTGATAATTCATTCTTCTTTTTCACATTTCTCACACCCAGGTGGGATTGTGGCTGCGGCCTGCGTCGCACATGTTGACTTTGTACTATTTCACGACCAGATGCCCTTCCCGACATCAACTCTACTATTGCGTGTTTGTGTGAGGGTTGGTAGTGTTGTGCGTGCATTAAGGGCACAGAGTTGAGAAAAACGAAAACATCCAGGCACCGAGTCAGAGGAATTGGACAGACACGATTAAAATCCACAAATTGGCCGGGGGAATTCTCTAAACGAAAAGCATGACGCTGACTATTCAGCCAAAGAGCAGGTTTTACCCTAGTGATTTTGAGGCATATTATGTCGAGAGATTTGTTACTCTATAAAAATACTTTCAGTGACAAAGTGAAAGCATTTTCGGTTCTGAGGAGAAATACTTATACAGGTTGTGATAATGTAGAACTACTATGAGGATAACATTTGTTGTTTAAAGAGGCCTAACATCTGAGGCCATCGGTCCCAGTATAGAAGTACTGAACACTTCAACAGAACAGGGAAATCATGGGCAACTAAAGACGGCCCTCATTATCCTGTTTAAGAAGGGACATATCAGAGTTGAACTAGAATATTCACATGGATGAAGTGAAGAAATGTAGTCAAAGTGACTTTGGGAATTTATGTTCGAGAGAATTTTCGTTGTGTAAACTCGATAAGCTGTTTTTATTGATGATGCACTAGATACATTTTTAAACGTCATTTCACTGATGCCTGAAAGAATAGCCTCATGACAACTCCTCTCCACATCTTCATTAGAAGCCTGTCATTTTCCTATCGATATCCTTCCTGTTATTATTAACCGACAGTATTCAGAAAATTTGTCTCAGAGCACTTGTTTAATGTACGTAACTTTTAAAATTATTCAATCGGCACTTCAAGAGATTTACTTACACGTAGGATGTACCGTACTTTACAAACCAAACTAGAGTCTCAGCAAATATAAAATTTTACAAGACTAGAATCCAAGTGAAAAGAGACCGATTATATATTGAAAAATTACTTAGTATGTAAGTAAAACAACCTGAGGAAAATAAGAATTGTGTTTATTTAACATCGTGTTTAATTGCTAAATGATCACGGTCTAAACGAACGTCGGCAGAGGACTTCTAACGTGCTACATCGAGTTATTCATTTTATATACCTGCACCATTGACTTCAGTTGAAAAAATAGTTATCCTGGGAGGAGAAAGCAAGTGACTAACTGACAAACTGATGTGACAAAAATTTAAGAAATCTGAACATCACGCAAACATTCCAGCGTATTTTACTGTTTATTGTTCACAGTACATTTGAAGTGGAGTGCTGTAAATGATTATCCAGGAAGTTGTGGCAGGTATTATATAAGATCACTGAGTTTATTTGTTGTGGATGGTTCCAATTTATGAAAAGAGTTTTATCGGAAAATGTAAAGGGCAGTCAAATGAAACAGAACACCCGTCAAAACGTGACTACGGAAAGGCTTTAATCATAAGGAATTACCGAAAGCGTTAACAAATTTCTTCCACTAGGAGACGAGACGATCAATTCCAGTTTTGTAGAAAGCGGTAGGTCGTTGTAGGATCCACAACCGCACCCACCCTTGCACTTACTCGTCCGAATGAAACCGACGTCCATGAATGTATTCTTCCTTCAGGTCACCAAGCATGTGAAGATCACAAGGTGATAGATCCAAAATGTACGTGGAATGTTGAAGTGTTTCCTACCGCTGAAGCATAGCCATTGCCAAATTGGAAGTATGGGGGCAAACATTATGCAACAGGATGACTCCGTCTGACAGCATTCCAGGGCGTTTCGACTTTATTGCGTGTCGCAGTTTCTGCAGTGTCTCCATAGCCACCAGACAACGAACCAACTTTCCCTGCTCTACTTTAGTTACCTTCATTTCTACAGCTGGACGTACACAGACTAGACCAGTCCGCGCATGAACAAAGACATAACCCAACAACTACGTGAAACTGTGAGTTGTCACTGTGCGGTTCTCTTACCACCGTGATGGCAGCGCCGATACGTAACAACACTATTGCCACCTTTCTCGCAAAATGTATGTTATTGCGGGTGTTCGATTTTCACTTGGCTGCCCATCATAATTTTCGATCATATATATTTTGGTTCACGATAACGTTCACGTTGAAATGAATGCACTCTGTCCGACAATGAACGACGATAGGAAAAACAGCTCTCTCTGGATTTATTGGCGGACGATTTCATCTCCTTCAATTTAAGGAATTTCGTTCTCTTCCGATATAACTATAACATGTATTAATATTTAGTTGGCTGGAGTGTTCTTTACTTTTAGAAAATAGTAGAGCTGAATTATTCATCGTAACAAGAATGAAATTATGTCCTAAGATCAGTAGTCATGTAACATGGAATTTGGGGTCGTTTATAGACTGCTGCGTACCTTAGCAAACGACCACAGATATATTAACGCTATTCCAGCACATGAAGTAAGGTGTCAGTTTGATGACACAGATGGCAATTGCTGGATTCTCATCGCCCATGTCTGAATAGCTGTTCCCGTGCGGGGATCATTTCATTGAAGAAGAGATAGAGCGTTTCCTTACACTGTAAAGGAAGCCTTTTTTGTCTATGTTATTCCACACTGAAAACTATCGCCTAGAGAGAGATTTCGCTTGGATTCTCGGTGTCTTAGTAATACTGTAGATGAAATGAGAGTGCACATGTTTGGTTTTGATTTTAGATGATACCGGGAGAGTTGGCCTTGCGGTTAGAGCCGCGCGGCTGTGAGCTTGCATGCGGGAGATAGTGGGTTCGAATCAAACTGTCGGCAGCCCTGAAGATGGTTTTCCGTTGTTTTCCATTTTCATACCAGGCAAATGCTGGGGTTGTTCCTTAATTAAGGCCACGGCCGCTTCCTTCCAACTCATAGGCCTTCCTATACCATCGTAGCCGTAAGACCTATCTCTGTCTGTGCGACGTAAAGCCACTAAAAAAAAATCACATGATATAGGCTATCCAATTTCAGTTGTCGGGGTAAGTTTTCCATTGTGGCCTTTATACACCGGAATGTAAAAGGTAGATTTCTTTTCTGTGTTCGAGTACCTGTGTTGTATAAAGCGCTAATTACTACTTTAGAATACTTTGTAGCTTGTGAAAATTTAATCCTGGTGATATTCATGACTAAGAGTGCTGTACATTAGTTTCAACGCAGACCAGATCTAATCTCCCTTGCTTTGTCTTTAAATAGTTCTGTGTTATTATATTGTTTACCTCTCCAAAAGTAAAACCGATGGCAAGATCTATATTCCTGAGAATTTTTTTGTGGAGGGGGAAAAATTTTTGCCAAGTACCACAGTTTGCTAAGTATAAAGGTCTTAACCACTTCTGCATAATATTGATATTTCGAATATAATGCGCATACATTACCGAGCGAACTTCTGCCAAACAAGATTTCATAACGCCATACAGTCATCATATTGGCTGATTTTAACACTCAGCTAGGAAAGGACTGGAAGTATAAACAGATAGTGGTGGAATACTCAGCTCACACGCGGACCAAAATAAATGGAGAACGACTTGTTGGACTCTGTAAGACCTTTAATCTAGTAATGAAATCAACGGCTTTCAACCGCCTACCAAGAAAGCAGAGGACATGGATTTCACCAAACGAACTCCTTGGAGAATTTCAGACAGACCATACGGCCATTCCACGGAAGTGCTGCAGCGAAGTACAAAACGTCAGAGTACTAAAAGGGGAGAATCTTGACTCAGACCACTACCTTTCCAAAATAATATTTCGGTTCTTAGCCAGAAGCACAAGAAGAGTGCGAACACAAAAACACACTAAGTTTGACCTTGAGAAACTGAAATCAAGCAACATGGTTACAGAGAAAATTTAAGCGCTTGAATACGAGAGTTACAACTGGGACCAACTACGGGACAACTTATTCAAAGTTGCTACAGAAGTCCACCTGTTAATGAAACCGAAGAAGCACATCTGGTGGACGAGTATCTGTTACCAAGCGATCGCACAAGGACAGGTAGCTTGGCTACGATGGAACTCACAGAAGTCTGAAACAAATAGGGATAATTTCATAGAGCAGCTTCGACTAACTGCCAAAATCATCAGACAGGTTAAGCAACAATACACCCAGGACCAATTAACGCAATTGGATGATGACTTTAAGAAGAACAACACCGCAAACTTCTACAAGAACTTCAAACGAAACCTCAGGCACTATACCCCTCCAGCCTACACTTCAGGAGACCAGATGGGAACTTAGCCTATAATGACAAAGAGAGCTATCATCTATTAGCCAAATACTTTGAGAATCTCCTCAACTGCTTGTCCCCTAAGACTTCCTTTGTCTATCAAGACAGACCCAGACAACCAATCTCTCTTCCTCGAACAGAAGAAGAAATAAAAATCATCATCCAATCCCTGAAAAATAACAAAGCACCGGGAGAAGACGCAATAGTTGCCGAACTATGGAAGCAGGTCGGCTTCTAAGCAATCAGCAAATTGACAGATATTCTACTGAACATCTGAGAAACTGAGAGGCTACCAGATGACTGGACATCTGCTCTGATCCACCCCTTTCACAAGAAGGGTGACTTGACTGATATGAACAACTATAGAGGGATTTCATTGATACCAATCACCTAGAAGATATTATTTAAGACCTTTTTTTCAATTGGATCAACAATAGGGGGAATACCAAGGTGGTTTCAGAAAGGTCGTTCTTGTGCTGAACAGATTCTCAACTTGAAGTCGGTACTAATGCAAGTTAAACTAGCAGACAATAAGTATGTAGTCACCTTTGTTGACTTTACGAAAGCATTCTAAAACTACCCTCATGAGAATTCTGCAGGAAATTGGCCTGGTCCGGAAGACCCACAGCCTTATCCAAAAGATCCTGAGTAATACACGATCACGAGTGAATTTCAGAGGAACACTTTCGGAAAGTTTTGAAATAAATACAGGAGTTAGACAAGGAGACGGACTTTCTCCCCTTCTCTTCAACTGTTCATTGGACAAGGTCATCAGAGAGTGGCGGAAAGAACTGAAAGGACAAGATATACCAAGTGTTATTTACATGGGACACAAACCCATGCGGCCAATAGTTGACTGTTTGGCGTTCGCATATGACCTGGCACTTCTGGCGAACTCTGTAGAAGCAGCAGTGAAACAACTCAATGCACTTAAACACCAGGCTGACAAGATGGGATTACATGTAACCCTGAGAAAGACAAAATTATCCACCAATATCAGTGATACTCCAAGAAAACTACGGTTGGAACAGGGCCAGATCGAGAAACTCAGCACATTTAAGTACCTCGGATAATGGCTGGAATCCAATATGTCAGATTAACAAACTAGAGTTAGCATATCGACTGATTAAGAACATTTATAAAATGAAATGTCTCTCATAACTACAGATTGAGGCACTACCAGGCAGTCATCCACTCAGAAGCCCTATACGCCGCAGAATGCTCGATGCTGAACAGGAAATGATTGTCGGACAAACTGGAGGTCCAGGAGAGGAAGATCTTGAGAAATATACTTGGACCGATCAAGGTAGATGGGGAGTACAGGAGGCGACCAAACCAGAAGCTATACAGTTACACTGAAATATCACAAACATACCCAGGAAGAGGCGTCTGACCTTCTATGGACATGTCACGAGGATTAACCGAACTAGGATGACCTAGCGGCTTCTCAACTACTGGGCAAACAGAAAGTTAGGGACACCATGGCTATCGGAAGTGAAGATACACATGCTGGAACTGGGAGTAACTGAAAACGACATCAGAAACCTAGCACCTCTCAAGAGAATAATAAAAAGAGAGGTTTCACGACAGACCGTCATGTAAAACAAGAGGCGCCCTTTGGACAAAGGAAAGAGGAGAGAAGTTTAGGCAGAGAATGCTCGAGTATCGGGCAAATATCAAGTCCCTCTCCAAGCCGAAAATTTGAACATTGTGGTCCTTAGTTGGCCCATTCGAAGAAATAATAATAATAAAACACGTAACAACATAAGCCTGAATATAAGAGTTCAGTATCGGCTGTCAGTATTCTGTCAAGAATTCAAAGTAGGTTTAGTCTATTAGCAATAATTTAATTCTTCTAAGACAGGAGCTAATTCCAAATCAAAAGCCTGTAGCGATTCTTATGAATGAGCACTGCAATTATAATGCATATCCTTTATGAATACAAACACCAGATCAAGTTGTCCTGTTTGGTTAGAAGCAAGTAAGGTGGAAGTAATCAGGTCCTGGCTAGGATTAGTAGCCATGCGACTGTCATCTACTATCATTCGGTTAAGTTATTGGACCATAACTTCAGAAATGAGAGGTGGAATTGAATTAACTTTTAAACAAACCAATTACTTTTCTAGTGTCTATAGTCAGGGATATTTCCCACTAATGTGCATCTCTTTTTTCTTTTGTTTATATTTCTGTTTCCTTACCTTGTGAGATTGAACCTTATCTGCCTCTGTGTTAAGCTTGTTGTAAGCTCAATCTATAGTAATGTAAGCCGTAGTGTTAAGAAATAGAAATACATAAGTTGTGTGTGAATTTGTGTACGACGATGCTGGATTAAAAATGTTGAACTTGTAGTATTTCTTGTAACATTTTCTTTCCATTGAATTGCTGGTTGTACTCTTGTTGTTGTTGTTGTTGTTGGTGATGGGTAGTTATGTTTTAACTTTACTTTATTATCACTTGTAATTCTAAGCTAGTAGTGAGCAAAACCTGTAGTATTGTAAGCCGTAGTCTTAGGTACTGGAAATACTTAAGTTGTATATGGAATTGTATATGATGACGTTGGATATAAAATGTACTACTACTAGGAATTGCTTGTTGTACTCTTCTTGCTAAAGTGGTGTTGTTAGGTTTTAACTTTACTTTATTATCACTTGCAATATTAAGCTCAACGTATAGTACTGTAAGCCGTAATGTTAAGCACTGAAAGTACTTAAGTTCTGTTTGAATTTGTATATGATGGTGCTGGATTTAGAATTTTAAACTTCCCCAGTATTATTTCTTGTAATATAATCTTTCCATGGAATTGCTTCTTGTACTTGTGTTGTTGTAGTTTTCTTGTTCTTGTTGTTTCTTGGGGGTAATTGTGTTTTAAATTTATTATTACACTACCGTAAGTGACCATTGCCACCGGGAAATTTCACAATCGCGATGCATTTGTTAGTAATAATTATTATAAGAAGAATAGTAATAAATCATAGGGTCATAAGAGGCAAATGGAGGATATATTACGTTGTATAATAATGGACTCAGCGACTGGTGGAAGAGTACCATAGGAATATATAGGAAATATATGTTACATACGATTTTCAATCATTTCTGGTAACTGGAGACGCTCAGTTGATTAATGAGTGACATTTGTACCGAGTATGATGTGTGCTGTACCGTATGTATGTATGTATGTATGTATGTATGTATGTATGTATGTATGTATGTATGTATGTATGTATGTATGTATGTATGTATGTATTGTACCCATAATTCTAATGATGCGCTAATTCAATTCGCAGTTTCATGGATAATCTCATATATTTCGTTCTGAATGCTTCGTCCAACTTCAGAACAAAGCACGGGAGCCACATAAGATCAAGAAGTATGACGTTAAATCATGTTTGTTTGTTGTTTAAAGATGATAGTCACGCCAGGTGTAGGCACAGCTGAAGGTTTAGATAGGAGGAAAGCGGCCAGGGAAAGTTAGGACGTAATTTGAAAGAGAGAGAAATACTTATTGTGTTCTTCGTGAAAACCAAAATCCGGCGCAGGAAGTCTATATCGATGGCAGATTCTATACAATCAGAACATTTCGATGCTCATCAGTTCTGTAATTTTCTGTAACTTCAACAGGAGTGAAGTTAGCAGAAATTATAGTCTCTTGTTAATCATTACAAAATAAGAGAATTCATCCGCAAATTGTAAATGTCATTTTTCGTAAGAGTTGGTTAATTGTTACTAATGCGTAAAATCGGTCTTAGTCTGACAAATGCCATCACGTGACATCATTGTGAGGTCATCAGAAACGGTATGCGCTGAGAACTATATCAATATTGACGCCTGAATTTTACTGAATGTTAATGGTCGGGTAAGGAAAAGATCATCATCCTAGGCAACAGTGTGGGCATTATAGGGTTACAAAGTCCTGAGAGATATTCTGTGAACCCAGTATCTTCTAAAATAAATCCCACTGAGTGACATGTTCAGTGTAGAGAAGACAGCGTTACCGCAAACTGACGGGCGTCGTGGGACGTTGTCATAAGTATCCACGAAGGCTTTGTTGGACTAGCGACTTCCTTCTTCGGAATCGTCAGCGATCGGTCCATGTCGTCCGCGCCGGAAGTCACAAGACGAAGTCAGGCTAACTCCAGTGTAGAAGGTGAGTGTTGTAGTGACTTTTCCTTCACCTTGGCAAATGTTACACATATCAGTGATTTATCGCGTACGTTTACGTGTGATAGTTTCGAACCGTACACATGCGACAAACTAAGATTGTGTCAATAAAATGAACAAATTTTGAGTTCGAATATTTCAGCTAAGTACAACAGATAGTTAGATATATTGGAAGAAAATAAAAGACACATAACTTAGTCATGTTGAGGAATTAAGCGCGCTGAGAGTGTGGATTAATATAACACTGACAATTTTGCTAATTTTGAGTGGAGAACTCAGTAAAAACCTTCAATAGCAGTCGTGCTAGAAATTGAATCCGTACATCCAATTTTCAGAATAAAACAAGCACCTGTCTGAATTGTACACAAAGATTTACACAGTAATCATAAGCCGACAGGGAAGATTCACGACTGAGGGAACAACAGGAGCTCGTCAACCTTCTGGTAGACGGAGACAGGCAGTCTGGAATCGCTCCGTCTTACGGAAATGAACAAATGCGTCAGACCAGTGCAATGGTGAAATTCAAATTATTTATCCTAATTAACAGTATATAGGGTATAGTGTAACCTTTCATAGGAGATATGACGAGTGTTCTTTTGTTCTTCTTTTTCATCGTATTATATAATCCAGCGGAATAAATGTGTTCGTCGTCATCCGATTTGATTACTCCATGTGATTTAGGCCTATCTGCCGCAATTAATTAATCCGATCTTATGCTGAGTGCGGAGGCTGGTTACAAGCTCTGGTGTTGTCAAAAGCAAGTAGAATCATGATTTGATACGTGTATTTTCCATTCCTGTATATAATCTAGTTAGCTATGGTCTGTATGGAAATAATTTCATTTTCTTGTAACAACCAGAATTCAGGCCATAATTAACTTTGCAGTTTATTTTATTTTTATCCTCGTTTATTTTGACTTGATTAACTTAAATATACGTTTGAATTAATAATTAAGGATGACCACAATTAACAACTAATTAACGGCAAGTGGATTTTGACGGTTAGTTTGATCGTCTAGGTTTTTCTGAATAGTACTGTCCAGCATTAAAACGTCGAGATATCTTTTAAGCTGAATAATATTTTTGACAATATCTATAATAATAATAATAATAATAATAATAATAATCATCACAATAATAATAATAATAATAATAATAATAATAATAATAATAATAATAATAATAATAATAATTTAAAAAGATGAAACTAATAATCATAACTCCCCGACGTAAAGAGATTTGAGCTCAGAGTAATAAAATGATTTCTAAGCCAAACAGTAATTGAAATTGCGATTTAAAGTTAACGGTTGAGATATTCTCGATATAACGCAGATTTTAAGTGCGGGGTAAATTTTATGGATGTTTTTGGCTGATGATGTTTTATGATGATAGAGTAGTCTGACCAGAAGAGAACGAGCTGCAAACTGATATATTTTGACATGCGATGAGTCGTATAATTGACCTACGACATGAGTATATTCGCTGTGTGGAAAGAGTGATTTTAAGGCACAATGCCTTATACGAAAGATGATACATTAGCTCCAGATGATAGATATTTTGCCACATGTAGCAAATAGGTTTGAGGTGGGATGTCACAAGCCGAGTGATATTTTAGAAGGACATAATAACGGTAGGACACGACAGAGATGTCGGTGTCCCTACAACAAATATTTATCCGTCAGAACTTATTTATAGCGTGTTTAAGATCACCGTAACCTTCCCTATATATTCACCTGAAGTCAGCGGAACTTTATCCAAATAATATGTGCCCGTTAGGAAAGTAAGAGCAAAGTTGTGATGTTCAATGTCCTATAGAAAGGTAGAGTAAAACTTCATTTAAAGATTCAGATAATGTTTGTCGTGTAAAACACTATTGAGCGTTGATTTCAATTTTGAACAATTAAAGATTTAAGCTACGATTATGGAGGCACAGCTCGTGTGTTTATGGCATGATTTGAGATTTAGTTGATAATTAAATTAATGCATGAAAACTCTATTGCATTCAAGTGAAAGTAAATGTTTTTGTGTGATTATATGCCAATACCGAGGTTATGTTAATGCATATGTCGGGATTAGTAATTATTTTTTTGCATTGGTTGGGCCAGGTAAAGGATTAGTAATACATATTGTCAACAGTCACACCCTGATAGATAAACAGCGCAATTACTAATATGTGCTGTAAATTTTCTCTTCTTGGCATAAAAACAGGAATCGAATATGAAGCTAGACTTACATTTCTCTCATAAATCTATAATAACCACAGTAATTCTTCTCAGTTAGTAATAATTATGCCATAAATTAGCCTAATGCTTATTACAATAGTGTGGTTAGCAAATTATACATTCTACCCGACCAACTTTCCTATAGTATGTCTGGCTAAGCTCATCGGTTCAGGGTGTGGAGCGTCCGGACTGGGCCTCTCAGAACTAGGTATTTAAACTTAATATAAATGGGCGGGGAACTGAGAACACGAATGTAAATGAGACCTATTCGACGTAGTGAGGTAAAAACATATTTATTATGCTACGACATAGAAATACAGGAACTAAATCCCCGAATATCAACATTTTACAAAACATGTCACTGACGTGACCATGAGGTCTCGCGCTCCTATGAAGTTAAGCATTATTCCTTGAAACGAGAGGTGTCATTACATAACGAAAAGGACGGAACAGGTAAGTCTAATCTATATTTGGCCTAGTGCCACGTAATGTAGAAATCAATCAACGTGAGAGATAAAGCATTATTCTTCGCATTCATCATTAAAGAAAATCCCAGCCAACGCAGCTTAAACGAATACATATAAAAACATAACTCTTTGAATGAGACCGGATCCTTCAACCCCAAAATTAACACTGAGTCTACGTCCATGGTCATAGCCTGGAGAGCACGGATGGGTCAGAACCCACAACCCTGGAATAGTGCACGTAGTTTGCTTCACTTACCGTCCAATATGACCGCAACAAACACTCATGAAAATTCAATATTCATTCACTCGTTCTGCACTTTCACTCCACGGGATGTCGGTAAGACACAAAAGTACAGAAAATGAAAATTACCACACACAACGAAAAGACGCGTACCATAAAACAAACATTTATGCATGTGAATTCACTCATCTTGATGTAGTGCACACGAGGATCGAACCTCTGAGCGCTCAGATCCACCAACGGTCCGCATTCCATCTTATCCATACAGAAAGACAGCATATGCATCATCACTCCACCTAATGGGATCTGCACAACAGGTGGTACGACACAGTTCAAAATTATAAGCAAGGCGTATGTTGGTTAACTGGCCGCAATTTCTATTCGTAAACCGGCAAGAGAGATTACCTCCAAAAAGTAAAGCTTACAATACCTGCCATCAGCTGGGAGACTATTTTCTTCTTCTCGTTCTCCAAGCGCCAAACATGGAAGCGCATTCGTTCTTATCAACACTAGCCGAATCGGGCCGACGGTACTAACCGTTTTCACTACAGTTATAAACCTGTACACTTCAGTCACGTCTGTGATTCACTCATTCAGACGCTAATATTTCATTATTTTGGCATTCATCATCACTTTCAAGAAGGCCTTCAACTTCCTTTGTTCATTTGTCAGCATTTATCCTCCGAACCACGTTCAATTCTAGAGCAGACCTGTGACTTAACCAGCCGTTTGTTTTCGTTAAAGGTTCTTACTATTCAACGCTTGGGAAAATATGTTCTTACAGCCTCTGCTTTATTCATTTGTAATGTCATGCACAACAGAAAATAACGAATACATGCACATCCTTACTTTATTTTACATGAATGCCTCCTAGAACATGACTCCCTGGTTCAAATCTTTACGAGGGCGCTACCGTCCCGTCACATCCGATGACTCATATTTTACGTGCAACTGCTTTTAAATACAGACAAGTAAACGTGCTGATCTGACACTTATGTTCAATGCTAAATAACTGTTTCCCCGTAAGGCATCCCACAAACAAAAGGAGCAAACTTCTATACAGAAAAAAAAACATACATACCGGTTCCATCCAAATAAACCTACACTATGAAAAGTCTCGCCTTAGATGGCATTAATGAATTACTCTCTACGTATTTACAAAAATGGATTGCGAAAAGAACTACTCCCCCATATTTTAATGAATAGACTAATCTGGTTTCAAACTCGTGCGTCAATTCAGTCTTTCTAGGCTGCTCATGGGAACTTAGCTCGCCACTGAACTAAAGAAGACGACAGAGCAGGTCCTTGGTTACATCTGAGCGCTGTCAATCATCTCGTGATGCCTTCTTCTTCACTTCGATAATCTGGTCTACTGCAGCTGTGCACACACATACTGTTTATCGTGCTTCGACACTCGTTCTGCACTTTCAATCCACGGGATATCGGTAATCTAAATCTCTGACCTTTACCGTTCCATGTAGAGGAACATTATATTGTTCCCTAAAGACTGTAATGGTTTATGGTTAATACGATCACTTCTGATAACCGTTTACTACCTTCTCTGCTTTCATTACTTAAACACAGTAACTGATACGGGATAATTAGTTCGTTCCCCTAATGTTATATCGATTACTGCTATCACTTCTGATATCTGTCCTCTTTACTTCAATGCCTACATTACTCGGACACAATGACTACTTTTAAACAGAGTATTTGGTACGGGAAAATTATTTTGCTCCCCTAATCTTATTTTGATTACTCCTACCATTTCTGATATTTGTCCTCCTACCTTCACTGCTTACGCTACTTAAACACGGTAACCGACACGGGGAAATTAGTTCGGTCCCCTAATATTATACTGATTGCTGCTATCTCTTCTAATATCTTTGCTCTTATCACCACTACCTACATTACGCGGACACAATGACTAACTCTTCTTTTGTTAATTCTTATCTGACTGTGTGTATGCGATGACTCGTTTCAAAAACTATGCTGAGGTATCGGTCCTCCTGTATTTAAAGTATCACCCACTTCACAAGACCTGTGAGAATCTCTTTGTACCGTGACCTACTTCTAACAATGGATATTCAAAAGTAATTCATTCCTTATAATCTGCATAATTATTACAATTAGTATGTACAAGATACTTGATAAATCACACATTTTTTTTTCTAAAGTAGCTCCAAAGGTTCTGATAACGGAAATCTGATCTCCTTCCGAGATGATTATTGGCCTCCGTTGCAGTCGGGGAGTCCGAAAACAAATTCAAACCTCTCTGTCTCTTACATGGCTCACGTTTCTCTCTCTCCGGTTGCGCGCCCTATCTTTTCCTTTGTGTGACTGGCTTGCTAAACTGAGTACTCGCTCGTTCGCGCTTCTTTGTTCGTGAACCGGCGAATGACATTCGTACACCATATGCGCTTGAAAACGGTCCTAGGGCCGCTGTGTGAGACGGTTAAATATTTTTCTTCTAGGGTCAACGCGAGTTATCATCTGTATCATTTTGAGGGTTCAACGTTTTTGTGTATTTGTTTATATTTTGACGATAATGGTTTTTGTGTTGTTATTGTTGTTATCCTTGTTCGTGTTGAACCAAGGTTCATGTACTAGTGTAAATAAACCACCCGCGGTGTTCACTGTGTGTTAGATTTGATAGGTTAGGGACAAGAGAACAGTAAGCACAGTTATCTAAATATCGACAACAGTCAACATCGGCAGTGCTATCACAATGGAATGCCACTGAACAGATAGTTTGTTTCTAGATTCGGTATTCGAGATTTCATTCGTTCATTTTGTTAAAGACTAACATTTGAATAACGATTATTGATTGATTAATTAATTACAGTCATGTTGAAATACAGTATGTTCACTTGACCGTAAATATAATTTGATCAAAGGCAAAGGATCTTAGAATTTGTGGTTTCCCATGAAAATTTGTAGCAGCATTTGTACTTATTTACCAATTGTGACGTAAAATTAGTCCGCCTCTGTGGTGTAGAAGCTAGTGTGATTAGCTGCCACCTCCGGAGGCCCGGGTTCGATTCCCGGCTCTGCCACGAAATTTGAAAAGTGGAACGAGGGCTGGAACAGGGTCCACTCAGCCGCGGGAGGTTAATTGAGTAGAGGTGGGTTCGATTTCCACCTCAGCCATCGTGGAAGTGGTTTTCCGTGGTTTCCCACTTCTCCTCCAGGCAAATGCCGGCATGGGACCTAACTTAAGGCCACGGCCGCTTCCTTTCATCTTCCTTGTCAATCCCTTCCTATCTTCCCGTCCCCCACCAAGGCCCCTGTTCAGCATAGCAGGTGAGGCCGCCAGGGCGAGGTACTGGTCATTCTCCCCAATTGTATCCCCCGATCCAATTTCTCAAGCTTCAGGACACCGCCCTTGAGGCGGTAGAGGTGGGATCCCTCGCTGAGTCCGAGGAAAAAAACCAACCCTGGAGGGTAAGCAGATTAAGAAAGAAAGAATTTAATTAAATGTAGTGATGTTGAAATATGTTCACTTGACCGTACGTATAATTTGATCAAAGGCAAATGATCTTAGAATGTGTGGTTTCCCACGAAAGTTTGTACTAGCATTTGTACCAATTGTGACGTAAAATTATGAGGACTAATGTAAAATATTCATGGAAATAATACGTATATTTCATGAACTGATCATGTTATGAGTATTGTTCTTATAAATTCAATTTGAATAATTTTTCCTGAAGGAATCCAACCCTTGAAAGTAATATGAGTAATTTGATGTAAAAGTCCAATGTTTGAAACAGGTGGTTATGACGCTTATAATTAATGGCAAGGAGAGGAGCGTAATGATATTAGACAAATATCAATTAATTTCACATGTGCTTCATACTGTAAGTTTACATGTTGTAACTTAATTTAATTTTTATAATTTGTAATTCGGCGGAGAACATGTATCATAATGAAACTTGAACCATGAGTATCCTCATTAAGATCCAGTTTTCTGGCATACAATATTTATATTTCGTCATCGGCGAGCGGAAATATATTTATTTAGGATTCATAGGAGCCAGAAAACTTTACATAAGTCACATTTTCGAGACACGCGAGTAAGTCTTAAGGTATTTGTTCGTAAGTAGTCAATTATAGACATAACGACGGCGACCATTTCTCTCACTTTCAGGTTAGACTAATACTTCCCGCATATTAATTCTATGATGCGATGTTGCAATTATTGAAGCTAAGTTAATCTTATGATTAAACTTCAGTAATCCACAATGATGTTGGTACAGGATCTTATTTGACACCCATGCATATTTCCACTGACTACGATTCTGTAACTTGAACTCTATGTTAATATGTAATGAAGTTAATTGGCATATCTCTAGCATGGGGATACATATTTGTATAGAAATAAGTTGAGTTCACTACTTACGCGGTGATACCAAGTAATTCTATCAGGCTCGGGCTTTGCGCGCACTTCGCAAGAGAGTCGAACCTCGTCGCCTTCCCTGAGAGGTGCCTGAGCTGCACTAGTCTCAAGCTGAACAGAAACTACAGGTGGATCTACAAAAAGAGATCAGAACAAAACGTAATCAATGGAAAGTCACGAGAATTACAAAATACCGTAAATTACAATACATTTTGGAGAATACACTCTACATTTCAAGATGTTTCATATACAGAGGTTCGATGAAGTGTTAGCAAACTAAGTGTTTTCCCCATAACATGCGCATAAATTTTACTATAGTATTGCTCTTATTCCTTAGTATATTGTACAAAACTGAAATAAAAACATCGACACAAAATAATTATTCACAGAAGAAAATGCATTTTCTCAAAGCTGGAAGAGGAACCCATTAAGGTCTACTTTACTACAGGATTGACGCTTGCCCTTTTCTCTTCCAAGAAAACCCCTCAAATGCCAATGGTATTCAAATCTGTGCTCTGTGGTCGAGTAAGAGTGCTTTTATACAGTAGACGCGCGTGAGTTTTTAAACCAATGTATTAGCGGTCACTGTTTCGTAGGAAATGGAAGACCTCGTCCGGGCCGAGCCTATGTACACTATAGCGCAAATTATTCTGAACACACCAGCGTACTTGTACTAATCTATGTTTCCTTCAATACCGATTAGGTTTCCAAATCACGTTAATGTTATAAACTCTGTCCAGTACAATGCTTTGTTGTTGGCCATGAATGTTGTTGGTGTAATTCGGTGTAAGGTTTTCTCCTCACTCTCTTTCGTCCATCAGAACCAAAGAAGTTGAACTTCAATTCGTCTGAGAATAAGAAATTGTCCGATAATTCCAATGCTTCCAAAGTAATGCGATGCGATTCTTCCTCTCTATCTCCAAAGTGTATGGATTCTTTTTTAGGATATCTACAGTAATTTTAGCACTATTCAAGACATTTCGTACTCTCTTTGCACTAACATCTTGCAAGATATTATGGCGGTGTCTACGCACTTCTTGTAAACTTCTTCTGAGACAAACTTGTGACATATTATCCATCCCGATGTACGAGTATTCGTCTACGATCTGATCTGCGTGCGTTCCGTGCAAATCATTCTTCTCTACACTTGTGTTTAGAGCTGGAAACGGAGAAGTTGCTCCTATGATTGCAATCGGTAGTGCAAGTACAGCGCTCCCTCCGGTAATCTCCCGCAGTAAACTTGCTTGGAAACCAATCGGTGTTTTCGGTGGCCGAGCAGTGGGCGAGCGGAGGACGGAGGAACAATACTGAATATGTGGTTGCTTGCAGTTCCCGTAGTGGTGCGCAACGGATGTGGTAGCGACGTAGTAAATACTGCTGTATAAGTATGAAGAAGGCGAATATAAGAAATATATGCATTCTCATTTATCGTTAGTGATTAATCTATATATATAAAGTAGCTTGTCCTGACTGACTGACTGACTGACTGACTGACTGACTGATTCATCATCGCCGAGCCAAAACTACTGGACATAAAGAAATGAAAGTTTGGGGATATATTCATATTAAGATGTAGGTGCTCGCTAAGAGAGGATTTTTGGATATTGCGTCGCTAAGGGGGTGAAAAGGGGGGTTAAATTTTAAAATGAGTGTGTCTATATCTCAAAACTTTAAAAGTGTACAGATGTGAAAATTGGTATTTAGAATCTTCCTTAAAAATAAGGAAACACGTATTTTTTTGTTTTCAGACAATCCTAATAGGAGTGGTGAAAAAGGGTGAAAAAGGGGTTGAATGCCTTTAATCAGGATACCGCTACTTATATCTCAGAAACTGAAGATGTTACAGACCTCAAAATTGGTACTTTTGATCGCTGTCAAAAATAAAGAAACACATATTTTTTTGTTTTTGGAAAATCCAATTAATGCGAGGGTAAAAGGGGGGGGGGAATTTTTAAAATGAGTGCATCTATATCTCAAACATTTTAAAGTTTAGAGAGGTAAAAATTGGTATTTAGAATCTTCATTAAAAATAAAGGAACACGTATTTTTTTGTTTTCGGAAAATCCCAATAGGAGGGATGAAAAGGGGTGAAAAATGGGTTGAATGCCTTTAAAGAGAATACTTATATCTTAGAAACTAAATATATTACAGACCTGAAAATTGGTATTTGGGATCTACTTTAAAAATAAAGAAACAGGTATTTTTCGTTTTGGGAAAATCCAAATAATGGGGGGGTGAAAAGGGGGGATGAAATTTTTAAAATGAGTGCATCTATATCTCAAAAGTTTTAAAGTTTAGAGATGTAAAAATTGGTATTTAGAATCTTCATTAAAAATAAAGGAACACGTATTTCTTTGTTTTCGGAAAATCCCAATGGGAGGGATGAAAAGGGGTGAAAAATGGGTTGAATGCCTTTAAAGAGAATACTTATATCTTAGAAACTGAACATATTACAGACCTGAAAATTGGTATTGGGGATCTACTTAAAAAATAAAGAAACAGGTATTTTTCGTTTTGGGAAAATCCAAATAATGGGGGGT
This sequence comes from Anabrus simplex, assembly GCF_040414725.1. Classification (NCBI taxonomy): domain Eukaryota; kingdom Metazoa; phylum Arthropoda; class Insecta; order Orthoptera; family Tettigoniidae; genus Anabrus; species Anabrus simplex. The sequence continues at coordinate 578,955,186 of NC_090266.1, read as the reverse complement.
GAAAAGGGGGGATGAAATTTTTAAAATGAATGTATCTATATCTAAAAACTTTTAAAGTTTATAGATGTAAAATTTGGTATTTAGAATCTCCTTTGAAATAAAGAAACACGTATGTTTTTGTTTTCGGAAAATCCTAATAGGAAGGGTGGAAAAGGGTGAAAAAGAGGTTGAATGCCTTTAATGAGGCTACTTATATTTCAGAACCTGAAGATATTACAGACCTGAAAATTGGTATTTGGGATCTACTTTAAAAATAAAGAAACAGGTACTTTTTCGTTTTTGGAGAATCCAAATAATGGGGGGTGAAAAGGGGGGTGATTTTTTAAAATGAGTGTGTCTACATCTTAAAACTTTAAACGTTTACAGATGTAAAAATTGGTGTTTGGAATCTCCCTTAAAAATAAAGGAACACGTATTTCTTTGTTTTCTCTAAATCTCAATAGGAAGGGTGTAAAAGGGTGAATAATGGGTTGAATGCCTTTAATGAGGATACATATATCTCAGAAACTGAAGATATTACAGAACTGAAAATTTGTAAATGGGATCTCCTTTTAAAATAAAGAAACACGTATATTTTTGCTTTTGGAAAATTCAATTAATGGCGGTTCAACAGGAGTGGCAAATTGGGGTGAATTTTTTGAAAGACTATATCTACAGAATATCTGAAAAGCGTAAAATGTTACAGACGTAAAAAGTGGGTATTTGGAATCTCCTGTAAGTGTAAAGAAACACAGGTGATTTGTCTTTGGAAACTCCACTTAAGAGGAAATAAAAAGGGGTGAAATTTTAAAATGAGAATTTCTACAGTATATCTCAAAAAACTTAACATGTTACACAAGTGAAAAATGCTAATTTTTTTAATCTATTAAAATAAAGAAACGTGTATTTTTAGTTTTCGGCAATACCACATGGGTAGTGGGGGGGGGGGGGTAAAAGTGACTGAAAATGGTGTGGAATTATTTTAATTAGGCTACTGATATCTCAAAAATGAAGATGTTACACACGTGAAATTTTATTTCTGGAATCTGCTTTAAAAGTAAACAAACACGTATTCTCGGAAAATCCAATGAAGGGGGTTTGGGGGCTTAAAGGATTGAAAAAATTAATTGACTTAATTGTATGAGAATACATACATCTAATAAAAACTAAAGTTGTTACAGGCGTGAAGATTGGTATTTTGATCTCCTTTAAAAACAAAGAAAAGCGTGTTTTTGGGGGGGAAACAATCTTGGGGGGGGGGCGGGAGTGGAAAGGAGTTGAATTCCTTTCATGAGTACACATAAATCAAAACCTGAAGAGGTTTGAGTGGTGATAACTGGTATTTAGAAGATCCTATCCTATTAAAGGAACAAGTATTTTTTGCCTTAATATCACTTTGTGAGGGGGGGGGGTGTAGTGTGAAAGGAAGTTAAAAAAAGTTAATTATTTTTAAGGGGATACTTATATGTCAAAACTGAAGGTAATAAACGTGAACATTGGTATTTGGAATCTCCATTAAACATAAAGAAACACGCCTTCTTTTAGTTTTCTTTTTTGGGGGGGGCGGGTAAATAAACTTAACGGCGGTGGGGTGTAAAAGAAGGTGAGACCAATTGATTTTACTGTTCATAATGTACTTATAAGGAGCCTCCGTTGCTCAGTCGGCAGCGCGCCGGCCTCTCACAGCTGGGTTCCGTGTTTCAAATCCCGGTCACTCCATGTGACATTCGTGCTGGACAAAATGGAGGCGGGACAGGTTTTTCTCCGAATACTCCGGCTTTCCCTGTCATCATTCATTCCAGCAACACTGTACAGTATTTCATTTCAATTGTCACTCATCGATCATTGCCCCAGAGGGGAGCTTCGGCAGCCGGCACAATTCCTATTGTCGCCGCTAGATTGGGCTTTATTCATTCCATCTCTGATCCTGTCGAATGATAGGAAACAGGCTGTAGACTTTCGATGTACTTATTCTGATCATAAACTGATCATTTTTAATCTTTCCTGGGTTCTTTTTCAACAGCCATCTTTTCCTTCGGAGAACGTTCTTAGATTACAGTAGATTCTCCTGGCATATAAATAAAAATTTAAACACATTTGAAATAAACGGTAGGAATGAGATTGGCCGTCAAATTGTTCACCTCTATAATAAGGTCAACAATACACGGAGGTATGTCATTCGTATCGCCAGAAATCCCGCACACTTGCCTACGCGCGACAATCGTGCTGGTCACATTGTCAACAATGACAATGGCAGCAGATGTAATTTACCCCAAGTAGCGGTCTTGCATATTGCTGTGGGGTCCAGAACATATAATAATAATAATAATAATAATAATAATAATAATAATAATAATAATAATAATAATAATAATAATAATAATAATAATAATAATATTCTGGACCGTCGTCACATGTGCCGCCCACGCTGGAAACGGGTCCTGGACGGCTAATGACTAAGAATGCAGTCCGGCCGCGGGTTCAGTAGGCTACCGCCAAGGCACTCAAGACGACGCCACGACAGATCCCCTGAAGGATTTGATCCATATTAAAAATGCTTATAGGAAAAGATGGCAAAGATTTAGGGACCCAACTAACTGGGTGGAATACCTGGACCTAGCCCGGGAAGAACGAAATCGATTGCTGGAAGGAAAGATTGAAAAATGGGAGGAAACTTGCCGTAACCTATTAGAAAACGAGACAGATCGCGAATTTTGGCGGATTCTCACAGAAAAGGAATTAGATCGCGAATTTCGGCGGATTATATATCTAAAACAATAAGCATTCAATTACAAATTTCAGTATAATACCGTAGCGAAGCACGGGTATCTTGCTAGTAATATATATGTAATATCTATATATATCCGATAAAAGTCCATGGAAATAGAATTCACCTTTTTCATTATATTACCTTTGAAGTGTAATATATATGACAGACTATGACAAGTATTGTCCGGCCCAGTGGTGTAGGGGGCAACGGGTCCGCCTGTCACCCGGCGGTCCCGGGTTCGATTCCCAGCCGTGTCAGGTATCCTTTAATTGTAATTATTAATATCCCCGGCCTGGGGACTGGGTATTTGTAACGTTCTTGATCTTCCTTTCCTCACACACAACTACCGCCATTCCAATCACACGCAGGTTCATAAAATATGGTGCCAGTAGGGGCAAAAGATCCACATGGGTCGACGCCCCGAACAAATATCATTTTAAAGAGAACGACCAGTGTTGAAAAACAAAGCGAGAAGCGGGACTGGAACCAGCGATTACGGAGCTTGAACGCTAACCACTCGACCACCGCCGTTTCGTGTTCGTGACCCCAACGCACCGGTACATATTCGACGCGAAAATTTATCTTGAGATTTTCTCGAGAACGCCTTAGTAGTACGCCTTACTACTTGCATACTATGCTGTCCTAATGGACTACTAAATGTGTACAAAGCTTGAAGGTAGTCCGCGATCCGAACGTCGTGGCCTCCCCTTGTGAGTGTATTGTACCTGTCTTCAGTCTGTGCTTATTAAATTTGCGTCTATATTTCCTCTGCTTGTTGTGTTTTTTAGATAATGCAAAGTATATTAGAAAATAATTGTGGTATTAGTTTGATATTTAATCCCATTTTAGATGGTATTCATGTTTTAGAATATTTAAAAGAATTTAATCAATGTTTAGTCTACAGAAATTTGCACCACAAATGCCACGAAGACCGTCTGATGCATGGCATTCCTTTAAAATTACTGATGATAAACATTAGCAAAAGGCAAATTTTGCGGCCGCATTTACGCGATGGGTGGTAGTGCATCAAATTTGTGAGATCATATCAAGAGGCATCACAAGGATGAAATGAGGAGGTCGCCTTCAGCAGCAGAAAACAACATTGCTGTATTAAGCGAAACAGTTATGTTTTGAGAAAAGGGCATTGAATAGACGGCTGAAATACCTTTACGTTGTCATACCAGTAACGTGTTTAAACGTGCCGTTACAGTACATTCTTCGGTAGTTTACTCTGTACAACCGGGTGATGACGTCACAACAACTGCTTCGCTCCGCACCGCTCCGTCCCAACCACTAGCCAGCGCTCTACCGTCTGAACTATTCAACCCAGTACAGCATGTAAACAATTCTAATCAGTTCTTTCTCTTCAGTAATAAATGAGCTACGAGTATAATTTATGTAAGAGCATCGTATATAGCACCTGTTCACATGCAATGGAATATAATTATTACTCTAACATTTTAACTATTATAATATTGTAAATGCATTTGCAAGGGCATAATATATGGCAATATTCAATCTACATTATTCTATCCACCTGCACCTATTGTAAACTGAATTCTTCTTCTTCTTTTTATTCTTCTCCTTTTATCTCTTCCCCCTCCAGAGCCGCTTTTTCCCGCTGACTCAGCGGGGGATACCACCTCTACCGCCTCAAGGGCAGTGTTCTGGAGCTTCAGACTCTGGGTCGGGGTATACAGCTGGGGAGAATGACCAGTGCCTCGCCAGGTGGCTTCACCTGCTATGCTGAACAGGGGCCTTGCGGGGGGATGGGAAGATTGGAAGGGAGAAGAACTGGGAAACCACAGAAAAACCACGTCCAGGATGACTGAGGAGGAAATCGAATCCACCTCTACTCAGTTGACCTCCCGAGGCTGAGTGGACGCCGTTCCAGCCCTCGTACCACTTTTCAAATTTCGTGGCACAGCCGGGAATGGAACCCGGGCCTCCGGGGGTGGCAGCTAATCACACTAACCACTACACCACAGAGGCGGACGCAAACTGAATTTCAACAGATCAAAATCTGTCATTCATAGCGTAACAAATAATGAGGCAATCTTGAAACCACTGCAGTATTTGAATGACAAACGTAGAAAAACACATGCAACTGTGGACTTAGTACTGAAACCTAAATTGTAATTCCACCCAAGATCACAGTTACGACATTGCCCACATTAAAGCATTTGAATTTTCCGCCAGTGAATTCAATCGGAGGACTATCGGAGATCTCCAGGGGAAGAGCGAAAACAATTGCTCCGCTCCGCTCCTACCCTTCCCAGCTCTAGCCGGTCTGTCTTCGTCTTAGCTATGTCATGTTCCACAGTTTCATCTGAGATTGCATCGGTTCGTCATTGGACGTAGAGCTGGGAACGGAGCAGTTGTTCCTATGACTGCAATCGGTAGTGCGAGTGCAGCGCTCCCTTCGGTATTCTCTGGTAGTAAACTGTTGCTTAGAAAACAATCGGTGCTTCGGTGGGCGAGCGGAGGACGGAGGAACAGTACTAAATGTGTGCTCGCTTGCCGTTCCATCCGTGGTGCGCAACGCGTGTGCTAGCGACATAGTAAATACTGCTTTATAAGTATGACGAAGGCGAATATATGAAATATGTACATTCTCATTTATCGTTCTTGTTTCATTTGTCGATTACTTTTGTAACATTTTGCTTTACGTCATGCCGTCTTATGGCGACGATGTGATAGGAACGGCTAAGGAGAGCAATTTCTAGGCGTGAAAATGGAAAACGATGTCAAACCATCTTCAGGGCTGCCGACAGTGCGGTTCGAACCCACTTTTATCCGGGAGATAGTGGGTTCGAATCCCACTGTCCGCAGCCCTGAAGATGGTTTTCCGTGGTTTCCCACTTCTCCTCCAGACAAATGCCGGTATGGTACCTAACTGAAGGCCACGGCCGCTTCCTTCCCACTCCCAGGCCTTCCCTATCCCATCGTCGCTATAAGACCTATCTGTGTCGATGTGACGTAAAACAAGACAAAAAAGTATCCCCGACCCAAAGTCTCACGCTCCAGGACACTGTCCTTGAGGCGGTATAGGTGGGATCCCTCTCTGTGTCCGAGGGAACACCCAACCCTGGAGGATAAATTGATAGATTATTATTATTATTATTATTATTATTATGATTATTATGATTATTATTATTATTAATATTATTATTAATATTATTATTATTATTATTATTGTATTCCATAACCACTTATGTGGTTTTCTCCGACGTTAAGGTGCCGGCAATTTGTCCCACAGGTGTTCTTCCATGTGCCGGTACACCTGCCGACATGAGACTCTCGTAAGTGACCACCTTCATGTACCGCCGAGCAAAGTCTGAACTGAAACTTGAACTCAGAAGGCCAGCGTTCTACCGTCTGAACTACTCAGCCCTTTACAGCATATAACCAGTTCCAATCAGTTCGTACTCTTCAGTAAAAAATGAAATGGCGTATGGCTTTTAGTGCCGGGAGTGTCCGAGGAAAAGTTCGACTCACCAGATGCAGGTCTTTTGATTTGACATTCGTAGGCAACTTGCGCGTTGTGATGAACATGAAATGATGATGAAGACGACACATACGAGTACCCCCAGCTCCAGTGCCAGCAAAATTAACCGATTAAGGTTAACATACCCGACCCTGCCGGGAATCGAACCCGGGATCCCTGCGACCAAAAACCAGTACGCCAACCATTTAGCCATAGAGCCGGACGTACTCTTTCGTAATAAATGAGCTACGAGTATAATTAAAGTAAGAGTATCGTATAAAATACATTTTATATGCAATGGAATATCATTATTACTTAAACTTTTTTATTATTAATAATATTGTAAAAGCATTTGCAATGGAATAATATATACCAATATTCAATCTACAGTATTCTATCCACCTGCACCTATTGCAAACTGAATGTCAGGAGATCAAAATCTGTTATTCATAACGTAACAAATAATGCGGCGATCTTGAAACGACTACAGAATTTGAATGATAAACGTAGGACAACACGTGCATCTGTAGAATTACTACTGAAATCTAAATTGTAATTCCTCCTAAGATAACCGTTACAACATGCCCACATTAAAGCATTTGAATTTTCCGCCAGTGAATTCAATCGGAGGACTACCGGAGGTCTCCGGAGGACGAGCGTAAACAACTGCTCCGTTCCGCTTCTACCGTTCCCAGCTCTAGTAAAAAGTACGTGCCAATTATGAGCTTTCAGCTTTTAGTGATGGCATGCTGATAGAAAATGTGTGCGCACTTGTGAAGTGGAAGTAGTAGTCCATCTAGTAAGATTTCTGAAAAATTACTCGCTGTAATCGCCGTGGTGTCACAGGGTAAGTGCGCTGCTGTCAATACAACTGCGTTTGGTTGGTGGGTTCCAATCCCACTTGAGCCAATAAATTTTATTCGCATTTTGCACTGCGAGAATCATCCACAGAGCCAATGTGTACGAATGCCCTCACGTCGTGGGTTATTTATTTATTTATTTATTTATTTATTTATTTATTTATTTATTTATTTAGGCACTGTTCTAGGCCATTAGGGCAATTTACGTGGATGTTTTATAAGTAGGGTTGGACGAGGATAGAATAGGTGGGGGTTTGAATCCGCTTGACTGAGCAACAGCCTGTTAGCGCAGTAGTGTTCGATTAGATGGCCTTCTGCAGTAATGCATGTTTCAGCACGTCGCTGAACTGTCATTTGGGCTCTTTGTAGCATTCACAGACTTCCGTAATAAGTTTTTGAAGGCTTTCAGGATTTTCCGGCTGAGCGTACAGTACATCCTCCAAATAGCCCAGTAGGAAGAAGTCCAGTTGGCCTCAAATCGGGTGATCTAGCAGGCCAGTTGACAGGTCCTCCACTTCTGATCCATTGACCGGGATGTGCAACGATCAAGTAGTTGCGAACATCTGCTGACATATGAGGGGGAGCTCCATCGTGTTGATAACACACGGCTACACGCTCACCCAAGGGCACATCCTCTAGCAGCAATTGTAGTTGATCTTGAAGAAACTGTAGATACCCGGCTCCTGTGAAATTAATGATCCTCAAAGAAATATGGCCCAATTAGGTGATTACCCCATATAACACACCAGACGTTTACTCCCCATCGTGCCTGGAATGCTACCTACCTTACCAAAAGGGGATTTTAAACACTCCAGTACACAGTGGGACGAAATGACGAAAACATTACGAATTAGATGTTAAAATTGAAAAAGTCAAAATGGCGAATCCAATATGGCGGACCAAAATTCGTAAAAGTTGGTTTAATTGAGCAAAAATCAGTATTATAAGGTTTGTGATACTGCTGATTACGAATTAGATGTTAAAATTGAAAAATTCAAAATGGCGGATCCAATATGGCGGACCAAAATTCGTAAAAGTTGGTTTAATTGGGCAAAATGAGTATTATAAGGTTTTTGATACTGCTGATTACGAATTTGATGTTAAAATTGAAAACAATCAAAATGGCAGATCCAATGTATCGAAAAAAATGTTTTAAAATATAATATTAATAGGCAAAACTATAGTTAATTAATTATTGAAAAATTAAAGTAATTATTGTTTTTGAATGTAGGATTTTTCAATTATTATCAATAAATATAATTTGTGAATATTAATACATTTTATTAGAATTGAACAAAAGAAACATTACAATATAAGTTTACATCTTTATCCTTATCCTATTGGCTTTGATGTTCTTCAACAGTTGCTTCTGATTCATCTTCGAAATCGCTAATCTGTCCGCCCGAATCATAATCTTCGAAGGAATCACTGTCCCCGCAAAAATCGTCGTCTGAACCTTCATCACTGTTAGAAGCAACTGGAGGTAACACTAAGAGAGGACAGGATATAATAGCATCGTTTGTCATTTTCTAAGGTATGCGTCAGATCCTTCAAAAGAAGGGTCAATGTTTCAATCTCCTTTCATCACATTCTTTCCTTTACTATGCTACACGTATAAATAATAGCATAATTCACCGAAATATTGCTATAACTGAACTTTTATATAACTTTTTACAAAATGCATAAATATCGGCTAATACCAATTTTCACTTCAAATGTGGTTCATTACCGGAGTAGTGCGTTTTTCGAAGAGATGTTGAAAGTAAATTAATTATACTTCATCATAGTATGCGAGATTTAGCCGAATGCTGTCGTATACATAACTTTTACCTCTCATTAGTTACTATATTTCAGTATTATTTTACGTTATTTAGCATAAAAGTTAATTATAAATAAACAACTGTTACTATTTTGTTTAACATCAAATAAGGTTTGAATAATAAACTACATACCTGGAGAAACATTATCCATTTTGTCGATACTTTTATAAACGTCTGAGATCACTTTTATCAATATCTTAACATGTGATACGTTGCTCGCTCAGCTTGCCTCGTGCGTGACTAACAGAAACGTTACGCATTGGACCTGCTGTGCAACTTCACAATGAACCGGCCGGCTGTTTCTAGGGCCGGAATTCAATAGTCCCAACGTTCCTATTACCAACTTATGAGTCGAAAATCCCCAATAGAAATTTTTTTTCGGACTTTTGGCCACGTTTTCGTCATTTCGTCCCACTGTGCAGTAGTGCGTAATATGACGATTCAGAGAATCATTATTATGAAATTGTGCCTCGACCGGAAATAAAATGAGAGATACAAACGCTGGATCGTTTGCCACTTGCATCTGATCTACGCACAGAAATCAGCACGAGTTTCGAAATTTCGTCCGTGGAGTTCTTGATGTAGTTGCAGGTGATACGGACAAAAAAATGGAATGCAATATCCTTACAACAGACGACTGGCTGATGTTGGCCTGTTGTGTTACTGCCCGGGTACTCGCGTGAGGATTCTCCCGGAAAGTGTCCAAAACCATTTCAGCAGTTTCACTGGACGTAACTGGTGCTTCTCTAACAGGAACTGTTCTGGAATGTGACGAAGTTAAACGCAAACGTTGCTCCACCCTCCTAGACCTACTTACGTTTGGTTGTTGTCTGTGCGGAAATCTTTCCTGGTACAGGCGCTGTACTTCCTGAGCGTTCTCTCTTGCTTCGCCGTAGATGAGGAACATATCAACGTACTCATCTGCTGAATACATAACGAGGAAATGACCAGGACTGCTTGGCTACACCAAGTGTCAGGCCACTACACATTGTACATGCATGCTATTGGTCGAATGTGGCACGAATGGCCTCTTATTTGATCCTCGAAGTTAAAAACGCGCCTAAAAATATTTACCGGTCGTCGGATTCGAACCCACCTACCAACGCAACATGCGTCAACATGTCTACGGTTTGTCCACTACAACACGGTGACTGTTCCTTCCAGTTTATCAGAAAGCTGTCCGGCTCCGTGGCTAAATAGTTAGCATGCTGGCCTTTGGTCATAGGGGTCCCGGGTTCGATTCCCGGCAGGGTGGGGAATTTCAATTTCCCTGGCACGGGGACTAACTACGTCCCGCTTCAAAAACTCAAACACGTTTTCTGTCAGTATACCATCGCTTTTAGCGATAATTTCATAACCAATCGGAAGCTTATAATTGGCACGTACATTTTACACAACCATATGACAGTTTGATGTATTGTGTAAATACCAGTTGCTTACATGTTTTTGCAAAAGTCGTGCATTGATGACGGAATAAGCTGTTTGTTGTTGCTTGTTGTTTTAAGGGGCTTAATATCGAAGGTCATCCGCCAGCAAACGGTTTAAAGGCGCCTGTAGCTTGGTGTACGGCAAAGGAAAATGAACCATCACCCCACTGACGTTCGTTGGGATGCCTAAAAGCATAAACGTCCGGCGAGGCTGACTCATCAGGTATATACCCAACATTGCTGCAATCTGGGACGTGCCGGTACTCTTTGTAGCCAGTGTAATGTAGAATTCAATTCTGAAGACATTTCTTCTTCTTCTTCTTATTCTTCGTCTTCTTCTTCTACCTCTTTTTACCGTCCTGGGATTCAGCGAGGGATCCCACCTCTACCGGCTCAAGGGCAGTGTCCTGGATCGTGAGACATTTGGTTGGGGATACAACTGGAGGGAGGACCAGTACATCGCCCAGGCGGCCTCACCTGCTATGCTGAACAGGGGCCTTGCGGGGGGATGAGAACATTGGAAGGGATAGACAAGGAAGAGGGAAGGAAGCTGCCGTGACCTTATGTTAGGTACCATCCAGGCATTTGCCTGGAGGAGAAGTGGGAAACCACGGAAAACCACTTCCAGGATGGCTGAGGTGGGAATCGAACCCACGTCTACTACGTCTACTCAGTTGACCTCCCGAGGCTGAGTGTACCCTGTTTCAGCCTTGTACCACTTTTAACATTTCGTGGGAGAGCCGGGAATCGAACCTGGCCCTCCGGGGTTGGCAGCTAATCGCACTAACCACTACATCACAGAGGCGGACCTGAAGACATTTCAGTACTTAAAATCTCCGTCGCCGTAGCGTAACGGTTAGCGCTATTAGTTGCCGTCCTCGGAGGAACGGGTTCGAATCGCGGTACTGCCAAACATTTACGTCTAGCAAGAGGGCTGGCATGTGGTTAAAATGGTACATCCAGCTAACCTGCATTAGGGGTGTGCCTGAAAAGAGTTGCACCAGCTCGGGATGAGGACACGAATATACTGTTTAGTATTCAAACTAATCATGGCAAGCGCTGAAAACCGATATGATAGTGCCCAACAGCACAAGATATTACGAGTACAGACGTTGTGAAAAGTACAGTGAATATAACGAATTCTAGTTAATATTTTGCGGTCGTCTTTCACAAGTATAACTGTATATGTAATATCGTGATTACTGTCTGATAGACAGGCTGTTATGGGGATACCGTGCTTTACAGAGGTGAAAGAAGGTGCGGGCATGATTGGGGGGATATACGAAAATCGTAAGATTGATTTAAAACTTTAAAATTAGCAGTTTTATTTCTTTCCGTGACCTTTCCTTTTTTTCGTTTCAAATCTTAATAAGCAAATAACAATAGGCCAGGAACGAGATTAACTCGTAATCTTGCGTGACAAAATAAGAAAAAAGAACAACTATTTACAACGTGAGCTTGAGTCTCCCAATTTACCGACTTTACATCAGCACTACTGCTCCCTTTTAACCAACAATCAAGGAGACAGATCCTCCAGTTCCTTTTACACCACTATGAGAGAGAATATCGAAATATGCAATATTACAAGAGCATCATTACTCCACAAAATTATCTGGGAGACTACAATCCAAACATTATACCATTCCACCCTTCCAAAGGCACCATTCAACCTTACATTCCTTGCTCTATGAATTTACACTTAAGAATCAGTTTTCGAAAATTCACACGTTCCATGCCTATCTAGGCACAACCTACATTTAACAAAATTAAACACTATTCACTGTCTTAAATGCTCAACACTTTGATATACTTAAATGAATAAAATACAGTTTCACAGGGGTAACGAGTACCCATATTCCAAGGTCTTCGGTAAAAACAAAAGGTTACAGTTACTAGCCCAAAAACTAAGTTACATCACTACAGGCTGGAAACCTTCCCTTCGAGCTAGTTTTCAAAGACTATCACATGGTAATACTGAATCTGCCATTACCATGAGCTGATGGACCTCCCGAAGATTGACCAGGTGCCCCCGCTTCCGTTGCTAACCCACACACTGTAGACTGGAGCGATCACAAAGACAATTTTGTCCGAAAATGTGCCAGCTTTTATAGCAGAGGGGAAAGTTCCAGAAAACTCTGGGCTAAGGTCCTGACACACCCCCCAGTTCTCATTGGATAATCAAATAAATACCAAAAAATTCTCATTGGCGAATAAATAAATGTACAACATTTTTGATTGGTCAACGCCTTGAGTTGGCAGGAAGAGATAGAAGTGTTGATAACGTTAAAAATGAAAAAACAAACGCTAAACATTCCAGTTTAGGAAACCTTTACATACAAAATTACTCTAGAATTTTAATAGTTTATCTTCACCCCAGAGGGCACAACATACGTTTATAGTAGCGACATTTGCATCCGGGAGATAGTAGGTTCGAATCCCACTATCGGCAGCCCTGAAGATGGTTTTCCGTGGTTTCCCATTTTCACACCAGGCAAATGCTGGGGCTGTACCTTAATTAAGGCCACGGCCGCTTCCTTCCAACTCCTAGGCCTTTCCTATCCCATCGTCGCCATAAGACCTATCTGTGTCGGTGCGACGTAAAGCCCGTGGCAAAAAAAAAAAAAAAAGTAGCGACATCTGTTGAGAAATGTTCAAACTTCATGGGCCAGTTGTTGAAAGTTTTATATTTCAGAGGGCATTCTCCAAGGCGCTTAATTTAAATGTACGGGGCGGGTGTACCTCTGGTACAGAGGCCATTAAAGTCCTTGGAATAGGGGATGACAAAGGCTTACACAATACCTAACTTCGGCACTAAGTCGAATACATTGGTTTAGCCATGGTGCACAATAATTACTTTGGAGATTATATTTATATGTTATCTATTAATTTATGTACTTCTTAAGTGTTTTAACTCTGATGTATCTTATAACAGTGCTTAAATTGGGCACGTGATATTTCATACATTTAACTAATTTAATTCCATGACCACGTTATGCTTGAATCATTAATAGATTAGAAAATCATTACAAGTAAAGGGTTCTTTATTTGTAACACTAATAAAAATAGAACGTTTTCGATAAAACATCGCGTTTGTTGACTGACATTTTTATTAAATACTTATGTTAACTATTGACAGTTGAACTGATCATATTCGACTGAAATATTTAAATGATACTATCAAGGAAATTTAAATTGTCGCTGTGGCCATACTCAGTTGACCTGAAAATATTATAAAGGAGACAACATTTTAAAGAAGGATGGTGGGATACATTAGTTAAACTGTAGTGAATTCATTCATCACAGCTCACATATTACATCACTCCAGTCAGACGTAGAATTGCAGGTACATTTTGAAATGAAGGTCAAAAAGAACGAAGAATTTTAACCGTGAAATTATAAACAGTAAATAACTTGTTTATCGTATGTACTAGACATTTTCTATAGTAATTTCTAACTAGGATTGAAAAATACTACAAGACAAGATTTCATCGTATTTCTTAGTAATAGAAGAGCTCAAAACTTAACTTACCCTCAACTATTATATCTGAAACTGTCATTGTTCATTTCGAATTTATTTGTTTGTGAATCATCGTAATCTCGTAAGTAGTACTAAAAGACTGAGGATCTATATCGAAGTAAGACACGATTTTTCTAGTGAACTCCTACTTCACATGAAAATGCTTGTAGTAAAATGTATATATTTTCGAGAGTTTAATGACTCTTATTTCATAGTATGGTTCCATCCCGGAAGATTACATGGAAATGAACTATGCCATGGTGAACTACTTCAGGTATAAAAATGGCTAAAAATGTTCCTTATGGGTGACTTTATTCCTATACTAAATTATTTCATTTCAACATTTCTTCCCTAATCTGTGTTTTAACCATTAAATTTCTGTATCTACTCAAACGACGATCAAAAAATCATAGTTTCTCCTGACGGAAAAACTCAATTAAATTAAGATAATTACCCTTTACGTTTAATGACTTGATCCATAGAGTGTGTGCGTTGAAATAATGTGTCCAATATTAAGTAATGTGAATTTACTTTTATTGTCCTTTAATTCAAATGCATTTAGCATAAATTTCTTACCAAATAAAAGTCTGTCCTACGTCAGGTAATGCTAGCAAATACTACCTCCAGAATAACTTCGCACGTTTAAAGGCTTTACTGTATAAGCATCTTTGTATTTGGGAAGCAGGTGGATTCACATTCTTGAAGTTGATACCATAATATCGTTTTTCATCAACAGGTCAATATTTTTTGTAATGAGCGTCACCATAACTACAATATGTACAACTCCAAAACAAATGCTTCCACAGCAAATTAGAAAGCGCCAGCACAATTTCTGGGCGTTCTGTACCATGTAGATAAGTGTTTTGTATCGAGCTGCCGAAAACCTCTGCTTTAAGGAAGCCGCTGTAAATAAGAAAGAGGGAATACGAAACTTTCTGGAAGGAAAGTGATCAGAATACAAACTGCTGAATTTGTGCCCACTACTGGATGAAGGATCATCTCTGATTCCCTGCAGGTTTACAGAGGTTAAAGAAGAAAGGGGATTGCCATCCATCCCAATGCTTGCAACACAATGCCACTACCCGTTTAAACATTGACGAGTCCCTCATATATAAATATAGATCTCCTTACATTCCGGAAGTGTCCTCCAACAAAACTGCTGATGATATCTCAGCGACAAGAAATCCCTCCTGAATTTAAAATTTCTAACTAAACTCCAAAATTTATTTTGAAGAACGTTTGCCATGCACAGCCTATTCGTCTGAATCTACCACGAATACCCATCTTGGTGTAATGCGAGACGACGTTAGGCTAACGTCATACAACGAAACATTACAACTTCTATTACAGTTTCTAATTCTGTACAATGCACTATTATAGGTATACGCATAATAATATACTTCTGACCGAGCTCGATAGCTGCAGTCGCTTAAGTGCGGCCAGTATCCAGTAATCGGGAGATAGTGGGGTCGAGCTCCACTGTCGGCAGCCCTGAAGATGGTTTTCCGTGGTTTCCCATTTTCACACCAGGCAAATGCCGGGGCTGTACCTTAATTAAGGCCACGGCCGCTTCCTTCCAATTCCTAGGCCTTTCCTATCCCATCGTCGCCATAAGACCTATCTGTGTCGGTGCGACGTAAAGCAAAATAGCAACCAAAAAAAAAATATATATATATACTTCTGACTGTTGAACTAGTCCAGACCGGGCGAGTTGGCCGTGCGGTTAAGGGCGCGCTGTTGTGAGGTCGCATCCGGGAGATAGTGAGTTCGAACCACACTGTCGGCAGTAATGAAGATGATTTTCCGTGGTTTACCATTTTCACACCAGGCAATTACTGGGGCTGTACCTTAATTAAGGCCACACCCGCTTCCATTCCATTCTTAGGCCTTTCCTGTCCCATCGTCGCCATAAGACCTATCTGTGTCGGTGCGACGTAAAGCAAATAGCAAAAAAAAAAAAAAATAATAGAAAGAAATGAACTAGTTCAGCCCCGCAGTCTACAGTTGGCTTGCCTGACTCTCACTCGTAGTTCTGGGTTCAATTCCGGGCATGTCAGGAATTTTTACCTGGGTCTGAGAGCTGGTTTCACGAGCACTCAACCTACGTTGACAGCATTCCTTTTCGTTACTTGTTTTACATCCCACCAAGAAAAATATATCATGCGCCGACGATAGGATAGGAAAGAATGTGAAGGCTTACTGTAATTTAGATAAATCTCCAGCAATTGTCAGATGTTGAAATGCGAAACCATCGAAAACAACCTTCAGGGATGTCTATAGTGGAATTCCAAAGTAATATCCCCCTGGAGTTAGTCTAAAAGTACGATTCCCTAGTGTTTTGTGGGTGAACATGTGGAGACAGTTTAAGATAAAGAACACTGCTTCATTTCGGCGTCACTCCTTTATTTTATGAGATAATCACCAAAATGTTCGCCTCAACGGCTTAGTAGTTAGCATACTGGCCTTTTGTTCAAGGGGTCCCAGGTTCAATTCCCAAAAGTTTCGGGGATTTAAACACCGAGCTCGATAGCTGAAGTCGTTTAAATGCGGCCTGTATCCAGTATTCTGGAGATAGTAGGTTCGAACCCCACTGTTGGCAGCCCTGAAAATAGTTTTCCGTGGTTTCCCATTTTCACACCAGACAAATGCTGGGACTGTACCTTAATTAAGGCCACGGCCGCTTTCTTCCCACTCCCAGCCCTTTCCTGCCCCATCGTCGCCATAAGACCTATCTGTGTTGGTGCGACACAAAGCAACTAGCAAAAAATGGGATTTAAACTTCCATCAGCTAATTCCTCTGGTTCGGGGGCTGGGTGTTTGCGGCGTTCTCAGCATTATAATTCATATTAGGTACGGCCCCATCCTCACCTATGCGCAGGTTGCCTATACGGCGTCATGTGGAAAGACCTGCAGCAGGTCTCCCCGGAAGCCGAACGCCATTTATTATTATTATTATTATTATTATTATTATTATTATTATTATTATTATTATTATTATTATAACTAAAGTTTCTGAAACACTGTCATAGCATAAAATGAAAGTCTCCTCTCCTTAACGATAGAAAGTTGCATCCTGTACGATGAATACCTCTCACTGATACGGTGTTTCACTCCGTTCTACTGCATTATTTCATCATACGTCATTAACAATACATCTGATGATGATGCACGGCTACTCTGAACCTCGGTTTACACAGTAGTTCGACCCTCGGTTAATTCGTGGCATATCTTGTACACTTCATGGACAGAATTTGCTTTTCGTATACAGACACAAATCACCGGCGAGCATTCATATGTTCCATACATTTTCCCCCCGAAATCTGATCACTCTACGGGCCTCTGCCATGTTTACTCGTTCAATAACTTCACAACTTTGAAACTACCAATCCGCCAAGTATGTGGTGTACGGGCTTATGCACCTGTAGGCATCATATTGGTGTGACTGCAAGCTATCGGATACATAAGCTGGAACGAGTTCTGATTCCAAGTTCCTGAGCAATAAAACAGGGAAACTTAATTTCTGACTTACATACATGGTCTGTCAGCCAAAATGATCACTTAAAATTTCTAAATTCATAGATATACAAAGGGTGTTTTCACTGTCAGTAATACTACTAATACTACTACTACTACTACTACTACTAATAATAATAATAATAATAATAATAATAATAATAATAATAATACCAGAGTTACATCTTCCCTGGCTATTTAAATTGTGCGTCTTCTTCACTATGGCCATCTCAGACAGCGATTAAGAACTCTTAAGACTTTATGAAACTTTCTTCTCCAATGGTAAGATGGCTCTGGCATCTATTTTCTAGTGACCTCTTGTGGGCTATGTCCAAGTCAACCTACTAAGAAATTTAATTTGTTATAGTTGGTAAACCTTTTTACTTGTTATTGTTTTTATGTCCCGGTGTAGTCAACCCTTCACCTGGTTCCTCCTCTATTGTAATCTGCCTATCACATGTCTGTAATGAAGTTTTCTAACCATTCAGAACTCATGTTAGTGAACGGAAATTTAGCCTATCAGCGCTCTGGATTCTAATATTGTCCAGAACTTTCCCCCACAGATCTATTTAAGGCGAGCCTATTTGGGCCGTCTTGTCTGATTTGCTCCGGTGAGTGTGAGCGCGACTTGACGGAGGTTAGAGTGGGCAGGAGTCATGGGGTGACCAGGCTTGAAGAAGATTTAGCGCTAACGTGTAATGGCAGAAGTAACCTCAATATGTGATTGTGCCGACGTGTATCCAGAGGTGAATATTTCAGCGGTTTACCTTAAAATATAATATGCAAGCTTTTCAATTTTCGCTGTAATGTAGGACCTACTGCGCAGTCCTCGGACTCAATTTTTATATTCCCAACTGCCAAAATATTTAAGGTAGCCTAAATGAGCACGAATGGTTGCCGTCGAAACTCTCTCCTTCTACTTTGGAGCTGGGTGACTAAAGTTGTTCAAACTCTAAATCTGGAAATTAGTCTCGGCCTTTAAATATTCCCCTTTTAGTATGGGATTAGCATCTGTGTAATTAGTCCTTAAGCCAACATATGTTCTTGTCTTTTCCAAAATATTATTTTCGCCTCTTTGCCTTTTGTTCATGGCCTATATTTGTTGGAACATTTTTTCTTTTCCTTCTTAAGTCCTAGTAGGATGTGTAATATGCCCCTGTATATTCTTTATGATTTTTGGGTAACCGTGACTACATTTAGATTCCCTTGGGGAACGGTACTTCACCTATTTGCTCAATTTTGTAATTCATAAGCCCACCATGGGGCAACCTGTGTATGAACACTATGAAGTGGGATCACCCAATGTGTTATCAGTGTATTGGAAAATGTAACAAGTGACATATCACTTAATTCATTCTAGCCTCTGTATAATTGGAGTTCAGATTCTATAATGTTTGTACCTGTTAGGAGAAATTATGCCCTTCCATCTGGCGGTTAATAACTGGGATTCCTTCCCATTAAGCTTCTACCTGATTAACGACATCTAAGTCCAATGTATTGTTGGAGCCGACGAGCTCTTTGTTAAATGTTACTATTCTAAAGTAAGTTTTTAACTCCAATGCTTGTTTTTGGTGCTTGTTAAATCATTCAACTACTCTATTAGCATTTTAAGGGAGGAAGGAAATAAATATACCAATTTTTCTTCGATAAATTTTTACTCTAAATGGTCCCTTGTCCAGCCATTCATCCCCCGCGCTCCCGTGTCTCTGTGGTCCACGACAAATCCCTGTCATAATAATATAATGTGCCATTGTAGCCGAGATAAAAGTACCAAATTTTAAAAATGGTGTACACTTCTTTATCTGAAAATTCCTACGTGTAAATGTTTTCTAGCTTGACAAGTACTATTCGAGGAAATGGAATATATGTCAAAGTTCTTTATTTACAATTCGTGGGCAGTCCTGATATACTGAATTAGCAGGAAGACTGTCGGTAATGCACACGTTATGTATAAACACGGTCTGTTGACATACATTCGTCCTCATTCTTTTGACAGATAGGTTCTCCGTACTGTCTCAGTAAATAAAGTGTAACCTATGCATGATTGTGAAACATTAATATCTTCATACGTAACTGGTAACGAAAAGCTGATTCTTGAAGGCTTTTAAACTTAACGCTATTACACTGACAACTAGTTAACTACTGGATTTATTTATTTTATAATAATATAACATCAACAAAACGTTACAAACCTCCCAAAACACCACTGAACAAATATGACATTCAAGCAGGTGATGTTTACCAGCGAGACTACACTAGATAAAGTGACATATCTCCAATAAATCACGGAATTCGCAAGAACGTGTGGCGCTGTTATAGAAAGAAAGATGAAAAATTGAAAGGGAGGAAATTAGTTGTACTCAACTGCCGTCACTGTACTCAAATTGCCGACCGCTCTCGTGGCGTAAAGAAATGCATTATACGAAATGAAAAACCTAGACATCTTACATCATCACGAAGTATAGGAACGAAACAAAATAATTAAATTTATTATTATTATTATTATTATGGCATTGGATTTACCACTCACTAACTACTTTTTCTGTTTATGGAGGCGCCGACGTGCCTGAATTTAGTCGCGCGGGAGTTCTATTACGTGCCAGAAAATCTATCGACATGAGGCTGACGTATTTGAGTTCTTTCAAATACTGCCGGACTGAGACAGGATAGTACCTACTAAACTGGAGTCAGAAGGCCAGCGCTTCAACTGTCTGAACCATTCAGCCCAGCTACGAAACAAAATAAGAGTGTTCTAATTGCTTACAGTATGGAGAGATACTGTACACTGACCAAAGGAGTCGGCCATTCGTAATTCTAAGCATGTGAACTGAAATGTTAGGGAGAGATCATGAAACAAACGAGCAACAGGTGAAGAGAAAGGAATTAGTACTGGCTGCGGTGGTTCACAACTAATTATGAACACAAAAATATCATACAAAGGTGTAATAAGTCAGAGAATTGTTACTCACGTACGATAATCACACTTCTGCCGCATGATCTACAGCTTGATGGGAGTGATCATCATAATGATAGCATGGAATTTTGTTGAAAAATTCTTGAACAAATAGCGGATGACAGCCAAAATTCTCTTCATATTCACGTTCTCCAGAGCTATGATTACCCGAACCTTCGGTATATACAGTATAGTGCGAACGTTAATAAGTTCTGCCTAAGGCCGGAATTAGTACAGTGTGAACGTTAGTTGTAGCATAGTTAACGAACATTCGATCTATCCATGCCAGTAAAATTACTCCACGTACGTTGGAAGACCCCGAACTTGAATAAATTCTACTAAATCATACAAACATCGATTCTGAACCTACTGTGTACCCGGAAGTTCATGGATTCGATTCCCTGTGAGCAACATGAAAAATTTGGAAACGAGATTTCTACATGTAGAAAGGCACATGGGCCTGAGGTTTACCCATTTTACACCATAAATCAGCAAACGGTTAATCTCTGGATGCTAAGACTTCCGAGAGTAGAGTGAACCACTTACATCTGACTCGTTAGTGTCGAAGTTAAGTATAGTGGAAACCTTTACCTTCCATCACTCCAAAGGCCTTAATTGGTTGTGCCAGATGTCCTTGACTACTTTACTACTGAACTGTCTCTAGTTCTGTATGATAATCTATCCGTCTTACTAATAAACGGTGTATAACTTTTATACGAGGTTTATACGCCGTTTATGTGAAATTCGTTACTAATAAACAGTGTATAAGCCTCCTGTGTATACATCTGTTATAGTTATTCATTGGATTGCTTATGCAGACCAGGACCCTTGTATAAGCATTGTATAGCAGCGAGTAGCGGAAAAAGAAACGAGTGAGCAGTTTATTTTCGTGGTATTTATTGTATACAGTAATATAATCGTGGTGAAATATTCGACTTATCCATTTAATATTGAAAGAATGGACGATAACGTTGATGATCTTCACGATATTTTAAACATAGAAGACATACACCGTTCAGAGGTTATGGACGCTAGACATCTTCGTAAAGTAAAACACTTTAAAGAGACGGAATGGCAATGAATAACTATAAATAAATTATGGTTGGGCGTATTTTTGTGTAATAATGTGTTACTGCTTAATAGACTTTTGATATTGCTAGTTTATTATACATTATCTGCCCCTACAAAGATCTTCCTCAAATTTGAGTACCTATAAAATGGGACATTCCTCGAGATAAAAAATGGCATAACTTGAAAACCATACGTAATATGATTTCCATACTTTGTAGTTGAATACCCAGAAATATCATGTATAAATGCCTAATAGAATTTTTTTTGATCAAACCTTTCTTTTAAGCTACAAAACTGTTTTCACTTTCTCCTAAAAAGTAAGGATTTTGGAATGTGTAACCTTTTCAACTCGCCGATTCAATTACAATTGCTTACGTTTTCCGTACTACCCCAGTTAGGAGCTTTAGATCTTAGCTTTTCCATTTATTTTTTGGCGTTCATTACAAAAGCAAGCTGAAGAAATGTTGATATCAATATAAGTCAATTTCCAGCTGTCTCATGGAATGACAATGAATAACTAAGTTATAAAATAAATGATGGTTGGGCGTATGTTTGTGTAATAATGTATTACTGCTTAATAGACTTTTGAAATTGCGAATTTATTATACATTATCTGCCCCTACAAAGATCTTTCTCAAATTTGAGTACCTAAAAAATGGGACATATTCCTCGAGATAAAAAATGACATAACTTGAAAACCATACGTAATATGATTTCCATACTTTGTAGTTGAATACGCAGAAATATGATGTATAAATGCCTAACAGAAACGTTTTTGATCAAACCTTTCGTTTAGCTACAAAACAGGTTTTCCTTTCTCCTGAAAAGTAAGGATTTTGGAATGTGTACCCTTTTCAACTCGCCGATTCAATTACAATTGCTTACGTTTTCCGTACTACCCCAGTTAGGAGCTTTTGATCTTAGCTTTTCCATTTCTTTTTTGGCGTTCATTACACAAGTAAGCTGAAGAAATGTTGATATCAATATAAGTCAATTTCCAGCTGTCTCATGGAATGACAATGAATAACTAAGTTATAAAAGAAATGATGGTTGGGCGTATGTTTGTGTAATAATGTATTACTGCTTAATAGACTTTTGAAATTGCGAGCTTATTATACATTATCTGCCCCTACAAAGATCTTTCTCAAATTTGAGTACCTAAAAAATGGGACATATTCCTCGAGATAAAAAATGGCATAACTTGAAAACCATACGTAATATGATTTCCATACTTTACAGTTGAATACGCAGAAATTTGATGTATAAATGCCTAATAGAAACATTTTTGATCAAACCTTTCGTTTAGCTACAAAACAGGTTTTCCTTTCTCCTGAAAAGTAAGGATTTTGGAATGCGTACCCTTTTCAACTCGCCGATTCAATTACAATTGCTTGCGTTTTCCGTACTATCCCAGTTAGGAGCTATTGATCTTTTTTTTAAGCCTTTCCATTTCTTTTTCTGGCGTTCATTACACAAGCAAGCTGAAGAAATGTTGATATCAGTATAAGCCAATTTCCAGCTGTCTCACTTAGTGTTGCCACTGCCTTTTCGATATGCCGTGCTACTCTGCAACTTTCCAGAACGTTTTGCTCGTAGATAACCAGGAGAAGCGATCATAAAGGCGGTGGACGTGCGAAATACGTCAGTGAACTGCAGGAAGAGGTTCCTACGCCTTGGAACGAGTGTATAGGCCTACGTGCTGTATAGTAATACAATGCGTATACCTCGTTTATTAGTAAGAAAAATGTAAAACGCTTATACAGGGTTTATTCACTGTTTAACTAAACAAGAGTTAAACAACTGTATAAGGACTTTTTATTAGTAAGACGGTATATATACACTGACTGACAAAGCAAATGCAACACCAAGAAGGAGTGGTTCGAAAGGGATGAAAGTTGGGGAAAAAACAGAGACGGCACGGAAGAATAATTGATGTTTATTTCAAACCGATATGCAGGTTACACAATGTGCACGGCATCGACTCAGTGGGATGTAGGACCACCGCGAGCGGCGATGCACGGAGAAACACGTCGAGGTACAGAGTCAATAAGAGTGCGGGTGGTGTCCTGAGGGATGGTTCTCCATTCTCTGTCAACCATTTGCCACAGTTGGTCGTCCGTACGAGGCTGGGGCAGAGTTTGCAAACGGCGTCCAATGAGATCCCACACGTGTTCGATTGGTGAGAGATCCGGAGAGTACGCTGGCCACGGAAGCATCTGTACACCTCGTAGAGCCTGTTGGGAGATGCGAGCAGTGTGTGGGCGGGCATTATCCTGCTGAAACAGAGCATTGGGCAGCCCCTGAATGTACGGGATTGCCACCGGCCGCAGCACATGCTGCACGTAGCGGTGGGCATTTAACGTGCCTTGAATACGCACTAGAGGTGACGTGGAATCATACGCAATAGCGCCCCAAACCATGATGCCGCGTTGTCTAGCGGTACGGCGCTCCACAGTTATTGCCGGATTTGACCTTTCTCCACGGTGACGCCACACTCGTCTGCGGTGACTATCATTGACAGAACAGAAGCGTGACTCATCGGAGAACACGACGTTCCGCCATTCCCTCATCCAAGTCGCTCTAGCCCGGCACCATGCCAGGCGTGCACGTCTATGCTGTGGAGTCAATGGTAGTCTTCTGAACGGGCGCCGGGAGTGCAGGCCTCCTTCAACCAATCGACGGGAAATTGTTCTGGTCGATATTGGAACAGCCAGGGTGTCTTGCACATGCTGAAGAATGACGGTTGACGTGGCGTGCGGAGCTGCCACCGCTTGGAGGCGGATGCGCCGATCATCGCGTGCTGACGTCACTCGGGCTGCGCCTGGACCCCTCGCACGTGCCACATGTCCCTGCGCCAACTATCTTCGCCACAGGCGCTGCACCGTGGACACATCCCTATGGGTATCGGCTGCGATTTGACGAAGCGACCAACCTGCCCTTCTGAGCCAGATAACCATACCCCTCGTAAAGTCGTCTGTCTGCTGGAAATGCCTCCGTTGACGGCGGCCTGGCATTCTTAGCTATACACGTGTCCTGTGGCACAAGACAACACGTTCTACAATGACTGTCGGCTGAGAAATCACGGTACGAAGTGGGCCATTCGCCAACGCCGTATCCCATTTAGCGTTCGCTACGTGCGCAGCACAGCGGCGCATTTCACATCATGAGCATACCTCAGTGACGTCAGTCTACCCTGCAATTGGCATAAAGTTCTGACCACTCCTTCTTGGTGTTGCATTTGCTCTGTCAGTCAGTGTATAAAGTAGCTTGTCCTGACTGACTGACTGACTGACTGACTGACTGACTAACTGACTGACTGATTTATCATTGCCGAGCCAAAAACTACTGGACATAAATAAATGAAATTTTGAGGATATACTCATATTAAGATGTAGGTGCTCGCTAAGAGAGGATTTTTGGATATTCCGTCGCTAAGGGGGTGAAAAGGGGAGTGAAATTTTAAAATGAGTGTGTCTATATCTCAAAACTTAAAAATTTACAGATGTGAAAATTGGTATTTAGAATCTTCTTTAAGAATAAGGGAACACGTATTTTTTGTTTTCAGAAAATCCCAAAACGAGGGGTGAAAAAGGGTGGAAAAGTGGTTGAATGCCTTTAATCAGGATACTGGTACTTATATCTCAGAAACTGAAGATATCACAGACCTCAAAATTGGTACTTTTGATCTCATTCAAAAATAAAGAAACACATATTTTTTTGTTTTTACAAAATCCAATTAATGCGAGGGTGAAAAGGGGGAGAATTTTTAAAATGAGTGCATCTATATCTCAAAAGTTTTAAAGTTTAGAGATGTAATAATTGGTATTTCGAATGTTCATTAATAATAAAGGAACACGTGTTTTTTGTTTTCGGAAAATCCCAATAAGAGGGGAGAAAAGGGGTGAAAAAGGGGTAGAATGCCTTTAAAGAGAATACTTATATCTTAGAAACTGAAGATATTACAGACCTGAAAATTGGTGTTTGGGATCTCATGTAAAAATAAAGAAACGCGTATTTTTTGTTTTTAGAAAATCCAATTAATGGTTGGGGGGGATAAAAGGGGGATGATATTTTAATATGAGTGTATCTATACCTCAAAACTTTTAAAGTTTATAGATGTAAACATTGGTATTTAGATTGTCCTTTAAAAATAAAGAAACACTTATTTTTTGTTTTTGGAAAATCCAATTAATCGGAGGGTGAAAAGGGGGTGAATTTTTAAAATGAGTGAATCTATATATCCAAACTTTTAAAGATTGCAGATGTAAAAATTGGTATTTAGAATCTTCATTGCAAATAAAGAAACACGTACTTTTTTGTTTTCGGAAAATCGCAATAGGAGGAGTGAAAAGGGGTGAAAAAGAGGTTGAATACCTTTAATGGAGCTACTTACATCTCAGAAACTGAAGATATTACAGACCTGAAAATTGGTGTTTGGGATCGCCTTTAAAAGTAAAGAAACACGTATTTTTTGTTTCTGGAAAATCCAGGTAAGAGGGGGTGAAAAGGGAGTAAGATTTTAAAATTAGTGTATCCGTATCTCAAGACTTTTAAAGGTTATAGATGTGCAAATTGGTATTTAGAATCTCCTTTAAAAATAAAGAAACACGTATATTTTGTTTTCGGAAAATCCTAATAGGAAGGGTGGAAAAGTTCATGAAAAGTTCATGAGTCTACTTATATTTCAAAGCCTGAAGATATTACAGACCTGAAAATTGGTGTTTGGGATCTCTTTTAAAAATAAAGAAACATGTATTTTTTGTTTTTGGAAAATCCAATTAATGGGGGGTGAAAAGGGCTGATTTTTTAAAATGAGTGTACCTATATCTCAAAACTTTATAGTTTACGGACGTAAAAATTGGTATTTAGAATCACCTTTAAAAATAAAGAAACATGTATTCTTTTGTTTTCGGAAAATCCCAATAGGAAGGGTGTAAAAGGGCGAGTAATGGGTTGAATGCCTTTAATGAGGCTACTTATATTTCAGAACCTGAAGATATTACAGACCTGAAAATTGGTATTTGGGATCTACTTTCAGGGTAAAGAAACACGTATTTTTTCGTTTTTAAAAAATCCAAATATTGGGGGCTTAAAAGGGGGGTGAATTTTTTAAAATGAGTGTGTCTACATCTTAAAACTTTAAAATTTACAGATGTAAAATTGGTACTTGGAATCTCCTCTAAAAAAGGAACACGTATTTTTTTGTTTCCTTAAATCCCAATAGGAGGGGTTTAAAAAGGGTGAAAAATGGGTTGAATGCCTTTAATGAGGATACATATATCTCAGAAACGAAAGATATTACAGAACTGAAAATTTGTATATGGGATCTCCTTTAAAAATAAAGAAACACGTATTTTTAGTTTTTGGAAAATCCAATTAATGGCGGTTAAACAGGAGTGACAAAATGGGGTGAATGTTTTGAAAGACTATATCTACAGAATATCTTGGAAACGTAAAATGTTACAGACGTAAAAAGTGGGTGTTTGGAATCTCCTGTAAATATAAAGAAACATAGGTGATTTGTTTTGGTAAACTCCACTTAAGGGGAACTCAAAAGGGGTGAAATTTTAAAATGAGAATTTTTACAGTATATCTAAAAAAAACAGAAGTGAAAAACGGTATTTTTTATCTCTATTAAACATAAAGAAACGTGTATTTTTAGTTTTCGGAAGTACCACTTGGGTGGAGATGGGGGGGGGGGGGGTAAAGGTGACTGAAAATGGTGTTGAATTCTTTTAATTAGGCTACTGATATCTCAAAAATGAAGATGTTACAGACGTGAAATTTGATATTTAGAATCTGCTTTAAAAGTAAACAAACACGTACTGTCGGAAAATCCAATGAAGTTGGGGGGGGGGGGTGAAAGAATTGAAAAATTAATTGACTTAATTGTATGAGAATACATACATCTAATAAATAAACAGACGTGATAATTCGTATTTGGATCTCCTTTAAAAACAAAGAAAAACGCGTTCTTGGGGGAAACCATCTTGGTGGGCGGGAGTGTAAAGGAGTTGAATTCCTTTCATGAGGACACATAGATCAAAAACTGAAGAATTTTGAGTCGTGATAATTGGTATTTAGAAGATCCTTTAATATTAAAGAAACAAGTATTTTTGCGGGAAAATTCACTTGGGGGGGGGGGAGTAGTGTGAAATGAAGTGCAAAAAGTAAATTATTTTTATGGGGATACTTATATCTCAAAGCTGAAGGTAATAGACGTGAACATTGGTGTTTGGAATCTCCCTTAAACATAAAGAAACAAGCCTTCTTTTAATTTTTCTTTGGGGGGGGGGTGGCGGTAAATAAACTTGACGGCGGTGGGGTGTAGAAGGAGGTGAGACCAATTGATTTTACTGTTATTAACTTACTTATAAGGATCCTCCGTTGCTCAGGCGGCA
Organism: Anabrus simplex; assembly: GCF_040414725.1. Taxonomy (NCBI): domain Eukaryota; kingdom Metazoa; phylum Arthropoda; class Insecta; order Orthoptera; family Tettigoniidae; genus Anabrus; species Anabrus simplex. The sequence continues at coordinate 578,927,388 of NC_090266.1, read as the reverse complement.
GCGTGCCGGCCTCTCACAGCTGGGTTCCGTGGTTCAAATCCCGGTCACTCCATGTGTCATTCGTGCTGGACAAAACGGATGCGGGACAGGTTTTTCTCCGGATACTCCGGTTTTCCCTGTCATCAGCCATTCCAGCAACACATAATAATAATAATAATAATAATAATAATAATAATAATAATAATGTTCCGGACCGTCGTCAAATGTGCGGACCGCGCTCGAAACGGCTCCTGGACGGGGAATGACTAAGAATGCAGCCCGGCCGCGGGTTCAGTGCCGCCAAGGCATCCAATATGACACCACGCCGGATCTCCTGAAGGATTTTATCTATATTAAAAATGATTATAGGAGAAGATGGCACAGATTTACGGACCCAACTGACCGGGAGGAATACCTGAGCCTAACCCGGGAAGTACGAAATCGATTGCTGAAAAGGATGATTGAAAAAATGGGGGAAACGTGCCGTTAAATAATAGGAAACGAGTCAGATAGGGAATTTTGGTGGATTCTCTCAGAAAACGAGTCAGATGGCGAATTTCGGAGGATTATATATCTTAAACAATAAGCATTCAATTATAAATTTCAGTATAATACCGTAGCGAAGCACGGGTATCTTGCTGGTATTAAATATATTGTATTGTAGGAAGCATAAAACAGTGCAGACATGAGGAAGGGCAGCAGCAATACATACTTATGAATAGAATGCGTTCCAAGTTTATACACGCCTTATCATAATGACGTCCACGGATGGTTAAGGATTTGAGTAGGCTCAAAGGATTACCAACCAAATTAACAAGATAATGAATTGTCATACGTCAGGCGATGTACCTCAGGAGACCTTCTTTATGTACTACATATCAATACAAAGGCCATTTCTATTTTACTTTTCTGCATTGCCCAGATCCATCCCTGCTGAAATTCAGTGTTGACGGAGCACTGCACCGTCTGACAAGGGCTGGAAAAGCGTACTGCTTCCATCGGAAGGTCTTGGTCTTATCTTTGGCTTGGACAATATGAAAGCGATTGAGGTATGAGTGATGCTAGTAACGCCATTCCTCATGCAGAAAGTTCCTGTGTTTAATGGTTTGAAGAAGTCAGTAGTCGATAGTGAACCTTTTGAGAAACCAACCAGCCTTTAGGCTGAGGATTCGACATACCGGTACATACATTCTCATGACAGCTGTATAACCACCATAAGGAACATTATGTAGATAATTATGATTATCGCACACTGTACTTGATGCGCGCTCTTACATACATGACTAGCCCCAATTTCCGAGTCCTAGGGTACCTACATGAAACTTACGCCGTAAATGTTTCAGTGATACACATTCCTAATACTAAAAAGTTCATATTAGTCGACTGCGTGTCCGTATGTAGCTGGGAGGCGTGACCAGCCTAAGGGAAAACAATGGATTGTCCGATACGCGGTATTGCGACGATATGTTATATGCAACAAATATGACCAACGAAAATAAAACCATAAATATACATGCACATACTCAGAAAAATATATAATTTCAATATATAACAAACTCGTTAATTTCAAGGTATCCCTGCAGTGAGTAAACAGGACACATAATTAACAACTTTCTTAGGCTAACGTACGAATATATTGAATTAAAGCTCTTTTAGATATGATGCAGTTTATTAAACATTTTCAACAGTACAACGAAAGGGCCTGAACCAGTTCTCTGTAACCTGTAACTAGGTACACCTACTGGTTAAATGACCTAGTAGTGTACATGTGAACGTCACCTCTGAGTTTGAATTGTTCAGTTTCTCCATATACCTTAAACGAGAATATTATGAAGTAATGGAAATATAAATAGTTGTGACCAACAGCACAATACAGAGGCCAGCAATGGGCAGTCATAGGGGATTTTGTTTGTACGGTTTACTATTACCAGCATACACAGTTTTGCATTGATGCTTTATGTACCCTATCAGCTGCTTGATTATCATTGGAATATGATACGTAAGTACGTATCTTACAGATCTGACAACTCGGAGCCAACAAATGTTTCAATCACTTTTCAGAATTCATGCTATATATCTACCGAAAGTAAATGAATATTCCGTGCAGAAAAATATATGTATCCTCAAATTAATTTACTTCCAGGGGCTTGTGGGTCAACCGCCCCTATTTATTGAGAATGTTAAAATATATTTTATTGAAGTGATAACCCACTGTATTAACACTTATTCCTCGGTAATGTCAGGGAATTTGACTAGGAGATCATATCGTTCACTCAAAATATTTCTGTGTATACGATATTTCTTGTATATGCCGTATCTTTGCTTCGCTCGATATTTCGATTAGTGACATCCGTTCGAGACTTCATCCGCCTGAAAGTCATATTCAGCTGCCCATGAATAAAAACGTGCTTAGGCAGATAGATTGTAATTTTCCCGGATTTAAAGCCAACACTGTTCGAATAAGCTGGAATCTCTGAGTAGATCCAAGGGAAATGAGCGGCCAGTGCTAAGCAAATTCGAAGCTGTCAACCATCACGGAACCACGTGATTCCCCGCCCACTCACCCACTTCACAGCCTCCGCCCGGCTGTTAAATAGAGAATGCTAAGTAGCTTTAACTCAGTACATATAAACCAATACTCGCGTTTTCAAATTACTATTTTCGAACTGATATTAAAAGTTGGGACTTTCATTTCAGGCACCAAACATTAAAGTCCGTTCAGTAATTGTCACACAATTTATTTATTTATTTATTTATTTATTTATTTATTTATTTATTTATTTATTTATTTATTTATTTATTTATTTATTTATTTATTTATTTATTTATTTGTTTATTTATTTATTTATTTCATGAAATATGGTATTTAAAGGATCGCTTTTTCCGATGTCCTGGAATTTTGATCAGAAGAATTAGCCATCTCTTGAGATCATCTACGTACCAGAATCTAACAATTCTGTATTCCTTAGGGAAAAATATTTAAGGATTTTCACGGAAGTCAAGAAACCACTTCTCTATGGCTGACTGAGAGACTTAAATACACTAAGTACAACAGCCACGAGTAATGTATCCGTAATGCCGTCAGATTTTATCGTCTAACCCGGGCAAAAACGTAATTGTACCTCATTATCGCATCTTTATTTTCGAACTCCGTAAATGGTAATATAGTTTACTGAGACTAAAAATGTACATTTAAAGGATTTCGAAATGTTAGGCGTCAATCAAAATAGATGTTAGGAAATAAACGGTAATTATCAACATTATTAGTATTTAGTTTTGGCTGATGCCATAATCTCGTGGAGTATGATGAAAGCACTTCAACATTATATATATATAAATCAGACAGTCACAAAAAATATGTATATGACTTCTAAATCCATTTGATGCTAGTGATCATTGCAGGGTTCCTAAATAATAGTATGTCGATTCAGTGGTACATACACTGACTGACAGAGCAAATGCAACACCAAGAAGGAGTGGTTCGAAAGCGATGAAAGTTGGGGAAAAACCAGAGACGGCACGGATGAATAATTGATGTTTATTTCAAACCGATATGCAGGTTACACAATGCGCACGGCATCGACTCAGTAGGATGTAGGACCACCGCGAGCGGCGATGCACGCAGAAACACGTCGAGGTACAGAGTCAATAAGAGTGCGGATGGTGTCCTGAGGGATGGTTCTCCATTCTCTGTCAACCATTTGCCACAGTTGGTCGTCCGTACGAGGCTGGGGCAGAGTTTGCAAACGGCGTCCAATGAGATCCCACACGTGTTCGATTGGTGAGAGATCCGGAGAGCACGCTGGCCACGGAAGCATCTGTACACCTCGTAGAGCCTGTTGGGAGATGCGAGCAGTGTGTGGGCGGGCATTATCCTGCTGAAACAGAGCATTGGGCAGCCCCTGAAGGTACGGGAGTGCCACCGGCTGCAGCACATGCTGCACGTAGCGGTGGGCATTTAACGTGCCTTGAATACGCACTAGAGGTGACGTGGAATCATACGCAATAGCGCCCCAAACCATGATGCCGCGTTGTCTAGCGGTAGGGCGCTCCACAGTTACTGCCGGATTTGACCTTTCTCCACGTCGACGCCACACTAGTCTGCGGTGACTATCACTGACAGAACAGAAGCGTGACTCATCGGAGAACACGACGTTCCGCCATTCCCTCATCCAAGTCGCTCTAGCCCGGCACCATGCCAGGCGTGCACGTCTATGCTGTGGATTCAATGGTAGTCTTCTGAGCGGACGCCGGGAGTGCAGGCCTCCTTCAACCAATCGACGGGAAATTGTTCTGGTCGATATTGGAACAGCCAGGGTGTCTTGCACATGCTGAAGAATGGCGGTTGACGTGGCGTGCGGGGCTGCCACCGCTTGGCGGCGTATGCGCCGATCCTCGCGTGCTGACGTCACTCGGGCTACGCCTGGACCCCTCGCACGTGCCACATGTCCCTGCGCCAACCATTTTCGCCACAGGCGCTGCACCGTGGACACATCCCTATGGGTATCGGCTGCGATTTGACGAAGCGACCAACCTGCCCTTCTCAGCCCGATCACCATACCCCTCGTAAAGTCGTCTGTCTGCTGGAAATGCCTCCGTTGACGGCGGCCTGGCATTCTTAGCTATACACGTGTCCTGTGGCACACGACAACACGTTCTACAATGACTGTCGGCTGAGAAATCACGGTACGAAGTGGGCCATTCGCCAACGCCGTGTCCCATTTATCGTTCGCTACGTGCGCAGCACAGCGGCGCATTTCACATCATGAGCATACCTCAGTGACGTCAGTCTACCCTGCAATTTGCATAAAGTTCTGACCACTTCTTCTTGGTGTTGCATTTGCTCTGTCAGTCAGTGTAATTATACAGCAAGTGAAGAAATTCACACCTATTTTGGGTCCAATATTTTACTCTGGGATCCTCTATCAGCCTCTTAGATTCTTATTCCTGAGTTACCTCGCCGTTAATGCCCAAATTACACCGCTTGATGTAAAGCAGTATATCATGTGACTCTTACAATGGTGGACTACCCGGGAGAGGGGAGACCAAACGTATAATTGCCGAACTGCTGTAAAAAGGACAGTATCCTTTGAGGGATAGCCAGCAATGTGACGGCGTGATTGGACATGAACTGAAATACGCGTCCTCCTTTGGTTCTCCCAATGGCCAGCAAGAACGTCTAATTCCAATGAGCAAATACTCTGCCCGTAGAATTGAAAGGAAGAGAGGACAACCAGCTATTTTAGAGCCGAAAGTGAAATCATTTTATTACTGCAGTAAAGAACTTGAAATCGTGGATACATACATCTCTTCGTTAATTCAAGCAAAGAAATATATTTTCGTTACTAGGTTTTCTAACACAATTACACACACACACACACACACACACACACACACACACACACACACACACACACACAGAAATATATTAATTTTGCTACTATGTCCTGAAGAGTTCTTCTTTCTTAAGTTGGGTGTGGAGAAAAATTTAAACGAGCATAACTTATTTTAACTCCTAGCTTGTGAAGTAAATTCTAAGCGACCACAAGCAGATCCTCCAGTTGACTTACATCTACTTTTCTCCTTGGTTCCCATACTCCGCCAGAAAAATGCAATAATAAATTTACAGGATTTAGTTTATTGTATCACAGAAGCACACAACCTGAAAATTTAAATTTTTACAAACTCAAGTACTATTCTTCCAATTTCTAACGCAAATAAACAGTAATAATGGAATGGTTACAATTTGCGTTCTTTTATGTCAAGGTTGCCCCTTCTTCACTCTGACTTAATGCCGTGCATGGCCTTCTTTGGTTTTGATCAGATCTCCAATACGCTGTGTCATACTTGCAATCAGTACCGTAGTGTTCCCGTCAAAATTACGGCATAGGCTGATTGTGATTGGAAGATTTGGGCCTGCAAATCTACATGTATTGTGATCAGGCGTGTATTTCATATGCCATTGATTTTATTGTGGTAACCCTGACAGTGTTAGGTGGCCAGATGTAATATTTTCTCGCTCGAGGCGCCGTTTTCTTTTGTTCTCCTTGTCATCTCTCTCTCTCTCGGTAAGGGGAAATCATAGCATGTGACGTCCGACTCGTTGGCGGAACGGTCAGCGTACTGGCCTTCGGTTCAGAGGGTCCCGGGTTCGATTCTCGGCCGGGTCGGGGATTTTAACCTTAATCGGTTAATTCCAATGGCACGGGGGCTGGGTGTATGTGTTGTCTTCATCATCATTTCATACTCATCTCGACGCGCAGGTCGCCTACGGGAGTCAAATAGAAAGACCTGTACCTGGCGAGCCGAACCCATCCTGGGATATCCCGGCACTAAAAGCCATACGACATTTCATTTCATTTTCATAGCATGTGACCACCCTGGGTATATTTCAAGGCTAAACGAGAACGCAGCGCGCGGCGATCTGAAGCCTTTTAACCACGCGTAGTACCAGATAGTCCGGCTCCATGGCTAAATGGTTAGCGTGCTGGCCTTTGGTCACAGGGGTCCCGGGTTCGATTCCTGGTAGGGTCGGGAATTTTAACCATCATTGGTTAACTTCGCCGGCACGAGGGCTGGGTGTATGTGTCGTCTTCATCATCATTTCATCCTCATCGCGACGCGCTGGTCACCTACGGGTGTCAAATCAAAAGACCTGCACCTGGCGAGTCGAACATCTCCTTGGCCACTCCCGGCACTAAGAGACTAAGCCATTTCATTTCAGTACCAGATAATAAACTACACATTACGATTAGAGGCATCCAATAGGAAGTTTCAGGTATGACACACCTCCTGGAATGCGAATATATAAGAGATCACTGTTAAACCTACTTCTCCCTATTTTTCGGTCGTGGTCGAGCCAAGTTAAGTATTCGTCAAGCAGCTCGATCAAATTACTTGCAAATGGTCGAAGTAAATTTTAACCATTTTGTATGAGCTTCAGCTCGCCAAGAAGTATATGAACGAAGACCCAGGACAGTACGAGTATCATCAGTGCCTATGGACAACTCCATGTTAAAATCAAGAGGACCCGCACAAGATATAAAATGGACTTCAGCGACAGATATTTCTGCTACAGTGACCGGCCTAATTCAATTACAAAATTTAATTACCATATCGACTTTCATCAACAATGTTGAGTACATACAAAATGTTTACTTTACCTGTCAATATTTCGTCAAATATAATACCATATTTTTCTCAGTAGTAATACTTTCTAATAGTTAGACATATAATTGTAGTTTCTTTCCACCTCAATTTCTTATCCAGGTGATAGTAGATATGTGTATTAGTGTGGTGTAGATCTATAGTTAATAATGTGATAGTTGTGAACTTCTGTTTAAGTGATTTCCCAGTCGGCATTGGTGTTTAAGTCAATTACATAATAATCAGTGTCCCACGCAGTTATTTTTCATTTAAAGGGTTATTTTAATGTGAATGTTACTTTATTGAATAAGGATAGTAGTAGAACTCAGCCTTCTCAAATCCTTCTTACGTTGAGGCATAATGCCCGGTCATCAATTTATCATTTATGATTAAAATGTGGCTGGATTATTGCAACTTAAAGTACGGTAAATTTATAATCAAGTACCCGGGATAATTAATGCACTTAAATGGTGTTCACTGTTTAACATAGTGAATAATTGATATTGTTGTGAAAGTGCGTAGTTGTACTCAATTTATAATTAGATTGCCGGTGAAAGATGTGGTAGCGTGGTGTACCCATGGATTATGAATTTCTCGAGCACATGTTAGGATTGCGTGAATGTGAACATATATTGCGATGTGGAAAACAACGATTTATTAGATGTAATAATAATTATGACACACTCGACACTAATTTGGGTGGTTTTAAGCCATATGAAAGCCCTTAGCAAACGCACTTGTGATAAAGATAGCTATTGTTTAACGTGTTCTTCGGGTTCACATTTGATTCATACGACTTTGCTACTGAATGACAGTTTCGCGACGTGACGCACGTGTTATTCAGTCACGAACCCGATATTGGATGATGCATTTAAGGCTTGTCAATTAATCTATGTTCATCGACAGATAATTTACCAACCTAGACATCCTGAAAATTACTACTAAAAATAAATAATCTTTGGAACGTGTGAATAATGCTGTAAATACCGTGTAAATTATGTGATTGTGTGTATTCTTTTGTGTGTGATCTATTACAATAATGTTTGTAGAGAATCTGTAGTGAACATTTACTTAGTGGTGTGACGTTAACGGACTTTTACACAACTGTTATCCATCAACAACACATATGTGATGTATATAACTTCTATAAATTAGTATTTCAAGAATTATAAGTGTAGGTACTGTTGAATGTGGGCGAATGTTTATGAGTGAGGACCTGAGAGTGGTGGTGAATGAGTATCAGCACCGACAAGTTTCTATACTGGGGTATGAGTGCCTGGGTCTTTTTATTCTTAATATATATAGAAAAATCAGGATAATTAACATTCTAAGAGTACAGTGTTTTGAGGATAAGTATGGAAACTTAAAATTGTATACACATCTGTAAATATCCAGTTGGAATATGTAAACATACATGTGGATATTGAGGCACTTCCGTGTATGTTGAATTTGTCCCTCCTCTAGCTACCGCCAACAGATTGTATATGTACAATTTAATGAAAATAAATAATAATGATAATAATAATAATAGTAATTAATTCTTACTGTACATAATTTTTTATGGTTATTTGAATAAAATTTGCTATATTTGTCAACATATGACAAGACAATACTTTATTTGTGATCATAAACTTTGCCTGACGCTAGCCTATCGTCAGAAAATTAGTAGTGCTAACACACGAACGATCCACATTCGGAAACTCGTGTCTGCCGGCTTAGGACGCGAGGAAAGCTGAGAAATAAAATGGCACCGAAAAATTATGGGGCTCGATTTGAGCATTAAATGGCATCATAACCTGTGGCTCGATTAGGTATTTATTAGCCCAAATGTTTATGGCTCATGTAGCATAATTTATACACACCACAATTCAAATTTCTATTTTGGCGTGATTGTGGCGTATCTTGTATTTACACAATTTACTTGATAATGATTTGATATTCTTGTTGGCGAGGATTAATTCGATTGCATGATATTAATTTGAATTAAAATTATTTAACTCATTTGAATTGATGAAAATGCCTGATAAAACACACACTATTGACTAGACATCTTGTTGGTTTAAAATAGATGGGCATGATCTCTTTGATTAAGGTCTCCGGTGTGCGAAATTTCTAGAACTACATGACACGAACTTGTTTGTTAGAATGGATATGGAAGCATTGCGAGAGTTGCTGGCGGATATGGACAGGATTAGTTAGGAGCATTGGAGTTGGAAACTTAGGAAGCATCAAGCAATTTTAGAAGAACGCATAATAAAAAGCAGGAGAAACTTAAATCCAGTCAGGAAAATTTTACAGGATAAACAGGAAAGATTAAACCAAATATTAGAAAAAAATTCAAGAAAAACCGTAAACAAGCAAGAAAACTCGTGACAATTTCAAGCTAGGCTTCATTGACCTAGGAATAGTAAAAATAAACTTTTCAACCATGAAATTGGATGAGAAAACACTATTACCAAATCGATTTCAGAAATTGCTAATGAATACAGCGAAAGGTTAGGTAACGTTAAAAAGGCACTGTGGATGGTTTCGACAAGTATAAGCGGGAAGAGAACCAGTCTCCTAGCAGGTAAAATCAGGAGTTGAAGAAATCAAATGTACATTTTCAGCTATAAAGTTAACTTGGGCTAAAATATCTGAAGGAATATGCGACGATATTACCCAAGCTGGGAATGGGATTTGACGCTGGATATAAGTGGCTCAGGAAAATATTACAGACCAGTTTAATTGCATTGAAAGCATTATGGAGGAACATACAAGAATACTTCAGAGACGGAAAGATACCTCCACAAAGACAACTCCGGGTAACGGAGAAATACCTGGAAAACTCAGTTCACACGTAGTTCGTAGCTTTTCGCTAAGCTTTTGACGAATTCAAGGGATTTCGAAAGGCTTTCCTGGATAACTATTGGCGTAGCGATAACCAGCACAACCTCAAATCAGAACTATACGCTCGAAAGTATGCATCTTCATTCCCAACAAAGTATGTTGAATACTTTACGAGTCAACGTAGGAAGTTAGAGAACTGGATTTTCCACCAGCAGAACATGAGCTAGTGAAGGTAGCAGACGTGCAGAGGATACTGAGAGCAGCTAACGTCCAGCCTGCAATTCAGGCTGAAAGCATGCTTAGGCAGCTCGACATGACATCTAAAGAACCACAACGAATTCAGAGTATGCCTGACAATCAGATACATACCACTGGTCCAGTGATAAGAAGAGGCGAAACGATACCTCTAGGTCAAAGAAGACCGATATACAGAATGGAAGAAATTGGACGTAATGGCTGGAAAAATCCAAGGGATCATTCCGGAAATTACCAGCCATACTCCGGGAAAAGGAATCAGAGGAATTTCGACTATCCAAGGAGGAATTCAAGGAGAAGACCTAATTCTAATCCTAGGTATAGCAGTTGAAGAAATGAGTATCATTCTAATCAACCAAGGGAGACATTACAGCAGAGACACAAAGAGATCATCAAAAATATCTACACGAACTTCAGCCTGCAACTCAAAAGGAAGGTAAATGAAAACAGGCAATGCAAGGCTAAAACACAGACTGAAATGTAGTCGGAGCTGAAATCCTAGCGTATCAGGAAAAGACGAGAAGGAATGCGGCCGATCAGAATTAATGTTCAATTACTCGAAATTATGATCAAAGGGTTAGAAAAATTCGATTCGGCAAAAAATCTTAAAATCTAGGATGAAATCCACTTTTTACATTTCCGTAATTTCTGTCTGTCTGTCTGTCTGTCTGTCTGTCTGTCTGTCTGTCTGTCTGTCTGTCTGTACACCTATCACGAGAAAACGGCTGAAGATAATTTCATGAAAATCGATATGTAAAGTCGGGGGATGAACCACTAAAGTCTAGGCTATAAATCATTTTATACACGCTGAGTGAAATGGTAGTTTAGGGGAAGGCCTAAAATTCAATTCTCAAAAATTTATATTATTAGTGGTCCTATCGATAAATACTGTATAACTAAAGTTACATAGAATTAATTTTCCGATTATTTATGTCTAATAGATTTTTACTGTACCGGGTATGATTACACAGATATTCATGAATTTCGATTTTTGTTGCTAAGTCGACATCAACGCCGAGCCACGAAAAAATGGGTGAAGATAATTTAATGAAAATAGGTGTACACAGTTGAGGAAGAAGAAACTATAGTAAGCTATGAACAATTTTATACCATGGATGAAATGGTAGTTTAGGGGGAGGCGCTTAAAATGTATATTTAAATACCTATGTTACTGGTCCTATAGAAAAGTACTACATAATTAAAGTTATAGAGAACGCAATTTCCCATCATGTATGTTTTATTCAGTTTTACCGTACCGACTATGATAAGAGTAGTATTTCAGAGTCGCAAGAAAACTAAATGTGAAGGCCTAGAATATCGAAAGCGCATAACATTGATCAACAATGACATTACATTGACCATTGTTTGTTGTGATGTTCTTTGCCACTTATGGTACCCTCAACTCCGATAGATGGGATTACTGTTCCGTACCGAGTATAACAGACTGACTGAATATTGCCGGTAAATAGCTGGGGAGTTAGAAAAATGTTTTCTTTAACATGACACTCCTATGGTTCATACATTGTGTGATACTGATGGTACATAACACACTGGTTCATCATAGTTACACGAGCTATTCGATCCCTACTCTGGCGCGCTGTTTTAAATGAGCAGTGTGCACATTTGGCAGATGCTCACTTAATAATAGTAGTATGACCTGGTCTAGAATTACAATGTAGGCCTATTCCAAATCATAGCGCCACAATTCACTAATTCAAAATTCAAACCTAAAAAGAGCCGTTCCTTAAGAAACGCGTCTTCCTCTTCCCTTTTATTAAATTCTACATTCATTTTATTCCTAATTAGCAGTGTAGAGGCGTTTGCTCCTCTGACTTGGAAGAAAAATTTGCTTCCAAGTCAGATAGATTTTCCCGCCGACAGTGTAGTGAAATGAGATTTTCCGACTCATCGGGTACTCCTAGGAAACAGATTAGTAAAAGGGCATAGATTTGTCCTGGGACTCCCCACTATTAGAAACTATCCCCCCGCCGAAGAAAGACGAAGAGTGGAAGAGTATTCACGGATCACGGCTGTCTGCGGCTTGGTCATTCCAGCTCTGGAACTTTGGACTGTTAGATCGGCAGCGTAGTACTGTTCGTTAAAAGTGAGAAAATGCGTGTTTTTTAATTGATCGAGTATTTCATATTGCTTTTAATCGCGCCATTCCGACTGATGTCATTGTAATGATCTATGTCCATTTTACTTGGGAAAACCACTAAGACAGTCTTTTTGAGGATGTAAAAAGCAGGTGGAGAGTGAGTGTCTGCCATTATAATGAAAACTCTCCAATCTGATTGTGTCTGATGGTAGGCAAGTGGGCCTACCATTACAATGAAAACTCCCTAACTCAGTCTTCATATGAGAAAAGACGTTTGGTGGTTTCCCCGTCACGTTTCTTGGGTAACGTTAAGAGCTATGCGATATAATACAATCTTGCTCACAAGGTGTACATTACCTAACGTAGAATTATGTATACAATGTAGAATTCTGTAGCGAAGCACGGGTATATCAGCTAGTTTATTTATAAAAAGATGATAGATAGAAAATCAGCTGGGGTTCATAAGCTTTCAAGGTAAACTGCGTGGTCCACGCGCCCATTAATAATAATTTCGTGTGGCTATTTCTAGCCGAGTGCAGCCCTTGTAAGGCAGACCCCCCGATGCGGGTGGGCGGCATATGCCAAGTGTAGGTAACTGCGTGTTATTGGGGTGGAGGACAGTGTTATCCGTGTTGTGTGAGTTGCAGTGATATTGGGGACAGTACAATCACCCAGCCCCCGGGCTCCTGGAATTAACCAATGAAGGTTAAAATCCCAGACCCGGCCGAGAATCGAACTCGGGACTCTGTGAACCGAAGACCAGTACGCTGACCATTCAGCCAACGAGTCGGACACCCACCCATTGCGATATAGTTTTATGGAACCCGTCGCGTTTACTACAATTCTGAAATCCATTGGTCCCTCTCCCTAAATGGACGAAATATAACGAGATACGTGGTTACGAGCTAGAAGACAACAGGAACCGTGAACGCCACTAATAATTCATTATGTGTGCCCCAAATGAACCCATAAAACGGGCACAGATGCGAAGAACACGTACCTTACAACAGGAGGTGAACACAAAGACCAGGAATAGGTATTGTATTTGCTTAGAACATGGTAGGGGCGCAGTTGGAGCTGCGACAGTGAACACCGCTCGACGGTATGGAGATTTAAATTCCATAAGTAAGAGAATTATAGCAGTAATCTTTTGTAAAAAATTGGACAATTGATGGTGGTCTCGCATCATATGAATTATTTTGAAAATCGCGGGTATTATTTCCTATGAATAAATGCTTTCCTCATTTTATATTTGTTTAATAATTTTTTAATGAAGAATCATTGCGCATTGAACAATAACATTTGCCGCAATGCATAGGAGCAGAAAATTAAATCTACAAGACTGATATTGTTAAACTTGACCTTTCCGGTCATATGCTGAATGTAGCCTGTTATCGTATTGCTTTATTAACTAAAACAAACACACACTAAATCTGTATGAACTATGTAGTCTTAAATTTTTATGAGCGTCAAAACGCTGAAAAGTATCTGATCGTTGATTTGTTCATGGTTCAGGATGGTTTCAGTTAGACAGTATTGGTATAAACAGTATTATAAACAGTATCACTGGACGATTTGCAGCTTCGGAAAGATTTCGGAAATTATCGTATAGGTACAAAATGAATTTACATCTGAATAATGTCCTTGAATTATTTGGTTTGGCACAGTATCTTGCCAATTAAAGGCTGGCATTTCATCTCGTAATTCCTCTGAAAGTATACCTGCTATCGTGAACAATTCGTTTAGCGAAATCACTGCCTTCGCACTATCATAGTAGCCATGATAACAATATCTCGAACCACGGAAGATACTAACATTGCAATTATGGCTTAGCAACAAGTTTACATATGAACCAGAAACAATGAACTGCAGAAATAGCAACATTTACAGTAAGTGTTCTTCGAATTGTTAAAGAATTCATTAAAACATGTGTATTCTTTTACTAGCGGTAGGCTGCAGGTCTGCAAACGCATTACCGTATATAGTGTGCTGTTGTTTAAATGATAATATATATCCACCCTTGAATAATGTATGTGTGCTGTCAAAAATAACTTTGCTCATCATTTTGTACAGAGCACTTCTTCCATAAGTAATCGATTCTTGAGTTCTGTACAATAATTTACAAAAGAAATTGCCCACCACGAACCATTCGCATAAGTACAACGGATGTACCTGCATGATAGTGTTATAGCTGAAAAATGTCCATTTACTTTTCATGTTGGTTGCTTGTATGGATGTGCCACAAGAGGTCACATTTCTTTCCGTTATTCATTGATGCAAGACACCGAATACGTGGCCTTGGATCGAATTCCAGCAAATATATGTGAGATTTTTGAAAATGAATGTCACACCCCACCAGTTCTGTCTCTTCGTAAAACTGAAGGTATCATAGTAGCCATGATAACAATATCTCGAAGCACAGTGTAAGGCTGAGTCAACATGCAAGGTGCCTCGGCGGTACATTAGAAATACCTTTGCCCACCTGGATGAGTATGAGAGTTTCTGCATCATTGTACTAAGAGAGGCAGATTAGACGTTTTGGTGCACGTCTAGCCACATGAACCGTTCTGACTACACTGTGGGTCGTTGTTGGAAATATTTTAAACTTGAAGATATATACGCACATCATGCGAATACCGGAGGACCACCAACATGGAAGATATTTTCATCGTGCGACAGGCTGTATGAACTCTCAAGCGTCTCTGCACAACATCTAGAGACATGTGACGGCTCCTGGAGATACGCCTGTCTCCATTACCACATCCAAGCAGTTAACAGAGCAATATATGTCGCCGTGGCATCCCTAAGACACGTACCATTACGACAAAAGATTCGCCGAACACGTTTGAACTTCAGCTGAGATTGGACAGCATGGCAGCTTGCAGCTTGGCTACGAGTGCTGTTCAGCGTTGAATTGCGGTTTTTTTCGGATACAGATGACCAACGAATTCATGTCTGCAGAAGTCCTGACCAGCGCAGTGATCCACACTTTATTGCAGAGTGATATACTACCCCAGCGAGAGGAGTAATGGTGTGCTGTGCCATTTCCTATGATTCTCGCTCAACACGGGGGTGTGATTGGAGGAAACCCGACAATGCAGCGATACGTCCAGGAAATTGTGGCAGTATGTGATTCCCTTCCTGATGCACCAGCAGGATTATGTCCGACCTCACACATCACAAATATCGTTTGCCTGACTTCGTGATATGAACATGCTTCCTTGGCCGTAAAGTTCTCCAGACCTCTCGCTCATCCTGGAAGTAAGTGGCCAGACGGGCCGGCCAATTTGGCCGGTGGAAGCTACGGCATATTTGTTGTGCAACCTGTGACAGGATCTTTCTCAGAAGAAAATCCGTGTCTGGATGCCTCCATTCCCAACCGTACTGCCAACTTTCTTCATGCTACGCGTGGTCCATCAGGGTCCATCACAGTGTTAAGTACATCCTGCGAGTGTTTGTAACACTACAATAAATGCTTAATATTTGATGTCTTCTTTATGCTACCATGTACTTTACCGGTACAAATGGCCTGCAATTTTCTTTGAAAGTGAATGTGTTATTATTTTTTATACTAATATCACTTAACAGCACGTGTAATACAGTTATTTTGAATGTGTTCCGTTACATACATCAAGTCTTAGAATACCTATCATTGGTCCGGTTACGACACTGCTACATGCTCGGTACATACACAACAATAATTACAAATTGCACGTACTCAATATTGTAGATATGCTGCAAGAGAATCCTAGTTCTGTAACGTATAACAACAGAGTTCTGATTGATACTAGGGATGATGCTTTCCTGAAATACAGTAAACAGTTCTGTCACAAATATAAGTAAAACGTGTTCTAATGTGTGCAGATTTTAGAGTCGACTGTGGATGATATAATATTTAATATCCATTTTAGCTATGTATGTTGATTTAGGAAGTTTTATCAGGAATTAAAACGAGTCACTCTTTAAACAGAACTTTAAATGGCATCCAAAAACTCAGAATTCTATGAATTCTCCGATTTTTTCATTCTTTCATGCATTTATTAAATTAACGCTACACTAGATTCACTTGCTTCAATTACAGTCGAACGCCTCAGTTTACAAAATGCTTCGGTTTGTCGGGAGCTGTGTGTCCATTCAGACTGAAACTGAGAAAGAGAACATTTTTCCCTTGCACGCTCTGGTAACTTCAAACTACGTCGATTATGCTCTGCGAATTATCACTCCATGGTACAAGTATTGTACAACAGGTTATAAGCATAGTTGATGACCAAAACCTTCGATTGTACAACAACCATCAGAATGATCATATATATTCTGTAACAAAAACTGCGTGCGTTCTATCGCCATAACGTAAATTTTCCGTCAGTTTTTCCAGAATTATAATTAGTTTATTCACTCATTACGTACATTGCATACAGAAGAATATA
Source organism: Anabrus simplex (assembly GCF_040414725.1). Lineage (NCBI taxonomy): Eukaryota > Metazoa > Arthropoda > Insecta > Orthoptera > Tettigoniidae > Anabrus > Anabrus simplex. Next base: position 578,910,654 of record NC_090266.1, on the reverse strand, counting down.
AAGCCAAGGAAAATTTAGTAAATTGTATATACTATATTCAAATGCACACATACAGAGTATAACAGCCATTTCCAATAACGAATTTGCGATTTTCAAAAATATTTTACAACTGTGTATAAAAGTATGAATGATTAGCCGTTAATATTATTTTTAATATCCCAAATTCTTTTAAAATATGAGAGGATTTTAAATAAATCTAGAAGTAAAAGAGCTTACTCCTCTTATTTGTATCCAGTAACAATCCATATCAAAATTTTTTAATATTTATGGATTACTTCTGTATTTGATTTCGTTAGCTTCTCTTACGCACACAAAAACATATGAACAGATCAGTAGTGTGTGGTCGTTGGTTTTTCCTTATTGTACCCGTGTAGGAAGGGCTATCTCATCAAGATATGATACAATGATGTAAATTTATAGGATATTGAAATAATGGAATACATATTGGAATCTAGGGCTGGCGAAATATTACGACACCTGCCAGGATACTCGCGACAACTTGGAGCCAGCAAGATTATTTCTGAAAAATGGCAGTGGGTAATTTCGTGTCGCAGGGCCTGGCAAGTTAAGAGGTTTTCTGGACCGTATGTATACGAAATGTCCGCTGCCTGAGTTACGAGAACAGAAAGGCAAGAATAGTCAAAAAGACGATAATTGCTTCCAGAAAGTGGAGACTATTATTTCTGAACAAGGCAGTTCGCAATACGAGACAGATTCTCGCAAGTGCCGAAACAAATTTTCCTTAGCCAATGGGCATATTTGTCGTCAGGTTGGTGAAGACCCGTTTCAGTTTCGGCCTATGACAAAATTCTTGATTAGCAACAGGTGCGCCAGCTTGACCCAGTAAAACTTGAATTCCGGCTACCTTTACAATTAATAATACATTAAACGTTCAAACCATCGAATTTCAAACCTGAAAATTTTATAATATCATCCCCATGATGATTGATATTAATTTTTATAAATTAAGGTCTCAATTACTAGGAATTGACCCTAGCTGGATAGCTATTGGTCAGAACTACACCACGCCTGTAGGACAGAAATCCATTGATATCTCCTTAATCTACGGTAGAATTTGGATGAGGTTATGAAGTATGAATGTTTACTATCAGACCGTTCTGTGATATAATTTAGAACATCCAGGTTGGTTTCCAAGTACAGATTTAAGGAAACCATCCCCTCTCTCAGGGTTGACCTCTGATGAACCGAACGAAAAGACCAAGCATCTAAAAATAAGATTGACTTGAACGAACTGGTAGCACACAACAGATAGACAGAGCTGCAAGTCGAAGCTCTGTTGCTCCGTACATATTTTTCCGCCCCGCAATTAAGCTGGCTATTGTATATTCAAAGGCGATCAGTTACATACGTGATATGAACAGTGTTTATTACAATTTAACTTTACGATGATTCTAATATAGTAGGAAGTGAGTGATAAATATATCAATTATCGGCAGATGCCAGTAGCATTTTAAAGAAGGCATTGTGCCTAGCCTGCAATTGTAAAATTTAAGGTGAGATGGGAGACTTCGTCATGTGCAGAAAACCGAGTCAGCTCAGGGAACACTAGACGGTCTAGATAACATTTTGGGAGTGCCGTATTTGACAATCGCGGATCGCGCCGGGTCGCACGAGATGATACTTCGTCCTGAGTGTCACAAGTTCCTAGGGCGGGGAGGTACGAAGAAGTATTAGTGAATGACTGACAGGTATTAGGCACTTTTAAATTTAAATAATGTATAATATCTTGTAAAATGTTAGATAAGTTGTGTGTTATTCGTAAGCGCCCAGGATTAATTCAACTCCACTTCTTGACGGTCAACAGTATGACCGCGTAAGGGGGATGGGGGCCATGCGGCCTCTCATTCATCGAACACAGGAATACTACACAGTGATGAGTATCAAATTTTGGTTAATTATTTGGGAATGTTAGCGCAATAAAATGGGGGAATAAATAACACATGGACCGCTCCTCGGATCCATGATTTATTTAAGATAAGACAGAGGGACAGAATTTAGAATTAAAGGTGAATATGGTTTGGATTAATTAAATATTACTTGATTGTTGTGCATGTCCGGCTCCATGGCTAAATGGTTAGCGTGCTCGCCTTTGGTCACAGGGGTCCCGGGTTCGATTCCCGCCGGGGTCGCGAATTTTAACCATCATTGGTTAATTTCGCTGGCACGGGGATGGGTGTATGTGTCGTCTTCATTGTCATTTCATCCCCATCACGACGCGCAGGTCGCCTACGGGTGTCAAATCAAAAGAGACCTGCACCTGGCGAACTGAATATGTCCTCGGACACTCCCGGCACTAAAAGCCATACACCATTCTTATATACTGTGGCTATTCCAACGACTACTCTTATACCTTCATATCTTCTACATAATATAAATAACATTCGTTTGAGCGTCAGTTGCTTTTTTAAGAAAAACAACAAAATTCGGTAGAGCATACCTCTTATATCAATTACCTCAAGGCGTGAGGTGATAAACTCACATATCTGGCAATATACAGGGATATGGATCAGGAAAATATTAAATTACTGTTGCATTTCCACAATTGAGGATTGTACATGGAACTGGAATCACTTATTATAATTAAAATAAAACTGAGTTTATGACTATAATTTACGTCACAATGAACAATCATTGCCGTCTTTTAATTTAACAAAAGAAATATATCGTGAGATTTGCGGTACTAATAAAAGGAAAATTTAATCTAAACAAAAAAAGCTATTGGCATGAACTTGAAGTGAGATGTGATATCGCCGCTGATTACATTCTTCTTCATGTTATGAATGCATAACATGTCTGATGCTTTAATTACCTGATGTCGGCATACACCGCTGTTGAACTTGAAATTCTTGGGAAAACCTCTGAGCTGAAGTCGGGAGCCGTCTGCTGTTATCTTCTTATATAACAAGGAGTTGGCCTACATACCATGTACGCGTGTAGGGAGCTCCAATGTAATTACGTCCACTCAATATATTATAAGTAATTGGAAAATATTATTGAAACATCTTGTGAAGTCCATCCTCACAAGAAGATGATGTTTATCAGCATAGTACCCGTCTCTGCTCGGATACAACCACCAATTGTAGACTTCCTCGATTATTACTTCTTCAAACACAACTCTTAGCTCTGACCATCACTCGAAGACCACTTCTTCCATTTGATACCTCTGACTGTTTCATATGATCTGCACAATATGATCTGAATAATATGAACTGAACGATATGATCTGAATACCTCTCACCACCGTTGCATCAACTTATATAACCTCGCGATGACGACTCATCTCCCTACTCACTGTTCATCCCTTCCACTTCCACATACAGTAGCTGGCGAATACTGACACTTGGTCGCAATCACGTGCCCACGCACTGATGTCATCAGTCATGTGTTGTCTAAGCGTGCCCAAGCGGATTGAGAATGACTATGCTGAACGCGTCACCGGGAAATCTACTTGCACAGTTAAACATAGCCTCGATTGCAAAATACTATGCCAGCTCATCTAGCCAGAGTTACAAGCCACAGCATGACAATATGAAACAAACAAATCTCACTTAGTAATATACAGCATAATTACCAACATATTCACTTAACCTATGATGAAATACAATAATATCCGTGATACCTAATTATTACAGTCTAAATGATGAGAAACAGAATATAAAATCTAATGAATCGGGTTAATAATAATAATAATAATAATAATAATAATAATAATAAATACTGAATGGAATCTGTAACCCTGTTGTACGGTTACAGAACGCCTCCCTCATGAAATAATCGATTAAATGAATCGATTGATTCATGAAATATATACATAATCACCTGAAATCGAGTACACCATAGATACATGTATAAAATGCCTTTTACAAATTGGGTACATGTTATCATCCATCTGGATGTTCGTTGTTATATATATAAAACATTGATCAATTATCATTTTCACTTTGATTATACAGTATTATTTACATACAGAGATTACATTTCTTTCTCACTTCTGTCGTTTCAAACGTTCATTTAGTGTCCAAAAGTAATTCTCGAAGATATTTCATTATATACACTTTCTCCAAGCACTGGAGTTTATTGCACTGCCGTGCTTCACTTATTATCACAACACACGCTAATTTCACTGAAGTCCTGTTCGCAATGCCAGCTTCATAAAATATGGTGAATTAACATAGTAATGAGAATTAATCCACAAACTCATATGATATATTTCTTAAGATTTCTTATATTTTATGTGCCTACGATATTTCCTTCCTTGCCTTCTAATGAATAAGCACATTTCCCAATCCGTTTCACTACGGTGAAGTATCCCTGATATAACAAGAAAAACTTAGAAAATTGACCAGCTTCTGCTGATGACGGGAGTGGCACTCTGAGTAAAACCTTGTCACCAAGTTCAAATTCATCCAATTTAGTCTTACAAAAATTATCATGCACAATCTTACCGTGTTATCCTTCTTAGGTATAATAACAAGTGGATATAAATTAGGACTACATGATGGTTCAATTATATTATAATCTAGCATAATGTCAATCTGCTCTTCAACAACGCTAGCGTATTTTAACGGAATGGGATATTTCGGTCCTACAAAAGTTGAGTTATCAAGAACATTAAATTTGTGTTCGTAAAGATGTGTTCTACCAGGGTGGTCACTAAAAACATAACTCTGTGATATCAATAATTCACACAATTCGTCCCTCTGACTCTCCGCTAAATTACATTTCTCCACTGTCTCATACAATTCATCTCTAGAATCTCTCTGTATAGACACATGGCAGACATCAATATTTTTCCTAATATTAGGAATTTCACAAGGTCCTTCCGTACTAGAACACACTTTATTCGCACTAATTTCTGACAAAACATCATATGGTAAACTGACTTCCCTGCTACTCTTTCCCCAAATAAGATTGACATTACACAGATCAAAATTTAATTTAGCCTTGTGACACGTTAACCAGTCAGTACCTAAAATAACGGCATAAACTAAATTAGGCACAACTGAGCATGGTTGGAAAATACATTCTCCACTTATGTTAATGGGGACAGCTATTTGTTTATTCACTCTTTGAGACTTGTTTCCAACAGCTGTTACGATGAACGTATTCCTCACTGGAATTTCCGCTACATCATACTTCTCTCTCAAAACTTCCTCATACAGCTTGGAATTTACACAAGACTTCTCACTACCAGAATCCAACAAAATCTTAACTTTTCTGCCCCATATCAGCAGTTCAATCGTCGGTGTAACAGTAACACTACTTAAATTATCCTCATTACATAATATAAGATCACTTAACAAATCTTGCCTTATATCTAAATTTAAATTACACTTATAAAATTTATTGTCTACGATTAAGTCGTCACTTAAAGCATTTGAATTATTGCTACTTAGGTCACAATCATGTTCACTTACAACTATAGGCTGGTCGACATTAACATATTTATCTACCTTATACGTGAACTCACCATTTACGGACTGTCTCAGTGACCTGTTTATACAGTTCGTTGCGCGTTTAAAGTACTTGGTTCGGTTACAACTTGTTGGTTACACACCTCAGTCGGCCTCCCCTGTTGCCTAGTTCCTCTAGCTTCATTATTATTATTATTATGGCCTGTATTCTCGCGCCTCCCAGCTTCTGGTTGATTACCATAATCACGCCTCCCAGTCCTGAAATTTTCGGAACTATTTTGATAATTTCTCTCCCTGTGGAAATTGTTATTAGGTCTCTCCTGATATTCTCTTCTGTAGTTACGATTATTCATAGGCCTGTCCTGATTATTAGATTGGTTACCCCTTCCTTCTACATTCCTATTTAGTGTTCTACTATTATTCAAGCTACTACCTAAAGCATCAAAACTTTCCAACAAAATCTCCATTTCCTTAATAGTCTCCACTCTTTGCATACAAACAGCTTCTCTTATTCTATCGGGATAGTGCTTAGCCATAAGTCTAACTATATCAGCCTCAGGTCCAATACATTCTAAATTCCTCCACACCAAAACATGAGTCAAAAAATATTCAGTCATTCTAACACCCTCGTTAGAATTATACCTGCCAAACATTACTCTCTCTCTCTCTCTCTCTCTACTCTGAACACCATCACTCCAAAATTTAGCCATGAATTTCTCCTTAAATTCAGTTAGACTAGACATCGAGCTTTTATATACTTGAAACCAAGACTTAGTCTCTCCCACGAAAGCATTAGCTAAGATCTCCAATACAGTTTCCCAGCTAATAATATTGTCTCTTAATTGAACAGCAAATTTCTTCTCTACTACTCTCATAAATTCCATCGGGTTGAATTCCTTCCCAGAAAACTTAGTTAAATCATGATCTCTAGTGATTAAACCATTATTTACAATTATCTCACGTACATTCTTACTATCACGCACTTCTTTCTGGAGTACTCTCTGGCAACTCAGAAATTTTTCTTCCACCGTTTCCTCAGCCTTTTCTTGAATTTTTCTTAATTCCTCCTGCAACTTTTCTTCCGATTCTCTCACCTTCTGTGATAATGATTTTTGTTCACTCTCTAGATCACCTACTTCTCCAAGTTTTCTTTCCACATGTTCTACCCTACTAATACATTTCCTAGTTTCTTGCCCCCACTGTATTGGTTATCTTTTTAAACCTTTCTTCCACTAACTCATTGATTTCCCCCTTTTTAGACTCGATCTTGGCGCCTAATTCATCAATCTTATGCCCTTTTTTGATGCATGTCTCACTAACTTGCTCGATTTCAGTATGGAGATTGCTCCGACCCAATTCCATCTCAGCTCTGATGTCACTACACTCCCTATTTACCTTACTTTCTAAATTATTAATTTGCTTACTTATTTCTAACACCTTATGATCTATCTTATTACTAACATCATCGATCTTCTTATTAATACTAATACCCTGAGCTTCAATTTTCTCACTAATGATATTATTCTGAGATTCAATTTTTTCACTAATAACCGTTTCAATTTTCTCACTCATAATATTATTCTGCTCAGTCATTTTGGACATCAGCAAATTAAATAAACCAAGGTCAATCACCCCTTTACTTTGATCTTGCGTGACAGCGTTTTCCTCAGTTTCTACTATTTTCTGACTTTCAGCAGGTCCCACCTTAGTCACCAACTTCCTATTTATGTTACCACCTTGGATTTCCTTGGACACAATAACTTCAGCCTCATCACCTGACTGCATATTGCTACCCTTGTCCATCTTCGGTTTCCTACTAATTTTTCGCGATCTCAAAGCTATTTCCCCTTGCACTTCCTCTGACATTACAACTTAAATACAAACTTCAACAAAATGACCTTCCTAACATTACTCGGTGAATTTAACATGTGCGTACTCATTAAAAGAACTGATCCATGTATATTGCCATACAGAAACACTTTTTCTGAACCTTTCGAGTCCAACGTTGCTGGCGACACGTTGTGGCTATTCCAACGACTACTCTTATACCTTCATATCTTCCAGATAATATAAATAACATTTGTTTTAGCGCCAGTTGCTTTTTTAAGAAAAACAACAAAATTCGGTAGAGCATACCTCTTATATCAATTATCTCAAGGCGTGAGGTGATGAATTCACATATCTGGCAATATACAGGGATATGGATCAGGAAAATATTAAATTACTGTTGCATTTCCACAATTGAGGATTGTACATGGAACTGGAATCACTTATTATAATTAAAATAAAACTGAGTTTATGACTATAATTTACGTCACAATGAACAATCATTGACGTCTTTTAATTTAACAAAAGAAATATATCGTGAGATTTGCGGTACTAATAAAAGGAAAATTTAATCTAAACAAAAAAAGCTATTGGCATGAACTTGAAGTGAGATGTGATATCGCCGCTGATTACATTCTTCTTCATGTTATGAATGCATAACATGTCTGATGCTTTAATTACCTGATGTCGGCATACACCGCTGTTGAACTTGAAATTCTTGGGAAAACCTCTGAGCTGAAGTCGGGAGCCGTCTGCTGTTATCTTCTTATATAACAAGGAGTTGGCCTACATACCATGTACGCGTGTAGGGAGCTCCAATGTAATTACGTCCACTCAATATATTATAAGTAATTGGAAAATATCATTGAAACATCTTGTGAAGTCCATCCTCACAAGAAGATGATGTTTCTTTATCAGCATAGTACCCGTCTCTGCTCGGATACAACCACCACTTGTAGACTTCCTCGATTATTACTTCTTCAAACACAACTCTTAGCTCTGACCATCACTCGAAGACCACTTCTTCCATTTGATACCTCTGACTGTCTCATATGATCTGCACAATATGATCTGAATAATATGAACTGAACGATATGATCTGAATACCTCTCACCACCGTTGCATCAACTTATATAACCTCGCGATGACGACTCATCTCCCTACTCACTGTTCATCCCTTCCACTTCCACATACAGTAGCTGGCGAATACTGACACTTGGTCGCAATCACGTGCCCACGCACTGATGTCATCAGTCATGTGTTGTCTAAGCGTGCCCAAGCGGATTGAGAATGACTATGCTGAATGCGTCACCGGGAAATCTACTTGCACAGTTAAACATAGCCTCGATTGCAAAATACTATGCCAGCTCATCTAGCCAGATTTACAAGCCACAGCATGACAATATGAAACCAACAAATCTCACTTAGTAATATACAGCATAATTACCAACATATTCACTTAACCTATGATGAAATACAATAATATCCGTGATACCTAATTATTACAGTCTAAATGATGAGAAACAGAATATAAAATCTAATGAATCGGGTTAATAATAATAATAATAATAATAATAATAATAATAATAATAATAATAATAATAATAATAATAATAATAAATACTGAATGGAATCTGTAACCCTGTTGTACGGTTACAATACATAACGTGATTATGGGTTATATCATTTAATTAATGCTTGCGTGTTGTACATACAATTGATTTGAGTTCATTTAATTTGTTCAGTGTTTGTTTGATGCTAACCCAGTTTAATTTGCATGAATTTCTCGATCACCTTGGTGATCGTTGTACTTTAATATTAGGAATTAGGCATATTTTTACGCGAAATCCAGAGACATGAAAGTGCCAGTGTATTTACATGTGTGGTTTACGTACGGAAGGTCGAGTGATATCATAATAATAATAAAACGCGGAGATTTTGCCGGTTGTGTTTTTAATTGATTAAATTATCAGGATTAAAATGCGATATTAAAATGTAGACGGTGTTAAAATTTGAACTTTAAATAGATAAATTAAGAAGATGGTTATGAGTCACTAATGAAATGCTAGATTTCTAATTGGGTCCCAAGTAATGTGTTAATATAAATTTGAATTAATTAATGAATTCTAAGTAATGGTACGAACTTATTGTAAAAATCACGGTGCTAATGAGTTAAATAATTGTATAAATTATATTGTGCTAAATAGTGGTTTGGGACAACGTAAATATTCCGAGTACATGATTGTTAAAATGTAGCGAAATATAAACAGACACCCCGACGTTAATTTCTGGAGTATAACCTCTAACAGTTGAAATGAAATGGCGTTTGGCTTTAAGTGCTGAGTGTGTCCAAGGATATGTTCGGCTCGCCAGGTGCAGGTCTTTCGATTTGACACCGTAGGCGACCTGCGCGTCATGATGAGGATGAAATGACGAAGAAGACGACGAATACACCCAGCCGCCGCGGCAGCTAAATTAACCAATCATGGTTAAAATTCCTGACCCTGCCGGGAATCGAACCCGGGCACATATGGCGAAAGGCCACTACGCTAACCATTTAGTCATGGAGCCGGTCTCCTCTATCATATAATCAAGTGTAAATGGGCCAATGAAAAATAACAGGCAGTTAATGAAGAAATGGGATCGTACGACGTCATCGATAATCAGTCGTGAACTCTGTGAATGATAAATGTGTAATAATACCCTGAGGTATGAAGATAGAGAGATCTCCATGTGGGTAGTAAAAAGGAATCTACGATGAAATATTAGAATGAATCTACGGTGAAATAATAACATGGATCTACGTGAAACACAGAGAATTATTAGTGCCCAGGTACTGGAAAATGATATTATCAGCCCGTGGGACGCAGGTGGAGTAAGACTGAGTTACGGAGCGTCCGGGGTCGCATCCCATTGAGATAGTTACAAGAAGGATAAGGCTGCATGTTAGTTGTTGATGAATTACGACCCCGCAGATCATACAGGTTTATGTCCACACGAATAAACGTATGGTGGAATGATAAATCATGACAGATGAAACGAATGTAAATCGAACCCTTAATAATAATAATAAGTATAATAATATTAATAATAATCGTATCGTAATCTGTTTACCCTCCAGGGTCGGTTTTTCCCTCGGAATCTGCGAGGGATACCACCTCTACAGCCTCAAGGGCAGTGTCCTGGAGCTTCAGACTCTGGGCCGGGGATACAACTGGCGAGGATGACCAGTACCTCGCCCAGGCGGCCTCACCTGCTATGCTGAACAGGGGCCTTGTTGGGGGATGGGAAGATTGGAAGGGATAGACAAGGAGGAGGGAAGGAAGCGGCCGTGGCCTCAAGTTAGGTACCATCCCGGCATTTGCTGGGAAGAGAAGTGGGGAAACCACCGAAAACCACTTCCAAGATGGCTGAGGTGGGAATCGAACCCACCTCCACTCAGTTGACATCCCGAGGCTGAGTGGACGCCGTTCCAGCCCACGTACCACTTTTGAAATTTCGTGGCAGAGCCGGGAATCGAACCCGGCCTCCGGGGGGTGGCAGCTAATCACACTAACCACTACACCACATAGGCGGATAATAATAATAATAATAATAATAATAATAATAATAATAATAATAATAATAATAATAATATTTTAGACCCGTAATATTTACCGTATTGATGAAGTTTGACGATTATGAACATGTTAATGATTAATATAATAAGATACTTAACACCGGTGATAATAATCATAATGGCATTGTTTTAGCGATTCTAATACTAATAATAATAATGGTTTAATGTTGATTACCAGTTATCGTTACCATTATATTGAAACGTCGACGAACCTGAGCAAATAATAACCAATCCACAAAAATGTAGCCACATGACCATAACACTACGTAAATATCCTCTACCGACATCATATTACCTACTCGACAAGCCCATCACCGTGGTTACGCAACAGCGAGACCTAGGTGTAATATTCGATACAAAATTACAATTTAAGACCCATATAGAAACATATACAACCAAGGCTATGAAATTACTAGGCATTCTCTATCGCTTCACAGAAATTTCTGACCCCATTGCTCTTCGTCACTTCTTCCTCATGATCATTCAACCTCTCTTAAACTACTGCTCTCCGATTTGGACAACAGCCTCCCCCTCCAATACCAAGCAGTTAGACAGAGCAGTGTTCTTTTTCGAAATTGCTGCAATTGTAAGGAACAGAAACCCCAAGCTCAGAAATCTGTCTACGCAGCAGGTATTAATGGCGATTAATATGTCACCGCTGCACATCAGGCGACAGGTAGCTGACCTGAGATTCCTTCACGGGATCTTAAATGGACATTACCGCTCGGAACATCTTGTCTCACTCTTCTCTCTCCGTGTTCCTTCCCGCTCCACCAGAACCAAAGACCTTCTCCACATTCCCCACACTCAGCACTCAATACTTCAACGATCTTTCCTAATCCGCCTCCCAACACTCTTTAACAATATTAATAAGAGACAAGAACTTGATCTAGCATCAAATAAAAGTGTATTCGAGAGGTGTGTAAATAATATCTTAAAGATAAGTTGATGCGAAGGGATTATACCGCCATCTTGACCCACGACGACTTGGCTATGAACATGGACATTCTCACGGTTTTCGATTTGGACAGTTGTTATTAGTAGGTTGTGTACCTGATCTTGTTATATTTTGTTATGTTTCTTATGTTTTATTATGAAATTTTACGTTTGTTAAATAGTCTGTTGACAGTGCAAGTGAAATTTGCTCAGTGTAGCTGTATCTTGTGCTTCGTGAATAAATAAATAAATAAATAAATAAATAAATAACCCGAATGACAATTGATAATAATAAACAATAATCTTTATAATAATATCAAGTTGTAATAATAATATTAATAATAAATGTAGTCGGCGTTAGTCGGTTTGTTTCTGGCCGACAACTTGTTTTCCCTTGGAGTCTTACGTTCATGAATGTGCGAATGAGGCCACAAACGGTAATGTCAAAATTATTGAGATCAGTCGATAAACCATCCGATACTTTTATTGTTGCCCTGATAGTGGTAAATGTTAAGTTAAGCATTAATTTGACGAGCTATTACTGGCATACCAGTGACTCTGGATGTGTAGGCTAGGGTGCGGCCGCCTAATGTTGTTCCCATCTTAGTTAAGATAACATTTCCAAGATAGGAATCCGGACTATCTGAAATGTAATTACCCCGAAGTGACTCATCGAATGGAACGTGGAGACGACCGTAATTCAGGTTACAATCGTGCCCACGTCTCGTCAAATGTTTTTTCAAGTTTACATATCCAAGCATACGGATATTGGTTCAATCCTAATGGATCAACCGTTCAAAATCAGATAAATTCATCCGCACCATCAGTGTGGTGATGTGGAACGAAACATTGTATTTCTTTTCAGGATTGGTATTGTGATATGTGAAATATTGTCATTAAGTGAACATTGCCAAATGGCATGAATAAATTGCTCCTTGTTGCAATTTCAAAAAAGGAAACAGTTACTTTATCTTTTTATTGTAGATAACCAGTTATGCCCATGGAAATCAATTCCGTCACTTCCCATTCCTATTGTGAAGTCCTTTATTTGTGTGTCTAGGGATGCGCCCTTCCTCTACCTAAAATCTGCATGTCCCGTTCATCGCGGTGTTTATTTGAGCGCCCTATTTTATATACCGATGTTTATTTGATATTTATTAAAGAACCGATCACCCCAAAGATTAATGCTAGTCTGGGACTAAGTGGGTGAGCGGGTTCATTATAAAAAGAAACTTTTCTCTCTAAATATTTATGAACTTCTGAAATCACCGTGTGTTAATACTCCAATTTAAAGGGTAATATACAACACATAAAAATTGATACGTTTAAAGAATTTCGAATGTGCTGGCTTGCAAAATTCGTTATTCATAACATTTTACGAGAAATAAAAGTTTTTTTTCTTGCCTGAGTATTTTTTCCGAATATTTCACTGGGCAAGATCTCGAGATAATCGATTCATATTTAATATGAACACTATTATCTGAAGATGTTCACTATTTAATAACACACGTTTACAAAAGCTTCAGCTGCCAACCTGAACGCTTTCTTAACAATAACATTTAATTCTTAAACTGATTTAATAGCATTCGCATTCAAAACTCAAGAGACATTAGTATACTAGTGTTATCATTCACTGGTAACACAAATACGACAGAGCTCCGTTTGATTCCTTAATTAATATAAAGATTAACATATATTTCTTCTCTCACTTACACACTAATTTTGTCATTTTTGTGCGGAGTAAAATAACACGGGTTGTAAGTTTTTGATGTGAAGGGATTATACCGCCATCTTGACCCACGACGACTTGGCTATGAACATGGACATTCTCATGGTTTTCGATTTGGACAGTTATTAGCAGGATGTGTACCTGATCTTGTTTTATTTTGTTATGTTTGTTATATTTTATTATGAAAGTTTACGTTTGTTAAATAGTCTGTTGACAGAGCAAGTGAAATTTGCTCAGTGTAGCTGTATCTTGTGCTTCGTGAATAAATAAATAAATAAATAAATAAATAAATAAATAAATAAATAAATAAATAAATAAATAAATAAATAAATAAATAAATAAATAAATTTACTACGTGAGGTTTTAGTGTATTTAAAAGGCATTTTAATTCATTGTCTGCCACTGTATTCTGTTTCATTCCCTTCGTTAAGGACCGAACTTGATAGGTGCAGTCGCTTAAGTGCGGCCAGTATCCAGTATTCGGGAGATAGTAAGTTCGAACCCCACTGTCGGCAGCCCTGAAAATGGTTTTCCGTGGTTTCCCATTTTCACACCAGGAGAATGCTGGGGCTGAACTATAATGAAGGCCACGGCCGCTTCCTTCCTAGTCCTAGCCCTTTCCTGTCCCATCGTCGCTAAGAGACATATATGTGTCGGTGCGACGTAAAGCCAATAGCAAAAAAAAGAAAGCCTTCGTAAAGGCATGAAGCTCGGAGTAACTCACAAGGAATAGAAATATCCACCAACATCTCCACACTTTTAACGTAAAACGTTCCGGAAATATATATATTGTACGTCAGAATTCATAACAGCGGCAAACCTAGCCTATATTATCTTGTTGAAAATCTTATAGATAGAAGGAGAGAAAATTTACGACGGTGCGAAGTAGAAGGTATGTTTCATATTTCTTGCACCGGTATGTAGAAAACTGAACAAAATCTTTCCAACGTCTCGATTTTTGTTGTAGGTGCTTCAAAGGGGTTAACCGTCTTCAAAGACTGTTAAATTGATACTTTTAACTAATTCCATACGTAATGGTTCGCAAAATACTTTAATCATAGCAGAGTACTAGAACGAAATTCATATGAACTTAGATTCTTCCATAGGTGTTATTTTAAAATCGTTTTTTTCTTTCAAGATTATTTTGGTCAACATTCATATTCTACGTTTACATAAAATTTACGTACTAGCACGTAATACTTTAAAACCTCAATTGACACTAAATCAAATAGAATTGCACACCTTGTGGCTACCAAAGTTACACAGTGGACTCAGAAACTAGGTGCAGAACAGAATCAGGAAGTTGGGACTTCAGACTTTTCGTAGATTAGTACACGTCTCACCAACAGTTGTGAATTCTTAAAATATGACAGTGCTCTACTTCTCTGAGATTTACCGTTCTGTAACCTGTAGTCATGGTTGTATTGCATTCACTGAAAGTATTTTTGCAGAGTTAACTTAGCTTATTAACAATTTGGACTGAAAAGTGGTTAGCTCATACTATATTGATATACGAGTAAAATAAGCTTGTAAAATGGCAATTTTATGTTGACACTCTGTGAATCCTAAGGGAATACACACCAATCATTCGAAAGCCACATTTTCATTTGAGAAATAAGCTGACTTCGACTTCTAAACATAGAAGCGCGTTGGAATATTTATTGTTGTTCATTGAAATAACAGCGTTTTGCTTGGTAAGGTGGTTGTAACAATAATATATTTAGTTCTTCCGGTTTGAGTGGTACTCTTTTACTGACCATTCCGTACACTTTACCTGCGTTTAGAATACATTGCAGTACTCTTTGTCCAGGTGACTGAAGTACCCATACACTATCCGAGGTAATCAGTCCCTCAAGAAGCAACCAACTACGGGAGAAGTTACTGACCTGTGCCTTATAATATCTTCCTCCCTCCGGCTGACGTAAGCCCACTGGCGGGTACGTGAGAATTCTGGAACGTTATGTGTCACAGCCAGGTGATGGGAATCCCAGTGCTGATACATAATTTGAGGTTCGTCCTGGGTGTTTATGTTGTGGTCTGATTCTCTTAATCTATCTATGATTGGCATCCAAGAATTGCTGATTTTGTACCCTTCTTCTAAATTCATGTTAATTGTTTTTTTATTTCTATAGCAACACGGATTTTCTTTTCGAGTTCCCAAGGGACAGGTGTTTGGATCTTGGTCCCGCCAAATGATATTTCGTGTATTGTTTCATTGAAATGCTTGGCTACGGGTGAAATATCGGTGTCTTGGTTCTTGGTGTGAAGTATATGTTCTTTAAGGCGGGTAGAGATCAGACATTTCGTTTCACCAATGTAACACGTTCCGCAGCTACATTCAATATCGTAGACTCCAGGAGCCTCTAATTCTATTATGTATTTTATTGGTGGTAGATGACGGGTTAAATTCCGGTGTGGTTTATAGATGGCTTTTATGTCATATTTGTTTAGTAACTTGCCAATCCTCTCTACACTGTTTCTAATGTAAGGTAGTATCGCTTTTTTCGGGCCTGTCAGTTCTTCCTCCCTTTTGTTTTCTTCTGCATATTCTGTCTCGTATTCGAAACGTCGGCAAACTGTACGGGATGTACAGAAAACAACAACTAGGTTGAACCCGTAAGCAGAAATATATACTTCCACACACCACGGAATCTTCACTTCTTCATGTTGCTCATAAAATTATTGATTTTTAATTCTTGAACCGACGGAAAAAGAAATTCAGGAGGGCTTTCAACCAGTTTTGAGGAACTTCTGCAGAAGGTATTGTATCTATGGGAGTGATCTACATTTCTTTTTAAAGTTTACTGTGTGTCACATGAATTCACTGACAAACCTTAAACAATAAATATTTGTACGGTTACTTATTTGAAAAAAAGCAGCGTGGAATACTTTCAACACAACTTGCATCAATGTAATAGGAGAATATTACGAGTGTCTATCTGATGTGAGGAAATTACACTAACAGTACAATAAGTGAGTACAGGGAGGATATTAATGCACTTCAATTGCAGAAGTGTTGTTTAAGTCTTTGATGTACAACGTAACTGTTTGAAATTCAATATGATTTTAGTCCCCTCGGTTCAGATGTACTGAAATATCACCGCACACGCATTTCAAATTAATTGGTACATACACTGCCGAAAGAAAGCATGCAACATCCTCAAGGAGAAGGTCATTTTATTCAGAAGTGATGTGACAGGTAGTTCATCATTGTAGGAGTATATGATTACAAATTCAGGCCAGATGAAACACATATGTCACAGTAAAGGGTGCCCAAACAACCGCATCAATGGACACTGTAACCCCGTCGGGCGGCAATGCAGACGTGTATTCGTACATGTAGACGATCATAAAGGTGCCTAATGGTATCCTGCGACAGATTGTCCCAAGCATCTTACACCTTTGATGCAATTCGGTAATGGTTCTTGCTGGCCGCTTCATCATCTCCCATACGTGTTCAGTTGGTGATCTTGATGACCAGGGCAGTTGTTTAACACTACGCAGAGCATGTTGCGTCGCAGCGGCTGTACGAAGAAGCAAATCATCTTCCTGTGGTAGAAATGGCAGTAGCAAGGGGACAACAACCAGTGCAATATAACCGGGCCTGGTTGCGTTAGCCTGCAGTAACACCAGCAGTGACCGTGAGTTGTAACTGATGGCCCCCCACACCATGGATTCTGGGGTGGGACCACGGTGTCGTGGGTGAATGCACTCTGAAATAGGCCGATAACCAGGTCTACACCCTACACGTGTACGCCCATCACTTGCATACAGAGAGAAATTACTCATGTCACTGAAGACAACAGAGCACTATTCCCCTCTCCAGTCGAATCTTTCACGACACCAGAGTAGCCGTGCTTATCAGTGGCATGGTGTTGGTGGTAGCCTAGCAAGAGGCCCTTGAGATCGTAATCCTGCTGCAAACAGACGGTTCCTAGTGGTCTTTGGTGACACAGCAGGTGCAACATGTGATCGGATTTTGTTCCTGGATGATGCTCGCTCGACCACGGCTGCTCAAACAATGCGTCGATCTTGACGTGCGTCTGTATTACGCGGACGTTCGGACCCTTGTCTACGGTGTGTGAATGTTCCACCAACCACTGCTGAAGGCCGCGACACACCACCGATACATTGTGCCCAACATGTGCAGAAATACGTCGATACGTCCATATAGCTTCCCTCCGGTCCAAAATGCGACATCTTTCAAATGGCTGCAGTTATTCAATAGGAACACCTACTCATCGGCGAAGCATGGATGTAACGTAGAATGAATGTTGCAAACACTATTCACCTCTAACCTCAGAATATTATCTGCCTGCAGAGTCAAAACAGAGGGCGCATGAACAGGTTTCCTGACCACCATCTGATCGCCGATGTCCGTTACAAATTAATCACTAACACAACAATTCCTCAGTATCCACATACTATACCCCGGTGCCAGTTAACACACGATGGTGAATGTTTTGTTTCGGCAGTGTACGATAGTACAGAAGCCTCTAGACCTTTATAGTAAGGTAACCCACTTTATTTATTTTTGCAAGAGTATGTGTCAGTTATTACGGTCCATGTTTTTCGGTAACGCTGGGTTAAAGGAGGGGAAGATTTTGAAATTCAGTGGACACGGCCTTAATTGAGATTCGGAAGAGTCATTTAACTGGTGCACAATTAGAAAAGCTCAGAAATCCTCTTTCAGGGCTGCCATACACAGAGGTTGAAGTCCATCCAGCTTACGCCTAACCGAGCCGTACTCTGTGGCCAATTCACTTAGTTACACATTACCATTGAATAGATTGTAAAGAAATAAATCCATAGGAGAGAGGTTTCCAGTCATGCCGTTTCACTTGATCCTCTTCTTCTCATGGCATTCCCATGAGGAACATCTTCATGGAGTTCCGCACACTGATCGCATAGTGGAGTATCATCAATGAGGTATACAGTTTAATAACATTATTATTAAAAAACTCTAGTCTTCGAAATATGAGCATTGGCATAAAGTACACTTATCTCTCACTATTCATAATACTGTTATAAAACCATGGTCAGAGGATTCAGTGACAAAAGCTTCAAACCTAAAAGCTAGATGGTCGGTCGTTCGGTCGGTCGGTCGGTCGGTCGGTCGGTCGGTCGGTCGGTCGGTCGGTCGGTCGGTCGGTCGGTCGGTCGGTCGGTCGGTCGGTCGGTCGGTCGATCGGTTGGTTGGTTGGTTGGTTGGTTGGTTGGTTGGTTGGTTGGTTGGTTGGTTGGTTGGTTGGTTGGTTGGTTGGTTGGTTGGTTGGTTGTTCAAGTGCAACATTTTGATTTTCAGGACACCGATAATTTAAAGGTTCCCTCGTTGCCGCAAGCAGTTCCCAAAAGTAAATTAGAATCTCGCTACATCATTTCATTCAATATAACAACACAAATATTTATCGAGTGATAAGTATCATTTTGTGTGGAATGTTATGTTTGAATATAGACCTGTCTAAAATTCAGGGAACCGATCTTCTTCAAATGTCTGGCTTTACCGAAAGTCTGCGCAGAGACCTGCAATTAAGCCCACAGCGCACCACTCCTAATCCACCGCAATCAAAAATACTCGGCGGGCTGAGTAGAATAACCACGACTAGTTCACGCGTGCGCCGTGCACAACGAAATGTTCCCTTCACACTTTGAAGCTAAGAGATAGAGATCTCCCCAGAACTGAAATAATAATAATAATAATAATAATAATAATAATAATAATAATAATAATAATAATAATAATAATACCCGTGTGGGGATTTACCGGTTACCTCCATCGGGCGCGTCCCATTGGAATTGGGGAAGATCGCTGACTCTGCCGCCAGCAGAGTCAGAGGGTAGTAGGGAAATAAAATACCACCGTGAAAAAAAAAATGGTCCCTTGCCAGGGTTACGGCGAAGACTGGTAAATGACCAGAAGCAGAAAACATCTTGAGGCAACCTCTAGGGCTAACAACCCTAGTTGTAAAAGGATGGGTACCCGTCCAAAGCAAAGTCAAGTCAAAAAGCATGATGGCACAACATTTCAAGAAACATACCCCAGGGGGTAAATCTTCGGATAAATCCCTCGTCGTGAACGCCACGGCGCACGAGTCTCGTTCGGATTCTGGGGGAGACTCGACATCATGCAAGAGACGAGTCGGAGCGTCTCGGTGTACCCCGAAGAGTCAAAAACTCAGGCCAAAATCTAAAACCTTTCTAGCAACTTTCAACATAAATTCACTTACACAAACTGGCAAGCTGAAAACCCTCACCAAAGCTCTTCACGAAAATCAGATATCCATACTGGCCCTACAAGAAACAAGGTACCCAGATGAAGAGATTTTTGATCTGAAGGCTACCGATTTTTCAAGAGCAAAGCGCAAAGAGGAATCCTCAATGGAGCTGTGATGCTTGGAACCGCGTTTGCTGTTAGAACCAAGATCCTTAAATCGGTTGCAAATTTCGAACCTGTGAATGACAGATTGTCTATACTCACAATTAAATGCGCGAACAAAACCTACGCCCTAGTTAACGCACATGCTCCTACAAACGATAAGAACAAGTCTGATCCAGACGAAGTTGATAATTTCTGGGACCTACTGGATGAAAAATTGAACAAAATCCCCAAACACCATGTCAAGCTTCTTTTGGGTGACTTCAATGCCCAACTAGGTCGTGAGCAGAAGTACAAGAAAGTTATAGGAAATTACACTGCTCACAAAAGAACCAATCCCAACGGCAAAAGACTGGTGACCATTTGCGAAAATCACAACCTGCAGGTCATGTCGACCCACTTTCGCCATCTACCCAGAAAGCAAATGACTTGGCGTTCTCCCGTCCAAGCTCTCGGAGAGTTCCAAATTGATCATGTTGCGATCTCCAGGAGAAACAGCCCTGAGATTATGAATGTCAAGGTAAAGAAAGGCATCAATGTGGCCTCAGATCATTATATGTCTCTTATCAAATTCAAACCAATTCCCGCAAACACAAGGAAGACAACCAAACAGGTCACACGCTTCGACAATGATAAAGTTCGGCAAAGGGTCGAAGAGTTCCAGGAGAACGCTAGACCAAATGACTGTGACTTTAACAACGAAAAACGTCTCCTTCTTGAGGCCGCCAAAGACGTTGCAGAAATCAAGAGAAGCAAGAAACATGCCTGGTGGAATAGTACCTGCTAATCAGTCCTCCAAGAAAGACTCAATGCGTGGAAACAGTACAACTCTACGAAATCAGAAAATGATTAGGAAACCTACAAAACCCAATGTGCCCAAGCAGCTAGGGTGTTCAGAACTGAGAAACGTAAATACGAAAATTCTCTCATTGAAAAGATAGAACAAAACTTTAGGAAGAATGAAAGCAGAGAGTACTACAGAGCCTTCAAACGCAAGCTCACTGGCTATAATCCACCATCTCTATGCTTTGAGCGAACGGTCGGCACACTGGCGACGTCAGATGAAGAAAATTGCAGCATTCTGGCAGATTACTTCAAGAATTTACTTAATTGCTCTAAACCGCAAAGCGCCATTGAGACCAAGGGACCCGTACTCAGGTACCCAGATTCCAGACCACCCGACAGAGATGAAATCAAGCGCCACATTGCCTGTCTCAAAAATAACAAAGCGCCGGGGAAAGACTCAGTAGTAGCAGAACTATGGAAATATGCCCCAGAAGAATCACTTGAT
Source organism: Anabrus simplex (assembly GCF_040414725.1). Taxonomy (NCBI): domain Eukaryota; kingdom Metazoa; phylum Arthropoda; class Insecta; order Orthoptera; family Tettigoniidae; genus Anabrus; species Anabrus simplex. The sequence goes on along the minus strand of NC_090266.1, from coordinate 578,889,441 downwards.
ATCTTGCAAAAGCAAATAGAAGAAATTTGGAACAAGGAGACCCTACCCGAAGATTGGAAAATAGCTTTGATCCACCCATTACACAAAGACGGCAGCATGAAGAACATCAACAACTACAGAGGAATATCTTTGCTACCCGTGACTTACAAAATTCTATCACTTGCCATCCTGGAGCGTTTGGAAGCACAAGTCGAACATCAAATAGGTGAATACCAAGGAGGGTTCAGAAAAGGTCGCTCAACAGCTGAACAGATCCAAAATCTGAAAACGATCATCAGATATTGTACACTAAGGTCCAAGCAGTATGTGTCTGTCTTTGTGGACTTTAAGAAAGCGTACGACTCCATTGACCGGGAAGTCCTGCTAAACATCTTAAATGAATTTGGAGTTGATTTGAAACTGCTGGCATTAATTAGAGCCACCCTGACCGATACAAAATCCAAGGTGAAGTTCCACGGATGTCTCTCGCATTCCTTTGACATCAAAACAGGAGTCCGACAAGGTGATGGGCTATCCCCGATACTCTTCAACTGTGTTCTTGAAAAGATCATCAGAACCTGGCGGGTGAGATTACAGGAAACCAAGTACATTCCTTTGAGAATAGGAACCAAATCCAAGGGGATCGCAACAGACTGCTTAGCATTTGCCGATGATATTGCTGTTCTCTCAACCGACATAGAAACCGCTAGAGCTTAAGTTGAAATTTTAAAGGAAATAGCCGAACAAACTGGTTTGCAGATACCGTTTGAGAAAACAGAAGTAATGACTAACATCAAAGAGGCTCCACCAAAACTCCATACAAAATACGGGGACATCACCCGAGTAGACAAATTCAAATACCTGGGTGAGATCATCATGAAAAATGGACTGGACAAAGAAGCACTTCAGGAGCGAGTACGCAAACTGGAATTAGCCTACCAAACATCCCGCACAATCTACAACAAAAAATGCCTTTCCCAAAACACCAAGATACGTCACTATGAAACAGTTCTGAGGCCAGTAGTTCTATATGCAGCCGAAACCCTGTCTCTAAATGCCAACAAAGGACACCTTGAAGAACTGGAGAAAAGAGAACGCAAAATTGTGAGAGGAATCTTGGGATCAAAGTACAGAAATTGAATCCATCAAAAGAGATCCAACAAGGAAGTCTACAGCAAAATAGAGAAAATTACCGACACAATCAGAAAAAGACGGGCACGATTTTACGGTCATCTGAAAAGAATGGACAGAAGAGAGTTAAGTAAAGAAATCTTTCACTTCTTTGATTCAAACCCCAAAACCACAATTCCCTGGTTTAGAAATACCAAAGAAGACCTGCAAATGCTACATATCTCAGCTGAAGACGCCTTTAACAGAGATCTCTTCCGCAAGAAAATATTGACGAACGGGCTAAACCGAGACGAGCAACCGAAGAGAAGACACGGTGCCCCTTGGACAGAGGAGCGTAAGCAGGCCCACTCACAAAGAATGAGGGAAATTTGGGCTCTAAAGAAGGCCAAGTTCAGTGTCAAATGCAACAAGACTTAACGTGGTCCTTGATGGCCCCAGCGAATTATATATATATATCTAATAATAATAATAATAAGAAGAAGAATAAGAATAAAAAAGAATAATAATAATAATAATAATAATTGTTAAGGAGTTACCCGTGGAAAGCAGAGGTGAAAAAAGGTGCGGGCTGGATTGGGTCTAACTACAATGGCCGAAAGATGAATTAAAATTTCAATAAAGGTTATATTTTCGGACATAGCAAGTTTTAACAATTTTTACCTAGAATTTGAAAACTTAACAAGTACAACAAGTCAACAGCTATCCAATAATCAGGTACAAGGTATAATTTTACGAACGAAAGTACAAGATTCGGGGTCTTAACCAGTTCTGGGCTTCGAGCCCCAATTCCACAATCTTTGAACTACTTTGAACTACTAGCCCAACTTTACCAAGACACACATTTGTTCAAAGGGCAGAAAACCCCTTCATACAAGGAGCATTAGCTCCAAAAAAAACATATCAGACCTCCTAGAGGCACTTTACCACCTCAAAAAGAGCTGACCCACTCTCAATTTCTCTGAGCCTACTAAAGGCCATAACAGATTTTACCAAAAATTGCCCTCAAAGTACAACTTACAAGAAAACAGGGGCATCTTGTACCCAGCCTACTGGGCCTTAATAGAAAAATAATAGGTTAATTCAAATGGCCCAATATGCAAAAGTAATGGATGCGTGAATTAGCACTCCTAAATACACATTTTAAAACCTAAGAGGCACTAGGCCGATGACACAGGGGCTATTCCCAAACTAGGGAGGTGACTCGTATAAGAAAAATCTTAACACATTAAGGAAGAGTAGAAAATTGGTTACGAAAACGTAGTCACATCAGATCACAATGAAGGGGAGCTCGAGAAGATAAAGCTCTCTCTATCCCCGAATTACAGTTAAAGATATATGAAGTTTTACAAAGACTGAAAGAAATTTACATGTTTCAAGAGATAGGTCACATATTAAAGGTTTCGGACCTGAACCGCGGGTTAAACTGCTGAGCTAGCAAGAAATAAAGATGTTAAATGGCCATTACCTTGTTGAAGAGCTGCTGCCCGAAAGAAGAGGCGCTACCCGCCCCTGCTACCCGTCCACACACAAAGCTAGATGTAGGAGAAGTGGCGAAGATCCGTGAAAATCAGCAGTTTTTAAACCCTCGGGGAAGTTTCGTGACCTTTCATGAATAATTAAGACACACCCACCGTCTTTTATTGGCTAACATCCAAAGTTACACACAAAATCGGAGAAGAAACGCATGATTGGTACGAAATTAATTACAGAAATTCTTGATTGGTTAAAATCAAAACCGGCGGAAAGAAAAGATTAATACTGCCAACCCACAAATGAAAGAACGAAATTTAGTAAAGAGAAAAACTTATGAATACAACATTTCTTCAAAGAATGTTCCTTCACTTCGCACCAGGGTGCATGATCATAGTTTTTAGCAGAGACATATATAAGAGAAAGTCCACACTTCTTGATGGATAGAAAACAAAACACGTTGAAATCCACACAGTATTGACAACTTGGTAATCACAAAATTTTACTGTAGTAACATCTTCTGAGAAACTTATAAATTGGTCCAGTTTTTTAGGTTCAGATTTTCTCCAGTAGAGGAGGATTTATTGGCGCAAGATTTAAAAGTGCGACGTAGGGGTGTACCGCCCGGTACAATAATAATAATAATAATAATAATAATAATAATAATAATAATAATAATAATAATAATTGAACACAAACGTTAGCCTTATTAGAAACTCTAATATCATCTTTAATTGACATCAAGTTAACTGAAAATGAATCTAAGTGACACGAAGGGATTCAAGGGATCCCACTCGCGTTTAATTTACAATACACTAAGAACTCAAATAACCTGCAATATGCCAAGAAGTAAAAGAAACCCGAAAACAGCTTTTATACTGTTAGAGTGCGTAGTTTATTGGTAATCACGTTAGATATAAAGAAGAGCATTTACATTGTCTTGTTGTAGAAGAGACCGCCGCGCGTTGAGAATGAAGCCCGCCGAACTGAAATTTATCTTGTAACCTGAAATTGACGCTTGCATACATAATACTTTATTGGCGATCTGGTGAAATTTTGGAAAGTTTTGTCCATTTCTCTTGTAATAGGACACTATGGCTCCTTCCATTCTACAATCTGTGTTTAAATACCTTTCCACCTCATTTGTTACATTAGGATCGTCATCAACTTCAGCCGACGTTGCACACTTCATTTCCTCGGCAGGTTGTGACATAGTCGTGGAGTCAGATGGCCCGAAAAGTTTGGAATGCTCGTCATTCATGCACGACTCGTTTATTACAAGGGAAAGAAGAAACTTTTCATTTACTTCGCTATGCAAGTCGGCATCGAAGTGCGTCGCTTACGATAAAAGTACTACGCAAACAACGGTTGCTAATAGGGTAGAGGGATGTGGGAATTTGTATATATTATATCATCACTGACACTATTTTCATGCAAGAAATTAGGAATCAGTCAGAAACAAAACAAATACTTAGATATCTGTTTCCTGAACACACTACTATCCTGAAGAACGCATAAGTTAATATTCAAATTACTGCATTCCCTGCCTTACCTCTGCTGATACATCGCATCTTTCATCGGCCTTATCTGTCCTGTTACATCACATCCTTCATTGTCAGATATCATATTCAGATGAAAAAATGGTGCTTGCAGGACCGTCGCCACCTTATGGTGCGTATGAATGATGAACTTTTCTTCCATACACGATTTGATGTGACTCCGCCAAATTTATATTTCAGAGAACTGACTGATATGAGTCATTTGAGTTAGATGCTGCAGGAGCGTCATATTCCATGGCAAGACCATGTACAGCGTGAGTGTCATTTTGCATTCTAGTTCTTTAGACGCTTCCTGAAAAGGGTGTAAAATAGAATGTATTAGGCTGATACCATAATGAAATACATACCTTAAGGAGTGCGATCAATTCGTTCATAAGCCAGATATCGATTCCATCCATATGACATGCTTGTCCTTTCAGCAAGTTTTCCCATAAAGGCGAGTACTGATATTGTACAGATTCTAGCTTTGTTAAGCGAGTGTCCCAGCGAGTGTCGCTGTATTGATAAGAATGATATTTCTAGTCTGTTTATTAAGCCACTTTGTTTGACGTATGTAAGAAGTCCTTTCGTCGCAGACATAAGGGCATCTATGCGAGGGCTCTGAACTTATATAATCTGGGTATTGAACACAATTCGTACCACCGTGCTGAGCATTTGATAGGCGCAATTCACTCCCGTATAATCACGCAGTGCGGCGATTGCGTTTGCACCGTGATCAGTTGTAAAAGGCATGTCGTTTAGTACGGTCTAGGTTATGCTAAGAACCATAAATCGTCTCAACAATTCTCTTTTAATATTAGCACCTGTTTTAGATTCGCCTGGAAGCGTGGTCGTGAGCAACACATAATATTAGAGTTTCCATTCAACGAAATAGGAAACCGTGCATGTTACGTAATGGTCACATTTTGCGATACATGACCAAATATCCGTGTTGGCTGCGGATTCCCTTCTACACATATGGTTGAGTACGTCCTAAATAATTGAATCTCGTAGACGTTTGGCACTTTCTGTCATGTGTCAGGACACGGTTGTTGGATGAGGTAGGATATCTGTTCCGGATACTTTTCCATACAAAGCGCCAGTGTCTACCAATGTCTGAGCGAGATCCAGAAAGCTGCCTCGTAAGACCTTTAAGTCTCAAGGACATATACCAACACATATAGCAACAAACAAATCCTGAGCAGATTTAGGGAGATGATTTTATCTTGCAGAAGATGATTTGTTGTCAGATAGGTACGGATGATAAGGAACGTGTGACATGCCATTCAACCCGTTATTGTATGCATAAAGAATGAACGTCTTTCCCAACTACAGTTCTGAATTCCTACCAAATACGACTTTTAAGGTTCGGATACGGTTTAGGAGTCCTCTAGTGTCTGAATTCTTGATTTGCCCTTAGTTCACGTTTTCTTGCCACGGTTTCTTTTCTTATGGAACAATAGTGCGCAATAATTTCCGGAAACAGAATAGACTGTGGTAAGTCAGAAAACCACAGAAAACGCAGTACACAGTACATACTGAAGGAGTCAGACAATAGAACTAACACATCGCTATCATTATCGGACGGCGTACTAACAACATAATACTGGAGAGACCGGCCCATGCGGCGACGTCACGGGCTTCTTTTGGTCGAGCTGAAGCATCTCATGGGCCGGGCCGCTCTGCAAGTGTCTGGGTCTGTGTATGAGCGTACTGAAAACCTACTTGGAAAACAAAATTCTGATTGTGTTAAGTAGCAGGTCGTAGGATGGTCGAAAGAATCTGTGCTCTTCAAGACGCTGCCAAAGAACGTAGAATTAGCAAGTGATGATGTAATTTTGACACTAATTAATAACGTTTATTATAACTTCATTTTACCTCGTTTCAGAGAAAATACTCCTCAGTTCTGTCTACACATTTTAATAGTAAATATATGGCATTGCTTAGCAACATAACCATGTGTTTGACGCGAAAATGCAGCTCAACTATATGCGGATCTTTAAGTAAGGAAGTTACACAAATATTTTGAATCATTCGGTATTCTATATTGCATTGAAGAATTTGTGTTCTAATTGCTAAAATTTATAATAAATCTCTGCTCTAGTTCGGACAAAGCGGAGGCGGGACAGGTTTTTCTCCGGATACTCCAGTTTTCCCTGTCATATTTCATTCCTGGAACACTCTCCAATATCATTTCATTTCATCTGTCAATCATTAATCATTGCCCCAGAGGAGTGCGATAGGCTTCGGCAGCCGGCACAATTCCTATCCTCGCCGCTAGATGGGGACTTCATTCATTCCATTCTTGACCTGGTAGAATGACTGGAATTAGCCTGTGGTTTTTCATTTCATTTCCCTTATGTAGTTGAAATAACTACCTTGTTTTTGCCAGTGGTTCATAGAACTTGTTTCAGTAATTGCAATCAGTAGCTTTATATCCTTCATACTTGTGAAATTCATTGAGATATATGTATCAGTGGTTGTACTGTTAATTAACCGGGGCCAATACTGGAAAGGAAGTTGAATAAGCTGATGAGAGGGGTGTCATCTCGATATTTGACTGAAGACAAAAGTGGGTTTCAGAATCATATCCCAGAAAATCTGTTGGAATTAAGGTGTGCCTAAATACTTGCTACTCATGTCAGTAAGCAGGACAACACGCTTCAAACACAATGGGAGCTGAAAAAGCATTTTCATACGTCTATAGGCTCTGTGCGCTGATGGGAGAAATGCACCGCTGCGCTGCGAGTGGCGAACTTTGTAAGTTTATGTGTTTCACCGCGCACATATCTGCTGTCGTCTCACCGCGTGCTGCCATGGCCGACTAAATAATTACAGTGGAATTTCGGAGTGTTTTTTGCAACAAAAATTTTCCACATTATTACAAACTTACGGAGAGCGGTCATGTAAAACATTTACACGAAAAACACAGCAATAACATCAAATGTGATCAGAAAGAAACATTGGTTCATTAGATATCCTACAGTTTCACGATAGAGGAAACGTAGTAATTTATGAATTACCTCGTAGTAGTGGTGATAACGAGATTAGTGTTCATATACACATTCAATAATGCTGTCTTAAGAAAAATATTTTTGGTCTATTTCTAATATGATATCATGTTAGCGTTGGTTAATGCTGCTAGGGAGACGATTAACTTAAAATTTTAATTTTAATTAATTTTAAACAAAACCATGTTTTCGAAGGAAGGCCTTGGTAACAATAGTTATTATTTCATGAAGGTTAATAATATTTTCCGTGAAATTTAAGCATATTTCAGCTATTGTTTATGCAGATTGCTCATATCACCTCGCGTAATGATCGACCGTGTGAATGGTCTCAACCTCGCATCTCAAACTAGGTAAAGAGAACTACAACAAGGGGTAGAGAGTGGATGAACTTCTTCTGATAAAAAAAGTCTCAGGCTTGAAATTCCTGATATTGAAACCGTATGTACACTATCAAAACTTATGCATGAGAAGAAAAGCTCGGAATCACTGAAAGTTGCCAATAAGTGATTAGTTATAATATAACTAATATAACTAATATTGTGTGTATGTATTTACAATATGATCAAGTCAACCTCCGTATGTAACGGTTGGCACTACTAACTGCCTTCCTCGGGGGCCCGAGTTTGAATCCTGACACTGCCAGAAACTTAAGATTGGCATGAGTGTTGGTATGTGGTTAAGACGGTGCATGCAGCTCATTTCCATTAGGGGTGTGCTTGAAAAGAAATGTACCACGTCGGGACGAGGACATGAATTTACGAATGTAACGTACGGTATTTCTGTGAGTTATTGATATTGCGTAATGGCGGCCTATTTGTTTAATTATATTTGTCTACTGCCTTTCCAAATCCATTTCGTTAGGTTGTAACGGAATACTATAAAATTTCACACGTTTTTCTGTAGTACAGTGCGGTACATTAATTATATTATTATTATTATTATTATTATTATTATTATTATTATTATTATTATTCTACTGGCTATAATTAATACGATGGCAATACAATAAAATGTGTATCTATTATGATGTGTGTGATCTAAAAGTATGGCCTACTGCAGCTTGCTTTGCATATATAACATTGCTATAATAATGTGTTTCTTATTGTTAACCTATTTGTAAAATGGTTGAAATACATGTTGTAAAGAGTTATATTGTATGAATTAAAATATATATATATCCCGATTTACTTCTTACGATTTACTGCTATGATCCAGCGTCTTTTAAAATGCATTTCATGGGGTCGTGAAGGAAACCTTTGTATCACAGTATCTACTGTATTAATGCAGCCGACAACAAGCATATAGTTCTGCCCAAAAGTTATAACATGAAAAAATAGCCATCTGAAGACACCATTGTATGATTCTTCTTATTATTCTTACTCTCCTTCTTAATTTATTTTTTGGGTTCCGCTTTTCGCCTTATACCCAGCCACTAGTAGTTTTATCGAGTGAAGCCAGACGATATATTAATTGTAAGGGGGGGGGGGGTGGAAGATAAGAAATTAGCTGAGAGAACATACGTAATCATATACTTTGTCGAAAACAAACTTGGGATAAAGAATTTACAGGGACACAAGGTTCACGTCAGTGTGATCCATCACAGCGGTTATCTACATCACAAACCTGACCGAATCAACACATAGGGAATGTGGTCTTAGATTCTGATAATGGCTTTAGACAAGAACATAGAGAGGGATTCAGCAATAGAGGGCCACTATAAAATGGCTGAATATATGTATGTAAACATCACACATATTCCAGCTTCTTATGGTCAGCTGTTGATGGAGGTGCCCCTAAGTATTTCTCGTAGTTTCCACCCGCAGCAGCACATTAATATACGCACGGAGCCTATAGGGTTACATCCGCGGTTAGTGTCACTGACATTTGAAGTGATCATGATCAGCGCTCAAGTCATTGCCTGGTTTGGGGTGAGAGGGTGTTAACCTCCCTCGTTGGACCAGTGACCCTTCACCAGTCCTCCAAAAATTGCCAACCGTTGGCCAGTGAGTATTCACCAGTTCTCAGGAGTCCCCAGTTCCCCTCAGAGACCCCGAAAGTGAGGTTGCGTGTCCATTATTTGACTATCCACCCAAAAGTGGACTGCGGTTATACAACTGTGAGGGTGGAGGAGTATCGGAGAAGGATTTGGGAAGGCGGGGGAAAAAGGGACCATCACCGCTGACCAGTGGTATGGATATAGAGTGCAGCCCAGCTGTAAAAGTTCTTTATAAATCCTATAGGGAGCAGAACGAGTCCAAGATTAATGTTTGAGTGCGTAATTTGAACGGTTGTCTTCTCTGTCAGACAGCAGCACGAGTGCAGGATGGCAGATTTAGCACGTGTTTTGGACTGTTGATAAACGTAGCCTTTTTTTAATTTCTATTGAAAAATAAGGTTGAGAAGAGAATTAGCGCAAGGAGTGGAGTGAATTACAATTATGTTTATCAACCCATTCAATAAATACAAAACTTTCAAACAAATTTAGTCATTTTACACAATATATTTTCCCCCTGCATTTATGGTTTATAAGAAACCAATTAAATAGCAACTTCTAATCTTAGTACTGAGATAAATTTGAGAAACTGTACCAAGATCGTGCAATATCAAATCGTAATACAATTCAAAAGAGACGATACGTAATTAATGTACGGTACCCTAACTCTTAATTAGGTAAGGTAAGGGTTATTCTGCCCGAAGGCAGGTCCGAACCTCCGCAGAGGTGCTCCTGAGCCGGAGTTTACGTGCGGTAGGGTGGCCAGTTCCTTTCCGCTCCTCCATTCCCTTACCCCCACCAACAGCGCGTGGCAACCCATCCAACTCCTGACCACGCCCAATGTTGCTTAACTTCGGAGATCTCACGGGATCCGGTGTTTCAGCACGGCTACGGCCGTGGCACTCTTAATTAAAGAAGACAATAATGAGGAATATAAACCCTGAGAAAGATATGAAAATTATGATCAAAATGAACGGTTGAATGAGAGGTTGGGAACCAGCTAGAGAAACAATAAGTGAGGACTAAGAGAAAGGAACTGAGTGTAACGTCACACACGGACTTGTATGAGAACTTATGATTACACAATTATAAGAGAATCTAAACTCTTTAAAAGCTCGAACGGACTTAACAAATATCCATGATTCGTTATAATATTGAGAAGGTAAAGCTAGTGTGAAATTGTATAATGTTCAAAAATAAGAGATCCTAGAAAATCACCAAAAATAGAACACCTGGAAGAACATCATCTTGAGTTCAAAAAAAGTTGGAAATACGTTTTTTCGCCGAATTGGTGACCATTGACAACCTTTCCCGTGCTTCTATAACAAGGGTCTTCACTTCACTCAATGTCCTCAAATCCTTTTCCTCATGATAATCAACTCCTACTCCCCAAACCCTTCTTGATTGCATTCAATCACACTATCCTATACATTAAATGCATTGAGCATATTACTGTTTCGCGCCATAAGACCTATTTGTGTCGGTGCGACGAAAAACAAATTGAAAAAATATTACTGTTACCGAGCTAGTTGGCTTAGGGGGCGCAGCCGTATTTCTCGAGGATGCTCAAGGCCACCTGCCGGAAACGTCCACCACCAGCACAGACCACCCAGAATGGGCCCATCACCCAGGCTCAATCCAAACGGCTCCCCGGACAGCGGACGGTGGCATGGAAAAACGTTTGACGCCCCTGGCGTTCAGAGGCTGCTACGCAATCTTCACGGTCTGATTGTATCAACTTTGAGATGCACACACCTGAATGTGCCCTACAGGACGACAGTGAATATATCAAGCTGCCAGCTTCTTAGGACACCAGTGCTAGCCGGGAGGAAGAAGAAGTGGGGTTGGCCGTGCCCTCACGATCCCCAGGCCTGGAGGAGGGGCACTTACCAACACGAGGTCCCTTCCCCTGCCGAGAATAGACTGGAATCAGGAAGAAAACGACGCCCCCACACCAGGAAGAAGGAGAAGAAGATGCCGACGAACCACGAGAGGGTCACTAAACCGCAACCCGTGTCCGCACCCAGGGAGGCAGTCGAACGACGAACCAACCAGGAGACGATCTCTACAGGAAGCAGCAATCGAGTGAGGGCCCAATGATCCACTCAGCATCTCCTGCAGTGTTTGCGCTGTATGAGGTGGGGACACCGTCAGGCAACCTGTGGAATCCAGATACGCTGTAACCGCTGCTGTTCTGGTGAACACCCACTACAGAGCTTGCACGGCACCTACAAGGTGACGGTGGGCTCCAACTCTGCGGTGGCCATCTGGCGTCTCATCACAGTTGCCTAGTATACAGGTCCATGACGCGGGAAGGGAGAAAGGAGTACCGTTGCCATGTGCCTGTCCCATCCAATAGGTCCCCGCCAAGGTGGGCGTGGCCACGTTGTCCAGGATGGAAGTCTAGGCACTACGGACACCGAGCAGACTAGGCTAAACGGCAGGTCAGAGGATATCTCGCCGCGGAGGTTGGTAGCGGGAGAGGCTCTCGCTAGCCACAGTAGTGCCTTGAGCGACTTATTCCCAGAATAACTGGATAGGCTTGGAACAGGTTGAAGCCTTTGCATAATTGTTCCTAAGTAGTATTACCTGGAATTTTTCAGCCCACATTCTTTAATGTGCTACGTAGAGCTTTCCAGCTACCTTTATCTTTCCGCCTACGGGGATTTCCTGGCCCTAATCAACAATCACCAGTATCATGTAACCCAATGCCAAATCTGCCTGGTAGCATTTCTGACATGGGGACAGGCGCGATACCGTTTTTGATATCACAATATCCCAACTCTCTCTACAGTTTCTTTCTCTTCACTGAAGTAACAACATGTCGGAGGAGATGTAGCTTGTGCTGAACATCATGTTGGGGAGCAGGCTTCACCTATCCCCCCTACCCCTCCGACGTAGAAAATAAAACATTCTGTGTGAACAGCCGTTTGACGGACTCACAATCTCCGTTCTCAGACACTCCGAGCGGGACTGGGAATGTTAGGGAATCGGTAAATGTTCACAAGCTATCAGTTGGCAATTTATGGAGACACGGTGAAGGTTCACAGGTCGAATGGGGTAAGGGTAGCCCCCTCTCCCCAAAAAATCCGTCACTGACCTGACCGCTAGGCAACTCCGTCGGGTCTGTTAAATTTGGTTATGGTATGGCGTCGGGATGATGTCACAGATCAGTGGCTATGATGATGTCGCAGGTCAATGACCGCAGATGAAACCTCCTAGTCGAGGGAAAATGCTGACTCAGCTCGCATTGTGTTTGATCGGTTTTGCTATACTATTTCCGTCTGTAAATACCGTCTTCCTAAAGAAATATTCCGGCATTCTGGTGTTCTTTTCAAAATTCAGCAATTTAAAAATGAAATGTCGTATGGCTTTTAGTGCCAGGAGTGTCCAAAGACAAGTTCAGCTCGCCATATGCAGGTCTTTCGATTTTACTCCTGTAGGTGACCTGCGTGTCGTGATGAGGATGGAAAGATGATGACACACCCACACAGACCCCGATCCAGCGTAATTAACCAATTTTGGTTAAAATTCCCGACCCTGCCGAAAATCGAACACGGGACCCCTCTGACCAAAGGCCAGCACTATAACCATTTAGCCGTCGATCCTGACCATTTAGCAATTGAAGGAGCATTAAATAAATAACATTATTAGGTCTACTATAAAATATCGGAAAATTAGCATACTCTACAATCCATATCATTATGATCAGGGACGAACACTTTGTGTCACTGCATGCATATGATCACCGCATACTATCTGTTTTTCATTTGAAGGCTTTGGAGTGACTGTGCTAAATGTATTACATTACATCCCTCAGTCATCAAGGGTTAATGAAAACAAAATTATAGGATTGGAAGCCCGATCTCATTCAATGACTTCAGTTCATTTTCCCGTGATAAATGTCATCCTGATTAAAGTGTATATTTACTCACAGGCAACGTGTAGTCTCTTCCGATCTTCTAATATTCCTCCTGAGAAAAATGGACTTTCAGCTCGACAGGCCAACTCTCTGCCGTCATCTGACACTCTTGGACGAAATATCAGCGTACTACTCGTAGTATTCACTCCTTTCGTCTCCTGAAACCAAGAAGAAACCTGCTGTTCACAGATATTTTGTTATTATTACATGCATGGAAATAAAATTCATAGATTAATGAATGTTCATAAATTCAAGAAAGACACAGGAGAGAGGTATTATTTAATTTAACAATTCATTGATGCGGTATAAACGCACAGATGTTTTACTATCATTGTTTAACCGTGGCATTCCAAATATGTGTTGAGAAGCTCCAGGAATTAAGAGTTATCTTTAGTTTTCAACAGCCAGGTTGATTCTATAAAAAATCACTTCATCAAGTTACTTGTCCTAGTACATGGGATGTTCCGCAATGGCATTACAGAGAAGATGTTCGAAGTACGTACGACATTCTATTGAGGACCTAGATGCATTAACCGCGTTAGTCTACCTAAGGTGGGATTGCATATGCATCATTTTCAAAATCTTGGAGATATTTGCTTTCCGACAAGATACGTCTTAATTCCAACCAGAGCACCTGGAGGTCAGGGGACCATAGAAATGAACGGCATTCAGTACGCTATTGTTTCAAGGAACTTAAGAAAAACACCGTGAACAGGGTGAGAAGAGAAAATGTTGCATATTCGTGTGATATTACCCCTAGGATGGAGCACATAGTGAACCAAGTTCATCCAATTGTAATCGTTCAGATGTGTTTAGTGATGAACAGCTGATATATGAAAATTGTACACGTTATGTAGAGGAAATATGAGGAAGTATGTTCCAGAAATTGGAAGATGGACATTGGAAAACGCAAGCGAAGCAGAGGCAGAGGTTGCGTTTCCTTCACAACTGGCAAGGAAGTGAAGAAGAACTTGGTGCTTCAAGCTGTTATTCCACGCCCCGGGTTGCTGAGTGGTTGATGTTTCGCCGTCGGTACATTTGGCTTTGTCAAGATTGACTGATGATCAGACCCTATGTAATAGTTTCATCCCCCTCTCCCGACTGATCAGCGGACCAATATGTAACGCCATAGACCGCCACAACCCATCCAAAGTGAGCGAAGTTGAAATCAAGAGGCAAAAGTATTTATATCCTGAGGTCGGACTGCGCAGTGAAAGTGCTGCCATTTGGGGCAGTACGGGGCTCTTAATGTCCTCTTTATATCCATGTCTATATCAGAGAAATAGTTCCAGAAATGTCACTGCCGATGTCAAATTTAATTAGAAAGAACTTTGACGGTGCTGTTCAATAAGTTAACACATGAGCTGAAAGACTTTCGTCCACGCTCCATACGATGAAGTTACAACCACTAAAACACAAAGGGGAACTGATTTTCCATCGGGAAGCCAGAAGACATCAACACGCTCATGCATTTCCTACCAGCTGAGTAGCACAGCTTCTTTTTGGAAAAAGTGACGTGATCACAGATATTGATGAATTCAAGTCTTAATTGTACATTGATGAGGAAGAAGTTGAGTAGTGCTTATTGCACACAAGAGTGATCACAAAAGAAATTTAGTCCATGAGTACCGTGTCTTAAAAGCCTTTCTTATAATATTATGAGTACGTCAAAGTATTAACTTTTTCTGCAACTGGCTAGAGTAAGGAAAGCAAGGAACCAACCCTCATATGCAAGCTGTGGAAAAAAATTAGTTTTTTTCAACCAGGGAAATTTCTGTTAATATAATAGTGTTGTGTTGAGAGTGATGAAGACGAAATGTATTTAATAATTTGACTATCAGTTATCTTTTTGTTGCCTCCGTTAATGATCACTTATTGCCTGTGTAGAATTTTCGTGAGAGTTCACTGAAGTACATCTTCACGTAAGTTTGGCAATGTGGATTGGTAAATAGTTGCATAATATCGTCGAGTTCTACAGATGTTTAACAATATAGACTGATTTCAAATACACGTATTTCCACTAAATTTTAATGAATTGGGCTACGTAAATCAATTTACGCTAAGGTTATCAAGATGCTATAAGTGGTCGAAATTCAGGAATTTCTCCTTGCAGATGGGTAATTAAATGAATTTCTAAAACTACTTAAACTGTTATCTCACATGGACATAGTCTTCAAGGCCAACGAGCTCTGCCAATATTCTATCACATGTACTAACATTGCAAAACGTGTTGCCTAAACAAGTAATGTACGCTACTCAGCCAGACTGATGTTCTTTTTTTCTTGCTAGGGGCTTTACGTCGCACCGATAGGTCTTATGGCGACGATGGGATAGGAAAGGCCTAGGAGTTGGAAGGAAGCGGCCGTGGCGTTAATTAAGGTACAGCCCCAGCATTTACCTGGTGTGAAAATGGGAAACCACGGAAAACCATCTTCAGGGCTGCCGATAGTGGGATTCGAACCTACTATCTCCCGGATGCAAGCTCACAGCCGCGCGGCTTTACGTGCACGGCCAACTCGCCCGGTCAGAGTGATGTAGAAGATTCCACTACCTTAATTTCTGAATATGGAAATAATGTCATTTTAATAGAAAAATTAAAATAGTATTATGATTTAATTGTTATTAATAGAAAAATGTATTATTATTATTATTATTATTATTATTATTATTATTATTATTATTATTATTATTATTATTATTATTATTATTATCATCTGTTTACCCTCCAGGTTCGGTTTTTCCCTCGGACGTAGCGAGGGATCCCACCTCTACCGCTTCAAGGGCAGTGTCCTGGAGCTTCAGACTCTTGGTCGGGGGATACAACTGGGGAGTATGACCAGTACCTCGCCCAGGCGGCCTCACCTGCTATGCTGAACAGGGGCCGTGTGGAGGGATGGGAAGATTGGAAGGGATAGGCAAGGAAGAGGGAAGGAAGCGGCCGTGGCCTTAAGTTAGGTACCATCCCGGCATTCGCCTGGAGGAGAAGTGGGAAACCACGGAAAACCACTTCCAGGATGGCTGAGGTGGGAATCGAACCCACCTCTACTCAGTTGACCTCCCGAGGCTGAGTGGACCCCGTTCCAGCCCTCGTACCACTTTTCAAATTTCGTGGCAGAGCCGGGAATCGAACCCGGGCCTCCGGGGGTGGCAGCTAATTACGCTAACCACTACACCACAGAGGCGGACATTATTATTATTATTATTATTATTATTATTATTATTATTTTTATTTTTATTTTTATTTTTATTTTTATTTTTATTTTTATTTTTATTTTTTATTTTTTTTATTTATTTTTTATTATTAATGTACCGGTAGGTACACCTCAACGCCGCGCATTCAAAATGAGCGCCTTAATGAACTCCTTTATCGATTAAAAAGTGAAACTGATAACACAACAAGTTGGAACATTAATCAGAAGATGTCTCCCCTGAAATATTAAGTAATTTTGTTATTGAGCAGTTTCCTAAACTGACTTAATTTCTCCTTTTTTTCTTGGCTATACATCAAGAAGTTTGAAGAGTTTTCTACAGATGACACTACTAAAACCTATGATCATGCACCCTGGTGCAAGGTGAAAGAACTAATAATTTAAAGAAGTTTTGTATTTCTAGGTTGTCCATAAATGATGTATGTTCATTTATTTTGGGGTTGACAATACTTCCTTTTCTTTCCGCCAGTTTTGAATCTAGCCAATCACTAATTTTTGTAATTAATTTTCAACCAATCCCGCATTTCTTGTTCACTTTGAATCGGGCAATAAAAATTCAGAGGGTGTGTCCTGATTAGTCTTGAATGATCTCGAACCTTTCCTGAGGGTTTATAAACTGCGGCTTTTCACGTTTCCTTGCCAATTGATCATCGTCTTTCTGAGTGTGTGTTTGTTTAAGCAGGAGGCTTCTTTCGTCGGCAGCTAGAACATATACAAGGTAATGGCCAAATAATTCCATCTTCCTTGCCGTATCCGCAAATTATTCCGAGGGGAAGGTCCGAATCTTTAGTTATGTAATAAACTTTTCTAAAATATAAATCTTCTTTCGGCTGTTGTAAACATTTCATGAAGCTTTAACTCTAAATCTGGGATAGAGAGTGAGTTACCCTCTCGAGCTCTCCTTCATCTTTGTATGAGGCGACTATGTTTTGCAACTGTTTTTCTTCCTTTCCCTAATGCATTAATTTAACATTTATTCGTGTCACCTCAGTAGCTTGGGATTAGTCCCTGTACCTCTGGGCCAAGAGCCCCGTCAGGATTTTATTCTTCATTATCTAGGAGTGCAAGTGTACCCCTCCATTCATTTTGTGTTTGGGCCAGTTATCTAACCTGTTCCTTTTCCATGAAGGGCCAGTATGTTGGGTAATAAATCCCCCTTAAAAGGTAATTTCGATGGTAAATTGTGCCTAGAGAGGACAGATAGTGTAAGAGTTGTGTATAATGTTGCCTTAATCGGCCGGTTAAAAATGGATGAATGTTGGAGAGCCTGCAAACTCTTTTATAAGTTTGCTGTAATTTTGAGGAGTGCCGCTAGAAGGCTATACATTTGTTGGAGCAAAGTGCTCTTGAACTGGGGGATTTCTGCCCTTACCTATGTTATACCACTTTGAAATTGTAAAATTGTAAAACTAGGGGCTTGAAGCCCATAATCTCTAAAATTCACTATCTTGGATCTTCCTTGTCTTGTTTCAAGGTTGCTATTTGTACCTGTCATGTTGTTATGTTCACTCAGTGAAAAAGATTGTTAAGTTTGTTTTCGGAAAAGAAATATAACCTTTTAATGTTTTAATTCAATTTTGATGTCGTAGTTAGATCCATTCAAGCCCACACCTTCTTTCACCTCTTTCTGCTCCACGGGTAACCCCGTAACAATTATTATTATTATTATTATTATTATTATTATTATTATTATTATTATTATTATTATTATTATTATTATTATTATTATTATTATTATGTCCGGCTCCATGGCTAAATGGTTAGCATTCTGGCCTTTGGTCCAGAGGGTCCCGGGTTCGATTCCCGGCCAGGTAGGGGATTTTAACCTTCATTGGTTAATTCTTATGGCTCGGGGGCTGGGTGTTTGTGCTTTCCCCAACATCCCTGCACCCCACACACCACACATAACACTATCCTCCACCACAATAAAACGCAGTTGCCTGCACATGGCAGACGCCACCCACCCCTCATCGGAGGTTCTGCCTTACAACGGCTGCACTCGGCTAGAAATAGCCGCACGATATTATTATTATTATTATTATTATTATTATTATTATTATTATTATTATTATTATTGTTAAATCAGTGTCTAAATGAAAAGTGATATAATTAATTAAACTCCGCTGTAAAGTCTCGAAGAGCATTCAATGAATAAGGTCTTACATTTATTCTTTTCACATTTCGTTTTACGTCGCGGCGATGCTTTTTTGGCGACGATGGGATAAAAATGCCTATGAATGGGAAGGAAGCGTTCGTGGCCTTAATTAAGGTACAGTCCCAGCATTTGACTTGTGTGAAAATGGGAAACCACGGAAAACCGTCTTCATTGCTGCCGACAGTGGGGTTCGAACGCAATATCTCCCGAAAGCAAGCTGATACCTACGTGACACAAACAACACAAGCACTTACTCGCTGTGCTGTTACATAATCATTTATAAGGTAATTGTTTAGTGAAAAGTTCATGGTGTTGGATAACTGGACTTTCATTGGAAATAGATATTTGTAGGAGGTTACTGGGAGAGGGCAGGCTCTGCTGACGTCGCGCAGTGTCGCCGGGTGTAGGAAATTAAACAGTGGTTGCAAATTGTCCGACGGACACAGCAGTGGAGAAGACGCAGCTGGAGAGGACACAGTCGTGGCTGGAATGTAATAGTTAAATGTAACGGGCACAGAATTAGTGGACAACAGTCAGAGATCAATGGAGGGAACGTGAAATGCCTTCAAATATAATACTAGTTTAGTCCTTTAGCAGGACAGACGAAAATATAATTTATTTCCGTAAGCATAATATTTTAATACATTTCTTAAAAGAACTGTTGAAGATGAAATTCCTCTTAGAATGAAATGGTACTCTGTGAACAACAACGATAATTGATTACATCCGCATGAACACGGCATACTTAAATCTGAAACTTATCGCCGCTGCGGGAAATATATGCCTACCGCGTATCTGGCAAAGTTATTCCTATCCATTATTATCCTTACGACTGGTCACGTCTCCCAACCACATATGGATATGCAGACTACCCGAACAAGTTTTGCTATGGTAGTAGGGCAACACCGGTTCTAAAACACGGGTGCTGCGTCAGCATTTAGGGGGGGGGGGTATATTGACCCGAGGTCATTGACCCCTAGTTGAGTAGTATGGCTATAGTGGTTTACAGATTTTGCGTTCGAGAGTATGCCTAACCTCACAGACGCCATTTTGGAGGGGTGTAACCTCACAGACAGACGGCATTATGATGTTGATTAGTAAGCCTACGTGCATTCTATACACGAGTATTATGCCAATGCACGTTCTATCCGGAATAACGTCATTTCATTGCGTACAAAAGCAATCCTAAACTCACAGGCGCCGTTTTGGAGGGGCCTAACCTCACAGACGCCATTTTGATGTTGATTAGTTAACCTACGTGCATTGACTAGTATTAAAATGCACGTTCTATGCGGAATAACGTCATATCCTTGCATACGAGAGCAAGCTTAACCTCGCAGACGGCATTTGGAGGCCATTGGAGGGCACGAGTAGTATGACTAGGTACATTCTATACCTAGCTTGCGTACGTGAGAATACCTAACCTCACAGGCGCTAGTGGAGGGGCCTGGGATAATTTTGACCCCCCTGCTAACCTCACTGTGTGTTTTTGACCGCATGAAAACATGGGCTACTTTGAAGGAGCCGAATCAAACGGGTCCCCATGAGGAGCCGAGTCGGAAAGGTCAGTACGAGATCAATGCTAACATCACGGACCCCTTTGGAGGAGCCGAATCGAACGGTTCTCCTTGGAGGAGCCGAATTGGACGGACCCCCTTGGAAGAACTGAGACAGAAAGGTCAGTACGAGAGCAATGCTAACTTACGGACCCCTTTGGAGGTGCCGAATCGATCGGACGCCCAATGGAGGAGTAACTGAACGTACATTGACATACTACTCGGGTATAGAACGAACATTGCCTTACCCATCGGTGTAGAACGTACGTTGCCGTACTACTAGGTTCTGAACGTACCTACGCTAACTACTCACCAATGGCGTCTGTGTGCTTAGGCTTGTTCAGAACGTACATCGGCTTACTACTCGGGTTTTGGGCCGATGACCTTCGATGTTAGGCCCCTTAAAACAACAAGCATCATCAAGCAACTCGGGTTTAGGACGTGCATTGCCTTACTACTAGGGTTTAGAACGTGCATTGCCTTACTATTCGGTTTAATCATCCCGTTTATCAGCAGAATTAGTTGTTGACTACAAAATATCATGTAACACATGGAGAAAAAAAGGAGTTACCAATTTTTTATTGTATTTTTTAACATTTTCAAGCCTGTTATACTTACGTTATTGATATGTCATCAAACTGGAACATAAGCCTCAAACATACAACTGCATGGGTAAATGAGGAGGACGAGACATTTTACCATTGATAAGACGTGAGTCTTGGGTTCCATTCCCTATCATGTGTGTGTAGCACGAATTCCTTTCGGTTCTGCATTTTCTCTTGCCTTTTCCATTTTTCTGTTTTGTCAGGTGAATAAGGAAGAGGAGGGCCGCAGGGAGTGAATGAGGAGGGACATGGTGAACAAGAGACCTTTTGCCCATCTGATCAGACGCGTACCCTGGTGCAAGACGAATGAGGAGGAGGGCACGGTAGAAACTGACACGTAGACAACCTAGATTGAGATTATACAATATTTAGTAGTAGTAGTAGTAGTAGTAGTAGTAGTAGTAGTAGTAGTAGTAGTAGTAGTAGTAGTTCCGCTACTGCACTGTAGTTTTTAATGTGATTATCAACAGTAATGCAAACGTTGAAATTGACTTTCAGGCAACCTAGATTGAGCCAAATAACTGCACATGAGACTATACGATTATTATTATTATTATTATTATTATTATTATTATTATTATTATTATTATTATTATTATTATTATTATTATTATTATTAATGTGATAGTGGTTAAAGTAATATCACTAGTAATGAAAACGTTGAAATTGACATGCAGGCAACCTAGATTGAACCTAACATCTGCACATGAGGCTATACGATTTTTGTTATTATATATTAATATTATTTCCGTCACTGCAGTGTAGTGTTTAATGTGATTATCAACAGTAATGCAAACTTTGAAACTGGCATGCAGGCAACGTAGATTTTGCCAAATAACTGCACATGGTAGCTGAGACTATACCATTATTTTATTACTATATATTATTATTTCCTCCACTGCGGTGTAGTTTTTTAATGTGATAGTGGTTAATATAATTTTCAACAGTAATGCAAACGATGAAATTGACATGCAGGCAACGTAGATTTTGCCAAATAACTGCATATGGTAGTTGAGACTATACGATTATTTTTATTATGATTATTATTTCCGTTAGTGCGGCGTAGTTGTAAATAAAAATGGAAGGGTTCATTACGCTTTCCCTGTAATGAATTTTGAGCAGTATAGATTACACTCACATATGTAATAGCAACTTCTGGCTGAGTAATGAAAGCAAAGGTAACTATGGCCACACGTACATATATACTGACATCACTGCGTGCAGTAAAATGTGCACAACGGAAAACTTCCTTACTTCGAATTTTTCTACTACGTATATAGGCATTGCACAGATTTTGGTCTATGTATCAGCAACTTCTTGCCTAGTGACGAAGGCAACGGAAAACGGTGTATTTTACAGACGCATAATACTTACAAAGCTTACATTAAACATGTTTAATTCTGCACATACTTTACTCACTTTTTTTATTTAACTGCTTACCTCATATTACCATAATGTACTTACAAATGAAAAATAAGGGAATTAAACCTGATTAAAATGTTTCATGTGGACTGCAGTCAGTTGTCATAAGAAAAGGACGTCTCTGCAACACACTGTACTGTTCGACCATCGCTACCGGAAACGGATGTATCAAATTTCATTGAGTCTGCGTTCTTCCACACAATGTCGTACAGTATCTTGGCTGTTCGATGTCATAATCTCGTATACAGTATTGATAGAGCAGAACCATAATTAAATAATTAAGAGATATTAATTTCAATGTCTGACCGGCCCCGAGGTGTAGAGGTAGCTTGTTCAGCTCTTACCTGGAATCCCGGGTTCGATTCCTAACCAGGTCAGGGATACACATCGGAGGGATAGCCTTACAAGGGAGTCTGTGCCAAACAGCCCGGCTATATTAATCAAGTTGTGTGCCAAAAAAATGTAGATTACATTACATATCGTTTACATGGAACGAAGACAAGTATCTCGAATAATAGTGACTCATTCGATGAATAGAGACGTTATGTCTTGTGCTAACCACTTGATGTAATTCACTATGTGTAGGCTATGTGGCCTTGTATGGATAGATTTACTAGTATATAGAAGAACTCCTGCGGGGCTGAATTCCGGCACCTCGGCGTTTCGGAAGACCGTCAAAGATAGTTAGTTGGACGAAAAGCCAATAACATTATTATTAATTAACTCAGAATAATTCATATCCCCGACTCGGTGGCGAATCGAACCCCTGGATCCTCTGAAGCCTCAACGCTGACCATTCAGCCGAGGTATCGGAAAGTAATAATAAAAATAATATTAACCGGTGTGAGTCGCTCTGAAGGTCGTGCCCCTCGATCCGGCTTGGTATTGAACCCGGGAACCCTCTGAACCGAAGTCCACAACTCTGTCCATTCACCAAGGAATCGGACAATAATAATAATAATAATAATAATAATAATAATAATAATAATAATAATAATAATAATAATAATAATAATAATAATAATAATAATAATAATAATAATAATAATAATAATAATAATAATAATGATAGTCGAGCAGAGTGTTACAGCTACAGCATTTGTTTGGGGGTAGCTGGCTAGCCAGCCCCAGCATTTACTTGGCATTTTCAGAGCTACTAACAGTGGGGTTCGAACCTACTATCACCTTATGTCTATTCGTGTACTCCTTAACACAATAGGATGTGGAAAACCGTAGAATTGTTTCTATTATTATTATTATTATTATTATTATTATTATTATTATTATTATTATTATTATTATTGTGCGCCACTGTAGTGTAGTAGTTGTTGTGATTAGCTGCCACACCCGGAGGCTCGGGTTCGATTCCCGGCTCAACGAGCAAGTTCGATTCAGGTTCAGTCACGTGGTATGTGAATGTGGTCAAATACACCATTCTTGTGTCGATAGATTTACTAGTATATAGAAGAACTCTTGCGGAGGCTGAATTCCGTCACCTCGGCGTCTCCGAAAACTGTCAAATGTAGTGAGTGGGACAAAAAAGCCAGGAACATTATTATTATTATTATTAATTATATAAGAATCATTCAAATCCGCGACACGGTGGCGAATCGAACGCTTGGATTCTCTGAAGCCTCAACCTGACCATTCAGTCAAGAAGACGGCCTCGACTCGGCTTGGTTTCGAACTCGGGGACCCACTGAACTAAAGACCACAACGCTGTTGATATAAGAAATGAACGTTTCTCCAACACAACGCACTGTTAGAGCGAGGTGCGGAAGCGAAGACATTAAATTTTGCACTAGTAACATTCCGCCCCGTTTCTCTATAGTGTTGTGTATGTGGTGTGATGAATCTGTCGAGGCGGATTTTAAGACTGGATGCCCTTCCTGAAGTCAACTTCATCAGAGGAGATAATAAAATGAAATGGAATGACAAGATAAATGTTAACAGGAAGAGAGTGGACCGAGCTCGATAGCTGCAGTCGCTTAAGTGCGGCCAGTATCCAGTATTCGGGAGATCGTGGGTTCGAACCCCACTGTCGGCAGCCCTGGAGATGGTTTTCTGTGGTTTCCTATTTTCATAACCGTTAATTAAGGCCACGGCCGCTTCCTTCCCACTCCTAGCCCCTTCCTCCCTCATCGTCGCCATAAGACCTACCGTGTCGGTGCGACTTAAAGCAAATAACAAAAAAAAAAAAAAGGAAGAGAGTGGGTAAAACCCACTGCCGACACATAGCCTACACATGGTGAATAACAACAAGTCTGCTCAATGCTTTATGTCTCCATCCAACAGACAGCTAAAATCTTTTACATAGATCATTCCCTTTATCTAAGTGTGTCTCGGGGGTATTTATGACTTATCTGATACAGATCTATTTGACAGCCTAGGAGTAACCTGTGCGGCTAGACGTGGGATAATGATGATGGGGTAGGGAGAGGGTGAAAACGCGTGTTGGTACATAGTCTACTCCTGTCGATTAACATCTAATTTTAGTACAAGACTTAACGTCTTCATTCATCGAATGAATCACTATTATTGAAGAAAAATATCTTCGCTCTATCTAAACGATATGTAATGTAATCTAGACTTTTGGCTTACAACTTGGTGAAAAGAGCCGGGCTGTGTGGCTCAGCCTGTTGATGGGCCGGCCTTCTGTCCAATCCCCCAACATGGCAGGTACAATCCTGGATCAGTTAAAGGATAAGGGGAGGAATAATTCATGGAACACTTCATATCGTATGTTACCCGACAACATTAATAATCTCAGTCATATATCGCCCCTACGGAAAATCCTTCACCGCAGTGGCGGACATCATAATAAAAATAATCGTACAGTCTCAGCTACCATGTGCAGTTATTTGGCACAATATAGGTTGCCTGCGTGTCAATTTCAACGTTTGCATTACTGCTGATAATCACCTTAACCGCTACAATGAAGTGTCGGAAGTAATAATAATAATAATAATAATAATAATAATAATAATAATAATAATAATAATAATCGTATAGTCTCAGCTACTATGTGCCGTTATTAGGCACAATG
Source organism: Anabrus simplex (assembly GCF_040414725.1). NCBI lineage: Eukaryota > Metazoa > Arthropoda > Insecta > Orthoptera > Tettigoniidae > Anabrus > Anabrus simplex. The sequence goes on along the minus strand of NC_090266.1, from coordinate 578,864,404 downwards.
TAGGTTGCCTGCGTGCCAGTTTCAACGTTTGCATTACTGCTGATAATCACCTTACCGCTACCATGAGGTGGCGGAAATAATAATAATCATAAAAGTACAGTTAATTGGCACAATCTAGGTCGCCTGCGTGTTGATTTCAACGTTTGCATTTTTTTTTATAATCACATTAACCACTACACTGCAGTGGTGAAAATAATAATAATAATAATAATAATAATAATAATAATAATAATAATAATAATAATAATAATAATAATAATAATAATAATAATAATAATTGTATAGTCTCATGGGTAGTTACTTGGCTCAATCTAGGTTGCCTGTATGTACAGGGCTGTGTGACTCAGACTGTTGATGTGCCGGCCTTCTGCCCCCCAACATGGCAGGTTCGATATTGGATCAGTCGAAGGATGGAGCGGAAAAAGTTCATGGAACACTTCGTATCGTATGATGTTACCCGACAACATTAATAATCTCAGCTACAAATCGCCCCAACAAATACTCCGTCACCGCAGAGGCGGAATTAATTATATTAATGGTACAAGCTCATCTACCATGTGCAGTTATTTGACACAATCTAGGTTGCCTACGTGTCAATTTCAACGTTTGCATTACTGTTGATAAACACATTAACCACTACACTGCAGTGGCGGAAATAATAATAATAATAATAATAATAATAATAATAATAATAATAATAATACAATTAATAATATTCTTATAGTCTCATGTGCAGTTATTCGGCTCAATCTAAGTTGCCTGCATGTCAGTTTCAACGTTTGCATTACTGTCGATAATCACATTTACCACTATCACATTAACCACTACACCGCAGTGGAGGAAATCATAATAATCAAAATAACAAAAGTAATCGTATTGCCTCAGCTACCATGTGCAGTTATTTGCAACAATCTGGGTTGCCTGCCTGTCAATTTCTACCCGTGCCATCCTCCTCATTCATCTTGCACCATGGCACATGTCATATCAGATGGGCAAAATGTCTCCTCCTCACCATGTCCCTCCTCATTCACCCTCCGCGAGTCACCAAATCCTTATTTACCTGACAAAAGAGTAAAATGAAAAAGGTAGGTGAAAATGCAGGACCGAAATAAAATCGTGCTAGACACATGATAGGGAATGGAACCCAGGGCTCACGTTTATCACATAGTAAAAGGTCTCGTCCTCCTCACCATGCCCTCCTCCTCCTCATTTATCCACGCATTTGTATGTTTGAAGCTTATGTTCCAGTTTGATGACATATCAACAACGCGAGTGTAACAGACTTGAAAAATGTTAAAAAATATAATCAAAGAGTGGTAACTGCTTTTTATCCACAAATTTAATGAATATTTCTTGCAGTCAAAAACTAATTCTGCTGATAAACGGGATGATTAAATGGAGTAGTAAGGCAATGCACGTTCTAAACCCGAGTAGTAAGCCAATGTACGTTCTGAGCAAGCCTACCCAGACAGACGCCATTGGTGAGTAGTTAGCCTAGGTACGTTCTAAACCGAGTAGTATGGCAATGTATGTTCTACACAGAGTGGTAAGGCAATGTTCGTTCTATACCCGTGTAGTATGTCAATGTACATTCAGTTAATCCTCCATGGGGCGCCTGATCGATTCGGCTCCTCCAAAGGGGTCCGTAGGTCAGCATTGCTCTCGTATTGACCTTTCTGTCTCAGTTCTTCCAAGGGGCGTCCGTCCGATTCGGCTCCTCCAAGGGGACCTGTTCATTTCGCCTCCTCCAAGGGACCCTTTCGATTCGGCTCCTCCTAAAGTGTTCCGTGAGGTTACCATTGCTCTCTTACTGACCTTTGCGACTCGATTCCTCCAAGGGGACCCGTTCAATTCGGCTCCTTCAAGGTAGCCCATGACGTCGTGCGGTCAATAAGGCACTCATTGAATTTAGCAGGGGCGTCAAGAAGTACCCCAGGTCCCTCCAATGGTGCATGTGAGGTTAAGGATGCTCACGTACGCAAGCTCGGTATATCGTGTACCTAGCCATACTACTCGTGCCCTCCAATGGCCTCTGTGAGGTTAGGCCACTTCCAAATGCCGTCTGGAGGTTTGGCTTGCTCTCGTACGCAAGGATATGACGTTATTCCGCATGGAACGTGCATTGGCATACTACTCGGGTATAGAATGCACTTAGGCTAATCACTCAAAATCAAAATGGCGTATGTGTGGTTAGGCACCTCCAAAATAGCGCCTGTGAGGTTAGGCTCGCTCTCGTACGCAAAATCTGCGACCAACCATAGCCATACTACTCATCTAGGGGTCAATGACCTCGGATCAAAAACCCCCTTCCCAATCTACTCAGTGACCGCGTGGAAAAATGCTGACGCATCACCCATTGTTTTAGAACCGGTGTTGCCCTACCATTTGCTATGTTCATTTCCCCATGGATAGTTTCAAGAACATGAACCCTACCGTACCGTACTGTAGGAATGAATGTTGACGTGGCGTAGTTACACACCAACAGTATGATATATTTGTTAACTCATAGCTGTATGGAATGTTTGGATTGCACTGCCAGATTTTTAGCAGTTCCCCTTTAACGAGACTTAATTCAAATCAGTATAGATTGTAGGATTTCTGAGTTACCCAAAACCTACACTTTAAACAGTGATATACGCTCTGAAGAAAAAAAGCTGTGCCGTGTCTCCAAACAAATTTGTGTCGGAAATATCATGTTTTCACATTGTCCCCGTGTTAGGTACATGACCACTTATCCCGCCCCAAATGTCTTGACAACTTTAGAGAGGAGCGACTTGCATGCATTATTGCTGAAACGTTCTCGGCTCGCTCTTCAACAATAACAGCAACAGTGACTAAGAGGTCAGTTGACTGGGAAAGTTGACCTTGCGGTTAGAGGCGCGCGGCTGTGAGCTTTCATCCAGGAGATAGTGGGTTCGGATACCACTGTCGGCAGCCCTGAAGGTGGTTTTCCGTGGTATTCCATTTCCACACAAGGCAAATGCTGGGGCTGTACCATTTCTAACTCTTTTTCTTTCCAGTCTGCACCTCTTTTAGTCTCTTTATTTCTTTATTATAATAAGGTGGGTCTTTACCATTCCTTACCTCCTTAGTCTCTTTATTTCTGTATTATAATAAGGTGGGTCTTTACCATTCCTCACCTCCCTTAAAGCTACAAACCTGTTTTCGCATTCCTCAACAATTTCTTTAAACCCATCCCGGAGTCTGTAAGTTCCTTCAATTTCTCCTTACTTCCTCAGCCATTTCTAACCCTATTTCTTTCCAGTCTGCACCTCCTTCTTAGTCTCTTCATTTCTCTATGATAATAAGGTGGGTCCTTGCCATTCCTTACCTCCTTCTTAGTCTCTTTATTTCTCGATTATAATAAGGTGGATCGTCAAAATTCCTTACCTCCCCTAAAGGTAAAAACCTGTTTTCGCATTCCTCAACAATTTCTTTAAACCCTTCCCAGAGTCTGTTTACATTTTCATTTACCGTTTTCCAACGATCATGGTTACCTTTTAGAAACTGCCTCATGCCTGCTTTATCAGCTATATGGTACTGCCTAATAGTATCGCGATTGACCTGTCTAAAGCATTTGATAGGGTGGATCATGGGAGACTACTGGAAAAATTGAGTGCAATTGGACTAGACAAAAGAATGACTGAATGGGTTGCTATATTTCTAGAAAATAGATCTCAGAGAATTAGAGTAGGTGAAGCTTCATCTGACCTTGTAATAATTAAGAGGGGAATTCCTCAAGGTAGTATTATTGGACCTTTATATTTTCTTATATATATAAATGATATGAGGAAAGGAGTGGAATCGGAGGTAAGGTTTTTTGCGGATGATGTTATCCTCTATAGAGTAATAAATGTTACAAGATTGTGAGCAACTGCAACGTGACCTCGAAAAAGTTGTGAGATGGACAGCAGGCAATGGTATGTTGATAAACGGGGTTAAAAGTCAGTTTGTGAGTTTCACAAATAGGAAAAGTCCTCTCAGTTTTAATTACTGCGTTGATGGGGTGAAAGTTCCTTTTGGGGATCATTGTAAGTATCTAGGTGTTAATATAAAGAAAGATCTTCATTGGGGTAATCACATAAATGGGATTGAAAATAAAGGGTACAGATCTCTGCACATGGTTATAAGGGCGTTTAGGGGTTGTAGTAAGGATGTAAAGGAGAGGGCATATAAGTCTATGGTAAGACCCCAACAAGAGTATGGTTCCAGTGTATGGGACCTTCACTAGGATTACCTGATTCAAGAACTGGAAAATATCCAGAAAAAAGCAGCTCGATTTGTTCCGGGTGTTTTCCGACAAAAGCGTAGCGTTACAAATTTTGCAAAGTTTGGGCTGGGAAGAATTGAGAGAAAGAAGGAGAGCTACTCGACTAAGTGGTATGTTGCGAGCTGTCAGCGGAGAGATGGCGTGGAATGACATTAGTAGACGAATAAGTTTGAGTGGCGTTTATAAAAGTAGGAAAGATCGCAATATGAAAATAAAGTTGGAATTCAAGAGGACAAGCTGGGGCTAATATTAATTTATAGGAAGGGGAGTTAGGGATTCGAATAACTTACCAAGTGAGATGTTCAATAAATTTCCAATTTCTTTGAAATCATTGAGGAAAAGAAAAACAACAGATAGGGAATCTGCCACTGGGCGACTGCCCTAAATGCAGATCAGTAAGTATAGATTGATTGATTGATTGATTGATTGATTGATTGATTGATTGATTGATTGATTGATTGATTGATTGATTGATTGATTGATTGATTGATTGATTGATTGATTGATTAATAAGGCCACGGCTTCTTCCTTCCAACTCCTTGGCCTTTCCTATCCCATCGTCGCCATATGACCTATCTGTGTCGGTGCGACGTAAAACCGAGTAAGAAAAAAAGAGGTCAGTTGCATTAAAATATGTTTCATACTTAGCACTTAGCAGGAAAATCCTCAGTTTGATAGCGAAGTACATTTTTCACTAATCTGTAATAATAATAATAATAATAATAATAATAATAATAATAATAATAATAATAATAATAATAATAATAATAATAATAATAATACATAACCTCCGTTTCCCGGAGCAGGCATTTTGATTCATGCCATCTAAGCCGCATGCGAGTCAGTATTAACGTTCCGTTTTACTCTCCCAGGTGTCACAGTAAACAAGATCTCTCTTGGGCGACCACTGTCTGAGAATTAATTTTGTCTGGTAAACATCTACATTTGTCACGAGAGATCGTTTACACGCCGATACCGAACGGCACAGACATCCGACTGTAGATCTTCCCGCCCGTCAAAAATCGGACTACCTACATCTCCAGGGCTCGAACTCACTATCTTGGGGTCCACTTATTCACAGGGGGAGGTAGTTTTAATAACTAAAGTCTTGGGCCCAAAGGAATTTACCGGGCGAGTTGGCCGTGCACGTAGAGGCGCGCGGCTGTGAGCTTGCATCCGGGAGATAGAAGGTTCGAATCCCACTATCGGCAGCCCTGAAAATGGTTTCCCGTGGTTTCCCATTTTCACTACTGGCAAATGCTGGGGCTGTACCTTAATTAAGGCCACGGCAGCTTCCTTCCAACTCCTAAGCCTTTCCTATCCTATCGTCGCCATAAGACCTATCTGTGTCGGTGCGACGTAAAGCCCCTAGCAATAATAATAAATAATGAAAGGAATTTGTCAATATCTGTAGATAATATTGGTTTATTCGGGTTCTCTAGGCCGAATATTAGCAAAAGATATAGTGAATTTCAACGAACTGCAGCATTTGAAGAATTGCAAGGCTCTAGTTGAACAATGACACTTAATATCAAGATCAAGACTGGGCTAATATCAGAAGGCAAACGTATTGTGGTCAGATCTACAGTTTATCCAAATACCTACTATAGATTTAAAAATTAATAGTTATCATTACTCGCAGTTACAGACTTCTATTTTACCGAACAATTATCAATTTGATTTAACATAATTTTAGCAAATATCAACTTAAGTAGCCTTTAGGATTAATAGTTGCAAGAATATTAACATGTGTATCAATCCCCATAGCTCTAAATTATAATAAATCGGTGTTTAAAGTCAGTGGTACACTTTCCACAGACGTTTACACCTTCCTACCGCACAATCCTTGGCAGACAGTCCACGTATCGAACAATGAAAGTAATCTAATTACAATGTGGGCACCTGTTTGACAAGGCCGGTAAAGGAGCTGACTAAAAGGATGTATCAAGTCGGCTGTGGTTTGCTACACATCATCCCGTAGTCTCCAAGCCTTTAGGAAGAGCAACGGTCCCTTGGTAGGCCAAGGTCCATCAGGGCTGTAAAGCCATGGGGTCTTATAAATGGTGAAAATGATAAAGTAAGAAGTTGTTCTTAAAAATATAAAATTATCCTAATACAATCGTTTCGTCTGAAGGAACTGTTATGTAAAATATTACACAATGTGTGCTCGATGCATCAACAAACTTTAACCCATACTGTAATATGTGGCATCATTTTGTGTTTTTCCGACAAGACAGATGTAGCTACCGTATGAACAGATTTTAGAGGTGTCATTCCTTTTGAATAGGTACAAAATACAGAAGTAGGTCTCTCAGTCATCATTTTCACTTCAGTCTTACCAAATAACTTTACATGACGTTCATGAAAGATTATTCTCTCTAAGTCAGTATATATTAGTTGATTTATTTTGCTTCATACATTTTACCAAAATAATACTAATTTAGTTTCTAATATGTATAGCAATCCGAATGCGATATCCGTAGAACAAAACTTACTAGAGTATTCTACCTCTGACAAACTCTCTAGGAAATTTACGTTTTGACTATCACAACTTCAATAGATCTAGAATTAACTGAAAGCTAATAAAATTTCAGAACTTTTGGTATTGGTTAATATAACTTATTTTAGTTTTTCTAAGCCTTACTTTTACACAAAGAACGTCAGGTTCTTAGAATTCCGCTGAAAGTTCATTATATTCATTCCTTGTTACGAGACAGTAATGGTTTTCTACTTCAACTAGTCCTAATAACTTCTCGAGAAAACGTACTTGCAAACTTCTTCCTGCTGAGTCCTCACATTAAACGTCGTGAGTAATTCACTAGTGAGCGCTTAAGCTAGGAAGTGTGCTACTTACAACTCAACATCAACTGAATTACTAACCATCAATTCAATGATCACACATCAAAGTTTTCATAATAATGTTACTGGCTCTACGTTCTACTAAATTTTTAGTCCGGTCCCGCGGTGTAGCGGCAATGCGTCCGCCTGTCACCTGGCCGCCCCGGGTTCAGGGGATTTTAATTGTAAATGATTAATATCCCTGGCCTGGTGACTGGGTGTTTGTGTCGTCCTTAACGTTTCTTTCCTCACATTCAACACTCTACACTTGCGCCATTTAAGAAATACACGCAGGTTCCTCACATATGGTGCATGTAGGGGCAAAAGAAATTTCTAGGTCGAGACCCCGAAAAAATAGCGTTTAAAATTCAAAAAAGTGAAGAAATCTATTTTTTCGTGTTCAGAGACGTTGAGGTGCCGGAATTTTGTCCCGCAGATGTTATTTTACGTGCCAGTAAATCCATCGACACGAGGCTAACGAATTTGAGTATCTTCAAATACCACCCGATTGAGCCAAGATCGAACCTACCAAGTTTTGGTTCAGAAGGCCAGCGCCTCAACCGTCTGAGTCACTCAGTCCGGCCATGAAAGTTTGAATCCACGGAACCATTAAATTATATGAATTTAATAAAAACCCTAAATCAATGTATATAAAGAGGAATACTCTCAAGGAAATTAATGAGAAAAACATTCGCATATTTTCCCTCTAACCTCTGAAGCGTATCAGAAAATGAATACTTGCAGAGAGAGTCACGTGTAGATTCTGCGTCGTACTGTGCTTAAGTTAATTTAACCGTTGCTAGCAATTCAGGAAGATGCGGCTAGAATGGTTTGTGCAACTGACGAAGATTCAGATAGGCTATGTATTAGAACTCAAAGAGGTAAACATAGCAGGGAAATATTAAAAAAAAAATTGAACAAAAGTGACAGTAGACAATCGACTTAGACACCGGCGATGAGAACGAGGTGTGCATGTCCATTTGCCTGGTTCGAGATAACAGCCATGGCCGTGCATAGAGGCAGCAGTACGTCGTAGAAAGAATGTAGGTTAGGACTATCTGCAAAATTTTGCTTGCAGGTAATCAATTAACACTTGCCGTTGTTATCAGTGGTATCTGGAATGGTTTATCCAGAAGAGCAAATGTCGAAGTGGGAAGAAGAGATTCTGTCTAGGTGTTTGTGATGGTCGACAGCGTGGCTCACATGAACCATGCAAACGGCATCCTCCACAGCAATCTCTGCAGCAATTTTCAGGACAAACACCTGGAGTCACAATGTGGGGACAAATAGTCCAACATGTCTATTTGCGTCTGGTGTTTTTATGGGGAATACTGAACACTGGATATTTCATCCTGAATACTGCCCAATCTGTTCTGCTGCTATTTAAGCCATTTCTACGAAAAAATGGCCCTCATTGCACGTGTGTGGGATAAGATTGGACGTCCTTTTTCCACTATAAGATACTTGTGACAAGCATCACATACGTGCACTACAAAATGAATGTTCATGACCTGAATTCATTAGATGATACTGGTGTTCATTACCTCTATAATATACGCAGGGAGAAAAAATGTCCAAACAACAATAAGGGGTTGTGATAGATTAACGAACGTTGGTAGGCTCCTTTATACATCAGAGGGATGACTTAGATTCAAATTTCTCGCAAATCGCATTAGCGTGGCGCTAGTAGCGGCACCATGACATTGCACATCATGTTTGCTTTAAATCTGGGTTGTGCTGTGCGAGAGCGTTTGTTACCTGTGAGACTGGACTAGTGACAGTGAGTGGGTCAAGAATGCCGTTACAACGACGAAGAGGCCAGTATCAACAGCTCACTATGGCTGAACGAGGCCGTATAATAGGCCTACGTGAAGGTGGAGTTTCCTTCCGCGCTATTGCTTAACGACTTGGCAGGAATGTCTCCACCGTGCATGCGTACTGGTAGCAGTGGTGACGAGAAGGTACGCTCGCAAGAAGACTGGGCTCCAGACGTCCCTCTGGACCTCCGAGAAGAGGACCGCCGTATTCGGCGTATGACTGTGGCGCAGCGGACTTCGTCCTCAGCAGCAATTCGAGCGGCAGTTGGCACCACAGTGGCGCAACGAACTGTTCGAAATCGGTTACTTGAAGGACAGCCCCGAGCCAGACGCCTTACGGCGTGCATTCCACATACCCAAAACCGACGTCGCCTGCGACTTCAGTGGTGTCAAGCGAGAGCTTATTGGAGGATGGAGTGGTGGTCCGTTGTGTTTTCCGGTTAAAGCCGAGTCTGCCTTGGTGCCAGTGATGACCGTGTGTTGGTTAGAAGGAGGTCAGGTGAGCGTTTGCATTCCACCTGTCTGTGGCCTCGACACACTTGACCTATACCAGGAGTTCTGGTCTGGGAAGCAATTTCATATGACAACAGGAGCACTCTCGTGGTTATGCCACGCACCCTGACTGCAGATGTGTACGTCCATCTTGTGATTCGACCTGATGTGCTGCAATTTATGAACAGTGTTCCCGGGGGTGTTTTCCAACAGGATAATGTACGCTCCCATACTGCTGTTGTAACGCAACGTGCTCTACAGAGTGTGGATATGTTGCCTTGGCCTGCTCAATCCCCGATCTGTACGAAATCGAGCACGTATGGGACATCGATAGACGATAACTCCACGGCATCCACAACTGGCATTAACCGTCCCTGTGTTGATCGACCAAGTGCAACAGGCAGTGAACTCCATATCACAAGCTGTCATCCGGCACCTGTAAGACAATATACTTGCACGTTTGCATGCCCGCATTCAACAGTCAGGCGATTACACCAGTTGTTAATGGACTAGCATGGCATACTGCGATGGCTTTTCTCGCGCGGATATTAACTTGTAGTCCTGTACCTTTGATCAATTAAATATGTTATCTCGACAAATATGTAGCCAAAATTTCCGTATTCTACATTCCTTATTTAATGGTGATTGGATAGTTTTGTCCCCCAGTGTATTTCAAAATATCGTAATATACACACGTTTCGGCTGAATTTTTGTTAGCACAACCCCAGTGCAAGTGATTCCTGTCAGAGAGTTTGTCTGCAAATTTCATTTAATTCAATATAGAATATTCTTACTTATCATTCAGGACGTACTGTATGTTAGTGATCACAGATTACCTTGCACAGACGCTTGTTCTTTTTTAATTTCTTGAATATTCTAATAGTGGTTCCAAATTACGGGCGCATTATGTAACGAGCAGAAAAAAAAAAAAAAAAATATGCTTACCGTGACGTTATGACCTCTGATTTGCTCGCCATCCAATAACCACTTAATATCAGCAGCAGGAAAGGCGCCCGCACTCTCACAATGAAAAACGTATGGCTTTCCCGCAGACAGAAGTGTGTTCTTCATATGAAGCTGCACCTTGCGAGGTTTCACTGAAACAGAACACAACAGGGTCTTATGAAATGAAGGCTGATAGCACTCTGGCAGCGAATTCTAGATTAAGAGATAATGTAAACGCGTTTTGCAATGTTCTCCTTTGACTTTATTACAAAACACAAAGTTACATTTTTTCCTTTGATGACTTCGTGCCTGTTGCAGTGATTGTTAACATGATGAAAATGCTTGTTTAAAACTATTGCCCTTCAATAACTAATTTACATGAAAAATTACTGATATGGATATTTTAAATTTAACACAGTGTCTCCAGGCACTTATGCAATTAAATGATTATCTTCAAAAAAAATGACGGCCCCGCGGTGTAGGGTTTAGCGGAGTCCTTGGGTTCGATTGCAGGCCAGATCAGGGATTTTATCTGGATCTGAGGGCCGGTTCGATGTTCACTCAGCCTACGTGATTACAATTGAGGAGTTGACACGGGAAATGTAGTAAGTAAAAGAGTCAACATTTCATTTTTCATAAAGAAATGGACGTAGTAAACGTTCATGCCACTGGTATGGAAAAGGTAGCAAGTCAACTGGTAGAGTAGATTTGCTTCTACGAATTGGACCAAGATAAGTGTTATGTCGATCAGGTTTGGCATAGAGAATGTAGCAGGTCATCTCGTGCCTCTGGAGGAATTATATATAGCCTTTGACATTTAATGAGAGTCAACTGCGTGTAAACCTAGTTTTTAGCTATCATAGTGATATTTCAGTTGCCAGAATGCCTCCGAACCTATCCGACTGTGAGATAGCAGCCCCAGTCCAGAAAGCCGAGAGGATTTGTCGTGTCGACCACATGACAGCAGGCCTTCGGGCGGAGCAGTGGTCGCTGCTTGGTAGGCCATGGTCTTTAGGGGCTGTTGCACCATGGGGTTTGGTTTGGATCTTTTTTTTTTTTTTTTTTATTATTATTATTATTATTATTATTATTATTATTATTATTATTATTATTATTATTAATTTTTTGCTATTTGCTTTACGTCGCACCGACACAGATATGTCTTATGGCGACGATGGGATAGGAAAGGCCTAGGAATTGGAAGGAAACGGCCGTGGCCTTAATTAAGGTACAGCCCCGGCATTTGCCTGGTGTGAAAATGGAAAACCACGGAAAACCATCTTCAGGGCTGCCGACAGTGGGGCTCGAACCCACTATCTCCCGATTACTAGATACTGACCGCACTTAAGCGACTGCTGCTATCGAGCTCGGTGTTTTGGGTCTTCAAAATGTACCTAAATTCTTTCTAAAATAACACAAGATCGAAAAATAACGCACAATTCTTTATTTTTGGCTAGTGGTTTTACGTCGCACCGACACAGATAGGTCTTACGGCGACGATGGCGTAGAAAAGGCCTGGAGTGGGAAGGAACCGGCCGTGGCCTTAATTAAAGTACAACTCCAGCATTTTCTTGGTTTGAAAATGGCAAACCACGAAAAACCATCTTCAGGGCTACCGATAGTGGGATCTGAACCCACCATCTCCCTGTTGAAAGCTCACAGCCGCACACCAACTAACCGCACGGCCAACTCGCCCGGTCAAAATCCTTTAAAAATTGCATCACTTTCCATTAGAATTAAAAAGAAAAGCAGAGTATCCTACAGATATGCAATGAATATACACTGACTGACAGAGCAAATGCAACACCAAGAAGGAGTGGTCAGAACTTTATGCCAATTGCAGGGTAGACTGACGTTACTGAGGTATGCTCATGATGTGAAATGCGCCGCTGTGCTGCGCACGTAGCGAACGATAAATGGGACACGGCGTTGGCGAATGGCCCACTTCGTACCGTGATTTCTCAGCCGACAGTCATTGTAGAACGTGTTGTCGTGTGCCACAGGACACGTGTATAACTAAGAATGCCAGGCCGCCGTCAACGGAGGCATTTCCAGCAGACAGACGACTTTACGAGGGGTATGGTGATCGGGCTGAGAAGGGCAGGTTAGTCGCTTCGTCAAATCGCAGCCGATACCCATAGGGATGTGTCCACGGAGCAGCGCCTGTGGCGAAGATGGTTGGCGCAGGGACATGTGGCACGTGCGAGGGGTCCAGGCGCAGCCCGAGTGACGTCAGCACGCGAGGATCGGCGCATCCGCCGCCAAGCGGTGGCAGCCCCGCACGCCAAGTCAACCGCCATTCTTCAGCATGTGCAAGACACCCTGGCTGTTCCAATATCGACCAGAACAATTTCCCGTCGATTGGTTGAAGGAGGCCTGCACTCCCGGCGTCCGCTCAGAAGACTACCATTGACTCCACAGTATAGACGTGCACGCCTGGCATGGTGCCGGGCTAGAGCGACTTGGATGAGGGAATGGCGGAACGTCGTGTTCTCCGATGAGTCACGCTTCTGTTCTGTCAGTGATAGTCACCGCAGACGCGTGTGGCGTCGGCGTGGAGAAAGGTCAAATCCGGCAGTAACTATGGAGCGCCCTACCGCTAGACAACGCGGCATCATGGTTTGGGGCGCTATTGCGTATGATTCCACGTCACCTCTAGTGCGTATTCAAGGCACGTTAAATGCCCACCGCTACGTGCAGCATGTGCTGCGGCCGGTGGCACTCCCGTACCTTCAGGGGCTGCCTAATGCTCTGTTTCAGCAGGATAATGCCCGCCCACACACTGCTCGCATCTCCCAACAGGCTGTACGAGGTGTGCAGATGCTTCCGTGGCCAGCGTACTCTCCGGATCTCTCACCAATCGAACACGTGTGGGATCTCATTGGACGCCGTTTGCAAACTCTGCCCCAGCCTCGTACGGACGACCAACTGTGGCAAATGGTTGACAGAGAATGGAGAACCATCCCTCAGGACACCACCCGCACTCTTATTGACTCTGTACCTCGACGTGTTTCTGCGTGCATCGCCGCTCGCCGTGGTCCTACATCCTACTGAGTCGATGCCGTGCGCATTGTGTAACCTGCATATCGGTTTGAAATAAACATCAATTATTCGTCCGTGCCGTCTCTGTTTTTCCCCAACTTTCATCCCTTTCGAACCACTCCTTCTTGGTGTTGCATTTGCTCTGTCAGTCAGTGTATATTCCGTTACTTTAACATTTCATGAATACAGGGAATTTTGGCAGAGAATTTCATTCCTCATTTTTTTCTTCTGCTTTGGAATTATAAGTTAATTATTTTATTGCAGAAGCATGTGGATGATTTTGAGTTTTGTGACCTGCGAGTAATAGCCGAAATCCCCATGTTTGGAATGCCACCTTCCTTTTCAAGCTTCCTGCCGCGACGCGGACATTGCGAGCATTTACTTAAAATGTTTCAAGTCAAGAGCTGGGTAAGTTAATCTAATGAAACTGCAACTGGCTTCCGTATAATAACCTGCCAACTGGCCAGCCCTGTATACCACTACAGAGCAATTGCGAATAAATGGCGTATAACAGGATAGAAACGGAAAGGGAATACCAAAGATCCGTCACAGAATTAGTCCAAATTTTCTTGCTCCAGCACAAATTCCCACACACTGTAGAGTCACAGAGATGGAGAACGAGAATTCCTCTTTGTATACCGTGTGATTCAGCCGCCCCTTCGAATGTAGTTTTATGGAACCCAACTAACATGCGTCATGGCTATAAGATGGCTATTGCCCTGCAAGCGAGCTGTACGGTACTAATTTCCGGTGAGCACATTTTGTACACGATTCTGAACCCTACCGGCAAGAGATTTCTTTTGCTCGCAAAATATGGCGTCTTGAAATCATGTAGTGACGCACTTTGACCATGAAACTATGTTAATATGTCGTGCCCCGTGACCGGGTGTAACGAAGAGGGGAATCAATGCATTAAACGAGGTAACAGTGCAGTAGTCAGCTTCTGTGGTGTAGTGGTTAGTGTGATTAGCTGCCGCCCCCCGCAGGCCCGGGTTCGGTTCGCGGCTCAGCCACGAAATTTGGAAAAGTGGTACGAGGGCTGGAAGGGGGTTCAGTCAGCCTCGGGAGGTCAACTGAGTAGAGGTGGGTTCGATTCCCTCGAAGTGGTTTTCCGTGGTTTCCCAATTCTCCTCCACGCAAATGCCGGGATGGTACCTAACTTAAGGCCACGGCCGCTTCCTTCCCTCTTCCTTGCCTGTCCCTTCAAATTTTCCCATCCCCCAACCAGGCCCGTGTTCAGCATAGCAGGTGAGGCCGCCAGGGCGATGTACTGGTCATTCTCCTTGTTGTATCCTCTGACCCAGAGTCTGAAGCTCCAGGACACTGCCGTGTAGGCGGTGTAGGTGGGATCCCTCGCTGAGTCCCAGAGAAAAACCAATTCTGGAGGATAAACAGATTAAGAAGAAGAACAGTGGAGTAATTAATGTCTTAAACCCCGAACGGAATGGCGTAAATTCTCTACTCTCTTTGTAATATCAACATGTTTCCAGCGGTGCACCGTAGTAGATGTGGTTGGGCGTTAACCTAGAAAACGGCGGAATGTGCCACCGGCGGTTCGAATCCTGTATCGTTCAAATATTTTCGCATCGATATTATCTTTGAATAGGCAAACACAGGCGCACGTTTGCCATATTCAAGCAGTAGAACGACGCTGGTATTCACATTGTGCCCTGCGCACACTCCCCTAGTGAGGGCTCGAATGTAATCTCTGCTGTCATTCGGCACGTTTTCCACGGAAGAATACGTCGACATTCCCCTCAGTTATGGGGGAGCAAGACAAAACGCGTGCGTGGCACTACATCTATACCAGAAACGGTATCCCGGCAGGTGACACCCGGCTGCTACGACATTTTGCTATGTTGAAAGACGCCTAACGGCAAGAGGCGTGATTTAGAAGCAGCCACCCGTCCGCGATAGGCCCGTTACATTGGATGAAGCCGAAGAGGCCGTTCTGGAGGCAGCTCGAAATAATGCACACATTAGTATAAGGGCGATTGCACAACAGGTGAACACCAGCCAGCCGGCCGTCTGGCGAATACTGCATGAACATCAATTTCACCGATACCAATTGAGATACACCAGGATCTCCATGGGCTGGATTTCGAAGCCTGAATGGAGTTCTGCCGTTGGCTTTTAGGCAGGCTGGACAATGATGTAGCATTCGTATCGCACATATTGTTCTCGGACGAATCGCGCTTCCACAATAACCAGAACGTCAATCGCCACAACATGCACTATTGGAGTCCGGACAATCTTTATTGGACGCGTCAGGCTTCCTATCATGTACCATGTGGAGTGAATGCATGGTGTGGAATCTTGGGAATCGCCTGATTGGACCTCATTTCTTTGAGGGCCATTGGACAGGCCCTCGCTATCTGCACTTTCTGCATCAGGAACTCTGAATGCTGCTGGAGGATGTGCCCTTGTACGATCATTTGACGATGTGGTTGCAACAGGGTCGAGCCCGCCGCATTCAACTTTAAACGTTCATTAGAATCTGAACGAGGAACTACCCGGGAAATGGATAGGATGTGGAGGCCCGGTTTCTTGGTCGGACAGATCAGCTGATTTAACGCCGTCGGACTTCTTCTTATGGGGGCATTTGAAGAATGACCTTTACGCTCAAGCGTCGGAAACCCCGACCAACTCCGGCAACTCATCACGAAAGACTGCCGAGCAATTACACGTGGAAAGCTTCAGCGCGCAAGACGATCTATTGGACACCGTGTCCGAATATGAATAAAGCAAAACGATCATCACATCGAGCATTTGCTGCAATGAGACATTTTCAGGGCAGTTGTGTTCCTATTGTGTTCAGATTTTAATTTTTGAGGGGAAGTAAAATGCCGAATGTCCATTGGGAGTGTATTCCAGGGTCTCGATGCAGTAATTAGAAAAGAATTATTGTAGGATTTCGTTAAATAATAAGTAATCTGTGTTCTCCGCCCGAGGTGGTGCTGCTCTCTTAAGTCACGCCACCAATGGAGGTGAGTTGCATGTAACATTTTAACAACATACCATCCCTCCTGCCACTAATTAATCTAGAGCAGTACCCAAAATCGAACTCAGGCCACAGAAGACGGCAGATAATAGTTTGAACTTTTATGCTATAGCGGCGAACAATTCCGATGAATGACTCCGATGAATGCAGATATCACTTTTTGTGAGAAATCATACATGACCAACACTGAAATCGTTTACGGTACTGGAAGTTCCCTTAAATATCTTATAACCTGTAAAATACTCTGTATAGATTCGTTAAATTGGATTTGTAACAACACTAGTAACACCATTAAATTATTATCTGCACAGATGACCATTCGATTTTCCAAAACATGCTGCGAATGCTGAATGACTATACTCTCAATTAGCAAGATGGGATCATAATAACGAACCAGATGTGGTCTGCCAAATTGATAATCACCACTGTCAATTTACACCACTCAGTGTGTTATATTTCTACACGAACACATAATTAACTAACCGTACACTCACACGTTCATTATAAATGTGTTTTGCGAAAGCCCATATGTAGAATATTCTACTAGAAGAGCTGCGAGAAGACCTTTTCATTAATATTATACTTTAACTACTACTAGTACTAAAATGTTTTCATTCCTCTCCTGAAGGGGGAGGTGGGCCTCATGAACGGTTATGCCGGGAGATTCATTACAGTGAATGAGATGCTTGCTATTTGATTTACGTCGCACCGACACAGATAGGTCTTATGACGACGATGGGATAGGAAAAGCCTAGGAAATGAAATGAATCGGCCGTGGCCTTAATTAAGGTACAGCCCCGGCATTTGCCTGGTGTGAAAATGGGAAACCACGGAAGACCATCTTCAGGGCTGCCTACAGTGGGGTTCGAACCCACTATCTCCCGATTATTGGATACTGGCCGCACTTAAACGACTGCAGCTATCGAGCTCGGTGGAGATGCTTAGAGAAGGGGAGGGTTGGTTGGCCGTGGCCTATACTAGGAACTGTCCTGGCATTCGTCTTACTGCAGGAGAATAGAAAACCACGGAGAACCATTCTCAGGACAGCCGACGGTTGGAGCCAGCCGTGAGGTCCAGCCCTGTCCCCTCTCCCGAAGGCAGCGGCGTAGAGCCAAGATAAAGCCTCTGTCATCCCTCCTCTGCTCGGTTGGCCGGTCAGAGTGCAGAGCTGTTGTATCACGGACCACCCGTGGTTACTTACGGGCCGAGACCCACTCTGCATCTACCGACCCTATTCTTAAATGCTATTCCAATTGAATATATTCTATACCTCCACGTTACAACATGTGGGCTATTTGTTTGTACCCAACATTATTTGCTATTGTTTATGCTAGGAGGTAGCGCTCCTGTGATTTTTCAGCCTTCATTTAAATACTTTCTGCCAATTAGACATACGAGTATCATTAACATGTCTTTGGCACATTATAGGTTACACGTTTTCGGTGTTATAAACTTCCTCAACGATGGAGGCATGTTTAAACGCTGGATCCCGTGAGATTTCTGAAGTTAAGTAAAATTTGACGTCGTCACTACTTGGATAAGTAGCCTACGTGCTGTTGGCTAGAAAAGAAGCCAAAGACTAAACATAATACATACCAACGAGATGTTATGTATAGAGAAAGAATGGTTAACAAGATACCAAAAAGTTACCATACGTATTCGACACAATCCCATGAGCTGAAAAATCTTTTTCAAGTAGAATTCATCCATGAAAGGTAAATATTCATTACAACCTTTGTTAAAACTACCGCAGAATTCTTGTGGTTCGATGGAGTATCCTAATGTAGTTAATAATCCTGAAAAATTCGAGTTCATTTTCCGATATTAAAGATGAGTTTGTTGAAATTTCTTGAAGTGTTGTGACAAATCGATCTCCAGAGTTACAACTTGTGCTTTATAGCTACGGCTCTACCTACGAATACATCAGTTGAAATAGAGGAGATTGAGAGATTAATGGCCTAAATTACCGGAGATTTTCAGCCTGCCCATGACGTTTCCTCTTCTCTGAAGTTTTTTATGTAAAGACTGGATCCTGTTGTTCCTAGAAGGCACCAAATGTAGTCAGAGTAGATGGTGATAAAACCGTTATGCCTTAGAGTCAAGATTTTCCAAATGACAACGAGTTTATAGTGACAAAATTCAAATGAAGTTCATATTAACGCTGTTATACAGTATTTATATTTTCCTTAGAGTAAGTGTTTGACTAACATGAGGTTTCCTGTAAGGCTTCCACCGAGCTGGATAGCTGCAGTCGCTTAAGTGCGGCCAGTATCCGGTATTCGGGAGATCGTGGGTTCGAACCCCACCGTCGACAGCCCTGAAGATGGTTTTCCGTGGTTTCCGATTTTCACACCAGGCAAATTCTGGGGCTGTACATTAATTAAGGCCACGGCCGCTTCCTTCCCACTCCTAGCCCCTTCCTCCCTCATCGTCGCTAGAAGACCTGTCCGTGTCGGTGCGACGTAAAGCAAATAACAAAGAAAAAAGCATGTAAGGCTTCCAGTTCTTTTGTATTTTCAAATCGCATTAAAAAGACTTCCATTTTCAATGTCTCTGTTGTACCACTTGTTGTGTCCTGCGATTCAAGTGCATAGTGAATCAAAAATACTCATTAGGTTTCTGAAAAGTCTGAATACCCTTCAGTACCTGTCAATTCAGCACAACGTTTCTGCAATAATGATGTTACATAACATCTCTTCTGTAGCTACACCCATGAGAGACGTCGGGGTTTTCCGCAAGTGTTCCCTTAACGTGCTGGACGTCAGACAGGGAGTAATTGATTTTAAACACTCTGAAACGTCACCAACCTTAGAGAGAAATTTACTATCTTGAAAACTGAAAACCCATTGGTTGGCCGAAGTTTCTGTTATTCCCATCGCGTGAACGTTCAGGAATTAAAAATGGTACTGTGTTTTTGTCATTCGGGTCTGTAGGCGAGTCTGAATATATTATGAAACATAAATTATGAGAATGCTTTTATAACATTGAACTCTCCAATAAAGTCTTGCCTTCCGAAAGAGCACTCTTCGATGATTTTAATACCTAATAAATACAATTTCCTTGCATCATACCGCAATTTAATAACCGTTTATCAACAACCTTTTAACCCTGAACATTAGCTAAAATTTCGCAAGAATTACTTACTTACAATTCTATTTTTCTTACCTATATTCTTCCACTGACTATTATTCCACCCATCTTCTTATCCGTATGGACCCTATGCCTATATGAATGTACTATATTGGACTCATATCAGAGAACCAACCAATTAGTCGATAAATATGAGGAACTACAAACTAGCATCCATCCACACTGTACACAGAAATTCGTATCTATATTAACGCTAATAACATTCCAGTGTTTAGCCTACTCCATACCTTATTATGAGTCTCACCCTTAAACACAACTGACAACAAACTAGCATGGTTAAATCACACAGAGTGCGGAACATTTAGATTCTAGCAGGTTTCAACATCCTCTCCAGGTTAATGAAAATCCTTGTGGACTCCCGGCGTCTGCATTCCTTGCACCCCAAGGTGCAGGAACACACCTTGACTTGAAAACTTGAGGGAAGAAACTGCCTCAAGAGTGTCTGCACAAAGAAGGTAACAAAGACGTGACGACCACACGAGCATGGCGATGTGAAACTGAGGAAGCTGGCAACGAGTCATACATGATATCATTTTTGGAGTAAAAATTAAAAAATGATATCCATCCCGACTACACACAGCATTTGATATTTGTATTAACGATCTTGACCTTCGATCATTTTCTGGTGACTTGATTTCATCGAGCAGTTTGAATCTATTAGTTTTCAGTAATTGATGATGAGAACATTCATCCTACTGGTAAAGATTTAGTTTACTTCTAGTGACATATATTAATATGATATAGATACTTTATGAGTGTTTTGTAAATGGTATTACTTCACCTTAGGCAGTACATAAAGACAATTCTGTCATGGATGAAGGTATAATACAGTGAATTCGCTATTAGGACATAACATATTTATCCCCGGAGATAACCCCATGGCGCAACAACCCTGAAGGGCCATGACTGACCAAGCGACTGCCGCTCATCCCACAGGCCTGCAGAATGCGACGGGTCGTATTGTCGGCACGACGAAACCTCTCGGCCGTTACCTTGGCTTTCCACACCGGCTATCTCAGGATATATTTGTCTTAACACGAACATCGAGAGCATATGGTTCCAAATACACTGGCGGAAAATGAAATCTCATACCCATAGCGAGTTTTGCTAGACAGACGAAATTCGGGAGGCATATTTTACATCCGAAAAATTGCGCCTAGTCAGATTTGCGAGCTAGTCGACGAAGTGTAGTAGTTGTAGCACCGCTATGACCTGGCAAATAAAGTTTGCATTAATTACGCGCTGTAAACTTCGTGAGCGTTAGTCATTGTCCGGTGTTGATTTTGTGAGGCAGGTGTGAGTCAAACATGTCTTTAAGGAGACGAAGAAGGCAGTAACAGCAGCTTACTGAGTTTGAAAAGGCCGTTTAAAAGAGCTACGAGAAAGTGGAGGTTCTTACCAAGATATTGAAAAAAGCCATGCAGGGATGTATCAACAGTGCATCGGCGTAGGCAACAATGGTCACGGGAAGGCACTGTCCCAATAAGACCGGGATCGGGGCTCACGTGGGCCACTGCGGAGGGGGGAGACCGCCGTATTCGCCGCATTGCTGTGGTGGAATCTGGTGAATCTTCAGCAGCGATTAGAGCTTCTGTTGGTACAAGACGACACAGCGAACTATAAACATTCGATTACTTGACGGACAACTCCTTGCAAGGCACTCCGCTGCCTAAAGGGCCTCCGGGCGAATGATGGTGTGACAGTATCCGGACGTGGTGTTGTATACACCCTTGGTTTAATGGTATGACATTTCATATTTTTCATGCGTAACATGAAGGGTGTTTGTCACAGACATATTAAGTTCTAAGCCCTCACTTAGATAATTAAACGTTCCTTCCCGCTTCGTTTCCTCTAGTCCACAATTAGTTATATTGTGTTTCATAGAAAACGAGGTTTTACAAGACCTCCTTTCGCCACCTGTGCCTTAGGCTGCCTGATTTGTTTTGTAGCTGCCTGCAGCGAATCAGAAAAGTTTGCCAGATCATTTGGAATAGCAAGACAGTCAGTTACAAGGTTCGAGTTCTTGCAACCCAGTCGGACTCCACTGTCCACATTTACGTTCTTCATTTACTCGCGCCATTCCCGGATTGCTTTCTCTAGAACACAGCTGAAGAGCAGAGGTGAGATCACCTCCTTCCATGACTCCTGTCCTTATTTCAAAAATATCTTAAATTTCTCCTCTGAACTTCACGTTGGAAGTAGTGCCTGTCAGTGTTTGCTGAATTATCGCTCTTATTTTGTTTTTCAAGCCGAATTCCTTTAGGATTTGTATTCGGACATTGCGACCAATCGAGTCGTAGGCATTTTTGAAATCAACAAAAGTCACCACGAATTTCTTGTTCCTGAGCTCTAGATATGAAAGGGTAGATTTTAAATTCATTATCTACTCAATCCAATAGCGACCTTTCCTGGACCCTACTTGGTATTCTCCCAGTTGTGCACCTATCTTTTCTTCTGCCCTAGTCTGAAGTGCTTTCGAAAGAATCTTGTAGGTAATTAAGAGGAGTGAAAAAGCACGATAGATGCTAACATTCCTTTCAGCCACCTTTCTCATGAAGGGGTGAATCAGAGCAGTATTCCAGTTTGTTGGAACTTTCTCTGTTTCCCAAATATCGTGGATGATGTCTGTCCGTTTATCAGAAGCAGCTGTCAGTTAGGCGGCATGCTAGGGAAATAAGGAGTAACGGAGTTTCCCGTTACTTTCCTCGCGAAGCCGGAATTTCCTTTTATATAATTAAGTGCCAAACCCACTAAAATGCACACACAACCGACTATGAAATGAAATGGCGTATGGTTTTTAGTGCCGGGAGTGTCCGAGGACATGTTCGGCTCGCCAGATGCAGGTCTTTTGATTTGACACCCGTAGGTGACCTGCGCGTCGTGATGAGGAAGAAATTATGATGAAGACGACACATACACCCAGCCCCCGTGCCAGCGAAATTAACCAATTAAGTTTAATATTCCCGACCCTGCCGGGAATAGAACCCGAGACCCCTGTGTCCAAAGGCCAGCACGCTAACCATTTAGCCATGGCGCCGGACACAACCGACTCTATGATTGACATATTCATACCATTCACTACATCAGAAATGGCATCGCTCATAGCTCAGTCAATTTCATACCGTCAAAATCAAGGTTGGGATTGATACATGTCAATGAAATCAACAAATTTGATCTAGCTCATATCAGAAGACAGAGTGCTCTGTGAACACTAAGTATCGCCAGAAAAGCCATTCTCTAAATTTAGCTACCCTAGTAGACTTTCCCTGAAATTCTGTTGAGCCACTTTCCAATGATGTCGACACAAAAACACAGAGCAAATTTGTATAATTTTTATGTATTTTAAAAACATATTCCAAGGTAAAAGCGAAGTATGCGGTAAGGATTTGAAGCGTACAGACAGTTTATGAATGTTTTGAGTGGAAATAAGTTAGAATGGTTATTTTATTTTAAAATCTGTCTGTGAATCCGATTGTCAATAATTCAAAATTATCTACATTTAATCAGTCCATACTTAAATCACAGCCAGTACTGAATCATGGGACAAATTTCGTTTGTCTTTATATTTCATCCTACACGTTTCAATATTTATTCCATCAGCAATTCCTGCGTTTGTAGAAATATAAATGCGCATGGAACTATTAGAAAACATATTGTGACGGTGTCTGTCGTTATTTTATATGGTCTTATGAGGAACACCGAGTTAGGGGCCCACCCGCTCACCATTAGAGCAATCACTCAGAATCCAGCCAAGCGTGCAAGGCCTGTCCCCGCTGCAACCACGCCGTGATTTCATTTCAGGCCTTCCTGACGACATCAGAAAGGACTGAAAGGTGAATACATAACTTTCGAATTCCAAAGGTCTCCAGAGCCTTAAATTTTCGCGAAGTATCTGGAAGAGCCGGCCTCCCTATTTAAGACATACCGGACGAGATTCAGTGGCTCGGTTCTGCCAGTAATTGAAACGATTCAGTTCAGCCAGCGATTGAGATGGTTTAGTTCTGTCAGAGGTTCAGTTGAGTAAGCTGCGAAAAACTGGATCAGTCAGTGAACAGTGAAGACTGAGTGCTGTTGGTTCTGTGTGTGTATGTGAACTGACGGTGAGTGAGGGAAAGCAGCTAAGTGACCAGAGACAGTGAAGCAAGACTACTGTGGGTGTTCCTACTGATTGTGTACCACAAACGGACTTGTAGGCTGTGAACTGTGTGATCGTGACAATGTACAGCGAGCGTAAGTGTGAACGACCCTAGTGACTGAGTGACAGCTGTAGAAGAGTTGCAGTGGGATTGTTGTACTTGGTAAGTATCAGGGTGAATAACTAGAGCGACTGAATTATTGGGAGTAAAGAAAGAGCGCGAACTGGTGCAATTGTGTGACCGTGTATTCGTATAAGCTATTATTGTTTAGTCAATAAATCTTAAAGAATATGCAACTAGTTGTGTGTTTATTTACCTACTCAACATCATGTTACGATAAGATTTAAAAATTACAACTGTAATCTTGTGTCTCACTGTAGCTTATAGGACAATTTGTTCTTCACTTATACATGGTGCCAGGATTCGAATTCTTACCAAGCAAAATATAATATTTGCTCTTTTATCTGAACCAAAAAAAATCACTACAACAACCATCAACATCGTGAATAGTTCGTAATCATTACGACTGAATAATATTCCCATATTAGTAGCCCTCGCCGTTTTTATCCGAAAAATCAATCACGACAACAGAAGAAATATTAATCAGTTATCACCGTTTTAAACATACTGTACAAGGTGCGTAATTTATAATAGAAAATACATTTATCCATAAACTATCACATAAATCATTTTGGCAAATTATCACGGGATATCATTAATTAGTTACATGTGGATATTTCAGTGTGAATTATCTACATTCCCTAATAACGAGCCTACCAATTTGTTAAGTGCACCCCTAATCATTGTCATTACAAGAATGGGCATGTTGTATGTCCTATTATTGAATGCATAACGTTTTACACACGTGTTCGCTCCCATTAATTCATTATGTCCAATTCTGAGTTTTCTCTGAAGTCAGGTAACTCCTCAACTATTATGATTTTGACCGTATTTAACAATGGAATATATGGCAACATGGATTAAACATCGAAGGCTTAATTTGATAATCATCAGTAAGATATGTAAAATGCAAACCGTTCCCAAAATGCAGGAGGTTCAGTACGCTGTCAGAATAATAATAATAATAATAATAATAATAATAATAATAATAATAATAATAATAATAATAATAATAATAATAATAATTCCCGGCTCTGCCACATAATTTGAAAAGCGGTACGAAGATTGGAACGGGGTTCACTCAGCCTTGGAGGTCAAATAAATCGAGAGGTTTCCATTCAAATCTCAGCCATCCTAGAAGTGGTTTTCCGTGGTTTCCCACTTCTTTTCCAGGTAAATACCGGGATGCTGACTAATATAAGTCCACGGCCGCTTCCTTCCCTCTTCCTTGACTATCCCTTCCAATCTTCTCATCCTCTAAAAGGCCCCTGTTTAGCACAGCAGGTGAGGCTACCTGGGGGAGGTACTGGTCCTCCTCCCTAGTTTTATTTCCGACCGAATGTCTGCCACTAAGGTGGTAGAAGTGGGAGCCCTCATTGTGTCCGAAGGAGAAACCAAACCTGGAACGTAAACTGACTAAATAGATAAATACTTTTCTTTCAATTTGCTTTACGTCGCAGAGACACGGGTAGGTCTTATGGCGACGATGGGATAGGACAGGCCTGGGAGTGGGAAGGAATCGACCATGGCCTTTAATTAAGGTACATATTTGCTTAGTGTGAAAATGGGAAACCGCTGAAAACCATCTTCAGTGCTGCAGACAGAGTGGTTCGAACCCACTATCTTCTAGATGCAAGCTGAACTGTACCTTAATTTCAGGCTAAAATCATTTGAAGTGTTAATGCGACGTTAAAACGCTAGAAAAATAATATTATTATGATTATTATTAGTATTATTATTAGCATTACGATTATTATTATTATTATTATTAGCATCATCATCATCATCACCAAAATCTTCATATCCCAAAGAATGGTACTTCCTGTCATAGCTGCCACACAATAATAATATGTAGTTGTAGCGCTAGTCTTTTATGTTGAGTGGTTTATATGAAATGTGTTAAAACACCTTACCGGGATGTGTAAAATCCATGTCTATTGTGAGCTACTTATTATTTTGGATTTAAAATAAGGTTGAAGGTATCATAATTTACTAAATGAAGTCATGTCGCGATGAAGGAGGAGAATGTGAGTGCTGGAGCGTGGCTAATTCAGACTCGTGAGGCCTCTGAGGAACTGTCTGATACCAAAGGCAGCTGACCCGGTCACGAAAACTGAGGAGTACTGTTGGATATGTCGTCGCACTGACTGCGTGGCACTCGAATTCCTGTAGGTCATCTGGCTGGTCAGTATTCGTCTGGGTAAGGCCTGCAATAAGCTGTATGTTCTACGGCAATTCCCTTCCAGCAATCGTGATTTTCTCAGGGAACCAGAAGTAACTCTCTTGTCCAGTATAGGTTGTGAAAATTATTTAAGAAATATAAGGGGTCAAAATGGAAAATAAAGAAAATATGATATTGCCATGGCAGTATATCACTTGGCAACTGGCACGTGTGAGGGTATCAGTTCCTTGTTATCACTTAGATTCCCCAATATTCTGTCAAATTATTTCCTCTAAGTCAGTAGAACTCTAAATTCATATATATATATATATATATATATATATATATATATATAAAGGGCGTTCCTAAAAATGTGGAAAGACCGAGCTCGATAGCTGCAGTCGCTTAAGTGCGACCAGTATCCAGTATTCGGGAGATAGTGGGTTCGAACCACACTGTCGGCAGCCCTAAAGATGGTTTTCCGTGGTTTCCCATTTTCACACAAGGAAAATACTGGGGCTGTACCTTAATTAATGCCATGACCACTTCCTTCCCACTCCTAGCCCCTTCCTGTCCCATCGTCGCCATAAGACCTAGGCCTATCTGTGTCGGTGCGACGTAAATCAACTTGTAAAATAAAATGTGGAAAGTAATCAGAGCATGGATAGTACACCTCAAAACAACATGCGTCATTAGCAATGAGAAAATTACGTCATTTTGATCATGAAGGAAGAACACACTTCATCCCATTCGTTGTGTTTACTGTATATGGTAATTTAAATGATAAGAAACCTTAAGAAAGAATTCCTGACTTCAGCACTGATACGAAATATCTTCTATAAGCACAACTCGTAAACCATCACAATAGCACATAATATGTTCATGGGTCGTTCTGTGTCTTTTTGGATCGTACTCTCTACGATCCTACTACTTCCCACTTTTTTGGGAACACCCTGTGCGTATAGGTACTCATATGCGACTTATAGTTCTTTATCAGTTCTAAGTTTTCATTGCCACCAACCTATCTATTCACCGTGGACTAGGCTTTTTTGTGCCATGGCATTATTTACCTTCTACTGCCAGGTTTTTCGTACACTATCCTGCGTCTCCTTCCGTTAGGGGTTCAGTAAGTTTAAATCACTTTCCATTTCAAAGTGAAGAAAATTCTGGTTTAATCACCTGGATCACCTCGGAAAACAAGAATGAATTATCTAGTAGTGCCTCTAAACCTCCTCCTACTTCCTCTTCATCATCACCCTACCCTCGTCTCTCCAACGAGTATCTTGGACCTCTTCTTCTTAACTTTCCTTCTCTCCAATGAAGGCAATATTTCAATATAATTTGGAAATTTGTATGTTTTTACATTGTAATTTTGTAGCATGTTTCACGCACGATTGTCTAGGTTGTTCTATATTATTAGTGTGTAATAGCTTATTGTGTATGGACCGATGACCTCGATGTTAGGATACCTTTAAACAACAAGCATCAGCATCATCCCTTATTGTGTAAGTATCATGTAAGTAATCATGTTATTATTATGCCCTAATTAATTGTTAATATTGTAATGTACATATCTAGAATATTATTGTTACGTAGTTTCTGTGGAGCAGAAAGAATTGAAAGAAGGTGCCGGTGTGAATGGATCTATTTACAATATCAAAAAATAATTTAAAACTTTAACAGAGGTTATATTTCTTTTCAAAAAACAAACTTAACTTTTCACTTAGTGAAAAAACAATTACAAATTTGGATAAAAAATAGAGAACCCCAGAATAGGGAATTTAACAATTTTGCAAAAGTGGTATTATTTAGACAAGGGCTCTCGGCCCGATGATGCAGAGGCTTACCCCAAGCTACTGAAGTGACTAGAATGGAGGTTAATATAACACTTTACAGAAAAGAGAAAAGGTTACAAAATCATAGTCACCTCAAACCAAGTTGAAGGGGAACTCGAGAGGGTAACGCACTCTCTATCCCAGATTTAGAGTTTAAGATTTTATGAAATTTTGCATTAGCCGAATGATGGTTTACATTTTAACAAACAGGAGGTTACATGGTTAGAAATTAGAACCTTCCCCTCGTGTAAGTCTGCGGAGGTGGCTACAGAAAAATAAGATAGGTGGCCATTACCTTGGCGGTTGAACTGCCTGGCGAAGAATAAGGCACCCCGCCTCCTGACTTAACACACACACACTCAGAAATTCGGTGATCCAAGGACAAGGTAGCCTGAATGGCCGCAGCTTATATAAGCGAGGGGACGGTTCTGGAGGGTTCTGGAGTAATCCGGACACATCTTCTCAATGTTATTGGCAGAATCAAAAGTTACACCAAAGAACCAACAAGAAGCCTGTGATAGGCTGAAAAGTAATTACAGAAAAAAAATGATTTGCCAGGCACCAAAGCTGGCGGGAAGAGAAGGAAGTGTTGCAAACCTTGAAGTATATAAAAAAATAAGTGAAAGTTAATTTATTTGAGAAAACCTATAAACACAAAATTTCTTTCAATAACAAATTATTCCACTTTGCACCAGAGTGCGTGACCTAAGTTTTATAGAGACATCTATGGAAACAATTTCAAACTTCTTGATGTACACCAAAACAAACAAAACAAATCCAATCAGTTTAGGAAACTTAGAAATGATAATCTTCTCGGTTGTTCGGCAGTGACATCTTCTGATTAATGTCCCAACTTCATGCAGTAGCAGTTTCACGATTGGTTTGATAGGTAGAGTTCCTTAAGTCGCTTCTTTTGAATGCGCGGAGTTGAGGTGTACCTCCCGGTACAGTTATAATTAAGTTAGACACTTCGAGTATTTATTTGTTAAAATGATATATATTAGTGGTAATAATCAGACAGACTTTCCTGGGACAGTTCAACTTAGCCTACGTGTGTAATCTTGGACAAAACCATGGACAAGGATATTCACGTAAACACAGTCACGAGCATAAATCAATACGGAACGGAAAATTTGGCAGGCTGGGTTTATCCAAGCACTTGATTATGAGAACATAGACTGTTAAAATGGAACATATTTTGTTTTGAGTGACGTAGAAAACGTGAATGCGAGGACATAAATACGAACGTAGGAAGTGTTAGTCTGGAGAAGATTGGTTATTCGCATTCAGAGGATTGAGGGATTGTAGCCTATGAGTCAGAGGACGCATAACGTTACACATTTTGTTCGGTGAATACTTGTCCTGTAGTGATTCTCAGTCAGTACCCATTGCGTGTGGACCGTGACAGTTGTCAGTGTATCGTGTTGCCAGTCCGATAAGTATGAAGTTTGACCGAGTGATGCTGCCTCAATTCGGTCACCCACTAACTTTCATCAGTCTATCGGGATGTGTGGGAATAGCTTCATAATTATTACCAAGTGCTTTCAGTTGGATGTCACATTACGTCAACAGTGCAGCAGAGAGGATAATACGGCCCGAGTTTGAAGAGATATCTTCGCAGAAGGGTTGAACTGTGGACGGCTCTGGAGTTTCGGAACATAAAGCTTCAAATCTGGGCACGGAAACAGGAAAGTAATGAAGTGAGTTACTGTCTATTCTAATGGTAGCAAGAAAGAGGATAATAGAATGAGGGATTAGGTTTGCTCTGATTTTAACAGCAAATTGTAAACATAAATTATTTTGTAAAATTTTACATGGTCTTGTTTCACTTTTGAATATATATACTTGTAGATATATCAGAGCCTTGCCGATACGGTAAAGCCGTGCTCGGTTCACCTGAAAGGACGTGGCTTCGATTCCCCATCAGAAGTAGAAACATTTAAGGAACGAGATTTCCAGTTGCGGAGCTGCATATGGTCCTGAGGTTCACTCAGCCTACAGCAAAAAATAGTACTAGGTTAATTTCTGGGGGAAAGGTAGCCGGGCGTAGAGCTAACCACTCTATCCCAACAAGTACCGAGGTTACGGACAGTGGAAGCATTTCCTTCCAAACCTCCAAGGGCCTTCATGGCCTGTACGAGGATGACTTTGCGATTTTTGCATTTACTGGATTCAAACAATTCAGTTTATTTATGGTAGCCTGGTAGGCATGCTCCTACAATATTCTTTTCCCAGTCAGCAATGCTCTTAACACGACCTGAGTAGAATTATTTATGCTCTATCATTTAATATTATTATCGTTCTTGTTATTAGTGGACTAAACTGAGGGATCTTTTGGTGACCTCTGGCGCACACTTACCTTCATTTTCGACTAATCGACAAATTATAAATTAGCAGTATTATTATCATAGTAGCCAAAGCCAATTTTTTCAAATTAGGCTAAAATCTTGCGGGTTTGCTTAAAACTAAAACTGAGTAAATAGGCGCAGCTGTACCACTCGGTATATTCCCATTTTATCTGTTGGTTTTATTTTTATGATCCACAATACCGAATGCAATTTATTTTGTTCCCAGTACATACTGACATATTACAATATTCTACGCTTCCTTAATGCATGTTCTCTATAACATACGGCAATTCATTTCCTAAAACTGATCTTCCATTCGAGTTCCTAATTTTCATCAACTACTTCCTTCCAAAACTTTCATAGGTTCTTTCTTTATTCGGGAATTATCTTTCCTGAAACACGTCATGAAGATGAGAACTATGCAAAAGCCGCCAAGTGCAATTTTTGACATTTTGAAGCTGAATACGCTATTATGTGCACAATGAAGAATTATATTTCATTACTCTTAAGCAAAACTCACTATTTTATGTTATAAATTCAACTAGAAATATGCAGTTTTAAGCAATAACCGTCCATTGAGTCATGGCAAGCAAGAACCGCAAAGTCCACAGGAGCCAATAAATGGTTCATCCGTCTCATGTGAGACAGTTCATTCTTTATTCTGCATAGGTTTAGTTTCACAGCTGTTTATCAGGTCGTAAGATCACATACATTTGTTTAAATTATCAAGAAATACATTAATAACATGGAAGAGTTTCCTATTAAAGTATTTCCGAGTGATCAGACAGAGGTCAAAAGCGGAACACGTATCCTAGCAACAAGAAACGTGAGAGAGACAAGAGGATAAGGTATGTACGTTTAGTTATTTAGCTATGAAATTCCATACCCTACATTAGTACTGTTTTGTGGCAAAGCTATAATACGAAACTACCCTTCTGACGACAATGGTTATTATTGTTACAGATATTCTGCTTATCCAACTTGCTGTCATGCTGGTAAGCCATATCAAGCATTTGAATGTAAGCGCCTGATCTGCACAACACCAAACATTTATGAATCGTTCTATTCTGTACCTGAAGAAAGAGCTCAGGATAGTTTCATACTGAAACATATTGTGCTACCAACACACAAACGCTTCAGAAAACGTGACAGTTAACGACAGTCTAAATCAACAACGATTAAATACAAAGTGCGAGCCAAGAATGGATTATTAATTCCTGTGTGCTGTCCAGCTCCATGGATAAATGGTTAGCGTGCTAGCCTTTGGTCACAGGGGTCTCGGGCTCGATTTCCGATAGCGTCGGGAATTTTAACCAAAATTGATCAATTTCGCTGACACGGGGGCTGGGTGTATGTGTCGTCTTCGTCATCATCATTTAATCCTCATCATGACGCGCAGGTATCCTATGGGCGTCAAATCAAAAGACCTGCATCTGGCTAGTTAAACTTGTCCTCGGACAGTACCGGCACTTAAAGCCATGTGTTATTTCATTTAATTTCATTTCCTGTGTGTAGGCAGATTTTTTAGGTATTCTCTCCATTGACAAGGACCGTGTGTAATCAGTGGCTAAAACTACTGAACGTCTAATAGATTATTACAAGAATAAAGAGACGGGGACCACGTGTCGAAGAAAAATGAACCAAGAAAAGCTAGTATTAAGATGCTCATTTTAACACCAACAGTGATTGAGAGTCAATACTGTAGGCCTGAAACTAGTACTCGTCACTGTCTCCCAAGTGAGCGCAACATTCAAAATCTGTGAAAAATGTACAATAAGAGGATAGAAGGTAAGAGTTACAGAGTCGGTGTTTAGAAGATATTTCAATGAAAGTTATAGTACTGGATTAGGAGCACCTATGACTGACGTTTGTTCAGTACGTTTGAGTTTAAAGGATAGAATACAGCATGAAAAAGATAATGTTGTAAATACGAAACTGACTATGGAAATCAGAGTGCATCGCCCTAGGACCAGTCCTGCTATTAACGTACACAGCTCTATGTTTATAATTTTATAATAGTACAGGGATTTTCCCAATCAAAGCTGAATGAAGAAACTGTGTTCGTGTACGCATGGTCAATGTGTGAGAGGAACAAGCGTGCAAAATTAAATTTCTTCTGCAGTGTATCATGACTGTCCATCACTGATTTTACAAGCATCAGACACATTCGATTAGTAGCAGATGGATGTGGAGGGCAGAATAGAAACACTGTGATGGTATAAATGTGTTCGAATGTTATTTTAATGCGCCCCACTGGTATTGAGAGCCTTAAAATTGTTTACTCAGTGACCAGATACTCATTTCTACCAGTAGATCGTGTATTTGGTCACATAGATAAAGTCGTCAGAAAAAAAACAGCAAAATCCGTCCTCAAGAATATCATAAATTTTACTCACAGTTTGGAAGTGTTCATTTTATCAACATTGACTTCCACGTCTATGACTTTAAATACTTCAGAATTTCAGAAACCACAGTCTGCATAGCATTTCAAGATCTCTCAAATCAGGAGAATAATAATGAGAAATCATACAGTGGAGTTACATTTCAGGATGAAGCACATTTCCGCACTGATCTGTGTATCCCTAAAAGTATTCTCAAGAAGGGAAAAAGATTAGGGATCACTACTCTTAATATTCTTCCGAACGGTGTCCAAGAAATAAAAAAACCTTGCTTACATAGACAACCTACTGAAAAAGCACTTTGGAATGGAATGGCGAGAAATGGAGAGCCTCAAATTCTACAAGGAACTCATCGGTACTTCCAATAAAAATCTACCTGAATTAGTGGAAGATGAGCCTGCCTGTGAAGGGAATGAGAGTGAATGTGTGTCCGATCTGAAAGTCTAAGACAATGTGAATGTTTTTCGATTGTCAAGATCTATTTGGTGAACCATAACTAATTCAATTAACCATTATTCTTGAATTTACTTTTGTAAAGAAAGCTTTGTATTGTTGAAATATGTCATTGTTAACGAAATATACTTGATTGCAAAGACTTAGCTTCTCATTCACCTACATGACAGAATTTGTGATTGATGATTACTACCAAGTTCCAAACAAAACCCTTCAAGTTCATAATAAAATCAACATTTACAGCGAAAATAATATGTATACGTTTATTTTTATTTGCTGATATTTTTTCCAAACCCATTTCACATCACTTGTCCAATACAGACACGATAAGTACAAATTGTAAAGCAGAGGCACGTTTTTCTCAATTTTTCAAAATTTTGTCAATGTGGACTTGGCCGCTTTTGCATATTATCTCGTTAGTTAATCTTTACATTTTTATTTTGTTCATTCCTTACTAGCTTACCTCGTTCTTTGCGTATACTTCAATTTTGGTCTCCTTCAATATTTCACACCAAAACTATCCATCTCCCTAACGTTCGCTGGCTACCTATTCAGTTAATTTGACACTCGCCTTCTGTACTCAAGTGTACAGCATTCAAACACGGAAGAGCTGGATGGTATTTAAGAGTGTTTAACACGAGTGACTGCTGTTAGTAGATTTGCTAGCACGTCGGAGAACTATTTAAGCGGACGATCGTCTATAAAGACTAATAATACACAACCCGTGGCATTCAAAGTCCCGTTTAGGATCTTGGGTTGCCACGAAGACAGCTTCCCTGTAAGGTGGTCTGCAAATATGGAGTTCCACGTTGTCAATGTGACGACATCTTTAGCCGAATTATGTGGCTTTCATGTCCAAGAACGCAGCATCTCATTTCACACGTCTCCTCAGTTTATCACTTGAGGTTGATTCAATTCCATTTCAGCCTTCAGCTGAGAATTAAAATCCTCACTCTGGTTGGGATTGGGATTGGAACCCAGAGCAATGCTACCCCAAAAACACGAGGCTGGAAATGACTAATACAATTGAGCTACGTTTACCGAGGTGCTGGAAGTTAAATCTTCTACCAGATTCCATCACATCACACCTTGTACACGACTGTGAACATTAAGCTGTTGAATGACTGGATCAAAATTGTTCATCTTCTATTTACTAATATCTATGGAGCATACTGTCAGACGACTAGAAGGAAAGCAAAGTCATCACCGTACATACTATGAAGGTCCTTGGAGGAGTGAAATGCAAAAGCTTCCACTAACGGTAACCACGGCCCTAAGTGGGATAGAGTGATTAGTCCGATATCCGGCCACATTCACCACTAGTACTAATTATTTGTGTGGACTGAGTAAGCCGCAGTGTCAGAGGACAACAAGACAGAAATTGTGAACTTCTATCCACGGCCGAATAGCTTTCGATGGCTATTGTGCATAGGCACTGTTCCCTGTTCATCGCATGGATAGTGAATTTATATTCAATTTCAACTTCTAGTTCAAAATAAATTTCTTAACATTTACTGACTAAATGGACTAAAACCGTAATACATTAATTTACTCTGTAAAGTACAGTGTGCTAGCGATGCGTGCGTAATTCATTTATCAAAACCTGTATAAACCTTTTTCTTGTAGGCTGCAATATTTTTCCATCTGTCTCTGGGAACAGATTCGAACAACATGTAGCTTCCCCTGAAGACTCGGTGTCATTTGTGGCTATGACAGTATGAAAGCTGCTGAGTAATGACATTCGGAGCATGACTGGAGCTTCTGGATGTTGAAAGGTTCTACTCATGGGACCGGGCGTGCTGTTGGCAGTCTCTAATTCAGTGAGTCAAACTGCCTCACACCTCATCATGCCTTTGGACCGCATTATGCAGCGCCTTTGATTTATGTGGTTTCCCTACAAACCACATATATTATTGTTGTTTCATTTGAGGATCCAACTAGCCTCTGGGTTAAGGACCTACCAGATATTATGAACAAACATCAACTCTAAGCAGTGAACCTACTTTCCCTCATTGTATTATGGTAAAGCAATTTTCCCTGCGTTAACATTGAGTTAACTGGACCATTCTTAGTCTACAGGTCATTCGAGAATCGGGGAATAAGGCGAGGGTAAATAGCTCCCATGAGCAGGACACAGAGATGAGAATGTGTGATAACAAGGGATTTCAATTCAATTTTCCACAGCGTAGCAAGTTTGGATTTTATCTGCTGCAGAGCACACTAGGCTGGCTGGCCCTCTACACTCCTCTGCTGTTTCCATGATTGTAGCGCTGTAGACCTCTGCACTCGCTTTATGTGAGAACGTAGATCTTACATAGAGATATAGAGAGTGGCAGTGCTTTAAAGTCCATAGCCACGTGGACGCATGGCCTGAGCGGAGATCGATGGAACAGATATCATCGGTACAGTAGAATCCTTTAAAGTGGATATGAGGAAGAAACCTTCACGCGTTCCAAACGACATGTAAGTTTTTAAAGTATACAAAATTTATCTAGGGTGTATCTACCTCATTATTGTCAATTTAATCAATCAACACTGATCTGAATTTAGGGCTGACGCCACTGGGCAGAATTCCTATCATTTCTTTGCCTATCCTTTCCTTAAATTATTTCTTTGTAAATTTACCGAACATCTTCCTTGGTAAATTATTACAACCCCTAATCACTCTCCCTATAAATATTTACCCCCATTTGTTCTCATGAATTCCCACTTTATATTACGATCCTTCCTAGTTTTAAAAACCCCATTTAAGTTTATTCGTCTACTGATATAATTCAACGCAATCTCTCGTTGACAGCTCGGAACATACCGCTTAGACGACCGGATCCTCTCCTAATTCTCAAGTCCTCCCTGTCCAAAGTTTGCAACATTTTCGTAACACTATACTTTTCCATAAAATCAGCTAGAACCAATCGTGCTGTTTTCCTTTGGATCTTTCCAATTCTCGAATCAAGTCATCCTGGTGTCGGCCCTATACACTGGAACCATACTCTAATTGAACTGGTCATTTGAGAAAACCCACTTGTACCAGTAAGTGACTTCTGAGATAAAGCAATAAAACGGATTTCTTATTATCACTAGGGAGCGGATTTTTATGTAATTACATATTTTTTTGCGTAAGTTTTAAGGCAAGTTACGAAGTTCATTATTCCTATTGTGCATCCCCAAGTGTAAAAACTGAATCTTATTTGACATGAAACACATATTTTCACATTTTTAAATGTAAATACATATTTTAAGAAAATCTATAATAAGCACATAAATCGGCAATTTTTGTTGATCAATAAAGTTTAAAATGCTTCTGTGTTATAAAACAATGCTCATATTTTCATTTTACGATTACGGTATTGTTTTTAACAGTGTATTTAACATAATGTATCTGAATGTTTCGGCTATTTATGGACTTCCTTCCATAAGTTCTAAAACTTGCTGGTCATTGGCTACGTCGTTACATTTAGACAGCGATTTGATTTGCTGCACAAGATGTTTCTTTGCATGATGTCATTCCAACTCTTTTTGAGTCAGCCCTCTCGGGTTTTGTTTATAGAATATCAGCGAAAGGCAATCACGGAGAGATAAAGTGACGTAATTCCTTTACGACATGGGAGACTCGGAAGAATATTGCCCCACCATTAGGTAGTGGAATTTCATCACTCCTAAGAGTAAGGTTAGCTGTTCTGGTCCATATATCATTCCCGTGGTCGTGTGATTTTGTATGGATTTATAAGGAATATTTCCTTCAGTGTCCGCTGCTATTCTTTTTATTTAAACAGTGATTCACCGTAAATGCGTGTGTCGTAACCTGCAAAATAATGCCAAAAGAGAAGTCGAGTACAAGGTCGCGTCTTCAACAATATGCAGTGGAATTTAAAAGCATTTTCACTACCCATGGAAAAGTATTTATTTTGCCAACCGTGTGGTAAAACAGTACGTGCAGATCAACGTTCTCAATTAATCCAGCATTTGTCTGGAAATAAGCATACTGCGGCTGCTTCGCGTGTGCGTTCGCGACAATTACTAATAGCTGAACCAGCTACTTCAAATGCAGGTCCATATAAATATTCTCAGTATTATTTAGATGTGTGCAGAGCATTTGTCTGCGCCGACATTCCTCTTGGTAAAATAAGTAATCCGGGACTGAGAAATTTCCTAACAAAGTACATTAATTTTGAGCCTCCAGACGAATCCACATTAAGGAAAAACTATCTCCCAAAATTTTACGAAGAAACTTTACAGAGAATTCGGGCAGTATGTGATAGCGAAAAACTGTGGGTGAGCATTGACGAAACCACTGATTCAAGTGGCAGAAAAGTAGGAAATGTTGTAGTTGGTGTGTTGAAGAATGACAAAACTGCTTGCGAACATTCTTATTTGCTATCATGTAAAGAAATGCTTGCTGCAAACCATGTCACTGTAGCTAGGTTATTCAATGAAGCCATGCACTTACTTTGGCCAAAAGGTATAAAATACGACCATGTATTGCTTTTCCTTACTGACAGTGCAGCTTACATGAAAAAGGCAGCCGAAGGCCTTTCTGTAAGCTTTCCGAAAATGATACACGTAACTTGCGTTGTTCATGCTCTACACATGTTATGTGAAACTGTGCGGGCTCAGTATCCTCGAGTGGATAAATTAGTGTCTAATGGCAAAAATGTCTTCGTAAAAGCACCCTCAAGAATCGATCTCTTTAAAGAAAAAAACCCGGATCTTGCGCTTCCTCCTCTGCCTATTGTTACGCGGTGGGGTACCTAGCTTAGCGCTGTGCTATACTACGCAGACAATTTCGAAAGTTTGCTTTTGGTTGTGAACGTGTTAGATAAAAACGACGCGTCGTCAATTGAGATTCTTCAAGAGATACTAAAAGACAGCTCTTTGAAAAATGATTTGGCGTTTATATCTGCCCATCTAATCTTCTTGGGTAAAACTATAGACATACTTGAAAAATCCACTAACCTGTTGTCCGAAACGGTGAAGGAAGTGCGCGCTGTTGAAAATAAATTAGATTCACTCCCGGCTTCGCAGGTACAGGGACTGTTAAAGGTCAAATATCAAAATTTGTTCAGGAAAAACAGAGGATTTCAAACAATGTGCCAAATTTTTAATGTATTAGAGGGTGCTCATGTTGGCGAAATTGATGGCGTTATTGTTGGTGACATTCCTCTCTTTAACTATGCTCGTCTGACTTCCTGTGATGTGGAGCGATCGTTTTCGCAGTATAAGGCGTTCTTTAGAGATAATCGGCATGCATTTGTGATGGACAATTTGGAGATGACCTTTGTTGTTCACCGCAATTCTG
Source organism: Anabrus simplex (assembly GCF_040414725.1). Classification (NCBI taxonomy): domain Eukaryota; kingdom Metazoa; phylum Arthropoda; class Insecta; order Orthoptera; family Tettigoniidae; genus Anabrus; species Anabrus simplex. The sequence continues at coordinate 578,826,101 of NC_090266.1, read as the reverse complement.
AGACTACTTCTAGCAACTAATATTCCAGCGTGTGATGGGTGAGTACGAACTGGTACTATTTTTTCAAAGATGATAGGTTGCTTTTGCCACATTTAAACAAAACATTACCTATAAAAATAACCATTCATAATATCTACTCTGGCATATCAAAAAATTAATATACCATACAGCACGTTTCCATACACAGACATCATTTTGCATTAAGGAGCACGTTTGGTAGCACCATATTCTAATACAAAACATTATACTTATTTACTTCTTGAGCGCGACTAGTTACGTGATATTTAAGGGAAAATGATTTAAATTCTTAACACATATTTTAAAGTTTTTCAGCACATAAAAAATAAATATTTTTCACATTTTTAGCACATAAAAATCCGCTCCCTAATTATCACGTAAAATGGAAAGGTAAAATATGATATTTTACCGGTAGTATATGTTTTGTACAAGAAAAAACTATGAATGCTAATGCTAGATATTCCTTTTTTTTCATATCACTGTGTTATGGGGTTCCTCAAGTGAATGACATAATTTATAGAAAATGAGGTCCCATGTCCAAGTAAGTAGTAACAATTTCAATTTGGCCGTCCGTAGAGTTTCGAACAGAAATCCCTTTTTTCTCCGTCACTAGAAGACAATTTATTTACAATGCTGCTGTATTATGATCAATTTGAAAGGTAACAGTGCTGAAATCTGTTGGTTTGACAGTCAATAATTTGAGAAACACTGCATGTCCAAGACTTGTGGAGATTCTCAAACCACTCAGATTCCATGGCACCCCAGATTTCTGTGAATAACTTGCAGACAAGTTGTATTTCTCCATGTTCTGTTGTATCTTGCCTCACAGAGCCGGAGTTCGTTGATAACTCAACTTTCATCAATAGTGGACATGTGGGGTTTTCCAAATGACCGACACAATTAGGGTCTTACAAGTGACTTAAACGCCCTCTCCTTAAAATCCTTAATACAACCCATCATAACCATATGAAAAATACCTCGTTATGGTATCCCATGAGTGAAATTTATACCAAAGATGTAATATGATAACAGAAGACTGTTTATAAGTTATCAATTCAGTAGCTTTTGTTGTTCAGAAGATATGGTCAAATTACTTTATTTTTATGGGTAGCCACAGAAAAAGTCACTCGTACTATAAATGACATTTTTTCAACTCCATATTTTGTCTAAATGTGCACCATACATGCATGTTTTTAAATTGCCCTGCCTTTAATGTGCTAATGATAGATCCTCTAGAATTCTTTAAATTCACGCACTCATAATTATTTCCTTAAATATCAGCAAAGGAATTTACTTGTTATTAAAAATATGGTAGTTTCTTCAGAAGAAAACCCAGCGCAATTTCAATTCATCATTTACCTGTTCGAATGTAACAAGTTCGAACTGCCTATCTCAAAAATCTGTAATGCAAGGGATACTCTATATACAGGGAGGTACTGAAAATTTGAAGTATGAGAAAACAGCGATTAAAGATCTGAATGCACTATTCACACTAAAATCCTCCTGGTACATATGTGGGGCTCTCAGATTTATTTCCCTCTTGCTCTCCTGAAGCTTTAGCAATCTTATTTTGTCTCTGGTCCTTTACACTGATAGTACCTCGCTTCTTGCTATGGTATATCCGACTCTTGTCGCGTTGCATAGAAATGTTTTTAGCGCACTGTACCACTCTTTCATCCTTGAGTTCTTGCTGAAGCTCCAGTGATTAAACACTCCCCATGATGAATTCACTGACAGCCCTGATTACACTTAAATCTAGTATCTTTTTTGAAACAAACACTATTTTGGGCATTTGTTCCACATCACATGGTGGAGCAACTCATTGGCATTCTGTGTAAACAGCGCATTTATTTGATAAACCGTTATGAACATGACTAGATGAGAAAGTGTGATAAATATTACCTCCAAACACTCCCAATGGATACACGAACATGCTGCAAATGTTTTAGCGCACTGCATTCAAACATAGTGCAACGAAAATATAAATGAAGCCTAAGTGATGCATGGAGTGAAGAAGTGGACGTAGCGCTCAGATAGATTAAAGCTCCGTGAGATATTTTAACCGCGGCAATTAAAACTAACAGGATCTTTACTCTTGCTGAAACTTACAACCTGACTTTCCATCTCGTTTACCATCATCAGTGATAAATCAACATTCATTAAAATTGGACATCTGGGGTTTTTCAAATGACAGATTCAACTAACATTAACACTGTCGAGGTCAGTTTGCAGTTGTCGACTGTCCTGTGACGTATTTATTAAATTATATAAAAAAAATCACCCGAAAAAAGCCTTATCCGCGATTCCAGTTCTTAACTCATAATACGAGGGCTGATCAGTTAAGACTGAGACTGATATATTTTCACAGATGTTTATTACTCCATTTCAATGTTTAAATGGCCTTTTTCAAAGTAGTCCCTTACTACTGCAATGCGCTTTTTATAGCGCCTCTGCCAGTCCTTGAACACATGCTGCAGGCCAATATTTGTGAAGCCCTTGAGAATCGCCTCATTTTTCTTGAACACTGCTTCGCAGTTCTGAAATCGAATACCCCTAATCTTTGGCTTTAGTGATGGGAATGAAAAAATCACAGGGTTCAAGATCAGGGCTATAAGGTGGATGCGGTACACAGGTAGTATTGAATCGAGCCAGAAATTGCATGACTTGATTTGCGACGTGAGGCCGTGCATTGTCATTATGAAGTCACCCCCCAGTCCGAGAAAGCTCTGGTCGTTTCTTTGCAATGTGCTTCCTCAGTGTAACCAATAGTGACGTTTGGTATGCTGCTGTAACAGTAGTGTGAGGGGGAACTGCATGCTGGTAACCTCCAACGTCTGGTATGCGAAATGCACGAAGCATCCACACAACAGAGCATTACTACCAACGTACCGAAACGAGAGTGCTGCCGTCTACCGACATTATAGATAAAACCCCGCTATTTTTAAATATTTTTTTTACAGATAGGAATCTATCACGGAGGCTGCAGGAAAAAAATCAGTCTCAGTCTTTGTTGATCAGCCTACGTATTTACGTATGTAAGAAAGCATGAAGTTCCAATAAACGGTTAATTGTCACAAGTTAAGATAAAGCTTCACCGACACTAATCCTTTAAAATATGCTTTCTAGAAAGTTAACCACTGATTCAATAACTCTTTTGTCATTTTCAATAGCTCACTTTTTATTCAGTAGTCTCCCATTACCTACCCTATCAAAAGCCTTGGATATGACATTAGCCATACAGTCCATTTTACCTCCTGAAACTATCTTATGTCTTATAGACATACTAGCTGATGTACCTGTGATTCGCTACGGAATTCTATATTGTATACGGACTTCTAGTGTTCACATTGTGAGCAAGATTGTAATAAATTAGCTCTTAACGTTTCCCTAGAAACGTGACGGGGAAGTTACCAAGCATCTTTTCTCATATGTAGACTGAGTTAGGGAATTTTCACTGTAATGGTCGACCCACTTGCATACCATCAGTCACAATCAGGTTGGGGAGTTTTCATTATAATGGTAGACACTCACTCTCCACCTGCATTTTTACATTCCCAGAAAGACTGTCTTAGTAGTTTTCCCAACTAAAATGAACATACAATGACGTCAGTAGGAATTGCGCGATTAAACGCAATGATTTTATATGAAATACTCAAATGAAACACCACACATTTTCTCACTTTTAACGAACAGGACTACACTGCCGATCTAAAAGTCCAAAGTTACAGAGCTGGAATGACCAAGCCGCAGACAGCCGTGATTCGTGAACATTCTTCTTCTTTTTTCGGCGGGGAGAGGGACGAATAGTGGAGACTCCCAGGTCAAAAACTATGCCATTCTACTAATCTGTTTCCTATTAGTAACCGATGAGTTGGTAAATATCAATTCACTACACTGGCGGCGGAAAAATCTATCTGACTTGGGGGCAAATTATTCCTCCAAGCCAGAGGATAATTTGGAAAAAATGAATGTAGAATGTAATTAAAGTGAAGAGGAAGAAGCTTTTCTTAATAAACGGCTCTTTTCAGAGTTGAATGTTGAGTTATTTACTGAATTGTGGTGCTATAATTTGGAATAGGCCTAAACTGTCATTCCAAACCAGGCCATACTACTACAACAACAGCAACAACAACTACTACTACTATTATTACTACTACTATTACTACTACTACTACTAATTCAGCCTGTGCCTTAAATATGCACAATGCTCATTCAAAACAGCGCGTCTGAGTAGGGATGGAATAACTGGAATACTATGAAGAACCAGTGCGTTACGTACCAGCTGTATCAGAAAATGAATGAAGCAGAAGAATGACATGCAAAAGAAGAAAGTTTTCTAACTCCCTGGCTATTTCCCGCCAATATTCAGTCAGGCTATATTATACTCGGTACGTAGCAGTAATCCCATCTATCGGAATTGAGAGGCAGCATAAGAGACAAAGAACATCACCAAAAACAATGGTCAATGTAATGTTATTGTTAATCAATGTTATGCGCTTTCGATATTGTAGGCCTTCACATTTCGTTTTCTTCCGACTCTGAAATACACACTCATCATAGTCGGTACTGTAAAACTGAATTAATGATAAATGATAGGAAATTGTAATCTCTGTAACTTTTGTTATATAGTACTTTTCGATAGGACCAAAAACATAAGTATTTAAAAATTAAATTTTAGGCGCCTCCCCTTAAACAACAATTTCATCCAAGGTGAATGAAATTGTTCATAGATTAGACTGTATTTTTTTATTCCCCGACTCTATATACCGATTTTCATTAAATTCTGTTAACCAACTTCTCGTGACTCGGCGTCGAGATGGACTTGGCAACAAAAATACAAATTCATGAATATCTGTGTTATCATAGCCGGTACGGTAAAAAAGTGTGAGACATAAATGGTCGGAAATTTAATTCTATATAACTTTGGTTACCGGTATGTAGTATTTATCGATACGACCAGTAATAATATAAATACTTGAGAATTAAATTTTAAGCCTTCCCTTAAACTACCATTTCGTTCAGCGTGAATAAAGTGATTTATAGCCTAGATTGTAGCGACTTATTCCCCGACTTCGCATACCAATTTGTATTAATATAGGGCCGCTAATAACATAAATATTTGAAAATTAAATTTCAGGCTTTCCCCTAAACTACCATTTCTATCAGCGTGAGTAAAATTATTTACGGCTTAGATTGTGGCGACTTATTGCCCTACATTGCATACCGATTTTCATTAAATTCTTTTTAGCCGTTTTCTAGTGATGCGTGTACATACATGCATACAGACAGAAATAACGGAAAAGTAAAAAGTGCATTTCCTTGTTACTGTGGACATTACTGATACTAAAAAACCATTATTTTCAAATTTTGAGCAATGTACAGACAAAAGTATTATATATATATATGGAATCCTACAAATTCAGCCTGACTGCAATTACCTTTCCTAAACCGGAAAGGCCTTCAACTAAACCAGTTCGTAGTTCCGCAAATATGCCCAATATAATCAAGCAGAAAGCTTTCCCAGTACTTATATGCTACACACGACAAGCTGACTGCCCTGTAATTATCCGCTTTATGTTTAACACCCTTTACTTTTTATGCAGGGTCATCAATAGCAACTCTTTATCCATTGAGTTTAAGTCCTTCTTTCAATAAATAATAAAATAAGTACGTCAGAAAAGGTACTTCAGTATATGCCAACAATAGCCTTTAGCATATCCACAGAAATATTGTCGATTCCAGCTGCTTTTTTTGTTTCAACGTTTGTACCTTTCGTAAATATCTCTATTTCACAGGTAAGTTTCAGTACTTCGCGAATATTAGTCACCTGCTGTTCCATAAAATTATTCTTACGGCCAACTATCTTAAAATACCGCTGACTAAATACGTCTGCCTTCTGTAAATTCTCACATATACACTCCGCTTGGTAATGTATGATTACTTAGAATGTCCTTCCTGGAACCAGTTTTTGCATTAAATTACCTATACCAACATACCCTTCCATTTTTCACTAAAATTAATAAAACTGACCTTTATGCTTGCCATCATATTCTGACATTTTCCTCATATCGATTTGAAATAATAATCTTTGCTTCATAGATGATACAATTTACATCCGTAACAATGGAACGACGATACGTCAGTATAATAATTTATTAAAATGAAATGATTGATTATAAAACTTGAGGAAATGAAGTATTACATCCTCTGTCCCAAAATAATATTCGCATTCCGTCAAGGAGCTTTTATTGTTAACAACGGAAACGTAATAGCAATTTAATCACAGAACAGTGATGTTTGCTCTGTCGCAGAGAATATAAACTGGTTTAGCAGTCTGGGACATATGCGCCTGACCTTGGTAGGCATTCGCATGAACCAAGGTGTTCAGATCAAGGCAAGCTATCGGTGAATGCATTGGTAGTGACGTAAGACGCTTTGTGTGTACAATAGATGCCAATACGGAGTACGTGCCGTTTACATATTGTACTTGCAGTGATAAAGTGCCGTTGAAGAAATGGGAAGAGTGAAAAATATTGATGATGATCAGAGGAGGGCATTTATGAGCACTTACTTCGCGTAAGTAATAATGGCATTTTGCAAAGAGGTGTAATAAAGGAAAGTGCTGTGAAACTTGCCCTTCATAGACGGTCCATAGAGCGCATATGAAAACAAGGTGAGAACTCCATAATGAATGACAACATTGTTGCTGATGTCTCTGCTAGAATGAAAGGGAGAGTCGGTAGAAAGAAGAAACGTATAGATCAGGATAGACTTAAAAACATTATATTGCGTCAAAGAAAGACTATCAGATCTGTAGCTATACCTTTGGGTATGGCAAAATCAACAGTGCAAGGCTGAATCCAAGAAAAAACTGTTCGACAACATTCATCAAGACTAAAACCAACACTGAACTTCACAGGAGAACAGAAGCGTTTGCAATTTTGTTTGTCAATGTTTGATCCAGCAATTTCGATACGCAGAGCAAGATTTCAGGGCATGTTCGATCGGATTAATGTTGATGAGAAATGGTTTTACATGACTGCAGGAAAAGGTCGAGTTTACCTTGCTGCTGAAGGACCCTATCCACATCGAACCTGTCAGAATAAACACTTCATTACGAAGGTGATTTTTCTAGCAGCAGTGGCACTTCCCAGTCCTGATTCAATGCGTAATCAGTACTTTGATGCTAAACTTGGTGTATTTCCATTCATCGTCCAGGAACCAGCAAAACGCAGTAGCAAAAATAGGCCTAGGGGGACTCTGGTTGCGAAACCTATCCAATCCGTTACACAGGACGAATACATAAAGATGCTCATCGAGAAAGTTCTTCCTGCTATCCAGTTAAAATGGCCTTCATGGACAGCATCAAAACCCATCTACATACAACAGGATAATGCAAAACCACACATTGATCCGTCTGATCCTGAGTTTAAAGCTGCCGCTTCTAATACTGGTTGAACCGTACAATTGTAATGTCAGCCCCCAAATAACCCAGATATGAATGTCCTAGATCTCGGCTTCTTCCATGCCATACATTCTCTCCAATATCAAGAGGCAACATCCACAGTAGATGAACTTGTTACTGCTGTTGATAAAGCCTTCATCGACCTTCCTGTTGAGACAATGAATAATGTTTTCCTGTCCCTACAACAAGTTATGGTTGAATGCATGAAGGTTCATGGAAAGTGTTACAACCTGCCTCACATGGGGAAACAGAAACTGCAACGACAGGGGTGTATACCTCTTGTTCTACAGTGTGATTCCGATATTGTCACATCAGCTCATGCTGCCTAAGAACGTGTTGAGTGACCAGGTGCAGTTGCGAGTACTGTCAATAGCATCGGCTTGGTGTGGTGTATTAGTGTTAGAAGTATATTCCTTTCTGAATTGTTTATTGTCAATAAATTACTTGCGAAATACACTGACTGACAGAGCAAATGCAGCACCAAGAAGGAGTGGTCAGAACGTTATGCCAATTGCAGGGTAGACTGACGTCACTGAGGTATGCTCATGATGTGAAATGCGCCGCTGTGCTGCGCACGTAGCGAAAGATAAATGGGACACGGCGTTGGCGAATGGCCCACTTCGTACAGTGATTTCTCAGCCGACAGTCATTGTAGAACGTGTTGTCGTGTGCCACAGGACACGTGTATAGCTAAGAATGCCAGGCCGCCGTCAACTGAGGCATTTCCAGCAGACAGACGACTTTACGAGGGGTATGGTGATCGGGCTGAGAAGGGCAGGTTGGTCGCTTCGTCAAATCGCAGCCGATACCCATAGGGATGTGTCCACGGTGCAGCGCCTGTGGCGAAGATGGTTGGCGCAGGGACATGTAGCACGTGCGAGGGGTCCAGGCGCAGCCCGAGTGACGTCAGCACGCGAGGATCGGCGCATCCGCCGCCAAGCGGTGGCAGCCCCGCACACCACGTCAACCGCCATTCTTCAGCATGTGCAAGACACCCTGGCTGTTCCAATATCGACCAGAACAATTTCCCGTCGATTGGTAGAAGGAGGCCTGCACTCCCGGCGTCCGCTCAGAAGACTACCATTGACTCCACAGCATAGACGTGCACGCCTGGCATGGTGCCAGGCTAGAGCGACTTGGATGAGGGAATGGCGGAACGTCGTGTTCTCCGATGAGTCACGCTTCTGTTCTGTCAGTGATAGTCACCGCAGACGAGTGTGGCGTCGGCGTGGAGAAAGGTCAAATCCGGCAGTAACTGTGGAGCGCCCTACCGCTAGACAACGCCGCATCATGGTTTGGGGCGCTATTGCGTATGATTCCACGTCACCTCTAGTGCGTATTCGAGGCACGTTAAATGCCCACCGCTACGTGCAGCATGTGCTGCGGCCGGTGGCACTCTTGTACATTCAGGGGCTGCCCAAAGCTCTGTTTCAGCAGGATAATGCCCGCCCACACACTGCTCGCATCTCCCAACAGGCTCTACGAGGTGTACAGATGCTTCCGTGGCCAGCGTACTCTCCGGATCTCTCACCAATCGAACACGTGTGGGATCTCATTGGACGCCGTTTGCAAACTCTCCCCCAGCCTCGTACGGACGACCAACTGTGGCAAATGGTTGACAGAGAATGGAGAACCATCCCTCAGGACACCATCCGCACTCTTATTGACTCTGTACCTCGACGTGTTTCTGCGTGCATCGCCGCTCGCGGTGGTCCTACATCCTACTGAGTCGATGCCGTGCGCATTGTGTAACATGCATATCGGTTTGAAATAAACATCAATTATTCATCCGTGCCGTCTCTGTTTTTTCCCCAACTTTCATCCCTTTCGAACCACTCCTCCTTGGTGTTACATTGTCACTGTCAGTCAGTGTAAATGCGACTATTATTTTGGGACAGAGGAAGTATTTCTTAATTCACGTCATGATTTATGATAATAATGTATAATAACGTATAATCGCCACATGGATAATTAAAGAAAGTATGAAAACTCGATATTCAAAGTACGACACGACTGAAGTTGTACAAATGCGGCTAGCGTATACTGCCAATTTTTGATACAACTCACTCTTGCCTTGGACGTGGAAAGGAGTAGACGCAAGCGCTGAGCTTTGATACATTTTTATATTTATCGCCGTGTTCCACATTGAGATATCATCGCCGTTGTGTACGACAAACGCGACCGGTAACTGTCGTACGGTCGGATTTATGGAATTTAACATTTAAATTGAGTTACTAGCTTTGATAATTTCTTGAAGACTGAAGTAATACAATTCCTCGACCGCGTGTACGTTTCATTGAAATAACTCTTAATTTACATGTGCTTGGCCAATGATAATGCGTACTATTATTTTGCAGTGCGCGATGTACTCGAAGTTTTATTTGGATAGTGTGCGCTACGTGAAGATTGGATAAATATGTGAGGCACCAGGACAACGCCAGGATTTACTATAGTGCATCACCCGATCCCGGTGGTGGCCAGATCATCATAAGATAAGTCCTTACTTCATTATTTTGTAGCTGTAACTCTTTTTCAGATTTTATTTGAATTTATTGTGCATATTTTATTCTATTGCAATGATCAGATCAGAAAGAATATTCGAAATATGTGATTGATATCGTGTCATCACACATAAATCAAGGTGCCTATGGACGTATATCTTCAGTTAGTAATCTAAAGCCACATGCAATGTTGATAATTTAATTAGATCTCATCCATTATTTTTAAATTCTGGATGTTAGTCGTAAGTAAATATTAAATTCAGTGATGTTAAATGGGTCAGGCAAATTAGGATCTTCGAAATAGTAATTATGCATTGCGATATTAAATGATATTTGTAGCAGTATTGCGGTGTAGAGTAGCAATTCTATTTCAGAGTTATTTATAACAGGATTGTACGGTAACTTTATTTACAGGAGCAATGAGGACAGTGTTTGCTACATATTACTTAGGATCTACGCATCACTGAAGATCTACATGTTATTGAATCTACGTATTATTGACTCTACGTGTTACTGAATCCACGTGTTATTGAGTTACGTATTATTATGAGTTGATATTTTATGAGAAATGCATTTATTGAATAGAGTCTTCGAATATAGAAATGAATAGATCGTTTAGAGCAATGAAGTAATATAAAGGTGATAGAAGTGGCAATCTTAGATATGAATCAATGCAATATTAGAAGCCGTGCGTCGAGTTCTGCTCTGGTTATTTATTACAGGTACTTTTCTACGGGAACCTGGCCATACCCAGTGACCACCAGCAGTATTGTAATAATATTACGTATGTGCATGACAATTTATTTCAGCTTTCCATCGTGGAGTGATCCAGAATCATTGCTCCAGTGTGGCTTTACATATTGGAATATTTGTGATGTCCTTTATCCATTATAGGAACGAGCTGATGCCACGTTCTTGTCATTTTATTTGCATGTTGGTGTGATTCATTCTTTACTTTGAGATGGTACCACATTTGTATATTACCTTCGAAATAAATCCTGTTTTTGCTAGTTGCTTTACGTCGCACCGACACAGATAGGTCTTATGGCGACGATGGGAGAGGAAAGTCCTAGGAATGGGACGGAGACGGCCGTGTCTTTCATTGAGGTACAGCCCCAGCATTTGCCTGGTGTGAAAAATGGAAACCATGGAAAACCATCTTCAGGGCTGCCGACAGTTGGTAAAAGCGCGGCGGAAAGTGTTTCCGTGTGAGGTAAAGAAGATTCCATATTTTTGAAATAATTAATTAATACGTACCGCACTTAATGTAAGTTCAAAATCCGCTTTCATGCAAATTTTTTGTGAATTGATGTGTTTGTGGCCCTAAGAAGGGCCGATTAGTTAGGAGGCCGGACATATACGGACCGGAACTAATAGGAACACAACTGGCCTGAAAATATTTTACAGCAGCAAATGCTCCATGGGATGAGCTCTTTTCCTTTGGCACATTCGGGCCCGGTGTCCAATAAATCGTCTTGTGCGCTGAAGCATTCAAGATGTAATTATTCGTCAGGCGTCTGTGATATGTTTACTGGGCTGGTCGGGGTTTTCCAGCGCTTGAGTTTAAACGACGTCCTACAAGTGCTCCCACAGGAAGAAGTCTAACGCCGTCAAATCCGGTGATCTGGCAGGTTAAGGAACAGGGACTCCTTGTCCTATCAATTTCCCTGGCAGTTCTTTGTTGTGATAGTTACGAACGGGTAACGTTGAATTTGGCGGAACTCCATCTTGTTGCAACTACATCGTCAAACGATTGTGCAAGGGCACATCCTCCAGCAGCAGTGGGAGTTCCCGACACAGAAAGTGCTGGTAGCGTGGCCCCGTCCAATGGCCCTCAAGGGTATATGGACCAATCAGGCGATCCCCAAAGATTGCAAACCACACATTCACTTCCCATCGTAATTGATAGGCCGCCTGTCGCCTTACGCACCCAGTGGAGTTTTCAATAGTGCATGTTGTGGCGATTGACGTTCCCGTTATTGTGGAAGTGAGATTCGTCCGAGAACAAGATGTGCAATACGAATGCTGCATTATTGCCCAGTCTGGCTAGTAGCCAACGACAGAACTCCACTCGAGCTTCGTAATCCCACCCATGCATCCCTTGGTGTAGCTCAAGATGGTATGGATGAAATTTATGTCCATGCCGTTTTCACCAGATGGACGGCTGACTTATGTTCAATTATTGTGCAATCACCCTAGTACTGATGTGTGAATTATTACAAGCTGTCTCCAGTACGGCCTCTTCGGTTTCACCAGATATAACGGGCTTATCGAGGACTGGTGGCTGTTTGGAAAACACGCCTGTTGTTATCAGGTGTCTTTCAACACGTCGCGTCGGATCGTCGTAGCAACCGTGTGTCGCCGTTCGTGATACCGTTCCCTGTACAGACGTAGTGCCTCGCACGCGTTTTGTCTTGCTTTCCCATAAATCAGAAACATGTCAACTTATTCTTTGTGGTGGGAAACCTGCCGAATAATAGCAGACATTACATTCGGGCCTTAACCAGCGGAGTAAGCGAAGGGCACAATATGAATAATAGCGTCAATATACTGTCTGAATGTGGAAAACGTGGCCCTGTGTTTACGTATTCAAACATCGTAACTATGCGAAAATATTTGAACGATGCAGGATTCGAATCGCCTTTGGCACATTCCGTCGATTACTAGGCTAACGCCTAACCACATCCACTACGCTACACTGCTGTGAACATGCTGGTTGTACAACGAGAGTAAAGTACATACGCCATCCAGTTCTGTGATTAAGACATTATTTACTGCACTGTTACCTAGTTTTATGCATTGATTCCCCTCTTCGTTACACCCGGTCACGCGGCACGGTCATAGGTCGTCGCTACATGGTTTCAACGCATCATGTTTTGCGAGCGGACGAGATAACCTGTCACTAGGGTACAGATTCGAGTGCAAAATGTGCTCACAAGACATTAGTACCATACAGTACACCTGCAGGGCAATAGACACCTTATAACCATGCCAAACGTTAGTTGGGTTGCATAAAAGTGCATTGGAAAGGGCGGCTGAATCACACGGTATATACACAAAACACAGCAGCAACCATCACAGGAACACGCAATAGTGAATACATCACTCTATATAGGGTTGGCATCAGAATGAGTTTCCGGCCTTTAAACAAGGCCAAGCTCGTATGTGTGACGCAATTCACACCTGTGAACTCACTACGGTGTGGGTGAAGCGACGGAACCAAGAGAAGTAGAAGAAGGATAAGAAGAAAAAAAAGAATTGAATTATATATTTCTAATTCATCAGTGAAATGCCTCGAATAATACGCAGAAGTTGTAAAAGTCTCGAATTTTATTAGTTGTTGGAGATGTCGTTAGCACAGAGCATTTAGAATAATATAATTGGTAGTTGATTTAGTTCTTAGAAGTAGGGTAGGAACGCCTCTGTGGTGTAGTGGTTAGCATGATTAGCTGTCAGACCCGGAGGCTCGGGTTCGATTCCCGGCTCTGTCACGAAATATGAAAAGTGGTACGAGGGCTGGAACGGGGTCCACTCAGCTTCGGGAGGTCAATTGAGTAGAGGAGGGTTCGATTCCCATTTCAGCCATCCTCGGGGTGGTTTTCCATAGTTTCCCACTTTTCCCAAGGCAAATGAAGGGATGGTACCTAATTTAAGGCTACGGCTACTTCCTGCCCTCTCCCTTGTCTATCCCTTCCGTATTTCCCTTCCACCCTCCAGGTCCCTGTTCAGCATAGGAGGTGAGGCCGCCTGGGTTAGGTACTGGTCGTCCTTCCCAGTTGTTTCCCCCGAAGCAAAGTCTCACGCTCCAGGACACTGCCCTTGTGGCGGCATAGTTGGTTTCCCTTGCTAAGTCCGAAGGAGAAACCAACCCTGGAGGTTAAAAGTATTAAGAAAGGAAGGAAGAAAGAAAGAAAGAAAGAAAGAAAGAAAGAAGTAAGGAAGAGCATTGCCGATAGATAAACGTGTTGATGTTGGAATTTATATTATTTAAAGAAAAGTGTCAAATGATATCTAGGCGAGGCAGTTGTGGTGTGATAGGTTTACCCGGAAGGATGTGAATTTGATTTCCTGCCAGGAATCCGAGAGTATTGGAAACACGGCTTCACGTTCTGGAGGTCACAATGCCCTGGAGTTCACTCAGTCTGCACCAGAAATGAGAAATTTCTGGAGGCAAAGACGGCCGGGTGTATAGCCAACCACTGTGTCCTTCTTAACGCCGAAGTTACAGATTCACCAGTGACAGTACCTTCTCTCCTCCAAGATCCTCCATGGTCTCTATGGAAACGTTTTTGCCTGCTTATTATTTTATCGTTAAGTGACATTGGTATGAATTTCAGTATTTTTCTTCTACCAGCAAAATGCTGTCCGTTATTTATGTGAACTCACAATATGAAAATAGAATAAATTACTTTGAAATGTCATTGTGATGTAATATCTGATTCATTAATCCGAAATCTCACGTTTTGCTTCCTGTGTGGGGAAGGAAGGCTTCTGTGTAATATGCGTACGGCAGCTACATCTTGAAGGCAGTTGACTAATGTGATAATAGCGAATAATTAGGTGAAATTCATGTGAACTTGACACACGTTCTCGTGATTCATTGTTTTGAGAACTCACACCTACACCATATACAAAATTGTAGTTATGTTTCACAAGTTATTTTAGTAGCCTTACTTCTGAAGTACGTCGTACCAGCATTATGCACAATTTACAAAATTTATGTGCCTACCAGGTAAACTTCATTCATTTCCTAGCTCTGCCATAACGGATTTCAATTCTAGTATGAGCATCAGAAACATTTATATTTATGCTCAGATATCGACATTCGTTGTTTACAGTTTTAGGATTTAAATGCAGACGTATCTGGACAAATTAATAATGTAAAGTAAAAAATTATCTCAAAATATATACGACGTTACCGTATGTCTCTTCACTAACAGAGTAGGTTTGATCTACCATCATGCTCAACAAGTAGCTGCCTATCTATATGCAACATAAAACAACACAAGTTAATATATAATTTTCCTAACTTACAAAATTAAACAGCCTCCCTGTACAGTAGCAATCTCCATAAATAAAATATGTCCATGAATGTTTCAAGAAATCAGACATCTCAATTCTTAGTTTCGTGCGACTACAGGTATAACGAGCATGTAGATGATGAATTTGACATGTGTTGCCAAAGTAATGTGTTTTCCCCCCAGCAAGCGCTAAATAATAACAAAACGTAATATTTGGGATTTTCTGCATCTCCCTTCTTTATGTATAGAATACTAGCAGTTACCCGCGGCTTCGTTCACGTGGATTTCGTAACTTGATAAAAGTAATCGTTCTTCGCTACTGTACATTATCTGAAAATCCCCAAAGAATAAAAACTCACCTAAATATTGAGTTTCATTTACCCCCAGAAACGCTTCATAAACTACGTTTGTGGTATTGCCTTTCGGGGCTAAGATGGCCATGCGACATACAACTTTATATGTGAGAAACATACTTCCCTCAAGTCGAAAGAAAAGTTTCTTTATTTTTAAAGGATATTCCAAATACATATTTCCAGGACTGTAACATCTTCAACTTTTGAGGTATAAGTATCCCCATAAAAAATCAACAACTTTATCAGTATTTCCCCTACCCCACCTCCATCTAGGTGGATTGAAAAGAATATATGTTTCTTTATTTTTAAAGGAGATTCAAATGCCAATTTTCCCGCCTGTAGCATCTTTAGTTTTTTGAGATATAGGTATCCTCGTAAGGAATAATTCAACTCTCATTGAACTATTTTCACCCACCCCCCTTAAGGGCATTTTCCGAAAACAAAAAGAATACATGTTCCTGTATTTTTAAATGTCTTTCAAAAATATCAAGTTTCACGTCTGTAACATGTTATGTTTTTGACATATAAAGTAGATATACCGGTACTCATTTTAAAAATTCACCCACTTTTTCTATTACTTTCTCCCCCTGAAGTGGATTTTCCTAAAAGAATCTGTTTCCTTACTTTTAAAGGAGATCTCAAATCCCAGTTTTCACGTCTCGTTCCTCGCTACTGTACATTCTCTGAAAATACCTAAAGAATAAAAACTCACTGAATATTGAGTTTCATTTAACCCCAGAAACTCTTTGTAAACCATTTTTTTAGTATTGCCATTCGGGTCTAATATGACCATGCGATATACAACTGTACAGATTTTTAGATATATGGATCCTCGTAAAAAGAATCAGCTCCTTTTTAACCCCCACCAAATTAACTTCCCCAAAAATCCTTGTTTCCTGATTTTTAAAGTAGATTCCAAATACCAATTTTCATGTCTGTAATCTTCAGTTTTTGTGATATAAGTATCCTCATAAAAAGAATTCAATTTTTCAATTCTTTCACCACCACCCCCCACGCCCTTAAGTGAATTTTCCTAAAACAAAAAACATGTGTTCCTTTATTTATGAAGGAGCTTCAAAATACCAATTTTCACGGCTATAACATCTTCAGTTTTGAGATATATGTATCGTCATAAAAAGAATTCAGCTCGTTTTTCAAACCCCGCAGTTGTGTTCCCCCGAAATTGCATGTTTCTGCACTTTTAAAGGAGATTACATAAACAAAATTTCATGTCTGTGATATAAGTATCCCCGTACAAATAATTCAACAAATTTTTCAATTCTTTCACTCCCCCCTACTTACGTGCTTTTTCGAACGCAAAAGAATCCCCGTTTCTTTATTTTTTAAGGAGATTCCAAACAACAATTTTCACGTCGGCAAAATCTTTATTTTTGAAGTATAACTCTCCTCATACAAAGAATTCAACTAATTGTTCAACACTTTCACCCCCCCCCCCCATTAAGTGTATTTTCCGAAAGCAAAACATAAGTATTTCTTTAGTTTTAGGGAAGACTCCAATTACAAATTTTTAAGTCTGTAACATCTTCAGTTTTTGAGATATTAGTATCTTAATAAAAAGAATGGAAATCCCTTCTCAGTCCTTTTTACACCAACTTAGGCGGTTTTTCTGAAAATAAAAAATCCATGTTCCTTTATATTTAAAAGAGATTTACAATACTAGTTATCGCGTCTGTAACATGTTAAGTTCTTGAGATGTATGTATATATGTCCATTTTAAAATTAATACCCTTTCTTAGTTCCCCTTAAGTGGATTTTCCGAAAACAAATTATCCACGCTTCTTCACTTTTACAGGAGATTACAAATACGAATTTTCATGTCTGTAACATATTACGTTTCTGAGATATACTGTAGATAATTTCCTTTTAAAATTTCACCCCCTTCCTATCTCCTCATTAATTGGATTTTCCAAAAACTATAAAATACGTGTTTCTTTAATTTTAATGGAGATTCCAAATACCAGTTTTCATGTCTGTAACGTCTTCAGTTTTTGAGATATAAGTATCCTCATAAAAGACAGTCAACCCCTTTCTCACCTGTTTTCACCCCCCTTACGAGGATTTTCCTAAAACACAAAATACGTGTTTCTTTATTTGTAAAGGATATTCCAAATACCAATTTTTACGTCTGTAACCTTTTAAATTTTTGAGATATACATTTACTCTTATAAACAATTCACCCCCATTTCCACCCCCTTAGGGACGGAATATCCAAAAATCCTCCCTTAGTGAGCACCTACATTCTAATATAAATGTATCCCCAAAATGCAATTTTTTTGTCCAGTAGTTTTGGCTCGGCGATGATGAATTCGCCAGTCAGTCAGTCAGTCAGTCAGTCAGTCAGTCAGTCAGGACATGCTATTATATATAGATAGATGCCTCGCTCCATGGCTAAATGGCGCTGGCGTCTGGTCGAACGGATTCCGGCTTCGATTCCGAGCCGGGTCGGTGATTTCAACTTATATTAGTTAGTTCCTCTGACGCGGGGGCTGGGTGTCTGTGCTGTCTTCAACAGTAGAATTCATCTTAGGTATTGCCCATTCTCAAAGATGCGCAGGTCACCAATACGGCGTCAACTCGTAAGACCTGCATCAGGCCACTCCGAAGGACACACGATATTAAAATATATGTGTGTAGAGGACATACACCGGGAAACCGTCGCCGCCCTCTTTTCAGGGCAGTTCAAAGTCCACCATTGAGGATACAGAATCTTAATGGCCACTGAGATCACGAAGGTTACCTTTTAGAACACGTCCTAATTAAAATTGTTTGGAAATTCGAAACAAATTAAGCATTTATAAAATGAAAAGTGTGTATTTGTCCTCTCAGGTGGGCATTGGGTGTGAATAGGATATGACAAGAAATTTGGTTTCAAATTTCACATTTACCTGAAGCTTTCTGTCTACTTCAGATGATAATTGACGAAGAAGCCACGGCCATTTTCTTCCCTATTCAGGTCCCAGTCATGAAGATGAACAACTTTACAGACGTCAAAGCTACGCAGGTTAAGGGCAGTCGGTATCCTAAAAATAGAACTTTCTTAGATTTTCTTCCCATAAAATAATTTAAAATGTCAGGATGCAGTCGGTGAATCATTCGTTATGGAACTCGATCTCACATCTGTCTGACGTTTACTAAGTTACTGTTATTTTTTCCATTTCCAGGTTGATCTATTGAAGACATTCCTTAAACGACTGATACTGAAGGCTTCGGTTTCCATGAATTTGTATAAAAATATTTATTCCTTAGATCGGTAGCATTGTCAAACTAGTATGACTGCAGAGAGTGCAGTACATGGAGAGGATTTTACTTTACTGCGTGTGATTTCATATTAATTACCTTGAAAATAGCTTCCTAAATATCCAATGTACCACTGTCTGAAATACTACAGAACGGTTGATACTCAAATGTTCATAATTTTTTCAAAGAAGTACGAAGAGCCCTTGAACTGGAATCGTAGTTAATAATTTCCCATGGTATGGCATTGCTAAACGACGCCGTTTCTGTCACGTAGCTGTGAGCTTGCAATCGACAGATGGTGCGTTCGAATACCGCCGCCGACAGCCCTGAATATTCTTTTCCGCTGTTTACCATCTTCACACCACGGCAAGCCTGGAACAGTACCTTAATTGACACCACGGCCCTTTCGTCGTCTTTACGTCACGGTAACCCTTCCGAGTGTTAATGAATCGTTAAACTACAACAAGAAGCCCAAGAAATGCACATCATTCCGAGATACCAAAGAAAAGTTTTACAATGAATTTAATTACGTTTTTAACAAGTGGAGTAGTTGTGAGATATGGAGAGACGCACAAATAATGATAGTTAACAAGATTAATATGCGGGAAGCAACTACTGAAGAACATGTATTTCAGTTTGAGAATATTCTAGCATTCTTACAGACCACACCTCAAAAGTTGGAAGTTATAAATGTAAAGTAAACGAAATAATGTAAAAAATTCAGTTTGGAAATTTTTTTTTTAAATATTTACCGAGGCACAAGCAGTTGTTCATCAGATGAGTACTTCGTATTTTTGACGTTCCTGTGATGTATAGAACGTTCTGCGAGTTACTGGTTACAAGGAATATGAACAAACTCTGAGTGACAGGTTTTTCAACTGGTGAACAATTGCCGATACCTATGTTTCCTTTCTAGCTTTCCAAACCTTGGTACATCCATTAAAAGAAATATCGAACTCGTTGTACATGTTTTAAGAGATGTTAACATATAGTCGAAACGTATTGTGAGAATCTGACCAGTGTCTTATACTGTAAATTGACATTTTGAGCTTGCTTAAAGATTGAGGTGCCACTGTGATAGTGCATAATTACTGCGATAACAATCGAATTGGATCGTCTTACGCGCCTTCAAATATTGCAATATGGATTACTTGAATATCGGTTATTCTTCTTCTTCTACTACAGCTTCTCCCACATCTGGGAGGTCGCGGGTGCGAACTGCGTCGCACGTGTTGATTTGTCTCTGTTTTACGGCCGGATGCCCTTCTTGACGCCAAGCCTATATGGAGGACTGTAATTAATATTGCGTGTTTCTGCGGTGGTTGGCAGGGTAGTGCGTTGTCTGAATGTGAAGAGAAAACTGTTGGGACGAGCACATACACCCAGTCCCCGAGCCAGAAGAACTAATCAGACGCGATTAAAATCCCCAAATCGAACCTGTGACCCATTGAACCGTAGGCCTGAACGCTGACCATTCAGCCAATGTGTGGATAACTTGAATATCGGTTTGTGGAATAATTCGATAAATATTCTATGAGCAACCCAGTGGCCACTGGCATTAGATTGTTGTACACATTCGATTGATTAATAGTCGTAGTAGATAAAGGAACAAAATCGAAGTATTTTAATGACAATATAATTATTACAATATACAAGTTAACTGAAATGCTAGTCGTTATTGGAAGATGGAAAAATGTTCTAATGTCATACACAAATGCCTTCAACATCATATGGAGTTATGATGCTCCTTGGAAAGAAACTAATAGCTCACAAACATTTCATTATTATTCCTTTCCCTTTAAACATCTTCACTTATCACATAACTAGTTGATGTACACGTGCTTCGCTACGGAATTCTGTGCTGTATATAGAATTCTCGTAAATATTGTACACGTTGTGAGTAAGATTGCATTATATTGTATAGCTTTTAACGTTACTCCAGAAAAACCTACGGGGAGTCACCATACATCTTTTGTCATGTGCCTACTATCAGTCACAATCAAGTTGGGGAGTTTTCATTATGATTGTAGGCCCACTTGTCTACTGCCACTCAGACGCTCACTCTCCACCTACTTTTTTACATCCTCAGAAAGACTGTCTTTGTGGTTTACCCAACTGACGTCAACAAAGGGTATTACAATGGCGTCAGTAGGAACGTCGCTATTAAAACAATGCTACCATGTAAAAACTGGATCAAATTTAAAACCTCATATTTTCTCACTTTTAACGAACAGTACTACACTGACGATCTAACAGTCCAAAGTGCCAGAGCTTCAATTACTAGGCTGCAGGCAGCCGTGAACACTCCTCTTCCGTTATTTCGTTAAGAGTGCACACCGCTCATTACAGTCAGTTGCTCAGAGTAGGGATCAAATAGGTGGAATACTGTGATGAAACAGTGTGTTACGTACCATTAGTTATCAGCAAATTTATGAACCAGCGGATTGCCGTGCTAAAGAAGAGAGTTATCTAACTCCCCAGCTACTTCCCGCCAATTTACAAGCAGGAGGTTATAGTCGGTACTCATCAGTAAACCCATCTATCGGAGGTGAGATGCAGCAGAGGACACGAAGCACATCACAAAGACCAATGGTCAATTTAATGTTAATATTGACCAATTTTATGAGCTTTCGATGTTGTAGGCCTTCACATTTAGTTTTCTTCCGACTCTGTGATATTACGGCATCAAGTGTAAAGTGAGTCATACTTTCTTTCGAGGTGTCAGACACCTTCCATTTTTCCTCTATGATTAGTGTTATATAGCCGGTCCCGTGGTGTAGGGGTAGCGTGCCTGCCTCTTACCCGGAAGCCCCGGGTTCGATTCCTAGCCAGGACAGGGATTTTTACCTGGACCTGAGGGCTGGTTCGAGGCCCACTCAGCCTACGTGATTAGAATTGAGGAGCTATCCGACGATGAGATAACAGCCCCGGTCTAGAAAGCCAAGAATAACGGCCGAGAGGATTCGTCGTGTTGACCGCATGACACCTCGTAATCTGCAGGCCTTCAGGGTGAGCAGCGGTCGCTTGGTAGGCCAAGGCCCTTCAAGGGTTGTAGTGCCATGGGTGGGGCGGTGTTGTATAAATAATGGTTGCCTAGTTGTACTTCCTCTTAAAACAATAATCACCACCAGTCTTATCATAGTCGTTACGATAAAATAGAATAAGATATAAATGATCGGAAATTGTATTTCCTATGACTTATGTTATGTAGTACTTTTCGATAGGACCAATAACATAGGTCATTAAAGATTACAATTTTAGACGCCTCCCCTTAAACTACCATTTTAACCAGGGTGGACAACATTATACGTAGCGTAGACTGTAGTTCCTTATTTCTCGACTTTACATACCAATTTTTATTAAATATTTCCAGCCGTTTCCTCATTATGCGTGTACGTAAAGACAGACAAACTGACAGACAGGCAGACGGACAGACAGAAACACAGACAGATTGACATTACGAAAAATTAAAAAGTGCATTTCCTGGTTTCCGTGGACACTACCGATACAGAGATATCGTTATTTCTTAATTCTGAGCAAAGTACGGACAAAACTCGTATTTTATGTATATATATGTGTATAGATAACAATCTTCATTTGTGATATGAAAGACTTAATTGTCCCGCACTTCACTTATGAGAAGTGACCCGGAGATGTGGCAGTGAGCTCTTCAGCTGGTAAGTTCCAATGCCTTGAATTTTCAGTACCAGGCCGAATACATGCATAGAATGAGGTAAAGTAGATTAAAAACTGAGATAATTATGTAGATAGAGAGACAGTGGTACGATAACTTATCAAAAAGCTTGTTTACTATGACGAAAAGTAGTATATGGCCTATTCTGTTTATTTTTCTTGTTATTTTATATGCTTTCGGAGAAAATTATTACGAAACGAACAATTTCCGCACGTAAAAACGTATATCGTTAGTTTAGCTGTTATAGGGGACATTTTTATATATTTTGTGCAATGAACGCAACTAAGCGTACCTTGTGAACTTATTTTATCGCACAAACGTAGTTTACGACCATCTTTCTTCTCCGCTGCACAATACAGCCTGGCCAATCCTCGGGTCATAACGCACCACAATACGTTTGTGGAGCTGGATACAGCTCACAATATGAACTCTGATCTGCTTAAAATTGTCAGCGAAATAAATCAGAATAATCCTGAGAAATTATATTAAAAAAGTGGTGGAGATAATTCACACAGCGAAAGACGGCCACATGTTACCTTATTGTGATGTAGTAAAAGAACAAAATCGCTTATCCTTTCTTGTGTGGTTGTGGTTATTTTTAGAACTAGAATAAATATTCAACAATGAGCACATCAGTACTTCCATTAGACAGTATTTAAAACCGTAATCACAGGCTAACTTTTCTGTTGTGTATATCGTAATAAGTACTTCCTTCTTTATTATTCATTCTTTCCCTATGTCAGTGCTATCAGTATTGTTTTCCAAATGCTTTCATTTATACTCCTTCAAACTATCGTTGAGGTAACTATAGGATGTAAGTGTTTAACACAGAATGGGGTAAAGAACACATAAAAATTCCCCTCAAGTTTAACTTCGTAAATCTCATTGATGAATCTGTTTTCCTTATTAATCCAGTATTTCAATGTAATTAACTCTTATTCTATTGTGCCATGATCTGTTTCTGGCCTTACCGATTTAATTTCAAATACTTTCGAAGTAATTTATTCAAGATCAAGATGAACATGGACGTACGTATATGATATAAATGCTTACATCAGAAACATTGCAATACCCAATGAATCACAAATTGTCTACGTAGGAAATATACGAAACAATTTGAGATAGCACCTAGTATACACTAAATATTTCAAGGAAATTATACAAGGAATAATTAGAGTAAAATAACTTTCTATATTTCATGTTCACTAATGATACTCGATTCATGATACTTCACGTACAAAAGAATCGGTTAACAGAAATGCATATTTACTTCTGCGTTCGTCAGTCTTATCCTGCTGGAGACGGGAATTGCTCCGAGGATTTTTGAGAACAGTGATACAAATTAATTGCTTTTTGAAGTTGCGTTCCAGGATATCTGTATGGAGACGTCTCACAATCATTTGAGTTAATTTTGATGATGCACATGTCAATAGAGTTGAGGGATGCCAGTTAACTTTGTTTCACGACTTACCACGCTTATAAGCCTGACACAAATCGTACGGGACAAGCTTATATGTCACTTAGTATTCAATTAATATATCATGTAAAACTCTACAGTATATAGTAAGAAACTCAGAATACTCAAGGTTTATCTAATTTTATGATTACAAACTATTATTGATTTATAATTCTTCTAGAATATTCGATTTACAGAACACCTTGGTTTAGCATTATAAAACGTCAGGTACAGCATGACATCTCTCTAGAAGCACGCAAACAGCTTTCACGACTTAACGGGGAACTCACTAAAAGTAGTAGTATTATTATTCACGTTTAGGGCCCTTAGAGACCACGTCAAGTACCTATAAGGCATTTCTGAAGCCTTCCCTCTTCAGGGGAGGAATGAAAACATATAAGAGTAGAAGAAGTTTTTGCAGCCCAAAACGTAGCATTATTTCTCTTGCCACTTCTTTAATCTCTTCTGTTCAGCCGCTGTTCTGCTTTTGCTCATCGTGGACGCCCTTATAGTTGTAGATCACTGATCTGTATTTTGATCGGTTAGAGATGTCCTTCTGATTCAGTCCCATGCTCTTGAGTTCCTTCCTTACTTCCTTGAACCATTTATGTGAGACGTTAGCTTTGTTGTCTAACACATTAAAAATCTGCTTCGTTAGTCGGGTTGCATCCATCCTGAACAGATGTCCGTAAATTTTCAGCCATCGTTTCCATATTGAAGCCGTCAGCCGTTCATTATCCTTATATAGCTCTTCAATTGTTCGGCTCTATACTGTCCATCTGTCTACTAACAGTGTGATGTTTGGGACGTCACTGCATGTATTAAATTATTGAACTATATAATTAATTGATAAGATGTATATATTTAATCACTGGTAGGTCATTTTAAATTTATATATATATAGGGTTCTAATCATCCATTTCACACCATCATTTCATTTCTTTATATAGCGGCTATAACGCATTCTGAACGAACAACTTTTTGTGTAAAATATTTCAACATCATTCGTATTAATAGCTTGCAGTAAATTTTCCAATGGCCGTAGTGAGGTGACCAGAGTCAGCAGGTAATTTCAGCCCATTACCAGAAAATGTACGTCATCAAGCTTACGAGAGACCGTACCCCTTCCACACTATGAAGAGGCAGTTGAAACATTATAAACGCCTACTTTTCGAAGTTCGCTACCTGATGCTTCGTTTCCGCGGGAAAGTTCATGTTCATGTGAATGGACGTAATAAAGCAAGATGTTGGATTCACAGCAATACATAGGAGAAGGGATGAGACCTCGAATCTTACTGGACCATGTGATATGGTTGATGGAGGGAGATTCGGGAACCTATTTACTCGACGACAGGAGCTGGAGAGGAGATTCACATTCAGAGTCACATTGATATTTACATTCACACTCGTATTCACACTCGTACTCGTTCTCTTGGAAGACACTCTTACGACGATTCTACATCTGCACATCGGAGAAGATTTGAACTTAGTTCACTTCGCATCTGAGTAGTATACTGTACTACTCAAAAGTTACTGTCATTGGGACCTGTTATCTCAATGACGAGAGGTAAAGTCAACGGGAGATCGATTTTGACTAGTAAAGGGCAGAAGAGCTTTTGTTATGAATTTAGTTACGCTACTGTTCCGTAATACGGAAGAATACAAGTATATTCTCTCCATGAACATAACCCATGGTGCTTTTGCTTTTAAAATTAGGACGCATTAAGACTTTATGTAAGGAGTACAGTAGGAAGTGTTAAAGGCAGGAAAAGTCGTAGTACAGCTAGTGTACTGTGCATAAAGCGGAAGTAGGACTGGAATCCACAAGAAATGACGCCGCCTGTACGAGAGATCCATCAATCATCAGTTTCTACATAACAGAGTCTACAAATCGTGTGCTAATGGCATAAATTACTGCAAGTCTTCGCGCAACTGTTGATTTTCTTAGAGTTTATTTCATTCAATTTTGTTTTTTCCGTAAGTTCAGATTTCGTTAATACGCCGTTACGTCACGTTTTCCATCCTAATAAATAGCTGTTTTAATTTGTATTTTCTGAAATTATTATTTATGATCTTTGACTTCCAAGTTAGTGTACTTAATGGATAGTGTTCAGTCACCCCACCCTTGGGAGGTTTTTGAGTCTCATTACGTGTTATTATTATTATTATTATTATTATTATTATTAATTATCAACTGTCGTTTTCAAGCCATAAGCTTGAAGGCTGGCGCCCATAAGACGTTGTTTATGGAGAAACAATGAGATATCATTTATTTATATTAATATTAAGGTGACCTGCCACGTCATAATTTTGTCACACATCTATGGGCAGAGTGAGTACGTCACAATAGTAGTATTACTTTACTGCAATATAAATTTTACCGCTGAAGTCATATAGAATGTAGTATGCTAAAGATCAAATGTGAATATAATGTGGGTATTAATTCCACATTCAGAGAATTCGTCTATACCAGGGTCTCTCAAACGCCCCAAATCTCCCGCGTGCAAGCTGTGGTGCAGAGTTACTGTGCGCAGTGCATCGGTCCCACTCGGCTCAGCTCGGACCAACGCTTCGTCTCTGGGATACTCGGCTAAGCTCGGCTCAACTCGGCTCAACTCATTTCAACTCGGCTCGGATTTGGAGTGCTACGGAGCAAGTGAGGAAGGGGGAGACAGGTGGAGTGAGCGAGACAGGCGTGGGGTAAGAAAGAGACAGCGCTATTCCTCCAAATCGAGGAGTGGGTCTGCACTCTAGTCAACCAAGCGAAGTCGTCTCTTACACCGTGCACAGTGCATGCACCCTAAGAGGCCCTGGTCTATACTGTTAGCTCAGAAAACGAAAGGTACATTTGACAATACCTACGTAAATAAAAATATCATGAATTAGTCAACTTAATTAATAACGTTATGTGTTTCACTCCCCTTATGATTATTATGATTAAGGTTATCAGTGATGTCGAGGTACGTGAATTTGGTCTCCCAGGAGTTTTCTTACGTGCCTTTAAATCAACCGCCACGAGGCTAGTACATTTGATCACCTTCAAATCCCACCGCACTGAGCCGGGATTGAACCCCTCAACTTGGGCCAAACCACTTCATCCGATATCCAACATTTACATTTAGCCCTAACTATACAAACAGATGCTAGATGCAGAGTTTTTGAGACATTTCCCTATTACTTTTAGAGATAAGTTCTGTGGGCAAAATACGTGTATTTTACTTCAAACACATATTTCTACGCCACACTGTACTATATTTCAATCAAGATGATGGTTTAGGAACATTTCTAACACAATTCATCTTTCAGCACTGAATTCGATTTTAAGATGCGTAACGACCTGTATACAAGTATGTTGCATCAAGTTCCATATGAGAAAGTATCGCCATGGTAGAGTGTAGACGTAGACGTTCGTATAATATAACAGAGCTGTATTGTTCATGGCGTCGAGACGGAGTATTTGGTGGAAAACAAACGGCGTACGGCTTTTAGTGCCGAGAGTGTCCGACGAGGAGTTCGCCTCGACAGATGCAGGTTTTTGGTTTGACTCCCGTAGGTAACCTGCGCGTCGTGATGAGTTTGAAATTATGATGAAAACGTCACATATACCCGACCCCCGTGCCAGCGGAATTTACCAGATATGGTTAAAATTCCCGCCCCTGACGGGAATCGAACGCGGGACCCCTGTGACCAAAGGCCAGCACGCTGACCATTTAGGCATGTAGCTGGATTATTTGGTGGAAATTACGTTTGTTCGCTCAACATGCCGTTGGTAATGGATCATTACGCAGTAAACGTAAATGAGGGAATATAAAACATCGTTTTGTACGTTGCTTATTCAGCACGAAAACTAGTTTGATCCTCAAGAGCTCTTCCTTCAGCTGTTATAGATGGCCTATGCATCAATGAAATGAGAAGTTGGAGTGGTTTCCCGTTGCTTTCCTCACATAGGCGGAAGTTGCTATTACATGCCAGCCTGACAAGCCCACAGATAAGCATATACCAGCCAACCCTATGAATGACAATGTTACACCAATAATAACAGGGTCTGGCTGCATAACGAATGACTTTGAAATCATCACTCATACCTCAGTCGCTTTCATACTTTCAAACCAAGGATAAGATTGAGACAGGTCCATGAAAGTAACACGTTTGTTCTAGCCCATTCCAGAAGACATAGTGCACTGTAAACGCTAGGTCTCGCCAGCAAAGACACATGTTTGAACTTTGGCAAATTGGAAAAGAATTTAAAGTTGTCCTGAAAGATTTCCTAAAAGGTAATCCAGGTAAATTTAATACGTTCGCGTGTATAAAAATTTCAACGCTAAGAAGGAATGTTGAAACACATGTGAAATATGAATAAAATGAAAAGCAAGTAGAGCTGGGACAGACACAGCGCAACCGTTTTATCGCAACCGTTCACGCTACACAACCGTTGTCGAATGAAACCTTTGCAAGAAAATACCATTTGCGGTTGCAGTGGCGCACTGCTGTTGCGTTCTTCACCAGCGGTTCAGGTTTCACAACCGGTACATTTATAAAACTGCCGTCCGCAATCGTTGCATTTCTTGACAATGGAGTTTTCTAATATAACTGAATAACTGACAGGTCAGGTAGGCCATTCCGTAGAGTTGCCCTGCTATTGACTGAAGCGCCTGACGTCACCGAGAGCGAGGATATACATTGATTTCCTAGATTCAGTGGCTTGAGTGTAGCAAGGTACAGTTAGGTGAGAACTTTTTGAGTTAATCTTGTTAGTTATTCTGACTACCCTCTACTCAGTCATGAAATACAGACCTAATGGATCTTTTGATTCCGTAACAATTATCACTTAAAACTAGTACGAAATACGAAAACATATGACTTAAAATCCGACTCTGTAATGACAGGCACACTCACAAAAGAGATCGAACAACTAAGAACATAGGCATTAATAATAGTTTAATACTGTTAAAGTTTGATGAAGGAAGAGAAATACTAGCTTTGTACCACTTGCAGGCCGCAGAGAGTACAGTAATTTAAGATTAATTCGTTATGAATGCGTACATTATGTTAATATTCAGATACGAATATTTGTAATTTCAATGTTACCTACGGTAGTAGGTGTTTAATACTTTCCACTGGGGAGTAGGTATGACATTAACTCGTCTTCATGTTACAGCGTTGAAACAAAACAGAATGACAGTTCTCTTGTTCTCTGGATAAACTATCAGTAAGTTTACCGGTACTCTATTTAAACTGAAATTTATTATTATTATTATTATTATTATTATTATTATTATTATTATTATTATTATTGTTATTGGTATTTACAATTTGATTTGGGACTTCGGTGATGTAATCATCATCATCTGTTTACCCTCCAGGTTCGGTTTTTCCCTCGGACTTTGCGAGGGATCCCACCTCTACCGCCTCAAGGGCAGTGTCCTGGAGTTTCAGACTCTTGATCGGGGGATACAACTGGGGAGTATGGCCAGTACCTCGCCCAGGCGGCCTCACCTGCTATGCTGAACAGGGGCCATGTGGAGGGATGAGAAGATTGGAAGGGATAGGCAAGGAAGAGGGAAGGAAGCGGCCGTGGCCTTAAGTTAGGTACCATCCCGGCATTCGCCTGGAGGAGAAATGGGAAACCACGGAAAACTACTTCCAGGATGGCTGAGATGGGAATCGAACCCACCTCTACTCAGTTGACCTCCCGAGGCTGAGTGGACCCCCGTTCCAGCCCTCGTACCACTTTTCAAATTTCGTGGCAGAGCCGGGAATCGAACCCGGGCCTCCGGGGGGGTGGCATCTAATCACGCTAACCACTACACCACAGAGGCGGACCGGTGATGTAATAATGTACAAAATTTGTAGACACCATAATATTAAATATTATGATTAGAGCAAACTGTAATTCTATATTCCTCTAAACCACGTTTTCAGATTATCTGAATAGACAACACTAGATTAGAAGAGTGTGTTTTTGTTTGTTTACAATTTGCGTTACGTCGCACCGGCACAGATAGGTCTTATGGGGACGATGGTATAGGAAAGTGCTAGGAGTGGGTAGGAAGCGGCCGTAGCCTAAATTAAGGAACAGACCTAACATTTGCCTGATGTGACAATGGGAAACGACGAAAGCCATCTTCAGGGCTACTGCCAGTGGGGTTCAAACATGCTATCTTCCGAATGCAAGCTCACAGCTCCGCGATCCTAACCGCACGGCCAACTCGTCAAAAAAAATACTGCTACTGTCGACCAAAGTATTATGTTCATTCGAGTTTGGAGGTTGTTTATGAAATAAACAATATTCCTATAAAAATCCAATAACGCCATTATTTTCCTCGTTTTATTTCACGTTAGTCATGTATACTTTAGTATTATTAATATTAATTATTAATATCATTAATACTTTAATATTTTTATGCCAGGTGGAACGCAAGACGGGCCTGTTTTTAAATGTGTTTCAGCCATACGTCAAGTTTAAGAATATTTGTCACAAACATGTTATCTGATCGAATCCAAATTTTAACAAAATATACCATGGAAAATTTTATATATTGTTTATACATTTCAGAATTCTCTGTTCACAAGAAAAAAGCTGTTATCAATTTTGTAAGACAATATTTTCTCGGCTCGGCGTGGTTGGAAAATTGGGTTCTTGGTCACGTTGGTGATCTATATATATCTAATGGTTATGCTGTATGACTGTGAAATACGTGAATGAATTCAATTCCTTTACATCAGATTGTATTTATATTGGATAGAATGGTATGTATCACTCGCTGACGGGTACAAAAAAAGACGTGAGACGCGGTTGATGCACTACCTCATTTGTTTACACATTGGTAGAAGTACGTTATGTTGCAACCGCTTTAAACAACGGTTGTCTACGCGCAACGCTTTCGGCGACAACTGTTGTCTGAAAGCATCTGTCTTTCCAAGCACTACAAACAGGTGATTAGAATTGCAGAATGATTTCGCACTCGGCACAGCAGAGCTCTCTGGACTTTCATGTCAGGCGTATGGCTGATGAGGAGGTAAGCAATTACTGAAACGGAGTCAACAGGCTGTAAACCTCTCCAAAACTCATTATGCCTCCTTGCATTTAGAGGGTGCAGTATGGATACCTAAGCAAGAGCGTTTGGACAGGACGAAAGTTAGCCTGCGTGAAGGTGGATTGTCGTACCACGATATTGTTGCTTGTATATATTATGCCACAATAGTGATGCGAGCGAGGAATCTGTGTACCAAAGGGAATCGGATGCATAGAAAATCTGTGATTCAATCACGGTCTGAGACGACACGGCAGAACTCTCGTTCGCATGGTAGTGACTGATCGTACAGCTTCCACACAAATAATAGTTCAACGGTGGAGAACCGAAACAGATATTGCATTGTCTGCTTCCTCTTTTCCACGATTGAACTGCACTGCTTTGCGGCGGATTCCATCGACGGTGGACTACTGATGTTTCGGGATGCATAAGGTTCCTGAAGAGCCAAAATGGCGTGCAGTCGGCAACACGTCGCTTCCTAGGACGGGTCCCACTTTACCATAGCCTACAACGATGGCTGAATACGCAATAGACGAGGTCGCGATGACCGGTACTGTATAGAGATGAGAAGAATGCAAGAATGTGGAATGTGGCCTGCAAGCACGAACTTCCTGTTCTGCCCAGACAGATCGGCTCTTATCTGCTTTTATCTGTTACATGAAAACATTGACTCACTTTGCAGTTTGCTGGATTACAACTGACAAGAGCGAAGAGCTGCCAGTAGAAGATAATATGAAGTCGCCTGGGTAGTAGCGGAGTTGCTATGGTAACCATTGCATCACTGGTTCTGCTGGTGAAAACCCCTTCGCCCCCTGCCTCACCGGGCATGTGCATTCTTCTGATCTCCCAACAATATCATCCATAATTACTATATTTGTCTACTGTCGTACGGTCCGAATGCCTGCCACCAATCTGTGGTATGTTTTTGGTATCGTTAACAATCTCAGCTGTAACGTACTGACGGTAACGCACCAGAAATTTGTCGATAAGAAACGTTGTAAGGACAAAAGTCATACTTTTGCTTCACCGTACTCCTGCCGCTATATTCCAGAGAGACAACGCACGAGTACACTTTGCTAGGAATGTTCAAGCTTCCTTCGAAATACAGCAGATTTAACTTACAGCTTCATCCGTGGCCTGCCCGCTCCTCATACATGTCACTTCTAGAGCACGTATGGGATATTGTAGGTTGACGAGTATCCCGTCAAAGTCGTCCAGCAGTCAGCATCACTAAACTGTAGACTCGCATACTAGCAGCCTGGCCGGAAATTTCCCAAGAAGACAGCCAATACCGTCGTGATTCAAAGCTACGATATTTAGTAGCCCTCAGTGCAGCTTGTGATGTTTATTTTCTTTTTACAATTTGCTTTATGACGCACCTATAAAGATAGATCTTATGGTGACGATGGGATACTAAGGGCTCGGAGTGGGAAGAATGTAGCCGTGGCTTTAATTAACATACATCCCCAGCATGTTCCTGGAGTGAAAATGGGAAATCGCGTTAAAACTATATTCAGGGCTACCGACAGTGGAGCTCAAATCCACTATCTCCCGAATGCGATCTCACAGCCGCGCAACCCTAATCGCATGGCCAACTCGCTCGAATGAGAGGTTTCATAAAAGGCAGATACTTTATGAATATTTGACTAAAATGTCATTCATTCATTCATTCATTCATTCATTCATTCATTCATGTAAATCATTATTAGTAATATGTAGAACATTACATTTCATTCTCTGTCCGTTGCTCCCTCATCGTGTTGCATGTTTCATAAACAGTGCATACTGTGATATCTGGGAAGTGATATCTCCTAGTCTGAATGCATAGTTTGTGATTGTGATTCCCTAATAACATCCTTAACGTAAAGCCTTAAGAATCATTTATGCTAAATTAGTTAATTGTCCCAGTTTCGTATATAGGTCTATAAATCGATTACTTGATCCACATAATTGCTAATGCAGGTTTTCACATATGGTGACAGCTGACTGTGCAACGTAAAGAAGCTTACAAAAATAAGAAGGATACGAACCACTGGGACGTGGAATTAATTTCATTTAAAATTCCCCATACACATTGGTCGGAATTCGAACCGTCGAGAACAGTCAGTGATGATGTAACTAATATGTCACGACCTCTTCGACCAAGATATTTCTATACCTCCGTTTCTATTCCTTCCCCCATAATGCTAGCTTAGCTTATTCCCAGAACTTGCATTCTACAACGTGGACTTACATTAGTATCAAAATTATGTTCAGATATCTTGGAAGCAAATTAATATTTGTCGTGTGTTATAAATGAAAATCGTAGCTGTTAAGTCGATGTAATGTTTACTGCGAGGGAAATAACAGTATATATCTCGGGACCTACTCACTTTCTTCACAACTCCAACTGAAATGAATACAATAATATACAACATAACACATATGGAAGGAACATAGGTTGATAGGATTCATACCAGAGCAGCGGTGAGTATGCAGCAGTGTTGCCGGTGACACGCTCACCCGTCTTTGAAATGAAACTGCAGTAACAATAAAATCAGGAGTCTCTCTTGTAGTGAAATTATACATTAGCAGGAATGAACGACAAGAGCAGTAGTATCTCATTCAGAGAATTCACTTCACTCCAAGTGAGTTGAAGATTATCTTAAATAATTCATAGTTACAATATCATGGAGGATAACTCAGGTTAGAATATCTGCTGACATCAATATTAAAACTCTACTTTTATGCTCACACAGAAAGTGTTCTGAGAATAACTTTTGTGCTCTCTTGCATAAAGAAGCCCATCTACTCGTACGTTCTCTTTCAGTGGCTTCCTTTCTACCTTTTATGTCTAACTGAAGCTCGTCTAATTATCGCACTTGGGGTTCTATTTAAATTGAAATATGAGAGACCAAAGTGTGTTCCCTAAAGGCATTGAAGAGGAAGAAGTGGAGTCTCACCGTAGTAATGAGAACTGACCAAAGCTTTCTCTTGCATTCCATATTTTATAACGCGTATACAATTTTCTGATGTTTCTGTACCGCCAACTTTCCAAGCGGAGAGTCATTGGCAGTGAAATAATTTAACACACGGTAAAGATGTATTGGATTCAAGCCATGGAACGTGTATCAGAAAATAATTCTTTGTGGGGTACCAAGGGAGCTGTCTCGTAGAGAATTAATACATCGAGTCCAGAAAATTCATGTGGGTTAATCAAAGAAAGAATTATGTAGTGATAGCTGTCTGTCTGTTGTGTATGTATATAGGTATGTCAACATCTTAGTCGCATTTCCAGATACGGGGTCGGGGATGAGGTGAGTTGATATTTTATGCCATGCTTTTACGTCAAGGATACCATCCAGACCCTAACCTGAGTTGAAGAACTAACGAAGATTAAAGAAATGGTGGTGAATGAAATTGTGTAAAAAGGTGGAAAAAATCAGCTGTGACCTATGAATTGGAATTATTGAGGCATTTGCCCGGAAGTTAAAACTGGGAAACAACAGAAAAACGTACTCAGGACAGCCGACGGTGGGGTTCGAAACCATTCGCCTGCCAAATGCAGAACTCGGCATTAACATGCACAGCCACTCCGCTCGTAGCGATTAATATACGTAAGTTTTTATATAATAGTGACATTAAGTAACTTTATTTACGTTAAATAATATACATTCCACGCTTTAACGGGTAAATGGGCGTTAATACCCGAAAAAACAAATATGCATTTCTCCAAAACAGTGTGAAGTACGAAGTGGTAACTTCACATGACAGGTGCTGTTTTATATTCCAGAACTTAAATAAGAAATGATTTTAAAACATTCCAACCCTGATGTAATTAGAATGGGGTTAAACCCCAAAATACTTATTTATTTGACACAATTTGGCGTAGAGACTTGAAATTTCATAAAACACTTGCTCTTGTATGTTTTTTCTTTGTATTTAAAATAAGATAGGATTTTGAAACATTCCACCTCTTAGGCGTTTAAATGGGAGTTAAAACCCGGAAGCATAAATATCCATTCCTCCAAAACCGTTTAGCGTACGAAGTTCCAATTTCTCATGATGGATACTCTTCTTTTGCGGTGTTCAATGAGAAAGGGATTTTTAAATATTCAACCCCTTAGGGGATTATGGGACATAAAGGGGTTACAGCATAAAAAACAATGTTTTTCACTCCTCCGAAACCATTTGACATATGGAGTGGCCATGATACAACATGGTTCCTCTCATTTCCCCACAATTCAATGAGAAATGTTTAAAGAAATGGAATCAGGAAGGATTGAAATGGGGTTACACATGCAAAATCACGCTATGTGCTTTCACGATTTCGCAGAAAAATGTGTTTCACAAGCCTAATTCCTCTCAACACCTGCTGAAGGAAACCAGATATCATGATTAGGCTTCAGTGAAAATCAAGAGTTGGCAGTAAAGAGCACATATGGACATGCACCGCACTGATACCAGTAATTTGTTTGACTTTCGTGCGGCCATTGCGTCGATAGTGTCAAGAGACATTTGCGTATGGCAAATGTTAAAATCCTGGTGCTAGAATTTAGTACCTGCGGGAGGTGGTGGTGTTGTGGTGGTGGTGTTGGTTTAAGACATAACATAAGATTCAAACAGGCAGAATTCAGATATATTACTAACATAGCAACTTATTTTAGAATAGTGAGAAAGTAACCCCCAATCAAACCCCATGGCACTATAGCACTTGAAGAGCCTTGGCCTACCAAGCGACCGCTGCTCACCCCGAAGGCCTGCAGATTGCGAGGTGTCGTGTGGTCAGCACGACAAATCCTCTCGGCCGTTATTCTTGGTTTTCTAGACCAGGGCCGCTATCTCACCGTCAGATAGCTCCTCAATTCTAATCACGTAGGCTGAGTAGACCTCGAACCAGCCCTCAGGTCTAGGTAAAAATTCCTGATCTGGCCGGAAATCGAACCCGTGGCCTCCGGGTAAGAGGCAGGCACGCTACATCTACACCACGGGGCCGTTAGTGAGAAAGTAACCAATAATAACAATAATAATAATAATAATAATAATAATAATAATAATAATAATAATAAGGAGAACCAATGAACTGAATTCGGGAAGCGTGTAAAAACCCAAATGATTCAATATTAGGATGTGAAAAGAATCGATAACAAGATCACTAACAATTGTATTTTGAATAAATAAACTACAATCAACAAATAAGGGACCGATATACTAGTGTAGCAATAAGAACCTTAATTAAGACTTGAAGAAAGTATGAAATATCAATAACATGAACTCGCCACAAAACACTGGTTACAATAAAAACATTTCACATAAAATGAGATGCCCAAGTACAATTATACGATATAAAACACATCTACGCCGCACAATTAAATCTTGCGCCTAAAAGAACTCCTCTGCAGGAGAAACACTGAACTTGAAACTAGACCTATTTAAACCTTTTCTCTGAAGGTGGCACCACTAAAATTTGTTATTGTAAACTGTGTAAATTTCTACTTGTTTTTGTTTTCCATTCATCAAGAAGTTTGAACATTCTCTCATAGATGTCACCGCTAAAAAACTATGATCATGCACCCTGGTGCGAAGTGAAGGAACCTTTTGAAGAAACCTTGTATTCATAAGTTTTATCTTTACTAAATTTCGTTCATTCATTTTTGGGTTGGCAATATTGATCTTTCTCTCCGCCCGTTTTCAATTCAGCCAATCCCTAATTTCTGTAATTAATTTTCAGCCTATCACAGGCTTCTTCTTCGATTTGGTGTGTAACTTAAATTTAACTAATAAAATTATGTGGGTGTGTCTTGATTATTCATGAAAGGTCTCAAACCTTCCCCGAGGGTTTATACACTGCGGGTTTTCACGGCTCTTGGCCACTTGATCAACATCTAACTAAGTGTGTGTGTCACGCAGGGGGCGGGAGGCGCCTCTTTCTTCACGCAGCAGTTCTTCAGCAAGGTATTAGCCGTTTAATATCTTTATTTCTTGCTAGCTCTGCAGTTTAACCCGAGGAAAAGGTTCGAAATCATAGCTATGTAACAAACCTTCTAAAATGTAAATCTCATTTCGGGTCATGTCAACTTTTTTAAATCTTTAAATGTAATCGGGGATAGAAAGTGAATTACACTCTCAAGCTCCCCTTCATCTTGGTTTGAGGTACCGCATTTGTTTCTACCATGTATTAAAGTTATCTCCATCCGAGCAACCTCACTAGTTTGGGATTAGCCCCTGTTTCGTTGGCCAAGTGCCCTATAGGTTTTTAAAGTTTTTCGGTGGAGCTAAATCTTTGACTCCATTCCAGTTTGCTCGGGCCGTTTATTGAACCTGTTCTTTTTCACTAAGGCCCCGTAGGTTGGGTACTAGATACCTCTGTGTAATAAGATGGCTTTTGTAAATAGTGCCTTGTAAGGCCAGTGATTATTGGATTTGCATACTGTGTTGCCTTGTATAGGCTTGAGAACTGAGAGAACGTCAGCTCTTTTCGTGTATTGTACGAATGCCTCTGGGAGGCTTGATATTGAAAATTGGGAGCAAGTGCTCCATGTATTAGGGGACGTCTGCCCTTTGTATGAAATTGTAATCTTTTATAAAGTTGAGCTAGGAGCTCAAAATTGTAAAACTAGGGGCTTATAGCCCAAGTGTGTTAAAATTCTGAAGTCTTGGATCTTTCTAAGTCTCGTTTCTAAATTGCTATGTCATCGTTATTTCACTAAGTCGTTTAAATATTTTGTTTCAAGAAAATATAACCTTTGTTAAAATGTTAAATTAACTTTGACTTTGTAGTTAGACCCATTCATCCCGGCACATTCCTTCACCTCTGCTGATCCACGGGTAGCCCCATAACATTATAAATATTAATATGTCAAAAACTCAATAAATGCATATGTGTGAGATATTAAACAAGAAATGTATCCCTTCGCTGTCAAATACAGTACCGGCAGTTTACTCTTTGTTTGAGATCTTCATAAGTACATGTATTGATGAGTGATTATAATAATATATGACATAATGCTAGGTACTGAAGCCTTATCTGCAGATAAGCAGGTCCATGATTCATAATTTAACTAGTAATTGTCTATAATTAATTTCCATTTCTGACAATGGCAACTATTACACATGATGATATTTCCTAAAATATTAATTATTAAAAGTCTACTTACCAGCACGTCCATGATTCATAATTTTACTATTAATTGTACATAATTTCCATTTCTGACAATGGCAACTATTACACATGATGATGCCACTTGATAACGAGAACAAAGAAGGAATACGGAGAACCACACTCAAGGCACAATTTTTCATATGCCCCAATATATCGTTTCCTTCGGCAGGGGCGTTTCCTGTATTAAACGTATCCAGCTATAAATTGCTGTACGCAAAGAAGTGCTGGTCATGGAATGGAGGGCGGTAAAATATTTTACAGGCAAAGTTACGAGTGGACTCTCAAATGGGATGAAAAATCTGAAGCACGCGTGTAACTGGACGCTAACGTAGGTAAAAGAATTTGAAGCTCGTATGTGCTTCGCGGTGAAATTTCACGATATTTGAGCCATTGTGCTCATTCCCATTATTTTCAGTACGCCTATGATGTAATAGTATACAAAAAGGATATGTTTATATAATTAACGTGTAGGAACTTATTCACAATCTGATCTCCAAATCTTCACTAGCCATACCATCTTCAATTCAGGAGAAAATCATAGATCATTTCTTTCCTAAAATATTAATTATGAAAAGTCTACTTACCAGCACGTCCATGATTCATAATTTAACTAACAATAATTGTCTATAATTAATTTCTATTTCAGACAATGGCAACTATTACACATGATGATACCAAGAAAAAGGGATAACGTCGAACTACGGTGTATGAACAGCAAACAGTACCACAGATACAAATCGGTATCCCATGCTTCTCGCAAATGTTGGAACGACCCATTGTATTAAAGGTAATGTATTTTAATATGCGCCAGCCATCTCGTGTGATGTACAGCTTAGTTTCAAGTGGAATAATAGGAGAAGCTTCATATTTAAAAATTTAATGCAGCCATTTACGCCATACAGTTTCAGTGGCAGGTAGATTTAAGAATTTACGGGCCAACGAAAGTGAATTGAAAAAGCAATGGTAATTAGATAATAGAGGAATTCATTACGTTGATGCATTTACATAGATACTAAAATTGTAGTAAAGTGCACTGTTTTGTGGTTTAACCTACATTTTATATTTATAGCATTCCATATTTGACAATATTTTAAAAACTAGGCATCGTTGGTGTTCGTGCAGAACGTCGTATGTTTAAATTGCTACTTTTCAGGAAAGAGAAAAACTGAATAAATTTCTTGTTTCAGATCAATTACATTGGAACGTTAAATATTATCATCGAATAACATCCTTTAAAAGGTATTATCAGTTTCGAAATAGCACCCTATTGTCTTCAAATGTTATCTTGTAATCAATATACAAATAAAACCTACTGGCTCGAAATTAGTAACCAAGTGGTCACCCTTCTCGAATGCTGGAAGTAAACAGCTATAGTAGCCATTGGGGAGGCAGTAAAACTCGGTGAATTTCACAGTCAGCAGGGATTAAATCTATTGTGAAGTTGTAATTACACATAACCATCTATTACCTATCAGTTATAATGAAATGGAATCTGTCGATGATATAAAGTGAACTCTTATCTCCATATTTTCGGAAATTGAGATATTTGTAATGCCCTATGAAATTCTTGTACCTTATCCTCTGAATATCTCAAATCGTGACGTCCTGAATTTCTCAGCCATTTAGAGGTAAAACAGAAAAACATGTACACAACAGTTGCAGAAGTTTTCAAATGAAAAGCTCGTATATAAATTTTAAGAAAATATTATTGCAGAAATACCTCATATATCACTAAAGAGCCTATGAGTAAGAGAAGAAATCCTTGTATCGTTGCTTTCGAGGTTTTCTGTCTTTCTGTTAGCATGCCAATGATGAACAAGATTATACTGTTTAGTTTATATTATTTTACAGTACCTTTGCCTTCAATGTAGACCAGTGGTGATTGATTGATTGATTGATTGATTGATTGATTGATTGATTGATTGATTGATTGATTGATTGATTGATTGATTGATTGATTGATTGATTGATTGATTGATTGATTGATTGATTGATTGATTGATTGATTGATTGATTGATTGATTGATTGATTGATTGATTGATTGATTGATTGATTGATTGATTGATTGATTGATTGATTGATTGATTGATTGATTGATTGATTGATTGATTGATTGATTGATTGATTGATTGATTGATTGATTGATTGATTGATTGATTGACGCCTCTTCGGAAGATGCTACATATTCTGTGTCCAGTCCACCAAACATGAAACATGAGATCAAAAAGGAAATAAAATTAATCGTAAATACTCTTTCTCATACGAGTGGTAGAGATGATGCTGTTGATCGCACAACAGTCTCCCTGTATACAAAATCGACAATGAAAGTGAGGAAAATATTGAAGAGAATACTACTACTCGTAAACTGCCCAAGAGAGGTAGACCGGACGTAAGAACGTGAAGATATGGAGAAAATAAAACCAAACGAATGATAGGAGAAATTGCTTGTGTAGAAAAAATGCTTATGGGTGAAAAACAATGCTTGGTGCTCAAAGATATTTAAGATAATCGAATCCGGTATGTTGCAGCATTTCGGGGGTGAATATAGGAAAGTTAAGTGCCTGCTGCAACAACAAGACGACAGGAATATCTTCGAAGACCATTGCGATTTATTTTGGGAAGCAAAGAATACAATAGTACGGCAACTTGTGGACTACTGGTCTGCAAAACAAAGAAAGAGTGTCATAGGAGATTCTGGTCAACGAAGATAATTTTATTACAATCTTAGAAATCTACGAAATGGAGAAATGATTCGTGTCTGCAAGACAACATTCGTGAACACGCTAGATGTTGGAGAACGGTATTCTCAAAACGGGGTCTCCGAGTCTAACTTGGACCTTCATCAAAACGCAAGCCTGGTGTTAGAAGTAAGGAAGTGGCAGCAAGAAAATAAGTTACTGTTTTCGGAACACTTTCGAAACTGAAATCTCATTACTGCAGAAAGTCAGAATTAGTAAACTCGTGTCCACATCGCACGGTGGTGCAGCTATTTTCAGGCACACGCCTGGTGGAGGTGAGCTGCATGTACCATTTCAACCACAGACCAGCCTTCCTGCCAATCTAAAATTTCTTGCAATATCGGGAATAGAACCCCAGGCCTCAGAGGATGGCAGCTAATAACACTAATCATTACGCTACGGAGGCGGACAATGTCGGAACGTTCAAGTCGTATGCCACCTATAACTTTCTATCTAAACTTCGTAAGTCTATTTAAAATTGTATCTAATTAAAAATCGCTTCAAAACACACAATATCTAATGTAATTTAAGGTACACTCATTTTAATACCACTAAAGTTTGTGTAGAACATCTCATTCGATTGTAAAAGAGTTTTTAGTCCCTCCTTTAAAGTTCTAGAAATCGGAACAACGAAGTTTTCATTCTAGGCCATCGATATTTTACTCACCAAAGTAGTTAAGAAATCCCAGCCAGTACATGGACTGAGATGAATAGTAGAGGCAATTTGAAGGAACTATCGAACAGGCAAATACACTGACTAACAGAGCAAATGCAACACCCAGAAGGAGTGGTCGGAACTTTATGCCAATTGCAGGGTAGACTGACGTCACTGAGGTATGCTCATGATGTGAAATGCGCCGCTGTGCTGCGCACGTAGCGAACGATAAATGGGACACGGCGTTGGCGAATGGCCCACTTCGTACCGTGATTTCCCAGCCGACAGTCATTGTAGAACGTGTTGTCGTGTGCCACAGGACACGTGTATAGCTAAGAATGCCAGGCCGCTGTCAACGGAGGCATTTCCAGCAGACAGACGACTTTACGAGGGGTATGGTGATCGGGCTGAGAAGGGCAGGTTGGTCGCTTCGTCAAATCGCAGCCGATACCCATAGGGATGTGTCCACGGTGCAGCGCCTGTGGCGAAGATGGTTGGCGCAGGGACATGTGGCACGTGCGAGGGGTCCAGGCGCAGCCCGAGTGACGTCAGCACGCGAGGATCGGCGCATCCGCCGCCAAGCGGTGGCAGCCCCGCACGCCACGTCAACCGCCATTCTTCAGCATGTGCAAGACACCCTGGCTGTTCCAATATCGACCAGAACAATTTCCCGTCGATTGGTTGAAGGAGGCCTGCACTCCCGGCGTCCGCTCAGAAGACTACCATTGACTCCACAGCATAGACGTGCACGCCTGGCATGGTGCCGGGCTAGAGCGACTTGGATGAGGGAATGGCGGAACGTCGTGTTCTCCGATGAGTCACGCTTCTGTTCTGTCAGTGATAGTCACCGCAGACGAGTGTGGCGTCGGCGTGGAGAAAGGTCAAATCCGGCAGTAACTGTGGAGCACCCTATCGCTAGACAACGCGGCATCATGGTTTGGGGCGCTATTGCGTATGATTCCACGTCACCTCTAGTGCGTATTCAAGGCACGTTAAATGCCCACCGCTACGTGCAGCATGTGCTGCGGCCGGTGGCATTCCCGTACCTTCAGGGGCTGCCCAATGCTCTGTTTCAGCAGGATAATGCCCGCCCACACACTGCTCGCATCTCCCAACAGGCTCTACGAGGTGTACAGATGCTTCCATGGCCAGCGTACTCTCCGGATCTCTCACCAATCGAACACGTGTGGGATCTCATTGGACGCCGTTTGCAAACTCTGCCCCAGCCTCGTACGGACGACCAACTGTTGCAAATGGTTGACAGAGAATGGAGAACCATCCCTCAGGACACCATCCGCACTCTTATTGACTCTGTACCTCGACGTGTTTCTGCGTGCATCGCCGCTCGCGGTGGTCCTACATCCTACTGCGTCGATGCCGTGCGCATTGTGTAACCTGCATATCGGTTTGAAATAAACATCAATTATTCATCCGTGCCGTCTCTGTTTTTTCCCCAACTTTCATCCCTTTCGAACCACTCCTCCTTGGTGTTGCATTGTCACTGTCAGTCAGTGTAAAATGCGATGTTTTATAAATTTCCAATTACTCGACACCTACTGGTAAGACAATTGTGCCATTTTGTTGTAATATACGAGCACAAAATTATGGCATGACCAGAGGGAAAAATGTTATTTCTGAAATTTGGCATATTGTACGAACACGAGCGATATGAAAAGACCACTGCAAGAATAATGGATGTCGCTGAGATATTCTTTTTCGGAAAATTAATTTATAAAAGCAAAGACTCATAACTGATACAATAGGCACTCCAATGATAAAGTAAGACACTGGTTTTTTTCGTAGATTATTATTGAATACATACACAATAGATAAAACAAATCCAACTAGAATAAAGTATAATGAAATGATTTTGTAACAAGTAGTGTAAAATATAAAACTTTAAAATGCTATATTTCACAACTAATTTGTAAGAACTATGGATGTTAACTGATCGCATTATATCAATTGGTAAATCTCACTTCAGCTGTACGTTCAGTGCAAGTCTCCAGCGTTCACAAAGAGCATGAACTTCCCTAGAGAAAAACATCCTTCAGTAATCTGCGCAGGCAGTCATAGTGCACCGTTTTCATTATTCACTTCAACAGAGTCCGGCTTCTGGTTACCGTGCTGACCTTTGGTTACAGAGCTCCCGCGTTCGACTCCCTGCAGGTTCTGGAATTTTAACCATAATTGGTTAATTTCCCTCGCACGGTGTCTGGGTGTATGTGCCATCTTCACCATCATTTCATCCTTATCAGGACGCGCAGGTCGCTTACGGGAGTCATATCGAAAGACCTGCACCAGGCTTCTCTTGAGACCACACGGCATTTAATTTCATTTTCAACAGAACGGAAAGTATCTACTCCTAGTGCTTCCCTGAGTAGCCCCAGACATGTAGTGATCACTAAAGGCGAGGTTTGGTGAATGTAATGGATGTGAAAACGTTTCACCTATGACAAATATGCATCACCATACTGAATCGTTATTCCTCGGTGAATTTCAATGAGCTTCAGATATTCAGTATTCGAAAATTGAATAACAGACAGCAGTTCTTCTTCCGTGCATGTATCAAATGTGGCGGTCATTGATATACTGGTACTTTTCTGGTCTCTAAATCACTGGTCTGCCCGTATTTATCCTCTTGAATTCC
This sequence comes from Anabrus simplex, assembly GCF_040414725.1. Taxonomy (NCBI): domain Eukaryota; kingdom Metazoa; phylum Arthropoda; class Insecta; order Orthoptera; family Tettigoniidae; genus Anabrus; species Anabrus simplex. The sequence goes on along the minus strand of NC_090266.1, from coordinate 578,782,116 downwards.
AACTTAAACCTTCAGATTATGATATTTCTTACTTTTAAAAACTCCATTCTCGCGTATTAGTCTACTAATGTCATTCCACGCTATCTCTCCGCTGCCACCTCGGAACATACCGTAAAGTCGAGCAGCTCGTCTCCTTAGTTCCAAGTCTTCCCAGCCCAAGGTTTCGAGCAGTTTCGTAACACTTCTCTTTTGCCGCAAAACAACCACGGTCCTTACGGTGCTGCTACCTATAGGATATTTGTTAGAGCCTTTGTAACATTAGTACTAAATGGCAGAAATGCGGCGAGATATTTCGAATTTTTATTACACTCTTAAGGATTTCATTTCACTCACCAGTGCAAATGAATTCGAGTCATCTAGCCCAACTTGAGATTGCCATTAATTGAGAGGCAGCATACCTAATTTCATATTAGGAAGTTTTATTTTGTTAATTTAGAGCACTATTTCTTAGGTGACCTGTCGTTATTTTTAATTCTGTACCGTAAACAAGATGATCTCTTGCGGGGGATATGTCTAAAAGGAACAATATAGGTTCCTTCAAAGAGTTGTATTACACTCCTCCTTCTTCCTCTTTTGCTACCGAAATTACCACACCCGTGCGGTCGCGGGTGCTAACTTCGTAGCACATGTGGATTTGGCCCTGTTTTAGGGCCGGATGCCCTTCCTGCCGCCAACCTCTATGAATTGATGTAATCACTATTGGGTATTTCTGAGGTGAATGGTAGTGTGGTATATTGTCTGAATATGCTGAGGAGGGTGTTGGGATGGACACATACAACCAGTCCCCGAGCCAGAAGAATTAATCGGAAGCGACTGAAATCCTAGACCCGGCCGGGAACCGAACCCGGGCCCTCTGAACCGAAGGCCAGTACACTGACCATTAAGTCAACAAGTCGGACAAAGAGTTGTATTACACTGTTTCTAAAGAAAATATTTTTTGAGTAATATATACAAAATGTAATTTGAAACATAACGCAAAGCACCAAGATTAATATCTACAGCAACGGATAAATATAGCGCAAACACAGAAATAATATTAAAAACCACGGCTTTGTTGATCCCTAGCATGAGCGTAAAACTAGTCCGGCTTCATAGCTAAATGATTAGCGTGTTGGCCTTTGATTCAGAGGGTCCCGGGTTGATTTCCGGCCGGGTCGAAGATATTAACCTTAAATGTATAATTCCCTTGCCTCGGGGACTGGGTGTTATTACAGTCCCCAACATCCCGGAAACACAATAACACGCAGTTACCTACCCATGGCGATGCCGCTCACCCTCATTGGGAGGATCTGCCTTACAAGGGCTTCACACGGCTAGAAATAGCCATTTTTACCGTAAAACATTCAGATTGTTCATCATCTTGTATCCAAGTGCTGGACAGTTTGAGACTGTGATATAGGAGGAATAATGAATATGTTTTGAGGTGTTAGTATTGAATATTTCATATAAATATGTGTCCAATTTGCATTTTGTGTGGACGTATGTTCGTGCATCAATACATATATTTATAAGATTTTTATGTGTTGAATTGTTGCACAGTATGTAAGGGTTTTGCAACAGTAAGTCATTTCTGTTGAACTTCTGCACATTATGTCGGTTTCATTCATCGCTAAATACAGCAATAAATCATTTTTGTGCCTTTAACCATTATTGTTTCCTTACACGTAACTTACAACACCTGCAATTCCATACACACTACACATCCTCGTGAAACATCCTGTACACAGTAGAGAGACCAAACCTTCATTCTATGCGGAAATGGGAACAACGGGGATATATTTTATTTCAAAATTCGCACGCGCCTTGGCTGGGAGTCGATACGCAGCTACCACTGGCGATGTTTCTCGCGTATCATGCTTTCCACAGATCTTTCAGTCTCCAATATAATATGGAGTCATAAGGAGAAGAACATTCCAAATGCAGTTTTTATATTTGGCAACTTTCCATTACGCACTGAATTAATTATTTAATGTCAAATATCTGAATAAAATATTTTAAACGTCCTGCCAATTGCTGTAGACATTTAGAGACGAGAGTGTGTCCAGCAGTTCATTAAGGTGCCGAAAGCAAGCAACACTAAGTCGTAGCACTTATCAACGTAGTTTGTTTGTATTATTGGATGCCACTTGTAACATAAGACTGTATTAGATGTTCATAAATTACTTCATTTCATTACTTACCGATAATGCCTCCGTTGCTCAGGCGCTGGGTTCCGTGGTTCAAATCCCGGGCACTCCATGTGAGATTTGTGCTGGACAAAGCGAAGACGGGACAGGGTTTTCCCCGGGTACTCCGGTTTTCCCCGCCATCTTTCATTCCAGCAACACTCTCCAATATCATTTCATCTGTCATTCATTAATCATTGCCCCAGAGGAGTGTGACAGGCTTCGGAAGCCGGCACAGTTCCCATCCTCGCCGCTAGGTGGAGACTTCATTCATTCCATTCCTCACCCGGTCGAATGACAGGAAACAGGCTGTGGATGTTCTTACCGATAGAAAGGGGATGAAGTGGCATTTTTCTGTACTCAGTTTGCTAATATTGGGGTCAAAGTTTGGTATAGTGCTCACCGGGCAAGTTGGCCGTGCGGTTAGGGAAGCCGTAAGCTCGCATCTGGGAGATAGTGGGTTCGAATCCCACTGTCCGCAGCCCTGAAGATGTTTTTCCGTGGTTTCCCATTTTCACACGAGGCAAATGCCGGGGCTGTATCTTAAATAATGCCACGGCCGCTTCCTTCCCATCCCTAGGCCTTTCGTGTCCCATCGTCGCCATAAGACCTATCTGGGTCGGTGCGACGTAAAGCAAATAGCAAGAAAATACGTATAATCCTCTTCCCAACTTGGTAATAAGATATAGACGACTTTCATCGAACAGCAAATTAAAGGAGAAAGAAAAATTGTTGAAGTGCTGCAAATATCTACAGACCCATAGCTACTGAACAGCCTAATGGCATGCAGATTGCAGGGAGAGGTGCTATATTCAAAACAGAAGGTAAACATCATATTTAATTAGTCGGGAAGCATGCAAGCACATTGTAGAACATACAATAATGAACATACGTGAAGCACAGGCTAATCACGTATAGCAAACTAGAGAAGAAGCACGTAAACATATTGGACGGTACACTGTGACGCACGACATTCTCGCCTGAATATCAATTGACTTGCCTGAAGAGAGGGATAATATTTGGAGGGATGCAAATCAAATTAGACCTTATGTGTAAAATGAAAGCATACTCTTAGAAGACCATTAATAAAGAAAGGAGAACTACCCAGTAAATATCAAAATATCCTGACAAAATTTGAGAATTTTAACGAATAATCTTTTCATCCAAATGAAGTTATCTTCTATAATCTATAACTCACCCCTTGCCCCATTTGTGTATATGGCTAATGGTAGAGAGATGAGCAATGATAATGCTATATACATGATGTAACAAGAGTGTACGTCAAAAATTGCAGCGCACATTCCTCACACGTAGACGAAGAAATATTATATAAACATGGGTCGTCAAACGCTTTGTTTCCATTGTACACCTCATTTTCTACAACTGATTAATCATGGGAAACACACAAGAACAGAACGTTAGAATGAAGGGGAACATTCCCTCTTGGTTAAGTCGGGTTACGGTGTCATTATCGTAGTGCACCGCCAGTGTTTTGTTTTGTTTTGTTTTGTTTTGTTTTGTTTTGTTTTGTTTTGTTTTGTTTTGTTTTGTTTTGTTTTGTTTTGTTTTGTTTTGTTTTGTTTTGTTTTGTGTTGTGTTGTGTTGTGTTGTTTTGTTTTGTTTTGTTTTGTTTTGTTTTGTTTTGTTTTGTTTTGTTTTGTTTTGTTTTGTTTTGTTTTGTTTTGTTTTGTTTTGTTTTGTTTTGTTTTGTTTTGTTTTGTTTTGTTTTGTTTTGTTTTGTTTTGTTTTGTTTTGTTTTGTTTTGTTTTGTTTTGTTTTGTTTTGTTTTGTTTTGTTTTGTTTTGTCTCGTTTCGTTTCGTGTTTCGTTTCGTTTCGTTTCGTTTCGCTTCGCTTCGTTTCGTTTCGTTTCACATGTCCCTATTGCCATGCGAATTAAGTCATTGCTTGTTTACAGGTGACAATAATTGTTCCAGTGATCAGTACGGCCTTGGCAAGCACACGGGTTACTACGTACGTAGAGTTGATCACAGACTTGGGTCGTGCAAAGGCAGTGTACAGAAATGCAGAGATGGCAGATGATCATTTCATGTATGGATTAGCAGACGGCAATGGCGCTCGCGCTCAACATTTCTACCGGGAGATATGTCCAGGGCCGACAGGAAAACGTTTGAAGCCATTGATCGTCGTCTTAGAGAACATGGGGTATTTCAGCCTGATACTCGCGACCGGGAGATGCCTAGATGGACGAGGACACCGCAACAGAAGGTGGCAATTCTTCATGCAGTTGACGATAACCCTAATGTCAGTACAAGAAAAGTAGCAGCAAAAATGAATGTTGACAACATGACTGTCTGGCGGGTGTTAAACGAGGACCAGATGTACCCATACCATCTGCAGCGTGCGCAGGCACTACCGGCAGCTAATTTTTCTGCACGGGTACTCTTCTGCGAATGGTTTAATCAACAATGTGTCAACCCTAATTTTAGTGCAACGGTGCTGCTCACAGATGAAGCGTCGTTTCAACGAGAGCCGATTGGAAATTTCCGCAGTCGGCATGTATGGGCTGACGTCAATCATCACGCCACACCTGAAACAAGCCATCAAGGAAGACTTTCTGTCAATGTTTGAGCCGCCATTGTTGGTGACTGTTTGGTAGGGCCTCGCGTTCTTCCACCCAAGCTCAACTGACAAAGTTACCATAATTTCGTACAGAATGTTCTACCTGATCTGTTAGCAAATGTGCCTTTAGCTGTGCGACAAAACATATACTTTATGCATGATGGAGCACCTACTCATTTTAATATTAATGTCCGTCGGCTTCTAAATAATAGATTTGGTGACAAATGGATGCATAGAAGTGGACCAATTGCCTGGCCTCCACTTTCTCCGGATTTAAACCCACCGGAATTTTTCTTATGGGGGCATTTGATAGCTCTTGTGTATCGAACCAGATTGCAAGATATCCACAGTCTCCGTGCCCGTATTATGGAAGGCTGCGAAACCATAGGCAATACTCCAGGGATACACCAGCGCATCCAAGGCTCACTACGACGGCGTGTACCTAAAGATCCGTATAATTTAGTTTTATGAACACCAAATCACTTGAAATTTCTCCCCTACCAGTGTGTCATCACTGTAAATTGATCCATGGACATAGCTAAGGGAAAAACTATTATGCACAATTCCGCGCCAAATAATAAGGACCATTATATAAAAATGTGATTTATTGTGCCTTGAAATAACAGAGGTACCCGTAATACGACAGAATCAATAAGTTATGCCCCCTGCCCTGTAACGTATGGAAGTTGAATGAAAATGAAATATCGTATGGCTTTCAGTGCCGGGATATCCCAGGACGGGTTCGGCTCGCCAGGTGTAGGTCTTTCCACTTGACCCCCGTAGGCGACCTGCGCGTCGTGCTGAGGATGAAATGATGATAAAGACAACACATACACCCACCCCCGTGCCATTGGAAATAACCAATTAAGGTTAAAATCCCCGACCCGGCCGGGAATCGAAGCCGGGACTCTCTGAACCGAAGGCCAGTACGCTGACCGTTCAGCCAACGAGTCCGACAGGAAGTAAAATGAACGCTCTAAACCTTCATTGAAGACCTTGATACGTATGTTAAATTTCGAGGAGAAACGGCAGTTCTGAACTACTAAACCTCTAGCAGGCGTCACGTACGTTAACTTTGTGGCTGAATCGGACAAGTGCTGGAATAGAAAATGTGTGTGAACAGCGTGGTCGTTCGAACCCAGCTTAAGCAAATCTTTTGAACGACAGAAGTGTTACATATTGATGATGATGATGCTTCTTGTTTAAAGGGGCCTAAAACCTAGGTCATAGGCCCCTGCCGCGTATTAGTGGGGGTTCTTCTTCTTCTTCTTCTTCTTCTTCTTCTTCTTCTTCTTATTATTATTATTATTATTATTATTATTATTATTATTATTATTCCTCCTGTTCTTCTCCTTATTCTTTATCTGGTTACCCTCCAGGGTCGGTTCTTCCCTCGGACTCAGCGAGGGATCCCTCCTCTCCCACCTCAAGGGCAGTGTCCTGGAGCTTCAGAATCTGGGTCGGGGGATTCAACCGAGGAGGATGACTAGTACCACGTCCAGGCTGCCTCACCTGCTATGCTGAACAGGGGCCTTGCAGGGGTTTGGGAAGATTGGATATGGTACTTATTGGGTGATAGACATGGTAAAGGGAGAGGCTACAATGTGGAAGAGAATCGTACGAGCAACCCTCTCGGTATGTAATATGAAAAACAAGGAAAGGAATGTATGGATAAGTAATGTAAACAGGAAAGAAAGAAGAGGGCTGGTATGGATGGACAAGGGTAAAGGATAATGCAAGATGTGTGTTGTCTGGGGAAATGAGAGAAGTATTTCATCTCCTAAAAGTACGTAAAGGAACTATAGTGGTTAGAGCAGGGCCTTTCAAACGCCCAAAATCCCACGCGTGCAAATCGAGGTGCAAGAGCTCCGTGCAGTGTGCATCGGTCCCGCTCGGCTCGGCTCGGACCAACGCTTCGTCTTTGGGCTACTCGGCCAAGCTCGGCTCAACTCGGCTCGGATTTGGAGCGCTACGGAGCAAGTGAGGAAGAGGGTGACAGGGGGAGCGAGCGAGACAGGCGTGGAGAAAGAGAGAGAGAGCACTATTCCTCCAAATCAAGGAGTGGGGGTCTGCACTCTGGTCAACCAAGCGAAGTCGTCTTTTGCACCGTGCACAGTGCATGCACCAAGCGCATGCACCAAGCGCATGCACCCTGAGAGGCCCTGGGTTGGAAGAAATGTTTTGAGTAAAAATGAAGTATTATTAAGTCAAAAAGTGATTATAAATTATAAAATGTATGAAGAACGAATGTAATAACCCTAGTAATGTGAGCAAGTACTTAGCTGTAGTTAGAAATGAAATAGCGTATGGCTTTTTGTGCGGGGAATGTCTGAGGATATATTCGGCTCGCCAGGTGCAGGTCTTTTGATTTGACACCCGTAGGCGACCTGCGCGTCGTGATGAGGATGAAGTGATGATGAAGATGACACATACACCCAGCCCCGTGCCAGCGAAAATAAACAATGATGGATAAAATTCCCGAACCTGCCGGGAATCGAACCCAGTACCCCGCTGACTAAAGGCCAGTACGCTGACCATTTAGCCATGGATGACTTTATTGAATTGTTAAATATCGGTACAGTACTACTTTACCATACCAGCACATAACGCAGCAGTAGAGTGAATATTTTCTCTTCTAATTTTTCCATGGACGAACGAGCGAAATGCTGGCCCATTGGTTTTGGGGTATTGTGTCTGCCTCTTACCCGGAGGCTCTGGATTCCAATTCCCGACGAGGTCAGGCATTTTAACCTGGATCTCTGGGCTGGTTCGAGATCCACTCAGCCTACGTGATTATAATTGAGGAGCTATCTGACGGTGAGAGAGTGGCCCCGGTCTAGAAAGCCTAGGATAACGACCGAGACGATCCGTCGTGCCGACCACACGACAGCTCGTAATCTACTGGCCTTCGGGCTGAGCAGTGTTTGCTTGGTAAGCCAAGATCCTACGGGCCTGTTGCGCCACGGGTTTTGTTTTATGACGACCGAAATGAGCTGAGAGTTCACTTCTTCTTTTTTTTTGCAATCTACTTTTCATAGCATCGACACACATAGGTATTTTTATGACGATGGGAGGGGAAAGGGCTACGAGTGGAAAAGAAGCGACCGCGGCCTTAATTAAGATACAGCCCCAGAATTTGCCAGGTGAGAAAAAGGGAAACCACCGAAAACCATGTTTAGGGCTGCGACAGTGAAGTTCGTACCCACTGCCTCCCGAATGCAAGCTGACAGGTACGTGACCCAAACCGTGAAAGCACTCGCTCGATGCTATCTATATATATATAAAGTAGCTTGTCCTGACTGACTGACTGATTCATCATCGCCGAGCCAAAACTACTGGACATAAAGAAATGAAATTTTGGGGATATATTCATATTAAGATGTAGGTGCTCACTAAGAGAGGATTTTTGGATATTCCGTCGCTAAGGGGGTGAAAAGGGGGGTAAAATTTTAAAATGACTCTGTTTATATCTCAAAACTTTAAAAGTTTAGAGATGTGAAAATTGGTATTTAGAATCTTCTTTAAAAATAAGGAAACACGTATTTTTTTGTTTTCGGACAATCCCAATAGGAGGGGTGAAAAAGGGGTTGAATGCCTAATCAGGATACCGGTGCTTATATCTCAGAAACTGAAGACATTACAGAGCTGAAAATTGGTACTTTTGATCTCTTTTAAAAATAAAGAAACATGTATTTTTTTGTTTTTGGAAAATCCAATTAATGGGGGGGGGGTGAAAAGGGGTGATTTTTTAAAATGAGTGTATCGATATCTCAAAACTTTTAAAGTGTATGGATATAAAAATTGGTATTTAGAATCTCCTTTAAAAGTAAAGAAACACGTATTCTTTTGTTTTCGGAAAATCCCAATAGGAAGGGTGTAAAAGGGTATATAATGGGTTGAATGCCTTTAATGAGGCTACTTATATTTCAGAACCTGAAGATATTACAGACCTGAAAATTGGTATTTGGGGTATTTGGGATCTACTTTAAAAGTAAAGAAACACACGTACTTTTTCGTTTTTGGAAAATTCAAATATTGGGGGGTGAAAAGGGGGGGGGTGTGAATTTTTTAAAATGAATGTGTCTACATCTTAAAACTTTAAAATTTACAGATGTAAAAATTGGTAGTTAGAATCTCCTCTAAAAATAAAGGAACACGTAATTTTTTGTTTCCTGTAAATCCCAATAGGAGGGGTGTAAAAGGGTGAAAAATGGGTTGAATGCGTTTAATGAGGATACTTATATTTCAGAACCTGAAGATATTACAGAACTGAAAATTTGTATATGGGACCTCCTTTAAAAATAAAGAAACATGTATTTTTTAGTTTTTGGAAAATCCAATTAATGGCGGTTAAACAGAAGCGACAAATTGGGGTGAATTTTTTGGAAGGCTATATCAACAGAATATCTTGGAAACGTAAAATGTTACAGACGTAAAATGTGGGTGTTTGGAATCTCCTGTAAATGTAAAGAAACATAGGTGATTTGTTTTTGGAAACTCCACTTAAGGGGAACTCAAAAGGGGTGAAATTTTAAAATGAGAATTTTTACAGTATATCTAAAAAAACTTAACATGTTACAGAAGTGAAAAATGGTATTTTTTTATCTCTATTAAACATAACGAATCGTGTATTTTTAGTTTTCGGAAATACCACTTGGGTGGTGGGGGGTGGGTAAAAGCGACTGAAAATGATGTTGAATTCTTTTAATTAGGCTACTGATATCTCAAAAATGAAGATGTTACAGACGTGAAATTTGATATTTGCAATCTGCATTAAAAGTAAAGAAAGACGTATTCTCGGAAAATCCAATGAAGGGGGGGGGGGGTGAAAGAATTGAAAATTTAATTGACTTAATTGTATGAGAATGCATACATCTAATAAAAACTAAAGTTGTTACAGACGTGAAAATTCGTATTTAGATCTCCTTTAAAAACAAAGAAAAACGCGTTTTGGTGGGGAAACCATCTTGGAGGGTGGGAGTGTAAAGGAGTTGAATTCCTTTCATGGGGACACATAAATCAAAAACTGAAGAAGTTAGAGTCGTGATAATTGGTATTTAGAAGATCTTTTACTATTAAAGAAACAAGTATTTTTTGCGGGAAAATTCACTTGGGGGGGGGGAGGAGCAGTGTGAAATGAAGTGAAAAAAGTAAATTATTTTTATGGGGATACTTATATCTCAAAACTGAAGGCAATAGACGTGAACATTGGGGTTTGGAATCTCCTTTAAACCTAAAGAATCAAGCTTTCTTTTAATTTTTTTTTGGGGGGGGGGGATGGCGGTAAATAAACTTAACGGCGGTGGGTTGTAGAAGGAGGTGAGACCAATTGATTTTACTGTTCTTAATGTACTTATAAGTATCCTCCGTTGCTCAGGCGGCAGCGCGCCGGCCTCTCACAGCTGGGTTCCGTGGTTCAAATCCCCGTCACTCCATGTGACATTCGTGCTGGAAAAAACGGAGGCGGGACAGGTTTTCTCCCGATACTCCGGTTTTCCCTGTCATCAGCCATTCCAGCAACACATAATAGTAATAATAGTAATAATAATAATAATAATGTTCCGGACCGTCGTCAAATGTGCGGACCGCGCTGGAAACGGCTCCTGGATGGGTAATGACTAAGAATGCAGTCCGGCCGTGGGTTCAGTGCCGCCAAAGCACCCAATATGACACCAAGCCGGATCTCCTGAAGGATTTTATACGTATTAAAATGATTATACGAAAAGATGGCAAAGATTTACGGACCCAACTGACCGGGAGGAATACCTGAGCCTAGCCCGGGAAGTACGAAATCGATTGCTGGAAAGGAAGCTTGAAAAATGGGAGGAAACGTGCCGGAATCTAATAGAAAACGAGTCAGATCGGGAATTTTGGCGGATTCTCGCAGAAAACGAGTCAGATCGCGAATTTCGGCGGATTATATATCTAAAACAATAAGCATTCAATTATAAATTTCAGTATAATACCGTAGCGAAGCACGGGTATCTTGCTAGTAGAATAATAATACTGAAATCAATGTTAATTGTGACCATGACGATGATGATCCTGTAAGTAAATCTGCAAAGTGGAGATCTATGCTGGAAGGTTCATACCTCGTATCTACTCTACTGTGACGGGACATTACTACGAGCAACTATTACAACAGCTTCGCAATCTGGGTAAAAGCTGCCAGCTCATGAAACTAAGGAATACATATCCCTAAGATGGAGATGGTTGACTCCAAGGTAATGTCTCACTTTGAGGAGGTAAGGAATGTCGGCCACATTCAACGTACGTTGAAATGAGTAGGAGCAAGAGTAAGATTAGAAAGATAGTAACACGTATTACTTTTAAAATGATTCAATTAAAGGTACATAAATACTAATGTATGGTGCGAAAACTATTGTTTATTAGTGCAGAGTGTTAATATTTCATTCGATTACAAAGACGACGGCATTCTGTCGGAATTTTGCTTGAGTGTAAGTGGAAATTTGGAGTAATACCAAACCTTTGCAGTATTTAAAGTAAATTTTTAAAACTAACAGACCGGGCGAGTTGGCCGTGCGCGTAGAGGCGCGCGGCTGTGAGCTTGCATCCGGGAGATAGTAGGTTCGAATCCCACTATCGGCAGCCCTGAAAATGGTTTTCCGTGGTTTCCCATTTTCACACCAGGCAAATGCTGGGGCTGTACCTTAATTAAGGCCACGGCCGCTTCCTTCCAACTCCTAGGCCTTTCCTATCCCATCGTCGCCATAAGACCTATCTGTGTCGGTGCGACGTAAAGCCCATAGCAAAAAAAATAAAAAAATAATAAAAAAAATAAAACTAACAGCGACTTTTGAAAGACACAAATGTGGTGAAGGGGAATTTGTTCTCCATCGATTGAGATTTGGGTTATAAGTTTCAGTTCTATGACTAATCTTCATTGTCAAACTGAATTATGTTAAATGCTCCTTCTGTGTGGAGCTAGATTTGTGTTGAGCGTCAGCCTTCTTATCTATGTATGAAATCTGTATGATAATTGACCGAGCAAGTTGGTCGTGCGCTTAGGGGCGCGTAGCTGTGAGCTTGCATTCGGGATAGAGTGGGTTCGAACCCCAGTGTCAGCAGCCCTGAATATGGTTTTCTGTGGTTCCCCATTTTCTCACCGGGAAAATGCTGGAGCTGTACCTTAATTACGGCCAGACCGCTTCCTTCCAACTCCTAGCCATTTCTTATCCCATCGTCGCCATAAAACCTTTCTGTGTCGTTGCGATCTAAAGCACATTGTATAAAAGAAAGTATGGTAATTGAGATATTTCAGTGTATACAACAATGTCATTGTAACTATTAAAATGTACAAATGCTACAGATAACAGTACGTCAAGGTGATCTTGCCTAAATCATTGAGTGGATGTTAAAATACTGTGAAGAAAAAAAGAAATAGATCTATGATTCGAACCTCAAGACACTGAAGTGCGTAGTAATCTAATCTGGTTTTGTGCGTGCCCAGGGTGAGACAGAGATATCTTATAAATAAAATTCTAGGGGCTTCGCTGTCTCTAATGATATTTATTTCGCCAAATTTAGATATATTGATCCATTTAGGTCAACCCGAAACCAAATCAATAGTTTTTAGCTTTCGTGTCTGATTGTTTGTCTTTTTGCCTGTTCGTTCCACCATTACGGGTAAACAAACGGCTGAATAGATCTCCACCAAACCATTTCGAGTCTACTCATCCAGGATTAGGTTTCGACACGCATATCATTTAAAAATCCCAGAATAGACTGGGGGTTTTACAGGAAGACTAGAAGTATTTTTTTCAGTTTTCTCTTACACCATTGACTGTATGTCGACCAAATTTCATATTTAGAGTCTACTCATATAGGAGCATGTACCGATACGCATATCTTTTAAAAATTTCCTGGGTATTTATAGGTAGACTAGAAGAGTTTTTTTAGTTTTCTCTTACACTATTGATTATATCTCGACAACATTTCATATCTAGAGTCCACTTATTAAGGATCGGGATTTTATATACATAATATTTAAAAATGGCGCAACAGACTGGGGGTTTGTAGGTAGTCCAGAGGATTTTTTTTTTAAATTTGCTCTTACACTATTGATTACATCTCGACCAAACATCATGGTTAGTGTATACTCACCCAGGATCAGGTTTCAAAATGCATACTGTTTAAAAATCACTGCACAGACTGGAGGTTTATGGGAAGACCGTAAGGGTATTTTTAATTTTCTCTTACACTATTTACTATATCTCTATCAAACTTCATAGTTAGAAACTAATGATCTAGAAGCTGCTTTATATTTGGATATCATTTAAATCACAGAATAAACTAGGTGTTTGTAAGAATAAAAGAAGAGTTTTACATTCTTTTACACTATTGATTATATTTATACAAAACTTCATATTTAGAGTGTAATCGTCCAGGGGCGCGTTTTGATATGCATAGGCCTAACATTTAAAAATCCCTGAATAGACTATGGGTTTATCGGAAGAGAATTCAATGCAACTATCTCTTACGCTATTGATTATATGTGAAATCTGCGGAGTATTTGTGAATCGCCCCTTCATTTTAAGTAAGTTTTGTTATGCACATAATTTCGCTTACTCTTCAAATGACGGAAAGAAATACTATTTTCTACGAGCATAATGCTCTGCAGCCAGTGACGGACACCCTCGCACACCTACAGGTATTTGTAGGATCCGCAACAGGAGGAAATCAGTGGATGCATAATATATCTCCCGGCTTGAAAATTAACCCCGCCTAATGTATCTGAATACCGAGCAGACATGAGGCAGAAGCTTTCCTTTGGTGTTTGCCTGTCTGTTCCTAAAAGCGGAAAACTGGTGGACTTGTTTCAACCAAGCTATTTATTTGGAAACTTCTCACAACGGATTGTATTATCGGGTGCATATGATGTCATAGTAACCACTAGAGTTTGTATTTATAGGAAGACTAGCAAGATACCCGTGCTTCGCTACGGTATTATACTGAAATTTATAATTGAATGCTTATTGTTGTAGATATATAATCCGCCGAAATTCGCGATCTGACTCGTTTACTGCGAGAATCAGCCAAAATTCGCGATCAGACTCGTTTTCTAATACATTACGGCAAGTTTCCTCCCATTTTTCAATCTTTCTTTCCAGCAATCGATTTCGTACTTCCCGGGCTAGGTCCAAGTATTCCACCCGGTCAGTTGGATCCCTAAATCTTTGCCATCTTTTCCTATAAGAATTTTTAATATGGATCAAATCCTTCAGGAGAACCGGCGTTGTGTCTTCTTGAGTGCCTTGGCGGTACTGAACCCGCGGCCGGACTGTATTCTTAGTCATTACCCGTCCAGGACCCGTTTCCAGCGGGATCCGCACATTTGACGACGGTCCAGAAAAATTATTATTATTATTATTATTATTATTATTATTATTATTATTATTATTATTATTATTATTATTATTATTATTATTATAGATGTTCTGGACCCCACAGCAAGATGCAAGACCGCTACTTGGCGGTAACTTACATCTGCTGCCATTGTCATTGTTGACAATGTGACCAGCACCATTGTCGCGCGTAGGCAAATGTGCGGGATTTCTGGCGATACGAATGACATACTTCCGTGCATTATTGACCTTATTATAGAGGTGAACGGACGGTCAATCTCTTTCCTATCGTTTACTTCAAATTAGTTTAAATTTTTATTTATATGCCAGGAGAATCTATTGTAATCTAAGAACGTTCTCCGAAGGAAAAGATGGTTCATGAAAACAAACCCAGGAAAGATTAGAAATGATCTGTTTATGATTAGAATAAGTACATCGAAAATCTACAGGGTCAGGAATGGAATGAATAAAGCCCCCGTCTAGCGGCGACAATATGAATTGTTCCGGCTGCCGAAGCCTGTCGCACTTCTCTGGGGCAATGATTAATAAATGACAAATGAAATGAATTGATATTGGACAGTGTTGCTGGAATGAATGATGACAGGGAAAACCGGAGTATCCGGAGAAAAACCTGTCCCGCCTCCTTTTTGTCCAGCACGAATGTCACATAGAGTGACCGGGATTTAAACCACGGAACCCAGCTGTGAGAGCCCGGCGCGCTGCCGCCTGCGCAACGGAGGCTACTTGTAAGTACATTGCGAACAGTAAAATCAATTGGTCTCCCCTCCTTTTACAACCCACCGCCGTTAAGTTTATTTACCCCCCAAAAAAGAATGAAAAGATGGCGTGCTTCTTTATGTTTAAAGGAGATTCCAGACACCAATGTGGTCACGTCTATTACCTTCAGTTTTGAGATATAAGTATACCCATAAAAAAATTCACTTTTTTCACTTCCTTTCAAACTCCTCCTCCTCCCCCCTAAGTGAATTTTCCGGCCAAAAATACTTGTTTCTTTAATAGTAAAGGGTCTTTTAAATACCAAATATCACGACTCTAACTTCTTCAGTTTTAGATTTATGTGTCCTCACGAAAGGAATTCAACTCCTTTTCACTCCCACACCCCAAGATGGTTTCCCCCCCAAAACACGTTTTCCTTTGTTTTTAAAGGAGATCCAAATACCAATATTCACGTCTGTAACAACTTTAGTTTTTATTAGCTTATGTATTCTCATACAAATAAGTCAATTAATTTTTCTATTCTTTAACCGCCCCCCCTTCATTGGATTTTCCGGGAATATGTGTTTCTTTACTTTTAAAGCAGATTCCAAATAACACATTTCACGTCTGTAACATCTTCATTTTTGAGATATCAGTAGCCTAATTAAAAGAATTCAACACCATTTTGTCATTATTAACTACCCCCTACACCCAAGTGGTATTTCCGAAAACAAAAGTACATGTTTGTTTATTTTTAAAGGAGATTCTAAATACAAATTATTACATCTATAAACTTTAGAAGTTTTGAGATATAGATACACTCATTTTAAAAACTTCGTCCCTCTTTTCACCCCCCATTATTTGGATTTTCCCAAAACGAAAAAATACCTGTTTCTTTATTTTTAAAGGACATTCTAAATACCAATTTTTACATCTATAAACTTTAAAAGTTTTGATGTATAGATACACTCATATTAAAAAATCACCCCCCTTTTACCCCCCACCATTAATTGGATTTTCTAAAAACAAAAAAATACGCGTTTCTTTATTTTTAAAGGAGATCCCAAACACCAATTTTCAGGTCTGTAATATCTTCAGTTTCTAAGATATAAGTATTCTCTTTAAAGGCATTCAACCCCCTTTTCACCCCTTTTCACCCCTCCTGTTGGGATTTTCCGAAAACAAAAAAATACGTGTTCCTTTATTTTTAATGAAGATTCTAAATACCAATTTTTACACCTCTAAACTTAAAAACTTTTGAGATATAGATGCACTCATTTTAAAAATTCACCCCCCTTTTCACCCTCGCATTAATTGGATTTTCCAAAAACAAAAGAATACGTGTTTCTTTATTTTTGAAAGCGATCAAAAGTACCAATTTTGAGGTCTGTAATATCTTCAGTTTCTGAGATATAAGTACCGGTATCCTGATTAAAGGCATTCAACCACTTTTTCACCCTTTTTTACCCCTCCTAGTGGGATTGTCTCAAAACAAAAAAATACGTGTTTCCTTATTTTTAAAGGAGATTCTAAATACAAATTTTCACATCTGTAAACTTTTAAAGTTTTGAGAAATAGGCACACTAATTTTAAAATTTCACCCCCCTTTTCACCCCCTTAGCGACGGAATATCCAAAAATCCTCTCTTAGCGAGCACCTACATCTTAATATGAATATATCTCCAAAATTTCATTTCTTTATGTCAAGTAGTTTTGGCTCGGCGATGATGAATCAGTCAGTCAGTCAGGACAAGCTACTTTATATATATAGATTATTCTCAAATATTTGCGTTGACATTAGGTCTATCAAAAGACTGTATATAACAAACGTTTAAGAACATGTTATTTCCGTTCCTTTACGCCATGTATACGTATTTGTCGTACGACGGATAGTAACGCAGGTGGTTACGAAAAATTTGTTTTTATTCCATGAACAGTGGGCCATGTCGTGCATGTCGCTTCAAGGTGGGTAACGGGAAACACTAAAGATCCATTTTACTCTTTTCGATAAGATATATATTAAGAGGGGTATCACCAACGTCGGAACGCCCGCAAGTGGTCAGAGATACAATATGCAACCTGAGAACCACAGAGAATTTCGCACAAATTTGGACCAGGAACTGTACCGTACAATGAATTCGGAAATCGTCCTCATTATCTCTGGAAATTCTTCAGCTTCATCATATTTTCGTTACTCTCCAGCGCTGTTGCAGGAAAATATAATGTTAACATGTCACATTAAACGTGTGAATAGGGCCATGTTACATCGCATAAATCCCCGAAGGAAACATATAATCCACTGCAAATTCCCGTGCGAAGAACAGGTACAAGTGCTAGTTTTTAATGAAGAACAATGAGTCAACATGTCTTAATCATAAAAAGGGTAAGGCAAACACTAAACATACGAGGCTAATGGACAGTACAAAGAGACATACTCCAGCGTTAGTAGCACGAGGAAGATTCTTGATTGTTGTAACCAAGGTTGAGATTTACAAAACACAACTTTATTATTCGCTTCAAATGCAAAATACACTATTTACACAAATAAAACTGAATTTTAACTTGAAGCAAAATGAATTAAGAATCTTGAGAAAGAGTCTATCTTTTGTACACTATATACAAGTTTGCAGTATTTACATCCACTACTATCTCGAAAAGATAGTTCTTTTGATATGAAAAGTCGACAGTCGAAAACTATCAGAAGTACTGACATAAATGTTTTGGAAAGTCCTTCCTTGCTGAGTTCATAAAAGCAAGTTCAATGTTGGCAGAATTCTTACTTAGCGAAACCAAGGGAGCTTGCATTAATTAGGGAAATATAACGGTATGTAATAGTATGACTGGATATGGGCAGCGGAAGAGGAGCGGTGACCAGAGGTGAGACCTCGTACTGCCAGAAATTCAGTCCACCTGGTCGAAGCACATTTTCAAGAGGAGTAGCCTCCGTGCTCGACGTAGGGTGTATTCTGGAGCTGGACACCGGGGCAAGTGGGCATCTGGACAGGCTGGGAGTTCCTCTTTATAGTACACACACGACAGTCCAGGCACGCGCACTGAGGGCTGCGCGTCGAGGCTAGAAGAATGACACTTGGCGCGCGTGTAGCTGGCTGGCGGAGCGAGAAGGGAGCGCCGGACATACAACATTGATGTTAAAGAGTTTTCCTATCTTCGACCACAAAACCTTCCCACCAGCTCTTTGGCACAATGGTTGATTTCGACGGCTTCGGTTCGGGGTGGGAATTCTCACCGCGTTTGTTACGAAGGAAACAACCTTTTATCGATCTAATTTAATTCTGTGATTATCTAATTAGTACACACGTATTATACACATACAATTATATAGCGGGCGATCTACAAATTTCCGTTGGACGGCCGTACAGTCCTGAATCGGGGTACCAATCAACCATACTAGCCGTGTTCACTGAGGCACTCATTGCACCGACTCACCAGGCTGAAGATCCCGTGTGGTAAAACATCGTGTCGTGTTGCGTGGAGAAGTTCGTAACCGCCTGCTCCACAACCTCGTTCGACAGGAAGCGTCGACGCTTCAAGGCCTATTTGAGGCGATCGAAGGTGCGATAATCGCATAGGGAAAGATCAGTAATACAGGTTATGAGCCGTTCCGCACTACTCGCCTCATCCACCACCCACGTGTTTTCCGCAATGGACGAGGGTGGCCTCCGAATTCGACCGGCGTCTTGTGTCGGAACACGACCGGCACGGAATTTGGTGCACCAAACCACAATGGTAGTTTTCAACAGACATGCTGTCTCACACACAATCTTCATTCTCCGATGGATGTCCAAGTAGTTTATGAATTACCGTAGTGTAAAATATTGTAAATACCGGCAGTTGTCTACTACATGTGTCGACACTAACTTAAGACAAAGACAAACAGCAAAGACACCTCCGTACAGGCCATGAAGGCCCTTGGAAGAGTGGTAGGTAAAGGCTTCCACCACTGTTAACCGCGGCACGTGATGGGGTAGAGTGGTTAGTTCTACGCCCGGCCGCCTTTGTCCCCACGAATTAACCGGGTACTCAGGGCCATATGCACCTCCGGAAGTGGAAATCTCGTTTCTTAAATTTTACGACTTCCTGATGGGGATTCGAACCCACGTCCTTCCGGGCGAACCTAGCACGCCTTTACCGCCTCGGCCAGGCAGCCTCTCACTAACTTAAAACAAAAGTGAATTAAGAAATTCTTCGGATTCTGGAGAAATTCTGGAGAAAAAGGAGAACTGGACTTCAGAGGATTGTTCAAACTGACGACCACCAACTTCAATACAATCTTCCAGTCTGCCATGTAAAGAATGATGTACACGTTCTAGTATTTCAAAAGAAATTACAGCACAAGCAGCAGTAATGTGTCTTTTTATATCATCTAGTGCAGTCGGTATGTCCTTGTAAACAGTGTCTTGAAACTCACCTTAGAAAAAAATTCTAAATTGATCAAGTCTGGCGAAGGGGCCGGCCAAGGCATAGGCACCCTCTATACCATCGGACGATCTGAACACAATCGGTGAACAACAGTTGTCGTACATCATGCACTATGCACTGGACAGTCATAATGCTGTTACCACAAGTTCCTTCTAGTCTGCAGTGGAACGTCTTCTAACATCTGTGGAAATTTGTCTGTTAGGAGTTTGAGATACTTTTGCGAATCTAGTGGTTTGTTTCTATGGAAAACGGGCCTATGAGCTCATGGTTCACTATTCCATACTGTAACCGTTCATCACCACGCCATAGGCATTTAATGAGGCCCAGTTAACAAGATATGCCGTTTGCAGCGACATTCTGCGACATATAGTGTCGTAATTAGCAATTTATGCCCAGACCGGGATGCGAGTTGCGGTTCGCAAGCTCGAAGGGTGCAGGTCTAATTGCTTGTACCGAGAGGGAGAAGGCTCATTACAGTGGAACCTTGGAATCGCGCTCTCGCTTTCCGAGAGAGAGAAGGCCTGTACCACGCCTAGCGCAGAAAAGTATGTGGGTCTGATAATGGAGATTACCATGGCGGGATAACCCAAGAGATAGCAATTCTTAACGATTTACCCGCACATTCATTCGTGCCAAACCACTGTATTCAACCGTTCTTAATAATAATAATAATAATAATAATAATAATAATAATAATAAAATGTTTTAGATATAACCTGTGGAAATTTACGGTTAAGGACTCATTTGAACCGGCGTATTTTATGTAAATTAATTATGTATGAAAAGGTACTACTTTTTGAATGGAGCGGTAATGGTGCACGTTAAGTAGCAGTGCGTAGATTGAGGCCAAGTGTTAGGGTATGGCCGTGCGAGAAAAAGTGGGATTCACCAGGAGATAATACATGACGCGTGGATTCACGAAAAGGAAGCTTCCGAGATTACGAACGACCCAGCGATCGGGTCTGCATGAAATTAGATCAGTACAAAGTAGGAATCAAGAGCTACAATTTGATCAGCCTCTCGTCCCTAAAATACCATGATTAGTGGAGCGAGTTTTTGCCTAGGGGCATGGTCTACCACCTCTCTATCCACCCGACGAAACCACTATAAATGAAACTGAGGCCTAGCTCCACCATTCCATTTTAATCTGTGCGACCGTAGTACTTACGTGTCGGCGTGAAACGTAGTGAACCTGAGTTTGTAGTTACTGTGATCTAGTGCATCATGGATAATAGTGTGTGAGGTGCAAGTATGGCTAAAACAGGCCGTGCGGGCTGAGACAAATACGGTTGTGTTTGAATAGAGGTGTTTTCTTTAATCCCATAGATTTTTGTAACTTCAGTGACGGCTCATCAAGTAATAATTAAAGAACGGGCAAACGCTTAAGGTCGCTCAGAGTTAGTGAGACGCCAACTACACTTAAGTGATTAGTAGTGGCCGAAATCAAGGTAGTGGAATAGTGACTGACGCCCAATAAACTAATAGAATGGTGTTTTTAAGAGAAGAATGTTTGCCTACTCCAGGGATATTCGCTTTAATTAACGGCAACCATTAATCAGGCCGTGTGACAAAAAAGAAATGAATAGTGACTTACACAGACTTACTACTATTCAGGTTAGTCCACTTGAGTTAATGAGCAGGTCTAATCACCAGTAGGTTATCTGAAAACACATAGACAGTATTCATTAACAATTTCCCATTTTTGCCTGTATGTTCGTGAGTGGTCATCTAAGCCTGGATTGGAATCAACTAGAGTCGCACCTTAGTGCCAGGAAACGTTGAGAAATTCCAACTGCAGGAGTCCACAGTTCGAGACATCACGGATGGCACCAAAAGGAAGAGGAACTAGGGACTACCTACTAACGTAGCCGCAGTGATGGAGGACTAAAAAACCCAGGTGTACCCTCAAGATGACAGAAGATTCTATACGGTATCGATAAGTGTATTTTCAAAATACTAAGCATGAAATTCGCCTAGCCGCATTAAAAATACAATTTGTACATATAATTTTTGTTTTATATTTATATGTAATTAATATCGTTAAATGTAGGTGGACGTTATATGCGTGTTATTGGGAAAGGTTATTTATTAATTCGATTTTTATTAGAATTTTCTTCTGTGATTTAAGGATAATCACTAATATCTTCCGCGAACTTATTTGCATGAATTAGTATATAAGGTCCCTTTGGGCTCAGTTGCGTGTGGAGCATATTTTAACGGTGGAACCATCACTTCAGCTGATTTTATGATTCATTCCTAATGTCACTAACCGGTATGGACCTTCACAATATTTTGAGCATATATTACATACTCGCTTCACAAGGTAATGCATTTTAATAATTCCCTTAATATCTAGGAATGCTGATCGTCGAAGGTTTCTAGGTCCAAGGTGCAACCCATGAATTGTATAATTACGCGAGTGAGGTGGTATTAGTTAACTCCCTGTTGAGTAGAGTTGTCTAAATGAATGAATAAAGTGGATTCGATATGCAGTAGTGTGAAGTCAGGGGATATGATACTTGTGAAATGTTCGAGATTACAGAATGAAAGATAACAGAGAATTAGAATAATTATGATTATCGCGACGTATTGAATTAGGCTGAATATGGCCAGAATGATGAGAAATAAGAATTGGCAGCCTCTGAATAATTATGTACCTGGATGGGAGCTAGTGAGAATTACGGAGAGAAGAAACAGAAAATTGTCCGTGTGGGCCAGCTGGTTAAACGCTACCCATTGCAAAAGAGACAGCTTTACGGTATATGAAGGTGTGTCAGGTCCTGTGGTACGGGCCAAGTCGTCTGTCAGAGCTTTCGGAATACTAGCACTGGCAGTCTCCTTCATTTAACACTGCATTACTGATCTAATGCCAATGACATATTATGACCGGCGTTGTGAATTTAATCAGTCAGGGGTTTCAGATTTTGCGCCTCGGAGACTGATGAACGCGAGTTCGACCTTCGTCAGGCTGATGAATTTGGCTGCACCATATGGCTTAACTGGGCCATATTTCATGATGTATTCTTTATCAGTGCATTTACAGGTGATTGTTTATTTCTTTATATACTGTATTCGTGTATTTGTGTTATTCATGAGGGTTTTATGGTGGAGCAGGAAACCAACGTTGAATTGGTCTGCTTTGTAAATAATAGGGTAAGGTAAGCACAGAAATCACGCATATGCTATTAATATAATGTGTAATTGATTTGGTCAAGTAGACCGTATGTTCGATATGCGGCGATGTGATTTCGTGGGTAGGAAAATGTGGACATCTCTATCTATAAAATACTTCATAACCATGACGGCCAGATAAAATAATACGGCCTCACGAGATATGTCATTTGCGTATTTTGTCAATACATTCAGTGAACAGATAGCATCGGGTACCATTGCGAGGTGATGGGGAAAACCTGTGATTTGCATAAAGTGTAAATTATAAGTGCGTGTTAATAAGGCAATCTAAGGCATGCCAAATGATAGCCAAAACCGAATATGAACTGGCAATTACATTCAGGAATTCTGCATATAAGTGATTCTTATGTATGTAGTAACTTGGCATTATCTCGTACGATTTGATCTTGTGACTTTATCAGTTTATTACATTCTATGTTGTTAAAAAATGGGAACAAAAACTCTTCACGTTTGGTAGTATTAGTGTATTCCTCTTATATTAGAGAACACCCTACTTTCAGTATATTTCAATTAGTGCCCATTTTTCGCGAAGGGACCATTGATCAATATGCTCCTGAGCTTAGCCGTTGATGCAGTGAAGGTAGGGGAGATTGACTTCGATGCCCGGGAAGTGATTTCCGATGTTTCTCATCCAAGAATTCCATCCATATACCTACTTGTGAAACTGAATGACTTAAATGATGCCCTGATGAGCCCGAGACAGGTGCAATACCACACACTTAAACTCCACAGATGCGGATGTTCCACCTGGCGAAGCCAATAGTGCATGTGTCAAACATTTACTCGGCCATAATTTTAGTCAATCACTACTGATATGCATTTAGGGCAGTCACCCAGGTGGCAGATTCGCTTTCTGTTAATTTCCTAGGCTTTACGTAAACGATTGCAAAGAATTCGGAAATGCATTGAACATATCCGTTGGCAAATTATTCAAATCCCTAGCTCCTCTTCCTATAAACAAATATTTGCCCCAATTGGTCCTCTTGAATTCCATCTATGTCTTCGTATTGTGATCTTTCCTACTTTCCAAAACACCACTCAAACGTATTTGTATACTGGTATCATTCCACGCCATCTCTCTGTTGACAGATTGGAACATACTACTTAGAGGAGCAGCTCGTCTCCTTTCTCCCAAGTCTTCCCAGCCCAAACTTTGCATTAATTTTGTAACGCTACTCTCTTGTCGGAAATCACCCAGAACAAATCGATCTTCTTTTCTATGTTTATATTCACTTCTCGAATGAAGTATAATCCTGGTGGTTGTTCCATACATTTGAACCATGCTCTAGTTTCGGTCTTACAAGCGACTTATATGTCGTCTCCTTTACATCGTTACTGCAACACCTAAATAACCTAATAACCATGTGCAGAGACCTGTACACTTTATTTACAATCCTATTTGTGTGATTACCCCAATGAACATCTTTCATTATATTTGTATACGTTGCCTTATCACGAAATAACATACAGGATAAATCTGATGTATCATGTCATAATGCCCATGTGCAAAATCTAACACGATTCTCAAAATTGTTTTCATGCAGCTGTTGATGAAGAGAGCCATGATGCGGATGGAACGCGATGGGGGAAGTTGAGGTAAATAACTCGCTGACCGGCTTTTACCACTGCTAGTCAGAGGCTGAATAAGGAGAATAAAAGTATGAAGAATCTGTTTAGTAAGATGAGAGGTAAGTGGCCTGATACTACTTGTACCAGTTATCCTAAAGGGTGCAGTATGTATGTATGTATGTATGTATGTATGTACGTATAGAGGGTGAGTCACATAAAATATGCACCCAAAATATTTCTGAAATGGAATGTGTTATTTATGTACTGCTTTCACAGAAATTAAGTGTAACCGAGGCCCCATTACTGTAGCCAATAGATATATTTTAATAATTATTCAAATGCGTATTAATCTGACAAATTACATTTTTCAAATCGAGCAATGCCTATTGACATTAACAAAAAGTTAAATTAATTACAATATCAGTTGTGTTTTTCAACATTGTAGTACAAGTAGCTTACGAGCTATCGCAGTTTTAAAACTGTAAATACCAGCAGTTCTCTCCTCCAAGTGTCGGCACTAGCTGAAGAAAGTACTGAATAAAAAGTCAATAAACAAATTCCTTGGATTCTGAAGAAGAAGAAGGAGAACTGGCCTTCAGAGGTTTTGTTCAAACTGACGACCACCAACTTCAATACAAGCTTCCAGGCTGCCTTACACTTCCTCATGCGATTGCACGGGAACTAACATGCGGGTCTAGAACATTAATTTCACTCTCTTCTCCAGTCACTCGTTTGTTTCTTTTACGTTTTCTAGGTGTTTTAATTCTACATTCACGTAATGGGTTGAAGAGGATTACAAATAATTCCCAAGATGGGTGACTTCAATCGAGATATCATTCCGCGCACAGAGCACAAAAAGGAATATAATTATTCCTACAATCTCCATACACCGTTAACATACCGGCTTTTGTAGCATTAGTAAGTACCATCTTCCACCACGTCCTAATTCAACTACCACAAAGTAACAGAGAAGAATTCGTATCGCAGTCAGTGTACTGTGAAGGAAATAAACATAAGAACAACATAGCCTCGTAACTAAGCAGTTGAGGACCGAGCTCGATAGCTGCAGTCGCTTAAGTGCTGCCAGTATCCAGTATTCGGGGGATAGTGGGTTCGAACCACACTGTCGACTGCCCTGAATATGGTTTTCCGCCGTGGTTTCCCATTTTCACACCAGGAAAATGCTGGGGCTGTACCTTAATTAAGGCCACAGCCGCTTTTTTCCCACTCCTAGCCCCATCCTGTCCCATCGTCTCCATAAAACCTATCTGTGTATGTGCGACGTAAATCAACTTGTAAAAAAACTAAGCAGTTGAATGGAGCAGCCAACTCTCGGTATTCCAACTAAGATAACTCGCAAACTACTTGTAATAGAATCCTGAAGGAACACAATTGCAATTCTAATTTACTCTACGTGTATTTCGTTAATGCCAATAGGCATTGTTCCATTTAGAAATGTAACTTCCTAAAGTAATACACTATCTAATAATTATTCAAATATGTGTATTGGCCACAATTAAGAGCCCACGGTTACACTTTATTTCGGTTAAAACAACATATCAATAACATCTTCAAATATTTTGGGTGCAAATTTTAAGTCATTCATCCTGTATATGCACAGTATGCATTTATAAGTATAAAGATAAACTACAGGTATTTCAAGAGAGCTGTTCGGATTTGCAGTTGTATGCAGGAATCTACACTCATGAGTAATTAAATTAGAGATACGTGGCTAGTAGCTAGTAATACCCCCTGTGGACTTGATGACACAGCGATGCAGCGTGGCATGGGCATCAGAAGGCACCAGAAGCGTTAGTGAGCCTGACTGACCAATGATCGCTGCACAGCCTCCCATAATCTACTAAGATTATTAGGAGAAGGCCTAGTGCACGCACATCCCTCTCTGCATCATCCCATGTGTGTTCAATGGCAGTTGGATTGGACCTCCTAGGGGGGCAGGCAAGCATCCTCATGTGTGTGGTGTGCTCATCGAACCAGTCAGCCACGTTTTGGCAGCGATGGAATGAAGCATTGTCGTGCTGTAGACACAAATCGCCTGCAGGTTGCTGGAGGTGACCAAAGGGTGAACATGATCTGTGTCAGCAGGTTCTTGTAAAATTCGCCAATGCGGTACTTTGCTAGATGTACCAGGGGTCCCATTTCATCCCACCTGAACAGTTCCCATAGGAGAATACCACCACCCCCGCCCTGCATTGTACCCTACTGGCAAGAGGGATCCATTGCCTCATGTGGTCTAACACGTACCCGTACGCGTATGGTATAATACCAACTGGCACCTCGACTCATCTGTCAAGGCGACCTGTTTTCATGTTTCGGTGTTCCTTCGACAATGTTAATCGTTGTGCCTTGTGACGGGTGTTGAGCAGAGGTACCCTTGTAGGACGCTTGCTGCTGTACCCCATGGCAAGGAGATGTTTATGGATGGTATGATTGCTCACACGTCGTTATTTTACAGCATGAATTGACGAGTGCTCTTGTACACTGTGACCCATACAAGCTAGCAGACAGCGGGCCCTGTCATCAACGCGTCGAACACCACGACAGTTGATCCTGGTGGCGGTGGTTTTCCCCGATTCCGCGTACTCACAGTACACTTTTGAGACGGTGGCCCTTGGAAAGCTCAGTGCCTGCACGACTTCAGGGATGGAGTGACCCATACTTCTGGCACCGACAATTTGATCACGATCAAATGAGTTGAGGTCTCGTGCCTTAGTCATCCCGTAGTCAACTGTTACTCGTACAGCCTGTACGAGGTCTGATGTCCTCCCTGTTGCATACCGTGGCCTTCATATTACATTCGCCGTGACGAGCACAGCGCAATTTCCCCCATTACGGTAGCCATCTACAATTCAATAGCTTATGAGTGTATACCGAGTCCACAGATCAGAGGCTGGTTGAATATGGAGGATTTCGATCATCAGCTGCCAACGAAAGCCCAAATATCACTGAAGGGGCGTATAAAGATGAAGAGCAGTAAAGTAATTTCCCATTCCTTTCTTCTCCGAATCAAAAGGTAAATTTTAATTTTGTTAAATTTTAAAATAGATCAAATTCCGAAAAATTGAACAACATTTGATAATGTATTGTAAATTCGCATGTTGTTAGTTTCATAGGCTCACAAACTGACTGCCTTTTCAGCCTTTACCGTTCATATAAACTCGGATACAGTAACATGTAACTTCATATATTGGTGTATTTCATCCAGCAACATGTTCTCCCAAAGCAGCAATATCAAACAGCTCAATTTCCTTAATGTTATGAATATTTTGAGCTTCTCTCTTTATCGTAATGTGACGTGTGGTTATGGGCATAATGTTAACTTGTTGATCTATGATGGAAGTTGGAATTCATGACCAGAAACCCCACCGGTGAACGTTAAAATAATAGTCTGAATCATAAAGGATGAAATCATGCCTTACGTAAGGCAGTGATCCGACTTCTCTTTCGTTTACTTTAGTTGAACCTAGTAGAATGCTACAAGAAGGATTCCCTTTAAACTCAAGTAGCAATCCCGTCTCGACTTAAGGCAGCAGTACAATACCAAGATTCTCATGAATTGCTTCTCCGAGTGTCTGAGTAGAGGCCACTCCCGGAGTATGACATCAGGAGCGGACGTCTTCCCGTCGTGAACAGCCATTGTTGCCACAGCGGGGCTGGATTGCCTCTCAGCAGAGCACGATGGTTAATCACTTGGTAATTCCCAGGCGGGGTACTGCTAGCTCCATCGCCAACATTCTTATTGATTTGGATGGAGCGGCATCCCAGTTGCAGCAGTATTAGCTCTATCAAGAGACAAACTTAAGATATACAATTATTATTCTTTCAAAATTTCTAGGTTACCTGTTGAACTCCCTGCGGTGATAAAAATAGCAGTGAGATTACACAACGTACATCTTAGAATGTACTCAGTGAAACAGGAAATATTATTTAAATTACTTATTTTATTATTTATTATTATTTTTATTATAATTATTTATTTATTATTTATTTATTATGTAAATTATTTAAATTTTGTGTAGCACCTTCACATTTCTTCAATAATTTTTACTTCAAAAGTTAGATTTCTTTCTTTTTTTATTGTTTGTGTTTTAACGTCGCACTAGCACATTGAAAGTTTTTCGCAATGCAACGATGGGAAGGGGCCAGGATTGGAAAGGAATCGGCCGTGAATAAAAGGAAGGTACAGCCTGGTAGGAAAATGGGAAACCATGGAAAAGCGTATGGCTGTCTAGACTGGTTACTAACCTCTAATAACCGGCTATTTCTTTGGTCTTTAATTACTATAATCCTTGACTCAATATTCCTGAGGAAATCTAACCTGTTTCCGTCACTGCGTATGCCAGAGGGAAATGTATGTCTCCTACTTCACGCACACGCACCAACGCATTCTCCCACGGCATGATCATATGTGCCGCTGAATGTGTGTACGCAACTCATTTATTTGAAACGTGTGCCCAAGTTTAGTCCATTTAAACACAATATTCTGTGACTGCCTCCGCAGAGTTTGTAGAGCGGAGAGTTTCAAATTCACCCTTAAGGTTATTGAACATCATCAACTGTCACGAATAAAAATATGGTCATTTTCTCCCTTACAATTCAATTTTTTTTCTCTTGCGGCGGTCATTGGGCACAAATGTGAAAGTTTAATATTTCTTTAATATTACCTAAGACCGAGCTCGATAGCTACAGTCGCTTAAGTGTGGCCAGTATCCAGTATTCGAGAGATCGTGGGTTCGAATCCCACTGTCGGCAGCCCTGAAGATGGTTTTCCGTGGTTTCCCATTTTCACACCAGGCAAATGCTGGGGCTGTACCTTAATTAAGGCCACGGCCGCTTCCTTCCCACTCCTAGCCCCTTCCTGCTTCATCGTCGCCATAAGACCTATCTGTGTCGGTGCGACGTAAAGCAAATAAAAAAAATCTAAGAACGAAAGGAAATAATCCATATAGTTTACATGGAATATATATTTATTTAACACATTCACAGTGTGGCCATTTAACATACGAAAAACAGTCCTTTCGATGTCTGGAAAAACCTATTCATTTACATGCTGCGGCCTAATATACATTGGGAAAGCTTGTTTTAAAGAAGCTTCTGAAGGAAGAGAGTACATTTATATTACTTTTGTGAAATTTTAGTAGAAGTTTCTTTTATAACTTGCATTATTTATGTATTGCAGTCAAAACTGCACCCGAGCATACTTTCATTTAAAACTGAACTTTGAAATGAATATGTAAAACGTATCACAACGTCAAGTGTTGTGTCACACGTAGAGCAAAACATGTAATAATTTAGGAGTTGCCTAACCGAGATAATGGAGATATGCTCAGTTTTGGTGGAAGGACGTACTGTATCTTCTTCCCCTGTCAGGAAGTCGAGAAAGCTAATTGAAACGAACTTCCACGCTGGAGGGTTGCTTAACCCTGAAGTTCAGGCGGCATATACCAGTACCGAGTAAGAAAGAGGTTGATGGTTCGTAGCAAATCACTCTTAAAGTCGAGGTTGCCGATAGTAGTCATTTAAGTTTCAGCTTTGTTTAATTATGTATTTAGTTGCAATTTACTTTATGTCCCACCGACACAAATAGGTTTTTTACAAGTTGCTTTACGTCACAACGGCACAGATAGGTCTTATAGCGACGATGGGATACGAAGTGGCTAGGAGTGGGAAGGAAGCGCCGTGACCTTAATAAAGGTAAAACCCCTGAATTTTCTTGGAGTGAAAGTGGGGAAACCACGAAAATCCCTTTTTAGGGCTGCCGACAATGGTGTTCAAATCCACTATATCCAGAATAGAAACTATTAGCTTTGCGACTGAAACCGCGCATCGACTTGTTCGGTCACTTCCAATCTTCCAGAGGCCTCCATTGCCATGGACACAGTCCTAGCAGTATAAGAATTAAAATTAAGTCTGGTGAAACATCAAATGCGAGGAGGATACTGAATTAATAATCTAGAATCGCAGTATTATAATGGGACAGTTCTGCCGCCTCCTCCGCCGCCCGCCTCCTCCTCCTCCCTCATCCTCCTCCTCCTCCTCCTCCTCCTCCTCCCTCGTCCTCCTCCTCCTCCCGCGGGAAATTTGAATTTTGGCGGGAGATTTGAATTTGTAAACAAAGCCACGTGCTTTTTGACAGACAACAACGCATCGCTAACCTCAGTACTGCCATCTTGACGGACCTAAACCTCAGTAATGCCAACTTAACCTAACTAGCGTGAGGTAAACAAAGCCACGTGTTTTTTGACACCCACGTGCTTTTTGACAGACAACAACGCATCGCTAACCTCAGTACTGCCATCTTGACGGGCCTAAACCTCAGTAGTGCCAACTTAACCTGACTAGTGCGAGGTAAACAAAGCCACGTGTTTTTTGACAGCCACGTGCAGCTGTCATCCGCCATCTTTAAACACTGTGGTGCCCTCTTGCGTCACCTGTCATCCGCAGTGCTGCCATCTTGACGGGTCTAAACCTTAGTGCTACCAACTTAACCTAACTAGCGCGAGGTAAACAAAGCCACGTGCAGCTGTCATCCGCCATCTTTAATCACAGTGCTACCCTCTTTAGCTACTTACCTTTGAAATGTGGTGGCGGATAATTTGAAAAATGCTTTTTGACAGCAGCCATCTTTGTGCACCATGCTGCCCTCTTTAGCTAGATACCTGTGGTGGCAGGCAATTCCACATGACAGCAACCATCTTTAATCAAGAGAGCACTGTGCTGCCATCTTTAGCTAGATACCTTTGAAATGTGGTGGCGGCAAATTGAAAAATTTCACGTGCTCTTGTTTGGAAACAAACTCACGTGCTTTTTTTGACAGCTACCATCCGCCATCTTTAATCAACAGAGCATAGTGCTGCCCTCTATGTGGTGGCGGCAAATTCCACGTGCTCTTGTTTGGAAACAAAGCCATGTGCAGCTGTCATCCGCCATCTTTAATCAACAGAGCACCGTGCTGCGGGTAATTTCGTCAGCTGTCATCCGCCATCTTTAAACACCGTGCTGCCCTCTTTATGGCCACTACCTTCAGCACGTAGTAGCGGGCAATTTGAAAAGTTCTGTTAGCTATCATCCGCCATCTTTGAGCACCGTGCTGCCATCTTTAGCTAGATACCTTTGAAATGTGGTGGCGGCAAATTGAAAAATTTCACGTGCTCTTGTTTGGAAACAAACTCACGTGCTTTTTTTGACAGCTACCATCCGCCATCTTTAATCAACAGAGCATAGTGCTGCCCTCTATGTGGTGGCGGCAAATTCCACGTGCTCTTGTTTGGAAACAAAGCCATGTGCAGCTGTCATCCGCCATCTTTGAGCATCGTGCTGCCCTCTTTAGATGTAAATTCGTCACCTGTCATCCGCAGTGTTGCCATCTTTAGCTAGATACCTTTGAAATGTGGTGGTGGATAATTTAAAAAGAGAAATTCTACAGCAGCCCTCTCTCGACGCTAATTGCATAAGATGGCGGCTATACATGACTCCTTAAGGGTGCTTACGCAAGATGGCTGCTATACACAGACGCCCTTGGGATGCTTGCGCAAGATGGCAGTTATACATGACTCCTTATGAGATGCCCTAGGGATGCTTGCTCAAGATAGCGACTGCTCTTATGGGACGGCTTAAGTGTCCTTGGCTTGAGACGCCCTAAGGAAGCTTGCGCAAGATGGCGGACACAAGATGGCGGCTATACACAACTCCTTATGAGACGCTTTAAGGGTGCTTGCGCCAGATGGTTGCTACTCTTAGCTTAGAGGCTAACGTGTCGTGCTAGTTCGATTCATTAAATTTAGGGCTTAAATGCAAAATGTTAAATATATCGAAAACGGTGCACCGTAGAGCAAAACAGACAAAATTTTTCTGCCTAATACCTAGGTTCGCAGTATGAGGAACAAGAAAGCCATAGTCTAATGATGGGATCAACGGTTCGGTTCCTACTTAGGCCCTTTGACATTTGCTCTGTTTTAGCTTGTATTGAAGCGAGTCTTCGTAACATGATCAGGTCTAACTATGGTAGAGAGTATAACGTACCGTGCTGGTTCGATTCATTAAATTTGGAGGCTTAAATGCAAAATGTTAAATATCTCGAAAACGGTGCATCGTAGAGCAAAACGGACAAAATTTTTCCGCCTAATACGTAGGTTCGCAGTATCAGGAACAAGAAAACATAGTCTAATGATGAGATCAACGGTTCGATTCTTACTTAAGCCCTTTGGCATTGGCAGCTATCTATTTCTACAAGATGGTGGCTGCTCTTATGAGACACAAGATGGCTTGAGACGTCCTAGGGATGCTTACGCAAGATGGCGGACACAAAATGGTGACTATACATAGCTCCTTATGAGACAGCCTAGGGGTGCTCGCACAAGATGGCAGCTACTCTTATGAAGAAAGCTAGCTTAGAGGCTACTGCGCAAGATAACAGCTGCTGTTATGCATGTGGTGGAGGGCAATTTGAAATTCTATGTGCTTAATCAACAGAGCACCCTGCTACCCTCATTAGCTGAAATGTGGTGGTGGATAATTTGAAAAATTCTTTTGACAGCTATCATCTTGAAACATTAAGGCCTTATCATTTTCCTCCTCCTCCTCATCCTCCTCCTTCTCTACCTCCTCCTCCGCCTCTTATGTCAAGGCATAGCTTTATATCGAACAAGTTTAAACCTGCATCGCGAAGGCAAGCGTGTGCAGCGATAACATTATTATGCATGTTTAGCTGTACTCGATACGACATGTAATCAGAACATTGATTGATGCGTTCAGAAAACAAAATAAGTGATCAAGACTAGAATCGAACACTGTACTCAATACATCATGTGTTTAGAATATGTCAGGGGATACCCTTGTTCTAAGAAGATAAGATTGAAACATAACAAGACTAGAATAGAACACTGTAATCGATGTTGCTAACTTCAACATGTGATCAGAACATTGATTGATGTGTTCAGAACACAAAATAAGTGATCATGACTAGAATCGAACACTGTACCCGATACAACATGTGTTCAGAACACAAAATAAGTGATCAAGACTAGAATCGAACACTGTACTCAATACAACATGTGTTTAGAACATGTTAGGTGTACCCTTGTTCTAAGAAGATCAGAATGAAACATAACAAGACTAGAATCGAACACTGTAATCGATGTTGTTAACCTCAACATATGATCAGAACATTGTTTGATGTGTTCAGAGCAAAAGTACAATTTTGATGATTTGCTTAGTGTAAAATCAAAAACTATGGAAACACACTGTGCACATATCGCATAGCTAACTCGCTCAGTAAGCAATATTGCAAAACTACAACTTCAATGATTTGCCTAGTGTAAAAATCAAAAAACACACTGTACCCATACTGCGCACCTAACTCGCTCGGTAAACGATATAGCCAAAGTATAACTTCAAATTATTTACCTTCCATCATTCGTCTTGTGTGAAAATCAGTCGAACAAGTTATCGCATAAACATGTAACATGAAATATCAGTCAATCTGTTGGCATGGGTTACAAGCATGTAGCTTATGCGGGAAGTAAAATTAAACAGAACGCTAGTGCTATAAGAAATACTCTGCTTACATTTATGTCCCTAGCTGTTGAACAAGTTATTACATAAATATGTAACATGAAATATCGGTTCGGAAACATATTGTTTCAAGGATGAAAGGACTCTTCCTCCTCCTTACCGCACATTCCTTGTAGGGCTAAGGGGCTAATGGGCTAAAGGGCTAATGGGCAAAAGGGCTAAAGGGCTAATGGGCTAAAGGGCTAAAGGGCTAAAGGGCTGAAGGAGCAACAACCTCATCGATCGCTATCAGCAAGAACGCTTGTACTTTGTTAAGTGTAGAAAATTAATCTTTATTTGTAAATGGTTTCATGTTCAGAACAAGGAATGGAACCTAGGGGTTACGTCTTACCTAATAAAATCCCCGAGGTGCGATGAGTTACGTTTTTCGAACTAGTGTTTGGAACACTGAACTTTTCAAGATGATAGCAGAGAGTTTAGCAATGTTCTGTTGTTGGATTATAAATTCCGCGCTACAACATGCATAAGGTGGCAGCCTTGAGGTTTACTGCCGTAAAGATGACAAGAGTGAGGTTAACAATGTTCCGTTGTTGGATTTTAAATTCCGCGCTATAACATGCATAAGGTGGCAGCCTTGAGGTTTACCGCCGTAAAGAAGGCAGCAGTGAGGTTAGCGACGCTCTATTGTCCTTCAAAGTGAGGTTAGGGTTCGTCAAGAAGACAGCTGTCAAAAAAGCACGTGGCTATGTTTACCAAACAAGAGCACGTGGTCGTGACGTCACGGTCACGTAATCAATCCTCAGCTCGACGTCGTTAAGAGCAGCATTAGGATTAGCTATGCTCAAAAGTCTTGGGGACAGAGCAGCAGTATGAATTGCCATGTTTCAAAGTGTGTACACATCACCTATCGATTTTACATGCATCGACCATCGAACTAAACTTCATCCGCTAGATCGTGCTGCTATCTTAGCATAACCTATACACATAAAATTAAAGTACAATGAATAGCCATGTTTCAAAGCGTGTACACATTACCTATCGATTTCGCACGCATCGACACTCGTACTAAACTTCTTCCGCTAGATTGTGCTGCTATCTTAGTATAACCTATACGCGTGACCTTAAAGTACAATGAATAGCCATGTTTCAAAGTGTGTACACATTACCTATCGACTTTGCATGCAACAAATATCGTACTAAACTTCTTCCGCTGGGTTGTGCTGCTATCTTAACATGAACTTAAAGTACAAAGAATAGCCATGTTTCAAAGCGTGTACACATTACTTATTGATTTTGCATGCATCGAATCTCGTACTGAACTTCTTCCGCTAGATTGTGCTGCTATCTTAGCATAACCTATACCCATGAACTTAAAGTACAATGAATAGTCATATTTCAAAGCGTGTACACATCAACTATCGAATTTGCATGTATCAACTCTCGTACTAAACTTCTGCAGGTAGATTGTGCTGCTATCTTAGCATAACTAAGACGCATGAACTTAAAGTACAAAGAATAGCTATGTCTCAAAGCGTGTACACGTTACCTATCGATTTTGCAAGCATCGACTCTCGTACTAAACTTCTTCCGCTAGATTGTGCTGCTATCTTAGCATGTCCTTAAGGTACAAAGAATAGCCATGTTTCAAAGCGTGTACACATTACCTATCGATTTTGCATGCATCAAATATCGTACTAAATTTCTTCCGCTAGATTGTGCTGCTATCTTAGCATAACCTATACCCATGAACTTAAAGTACAATGAATAGTCATGTTTCAAAGGATGTACGCATCAACTATCGATTTTGCATGTATCGACTCTCGTACGAAACTTCTTCAGGTAGATTGTGCTGCTATCTTAGCATAACTAAGACGCATGAACTTAAAGTACAAATAATAGCTATGTTTCAAAGCGTGTACACATCACCTATCGATTTTGCATTCATCGACTCTCGTACTAAACTTCTTACGCTAGACTATGCTGCTATCTTAGCCTAACCTATACGCATGAACTTAAAGTACGAAGAATAACCATGTTTTAAAGCGTGTACACATTACTTATTGATTTTGCATGCATCAAATATCGTACTAAACTTCTTCCGCTAGATTGTGCTGCTATCTTGGCATAACCTATACCCATGAACTTAAAGTACAATGAATAGTCATGTTTCAAAGCGTGTACACATCAACAATCGAATTTGCATGTATCAACTCTCGTACTAAACTTCTGCAGGTAGATTGTGCTGCTATCTTAGCATAACTAAGACGCATGGACTTAAAGTACAAAGAATAGCCTTGTTTCAAAGCGTGTACACATTACCTAATGATTTTGCACGAAACGACTATCATACTAAACTTTTTCCACTAGATTGTGCTAAAATCGTGTAAGTGTGCTGCCACCTTAGCAAAACCTATCGATTTTACATGCATCGACTATCGTACTAGACTTCCTCCGCTAGAGCATGTAGCATTCGCTTTTGTGTATCCCTAACCCATGTGCACGAACTTAAAACACAAAGAAGAGCTATGTTCTAAAGCGTGTACACATCACCCACCGATAATGTATCGAATATCGTACTAAACTTCTCCTGCCAGAGCGTACGACTATCGCTTGTGTGTGTACGAACTTAAAGCATAAAGAATAGCAATGTATAAAAATCTTGTAAACAAAGCAGCAGCATTAAGTATAGCCATGTTTAAATGCGTGTACACATCATGTATCTATGATGCACGCAGTACTAAACATATTCCATTAGAATGTACAAAGTTCGCATGTGTTTGTGCTGCTATTTTAGCATAGCCTATGTGCATGAACTTAAAGCATACAGAATAGTTATGTGTAAAAAATCTTGTGAACACAGCAGAATGTTTACTACGTAGGTGTAGACATTGAACTTTGCATGCTGAGGCAGCATACTACGTGACCGTGACGTCACGACCACGTGCTCTTGTTTGGTAAACATAGCCACGTGCTTTTTTGACAGCTGTCTTCTTGACGAACCCTAACCTCACTTTGAAGGACAATAGAGCGTCGCTAACCTCACTGCTGCCATCTTTACGGCGCTAAACATCAAGGCTGCCACCTTATGCATGTTATAGCGCGGAATTTAAAATCCAACAACGGAACATTGTTAACCTCACTCTTGTCATCTTTACGGCAGTAAACCTCAAGGCTGCCACCTTATGCATGTTGTAGCGCGGAATTTATAATCCAACAACAGAACATTGCTAAACTCTCTGCTATCATCTTGAAAAGTTCAGTGTTCCAAACACTAGTTCGAAAAACGTAACTCATCGCACCTCGGGGATTTTATTAGGTAAGACGTAACCCCTAGGTTCCATTCCTTGTTCTGAACATGAAACCATTTACAAATAAAGATTAATTTTCTACGCTTAACAAAGTACAAGCGTTCTTGCTGATAGCGATCGATGAGGTTGTTGCTCCTTCAGCCATTTAGCCCTTTAGCCCTTTAGCCCATTAGCCCTTTAGCCCTTTTGCCCATTAGCCCTTTAGCCCATTAGCCCCTTAGCCCTACAAGGAATGTGCGGTAAGGAGGAGGAAGAGTCCTTTCATCCTTGAAACAATATGTTTCCGAACCGATATTTCATGTTACATATTTATGTAATAACTTGTTCAACAGCTAGGGACTTAAATGTAAGCAGAGTATTCCTTATAGCACTAGCGTTCTGTTTAATTTTACTTCCCGCATAAGCTACATGCTTGTAACCCATGCCAACAGATTGACTGATATTTCATGTTACATGTTTATGCGATAACTTGTTCGACTGATTTTCACACAAGACGAATGATGGAAGGTAAATAATTTGAAGTTATACTTTGGCTATATCGTTTACCGAGCGAGTTAGGTGCGCAGTATGGGTACAGTGTGTTTTTTGATTTTTACACTAGGCAAATCATTGAAGTTGTAGTTTTGCAATATTGCTTACTGAGCGAGTTAGCTATGCGATATGTGCACAGTGTGTTTCCATAGTTTTTGATTTTACACTAAGCAAATCATCAAAATTGTACTTTTGCTCTGAACACATCAAACAATGTTCTGATCATATGTTGAGGTTAACAACATCGATTACAGTGTTCGATTCTAGTCTTGTTATGTTTCATTCTGATCTTCTTAGAACAAGGGTACCCCCTAACATGTTCTAAACACATGTTGTATTGAGTACAGTGTTCGATTCTAGTCTTGATCACTTATTTTGTGTTCTGAACACATGTTGTATCGAGTACAGTGTTCGATTCTAGTCATGATCACTTATTTTGTGTTCTGAACACATCAATCAATGTTCTGATCACATGTTGAAGTTAGCAACATCGATTACAGTGTTCTATTCTAGTCTTGTTATGTTTCAATCTTATCTTCTTAGAACAAGGGTATCCCCTGACATATTCTAAACACATGATGTATTGAGTACAGTGTTCGATTCTAGTCTTGATCACTTATTTTGTTTTCTGAACGCATCAATCAATGTTCTGATCACATGTCGTATCGAGTACAGCTAAACATGCATAATAATGTTATCGCTGCACACGCTTGCCTTCGCGATGCAGGTTTAAACTTGTTCGATATAAAGCTATGCCTTGACATAAGAGGCGGAGGAGGAGGTAGAGAAGGAGGAGGATGAGGAGGAGGAGGAGAATGATAAGGCCTTAATGTTTCAAGATGATAGCTGTCAAAAGAATTTTTCAAATTATCCACCACCACATTTCAGCTAATGAGGGTAGCAGGGTGCTCTGTTGATTAAGCACATAGAATTTCAAATTGCCCTCCACCACATGCATAACAGCAGCTGTTATCTTGCGCAGTAGCCTCTAAGCTAGCTTTCTTCATAAGAGTAGCTGCCATCTTGTGCGAGCACCCCTAGGCTGTCTCATAAGGAGCTATGTATAGTCACCATTTTGTGTCCGCCATCTTGCGTAAGCATCCCTAGGACGTCTCAAGCCATCTTGTGTCTCATAAGAGCAGCCACCATCTTGTAGAAATAGATAGCTGCCAATGCCAAAGGGCTTAAGTAAGAATCGAACCGTTGATCTCATCATTAGACTATGTTTTCTTGTTCCTGATACTGCGAACCTACGTATTAGGCGGAAAAATTTTGTCCGTTTTGCTCTACGATGCACCGTTTTCGAGATATTTAACATTTTGCATTTAAGCCTCCAAATTTAATGAATCGAACCAGCACGGTACGTTATACTCTCTACCATAGTTAGACCTGATCATGTTACGAAGACTCGCTTCAATACAAGCTAAAACAGAGCAAATGTCAAAGGGCCTAAGTAGGAACCGAACCGTTGATCCCATCATTAGACTATGGCTTTCTTGTTCCTCATACTGCGAACCTAGGTATTAGGCAGAAAAATTTTGTCTGTTTTGCTCTACGGTGCACCGTTTTCGATATATTTAACATTTTGCATTTAAGCCCTAAATTTAATGAATCGAACTAGCACGACACGTTAGCCTCTAAGCTAAGAGTAGCAACCATCTGGCGCAAGCACCCTTAAAGCGTCTCATAAGGAGTTGTGTATAGCCGCCATCTTGTGTCCGCCATCTTGCGCAAGCTTCCTTAGGGCGTCTCAAGCCAAGGACACTTAAGCCGTCCCATAAGAGCAGTCGCTATCTTGAGCAAGCATCCCTAGGGCATCTCATAAGGAGTCATGTATAACTGCCATCTTGCGCAAGCATCCCAAGGGCGTCTGTGTATAGCAGCCATCTTGCGTAAGCACCCTTAAGGAGTCATGTATAGCCGCCATCTTATGCAATTAGCGTCGAGAGAGGGCTGCTGTAGAATTTCTCTTTTTAAATTATCCACCACCACATTTCAAAGGTATCTAGCTAAAGATGGCAACACTGCGGATGACAGGTGACGAATTTACATCTAAAGAGGGCAGCACGATGCTCAAAGATGGCGGATGACAGCTGCACATGGCTTTGTTTCCAAACAAGAGCACGTGGAATTTGCCGCCACCACATAGAGGGCAGCACTATGCTCTGTTGATTAAAGATGGCGGATGGTAGCTGTCAAAAAAAGCACGTGAGTTTGTTTCCAAACAAGAGCACGTGAAATTTTTCAATTTGCCGCCACCACATTTCAAAGGTATCTAGCTAAAGATGGCAGCACAGTGCTCTCTTGATTAAAGATGGTTGCTGTCATGTGGAATTGCCTGCCACCACAGGTATCTAGCTAAAGAGGGCAGCATGGTGCACAAAGATGGCTGCTGTCAAAAAGCATTTTTCAAATTATCCGCCACCACATTTCAAAGGTAAGTAGCTAAAGAGGGTAGCACTGTGATTAAAGATGGCGGATGACAGCTGCACGTGGCTTTGTTTACCTCGCGCTAGTTAGGTTAAGTTGGTAGCACTAAGGTTTAGACCCGTCAAGATGGCAGCACTGCGGATGACAGGTGACGCAAGAGGGCAGCACAGTGTTTAAAGATGGCGGATGACAGCTGCACGTGGCTGTCAAAAAACACGTGGCTTTGTTTACCTCGCACTAGTCAGGTTAAGTTGGCACTACTGAGGTTTAGGCCCGTCAAGATGGCAGTACTGAGGTTAGCGATGCGTTGTTGTCTGTCAAAAAGCACGTGGCTTTGTTTACAAATCTGTCAAAAAGCACGTGGCTGTCAAAAAGCACGTGGATTTGTTTATCTCGCGCTAGTTAGGTTAAGTTGGCACTACTGAGGTTTAGGCCCGTCAAGATGGCAGTACTGAGGTTAGCGATGCGTTGTTGTCTGTCAAAAAGCACGTGGGTGTCAAAAAACACGTGGCTTTGTTTACCTCACGCTAGTTAGGTTAAGTTGGCATTACTGAGGTTTAGGTCCGTCAAGATGGCAGTACTGAGGTTAGCGATGCGTTGTTGTCTGTCAAAAAGCACGTGGCTTTGTTTACAAATTCAAATCTCCCGCCAAAATTCAAATTTCCCGCGGGAGGAGGAGGAGGAGGGAGGAGGGAGGAAGAGGAGGAGGCGGGCGGCGGAGGAGGCGGCAGAACTGTCCCATTATACTACTAATCGCCAAAGACAACGCTGCCATTTTATAATTCAAACTCAAAACATACCTTCGATTTTATAATATTCGTCCACGATTTGTAAGTAGAAAACTTAAACATGCTCGCCAAATATTGCACTCCACTCATCACAAATTACACTGCATAAGTCCAACAATTAATTATTTTTATATAAGTTAATACTAGCAGTTACCCGCGGCGTTGCTCGCGTGGATTTCGTAATTTGATAAAAGTAATCGTTTCTCGCTACTGCACTACGATATTTTCTGTAAATTCCTAAGGTATAAAAACTCACCGAAATGTGAATTTCATTTACCCCAGTACAGTACCTCTTTGCAAACCACGTTTGCGGTATTGCATTTTGGGGATAAGGTCACCAGGCTAATGGCAGAGCTAACTTGGGATCATGCGACATAGAACTGCCCAGGCCTCTCTCAAGTCAAAAACAAAAAGTACATGTTTCTATATTTTTAACGGAGATTCCAAATATAAATTTCCACACCTGTAACATCTCAGTTCTTGAGATATAAGTATCCCCATAAAAACAATTCAATCCCTTTTTCAGCCCTTCCTCACGTCCACCCCTTAAGTGAATTTTCCGAAAACAAAAATATTTTGAGACATAAGTATCCTCAAAATATAATATAACTCATTTTCAGTCCTTTACACTCCCCTCACCCTCTTAGGTTGATATTCCGAAAAAATACGTGCTTCTTCATTTATAAAGGAGCTTCCAAATACCAATGTTCACGACTGTAAACATCTTCAGGTTTTGAGATATATGTACATAAATATAATTGAACGTCTTATTTTCAGCCCCTTTTCGCTTAACTTGATATTCCCATCCAAAAACGTGTGTTTCTTCATCTTTAAAGGAGATTCCAAACACCATTTTTGACGTCTGTAACATATTAAGTTTTGAGATATCCTAAGTATCCTCATACAAATAATTCAACTAATATTTGCAATTTCTTCACCCCGCCCCTTAAGTGTTTTTCCGAAAACAAAAGAGTACACGTTCATTTATTTTTAAGTAAGATTCCAAGTACAAATTTTCATGTCTGTAACATCTTCAGTTTTTGACATATAGGCCTAAGTATCCTTATAAAGATAATTCAAACCTTCTTCAGTCCTTTTTACAACCCACATAAGTGCATCTCCCTAAAACAAAACAATAAGTGTTTCTTTTTTTAAATTAATTAAAGTACCAATTTTCACGTCTGTAACGTGTTACGTTTTTGACATAGACTCTAGATATGCTCATTTTAGAAATTCAGCCCATTTTGACTTCCCCTTAAGTGTATTTTCCAAAAAATTATCCATGTTTCTTTGTATTTACAAAAGATTCCAAATACCAGCTTTCACGTCCGTAACATGGTACGTTTCTTAGATATACTGTAGACTTAATCATTTTAAAAATGCACCATTTTTGTCACTCCTGTTCATCCCACTTAAGAGGATATTCCAAAAACAAAAATACATTTTTTTTAATTTTTAAAAGGAGATTACAAAAACCAATTTGTTTGCCTTAAGATCTTCAGTTTTTGAGAAATAAGTATTCTCACAAAAGGTACTCAAACCATTTTTCATAATTTCTCACCCCCGTCAAGGGGAATTTCCGGAAACAAAAAAGTATGCGTTTCTTTGTTTTTTGAAGGAGATTCCAAATACCAACTTTTACGTCAGTTATCTGTTGAGTTTTTGAGATATATATTACCAATTTAAACAATGCACCCTCTTTTATCCCCATAGTGATGGAATATCCAAAAATTCTCCCTT
The DNA here is from genome assembly GCF_040414725.1 of Anabrus simplex. Lineage (NCBI taxonomy): Eukaryota > Metazoa > Arthropoda > Insecta > Orthoptera > Tettigoniidae > Anabrus > Anabrus simplex. The sequence goes on along the minus strand of NC_090266.1, from coordinate 578,739,757 downwards.
AGTGAGCACCCATACTCTAATATAAATGTATCCCCGAAATGTCATTCCTTTATGTCCAGTAGTTTGACTCGGCGACGATGAATCAGTCTGTCAGTCAGTCAGGACATGTTATTTTATATATATATATTTATTTGCGAAGGCGTATAGTGTAAAACAGTGAAGATTCCAGACGAAAGAATGATATACTTACCAACGTTACACGTAAAGGTGTTTCATTATTCGTGAAAGCATGAAGACGATCACTTATCCACACATTTCCCACTCAAATCCCTTTATTTCCTACTTGTTGATCGTCGCACTAACACATCGAAGCTTTTCGGCGATGGAAGGATGGGGAAGGGCTAGGACTGGGAAGGTAGTGGCTGTGGCCTAATTAAGGTGCGGCCCCGGCATTTGCCTTGTGTGAAAATGGGGAACCACAGAAAACCATCTTCAGGGCTGCCGACGGTGAGATTCCAACTCACTATCTCCAGGTCCATTCAAATCTGAGAGATATTTATACTCATATTGATTATGAGACATCTAATACACAACGGGCATTAACATAGAGAAGTTTTGACGTACAGTCGTTCAAAGGAAGAAAGAAGGACTGAATGGTTTTGTATAAGTTCCACGCAGGTACACTTTTGTCCCAGGAAAGAGTTTGTATCCCCATGGGAGGTAAATTATATCTTGATAAAATTAAAATTAAGCCTGATGAAACATAAAATGCGAGAATGATACTGAATTCATAATGTGGAATCGCCAAAGAGAATACTGCCGTTTTATATTTTATATTAATAACGTCTCGACCTGGCCAACGCACTGTGGCCACCAGATCGATAAAGATGCAGTCCTTATTCATTTCAAGTCCGCTAGGTTGGGGAAAAAGTGACGGTACAATCTCTTTGAACAGATATCTGCTACGAATTTGTGAGATCAGAGGGGAATTTCTCGGAAGGCTTCGAGCGTGCCCAGAAAACGTTTTGGAAATTTCTATGATAAATTGATCACTTGTTAGAAAGAAAATCAACACTTCATAATTCCAAATAATTCCGTTCAAGTCAAGAAAATAATAAAATGTATTCTTTACGTCTAGATGAACAAGTGGTTGGACCGTGAGAACCCAAGAGAGAAATGCGTCCCAAACATTGCATCGGATAAGACTGGGGGTGATTTCATTAAGAGGACGCTTTTACATTTTGGTTCCCTAAAGTGATGACAAAAATACCTAGGAATTCGTAATGCCGGAATTTTCCTGAACTATGTGGACATGAAAAATGTACGCGAAATCCATCATGTTGCAAAATTAATAAAAGCTTCATTGAACTCAGACGCATTGACTTTCCACGCGTGATTCGCGAGGCTAGACCTGTGACTTTCTGGTCCAGGATTTATGTGTACTTTTTTTTGCTAGGGGCTTTACGTCGCACCGACACAGATAGGTCTTATGGCGACGATGGGATAGGAAAGGCCTAGGAGTTGGAAGGAAGCGGTCGTGGCCTTAATTAAGGTACAGCCCCAGCATTTGCCTGGTGTGAAAATGGGAAACCACGGAAAATCCATCTTCAGGGCTGCCGATAGTGGGATTCGAACCTACTATCTCCCGGATGCAAGCTCACAGCCGCGCGCCTCTACGCGCACAGCCAACTCGCCCGGTATATGTGTACTTTAAATGAATCATTAACATTCTAGCAGACGAAACGTGGAACGTGTAGTGTAGGAGTCAAGACGGAAATAATTTAGGACACAATTTTTCTCTAATAACATGTGTTGAACAGTAATATAGTGCAAACTTTTATAGGTGACGACGTTGTATTGTCGTCAGTGAAACTAATTTCAGACGCGAGTGCTCTCTTGTGAAGATTTAAATTTGTGAAGTCTATTTTTTTAAATGTATTGTATGTAAAGAAAAGCTGTGTTAGCATGTCAGCCTAAAATTCTCAAGGTGAATACTACGCTATTCGTAATCAAAATTTACGCTAAAAATCATGTTGGTTAACATGGTATGTTAAAGTACAAGGAAATCGGCGGCCTGCACTTCCGCAAAACGTCACTGTCATATCAGCTGAGATAAGATCTGTAATGAATTTCATTGTTATTTGAGGGTTTAAACGTTGTCGTGTTAAGTGTGTACAGGGGCTAATTTTATGCGAATATAAGTTGTCATGTAACAATTTAAGTGTTCTTTTATTCAATATATTGCGTGTAGATAACATTTAGGATATCGTGTGTAATGATATGAACTAAAAATCATGAAATGTAAAATAAATAGCATTTAAATTTATGCAGATATCGGATAAAGATCATCCAGATCCATATTAAATCACTATGAATGTTCCAGGAATATCCCCGTGTGCAATAATAATAATAATAATAATAATAATAATAATAATAATAATAATAATAACAAGAATAAATAATGTGTGTCAAAAATATTTTGCGGGTATCGGGCGAAATTTCAGCCATACCCTAGTAACAGTTTGGAAAGGAAAGGGATCAATGTTACATTTTACAGAATATATCGGGATCAGATGGTGAATGTTACGGCCAGTAGAGATGAAAATGATGAAAATAATGAAAGGTTGAGATCAAGAAATAAGTGAGCCATGCAGGCTTATGTTGATAAATTATACAGAAAGTGTAACGACAAGATTCCTAGGGTAATATTAGTTTTTTTTTATAATTTAATCCCGTGGATGTTATTTCATCTTAAACTTAATTGGGTCGTGGGGGCAACCGACCACATAAACTGAAGATGTTAGAGCATAAAATGCTTGATTATCTCGGAGGATAATATTATAATGAAGACTCTACGGATAAATTCAGTACAATGGGTAATGTCCAAATTATGCTTTTTTAAAAATTAGTTTCACACAATAATTTGCTACTCGAGACAGTGGTCCCTACCAGGCGTGATCCGGCACTTGCACAGGTAGGCAAGAGGAGGGCGATACCGTGATGCGAAGGGATAAATTTGAGACTGCTTTAGACAGATTGCCAGTTCACTGTCTGATATTTATTATTATTGAAAACTTTTTTCGTAGATATGCTGGATCCTCAAACTCCGGTGTTTCAGATGCAGATGATATACCATTGTTTTATATAATTGTAAATTACTGATGCCATATTTAGAGAAAGCCTCCATGGCTCAGGCGGCAGCGTACCGGGCTTTCAACGCCGGTCACTCCAGGTGAGATTTGTGCTGGTCAAAGTGGAGGCGGGACAGGTTTTTTCCGGGTACTCCGATTTTTCTTGTCATTTTTCATTCCAGCAACACACTCCAATATCATTTCATATCATCTGCCAGTCATTAATCATTGCCCCAGACTAGTGCGACTGGCTTCGGCTGCCGGCTCAATTGCCATTCTCGCCGCTAGATGGGGCCTTCATTCATCCCTTTCCTGACCTGGTTGAATGACTGGAAACAGGCTGTGGATGTTTTATTTAGTGGTTTAAGTTTCATTAAAAATTTTCTTTGAATTTACGGTATGACTGGGAATGGTTTGGTTTCATTTCATTATCGCAGATTCAAGGGTGGATTGTTTAGGAAAATGTGTTAGAGTATGACCGCGTTTGAGTCAGTGGTGACCAGAATTAGATCGTGCTGCTAAACTGGATATAGTCGACTATGGGGTGCTTGTAAGATTTACACTGCAGTCCATAGTCAAAAACTAAACTCTATAGCGCTGGAGCCTAAAAGGGCGTTGGCTACTAAGCGACCGTTGCTCAGCCCGAAGGCTTGCAGATTATGAGGTGTCGTGTGGTCAGCACGACGAATCCTCTCAACAGTTATTATTGACTTTCTAGACCGGGAGAGCATAGTCAGATTTAAGTGATACGCCATGAAGACCCAGCTGACGGGTTACTTTGACAAATATCACATATCTTCCGTATTTGAGAGTTTACCTTTGTGGTCAATTAAATGTTAGTTTTGTTTCATTTGGGATTGTAAGCTATACGAGCGTTGATTTAATATTTGTTTGTTTTAATATTGTGGCATAGCACGCCTGGTGGCCTTCATCGTTAAGGTGTTGACGTCTAAACGGTGTGACACCGTGGTTAGCCGGTTCGAGTCCCGTTGGTCGGAAAAATTTCACCATCGGAATGTTGGCCGGCAGGGTGGGGGAGGTGGTCGTATACAGTTTCTGATCACTAGATTGCTTGCCGAAAGCCTGGATTAAATTCCAAACATCACCGCAGTGCCCATATTGTGTGAGGGCATATGGCGCTGTCGATGTTCATTCGTCCGTCAGATGGAGAAGTTAAGACTTGAGCAGACCCCTTGGTGCTATTCAACTGGAGAAGGCTATGTGCTGGCACGGGGTTTCACCTTCTCCCTTCGTACTATCATGTATCATGTCATTCATGTCATCTCATTTGAGGTTGACGTCAAAATTGGCATCCGGTCACAAAACCCGCCACGAAGGCTTCATCTCAACACTCACCCGACCCTTCTATTTGTATCTTGCCGAGAGCTGTTTTCTCAGGATCTTCCCTACATGACGAACAAAGACTGACTGGAGATCTTCGTACGTTTCCACTCTATATTCTAGGATTGTAGCTAACTCTATTATTATTATTATTATCATTATTGTTATTATTATTATTATTATTATTATTATTATTATTATTATTATTAGTATTATTAGTATTATTAGTATTTGCTAGTGGCTTTACGTTGCACTAACACAGATAAGTCTTATGGCGACGATGGGATAGGGAAGGCCTAGGAGTTGGAAGGAAGCGGCCGTGGACGGAAAACCATCTTCAGGGCTGCCGATAGTGGGATTCGCGCTTCTAACCGCACGGCCAACTCGCCCGGTATTATTATTATTATTATTATTATTATTATTATTATTATTATTATTATTATTGTAAATAGATATTTAATATTACAAATTGTTGTTCATGTTTCAGTACCTTCAATGGTGGGCATTTAATCATAAATTAGACTAACTAGTCCTTTAAACGGTACACTGTTGCATTATACTGCATAAGACATAGGCCTATATAGTCATATAGCAGGGACTTACCAAGAGCAATACCCCGTACTGTCCACACAGTTATAGAGCTGTGAAAATTCCACTCCACTTATAGGTAGATATATCTCCGAAATGTTACCAGCACACTGAATCATTAAGATAATCCTTCGATAGCGGAAACGGTATACTTGTTTTATTCCATAAATGGTTCTGACAACTTACAAGTCATGGATATTATAGTACAGACCTCCATCTCCAAGAAGAAGCTAGTATTAGTACTACTATTACCACTACTAATCTGGTATTGGGAGATCGATGATGTATTAAAGGGAAGGAATATATTAAATAATTTACGTAAATGTTTGCAATGTCACTTGAAGAGGAATAGTAGCATGTACTCATCCCCGCTCTATTCCACCTTTCGCCGTTTATCACTCAGCGCTCGGTGTCTGCGGGATCGAACGTATGTTAATCGAGCTCACTAATGGATGTTACAAAGTGATGTAGTGTCTGGTCTGGTACAGGTGCTCTGTTCTGTCGCCGCAAACTGGATTGTTAAATGCAAAAGACCAGCTATAGTTCCTATTGTTCAACTAAAAAGAAAATGCAGGCCAGTCTTTATTATTAGAATCACACAGAAGTTCGTGTATCACAGTCTGCCGTACACTCCAACGATATTTTTAGAAATTTAAATTACGTAGCGGTTGTCCTCCCTTGAATGCTGTAATGATCAACATTAATTGGAATGATGGGGCTGGTATCTGTAGGAATGTAAACGAGCACCTGTCTGCAGAAGATGTTTTACTAATACCTGGAGCAAGGGCTAATGACAGTGTACTCAGTGGACGAGCGGGAAGAATAGACATACACTTCTTTTTTCCTCAATGATGGGGTAAGAAGGAAATCATGGAACGTAACGTAGGTAATTATGTCGTTACTGACGAATACATTTCTCAACTTTTTGTACTTTTATAGAAGTAAGAATTGTGGTGTTACAGCTGTAAAATGTCAAAACAACTCGTTCCTTGAATAGTTTCCAAGTGAATTGTTTCATAACTGAGTTACTGCGTGCATATTTATTATAGTTAATTCTCTCAACAATACCTCTATATGTTTCATGGTAAGACCCACCAGCTACTTTAACATATTTTGGAGTCGTCGAGGGATTGGATATTTTGTTCTCGCAGTTCTGTCACGTGATGGTGAAAGTACAGACAAAAGAGTAGCGTTCCTGAACACCTTCTACTACCTACGAACTGTACCGCGATGGAGCCAGCCAGCACCTAGTGCTCATAAAGCCAGCGTTCTACAATCTGAACCGCTAAGCCCGGCCTTTACTAAAATTCTGCAGTTTTTAAAAATCCAGAGATATTCGTGTTTCATATCACACATCTTTATACTCTTTTTATTTTTAACGAACGGACCTTTGTTGTTGATATTATATTGTATTAGGGGTCCAGTGATATTGTAGTCGACGATTTCCTGTTCTTACTGCATCATGAAATCGGATCATTTTTAATAACTTTTTGGCTATCTGATTAACGCCTCACTAACTCGTTTGGTTTTCAGAGACAGTGACATAGGAAGTGATTAGGAGTGGTTAAAATTGAGGCTGTGGTGTCAATAAAGGTGCAGCCTGGAGTGAAAACAGGAAATATCGTAACATCTTCTCCAGAGTTGCTAACAGTGGGGTTAGAACCTACCATCTCTCGAATGCAAGATTACACCTCCGTGACCTGTGCCAACTCGCACAGTATCTGTAACATATATTATTGCTGTGTTGGTTCTTTCAGACGTTTCGAAACATTCTTAAATCTGACCAATAATCAGTAATGTAGAAAAGTAGAAGAATGCTCGAGAGCACCTGAAAAACTTCTCCGAGCTTCTTAGAAATTCACGTCTACTTTATGTTAAAAAATATAAGTCTACGTTATTTGAATCGACATTACGCAACACAATTTTTCTTTCCAGTCATTAAGCATAGATATCAATTATGACTCTGGCAGACGAAGCTGATTCTCTGAGTGATTAACAATGCGTAAACTGCACTTGTGTTTGTTACAGTTGTGATTTTCACTGAAGAGTCCTCCGTCTCCAAGGAAAACTTGGAGACAGCTGTTGATATTAATAGTGCAAAAAGATGCACGATAGTATGTTTGTTATATTAAGATGTTTCGAGCTTTGAGGAATATAGCGTGTTACATAGTGTTTTAAATAGGACCACGCCTCATTAGCGTACCTTTTGTCGTTGCCCCGCGATTAAGATAGACTGCTATGTATCCAGTTTTCAGATCATGTACGTTAAAAACATTAACCCACAGCGATGCAGGTAAATTTTTCCTGCATTCGAATACTGGGCAAAGGCAGATTTTGCAATAAATCAAATGCTGTGGCAACCATGTTCTTACTACCTCGGCTTAAAGTTTTCATTTCTTGTAAACGTGTATAAAATTCATAACTCCTGCGGTCAACATTGTGTAAGGAATACAGCGCTGAATGGCAGCAAGCCACTTTCCTCCTCCGATCGCGATACACTTGCCAATGGTTCCTTGCATAAAGATCACACAGACGTAATTCTTCTCTGTCATTCAAAGGTCATGTGTTCAACACTGCAGAATTCTGAATGTTTATAGAATGTGCTAAATTGACTGAATGCTTTTCAGCTTCGGCCAATCCAAATAAATAAATAAATACATAAATAAATATATAAATAAATAAATAAATAAATAAATAAAATAAATAAATAAATAAATAAATGCGATGGTTACACTTAATTTAATCATTCAACGAAGAGCTTCTTTCATTTAGCTAGCGGTTTTAACCTCTCACTAACCCAGCTATGTTTTAGGTGACGGTGGGGAAAGGCTACTAGGACTAGGAAGGAAGCGGCCGTCACCTTAGGTAAGGTACAGCCCCAGCGTTCGTCTAGTTTGAAAACTGACAAACACATGAAAATATCTCTAGAGCTACCAATGATAGTATTTGGCTCCACCAAATCGGGAATGCAAGCTAGTTACAATAGAATATTGCTAAATCCAATAGTTCATTAACAAAGGCTAGCAGACTGAACGCTGGAAGGCATGCAAGTCTATAATGAATTTGTATTTTGTTTCTTTCTACGTCGCATCGACACCGAGAAGTGTTATGGCAACGATGAGGTAGGAAAGGGACAGGAATTCGAATGAAGTGGCCGCAAAAATGTACAACCCAGTATTTGCCTGGTGTAAAAATAATAAACTACAGAAAACTATCTTCAGGGCTTGCGACTAATAATGAACATGTATGTATGTATGTATGTATGTATGTATGTATGTATGTATGTATGTATGTATGTATTGTACCGGTTACGACCTGTACATAAGTATTTTTTGAGCATATGTTACGTTTATTTACCACGCGTAATGTTCCGAGCGCGTCTGGTTTGTTTTCTAGCAGCGAGGACCAGCTAGCGAAGTGTGTGACGACTGTGAGCTGTGACGTAGCCACAGGGGCTAGCTAGGCCACCCGCTCGTCTCAAGACGTGTTGCCAGCCTTGACTGGTATTTTCTGGATTCCACGTCAATTGTTCTAGTGAGTTCGATGGAGAAAAATTTGGAAATTTCTATAATAATTGTGCTAGCGAGTCGAGCGACATGTCATCTTGTTTGGAAACACCTAAACGTCCCAATGCTCGAGTTTCAAGCAAATCCATCGAGGGATTCGGAAGATATTCAATCAAACCGCATTATGACGTAGACATCCCGGATTGAATAAAAAGGGACCTACTGTAGCCTATTCACACAGTCTCAGCTGAGTAGTCAGCGAGGACACTCTTGCTGCTACTATCATCGTGGAACTCTGTCATTATACCAGTGTGGGAAGACGATTCTTCCAAGTTTTATTAAGTGGACCCATAAGACTTCGAGTGTGGTAGAAATTTTTCTAAGTCTTCGTAATTGAACTCAGAATATTTACAAGTGTTCATTGAAGGGACTTGTATTATTTACGTGTCATCGAAGTTGGAATTTTTCTAAGTGTTAACTAAATGGACTTGTATCATTTCCATGGGTTCGAGACCCGAATTCTTCTAAGTGTTCACTGAACATTATTTACGTGTCTTCGAAGTTGGAATTTTTCTAAGTGTTAACTGAATGGACTTGTGTTATTTACACATCTTCGAAGTTGGAATTTTTCTAAGTGTTCACTGAACGGACTTGTATTATTTACACGTAAACGAGATTGGAACTTTTCCAAGTGAATGGACTTGTGTTTTTTACGTGGAATATTTGCAACTGTTGAGGAACTCATTCTTCTAATAGACAGGGATTGGTTAACATTGCCAGTGATGAACTTTAACTTTCCAACGGCTTTGAACAAAGTTAGGATTTCACTTGCATTTACTCAAAGACTTGTACATTTGCCAGTGTTGGTCTAAAAGACTTATAAATTTCGTCAGTGAATTTATTTATGTGAATGGACTTGTGTTTTCGTCAGTGGTCACTCAAAGACTTTATGAATTTCACCAGTGATTAACTTTAAATATATTCAGACTTCCAAGTGAATGGACTAGTGTTTTTTCGTTCGAGTTTAGGCAAAGACTTGCACCTTCGCCAGTAATGAACTTTGAGTTTAACTATAATTTCGCAAGAAGGGACTTGTATTTTTCGTTGCCAAACGTTATTCAGAGACAAAGATTTTCCTAGTGATGAACTCTAAAATTATTAATACCACTCATATCATTTTAGGAGTGTTGAAAGTCTTGATGTATAATTATCAAGATCTCTGCTTATAAGTTGATCATCCAAGGTGTTCATGGACTCAGTGCTACTAGTGACCTTGGTAACATCAATCCTCTCAGTCTCATTGGGCTGAGGCAGTGCATGACTATCTACAACATCGCCTGGATCATCGGGGTTCAACCCGGGCCTCAGAGTTCGAGACATCTCTACTTGCCGTCAATCCAGACAGTCCAGCTGCCTCTGTCTGGAGTATCTGGAGTCCCTGGAATCCCTGGAGTCTTCTGGAACGTGCTTCAACCAGCTTGGCTTGGTGAGCTGGAGAACCCAAGCCATACTATTGGAATACGAGGAAGTCAGTCCGTTTCTACTTAGAGGTGATGTGCAAATTCATGACATATTTGAATAAACTCTTATACAATCATAGTCAAAGTTTTTCTGTAGATAGGACCATACCTCCTGTACCGAGCCCTAGCTACAATTAACCCAGTTTTTCACCCTGAGATCTCTATTTCATGCAACTATCAAATTTAATTTGAGAGTCGGGCTCTTTTACTGGTACAGTATGTATGTATGTATGTATGTATGTATTGCACCCGTCTAAATGGTGCCTTAGTTAATTTGGGAAAGATGGAAAAATTTTATTACGGAATATTGGTTTACGAGACCGCGTGTATGAGCTGTTACCGTGCCGTGCCGATGGAGCCAGCCGAAATTAGGTCAACAGCTGTTGAAGGCCGCCAGCGCACGCAGTTACGTCACCTGACACACCTGCAGACGAGAGGGGAGTAGTATTCTCGAAAAATCCACTCGCAGCGGTGAAGGTCGAATCACAGCGCATGATGGCCAACAGCCAATGGAAATAGAGGAAGGTGCTAGAAAATCTTAGATTTTTTCTAGAACAAAGTCGAGGAAGAGTCCCTTGTGAAACGCTGAACAGTACAGAAGAGTACCTTACGAAACGACGAAGTTTTGAAGAACGTCGTACAGTCGTATTCTTACGGAGAAGATGAACAGTGCATTCTCTACGGAAAGGAAGCGTATTTGCAGACGATATTAATACCTGTATAATTCTTGTATGGCACAACCATTGCTTTATTTGAGTGCCAGTGCAACTTGTTAGCTCAACGCAGTATCCAGCGAGTTTATTACAGCCGCACATTTTCCCGTGTGGAACGTGCTGAACCGCAGAAGTTCGTGTGTTCATTGAAGCCGAGTCTTATAATAGAAACTCATAGAATGTTCCATTGGACATTATAAAGTAAAGGCACGATCTTAAGGGAATATTCGAGAATTAATCTGGCCTTTAAGCATCGTAGTAACTAGTAATATTATTTGTCAGCTTTAAGACGTATCGCAACTATGTGAATGTGTTTGGAAGTCGAAGCTGGTAGTAAACCTGGACCTGAAAATACATCGTTGCACCAGTTAAGTGTTGTGAGTAATTTAGTGAGTTACAACTAGTGTGGATCCTATTTTTAATGCAGAATTTCAATTTCAGCTATCTCCGTGAAACCTAGCAGCCAAGATGCAACGAACACGAGGAAAAGCTTGGAATTTTCCGGAACTTTGCTGGAGTAATACGACGATGCTGGACGTAGCCATAGTCATGATGGATTAAACTCCAGTGTGCACGCCAACACGATGACCTTGTACACCTGTAAACCACCATAGCTGAGGAAGAGGACGCCGACGCCATAGCAGCATCCCAACGCCATGAATTCTCATGGGAACTACAAGTACCGTTGTAAAATTTCTTATCTTTTAGTAGATGCCTGGTAGATTGTATTCTTGCTTAGAGGAATGTAGTTTCTTTAGTAATGTTGTACTTAATGGTGATGGCAGAGTATTCATTCCTTCGTTGATTTGTAAATTCAATATTGTCCTATCTTTGCATTTTCTTGGAATAATGGTTTCCTTTTTTTCGAATTCGGTGGTGAGTAATCCCTGTTGCTAGTGAGTTGACAAGGTCATAAGTAATTACGATATTCAAAAGAAATTATAAGGGAGTAAGACCTAATAATAATGAGAATAATAATAAAAATAAAATAAGGTTATAATAATCATGACGAAGAGGATGTGATTAAAAATAGGAGTAAATTATGATTAAATCGTACTCTTGAGAAGCTGTTAGGCATGTATGGCGATTGATACTAGAAGGGAAGGTAATCGACGAGTAATAGGAACAGCTCATCGAGAGAACTTTCTAGGAGCCATTGTAGGAAATAAAAATAATTTTAATAATAATAATGAAGGTCGGGGAAAATTTTAAACGAGTTGTTGAGAAAAATTGAGCGATCATTGTGATAGTAAATTTTGATGAATTGACGATATCGGACCACTAGGGTGCATATCAGTCATAATGATTATAAGGAATCACAGTGATTATATTGAGTGACGGTGGTGATAGTGATTTATGATGGTATGGAATTCTAATTTCTAATGATGGTGATGATTATTCATCGAGATAAAAATTTTGTCATCCTGTTTCATCTTATAACTACAGTCATGAGGAGTTCTCGTTATGGTCAGGTAATGTTGTAAGGATCTTCAACCGAATTCAAGAGGAAGAGAAGGTTATAATAAAATAATAATAATAATAATAATAATAATAATAATAATAATAATAATAATAATATAGTTCTATTGTATGATAAATCTACTTATAAACAGTTGTTAGAATTACGTTATTTCGTGACATTTACCCACATCAGTCCAGGAATGCTTATCTTTTGTGTATTTGAGGTGATTGATGATGCATTGATGTTGTTGTTGTTGATTCCACATAGTGTTGTGTGATACTCTATCCATCCATAGAATACTAGTAAGATAGGAATCGTCATCAAGAATTCTAAAGGAATACAGTCGAGCGAAGTCTACGAGAGAGGGGAAGTTCGCCAAAGGATTTTTCAAAATTTTCAAACATTGTAAAGAAGTTTCTCGAAGTGGTAAAGTGTTTTTCAAATTTATAACGACGATCTCAAAAATTGTAAGGAGTTCTCCAAAAGTGATTTGTACAGAACTTGTTGAGAATAAGCTAAAGAATTTCATGATGGTGATAAACGATTTAGAAAGGATTTTTTCCAAGTGTGGTAAAGTAAATCTTTAACAAAAATTGTTTTAATAAGTAAATGCAATTTCGATAGTGAAGTTTCTTAAAGAGGTATTAAAGTAATTTACCTGAGGATTTTCTAAACCTGTGTTGCAATTGAAAATGATAGCATTGCTTATCACATGATTAATTTAATTTTGCAGAGTAAAAGGTAGGAGGGAATTTCATTGAAGAAGTAATGGAAGTAATGCAAGGACTCACAGTCATTTTATTTGTTCACAAGCAATAATGAATTGAATTACTTTGGTGAAATATTGTATTATGTGTTTTTTTATTTTGCATTTGTCCAGGCTGAGTTTACATTATATTTTAATAAACATTGTTGTTATTTTGTCCTGATTTTCATTCAACATTATGTCTCCTGTCCAGTCACCAATGGCCCTGTAAAAGTAAATGTTCTGTCGGTCGGTCCCGTAAAAGCAAGTTGGCCCTGCGAACATTCCACCCTTTGGGACTCTCGCTCCGCCGACTGAGCGACCCCGGAGAAGGGGACAGTACGTATGTATGTATGTATGTACTGTGTAGAGACGAGAAGAATGTAAGAATGAGGAATGTGGCCTGCACGCCCGAACTTCCTGTTCTGCACAGACAGGTCGGCTCTTATCTGCTCTTATCTGCTACACGAAAACATTGACTCTCACTTTGCAGTTCGCTGGATTACAACTGACAAGAGCGAAGCGCTGCAAGTAGAAGATAATATAAAGTCACCTGGATAGTAGCGGAGTTTCTATGGTAACCATTGCGTCACTGGCTCTGCTGGTGAAGATCCCTTCGCCCCGTGCCTCACCGGGCATGTGCATTCTTCTAATCTCCCAACAGTATGTATGTATGTATGTATGTATGTATTGTACCCGGATGAGATGGGCCCTAGTTATCATGATTTCATGATTATAATATAAATACAGACATATGGGAATATTAAATTATGTACAGTGTCAGTTTTGTGTGGAAGGAAGATGTTTCAACATAGTCAGACGGGATCGCGACAATCTGTCGCCACAGTTTAGCAGGTCATAATTGGGAGAATATTTCTTGGTCAGGAGCTAAGAGGATTAAATCCAGAACTCACAACAACAGTCCTAATTGCAACAAGGAAGTGAGAGAGCATTTATTTCTGAACCAGGTGCAGCCGGTGTGTCACAAAATACGAAGAAAGTGGCGAAATAGGGTTTCCAACGCCTCGAGGCATTTTGTCGTCAGGTTGCAAGGAAGAGATATTTAAAATAACCGCTGCGACGGTAGCCATTGACAAAATTTATCAGAGACTCGCAGATGCACCAACTTAAGAGAAACCAAGGCGAACTCCAGTTAGCTTCTCCGAGAAAAGTAATTAAATTATTCCAACCACAAAATTGAACAGAGGGGATTTTTGTGATATCATCCCAATGTTGATTAATTGTAATAAATTAAAGTACAGACTTTTTTGAAATGAATCACGCTAGCTCGCCATTGGTCAAGACGATCACGCCATCAGGGCGCCGACTTAGCGCGCGAAAAATGGAGGACAGAAATCAAGTGATATATCCGTGATCGCCGAACGATATGAGATCAGAATACGACACGTGAATGTGTATCGCCAGTTTATTAACTTGGATAAATTCAGAGACCCAAATCCACCTATAAGTGCCGATTTAGGATAACCAACCCCCCTACCCTGGTATGACCACGGATGACTCACGCGCGCAACCAGGTCGACCATGTATACTAGGGAGTCGAGCTTCACATCAACCAGTCGTTTGAAATAATTTTATACGCTGACACGGTGACTCTGTAACTCAGTACCAGAAAACGCATTATAGATTCTGTTAGAGTTGAAAGTACGTTAGTAGTCATGAAGGTTAAGACGAACAGTGATAATTATTCAGTATATCGAGTGTAAATTATCAGTATCACTGTATGTGAAATTAATACATTTCTCAACATTTCATGTGTTGGAATTTAAAGGATCGACAGGAATGCCGATAATACTTTTTGAAGGCAGTCTTCAGAGCCTGAAATAAAGATTTCATGATAGACGGTGTTACAATTTTGTAGCAGGGAACTGTAGGAGCGAGGCGATCACAAGGCGGCATCGTATACTTCAGGAGGTGCGGATTGAAGAACGCGATACGCGCCGGTTCGAATGAAACGACACTTCGTCGTACTGTATCACGACGTGTGATTCGGGCTCAAGGAAGAATATTTGTGCAAATGTAATGGGTCTAGAGGTACCTATTAGTGTTTTTTATTCTTGTATAAATTAGTGTAAATTCTCTAGTAAGGTATTAATCATGGATATTCGCCCAGAAGTGTTTTATTGTGTTAAATTTATAAAGTGCGATATGATGTACGAGTAAAATTACCATGGGGCCATGAGGCTTCTCATCCGCTACGAGACAATGGAATTCTACATAGGAATGAGTACACCAATTAAATATTTATGGATGTTATCGCGACAAAACGGGGTCCAGTGTAGATTAATTATGGTTACTACACATGGTTCGCCTCCCGAATCCATGATTATTTTAACAGACGGACGAACTAATTTATAGTAACGTAATAATAGGTTAGATTAATTAATTATTTGTTTGTTGTATACAATGTAAATATGGGATATTTCTTTCCATAAATGCATGTTGTTTTTGAGTACTTTGTTTTATGTTCATTCCAAGTGTTAGATTTCTTTTTGTGCTAACCCATTTATTTGAATTTCAATCACTGCGGTGATTATTTGTATGTTAGTATGAATATTTGTTACCAGACAGCCAGATTATGAAAGTGCCAGAGAGTAAATTTTGTGTTGCGTACGGAAGTTGGCAAAGGAAAGTAAACTAATAATAATAATAATAATCATAATAATAATAATAATAATAATAATAATAATATTTTGTGCGTTTGCAAGTTAAAGTATAATAATAATGGCAGTGTTTCGTGAGTTGGCTAGTGCAAGTAATAATCAATGTGGATATGACATGTAGCGTTAAAGAATTTAATTCAGGCAGTAAGTTTGATGTTACGTAAATTGTTGATTGCACGTTTTTGGACTTTATCTTAACCATTAAAATTTGTTTAAAAGCGATAGAGGCACGTGAGTTAGAATGGTCACGATATGTTGAAAGCCCAGTGTGGTTCGAGCCCATATTTAGAGTCGGAAGGCATGAAATAAAATTGTGCCGTACTGTTTGTAATGATGAAATAGATGAATCTCAAGGCCTAAGATGATATAAAATGCCGCTTCCAGTGTTATGAGTGGTAGAATCCACGCACCGAGGATTAATTTACGAATTAAATGTTTGAAGAGTTCCAATGAAAAAAGATGGACTTCAAATGAATTGGAAGGAATAGTTTAGCAATCGCCGGCATTGGAGGTATTTGCCCAGCAGCGATGTGCCATAGGTTGTGAGATGTGTCTTGGGAGGACATGTGTCCCCATAAAATTAACGGCAGTACGAAACTGGAGGTGCGATCCTGAATACCGTGTTGTCCCGACCGATATAAAGCAGATCTTGGTGGTTCATAACGGGATTTAACATATGTGACTGAATTCTAAAGAGTGGAAATTAAATATCAAACTTTCCATTTGTAATATTAATAATAATAATCCAAGTGTATCTTGTCTTAAATCAATTGCTTAGTGACAAAGTAGACCGAAATTGTAAAAGCATAACCATAAATATCGCTAACGGTAGTGTAAAACGCGAAATCAAGTTACCATAATAATAATAATAATAATAATAATAATATGAAGAGGAATAATAGGAAGAATTTACTCGATTAATTTGAGAATAATTATTGTGAGATCTATGTAAACTATTAAATCCATGATAAGTGATACGAAAATGATAAACTCTACTACTACTACTACTACTACTACTACTACTACTACTACTACTACTAATAATAATAATAATAATAATAATAATAATAAAGTTTGAAGGAGCAGAAGAAGAAGTACTTGCAATAGTATTTTGAGAATAATAATTATGATGATAGGAAATTAAGATATTTTATGGACGATGATTCATTATTACGAAAATAATAATAATAATAATAATAATAATAATAATAATAATAATAATAATAATAATAATAATAATAATAATAATAATAATATTTTATTAGGAAACTGATCATTACTTAGTGCGGATAAATTACTAGGAAGAACGACCCTTCGTTTGAAACGTCGGCAAGGGTTAGCATATAATCATCCCGGATGACAAATGATAATAATCAAATATAGGATTATAATTGAAATTAATGATAATAATAAAATAATTAATGGTAATCAAAGAATATGATAATGATCAGAAAAATAACAATAATGATATTATATAATAATCATAGGAAGATATCATCGGGACAGTCGTCATGTGTGGAACTGGTCCGAAGCAGATGTTGGGTTTCCACGAGAAAGATTGTTAACGGTAGATGCGAAATAACCCACGGACGGCACATGTCTTCATTGTCAGAGCATAGTAATGAACCTTTCCGTACGTCTTGTCGTATTGACAAATGTAAGTATGGAGACAAGCTTTGAGTTAATGGGCTATACCTGGCGTGTTTGTGAATCTGGAAATAATAGGCTAGAGTTTGTCCGTACTATAAATTCCCGTTTTAAATACGATAACATTTCCACAGTGGGGGTCCGGCTCACCAGAATGTACATCCCGGAAGTGTCTCATGTGCAAACGGAACGAGGAGATGACAGTAAATAGTTACTCTGATGCCTTCGTCTCCGAAAGAAGATATCCAGCGGTGAAACGTTCACTCATACGGATGTGGATTCGATCCACAATAACCAATGGGGCGAATTCACCAAATATTGTACACTACCAGAGTAGTGAGGTGAATAAAAGTATTATGTCATTTCTTTTTCAGGATGGAAGTGTCCCAATGTAATAATTGTCATCATGTGCAGTTTGCAAAATAAGTCAATAAATTGCTCCTCATTGCAATTTCAATAGGAAACAGTTTCCATATCTTTTTATTGTAGTTAGTCCAGTATGCCCACGAAATTTAAGTTGTCACTTCCCAGTCCTATTGTGGAGTCCATAATTTATATCCAAGAATGAACCGTCCCCCTTTACCTTAATTTGCATGCCCCGTTCATCCCTGTGTTCATTTGGTGCGCCGATATATATTTTGAATTTTTATTACAACATTTTTCTTACAAACTGATCACCCCTGAGATTAAGGCTAGTCCTTGACTCAGGAGGTGAGCGGGTGCAGTATGTATGTATGTATGTATGTATGTATGTATGTATGTATGTATGTATGTATGTATGTAGTGTACCCGGCAGCGGATATGAACCAAGGAGTATAAGGATTCGAACACAGTATACATTTCATTCCCGTTTGGAGCTAGTTCGTGGGAGCGCGAAGTGTCAAACCAAGGTTTGTCCCAAGCTTTCCAAGAAGCGCGAGTGAGGGAATCATAGAAGGAGAAGATGGGTGGGCCCATATCTACCACCAGACATTGGCAACATGAGATAGGGTAACATTTTTTTGTTCCTAAACCCGACCCCATCTTGTTAACAGATTAGCTAACCTTGATCTTGAAATCGTGGAAATTAAACGTTTTATGAATAAGGCATGTAACAGATATCCAAAAGGGGGACTTACTATCAGCTGATTTTATAAGAGACTATGGGATCGTTCACTATGGTCAATGTCTGCAGAAAGAAGAGGAGAATAATATCGAATGGAAATTTCCGTGGGCCATATGGTTTATGTCAGTAGCCGAGATTACGTAGGGGAAGACCCGCACTTGGGTAAGGAACCGTATGCCAGCTATTTAACCATTATTTCTTTATTTGTGGATGGATTCCGTCGGGAAGTGTCTTGAACAGTTTCTGAGAGCATTGGTCACCTGGTGTGCGCCACTATTCAGCCTCGAAGACCCGTGGAAAAGGTACACACGAGATTGGAGTGGGGGAAATTCCTCAGATGATATAGGGAGACGGGAATCGTCACACATTCATTCATCGCTTCTACCTCGTACGAGAAAGACGTGTGAAGTCCCACGTGTCAGTTCAATTTATGGGTGAACCTGTTAAAGTAGACAAATAGCAGGAAGAAAAAATTAAATGGCGTATGGCTTTTAGTGCCGGGAGTGTCCGAGGGCAAGTTCGGCTCGCCAGATGCAGGTCTTTTGATTTGACACCCGTAGGTGACCTGCGCGTCTTGATGAGGATGAAATGATGATGAAGACAACACATACACCCAGCCCCCGTGCCAGCGAAATTAACCAATTAAGGTTAAAATTCCCGACCCTGCCGGGAATCGAACTCGGGACCCCTGCGACCAAAGGCCAGCACGCTAACCATTTAACCATGGAGCCGGACATAGGAGGAAAGATCTAACGCAAGTGATGTTGGAATATAACTAAAAACGGGGATGTTATTGAGTGCGCGATCGAATTCTTTTGACGATATTTGAACACTAAGTTTGAACTAATAGAATTATTATTATTATTATCTCCGTAGACCTAGACAAAGAAGGGAGGCGGGTAGTGGTATAATCATCACTAAAATGAGCAGGGATACAGGACGTAATTCGGAGTTGTATGGATACAATTAAATATACCCTGTATTAATACATTTGATTCCGGGACAATGAATCAGAAATCGGGTCGATTAGTGCGCAGTGACGCAGACGAACTCAGCCAGCAGATGGAATCTACAGCTATCAACATGGACATGAGTTAACACAAAAACCAAGATGGACACCCTAGCTGACCAAGGTGTTGTCGAGGAACACTAAGGCTGAGCAATACCATTCTATTATGCATGACGCGAAGGGTACAGAGAATGAATTTTAAAATGATGTACCTAGTAATTGATAGGGCTTCTTAGTGAGCTAAATTGTAAATGTGCAAAGGCATCGCACACAGTTTATATTAGTAACAAGTCTGAGTGACTTAATTTATTTATTTATTTATTATGTATTTATTTATTTATTTATTTATTTATTTGTTTATTTATTTATTTATTTATTCCTGACTTAAATTTGTGACGAAGTTAGGGCTCACGGCCCTCTCTTACACTTAACCATTATAAACAATAAAATTTAAAAATGTAAACATAAAAGTAAGACATAGAAATTCTAAAAAGAAATAATACTACGGACAGATAAATCTAAGTTAGGCCTACATATCAGTACGGCAATTAGTGTAATAATAATAATAATAATAATAATAATAATAATAATAATAAGGAGGGAGAGATTTACTAAATAAATCATCCGTCCTCCAGTGAGGGTGACCATTTGGATCCGGAATACAGTTTCAATTTCAATGGAGTTAAAAAATATCAAGAAATGGAAATTTAATCGTTGATGTTGTTATCTTCTTTTTTCCAGGGTTGGTGGGGGATGAATGTCAATCATGTTCTCAGGTACAGACGGAAATGAACGATTTGCAAAGAGTCCCTCAATATCTGTATTACTATTTTTTCTAACTCGCAGAATGGAATTTTCAAGTTTTGTAGGTAGTTCGATATCTGACTATATAGGGAGGGCGCCTCTTGCTCCGAATAGCAGGCCTCTGACAATCCACCGATCGATAGGTATTTTATACTTAGATGAAAGTTAAGGCAAGCATGGAACATAAATAGCTTGCTTTTCTAAGTCCACATCCCGAGCCTGATTTAGGTCTTTTTCAAAGGGAATGGTGGGATCTAAGACCATTGCTTTATTTTCCTCTCTGTTGATGGCTACGATGTCCGGCCTCCGATTAGAGTCATCGGTAGAGACGCAATGAACCTCCTCGTGCACCTCCCATCCACGCAGTCTCAAGCCTTGAGCAATCGACGTTCTTACACGGTAGTGGCGATGTTTGCGCATTAGTTCATTGCTCCGTCAGAATCCCAGCATATGTCCAAGGGTTTCTGTCTTGTTGCAGCCATTTTGGCGGCAACGGGTTGTGTTGAATGACCTACCACGAACCGACCTGACTGCGGTTAGGTTGCATGTCATCTTCACTTCATTTATGTATTTAGAAGAGAACAGAGGTGATATATGAGTCATCCCGGAGTTTGCTTTCGGGCAGTCTGTATATAACACAACTCCTTTTCCTTTATGTGGTAGCTGGAACCACGACTGAAAGGATCGATTCCTCATAATTTCACGTAGTTTTCTTCCATCAATCTTTTTTTTTGGGGGGGGGGGAAATTTCTTTTTATGTCAAGTCTTTGCGCTTCAAGTAACTTCAGGTAACTTTCGGCAGGCAGATTTGAATTTGTGAGAGAAATTATGGTGCCGAATGTCCAATGGGAGTATATTCCAGAGTCTCGGTGCAGTAACTAAAAAAGAATGATTGTAGGAATTCGTTCAACTTAGTGAAATTTCAAGTACGGAACCAGAACGGGTACTAATTTCATGGCATGAGGAAAGGAAACAAACATTAGAAGAGAGGTAAGTAGGAGTGTTCGTCGATAGCACTTGGTAAACAAGTGTCATTATGTGAACATTCCTTTGTTCATTAATGCGTAGCCATTCCAATGTTTTGAAATATGGTGTAACATGAGCCTCATGTCGCAGTTGGAAGGCATATCGCATGCATGAGTTTTGTGCTCGCTGAAGTCTCAAAGCTTGTTCAGCATTTAGATTGACTAGTACCGCATCACAGTGGTCTAAAATTGTGAATAGTATTGCTTGGATTAATTTTAATTTACGTTTTCGAGGAAAACATTTCTTGTTACGTTTCAGGGGACATAGAGCTGCATGATTACATTTGTTACGTGTTCATTCCAGGTCAGATTCTCATTGATGGAGATTCCAAGATTAGTTGCATTTTTAAGGTACGGTACAGCAATGTCATTGAATATGATTGGAGGAGGATTGATATTGCTTATTACATGTAATAATTTAGAGTTTCCTATGATAATGCTTTGTGTTTTACGAAGATTTAGGATTAAGTGGTTGTTTTTAGCATAAGCGGTAAGCTTTTCAATATCCCAATTAACATTATGAACGGTGTCATATAAATTGCTTGTGGTGTGTTTATATTCCTGCAGATCATCAGCATATAAGTGGTAATTGCAATACTGAAGTGTGGAAGATATGTCATTCATATGCAAGACGAACTGTAAGGGCCCTAGAACAGACCCTTCAGGGACAACGGATGATTTTACAGCCCCTTGGGATCTTTGATTGTTTATCACCACGCACTGGCGACGATTTGTTACGTACGACTTAAAACATTAGGGCTATCTGGCCGATATGCAGAGAGCGTAAGCTTGGATAATAGTATATTTACCGTGTCGAACGCACTACTGAAGTCAAAGAATGTCAGTATCGTCACCTGCCGTTTGTTCATTGCTAGTCTTATGTCATCTCTTACCCGAAGAAGTGCTGTCGTAGTACGCATTTGCTGTGGTACCGGTATGCTTTAATATTGGGGTACTAGAGCATCTTTCCATGCACTTGGAAACGTCCCTGTGATGAAACAGTGGTTTACATTGTGGGTAACATTTGGTAGCACCGCGCCAATAATATTTTTATAAAGCCTCTTGGGATGTTATCTGTTCCTTAACTTGTGACTTAACTGAATTCAAAATACGTTCTACATCATTTACACTGACAGGGTGAAAACAGAAATTATGTTTGATATTATTTTGAGGTTGAGATACCATTATTGGGTTAGTTAGGAAGTGAGAGTTAAGTGTATCGAGATATATAGTTGGCACATGTGGCTCATTGCATTTTCCAACTCCAATAGCTCGAAGTTCGTTCCAGGTTTCACGTGCATTGAAGTTCCTTGTTACATTTTTAATGTCATTAAATTAGATATTGCGAATTAATTGCTTTGTTCTGTTACGTAAAAGACGATGCTGTTCACATTATAGTTCATTATTTGTTTCCTTGTATCGGCGGAACATTGCGTCACAGCCAGCCATTGCTACTTTTATATCGCTTGTTAACCAAGATGCAGGCGAGCGAGTCACTCTAGCTTGCCTAACTGGAGCATGCTTGTCATATAGTCCTATGAGTAGAGAGGTAAATATTGTCACTTTCATATTTGTGTCGTGCAACCACTTTATATCTTCCCAAGGTAAAATGTGCGCATCATTTTGGAGTTGTTGTAGATCGATATTTTTCAGATCCCTATAACTAATGTATTTAGCTTTGTATTTTGGTACACGTAGAGAGTAGCACAGGTAAATTAAGTCATGAGTTGAGATGCCAGGTACAGGAAACTGACCGTAGTTAAGAGATTTATGCGGGTTGTTTGTAATCAGGAGGTCAATTCCAGTATGGCTTATATATCTAAGGGTATGAACATGATTACTTGCATCTAGTGGCAAGATCGCCATATCGATGGAGGTAAATAGGTTGCTGATTCGGTCTGATTTGCCAGTCGGGGGTAAGATATTTGAGTTAAAGTCACCAAGAAGAAGTATATGCTCGTAGGTTGGTACTAGTTTGAGAAGGTCAGATTCAAGGTCAGAGATGTTAGTAACATTCGGTGGTTTATAGACAACTCCCATGAATACTTTTTGACGCTTAATTATGGTCTCAGCAAACATATATTTCGTACGTGGAGTGATGCCAGATGATAATTTAATAATTATTCTACATTTAATATCATCTCTACAATACACTGCTACACCACCACCGCGCCTGGCAGTGTGATCATGCCGATAGAGAGTATATCCTTCTAGTTTTACAACGGTAGAGCTAATTTTATCGCACAACATTAATACACATAATATGCATGTTACAGGTTGATATTATCGAACGACCTTCATCCATGTTACTGATTAGTGAGAGAGAATTGATATGGCAACACTGTAGACTTCGCGAGAACTGAGACAGAGATTGTTTCAATAGCAGTTCAGTAGGCTGAGGGTTGGAGGCAGTTGGTGAAGGTACACGAGGGTTATTGTCTTGGAATACACTCGGTTCAATGACATTCAGGAAAGCCTCATCTACTGTAACAGTAGTTTCAAGGACACCAGCCGCTGACATGTTTAAAGGGTAGGAAAAAACATTCCTGGAACAAACACTGATAACAAACACACTGACAGACGCACGAAAATAATTACATACCCATAGCATATGTTTGAACATTTAATTAAAGACAAATAAGTAATAAGAATAATATAATAAGGATATTAATAAATGTACACTAATATACAGTTGAAGAGTTAGTCTAGAGTAGGGTTTCGCTAAGGTTCTGTACTCCCAGGCTTTAAGTGTACCTGTCGGCGAGCATTTCATAAATAAGTAGATGAGAAAGAGTTTGTAGGTGTGGGTGGAAGTTGTGACTGCTATACGACTACTTTACGAATTTGTTACAAATGAAGAAATCACATTGGAAGAAACAGTTAACGAACTAGAAAGGTATTTCACAGTAGAATCTACAGAAACAGGGTGAGATACTACACTATGGTATTGTTCATTTGAGAGAATTCAGTTCATCCATTGTTGTTATGTTGTGTCTTGTTTCCCCTCTTTTACAACAGTGCGTATGGTCCAGATATTTTCCAATCCAAATGTATCTACAGCCGCCTTTAATATTAAAGTGCGAGCCGCACTCAGGTCCTCCCTGATAGTGATTCCAGTGCCTGCTAACCTGCGCTTGGTACGAAAGACTTTCTCCCTTTTCCTATAGCTTACGAATTTCACTATTGTACGCCATCTCACTCTCAGCCCCGGCCTGCCAACACGGGGAGACCTATCAATATCCTACACGACAATGTCAAAGCCAAGTTTTTTCTTTAAACAACCTGACTGAAAGTTCGTCCGTATTCTCATTCGGTGATTCGGGAATTCCGAACACACGCACGCTTCTTCTACGTTGATATTGCTCCAGAGCATCAGTACTGATTTTGCGTTCATCCTGCACTGATTTCAGTTCAATTTCCCTATTTTTAATATCAATTTAAAGTTCATTGATAATCTCACTGTTGAAGTTCAGGGTGACCTTGAGTTGTTCAGCCAAAGCCTTCGTGACACTTTTAGTTATTGCCTCAACGATAGCCGAGAGAATGTCTTCCGACTGTTGAGCTTCCCTTACCTGCTGAACAATGCTGTCTGCTAGGGTAGCTTCACTACCGCTTCCGGCTGCCGGCCCCGTCTTGGTCCTTGTTCCCCGGCTGGCCGCATTCCTCTTGTCTCTTCCCATAATTAAATTTTGTTTATGTTTACAAAGTTCACTGCACAGCACCGAGTGATGTCGTGAAGTAAACAACACACACTTTTAAAGTTGAAATTCATTATTTTCGTAACTAATTACGCCTTTACTACACCTGCTAATGATCGAAAACAGGGAGTACATACACAGACACAGCACTAAGAACTTTGTTTGTGGGAAGGGTTTCTTTTTCATTTTTGGGGGGATATTGCTATTATCCATTTCCTTGTAGTTTGATGTGCATAAAATTGTAAGTATCATTAGTTCCAGGGATCGGTTTTCTAGGAGAGCTGGTACGCAAAATCTGAGCTGTCATGCATGAAAAATAATTTTAGTGTAGATTATCATGTGTCAAAGGCGAAATTTTGCAGTGACACGCCCAAAGAGCCGAACCGGCAACCTCCAATGAAATATATAACTAGGTACCATTTTTTCTGAATTGTTTATGACTATAACGTGTATTCTCGATAACAGTAGGATCCTAATTGCACTTTGAGTTGAGTGGAGTTCCGTGTGCTAGTTTGTAATTAACATGTCAATTTCTATCGTCATGAAGCAAGTGCGAATTAAGGCATTAGTGACCATGTAAGCCACGTAGGACCATCAGGTAGAGGTTAGGCCCATATTTAAAGATTATTAAGAGTAATATAAGCCAGTATTTTGATATTTAGATTTCTGTGTCTGCTGGGTTACCATTGGTCCAGCTGTGTGAAGGTTGTGATGAAAAAAGGAATAGTCTGCTGAGAAATGCTTTAGATGTCGACGCCGGAATGAAATTGAAATCAGGGCCCTGTTTCATAAAACTAACTAATAATATTAGAACTCATAAAAATAATTAATAGTTAACCAAATTCTGTTTCATGAAGATTTACACATGACTAATACAACATCTTCACTAATAATATTAGTTCATTAGTCAGCTGACAAAAATGAAGGTTAAAATCGGTCTGTTGCATATGTTCATTGTTTGGGTTTGTTCCTAGCAGAAGGTAAATGCTTGACTACAACCGACTGTTAATCTACATGCTCGAGAGGCTTACTTGATTTTTTCGTTGTTGTGATTTTGATACATATGAAAATGGATAAAAGAAGTGAAAATAATGTGTGAGAGGAAAGTTTCCTTGCAGAAAGTAATTGAGTTAAAGCGTCAATTATTTGCAGCATTTTGCACCTCCTTGATCCTTTTACTTTTATATTTCATGTGCTCTTGAAAATCTCTGTTGAGATGGACTAGCAAAATCTTTGTTTACTACCCCCTGTTTGTGGGGGCGGTTGAATAACAGCCACAGTATCCCCTGCCTGTCGTAAGAGGCGACTAAAAGGGATCCTAGGGCTCTCAACTTGGGAGCGTGGGTTGGCGAACACGGGGCACTGAGATGAGTCCTGCCATTGCTTCAACTTACTTGTGCCAGGCTCACTTTCATCTATCTTTCCTACCTCCCTTGTTCAACTCTTGTTCTTATCCGACCCTGACAGTATTAGTTTGCAAGGCCGAGAGAGTCTTTCATTTTTACGCCCTTCGTTGCCCTTCTCTTTCTTTAGCCGATACCTTCATTTTTCAAAATATCGTTTTTTTATTTTTCTATCTGATTAGTGTTATTATAGATGATGGTTGCCTAGTTGTAGCCTACTTCCTCTTAAAACAACAATCATCACCCCCATCATGTTGGTTTACTGGCGATATAAGCCAAGATTTTAAAGTATAACTGGAGTGTCCAAGCAGAATTGCACTAGAGAAACACAATGATACTGTGTATCTCTACCAACCGGTGAAGCGAAATGCGAAGCTGCTATTTTAAGATTATGCTTCATTCCTTGCAGTGGAACGTTCTATCACCAATCCTATCAAGCAAATACTCAAGAGTTCTGCAATGTAACCTAAATCTCCCATTGTATTCATGTTTGTTAATACCGGAACAGGCTGTTTTTACGTAATATTTATTGAACGGTGAATACCTACACTCGTTCCTTATCACTGTTTGAATCTGAATCTACCATTTCAGTGATCTTCACGATTTTATGCCAAAATATTAAAATACTACTCACTTTGATTTCACTAATAATATGAATTATGAGTCAAAATACACTCATGGAAATAATCGTAATAATATGAGCAACTTTTATTAGTCATGTTGTCTATGAAACAATTTACTAATATTATTAGGAATATCTACTAATAATTTTGACTCATAAACTAATTACTAATATTATTAGCTAATAACTCTATGAAACATAATACTAATATTATTAGTTAATATTATTGGTTTCTTACTAATAATGTTAGTGAAAGATGTTTTAGGAAACAGGGCCCAGGACTCATGGTGCGAAATTTGGAAGTGATATTATGGATGGATACATGTGAAGGCTAATTGAATTGAGAAATAAGAAATAAATTATGAATCACCTAGTTGAAATGAGTGTTTTAATATGTGAAGCGAATTCAAGCTTGAAAGTGATGTTTAAAGGGACGAACTGGTTTTCACGGTTATGTTCCTTGCCACACCTCCGGACAAGAGAGGGAGTAAAGAGAGCTCTTCTCTAAGGGTGTGCGGTTTGTATTTCTTTTTGTGTCTGTGACCCCACACCATGGAATAATGGTCCATATGTGACATGCAGAAGGTCTCTAGTATTGCTCTAGAGTGTAATGTAATTTTTTTTTGCTAGTTGCTTTACGTCGCACCGACACAGATAGGTCTTATGGCGACGATGGGACAGGAAAGGGCTAGGAGTGGGAAGGAAGCGGTCGTGGCCTTAATTAAGGTACAGCCCCAGCATTTGCCTGGTGTGAAAATGGGAAACCATGGAAAACCATTTTCAGGGCTGCCGACAGTGGAATGTGAATTATTCATTTCCTCAACCGACTTAAATAAATGACAGACATCTATAACCCGGTCCCAATATTCTTAATTGTTTTCATTCATCTAAAAATTGTTACTAGGGATTTCAGCCCCTTTGCAAATGTCCAGGGTCCTGGGTTCGTCTCTAGCTTGAAACGGAAGACCAAAAGATGTTGGGACTGGTGGTTAGCGTTCATCTGTGCTGTGTATATAATTTATTTATGTCTTCAGTGTTTATGTGTTTGTTGTATTGTGATGTCATGCAGGGTCAACACTGATGTCCACCAATAGTAGGATCGGATTCGTGTGTATATGGGTGGGGTTCAGATCGGACTCAGGGATATCTGAAGTTTGTGTTGGTTTCCGTGACATTACTTTTGGTTATTCCAGAGCGAAATTTGTTAACGTGAGATTAGGTGTCACTCAGATTTGTTTATATTTGAGTATCATGGTTTTGTTTTCCCAGTAAAATTGGAAGTAGCTAGAATGATTAATTTTTAATAAAAACCTACACCTCAAGTTATGAAACAGATTCTTCTTTAATGGTTATATTCACTCATATTCCCAATGCTTGAACAATGCTCAACGTATCCAGGGATTAATTTTTGTGAAATCTGGTGATATATTCGCTATGTATAATTGCGTCATTTTCCAACACCATCAGGAGTTTAATAAACCGCTTTTATTTATAAATTTCAAATAATATTCTCATTCGTCTTCAGTTAGGTGACACCCGTATTCTCCTACGCTTTAACGTGCTATGATGTATATATATTTACTATGCCCAATAGATTAAAACCTAGTTTACGGCCCTGTAAATGTATCGCCGGAGACCCAAGCGGGTAGGGGATGGTTGCAGTATGTATGTATGTATGTATGAATGAGGTGACACAGTATAACTATAGTTGCACTTCACCAACAGACACTCACTTAAAGGATATTAAACGATTTATTGGACACTTTCTTTTAAATACTAGGTCAACGCACTTAACGGTTGCAGTAATTTAAAGAAAGAAAGGAAGGAAGAAAGAAACTCGCCATGATGGCATGTTTCTAGATACATGACACAGCTAAATTTATTACAACAGTATACCTAAACAAACATAAACCTCCCATACCCTATCCATTCTGCCTCTTTTTATCTGTCGAGTTTCATCCACTGCCTTCACCAATATATCAATTCCGGGTTAGGTATTGATCACAACATTCCACAGAAGCGAAGTAGCGAAACGGTTAGCGTCATTAGCGGCACAGGAGGCACAGGCTAGATTCCCGGTACTGCCAGAAATGTAAGACTAGCTGGAAGGCTGTATGTGGTTAGAATTATACAAGAATCTCACCTCCAATAGGGCTGTGCCAGAATAAAGCTGCACCCCCACGGGGCGAGGTCACCAGTTTACTTAAATCGAGTGACGGGGTGTTCTCATACGTTAGGAGCAAGACAGCGTCAAGAGAATTATTGGTCTGAACCATTTTCCATTTTTGACGATGTTTAAGGCTACTGAGGTAAACACTGGACCTTTTCTTTCACGTTCACAACAAGAAATACTGTATCTTCTCCCATATCTTCAGCTGGGAGAGAGTGACATTCATTATCAGGTTCCAGAAAGGAAACAATTGGGGAACCACTCAAGAAATGTCCGCAAATTAAGGGAATAGGGATTATCAGGAATGCCATACAACACATCTGAAGGCCTAGAATTCAAACAATCTTCTCTCTGATACAGCAAGGTGCACCAGAGGCGATATTTCAATTACTCCATGTTCGAGTCCCAATAGACACCAAAATGTGGAGGACCTGGTGGTATAAAATACCGTTTGAACTGTTAACTGGTTGCAAAGTTTTCAAGATCATCCTTGAATGACATTGAAATTAGCAGTTTACGAATTTCCAAGAATTTTAATTAGCCTTATAAAAATGTGTCTCATTATCAGAATACATTTAAATCATTTGCCTCTAAGAGCCGTAAACCGTGTCATGTCATGGCTGCTATGAATGAACTCGATGGCAGACTACTAACCAGATCAATATGTAGGCTAGCGTCTTAGTGCACATAAATGCAAAGAGCGCCACGTAGCATTTTTGCGTTGCCTTACTTCTATCAGAACCAAGTTTCATCATAAAACGTGCACTGAATTCCACACCAACATATGTCTGCTGGTCTCTCCAGTTTAACACAATACCAGCATCTGCGGAGAAGAAATCTAGAACCTTCGTCGCAAACAGGAGACAATAATTTCAGACCCTGCATGTAGTACCTGAAAGTGTAGTTAAGCGATGTCCACGAGGCAAGGTCATTTTATATTTTGTTTCGTATGGTAATGTCGATAGTTTCAAACTTCCCGTAACACATAATCATTCTTCGTCCAGAAAAGGACTACTGCTCGCTGAGATCTGTTTCCTCTCCTTCACGTTTCAGTCTCCTTCTAACGAAGAGGATGTTCTTGAATCCTGACGCAGGTTTTCAATGCCATTCTAATTCCTTGGTTCCATGAACGAAGTTGTAGATAAATCTACGACTGTAGGCCATAACTCTAGAAACTTTACTTACACTGTAACAACGCTGAATCATCTTGTCACAGATTTTCTGTTAGGCTTAATTGTAATAAGGTTTTAAACGCAACACTTCGTTCTTCCAGCGTATACTCCTTATATTTGCCACCATAATGTAGACTTGATGAACAGGTCTCACTTTCATACCTCGTGATAAAAAATCCCTTTATGCGAAACATGCTTCAGCAGCTTGATCTCACTCATTGTGGGATCTGTGATGCACGGTCTTCAACAAGTGACATCCAATGTGAAGTAGTTGAAAACTATCAACCTAAAACCAAATCTAGCTCTGTCTAATGCACGAAATGTTAGGCTCAAGGTTTTGTGTCGTTTTTCTAATACGTTTCGCTATGAGAGTAGCTGCAATTAGTTGTAATCAAGGAAGAGTAACTTATTTTACGGATACAGATCTGGGTTTGGCATACACTCTAACAGATATGTAAGCAGCACTGTTTAGAGTTCAAACGAGAATGCATAAGCCGCAAGCCTTCTTACCCACAACAACAAAAGAATTCGTTTATATTCCCTAAATATATGGAAAACGTGAGGTATATCACACTATTTTAATGTTTTTCAAATCAGATAAATTAAAATAAATAAATAAATAAATAAATAAATAAATAAATAAATAAATAAATAAATAAATAAATAAATAAATAAATAAATAAATAAATAAATAAATAAATAAATCAATCAATCAATCAATCAATCAATCAATCAATCAATCAATCAATCAATCAATCAATCAAACAATCAATCACTACTCATCTGCATTTAGGGCAGTCGTCCAGGTGGCAGATTCCCTATCTGTTTTTTTCCTAGCATTTTCTTAAATGATTGCAAAGAAATTGTAAATTTAATGAATATCTCTCTTGGTAAATTATTCCAATCCCGAACTCCCCTTCCTTAAAACGAATATTTGCCCCAATTTGTCCTCCTGAATTCCAGCATTACCTTCATAATATGATCTTTCCTACTTCTTAAGACACAACTCAAACGTATTCGTCTTCTGAAGTCATTACACGCCACCTCTCCACTGACAGCTCGGAATATACCACTTAGTCAACTTAATCGAGCAGCTTGTCTCCTTTCTCCCAAGTCTTCCCAGTCCAAACTTTGCAACATTTCTGTAACGCTACTCTTTTGTAGGAAATCACCCAGAACGAATCGAGCTGCTTTTCTTAAGATTTTTCCCAGTTCTAGAATCACGTAATACTGGTGAGGGTCCCATAAACTGGAACCAAACTCTAGTAGGGATCTTACCAGAGACTTATATGCCCTCTCCTTTACATCCGTACTACAATCCCTAAACACCCTCATAAATATGTGCAGAGACCTGTACCTTTTATTTACAATCACATTTGTGTGATTACCCCAATGAAGATTTTTCCTTATATTAACACCTAGGTACTTCACAATGATCCTTAAAAAAACTTTAAGCACATCAGTGCAGTAATAAAACTGAGAGGAATTTTCCTATTTGTGAAATTCACAACCTGACTTTTAACTCCGTTTATCATCATACCATTCCCTACTGTTCTTCTAACAATATTATGGAAGTCATTTTGCAGTTGCTCACAACCTTGTAACTTTGTTTATTACTGTGTTAGGTACCTTGTAAAGTTACCTTGTAACATGATTTATTACTCTCTACAGAATAACATCATCTGAAAAAAGTCTTATCTCCGATTCCACTTCTTCACCCACATCACTGATATATAAGAAAACTTAAAGGTCCAAAAATACTGCCTTGAGGAATTCCCCTCTTAATTATTACAGGGCTAGATAAAGATTCACCTACTTTAATTCTCTGAGTTCTATTTTCTAGAAATATAGCCACCCATTCAGTCACTCATTTGTCTAGTCCAATTGCACTCATTCTTGCCAATAGTCTCCCATGATCTACCATATGAAATGCCTTAGGTAAGTCAATCGCCATACAGTCCATTTGACCTCCTGAATCAGGATATCTGCTATATCTTGTTGGAATTCTACAAGTTGAGCTTCAGTGGAATAAACTTTCCTAAACACGAACAGCCTTCTATCGAACCAGTTATTAATTTCGCAAACATGTCTAATATAATCAGAAAGAATGCTTTCCCAAAGCTTAAAGGTAATGCATGTCAAACTGACTGGCCTGTAATTTTCAGCTTTATGTCTATCACCTTTTCCTTTATACACAGGGACTATTATAGCAACTCTCAATTCATTTGCTATAGCTCCTACATGCAAACAATAATCAAGTATGTACCAAATCTGAAGTCCTTATTTCATTATTGTTTGCATGAAGCAGCTATGCCAAATGAATGGGGAGTTACTATTACAATTCACATGCGATATTCTGTAGTGAATTAGGCAGTGGGTCATTTCACTGTAAACTTACAGACAACAGTTCTTGCATAATGAACTTAAGGTAAAACATACGCTGTCATGTGCCACCCAACATGTAAAAACTGAAGCAATTGTTGAGATCACCTGTCGTTGTGTTCGGATATTCTCCTTGACAATCAACTTAAACGCCTACGCTGCAATAAGGAACTAGCCAGCAGTAGAATGCCACAATTTTTCACACCATTTTCGTGCCATATCACGTATCCAACGAAAATAGTAACCGAGTTTTCCTGCAGCTTGATGGTACAGTTTCTATGAGTGCATGATGAACTGAGGTGAATTTCACAATGGAATTGCAGCATTCAAGAGAACATGAGTATATGCGATAAAGTTCCTTGGAATTTAATCACCACAAATTGAAATGCAAGCGCTTATGATCTGAGCATATTAATCCATTCCTGTACATCTTCTCTATATTGACCGTGAGAACAACTGTAAGAGTCCTGGATCTAAGGACTTTTTCGTAAAGGTATGGTTGGAGTAAAATTCCTCTTTGCAACTAATATCAGAAAGTATAACTATTATTAGTTTTACCTGAGCAACCAAAGACTACTCTTAACCTAGTGGCCATGCTCGACACTTTTAATACGGCATGGTGAGGAACGAAATCAATGTTTTGCAAATCTCCTCTGTAAACATTATTGCTTGGCCATTAATACTCTGTAAATTTTTCCGAATACTTTTCAGCAAGAACTAACTGCCTAACAAAGTCTTCTTTATAATATTAAAGCGGTTGAGTGCATCCTGGAAGGACGCTCCAAAGTAACTCGAATCCTGGTTAAGCGGGAGACTTAAAACGAGCAATCTGCATCCCATGATATGCCTTTCTGGAACTGCCTCTCAAAAACGTCATCCCAAGATCCCTTTAAATCAACGTCAACAATCCTGTTAACTGATGATCAATTCAGGTTCTTTACGTAGAAAGACGTTTTGAGATGTTTCAGGCATTTGTGAAGTTGATGACTAATACCTGCCAACCATGATACAACCCAAATGCGTTTCTTGTAGAACTGGCAAGTTACCTAGAATCTACGACCATTCTTCAAGATTTTATAAAACACGTCTTGTGTCCCTAACAAGATGTCAAATTTACCTGGAGTGTGAAAATCAGGACCCTAAGGAAGATTCCATTCGGATATTTCTTTTCCTCATTCAGCACACAAATGTTTATTTTCCTTAATACCAAACAATGCACATCAATATCAAGCTCGGAAATCTATGACTTAATGGACAACTTCAGCCAGTGCTTTGAATTCCGTGTATTGCTTCAATTGGGGTATGACTTCTTGATCATTTGGAATTCAATCTCAGAATTAATCTTTCATCCACATAACCAGACTGGCTACATCTATGAAAAATACATTGTGACTTGTATATTATCCCACTTGAATCAACAACATAAACAGTTGTTGTCAACAATACACGAAAATTTCCTTGGAAATTAAGTGGGACATAACGTCTAGTTCTCATTTCTGATTGTCTAC
This sequence comes from Anabrus simplex, assembly GCF_040414725.1. NCBI lineage: Eukaryota > Metazoa > Arthropoda > Insecta > Orthoptera > Tettigoniidae > Anabrus > Anabrus simplex. Next base: position 578,705,585 of record NC_090266.1, on the reverse strand, counting down.
TATTTTCATCCCCAGGATCCCAGTGGGGCTGTAATTCAAGAAAGCACAACTTCACCAATAAAAGTATGCACTCATGTGTATAAAAACAGAACACCTTGAAGGACAAGAGGTAGGATGTTCATATTCACAGGACATGTTCATTAGTATGTTCTCCAGAAACGATTAGCATTTCAGTCACCTGGATTAAGCATGTATCCTGTTGTCTAGTAGGCCCAGGGCACTGATAAATTGTTCCATGCGTGATATAAGGCGCGAATCGCGACCTGGGGTAGAGCAACCCATGCTGCATTCACCTGGTTCCCCAGTTCATCTTTGGTGGTAGGCAATGTGTCACAGCGCCGTCATTTCACCATATCCCACATATTTTCGATTGGCGAAAAGTCCGGTGATCTGGCGGGCCAGTGCAACAGTATGACATCGTGTGACATCAAGAATGCACGTGTTCGTGCAGCAACACGTGGCAGCGCATTGTCCTGCTGAAATATGGCGTCTGGTTTGTCGTTCAGAAAGGGTATGGCTACGGGTCGCAGTACGTCATTCACGTAGGTCAAACTGGTCACAGTTCCCTCGACAAGCACCAACATTGATTTATGGTTGTACCCAATAGCAACCCGCAACCCACACCATAAAGCCTTGAGTTGGCACTGTATGTCATGTGCAAATGCAGTCAATGTGATGCCTCTCTCCCTAACTGCGGCGTACCAAAATACAGCCATCATTTTCAAACAAGCGGAACCTGGATTCGTCCGAAAACACGATTTGCTACTATTCCTGTCCCCAGTGACGTCGTTTCAATCACCATAGCAATCTAACATGTTTATGCGCATTAGCCAGAGGTAGGTGGATAAGTGGACGACGCACCAGTGACCCAGACCGTAATAAACGGCAAGCCAGAGCCGAGGAGGACGCAGATCTGTCCTGCAATGCCATTTGGATGAGGTGTCGATCTTCCCAGGAGGGGGGAGAGGTCTGGTTGGAGTGACCAGACCCATCTTTTCGTGTTCTACAGCCTTCTCTGTGAACCATTCTGCACACAGCCGTTGCACTGCCGTCACATCGTCCCATACGATTAACAATTTCCCGGATGTATGCAACACGTTCTCTCATGCCAATAATGCGCCCTCTGTCGACGGCACGGTTCTTGAATACATCTGCGTGGAATCCTGTACGTCTGCTCAAGTCACACTGATCCATTACCTTCGGTTTACAGCGAAGAGAGCCGCAGGCACATTTAACCATTCTGTAGTGGTGCGCCGAGATATCGATGTGGACCTTGAACCTGAGAGACGACATGATTCAAATGCCAATCATTCCTTCAGAACATACTAATGCACATGTTCTGTGAATATGAACTTCCTATCTCTAGTATTTCAAGGTGTTCTGGTTTTTATGAATATGAGTGTATATGGTGTCTCCGTACACGAACGATAAGCGCTACCCCTACTTCGGCGTGATTTCTGATGATATACAGTCGTCATTTTAGGCCGAGATTCTTAGACTTAACAAATTCTAAGCGCTGTGTTACGAGTATATATGAGTCTTATAAACTTGTCGTTGTAATATAAATCATGTGATTGATTAGAGTATTTACATTACTTGCCCATGCTAACATAAACCTGGGTAAATCTGTGGGCCCCGTAAGGTTTATACTTATTATTTGGCTTCATCTTAAACTTGCTACTACCGAGCTCGATAGCTGCAGTCGCTTAAGTGCGGCCAGTATCCAGTATTCGGGAGATAGTAGGTTCGAACCACACTGTCGGCAGCCCTGAAAATGGTTTTCTGTGGTTTCCCATTTTCACACCAGGCAAATGCTGGGGCTGTACCTCAATTAAGGCCACGGCCGCTTCCTTCCCACTCCTAGCCCTTCCCTGTCCCATCGTCGCCATAAGACCTATCTGTGTCGGTGCAACGTAAAGCAACTTGCAAAAAAAAAAAACAAAAAAAAACAACAACTTGCTACTGTGAGTTCACATTGATTACCTCCAGTTCCTGGCACCTGGTTTCCAAGTATTCAATTATCCACAACTCTTTCTTGAGGCAGAAAGTACTTTAGATTTCTTGTTACTTGCACTATCAAAATCATTTAAGCATTAAATGCGTAAGTCTCAATTAAAAAAACATGTAACGTAAGGGCTTCTAATGAATTCTTATTACATGTCATGTGGTTAAATAAACGCCTGAGCACGGGTGATGAGTCTTCACAAACACACGGAGGAAGCAGTAATCCATGAATATGTCTTAAAGTTATTAGCTCATGACTGTCATATCTAAACACTATTAAATCTTTCGGATAAATTGTCATTAGAGAGAAGTATCCTTAATTAACTGTCTTGTCTCATCCTTTAGGGTTGAGAACAAATAATGCAGCCTTTGCACGTCAGTAAGCTTTCAAAGTTATGCTTGAAACTAATCCGTTACTTGCAGCCAATGAAAAGTGAGCAAATGACACGTTTGGCCACTGCACGTGGTTGACAGTACCATCGGTATAATGCAAGAAGCACTGCATCTTAAGGAGTTTCCACATTACGTAACACCGTGTAGTAAAAGACTTCAAAATTATCTCTAGTGGTTGCAAGGTCGTCATTTAATTCAAGTTCTTGCTGAGCTCCTTCAGAATTCTCTCTTACCTGGTGGACTCCTCCATCTCTCTTCAAACTTAATGTTATCCCTTCCTGGGTCATAGTTATTTAAAACTTTTTACATGCGTTTTAGAGATACCACGTGGGGTGGCTACACTGCGACCATGGAGTCTAGCTATGCAATCGGGAGACAAGTGGTCGCGGCTTTCCTCAGAATGGTTTCCTGTGGTTTTCCATTTTCACTTCCTAGCAAATGCTCGGACAGCTCCTATTCATACGCTGTGAAAGATAACTTCTACATCCTTACCCAGTTTAATTCACAATCATTCATTTCATATTCATTATAACCTTGATTGAGGTTGAAACCGGTAAGTGCATCCGACGGCAAAGTCATGCCATATAATTTCTTCTCACCTCATCCCTGATCCCGTATCAGGAAACAGGATTATGGAGTAGATGTGTACACAAACACGCATCCGTATTAGATATGCAATATCAATTCCTTGTTGATTAACTAGGTCCTAAACAAGGTTAGGATCCGTGATAATGATGAAGGGAGCAAGGATAAAGGATAGGAAATTGACTTAATTTAAAGCAGATGCCATTGACCCGGAACAGATGTTCCCCACGTAATGTCCAATCATCTGTTATGTGGCAATTCTAGGGTATACACGAAATGACGGAGTCAGCCATGATGGATATTTTCCAAAATTTAACACGATTATCCATATTAAAAATAAACAAATTATCTCCAACTATTTCTCAATGGTCACTGGTTTAAGCGTCAAATGATTTTATGCCTCTATGTTTTGAATTTATATGTTGTCGTCTGTTAATAGTATATTTATGCCTATATTTTATTCGAACGAGTGTACTATATTTGAATATATTGAGCGGTGTGATGATGAAAAACGTCTGTGTATAAAAATATACCTTACTGCCATGAACCTTGTTCTTGTATAGCTTAAGTCTAGGTCAGTTCACGTGTGTGAGGATGAGAAAGGAATATTTGTTACAAATATACTAAAGAATATCAAACTCAGTATTAGAACACTAGTTTCCAGAGACTGGTAGGTATACTCAGACACTGCATTTTGTTCACCACTACATTTGGGAATGTAAAGAATATCGTACAGGAGCCAACCGGGCTTGGAACTTTAACTGACCTGGGAGTCAGATGGATTTGTTCGTTGGCCATGGGAGCCAACTATGTAAGCCGGTTTACAATGCGATTAAGTATTGTACATACTACAGCACTTTTTCTTTTGTTTTTCGTCAGTTTTAATTACTTAGTGTTAAATGAAAAACTTGTAGTTTCCTCACTGGGAACGTAACATCCCTTTTTGCAAAATCAAATCAGTATAATTAAACACTCATTACTTGAAGCCACAACCGTGTCTCCACCACACATCATTGCCATTGACAGATTGCGTGGTGTGGAGAAGCGTCCGCTCTGCAGTTTTCGAACAAATACATTGAAATAAAAAACGCTTCCACTGTAAATTTGCTTTTATTTGCAAATAGAGATAGGAGTACAGCGGTAGAGAAACAGACCCATAAAACAGAACTTCGAAGGTTCACGTGTTTCTCTGTCCCAGTAACGATTTTTTACTACAGTACGTATTCATACTATATAGTATATTGCAGAGATGTCCGCTCCATGGGTAAATGGTTAGGGTCCTGGCCTTTGATCAAAGGGGTCGTAGGTTTGATTCCCTGTTAGTTCGCTGATTTTAACATCATCTGGTTAATTCCGTGCGTGTGTGTGCCGTCATCACCATTAGTATTGATAATAGGCAGTGCCTCATCCTTACAGACGCGTAGATCGCCCACCATATGTCAACTCGAAAGATCTTCACCAGGCCTCTACGGTGGTCAAAGGTCATTGTTATTATTTATTGTAAAGAATAGTCATCACACATGAATGATCAGATGAATTTAACTTTATTATTATTATTATTATTATTATTATTATTATTATTATTATTATTATTATTATTATTATTATTATTATTGGCTAGTTGCTTTACGTCGCACCGACACAGATAGATCTTATGGCGACGATGGGACAGGGAAAGGCTAGGAGTAGGAAGGAAGCGGCCGCGGCCTGAATTAAGCATTTGCCTGGTGTGAAAATGGAGAAACCACGGAAAACCATATTTAGGGTTGCCGACAGTAGGGTTCGAACCTACTATCTCCCGAATACTGGATATTGGCCGCACTTAAGCGACTGCAGCTATCGAGCTCGGTATTATTATTATTATTATTATTATTATTATTATTATTATTATTATTATTATTATTATTATTATTATTATTATTATTATTACTATTATTATTTGAAAAATGCTACGAGAGGAATAGGCAGTTGTGTTTATGTTTCGTAGATCTAGAGAAAGCATATGACAGGGTACCGAGGGAAAAGATGTTCGCCATACTGGGGGGCTATGGAATTAAAGGCAGATTATTAAAAGCAATCAAAGGCATTTATATTGACAATTGGGCTTCAGTGAGAATTGATGGTAGAATGAGTTCTTGGTTCAGGGTACTTACAGGGGTTAGACAACGCTGTAATCTTTCACCTTTGCTGTTTGTAGTTTACATGGATCATCTGCTGAAAGGTATAAAATGGCAGGGAGGGATTCAGTTAGGTAGAAATGTAGTAAGCAGTCTGGCGTATGTTGACGACTTTGTCTTAATGGCAGATTGTGCCGAAAGCCTACAGTCTAATATCGTGGCACTTGAAAATAGGTGCAATGAGTATGGTATGAAAATTAGCCTCTCGAAGACTAAATTGATGTCAGTAGGTATGAAATTCAACAGAATTGAATGTCAGATTGGTGATACAAAGCTAGAACAGGTCGATAATTTCAAGTATTTAGGTTGTGTGTTCTCCCAGGATGGTAATATAGTATGTGAGATTGAATCAAGGTGTAGTAAAGCTAATGCAGTGAGCTCGCAGTTGCGATCAGCAGTATTCTGTAAGAAGGCAGTCAGCTCCCAGACGAAACTATCTTTACATTGGTCTGCTTTCAGACCAACTTTGCTTTACGGGAGCGAAAGCTGGGTGGACTCAGGATATCTTATTCATAAGTTAGAAGTAACAGACATGAAAGTAGCAAGAATGATTGCTGGTACAAACAGGTGGGAACAATGGTAGGAGGGTACTCGAAATGAGGAGATAAACGCTAATTTAAGAATTAACTCGATGGATGAAGCTGTACGCATAAACCGGCTTCGGTGGTGGGGTCATGTGAGGCGAATGGAGGAGGATAGGTTACCTAGGAGAATAATGGACTCTGCTGTGGAGGGTAAGAGAAGTAAAGGTAGACCAAGACGACGATGGTTAGACTCCGTTTCTAACGATTTAAAGATAAGAGGTATAGAACTAAATGAGGCCACAACACTAGTTGCAAATCGAGGATTGTGGCGACGTTTAGTAAATTCACAGAGGCTTGCAGACTGAACTCTGAAGGGCATAACAGTCTATAATGATAATGTATGTATGTAATGTTATTATTATTATTATTATTATTATTATTATTATTATTATTATTATTATTATTATTATTATTATTATTATTATTATTATTATTATTTGTTGCGGGGTTACCCGTGGACCAGCAGGGGTGAAAGAATATGCCGGGGTGAATGGGTCTAACTACTATGTCAAGAAAGAATTTAAACTGAAATGGAAGGTTATATTTTCAAAACACAACAAGTTAACCAATCCTCACTTAGTGAGATAACAATGACATAGCAATTTACAAACAAGACTTAGAGAAATCCAAGATTTGAAAACTTTAACACACTTGGGCTACAAGCCCCAACTTTTACAATTTTTGAGCTTCCAGCTCAAACTTTACAGAAGGGCATAAATTTACAAAAGGGCAGAAATCCCCAAAATACCAGGAGCGCTTGCTCGCAACACACAATATCAAGCCTCCCAGAGGCACTTTTACAACACCAGAAAAGAGCAGACGTGCTCTCAGTTTTTGAAAGCCTATGCAAGGCGATATCAGAAAATTACAATCACTTGCCATCAAGGCACAACTTACAAATTTGAAACAAGTGTATCTAGTACCCAACCTATTGGGACGTTGCGGAAAGAAACAGGTTAATAAATGGCCCCGAAACACAAATTGAATGGAGGCGAGTACTTGCACTCCTAAAAATGCATTCTAGAAACCTAATGGGCGCTAGGCCAATGAAACAGGGGCTATTCCCAAACTATGGAGATGACTCGTATAAGAAAGAAGTTTAAGACATTACGGAGAGGAGGAAAACCAGTTATAAAACGTATTCAACTCAAACCAATATGAAGGGGAGCTCGAGAGGGTACCTCACTCTCTATCCCCGATTTAAAGATATTATGAAGTTTTTATATAAGCCGGCTGAAATAACATTTTCAGAAAGGTAGGTTACATAGTTAAAATTTCGGACCTCCCCCTCAGGTTAAACCGCAGAGCTAGCAAGAAATAAAGTTATTAATAGACCATTACCTTGTTGAAGAACTGCTGCCTGATGAAAGTGGCGCCTCCCCCCTCCTGCTTCACACAAACAAACAAACACACACACACACACACACACACACACACACACACACACACACACACACACACACACACACACACACGTGGTTAGATGTTGATCAAATGGCCAAGAGACGTGAAAATCCGGGGAATGTTCGAGACCTTTCATGAATACACCCTCTCACTTTTACTGGTTGACATCAAAAGTGACACTCAGAATCGAGGAAGAAGCCTGTGATAGGCTGAAAATTAATTACAGAAATTCATGATTAGCTAAATTCAAAAATGGCGGAAAGAAAAGATCAATATTGCCAACCTAAAAATGAATGAACATAATTTAGTAAAAAAATGACTTATGAATACAAAACTTCTTCAAGAAGGGTTCTTCTACTTCGCACCAGGGTGCTTGATCATAGTTTATTAGCAGTGACATCTGTTGAAAAAGGTCCAAACTTCTTGATGACTGGTAAACAAAACACGTAGAATTTCATACAGTACATGAAACTTCACAATAAGAAAATTACGTCCAATTACTGTAGTGACATCTTCTGAGTAAAGTTTGAAGTAGGACTAGTTTCAAGTTCACGATTTCTCCAGTAGAGGAGTTCTTTTAGGCGCAAGATTTAAATGTGCGGCGTAGAGGTGTACTTCCCGGTACATTAATAATAATAATAATAATAATAATAATAATAATAATAATAATAATAATAATAATAATAATAATAATAATAATAATAATAATAATAAAATATATTAGTACATATTATTATTATTATTATTATTATTATTATTATTATTATTATTATTATTATTATTATTATTATTATTATTATTATTATTATTATTATTATTATTATTATTATTATTATTATTGGAGCCTCCGTGGCTCAGGCGGCAGCGCGCCGGCCTCTCACCGCTGGGCTCCGTGGTTCAAATCCCGGTCACTCCTTGTGAGATTTGTGCTGGACAAAGCGGAGGCGGGACAGGTTTTTCTCCGGGTACTCCGGTTTTCCCTGTCACATTTCATTCCAGAAACACTCTCCAAAATCATTTCATTTCATCTGTCATGCATTAATCATTGCCCCAGATGAGTGCGACAGGCTTCTGCAGCCGGCACAATTCCCATCCTCGCCGCTAGATGGGGCTTCATTCATACAGCTTCATTATAAACTATTGTGTGTCCGAATGTTCAGTATATACACGCTATGAATGAAGTAAGCGCTTCAACAACTCTCGATCTGCATCTAGCTTGTAACTTATAATTCAAAACATAGTTTAACAATGATTTGATACTTTAAACTCCTAAATATGGCGAAATGAAAAACATCGTCAGATGGTATCGTATACTACGGAAATATACAGACAGCATTGGTGCTAAATGATAAGTGAACAGTCAACAGAAAAGTTTTGTTCTCTGAACGTATCAATTTCGTTCTTCTTTAGTCAACATGAGTATCATTAACTTGTTGTGTTTTGGTAGCCAAACTTACTACCTTCGAAATGTGCGTGGTCAACTCTGGAGGAAGACGGTGAGAGTCCACTGTGTGAGACCCGAGGACCAAGTGGGGTGATTACTTAGGAGCAACTTTCGACCATGTACCAACTGGTGAACACCCGTGTAAACAAATGTCGGTGTCCGCTCTCCAAATTGAGTGAGCTTCTTCTTTTCCTTCTCCTTCTACTTCTTATTCTTCTACTTCTACCATACTAGTAGGGTCATCGGTGCGAACTTTGCCACGTAAGTTGATCTGGCATGATTTTTATACCTCCTTTCTCGGAATCATAAGAACTCCAAGGATTCCCCGGCTGCTTCTTTTGTCCTCCATTAGCGAGTGCATTATTCTCCTAGGTTACTAAACTTCCACAATTGTCTCTCATATCACCACACCACACTAAATCTAGTTCATACAAATGGCTTAGTCCATCGACTGACACAACTCCTAACTTCATTGCGAATACTAGACCTGCCATTTTTCGAATTTATTTGTACTAGAAATCATTTCCACTATTTGCATGTCTTACTACTACAGTACTACTACTAATAATCATCATCATCATAATATCTGTGTTCATCAGTGTTCATCCAGCCGACTGATAGAACGTGGTCGGTTTTTACACATTTTTACCTGTATTAGAGCAACTTCAAGTAGTTTCACTATACTATATTTTCATTGGTAACGCGATCCTGTCTCGTGATGTCGGCTGACTAACTGGCCATGTTTGTCACTAGGCCGCTCAGTCGACGTTCTGTTTCTAGTTTTTTTTTTGCTAGTTGCTTTACGTCGCACCGACACAGATAGGTCTTATGGCGAAGATGGGACAGGGAAGGGCTAGGAATGGGAAGGAAGCGGCCGTGGCCTTAATTAAGGTACAGCCCCAGCATTTTCCTCGTGTGAAAATGGGAAACCACGGAAAACCATTTTCAGGGCTGCCGATAGTGGGGTTCGAACCTACTATCTCCCGAATACTGGATACTGGCCGCACTTAAGCGACTGCAGCTATCGAGCTCGGTTGTTCTGTTTCTAGATAACAAGAATAAGGTATGTGACGTTGAATTAGGAGACCTTTTCAGATTGCTCTTTTTTTTTGCTAGGGGCTTTACGTCGCACCGACACAGATAGGTCTTATGGCGACGATGGGATAGGAAAGGCCTAGGAGTTGGAAGGAAGCGGCCGTGGCTTTAATTAAGGTACAGCCCCAGCATTTGCCTGGTGTGAAAATGGGAAACCACGGAAAACCATTGCATCCGGGAGATAGTAGAATTGCTCTTTTTAAACCGTTGTACTAGTAATAATAACAATCGTGCGATGATCAGTATGTTTTATTTCCTTGTTGGAAAGGAAATGGGAATATTTCGTCTCGTTGATTTCCCTTGCTTCCTGTTATAATTTCTTGAACATGTCTTCGGAGTATAGTACATAATCTACTTCTGGCGTTTTGTGCTGTCAGTGGGCGGGGGTTACTAACATTAATTTTTCTACCTCTGTTTAGTACACGAAATTATTGTGTATCAAGTTTAAGTTAGTCTTCTGTGTACCTGGCGAGTTGGTTACGCAGTTCAGTCGTGAACTTGCATTCGGGAGATAGTGGTTTCGAATCCGACCGTTGTCAACCTTGAAGAAGTTTTCCGTGATTAAAGCACCAGCAAAAGAAAGTCTTCTACGCACTATGCTATTGAGTAGAGTGCGTGTAATCATCCAATGCGAGTATATAACTATGTGTGTACACTCGTGATCAGGAGAATTCCGGCTGGAGAGGAAAACAGATAACGTTTGGGCGTTAATTTTGGGAACAATGAGGATGGAGGAGAAGGAAGCTGGGCAACGTCACATTTGTCCGTGTTCCTGGAGGTGTGGCTTATGACGTTACGTCCTAAGAGGTCACACCCTACACCATTTTCTCGGGAAGTGAATAAAATATTTTTATGTTTTAATATTCTGGCTATACTGGCTTTTCCTAATCAAGGAAAACAATGAGTTAACTGTAATTTAATTGTGAAGAAATCAGCACGATATAATCCCGCTCGAATACTTATAGCATTTAAGTGTTTGATCAGCTCTGACAATAACTCCATAGGAACCTGCGGGAAATAAGCACAGTAGTCATATAAAATTCAACGGCTTTATAAGGGAGGAATACATGGTCATAAGAAGAAGATATACTTTTATACCATGTGGCGGTTCACAAAAGGAACGGGAAATAAAATAAAAGTCTAACATACTCAGCAGCACATTTTCCCCTGTGAATAACTTCTGGACCTGATTTTTTGGCAATATAGAAAAGCACACAACACCTCAACCCATTCGTATACTAATCATGATCAGTCTCACACATGAATACGGATATCTCATGTAATGAAGTGTTTACAAACTGATAAAACAACGGAGTTGCACACAGACGTTAAGGGGACCTGGGACGTTCAATGTTTGCAATGTTATGTCATGCTACATATATGGAACCTATTCTCATAATCTGTTCGACATATACTTTTGAAATGCTTACAGGTTTTACACGCATATCTGGACTTATTAAACAAAACAATTTTTGGATAAAGTAATTCGTTTTTAATTTAAGGACTTTTTCTTATCGCTGACAATTTCAGCACATTTTTCTCAGATGTTTGCAATCAAATATTACAAATATACACCCAGTCACCGAAAGGTTATTTAGGAATATAGATACTGTTACTATAAATGTAATATGAAAGTTTCACGTAGCTACATACAACACAAGAAGGGAAAATGGCACTTTTTGGTATAAAAAAGAAACATACGGGAAACGGCATTTAAAGTCAGAGCACTAATGTGTGCCTCGTCCATATCTGCGGTTACCTGTATCTTCTTCCATTCCGTACTCTATCCTTCTCTTGGCACCTCTTCTGGCCTGCCTAGCCCTCTGCTGCTTTCTCAGCATGCCTTACTTTATCTGAGTCCAGCGGTTTCAGTAGTCGGCAACTGTTATAGATTTTCAGTGCTTTTTCTCTGCCGTCTTAAAGCCATCTCTGTTCACAGTCTATGCTCAGGGGAAATAGAGTGTGGAAAGACATGGACACAACTGACCGGATGAAAAGTGCGTGTACTCCGCAACGAATGGAAGTTTTAAAGAACACTCCCTCCTCCTTCAAATGAATGGAGTATACATGCTTTATTCCTACCACTTTCTACACATCATCCGTCGTGCTTTATACATCAGAGGTGACCAGGGAACGCATTGTAGGTATGCGGAAATGTGGTCATCCTATATCAAATATTGCTGAAGCGGCCGGTCACTCAGGAGACACAGTTTGGTTTCAAGTAAGAAGATACAAGGAAAAGGGCACGAAGGGCCTTAACTCTACTTTTCATTTTATACACATACAATTATTTTCGTATGCAGGGAGCGTTCGTGTCATTTATTTACTTTTTCTTAGAAAACACACCTTTGTTTCATTTAAGAAATTTTACTTTGATATGATATTATGATATTTTTATTCATTACAACTCGCTTATCAACATGTTTTTATTGTAAAGAATATCCTTAATTTACAAGTCTTTTAAGTGTATGTATTGTCTCTGTCTTTTATTCTTATACATCATTTTATCCCGTTTCATCTCTCTCCCATTTTCCATAATCGTATTAAGTAAAGCATGGTACAGTATTTTAGTAAAGGAGTACGTCTTGAAATGAAACACGAATCGCCTTACCAACTTCATAGTGTAGGTTACTTTCTTACATATTAATTCTTTGCGTCCAAATTTGAGATCCGTGCATATTTTAGTGCAAAGTATATCAATTCTTCTTTTGACAGTGCTTGAAAGTGTATTAATTATAATAATTTAATAGGGCCTATATTGAATAAATATGGGTCATTATTTCTTACAGTGGTCGGACGAGACGCCATTTGAAAATAAGGCATGGTCGAGACCGATAATATTTCAGCCAGCCGTCGCACAAAATAATTACAAAGGAATAGGAGAATTTGACCCTCAATGAATTGACATTCGAGCCTGTGTGGTTCCTCTCATCATTCCCCTCCCTAGCCCATATTCAAGGTTGAGCCAGGGGGCGTGTGGGCAGGTGGGGAAGCAAGTACCTTCCCCTCTGCGCGTGTTTGTTTCATGTTACATCTCCCGTCATTCGCTTTCTGCCTCTCCCCTCGCTCTTCATGTGTTAGCATGTGTTATGCTTCAGCATGGATCTGACAAACGAGAGAGCGAATGTAAGCTGGTACTGGGTTGTTCTGAGGGTTGTAGGCCTACTGATTAATGATCAAGTCAAATTTCACCCATTTCAGTTACTTATGGCAGATCAGGGAGCTTGGCCGACTGATATATAATAGCAACTTCTGCCTCGGTGAGGAAAGCAACGGGAAACTACCTCACTCCTCATTTCCCTAGTACGCCTCTTCAGTGATGCGTAGGCCATCTATGACAGCTGATGGCGGAGCTGTTGAGGATCCAACCAGCCTTAGGGCTGAAGACTGAACATACATACATACATACATACATGGCAGATAGTAACAAGAATTCTTAAGAAGAATTGCTATAATCCAAAGACATTTCGATATCTCACTGTATAAAATTTCTACGAATGTTATTTTAGTTAGTTCCAAACAACTCCTCACGTTTCATAGCTGTTCAATTTTATAGTTAAGATATTTGACTTATGTTTTGTAGTTAAGAGACGAGCGTGTTCCTCCTGCCTTAAACATTTGCATATCTGGGTGATAAAAGCCCTATCATAACAATGAGATTTGCCAAGCATCCTTCTTCGTTGAAATTTCACTTGTTTTAAGTAAGTTACTTCCTTCATTCTGCTTGTGTTTCTACAACATCAAAATCAACAGTAAGTTAACTAATTTCTCAACAAATTATTGTAAGTATGCTCGTTACACAATCATTTTCCAGAGTCTAATAAAATACTAGCTGTTTGAATTAAACTAAGCATATACATATAATGCTCTTTTTTTTTTTTTTTTTTTTGCTATTTGCTTTACGTCGCACCGACACAGATCTTATGGCGACGATGGGATAGAAAAGGCCTAGGAATTGGAAGGAAGTGGCCGTGGCCTTAATTAAGGTACAGTCCCGGCATTTGCCTGGTGTGAAAATGGGAAACCATGGAAAACCATCTTCAGGGCTGCCAACAGTGGGGATCGAACCCACCATCTCCCGATTACTGGATACTGGCCGCACTACAGCTATCGAGCTTATACACGTAATGCTTGATATTGAAGAAACTAACACTATTGTTAGAATACCCCAAATTATAACATTAAGGAGTTTCATCCCATCTGCCTCACGATTTCCTGATGCCAGATGCGTGTTAAGTGTTCGGCAAGTAAAATCATGAATCGAGGAAAATATCCTTCTGCAGCTTCTTTCCTCCCCAGTTATCTCCTGTCGCTTGTCAGTGGTCACTCAGTGAAGGCAGTCAGTGAGCGTTCAGTCTTACGGCAATAGATGAAGTTGATGTTGCTGCATGAAACAACCTCACCTCACTGATTTAGAGGCATTTTGTCGCGAAAGTATCAAGAATACGAAATTAACCTCACCCGAATATTATCTTTGCCATGGAAATAACTACAACGAAGCATACATGATCAAAATTCGGTAGATGTATTCCTCCGAATTCAACGGTGTTTATAGACAGAGTGAATGACGTTGTGCATTCCAGAACAGTGAAAACGATGCATACGCTTCACTGAAAAAAAGTCATTTCTCATTAAAGAATTGAAGTGTATGACGTTCATGATAGCATTTTTTTTACCTATATCCGGTGCTAATTTTAGCCTTCCCAACGTTCTCGTTTCCTGAATATTGCTGTGGAAGACAACAGAGCTCAGGAATGGACGAAGTTCGAGCTCATGCCGATAGATGAAGCACCGAACACGAAAGCTGCAGTCGCTTAAGTGCGGCCAGTATCCAGTATTCGGGGGATAGTGTGTTCGAACTCCACTGTCGGCGGTCCTGAAGATGGTTTTCCGTGGTTTCCCATTTTCACACAAGGCAAATGCTGGGAAAGGCCACGGCTGATTCACTCCCCACTCCTAGCTCTTTCCTGCCCATTGTCACCATAAGACCTATCTGTGTTGGTGCGAAATGAAGCAACTTAAAAAAGATAGATGAATCTATGCATGCCAGCATGACGAATAGGGTACAACAGCTTGACCAAAATAACGTCTTTTCTTTTCAAAATAAAAAAGCGACAGTGATTTTCATTATCTTATATAGGAAAATAAGCAACCGATACCTGTTCCCATTTTAAGCTGGTAAAACGATTCCGTTTTTCAATATCACTGCCTAAGAGAGGGGCTTGGGATAATTGGGTTGGTGCGGTACACTAGCTGATGCTTCCCTTTAATCTCCCCTCAAACTGGGATACGTCCCAAGTTGTCGACAGCCAGGTTTCGATCCTATAACCCTTTTCTATACTACCACCGTCAAGACGACCAAAACAAATATCACCACCTCAATTTAATTCATCTCCTTAGGCAGCAGCCAAAGTAGCCATCACCGTTGTTTACCATGCGGCAATCATGCCTGCGCAGTCATTTGTATCCACCGATATCTCTCAGTGGCACAAGCACAGCATGAGAACCCTCGAGGGTACAATATAAATGGACAAGGCCTCACTCGTAATCATATACCGAACGCACCCCTCGAAGAATCGCAGTAGACTCGCCGCCACCAAATATCACACACACACAAACACATACACACACACACGTGTCAGTCAGTCGAACCCGATATAGACTCTATCACTGTAGCCCCCGTCACACCCTCCGACTCTCAATGCCCATTGCTCTGAGCAGTTCATCATCCTATTTCATCCGTATCCAAGGCTCACCTCCTTGTTTCTGGACAACCCCGCTCCCGAATTCCGATCTACGTAAAATATCTTTCCCACGATCAGCCACTTCAATATAAACAGGGAAGAGATACGGGACAACATACCTACGGGAAATGGGGTCATTATTAAGGTGCACGGGGAGAGTACTACCAACAAAATCATTCACTCCACCGGTTCTCCCAACTGGAGTTCTCTGTACCTTTTCAATCATGTAGGCTACAATTTAACCAATCACCAAGACTCACCCAAACCATGTTGAAACTTATTATTTAGCTGCGTGATATGGCGAATCGACCCTGACATAACAGAAAGAAAAAAAAACAATAATCGCGTAGCTCAACGTAGGAGGTATCCTAGTGCGGAACGCCTTCCGCATCAGAAATCCATTATGACCGACTTACATGGTTCGGCTTGTTCCAACCACAGAAGATGTGGACCGCCTGCTATTTCTACACTACCATTCATTTATCTGCTTTTTCACAAGCCCATTATTTACCCATTCATTTCCCCCATCATCTTCAAAAATGTTAGCGACTGTCAGTACATTTAATATTCAAATCAATTATAGAACCACCCAGATATGGGACAAGTAATTGTAAGCAAACCATCACACCGACCCCTATCACATCCCTTATTCCCGCACGTCATTTGACCCGGTCAGAAATGAAATGTATGGCTTTTAGTGCCGGGATATCACAGGAAGGGTTCGGCACGCCAGGTGCAGATCTTTCTGTTTGACACCCGTAGGCGACCTGCGCGTCGTGATGAGGATGAAATGATGATGAATACAACACATACACCCACCCCCTGTGCCATTGGAATTAACCAATTAAGGTTAAAATCCCCGCCTCGGCCGGGAATCGAACCCGGAGTCCAGTACGCTGACCGTTCAGCCAACGAGTCGGACACCCGGTCAGAGAGAACACGCAACCCACTAAGTGGCCCGCCTCACCCTTCCTGGGTACGGAGTAGTAGTCTAGTTACCGGGCGAGTTGGCCGTGCGCGTAGAGGCGCGCGGCTGTGAGCTTGCATCCGGGAGACAGTAGGTTCGAATCCCAATGTCGGCAGCCCTGAAGATGGTTTTCCGTGGTTTCCCATTTTCACACCAGGCAAATGCTGGGGCTGTACCTTAATTAAGGCCATGGCCGCTTCCTTCCAACTCCTAGGCCTTTCCTATCCCATTGTCGCTGTAAGACCTATCTGTGTCGGTGCGACGTAAAGCCCCTAGCAAAAAATAAGTAGTCTAGTTATCGTCCCAGAATCAACTACAATGTAAACATTTCAAACAATTTGCTTACTCTTCCAGGTGAGCTTCTCTCTATTTTAATTGCTCTGAAATATCGCACAAAACAATTCGACAATCCCAGCGGATGGGTCTGTACTATCTGCGCACTTTTTAGCGATAGATTTGTGTACAGGTTTGAGGAGTAAGGAGGGAGCGATTCCGATTCCGTTAGTACTGCCAACTGAATGGAAATGAAATCTGAATTGAATCGACAATATGATCGATCGATATGAATTTTCTAAACCTTTGTTATTATAAGCCAACAACTGTGTCACACACACATTATATAACATTATATAATATTCCTCGATGCGAATCTTATTCCTAGAGTGAATTCGATAGTTTGGCTTTGCTGTGAAAATAACAACAGTACTAGTACGTAAAGTGTACGCCAGACGTCGCACAGCGATGCATAAGCGATTCATAGTTTGTGTTTCAAAGATTGCCAGTACGAATCTCGAAGATTGCCGAGGTCGACCGCTTCAGCACTAGGGTTTAAATCTATCGCTAAAAAGTGCGCAGATAGTACTTCGTTTAACGATGGCAGCCATTCCATCTAGAGGAGAATGTGACAAGGCAGAGTGGTCAAATTCAGCGCTTAGATGTATCTGCAAATGAATACAGTTTTCACCGTGTACATCTGAAACAAAGTGCCATAACTTTTATATATAGATTCATTGGTGTATAACAGCAACACGTAAGTAGAAAATAGGTTAAATATAATTCTATCTTTTTCGTATATGATGACGCTCAGTATATGAGACGCTACGAATTTTACAGAAATGATGTTGATAATATTTGACGTTCTTTCAAAACAGAAGTAGTCATACGCTTTTATTATTTATGATGAATGCTATAGGGTTGTTCCTAGTGGTGCAGTAGGTTCCCTATAATATAGTGACAGACAGTATGAAGTTCTTCACTCGCCGTCTCTGTTAACAGGTGAAGGAACTATTTTTCCCTGCACTGGCAACACTACTTTCTAGCAGAAAGCTTGCGTACATTCCTCAGTGCACAGAAAATTCAGGTCAAAAATAGTGCACTGAAGGGTCAAAAGAAAAAAAAAAAAAACATGACGCCAACCTATGCGAAGGCAAGTATTAAGTAATGCATTCCTCTGAGATGGATGGTAGTGTGATGTGTTGTGTAAATAAATTGGTGTTCATTTAGACGGGCTCATGCACACAGTTTCCGAGGCATGGAAATTAAGCGGACGTGCTAAAACCTCCGGCCAGTCTAGAAATCGAACCCGGGGCTCTCTGAAGCGAAGGATCACCAGTAAAGTAAAATAGCCGGTCCTGCACAGGGGCCAATGCGCAGGATGGCGACGCGTAGAAGTACATGTGATTCCCTAAGGCAATAGGATGACGTCACCCGCTTCGCTTGCCTTTTTTATGAATGTATGAGTTTAAGTGAGTCCCTACTCCGCTTCATCTCCCTAAACGGCTGCCCTTCGTAAACTTCAGTCCTTTCGTCTTTCATAGATAAATTAGTAGCATGCGGTAATTCTGATACATGTGGTTGGTAACTGTGCAGAATTTCAGTAATCAACCAACTACAGCGCTAGTTTTAGGTAAACACAAGTTGTGACTCGTTTGGAAAACTGGTCTCGCGAAGAAATCCACTCAGGTATTTAATTTCTGGAGGCGAAATATTTAACCGCGGCTGAAATTCCCCGGCAGCTGGAAGGATTTCACACAGAGGAAAGGTCATCGACGAGGATCTTAGTGGCCGACTCAGCACGGCATCTCCAGATTTGTACATAGCTCGCGTGGAGTATCTGATTCAGGACAACAGGAGAATCACGTTACGGCATATAACGATCGAACTGAGAATGTTATTCGGAAGCGTTCGTCACATTGTTAGTGAAATTCTGCAGTACCGGAAAATTTGTTCCCGTTGGGTTCCACGAAATCTGTCAAACCAACGCAAGGAGAAGTGCATGGGGGCTAGTCTGAAAATTTTGCAATGGTTCTGCGCGGGAGGGAACAGTTTCCTGCACGCCATTGTCACGGGTGAGGAAACATGGATCCACAACTACACCCAGAGCGGCCGGGCGGTTAGGGGCACGCAGCTGTGAACTCGCATCCGGGAGATAGTGGGTTTGAACCCCCCTGTCGGCAGACCTGAAGATGGTTTTCCGTGGTTTCCCATTGTCACACCAGGCAAATGCAGGGGCTGTACATTAATTAAGGCCACGCCACTTCCTTCTCATTCCTAGGCCTTTTCTGTCCCATCGTCGCCATAAGACCTATCTGTGTCGGTGCGGCGTAAAGCAAATAGAAAAAAACACCCAGAGCAGTAAGCGGTCGTCATTGGAGTAGAAACACACCTCCTCACCAAAGACAAAATTTAAGGAGACGCTATCTGCCGAGATGGTGAAGCCCACAGAATTCTGGGACAGCTCGGGTGTCATACTCGTGAAGTTTTTGGAAGGAGGGCACACATTGACCGCTGATAAATCCTGTGAGATCTTGGCACGATTGCTCGAAGCAGTCAGGAAGAAACGGCCAGCACTGCTCAACGAGAGTGTCATCTTGGCACAACAACGCGCGACCACATAGAGCCCAGCATACCACTACGCTGTTGAAGCAGTTCCGCTGGGACACCATCGATCAGCCTCCCTACAGCCCAAACCTCGCTCCAAGAGTTTATCCTCACTTGAAGCAGCAACTAGGAGGCCGACAATTCGCTTTAGGCCAGGAGTTGAAACAATTTGCGAAAACGTGGCTAAACACGCAAGGATAGGATTTGTACAAAGAAGGAACATTCAAACTCATCGCACGAAGCGACAATCACCAAAACTGATATGCAGACTATGTTGAAAACTAACCTAATGTATGTACTCTTAGTTGACTGTATTGGTTGTATAAAACAAAAAGTACACGTTTCACTTTTTGATCACCTTTAGTATATCCTGGCTTCAAACGGAACTTCAATTAAATAGAATCTACAAATTTATTTACTCACAAATAGAAAGCTACTAGCTTTCTCCCACGATGATTTGAAGAATGGAAAAATAATTAAAAGAGTTGTACATATCTCTGACAAACTTCAAATACATTTTGACGAGCAAGTTCCATCTCCTATAATGAAGAGATCGTAGCTTGTACTTACTAAGTTGACTTTCTTACTAAGTGAAATTTTGCATACATACATACATACATACATACATACTGTAACGGTTCAAATCCCGTTACAAGATGATATCTGTATTTTTATTATTGTATGATTTTATCTGTATATTATTATTATTATTATTATTATTATTATTATTATTATTATTATTATTATTATTATTATCAGTATTATTATTATGTTATCTCTGATATTGTTACTATTATTGTAATTATCAGTCTTATTTAATTCGATTTTGCAATTGCCTGTTGCTTGCAAGATTGTACTTAGATGTATGCATATATACGTATGTGTAGAGTAACACTCAATACCTGCACAGTGAGAATTGTTGTATATATCAGAGATTGGGTGTGACGTTGGGACATTGTGCAAGATTAGTGGCGATTCTGCCAAGTCATCGCCGCGCCATGGCTATGTCATCGTATTTATTTAGAATATGCGCTCACGGAGTTAGCCGCCTTCGGGCTATTTCACCACTGTATGTAATATTTGCCGCGTTGTGGGAGTATGTCATGGTTATTTCTGGAGATTACGTAGCTATGTCAACCAACGTCTATATAAGGTGGGTGCATATTGTAGCGTCAGTCATTAGTTATACGGATGCAGTACAGTGAAGAAGTCTACTAGATGAAGAGACCTCAGTCGGTCAGTCAACAAGTGTGAACGAGAGATGGAGAAAACTCAGTGAGCCATTAATTATTGGTCATTGAGAGAGTGAGGCCAAAAGTTGGTTGGTCCGTCACTTAGTTGAAGACACGGACGCAAGGGCTTACCATGAAGTCAGAGAGGGCAACCCTGGATCTGCCAAGAGGTAATACCATATTGACTTACAAAGAAGTCAGATGATATGGAGAAGAAGCAGTCACAAGGATGTATCACCAAGTTAGGCGTGACACATCTACAGTAAACACCAGATCAAAGGAATACGTCGTAATTACACTAAACGTGTTGAAGGTACAGTCAAGTGAATCAGTGTGGGAAATATTTCGTATAAATTGTTAAATGTCCGGTCAAGAAGAATTCAAATTCATGCCTAGTTTCTTTCAGTTGCAATGTCATAATTTCATATTCTCATCTGTTTTATCGCAACAAGACTCACTATTTTTTTGATATATTATTTAAAGAATATATATTGTTCTATCAAACGAATTTATAGTTTCATTTCATTGACAGTAAAATATCTTAACCTCAAAATTAATGGGGAAACCGAACGCCAATCTCCTTTTCCCAGAACTTATATGGTGTGTTGTCAAAAGTAAGCTTATTACCCCACACCCTAGAGATGGTCAAGAGTCTCATTCTATTATTGCTGTACTGAGTGACAGCTGGCGCCCTTCAAATAACGTATGTGTAAGTAAGCAGGTAACAAGTAAGTGTGAGTACAAGGTCCGACAAGTGTGTATTTCATTTAATGAATATTAATTTTCATAATTTTCATGTTAAATGCAGATATTTCAGATTTTTCAAATAAAAATGCAGTTTTATATAATATTTGTAAAATTTAGTCAGACAGTTAGGAAATTCTCAAAGTGTCGACGCAACGTGGTACTCGAATAAATTCAGAATTTGGTCTGAATGACAGCATATCATAGGTTCATTTGGGAAGAGTATGCACATTTAAGCCAACGGAATTATTACCGGTAAATATCAAGAGTGTAATTTTGTGATATATATTTGTATTTTGGGGATATGTCAAGGGATTTGAAGAGGGAAATTAATTTGAGATCGCGTACTATCACTAGTGAACCAAAGATGGACAAGGAAGACAATAACAAGTCATGTGACGACGAGGTCATTGCTTCTGCGGACATCCAAGGTGAAATTCAGAGTAGGGAACAGGTGAATACGATGGAAGCTTCTGAGATAATTCAGGAAAGTGCAGAAATTGAGAAGCACACTGAAACTCAAAAGGAAATCGCGGGGGGAATGAACCAAGATATTCTAAGTTTGCTGCTGGCCAGATTTACAGTGATGGAAGAAAAGATTGATACTAAAAGTGAAAATAACAAGAAAGAGATGAAAGAATTTTTAGCACTAGTAACGAAAATAGTAAAAAGAGATAAGTAATAAAATGGAAGAAATGATTGGTATTAGTAACGAAAATAATATGAAAGAGATGAAAGAATTAATTGACAATAGTAATGAAAATTGTAATAAACAGATTAACTCTCTAAGTAGTAAAATGGAAGAATTAATTGGTAGTAATAAAGAGAATTTTGATGGGATTAATGATAAATTAGATAGGTTAAGTGAATCACGAAATTCTAAAATAGATACTAAGATAATAGAGGTAACAGAGCAAACATGTAAGTTAGAAAGTAAGTCAGATGAAGAG
The DNA here is from genome assembly GCF_040414725.1 of Anabrus simplex. Taxonomy (NCBI): domain Eukaryota; kingdom Metazoa; phylum Arthropoda; class Insecta; order Orthoptera; family Tettigoniidae; genus Anabrus; species Anabrus simplex. Next base: position 578,683,382 of record NC_090266.1, on the reverse strand, counting down.
TGTGTTGAAATTGAGGGTGAAATGAAGTTGAATCGGAGCAATATTCATATTCAGATTGAGCATGTCAAAGGAGCATTTTCAGAGAATATCGTAGAATTAAGTAATAAAAGTTCTAGTAATCGGGAAGGAATTCATGACGTAGTCGAGGAAGGATTGGACGGGATTTGCAATGCAGTTGGGGAAGAGATGGGGGAACAGATTAGTAGAAATGAACAAATTGAAAGCAAACTTGTGGAAGTCAGTGAACTACGGAACGAACAGGAAACGCTATCACAGCAGGTGAGAGAAAGAGAGGAAGAATTGAAGGAAGAAGTGAGAATAGTGGAAGAGAATGCTGAGAGAGCAGCGGAAGAAGAAGAAGAAGAAGAAGAAGAAGTTGTGAACTGCCAGGGAGTGATACGGAGGAAAGGAACAGGTGAGACGGCGAGAGAAGTGGTAATAGCGAGTAGTTTGTTCAGTAGGGATTGTGATTTAACCAAGTTTTCTGGAAAACAGTTTAATTCGATAGAATTTGTAAAAGTAGTTGAGAAGAGATTTGCAAGTAAGTTGAGGAATAATGTTATTGAATGGGAATATGTGTTGGAGATTTTGTCCAATGTTTTTATCGGTGAAAGGAAAATATGGTTTCGAGTGTACTGGGATAATATGTCTAATTTAGGAGAATTGAAAGACAAGTTCATTGATAGGCTTTGGAAGGAATGTGTGGAAGGGCGCGCGCGAGAGAGAGAGCGCATGATGGCTGGGGAAAGTAGTGTAGTAGAGAGAAGGGGGAAAATGTTAGCCGTGTATCAGAGGAGAGGTAGTGATCATGATCCGCAGAGGATTAATAGTTATGTCGATGGTGATAGTGGTCGGAAGAATAATCAGAGAGAATTGGAAGATGGGAGGCGTATGAATTTGAGTTGTGAGAGAGAGTATCAGAGGAGTAATCAGAGAGAATCGGAAGATGGGAGGCATATCTATTTGAGTTATGAGAGAGAAGGTCAGAAGAGTAATCAGAGAGAATCGGAAGATGGGAGGCGTACGGGTTTGAGTTATCAGAGAGACTCTGATAGTCTTAATATGAAGGTTATCAAGGTGTCGTTATCGAGCCAGAGTATTTCAGATTCACAGGGAATCGGGTAAATTAAGTGAACAGTCTGAAGGTAGTAGATGAACAGGTATGTAGTATAAGTAGTTAGGTAGTGAAAGTAGATTTAAGAGTATAGTGTGATTGTGACCTAAGTAGTGTTAAGTGAGATATTTAAGTAATGACATAGTCATAGGTAATGAAGTAATTAATAGTAGTAGTAAGCTAGACGTAAGAAGTGTTCTGTTAAGTAATGAAAGTACTTGTAATACCGAGTATGTGATGTAAGTAGTGAGGTAGTAACTCCGATGATGGAAATTGTGAGATGAAGAAGGTAAGTGAAGGTACTATCAGATCTTATAACAAGCCGTTGGGTGAGTCAAAGTGAGTAAATAAAATGATAGCGGTACCGATCATAAGTAAAGATAATTGTAAGTTTCAGACATGCCTTGTTGTACCAGAACTTGTGTATTCAGTTGTTTTAGGAGCTGACTTGGTTGCAAATCATGGAAGTAGAATAGACTTTAATTTAGGTATTGTGTGTTTGTTCTGGGAGGAAACTAGCAAAGAAGTACGTGTTAATTATGATGGTCTGAGGTAAGTGTTTGGTAACGTGTGTTCTTTGAAAGATATGAGAGGTAAGTGAAGTTGTTCCTAGTGAGAGGAAATGTGTTGAAGTGTGTCAGGTGTCTATAACGACCAGGATCTGAGGGATCGTCGGTATGAGGGAGTGACGTGAGGTAATTTGAGTGAATTACAGGAGGAGTAATTGTGTTCGATGTTAGGTAAGCATCGAGGTGTATTTAGTGGTAAGTGAGGAAGAACACGTATGTGAACATAAATTTGTAGTACATGACCATTCATCATTTGTGGGAGGTAAGTACCCCATTCAACTTAAAAATGCTAGTGAAGTCTAAGAACAAATGAACATTATGCTGGATTACGGTATAATTGAACCATCTTGTAGCCATGGTAATGATCCTTTAAATATTGTTGCCAAGGAGGATGTGATTTATTGAGAGATGTAAGTTAACAAGGGCAAAATTGATTGTTTGAGTGACAGAGTGCTACTCAGAGTTCCATTTCATCATCTGCAGAGGCGGGAAATATGTCTAAATTCTTTCTTTTGTATCAGGGGTATTTCACTATTGTGAGCCGTATCGGAGAGTGTGCATATTCCTTATAAATTCAGGAAGAGGATATTGTCGGTATTTGTAGTATTATATATGTAAAGAAGTATTTCACGTGAGATTTGTTGAAACAAGAGTAAGATGATTAAATTTTGTGAGAAACTGGCAAAATAAAACTAACATCTGCGATTTGCGTGTGAACCAAGTGTCGTATTTGTGTATTGGAAGAATAAGAGCTATATTGTCATGTTCTGTGTGACAAAACGGAGAACAGGACATTGGACATTTAACTGCGATAACAATATGCGAGAAAAGTTCTCATATAAGTGAATTTTCACAAAATGTTAAAAAAAGGAGAAGAATATTGTATATTGATTGAAAATTATTTGTGTGTGTTAAATTAAGGGCTATGCTCTTGTGAATTGTATGACAATGTGCGAGAAAAATTCTCATATATGTGATGTATTATAAAATGTATGGATGCTGAAAAAGAAAATTATTGTTGTATACTTATTTAAAGTGTTTATATGTGTCAGTGTTTTATATATATATAATTTTGTTCATAAATCAATCCATTCTTTGTTCTTCGATTTATTTATGAGGGAGGCGAATTGTAACGGTTCAAATCCCGTTACAAAATGATATCTGTATTTTTATTATTGTATGATTTTTTCTGTATACTATTATTATTATTCTTATTATTATTATTATTATTATTATTATTATTATTATTATTATTATCAGTATTATTATTATGTTATCTGTGATATTGTTACTATTATTGTAATTATCAGTCTTATTTAATTCGATTTTGCAATTGCCTGTTGCTTGCAAGATTGTACTTAGATGTATGCATATATACGTATGTGTAGAGTAACACTCAATACCTGCACAGTGAGAATTGTTGTATATATCAGAGATTGGGTGTGACGTTGGGACATTGTGCAAGATTAGTGGCGATTCTGCCAAGTCATCGCCGCGCCATGGCTATGTCATCGTATTTATTTAGAATATGCGCTCACGGAGTTAGCCGCCTCCGGGCTATTTCACCACTGTATGTAATATTTGCCGCGTTGTGGGAGTATGTCATGGTTATTTCTGGAGATTACGTAGCTGTGTCAACCAACGTCTATATAAGGTGGGTGCATATTGTAGCGTCAGTCATTAGTTATACGGATGCAGTACAGTGAAGAAGTCTACTAGATGAAGAGACCTCAGTCGGTCAGTCAACAAGTGTGAACGAGAGATGGAGAAAACTCAGTGAGCCATTAATTATTGGTCATTGAGAGAGTGAGGCCAAAAGTTGGTTGGTCCGTCACTTAGTTGAAGACACGGACGCAAGGGCTTACCATGAAGTCAGAGAGGGCAACCCTGGACCTGCCAAGAGGTAATACCATATTGACTTACAAAGAAGTCAGATGATATGGAGAAGAAGCAGTCACAAGGATGTATCACCAAGTTAGGCGTGACACATCTACAGTAAACACCAGATCAAAGGAATACGTCGTAATTACACTAAACGTGTTGAAGGTACTGTCAAGTGAATCAGTGAGGGAAATATTTCGTATAAATTGTTAAATGTCCGGTCAAGAAGAATTCAAATTCATGCCTAGTTTCTTTCAGTTGCAATGTCATAATTTCATATTCTCATCTGTTTTATCGCAACAAGACTCACTATTTTTGATATATTATTTAAAGAATAGATATTGTTCTATCAAACGAATTTATAGTTTCATTTCATTGACAGTAAAATAACTTAACCTCAAAATTAATGGAGAAACCGAACGCCAATCTCCTTTTCCCAGAACTTATATGGTATGCTGTCAAAAGTAAGCTTATTACCCCACACCCTAGAGATGGTCAAGAGTCTCATTCTATTATTGCTGTACTGAGTGACAGCTGGCGCCCTTCAAATAACGTATGTGTAAGTAAGCAGGTAACAAGTAAGTGTGAGTACAAGGTCCGACAAGTGTGTATTTCATTTAATGAATATTAATTTTCATAATTTTCATGTTAAATGCAGATATTTCAGATTTTTCAAGTAAAAATGCAGTTTTATATAATATTTGTAAAATTTAGTCAGACAGTTAGGAAATTCTCAATACATACATACATACATACATACATACATACATACATACATACATACATACATACATACATACATACATACATACATACATACATACATCTTCATTAAAGACTCTTACACCTTCCAGCGTTCATTCTGCCTTGTCATCTTGTTCTGACCTTTTTAACGTCTATGGCGGAGTCCAATATGGTCCTAGCTAAATTACCCTCTTTCGTTCGCCTCACGTGACCCCACTACCGAAACAGGTTAATTCGTACAGCTTCATCACTCGATTTCATTCCTAACTATCTCCTCATTCCGAGAACCACCCTGCCATTATTCCAACCTGCGATCATTGTTGCAACGTTCATATCTGTTATATCCAACTTATGAAAAGACAAGCTGATGTACCCGTGCTTCGCTACGGGATTCTCAGAAAGACTGACTTGATGGTTTTCCTAACTGAATTCAACGTAGGTCACTACAAAAGCGTCAGTAGGAATGTAGCGATTGAAAGCAATGTGATCATATAAAATACTCGATCAAATGAAAAACTGCACACTTTCTCATTTTCAACGAACAGTACTACGGTGCCAATCTAACAGTCCAAAGTTCCAGAGCTGCAATAACCAGGTAGCAGACTGCCGTGAACACTCCTCTGTCATTATTCCGTTAAATATGCACACTACTCATTCCAATCAGTGCCTCAGAGTGGGGATTGAATAGCTCGTTACGTACACGTAATATCAGTAATATCAGAAAATGTATGAACCAGAGGAATGGCATGTTAAAGAAGAAAGTTATCTAACTCCCCAGCTACTTCCCGCCAATGTACAGGCAGGCTGTTACATCGGTACGACCAGGCGAGTTGGCCGTGTGGTTAGAGGCGCGCAGCTGTGAGCTTGCATCCGGGAGATAGTGGATTCGAACCTCACTGCCGGCATCCCTGAAGATGGGATTCCGTGGTTTTCCATTATCAAAAAAGCCACACCAGACTGTACCTTAATTAAAGCCTAGGCCGCTTCCTTCACACCCCTATTTCTTTCCTATCCCATCGTCGCCAGAAGACCTACCTGTGTCGGTGCGACGTAAGGCAAATTAAAAAACCTCGGTACGCTGCAGTAATCCTATCAATCGGGGATGAGTGGAAACAGAAGACAAAAAGCACATCACAACAAACAATGGTCAATGTAATGTTATTGTTGATAACGTTTATGAGCTTTCTATATTGCAGGCCTTCACATTAATTTCCTTTCGACTCTGTGATATTAGGGCGTCTTACAATATTATTTATATCGTAGACTGTAGTTCCTTATTCTCGGACTTTACATACCTATTTTCACTAAATTCTGTTTACCCATTTTCTCGTGACTCGGCGCTGATAAGGACTTAGTAACAAAAGTCCAAATTAATGAATATCTCTGTGATTATATGAGGTACGGTAACAATGTATAAGAAGTAAGTGATCGGAAATATAATAACTTCTTACATAACTACTACTAACTTACGACATAACTAAAGTTGTGTTAGTTATGTAGTATTTATCGATAAGACCACAAATAACATAAATAACTGATTTGAGAATTACATTTCAGGCCTTCCTCTAAAATACCATTTCACTCAGTGTGAATAAAATAATTCATAGCCTAGATTGTAGTGGATTATCACCCGACTTTACATACCGATTTTCATTAAATTCTCTCCAGCCGTTTTCTCGTGATGCGTGTACATGGCAGACAGACAGAAATTACGCATTTCCTTGTTACTGTGAACATGACCGATACAGAAATGCCATTCATTTCAAATTCTGAGCAATGTACAGACACAACTCTTATTTTATATATATAGATATCCTGAGTCTAAACAGTTTTCACTCCCGTAAAGTACCGTTGGTCTGAAAACAGAACGTGTAAAGAGAGTTTTCTCAGGAGCTGAATTCTTTCTTACAAAATACTGTTCATCGCAAACTGTCAGGTCACCCCGTTAGCTGCGCTGCACCTTGATTCAAGCTCACTTACTATACTAGCATCCCGTGAGAATTCGAAATACGTAAAATAATCTACAATTTCCAGCTTTGTATTCCAAACCTGACATTCAGTTCTCTTACGGTTCTTACCTACTGACATCGTTTTAGTCTTGGAAAAGGTAATTTTCAAATCATAATCGTTGCACAAATTTTCAAATTCCAAATTTTACACTGCAGAAATTCAGCACAATCTCGCAATAAAACCAAGTCGTCGGCATAGACCAAATAGCTTACTATATGTCCACTTAAATGAATCCCTCCCTGGCCCTTTATAACTTTCAGGGATGATCCATGTAAACCATGAATAAGAAAGGTGAAAGATGACAGCCTTGCCTAACCCCTGATAGTAATTTGAAGCAAGAACTTATTCTATAGTCAGTTCTCACAGCACTAGAATTCTTATTTCAATTAAATGGCAAGCCCGGAAAATCTGATCCAAACAACCCCTCTGTGAACCAAACCACAGGGGTTTTCATTAAAATTACTCTCAATCACCGATCGCACACTCCTTTGCAAACTGCCAGTGAACACCTTGCCTGGTATACAGATCAATGAAATACCTCGAGAGTGGTTGCAATCCTTCCTATCCCCTTGTTTATAGATGGGTATTATTACTGCATTTGTCCAATCAAAAGGATCCTAACTAACTTTCCATGCTAACCTCATTAATCTATAAAGCCTGCCTCCTCATATAGGCATATATACAATTATAATTACATTTCACCATTTCAGGTCTAATTTCATCTTTTCCAAAAGCTTTATGGCAACGGAGGTTATTTACCATCCTTTCCACTTCCTCAAGCGCAATGTCACCTACATCATTGCCCTCATCCTGAAGAGCTCGGTTGTTGGCGACGTCACCTGAAAGACTTCATTCTACGTTGAGAAGATTTTCAAAATATTCCCTCTAACGGTCTAATGATTCCCTGGGATATATTATGAGTTCACATAATTTACCCAAACACTAATCCTTTTCCTTCCCTTTCTAAAAATCCTTATTACACTCCAGTCCCTGCCTGAATCAGTCCTCATTTGGTACTATTTCTGATACGCTTTACATTTACCTTTACAAGCTGACATCACTTAATCATTCAGTCATGATGGTCACTTTTTCCCATTTTTACACACAGCTGCACCTGGACATTCCCTTGCTCTTTCTACTACAGCATCCTTGTATGCCAACAATTCTCTTCGTATGTCTTGAATCTGCATATTATCTATTGTTTGGCACTTTTCACTAATCATCCCATCTTTTTCTGTATAGTTTCCTCGTCCTAGAAATTGTCTACGCCTGCAGACAGGTTCCACTTTCTCTATTGCAGGCCTAGAGATACCTACTGTAGTTCACTAAAGGTCAAATAGTGATCTGCATCATCAGTATGTCCCGCATATTCCTAACGTCCCATGTGTAGATCAGAATGTATTCACGACTGCTAATCCCATACTAGCACAGAAATCAAATAAACGCTTCCCATTCCTATTAACTTCCATATATTCCCCTTATTTACACATCACCTTTCCATGTCCTTCAGCTCTTTTTACAAATTGCGCATTGAAATTGAGCATCACCACTCTCTTATCCTTGCTGTCGACCCTCACTCAGTGCTTCATATTTTTTTCAACTTCATCCTGATTAGCACCCTCACATGGTGAATACACTGAGACAATTACCGACCTAATTCCTCCAACAGCTGAATCAACCCACATCATTCGCTCATTTTCGTACTAACAGAAACTATGTTGCAAGCAATAGAATTCCTGATGAACAGTCCCATCCCACAATCTGTCCTTCCCTTTTCAACACCTGTTAAGGATAATTTATTATCTCAAATCTCTTCCACGTTATTCCCGCTCAGCCGAATATCATCAACACCTAACACCTCCAGACGCATCCTCCTTTCTGAATCAGTCAGTTATACATTGTTTCTTCCATAAGCCCATTAATACTGATAGATCTCCATCGAATACCATTTCGTTTCCAAGTTGATTCCAAGGATTCTCTCTTCTGTGGAATCGATGCGAGAACTCCGTTACTTCCATAGTTCTGAGGTTTGGTTGATTTTTTTCTGAGATCTGCAATTCTGTGAGTCAGGATGCTACCCTACTTGCACATAGTCCCAGTGAAAATATCCACTCGTGGATTGTATTGTTGTAGCCGCCTGAGCACGAGGAATGTTATGAGTCACAATATGTCAGAAACGCACGTAATTATTCTATGGCGATTGTTATCACGACTTACTAGGCCACTCAGCCGCTCGCCAAGATTCACGAACTAGGACGCAACTCATACCACGAAGAGGGAAAGAAACAACCGTTTGCCTTCAATAGGGCACTTTAATTTTACTTGAGTATACTTGAACATAATACTACTATGGTTAATTTAGAGACTAGATAACGATGGAATTCATACACACCTATCTCCGAAATTCCTAGAAGTCACTACGAATCTACACTGTCACCATTCAGTGACTATTGCAACTGAACCAATTTTAAATATTCAGGGTATAAACTGAATATAAACATTATAACATATATATCCTCTAACTCCCGAGTATGACTGTAGAAAAAGGAAAACTGTTATTGGGTACCAGGAGGCTAAACTTCAAGTTAAAAATAAATTCATAATAAAATCAAGTATGAAAATGAAATGTCGTATGGCTTTTAGTGCCGGAATATCCCAGGACGGGTTCGGCTCGCCAGGTGCAGGTCTTTCCATTTGAATCCCGTAGGCGACCTGCGCGCCGTGATGAGGATGAAATGATGATGAAGATAACACATACACCCAGCCCCCGTGCCATTGGAATTAACCAATTAAGGTTAAAATCTCCGACCAGTTGGGAATCGAACCCGGGACCCCCTGAACCGAAGGCCAGTACGCTGACCGTTCAGCTAACGAGTCGGACTAAATCAAGTATGACGCAAATGAACAATAATACGATATTAAATGTTCGAACAGAACAGCAGATTGAATGAAAAGTTGGTTGTTATTCCTCCGCATGTGTGGAGACAGAGAAGAAACTAAGATTGAAAAGAGTGTTAGAAATTACGTTTGTCCCTTTTCCACCTTCATCACTCAGCAGTCCCTTATAATATTCAAAGGATGATATTTAGGCTATTCCCAATTACTTGGAGTCACTTTTCGAAAGTTGTCCCATTGTGGATCTTCGATATGCTCCAAACCATTGAGATATCATTTTTAATTTCTTAAGATTAGCACTTTTGTAAATTCAGTTATAACATTCATGTGGTAAATAGAAGAGGTTGACAAGCCACTATTTTTTCTCAGATATGAACTCAGCATTGGTTATCAGCATTTACCGCTTCACCACGCTAATATATATATATTGTATGGCACGAAGCCTCTTTTTGCTGTTTTTATGCAGACATATTGCTGCAATTCCTGCTTAATCGTTTTGAAAGGCCATGTATAATTTCAAATTTGTGTCAGTAAGCTCGGCACAGAGCACCCCAGTGAGTATGTATGAGAGCTCGAGTTTGTATTAGCCTGTGCTTGCAGGCGCTTTGTGGTTATTGTGCCTCCCGTGTGACCTCACTTGAAGTTGTTGATCGTCGACTGGCAGTATTGTTCCTAGATGATGTCGCATCCAGATACTAGACACATTGTGTGGAGGCTGTGTGTGGCGCGTCAATGTGAAACCCCCTTTCCTCTCCTGAACCCAGGTCTGGACCCTACTCGGCCTGTCCGGATTTAATTAGAAGTCCATTTGCTCTCCTCCGGGGAGTTTCCAGTTTCCACCTCCCGCTTCTCTGTTTCCACATCCTCGCCTTGCCGAGCCTTCCGCTTGTTGTGTGTAGGAACGTTGACAATAACCCGCATATTTCATCGAGTGCCTGATATGTTATACTAATGGCCAACAATGAGAATAGCATGTGCAATAAGCAACGAAATACATTACACCATTACCCCAGTTTCATAACAAAAAGCTTATGACATGACACAGATGCAGCTTGAAAGGCCTAAATGCTTCCAGGGATATTAGTTAAAGGAGAGGATTCCAGCAACAGCACCTGAACCAGAGGAGATAGTTGAAAACATCATACAAAATAAACTGTTGGGACGTTCGATTTAAACAGCATAATTTTGGAAGCCTAATATTATAATATCACTCTACTCCCTGAATGGAAACAGAAAGGGAAGAGTTTGTCAAGAATTTAGCATAATTTTTCATTCATCTATGTCTGGTTCAAGATAAATATATAGTCATTTTTTAGCATATGAAAATAACACTCAGTTTGAAGAGAACGCACAAACTGAACTTCTCACCTTGGTGTGGTTTTTAGAATTTAATACTTATTCATGCACAGTTAAACTAGTTTGCAATTTTTTAATGATATTAATAATAAAATTTAGGTCATATTTAACATAGTAAACTCTTAAGTTCATCAATTAACAGAGGTATTTTCATAATTAGAACAACGATTATGGCCCGATTTCCAGCTCCTAATTTTTTTAACAGGTTTACCTTGCGGACTTCATAAAAAAATCCTACAGATGGTAATATCGCTGGAATGCACGAGTGCAATCGTAGATTAATGAATAGCTAGAATTCATACATAAAATAAATGTAATTAATTTAACAGTGGAATGACATTTTAGATCATTTCATGTCATTTTGGTATTAAGGTAACACAACATTAATTTATTTCAATGTAAGAAATTATAAGATTAAAATACACGGGGGAATGTATAAGAAGTGAATAATCTACAGGTTTACAAGAACCATTTACTTCAGTACTAGAGATAGGTGGATTACAATTTAAATTGCACAATACCCATGCGATCTTTGTGCAACCACATTTAACTCTCTACACGCAGTATAGATAAGGACGATGTTTTCACTTTTATGTTCTTACTTCCAACATCCTGCTGCTAATTTAGCAGTTGTTACTGATTCGTCTTCAGTGAGTTAAAATTAGTCCAAAAGCATTATAAGCTAATAGTTTAAAGTTAATTCATGGGATGGAGAATTAATCTACCTGAGTATATCGACACAAAATTACGGTACCCTGGTCTAGGATCAATTGTTTTAGTTTCCTACAACGTATTTCGAGACGTGTCTTGATTCCCTCTCTGACTGGATGGTGAATGCTATATTTTCTCCAGAAGTATAAATGTCAACTATTCCTGACACATCTTCATATGGGTGTGCACTAATTTTCACAATTGTGTTTAACCACTGATTACCGCTATTTCTATTCATCTAGGGATTCATGAAATTTGTTGAATGAATTTATGATCCCAACACTACGCTATAAATGGCAGTGGCTGCTATTCCTTCCAATGTTAGTGATGTTGCTGAAAAATATAAAGTGCAGTCAGTGACGACCCATGGATTAAATTGAAAGAAAGCTCAGATGTTCGAAGAGAAAATGAATTCATTCGCAAACAATAAACAATACCATGTCCTGATTTTTCAAAAATATTTGAACTCTACTTTTTTCTGGTATTGCAAATACATTATTTATTACTTTCTCAATGAAAGCACGTGTGGAATTAATTAGGTACCTAGAAATGACAACTTTTCTAAGTCGTTTAGAGTGTCCTGACTATAGCATTGCGTAGAAATGTCTGAGCCTTCTGACTAGAGATGTCTCCTCTGTAATCCTGAAGTGTCACAATTATTTTTATTCATTTTGCAGCTCCTAGTTTCTTATTAAAATATTCAAAATGGAAGTAGGAACTGGTGCTGTACGAAGAGTAAACTGAGTAAACTTGTAATTATGTCGATTATATCTTTGAAAGTTTCTGAAGACTTCCGTAAGGTCTTCAAAACATTTAAATTAGAATAGAATTAACATTACGTTCAACATTCGCTGGTAATGCCAGAAGGGAGGTGCGATATTTATTCGTTATACATCGAGTTGAGCCTCTATGGACTGCGTAGTAACAACCAACTTCATTTTAGTGTCTAGGTCTTGTTCTTGTTCCGGCTTTGACTTCCTGCCAGTATCTTCTGAGCCCAGCGACGAGTGCCTGCTTATATTCTTCAGACAAAGCTCCATTCCGTCTTCTGTAAGTTGATGCCATTTTGAAATCTTGATAGTTGTTCACCAATCTTCTGAATGCGTTCCTGCCATGAATTTCTTGGTCTGAAATACCAATCAGCCTCAGATCATTATCGCATTCCTGGAACCATCTCGGCCTTGTTGACTTAAATTGAATAAGATTCCATATTCTTTTTGTTAGTCGATCATCAGTCATCCTCAAGAGATGACCGTAAAAATAATAGCCGTCCCTTCTTAACTGACGCTATGCGAGGTTCTGTCTTGCTGTACAAATCCTCATTTGGTCTCATTAGTGAAGGCAAATTTATTATTATGTTAAAATCATGCTGTATGTATATCTTATTTTCAAGAAGCAGGAATCATCCCTATACACAATTCATTTAGTTAGCAGACTAGTAATCAGCAGGAAACAAATACAAGGGCAGATTTTCCGGAATTTCGGTGGCAGATAATATGAAGAGATTAGTGAATTTGCGGTCTTACATTACATCAATATTTGTCTGAAAATATAAATACATGTGGCAAAATCTCACAATGGAATGAGAAATGTTTGTCTTCCAGCAGCATGATGCTTCACAGATTTTGTACAAATATTCGGCAAGACCGTCTTTATGTTCATAAACAGTTTTCTCAGTATCGCTTTTGAAAATCAATATACTTGATTCCGATTGTGACATCCCTATTCTTAGTTTCCGTGTAAGTACTGTGTTACAAGTACTGTTTGTCGTTTCTCTTTTTCTTTCTTTTTACAACTTGCTTTACGTCGCACCGACACAGGTTGGCTGGCTTTTGCGCGCTTGGCTAGTTCCTGATTGTTTCGCTATGAGTCGATCGGTGTGGCCCAAGCACGATGACGTCACTCGCAGCCAGGTACGGGCTAATCAGCTGCTCCCAATGCCTTACAATAAAATGGCGGAAATCACCGCATTACTTTCAGTGGACTTACAAGGAACTGGGGAGTGTGAGCGACATTGGATTTCCAAGAAGGAGATTTAGGAACGACAAGACACAAATAAAATTAGGAGAAATAGTTTTTAAGTGCTGTAAAAATGTCCATAATTCCTTCCGGAACTGGAAAAAATGACAACCACCTTGTTTGGTGTGGCCTAACTCTTACATTATGTTTCCTCGAAATCACAGAATGATTTCAACGACTCAATTCTTAGGATGTAATTATGAAATAGCTGATATATTTCATTAATAATCAGCTGGCACTCAATTTATAAGCCGTCTGCTCCTGCATGAACTTGGACTTCGCATGCATATACCATGGAACAAGAAACATCTTAATTGGAGCTCGGAAGGCTAGTGCATCTAGTGACGAACGAGAGTACCACTTTCTATAGACCAACGGTAAAGCATTCTTAAATTCAAAACTTCACTAGTAGAGAAGTCTTGCTCGTGAACAGACAAGATTTTCTTTTGAATACGCGGAACAAAGTTCTGTGCGAAACGTAAATAATTTCACCTTGTTTTCTTGACACGGCAATGTGTACAATTACGGGCCGGCCGTGAAAGTGTAAATCTTAATATCCTTCCATGAACTAAAATCAGTAAGGAAATTTGTTAACTGACGTAATACAATTTGGATATAGGCGGTTTTACATCAAGCATGGGACATTTCCAGTTTGCGTTCCTTGGTTTTCATAAGGCTGACGATTCCTAACGTTCTGTTTCCCCAATAGCGCACACAGGACAACCGGTATTATAGGATTGTGAGGCGCGCACCTTCCCTGGAATTACTCTTGTTTATATTAGACTATTAATAATATTATTACCGAGCTCGATAGCTGCAGTCGCTTAAGTGCGGCCAGTATCCAGTAATCGGGAGATAGTGGGTTCGTGCCCCACTGTCGGCAGCCCTGAAGATGGTTTTCCGTGGTTTCCCATTTTCACACCAGGCAAATGCCGGGGCTGTGCCTCAATTAAGGCCACGGCCGCTTCCTTCCATTTCCTAGGCCTTTCCTATCCCATCGTCGCCATAAGACATATCTGTGTCGGTGCGACGTAAAGCAAATAGCAAAAAATTAATAATAATAATAATAATAATAATAATAATAATAATAATAATAATAATAATAATAATAATAATAATAATAATAATAATAATAATATTGGCTTTACGGCTGACGAATTATAATTTAATGGTTTCCGGGGAAGCCAAGGTTGCCTAAAATTCGTTCCACAAGAGTTATATTACGTGCCAGTAAGTCTACTGACACGAGGCTGACGTATTTCAACACCTTGAAGTACAACCGGACTAAGCTAGAATCGAACCTGCCAAGTTCGGGTCTAAAGGCCAGCTCTCTACGGCCTGAGCTAATCAGGCCAGCTATTATTAATATTAATAGTTGAGTGTTACATTTCTAGGGTGGGAAATGCCGTTGATTCATCGTGACGAAACCAGTAGTTAATCATCTATCTACAAAGCAAGGGGGGGGGGTACATTGTGTGTCCACGAACCCGATCTTCATAAATAATTGTAACGATAGATATTGGCTCAGTGCACTGTGTGCTAGCTCTAGGCAGGCAGCTAGCAGTAAGGTCTTTGTGGGCGGTAATTGCAGTGCCGAGCACTAAAATCAAAGTTAAGTCCTTTTAATCAATGGCAAATACGCTGTTTTAGATTTCTGTTCAGTGCGCTGGTGCTACTTTCTGAACACTTCTAGTAAGTGTATATAGTGTAGTTCCGTAGCACAACTGTGTATGTAGACGTACATCTACATTATTTTATTAACGTTACAGAAACATGAAGGAAATGCTATATCGATGGCTTACTTGTAAAACCTCGCATCTCCCAATGCACTGCCTATCCATTTTCTTCCTTAAGACTGGTCACGCCTCCCAGCGACGTATGGATGTACAGTCCACCAGAACAATTTTCATTGCGTTCATTTTCCTATTGTAACGTGTGAAGGAAAATGAACCTTAAACACATTAAACTGTATGAGTGCTTAAATTCACCTTGAAAGTAACATCCCTACAGTACGGTGTGGTAAGGTTAATTTTCCTTTACACCTTACCATAGGAAAATGAACACTACGAAAAAGGTTCTGATGGATTGCATGTGGCTGGGAGGCGTGACCAGCCTTAAGGAATATAATGGGTAGAAAGAACATCGTAACATACGAGGTTTTAGAAGCAAACCGACGATATGTACAATTTTGTAGGTAAAGTGAAACAGGTCAATGATAACAAGAAAGGTAATTGTTGTTTGTTAATTCATGATGATTAATGCCGTGTGGCCTGCGGAGAGGCCTGATGCATATCATTTCATTGGACGCTCGTGGGCAACCTGCGCATCTGGTTGGATGATGACGACGATGATGATGTAGGGGAGGATGAAAACCGGTGCCAACACATAGACTATTCCTGCCGAATAACTCAAAGGGGTCTGCTCAAGGACTAACGTCTCCATCCGACGGACGAGTCACCATCAACAGCGTCATGCCTCCAATCAATATGAATACTGCAGGGAGATTTGGAACTGAACCCCAGATGCTGGCACGCAATCTTGTGACTAGAAACTGTATACAACAACCTCTCCTACCGTGCCGATCAGAATTCTGATGGTGACATTTTTCCATCAAAGGGACTCCAACAATCTAATCTCGGTGTCAGACCTTGCAAACTTAACGCCGTAACGATCATTGCAACCAGGAGGGCTATTAATGACGATAATACAACAATATAACGATGAGATAATCGTATCAACAATTGATTCTCCACGTATCCAGTATAAGATATTCAATGAAAAGTGAATGTCCTCTTTTCAAGACAAAACCGCAGACGGAATCGCACTATGTATAATGAAGGAACTTCTGAATGTGGGAATAAATAAACCATCGAATCAATTCCTTTGACAGAACTATAATGTCCTTGTGATGCGCGAGATAACAGGTGGCGTGCAAAATAAGATCATTTTTTTTCCTATTGGCTTTACGTCGCGCCGACACAGATAGGTCTTCTGGCGACGATGGGACAAGGAAGGGCTAGGACTAGCAAGGAAGCGGCCGTGGCCTTAATCAAGGTACAGCCCCAGCATTTTCCTGGTGTGAAAATGGGAAACCACAGAAAACCATTTTCAGGGCTGCCGACAGTGGAGTTCGAACCCACTGTCTCCCGAATACTGGATACTGGCCGCGCTTAAGCGACTGCACCTATCGAGCTCGGTCAAAATAAGAACAAAGATCAGCTACATACTATATCTATTGCTTTGGTAACAAATGAAACTTTCTTCAGTTATTGAAGGCATGGATCACATTTTCACCAGTCACCAAAGACAAACGACCGAGCAGCTGTAAACTTGATTTATGGAGATAGTGTGGTCGAACCCCACTGTCGACATATCTCAGGATGGTTTTCCGTGTTTTCCCATTTTCACGCAAGGCAAATGCTGGGGCTGTACTTTAATTAATGCCACGGTCGCTTCTGTCCCACTCCTAGCCCTTTACTATCCCATAGTCGTCATAGGACCTGTCTGTGGCCGTGCGACGTAAAGCAAAGTTGCTTTTTTTTCTCGCTATTTGCTTTACGTCGCACGGCCACAGACAGGTCACATGGCGACGATGGGATAGGAAAGGCCTAGGAATGGAAAGGAAGCGTCCATGGCCTTAATTAAAGTACAGCCCCAGCATTTGCCTGGTGTGAAAATGGGAAACCGCGGAAAACCATCTTCAAAGCAGCCGACAGTAGGGTTCGAACCCACTATCTCTCGATTACTGGATACTGGCCGCACTTAAGGGACTGCAGCCGTATCGCCTCAAAACTCACGAGTCTCAAAACTCATGAGACCCAAAACTCATGAATTCCAGGAAGAGGATTAGTAAGAACAGGTTTCCCTACCTGGACCAGTCTCAAAACTCACGAGCAGGGCCATTTCTTCTTTGAATGGATAAATGTACAACCTATTAGTCATGGGATAATGGAATACTTTTAATGATCGAGTAACGTTCATCCGATTTTTTAAATAATCGAAAGTGTTTCAAATATCATTCAGTTATATCGCACAGAATAATTGGATGCGTCAGAAGTAAATTTTTTGGTTTAAGTGTGTCGGGTAGACAATCTATTGAAATAAGCGAATAGATGAACTCTTATTAAAAATAGAAATACGCCTTTTTTTCCTAATGAATGTGCAAGTGTTGAAACTAAATGAGTGAATTCACGGTTTTGATCTTTAATATCTATATAAATAAAGTTATAGGGGGTCAGCTGTTTGTAATTTCGTTTGTTTTACCAATTTTTCAGATATTTATCCGTTTTAGGTCAACACAAGACCGAATCGGTGGTTTTTATTTTTCGTGTCTGTTTGTCTGTCTGTCTATCTGTTTGTTCCACCATCACGGCGAAATGGCTGGATAGATCTCAACCAAACTTCATATATAGATTATACTCATCCCGAGGAAGGTTTTGATATGCATATCATATTAAAATCTTTGAATAGACGAGGGTTTATAGGAAAACCACAACGGTTTTTCTCCATTTTCTCTTACACTATTGATTTTCTGTAAACTCCGTGGACCGTATGTGAAACGCATCTTCATTATAAACAACTTTTGTTATGTACATAATTTACCTTACTCTTCAAATGACGGAGAAATTTACTATTTCTGCGGGTATCATGGTCTGCGTGTGTGACCGATAGACCGACAACGAACCTACAGGTTACCATGGCAACGTCTCTGACTGCTTGCCAGCAGGGAAGTAACGTATTGCCATTTTCCTCATCATGCTTTTAAATTCGTGGTTGTTCCTTGGGTAGAAGGCAAATCGGTCATTCTGCGGGATATTGGCGGAATATCGTTGGAGGTTATAACCGTCCTCGAATAGCTCGAGTAATAACACCATTCCTCGTCTTCTTATATGTTTACCTAAGCATCCCTGCGCCTAAATTTCTCCTCTGTTGCCGCTTTCTTACATCCATAACTCACACCAGCATAATTTATTGACGGGCATTTGATTTTCCAATACATTCACTTGGTATTTACATATTTGTCGTCATGCGGCTATCCTCAGTTATAATCCATTTTCTATTTGTCAGCTTTCTTAGATGTATTATTTTGCTTCCTTAATTACTCCTTATGTATGCGAGTGCTAATCCCTGAACCTTGACAATCTTTTCTTGGAGGAGATACATCTTCCAGGCCATGCAAATGTATAACTTTTGGCCCCGGAAAATATCGAAATATGGATGCAATTTTAACGACGGTGCAGACCTTCGTTTCGGAATAATTGGTGGCTAAACCGTAAGTCGTATCACAAAAGTTCGCGTTTCAATTTGGAGAAATCTACAACTTTGGGCCTATGACATTTTGTCGTATCTCTATCCCTTATTCGTTAAATAGAACTGCATTTCTTGAGTTCAAGTTAATGTTGTACTTTTTACACGTGTATGTTATTGTTGGGCACACTTATAGGAAATATGCAATCATGACATTGGGCAGGCACATTGATATGACCAGTGGCCATATGTTCGCAAAATTTTACGATTCCAGGGTCACATGAGTATCAAAAATATAATGTAGTATGTGAAAACTGTACCAAATTTCACCTCATTCAATGAATAAATGAATCTAACCCATAAATATAGGAGATACGGGAAAATGGCACAGGACCAACCATGTAGAACACTGAGCGAGTCGTCTGATGGTGAAGTCCGTTTGTAGGTGCAATTTAATATAGTCTTTCTCAGTGCATTTACAGTAATTTACGGAGAAATCCGGATACAATGTAGAATGCCGTAGCGATGCACGGGTACGTTTGCTAGTCTCTAAATAAAATTCCTTATTCAAGTAAATACCGCCTTCCGGCCGCATAATGGAACTAAGCCCCAGTACTACCAACCGACAGTTTCGTTCAACTAACAACGGGCAACATATCTACTTTAATTTTGTCGTCCGGCTGCATGCATAAATTGTTAGAATGCTGGCCTTTGGTACAAGGGTCCAGGGGGTCCGGGTTCGATTTCCGGTCGGGTCGGAGATTTTGACTTTCATTCCTGTGGCTCGGGGACTGGGTGTTCGTGCCGTTTTCAGCATTAGCCTTCATCTTATGGAGGGCCTCATCCTCACAGACGTGCAGGTCGCCTGTACGGCGTCAACTCTAAAAACCTGCACCAGACCTCCCCGGAGGCCACATGTCATTATTATAAATTTATGTCAAAGGTAAAAAATGTATTACATTAGCTTTAAGACAACAGCAGCATATTTTAGTAATAATAATAATACACCTCGGTCTCCTTCATTCACCAGCCATTATTCTTCCCCTGCCTGTCTTAAGGGAAGCGTGAGTTACCGCGCACCTCATCCCTCCTGAGGTCATCCCAAGCACCTGCTGTCCGGAGTCGTGAATTTTGAGACATTAGAACGTTTACTTTAGCTACCAGTTTGTAGTCGTGAGTTTTGATACTATTTGTAACTAATTTTAGCCCGTGAGTTTTGAAACTCGTGATTTTTGAGACGTAACCACTACAGCTATGGAGCTCGGTAAGGAAAGTTGTAAAAAAAAAAAAAAAGACATTTGTTTTGAGCACTGGAATACAGCACAGTCACTTCCCTCAATATATATCCTCGGTGAAGTAAGAAAGGCACTGTCCACTGCAGATACCACATGCAAACAGGTTAACAGACACCTAATATTCATTTGATTCGAGGGATCGTCCCCGAAACCCATAATGACCCAGTGACTCGCTGACCTGATACGTAAGCGCAACCGTGACGAGCCAACAATTCACTTGTCAGGTATTGACAAGCTCTTCTGTAGCGCGATTAATTCCTGCCTCCGCGGGCACTTTTGATGAGGCTGCAGGCACCCGCTGATAGACTGTGAGTGAAGAGCACACAGGGTTTTGACTAAACTCAAGTGCACAGCATGTGACGATCGTTTCAAGAGTTGTGATATTGAAAGAGCATGAGCAATGGATAGGTACTACTTCACAAGAGGATATGTGGAATGGCAAAGTGTTGGACTACAACCAGGTGCACGAGGTAACTTGTCGTGTAAAGAGTTGTGGCAAGCAGATAACATGAGTAATGTCTGTTCAATATTTCACAAGCGGAGGTGTGGAATGGCATATTGTCTAGTGCTGTGTTTCGTTTTGATGATTACGACAAATTGCGTTCACAAATCAGAATCGATTTTTGACGAACAATGATTTCTGAACATGAATATTTTACTACATCTATAACTGTTCTATTTACTTTATATGAAGTTTCAGGGTATAAAGGCAAACAGACCGACAAACTTACAAGGCAATCACACGAATTTCCCGTTTCTCACTTCATGAAACTTAGCAATAATCCTTTCATTGAAGTAAACGTAACATCCGTGAGTATACGCAGTATCACTAAGTTTCATAAACATCAGAAACATGAAGGTCGTAGAATTCCCTTCAAAATGAGATATTGACTCATAACCTATTCAAATTTCGTGTTTGTGAAATTATTTGGGATTACAATTGGAAAAGAAGTGACGGTGGCTTTTATTAACTGATCACATTAAGTTTCCGTTTCAGAGGTAATAATAATAATAATAATAATAATAATAATAATAATAATAATAATAATAATAATAATAATAATAATAATAATAATAATAACGATAATGGTAATAATAATAATAATAATAATAATAATAATAATAATAATAATAATAATAATAATAATAATAATAATAATAATAATAATAATAAACGCCTGTGGGCCATTTAGAAGCATGTTTCGTATTTTGTCACTTTATTCCAATAAGAATAACTATGGTGAATACGTCGAAACAATAAAAATTAAAGAACAAAATAATTTCTGTCCCACATTTTTAACAAAAGTTGCTTTCAGGTGTCCTAACTACGGGAAGGAGTTCAGTAACTGAAGATAGAAAGAACTCCTAAACAATTGTTGTTATTATGGTTTCGACGTAATATAAATCAATCAATCAAACAATAAATCAATCAGTCAATCAATCATCTGCATTTACGGCTGTTACCCAGGTGACAGATTCCCTATCAGTTGTTTACCAAGTATTTCCTTAAATGATTTCAAATAACTTAAAAATATACTGAACATTTCCCCTGATAAGTTATCCGATCCCAAATTCCACTTCCTAAAAGTGAATATTTGCCCCAATTTCTCCTCTTAAATTCTAACTTTATCTTCGTATTATGACCTTTACTACCTATAAAAGCTTCACTGAAGTTTATTCGTTTACTAGCGTCATTCCAAGCCGTCTCTCCACTGACAGCCCGGAACATACCGCTTTGTCGAGCAACTCGTCTTCTTACTCCTAAGTGTTCCCAGGCCGAAGTTTCTCGTAACACTACTCTTTTCTCGTAAATCAGCCAGAAAAAATTGTGTTGCTTTCCTTTGATTTAAAGAGGTTGGTAAAAGAGCTTGCTCGTCCTTCCCAATTTTAAATCTAGAAAGAATTTCAAGCACCAGTTCAAATGCCGATACAAACTAACATTACGCAAGAACGTAAGGTTCATTATTAGGCGAAATGTTGCCCTCGACACTATCGTGAGGACCACAGCATTGGAGTTCGTACATGAAGTTACAGCCTATATCTCCGCTAAATCAATCAAAGCTAACCTGGTGTTTGAGTATGGACCGAAATCGATTGGAGTAGGAATTCAAGTCGAAAGGACAATATCAAAGGCCGGGAAAAAGTAAATAACTGAATCTGATATTCATAGCCCGGCATATTCTACGAACATTCATTCCCTTAAGAGGCTTATTTTCATGTCAGGATACCTTCCAAAGAAATTCTATATCTGCTTTCAGGAAGCAGGTTAGAAAATTTGCAAACGGTTTCCGAACATACTACAATACAAGAAACCTCCAATTATAGAAAATGATTGCAGCACAAGGGGTAAGACGTCAACGTCTCTCATATGTCCTGGATGCGTAAAGTACTAAAGTGAGCACCGCTTCTGTTGCTGGATTCATGGTCTGGTCGAACCGGTACAGGTAGGCCTATGTCGACCCTAGCCTTCAGACACAGGGATATACGTTTGCACACAAAAATTACAACACCTAAAACGCAAAATACTACCAGCCCCTTGATATCTACTTATTTCACCAGTACAAACTATTTTCATGACGCACGGAAGAGTCATGACATGACATATGTCATGATGGGCAGAATGCCATCAAACTGCATGACATGATTTCAATTTACAAGTTGCAATCTGAGTGCACTAAAGTACGGTACCAGTTATGCGCGGAAGTCATCTGGTTTGTGACGTAATCAACAAAGGTATACTTATAAGGGAATTAAGTGACAAATTAGAAAACAGCATGTGAATGGCGAACAAGGGAGATTTACCTAAGGGTGGAAGCCCCCAGTTCCAATCCTTCAAATCAATGCTGAACTAAGCCTGTACCGGGGTAAATAAAGGAATAAACTTCCCTATTTTTCTACAAGCGAGCTGGTAAAGAAAGGTCCAGATTGAGAATGTTTTATTTCGACATCATTCTTGCACTTTTGGACGTAATCGTCGAAGTTATTTAAGCGAAATGAGTACCTCCTTTATTCACTGATAGAGAGTGGCGCCCTGTTCGTTGAACCCATCTAATCCATCTGCTCTCCGGTACCATTTCACCAATGTCATTAACGACTGAGTCTGATGTTGACAGAGGGCCACTCTGTTCTCCATCTTTAACAATCTTTCGATCCGCCATAAATTTTCGGCATCACTTCCGTACTTGTTGGACAGACACCACTTTCCCTCAAGTTGACTGAATCCTCCTGTGAATTGTCCATCCCGTCCCTCCTCCCAAACCATACAGATCACCTTACCGACCTCCTCCCACGACACCAACAAGTTTGCCACTTTGCGACGTTCGTTCTGTCATGTTCCTGTGTAACCGTCTTCAGTAACTGTGTGCAATCGATCTCTGTGACCACAAAGTATCAAATGTGAAAATTGGCGTGAGGTCTGTTTGTTTACTTCTGAGCAATAAAACGAGGAAACTCGCTTTATGAATTAGCTGTGTAGTTACTTAATATCGAGATCATATGCTAGGGACCACAAGAAATGGCATTTCTTGGCCTGAGAGAGGGTGTCGCCTAGGAAATCCGTCTCCATATCAGAGATTTGATAGTTCACATTACCCTGAATGGAAGTTTCGTCTGAGTAATGATCAGACAAGCTCGTGTTTATGTCGCTTTGTGAAGTGTACTGACACGTACTGTACAAGACCGGAAGCTACTTCCCTAGAAGTCCGTGCGATTTTGACAATCCCCTGTTTTCTGATCAGATTTAATTCTTAAGTTTCCATTTGCTACAAAACAGTCCCTCTCACCATCATAGATGGTAATTGAAGGGTACAGGGAAAGAAGGGGCTTATTGCGCTTTTTGGAAAAATGGCGATCCCCATTCCATCTGTTGATGTTCACTTGATCTTCCTAGGAGGCAACTCTGTTGTGAAGGAAGGAGCTCCCTGCAGATAAATGAGCTGAAGAAAAAAGAGCATACAGGGAAAGAAGAGGCTCGTCGATGCACCTGCATGGGAAGAAGGAGATAGTTGTATTCATCTCGTGCTTAGTGTACGAGCAGCAAGAGGTTTGCTGAGCAGCGTTGTCTGTGTGTGTGTGGAAACAAGTGATGTTAGGCTACTACTGTGTTACTTAACTATGTGTCTGTAATATGGATGCTCACAAGTGAAAGACATTATGGAAGAAAGCGAAGAAATGTAAAGTGTGCAGTAAATAAAATGTTAAAACTGCAGTCCCATGAAAAGGGGAATGACTGTAATTAAACACACCACTGTTTTCAGACTGTTCCGGAAGAAACACGATACACGATCTTACAACTATTCAATTTTCTTCAATAACATTATGAACAGAATACAGTATGCACCTCTGTGGATTAATTTCTGTTCTGCCTGTATACAGACCTTCAACTACCGAATATGAATTATGGTGCAACATACAAGAACAAGGTTCGCGATCCAGTTCGAGAATTTGACACGGATGTTGTGAAAAAATATGATGCTTCAAAGCCCTTATGGCTAAACATGGTATAAGAAATAAAAATATGAGTATCTTTTGAAATCCATGCAAAAACAGGTTCAGTACCAATGGATATGCGAGGAAAACTAGGACAACACCACAACAAACATTGTACTGACACTGTAACCAGTATACGTCAGAACATACATTCCTTCAAAGGACACTAAAGCCACTACAGCTTATATGATTCATCTAAACTTTACACGCCGGAAACTCAAAATATTAACAAGATGTTCCAGATGTTGAAGAAAAAAAAACATGCAGGCATTCAAATGAGTTATGAGACTTACAGGAGAATATTCTGTAGGGATTTTAACATTGCATTCAGTTATCGCAGGAATGAAACCGGTAGCACAAGTGGCGAGTATATTACTAAAACGAAAGTACAGAAGATGAGAGGAAATTAAAATTTAGCTCAGAAGAGATTTACAGAATGGATGATGAATTACTTCTGCTGACATTAATGAGCAACATTCATAGGATAAAATAGAAGTATTTTGAGAAGAAAAAGAGACGAGGAGAAATCAAAAACATAATGTGAATATCAAGAGTTTTGCTTCGTCTACGGGAAATAACATGTTGGTTCCTAACATATACATAAATGCTGTCTACTGCAGGAGACATTTATCTGTGTTTATATTCAAACATCCACGTACTGTCCACTTCCCAAGGTGCGTTTTATGTTTATCCGAAGCATGAAGGAAAATTGGAAGTAACGATGTTGCATCACTTCATCTGCAAGCATTCACATTGTAATGTAATGTAAAGCACCTGAGTGTGTTCTGTGTCACGTGCAGTGGACAGCAGAAGAAATTCACTTCCTTTCGGTTCCTTTTCAACATGGTAAACGTTGAGAAAAAATTTGAGTCCATCACCGTAACTATCCCAATATCTATCTTGAGAACGATAAGAACATGTGTTTGGTGAATTAAAGGGGCCACGAAATTGCTCCTAGTGACTGGATCTCTATCTTAAAAACATTTTTTCAGATGTCTTCACAGTTCAACTTCGTAACAGTTATGTAATATTTGACCACACAATGTCCAGGAGTTGGGAGAACTTCTTAGATGAGAGGTATGCAAAGAAATCGCCATTTCCATCCCTGCCAGTAACAAGGATAAAAATTCAGAGAGGACCGTTGTTGAGCTTCCGGACCACTTATAACGTATGTTGGGAATCCGTTTCCATACAAGAGAAATGGAAGATATTTGATGCTTCACGTTATCCTGATGGCCGATTTGACTGCAAAAGGAAGCTGATGAAGGTAAGTGCATCATTCCCTTCATTGTGTAATTCTCACTTGGTTTTAATTACCCCATCATATGACAATGAAATCTAATACAATGCTTTTCTTCCCTAGGAGCTTTGCCAATATCTGCAGAGAAGTTCAAAGACTTACAGTAGTTAACGAGATTATTTGATGATGGTGCAAGGGATTATTTCTCAAATATTCCTCAAGGATGATTAACTTTAACATTTGTTGTGGGATGTGATGTGCGTAATAGTTATTTAAGTAATCGGTTAATTAATACATACATATTGTGAAATGTGATTTCATGCTTGTCAGACGCTTTGTTTATAAAATGTTTATAATTTTAATATTGACCGTGTTATTTTACTAATGATAATGAAAAATACACGTAGACTTAAAGTAATAGTTCAGTGGAATGAGACCCCTTTTACCACACATGTTTGTACAGGGAGTATAATTTAAAACTTCATGACGGAGTACCGAGCTATTGGGGCACAAAGAAGTGGTGACAGCGAGTGCAGTGACCGCAATAGCGAGCGGACGTAGTCGTCTCTCAAATAAGCGACATGATTACGCCTGTAGAAATTAAACGAAACTGAACTCACCAACTATATACATGCTCAGGATAAATAAATAAATAAATAAATAAATAAATAAATAAATAAATAAATAAATAAATAAATAAACTAGTAAATGCAACTGAACTCACCGGTATTTACAGAGAATGTTGAAAGTGATTTACTTGAGCTCGACGCAAGCTTCTCATCTTGTAATGCGATTTCGAAACACGCTTTGCAGGTCATGAACACTGATGGAACGCAGTGTTCCCAATTTCGTTTTTTAATTCTTATGCATTTCGAGAATTATTCCTATTAACATTTCATTTGATATTTTCCCATAGATAAAAGTCGTATGTGCTCAAATTAGATAAACGAAGGGACACAGTCTTTTACTGATGATCTGATCATCATTGAACAATTCGTGTAACCGTCGCATTTCGTGCCGTGTGGGTCGTTACACGGAAACAGCCGTACTTTGTTTCCTTCTTCAGTCAATTCAGCAAAACAAAAAAAAACAAAAAACAGAAAAAAAATTGTTCAAGAATGTTGTGTATATAATGGCCGGAAACAATCGTGTCCTGAAAAAAATATCGGACCGATAATTCGTCGGACACTATTGAAATCTTTAGGCTGTGTGTTATGGTCAGAATGAGTCCGGTAAGATCGTAATGTAATAATGTTGTATTACGTGCTGACGAATGTGAAATACCAGTTTCCGGAATTAATCTGCGAAGCAATTTATGTGGACTGACTTGCTGTCTTGCCTGTATATCCTCTAACCTATCCTGTGTGTGTGACCTCTTCTCCTTCACTGTTTTATTAGTGACGGAACCAGTACTACACCATTTGTGAACGAGTTGATGCACGTAAAGTTTTGATGGTACTGTAGAACCGGGAAACTGTCTGCGGAGTTTTCGAAGGCACCTATTAACTGGTGTCTCATTCTTGTGAAAGTAACCCTTGATTAAAAATATTCACTGCGCTATATTGTACTTAAACATTGCTATAATAACCTTACAGCACACTTAAAATTTCAATCGTTACCAGCGAACTGAGCGACAGAGCTAAGCAGTGTTATTTGCTTTACGTCCCACGAACTAGGCCTACTTTGTACGGTTATCGGAGAAAAGAGCTTAACATCTGTTACCTCAGCTGCCAATGGTACACATTTATGACGAATGTACCAATATTTGTTAATTTCTGGGCTTTATAATCGGTAAAAGGACAGGTTCTACAACATTATGAAGTTTAAAATGCTTCTACTGAAATGTTAGTAAAATGTAGATGAACCCCTTCTTTCCCTATACCTAAAGGCATGATCTTCTCGCATTAACGATAAACGCGACAAAAAATATTTTGAAGCGATTTTGCGGTATATTTACGAATCATATGTTTCTGGTTAAGAAAATATGGATATTATGTTCGCGAATTAAAGATAATTAAAGCAATAAGGCCAATTTAAAGCGAAATTCAATTATTTCGCGATAAGCGCGATATTACAGCGAAATCTGTAGTGAATAACGAACTTGACATTTTGTTCCAAGCTTATTTATGAAAAGAAGTAAGTAATTCGTCTTTATTCGTGGCGAAGTTAGGGCTCAATGCCCTCTCTTACACTTAACCACTATATTTAAAATAATAAACATACATACAGTAATAATATTTAAATACAACAAATCTTTTAAAAATAATATAGTACTAATAGAAAATTTGGAGATTGTAATAAAAAAACGATTATAGAATGTACAACACGACAATCTAAACGTACATGATAACAAATATAAAACTAACACTAGTGATAATAAGAGACGGAAACACAGTAAAAACCTATAACTAGCGAATATATTTCTAATTTTTATGAAAATATGCTCATTCAAGCACTCATTCACACTACACACATCGAATAGTCAGCTAGAAGTATTCAGAAAGTGATTTCGGCAATCCATCTTAAATCTCCTACGAGAACGCAAATCCCTAACGGTAACAGGTAGGGTATTCCACAGCCTCGCGGCAGTGACTACAAAGGAGCGGTTGTAGGTCCTGGGGTGACTGAGAGATATTGTTAAACAGGAGCCAGATCGTGTATCGTGGTTATTATCAGTCCGGAAATGGCTTCAAAAGTATGTATCAGGTATGTACAGTCTATAAATTAAACCTCCACAATCAACGATCAGTGATAGTAATGTAACCTTTGCTGATTAACTTAATTTTAGAATTTTATTAAAGAGAAATTAAAGCGATGCGGCAATATCTATTTCGCGAAATAACGCGAAAATTAGTATCCTTCTCGCGAAATCGTTCAAAAATTAATGCGAAAAAATCATGCCTCTACCTATACCCTTTCATTATGTTTTGTTTTAGATCTTCCATTTAATCCGTACGATCCCGTGTGAGAATTATGGACGCAATTGAATGTAATGTAGAAAATTGGACGACACTCCTCCTTATACCTTCGGACCCTTCTTAAATAAGAAATTCCTTTAATTATGACACTGCTTTGTTTCTGGAGTACTTTCGGTTATTTTTGTCTTCTACCTGAATTCTAGGATGTCAAGAATTTTATGCAATTTGTTTATACGAAGGTTGGAACTTTAATAGTGACAACACCGTTGCAGACACGCCATGCCACGGAACCTAATAACGTCGCTGATAGCACACGTTACTTACATACCTTCCTTACCTCAGAGCACATAGACTCACCCTTCCCACATCACGCGCACGCGCTCGGGCGAAAGGAACAGAGCCTCGTGTTCTAAGGTAGTGTCGTCGCGATGTTATCGGAAAAGGAACAATGGAGTTGGATAACGAATAAATGTGCCGGAGGTCGTACAGCACGACAGTTACATCAATGTCTTCAAGAGCCTTGCCGGAAATCTGCATTGCCTTGCAGAACAGTGGCACGGTGTGTAAAAGCCTTTAACTAGGAACGTCAAAATGTGGCAGACATGCATCGGTCAGGTCGTTCTAGTGTCAGTAAAGAAGACAATCGACACTGATCGATGTCGTACGATTTGTCAGCTGGCCCGAGACACCGGATTAGCGCATACGACTGTGCTTCACATTCTGAACAAACGCCTGTGAATGACAAAAACTGCATCACGACGGGTTCCGCGTGATTTGCGGAAATGCAGAAATGGTTTCGATACGACGCTGCTTGTAATCACTTGGAGCGCTATGAGCGCGAAGGAGAGGCTTTCTTATGCCGTATCATCACGCTCGATGAGACATTGGCCAAATCGTACGAGCAATAACTGAAACGCCAATGTAACGAACGGCGCCATTACGGGTCACCACGAAGATTAAAAGTTAGTCAGAACCCCAGCAATGTCGAAGTTATGGTTATTCTCGTGTACGAATCTGATGGTGTTATCCTAACGCATTACGTTCCTCCACAGCAGACTGTCAGTGCGCAGTATTACTGTTTATTTTTTAATACAACCTGCAAACCAGCTTTGAGAAATAAGCGGTGATACTTTCTGCAGAAACCACCCATGATTTCGCACGACAACGCTTGGCCGCATACACCGCAAGCTGTGGCTGATTTGTTCGGTGACTGAACTGATTACTAAGATGAAGGAACCACTTCGTGGCATTCACTTCAGGAATTTTTCTGAGATTCGTCAGACAGTAGACCATTCCATTCAAACTATCAACACATCAGGCGCTGCCGCTGAAGGTATGCTTCGACTTCCACATCGCTGGTAACGGGTCGTACACAATGCTGGTGACTAGTTTGTAGGACAGTAAAACTTGATATTATGTACCCTATCACTTTTGTATTAGTTGTTATTAAATAGTTGCCGGTATTAAAGTTCCAACCCTCGTATTTCCTTCGAAATGTATTGAAGTCTGTAATTTCCCAACATTTTCATTAATTATCTGGTATGCCGAAATTGTTTACCATGCGGCGAAAAACTTGCTCATTAAAATGGTCTAAAGTCATCTTCTAGATCTTCTGGGACTTTCCTTGTAAGGAGTTGAATATGACGACGATTGAACTAATCGGCCATTTTCCAGTTCACTGAGCGAGTTGACTGCACGGTTCGAGGTGTGCAGCGGACAGTTTGCACTGGGGAGACGGTGGGTTCGATCCACGTTGTCGGCTGTCCCGAATATGGCTTTCAGTGGTTTTGCTAATTTTCACTCCAGGCTGTACCTTAATTTAGGCCACATTCGCTTCCAACCCAGACCTAGCCCTGTTCTACCCCATCGTCGCTATAAGACAACTCTGATTCGCTGCAATGTAAAACAAATACAAAAGAACTTTCAATTTCATTCTTGATTCGCCAGACGGAATTAAACAATACGCCAGCTGCTTCGGCCATTCGTTTCAGTGATGATTTGAGTTTCAATGGAGCACCAAACACAGCTCCTTTCTTCATATATTGGTGGACTTTAGCAACCACTTCATAGCTTGAACTATGAAGAAAATGAACCGGTTGCATCTTCAACTCTGCACATGTTCCCGCAGAGTAGTGTTGGCTACTGAGTGTATGATTCGAAGCAGCGTATCGATTCATCTCAGTGCCCGAGTGAATCGATTCACAGGAACGGTGAGCTCATGGCATACCATTCAGCTGACTCGCAGCAGACAGTCCTGAGTGGCGCAATCACGGCTCATTTATCGGCACACTGGACACTGGCCGGGAGCCAAACTTCCGCTGCAGCGAGACATACAGTGCCATGGCACAATGAAAAAGTCGTACGCAATCACGGATCAGTCACACACACACACACACACACACACACACACACACGACTCATTATTGGCACACTGGACATTCGTGGGGAGCCAATCTTCCGCTGCAGCGAGAAGTACAGAGCCATGACACACTGAAAGAATCGTATATTATAACGCACTCCCGCTCTCAGCTCAATTGAAAATAATACCTAGTTGCATTCACTGTCTTCCTCTTAAAGGAAGGTTTAAATAGTACATTAATTTATTTGCAGTGTTAAAAAGGTATTCAGAACATAATTCAAAAGTACCTAGCTAGTAAACGGGTAGCCTAAGGTTATTCTACTTATTGGTGTAATGAATCAGTATTATAGCTCAGTTGACATTCGACAATTAATTGAACTCACCTCTCTAGCCTACCATATACTATGAGACATGTTCATGACCACTCGATATTGTCTGTTTATACTGGGAAGAACCGCCCAATATTTTCTCAGTTCGTATGTCGCAACATTGCTCAAGACGTCAATAATCGAATCACGAGTTCACCGCTGCACATGAACAGTGAGTTAGTGGGCTGACTGACGCAATAGCTTACAAAAAATACATTGAATCAGAAAACCTAAGGGCTTCTGTACATCTCTTAAATATGATTAAAAAATCATCTGTTGATAGAAAGAGGCACATTTTTAAGGATGACCGAGCAAGTTAAGAGTGTTGTTCGGGTGGCGTAGCAATGAGCTTGCATTCGGGGGATGGTGGGTTGGAATCCTACCGTCGGTAGGCGTTAAGATGGTTTTTCCATGATTTCCCACATTCACATCAGGCAAATGCTGGTGTTGTATCATAATTAAGTCCACGGCCGCTTCCATCCCTCTCCTAGACTTTCCCTACTCCATCGTCGCCATAAGGGTAGCCTAAGGTCGGTGCGACGTAAGGCAACTTATTTGATTTATGTCCGGCTCCATTGCTAAATGGTTAGCGGGCTGGCCGTTGGTCACAGGGGTCCCGGGTTTGATTCCCGGCAGGGTCGGGAATTTTAACTATCATTGGTTAATTTCGCTGGCACGAGGGCTGGGATATGTGTCGTCTTCATCAACATTTCATCCCCATCACGACGTGCAGGTCGCATACGTACGCCAAATCAAAAGACCTGCACCTGGCGAGCCGAACTTTTCGTGGGACACTCCCCGCACAACAAGCCATTCGTCATTTCATTTTCATTTGATTTATATTTAATATGTAGGCTACTTATTGTAAACAGAGGTATGTTTACATCTAAATCTACAGCTATATGTATGTTGTGACCTCTAGAGAACTGTAGAAAATCATAAGTTAGTGTATAAAATTTGAGTTATGTCACTGAATATTATTATTAATCGATGCGAAATGTTTGTACTCTAACTAAATAAGGAAGTATTGATCTACCAGAGTGGTAATTTTACATCCATTTAATTTTTAACATTTGTTTTATGTTAATATGTAGGCCTACCGTAGGCTACTTATTGCAAACACAGATATTTTTACATCTAATTTTCTATATTTTGTGGAGTTGTTACTTTCGGAGAACTATGAACAATCACAAGCCTGTGTAGAAAATTTGAGTAGTGTCGATTATTATTATTATTGTTGTTATTATTATTATTATTATTATTATTATTACCAACTATGAAGTTTCTTACTCTGATATAATAAGCATGAATAGTACTGCACAAGTACTTATTTTTCCATGCATTTCATCTTTAACTTATTTATTTTGTATTGTGTACAGTACTTACAGTGAATAATATGAAATTTCCATGTACTTTGAAATCATTTAAGAAAGGACTAGGTAAACAATTTATAGGTAATCTCCCACCCGGGCGACAGCTCTAAATGCATATCACTGATGATTGTGCGTACAGATATTTTTCATCTAATTCTATATACGAGTACTTATTTAATGGAGTTTTCACTGTGGGTGAAATGTTATGTAACATAAAACTTGACGTGAAGGGGAGGCTGCAGGAAAAACCGGAATCTGAAAGCTAGATGACACAAGAAAAGCAGTTCATAGAGAGAATACCAGATGGCAGCAGTAAGCATTGAATTTGGTTGCTGCTGTCTTATCAGTACATACTACAAAGATGTAATATAAACAGTGACCCTAATGTGCCGTGAATCGGATCACTGCATCGATTCAGTAAAGTGAACGGAATCAAATTAATCGATTCAGTAAAATGAATCGAATATCCCATCACTACCGCAAAGTAATACCAGGTGAGCGCTCTGTCTGACACGATGACGACACATCATGCTGGCAACACGATTGAAAGGGAGATTAACACACCCATAGGCAAGGCCCACTGCGAACCTTGTTTACAGTGTTCTGAATTTGCATGAGCTTTACCTGAAGCATTTTTATATTAGTTCAAATTAAAGAGTTGCCCAGACAATAGACAACAGGCTCTTTGAGCCGAATTAGGCGGCCTCGATCCCAGCTCACTGCGGTGCTATTTAAATGTGCTGAAATATGCCAGCCTCGTGATTATAGATTTAACAGCACTCAAACGAACTACTGCGTACAAAATTTCCGGCACCTCGATGTCTCCGAAAAAACGTAAAAGTAGTTAGTATGAAGTATTATTATTATTATTATTATTGTTACGGAGATATCCGTGGTAGGTAGAGGTGAAAGAAGGTGCGGGTGTGAATGGGTTTCAAGCTACGAAATTAACGAGCAATGTAAAATTAATTTAAAATTTAACTAGGTTATATTTTCTTTTCAAAGACAAGAGATAACAATCATAACAGGTACAGAGTAGCAAAAATGTAGGTACAATATTACTGGGTTCGGGCTCAGTGCCCTTACTTCATAACTCTTGGGCAATCAGCCCCGCCTTACTCCCAAAGAGAATTTTAGCCAAGGGGCAGAAAACCCCATTCATGCCCAGGAGCACTGGCTCCAAACATTACACATAAAGCCTGCACGAGGCATACCGAAACAAATTTCAAAGAGCGATCCGCTCTCAAAATTGTAAGCCTATCACAAGGCCACACCAAACTCTACCTTCAAGCTGTCCTCTAAGGACGTATTTACAGGGGTAAAATACCCAAACTACGGAGGTCTATTACATGAAAAGAAGGTTGATTACATGACCTCTAAAATAACAATTTGATAGGAGGCGAACTTGCACTCCTAATACACTTTGTTTTTTAAAACCTAATCTGGCTCTGGGCCACTAACGCAAGGGCTAATCCCATACTACAGAGGTGACTTAGAGAAGAACACTTTACATTACATAAACGAAGAATAGCTTGAGAAAATAAGTTCACCTCGAAACAAATGTGAGTGGGAGCTCGAGAGGGTTAGCACTCTCTATCCCAATATGTAGCTTTACAAGAAAAAGATGAAAAGAGTAATTACATTTTAGGAAAAGGTTACATGATGGAAATGCTTCGAACCCGCCGCGAGTGTTAAACTGCCGACCTAGCAAGAAAAGAAGTTATTAATAGGCCATTACCTGGTGTTGAACGGCTGAAGAAGAAAGAGGCGCTTCCCGCCTCCTGCTATGTACTTAATACACTGAAAGATGGAACAGAAGTGGCCCGGAGACCCCAAAATCAGCAGTTTATATCCTCTCGCGGAAGATTCTAGGCGTTAGGGGAAAGAAAACACCCTCCCACAAAATCTTTATTGGTTCGGGAAAAGAAACCCCTACATAGAGGAAAAAGAAACACATTATTGGTGGAAAATTAATTAAAGAAATTCGGGATTGGCTAGATCCAAACTAAGGGGAAAAAGAGGGGTATACAGCCAACTTAAACAATGACAGAAGGAAATTTAACAAAGAACAAACTCTTGAAATAAAAATTTCTCCAACAAAATAGTTCTTTGACTCCGCACTAGGTCGCACTATTGTTGATCTTCAGTAGTGTCCTCTAGAAGAGAAAGTTCACACTTCTTACTTCAAGCGAAACAAAAACACATCAAAAGTGACACAGTTCAAAAACTCAAAAATTTCCAGGTAGTGACATCTTCTGAGGAATTAGTAGATTAATAGCGTAGATAAAGTTCGGACTTCCTCCAGAAGAGGAGTTTCAACTGGCGCAACTTTTAAATAAACAGAGTAGAGGTGTACCGCCCGGTACAGACCTCCCCCCCCAAAAGTTCCTCCAGGGGTGACACATGAAATCAGTTTGAAACCAAGTCCAAGTAATGATGTTGATATTAAGATTAATTGCGGAAGCATTTATAAGATTTTAGTAATTTGGTTGGTTGCAATTTCAAAATTTTGTTGTTGCAGGTGCAGTAAAGTTTTTCTGTTGTAGTAGTTGAATTTCTGAAGATAAACCTTTAATGCTTAAAAGTGAAGAAAAGTTTTGCAATGTCCACCAAATATTGTTGTTGAATTCCCAAGTGTAATTATTGCTTATGGTGACTGTCCATGTAGTTGATGTAGATTGAGTCGGATGGCCAGACCGGCCGTTGCAGCTTGCGTCCAACGGAGGCCGCTCGGACCCCTCAAGTACCCTGAGATACCGCTCGCCCGCACTATGAGGGGAGCAGAGGTGTTGAAGTACGCCGCGCCCGCGGTGAACAGATACAGGCTGCGGGCATGTAGTAGGTCGTGCGCCGCACATCAGCCTTGGCCGGGAGGAGAGCTCCGGTTCGCCGTGCACATGTCGTCTTCGCTGGAGAGGAGGGGGCCCATCCCCCTCCCCAGATCTGCACGGCGCTGCGCGGCTGCGGGGGCGCTGAAACATTAAAGCTAGGCGGCAGAATTGTGTTGGACTATCATCTTCTTTGAGGGTACAGGCTTGTGGAGAGGTTGAGGTGTCAGCGGCGTGTAGATATCCATGGCATTTACTATTATGAAGCCACAGTGTAAGGTGAAGCAGGAGACGGGAGCGTGGTAATGGCCGTGGCAAGAACAGGATGGCAGTTTAACGGGTCGGGGCAGGTTTTACACAAGGCTTACATCTAAAACCAAAATATTACAGAAGGGGCAGAATGCCTTAAAAGAGAAACTCAAAAAAAAAAATATAACCTTCATATCCTTTCAAAATAATATGAAGCAAGTTAACACAGAAATTACACCGGTTTCACCTGGGACAGGTGAACTCTAAATATCCTTTCGGTGGCTGGATTACTTAGCAATAAGGTAACCGGCGTAAGAAAATCGAGAATGATACAAGGCCCATGAAATCTGGAGGCAAGCTTGCCCGCGGGAACAAAATTTTTGACCATAACCTGGTCACCTACCTTCAAAGTGGTGGGTCTCCGTCCACGATCATACCTTTCCCTAACCTTTTCATGAGACACTTTAAGATTGGCTTTAGCCTTCTTCCAAAGATCTTTAATGTTATCCGGATCTATTGTCTCGGGTAGAATGTCATTCAAAGACCAGAGGTTAGAGAGCGGCGAGTTGGAAACAAACTTGAACATCAAGGAAGCTGGAGTAAACTTGTGAGATTCATGAACCGCCGAATTCAAAGCAAAAGCTATCCAATGCAGGGACGTGTCCCACCTGGAAGGATCTTCATGATGATAGGCAATGAGTGCGGACCTGAGATTACGGATAACCCGTTCAGCCAGAGAAGGTTGAGGGTAATAAGCAGAAGTAGTTACATGAGAGATGGACAAGTCAAAACAGAATTTACGAAATAAATTTGATGTGAACGCCTTAGCATTATCAGATACAATATATTGACACGGACCAAAAGAAGCAAATATAGAATTTAAGCAAGTAATGGTTGACTGAGCGGTAGCCAGCTTAGTCGGAAATAACCAGGAAAATCTTGTAAAACCATCTACACACACAAAGATGAACTTGTTGGCATTGCCCTTTGACTGGGGGAAGGGTCCCACATAATCAATATACAGGCGTTCCATGGGGCGCGACGCTTGATGAGAAGACAAAAGGCCTACTTTAGTGGACATGGTGGGTTTACTGAGCAAACAAGATTTACAAGCTTTTACAAGTTCACGGATTTCACCGTCCATACCTTTCCATATGAACATTTCACGAATCTTTTCACGAGTTTTAAAGATTCCAAGATGCCCCCCCAATGGGGTCTCATGATAGTATTTGAAGATCATAGGTACAAGAACCGCTGGAACAACAACTTTCATCAACTTATCATGCCTCGAAGGGCAACATAGAACACCATTCCTCAGAACATAAGGGACAGCATGTTCCCCAGAAGAAAGGGTTTCCATTATAGGAGCCAGCGTCGGATCTTCACGTTGGTATTTCTCAATATCCCTAAAAAGCATGGGAGCATCTGTTAAGATGGCATTAACACCAGATAGTATGGACTCGGAAGGTGATGAACTATCGACCGGTTCGTGGGTCTCGACGTCGTTATGAAACATACGGCTGAGTCCATCAGCAACAACATTTTCGGTACCTCTGATATGTCGTACATCGAATTGGAAGGCAGAAATACGGATGGCCCAACGGGCTATACGACCAGTACGACGCGGCCTACCTAAGACCCAGCTTAAGGCTTGATTATCTGTCTCCAGGTCGAATTTAACATGTTCCAGATAGAGACGGAATTTTTCTAAGGCGAATAAGACTGCCAACCCTTCGAGCTCATAGATGGAATACTTGGCTTCTTGAGCCGATAGAGTCCTAGGTGCATAGGCGATGGGACGCCTCCCTAGTTCAGTCTCTTGAAGAAGGACTGCAGCTACAGCTGACGACGACGCGTCCGTTTGGACGATGAATTTCTTCGAGAAATCAGGCATAGCAAGTACAGGGGCATTACAGAGAGCTAATTTAAGATCTTCGAAAGCGGCTTGTTGAGAAGGTCCCCACTCGAATTTGATGCCTTTCCTACGAAGAAGGTTTAAGGGCGCCGCTCTATTAGCGAAGTTAGGAATAAACTTCCTGAAGAAATTCACCATACCAATGAATCTAGCGATACCTTTGATGTCCTTAGGAGGTTTAAAATCACGGATGGCCTCTGTTCTAGAATGATCGACAGCTACCCCATCGGGTGACACAATATGCCCTAGGAATGACATAGAGGGCTTAGCAAAGGCAACCTTGGACAACTTGACAGTTAACCCAGCCTTACGAAGGCGATTCAGAACTTCTCGCAGATGATCTAGATGTTCTTCAAAAGTCTCGGAAAATACGACGACATCATCCAAGTAGTGATATAAGTACTCAAATTTGATGTCGGAGAAGACCCTATCTAGTAGCCTAGTGAGCACAGCTGCCCCCGTGGGGAGCCCGAAAGGCACGCGGTTGTATTCGTATAAATTCCAGTCCGTGGCAAACGCTGTAAGATGTTTAGACTCTTCGGCAAGGGGAATTTGATTATAGGCCTGATTCAAGTCCAAGATGGTGAAGAACTTGGCCTTACGAAACCATGAAAAGCAAGAATGAAGGTCGGGAAGGGGCACAGATTGCAACACCACCTTCCGATTGAGAGCCCTGTAATCAATGACAGGCCTGAAGCCTCCTTGGGGTTTCGGGACTAGAAAAATAGGCGAAGAATACGCTGACTTAGAGGGCCTAATAATACCATCCTTCAACATCTGATCGATGATTTCTTTCAGAGCCTTCATTTTAGGTGGAGATAGCCTATACGGTGGAAAACGGACAGGAATCGAGTCCGTGACCTCAATTTTGTATTCAATAAGGTCAGTAACACCAAGAGTATCAGAGAACACCTCGGGAAACGACTGACACAGTTTGCGAATACTATCAGCCTGCTCCTCAGGTAGATGTCTAAGGTCTAACAACATCTCATCCTGGGTAGGCGAAATAGATGAACGGGATACAGAATTACACTTTAACAAGGGAATTCTACAATTGGACGCAAATTTGAATGTGCACGACCTACTCTGGAGATCGAGCACAAGACCAGTGTGAGAAATAAAGTCAGCTCCCAATATAATGGGGCAAGACAATTGCTTGGCCACAAACAATTTAACTTTCCATGTAAACTTAAAAACACGAATTTTGACCAGTAAGGAACCTAGAATTTCTAATGGAGATGAATTAGCCGAAACGTATTGAACAGGAGAAGAGACATAGTCAGGGAGTTTACAAACAGATTTCAATTTAGAATACCAATCAGCCGAAATAATGGAACAAACACTGCCTGAATCTAAGAGAGCTGTTATAGGCTCGTTATTTAACTCAATCTTAAGAAAAGGAACAGGTGCGGGGGTATCCGCCGCAATCCTAAGACACTCTTTAGGGCATTCAAAAGATGAATTTGAAGGCTGGTCGTTCTCTGCATTTACAACCTGTTTACTAGGGGCTGAGTCTCGGGAAGATGGATTAGTCGGCTCAGCCGATGCCACTAGTCACTTTTTATTATTGGCATAGCTGGAATTTGCATCAGAAGTTGAGCAGGAGGGGGTGCTATTTGAGTTTGGGCAATTCTTGGCGATATGTGAGAAGGCCCCACACTTAAAACAGCCTTGTGATGACCCTGCTCCATTCCTTGTCCCACTTGACTTGATCAGAGGACACTTATTCCGCAGATGGTCAGGCGACCCGCAAGCATAACATTTACGGGGATTGACTGGTCGGCGAGGTGGAGGCCGAGTGTTACTAAAGGAAGGCGGGGGTTCTTTCGCCACACGCAAGGAATCGGCATACCTAACTCCTTCCGCAGAGACGGCTAATGCTTCCAGTTCAGAGAAGGTTTGCGGGCACGCCGCGAAACACAAATATGACCTGTAGGGTGGTGAAATCCCTTCGACAATAGCTTGCACGATCTGATCCTCAGGGAAGTGGAGAGCAAACACCCTAGTATAAAACTTAATATCTTGGATGAAGTCTGCCAGGTTTTCATCCAAGCGCTGTACCCGATAATAGTATTTCTGAATAAGGGAGGACCTGGCCCTAGCCGGGATGAAGTTAGCTAGCAAATGGGCATGGAAATCCTCAATAGAAGATTGCTCGGCGATGGCTCTAACTATTTTGTCAGATAGGACACCAATAGCATAAGGATAGATAATTTGCAAAATTTGACATGGGGAAAGAGAAAACACAAGGGCATGATCCTGAAATTCCACTAGAAATCTTAAAAATGAAATTACGTCACTGGTGGTGTTGACGGAAAACTTAGAGATACCTCTAATAACATTGCCAATGGATGAGGCAAGCTGCTGAACCCAGGTGACATAGTCGTTAAAGGTTTCAATGGCAAAGAAGTTAATTCAGAGCGGATGTTACTCAATGACGCACGGCGTTCAGATTCGTTGTTCGATGGGGCAGAGATAGTTTGAGCAGCAACGGTTATCCTATTGACTTCTCCCTGAGGAGGCTCTTCCTCGTTACCTACATTCACCGTGGCGGGTTGATCAGTTTTGGGAGGAGCTTCGCCGGTTAGCAATTGAGTGACCTTATTAGACAATTCAGAAATAGTTTCAAGGAGCGTATTAGCTTGCTTCCTCTGAACGTCATTCACCTTTAGAGACAACAGATCATTAACTCTATTTGCAAAGTGATACAGCCTGCCTTGCACACGCTTAATTTGATTAGGAGATGGATCGTTTTCATCAAAAAAGCTGACTACCGATGCTAGCCCAGTAATATTCTCGACAATCGTGGAAAGAGAGTCATCAATTTCTTTCTCTCCCAAATTGGGGATGGAAATGGGCAAATCAAGGGACTCTCTAAGCTTGTTAGTATCTATTGCAACCGTGCCTCCAGATTGAACGTTTCTGATAGTTAACTCATATATCAACTCCTCTTTGCGCAAGTAGTTAAGGAGGAGAACATCGCGAGGGCCGGGCATGATGACAGAACAATTTTGAAAAACTCAAAAAATTCCAGCAACTGAGAAAATTGTTAGAGTTCGAATTAAAGCAATGTTTAGCCGTCAAAAGGGGCTAAATTGAGACCCATTCAACCACGCTCTGCTACCACTTGTTACGGAGATATCCGTGGTAGGTAGAGGTGAAAGAAGGTGCGGGTGTGAATGGGTTTCAAGCTACGAAATTAACGAGCAATGTAAAATTAATTTAAAATTTAACTAGGTTATATTTTCTTTTCAAAGACAAGAGATAACAATCATAACAGGTACAGAGTAGCAAAAATATAGGTACAATATTACTGGGTTCGGGCTCAGTGCCCTTACTTCATAACTCTTGGGCAATCAGCCCCGCCTTACTCCCAAAGAGAATTTTAGCCAAGGGGCAGAAAACCCCATTCATGCCCAGGAGCACTGGCTCCAAACATTACACATAAAGCCTGCACGAGGCATACCGAAACAAATTTCAAAGAGCGATCCGCTCTCAAAATTGTAAGCCTATCACAAGGCCACACCAAACTCTACCTTCAAGCTGTCCTCTAAGGACGTATTTACAGGGGTAAAATACCCAAACTACGGAGGTCTATTACATGAAAAGAAGGTTGATTACATGACCTCTAAAATAACAATTTGATAGGAGGCGAACTTGCACTCCTAATACACTTTGTTTTTTAAAACCTAATCTGGCTCTGGGCCACTAACGCAAGGGCTAATCCCATACTACAGAGGTGACTTAGAGAAGAACACTTTACATTACATAAACGAAGAATAGCTTGAGAAAATAAGTTCACCTCGAAACAAATGTGAGTGGGAGCTCGAGAGGGTTAGCACTCTCTATCCCAATATGTAGCTTTACAAGAAAAAGATGAAAAGAGTAATTACATTTTAGGAAAAGGTTACATGATGGAAATGCTTCGAACCCGCCGCGAGTGTTAAACTGCCGACCTAGCAAGAAAAGAAGTTATTAATAGGCCATTACCTGGTGTTGAACGGCTGAAGAAGAAAGAGGCGCTTCCCGCCTCCTGCTATGTACTTAATACACTGAAAGATGGAACAGAAGTGGCCCGGAGACCCCAAAATCAGCAGTTTATATCCTCTCGCGGAAGATTCTAGGCGTTAGGGGAAAGAAAACACCCTCCCACAAAATCTTTATTGGTTCGGGAAAAGAAACCCCTACATAGAGGAAAAAGAAACACATTATTGGTGGAAAATTAATTAAAGAAATTCGGGATTGGCTAGATCCAAACTAAGGGGAAAAAGAGGGGTATACAGCCAACTTAAACAATGACAGAAGGAAATTTAACAAAGAACAAACTCTTGAAATAAAAATTTCTCCAACAAAATAGTTCTTTGACTCCGCACTAGGTCGCACTATTGTTGATCTTCAGTAGTGTCCTCTAGAAGAGAAAGTTCACACTTCTTACTTCAAGCGAAACAAAAACACATCAAAAGTGACACAGTTCAAAAACTCAAAAATTTCCAGGTAGTGACATCTTCTGAGGAATTAGTAGATTAATAGTGTAGATAAAGTTCGGACTTCCTCCAGAAGAGGAGTTTCAACTGGCGCAACTTTTAAATAAACAGAGTAGAGGTGTACCGCCCGGTACAATTATTATTATTATTATTATTATTATTATTATTATTATTATTTACTGTAGTCTGATTGGTACTTGTTAATATCTGGTTAATATTTCATATCAATGCCTCAGTATTTGAGACCTGTTTCTGAATGTATAAAACGGCACATGTTGCAATGTGTTAGTCAATAATTGTATTTCGTATGGAACATAAGAATTATACTCCTGACATAGTGTATCAGTTAGGTGAACGTTTCTAAATAAGTTAGTCAATAATTGGCTCGTATAGAACAAGAGAATATTTTTTATGAAATAGTGCATCAGTTCGGTGAGAGTTTCTATAGTTTAACGCTAGATGACGCAAAACTACAATAATTTACTTTGACTTTGTTAATTGGCGTTAAGTAGTACTAGAACTAGAATATAACTTGCTAAGAAATCTTCATTATAAAGAATAAATGAAAATTAGGTGTCCACGCCTCGTGTAATGTAAAGCTAGAGTGGATGGTTAGACAGCCATCATGTTACAACACTCAGCTAAATTAGAGAATCTAATTAATACCGGGCAAGAAGTGACGTTGATGGAAATTAAACATCGTTATATGTGTGGTGTTCCTCGTGTAAAGCAAAAAAACATGTGTTAAAATGAAAGAGAATATTAATTAGTGCTGTTTCATTGAAATATTAACTTCATAGTTAGCAGGAATCTTCCACAGCGTTGACTTGAGCATGCATCCAATTAAACTCCTCCTCCTTTATTGTCGTCTATTGATCTCCTAATGAAACACTTCCGATGCGAAGAGGAAGCAATTATTCTTGGCTCTATTTACATCGACAAATAACTAGCAACATGAAGGAGTGTTACTTGTTTGTTTTATCTGCTATGAAACAAACCCTGTCAGATCAAAGTCTGCGATCATAAGTGTATTCACAACATGATCGTTAATCATTTTTGGTGAAGTCTCTAGTCAGCCTAATAGCACATACGAATACAAAGGGTGAAGCTGAAGATTACTCTCTTGGATAGGAATCTGGAGTATGGTATGAGAATTGAAATTAATGAGTTAAAATTTTAAACATATTCATTTCAGTTACCTTTCAGTTACATTTCATTAACTTAGTTAATGTGTAAGTTTTCCAGTCTGTCGAGACAATTTCAAGAATAATAAATACTAGAAAATACCTGAATAATATAACATTTAATTAACAATAGATTATCTATAAAGGAAAACATTTCACTATTGACAGAATGACATGTTTGGCTCCTAAATGAATATCTTCATATTCTATCAAGTCACACTTTTGGGTTCAGAATGGATGAATATTTTGAACAAGTGTAAAAACAACGGTTTTTCTCGGCTTTAATAAATGTTGAAGTGTTTTAGAACTTGCCTAATTGCACTCCCTCGAAAGCACTGAACACAGTATTTTAACATACCGTAAATATTTTAGACTTGTTCGTCATGTTTTACCCGTTACCTTCGTAATTTGGCAACTGTCGCTGAACCATGGTTCTGTTTCACCGACTAGTGCACCTACAGTGGGACAACAAACTAGAAGATACGTAAGTTGCTGCGAGCTCCTTTCCATTGTTTCTGAGCAATAAAAGTAAGAAATAAACGTTTCGAATTACCCTCGTAGTTGATAAAATATTCAAAATAAGCAGGCATGCAGCTGCCAGTAAGTACATAATTTACAGAGATCTCGAGATTAATATCCCACTATGCATTAGTTAAGTGGCTTGTCGGGAATCGTTTTCTGTATAAGGGGTCGCAAGTTTATATCCACGAAAATGTAGTCAGCCATTTGGGCCGTGCGGCTACACTTCATCGAGACATGATCTTTCAGTTCATTGGGAACCATTGATCAAAACAGTAGATTAGTTATTTTTTAGATGTTTATACCTTATTTTAAATTTCGTAAAACGCTTCAGCGTGATACATACGTCGAACAGTGGTGGTTCTTATCATGTCTTTCGGAAATCCTCACATTATGAAACGGACTTACTGAATACTGACGAGAATAATGAACACAAAGAGTAACTGCGTTCTTTCATAGCGTGTAATATCTTGAGTGTCGAGGGAATAACTTTTATGATGCTGACATTGTTGCCTCATCTGTTGTTGAACGAATTAACTAATGCAACGAGCTTTGGAGAGATATTTTTGGATAGGATAATAATAATAATAATAATAATAATAATAATAATAATAATAATAATAATAATAATAATAATAATGTGTTAAAATGAAAGTGAAT
This sequence comes from Anabrus simplex, assembly GCF_040414725.1. NCBI lineage: Eukaryota > Metazoa > Arthropoda > Insecta > Orthoptera > Tettigoniidae > Anabrus > Anabrus simplex. Next base: position 578,638,956 of record NC_090266.1, on the reverse strand, counting down.
ATTAATTAGTGCTGTTTCATTGAAATATTAACTTCATAGTTAGCAGGAATCTTCCACAGCGTTTACTTGAGCCTGGAAGGGCCTTGGTCTACCAAGCGACCGCTGTTCAGCCCGAAGGCTTACAGATTACGAGGTGTCGTGTACGTTGGCACGACGAACCCTCTCGACCCTTACTCTTGGCCTTCTGGACATGGCCGCTATCTCACCGTCAATTAGCTCCTCATTTGTAACTATGTAGGCCGTGTGGACCTCTAACCAGTCCTCATACCCAGGTAAGAATCCCTGACCTGGCCGGGAATCTATCCCGTAACCTCCGGGAAAGATGCAGGTATGCTACCACTACACCACGGGACTGACAAAATTATTGCGCAACCCAAAATAAAAGTTTTGCACCACCTATATTACTGAGGTACTGGTTGCTAAGGACTCAACAGAAAGTATGGGGAAAATATATCTTCTCTGAGCGAGCAATATCACGTATCTGACAATGCACTTCCTGTCCTTTATTTTCCTTAAATCTGGTCACGCCTCCCAGCGACATATGGATATGCAGTCCATCAGAGCAATTTTCGTTGTGTTCAACTTCAGATGCAAATGTGTAAAAGGAAAATTAACCTTACCGTACCGTACTGTAGGAAGGTATATTTGCATGACGTATATAGGCACTCCTACAGTATAACTTATTTAATTTTCTTTTCGTTTATATGGCAGTATATGAAAATGAACACAGCAAATATTGTTCTGATGGACTGTATATCCATCTGTGGCTGGGAGACGTGATCATTTTCAAGGAAACTAGTGGATAGGAAGTGCATTGTGAGATTATGCAGTAATGTACCCTCAGCGACGATATACACTTTTGCGACGAAGAACAAGACTGCTTTGCAGAATACACATAAAACAACGAATAATGTGACGCATTTTGGGCAAAGTGCACCTAACTATCAGACCCTGAAATCACAATCTGTGTCAGCATGGTGTTTCCCTCTCCCGTCGTTGAAGTACGGTATCCTCTGACCCTGCATGGCATGCTGCTCACCTGACGTTTGGGGGTCGGTACGGTTCTACCACAGTGGTTCAACCTTGTCCTACTCTTCGAACGCGGCACCCGGGATATCATCCAGGGAGAATGTTGGGTTCCTACGTCTTCACACCGCATGTTTCAGCTGGTTCCAGTAAGGTTTAAACTTATTACATATCAGCGGACACAGCAGACCATTCTGTCCTATTGATCTGGGCCTCCCTGAGGAAGATGGTAACAAGACGGGATTATGCGATTGCTTATTGCCATCTTCCAGAACGAACCTTTTTTCAATAGTTTGCCGATATGGCCAAATTATGGGCTGGAGGATTCACTCCCAATATTGTACAGTTGTCACGTTGCCTTCAATGATAATGAGTGGAGTCCGACGTCCATGCATAATGACGACCCAAAACATGACGGTTCCGCCTCCCTGCTGGACTCACATTATAGGGTATACGACTCATCCGGTGTTAGGTGTTCGAGTGTTCCGTTACACATCTGTACCTGGCGCAACGGTGTTGGGATGCGGGCGCGAATGATCACAGATAAAAAAAGATCTTGGAAAAGTTTATGTCACCTGATAGCGTTGTTGTGCTTTCAGGGCGTCGCTCTGGTGTACATTACATCAAACAAGTAGGCGATTTTCCACACGGGGAGGCCTTGCTGACACAACGTGACGACGTGAATACTATCAAATGCTGTAATAACTCGTTGATGAATGCGCCCGCGCCGAATGGGACGCAGATTTCGTCCTTTGGATGTTAGGTTCAAGCATTCCACATACAGTAGAGTGCACTCTTCTGGATCATCCTGAGATTTAATCTCCTACTTCCCTGTATACCTGACAGGTGACGTCACATAGGATTCCAGTGTCTACTTTTAGTGACACTACTGTCTCAGTGGTCCCCCTACAGGAGCACTGAAGGTACAGCTGTACAAATCTTTCTTTAGATGTGTATTATTGTGTTATATGCAAAGGAAGAGCTATTTTGTGGCTGATTACCTAGATATTTTTGACACTTGCAAATAACAATCATCATATGAGTTAATAAGTAAATAAACATATTAGTAAAACAGGGTGTTTTAATGAATAGTAAGTTTTTCAAATAGTGAAGTTATTTTAAACTATGCCTTAAAACTGGAACTCTAGTATGATACAGACGATCGATTCGATATGTACAAAATAAATAGATCATGGTAGTGTAATGACATTATTTACCGAGTAACACAGCTGCACAACACTTCCGTCAGTCACGCCACCAGGAAAGACTATCACACAGGAAGACGATGAACTGCTCAATATACATTAATTCCGTAGGAATCGGCAGAGAAAATTGACAACCATTCAGCAGGTTTCTGATGTTGATTGCCGGATAGTTGTGACATATTCAGTATGTTTTATCATTCTGAAACATACCCCATCTGATCAAAAGTACACGGACATCTACCTAGAACTGAAGAGAGGGTTTGCTGTTAACATACTCGCTAACAGTCGACATTAACATGATGCTGATGATGATGGTGGAGACTTTACAACATGTGGCAGAATGTTCCCATGGTAAAGGCATTCCACTCTTCCTGAAGAGCCATATGCATACAACGCGATCACGTTGGACGGTGGGATCTGGGAGCAAGTCGCCGTTCTAACTCAAACCACAGGTATTCTATTGGGGTTAGGTCGGCCTCTGGACGGGCCAGTCCAGTTGTGCGTTCTCATGTTGGTATAAACAATGGTCTTCACCAAACTGATATTTCATGCCGGGTAGTACGAAAGCATTCAGAATGTTTTAATATCCTTCTGCGTTTACAGTGCTCCGCACTACAAGAGCGCCCAGACCATGCCATGAGAAACGGCCATAAACCTTGACGCCTTCTCCTCTGAACTTAACTGTTGGTTCTAGGCATTCAGGAAGGTAGCGTTCCCCAGGCGTTCTCCATACCGAAATCCTCCCATCAGTTTGCCGAAATTTATAGCACCGTTCATCACTCCAAATTACATGATTCCACAGTTCCAGTATCCAAGATTGAGTGGCGTCACACTTTACATTATGCCAGGTGGTGCTTTTTATTGAAGGGGAAATTGTTTATGAGAGCTGCTTGGCCATGAAACCCTATTGTTTTTAATATCCGAATCGCATTCATGGAACTGGCTGTATTTTGCATACCATTTTTAGATACACCGGTGATTCTTCCTACAGACAATGACTATGTTTTTCTCGCACCATCTCCTTTAGTATTCGTTGGTCCCTGGGTGTCAGTGGCTGACCGGATCACGGTTGTGCTGTGATTATAAATTCACGTGTCCACTTTACGATTGTGTCACGGATAGTTGATATGAACACATTCATAAAATTAGAAACGTCCCTCATAGATTTCTCGCTTCTGTGGCAAGCAATGATTACACCGCGTTGAAAGTCACTACACTCACCTGTGCTACGAATGTTACTTTTCCGTACTCGCACTGAGAAATACAAGCTTCTTTGCCTCCTTTTATACCAGGACGATGCGTCATTTATTGTTGTTTGCTAGTGTGCGGGGGTGTTCCGATACTTTCCACAAGACAATGTAGTTCTCGTATTGGAGGAATATGGTCACAGTGATGCGAAGAATAGTTCGAGGAGGAAGGAATGCACCTACTTGAAGGATTCCAAACCCCATCAGTCGAGAAAGTTTATGTGTGTATAGATCTTATCCATCACAAATACATAATTACTTACCGAAGAATTCGGGTGTGATCGACGGCAATTAATTTCAGCAGGGACGTGACGTTATCCAAAGCATCGATATATTATTTTAAGGTGCTGATCACTTCAAGTACCTTCGATTGCACACAACTCGCGACTGTGGCTGAGACGATGCACAAAGTATTGCACATGGAGGAATGAATGGCGTCAAGTTTTCCTCTCAGATGGGTTTTACTTAAAGAACCATCATGTCCATGTGCAGGAAGGTTCACAGCGACACACTGAACGAATCCTGCTTTGTGATTCGCAGCCCTTGTCTAGTGTCTGGCGGTACTGAATTTGATATCATTGAATTTCAAGACCAGTTGCGCTTAGTATGCATTCCTGTCACGTTGACCAACCGCGGCTACACCTTTAAACGTTAGAGACAATTGTTATGTATACGACTCAAAACAATCTAAAATATTATGGGATTAGGAAAACAATGTGATTGGGCGTGTGTAGTCCTGTTGTAAGTGATGGAGATCACTGTATAGACACAAGTAATTCAATCGCTTGTTTACAATAGAGTAGTCATCGTAGCCTACGGTCTGTGATGAGCCTGGGAGAACTACTTAAGACGAAGGCCAGTAGTAGTGTATACAGTGCAGTACAAGCTTCAGATAGTTGTTTGAGTTTAATATGCAATGCGTATTTCACAGTTTGAGGGGCTGCCTGGCCGAGGCGGTGAAAGCGTGCTCGGTTCGCCCGGAAGGACGTGGGTTCGAATCTCCGTCAGGAAGTCGTAAAATTTAAGAAATGAGATTTCCACTTCCGGAGGTGCATATGGCCCTGAGGTTCACTCAGCCTACACCAAAAATGAGTACCAGGTTAATTCCTGGGGGCAAAGGCGGCCGGGTGTAGAGCTAACCACTCTACCCCATCAAGTGCCGAGGTTACGGATAGTGGAAGCCTTTACCTTCAACCCCTGCAAGGGCCTTCATGGCCCGTACGGAGAAGACGTTGCGTTTTTTTTTTTTTTTTGGTTCACAGTTTGACCAAGCCAGAATTGTGGCTTTCATTCAGGGTGGACATGCACAAGAAGCAGTATCACGCACCGTAGGGATTACGAAAAATCCAGTGTCAGAGACGTGGAAAAGGCATCGTAAAACCAATGATGTGACTGACAGGCCGAGGGAAGGTCGACCAAGGGTTACAATGCCACGTCAGGATCGGTATATCCGGGTAACAGCGCAGAGGAGACCAACTTCGGTAGCTCATAAATGACGAGATGAATTTTTGAAGGCAACTGGCGTCCTGGTATCTGCACGAGAGTGTACGCAATATGCTACCAATAAAGGTAATTTCGACCTATTCCACGTGTTCCACTAGAGAATCGTCTTCGTGTTGAGAGGAGATGATGTGCCATCCTACATCTTAATTGGGGTTTGGATGAATGCCGTGGTGTCATTTATGCAGATGAAACAAGCATATCACTTAGGCCAGATACACATCGACAATCGGCGAGGAGGCAAAAAGTACGTGGTTGTAAAATACCAGAATGTTCAATATGTGCATTCAGTGGAGGTGCTGGTGGAACGTTTTGGACTGGGATTGTACTGTCCACCGTGCAACTTTGACACCAATTCCAGGGACGTTAACTCCCCAGCGGATTACTGATGGAATTATTCGACCATTTGTACAACCCTTCAGAAATGAATATGGTTTTGAATTCATTTCCGTCTACGACAATGCTCACCCTCATCGAGGTGCATCAGTGAGGAACTTCACGGGAGAGGCGGGTAATGAACTGACCGGCTAATTCACCGGATTTTGAACTGCATTGAACACGCATGGGGCAGGTTAAGAACGGCTCTTTTTGATCGTCCACAACATCCACAGACACTCCCGGACCTCATTAGAGTTACCCAGATAAAATGGGACCTTCTTAACATAAGGTTTGCATCAGTGTACTAACAGCAAGCATGCCACAGCGTGTCAAAGACCTCAACAGTGCCACCAGAGGAGGCTATCCACAATACTAAGGCACCGTGAAGTAGGGACAATTTTCACCAAGAAACATCGATAAATTGGAGCCTTTTAATTATTATTGTTACTTGTGTCAGATATAGGAAGAAAAAGGTATTTGAGTCTGTAAACGTTTACATTTACACGTTGTATGTCTCAGTGATACAATAAACATCACTCTATAATTTTATTATTGCATTACATCGTTGACATTCCAGAATTATTTTATGTGGTGTGTATTTTATTTTAGGACAATCATCGACCATATGGTACATTCAACTTTCGACAATTCCTGGATGATAACTATGTCCACTTCTTTCTTGGCTCACTCATTTACTGACTTGGTGCCCTTTGAAAATTATTACACATCAGCTGGGAAAGCACAGTTCACTCTCGACCATAGTGTATGTACTATGGTGACGTGTTGATATTGTGTACATTGACGTACCCCAGGTGCACGCCCAATATCTTTCCTCCTCTACTCCGCGTCTTAGAGCAGCAGAGAATGAACCCCACACCCCATCATTTATGCTCGTTCGGTACATCAGAGCTGCACGTTTATTCATTTGACCCTAGTCCCATTGGGTTTCGGTGCAATAAACAAGGGTCTGATTGCTCTCGCTCTTCGCAGAATATAATTTCAATGGCCGGTAGCGTAAAAAGTAACTTATGAGTGAGTTACATTTTAACACAAAAGACATAATACACAATCATGTTATGTCTAAAATGTTCATGAAACGAAGAATGATAATAATTCAACGCAACTTGACGTACCCACTGACATATAGGCGCGCCATACAAGATGATTTCCTCTTCCAATCTCATCTCTGCGAGATTTCCGTTTGTTTGTGTTCCATCAACAATTGGTCTGTGTGCACGAGTTCTGATTTGTTATTAGTTTGTTCTTGTATTTTCAACGTCTTTTCTTCTCCTCTTTCCCTTTCAATTCCCTGTTTGACCGCTGACGTCCCTTTGTTTGGCTTGCGTCTGAGTGGACACAGCTAGTCAAGACGTTACCCCTGGCAACAGAACCTTTCTTCTAATGTGTTTAGTTAGCATCGTGCTCACTGCGTCGACTTCGGCGCCACCTGTCTGTAAAGCTCCGGACTCCCACAGACCCAACACACAATGGGGAAATATCGGGAATAATGGAAGTTAAAGACAACATTCGTGCTTGAATAAAAGACAGAAAGCATTAACGTCAGATTCTTGAATTGAACTGGCAAAACAGAACGGTAGTACAAGTTGTTACGGAGAATAAAATGGATGGAGATGAACGTTAGTTTTTAAGCGAAGCAAAATATTTATGACTCAACGAAGCATATGGCTAAAGAAATGGTTTCCCTTCTATCTCAAAGAGTTTTATTAAAAATATCTCAAAATTTAAGCCTACCTCAAATGTTAATGTCATAAAAATAACATATAAAAGAAACTTTTATAGAAATGTGTTTCTGTCTTTACCAGAGAGCTGAGTTAGTACGTATGACTTTACTATAATACCACCTGGAAACATTTCTCACTTTAGGTTACAATGTATCTATAAAGTTCAGTAAATTGGGGATGACCCCGTTCCACACTGGAATTCATTGTACAGAGGTGAGTTTCGATACCGAAAGGGAAATGTACTATTTTTACTACAAGAGAATACTGGAATGGTTCCATCTATTAAGTTCAATGCCGCCAATAAGGATCACGTGACATATACTAAAGCTAGCAAAACCAATACAGGTTACCGAAATATTAATCCATGTGAGTCGACTGGAATGTCATTATGTCCTTAGCCCTTAAAAAAATTACCAATCACGGTGGTGGTAAGCCACTTGATCCTTCAGTAGAGGGCATACTAACATTTAGCAATAAGAAGGAAACTATGAATGTGGTAAATTCATGAAATTTTCACGTTTCCTACATTGTAGGAATATTTTGAATGTTTATGAGAGATAGATTTGCAAAGCTGTTCAGAACATACACTTATTAAAGAAGTACCATTTCAAATACTTTCCATACGTATTAAAAAAGTAATTAAAATTTAGAGTAAAGGCTGTAGTTTGTTTCCAACCTGAAATTGTATAATCATGAGGATTCATAGTCAAAATATTTAATATCACATTGAACTAAAAGCTTGATCGCTTAATGTATGCTAGCTCAATTCTTTTACATCTCCACTGAATTCAGGAAACGTTAGAGGAAGTTCAGAAGAGTTACGCTATTGTTACATAGTTTGTCCGCAATGTGAGGATATTCTCCTCTCCATCGTTGGCAATTGATACGAGGTGGCTTGATCCGGCAATAAGTATAAATCACTTGAAGTAGTGTAACAGGACGAACTTCTTATGGGCAGTATGTTAGACTCAAATCCCGGTGGCCATAGATCGATTCCTAGATTGCCTGTCCTAATTGAAGTTTCTGGTAGTACACCACAATCGCAGTCGGGTGAAGTGGTCGTCTCCTTGGGCCTGGGTCTTGCGGTAGATGGAGAAACATATACTCCGAGTGGCAGCTATACGAACTCTTTGAAAACTTCTCCCGCAATTCTATTCATGCCGCGTGCTGTGGCCACTCGAGTAAATCGTTAGAGGAGAATGCGAGAAAGAGGCAGAGGGATTCTATTTCGTGTTCGCACCAGCAAATATATTTTGTTGTGATTTTCTCTCAAGAGATTTTCTTCACACCAAACAAACACAGGAAATACCTTTGAATTATCTTGCAAGAAGGTGTATTAATAGATGACATTTGTTTGAATTCGTCACAGAATTTCTCATTTGAACAAAGGTTAAAATAATGTCTATCTATGTAAATATTAAGTCTAAATATTATATATTTTAACTCTATAACATCACCTTCGAACAATAATTAGAAATTGTCCTTCAATGATGAATCTTTAAATGACATGAATAACGTCTTGAATTATATCTACCTGGTTGAGTGGCTCAGAGGTTAAGGCGCTGGTATTCTGAGTCCAAGTAGGCAGGTTCGATCCTGACTCAGGTGCTCAAATACGTTAGCCCCGTGTTGGTAAATTTACCTGCACGTGAAATAATCCTTGCAGATAAAATTCTGGCACCTCAACGTCTCCATAAACCGTAAATGTAGTTACGGTGACGTAAAACCTATAACATTATTATTATTTGAAATATATCTCATGATTAAGCCCCATCTCGAACAGATTTGCTGAGGTATGCTGCCTGGCGAAGATAACTCCATGGAGGACGTCTGGGAAGAAATAACGTTTCCCGTCAATCATTTTGGATCGTCTGAAGTAGATCTTGAATTCAGTGGTAACAGGCCGTCTGTATAATGGTACTGTCCCACGAGGAGAAAAAAATCACACGAAAAACCATGTTAATAACGCAGTTAATTTTCATTTTTACATAAATAAAGGAAATCTGTAATATTTGCATAGCTGTTGTCTCTCTCTATTCTCTCATCTTCTTCGTCTCCACTGTTTCATCAGAGGAAACACAAATACTATGGTATAATTTTCACCGTTTGGCTATCAGCAAATATCTTTTTTTGAGAAGAGATACTGATTCGACATAACTCACTTGTTCATGCTGCTTCCTTGAGGGATTATGACCACAACGGTCATCAGCCACGTACACATACTATACTAATACCAACGCATACCGATAATTCATTCGAAGTTACTCGTTTAATTATTTTACGCTGGGTCCGAAATCTATGGAGCACATCCGGGATTTGATTTCTTTACTGATTTGTAAACCTGTGCACAGCGCGGATGGAGTGAAGAAACATCGTTGCACATTTTCTTGGTAGCTGACTTCCCACCATGGAGGACACGTTTCAAATTTCAGCAGATATATACATTTATTCGATTTTCGTACCGTATTTATTATTATTCACTCTCATCAGACAAAGGAACATTTAAATTGAAATATAACGTCGTTTTAGTATTGAAAGATGAAATATCTGATCCAATATGTTTTCCATAAGAATGACCACAGTGTGCAAGTGTAATAAATTTAAAGCACAATTGGAAACATGAACAATGACAGGACAAAGAGAACGACTAATTAACTGAATGTAAGGCGCCTTATTTCATTGTGAGGTCAATAGAATGTTGTGATCAACAATACAGTAGAAAAGTAATACATAACTTTCTTCACTGATTCTTTAGTCATATTTTATAAAGCTATGACTGTCTTCTTCATCGATTCCGGGTTAAATGTCGTGTGAAAGAAGATGTTATCCTCATTCAAGCCACGAAACGGAAATTTTTACCATCGGTTAAGGGCTGCAAAAAATGGAGTAAATACATAAGGGAAAATCTGAAGATGAAGAATGAAAATCCACAGCCTGTTTCCAGTCGTTCGACCCTGTCTCGAATGGATGAATGAAGCTCCCATCTAGCGACAAGGGTAGGAATTGTGCCGGCTGTCAAGGCCTGTCGCAGTCCTCTGGGTAGATGATTAATGACTGAGAGATGAAATGAAATTATCCTGGAGAGTGTTGCTGGAATGAAAATGACAGGGAAAACCGGAGTACAAGGAGAATATCCACAACCGCCTCGGCTTTTTCCAGCACAAATCCCACGTGGAATAACCAGGATTTGAACCACGGGAGCCAGCGGTGAGTGTCTGGCACATTGCCGCCTGAATCACGGAGGTTCTATAGAATGACAGATATTCCTAACATATAAAGGGACCGAACATCGTAAACAATACCTTCAATGAATGCGGAAAACGGAACATTCGAAAGTGGTTTTGAATTGCAAACTTTACGAAAGGAGAAAAAAAATTTCGATAATTGAGGATATGGAATTGCGGAAGGTACTAGGCAAAAGGCCTAACTCGTGAAAAGAAAACAAGGAAAACAGTAATTAAAGAAATAATTCTGTTACTGACATGATGTGAGTGGAGAAAAACCTAGGAAAAAGTACACGTACGAACACAGTTACAGGCTTAAGATATGCACAATACGCAGATCAAATGTCACACATTGACAATGCCTGGACCTTTCAGACACGTAGTATGACAGTTATTTACTTATTAATCATAAGTAACAAACGAAAGGAAAGACAATTATTAGAATGTAATACTGTTTTTCAACCACGAATAAAAATCAGCTGGCAGGGCTACATCACGCTAAATCATACTTCAATGCCAATCAACTAAGCGGTGGATCAATTTCCCAACTCTTATTAAATGATAAAGCCCATCCTAATACGCATACACACATAATTCATTTTTCGTAGTAATGACCAAATTGAAATTAAGAATCCAAACGGATTATTTGACATTACAATGTATTTCAGTAGGGAGATATGACGATGGGTGGTGAATGGAACCGTGCCCTGTGGAAGCCCTACCGAGTGGGTGAAAGTCCGTGTTCGGCGGCCTAAGAAATGTTAGTTGGCGTCCAAACGGCCAGCCAACAGAGCAAAGCTCGCAGGCCGCACTGGTCGGAGGCGGGCTACGACGTTCAGTTTCGACTCTCCAGCCAGCCACCAACCTGGTTCCATTTAAGTAATCACTCATTTTAATAGACACTAGCACCCAATAGAGTTTGACGTGGTGAAAGCAAACAACGTGGCCTGAATCTCTCGTGCCAAATCTTCCGCGAAAGGCTAAACAATAACCTGTGCCCGATCGTGTCGCTAGTTTCATTTCAAGTGATTTTAACAACCAAAAGTAAAAGTCCGGGACGGCACTTGTTCGGCTCTTGAATATTAATATTTTTGCCTCGTTTATGGTTTATTACCAGCACACACGCAAAATAAAATTGGAAATAAGGAGGAACGTGGTTCATGGTGTGGGTTACTGTAGTCACAACCTAGTTTGTGAACCTAGGGTAACGGCTGAGTGGCGCAGTAAGTGGTCCCGAGAGTCGGGATACCAGTTGCTATGGAATGGGAGTGGGCATCTCGGACATATTCTGAGTCGTGGCCCTCCTTGTGCTCAGGGGGCTAGGACTATACAATCCACCGGTGGTCCCTAACCCGTCAGAGAAGAGATCCTCACTTGGACTATGCGCAAGTAGGGTAGTACCATGCTTCATGAATTTACCGAGCTCAGAACATTTTAAGCAAGCCTATGGGAGTAACGGAGTCCTACTCCCATTTGCCAGGCGAGGGACTCCTTGGAAACAACCTGGCGAACGAAATGGAATTAGATTGGGAGCTATCAATACTGAACCCTTTAGGTCCATATTTAGGGATACCTACCTTCCTTACCTATCAGCAAAGTTTATGAGATCTGTCTCTTGGGTCGTATTGGGTTCTTCGTCACTTGCTGAGGTAAAGGTAGGGTTCAGTATTTCTAATCTATATACTTGAATGAAAGGTCTGATTAAAAGATTTCTATTTATTCAGGAAATTTTGAAGCATTCTGATATGTCAACGGTATCATAGAAGTCAATTGTGTCCACTGGACACCACAATCATTTTTACATAAAGGTCAGAACACTGGTGTGAGACTTTGACGAAACTGCCTGATGGGCATTCTTACTAGAAACCATTGTCTCAATTATTAATTATTCAAGAAAGGAAAGTCTGGAAAACCTTAAATTCGGCTTCCATGTGAGACCACATGCACCATCATTGTGACTCGTTATGGTCCAGCCCTCCTAACACGAACTCTGGACTCTGGGTATAATTAAGGCCGTCCAATCGATGTGTGCCACACAGTGGTTCTACGGCATGGACCCTTAATTGAATCGATGTGACCTGCGTCCATGTCATGGACCGACATCTAAACTTCTAAGTTACTTTAAAGTCATTGTGGATGATGACCGCAAGGAAAATGATGCTACAGTGGCATATGGCCCTAATCTGAGCCACTGAGGTTGATGACCCCCTGACCATCCAAGTTTCTAGGCTGAAGGCTAAACACAATTAAATTACATCGGTTGATGACCAAAGTTTCCACATTACTATCCCCAGCACATTCACTGCTCAATCAATCAAAGTTCAATAATTACAACAATAGCAATGCTCACAAACTATGTGGCAGTAAAATCCATTTCCTTCGGATATGTCCCCTTAATCTTTACTTTACCATTTAAATATTCCCCAGAATCAAACTAAGATTTCCGAAATGCATCTCCAAGTTATTCGCTTGATTAAAGTTTTTTCAGAATGCGGTTTCACTGAATTTAATAATTAAATAAATTTAAATGATTTAACGAAATGTTAAAGAACGACAATTTCTATCTCCGCGGACTCTGGTTTCTTCAGAAATTCCTACGCAGCTGTGATGTAAATTCAATCATGTGATATTTATCTGGCGGGAAAAGAATTGTTATATAATTCATATCCAGTTGTATATCTTGTCTCATGATCTCACACCTTAAATCTAATCTAATCCTAGACATTATTAACACTTGGGTATCCTTATAATCTACCTACAAACCAAAGCAACTCGAGATATAATTACGATGTCATATCTCGTCATACCATTTATAAATTTTCCGCACCCCTCACAGACAAACCATAATCATAACCATCGCTCTATATTTTGGACAACCCTGAATTAGGTTACTCTTGTTCCTTATACTCGAAGTTCGTGGTTTCAAATGTTCATTACGTCCCCAATTAAACAAATTCACAGTATTCCACCACTCAGGTTATTACCGGATGAAAATTTCAACTAGATTCCATAATTATTTGTCTCCGTCGCCACGAATGAAATCTCAATCCTACACGTGTTCCGTTATCTTAAGGTGAAACCCTCTCAGCTGAGGCCTCTCGTCCCTAAGTTCCCTTGACAGTAACATGAAACACCTGGTTTATTCTGCTTGACTGGCTTCTCAAAATGCTCCCTTTCAAACTCTGCCGACATAATTAAACAAATACGATATTCTAACCAAAAAAATGCACAGATTATGCTTCAAGATGCCCACAATAAATATACGCGTCGCAAATTAATACCGCCACGGATTTCTATATATTTCTTTCCATTCCAAACATTATAAAATATTCCTCGGGCTTCCATGTCCCGGCTTCAATGACAGGACTCTAACCTGTTTCGCACATCTCATTTCGACTCACACGACAACCAACCTCTGTTCCTTACTCACAACTATCACCAACAAAAGAACTGGAATAAAATCCTTACTAGAATTCATGACGACTAATACGCACAATGCATTAATAATGAACAGCTTCGCATAAAATTATATCGTATTTAATAACTTGATTTATACGAAAAATGACTGAAACTTTCTATCAGTTCTTTTTATTGTCAGTCAGACACAGTTTAAAATGGGCCTAGAAAAACGTTTCACTCCGTGACCAAATTCATCACACTAGACTCTCTCCCGACAGCGCGCTTCCACTCGATCGAAAATGTGTAACCATGGATTTCGAAATTATTTACATCAAAATTACAGTCAGAAAATTTTTTCGTCGAATGAACATCTTAATTTGACGTCACAAAATATAGGCAGTACACCCACACGGGAATGGCGATCTACATTGGACATGATATCACTTCGAAACCCTGTTCAATAACTTTTTACAACATTATACGGCACTCGCAAGACTTCAAAATTTTATCCAAGTGGAAAATAAAGGAAATGACTCTTTTAGTCGTATTCTCACATTTACAAAACTTAATAGGGGTGACCACTGCGTCGTATATCCCCATTCAAATACACTTTTAGAGATCATGAAACAAGATATAATATGTTGCAAGATGGAAAGTCACCTACCTCATGTAGTCACACCATTGTTCGTCATAGGGCTCACCTGCGACCCAGGCATTTTATTTAGCCATTTTTACATTCATGGTTTTACAGATCATTATTATATTTCTTCAGGTTTCCTGGAATAAACCATAAAAAAAGAAATGCCCTTCACTTTCTTGTTGAGCGCACACGATGGACTGTAATTTCTTACCGCACAAGAATTACTTTCTTCACAAATTTATTCGGTACCTTAACCGTCCTATCTGATACAATTATTTCACTCAAGAAAACTACCTCCTCATGGAGTCAAGACCCCAACCACAATGGCTAGATCTGTAGTTGCACTCAGTCTACTTTTATTGTTTGATTTCAGAGAGCAGCTCAACACTTCATCGTCCGCTTCGTACATAAAATGCAGGAGAAGGAGACTTCGCCATGGCGTCCCTTCATATTTATAGCAGTTACCCCCTCTCTTCGGGCATCTCCCTTTGTCGCCAAGAAAATTTCTATAAATTTTCTGACTTAACTAAACTGTAATTACGAGAGTTTTGAAAGTGACTACATACTTGCTACATTTCTGGCGGTAGTGATCATGGACATTTAAAATTTATATAGGTTCGTTTTGTGGGATAAATGACCTCCTTTGATAGGCACTATATTTTTTTTACCTGGCTTGGGTCACGCCATGTACACGCGCTTTGAAATAGTTCACCAAAACGACTTGAGATTCTTCCACCGTTAACACGTGCGGCTGACGTCACGTATCCCAGAGCGTGGGACCGAAGGTAATCACCCCCTCGTCACGTGTCACATCCATGCCATCAAGAATCGAACTTCTTATTAAATTGTCACTTCATGAATAATGTTCTTAGTGCACAAAGGTCATGGGTTCATATTTCCCCCAAGACACGAATTCCTTTCGCACAGTGGCAAGGAATTTCCTTTAAAACAATCCAGATGTTGAAATTTCTAATTTTGACGTCTGATGAAACATTACCTTTGACACAAATTCCTTTCTTCTCTCTTATGCAGTTGTTCATCTCCTGGTGTACGGATGTTGGTTGATGCCCTCAGCTTCCTGGTAGTTCTCCACTGAGTTTTCGACTGAGCTATTTATTCCTTCCTCGCCGTCAAAGACTTCCTCGGTGTCAGAGTCTTCCTCCTCAGAACCTTCCTCAAAGTCTCCCTGTTCTATCCAAATTTTCTCTGTAAGATTCCAATACTCCTCAAATGCTCTCAATATCACAGAGTCTGGGACTCGCCTGCATTCCCTACATCGTTTCAGTGGGTCATCCTGCTTTTCTTCGAGCGGTTCTACATCTTGATCCTTCACTGATTCAATGAGGTTAACTTCCCGGACTACCATATCTTCAGGTTTGCGATAAACTTTCAAATTAGCTGCATTGAAAATAGCCTCAGAGCGTCCATCTAACGACTGCATTTTATAGGAATTATTTCGGAAACTCTGGATAACTTTAAAAGGACCCATATACAACGGTGCAAACTTCGCGTAGTACTTATCCTCAGGTTTTGAAAGAGCGCGTTTACGAACAAGCACGTATTCGCCTTCTTTCAAGGGCCGATGAAACCTCTTATTTTTGACCTGTCTCAAACGTCGGTCAGCTTGCTTACGAAGGTGCCTAGCTGTCTCTTCAATGCACATCGCTTGAGTCGGCCGTGGGTCGCTCGGACAATTCACCACTGCGTGTCATGGTCTCAGAGGATAAATATTGGAATGACCACATTTTGGACGCATCCTATAGATTCGTGGATTGTGTTATTCGCGCAATCTTCTATGATAGGTAACACATCCATCCATCCATTTCCAATGCTCTTGAGCACAGAAGATCCGACAGAACTTCGCGATGACCTGCATAATTCGTTCTGACGGGTTTCCCTCAGGATGGCGAACTGAACTAAGAATATGGCGAATTTCAAGGCTTTGTAACTCCTGTTTAAATTGAGCTGAGGTAAATTGTGTGCCGTGGTCCGTTAATAAAAACATGGGCTTCCCCATAGTTAGAATTATGGTCCTATTTATAGCTCATAATACCAATTTAGTGTTTGCCTTCTGTAATAGACATAACGATGTGAACTTAGAGAATACGTCCACGGTTACCAAGACATATCTATTCCCTCTACGTGACTTGGGAAGGACTCCGTAAATATCCATCGCGAACAGTTCAGGAGGTTTAGCTGGTAAGGTGCCTGTCGAATGAGGTACGGGATCGCCTTAACCCTCTGGCATGTGTCACATGTAATTACAATGCTTCTTGCGTCTTCTCGTAGATGAACCCAGGTGAACGTTTCCTGAAGGGTAGCGGTGACCTTGTCAATCCCACCATGACCGGTTATCCTATGGGCATGCCATACAAGACCCTTCCTAAGTGGTGGTGGTAGAACAATTCGAGATTTAGTGTGATCCTTGTCTATGAATTTCAACAAGGTGTTGTCGACAAACAAATAGCTCTCAGCTAGCTTCTCAACTTCTCCACGTCCTGGGTCGTCATGTGGAAGTTTTCCCTTCAAAAACGAAATTAACCTGCTATAGAACTGGTCCTGTCGTTGACATTCTAGTAATCGTGCCAGCTCATTGAGAAAGGCTTTATCTTCGTCAGTTAACTCCACGAAGTTCACCTCATGTTCGTCATCATTTGGGTTGCGACTTAGGGCGTCCACCAGGACATTATACATTCCTGAACAGTGCTCGATGGTCAGATCAAACTGCTGAATAAACAGCGCCCACCTGGCTACTCTCTCGCTAGCAACTACCGTTTTCATCCCAAAGGTCAAGGCCTTGTGATCCGTCCTAATGGTTATAGGGAATCCAAAAATCATCTTTCTCCAGTGCTGTACTGATTGAACAATTGCAAGCATTTCTAATTCAGTGACACTGTATTTTAGCTCGTGCTTCCTAAGTTTACGGCTAAAGAATGCCAGGTAGTTCTTCTTCTTGGGTTCTTCTCCTTCCTCTGGTATAAAACTGCACCAATCCCTACGGTGGAAGCATCAGTTTGCAAGATAAAGGTCTTATTGAAATTCGGGTACCCTAGCTTCACACTTCTAGCTAACATCTCCTTAGTATCCCGAAAAGAAATCTCATGTTCCCTAGACCATTTCCATCGATTGTTCTTTACTAGCAAATCTTGCAGTGGAGCCACAACTTCCGTATAATTTGGACAATGATCCCTGAAAAACTGACTCATACCCAAGAACTGTCGGACGTTCTTTACCTTGATAGGCCTTGGAAAGTTGTCAATTGCCTGCAGTTTCACTGGGTTAGGGCGTACTCCTTCACTATCGATGATGTGTCCTAGGAAGAGAACTTCCTCATGCCCAAAATTTGATTTTTTCAAGTTGATCTTAAAACCAGAAACCCTGAGATTTTCGAGTAGCAACTCGAGATGATGAAGATTTTCCTCGAAATCCTTTGACGAAAGCAATATGTCATTGACATAGCGCGTTGTTATGGCCTTAACTTGTTCGGTGAGGTTGCGATCTAGGGCGCGTATGAGAGCTGCACCGGCGTTTTTAATTCCAAACGGGAGACGGTTAAAAATGAACGTTTGCTGGTCATACAGGAATCCAGTAAACAATTTTGACTTCGGATCGAGCATTATATGATGATACGACTAGGTCAGATCAATATTAGTGAAGCGGCGCTTGCCCCTAACCTCCCTAATAACTTCTTTGCTGGGAGGTGCTCTATCATTTTCAGGGATTAGCCTCTCATTTTCGACCCTCGCACCCAAGCATACCCTCAGGGACCCGTCGGGCTTCTGAACGGTAACTAAGGAATTAACGAATGGTGTATTTGCCTTGGAAATCAACCCACTTTCTTCCATCTCTTTAATAATTTTTCCAGCCTCCTGGCGATGTTTCTCCGGAATGGGATACGGCCTACGTTTGAACGGCTCCCAACTATTTACAGCCAACACATATTTGAAATTAGGAATGCATCCTGGCTTTGAATCGAATGCATCCTGATATTTGAGAAGTAGTTCCCTCAACTTCATCTTCCCTTCCGCCGTCCCTGGGCATTCTGATACTTTCTGATTTATCAAATCTTCTACAGCCTTTCCCAATTCAATCTCGAGGACATTCCACTCTTCCTGGTTGACCCCTTCTGTTCCCTGTTCTATCTCCTCTTCTGCCTCCTTAGAAACGGTATTGAAATGGACTTCTTCCTCACACATTCTTCTCCCAGTCTGACCTAATGATTCTTCGTTTAGAGCTACTAATTCCGTTCCGTCATCCTTCCTAAATTTCACCTCTCTCCTTCCTAAATCGATGACGGCATTACTTTCACAAATGAAGTCTGCTCCAAGAATAACATTATAGTGTAGCTTCGAAATTATGACAAAAGGATGCGAAAATGTCATGTCTCCTATCTGCAAATCCAAAAATGTCTGCGTTTTGCAAATGGCAGTTTTGTCGGGAATGACTCCTCTGATTTTGATATTTGCTACTGGAATTTCTGGCAATTTCTTCCGAGTAGACAATTCGTTAAAGAAATTTTGTGAAATTAGGCTGATGCTGGCGCCTGTATCAAAATAAACAGCTCACCTCAAAGTTGCATATCCTAACATTAGTAATTGGTAGCTCTCTCATCTTCCTAACCTCCTGTCTGAGCTAAGTCATCTGGTTGTATAATCCAGGAGTCAATCTGGGCTACTATCCAGCCGTCGCGAGAAACATATTCAGGCTGTGTGTGGGAATCCTGTCTCGGAACCAATACTGGAAATTCGGCGGGTTTTTTCCCGCTCATTTGACGAGTTCAAACTTTCGTCGAAATGAGGCACGTTAGGGTATAATTCCCTATCCTGATGGTAGGTCCTTCGGATAGCTCCAGTATGGGACATGTCTTGAGCTCTACAGGGTCAGTGTTGACTTCCCTTCGCTGGATGCTGTCCTTCCATTTGTCCTGTCCGGTACCTGGCCTCAGCTCTCTCAAATACTGGTCCCTTTCTCTCCTTCTCTCTTCAGGCCCGTGCCAACGGTCAGAACGTCTGGAATTTTCATAACCACCCCATCTTCTGTTGCCTTCATTCCCGCGTGGGTTCCTTCGTCTTAGATCTGAGTTCCCTGGTATCGACCCTGGTTCCTTCTCCACTGTTCTCGGCGTCTGTCCCACTCTTCATGATGGTATCTGGACTGTTCCCAGTTCTTCCTACCTTGGTTCGGCCTGGTGTCGAACCGTCGCCCCTCATCCTCGTATCTCGGTGCTCGTGAAACTTCCCTATCTTGCGCGCTCTCCTGGCTGTGATTTACGACATTCACCTGGTGATCTGAATGCCTGACAATTCGTGGGGCTGATTGATGCGAATGGGTTTTATCCAGCTGTCGCAATATCAATTCCGCCTGCATCGGGGTTTCGACCTTCGCAGCAATTAATATCCTTTGGACATCCGGTGGGAACTGTTTCTGGATAGCCTGAACCAGTTCTTGCTGACTTGGGGCTGATTCCAGTTCCTTGAACTTAACTAATTGTTCGGTAAAGTATAATGAGTATTTCGGCGGTCCCGCAATGTTATACCGGCGACTATATAATTCTAGCCTTAGGTTCTGCTGAATCTCAGAATTCCAAAATTTGCCCAAAAATGCGGTCTGAAATTCCTCGAACGTGTCAAAGCTATATCGGAAACCTTTGAACCACAGCGAAGCAACTCCGTCTAGGTACCGTTCCACAGTCCTTAGTTGTCTCCCTTCAGGTATCCTATTATCTCGGATATACTCTCTAAGTTCTCTAAGAAAACCCTTTGGCGTCTGGGTACCACTGCCATCGAATTTCTTAGGCTGATCGTCCTTAAGTCGAATCATGTTTATGACGTTCGTGACGTTTTGCCCCTGAGAATGGGTAGAATTGTCAAAGTGTCCGTTCCCTGTAGGATGTGTGGGACTACTAGTGTTGCTAGGACAACTGAACGACATATCTGAGGTGCGGCGAGATTTACTAACCACATCCTCTATCTTGGCCTGGACTCCTACGATATTGCTCACTAACCCATCCAGTTCTAATTTCTGGGCACTAAATTCCCCCTTAAGGGCCTCATGAACAGATGTCAACTCATCGCTCAGTGTTATGACCTTATCCTGGGTGTCTTTAAGTTGTTTCGATAAGTCTACCCTTGTATCGCCTACATCCTTTCCTAGTTCCACAATCTCTGCTTGTACCTCCTCAATATTCCTAGCCGTTTCTTCTAGAGTTGTACCTAATTTTCTTATATCCTCTTTATTCATCTGGATTAATTTCAAGTCAGTGGCTTCAATACGCTGGTCTACAGTTACCTTGACGTCTTCGGCTACCTGGTCTACTTTGGCATTTACGACGGCTATCTCTTTACACAATATTTCCTTATGTTCATTCATCGCTGTGAAGACCTTCGACTTATCGTCTTCACGCATGATGTTAAACTTCTCTACCTCTGTCTTCAGATCGGCCTTCAGCTCAGCTTGATCTGACATCAACTGCTTATGTAGTTCCCTACTTTCGTTGATGTGCCTATCGAGGTCTCCTCTAATTATGTCCTGATTTTCACTAAGAACACGATGTATCTCGCGAATTTCTATGAACTGCTGATTAATTTCATGTTTAAAGTCACCAATGTCCTTCCTAATATCAACGCTAGCTTCCTTACAACTACCCTGAGTGTCCTGCACTTTAATGTCAACATTTTGAACAACTTCCTTCATACCTTTTAATTCTACATCCGCACTATCGAACGTTTCACTGATAGATTTCATACTCTCACTTAAGTGCTTCCTATCGGCTTCCCTGCACTCTCTTTGTTCCTTCTTATCGGCTTCCCTGCTCTCACTCAGTTCTTTCTTATCGGTTTCCCTACTCTCTCTCAATTCCTTCTCATTGGCTTCCATAATCTCCTTTAAGTCCTTTATCATTTGGGAAAACTGCCCTTGGGCCACTTCTCCCTCCTGCATGGATATACTGTATTTAAGAGAAACGATAGGTCATCGGTGAGCCCGAGACTTCCACGGCGTATAATAGGACTACAACGATAAACATCACAACATGCTCCCATCTAACACATCACACTGTTAATGCAACATTCTCTGAAAAATTATTTAATAAAAATGTGAAATTCAATGTTCACTCGGTCAAAGTGATCGGTCAAAACACTCAAACCAGTATTCGAAATTTTGGGAAATTACTCCAACACATACTTAAATTATACCTTTCATTCAGTAGATAAATTATTCTCATATTGGTATCTCCTAGCCTTACTCATCGGGCGTTTATCTATTTCTTCAAGTTCACTCTCAACTCTGGGGCACGATTTCATCATTCATAATGTGGCAGAGCCTCAACATTATTTCTCATTTCCAATAGTACACGATTTTTCCAAAATATCCTCATTGTTATCGTGACTTATGCCCCAACGTTGGTGCGACAACTTACTGAAACCTTTAGGTCCATATTTAGGGATACCTACCTTCCTTACCTATCAGCAAAGTTTATGAGATCTGTCTCTTGGGTCGTATCGGGTTCTTCGTCACTTGCTGAGGTAAAGGTAGGGTTCAGTATTTCTAATCTATATATTTGAATGAAAGGTGTGTTTAAAAGATTTCTATTTATTCAGGAAATTTTGAAGCATTCTGATATGTCAACGGTATCATAGAAGTCAATTGTGTCCACTGCACACCACAATCATTTTTACACTAAGGTCAGAACACTGCTGTGAGTCTTTGACGTAACTGATTGATGGGCACTCTTACTAGAAACCATTGTCTCAATTATTAATTATTTAAGAAAGGAAAGTCTGGAAATCCTTAAATTCGGCTTCCATGTGAGACCACATGTACCATCATTGTGATTCGTTATGGTCCAGCCTTCGTAACACGAACTCTGGACTCTGGGTATAATTAAGGCCGTCCGATCGATGTGTGCCACACAGTGGTTCTACGGCATGGACCCTTAATTGAATCGATGTGACCTGCGTCTATGTCATGGACCGACATCTAAACTTCTAAGTTACTTTAAAGTCATTGTGGATGATGACCGCAAGGAAAATGATGCTACAGTGGCATATGGCCCTAATCTGAGCCACTGAGGTTGATGACCCCCTGACCATCCAAGTTTCTAGGCTGAAGGCTAAACACAATTAAATTACATCGGTTGATGGCCAAGGTTTCCACTTTACTATCCCCAGCACATTCACTGCTCAATCAATCAAAGTTCAATAATTACAACAATAGCAATGCTCACAAACTATGTGGCAGTAAAATCCATTTCCTTCGGATATGTCCCCTTAATCTTTACTTTACCATTTAAATATTCCCCAGAAAACAAACTAAGATTTCCAGAATGCATCTCCAAGTTATTCGCTTGATTAAATTTTTTTCAGAATGCGGTTTCACTGAATTTAATAATTAAATAAATTTAAATGATTTAACGAAATGTTAAAGAACGACAATTTCTATCTCCGCGGACTCTGGTTTCTTCAGAAATTCCTACGCAGCTGTGATGTAAATTCAATCATGTGATATTTATCTGGCTGGAAAAGAATTGTTACATAATTCATGTCCAGTTATATACCTTGTCTCCTGATCTCACACTTTAAATCTAATCTAATCCTAGCCATTATTAACACTTGGGTGTCCTTATAATCTACGTACAAACCAAAGCAACTCGCCATACAATTACGATGTCATATCTCGTCATACCATTTATAAATTTTGCGCACCCCTCACAGACAAACCATAATCATAACCATCGCTCTATATTTTGGACAACCCTGAATTAGGTTACTCTTGTTCTTTATACTCGAAGTTCGTGGTTTCAAATGTTCATTACGTCCCCAGTTAAACAAATTCACAGTATTCCACCACTCAGGTTATTACCGGATGAAAATTTCAACTAGATTCCATAATTATTTGTCTCCGTCGCCACGAATGAAATTTCAATCCTACACGTGTCCCGTTATCTTAAGGTGAAACCCTCTCAGCTGAGGCCTCTCGTCCCCAAGTTCGCCTGGCAGTAACATGAAACACCTGGTTTATTCTACTTGACTGGCTTCTCAAAATGCTCCCTTTTAAACTCTGCCGACATAATTAAACATATACGATATTCTAACCAACAAAATGTACAGATTATGCTTCAAGATGCCCACAATAAATATACGCGTCGCAAATAAATACCGCCAAGGATTTCTATATATTTCTTTCCATTCCCAACATTGTAAAATATTCCTCGGGCTTCCATGTCCCGGCTTCAATGACAGGACTCTAAGCTGATTCGCACATCTCATTTCGACTCACACGACAACCAACCTCTGTTCCTTACTCACAACTATCACCAACAAAAGAACTGGAATAAAATCCTTACCAGAATTCATGACGACTAATACGCACAATGCATTAATAATGAACAGCTTCGCATAAAATTATATCGTATTTAATAACTTGATTTATACGAAAAACGACTGAAACTTTGTACCAGATCTTTTTATTGTCAGTCATACACAGTTTAAAATGGGCCTAGAAAAACGTTTCACTCCGTGACCAAATTCATCACATTAGACTCTCTCCCGACAGCGCGCTTCCACTCGATTGAAAATGAGTAACCATGGATTTCGAAATTATTTACGTCAAAATTACAGACAGAAAAATTTTTCGTCGAATGAACATCTTAATTTGACGTCACAAAATATAGGCAGTACACCCACACGGGAATGGAGATCTACATTGGACATGATATCACTTCGAAACCCTATTCAATAACTTTTTACAACATTGTACGGCACCCGCAAGACTTCAAAATTTTATCCAAGTGGAAAATAAAATAAATGACTCTTTTAGTCGTATTCTCACATTTACAAAACTTAATAGGGGTGACTACTGCGTCGTATATCCCCATTCAAATACACTTTTAGAGATCATGAAACAAGATATAATATGTAGCAAGATGGAACGTCACCTACCTCATGTAGTCACACCATTGTTCGTCATAGGGCTCACCTGCGACCCAGGCATTTTATTTAGCCATTTTTACATTCATGGCTTTACAGATCATTATTATATTTCTTCAGATTTCCTGGAATACAGCATAAAAAAAAGAAATGCTCTTCACTTTCTTGTTGAGCGCACACGATGGACTGTAATTTCTTTCCGCACACGAATTACTTTCTTTACAAATTTATTCGGTACCTTAACCGTCCTATCTGATACAATTATTTCACTCAAGAAAACTACCTCCTCATGGAGTCAAGAGCCTAACCACAATGGCTAGAATCTGCAGTTGAACTCAGTCTACTTTTGTTGTTTGATTTCAGAGAGCAGCTCAACACTTCATCGTCCACTTCGTACATAAAATGCAGGAGAAGGAGACTTCGCCATGGCGTCCCTTCATATTTATAGCAGTTACCCCCTCTCTTCGGGCATCTCCCTTTGTCGCCAAGAAAATTTCTATAAATTTTCTGACTTAACTAAACTGTAATTACAAGAGTTTTGAAAGTGACTACATACTTGCTACATTTCTGGCGGTAGTGTTCATGGACATTTAAAATTTATATAGGTTCGATTTGTGGGATAAATGACCCCCTTTGATAGGCACTATATTTTATTTACTTGGCTTGGGTCACGCCATGTACACGCGCTTGGAAATAGTTCACCAAAATGACTTGAGATTCTTTCGCCGTTAACACGTGCGGCTGACGTCACGTATCCCAGAGCGGGGACCGAAGGTAATCACCCCCTCATCACGTGTCAAATCCATGCCATCAAGAATCGAACTTCTTATTAAATTGTCACTTTATGCATAATGTTTTTATTGCACAAAGTTCATGGGTTCAATATTAATGGGGCTTATGGAGGAAAGAAAGTAGAACTGGCTGAGTCAGCAAAGAGGATGCATCTGGATATACTAGGAGTAAGTGATATTCTGGTAAGGAGAGATAACGAGGAAGAGATAGGAGATTATAAAGTGTACTTGACAGGTGTTAGAAAGGGAAGGGCAGTGTATGGGGTAGGTTTGCTTATCAGGAATCAGTGCCCACGACCTTGGCAAAAAATATATATACCCCTTCTACCCTTCCTGACAGCACACGCAAAAACTCCACTACTTGCCGGGCGCTATACTAATCGGTTAGCCGCGACGAACTGCTTTTTGTACGCATTTCCGTCAATAATTTTGTTAATAATTAAAGAAAATATAGGAAAGAATTAGGAGATGAGACAACAAGGCTTGTACAAACAACTTTTGTTAAATAATTCCTAGTTCCAGCTGGCTGAAATGGAATAAAAGTATGTTTTCTCCACAAGGGGGGGGGGTGGATGACTGCACATCCCATCTCCCCGACCTAATCGCCGCTACTGGTGTGGAGTAAATGAGGCATAAGAATTGGTTCTAAGAATTTCTGCCGGGCGCACGCAAATCAATTTTTGCGTAACTAAT
Source organism: Anabrus simplex (assembly GCF_040414725.1). Classification (NCBI taxonomy): domain Eukaryota; kingdom Metazoa; phylum Arthropoda; class Insecta; order Orthoptera; family Tettigoniidae; genus Anabrus; species Anabrus simplex. The sequence goes on along the minus strand of NC_090266.1, from coordinate 578,613,185 downwards.
TTCTGCACCGTCCATCTAAGGATTAAACTTCTGCAGAGTTTCACACGGCAGAGTGAATCTGATCCAAACCTCAGTCCAAAATTAAAATTCCTAGATTGGGTGGCAATCAAACGCAATGCGTCGGGGTAAGAGGCAGGCGCGCCACCCCTAGATCGCAGGCCCGGCATCCTACCCCAAATAGTCCTGAAAAGGAGTAAGTAAGATGTTATGCTGAACTGGCCTTTCACCCAACAACAAGCGCAACAATGTATTTCCTAATATGAATGTAAATAGGCGAATAGTCTTAATGAGAGTCATGAAGTATACTGGATGTTTTACATACGTAATTATACTTCTAATTACACAAAAATTATCTGGGAACTCGGTAAAGATATTTCTGTCCTTCGTCTGACAAATTCAATCCCGTGAGGGTTGAGGGATGATATCATTATGGTGATGATGATGTTCATCTTCTTTTTCGACTTCTTATTATTATTGTTCCTCGAGGTAATGGGAGTGATTAATAATAATAATAATAAGAAGAAGAAGAGGACTGGAGTATGGTGTCTGGAGAGGCCCATCGGCAACCGGGGTATCTATGATGATGGGGCCTTACTTACGATGATATCTGATGTCGAATAAGACACACACACAAACACACAGACACGGTCCCGAGCCAGACAGATAAACCAGTGAAGGTTAAAGTCGTCGTCTTGGCTGAGAATCGAAACACGGGATATCTTGTTCCAAAAGTCAGATTCTAAACGGTTAGCCAGGGAGTCGGACGTTGTTTTCGTTGTTTTTGTTTATGTTGATGATGAAGATTATGAATCTTCATTAAACGTTCTTTTATAACGAGGTCATGAGTGGTAGTAGTAGAGGCAGAAGAACGAGTACAAGAAGATGGGTAATTGGTAGGTACCTTACACAAAAGCTTATTTTAGCATTCAATGAAGGCATTTTATCCCTGCCTTGCTAGAGTATTTCACAATCTCAAGTCCAATTTTGCGAAAGTCAATTGCTGAATACACCGTAGTTTATTCATGTTTCAAATTCCTGCATCATGATTCAATCACCATACCATCATCATCCTCATTGCTATGATTTCCTTGACACTGAGTAGGCCTTGGAAACATTCATCCTCTCAGTCCAATGCTTTCTTAGGATCATACGACTTACCTGAGATAACATTTATTCTGTTATTCTTTCCACTTGCTGCAACTCCCACTCTCGCACAGGCTTTCTCGCCATCCGATTTATCATTCATAGAATATTCCTAAGTCCTTCCAAAATGTTCCGATGTTGGATAAGTTTGCAGCATTTTTTGTTTAAAGATATCTTGGATTTCGATCGTTGTAACGTGAGCATGTAATCCTGAGCACATCATTCCGACAGCTTTTACATTTATTCCCTTCTGTACGCACTGTGATCTACCATTTGCTACCAGAACCAGCTTATTATCCATTCCATGTCAATTTTCACTGATTATGTGCATGTTACTCTGTTTCTGAAACTTCCAGAGGCCCATTTGATTGGAACTAGAGCTCACATTTTCCATTACAATCGCAGAATAACCTAGTTTAGATTAGGTAATGGTAGATATTGTCAGGATGTTCTTGAGTGACCGTACATTGCTTACAGAATTTCTGAATTCTGTGCCAATTAAGATACAGTCTATTTGGAACTCTTGTGCACCGCCCCCTCCCCAGTTATTTCCTAAAACCTACAGTATTTATAAAAGTAATCTGCATAAATATGCTAAAGATATAACAAAGTAAAAATGCAAAATTCGTTCAATTCTGCCATTATCATCTTTGCTGCCAAATGATTGGTAGAAAATGAATGTATCCACCAATTCAGTTTGACGTCCCCCAACAATACTGAGCGTCATTTGTAAGATCGATAAAAGCTCAGTGCAGACAGCGTCTTGTTAATATTTCTTTATTCGTAGTTCATTTTAACAGATATGGATAAATTAGTGTTTTCACTACAGGGCGAGTTGGCCGTGCGGTTAGGACCGCACAGCTGTGAGCTTGCATCCGGGAGTTAGTGGGTTCGAAACACACTGTCGGTAGCCCTGAAGATGGTTTTCCACGGATTCCCATATTCACACCAGGCAAATGCTGGGGCCGTGCCTTAATTAAGGCCACGGCCGCTTCCTTCCCACTCCTAGATCTTCGGTGCAACATAAAGTCCATTGCACTCCGAGCGGAGTGGCCGCGCGTGCTTAACACGCTACGGCTATGGAGCCGAGCACTGGCTGTTTGTGATTTCCCATTTTCACTTCAAGGCAAATGCTGGCTCATTCATAGGGCCCAGTCTACTGCTTCCTTCTTTTTATCGGATTTATTTCGCTATCATTAATTTCATCTTGATTAGCTCCTCAACTGAGGTTGCCGTCAGGAAGGGCAGCTGGCCGTAAAACGTGCCATATGAAATCATCTCGCCTCATCCCCGACCCTGTATCAAGAAACGGGACTAAGGTGTAGATATGCCTGCTCACATACATTCAATAAAACCTCGTTTCTCCGGATTAGGTGGGACCGGAACTGATCCGGATTATGGAAAATCCGGATAATCCGGAAAAACTAAAAATAATACAGCACGTGTTATATAATATATTAACATAAGTTGTACAGTAATACCGTTTTTCAATTGTACAAAATATACCAGAACACTTTTCTTATATTTCCGACTTTGTTTCATGCGCAAAAATTATGTGTGAGATTTTTCTGTCTTACATTTGTAGAGCGTTTTCCCGCAGCACGGTCACGCATATGTTTTACTAACATCAGTTCTGCCGGCGTGGTTTCCGTCTGGGATTCTTAATAGGCCATCAGTTTGTCCAGTTGAATTGTTGCATCTCCTTGAATCATTGTATCTTCTGATGGGGCGCCGGTTTCATTTTCGAATTCACTACCACCCTCTTCATTACCTGCCGAGGAACAAGCGGCAATAATTTTTTCATCTATCATTATGCCGTAGCCTGAATTACAGTCATTTTCCAACCAGTCATTTACGTCGTTCACATCTACGTCTGAGTATCTGGGAATGCGTGCAAATGACTCAAGGAACTCAGAGGAGTTCACGGTTTCCATTTTCAATTCCAGGAGAATGACAGGACGGTACCTTTGGTAGACCGCGGCCGATTTACTTCCAATTCCTGACCTTAACTAGCCTTGGCGGAAAATACATTAAAAAAGACTCGACCCCGTAAAAGAAATACTGAACAAGTAAAAATAGTTTTTATTATTTTCGATCCGGATAAACCAGAGATCCGGATTAATGAGGGCCAGATAAACGAAGTTCTTGTATACATACATAGGCCTACTTGCTTTCACTTACTTTGAATTAACCTCAATCTTACGACTTGTTACGTACATAGACCAACATTATTTAACTTAACCGATCACTATTTTCCATTCAGCTGGTAAACACAATGCAAATCTGAAGATGATATTATTTACGCTACATACTTTCTAGTGACACATCATAACACAAGCTCTATAGCGTGGAAAAGAAATCAATGTGGGTTCTTGGTTTGCTTAAAGCAACCGAATCAGTCGTTGATTGAAATGTTGTGCTCCTTATTACAACATAACACAACTATTGTATCTTTAGAAATGATCATTAGGTACATTAATTACGAGTATATTGAACTTACGGTATATGTCGAGAGGGACTTTCCTAATGACAGGATCTGTGAGATTCGAAGACTGAGCTCGGCACTCCAAATAGCTGTTCCACATAGAGCGAGGCACAGTAGGTATGGATAGTACGTTGACTGTGGACGACTCCGTTATTTCTTCCATAATACCATCCAACACCCGATGGTCAAACCACCAAGATACTTCTGGCCTTGGCCGTCCTGAAATTGACAAAAAGTAAAGAGTTATTACAAACGGAAAAAGTCATAAAATGAATTCCTCATTAACCATTAGCGTGATAATTTCAAGTGTACCTGTAGTTCCCCTTGATTAAGTCTGAATGCGTGGAGTGACAATGACGTTAACAAGTCAGTAGAGCGCTTTAGTGAGAAAATCCAGTCTCATGCTGTCAGTTCGTGTGATTTGTGAAGATACATTTCTTCAGTTCAAGAGACAAGTAACTACTGTAAATTGCTATCTTGTGAGGTAATGAATCATGGATTGTAAAATACTACATATCTTAAGTCTCGGATTTAAAGGAAAATCTCGTTATTTATAACGTAAAAAAGCAGAACTGAAATTGCCCTTTTCGCACGCTTATAAAAATAAGTTGGTGTAAGTACTAAAGCTACGTGACTGAAATAGAGATTTCTAGCACTTCTTGGACTCCAGATAAGAAAGAGAAAGCCAGGCATTTTATAGTTTTCCGAACAAAATACATTGATAAATTGGCAAATAAATTATTAAGATTAATAAAAAATAACCCTTTTTGTACGTTCATTTATACTCACTCATTAGATGAAATTCATTGCAATTTTCCCCTAGACTTGTGTGATTCAGCTATAGAGAACAACTTCAAAGTTTCAGGTACACTTTTTAACAAAAGTGCAATAATGCAATTCGTCCATGCACTACACCAGTATACATAAGGCCTTATGGTTCATTATGGTTAGCTCTTGATTTAATTTTAATCTAGCCTTGCAACAGTGCTGAGTTTGACATGGTTCATAAAAGGAACTAGTTCAGCTTCAAAATCCTTACCGAATATACAATATCAAATTCAGAAGTAATACATTTTTCCTCATAATTTAACCTGGTATATGTAGACGCTGAGGTGCCGAATTTTTGTCCCGCAGGAATTCCTTTACGTGCCGATGAATCTACTTACACGAGGCTGGCGTATTTGAGCACCTTCATTTACCACCGGGCTGGGCAAGGATCGAATCTGTCGTCTAGGGCGGAAAGGGCTAACGCTTCTACACCCTGAGCCACTCGGCCCGACACACATGAGAGAGAGAGAGACTAAGCTCTCTGATGTTGAATTGGCTGTCTCTAGAGATATTTGATGGATCGCTAACAAACCACCTGACGATACACAGAGTGCTGTCTGACAGCCAATGCTAGAAACTGACTAGATTATTGAAATTTTGACATATCTTCAGTGGATGGCTTCTTTTAAGCATAGGAGTTTTAAACGTCGCTCTTGCGACGCAGTTCATAGCTGCCGCAATACCAAGGTCTCAAAAACGAGACATTGTGCAGGCATTGATCGAATCAGTTACAACATTACTAGATTTGATTCAGTTCAGTCGTAATGTACATGAACTTCAAGGTAATGTTTCATTATTTCTTTGTTACATGCCAAAAATAGGGAAAAATACGTTGTGCAATTGTTCCTGGATCTACAAACTCAGCAGTCCTTGCACATTTGTTGTCGTCCGCCAGTTACTGCTTAGCATCGCGCTTGCTCAGTTGTGTGTTAGTTTGTTGTTCTGTTCCTAATCCTAGCATTTATTGCTGATATCTTTGCCTTATAAAGTGTAAATTGAACGTGTACTGTGGCTGACAAATGGTGCAATCTTCTATATATTTAAAACACTAGCCTGATTTTGGAGACCGTGAGTTTCAAAGAACGGCTGAACCGATTAATATTGAAAGCATTTTGACAAAATCTCATAGCCTGTAGATTTTCAGATTGCCTTTAAATGCTTAAGCATTTCTTGCCGTATGTTGTTAAATTATTAAAGAATATGTTGCAGTCTGATTGGCTAAAGTACTCGCCAGTACTTCAAGGCTGCCAGAACAGTGAGAGCGCAGAGTATGAGGCAAGATATTGTACCATTACGTTACAGTCGAGGTGATCCTACTCACAGAAATGTAGCGGACAAATGGCGCGCGCCGGCTTCATTAAACACGAACACATATGAGGTATCACCTAGATGCAAGTTAATCACAGTTTAGAAGGCGGAAACTTATGAAAGACCATCTAAAAAGAGTTTCATGTTGGAAAAACTATTGTCTTGAAAAATAACTTAATTCAATTAATTCATACTACTTTGAGAAAGAAGATCGCTTTAAAAAAGAAGTAATCCACTTTGAACCAAGGAAAGGTTGATTAACAAACAGGAAGAGAACTGTGTATTAAAAATATAAATATTGGTGAAGAATTCAATTATTCATGGCTAAAGAATAAGTCAAGACGTGGAGAAACGTATATATTTCAATTTAAAATATTGGAGGAAAAGGAATATACGTAACGGTGCAAGATTGAAGAGAAAGGGCGAATTCTAGCACTATAAGTGGCTGAATATAGTCAAGAATAACGGAAATAATATCTAGAAGCACTAGCCAACGTGAAGAAAAAGATCTATTTACTGAGAATAAGCCGCATTTGAATTCATATAAGAGCGCAATTTTGAGATATAGGAGAAAATACTAGCATTTATTCATATCTGCTAATGCTTAAAATGAAACAATTGGCTATTTATTCTGCCCGTATTTTATTGTTTTCTCCTTGCATGGATACCGCCAATATAATGAGAACCGCTTAAGCTGATGGAAGAAGACTGCCCAGGCTACTATGACGGAGACCAATACTGCGATGCCCAGTAACCAGCTGTGACGTGTCCGGAGATGGAATATAACTACTCAGAGATGGCATAGCGTACAAGCAGGAGCCAGCAGCTGACCCACTCGAGACGAGATAAGAGAAGTTTCCGATATATACAGGATGTTAGGGGTATACGTGCAGACATTAAGCTAGTCGGCAAAGAAAAATACGTCTCACAATATATGCTATGTACTTTTTACCTTGTCCTATTAGTTTGCCCATAACTGAGCCAAATATTTCACGACCTAATGTGTTTTGAATGGCCGTAGTAGGATACGCCGGTGATGTCATTCTGTCCACGCGTAGTGGAAGTACAGTAGCAGAGTATAGGGCGTGTTGAACCTGTTTCTTATCGCAGGCCAACACATTGTTGTGCACTTCCCCTAAAGGCTTGGCAAGTAGGAGAGGTTGACTCACGTGCCTGGCCACTTGCTGTACTCGAAAACCGGTCTAGGGTAGTCTGTGTGAAAAGTACACAGAATTCTTACAGTGACGTCGAAGATCCGTACCACCACATGCATGCGAATCAAGTGTTGTGTAGTTGTGTGTGATTTATAAGACGTCATTGCCATTACTCAGTGATCCAAGCTGACAAAATTAAAGGAAATAGTTAATAAGTAATGAAAAATGGGCGCAAAATTTCTGTGCTGTTATTGCGACACTCTACGATGAACTTCTGACAATAGACAACGCGAGTTGTCTATGCTTATTCATAAACTTTTCAGGTCAATGAAAGGACGGTGGGCACTGAAAGAAAAGACTATAAGTATTCAGTGAAATTGTTATTAATGAGACAAATTTCAAAAACCGTAGTTTCATCCATCGTGAACAATGCTCGAAGGAAAAAGAGCTACTGTGGAATTGCCGCCGGGCATTTGTAATAGAAGGCTTATTCTGCCTTTTCCTAATATGTTTACCCTCCAGGGTTGGTTTTCGCTGGGACTCAGCAAGGGATCCCACCTCTACCGCCTCAAGGGCAGTTTCCTGGAGCGTGAGACATTGGGTCGGGGATACAACTGGGGAGAATGACCAGTACCTCGCCCAAGCGGCCCCACCTGCTAGGATGAACAGGGGCCTTGCGGGGGATGGGAAGTGATAGAAAAGGAAGAGGGAAGGAAACGGCCGTGGCCTTAAGCTAGGTACTATCGCGGCATTTGCCAGGAGAAGTGGAAAACTACGGGAAACCACTTTCAGGATGGCTGAGGTGCGAATCAAACCACCTCTACTCATTTGACCTCCCGAGGCATAATGGGCCCCGTTCCAACTTTCGTACCACTTTTCAAATTTCGTGTCAGAGCTCGAAATCGAACCCGGGCCTTGGGGGGTGGCAGCTAATCACACTAACCACTATACCAGACAGGCGGACAGAAGGCTTATTACTGGACAGTAAGTGCCGATAGGTAAAGTGATGACTGTAATGGACCCGCTTAATTAGAACTTCCGTAATCATAATAATATTACTACTACTACTACTAATAATAATAACAATAAAAATAATGATAATGATAATAATAATAATAATAATAATAATAATAATAATAACGTTAAGTGCTTTACGTCCATTTAACTACTTCTACGGTTTTCTGAGACGCTGGGGTGCCCGAATTTAGTCCCGCACGAGTTCTTTTTATGTACCAGAAAATCTGCCGACACGAGGCTGACCTACAGTATTTGAGCACCTTCAAATACCACCGGAGTGGGCCAGGTTCGAACCTGTAAAGTTGGAGTCAAAAGGCCTGCACCTCAACCGTCTGAGCAACTCAGCCCGGAAGGAGGCACGAAATGTAGGTACGTTTAATTTATTTAGTTGTATAACATGTCCAATATTCCTTTGAAACTAAACGTTCGATGTGTTTCGATAATTCAATTCCGATGCTGCTCATTTGGGCATCCCATGACTGCTTTCGTTAGCGTAAGGACCTGCCATCTTTCTTCTACCTTTACGCAATGCACAACAGGGATCTACTGTATTTCACGTCCCGGCGCGCCTATCCCAACCAATAATTATATCACACGCTCGTACAGGTCCCGCACCGATTCAGGTTTTCAGGTCATTTCCATACTCACTAGACCACGGGGCTGATGACCACACACATCCCAATCCCTTAAAGGACATAACAGCAAATGAACCAGTATTAACGCTGAGAATTCGGTACATCTCCAGGGTCCGAAACCGATGACCAGGGTTGTCTGAAGCCCCTAAGACGGAAACTGAATACTGACAACTACGAAACCAGTCTGGCGAGAAAGTAACGTAACAAGGCATACGCTACTGTAGTAGCCACCTTCAGGTGTTATCGTAGCTCAGTTGCTCTTAATCATAAAACCAGTTTGATAATTATGTTACGTAACATCTCGTGCATTGCATATGTAGCGTTCAGCTGTTGCACGTAAACATAAACAGAAACCAGTTTGGCACGCATGGCGCGTGACTCGCCTGTTCTCAAAGGGAAGCTGTTCATTCACAAGAACAAGGCATACTACCTATTCTAAAACCATCGTATCGCTTTGCTCTCGAAAATAACTTCCGAGAATTATTAAAAGTTTGATATATAGTGGTTCGTCACATCGTTCTCTATTGCTAGAAGAAATATCTGCAGGTATACACCTAACATCCTGTATATGTACAGTATTGTTTACGTAGCGTAAACTTGTCAATGATAGAGAGATTAGTGATAACATGAAACAGTAATGACAAAAAATAAAATATATACAATTATTAATATAATGAAAAACTTACGTATTTATCTAGTTTGCCGATGTTACGTCTGTTGTCACCAAATACTATTTCAGGACTGTGGTCATGGAAAGTTTGTGGTGAGCCACGCTGCGCGTGGAGAGGGGAGGGCAAGAAAGGGAGTGTGTGTTTTACAGATATGTTTATAGTGTTTTAATTTACATTGTATTTGCTGTGTGTTTGACAGACTGAAAAGCCTTTGTTACATATACATATAACGAATGATGATATGCACTGGTAGAGTTTGGGTGTTAAATAATACTTTGCTGCATATGCTCTTACTCTTCAACGGAACCTGCGATAATATTATCATATTTTAAGGACGAGGTTAATATTTTACCCTGAGGGGCTGGCGGGATCATATACTCCATCATTTACGAGGGTGTAATATGAATGGGGGTTGGCACGCAGCCTATGCGCATTCAGGTGTCTTCCTGGTCAGCTGTGCCTCGTGGACAGGAAAGGCCGCTATTTTGCTGCCCAGCGGTTGAAGGGTGCACATTTCATTCAAAATTCCTGTAATATAAAATGAGAGTTCCTTGTCTGGATTAAAATTAAATTGTAAAACAGCTAATGATATTCGATTAGCACGACTCAATATGGGACAAAGCCCCAATGGCAAATTGTCTCCTAAAATGCATCGTAGGTAACGACATTCCATTCCTTCTGGTGGAAAAATTATTGTTCTTGGGGGAGATTTCATAACGACATTGACCTAGCGAGTTGGCTGTGTGGTTAGGGGCGTGGAGCTGTGAGCTTGCATCCGGGAGACAGTGGGTTCGAACCCCACTGTGGCAGCCTTGAAGATGGGTTTTTAGTGGTTTCCCATTTTCACACCATGTACCTTAATAAAGGCCACTTCCTTCCCGTTCCTAGCTATTTCCTGTCCCATCGTTGCCATAAAACCTATCTGTGTCCGTGCGACGTAAAGCAAATTGTAAAAAGAAAAAAAAGATTTTGCCTGTTTTGCCACATGCTTATCGCGAAACAATTGTTTATTTATAATTGTATTTATAATGTCGTCTTTGAAACTTCTTCGAAACACGCCGCTTACATAAAAAAGTGCGGACGAAACCACAAAATAATGAAATTCACTTTTTTTCTGCAGGAAATCGGTAACAGTGACTACCCATCTGTAGATGGTGACGGATCAAATGTTGCTCGTATTGAACTACCAGTAAGAATTTTATCATATTATGAATATCGTTATTGAAATTCATACTAAGACGTTCCTTTCTGGGAAAGATGTCATCATTTTCTGCAAAGATGCCATTCTTAATTAATCTGAAAGTCAATGGGTAGTTCAAAACCATACACTAGAGCCAACGGATTAATACTGGAGACGAAATCGAGCTATTTCAATTTCCTACATAATTCTTGAATACCTTGGAATGAATGGTTTGCCTCCACATATTCTTATTCTAAAAATTAGAGCCAAAGTTACGCTCCTTAGACAGGAAAATTTCTCAACGGCTCCTAAACGGAACCAGAATAGGGCCTAATTCTAATAAGTATGTACGAAAATTGTTTACATTTGAAAATAATAAGTGGATATAAAGCTGGACAAAGAGCTCTAATCCCTGGAATTGTCTTAAAACATGCGATAAAAAACTTCTATTACTTTCAAGAGGCAACAATTTCCATTACGCTTGGCATATTTTATCACGATTAATAAACCTCAGAGGACGTGATGGTCTCTATTAACCTCAGACAGTGTTCAGCCCTGGTCACTTAAATGCCGCAATGTCATTTAAAGCTGCAATAGTGCCTAAAGGTAATTGTACAAGGAATGCACCGAGCAAATGGTTGAAAGGTTTGGGTCATGTAGCCTACCAGCTTGCATGCGAGTGATGGTGGGTTCGAACACTTCTTCCCGGAGCTCTGACGATGGTTTTCCGTGGTTTACTATTTTCTGACCAGGTAAATTACGGGGCTGTATCCTAATTAAGGCCACGATCGCTTCCTTCCCACTCACAGACATTCCCTTATCCCATAGTCGGCGTAAGACCTAGAGTGTCGGTGCGACGTAAGGAAAATTGTAAAAAAATGAAGTACAAAAATGTCGTATATAATGTAATCCTTGACCGTTGTGTCTTGACGGGTTTCAATTAGCTAGAATTGAAATCACCATGAGCGAAGTTGAATGCCTATAAGCCACGAGAGGAAACGGAAATTCTCCAGTGGAGATACCTAGTAGGGTTCAGCTGTCGTGAGATGTGGTACAATTCTGATAGAATAACTTGTAAATATTTGAAATCACCATGAACGTTTTTTGTTTTTATATGTACAAACTGTAATTGGTAATGTGGAATGATGAAAAACGTAGTTGTGTAAGGTACGATATAAATTAAGCAGCTGGAGCTAATCAGAAATGTGACATATGGCTTTATTATTTATCAAAACACGCAGTACAGATATTTCTGATTAGAGTGACATGTACTGTAAATTAATATGGTATTGTTTTAACTTTTAAATATTTTTAAACCTTTTTTTCTTTTCAAAGTACAGAACTGAAACACGCAGAAAGTCATTGTTTTTTGCAGACCTTATGATCACTGTATGAAATTAGTGGAATAGTGGATGTATTTCACTCGCCAGATAAGGAAACAATTGAAGTAGTGGGTATGACGTAAAACAATAACTTTAAATTATTTTCTTTTTATAATAATAATTTGTGTCAAAAGTACCATATTGTACAGACATTGCTTACACATCTAAATATAAAGGAATTATTGTACGACTATGAAATGAAGTTACATTTATAAATAACTAAAAATTATGTAATGTTATCAGAATCATGTGTTATGTACACATATTTGTGTACACCTTTGGGGAAAACATGGTCATGATTGGTAGATTAAGCTGTATTCCCTCCAAGTGTTGGTTGTTAAGAGGTATCTTTGCCCATATTTACGCCATGATGAGGCAGGAAGGTATGTAAGAGTTGGTGTCCTTCCGGTGTAGATCCAATCCATTTTTCACTATTCGCCGCTTTTCGAGGTTCAGTCTCACTAGGATCAATGATACTTAAATATTGGATTTTCTCAAACATCATCGTCATAATCATCATTATCATAATCATCAAGATTTTGCTATGGGCAACGGAGCAACATGAAGAGATGCAAATGCAAGGATGAAATTTATGGCCTGATATCTTGTCCATTTTACGTCGCTGAATGTAAGAGAGGAGATAACTATGCTAATGTCACCAGAATTAAAAGTGCCAGTGACAATATTGAAGCTTTGTTGAGGCCTACACCGCAACGAGAGATGGCAATGACTGATGATGGCTGTAATAATTGTTTTGAGGGTTAAAACAAAAGGACTTACAGCCCCTGTTCACCACGGATGCAGTTGCTGGTGTCGCTGCTCAGAATGGCCAGAAATAATTCCTACCCGAATACCAGTTAAAATGCTTATTTCCAGGATGAACATTGATCAGCGCCAAAGTGGAGCGAAAAAATTTGCAAGACAGAGCAGATATTAGAGATTAAGTCCCAGTGGCTGCCTGCAGTCTATAAAATATTAGCTTGTATTTGTAGTGGAAGCAAGCGCACGAGATTGAAAATCTTGTGCAGGTTTACCACCGATTGAGGTCGACCTCTGCTTCGAAGCAGCAATGGCTTACGGTGATTGAATCTTGCGTGTTGAGAAAAGTGCACTTTTTTACCAGCAAAGTAGGATTTCAAAGTATGAATCACAGATTCTGACAAAATCTTGATATGATGGAGAGTTATAGAAACATCAGTGTAATTACGCACCACTTATCAATAGAATTGTTTTGTACAGGTTTAAAAAATGCTGAGAGTCCTGTATAACTTTAACACTGGAACGTCGTGCAATTGATAGGAAGATATTTTTCAAGAAAGGTGACGTCCGTATATTCAGACTATAGAACTGTATACTGAACAATTTCGCCTGATGGAGTTTGCATACGCTGACTTAACGCATTATAGCACAAGTCGTGAAATCAGGAAATACATTCCGAATGATATTTGTCAATTAAAGCGCACAGTGTACATTTTATTTCCCAATACAAGAAGTAATTATTATATTTTTTCGATACAGTCATAATGTTATTCACTTCACGTCCCTTTGAAGGGTTTCGGGAGATGCTGAAATGCCCGAATTTTGTCCCGCAGGAGTTCTTTTACGTCCTGATAAATGTACCGACACGAGGCTAACGTATTTGTGCACCTTCAAACTCAATCGGACTGAGCCGGATTCGAGTCCTCCAACTTGCATTCGGGAGGCCAGTGCTTAACCGCCTGAACAAATCAATCCCGGTCTTTTAGATTTTTACAGATACTGATATTGTGGAAAGTAAATGATAGCTTTCAGTTCCATCAACCTCACGATGCTTAGGATTATATCTGCAGTTATTCATAGTTAACATGAATTTAACACGCAATTACCGATAAAGTAAATAAATGGTTCGCTAGAAATGGATTACGATCTTCATAAGTACAAGGAAAAGGTTTTGCGTTTAACGAATACGTCCAGAGAAAGCAATTAGTTAAAGGAGTCAATCATTTATTTATTTATTTATTAGTGCCTTGTTCAGTGGCGAATTTAGGGCTCCAGACCCTCTCTTACACTTAACGATATTTTGATTACAATCTAAAAGGATATATCCTATTTCCCTCCTTACATAGGGGAAAGAATAAGGCTAGATCATTTATCTGACCGATCGATCATAATCGTGCATAAGGTTTTAACTGTAGTTAAAAATAAAGAATAATGTGTACCCAAAATATGGTAATAATAATAATAATAATAATAATAATAATAATAATAATAATAATAATAATAATAATAATAATAATAACATAGGAAGAACAAGTGACGGAAAAACAGTATATTTTTTAACTAAGTACCTATTTAGAAATGAAACTGTCCAATAATTGAATATTACTCAGCGACTGTTAACATTTTCGTTTTCATAAATCATTTCAGTTTGCTATCACTACTTTGAACTCTAAAGATTCAAATATGCTTGAATATGACGAAACTACGGCGTACATGAAGCTAGTGAATATCAACAGTTATTTGACAAGGATCTGGACATTTATTCTGCAAGTGAAGATATTAATAGCTTGTCGGAAAGAATACACTCGAATACAAGAATTAAGACAGTGTAATAATGAGGCAGGCGGTAAAATGATTTAGATGCTATAAAATTATATTATAGATTGCATGTTAGCTGAACTGGAAATAGTTGGATCAGAGGGGAGATGAATTCGTGAATGTCGTTGACGGTCGAGAATTTTTAAATTTTCTAAATATGAGAAGATGGTGATTAGTAGCTACAAAATTGGCAGGTTCTGTAATTCAGAACAAGGAAATCTGAGCTCAAGGAATATAAGAACGATTTTCTCGGTAAAATGCAAAAATTACTCTGAAATAGAAGCCGGTATTTTGATATTCAGATGTCTGTGTTTGATTGATTACTATCGAACCAGCTGTATGTAAGATTTTGTGGGCAGATAAGGAATATGTGTGCTGACATATGCGTCTGACGACGAAGTTTACGATTATCCGAAGTCAATACTCACAGTGTGAGGTACTCATGTTAGATCGCGTTTGGACATATGCGGATGCTTGAATTGAGAGATGAATTAGGAACTACCTCACTGTAATCAGGAAGTTATTTTATGTTGCAATTTGATGTGATATGTTATTTTAAAAGAGATGAGACAGTCCTCACTTGACAGCAGCAGGCTGTCCCTTTTTACTTGCTCCTCCAGCTGAGAGGGTGGACAAGGGAGCTTGTAGTGAATAGCCAGACTCCTAGTACTTTTTGTGTGTCTCTTAATGCGTACAGTGAGCCTGTAAAGCATTCTGTGACCTTGCAGGGAGAATTTTGTCTTACCTCCTCAGTTGATTAGATAGACGTCGGAGAGATATGACCTGGTTTCTTTTATTTAATAATTTTCATGAAAATAAAATGATTAGTAGGGCTTGCAGGATCCCTGGAGACATCGTGGACCCCGGTTTGGTTCTGGCTTGTGTACAGCAATCTCACAGTCTTAGGACAGATAACTTGTGTCTCAGCTGTATTGTGTATATAATTTCAATGTTTCTCATATGATTATTGTGTATTGTATTGTTCGGTCATTCACTGTCGACAATGGTATTCCCCATTGGCGCGTCGAATTTGTGCATACGGGTCGGGGTTCGACCCGAACCCAAGACCTGTGGGGCTTGTGTTGTTTATATTATATTATGTAAAGTTTTTCCACTGGGAATCACTATGTGTTAGGAAAGGTGTCACTCAGATTCGTCTACATTTGAGTATTATAATGTTGTTTCCCCAGTATAACTTGGGAATAGCTTCAGTGATTAACGCTCAGTATTCTATACATGTGATGTCATGACATGGTTCGATATAATATGGTAATACTCAGTCTTATTCCACAAACATATATTTTTCAAAAATCCATTACGATGTAAGGAAGCGACTCTTGTACTCAACTTGTATGTGTGTATCATTCATCATCATTACCAGAATTCGATAAACCACCTTGATTTGCTTTAAACTTTTTCTCATTAATATATATGTTACCCGTCTTTTCCTACCCCTTACGCCGCTAAGTTATGTTATACTTGATCTCCACTTGATTTTAACCCAGTAAGCGACGCTGATGATCTAACGTTGGTGACCCTATGGGTAGGGGGCGTGTGCAATATATATTGTTTTGTTGTGTCGTAAACAAATTTATTTCATTTGAAAGTAGTAACGCAACTTTACATCACTTATACAAACCCAGAAAACAGTCATGAAACAACACTCCTAGTCATGGTAGACGCTTAAATGCAGTGATAAGAACTCCATGGACACTGAAATTAACCAGCGTCGTAGAATCAGACATTTAAACAATTCAGTACTAGAGTGCTTAGGTACAGATAAGTACGTGAATAACCTGTACGTAAATAAAATATTGTAGCGTTAGAAATACGATGTCTTTTTATTTCAGCTGTGGTTTTTATTTTCAATAATCTTGGTGTAGATGATATTTGACTCTGAGTCCCAGTGTAAATACACTCTGTTCTTTTCTAGTGGGAAAGTTGGCTACAATATTATATTTAGTGTTAGGCTAGAGGGCAGCTCGCGTAAAATTTGGTAAATAACTTCCTAGATGTATTGATAATACTCGAGCAACAACCACAACAACAAATATGTTACTGAACAGAAAGTCTGTTATTAAATGTATACGGTTGAATGATAGGGCCAATTAATATCACTTAACAATGTCAATTATACCTGTTCAGTTAACCTTTGAATAAAATTAAAATATAAGAAGAGTTAATATCTCCGCGCACAGGTTTATACAATGATGACATTGTTTAAATGGTAACGATGTTTGAATAATGTTTAATATAATAAAAGTCAGAATGGGAGCAATGACTCCATTATTTTGAATATTCTGAGGTATTAAAACACTAGCACCCACATCATGCAAAGTTCTGTTATTCAGTGGCGAATTACTGCAATTGTTATTAACATTTTCTTAATATCAATTTTTTAACTTTCCTTCTAAGTAATTCATGTCATGTGACACTTGTCAGATAGACAGTAATCGTAATGTTGATGTAGAATCAGTGTATGCAATTCCATTTCTAGGCAGGTAATTAGTTAGCGAGATTAATACAATTGTTGATGAGTTATTATGTAAATTTCTGTGGAATTTAGATTTTAGAACATCTTAGTTAAATTTGAATAATAGGATTATTTTGCTACACTGCCACTATAAATAACTATTTTTAGTTTATTTTCTTTTTCGGATATGTTTTTGGGTGATGAAATGTTTAAGTGCATTAATAAATTTTATATATTAAAATATCAGTCTGTGTCGGAGCATTATTTATTTAGTGGAATAGTATAGCCTTCATTCAGGTAATCCATATAAATTCCACTCAAGACAACGTCGGACTGATCACACCTGAAGAGGGAGCCTCTACGAGGTAATTATTTTATTTGAAGCCTAGGCAAGAACCACTACCTGGCACCGTAGCTCTACATCTCTGAAGGTTGCATAGTTAGAGTAAAGCGGTGTGTTGGCGGCCCAATGCGGGACCCGACTGTCGTCTAAATTAAATATCAGTAAGGATGATAATGCTTTGATAGGAACACCCTCAGGATATAATTAGGGTAGAACAGACTGATACTCAGAACGTTCATAGTTAAGGATAGTTGATATTAACACTGTGTAAACGCATGTGATATTACAATGGTGTGTATTAAAAATGAAATTATATTTGCTTATCCTGTAGAATGGATGAATAGGGAATGTTCTGTTTGTTGCAATAACAATTCAGTTTCATCCTAGTCGTAAGGCATCCGGTATCTCGAAATAATCATGGTTATCACCAAAGAACATTGGGAGAAACTGGTAACATCAGTCTCTTTAGTACTAAGGTAGAAAGTGTCAGGCGGAAATAAAAGAAGGTCTGGCTTAACTCACAACAAATTATCTGAAAAATTAAAGAATACTCAAGCTGCGCTTAAAGATGAACTCACTGAGATGTTAGAGTATACTCAAGCTACACTTAGGGAGGAAGTCACTGAAAAGTTAGAAAATACACAAACGATGCTTACAAGTGAAATCAAGCAGTGTGAGGCACTCCTCGAAAATAAATTCGCACACAGTCAAACCGAGTCAAGGAAAGAACTATTAGATAACCAGGAAAAATTATTACAGAAGTGCGAGAGTAATAGGGAACGCACAAAAATGGAACCAAATCATTTAGCTCAGGCGCAGAAACAGCTAATTAAGCAGCTAATTAAGTGGGAAACATTAGACAAGGAATTAATCTTCAGCAAACAAAGGGCGCGCGAAGAAACGATAGAAGCCATGAAAGCGAATTACATAAAATTCAAGTACAGGGGGAAAACTTAGCATCATTGGTGAACTTTATAACCAAGGAATAGGCTGCAATTAAGAAAGGTATGTGCCAGGCTAGATCTGTACCTGAGCACCCGCATACTAATCCTTTCCAGGAAACTTGTTTAGTTAAAGAGGCCAGCATTCAGCCAGCACCTACTGAGAATGTACACGCAGCAGTAAACCATTCAAACCTCATCAGCATTCTTAAGATGAACGATGAGCAACCAAGGAAATTTAATGGCAGTAATTCCGTCACACCAAAAATGTTTCCTAGGGATCCGGAATGAAATGCAAATACCAGAGGAAAAGAAACTTAGAAACGTCGAAAGGTATCTCGAATCTAGCTCGAAGATATGATTGATAGGATTCAGATTCTTATTCCAGATGTTCGATGATTTTGAGAAGGCATTCCTTAATCGTTTTTGGAGTGCAGACGCACAACAAAATCTACGCCAGGAATTATACTCCACGAAGTATACATCGAATATGCCTACACGCTATAGCGACTACTTTGTATACCATCTGGTCAAAATTAACGAATTGGACAACACTACGTGTCAGGAAGAATTAGTCCAAGCTATCGTTAAACAATTCCCTACAAACGTCCAGAAGATGATGATTACGGCCAAAGTTCAGAGCCCGAAAGTAGCGGAAAGCACGTTACGTCAGCTGGAAAATACGATTAACACAAGAACACCTAGGCAGACCCGAAATAAGGAAAAAGAGCATACGTGGTACATGCCGTAAAATCCTAAAGCTCTCGAGAAAATATAGGGCAGAAGACGGGAGCGATTCCTTGCCGGAAGCAGGAGGAGAGAACTGAGGAATATAAAGTTGAATTCCACAATGACCGGCAATATGTCTACAATTACTCGAGACAATATCCAATGAGACAGCTCATTGTCAGTAGGGAACGGAACCGATACGATGACAGGAATCGGAAACGTCCATATCAACGGTACGGGCAGCGTAAGAGGTGGAGCGACCGAGGACAACCATAACGACGACATTACCGGGAGTCAGAATACCGCGATCGGGATAGTAGGCAGTACATTGGGAACCTTTTTTGCTAGTTGCTTTACGTCGCACCGACACAGATAGGTCTTTTGGCGACGATGGGACAGGGAAGGGCTAGGAGTGGACAGGAAGCGGCCGTGGCCTTAATTAAGGTACAGCCCCAGGATTTGCCTGGTTTGAAAATGGAAAACCACGGAAAACCATTTTCAGGGCTGCCGACAATGGGGTTCGAACCTACTATCTCCCAAATAATGTATACTTGCCGCACCATTGGGGAAACTAAACTCATAGTGCGTGAAACAGGAAGAATGGACGCAGGCCATTAATAGGCAGAACTTGAACAGGTATATTTTGGGGGCTGAAAGCTTACAGTTTTTGCAGTCACGAGGCCAAGGCGACCATTGTGGTCAACCCGTTAGCACAGCCCACCAAACCAATGGGAACGGGCATGAAAAACAGCAATTTCCTGTTAACGTCTCTATCCAACAGCCGGCCCCGTGGTGTAGGGGTAGCGCGCCTGCCCTTCTTCCGGAGGCCCGGGGTTCGATTTCCGGCCAAGTCAGGAAATTTTCTCTCGACCTAAGGGCTCGTTTGAGGTCCACTCATCCTACGTGATTAGAAATGAAGAGCTGTCTGACGGTGAGATGGCGGCCTCGGTCTCGAAAGCCAAGAATAACGACCGAGAGGTTGCGTCGTGCTGACCACACGCACCCTCGTAATCTGCAGGCCTTCAGGCTGAGCAGTGGTCGCCGGGCAGTCCAGAGAAATGTCAAGGGTGTTAAGTGCCGACAGGATCGAGCCTGTTCTAGAGGCCGACAAAACCAGTAAATGACTTGTAGCGCAGGTGGAATTATGGATCCTACAACAATCAGATATATTCGAATATCCCATTAAGAGAGAGGCCAACCAAATTATACGGTTAGCTGTCATTAATGTGAGAAATCACGGTGCTCATGCGAGAGCCTTGGCAGATACAGGCGTGACATTTAGCGTCATCTCGAGGACACCGTATAAAGACTTGAAGGAACGTCTTAATATGTATGAAATTATAGTGTCAGCATTAAAAATCAGAGGGATTATTCCTGACAGAACTACTACTTGTATTCCTGACAGAACTACTACTTGTAAGTCACAAACTTTATTGGAAGTCGAAATTGGTAACTCAACCGTCATTCACCGATTTGTAATTATATTACGCATAAGTTATTACATCATTTTAGGTGCTGAATTTCTCAGGGAACCTAATGCTGTGGTAGATCTCGCCTGAAGTGTCATCATATTTTGTAAGATTGAAGTTGCGAGAGATTACAGCTACACCATGAGGAAGATAATCGAGCCGAAGTTAACTATGCAATTCAGGACAAGATTACCAGTATTGAGGAAACAGAACATTTTAAATTCGAAGAGAACATTTTACTTCACGAAAGTATTTTTCAGCACATTTCTAATACTGAAATTGAAGCAGAGGTAGATAATTCAATAACAGTAAAGGTAGCAGAATTCAAAAGTACGAGGGAACGAAAGGAAAACTGAGAGCTACGTTAATCAAGTAAAAGGAGGTTTTTGATTTGAAGGTTGGCAAGATCCCCAATTTCACATAACCTCTAAACGCCACGGACTGGCGACCGTACAAGTGCAAAGATCATAAAATCCCTGGAAAGCACTATCAGGAGGTAAAGAGAATTATTGGGGATACGGAAGAAAACGGGATTACATCCAAGAGAGTCACCCCATTTGTGGATATACTTGTCACCATTGTAAAACCAGATAAGTCACTACGAATTTGTTTAGATTTCAGCCAACTTAACAAAAAAGTATTCTAGAAATTGGCCAGGCTCCGCTAATAAAGGATATTTTTCGTCGATTCAGAGGTATGTAGGTGTTTACGGGAGTCGAGTTGACGTCCTCATTCTATTATATGAAGCTGAAGGGGAATTCGAAGCTACTCACAGGCTTCATTTTTGACCAACGTACCAGCTTTTATGAAAGGCTTCTCTTCGGTTTGAAATATAGTAGCGCAGCGTTAATTAGAGCTCTGGAACGAAACCTCACCGACGATGTGAAGGAGAAAACCACGCGATATATTTATGGTATCTTTCCGAGTACGTCTTTCGAAGACGTAGAGATTCTATTTGAGAACGTAGTCTCAGCTGGATTTAATGTCAATGTTAAAATCTCATATCTGCCAGACTGAAATTTTATTCTTAGGACATGTCATTGGCGATCAGGGAGTCCGACCCAATCCAGTAAAATTAGAGGCCATCAATAATTTTCCAAAACCAACGAAAATTACGCATATTCGGCAATTCTGCGATGTTTGTGTCATATTTCTTTGCATAATAATGTTTCTCTATTCACGCACAATTATAGTAACAATATTTATTCTTATTAGCATCTCTAATTTAGAAGTTAATTTAAAGGCCTGCAGTCAAGTCCAAATAGTGTGCCGAAAGTGTTTATTTCACATGATATTTGAGATGAATAAAGTTTGATTTTAAATTCAATGGCAAATTTGATGTAACTAAGAAGAAGAAGTAGGTAGAGACAATGTTTCCACATTAGTGTATTCAAAGAGATCAATTATGGCGATGCAGATAAGCAAGGGTACTTAAGTGATGGCAATAGTAATTTTCATCGCCGGTAACAGTTATGATCATACAGCGATTACATATTTTTTATCATTTTAAGTTTAAAAATGATGATAAATATTCAGACGCTTAAATAATACGGAACAGTCTGAGTGGATAATTGATTCATGATCCCACCGAAAGTATCGTATTGCTGTAGAATATCTAGTAAATGATGTCATGGGATGATTTTTTGAAAAATATCCTGGAAAACAAATTGGGATTTAATAAATATGATGAAAAGTAGGAGTAATTTAATGTGCTTATACCTGCGATGTTGAGTGGCAAGGTTTGTTCAGTGTGGCAGAGGTCCAGACAAGATGATTTGCAGAGCATTCTAATGAAGTCTTCTCGATGGATATGTATCATGGAGAGAAGAAAGTCTAATTCTACGCCAGCGGATAAGCTGATGGAAAAATTATGCCAGTGGATAGTCTCATAGAAATACTGCAATTACACGAGAGAACCAAAATGAATGTGTATGCCAGCGGATAAGCTGACAGAAACAGTGTAAAGTAAGTGCTCACAGATAAGTATAACGACACTGAAATTAACAAGTTTCGTAGAATCAAACATTTAAACAACTCGGTACAAGTGTGTTTAGGTACAGATCAGTGCGTGAATAACCTGCATATAAATAAGATAGTGCTGCATTAGAAATAGGATGCCTTCTTTATTTCAGCTGTGTTCCTTATCTTGAATAACCTAATGTAGATGATGTTTGACTGTGACTCACAGTGTAAATATAGTCTGCTCTTTCTTTAGTGAGAGAGTTGCCCACAATTTTCCATTGGTGTTAGGAAAGAAGACAGCTCGCGTAAAACTGGGTGAACAACTTCTTAGATTTATAGATGATACTCAAGCAACAACCACAACAATAAAAGTGTTATTGAACAGGAAATTTGTCATTAAATTTAAAGGCTGAATGATAGGGTCAATTAATGTCATTTCACAATTTCAATTTTAGCTGTTCAGTTAACCTTTGGATAAAATTAAAATATAAGGAGAGTTGAAATCTGCACGCACTGGGTTTATACAGTGATGAGTGTTTAAATGGTAACGATGTGTAAACAACGTTTAACGTAATAAAGGTCAGAATGGGAGCAATGTCTCTATCACTTTGAATGTTTAGAGGTATTGAAACTCTAGCACCCACATCATACCAGGTTCTGTGCTATTCAGTGGCGAATTACTGCAATTGTTATTAACTTTTCTAATATCAATTTTCGAAAGCCAGCGAGGAGAATGGAGAACCGTGGTTCGCCCAGCACGGAATGGACGAAAGCACCCAGCGATCTGCCCAGAAGTCAGCCCGTCATTTGTGAGTACGTACCCGCTACCATTAACACCGCAAGATCCGTCTACCAGTGGAAATCGCTCGCCGAACTCTATGCCTATATCAACGATCAGTTACGCCCGGATAGTGCGTAATCCAGCTCTACCCAATCGGGTTCAACAGCGCACTACTATCAGTGCAAGAAACCTGACAAAAGTCCAAATAAACTACAGTCAGGAAATTTAGAAGAGCAAGGACAGCTGCAATCTGAAGATATCCAGACCAGTCTTCTCCTTTGTAATTAATAGCATTGGACTGGCCCATTTTGGCAAACATGCCATGGTTCAGAACTTCGCCCAGCCTCACAGTGCAATCCACCTTCGACGCGATCAGGACCTCCCTTGTCTTTGGTAGATTATGACGTGGATAGAAGGGTACCTGGAGGATGAATTGGAACCTCAGCTGCAGAAGCTCATATATCCGATACTCCAGGTCATCCGGATCCGCAACGCCAACGGCCAAACTTCACTGAATCCGCCTCCACTGGTATAAAATTGAAATTCTATTATGGTAACGTATGTTCGGTTAGGGCCACACGACCGCTCCTTAACCTCCTGATTGACAAACAGAACACGGATATCAAGATATTTAATGAAACTTTTAACAAAGAAGCAAAAGCCGAAATTTAAATATCAAATATTCTACGGTTCTGACCGCCTCAGTAAAGCCGCGACGGGGTGGCTATAACTGTTCCCAATTCCACCCGATCTAAAACTGAAAATCACTCGCATTCAAACCAGCAAACTGAAAATGTAATCTCTGACATCGTTATTGGAAATCAAATCATAGCACTAGCCGATATTTACACTCCTCCTGGCTCATATCCACCCGAACAATTTGTCCAAGACATTAAATATACCACCTATATATTAATCGCCGATATCACTTCATATGAATTTCTACAACATACTTACGATCAACTGATACATGGCACCCGGAGTGGTGATATTCCCTTACTTTCACCAACCCGACCCATATGCAACACATTCCCTGATATTCCAATGCTCTCCCCTAACTTATCAACTAACTATGACTTACCTATGCTGACATCTATCGGCAGTGACCATCTAGCCCTTATCATCGTAACCAACAATTTCCAACAGTGCGACAATATAATGAACCGTTTGGGTCCACATAGAGAGACTATTACAGACCTAGTTCAGAATACTGTGCCGACGCCCTCTCCGTCTCCCGAATGCAGAGGCGTAGGGCCACGGCAGAACCACGGTCGGTCGGAGTGCAGATCTGTCCGACCACGGACTAGCCATGGTCACATGCAGGCCGAAACCTGCTCAGCAATCCCCGACGGAACTATCAAAGCACACACTCAGTTTTGAGGTCGTTATCCAGGGCTTATATAGCACAACAGGCAGTCGATGAAGTCAGTTCCACTGCACCAATCACTAAGGAGTTGAATGTACTGGATCCGGCTGGTGCAGACCATATCGTCACTCGACCGGTAAAAGGTTGTATTCCACAAAGCTCTTCCTATCAATTATTCTCCTTAAGACTGGTCTCGCCTCCCAGCCACGTATGGATATGCAGCCCATCAGAACAAATTTTGTTGTGTTCATTTTCCTATGCTCATGTGTAAAGGAAAATGAACCTTACAGTACCGTACTGTAGGAATGTACGTTTGCATTACGTATTTACGCACTCCTAGTTTACAATGCGTGTAAGGTTCATTTTCGTTTAATCGTCGACATAGAAAAACGAACACAACGGACATTGCACTGATGGACTGCGTATCCATATGTGGCTGGAAGGCGTGACCAGTCTTAAGGAGGATAATGGATAGGAAGAGTAATGTGGGATACAACCTTTTACCGGTGAAGCGACGATATGTTAAAGCAGGCATGTCAAGGCCACGAGCAGTTCTGCGTGCACGAGAAACAGCTGTTACGAGCGCTAGCCCAGGACGTTATCAGATAGCGCAAGCCTGGAGGGGTGTTCATTTCACTTTCATAACTACGGTATTCCATATTTCATATAAGGACATACGTACTTAAATGTGCCCAAGAGTAAGTTTGTATAAAATGTGCCGAGCAACGTGCTGTGTAATTACCGTGTACCAGAAAATTAAATAATTACTTTAAAGGTTGCCATAAGAAATGAAGTACAAAATAAAATGCATTTACTTTTTAGGGGCTTAACATGGTCTTCTCTCCTATGAACAACTAGCAAGATACCCGCGCTTGGCTACGGCTTTAAAATTTAAGTTATTATTCAAAGTTTTCATTTTGGGGAGTCCACTGCCAGCTGAGCCTGTAAAATACGTCCTCAGTTCGTACATCAAACGGTTCTAGGGGAATGATTATTTTTTAATATTCTACCACTCACTTGAACCTAGTACGGAAGAATTTGAATATTTTAAACCATATCTGACTTAACATCTAGGTCGTAAAAGCGACGAACCTGTAAAATACTGATTTTGTATGTCGAGCAGTAATGGAGAAATGAATACTTTTTAATTGCTGAATGTTTTGAAATATTTATTAACTTCTAGGTTATGGAAGACAACTCTTGATAAAATAGTTATATATGTGCGTGAAACGGTTTCGTAAGAATGGATATTGTGTTTTTGAGTGCCAACTACTATCTCAACCTCGTAGGGAGAAATATTTTGAAGTATACGGTATTTTATATCTAGGACACAAAAGAAAACCCTTCTCGTAAAATTACAACATTGTACGCCAAATGGTTTTGGAGGGATGAATACTTTAGTTTACGGAGATAACCTCATTTGACACTTTAGCGGTAGAACGTTTAAAAATATTTCCTATATGACTCCTGGGATTTAAAATATATACTACTGTTTGGAATTTTGCCTTCGTACGTTAAACTGTTTCGGTGGAAGGAATTAATATATTACTTTTTCGGATCATAACCCCCATTTAACTCTCTGAAGGAATAAATTTGTTTCAAACCTTCTAGTATTTAACATCTAGGATATCATTTGTCATTTTTCCTTCCTAATTCAAACGGTTACATATAAACGTATACATTTGTCTTCGTTTCTCATCCCCCAGTCAAAACTCCTTAGGGGTGTATTGTCTTAACTACACTCCGTATATGTATCCACATAAAAGTAATTCAACTCCATTTACACCCAGCTTAAGTTGATTTTATCACCCTCTCCCAACAAAAATGCGTCTTTCTTTATTTTTAAAGGAAATTCCAAATACCAATTTTCACGTCCAAAACATCCTTCATTTTTGTGATATAAGTATCCTCATACCGGGCGAGTTGGCCGTGCGCGTAGAGGCGCGCGGCTGTGAGCTTGCATCCGGGAGATAGTAGGTTCGAATCCCACTATCGGCAGCCCTGAAATTGGTTTTCCGTGGTTTCCCATTTTCACACCAGGCAAATGCTGGGGCTGTACCTTAATTAAGGCCCCGGCCGCTTCCTTCCAACTCCTAGGCCTTTACTATCCCATCGTCGCCATAAGACCTATCTGTGTCGGTGCGACGTAAAGCCCATAGCCTAAGTATCCTCATACAATGAATTAAACTCATTTTTCAATTCATTTACCCACCCTTAATTGGGTTTTCCGCAAACAAAAGAATGAGTGTTTCTTTATTTTTAAAGAAGATTCCAAATACAAATTTTCATATATGTAACATATTCAGTTTTTGAGATATAAGTATCCTCATAAAAATAATTCAACCCATGTTCAGTTCTTTTTGCACCCCAATAAGTGGATTTTACAAAAACAAAAAATACGTGTTTCTTTATTTTTCAAAGAAATTCCAAGTGTCAATGTTCATATCTGTAATATCCTCAGATTTTGAGATACCAGTACCCTAATAAAAATAATTCAGCCCCACTTCCAGTCCTTTTTACCCCTCCCCCAACTGAATTTTCCGAAAACGGAAAATTATGTGTTACTTTATATTTAAAAGTGATTAAAATACCAATTTTCACATCAGTAACATGTTTCGATTTAGAGATATAATAATTTCAAAGTATCACAACCTTTGTCAGTCCTGTTGACAACACTTAAGTAGTTTTCCAAAAAAAATACACGTTTCTTAATTTTTAAGGAATATTCAAAATAAAATTTTCATGACTGTAACATCTTCAATTTTTGAGATATAAGTATCCTCAAAAAGGTATTCAAGTCCTTTCTCACCTCTTTTCACTCCCTTGAGAGGATTATTCTGAAAAAGAATCATGCATCCTTTAATATAGGACATTCCAAGTACAAGTTTTCACATCTGTAACATCTTCAGTATTTGATACATAAGTAACCTCATAAAAGAGGTCAAATAAGTTCTCTTCTTTTCACCCGCCCCAAATTCTTGAGTGGATTTTCCAAAAACAAAAATATACGTGTTTATTTTTAAAGGAGATTCCAAATACCAATTTTTCATGTCAATAACAACTTCTGTTTTTGGGATACAAGTATCCACATAATAAGAATTAAACCCCTCTTTCTGTCCCTTTTACACCCCTTTTAAGTGGATTTTACAAGTGGTTTTTCGAAAACAAACAAATGCGTCTTACTTTTTTAAAGAGGTTAAAACACCAATTTTCACATCTGTAACGTGTTAAGATTTTGATATATACTGCATATATGATCATTTCAAAAATGTACCCCCTTTTACAGTTCCCCTTCAGCGGACATGCAAAAAACAAATTATGCGTGTTCCTTGACCTTTACAGGAGATTCCAAATACCGGTACCAATTTTCACGTCTGTAACATGTTACGTTTTTGAGATGTAATCATTATAAAAAAGCACCCCCTTTGTCACTCCTGTTCACCACCCGTTAAGTATATTTTCCTAAAACAAAATATAAGTGCTTCTTTATTCTTAAAGGAGATTCCAAATACCAATTTTCATGTCTGTAACATCTTCTTTTTTGCGATATAAGTATCCACATAAAAACAATTCAACCCCTTTTTCAGTCTTTTTACACCCTCCCCACCAACTGACGTATTTTTTCCTGAAAACAAAAAAAAATGCGTTTTACTTTTATTTTTAAAAGGAATTAAAAATACCGACTTTCACGTCTGGAATGTGTTACGTTTTATATGTATATTGTATATACGCTCATTTTAAAAATTTACCCGCTTTAACACTTCTTCTTAAGTGGTTTTCCAGGGAAACAAATTATGTGTGTCCCTTCACATTTACAGGAGATACCAAATACCAATTTCCACGTCTGTAACATGTTGCATTTTTGAGATATACTAATTTTATGAATTTACCCCTTTTGTCACTTCTGTTCACCACCCTTAAGTATATTTTCAAAAATCAAAAGAATTCGTGTTTCTTTATTTTTAAAGGAGATTCCAAATACCAATTGTCAAGTCTTTAGACTGATTAGTTTTCGAGATATAGACACACTCGTTTTAAAATTCCACCCCTTTTCACCCCCTTAGCAACGGCTATTCAAAAACCCTCCCTTAGTGAGTACCTACATTGTAATATGAATGTATCTCCGAAATTTCATTTTTTTATTGTCCAGTAGTTTTGGCTCGTTGATGATGAATCAGTCAGTCAGTCAATCAGTCAGTCAGTCAGTCAGGACAAGTTACTATATATATATATATACTAGCAAGATACCCGTGCTTCGCTACGGTATTATACTGAAATTTATAATTGAATGCTTATTGTTTTATATATAATCCGCCAAAATTCGCGATCTGATTGTTTTCTTGAGAGAATCCGCCAAAATTCGTGATCTGACTCGTTTTCTAATAGATTACGGCAAGTTTCCTCCCTATTTTTAATCTTTCTTTCCAGCAATCGATTTCGTACTCCCCGGGATAGGTCCAGGTATTCCACCCGGTCATTTTTACTATAAGCATTTTTAATATGGATGAAATATTGCAGGAGATCCGGCGTGGTGTCGTCTTGGGTGCCTTGGCGGTATTGAACCCGCGGCCGGACTGCATTCTTAGACATTACCCGTCCAGAACCCATTTCCAGCGCGGTCCGCACAATTGACGACGGTCCAGAACATTATTATTATTATTATTATTATTATTATTATTATTATTATTATTATTATTATGATTATTATTATTATTATTATTATTGTTGTTATTATAGATGTTCTGGACCCCACATCAAGATGCAAGACCGGTACTTGGGGGTAAATTACATCTGCTGGCGTTGTCATTATTGACAATTTGACCAGCACCATTGTCGCGTGTAGGGAAGTGTGCGGGATTTCTGGCGATACGAATGACATACTTCCGTGCATTATTGACCTTATTAGAGAGGTGAACAATTTGACGGTCAATCTCATTCCTATCGTTTATTTCAAATGTGTTTAAATTTTTATTCATATGCCAGGAGAATCTACTGTAATCTAAGAACGTTCTCCGAAGGAAAAGGTGGCTGTTGAAAACCAACCCAGGAAAGATTAAAAAGGATCGGTTTATGATCAGAATAAGTACATCGAAAATATACAGCCTGTTTCCAGTCATTCGACAGGGTCAGGAATGAAATGAATAAAGCCACACCTAGCGGCGACAATAGGAATTGTGCCGGCTGCCGAAGCACTCTTCTGGGGCGATGATCGATGAATGACATATGAAATTAACTGATATTGGACAGTGTTGCTGGAATGAATGATGACATGAAAACCGAAGTATCCGCAGAAAAACCTGTCCCGCCTCCGTTTATTCCAGCACGAATGTCACATGGAGTGACCGGGATTTGAACCACGGAACCCAGCTGTGAGAGGCCGGCGCGCTGCCACCTGAGCAACGGAGGCTCCTTATAAGTACATTATGAACAGTAAAATCAATCGGTCTCACCTCCTTTTACACCCCACCGCCGTTAAGTTTACTTACCCGCCTCCCCAAAAAATTAAAAGAAGGCAAGTTCCTTTATGTTTAAAGGAGGTTCCAAACCCCAATGTTCAAGTATATTACCTTCAGATTTGAGATATAAGTATCCCCATAAAAATAATTCACATTTTCTCACTTCTATTCACACTCCACCCCCTCCTCCTAAGTGTTTTTTCCGGCAAAAATACTTGTTTTTTTAATAGTAAAGGATCTTCTAAATGCCAATTATCACGACTCTAACTTCTTCAGTTTTTGATTTATGTGTCTTCATGAGAGGAATTCAACTCCTTTTCATTCCCGCCCCCCAAGATGGTTTCCCCCCAAAAACGCATATTTCTTTGTTTTTAAAGGAGATCAAAATACCAATTTTCAAGTCCGAAACATAGATTTAATTAGATGTATGTATTCTCATACAATTAAGTCAATTAATTTTTCAATTCTTTCACCCCCCCCCTTCAATGGATTCTTCGAGAATACTCAAATTTCAAAAAATTCACCCCAATTTGTCACTCCAGTTTAACCGCCATTAATTGGATTTTCCAAAAAAAGTGTTTCTTAATTTTTAAAAAGAGATCCCATATACAAATTTTCAGTTCTGTAATATCTTCAGTTTCCGAGATATATTTATCCTCATTAAAGGGATTCAACCCATTATTCACACTTTTACACCCCTCCTATTGGGATTTACAGCAAACAAAAAAATACGTGTTCCTTAATTTCTAAAGGAGATTCTAAATACCAATTTTTACATCTGTAAACTTTTAAAGTTTTAAGATATAGACACACTCATTTTAAAATTTCACCCGCCTTTTCATCCCTCATTATTTGGATTTTCCAAAAACGAAAAAAATACCTGTTTCTGTATTTTTAAAGTAGATCCCAAATACCAATTTTCAAGTCTGTAATATCTTCAGGTTCTGAAATATAAGTAGCCTCATTAAAGTCATCCAACCTGTTTTTCACCGTTTTCCACCGTTCCTATTGGGATTTTGCGAAAACAAAAAAATACGTGTATCCTTATTTTTAATGAAGATTCTAAATTCCAATTTGTACACCTGTAAACTTTAAAAGTTCTGAGATATTGATGCACTCATTTTAAAAATTCACCCCCTTTTCACCCCCCATTAACTGGATTTTCCAAATACAGAAAAGTATGTGTTTCTTTATTTTTAAAAGAGATCCCATACACCAATTTTCAGGTCTGTAATATCTTCAGTTTCTGAGATATAAGTACCCTCATTAAGGGCATTCAACCCATTATTCACCCTTTTACACCCCTCCTATTCGGATTTACATATAACAAAAAATACATGTTCCTTTATTTTTAAAGGAGATTCTAGTTTTGAGATATAGATATACTCATTTTAAAAATTCACACCCCCCCTTTTCCCCCTCCCATTAATTGGATTTTCCAAAAACGAAAAATATGTGTTTCTTTATTGTAAAAATAGATCAAAAGTACCAATTTTCAGGTCTGTAATATCTTCAGTTTCTGTTATATAAGTACCGGTATCCTGATTAAAGGCATTCAACCCCTTTTTTTTCACCCTTTTTCACCCGTCCTATTGAGATTTTCAGAAAAAAAAACGTGTTTCTTTATTTTTAATGATGATTCTAAATACCAAATTTTACATCTGTAAAGTTTCAAAGTTTGGAGATATAGATACACTCATTTTAAAATTTCACCCCCTTTTCACCCCCCGATTAATTGGATTTTCCAAAAACAAAAAAATACGTGTTTCATTATATTTAAAGGAGATCCAAAACACCAATTTTCAGGTCTGCAATGTCTTCAGTTTCTAAGATATAAGTATCCTCATTAAATGCGTTCAACCGATTTTTCACCCTTTTCCACCCCTCCTATTGGAGTTTCCCAAAACAAAAAAAATTGTGCTTCTTTATTATTAATGAAGACTCTAAATACCATTTTTTACATCTGTAATCTTTCAAAGTTTTGAGATATAGATACACTCATTTTAAAAATTCACCCCCCCTTTTCCTCCTCCCATTAATTGGATTTTCCGAAAACAAAAAAATTTGTGTGTCTTTATTTTTAAAAGAGATCAAAAGTACCAATTTTCAGGTCTGTAATATCTTCAGTTTCTGAGATATAAGTACCGGTATCCTAATTAAAGGCATTCAACCCCATTTTCACCCTTTTTTACCCGTCCAATTGGGATTTTCTGAAAACAAAAAAAAATATTTTCGAAGAAGATTCTAAATACCTATTTTTACAATTGTAATCTTTTAAAGTTTTGAGATATAGGTGCACTCATTTTAAAATTTCACCCCCCATTTTCACCCCCTTAGCTACGGAATATCCAAAAATCCTCTCTTAGCGAGCACCTACATCTTAATATGAATTTATCCCCAAAATGTCATTTCATTATGTCCAGTAGTTTTGGCTCGGCGATGATGAATCAGTCAGTCAGTCAGGACAAGCTATTTTATATATTACTAGCAAGATACCCGTGCTTCGCTACGGTATTATACTGAAATTTATAATTGAATGCTTATTGTTTTATATATAATCCGCCGAAATTCGCGATCTGACTGGTTATCTGAGAGAATCCGCCAAAATTCGCGATCTGACTCGTTTTCTAATAGATTATGGCAAGTTTCCTCCCATTTTTCAATCTTTCTTTCCAGCAATCGATTTCGTACTTGCCGGGCTAGGTACAGGTATTCCACCCGGTAAGTTGGGTCCCTATATCTTTGCCATCTTTTCCTATAAGAATTTTTAATATGGATGAAATCCTTGAAGAGATCCGGCGTGGTGTCCTCTTCGGTGCCTTGGCGGTACTGAACCCGCGGCTGCACTGCATTCTTAGTCATTACCCGTCCAGGACCCGTTTCCTGCGCGGTCTGCACTAATTATTATTATTAGGGTGGGTGATATCAGTTGGATTATTATTATTATTATTATTATTATTATTATTATTATTATTATTATTATTATTATTGTTATTATTATTATTATTATGCGTGAATGGTCCCTTTCGGAACACACGAAGCTTTATTTATGATTTCGTTTACGGAGGATCCAGGATGCTTTCATCTGTTGACTAAAGATCGTTTTACTTTCTTCCGTCCACTTGGTACCTGCTCTTTTTGGTACTTCATTCTCTGGAG
This sequence comes from Anabrus simplex, assembly GCF_040414725.1. Classification (NCBI taxonomy): domain Eukaryota; kingdom Metazoa; phylum Arthropoda; class Insecta; order Orthoptera; family Tettigoniidae; genus Anabrus; species Anabrus simplex. Next base: position 578,580,126 of record NC_090266.1, on the reverse strand, counting down.
TAACTTCCCAATTGTCAGTTTTCTTTCTATATACACTGACTGACAGAGCAAATGCAACACCAAGAAGGAGTGGTCAGAACTTTATGCCAATTGCAGGGTAGACTGACGTCACTGAGGTATGCTCATGATGTGAAATGCGCCGCTGTGCTGCGCACGTAGCGAACGATAAATGGGACACGGCGTTGGCGAATGGCCCACTTCGTACCGTGATTTCTCAGCCGACAGTCATTGTAGAACGTGTTGTCGTGTGCCACAGGACACGTGTATAGCTAAGAATGCCAGGCCGCCGTCAACGGAGGCATTTCCAGCAGACAGACGACTTTACGGGCGGTATGGTGATCGGGCTGAGAAGGGCAGGTTGGTCGCTTCGTCAAATCGCAGCCGATATCCATAGGGATGTGTCCACGGTGCAGCGCCTGTGGCGAAGATGGTTGGCGCAGGGACATGTGGCACGTGCGAGGGGTCCAGGCGCAGCCCGAGTGACGTCAGCACGCGAGGATCGGCGCATCCGCCGCCAAGCGGTGGCAGCCCCACACGCCACGTCATCCGCCATTCTTCAGCATGTGCAAGACACCCTGGCTGTTCCAATATCGACCAGAACAATTTCCCGTCGTTTGGTTGAAGGAGGCCTGCACTCCCGTCGTCCGATCAGAAGACTACCATTGACTCCACAGCATAGACGTGCACGCCTGGCATGGTGCCGGGCTAGAGCGACTTGGATGAGGGAATGGCGGAACGTCGTGTTCTCCGATGAGTCACGCTTCTGTTCTGTCAGTGATAGTCACCACAGACGAGTGTGGCGTCGGCGTGGAGAAAGGTCAAATCCGGCAGTAACTGTGGAGCGCCCTACCGCTAGACAACGCGGCATCATGGTTTGGGGCGCTATTGCGTATGATTCCACGTCACCTGTAGTGCGTATTCAAGGCACGTTAAATGCCCACCGCTACGTGCAGCATGTGCTGCGGCCGGTGGCACTCCCGTACCTTCAGGGGCTGCCCAATGCTCTGTTTCAGCAGGATAATGCCCGCCCACACACTGCTCGCATCTCCCAACAGGCTCTAGAGATGTACAGATGCTTCCGTGGCCAGCGTACTCTCCGGATCTCTCACCAATCGAACACGTGTGGGATCTCATTGGACGCCGTTTGCAAACTCTGCCCCAGCCTCGTACGGACGACCAACTGTGGCAAATGGTTGACAGAGAATGGAGAACCATCCCTCAGGACACCATCCGCACTCTTATTGACTCTGTACCTCGACGTGTTTCTGCGTGCATCGTCGCTCGCGGTGGTCCTACATCCTACTGAGTCGATGCCGTGCGCATTGTGTAACCTGCATATCGGTTTGAAATAAACATCAATTATTCGTCCGTGCCGTCTCTGTTTTTTCCCCAACTTTCATCCCTTTCGAACCACTCCTTCTTGGTGTTGCATTTGCTCTGTCAGTTAGTGTATATTTCGATTTAAAATGTCTTCACAGGAATTTGTGCGTTCTTCATGTCCACTTTTGTTTGTTGTATCCAAGGAAAATTCTTCAGTTTGTCAACTCTTTCAAGAACTTGGTGGGTTAGTCTAGTTTCTGGAAGCCTCTTAACATGTCCATAAAATTTTAGCCTTTTTTTCCTGAGGTCTGCCGCAATATTAGATAATTGTTCTGTGGATTTCCGGGTTTGGAGGCGGTACCCTTCTCCCGTATGTCTTGGTCCTAAAATTTTCCTCATGATTTTTCGCTCTTCTTTTAGGATGTTTTCCAGTTCGCCCTTTCTATGAAGCGTTAGAGTTTCCCCTGCATATAAAGCCTCCGGTTTGATTACAGTATTGTAATGTTTAATCTTAACGTGGAGAGACATACATTTTTTGTTGTAGATTTCTCTTGTTCTCCCATATGCTCTTCTGAGTTTTTGGACACGGTTGTTTTGGGCTATTTTCTCTTGTCCGGTTGGTTCGAGGATTTCGCCCAGGTATTTGAAGTGAGGGACTCTGTTGATTTGTCCGTATTTTGTATTGAGACTATGGATGTCTAGTTTTGCACAGAAAAATTCAGTTTTCTGGAAGGAGATATGAAGTCCGACTTTTCTGGCACATTCTTGGAGAATTTCAACTTGCTTTATTGCTGTGACTTCATCGCTGGACAAAAGGGCCAGGTCATCCGCGAAGGCTAAGCATGGCATTTCAAGCTTATTTTTTCGTGTCCCGATGTTTACTGGGTTCCAGCTATTTTGTGCTTTCAGTTCGTTTTCCCATTCCCTCATCACCTTATCTAGTACGAGGTTGAAGAGGAGGGGTGATAGTCCATCTCCTTGCCGGACACCAGTTTTTATCAGGAATTCGTCTGAAATTTCTCCCATGAATTTCACTCTTGACTTCGTGTCAGTGAGGGTCTGTTTGGTCAAGTTTAGCGTTTTGGAGTCTAGTCCCTGTTCTTTCAGGATGCTGAACAGAGATTGACGATCAACTGAATCATAAGCCTTCTTGAAATCTACGAAGGTACAGATGATTGGAAGGTTTCTGAGGGTCCTGAATTTTAGAGCGGTTTTGAGGTTGAAGATCTGTTCAGATCTGTGAGGGCGGAACCCAGCTTGATATTCACCAATTTTATGCTCTAGTTGTTCTTGTATTCTTTTCAACAGGCATGCAGAGGAAATTTTGTAGCCGACTTCAAGGAGGGAGATTCCCCTATAGTTGTTCACATCAGTTTTGTCTCCTTTTTTGTGAAGTGGGTGAATCAAGGCACATTTCCAGTCTTCTGGGAGTTTTTCATTTTTCCAGATTTCCTGTATGATTTCTGTAAGTTCCTTGAGTGAATTTGGACCAAGATTCTTAAGGAATTCTGCAACAATCCCGTCTCTTCCTGAGGTTCTGTTGTTCTTTAGTCGTTTAATGTGGCTCTGAATTTCTTCCTGGTTTGGTGGAGGTGATTCTGGGTGAGTGAAACTGGATGCTTCTTCATGAAATCTTTCAGTGGGTTCGGGGCAGTTAAGACGTTCTGAGAAGTACCGTGCAAGTTCTTGGCAGTTATCTTTATTAGTAAGCGCCAATTTTCCGTCTTGTTTCCTAAAACATAAGTTCTGTGGAATGTATCCTCGGATTTTTTCTGTGAATGTTCTGTAGAAATCCCTTGTGTTGTGGTTTCTAAAGTTTTCTTCAATTGACTCCAGTTGTTCATTCAGGTGCTTTCTTTTCTCTTGCCTGATGGTTTTGGATACTTGTTTTCTGGTCTCATAAAATTCTCGTTGAGTTTTCTGGGATTCTCTGCTGTTGTATTTCTGAAACGCGGATTTTCTTATCTCTAGGGCTTGGTTGCATGCTGAGTTCCACCAGGGGTGTTTTGCATTCCTTTTTAAGGGTACCATTTCTCGTGCCTTCTGTATGATTTTGGTGTGGAATTCTCCCCATGTTTTCGCTGGTTGATTTTCCCATGCTTCTTTTAGATCCGTAACAGGAATCTGTTTTATGTCAAATTTTTGTTGTTGGATTTTCTTGGGGTGGTATTTTCTTGGAGTAAATTTTACTTTAACTCTTGTGAGATAGTGTTCAGAGTCGACGTTTGCTCCTCTTCTCACTTGTACAGCATGTACCTCTTTCTGTAGCTGATACGAGATAGCTACATGATCAATCTGAAATTCTCCAATGGATTCAATGGGGGACCTCCAGGTTTTTTGTTTCTTGGGATGCTTCCTGAGGGATGTGGACATGATTTTAAGGTTGCACTGTTGACATAGTTCAATGAGCCTTGAGCCGCTTTTGTTTGTAAATTTGTGCGCCGGGTAGAGTCCGACAGTTTTCCTGTGTTCCTTTTCTCGGCCGATTTGTGCATTGAAATCGCCTAAGAGGATTTTGACGTTATCCTTTGGAATTTTTGTCATCACTTTTTCAAGTCTGTTCCAAAATTTGTCCACGTTTTGGGGATTCTTCTTGTTGTCTATATTTGTAGGGGCGTGTGCATTTATTAATGTATATTTTTTATCGGCACACTGAATCCTCATGGTCATTAGGCGATTGCTGATGGATTTAACTTCTTGGATCGAGTTCAGTATACTTTTATGTACTACGAAGCTCATGCCAAATAAAGGGGTCTTATTTAGAATCTTTTGGTCTGTTTTGCTTTTGAATATACGGTAATTTCCATAATCCAAGGTGGCATCATCAGTAAATCGAGTTTCCTGCAGGGTAAGGATAAGAATTTTTTGCCGATCAAGTTCTGTGACTAAATTTAGTAATTTTACTGGTTGTATCAAAGTGTTGATATTGAATGTACCAATGTACGTGGGGGTTTTGTGAGATAGTTTACCAGAGAGCTCCGACTCTCTCCCATGTTTTCGTGGTTGTCCAGGCTCCCCAGAATCCGAAAGCATGGTTGCTGTCTCAATGCGACGGGTGGATTGGATACCACCTGGGGTAATGTTGTTAGTACGCTCACGAATCATGTTTGGCTTGTAATAGGAAATCCAGCAGTGCTTATTATTATTATTATTATTATTATTATTATTATTATTATTATTATTATTATTATTATTATTATTATTATTATTATTATTATTATTATTATTATTATTATTATTATTATTATTATAGATGTTCTGGACCCCACAGCAAGATGCAAGACCGCTACTTGGCGGTAAATTACATCTGCTGCCTCTGTCATTGTTAACAATGTGACCAGCACCATTGTCGCGCGTAGCCAAGTGTGCGGGATTTCTGGTGATACGAATGACATATTCCGTGCATTGTTGACCTTATTATAGAGGTGAACAATTGGACGGTCAATCTCATTCCTATCGTTTACTTCAAAGGTGTTTAAATTTTCATTTATATGCCAGGAGAATGTACTGTAATCTAAGAACGTTCTCCGAAGAAAACGATTGCTCTTGAAAACGAACCCAGGAAAGATAAAAAATGATCGGTTTATGATCAGAATAAGTACATCGGAAATCTACAGCCTGTTTCCAGTTATTCGATCGGGTCAGGAATGGAATGAATAAAGCCCCCATCTGGCGGCGGCAATAGGAATTGTGCCGGCTGCCGAAGCCTGTCGCATTCCTCTGGGGCAATGGATAATGAGTGACATATGAAATTAACTGATATTGGACAGTGTTGCCGGAATGAATGATGACGGGGAAAACCGGTGTATCCGGAGAAAACCTGTCCCGCCTCCGTTTTGTCCAGCACGAATGTCTCATGGAGTGACCGGGATTTGAACCAAATAACCCAGCTGTGAGAGGCAGGCGCGCTGCCACCTAAGCAACGGAGGCTTCTTATAAGTACATTATGAACAGTAAAATCAACTATTCTCACCTCCTTTTACACCCCACCGCCGTTAAGTTTATTTACCCCCCCCCCCCCCAAAAAAATAACAGAAAGATATGTTTTTTTATGTTTAAAGGAGATTCCAAACACCAATGTTCACGTCTGTTACCTTCAGTTTTGATATATAAGTATCCCCATAAAAATTATTCACTTTTTTCACTTCCTTTCACACTCCTCCCCCCTTCCCCAATCGAATTTTCCAGCAAAAACCTTGCTTCTTTAATAGTAAAGGCTCTTCTAAATACCAATTATCACGACTCTAACTAACTCAGTTTTTGATTTGTGTGACCTCATGAAAGGAATTCAACTCATTTTCAATCCCGCCCCCAAGATGATTCCCCCCCCCCCAAAACGCGTATTTGTTTGTTTCTAAAGGAGATCCAAATACCAGTTTCCAAGTCTGTAACAACTTTAGTTTTTATTAGACGTAAGTATTCTCATACAATTAAGTCAATTAATTTCTATATGCTTTCACCCCCCCCCCCATTACATATGACTTTTCGAGAATACGTGTTTCTTTACTTTAAAGCAGAAACCAAATATCAAATTTCACGTCTGTAACATCTTCATTTTTAAGATATCAGTAGCTTAATTAAAATAATTCAACACCATTTTCAGTCACTTTACCCCCCCCCCCCCTCCAGCCAAGTGGTATTTCGGAAAACTAAAAATACACGTTTCATGACATTTAATAGAGATAAAAAGTACCATTTTTCACTTCTGTAACATGTTAAGTGTACCCGTGCTTCGCTACGGTATTATAAAGACATTTATAATTGAATGCTTATCTTTTTATATATAACCACCAAAATTCGCGACCTGACTCGTTTTCTGAGAGATTGGGCAACGTTCCTCCCATTTTTTAATCTTTATTCCAGCAATCGATTTCCTTCTTCCCGGGCTAGGTCCAGGTATTCCACCCGGTCAGTTGGGTCCCTAAATCTTTGCCGCCTTTTCCTATAAGCATTTTTAATGTGGATCAAATCCTTGAGGAGATCCGGCGTTTTGTCGTCTTGGGTGCCTTGGCGGTACTGAACCGGCGACCGGACTGCAATCGTAGTCATTACCCTCCAGGACCCCTTTCCAGCGCGGTTCGCACATTTTGACGACGGTCCAGAATATTATTATTATTATTATTATTATTATTATTATTATTATTATTATTATTATTATTATTATTATTATTATTATTATTATTATTATTATTATATATAATTCGCTGGGGCTATCAAGGACCACGTTAAGTCTTGTTGCATTTGACACTGAACTTGGCCTTCTTAAGAGCCCAAATTTCCCTCATTCTTTGTGAGTGTGCCTGCTTACGCTCCTCTGTCCAAGGGGCACCGTGTCTTCTCTTCGGTTGCTCGTCTCGGTTTAACCCGTTCGTCAATATTTTCTTGCGGAAGAGATCTCTGTTAAAGGCGTCTTCAGCTGAGATATGTAGCATTTGCAGGTCTTCTTTGGTATTTCTAAACCAGGGAATTGTGGTTTTGGGGTTTGAATAAAAAAAGTGAAAGATTTCTTTAGTTAACTTTCTTCCGTCCATTCTTTTCAGATGACCGTAAAATCGTGCCCGTCTTTTTCTGATTGTGTCGGTAATTTTCTCTATTTTTATGTAGACTTCCTTGTTGGATCTCTTTTGATGGATTCCATTTCTGTACTATGATCCCAAGATTCCTCTCACAATTTTGCGTTCTCTTTTCTACAGTTCTTCAAGGATTCCTTTGTTGGCATTTAGAGACAGGGTTTCGGCTGCATATAGAACTACTGGCTTCAGAACTGTTTCATAGTGACGTATCTTGGTGTTTTGGGAAAGGCATTTTTTGTTGTAGATTGTGCGGGATGTTTGGTAGGCTATTTCCAGTTTGCGTACTCGCTCCTGAAGTGCTTCTTTGTCCAGTCCATTTTTCATGATGATCTCACCCATGTATTTGAATTTGTCTACTCGGGTGATGTCCCCGTATTTTGTATGGAGTTTTGGTGGAGCCTCTTTGATGTTAGTCGTTACTTCTGTTATCTCAAACGATATCTGCAAACCAGTTTGTTCGGCAATTTCCTTTAAAATTTCAACTGGAGCTCTAGCGGTTTCTATGTCGTTTGAGAGAACAGCAATATCATCGGCAAATGCTAAGCAGTCTGTTGCGATCCCCTTGGATTTGGTTCCTATTCTCAATGGACTATAGTTCGTTTCCTGTAATCTCACCCGCCAGGTTCTGATGATCTTTTCAAGAACACGGTTGAAGAGTATCGGGGATAGCCCATCACCTTGTCGGACTCCTGTTTTGATGTCAAAGGAATGTGAGAGACATCCGTGGAACTTCACCTTGGATTTTGTATCGGTCAGGGTGGCTCTAATTAATGCCAGCAGTTTCAAATCAACTCCAAATTAATTTAAGGTGTTTAGCAGGACTTCCCGGTCAATGGAGTCGTACGCTTTCTTGAAGTCCACAAAGACAAACACATACTGCTTGGACCTTAGTGTGCAATATCTGATGATCGTTTTGAGATTTTGGATCTGTTCAGCTGTTGAGCGACCTTTTCTGAACCCTCCTTGGTATTCACCTATTTGATATTCGACTTGTGCTTCCAAACGCTCCAGGATGGCAAGTGATAGTATTTTGTAAGTCACGGGTAGCAAAGATATTCCTCTGTAGTTGTTGATGTTCTTCATGCTGCCTTTTTTGTGTAGTGGATGGATCAAAGCTATTTTCCAATCTTCGGGTAGGGTCTCCTTGTTCCAAATTTCTTCTATTTGCTTTTGCAAGATATCAAGTGATTCCTCTGGGGCATATTTCCATAGTTCTGCTACTACTGAGTCTTCACCCGGCGCTTTATTATTTTTGAGACGGGCAATGTGGCGCTTGATTTCATCTCTGTCGGGTGGTCTGGAATCTGGGTACCTGAGTAAGGGTTCCTTGGTCTCAATGGCGCTTTGCGGTTTAGAGCAATTAAGTAAATTCTTGAAGTAATCTGACAGAATGCTGCAATTTTCTTCATTTGACGTCGCCAGTGTGCCGTCCTTTCGCTCAAAGCATAGAGATGGTGGTTTATAGCCAGTGCGTTTGCTTTTGAAGGCTCTGTAGTACTCTCTGCTTTCATTCTTCCTAAAGTTTTGTTCTATCGTTTCAATGAGAGATTTTTCGTATTTACGTTTCTCAGTTCTGAACACCCTAGCTGCTTGGGCACGTTGGGTTTTGTAGGTTTCCCAATCATTTTCTGATTTCGTAGAGTAGTACTATTTCCATGCATTGAGTCTTTCTTGGAGGGCTGATTCGCAGGTACCATTCCACCAGGCATGCTTTTTGCTTCTCTTGATTTCTGCAACGTCTTTGGCAGCCTCAACAAGGAGACTTTTGGAGTTGTTGTTGTTATTATTATTATTATTATTATTATTATTATTATTATTATTATTATTATTATTATTGACCTTATTATAGAGGTGAACAATTGCACGGTCAATCCTATACCTATCGCTTATTTCAAATGTGTTTAAATTTTTATTTACATGCCAGAGGAATGTACTGTAATCTAAGAAGGTTCTCCAAAGGAAAATATGGCTGTTGAAAACGAACCCAGGAAAGATTAAAAATGATCGGTTTACGATCAGAATAAGTACATTGAAAGTCCACAGCATGTTTCCATTCATTCAACCGGGTCGGGAATGGAATGAATGAGCCCCCAGCTAGCGGTGAGGATAGAAATTGTGCCGGCTACCGAAGCCTGTCGCACTCCTCTGGGGCAATGATTAATGAATGACAAATGAAATGAAATGATATTGGAGAGTGTTGCTGGAATGAATGATGACGGGGAAAACTGGAGTACCCGGAGAAAAACCTGTCCCGCCTCCGCTTTGTCCAACACAAATCTCACGTGGAGTGACCGGGATTTGAACCATGAAACCCAGCGGTGAGAGGCCAGCGCGCTGCCGCCTGAGCCACGGAGGCTCCATATAAGTATATTAGGAACACTAAAATCAATTGGTCTCACCTCCGTTTCCAACCCACCGCGGTTAAGTTGATTTACGCCCCCCTCCACCCCTACCCCCAAAAGAAGGCGTGTTTCTTTATGTTTAAAGGAGATTCCAAATACCAATGTCCACGTGTGTTACCTTCAGTTTTGAGATATAAGAATTCGCATTAAAATAATTCACTTTTTTCACTTACTTTCATTCCCCCCCACACCCCGTTAAATGAATTTTCCGGCAAAATATATTTGTTTCTTTAATAGTAAAGCATCTTCTTAATATCGATTATCTTCAGTTTTTCAGATATGTGCCCTCATGAAACGAATTCAACTCCTTTTCACACCCGCCCCCAAAGATGACTCCCCACCCCCTCCACACCAAGACGCGTCATTTTGTTTTTAAAGAAGATCTAAATACCAATTTTCACGTCTGTAATAACTTTAGTTTTTATTAGATGTAGGTATCCTCATACAATTAATTCAATTAATTTTTCAATTTTTCATCATCCGCCCCTCCCTTTATTGGATTTTCCAAGAATACCTGTTTCTTCACTTTAACAGGAGATTCCAAATACCAGTAATTACGTCTCTAACATTTTACTTTTCTGACATATACTGCAGATATTGTCTTTCTAAAAATTCACCCCAATTTGTCACTCCTGTTTAATCCCCATTAATTGAATTTTCCAAAAACAAAGAAATAAATGTTTCTGTATTTTTAAAGGAGATTCCATATACTAACTGTCTGGTCTGTAATATCTTCAGTTTCTGAGATATAAGTATCCTCATTAAAGACATTCAACCCCTTATTCACACTTATCACCCCTCCTATTGGGATTTACAGGAAAGAAAAAAATACGTGTTCTTTTATTTTTAAAGGAGATTGTAAATATCAATTTTTACATCTGCAAACTTTTGAAGTTTTGAGATATAGATACACTAATTTTTAAAATACACACCCCCCTTTCACCCCCCACTATTTGGATTTTCTAAAAACAAAAAATACATTTTTCTTTACTGATAAAGGAGACCCCAAATACCGATTTTCAGGTCTGTAACATCTTCAGTTTCTGAGATATAAGGATCCTTATTAAATGCATTCAACCATTTTTCACCCCTTTAAACCCCTCCTATTGGGATTTTCCCAAAACAAAAAAATACATGTTTCTTCATTTTGAAAGTAGATTCTAAGTACCAATTTTTGCATCTGTAAACTTTAAAAGTTTTGAGATATAGATACACTCATTTTGAAAATTCACCCCCCTTTCAACCCTCCACTATTTGGATTTTCCGAAAAAAAGGTACATGTTTCTTTATTTTCAAAGGAGATCCCAAATACATTTCTTCAGGTCTGTAATATCTTCAGTTTCTGAGATATAAGTATCCTCATTAAAGGCATTCAAGCCATTTTTCACTCCTTTTTACCCCTCCTATTGGGATTTCCCGTAAACAAAAAAATACGTGTTTCTTTATTTTGAAAAGAGATTCTAAATACCAATTCCTACGTCTGTAAACTTCTACAGTTGCGAGATATAGATACACTCATTTTAAAAATTCACCCCCCTTTTCATCCCTCATTGTTTGGATTTTCCAAAAACAAAAAAGTACGTGTTCCTTTATTTTTAAAGGATGTTCTAAATTTAAATTTTCATTACTGTAACATCTTCAGTTTTTGAGATATGTCTCATCATAAAAGGTGTTCAACCCATTTTACCCCCCTTTTCACCCCTCTTCATTGTATTTTCCGAAAAAAAAAAAAACGTGTTTCTTTATTTTTAAAGCAGATACCAAATACCAATTTTTATTACTCTAAACCTTTACGTCTTGGAGATATAGATATTCTCCTTTGAAAAATTAACCCCCCTTTTCACCCCCTGAGCGATGGAATATCCAGAAATCCTCCCTTAGCGAGCACCGACACGTTAATATGAATGTGTCCCCAAAATTTCATTTCTCTATGTCCAGTACTTTCGGCTCGGCGATGATGAATCAGTCAGTCAGTCAGTCAGTCAGGAGAAGTTATTTTATATATTGCACCCGTCCACCTCCCGAGTCCCAGACTAGCATTTATCTCAGGGGTGTCGGTTCATTATTTAAATCATCAAATATAAATATAACGGCATAATAGAACACGGGGATGAACGGAGCAACTTAAAATTAAAAGGGGGAAGGCTCGATTGTAACTTGAATTTAAGGACTCCATGATAGGACTAGGAAGTGACTGTTACTTCAAAAAGGGCATCATCTAACTACAATAAAAAGATTATGAGAGTGGTTTCCTTTGAAATAATTTGCCAGAAGGAGCGGTTTATTACGCCATTTGACGTATAAAACTTTGATACACGTGGCAACAATATTTGAATTTACACACATGTTACATATATAAATCACTTGCCATACCGCAAGTGGTATCAATATCTTGCTGCGTTGCTTCTGAAATAAAATGACATTTTGGAGGTATAATTTACGGATCGATTCCATTTGAATCGAACCGTCACTCAAAGATATAGCTTCCTTCTATCGGGAGCCCGAGCATAACCCATGTTACGGTCGGCTTCCCGATTTAACTAAGATGATGTACTCCGGCTATGTACATTTTTCCGAGACCGGTACTCGGACTGGGTAATGTTTCTCGTGAAGTGCGAAAACTGGATTCCACGGACAGTTCCTATCTTACGATATCCAGCTGATGCCATACCAATGAATTAGCATATACATATTATTTACATGTGATCTGAATTGTTTCCAGTTAGCCTCAGTAGACTACTGACACAGATGAGATAACGAGAAGCGGTGGGAAATACCGTGGCCAGTGACCCCCCTCGCATCGCGAGCGAAGTAAACAAACACGCAAGTATGACTGTCACATCGTCCCATACGAAACCGTACAAAAACGAGGCAACCAAATGATTCTAATATTATCACTCTCATTATTCAAACATACGAATAGAGGGATGTCGTCACCAAATAATTTAATCCACAAAATTATCATCCTCGAAATTATTATTATTATTATTATTATTATTATTATTATTATTCAACGGTTCCTGGCACTGTCACGTTTGATTAATATCATCATTATTATACGGGATGCAAACACAAATGGTTATTACTGTTATTATTATTATATCCCTCTCGTGATTATTATTATTATTAATGAATAGGTGACTCAAGATATTATTATTGTTATTCACGTCACTTAAGAGGTTATTATTATTAATGGACCGGTCACTTCCGCCAAATTATATATTAAGATATCGGTCGCAATTACAAATTAATTCACTGATCAACCAACGACATCATTACAGTTATTATTATGACAATTATTATTAATCCGACCGCGGTGATTTAACATCGTCCTTACATTGTTATTATTATCGGTTGCATATTCTCAATTAGATTCCCGTTTAACATCGTTATCAACGCTCAATTAATTAAGGCGGTCCAATCCTTTATCTGCAATATTTATTATTATTATTATCACGACATCATGATTGTCCTCACTCGTTAGTACAATGAATACAATATACGACCATTTCTGTGGAATCTGAACTCTCATTATCCTTAGATCCGTTGTATCTCAACGAATAACTGTGCAGTCTATTTATTTCGTACATGCTGTCACGGGTTCGAATTCTACCCGCTGCGTAACTCAGTATTTCTCTGTGACACTGCCCGTACATTTTACACTCATATCAATATCCTAAGTGTCTCTCGTACGGAATTTATTTTCCTCTCTATCTCAATATTCCTCGATTCATTTATTTATTCCTCACAGAATTATCAACTGACTTATTTATTCATTTCGGACATCGTACGACCTTTTATTATCTGACTGCAAATTCTTTCACATTTTCTATCTCATTTGGATCTATGCCTTAGTTCATTCTCCACAAATAATCGTAACATCTTGAAATTATATTTACCAAAATTTGACAATCATGGTCTCGTAATATTAGCACTACATGTTCCGGCTAATGAATCGCAACTTCAAAACGCGACATTTATACGTAAAAAAAATATTGGACCGTAATTTAAACCACACGTTCATTAACATGTACGGATTATTAACACCGATCTACATTTGAATATTATTAATCGATCAAATTAAGTTATCACGCACTTTAATTCCAAATTAAAACGACCTCCCGTCATTAAATGATTCCCAATAAACTCAACACTTGATCACATAAATTATTATTATCTCCAAATCGTATTAAAAAAAAATATCTTCTTTAAAAAAAATATTTATATTATTTATTTATTATTATTATTAATATTTAAAAAATAATAATTTCGCCTGTAAGACGGTAGTCCACTCTTATTATGTTTAACGCATAACCCCTTTTACAAATTCAATTTATTCTGGCACTAAACACTCCAGATATGATTTACTTGGAAATATTATATTAATCGCATCTCACAAATTTAACAACTTCACTTTGAAAATATGACCATATTAATTTCAACAAAACACACTTGGTATGGCGAAGCTAGATTTTCCTTCCATGTCATTAAATGGCTCGTTAAAATGACAAAACATAAAAGCACATATCGGGTCTTATTTAACTAGCATAATCAAAATCAAATGTAAAGAAAATTATCGACTACAAAGAAAATATGAACGCATGCATGACTTAACGTACTACACTATATATACAAATTTACATCTCCAACAAACTGAATACATAAAAGACCCGATTATTTACATTATTATGATTTACTACTGTCCGTGCTACAAATTTAGGATGGGGTCGTTAAGCGACCCATCTTGTTACAGAAGGTAACCAAGTATGACCAAATTATTCCCATTTTTCCCATCACGATAACATTTCCCAAATATATTTTACAGTTTAGTACTCATCTTAGTTATCGGTATTCCATTGCAGCTTTGCAGACGAGAGGCTTCATCCAGCCCCTCTCTGCGTTTTACTCCTCCATCCTTGATGGCGTAGTTTCACAAAAGATTTCCTGGCACATTATTATTATTTTACACTCATATCTTGATTACCACAAACCTTCACCATTTACTACGTTAACACTGTATACTTTAATTTGGATACAACAAATTTCTATCCTAGACCCAAGAATTTAATATATTTACACTATTTAATCTTCGTCCACCTACCGCACAATGGACCTGGACACGTACGACGAGGTGTCAACTATTTCGCCCGTCGCGATACGCCCGATTTATACGGCATTCTTGACGTGTTCATTACATCGGTTCGGTATAGCTAAGTACAGGCTACTACTTCCTTAAATTACTGTTCGTCACACAGTCTATTATGTACGTACTTATGGTGATATATTTTATACTACTCTCTTGCAGGATAATTACTTTACATCACTGATATTCACAAAGGACAAACACTGTCCTACGTTAACATTTTCTAATTCCTGATGCTTGAGCGCGATCACATTTTACAAACACCGGCGGATGCTCGCGCCATTAAATGACTGTACGTCCGTAGAATTCTAAGTTACCGGCGACCAACAGTTCAACTCCCGATATTCAATTCACGTGTGCTGGCGACCGTCAATTCAGCTCCAACGATTCAAGACTAGTGGCTGGCGACCGTCAATTCAGCTCCGTATATATGGATGAAGCCTTTTTCCCGCGGATTTGTTGACGTCATGCCCCTTAGGGAGGGGGTGGATTTTTAATATCGGTACTTGCACTCCGACTTGGAAGTTAAAATTTACATCAAATTAATCCACTCCGCTAGCATATCTGCTGGATAAAATATGAACTCCTGGTGATCACAGATTTAGGAGATATGGATGGATTTCGCTCCTCACATTTCGCGCCTTCGTAAGCGTCCCTGACAACGTGGTCTCCTTTCAGCCAATGAGATTCAAGCTGTCCGGTTTCCAAGAAATCCAGCCTTCAATTTATTTAATTTGCCAATAAGTATTGATTATTTTTCCATGCATGACCCCTAATAAATTCATTACATTCATCCGCGTACTCATATTAATTTATTACTGAATACTTTTGTAGTTACGAAAATATCTCATCCATCATTCCTTAAGATGGTATCACTGAGTCTCCCATCAATTTTTTACTATTGGCCGGCAAGCGGTCACGTGATTTAAATCTCCACCTGCTCGAACTTAGGCTAGCGAACGTACACTCAGCCGCTGTAATTTTCCATGAGGTCATGGAATTTCCGTCCTACCAAAAATATCCCAAGGTCTTACTCATGTGGTGAGTTTTCTTTGTATGATTCTCCCCCTTCCTCTTTCTGACCAAGACTTATTTGTGGACTCTGTATTTACTTGTACGCCAACTAATGATATTCCCTGCTGTGAAGTAGCTAAAAGTTGTCGTGTTGAGCTAATCCGTCAGGCTCCAGTCTGTCGTCCTTCCTTCGCTCTGATTTCAACATTACATAAACGAAATATTTTCAAATACACTCCTCTGTATTTCAATAAATGTCTCATATTATTTTACCGATCAAATCATGACTGACTATGGGCCTAAGTCACTCGGGTTCATCTTCCTCTTGCCCAGGTAAAAAAAAATCTAGTGAGTATCATGAGATTTCTTTTTTATGATGTGTCCTTATCATCACTATCATGATTTGACATTGGATCCTCTGTTCTGCGACGGCTATTGATTTCGTCTCTCAACATCTGGTTCCTGACCCTTAACTCCTCGTTCTGTCTTTCGATTTGATGGATCGTATTTACAAATTCCTGCACGTCTCTGTCTATCTCTCCACACTCTGGACATGGCCCTGCTTCAATTGGTGTATGGATTACTTGGACTTCTTCTTCCCTTCCGTCATCTTCTTCATCCTCTTCTTCGACCTCATCTTCTTCCGGCTCGTCATCTGCTTCCTCTCGTTCATCCTCTGCTTCTAGTCACATCTCTTTGTTTCCTTGTCCCGAATCGAACGTCGGTGCATTTGGGTTCAAGTTGCTGCCACCCTTCCTTGCTCTTTGGAACTGCAAGCTCTCCGCTCCTGTCGCTTCCTCATCACGGCCTCGATCATGGATCGCCTCCTTCCATTTTCTCTTGTTCAGCTCTTCTATGTACCGCCTAGACTCTTGGTATCTGTCATCCTTCTCCTGACGAGATCCTCCCTGGTAATATCTCGGGTTCCCTTGATTCCTAGCTGGATACGGCCTGTAATTACTTCTCTGGCATCCACGGTATCCCCTGTCGGCTCGAAAATTCCCTTGGTTTGTTTGCCGGTTGCCTTCCGCAAAATTCCTTGGTCTCGTCCATTGTCGCGGCTTCCACTCCGAATTATATGCTCGACGAGGTTCCGGATCCGTACTAGTTCCCTGGTTCTTCGTACTAGTGGTCTTCGGTTCGATTGTCCGTTCGATATTATTCACCTGTTGGTCCCTGCTCCTAATTTGTCTTGGGTTCGAATGATGCGTTGTGAGGTCTAATTGACGTAATAAAGCCTCCGCATCGACAGCTGTCTGGACATTTGACGCTATCATCATTCGTTGGACCTCGAATGGCAATTGCTTTCCAATGGCGCTAATCAATTCTGTTTCGCTCATTGGATTATCAAGCTCCCGTAGCTTGTGAAATTGTGCCACAAAGTAATCAGAGAATTTCGTTGGTGAAGATGTTGAATATCGTCTGGAGTATACTTCCAGCCTTAACTCCTGCTGTTCCTGAATACTCCAGAACTTTTGGAGAAAAGCCCGCCGAAATCCTTCAAAATCTTCAAAAGTATACAAGAAAGCCCTGAACCATACAGCTGGTGCTCCGTCTAGGAATTTCTCGACTGTTCGCAGTTGTCGCTCTACTGGTATTTTATTCTCATTTATATAACCGGCGATTTCCCGGATGAAACCTTTCGGGGTAATATGCCCACGGGCATCGAACTTTGGTGGCTTGTCATCAGACATCTTAATGACGTGTACCACCGATGTCGGGATAGCACTTGATGACGTAGACGACCCATCTCTGTTTTCAAACTTGAAACCGTGTGTATCAGCATGGGATAGGCCTCCTTTCTTATGAATCCCCTGGTTATCATGGGGTTCGTATTCGCGATATTGGAGGTTAAAATCTTGGCTAGACGCTGATGGTTCCAACCTAGCTTTCAACATCTCCAAGTCTTTTCGGATGTCATCCATTCCGTCGGGATTACAACTGGCTATTTCTTTTGTGCCGGAATTTTGCCCATTATACGCCTTGCATTGTTCTAATAGGCGAACTTCCGTGTCGGCAAATGATTGGCCCTGTTCGATTAGATCTTCCGTCCGCTGGAATAACGCTAAGTTTGCGTCTTCGCACTTAGTTATTCTCTGGCTACGGTCTTCTAAATTTATAGTTAGTTCTTCGACTTTGTTTTTCAGTCCTGCTACGATGACAAGTGTACGTGCGGCTTCCCCACGTAACTCGTTCATGCCCTTGTCATGCTTGTCCAAGGTGCCAGCTATCTGCGCGCATTTTTCTTCTACTTGTCCCCGGACGATGTCATTCTCCTTCCTACACTCATCCCGAATTTCCTCTATGTGTGATTCTATGTCTTTTTTATCAGTTAATCGCAGAGCGGCGAGTTCCTTGACACTAGCGTTCAATTTTTCCTTAATTTCTGCGCGTTCCATTTGAGCCTCATCTCTAACGCGGTCAACCTTTTCATTAACGATGGTAATGTACGCATCCATGTGCACTTTTAATTCGTCTTTCGCGAAGTGACATGCTTCCTGGACTTGAGTTAATTGGTCCCTAAGTTCCTGTCCCATCGCTACGCTCGCGGCCTGAACTGCATCTATTTGTGCCTTAAGTTCTGATTTATTTATTTCACACGCAGCCTGTACTCGGTCGATCTTATTCTCTAGTGAAACACTCGCAGCCTGTACTTGGTCGATTTTGTTTTCTAATGAAACACTATTAGCCTGTACTTGATCTATTTTGTTTTCTAATGAAACACTATTAGCCTGTACTTGATCTATTTTGTTTTCTAATGAAACACTATTAACCTTCATTTGTTGAATAATTTCCTGTTTATCTGAAATCCTATCAGCTCGCAATTGTTCTGCAAGTTCATGTTTCATTGAAACACTATTTACAGCCAACGCTTGCATTAAGTCCTCTAACGTGAGAGCTTTCATCTCTCCCTGTCCTTCTACCACTATGTCCTGGGATCGCTCCCCGCCGTCGTCAGACATTATAACTTTTCTTGAGAAAGCAAAAGGGCCGATCGGCCTCTCGCCTTGCTGCACACGAAGGAATACGCTATTGGGTCTAGGCCCTATCCTATGACATTATACCCCTACACTAACTTTCATTTAACAAAAAAAAATTTTGACTATAAAACTTGTTTACATTTGCAGGTCATTCAACTTGAATGCTGGCTTGCGCCTAAGATTTCACAATAAACCGCTCCAATATGACAACAACAACGACATAAAAAAAAAACAACGATGAAGTTGGAAATCTCCTGCCCTGAAATACGTTAATTTTAATTTATACCATCTCAACCTCTTTTTAAATAACAACTTGAACTGGTGCTCAGTAATATTTTTACCATTTCAAGCCTTCCTAAACAACTGTTTATAATATTCATCTCATGTCCAATGACATTTAAATGGAGTCCTGAATTACCAAAATAATATTAAATTTCATATGGGAAAAGAGAAACATCAAATCTTCGAGCTTATTGAATTTTGAATCATTGCCAAACTTGAAGAGATTAGCAATGGATTATAATAATACACTAGTCAAATCTAGCTCCGTTCGAAACTAACCTTACTCTAGCATGATATTACGTTACAAGTGAACACACACTTGACCGTGATGCGGTCATCAATTAATAAAAATCAAAATTTAAAAAAAATATAAAATTTGGAAAAAAAATATATAAAAATTTTACAATTGATTAGCAATGATATTGGCCTCTCTGCCGTTCTTAAAGCAACACGTTGCCGTTCTTAAAGCCCCACTTTGGGCCAGCCATTTTGCACCCGTCCACCTCCCGAGTCCCAGACTAGCATTTATCTCAGGGGTGTCGGTTCATTATTTAAATCATCAAATATAAATATAACGGCATAATAGAACACGGGGATGAACGGAGCAACTTAAAATTAAAAGGGGGAAGGCTCGATTGTAACTTGAATTTAAGGACTCCATGATAGGACTAGGAAGTGACTGTTACTTCAAAAAGGGCATCATCTAACTACAATAAAAAGATTATGAGAGTGGTTTCCTTTGAAATAATTTGCCAGAAGGAGCGGTTTATTACGCCATTTGACGTATAAAACTTTGATACACGTGGCAACAATATTTGAATTTACACACATGTTACATATATAAATCACTTGCCATACCGCAAGTGGTATCAATATCTTGCTGCGTTGCTTCTGAAATAAAATGACATTTTGGAGGTATAATTTACGGATCGATTCCATTTGAATCGAACCGTCACTCAAAGATATAGCTTCCTTCTATCGGGAGCCCGAGCATAACCCATGTTACGGTCGGCTTCCCGATTTAACTAAGATGATGTACTCCGGCTATGTACATTTTTCCGAGACCGGTACTCGGACTGGGTAATGTTTCTCGTGAAGTGCGAAAACTGGATTCCACGGACAGTTCCTATCTTACGATATCCAGCTGATGCCATACCAATGAATTAGCATATACATATTATTTACATGTGATCTGAATTGTTTCCAGTTAGCCTCAGTAGACTACTGACACAGATGAGATAACGAGAAGCGGTGGGAAATACCGTGGCCAGTGACCCCCCTCGCATCGCGAGCGAAGTAAACAAACACGCAAGTATGACTGTCACATCGTCCCATACGAAACCGTACAAAAACGAGGCAACCAAATGATTCTAATATTATCACTCTCATTATTCAAACATACGAATAGAGGGATGTCGTCACCAAATAATTTAATCCACAAAATTATCATCCTCGAAATTATTATTATTATTATTATTATTATTATTATTATTCAACGGTTCCTGGCACTGTCACGTTTGATTAATATCATCATTATTATACGGGATGCAAACACAAATGGTTATTACTGTTATTATTATTATATCCCTCTCGTGATTATTATTATTATTAATGAATAGGTGACTCAAGATATTATTATTGTTATTCACGTCACTTAAGAGGTTATTATTATTAATGGACCGGTCACTTCCGCCAAATTATATATTAAGATATCGGTCGCAATTACAAATTAATTCACTGATCAACCAACGACATCATTACAGTTATTATTATGACAATTATTATTAATCCGACCGCGGTGATTTAACATCGTCCTTACATTGTTATTATTATCGGTTGCATATTCTCAATTAGATTCCCGTTTAACATCGTTATCAACGCTCAATTAATTAAGGCGGTCCAATCCTTTATCTGCAATATTTATTATTATTATCACGACATCATGATTGTCCTCACTCGTTAGTACAATGAATACAATATACGACCATTTCTGTGGAATCTGAACTCTCATTATCCTTAGATCCGTTGTATCTCAACGAATAACTGTGCAGTCTATTTATTTCGTACATGCTGTCACGGGTTCGAATTCTACCCGCTGCGTAACTCAGTATTTCTCTGTGACACTGCCCGTACATTTTACACTCATATCAATATCCTAAGTGTCTCTCGTACGGAATTTATTTTCCTCTCTATCTCAATATTCCTCGATTCATTTATTTATTCCTCACAGAATTATCAACTGACTTATTTATTCATTTCGGACATCGTACGACCTTTTATTATCTGACTGCAAATTCTTTCACATTTTCTATCTCATTTGGATCTATGCCTTAGTTCATTCTCCACAAATAATCGTAACATCTTGAAATTATATTTACCAAAATTTGACAATCATGGTCTCGTAATATTAGCACTACATGTTCCGGCTAATGAATCGCAACTTCAAAACGCGACATTTATACGTAAAAAAAATATTGGACCGTAATTTAAACCACACGTTCATTAACATGTACGGATTATTAACACCGATCTACATTTGAATATTATTAATCGATCAAATTAAGTTATCACGCACTTTAATTCCAAATTAAAACGACCTCCCGTCATTAAATGATTCCCAATAAACTCAACACTTGATCACATAAATTATTATTATCTCCAAATCGTATTAAAAAAAAATATCTTCTTTAAAAAAAATATTTATATTATTTATTTATTATTATTATTAATATTTAAAAAATAATAATTTCGCCTGTAAGACGGTAGTCCACTCTTATTATGTTTAACGCATAACCCCTTTTACAAATTCAATTTATTCTGGCACTAAACACTCCAGATATGATTTACTTGGAAATATTATATTAATCGCATCTCACAAATTTAACAACTTCACTTTGAAAATATGACCATATTAATTTCAACAAAACACACTTGGTATGGCGAAGCTGGATTTTCCTTCCATGTCATTAAATGGCTCGTTAAAATGACAAAACATAAAAGCACATATCGGGTCTTATTTAACTAGCATAATCAAAATCAAATGTAAAGAAAATTATCGACTACAAAGAAAATATGAACGCATGCATGACTTAACGTACTACACTATATATACAAATTTACATCTCCAACAAACTGAATACATAAAAGACCCGATTATTTACATTATTATGATTTACTACTGTCCGTGCTACAAATTTAGGATGGGGTCGTTAAGCGACCCACCTTGTTACAGAAGGTAACCAAGTATAACCAAATTATTCCCATTTTTCCCATCACGATAACATTTCCCAAATATATTTTACAGTTTAGTACTCATCTTAGTTATCGGTATTCCATTGCAGCTTTGCAGACGAGAGGCTTCATCCAGCCCCTCTCTGCGTTTTACTCCTCCATCCTTGATGGCGTAGTTTCACAAAAGATTTCCTGGCACATTATTATTATTTTACACTCATATCTTGATTACCACAAACCTTCACCATTTACTACGTTAACACTGTATACTTTAATTTGGATACAACAAATTTCTATCCTAGACCCAAGAATTTAATATATTTACACTATTTAATCTTCGTCCACCTACCGCACAATGGACCTGGACACGTACGACGAGGTGTCAACTATTTCGCCCGTCGCGATACGCCCGATTTATACGGCATTCTTGACGTGTTCATTACATCGGTTCGGTATAGCTAAGTACAGGCTACTACTTCCTTAAATTACTGTTCGTCACACAGTCTATTATGTACGTACTTATGGTGATATATTTTATACTACTCTCTTGCAGGATAATTACTTTACATCACTGATATTCACAAAGGACAAACACTGTCCTACGTTAACATTTTCTAATTCCTGATGCTTGAGCGCGATCACATTTTACAAACACCGGCGGATGCTCGCGCCATTAAATGACTGTACGTCCGTAGAATTCTAAGTTACCGGCGACCAACAGTTCAACTCCCGATATTCAATTCACGTGTGCTGGCGACCGTCAATTCAGCTCCAACGATTCAAGACTAGTGGCTGGCGACCGTCAATTCAGCTCCGTATATATGGATGAAGCCTTTTTCCCGCGGATTTGTTGACGTCATGCCCCTTAGGGAGGGGGTGGATTTTTAATATCGGTACTTGCACTCCGACTTGGAAGTTAAAATTTACATCAAATTAATCCACTCCGCTAGCATATCTGCTGGATAAAATATGAACTCCTGGTGATCACAGATTTAGGAGATATGGATGGATTTCGCTCCTCACATTTCGCGCCTTCGTAAGCGTCCCTGACAACGTGGTCTCCTTTCAGCCAATGAGATTCAAGCTGTCCGGTTTCCAAGAAATCCAGCCTTCAATTTATTTAATTTGCCAATAAGTATTGATTATTTTTCCATGCATGACCCCTAATAAATTCATTACATTCATCCGCGTACTCATATTAATTTATTACTGAATACTTTTGTAGTTACGAAAATATCTCATCCATCATTCCTTAAGATGGTATCACTGAGTCTCCCATCAAATTTTTACTATTGGCCGGCAAGCGGTCACGTGATTTAAATCTCCACCTGCTCGAACTTAGGCTAGCGAACGTACACTCAGCCGCTGTAATTTTCCATGAGGTCATGGAATTTCCGTCCTACCAAAAATATCCCAAGGTCTTACTCATGTGGTGAGTTTTCTTTGTATGATTCTCCCCCTTCCTCTTTCTGACCAAGACTTATTTGTGGACTCTGTATTTACTTGTACGCCAACTAATGATATTCCCTGCTGTGAAGTAGCTAAAAGTTGTCGTGTTGAGCTAATCCGTCAGGCTCCAGTCTGTCGTCCTTCCTTCGCTCTGATTTCAACATTACATAAACGAAATATTTTCAAATACACTCCTCTGTATTTCAATAAATGTCTCATATTATTTTACCGATCAAATCATGACTGACTATGGGCCTAAGTCACTCGGGTTCAATATATAGACTAGCAAGATACCCGTGCTTCGCTACGGTATTGTACTGAAATTTATTATTGTATGCTTATTGCTTTAGATATATAATCCGCCTAAATTCGCGATCTGACTCGTTTTCTGAGAGAATCCACCAAAATTCCCGATCTGACTCGTTTTCTACTAGATTTCGGCACGTTTCCTCCCATTTTTTAATCTTCCTTTCCAGCAATCCATTTCGTAATTCCCGGGCTAGGCTCAGGTATTCCTCCCGGTCAGTTGGATCCGTAAATCTTTGCCATCTTTTCCTATAATCATTTTTAATATGGATAAAATCATTTAGGAGATCCGGCGTGGTGTCATATTGTGTGCCTTGGCGGCACTAAACCCGCGGCCGGACTGCATTCTTAG
The DNA here is from genome assembly GCF_040414725.1 of Anabrus simplex. NCBI lineage: Eukaryota > Metazoa > Arthropoda > Insecta > Orthoptera > Tettigoniidae > Anabrus > Anabrus simplex. Next base: position 578,556,073 of record NC_090266.1, on the reverse strand, counting down.
TCATTACCCGTCCAGGAGCCGTTTCCAGCGCGGTCCGCACATTTGACGACGGTCCGGAACATTATTATTATTATTATTATTATTATTATTACTATTATGTGTTGCTGGAATGGCTGATGACAGGGAAAACCGGAGTATCCGGAGAAAAACCAGTCCCGCCTCCGTTTTGTCCAGCACGAATGTCACATGGAGTGACCGAGATTTGAACCACGGAACCCAGCTGTGAGAGGCCGGCGCGCTGCCGCCTGAGCAACGGAGGATCCTAATAAGTACATTTAGAACAGTAAAATCAATTGGTCTCACCTCCTTCTACACCCCACCACCGTTAAGTTTATTTACCGCCACCCCCTCCCCCCAAAAAAATTAAAAGAAGGCTTGTTTCTTTATGTTTAAAGGATATTGCAAACACCAATGTTCACGTCTATTACCTTCAGTTTTGATATATAAGTATCCCCATAAAAATAATTTACTTTATTCACTTCATTTCACACTACTCCCCGCTAAGTGAATTTTCCCGCAAAAAATACTTGTTTCTTTAATAGTAAAGGATCTTTCAAACACCAATTATCACGACTCTAACTTCTTAAGTTTTTTATTTATGTGTCCTCATGAAAGAAATTCAACTCCTTTACACTCTCGCCCTCCTAGATGGTTTTCCCCCCAAAAACGCGTTTTTCTTTGTTTTTAAAAGAGGTCTAAATACGATTTTTCACGTCTGTAACAACTTTAGTTTTTATTAGATGTATGTATTCTCATACAATTAAGTCAATTAATTTTCCAATTATTTCACCCACCCCCTTTCATTGGATTTTCCGAGAATACGTGTTTCTATACTTTTAAAGCAGATTGCAAATATCAAATTTCACGTCTGTAACATCTTCATTTTTGAGATATCAGTAGCCTAATTAAAAGAATTCAACACCATTTTCAGTCACTTTTACCCCCTCTCCACCCAAGTGGTATTTCCGAAAACTAAAAATACACGTTTCTTTATGTTTAATAGAGATAAAAAATACCATTTTTCACTTCTGTAAAATGTTAAGTTTTTTAGATATACTGTAAAAATTCTCATTTAAAATTTCACACCTTTTGAGTTCCCCTTAAGTGGGGTTTCCAAAAAAATCACCTATGTTTCTTCACATTTACAGGAGATTCCAAACACCCACTTTTTACGTCTGTAACATTTTACGTTTCCAAGATATTCTGTAGATACAGTCTTTCAAAAAATTCACCCCAATTTGTCACGCCTGTTTAACCGCCATTAATTGGATTTTCCAAAAACTAAAAATTACGTGTTTCTTTATTTTTAAAGCAGATCCCATACACAAATTTTCAGTTCTGTAATATCTTTCGTTTCTGAGATATGTGTATCCTCATTAAAGGCATTCAACCCATTTTTCACCCTTTTACACCGCTCCTATTGTGATTTACAGGAAACAAAAAAATACGTGTTCCTTTATTTTTAGAGGAGATTCTAACTACCAATTTTTACATCTGTAAATTTTAAAATTTTAAGATGTAGACACACTCATTTTAAAAATTTCAGCCCCCCTTTTCACCCCCCCCAAATATTTGGATTTTCCAAAAAAGAAAAAATACGTGTTTCTTTACTTTCAAATAGATCACAAATACCAATTTTCAGGTCTGTAATATCTTCAGGTTCTGAAATATAAGTAGCCTCATTAAAGGCATTCAACCCATTATTCACCCTTTCACACCCTTCCTATTGGCATTTTCCGAAAACAAAAGAATACGTGTTTCTTTATTTTTAAAGGAGATTCTAAATACCAATTTTTTACATCTATAAACTTTAAATTTTGAGATATAGATACACTCATTTTATAAAATCACCCCCTTTTCATCCCCCCATTAATTGGATTTTTCACAAACACAAATGTACATGTTTCTTTATTTTTAAGGGAGATCCCTAACACCAATTTTCAGGTCTGTAATATCTTCGTTTTCTGAGATATAAGTAGCCTCATTAAAGGCATTCAACCCATTTTCCCCATTTTCACCCTTTTTCACCCCTCCTATTGGGATTTTCTGAAAACAAAAAATACGTATTTCCTTATTTTTAAAGAAGATTCTAAATACCAATTTTTACATCTGTTAACTTTTAAAGTTTTGAGATGTAGATACACTCATTTCAAAATTTCACCCCCCTTTTCGCCCCCTTAGCGAAGGAATATCCAAAAATCCTCTCTTAGCGAGCACCTACATCTTAATATGAATATATCCCCAAAATTTCATTTCTTTATGTCCAGTAGTTTTGGCTCGGCGATGATGAACCAGTCAGTCAGTCAGTCAGTCAGTCAGTCAGTCAGTCAGTCAGTCAGTCAGTCAGTCAGTCAGTCAGTCAGTCAGTCAGGACAAGTTATTTTATATATATAGATATAGATATATATTATGAAGCAGAATAATAACGAACATTATGCCGTTACCATACCGCTTCTCTAACAAATGTCATGTTTGTATAAACTTGAAAAACGGAACATAGGCTACCGTAAAAGTAGCATCTCTTCAAGCAACCATGTTGATACAGACAAACACAAACGCACTAACAAATTACTGTGTCAATCCTTATTCCACAGCCTATGTTGCTGTGTGTTTCAACCATTACTTGTAACTGGTACTTATCATCGGTTGAAATTTACTATTAAACATACCTAATTCACCTCCTTCCGGTGTTTATTTGTTGGTGTTAGCCCCCTTGTGATGGAGTGCGGCATAGTGGCTAGTAGTAGTAGTAGTAGTAGTAGTAGTAGTAGTAGTAGTAGTAGTAGTAGTATTTATTCATTCATCATGTTGTTTACATATTTACAGGACTCTGTTTTATATGTACATAACTCTTCTAATAACATTCTTGCTTGAGAAATATTATCTTGCAACTAAACCACATATATTACAGAAGCAGTAGTATTATTATTAACATATTAATACTTAAAATAAATTGAACTTGCAACTATCTCTTGCACACATTAAATTATTATTATTATTATTATTATTATTATTATTATTATTATTATTATTATTATTATTATTATTATTATTATTATTATTATTATTATTATACAAAATCACACCAACCTCAACAGAGTTGAGTAGATATCAGTAAAATACCACGTAAGGTGAAACCTTGTGTGTGGTAATTTAGAAGTACGAGTACGGGTATGAGTGAATTACGGATATGATCAACAGCACATGGTGGAGCATTGAATAGAAATTGGATATGGTGACGTGATATTCTCATTTAGTTATTTCTTCCATAACAGTTTTATTATCCCTGACAAAGGATTTAAGACACTTCAGACTCATTTTCTGACCTAATGAAGTAGTTTGTAAAGAACCGGGAAGGACATTAAAGAATTTTGGAATGAAGTACAAGAAATTGCGCTTTGTTATGCTAAGTTTGGGTTTGTATAACATGCAACGGTGGTTCATCTTACTGCGTGTTGAATATTCATGTTTAATGTTCTCAATTATATTTTTGTTTTTGTTAATATATTTGTATATTTCAAGGGCATAGAGCTGTCTTACATTAAATATATTTGCTTCAGCATATAATTGACTACTTGGGTATTATCTTCCTTTCTGGTATATTATTCGTAATATAAGGTTTTGGACAACCTGTATTTTATTGATTACATTTTTGTAGGCTCCTCCCCATGCCAAAATTCCGTAGCTAAGAATAGACTGAACTAAGGCGTAATAAACCTCTCTTAATAATTTCATACTGGATATGTATTTTAAATTATGAAATATATAAATAGTTCTTCTGATTTTCTTTCTTAAATCGGTAATGTGACTTTTCCATTTCATGTTCGAATCAATTAATAATCCCAAATACTTAACATTACTTACTTTATAAATTCTGTAGCAGTTAAAATTAAATTTACAGTTGATGTTGTGTACAATTAATTCATTAAAATCGTTTCGTGTATCTGTTACAGAAAAATTCATAAATTTTGTCTTTTTAACGTTTAGAAATAATTCATTATTATCTAGCCATGCTTTAACTTTAAGCAGTGCTCGAGTTGCTCTCTGTCTGACGAGATTCCAGCTATCACCCTCAACATAAATGACTGTATCATCTGCATATGTTACGATGTGCGTATGTTCGGCATTTGCTATTGTTTTCTCTAGATCATTAATAAATAGAATAAACAATATAGGACCTAATACTGTGCCTTGTGGGACACCCGTTATAATCCTCATCGGTGTGCTTAGATGTTGATTAATTTTGACATACTGTACTCGATCTGTCAAGTAACTCTCAAGGAAATCCAGCACATTACCCCTAAAGCCGTATTTTTCCAATTTCTGGAGGAGCAAGCGGTGTGACACACTATCGAATGCCTTTTCAAGGTCGAGAAATATCCCTGTGGAGAGCAGAGAAGAATTAAGATTTTCGTATATTCTCTTTGTTAAGGCGGATATGGCATCAGTCGTTCCGAGATTTTTAATTAATCCAAACTGTCTGGGCGAAAGTATTTGGTGTTTTTCTAAAAATTGGTCAATATTGTTCTTTAAGCATTTCTCGAATATTTTTGATATTGTTGTAGTTATCGAAATGGGTCTGTAATTTCTAATGTCATAAATATTTCCAGACTTATGAAGAGGTTTCACTATTGTTGTTTTAAGCTGTTTTGGAAAGTAACCTAAGGTGAAGGAATCCTTGATAATATTCAGCAACGGTTCCTTTAATGACTCTATATTTTCTTTAATAATTCGAGCCGAAATATTGTCTATTCCTACAGCTTTGTTTTCATGTACTTCACTGAAACATCTCTTCAGATCGTATTCTGTTACCGGTGCAAGGAAGCAAGTATGAGGGTTGCGAGCAATATTTAATGTGGAGTCGGAAATCTGTCTGTGATGCTTTGCTTTCTCAGTGGTTTCGTTAATGAAATAATTGTTAAATTTATTAGAAATATTAATGTCATCTTTCCAGATTTCCCCTTTATATCTGATTTCCTTGATCTCTTCTTTTCTAACTGACCTTTGTGTTATTTCATTGACTATGCCCCAGACCTTACCCCGGTTATTTGAATTGCGATTGATCAGATTCCTATAGTACTCAGTTTTCGTTTTCATAATTAGATCATTTAGTTTGTTCCTATATTTCTTGTACTGTTCTTTAATTTCCAAGTTATCTTTATTTTTTAAATATTGTTCATAAAGTCGGTCTCTTGTGTGAATAGATTTTACCAAACCGTAAGAAATCCATTCTGTTCTTTTGACTTCCTTTGATTTCAATTTAACAGTGGACAGGCTCATGCAGCTTTTAATTGTATTCACGAATTTATCAAGTTTGATATCTAAATCACTGCTGTTTAAGATGTCTCCCCAATTTATTTTACTTAAATGATTTTTAAGCTCAAAATTATCGATTTTAAAACAGTTACGTCGAAAATTTGGTATATTATTAGGGACTGAGGCATTTTGAATGTTGAGACTTACTATTATAGGATAATGATCTGAAATTTTACTTTGAGAGATGATAGACAGAATGTCGTCATTTCTCAACCTACTTTTAATCAAAGCATGATCAATACAGGATTTATTTGTACCAGATACTCTAGTAGGATTGTTTATTAAGGACTGAAAATTACTTTCTTGTACCATGTTGAGATATTCGTCACAGTCGTGTTTATTTAAAAGGTCTATATTTGTGTCCCCTATTATCAGTTCGGTTTCAACATGGCATCTATCTTGGATATAATGATCTAACGCACTGAGAAACCGCTGTTTGTGATATTCATGTGACCGATATACTCCTGTAATAGCTACTTTCTTGTTGTCATATTTAATTACTACTCTGAGAAATTTAAAGTCATCATACTCAATAATTTCCATTTCGTGCTCCAAACCATTTTTTACCGTTAATACAACACCATCACACTTGTTAACTGAACCCTCATTAATAATAATAATAATAATAATAATAATAATAATAATAATAATAATAATAATAATAATAATAATAATGTTACTACAACATTTGGATATCGGTTAAGTTTTTATTTTGGTGGTGTTAGTAATTGAATAATAGTGGTGTCGGTCTCTTCCATTCTTTAAAAGTATATTGTAAGGATGTCAAAATTACTGTTAAAATTAGAGCATGAGAATTGGTAAGTTTGCATCAATCGAAATATGTGTTAGGTTTATTGTCACAGAAAATTATTGAATATACCTCAGGATTTGTGGTTAAGATGTCAGTCAATTAGTTATACGTGCAAGGAAGCTGTTGTAGAAATAGGAAATCCTTAGCCGGGCTGAGTGGCTCAGACGGTTGAGGTGCTGACCTTCTGACCCCATATTGACAGGTTTGATCCTGGCTCAGTCCGGTGGTAATTAAAGGTGCTCAAATACGTGTCGTTAGATTTATTGGCACGTAATAAACTCATGCCGGAAAAAAACTCTGGCACCTCGGCGTCTCCGAAAACCATATTCTAAAAATAGTAAGTGGAACGTAAACTAAATCATATTAAACATTATTATTAGAAAATCCTTATCCATTCATTTCTTTCAAAAATAGAGTTAATCACCGAGCTCGAAGCTGCAGTCGCTTCAGTGCGGCCAGTATCCAGTATTCGGGAGATAGTGGGTTCGAACCCCTCTGTCGGCAGTCCTAAAGATATTTTTCCGTGGTTTCCCGTCTTCACACCAGGCAAATTCTGGGACTGTACCTTAATTAAGGCCACGGCCGCTTTCTTCCCACTCCAAGCCCTTTCCTATCACCTCGTCGCTATAAGACCTATCTGCGACGTAAAGCCAATTGTAAAAAAATAATGTTAATCTGTATGTTTCAGCGAAAGATGTTTTTCATGTGCGCAAATATACTGAGATGTACTTCGGAGAGAACACATGAATGGTTCAAGCTCAGTCATGAAAGAAAACATACCTAATGAAGTCACAGCTCCGGTGTATGTAACATTTTTTACAAGCATAAGCATGCTTTAGATTTAAACCCAAAGGACACACGTTTATCCCCTTAGTAGTGTAATTTCATCACTATACCTTAAAATACGTCGGAGAGTCCTTCTGGTGGCCATGGTGGTTAAGGCGTTGAAGTCTAAACGGTCTGACACCGTGGTTAGCCGGTTCGAGTCTCGATGGTTGAAAGAAAAATTCACTATACGAATGTTGTTCTGCAGGATAGGGGAGGTGCTGTGTAGAATTTATAATCACTAGGTTGTGTGCCAAAAGCCTGGATTAAATTCCAAACCTCTCCGCACTGCTCATATGGAGTGAGGGCATATGACGCTGTTAATGGTGATTCTTTCGTTGGATGGGGACGTAAGGTCTTGAGTACACACCTCTTTTCTACTGGATAGGAGTAGGCTATATGCCGGCACAGGGTTTCACCCTCTCCCTTACTACTCTCATATGTCGCGTCATTCATTTCATCTCATTAACTCCTCTTATGATGTTGATGTAAAGAAGGGCATCCGGTCATAAAAACCCGCCACGATAGGTTCATCTCGCCATCTCACCTAACACCCGACCCGTAGAAAAGCGGGACAAGAGTTATACAAACAACTTGAACGTACGTATGAATCATGCTGTAAGAGTGTTGAATGGAAACAGATTTTGACAAAAGATCGGTCTAATACAGGTTTGTTTGTGTTTGTTAATTGACATAACAGTATTTCTTTTTTCTTAATAGTAAAATAAAGGAGCTACCAGGTCTAATTAATCAATGTTATTGCTATTATTACGATGTGTTTTTAATTATTTTAATTATCTCCTGTCCAGTATTCCCGTTTCGAATACTATTTTACATTAATGCATCGGGGTAGTGTAGTGACGTAAGATGGCGGCGGCCGCACGCTTCCGGTTTCAGATTCCTGCTGTTCATTGCCAGTCTAAATCTATATGTCTGTGGGAACTTCTCACTGATTATATCCATGTACTTCTGTCAAATTTGCTCGTCCTGGAGATTTTTCACCGTTATTCGTTTGCATACAGATTTCACTTTCTCTGTCTTAGGCCTAGAGATACTTAGTTCTCTACAGATCAGATAGTGGTCTGTATCATCGAAAAATCCCCGGAGAACCCCTACATTCCTTACACATTTCCTGAATTCGAAGTCAGTTAAGATATAGTCTATTATGGATCTGGTACCTCTACCCTCCCACGCGTAGCGGTGAATAGCCTTATGCTTGAAGAATATGTTCGTAACTGCTAAACCCATACAAGCACAGAAGTCCAGCAAACGCTGGGCATTTACCAATCACCCTATCGTATCCTTCAATTCTATCTCCAACTCTCGCATTGAAATTACCCATTAGCACTATGCTTGCTGTTGACACTGACTACGATGTCACTCAATGCTTCACAAAACTTGTCAACTTCATCTTCATCTGCACTTTCACATGGTGTATATACTGAGACAACTTTCGTTCCAATTCCTCCAACTGACAAATCATTCGCTCAATTACAGTGACTCACATAATTATTCGGACACGTTGTTAATTATAGTCTTTGCTACACACTGGCCCTATATTTCAGAGAAAATATCGTACACGCAAACTAGTTTCTGACAGAACCCAGTTTGACAAATTCAACACGACGTTCAAATGTGTACTTTTAGAAAACAGGAGAGAACCAGTGACCACGGAAACTCAGAACGCAGTTAACGTGCTTCAACAAAATTATTCGGACAAACGTCAGTTGCCGTGCAGAGGTCGTATGTAAAAGAGCCATGGACAGTGCGAACGTAAACATTCAGTGTGTTAGAGTGCTGTGTACAACGTAGGTGAAAATGGGGCGCAGACGAAGAGAGAGCACAATCGAACAGCGGCAGCTAGTAATTTTTCACCGTGCTAAAGGTAAAAGTTGTCGTAAAATTGCTGAAATGTTACAAATGAAGAAACGTACAGTCTCTGATATTGTCACAAGGTTCCGGAAGGAAGATAGGATTGACATCTACCGCATACGGGACGTCCAAGAGAAGGGTTATACTGCCAACCCAAACAAATGACTGAAAGAAATTTAAAAAAGAACAAACTTATGAACACAAAATTTCTCCAAAAAACAGTTCTTTCACTTCGCACTAGGGTGCACAATTGTAGTCCTTCAGTAGTGCCATCTAGAAGAGAATGTTCACACTTCTTACTACAGGGAAAACAAAAATAAATCGAAAAAGACACAGTTCAGAACTCTTCAAAATTTATAGTAATGACATCTTCTGAGAAATCTTAGCATTAATGTGGAAGTTAATGTTCAAGCTTCCTCCAGTAGAGGAGTTTCAACTGGCGCAATGTTTGAATTAGCGGCGCGGAGGTGTACCGCCCGGTACAATAATGAAAGGAAAGGCCACCAGATACTGAATCCTTAGGACATAAGTAAAACGGCAAGTATCCGAATAATTTTGTGCAATATTGGTTTTGATTTTGATTTTGTTTTTAATGATTATATTTTCATTGAACGTGTTCATTAGAAGAATGATGGATGTTTAGCTTTTATATTCCATACAGAAACTTGTATCTAATTTATATGAGTGCTTTATTATTACTGAAAGCACTAATACAAAGGAAATTGTAATAAATCATGTCTGTCCGAATAATTATGCGAGTCACTGTACGTGCCTCACAGAAACTAAGTTGCGTGTAATAGTATTCCCGATGAACAGTCCTATCCCACACTTGCACTTCCCTTTTTACACCCGTCAAGTACATTGTATAATCTCCTATCTCTTCCTCGTTACCTCCCCTTACCCGAATAAAATTAACTCCTAGAACATCCAGATGTATCTTTTTTGCTGACTTAGCCAGTTCTACTTTCTTTCTTCCATTAGCCCCATTAATATTGATAGCTCATCATCGAATTCCATTTCGTTCGCCAAGTTGTTTCCAAGGAGTCCCTCGCCTGTCAAATGGAAGTGGGAGGTCCGAGGCTTGCTTAAACTTTTCTGAGCTCGGTAAATAATGCTATCCTATTTACACATAATCCATGTGAGGATCTCTCCTCTAACGTGTTAGGGACCACGGGTGAATTGTATAGTCCTAGCCGCCTGAGCACTAGGAGGGCCATGACTCAGAATATGACCGAGATGCCCACTCCCATTCCATAGCAACTGGTATCCCGACTCTCAGAACCACTTACTAGGCCACTCAGCAATTGTCCATGGTTCACGAACTAGGATGTGACTACATTAACCCACACCATGAACCATGATTTCAAAATTATTTAAATTAAATTACACACGGAAAAGACACTTAGATACGTAATCAATTGGATATTACCACCCGGATATAATTCTGTCCTTGTATGACAAGACACCTACTCGTTAATACTTTCCCTAGTCAGCTGGTTTGATGTGTAATACAATTTTCCAAGGTATGCTAGTGAGTCTTGGACCTGCCTAATTAATGCCGTCTGTGACAAGGTCGACTTGCAGTGTTATTGTCTGGCGACTGTTCACCCTAGGTTTCCTTGAACCGAGCTAAGATTGAACGGACCGGTCACAATCTACATTCCTTTCTGATTAGCCACTAACCTGGCTCCTAAAGGCAAAACACGACGAAGTGTTTGTACTGTTAACTTTCGCAATGGTTTTTCTCTCTTTCTTCATGACTAACTGGACTGCATGCTAGATATTACAAATGACATTCCGTCTCCCAAAGCAAAGTTTGTATGTGAAACATGCTAATATAGCAGTGATTAAAAATCAAAGTAAATTGTTCGTTTCCAAGCAAATCTATGGTGCTGATAAGAGGCAACAAATGTTCTCTTCGACTCTGATAGTTATATGTTTATGTCGGGATTTCCGATATCAAGTTAAGGTCTTTGGACATCGTTCTAGCTTAACACAAAAATGTTTCAATGTGCAAAACTTACACACGCCGCCTGGCGATGACTGACACACTGACGATTCTCCCAGACTAGACCGAGTGACTGAAAACTAAGGACTGAGAACTGAAGATTGGCTGAGACTGAGTGTGGCTATCTCCTGGGTCCAGCCTTACAAACCTCGCGGACTGATACACATGTGTAGCGTGAATTGTCTCCATCGTAGATTCCACTATGTAACTCACTATCCATATCAATTCACATGTGGTAATCCCTTAATCACAAAATTGTAGCGAATTTACTGATGCGTTTAGATGCGGAAATCGATCGATGGACGCGCACATACGTATCTTAGGTGTTCTCTGCCATCTTGTGGCTCTAATTGCGCACATAGCGTCCCTACCACGCACTTTCTAATTCATAGTATTAGAACATATAATTACTATCACACCTTGCACCAAAATTGTTCTAATTTTCACTGCAGTTCGGGGCGCACAGATATTCCTGAAACTTCAGTCACGGCTCCAAGATCAACTGATTATTGTGGACTGCGGCTTTCAAAACATATAGGCTAAATGCAGATATTCTGATTGGCTCAGTGGTTTTCGATATTCTTCTGTCTGGACGATTCCAAGATGTATAAAGGGTGCTTGGTATGGTTGTTTTATCCTTATTTCTCTGTCTAATTCCTGTTCCTTTGTCATCCGACCTCGCGGATGTTCCTCACGGCCGCTTCCACACACAGTTTCCACCTGCGGGTGCACCGGAATTGGAGTGCTGTCTTTTGGAAGATAATACTTTTATGATCAAAACAAACGTGACATTAAGGGATTTGCCTAGATTAAAATCTCTACTAGAGGTGTCTTTGAAGTTAGACCGCCGAGTATGGACTGAAATCTTCTCTACTGGCTGAATTAATGTTTAACATTTACTAAAGAAAGTGTTATCATATTCGATCAGATGGGTGCAATGTATCGCATACTTTAGTTCGGCAATTCCCAACGTCACCTACAGGTGACACTATTTCTATATCTTCCTCTCCCTCTGATACTGACAGCTAGTGCTGACCACTGTGTTCAGTAGCATCAACTAACCTTCACTCACAAATCTGTTTAATATCAGCTGTCTATGCGATGTATCTTCGAGCCTGTGAACCACAGATCAAGGTCGCGCAGAACAACAACCAAGAGCCTTTGTTCTCTGGAAAAGGTTCTTCGTTTTCTGCCCCTATAAGGTAAGTCATCTTTATTATAACTTCGAAAACAGCATTTGCACATGTGAAAGTTTAATATTATCAATATTTTGAGCCAGTAATTTTAATTTTTAGTACAAATTCTTGATAATAATTATACACTGTCACCTACAGGTGACGTTGGGCGTTACAGCTCATTTCGGATATTTATTGACAGCTGCTTCTAATTGAAATATTTGTATTTTTCAGCCGCCAAGTCCATGACATATTAGAGAAAATTATTCAACTAGAAGATGAAGATAATGAAAAGGCGTTGGATTCAGCTCAGTTTGTCATTATACCTCCAGAAGACTGTCGAGTAACAGACGAAGAAAGTGGAGATGAAGATTTGGGTGACATAAACCATCTTCCACCACGGATGCTCAGTGCAGGTGGTGGTGGTGGCCTTGAAATGGAAAGCAGACTTCCAAAAACTAGGGGACCCTAAACCTATATTTTGATAACTTTTTTACCACACTTCCACTACTAACCAAACTATCTCAAAATGGAAGTGGTGGTACAGAAACTCGTAGGGAGAATCGTACTCAGGCTGTCCTCTTGTAATCAGCAAGGAACTGAGGAAGAAAACCAGAGGGTCACTCTCAGATCAAGTTACTGATTCTGTAGCTGTCATCAAGTGGCATTGTTGTAACAACTTCATCCAACTGCCATGGAGTAAATCCAATCTCCAAAGTTGAGAGAATAGCTACAGTAAATGGAAAGCGTACGAAAGTGCTAGCTGATTCCCCATGTGCAATTGATAAATATAATACTTATATGGGCGGAGTAGATAGAGCGGACGAGAATGTCGATAACTTGAGAACAGCACTGCGTGGCAAAATATGGTGGTTCCCTCTGTTTACCTTTGGCTTAGATGCAGGTTGCCAAAATGCATGGCAGATTTACAGGGCATCATCACCAGGAAAGAGCTCAACCTACTGTGATTTCAGAAGGAACATAGTGCAAGTGTATTTCGGTCTTTATGGGACAAATCCTCAACAATGTGTCAGTCGAGGACCAGTAGCGAAACGAGTGCCACTTGAAGTTCGCCTATCAAATGATTCAGAAGAGCATGTGCAGGAAAAATCTTCACAGCGACAATATTCCTTGTGCCATGAAAGAACGCGCCTTCTATGTAAGAAATGTAAAGTTTCTCTACATATTAATTGCTGGTACGAATTCCACTACAGCCATTGACTGAAGATGTGCATCCAGTTCACATGGTGCTTTTCTGATTTTTAGCTTGATCGGTTCACTGGGCAGTGTTATAGAGTTGTAGAGAAATGATGTATGTACATTGTCCAACGTCACCTGTAGATGACACCCCCTCCATTTGTCACCATGATGACTTACAAAATGTTTTGCCATGAAAATCAGTTTTCCTAAGTTCAAATAGTGTTTTACAGAAAATCACTTGATTTTTATTTTTAACCTAATTTTGGGAATTGACGGGTTAGATATGAGTTGTAAAATGGTCTGTTTGGCTATTGACATTTCAAAGGCTTTTGATAGGGTAGATCATGGGAGACGGCTGGCAATATGAGGCCTATTGGACTAGACAAATGAGTAGTTGGATGAGTGCTAAATTTCTACAAAATAGAACTTAGAGAATTAGAGTAGGTGAAGATTTATCTGATCTAGTAACGATTATGAATAAGATCCCACAGGAAGGTATAGTGGACCTTTATACTTTCTTAAGTAAAGTAATGAAATGTAATGCAGTAAGCCTTTTAGTGCCAGGAGTGTCCGAGGACATGCACGGCTCGCCATGTGCTGGTCTTTCGATTTGTCCCCGTAGGTGACCTGCGCGTCGTGATGGGGATGAAATGATGATGGCGACACATAAACCCAGCCACAGTACCAGAGAAATTAACCAATTAGGGTTAAAATTCGCGACCCTGTCGTGAATCGAACCCGGGACCCCTGTGACCAAAGACCAGTACACTAACCACTTAGCCACGCAGCCGGATAGTACTGGAAGTGTTGTTTTATACGTCAACGATTGTAATTTGGAATATGGCAGAAAAATCATAATTGTAGTGTACATAACTATGCAAGACAATGAAGCATCAGATTCATTAGGATCTTGCACTGCATACTTTCATTGATAGCAGTGTTTAGCTACATTATTGTGTTTATACTTGGTCTTATATAATGGTATAATTTTCCTTAATTTAAGGATTCAATATTTCGCATTACTTCGATGATTTTAATTATTCCAAGTTCATTTTAAGTCTTATATTTAACGTAAATGATATCACTTATTGTAAATTTAGTTCATGGTTTATTTAAATTAATTTTAATTCTACTAATTTATTTTATTTTAGGTGTAAGCACCAAGGACTTACCGATTGACTCGCTGAGCAGTCATAAATTTACGTCACTACTGTACCTGGTGTCAGAGTCGGATAAGAGAGCATTGGACGTAAGCAAGCAGTAGTTCCTGGCATGACCGAATACAAGCATACTTCGAAAACGGAATGAGTCCTCTCTGTTTCACTTTGTTGATGAGGTGAACATACCTCATGAGGATCTCTGTACTGTAAGGAATGATCTTCATCGGGGTAATCACTTCTTATTTTTGCTATTTGCTTTACGTCGCGCCGACACAGATAGGTCTTACGGCGACGATGGGACAGGAAAGGCCTAGGAATGGGAAGGAAGCGGCCGTGGCTTTAATTAAGGTACAGCCACAGCATTTGCCTGGTGTGAAAAAGGGAAACCACGGAAAACCATATTCAGGGCTGCCGAGATGGGGTTCGAACCCACTATCTCCCGATTACTGGATATTGGCCGCACATAAGGGGCTGCAGCTATCGAGCTCGGTTGGAGGTAATCGTAATCACATTTACGAGTTTGTTTTACTCATATCGTAATATGCTTCAGAGGGTACTCAAGGGTTGCTCTGCCACGAAATTTGAAAAGTGGTACGAGGGCTGGAACGGGGTCCACTCAGGCTCGGGAGGTCAACTGAGTGGAGGTGAGATCGATTCCCACCTCAGCCTTCCTGGAAGTGGTTTTCCGTGGTTTCCCACTTCTCCTCCAGGCAAATGCCGTGATGGTACCTAACTTAAGGCCGCGGCCGCTTCCTTTCCTCTTCCTTGCCTGTCCCATCCAATCTTCCCATCCCTCCACAAGGCCCCTGTTCAGCATAGCAGGTAAGGCCGCCTGGGCGAGGTACCAGTCATTCTCCCCTGTTGTATCCCCGACCCAAAGTCTGAAGCTCTAGGGCACTGCCCTTGAGGCGGTAGGGGTGAGATCCCTCGCTGAGTCCGAGGGAAAAGCCGACCCTAGAGGATAAACAGATTAAGAATATTATTATTATTATTATTATTATTATTATTATTATTATTATTATTATTATTATTATTATTATTATTATTATAATACAGGTGTAATCTATATGTATAACATAACATGTCATGACTGACACTGACTGACTGATTGATTCATCATCGCCGAGCCAAAACTACTGGACATAAATGAAATTTTGGGGATACATTTATATTAGGATATAAGTTCTCACTAAGGAAGGATT
Organism: Anabrus simplex; assembly: GCF_040414725.1. NCBI lineage: Eukaryota > Metazoa > Arthropoda > Insecta > Orthoptera > Tettigoniidae > Anabrus > Anabrus simplex. The sequence goes on along the minus strand of NC_090266.1, from coordinate 578,540,504 downwards.
CTTGGACATTCCGTTGTTAAGGGGTTGAATACGGAGGGGGGGTAATTTTAAAAATGAGGATATCTATACCTCAGAAACTTATATCTCATAAACTGAAGACGTTTCAGACATGAAAATTGGTATTTGGAATCTCCTTTGAAAATAAAGAAACACGTATTTTGTGTCTTTGGATAATCTGATGAATAGGGGTGAACAAGAGTAACAAACAGGATGAATTTTGAAAATGACTATTTCTGCAAATTATCCCATACAGGTACAGTAACATATCACAAATCTGAAAACTGGTATTTGGAATTTTCTGTAAAAGTAAGGAAACGTAAATATTTTTTGTCGGGAAAATCCACTTAATGGGAACTGAAAAAGGGGGTGATATTTTACAATTAGCATATCTACAGTATATCTCAAAAAGTAAACATGTTGCAGACTTGAAAATAGGTATTTGGAATCTCCATTAAAAGTAAGGAAACACATACTCCTTGGTTTTCGGAAAAACCCTTAACAGGGGGGGGGGGTGAAGGAATTGAAAAAATAGTTGAATTATTTGTATGATAATGTATGTATATATACCAAAAAATCTAAGGATTTTACAAACGTGAAAACTGGTAATGGGGATCTCCTTTAAGAATAAAGAAACACTAATATGGTGGGGGAGGGGGAAGTCAACTTAACGGTTAGGAAAGTAGGGGGGGGGGGGGTGAAAAAGCGTTGAATTACTTTTATGAGGATACTTACATCTCAAAAACTGAAGATGTTACAGACGTGAGAATTAGTATTTGGTATCTCATTTAAAACGAAAGACGTGCATTTGTATTTTGGAAAATCGACGTAAGTGTTGTGGGATTGAAAATAAGTAAATAAGTAGTTGAAATATGTTTATGAGGATACTATATCTTAAAAACTGAAGCTATTACAGATGTGAACGTTGGTATTTTGAATTTCCTTTCAAAATATAGAATCAGGTATTTTTTGTTTTCGGAAAGTCCACTTGAAGCGGAGAGGGGAGGAAAGAAGTGAAGTAGAGGATGTTGAATTATTCTTATGAGTATACATTTATCTCAAAAACTGAATGTGTTACAGACGTACAGATATTAAAACTGGTATTCGGAATCTGCTTTAAAAATAAAACTTGGTATTTGGAAAGTCCTTTAAAAATACAGGAACATGTACCTTTTTTGTTTTCGGAGAAGGCACTTAACGGGCGGTGGAAAGAAGTGAGAAGTAGTTGAATTATTTTATAAGTGGATACTTATATCTTAAAAACTGAAGATGTAACCGACGTGAAAATTGGTATTTGGAATAATATCCTTTAAAAATAAAGGAACATGTATTTTTAATTATTTTTTTGCTAGGGGCTTTACGTTGCACCACCACAGATAGGTCTTATGGCAACGATGGGGCAGGAAAGGCCTGGGAGTGGGAAAGAAGCGGCCGTGGCCTTAATTAAGGTACAGCCCCAGCATTTGCCTGGTGTGAAAATGGGAAACCACGGAAAACCATCTTCAGGGCTGCCGACAGTGGGATTGGAACCTACTATCTCCCGGATTTTTTTTTTCAATTTCGGAAAATACACTTGGATGGGGATGGGGTGGGGGAAGGGCTGATTAAAGGGTCGAATTCTTTTTATGGGGATACTTATGTAGGCCTACATCTCAAAAACTGAAGGTGTTACAGATGTGGAAATAGGTATTTGGAATCTCCTTTAAAAATAATGAAACATGTATTTATTTTTTCGACTTGAGAGAAGACTGTTTCTCACATGTACATTTCTATGTCGCGTGGTCGCCTTATCCCCAAAATGTAACACCACAAACTTACTTTACAAAGAATTTTTGGGGTAAATGGAACTCAATTTTAGCGTTAGTTTTTATACTTTAGGAATTTTCAGATAATATCTCAGTACAATGCAAAGGAACGATTACTTTGATCAAATTAGGAAATCCACGCGAGCGAAGCCGCGGGTAATTTGTAATCAGTTAATAATATTTGAAGCTGGAAGGTCTCTTTGTTAGGTATTAGTAATTTGTCTTCTACAGGCAGTTGGGAAACACACAGCTATTTCCTGGTCTAGAATAACAACAAGGGAAACTTTTTGAATCTTGAGTCCAACCTGACACATGGATGCCCACACGCCGAACATTGGGCGTGGTTGAGTCATAGACATGGGTACCTATGTTACCATGGCACTGGATGTCACTCGCCCATGATTGGACAGACCAGCGGGCAGGAACTTGGATTTTTGTGACGAATTGTGCAAACGAAAATGTTTCTAAAGCTAAGTGTTGTTATCAGTGAAAAAGAGTACAAAGTCAAAGTGATGGTGTGTTTACGGTGATAGCAGGTATTTTGTGTTGATACACAGAGACAGTGAAGGGAAATTATCTAAATATATGCTTTGTAATTTTCAGTCATCGGGCTCACTAAAAATGGCAATGAAGTCCTCTCCGCCACTCCCCCACTGGTTTTCTTTCTATTCTACTATTGCTGAATATATATAGGGAGTCTTCCAGTTGTAAATATTGATCGAATGTGTTGTTATCTTATATATATTGTGTAGTAAGGAAGTGCTTATGGACAGATAATGATTAAATCTGAATATAGATGGTTTATTTCCAATTAATGGAGAAGTTATTGGAGAACCTAGGTACAGGTCCTACCCACTTATTCCTTTTTAGAGTTTAGGTAAGTCCCAATCAGCAGAAAACCATTTTTTCAGCTTTTTGAACACGGCCCAACTGGAATGTATTATGCTCTAATACGTGTTATTAGTTGTTATTAATATTCTAAATTGAGGGATCCTGTGGTGACCACCGGTGCCCATTTATAGGCATTTTTGGCAAATTATATTATTATTATTATTATTATTATTATTATTATTATTATTATTATTATTATTATTATTATTATCATCATCATTCATTGGTTTATTCACTCATTTTGAATTTAAATTCTTTGAAAGCTGCCAACGGATAGTTTTACTCAGTTCTGGTACAAAAATTGAATATTTCATCAATGAAATTTCATATGTTATTTATTTTATAACCCTCACCTGAATTACTTGACTCGAGAACTGGAAAAGATCCAAAGAAAAGCAGTACGATTTGTTCTGAGTGATTTGCGCCAAAAGAGTAGTGTTAAGAAAATATTGCAAACTTTACGGTGGGAAGAACTGGAAGTTAGGAGACAATCAGCTCAACTAAGAGGTATGTTTCGAGTGTCAGTGAAGAGATAGCGTAGAATGATATTAGTAGACGAATAAGCTTGAATTGTGATTACTAAAGTAGGAAGGATCATGATGTGATGATAAAGTTGAAATTTAAGAAGAAAAATTAGGGCAAATATTCAGAAAATAATAGGTTTAAAAGCGGTAGTGAATGTGACACCTGGGTGAAAACACTAAATGCAGATTAGGGGTTATGATAATAATAAGAAGAAGAAGAAGAAGAAGAAGAAGAAGAAGAAGAATTTCTTTTGGCAATTGCAAGCCTGATGCAGGACTTGTAATGCAGTTCCTTCGATGAAAGAGAGTGGCATCCGAAGTATATGAAAGGCATGTCTTATTGTGTTGTGTGTGAGTCATAGGGATGTTATGTACAGCACGAATGACCAGTCCCCAAGCCAAGGAAATTAACCATTTAGGATTAAATTTCTCCGCCTGGAGGAGAATCGTACCCAGGCCCTCTGAACCGAAGGCCACTATGCTGACCATTCAGCCAAGGAGCCGGACACGCTTTAGGTTGATTACAATTCAGTTCATTTGTAATTATACTCACCTCCACTAACGTTACACACCAGAGACATGTCGTAGCCTTCCCGAAAAGGACCGGCCATTCCTGTCACCTCTTGATGCTCGGAATCGTAGATAACAGGCATGGGAGGTGGCACTAAAGAGAGAAATAATGGATTTTACATTCACAAATTAACTGCTAAAAGCTAAAACTAGACATTCATGGCGATGAAGTTTGTTAAGAAGGAATTAACTGCACATTTCAGAACGCTCTACAGCAGACAGAGTTGCTCAGCTGGGAGTCCGGGCTCGGTTGTCTGAAATGCGGGCAGCTTACATACCTAGAGTACGTCATATTCAAGCCACAGAACAAACACACTCGGCAGGGGACAGCATCAATGACGTTCGATAGTGACTGCGAAGCTCTCCTCGCACCATTCAACGAAGTGCTGAGAGGAGTACGGTACAAATAGAAGACAGTATAATCGCAAGAAAAATCCGATCTTTTAAGATTTTTTAAATGTTATTTGTTCGGGGCGTCGACGTATGCAGATCTTTTGCCCCTACTTGCACCATATGTAAGGAACCTGCGTGTATTATGTAAATGGCGGAAGTGTAAAGTGTTTAATGTGAGGAAAGGGACGTTAAGGACGACACAAACACCCAGTTCGCAGTCCAGGGATATTCATCTTTACAATTAAAAACATCTGATCCGGCCGGGAATCAAAGCGGGGCTACCCGGTTACAGGCAGACACGTTGCCCTCTACACCATGGGGCCGGACAGACCTTTTAAGATACTCGGTTTTGATATATGTTAAGCTCAACATTAACAAACTTTTTTAAAATATATATTTGCACGTTAGAAGAAAACTGGCACGTTAAAAGTTTCGTTTTACAACGTAGAATTATACGGGATTGAAGCGTCAAGCTACGGTTTACAATTTATAGGATGTGGATGACAGAATTTCCACTAAGAAAAGTAAAATTCCTGTTATTCATTCTGTAAAACGTAATAATTTTATGTACATACTGCAACAAGTTTCGTGCTTGATTGAGCACAGTGTTGCAATGTTATGTGGCTTTCCCTGTTCAACGAGTTTCTGAAACTTTTAAAACATTTATAACTTATCATCTGAAGTCATTGTTAATAGCTAGCCTCCAAATAGCGAGTGAGTCTTTTTATTTAATTTTTTTAAAATCTGCTTTACGTCGCACCGACACAGATATGTCTTACGGCGACGATTGGGTAGGAAAAACCTAGGAGTGGGGAGGATGCGGCCCTATCCTTAATTAAATTACAGCCCCAGCATTTGCTGGTGTGAAAATGGGAAACCACGGAAATCCATCTTTAGGGCATCCGACTATGAGGTACGAACACACTATCTCCCGGATAACAGCTCACAGCTGCGCGCCCCTAACCGCACAGCCAGCTCACCCAGTGCGAGTGAGTTTCATCATTAGACCTAGAAGCACCAAGCGTGGGTGGGTGGGTGGGTGGGTGGGGAGAAATCTTGCCACCGTCTTTTATTTATTTATTATTCATGCTTCAAATGAATTCACAGATCATTGATAATTAAGCTACTTGTGAAGGACTGCATAGACCTGTTACTGACATATTTCATACTCTTTCCTCACATACACTCACTCCATATTTATTTTCTCTTCTTGGTGGCAAATTTTGCCCTTCCTTGGTGCTCCATGATACGTAAAATCTCAAGAATCGCTATGAGTTTATAAGACGAAAAAAGGTGTTCCATTGGTGAATTTTATTTAAGATCCGTGTGCTCAACATTGTTGTCATATAGTTGGTTACATTTTATGATTTGAAAAAGTTACATTCAGCAGTTTTCCGGTTATCAGGAGGAAAGGTTTAGTTTTACAGTGTGTGTATAATGTTTCAGGACATGAATAGTTTTTATGAAGAATCTTTACAAGTGCATGACAGTATGGAGGAGCTAGAGGCTGATTTGCCCGAAGACTTTGAAATTGAAAGTGAGGATGGGGCAGATGCTATTGAAAATACTGAATGCTCACCAGATTCATATGACGACGAAAGCACTACAAATGGAGTAACAAGATCGTCTGGAAAATATGACACATAACCGGGAAGGATTTACCTCTCAAAAACTAAGAAGCAATCCAAACAGTATTTTGCTAATCTTATTCGCCATTCCCAAGGGGTAACGCCTGAAGCGAAAACTACAGTCATCCGTGATTCATTTCAAGAGTTCATCACTGCTGAAATTGTTGATTGCATACTAAGACATTCTAAAGTGAAGGCAGCAAGAATGGCCATTCCTTCCATAAGTGACCGTGAACTGTATGCTTTCATTGATCTATTGATACTGATGAGTGTATATCAAGATTTTGGTATATCACTAACGGACTTGTGGTCAAATTTGTACCTTGGGGGCGTATATCAGGCTGCAATGAGCAGAACCAGAATGTATCAATTACTTCCTATTCTGAGTTTCAGTGATAAGGACACAAGACAGGAAAGACGTAATGCAGACCAATTCACACCTCTTAGAGAGGTTTTTGAAAAACTAAATGAAACATTTCCAAAATACTTCAGAAGTGGCCCGCGTCATACCACTGACGAGATGCTGTCACTCTTCAGGAGACCTTGCCCATTTACAGTACTTATGAAAGAAAAACCGGGCAAATATGGAATCCTTATACGAATGCTGACTGGTGCAATTGAGAGGTATGTGATAAAGATGGAGATTTATGCTGGTAAGGACAACAGACCTGCAGGGGAACGTAGGCCACTTGAAGTTGTGAAAAGACTCGTGCAGCCAGTACGTAACACAGGTTATAATGTTACCACTGACCGATTTTATACTTCTGTTGATTTGGCGGATGTACTTTACAACGACTTCAGATTGACGCTGGTCGGGACACAAAAGTCCAATAGAAAAAAATCCAGAAGAACTGAAGGCCACCAATGGAAGAGAACTCTACTCATCTAAGTTCGCTTTCACTGATCCGTCAACTGGGAAGCCTCCAGTTACTCTTCTTTCCTACATTACCAAAGACAAGCCGAAGAAATTCTACTCATGCTATCTACATAGCGTAGGGATACTGTGATAGAAAGAGACACCGAAAATGAAGTCGCATACATAAGGAGGCGTAGACACAATTGACCAAATGACTATGGCCTACAGTACCAAATGAGGTACCAGGAGTTGGCAACTTTCTGTATTTTATACGCTAATGGACGTTGCAGCTCTAAATTTCTACGTTTTATTCATGAAGTGTGTACCGACCTACATCAAGGGTGAGAACAAGACCAGAAAATTATATTTTCAAAACTTAGGTATTGAGTTGGTGAAGCCTTGTCTTGAAGTACGTTCTCAAAATCCTCAAGGACTGCATTCCTTAGTGATTCATGCTAGGGAGAGTGTACTTGGAAAGACATTGGAAAGAAAAAGAAACGACGCTACATGTGAGCTGGCGAAGAGAAGAAGATAACATGTTTGCGTTCGGGATGCTCTCGACGAAAAACCAAAGACAAATATTACCAAAACTTTGTATATGGAAACTGTGGAAAAAAATCTGCAAAATTCCCGCTGTAACTCAAATTCAGTGCCGTGTACGGTCATGTTACATGGTTCTGGATGTTGGTATCTATTGAGACATCAAAAGGTCTTGCAGAAAGCGGAAGTGGTTTTCAAAATATAAAAAAACTAGAAATGTTGTGTTATACTGTGTGTGTTTTTGAATCATTACTAAGATTTTAAATAAGTGCAGTAGTTTAAATAACACTAATATTAATAAAATAACAATATCTTCAATAATCAAGTGCTTATTTTGTGGAAAAATTCGGTGGGCAAATTTGACCCCACCTTGGTGCACCATGTGACTGCTTCTAGGGCTAGTGAAGACACAAATACGGTATTTAATATCCAAATACAACAACAATGTAAATGCAAAAAAAAAAAAAAAAAAAAAAGACATTCAGATTGTTACGAACGACGAATCAAAATATCGGATTCACAAAACAAAGTTCATTTACACAAGTGCACAAATACAAGTCGATACAATTCAGATGGATGACCAGACTGCCCTACACATACAGACACAAACACATCACTCACTAGATGGTTTAAAGAATTTATTCTACATGAATTAATGTATAGACACCGCAAACTTACACATATGTACAGAACAAGTTTAGAGACACATATATACGTCTATTGCTGCTGGTTGCCATGTTCCGTCTGCCTCACTAACAAAAGACACAGTAGCGCGTTGCCAACTGTGAAATGACAAGATATAAAATGCGGTAGGCGAAATTGCCAACAAAAAGGCTACAACACAGCGCATGTTTTTAAATAAAACTAAAAATGTCATTGTGTGGGATTACCAGAAAATCCTATGGATAGTCTGGCCGCCTGCATCACTGTTGCTCATTTATCACCACCCAAGAGGCACGCATAGCTTAAGGAATGCTAGGGACGCGATCAATTCTCACAACTCAAGTAGTCCATACATAGTTGTTGAAGGTAACGGTTGAAGCTAAGGTAAGTAGAGGAAGATTTCCATAATTCACTCAGGTGAAGGTAGTGGACTAATATTTAATTATTTGCTCCTAGAATCGCTAATTCATTATCACTGAGAAGTTTACGCAACGTAAACTATATTGTACATACAGTATTTGCCCACGATTTAAAGTTATTTGGTAGAATCTGAGGATGTTCTTGAAGACGAAATATGTCATTCTGTGTTTAATAATGTATAATTTTATGCGTATTTTATAGTGTTATATATTATGTTTTGAAGTTTTGTGTTCGATAGACTGAAACGTTTTTAAGTTATTTTATCGGATCATTTATACTCAACGAGAAGCCGCTACTTATCCGCTTTACACCTTATATTTGGAACGTTTCTAAAGCAAATCCCCTGAAAATATAATAGTGAAAACTGTAATTCATTGCGTAGAGTATAAACATATTTGGAGGTATCGGCAAACTCTTAACTGTATAGATAAACAAAAGTGAAATAACTAATTTCTTACAACGTAAGTCATATTGAAATTGCCTGGATACCCATCCCATCGAAATGAAAAATGTAACACTAATCCCTTGATATTCAAACCGTCACCGCTGAAACAATACCGCGTATCTAACAATGCTATTCCCATCCATTATTTTCTTTTTTTCTTTTTTTCTTTGCTAGGGGCTATACGTCGCACCGACACAGATAGGTCTTATGGCGACGATGGGATAGGAAAGGCCTAGGAGTTGGAAGGAAGCGGCCGTGGCCTTAATTAAGGTACAGCCCCAGCATTTGCCTGGTGTGAAAATGGGAAACCACGGAAAACCATCTTCAGGGCTGCCGATAGTGGGATTCGAACCTACTATCTCCCGGATGCAAGCTCACAGTCGCGCGCCTCTACGCGCACGGCCAACTCGCCCGGTCATTATTTTTTTAAGACCGGTCCCGCTTCCCTACCACATAGAGAAGTACAGTCCATCAGAATAATTTTTGCACAACGAAAAGTGTAAGGTGTAAAGTAACTTATAAATAACCTTAAATACTGCTGGAGTGTGTAAATACGTCATACAAAACACACCTTCCTACAGTACGGTCCCGTAAGGTTCATTTTCCTTTACACTCTACACTCACCGATCTCGATAGCTGCAGTCGCTTAAGTGCGGCCAGTATCCAGTAATCGGGACATAGTGGCTTCGAACCCCACTGTCGGCAGCCCTGAAAATGGCTTTCCGTTGTTTCCTATTTTCACACCAGGCAAATGCTGGGGCTGTACCTTAATTAAGGCCACGGCCGCTTCCTTCCCATTCCTAGGCCTTTCCTATCCCATCGTCGCCATAAGACATATCTGTGTCGGTGCGACGTAAAGCAAATAGCAAAAAAAAAAAAAAAAACTCTCTACACTCAATAAAAAGTGTTCTGCTGGACTGCATATCCATATGTGGCTGGTAGACGTGAACACGCTTAAGAAAAATAATGGATAGGAAAAGCTTTGTCAGATACACGTTATTGTTTCCGCAGCGTCGAAATGAGCGTTCACCCCTTCTTGACTTCATGGCCTGCGACGTAACCACAACATTGCTGTCGCTGAAGCGCATACACTGATCGCTCGCCCGTCCATTTAAATTCTGTGTCCGCCTAAGGAAAAGCCCAGTGTGAGCACCACTCAAAATGAAAACTCAAAAAATTCCTGAGGCTGAAGGGAACATACAGAAAATCCTTCCACTGAGATATGACGTTTTAATTAAACTGAGCAGTAATGGACTGACAAAATATATATAATACATTTATAATAATGTATTATCGGTTCGGAAAGAACACAACGTATCTGACAATGCTCTTCCTATCAATTATTTTCCTTAAAACAGGTCATGTCACATGTGGATATGCAGTCAATCAGAGCAAATTTCGTTGTGTTCATTTTGCTATGCGAACGTGAAAGGAAAATGAACCATAATTACATCACACTCTAGGAATGTGTAAAACCGTCATGCAAACATACATTCCTAGAGTACGGTACTCTAAGGTTCATTTTCCGTCACACACCAACATAGGAAAATGAACACAACGGAAGTTTTTTTTGATAGAATGCATGTCCACATGTAGCCACGAGGCCTGGCCAGTCTTTAAGAAAATAGTGGACAGGGAGAGTATTGTCAGACAAGCGGTTTGCTCCCACAGCGACGATAATGAAACCTGGTACATCGAAATGACATACTTGCGAACTTCGAGGTGCGACCATGGAAGACGTAAAGATTGGCGGAGTAACGTAATGAAATGAGACAATACGATTTAATGTGAATTGTACGTGTTGTTCAACAATTAATGTGAAAGCATTGTAATCAGTTCTGTCCTGGACATCCTTACTGGCAAGGATATTTAAGTTAGGGAAATCTTCTTCCCACTTTGACAAACCATGTCTCAATTCCATATCTCGAGACATGGGTTACGAAACGTAATCACGTCGAGAATATAATAATCTTCACAATAAAACGAATATGGAGTTATATTATCACTTTGATGACAGAAAAATACTTATTCTCGAACAATAATTAACATGACTTAGATATATAAGTTAACTGTGCTGTCAAAGGTAAATTAGAACGGGAATACGAATTGGCCTGTGTGTTTACTACACAAGTTCTTCGAAAAAAATGTTTCCGTATTCCACGATCTTCCTGTGCTACTTGGATTTTTCACGATTTTCTATTTCTACTAAATATCTTATATCAATAACACCAAGTTTTCGGCAAGTGAACAATTTACTAAACTACAAACAGTATCACTAATAAAATCAATTTTTAATATGTTCATATATTTTGTTAATAGTAATTGGTCTTTTGTTTAAATACATATGGCAATGTTTTTGTATGAAAAGAAATTGCGTTTCAAAATGAGAAATGGCTTATTTCTGGTATAAGTTATCTACTTTTTATTAAAGTATTAAGATACGATAAACCTGTCTGCAGTTACTATACTAGGTAGATTATTAACAATGCACGTACCTGATATTAGGTAGGCATTTCAATGGCAATTTTACTATTGTATATTTACTTAAACACGAATTAGTCATCGTTCATAGCTCTATCAACTGTCCTTTTGTACATTTTTAAGGAAATCAACACTAAAAAAGTTACGATTGGGATTTCAACAAGGGTAAATTTGTGAAACTTTAGTCTTTTAATTTCAGCTTTATAATACGTCTTCATTATAGACTTGTATGTCTTTCAGCATTCAGTCTACAAGCCTTTTTGAAATTACTAGCCGATTTTGAATTTAATAATCCTCCACTTGCAACTAGTTCTATGGCCTCGTTTAGTTTTATATCTTTACTGTAGCAAAATGCCCGTGCTTCGCTACGGTTTTGAACTGAAAGTTATTAGTCAAAGTTTTACATGTTGCAGAGTCCACTGATGGCTGAGCTTGTAAAATACCCCTAAATTTGTCTGTCAAACGGTTTTGTGGGAATGATTATTTATTTTCTGATCTAACACTAATTTTGAAACGCTTACAGATGAATTAGAATATTTTAAACCCTATCGTATTTAATATATAGGACCTAAAAGCGACCAACCTGTGATTTTTTTATGTTATACGTCGATCAGTAGTAAAGGAATTAATTCTGTTTTAGGGAATGAAAGTTTTAAAATATTTATTAACATCTAGGATATAGGACATTTTAAGTTCGTGCCAGAAACGGTTTCGGAAAAATGGGTATTTTGTTTTTGAGAGTCAACCACTATCCAAACCACTTAGGGGAGAAATATTTTGAAGTATACGATATGTTACACCTTTGAGTATAAAAATAAACAAATTTACCACCTAATGTACACTGACTGACAGAGCAAATGCAACACCAAGAAGGAGTGGTCAGAACTTTATGCCAATTGCAGGGTAGACTGACGTCACTGAGGTATGCTCATGATGTGAAATGCGCCGCTGTGCTGCGCACGTAGCGAACGATAAGTGGGACACGGCGTTGGCGAATGGCCCACTTCGTACCGTGATTTCTCAGCCGACAGTCATTGTAGAACGTGTTGTCGTGTGCCACAGGACACGTGTATAGCTAAGAATGCCAGGCCGCCGTCAACGGAGGCATTTCCAGCAGACAGACGACTTTACGAGTGGTATGGTGATCGGGCTGAGAAGGGCAGGTTGGTCGCTTCGTCAAATCGCAGCCGATACCCATAGGGATGTGTCCACGGTGCAGCGCCTGTGGCGAAGATGGTTGGCGCAGGGACATGTGGCACGTGGCACGTGCGAGGGGTCCAGGCGCAGACCGAGTGACGTCAGCACGCGAGGATCGGCGCATCCGCCGCCAAGCGGTGGCAGCCCCGCACGCCACGTCAACCGCCATTCTTCAGCATGTGCAAGACACCCTGGCTGTTCCAATATCGACCAGAACAATTTCCCGTCGATTAGTTGAAGGAGGCCTGCACTCCCGGCGCCCGCTCAGAAGACTACCATTGACTCCACAGCATAGACGTGCACGCCTGGCATGGTGCCGGGCTAGAGCGACTTGGATGAGGGAATGGCGGAACGTCGTGTTCTCCTATGAGTCACGCTTCTGTTCTGTCAGTGATAGTCACCGCAGACGAGTGTGGCGTCGGCGTGGAGAAAGGTCAAATCCGGCCGTAACTGTGGAGCGCCCTACCGCTAGACAACGCGGCATCATGGTTTGGGGCGCTATTGCGTATGATTCCACGTCACCTCTAGTGCGTATTCAAGGCACGTTAAATGCCCACCGCTACGTGCAGCATGTGCTGCGGCCGGTGGCACTCCCGTACCTTCAGGGGCTGCCCAATGCTCTGTTTCAGCAGGATAATGCCCGCCCACACACTGCTCGCATCTCCCAACAGGCTCTACGAGGTGTACAGATGCTTCCGTGGCCAGCGTACTCTCCGGATCTCTCACCAATCGAACACGTGTGGGATCTCATTGGACGCCGTTTGCAAACTCTGCCCCAGCCTCGTACGGACGACCAACTGTGGCAAATGGTTGACAGAGAATGGAGAACCATCCCTCAGGACACCATCCGCACTCTTATTGACTCTGTACCTCGACGTGTTTCTGCGTGCATCGCCGCTCGCGGTGGTCCTACATCCTACTGAGTCGATGCCGTGCGCATTGTGTAACCTGCATATCGGTTTGAAATAAACATCAATTATTCGTCCGTGCCGTCTCTGTTTTTTCCCCAACTTTCATCCCTTTCGAACCACTCCTTCTTGGTGTTGCATTTGCTCTGTCAGTCAGTGTAAAAAAACTGTAATGCTAGCATTTAAAACTTGTGACACATTAGGTTTCCGTATTAGTTCTTTTCAAAAACTGAAAATTTCCCCCAAAATCAGTCCACCGAGATTTTTAAGGACTTCGCTTCATATTAGGTGACACATGTTTCACCTTCACTTTTTGTTTTATAAGCTGTAGCAGGACATTTTATTTTGTGATTTCTGAGGTCAGGAAGTTTACTTATATATGGTCCGCTAAGGAAATCACTTTTGTATTTCAATATGTGAATTCCTCCGTTGAATTCCACCTCAGTTATTTTGTGTAGGAATGGACTACGTGTGATAGGACTCAGTTTAGGTGACAATGAATAGTATTATCATGTGAAAAATGATTTAGATACAAGTATCTCACTGTGAGGTGCTCCACGTTTCACAGCTTGTACAAAATCAGTACAAACATATAGTTTGTTGTCCATTCTTTGCATTGGCAGTTCAACTCTCTGATGGAAAGAATCGGCTGTCGTAAATGCATAGACTGGCTGGGGGTAATTATGTTTTAACTTAATTTCACGCTACTGCAAGTGACCATTGCCAACGGGATAGTTTCCAATTGCGACGTATTTGTTAATAATAATAATAATAATAATAATAATAATAATAATAATAATAATAATAATAATAATAAGAGAAATGAGTGTATGAATGGCACACGAAGGGAGGGAAATTCCTGGAAATAAATTGCAGAAAATGATATCTAGATGAATAAATGTTAATACGGAATTATGTGATCAGATTACACATTAAACAACATAGTTGATAAATTCAGGCATAGGCCTAGTCATCCATTTGAGGGTCCACGGTAATTTTCAACTGCTGCTAAACAAACTTTCGAGCGTGTTGCCAATACATTATTTTAGCTGAGAAATTATTATATTAATCACTGCCCCTTCTCAAGGAATTAATTCATTCCTTGTTCATATCTTCAGGAGTTTGTTCAGTATCTAACATATCATTTCCTTCAGCTTAAAATTGCTTTTCAAAAATTCTATTTCGGAGTGGAGTGACACATTATAAAAACATACTCTAATTTATAAGCTAGATACTGGGATACTTTATGAAAGTGCCATATTAAGTGAATAAATGATCACGTCAAATGCCAGAATCTCAAGTGAGCCGGAAGCGAGGGGTAAGAGTATGTAGAAAGGAATGCTGGAATGTGGCAACATCGTGAAATGGCACGTGCAGTGCTCCTCCCTCCAACCTTACCTTTCAGACGCCAACTCCTATTATTAGCAGTATAGTTATGGATTTCGGAGACGCTGTGTTGCTGCTATTTCGTTCCGAAGAATTTCGCTTATGCACAGGTAAATTTCGAAACACGAGGCTGGCGTATTTGAGCACCTTCAAATACTATCGAACTGAGCCTGGATCGAACGCTCCAATATGGGCTCAAAAACAGTCCAGTGCTCAATAATCCGAACTACTGAACTTGGCTCCAAGCTTGTTTACTTGTTTTCTTTAGATTGTTGTTGGATTCTCTCATTAACATATATCATTAGGCCGAATGAATTTAAAAAATGCATGCCATTTTACTTAATTACGTTCATATTCTTCTGACTGATTGATTGACGGATGGATTCACTCGTTCATTAATTCATTCATTCAATCAATCACTCATTAATTCATTCTTTCATATATTCATCCGTTCACTCACATCAACATGCCCTTCTTATCTTACATCAGCGATGACTAATATAGTGTATGGACCGAGTCAATTGACAGCGTGGTTACGGTCGCGTAGCTGTGTGCATTTAATCCAAAGATGATGGTTTCGGACCCAACCGTCGACAACCCTAAAGATAGCTTACCTTGATATTCCAGTTACACACCAGGCAAATTCTGAAGCTGTGCCTTAATTAAGGCCACGGCTGCTATTTCCCCTTTCCCATCCTTCATTGCCAAAATCCTCCACTGTCTTGGTTCGACGTTAAGTCACAAAAGAAAGGTATGGAATGTAACTGCCACAATATAGAAAATTTACACTCTATGTACAAAGTGAAGATTTATTTATTTATTTATTTATTTATTTATTTATTTATTTATTTATTTATTTATTTATTTATTTATTTGATTGTTTGTTTATGTATTTACATCGTAAATATGTTCTTAATTAGAGCATAAGGATGATTGAAAAAATGTTTACAAACATGAAAGCTAATTTAAGAAACAATAGAACCGTACATCGCATCGATTAACTTTGTGCATCTGTACTGAAATCCAATTATTGTCGCAATTAGATACCCGATCGTGAGATTTTCAATTTCTAGGAGTAGAAAACGTCCACTACACCAGATAAATGCGCGTGAATTTACGTAATTGCCGCGAAGCGTTTTTACGTTAGATGCCCGATGTATTGATTGCTTACCACCATGATCTTAAAGCTGGTGCGAGGCAAGTGTGGTTGTAAAGGGCAATGACCCTACAAATTCGGCGTCCAAAAACTACATGAAATAATACTTCCCAGATAGTTTAATATAATAATTGGTTGAAAGATATTTGAAATGAAGACATACCATGAAATATTGAAACCAAAATTATAGTAATTACAAGGGAAGTATGGCTGTCAATTTCTTTTGTGCAAGAGAAGTTTAATAACCAATGCATTCATCTGACACTGTCAGGTATGCTGTACAATATGCTGACAGATTTAGCTTTTTCTGCTGTATTTCGTTATTATGTGCTACCAATGGAATCATACTAAGCTTTAGAACAGTTCATTCTACTCGCCACAACGTAGCGAGAGTATAAGAATAATTGGAGGAAAGGCCTCATAACTCCTCATAACTCCTCATAACTAGTAAATAGCTCTTTGTTCACAATAGTCAATTGCATGAAGATAATTTCACACCATTTCCACCTAAAAAGCCAACGGCCGTAGCCGTGTTGAAACACCGGATCCCGTGACATCTCCGAAGTTAAACAACATTGGGCGTGGTCAGGAGTTGGATGGGTTGCTACGCGCTGTTGGTTGGGGGTAAGGGAATGGAGGAGCGGAAAGGAAGTGGCCACCCTACCGCACGTAAACTCCGGCTCAGGAATACCTCTGCGGAGGTTCGGACCTGCCTTCGGGCAGAACAACCCTTACCTACCTTAACCTTTGTAACTCCCATACCACACACAGCACTATCCCCCACCACAATACCACATTGATTCATATACAGGGCAGGTGTCAACCACCCTCGTTTCAGGGTCTGCTTTATTAGCCAACGGCCGTAGCCGTGTTGAAACACCGGATCCCGTGAGATCTCCGAAGTTAAGCAACATTGGGCGTGGTCAGGAGTTGGATTGGTTGCCACGCGCTGTTGGTGGGGGGTAAGGAATTGGAGGAGCGGAAAGGACCTGGCCACACTACCGCACGTAAACTCCGGCTCAGGAACACTTCTGCGGAGGTTCGGACCTGCCTTCGGGCAGAATAACCCTCACCTTACCTCCACCTAAAATATCGTAGAAAAGTATTTAAATATCGTCGCTGCAGTGAAAATACCACCTATGTGAAATATTTCAGCTTAGAACTTTGGCCTGTAAAGTTCTGTCATCTAAGGTGAAGTTTGTGTGAATATTGTCAAGGCATTATCGCTCTTCATAATGTATGTGCTGCGGGCAACGACGATATACCTGTTCGCTCGACATCTTAGCTGAATTATCAGCATACTGGCCTTCAGATCATAGGGCCAGTGTTCGATTCCCTGAGGTTCCGGAGATTTTAACTGCTATGATTAATTCCTCAGGCATGGCAACTGAATGTTGTGTTCATCTTAATATAGTTACTTCCATTTATGTAAATCACACCGCACTAGCAACCACCACAGAAGCACGCTATAGAGAATAAATGGGTATATATAGGCCATCATGCGGCCGTAAAACCGGGCCGAATCAACATCAAGTACGGACCACAATAATGTGGGGAAAATGTCAGAAATAAGAAAACAAGTCGTAATTATTTAGAACATTATTGTTAATGCTTTACTTATTTATGTTAAATAATTATATATTAACTTGTAAATTAAAGCCAAATAATAATAATAATAATAATAAAAATAATAATAATAATAATAATAATAATAATAATAATAATAATAATAATAATAATAATAATAATAATGACAATAGTAGTTAAGCCTCTCCCTGCGGTTGAACTCCCGCTTTACCTACTGACAGCAGTGAAATTTAACAGGAATAATTTGAACTTTACCATATCCACAAAGTTTAATGTATTTTCACAAGATGTCACCATTGTGATTCTAAGTGCCACCTAGAGGATTGAAATGTAATTAACTTCATCGGAAATTCTCAAGTTTTAGTGATTGATAACCTGATCCCTCTTCGGTTGTTTTTGACTGACTCTTGAGTTGTCCTTTTTTACAAGTTGCTTTACGTCGCACCGGCACAGATAAGTCTTAGGTTGGATGGGAGATAGGAGAGATAGGAATGGGAGGGAAGCGGCCGTGGCCTTAATGAAGGTACAGTCCCAGCATTTGCCTGGTGTAAAAATGGTAAACCACGGAAAACCATCTTCAGGGCTGCCGACAGTGGAGTTCGAACCCACTATCACCCGAATACTGGATATTGACCGCACATAAGTGACTTCAGCTATCGAGCTCGCTCTTGAGTAGTCACCACTGTCTGAAACGTTGATCAACCAGTCAGATTTCTATGTAATTATGCATTGTTCCACAAATCAGACAGTTTCATTACGCCATTGTTTTAGAACAGTCAGCCAGCCACCTATATATAGCAGTGAGTTTGAACCTAAATTGTCAATCTTCGTCGGGACTTTAAGACTGCTCCCTAACTGAAGAGGTCTCCTTCGGGTTGGTGGCATGTGGTATAGCAGTACTGTCATATATGTGAACTTTATCTGCGTGTGTAAACCGGAAGATTTCAGCGTTCCCCTAGCATGTTACGGTTAGGGTCGATCTGCGTTTCCTATACATTTAATATAGGGTTTGCTTCTTTTGTTAGGACTTAAAATATAGGTTTCCCAGAGCAGAAAGTGGAATTTTGCCAGATGTGTTTTGACGTGAAGTCAATTATGTAATATCATTAAGATAATGTGAGTTCGAGGCCCATGAAGGCGTTGTAAAATTTAAAATTTCGATCAGGGCTCGAGATCCTTCTAAAAGTAATTCTGAAGTTGAATGTTCGATTCCCCTGGTGGTAATTTGTTCCAGAAGCTTCTGCTTTGTATTGATATGAACAAGTTGTGTTCTCTATTCTCTCTGATGAGGAACGTCGTAAAGGCCAGTGCCTCTCCTATTTATGCTAATGATTTGTAATTTATTTTTTTTGCTAGTTGTTTTACGTCGCACCGACACAGATAGGTCTTACGGCGACGATGGGATAGGAAAGGGCTAGGAGTGGAAAGGAAGCGGCCGTGGCCTTAATTAAGGTACAGCCCCAGCATTTGCCTGGTGTGAAAATGGGAAACCACGGAAAACCATTTTCAGGGCTGCCGACAGTGGGGTTCGAACCTACTATCTCCCGAATACTGGATACTGGCCGCACTTAAGCCACTGCAGCTATCGAGCTCGGTATAATGTAAATTTTTACTGACTGCTTTATATAATATGTGAGTCTTTTCTTCCCGGAATGTGAATTAATCAATATTCTAAGCTTGTCCGCTTTTTATCTGTCGTTATATCTCCATCATTATTGTTGTTGTTATTGTTGTACCTGAACATATTTTATTTTAATAAAGAAACGAAAATAAAATTTAACTGAATATTGTGGTCGAAATTTAATCGTACTTTGTCCAGCCATTTACCCCTAACCCCTCTCTCCCTTTCTGGACCACGGAATAATAATAATATTATTAATAATAATAATAATAAAATATGAATACAACATTTCGGTGTGAGGACCATTCCCAAGTAACACTTTCAACCACAGAATATAAAGACCCATGGCATTACAGCCCTGAAGGACCTCGGCCTACCAAGCGACCATTGCTCAGCCCGAAGGCCTGCAGATTATGAAGTGATGCATGATTAGTGTGATGAATCCTTTCGGCCATTGTTGTGTTGGCAAAGCGCCTGCCACATTTCATTTTGTCATTTTCACAGTTGGCAACGCGCTGCCGCATCTTTTATTATCTTCGTCTGACTGGACATGGTGACCGGCAGCAGTACACGCATCTTGGTGCATCTCTACATCCTTCTTTGTACATATGTGTAAATATGTGTATATTTATGTGGAATAAATATTCAAATCACCTACTAAGTGATGTGTTGTGCCTGCTCGTGTAGGGCAGTCTGGTCCTCCATCTGACTTGTATCAACTAGTATTTGTGCGCCTATGGAAATGAACTTTATTATGTTCGTGCGATATGTTGATTCGTCGGTCGCAACATAAAATTTTGTTCCTTCCGTGCCGCGACAAGAATCATTTTGAACTATCATGTTTGAACAAAGCGCAGCTTTGATGATTGTACTAGACACCATGAATAATTGTCATTGGCATGTATTGCTGTCTGCAACCACCATTTGAACAAAGCAACGAGCTTGGCGCGAGGAATACTGTGAACGTATATTGTATTGAAGTACCAGATTTTCGTGCTTAAAACTAACTACTGCGAATGCTTAAATACGTTATATTGAGATTTTAACGAAGTCTACATTGCTTTGGAACTGTTTTGAGATCACAGGTTAGCAATGTATGGAATGTTACCACGTGCTACCGCATCAAATCTTGTGAGCTGTTTACGCCAGTTTGTATCTGATACCCTGATGTTCGAGACGTTAAATGATGCTTGGAATTTGGACTCCAGTGAACATTACATCGCAGACGTCATCCATTGGAATTTTTCCATTCACCTTGGCCATATGTTTACAGTCAAAGAGTGGTTGCAGTGGTAGTGATGATTAATGATACAGCACCGTTAAGTACTGTAAGTCTGTTCCATTTGTCTCTATTCTTCCTATCTTGACTAGGGTGCATATCCTGCCTATCCGTGTATCTCTCATGGGCACTATAAAGTTCCGTAGTAATAATTTGTTGGGCAGCTTAGTGAATTTTGCATATTTTGGGACGTATATGACTTACAACCTGTGACAATAAAGTTCGGTGAATAGTCCTGTACTATCAGCATAGATGAACGATCCACGACATTGACCTCACTATATTTCGAAATAGTCCCCTGCCATAACTATGCACTGCTGAGATCAGTGATACATGTCCTGGAAACTTTGCGAGAAGACTTCCTTTTGGATGGTGTTCAAATGCCTCGTCACGTTTCGTTGGATGTCAGGAATATCGTTAGATTTCTTTCCTTTCAAAGCGAGTTTTATGCGTGATATTTCAGCTCTGATCTTTTTCCGACGAGGGGATCCCGGAGAACGCCATTCCATGCTTTGTTGTTTCGTTTCAAGTTCGTACCTGAGACACCAGGTTTCATCATCAGTGAGTTCTGATCGTCAGTCAAGGGGCACAAGAAGAGAACACGATTTTCTCTTCCCTAACTTCTGGGTAACGATTTTTCACACGGATTCACGGTTAATCTGCAGTTCATCCGCTATCATGTTCACAGTTAATCGCCGATCGTTCGTGATTAATGTCCTCACCTTCTCAAAGTTTTCGTCACTGACGGCGGTCGCCGGTCTTCCGCTACCTGGGTTGTCAGAAACACTTTCCCGTCCTCCTCGAAAACGGCCGAACCACTCGTACACACACTTCACGGACAGTGCTTGATCTGCCAGAAATTTAGAAGTTATTCAGTGATGTTAGGGGGTGTCTACAACGAGAATTAAACTCAAAATCTAGCGAAACTCACTTTGGAGAGCATGATGAATTTGAAAACAGGTATGATGCGATAGTTTTTGGATTCAGGAATTGCTTTGTTCATTTGAAAGACCCAGTAGTCCTATTAACGCATCCATTGCTTCTGATAACTCTACTCGATCCATCTTTAGTTTCAAACTCTCTCCTATTGAATTGCCCGTTTTCAAGGGAGATTTGACAAAGTACTTGAGTTTTAGGAACACCTTTGAAAGCTTAGTTATTAACAATACCCGCACTGACAAGGTGGAAAGACTACACTACATACTGTAGTCTCTTCAAGGCGAACCTAAGTATTTGTTAGATAACCTAATCACATGTGCTGAGAAATTCTCTGTTGCCTGGAATTTAATTGATGAAAGCTACAATCATAAACGCTTCATTGTCAATCAATCACTACTGCTCCATAATTGTACTAGTGGATCTTCTTTTGAATATCGCAAATTGATAAATCAAGTAATATCTAACCTTAATACCATTGACAGTTTTGAAGGTCAAGTTGCACTTCATGAACTTTTCCTACTGGAATTGATTCTAAACAAGAGCAAACCCAACCATAGAAGTGAATGGGTAAACAAATTGTCCACCACAGATATCCCAACTGTAAATAATTTTATTGATTTCTTAGATAGGAAATATACCGGGTGAGTTGGCCGTGCGGTTAGGAGCGTGCAACTGTGAGCTTGCATCCGGGAGATAGTAGGTTTGAATAGCACTGTCGGCAGCCCTGAAGATGGTTTTCCGTGGTTTCCCATTTTCACACCAGGCAAATGCTGGGGCAGTACCTGAATTAAAGCCACGGCTGCTTCCATCCAACTCCTAGCCCTTTCCTATCCCATCGTCGCCATAAAACCTACCTGTGTTGGTGCGACGTAAATCCACTAGTAAGAAAAGAAAGAAAGGAAATGGCAAATATAAAGTTGACAGAATCTATGAAACCTGTTATTGAACAAACATGACAGTTAAAATCCAACCTAAAGGCAAAAAAGCACCTCTTAGTGCTGTAGATTTCTTAAACTTGATAATCATAGCATTTCTTAGTGTAGAAAATTCAAACAAGCAAATATTGATCATCATCCCAAGTTTGTGAGGAAAAATTAACTTTGTTATCTGTGTTTTCCGCTTCTCATGTTTCTGAACAGTGTAAGCAAAACAAGTCCCCCAGTGTAATGGACCCCTTAACTTATTGGTTCATAAGGAACAAACAACTTCCAATAGTAATAGTATAGATATCCACCGCTATGAAGGTTTTATCAGGACTATGCCGTAATGTTTTACTGAGCACAGCTCCTGTAGGAGTTATAGTTCAGGAGAGATTCTACTAGTTAAGTCTTTGTTAGACTCTGCGAGTCAGTTATCCTTTATGACTTCTGATCTTGTCAAGAATCTTGACATCCGTACAAGGGCTTGTCGTCTACCTGTTTTTGGAATAGGCAGTGCCAATGTGTTGCCGGTAAGCTCTACATGTAACCTGGCTTTTTTATTCTAATGTCTCAGATCATATATTGAAGTTGAACACATTCACGATTCCACTTCCTGCGCAGGAAATTGATTGTTAAATTGGATTATTACTCATGATATTATTTTAAGCGATAGTACGTTTAGTCAGCCTTCTATATAGATTTTTTTTTTGCTAGGAGCTGACGTCTACTATTAAACTGTGTCTTCTAATATTTTGTATAAGAAAGGTTATCCTGCCTTGTTAGGTACCGAATTTGGCTGGGTATTATCAGGCACCTTCCATGAGCCGTGCATTAAGAACAATGCCAAAGCGCGTCGAGCCATTCTTGTAAAACTTGACTCTCTTGACATTAAACTCCAAAGGTTCTGGGAGCTTGAAGAACTTCATTAACCAGTACTGAAGAAAGGGCGTGTGAGGAACATTTTGTGAATAATGTTCAGAGAGAAGATTCTGGTAAGTTTGTTGTCAAACTTCCTATTCGTCCTGAAGTGACACCTGTAGCTGAGTCTAAGCATAATGTTTTTAAAAGGTTCAAACAGATTGAAAATAAATTTCCTAGACTTCCAGACTTGAAAAGGAAGTATGTAGATTTCATGCATGAATACAGTGAAATATGCCACATGGAAATTGCATCTCCCGAGACTTCCAACTAATTAAGTTTCACATGCCCCATCATTGTGTGCTCAAGGATTCCTGCACTACAACCAAGCTGCGAATTGTGTTTGACGGAAGTTGAGAATCCACAATTGGGATAGCGTTGAATTATATGTTAATGGTTGACCATACAATTCATCCTGATTTTCTATCTATTATTTTAATGTTCAGAACCTATTTCGTTGCTCTCTCAGTTGATAGATATTGATAGATACTCATCCTGACCACAGAAATCTCCAGAAGATCGTTTGCGTGAATCTACTGATGCAGAGATCAAGGACTATCATCTTCATATTGTTACATACGGTACAAGTTACGCCCCTTTTTCTTACTACGAGATGCCTACGTCAACTTGCTGATGAACACAAAGAATCTCACCCCATTGAATCAGAGATCATTCGCTCTTGTTTTTGTGTTGGCGGCCTGCTGACGGGTGCTAGCTCAGTTGAAGAAGCTAAGGATCTTGTATCAGAGATTTCTTCTGTGCATGATAGTGCATATTTTTATCTTAGAAAGTGTACATCAAATTGTCCAGAATATCTTGTCAGTGTTCCTAAGGATGAATCTATTAAAACATTAGGTATGGTGGGGCATCACAAATGTGATGAATTTTAGTTTCAAATACATCTGAAAAAGCACCTAAGGCAGTCACTAAGAGAAGATTTCTCACTATCATTGCTTCCATATTTGATCCTCTTGGATTGTTAGGATGTGCCGTGGTAAAGTGCAAACTTATCCTACAGTCTCTTTGGCTACTAAAGCTCGATTGGGATGAGCCGTTAGAGCCATATGGGAAATTATTGAGATTTGGAATGCTATCTACAGTGAGCTCCCCTACTTAATGAACTCAGAGTGCAGAAAAATGTAATTCTCTTCGTTCAAAATAAGGTTATTGAAATCCATCGCTTTTCTGACGCTTCAGAAACTGCCTATGGTGTTTGTGTGCACGTTAGGACAGTGTCCGATAATCATGAGTATCGGATATTCAGTTGACTTCCAAATCGAGCTTTGCTCCATTGAAACTGCAATCTATTACCCGCTTGGAGTTTTGTGCTGCTCTATTGCTTTCTCGCCTTACGATTAAAGTCACTGAATATTTGAAATTGTTCGTTCCTTCACCCATACACTGCTGTACTGACAGCACGATAGTTTTGTGTTGGCTATAGGAACACTCCAGTTGTTGGAAAGCCTTTGTTGCCAAAATGTTGCTGAAATTGAGTTCCTTACCTCTGTCTAAGATAGGAGACATGTACTGTAACCGTTCAATACTATGCTAATTGGCATGTCATGAGGCCCAACAAGTAATATATGCCGTTTTTCGCGCGTCATTCTACGACATATTTGGTCGTAATAAGCATTTTATGCCCGGTCCGGGATACCTGTGGCGCTACGCTAGCTCGAGGGATGAAGCTCTAATTGCGTGTACCGAGGGAGAAAGCTCCGAGTACAGCTAAACCTCGAAATTACTCTCTCTATACAGCGAGCGTGAAAGAAACAGCACAACAAACTAAAAGAACGCCTAGGTCAGGAGACGGAGTTCATTTTACAGAATTTTAGCTTGAGAATTGGATATTACCAGCGATTTCCCTATATATTCATGGATGCCAACTCACATTTTCCGCGCTTCAAGTAATAATAATAAAATGTTGGTACAATTTCTGCTAAAATCATTGGAATGAGAAGTCAGCTTTCCTTTGCTTCTCCATATCACTACCAGGTCCATGTAGGAAATGCATAGACCATGGCCATTTTTGCCATAATTTATAACAAATCCATATGCCAATTCAGCCATCATAACAACATAGCTCATGAGACAGATTTCACACCACATTGTCTAACCCCCTGACTGAATAGTTAGCGTTCGGTATTCAGGCCACGAGATAGTGAGTTCGATTCCCGGCCGAGTCATGTCCTCTCAAACCACGTATGGTTAACACATGTTGCTAGGGGCCTGAGTGCTAGTTCCGTATCAAATATTACTGCAATTCATATACCAGATAATATATCTCCAAACAAAAGCAACAAGCAAGCTTGTAGTATTACGTGGTTACTGAAAATGTGATCATTGCCACGGGGCCTCCAGTTCAAATGGATTAGGGACCACTGGGTGAGCACTTTATGTTTTACAATTCCTGTAATGCTTGACCAGTATCCGAACCGCAACAGCCTTTGGGGAAGCAAGCGACGATATCACTCATCTATCAAGTCAATCTGTACTATGTTTCCCCCTAAACAATAAAACGCATTTCCCATTCCACTAAAAATGTCGTCAACACTCACCAGAGGACCTCCCTTGCAGGGAATGTTCAAGCCGGTATCAGCCTTCAAAATTATTCTTAGTAGTAGTATAGCTGTTGCTTTTACTGTTCGAATACGAAGGTCCACGCCTCTTAAATGCGGGATCTTCTTCAAACGGAGAAGGAGGGCTATACAGGACCTAGATCGAGCGCTGTTTGGCTGATGGGCATGTTACGTCACAGCGGGGGGAGGTTTGGAAAGTGTGTGTACTGTACGCTTACTTTTTAGTGATAGATTTTTGTACTCGGTGAGGAGTAAGGAGGGAGCACTGCCGGTTCCGGTAATACTGCCAACTGAATGGAAATGAAATCTGAATTGAATCGATAATATGATCGATCGATATGAATTTTCTAAACCTTTATTATCTTACGCCAACAACTGTCTCACACACACAATACATAATACTATATAATATTTCCCGATGCGAAACGTGTTCCTAGCATGAATTCTATAGTATTGCTTTGCTATGTAAACAACAACAGTACGAGTACGTAAAGTGTACGCCAGATGTCGCACAGCGATGATAAGCGATTCTTGGTTTGTGTTTCATAGGTTGCCAATACGAATCTCGAAAGATAACCGAAGTCGACCGATTCCGCACTAGGGTGTAAATCTATCGCTAAAAAGTGCGCAGATAGTATGTGTGTGCGAGGTGGGTGTGACGTCAATTTCGGGCGATTTGAAAAGGATGGTGCTTGGCTACATTAGCTATCTTAACCCTACAGGCTTGAATTAACCACCAGGATTAACCTCACAGGGGTGCCAAATTTACTAACCAGACGATTATTATTATTATTATTATTATTATTATTATTATTATTATTATTACATTTCCTTTTTGCTTTGTGTGTCATACCTAGTGTAGAGTAATTAGATGCGTTTTGTTAAGCGTTTGTTTCATGCTCTCTCATTAACGGACTGTTCTTTCATTTTGCTGTTCTTGTTGTTGTTGTTGTTGTTGTTAATTCATAGGAGCTTTGTGACATACAGGTCATCAGCCTCGTGTATATATATATTGTACCAGTAAAATATAGCCCGGATTTACCATATAATTTATAATCGCACGAGTTGTGCCTCAGGGCAGTTCCAGGTAAATTATAGCGAGGGCTTGGTACAGGAGGAAGTGTCCTATCTACAAGAAAACATTAACATGCTTTTAAAGAATGAAGTTTATTCAAATAAATGCATGTTGAATTGCATATAACCTTGGTGTAGATTTTGTCATTTTCAACATCGTCTATCAGGTAACCCGTACTCCCAGGTCACCGTGCTGAACTGGACTGGGACTAGCTCTGTAGGCCTCGTTCGTCACCATGGAATGGAGCTGGAACACCCACGTCGATCGACATGGGATCGAACTGGCACCTTTGAAGTTCTAGACGGTCTCCGACGTTCTCTGACGATCTTGCGGGTTAATCACTCGCTTTATTATTCACACGAGTGCCCATACTTGCACAGTCCCAAGACACTTATTTGATACAAACGTTTGATTTAATGTTGACGTAATATTAAGCTGATCTTTCACTAGTCCCTTGTAGATAGAATTTAAATGTTATTTAAAGATGAAGATACGGATAGCATCGAATTAGAAAAGAAATAGATCACTGTTCATGAACATAAGCTTTAGAAATAACGAAACTGAAGACTGTTCACATATTACGCAGAGTTCGTGGTTGCTTTCCACTGAAATATGATCGCACTTGACACTAGAATAAATATACGACTGCTCAAGAGTTCACCCAACGGACAATGCTGTCAGTAACGCACTAATAAATTATTACAAACTTTGAGGAACTAATATCTTTGGCAATTATTCTGCACAGTTCAAAACTCAACTGAGTTTGGTATCGTTCACTTCAACCCAGAATTTGAAGAAATAATAAAGTTAGCAATTATTATACACGGTTATAAATTCAATTCATTATGCATTGAGTATCGTTCACTTCTACCCTGAGTTAATCTCTTGCGTCGTAGCACACGAATATAAATTGTGTAATAGGTAATCACTTGCATTAATGGTAGTGAAAAAGTTTAAACATTTTCATGATCACTTCTACCTAATAAATGAAAGAAAATAAGCTGACTGAGTTTTAAGAAATTCCACAGTTAATAATTTAATGTTGTAGTGTGTCACGTTGAAATGTACAACCCCCCCCCCCACAATGGCACTACAGCCCTTGAAGGTCCTTGGCCTACCAAGCGACCGCTGCTCAGCCCGAAGGCCTGCAGAATGCGAGGTGTAATGTGGTCAGTACGACGAATCCCCCTCGGCCGTTATGCTTGGTTTTCTAGACCGGGGCCGCTATCTCACCGTCAGAAAGCTCCTCAATTCTAATCACGTAGGCTGAGTGGACCTCGAACCAGCCCACAGGTCCAGGTAAAAATCCCTGACCTGGTCGGGAATCGAACCTGGGGCCTCCGGGTAAGAGGCAGGCAAGCTACCCCTACACTACGGAGCCGGCTTGAAATTTACAACACTTGTTGATAATAAACTATGTTCCACAATTGTAAAGTGGAAAGAAACTAAGTTCAACAATTATAATGACTTGTCACGTATCACGCGCACAATTTCTAAGTTCCAATCAATTGTCAGATCCTAAGTCCACTGTAAGACTTGTCACATACTGGAGTTTCTATACGCGCAAAAAATCCAAGTTTCAATGTACTGACAGAATGTAACTCCACTGTAAAGACTTATCACGTATCGGAGTTTTCTACTCGCTCACAGATACTAAGTTCCAACTAACTGACAGAATCTAAGTCCACTATAAAGACTTGTAGAATTCGAAGACAGATTTTGACAGCACCTTGTTTCGACGAACAGAGTAGCTTGGTGAGTTAGACTTGTCTCCCAGATATGACTGAATGACTTGGTTGGGTTGAGCTCGTCTTATATACGATATGTGCTTCCACGTCATCAGATATCATGATTTTCATGAAGTGGAATAACTCGAGAATTCCTCTATGGATTTACTTGAAACTTATTATCAGAGACCTTTGAGTGATTCTCTAGAAAACGACGTATCACTCGAGTTGATACGGTCATTATTACAGGAGTTTTGAAAATATCGCAGTCGAACATTCGGGAAGGTGTGACGTTTCTTCTAGAACACGCGGTGGAACAGGCGAGTAGCCTATATTGCTCCTGCGTCCACGTCACTCGTACTGCTGTAGGTGCCTCAAGCCGGTTCGTTTCACCGAGCGTAGAAAACCAAGCTCACAGTAAATATCTTGCTTGATGATTAAATATTATTTATCTAAAAAATTCGACATGTACCGCACATTACTGGTACAATATGTAGAATATGTTTGATAACCTGAAGTAGTGTGTTAACGTGTACTAGTGCTAGAGAGGGGATGAAACTATCTCCTAACTAAAAAAATATTATCTCCCAAACTGATTTTACTTGAAAACAGATAAAAATAATTCTTTAACAGCTTGTACATATCAACTCACCTTTAACTATTTCTTTGCGATATTTTGTGTAAATGAACCTGCAACGTAAGAAAAACGTTCTCAAATTATACTTTAAATTGCTTTTAAAATAAAAAATACATTGGGGGTGAAAAATAAACTTACTAATGTATTAATCTCACAATCCGGTGGTCCTAGATAACTGTTTTTAGCACAATATTCATCAAAAAAGTCCTTTTAACAGTTTGTACGTATCAGCTCACCCCTAGGTAAGTGTTTCTTTCCAAATTTCGGGTAAAGGATCCTTCAACGAAGAAAAAAATAGTTCTGGAATATACTTCAAATTCATTTTAGAATAATAAGTAAGTTGGAATGAAAACATCTTTTAACTTCAAAATTCATTATAATCCAAAGCCGTAATCGTAGAAAACTGTTCTTTAGCTTTAAGTGTTTAATTTTATCTGAACTACATCTCCACAAAAATTGTCTAAACTGTATCCGTATATATTCAAAGATATAGAGTACGGGTGCTAAGAAAATAAGCAATTTAATATATGTTTTACGCTTGTGCTATTTATGCATGCTCTCATAAGAATAACTCTAGCTCAACCTCAGTGGTTCAATTCTTGTACGCTTCAGATAATTCTGCTACTGGAAGGAGCTCTATCCCTTACCTTCTCCTCCTCAACCTCAGCCTCTGCCTCTACCTGTACCTCCGCCTCCGCTTCTTCCTCGGTAGGGATTCTATCCTCCTCCTCCTCCTCCTCCTCCTCCTCCTCCTCACATTCGTATTGTTGAAGAGAAACGTGTGTGTGTCTTGAAGTGAGTGACAAGTTGTGACTTGCCAGTGCACGTGTTTCTTAGTGCTCAGAGCAAATTCATATGGTAATCACCTGGTCTACTGCGGTAGCTTCTTAACTTACTGGCACAGATATGTCTAGCGCGTGAGACAACGAGGCGGGGTGGGGGACAGAGCGAGTGCCCTACAAAGGATACGCTGTTTTGACAGGCAGTGATCATGTGATGCATTTCAACTTCTGGCCCGATGAGGAAAGCAACAGGAAACTATCTCACTCCTCATTTCCCTAGCATGCGTCTTCAGTGACACTTAGGCTATCTATGACAGTTGTTGGTGGAGCTGTGGAGGATCAGACCAGCCTTTGGGCTGAATACCAAACATAAAAGACACGTGATCATGTGAACACAGTCACTTATGATTTGACTTGTTCGCTATCAGGCACTCTCTCTTCACTTCAGTGAGACAGCGTCGTACATGTCAACTGATTAAACTTAATCGCGGACATAAAACTTCGAGTTGACTCCATTTATGGACACTTATAACTTTTGCGAATGCAGCGGACAAGCAGACGCACAAAAACAAGAAGTGAGGAATTATGCTGGGCATGGGTTCATCAATAAAGTTATTGATCTTCCTCTTGAGCTTCTTCTTCCTCTCTACCAGTACTGTGGACCTAGTACTCAACTAGATGTTCGCTTGGCGCATGATGATCCCGGTATTAATATATTAGATCCTCCTTGCAAACGATAGGACTTTGCTTAATAGGCGAGGAAACAAACCTGAACCGAGACGTGTAGCTGATGAAAATCTACTTCTTATGTCTGCGCAGCGTGTGGCGTCTTCTAAAGCTACAGCGGTTGATAGAGTGACTTCGCAAAAATGTAAATGTTCTGGAAGCGTATGCCATTTGAATAACTAATGAGTGTGAGCAAACGACTTGTCTCTCCGCATCTCGATGGATCGGATATGATACTACTTCCTTAGTTGAAACATATCTAGGTAAGAAATGCGACGCTATATGCCTGATAGGTAGTGTGCCACGCTTCTGTATAATCTTCATGCTGAGTGAATACAGAAATAGAACAGGATAATAATATAAAACGAATGAGACATGAGGTTACAATAATTTCGTAAATTGCTTTCTAAGACCTCTGCAATTTATCGAACATTTTTCTTGATCAATTATTCCAATCGGTCACTCTTCGTCCTATCAACGAATATTTGCCCCAATTTATCAACTTGAATTCCTCGGTTATCTTCATATTGTGATCTATCCTAATTTTAAAAGCTCCACTCTAGCCTATTAGTCAACCAGTGTTATTCCACGGCATCTCTCAACTGACAGCTCGGAACATACCACTTAGTTGAGCTGTTCGCCCAATGTTTGCAACATTTTTGTAACACTGCTCCTTTGTCGGAAATTACCCAGAAAATTATCGCGCGTCTTTCCCTTGGATCTTTTCTAGTTCTGGTATCAAGCAGTCCTGGCGTGGGCTCCATACACTGGAACTATAGTGTAAATGGGGTTTTAGCAGAGGCGTATAAGGCCTCTCTCTTACATCCTTACTAAATATGAAGGGATTTGTAACATTTGTTTACAACCTTGTTAATGAAGTTACCCAAATGAAGGTCATTCCTCATGTTAACACCTAGGTACTTACAGCGATCCCCAAGAGGTACTCTCAGCCCGTCAACTCAGTGATTAAAATTGAGAGGACTTTTCCTCATCATCCCATTTACTAAGAATGCATTGCCTGTTGTCAATCTCACACCATTGCCTAGGTATATTTGTAGTCGGTCACAATCC
Organism: Anabrus simplex; assembly: GCF_040414725.1. Taxonomy (NCBI): domain Eukaryota; kingdom Metazoa; phylum Arthropoda; class Insecta; order Orthoptera; family Tettigoniidae; genus Anabrus; species Anabrus simplex. The sequence goes on along the minus strand of NC_090266.1, from coordinate 578,508,786 downwards.
TTTAACTTATGTGGTTGCCCTACTTTGCCCTTGTAGTTTTCTATTTAACTCAGATGGCCGAGAGGCCAGTAAACTAACTTTTCCCTCGTTTTTTGTCTTTCGTGCTGTTATACCCACCAGTGTGGGGTATTATTTTTATCTTTATAATGCATTATCTATGTAATCTAGGTTTCTTTGTTTTTGTTTTTGCTTGTAACCTTCTTAGATTTGCATGGTTGTTTTTTTCAATTGAGAATTGCTATTTTTCTCCGTTATGATCGATTAGGTTGTGTAACTGTAAGATCGGGAGAAAAATAAAGGTTTACTTACCACTTACCTTTAACTTATGTACTACACTATACAGAACATCATCATCCGCAAATAACCTTATTCGTGATTACAGTTATTTATATATAAGAAAATATAAACGAAAATAATATTGCCCTCTGACCCATACTTATTAATTTCAGGATCAGATGACGTGTCACCTGCTCTAATCATCGGAGTTCTGTTTGCTAGAAACATAACCCCTATTGAACCACTCTTTTGTCTAGTCCAATAGCCATTATTCTCTTCGATAATCTCCCATGATCTACCTGATCAAAAGCTTTGGGAAGGTCAATGTCGATATGTTACTGACCATTGGACCTCCTGAATCTAAAATATCTGCTATAACTTGCTGGAATCCTATAAGCTGAGCCTCATCTGCATAGCCTTTCCTAAAACTGAACTGCCTTCTATCAAACCAATTAGTAATTTCGCAAAAGTGGCGAATAAAATCAGGAAAAGTACTTACGAAAAACGCATGTGAGGCTGAGAGGCCTGTAATCTGTTATACGTTTATTATTTTTTCCCTTGTACAATGGTGCTATTATTGTAACTCTCCATTCATTTGGTATCGCTCCTTTATGCAAACAGTAATCAAACATGGGTTTCAGATATTACACTATATCTCAACCCACTTTCTTGAATTTATCTCCAGACGTCTTATCAAGCTCAGGTGCTTTTCGAGCCTTCAACTTTTGTATTTTTTGTACATGTATTAGTTATCACAGGAGAAATTCAGTAAATTGCCCGTATCAGTTGCATCCCCTATCTGGACACTCTCTTTATATCCAGCTACTTTTACATACTGCTGACTGAATAATTATGCCTTCTGTAAGTCCTCGCATATACAAGAATTAATAATGGTCCCTGCAATGTCCTTTCTGAAACCCGTTTCTGCCTTTAAGTGTCTATATATTTCCTTCCATTGCTCCCTAAAATGCATATGGCTGCCAATTCTCTTTTCCATCATGTTTCTTTAGCTGACATTTTCCTATAATAGTTTTCTTAATAAGTTCCTTCAAACTCTTCTTACTCCCGCAACCATTCCCAAATCTATTCCTTTCTAATCTGCACTTCTTTCTTAACCTCCTTATTTCCATTTTATAATATAATGGGTTCTTACCATTCTTTACCACATGGGTTCTGCATACCTGTTTTCATACTCCTCAGCAATTTGCTTTAAACCGGTTCCATTTTTAATTACCATTTTCCATTCAACATAAATGTTTTTCTTAATTTCCTCATGCCACTATTTTTTTTGCTAGTTGCTTTACGTCGCATCGACACAGATAGGTCTTATGGCGACTATGGGATAGGAAAGGGCTAGGAATGGGAAGGAAGCGGCCGTGGCCTTAATTAAGGTACAGCCCCAGCATTTGCCTGGTGTGAAAATGGGAAACCACGGAAAACCATTTTCAGGGCTGCCGACAGTGGGGTTCGAACCTACTATCTCCCAAATACTGGATACTGGCCGCACTTAAGCGACTGCAGCTATCGAGCTCGATCATGCCACTATTATCAAAGATGTAGTATTGCCTAATAGAGCTACTTTTACAAAATTCCTTTCTATGACATTTATTTTTAACTGCGACAAGACAGCTGCTTTATCACTTATAATAGAGGTGCTCACGCTGGGCGTTTTTTGCCGCGGACACACACAGCATTGTAAGTGGACGAGCAGCCGATGAGCCTATATTATTCAGCCACAGTGACGTTGTGTTTCAGACGAAGGCCTGATAGTCAGACTCGATCGCTGCGGCGATACCTGAGCTCGGAATCATAGCAGAAGGTAATGAAAGGGCCTTGCCGAATCTCACTGCAGAGAACCTGTGGAAAGGGCAGTACTGTTTTGCGCCAGCAGTGGACCGTGCAAAATGCCTACTATGAGGGCAGACTTTAAAAATCGAAAATGTACCATTAAGAACGCCACTAGAAAGCGAAACATGCACATTGGCATGGTACTGTTGTAAGGGATTTTCGAATAACCCGTGTTTTTAGAAACTCACGAAAGAGGGAAAGAAGTATGAAACTTTTGGTATTATACATTGCGTTTTACTGGTTTGATAACTGGAATTGTACTTTTCTTAGTGAAAATTCTGCCACTTCCCTCTCAGAAATTGTAAATCGTAGCTTGCACGCTTCAGCACTGTCTCTTTGTACGACCGTTAAAAAATTCGCATGTAGTTGTAAATGTTTCTCACAGATACATTATTTCAGAAACAAATGAGCCTATTGATATATTGCAGTGGGTATCTACAGAGTTTTTATGCACATGGGTGGTGAATTATACATTTATGTTAATAAAAATTAAGTCTGATAAAATATTATATGCGAAGAACATTCAATACCATGCGCTCATTTTCTTTTGGAGTGACTGTATTGCAACAGAAATGTAAGGTGTCTATTTTCTATGAGTGTGTACATACAGTATAGGAAAATAAAACCAAGTATATTAATAGAGCGCAGTATAAGTGAAACACGAATATATGAAAAAAATGTTTTCTTGCGATTATGGAGACTTTCTTGTGCACTTCAGTTATCATTTCGTTGAAAATGGCGCGAAGAAAGCTCTGTAGTCTCTATCGAATGGCACTCCTTTGCCATAATGAATGTCTTAGCTCTATCTTTTGCTTGTGACGTAAGCTTGACACGTAAGCTGTCCGCAGTTACGTCAAGGGTGCCCAGTCACAGTAGGCTAGTATCAACGGGCACCCAGCTGAGCAACTCTGACTTATACTACCTATTACTTCAGTTTCTCTATAGAGCTCATCTGGTTTCATCAGCACCACGTCTATAATATTTTTCCCTCCAATTGGTTCCGTCATTTTCTGATTCAGTTGTCCTTCACACATTAACTTATTCACCATTTGTTGGCCATGCTTCCTGTCCTTCGCATTCCCTTCCCAGTTAACACCTGCTAAACTGAGATCACCCGCTGCAGCAATAACTTTCCTTTCTGTGTCATTCGCCGCATCTTGCCATATCTGCACACCCGAAAAGCATCAAGATGTACAGTATATTACCATTACACCTACAATGTCACATTTCTCATCCTTCCTTCTGACCTCAACTTTGCAGGTTCGTCCCTGGCTCAGTCCGGTGGTATTTGAAGTGTGCTCAAAAACGTCAGCTTCGTGTCGAAAGATTTACAGGCACGTAAAGGAACACGTGTGGAACAAAATTCCAGCACCCCGGTGTCTCCGAAAACCGTAATAGCAGTTAGTGGGACGTTAAGCAAATTCCTCATCCTGAACATTTTCGTAATTTACCAATCCTTCCTTCACCCGTATGAATACTCCCCCCTCCATTGTTCCTATGCTGTCTCTACAATAAACACTCCAGTTCCGTGAGAAAAAATACCGCATTCATAATATCACTTCTCAGCTGTGATTAAACTAATATTACAATATCTGGTAAATATATACCCTATTAAATTAGTTAATTATATCCCTTTCTTTACAATTCTTCGACAGTTTAACGCTAACAGTTTTATGTCATCCTTTATTGACTTCATGCTACCTGAACTGTCATCACCGCTCCATAGTCCTCTCCGTTTCCCTGAACCCTTTAACTTATATGCTCCATTACTGTTCAGATGAAAGCCATTGGAAAGTAGATCTCTATCTCCTATTCACCCATTACGATTTACCGCGCAGTCAACTCGTTCGCTAGAAGAAACGCTATTGGAAAATGGATGCATCTTCAAGATTCCGTGCTCCTGATCGTACATTTAACTTTTAATGAATAGAGCTCCATTGGACCGACATTTTTCACTTTGGAGAGGAATTTTTTTTTTTTTTTTTTTTTTTTTTTTTTGCTAGGGGCTTTACGTCGCACCGACACAGATAGGTCTTATGGCGACGATGGGATGGGAAAGGCCTAGGAGTTGGAAGGAAGCGGCCGTGGCCTTAATTAAGGTACAGCCCCAGCATTTGCCTGGTGTGAAAATGGGAAACCACGGAAAACCATCTTCAGGGCTGCCGATAGTGGGATTCGAACCTACTATCTCCCGGATGCAAGCTCACAGCCGCGCGCCTCTACACGCACGGCCAACTCGCCCGGTTGGAGAGGAAAGTTAAGGTACATCACTAACGTAAGCAATTGATGTCATCCTACAATTAGCGTTCCTTAGTCCTGTAGCCATTTCTAGGCAACATTTAGGTGACCATACCTCATTCCCTAATAATCACTAATGGTGGAGGATTCCCATCCACGTTCTGGAATATGCTTAACTGTTTACGTTCATGTGTTACATGGCTTAGAGAAAAAACTCAATTCCACATTGCTGTTAACATAAAAGTCCCACATGTAGAGTGTATGTTCCTCTTATAATATTTGTTCTTTACTCTTAAACCACGTTATCAAATGCCATCTTATAATTGACTACGTATTTAAAATAACATATATGGATTAAATGAGTTTCATTAAATTGATCATAATAATACACTAGAAGTATACGATGTTTCATTTACCTATAATGGTGAGATTGATGCGGTAATTCACCGTGGGCGAGTTGAAGAAGTCTATACGACAACGAAATACCCCTTCATCGTCAAGTCTGACGTTCTTTATCCTTAATCTGCCCATGCTTGGCCCCGAAGTTTGAAAATCCGTTCTTGCCCCAAGATCATTGCTTATAGCCCAGTGCTGAGCTTTGGAAACATCTCCTTCTCGGGCGTCCAAGCTGAAACATACGATACAGTGAACTATATCAGAAGAGTAAATTGTGTAATGGAAAATGTTTGTAACTGCCTACATAACTACAAAACTCCGTCTTATTTCTGGAAGATACAATAAAACTGTTCTTCAAAATATGAGCATAAACCCTGATTTGCAAATAAATATATTTAAACTTTATAGAGTAGTCTTCCTTCCTAAAAGTTAAATTAAGTACTGTACATCCAAAATTCAGAGTGTGAAGCACGGTGCTTAAGTAAATTCTACGCTGAGAAACAAACATGAAGCTGATTCCTAAATATACATCTCAGAATAATATATCACTTTAAAGACAGTTATGTACCATCAGTCATTAGCATTATTAATGATATATCAACAAGCATCCACTGAAAATATAAGTGTTCTAGACCTTACAGTCCTACTCCTCAAAGAGACATAAATAAACGGTGGGAGAAGCATAGGATTTACACATATTTTCTGTACCATGAGAATTTTTAAAATTATTATAGATCAGACACCAAACAATTCCGTGGCACATACAGCCCATGAAGTCAAGATGACTGCTATACAGCTAGTTGGCTACATATACTGAAGTGTCAGGTACAATAATATACCAGGTGGTACAGCTGCCCCTATTCACGCAGATTTATGCAACCCGCAGATTATAGTCGAACCTAAAAATATTGACCTTGACTACTCACTACAATGTCTGCTCTTACAACGCTTTCCATAATTCGTTTATTCGTGTCAAGCAAATCAGCATTAATGATAAAATACCGATTGATGGTAAAGAATCGTGAAAATTATGTGTCGCAGAAACGTCCTGTACAGAGAATATTATTGGTGAATGACTAGAAGTACCAGCAACACAACAGCGCTAAACAGCAACACGTGATAGCCGTGCTTGCTAAAAGTTAGAGGAGACTACCGGTGTTCGTTAGTAGGCGGTTCGAGTCCTGTGTACGACGAATATTTTTATTGCGTTGTTGATGTTCGTGAGAGTCGTGTTGTTGACGACAAATCTAAATCATGATCAGTTCTCATATTGCAGGTACTCAGCTATGTTTGTTTTTTAAGGAGCTCTTAAAAGAGCTATTTGCAATAAAGTGAGATTGTACCGACAGCGGTGCGATGGGCTTATGCATGGCCATTCGATTAATGAAGCAAATGTTCAAAATGACCACCTGCTTCGTCAATGCACATCTGAGCAGGGTGGAGGAGAGACATTCTTGCTTGCTGCAACATATGTGGTGGAAACTGCCTGCAGGCTTCCGTGATGAGCCGCCGTAAATGATTCGGGCTCTCAGGCTCCTGCTCATAGACTCTTTCCTTTAAATAACCCCACAGGATAAAGTCGAGTGGAGTAAGGTCAGGTGATCTAGCCGGCCATGTGACCGGACCACCTCGTCCAATCCATCGTCCAGGATATGTCCTATGCAAGTGGTTCCGTACTGCCAACGACCAGTGTGGGGGAGCTCCATCCTGCTGGAACCACATCCGTAACCGTGCCATAAGGGGCACATCCTCCAATAAGAGTGGGAGGTACTCACGAAGAAACTCTAGATAGCGTCGTTCCGTGAGGTTTCCTTCGAAGAAATATGGTCCAATTATCTTGTCACCTAGTATCCCGCACCACACGTTGACGCCCCATTGTACCTGAAATCGAGCTCCCCTGATTTTCAACGCTCCAGTAATGGAAGTTGTGACGATTAACAGTTCCGTTGTTGTGAAATCTGGATTCATCACTAAAGAGAATGTCCATTAAGAAATTCGCATCAGCTCCAACTCTTTGTAATATCCATTGCGAAAATTCTATCCGTTTTGGAAAGTCATCTCCGTGAAGTTCCTGGTGCAACTGTTGATGGAAAGGGTGGAATTTATGGCGGTGCAATATTCGCAGTACAGATACATGACTGATGTTCAGTTCATTTCCTATGGCCCGTGAGCTTGTGTACGGATTGTATGCAATTGCATTTTGAACAGCTTCGTCGTTATTTCCAGACGTCACTGGAGCATCCCAAACGGGGGGTAATGTATGAAATGACCCCGTTGCACCCAACCGTCTTTCAACACGTCGAAATGTATCTGCAGTTGACAGTCTTCGTCCAGGAAATCGTTCTTGATACAAGCGTCTGGCTTCCCGTGCATTTTGCCTTGCTTCTCCATAAAGTAGTACCATATTCACATAATCATCCCGTGAATACATAATGTTTGCTTTCGTGCTAACCGTACAGTACGTGCTCACACGTTGCTGCTAGGATTACGATATGCTGTTTCATGTGCACTACGTATGAAGTGTAGACCGCTGTTAGTTGGTCTTCGAGTCGAACGTGCGCAGTTGCTTGGTTGAATGGGTGGGTCAGAATGTTGACAACACGTGCACTGCGCTTCATTCCCTGTAGTCGTTTGCCATATGGAAGTCGCATGTTATTATTCCTTTCGTATGTATGCTTTCTTTGTAAAGGTGGCAAATTACTTTTGAGACTTCATCATCATCATCATCATCTGTTTACCCTCCAGGTTCGGCTTTTCCCTCTGACACAGCGAGGGATCCCACCTCTACCGCCTCAAGGGCAGTGTCCTGGAGCTTCAGACTCTTGGTCGGGGGATACAACTGGGGAGTATGACCAGTACCTCGCCCAGGCGGCCTCACCTGCTATGCTGAACAGGGGCCTTGTAGAGGGATGGGAATATTGGAAGGGATAGACAAGGAAGAGGGAAGGAAGCGTCCGTGGCCTTAAGTTAGGTACCATCCCGGCATTCGCCTGGAGGAGAAGTGGGAAACCACGGAAAACCACTTCGAGGATGGCTGAGGTGGGAATCGAACCCACCTCTACTCAATTGACCTCCCGAGGCTGAGTGGACCCCGTTCCAGCCCTCGTACCACTTTTCAAATTTTCGTGCCAGAGCCGGGAATCGAACCCGGACCTCCGGGGGTGGCAGCTAATCACGCTAACCACTACATCACACTTTTGAGACTTAAGAACGTTAAATATTTATTACGAATGGCCTTACAAGTATAATATAATAATAAAATTGAAAAGCTCGTAACTAGATTCGAACTCTAAATGCCTGCTAACATATAGTATGCTCGCTGCGATTGGTGCCATGTAGCCCCTGCAGGCGACAAAGAATTGGTCTCGTAGCTCTGTACTAATGGAATTACCTAGGCTATCGCTTCGATACTGATTGTTGATGTTAAAAGTTCTGAACTCGAATGTGCAAACACCACAGTGAACTAAAGAATCGCGTCTCCCTTACGCCCAGATAGTTGCAACCATTTTCTACGCGTTACTTGGTTGAATGAGTCCAGCGTTATGTTTCAGGTGGTATTCACAATCGGTGCGTATGTGGCGATATTTATGATACCTGTTTATTATAACTTCCGTAGAAGAATATCGGAGACTTCAGAAAGGTCTTCGTAAACGATGCCTAGGCGAATACGAAATGACATTAAAAAATGCATGACTCAAGAATGTTTGGAACCCTTCCTGCTTCAAGCAACCTATCGAGGTACGTCTTCCATACGTAATTCCGCGCAGCTATTTGCAACGTACAAGCGCCATCCTTATAACTCTGTATTCACGAGGAGAGCGGAAGTTCCCGCTTCGACAAGTTACTGATGAGTTACAGCCTTATGGTCCCGTTTTATGCCTTTTTTGATCGCTCTAACGGTAGTAATTACATGGCGTAAGCTATCACATCTGCTGTACAGCATTTGCGTCCCACAGATTATAAACTACAGTGCAAAACACGTTTCTATCAATTTCGATGTGATGAGACTGTACAAAATGGTGGTGCATTGACATGTCTGTAATTAGTCTTACCCTATCACGTTTTCTATGATACCACGACCGCCCTTTCTATCAAAAGAAAATGGCCTCTTGGACCAATCAGGTGCGCAATTCTCTACCGACAGCTATAGGCGTGTTTATGGTTTGTACAGTATAGTAACATTTCGTAAAAATTAGTAGAGTATTGGACACCGCTCTACATAAAATGGTACAGTGTTTTTGAGATGGACCTCACATACTGCCTCTTGCACCATTTTTCCATTGTGTGGAGAAGTCTACATCGGGTTAACTGCACATAACATTGCTGTAAGGTGTTGCGCAAGATGGGACTAAGAGGCTTTTACGTCCTAGCTGGTTGCATATATTCGGGAAAAAATAGGGGCAGCTGTACCACCCGGTATAATTTCGTGTGGCTATTTCTAGCCGGGTGCAGTCCTTGTAAGGCAGACCCTCCGATGAGGGTGGGCGGCATCTGCCATGTGCAGGTAACTGCGCGTTATTGTGGTTGAGTATAGTGTTATGTGTGGTGTGTGAGTTGCAGGGATGTTGGGGACAGTAAAAACACCCAGCCCCCGAGCCATTGGAATTAACCAATGAAGGTTAAAATCCCCGACCCGGCCGAGAATCGAACCCGGGACCCTTTGAACCGAAGGCCAGTACGCTGACCATTCAGCCAACGAGTCGGACAAGTGTCAGGTGATCAGTGTGCGGACATCATCCTCAGCCGTTCTGCTTGGCTTTCTTGGCCGCGTATGCTGACTCTCATATCAGACAGCCCCTAAACTAAACTCAGGAGACTGCGTGAACCCCGTTCCTGCCCTAGAATCGAACCCAGTGTCTGCGAATAGGCGGTAGGCTATTTAATTCTACAATATTTATATTTACCATTCATATTTAACCTTGAGAAAGGAGTTATTCGAGTTGATCATTTGTACCATTCCTCCCTTTAATCATCATCATCATCATTATCTGTTTACCCTCCAGGTTCGGTTTTTCCCTCGGACTCAGCGAGAGATCCCACCTCTACCGCCTCAAGGGCAGTGTCCTGGAGCTTCAGACTCTTGGTCGGGGGATACAACTGGGGAGAATGACCAGTACCTCGCCCAGGCGGCCTCACCTGCTATGCTGAACAGGGGCCTTGTGGAGGGATGGGAAGATTGGAAGGGATAGGCAAGGAAGAGGGAAGGAAGCGGCCGTGGCCTTAAGTTAGGTACCATCCCGGCATTCGCCTGGAGGAGAAGTGGGAAACCACGGAAAACCACTTCGAGGATGGCTGAGGTGGGAATCGAACCCACCTCTACTCAGTTGACCTCCCGAGGCTGAGTGGACCCCGTTCCAGCCCTCGTACCACTTTTCAAATTTCGTGGCAGAGCCGGGAATCGAACCCGGGCCTCCAGGGGTGGCAGCTAATCACGCTAACCACTACACCACAGAGGCGGACTCCTCCCTTTAATCACCTTAGTAAAATATTCGTTAGTCCGTTCATTGATTTAGTATGAAAATGGCTACATCTACTTATATACAGCTTGTATCAGTGACACAATAATTTATTGAACCATGAATATTGAAATAATTACCTCTTGAGGATCGGGTTGTCATACGTCCCGGAAAACTGGGATTGTCCCGGTTTTGATTGTTGGAAAAAGTGTCCAAGCCTGGTTGGTAAAAATCCCGGAATTACAGAATATATATTTCACGATGATGTTATGCCATTTTTATGATTCCCATTACGAAACGCTTTTGAATTTTCTGCACCTGCTGTCGTGTTGAGAAGCGATAATCGACTGTAAACTCCACACAATCGCTTTGCTTTGAATTTATCGATTAGTATCGGCAAGCTAGCGAATACGCTTGCCAAAACAGAATGTGTTCAGTTGACCGCACATAGCAGGAAAGAGTTATAAGAATTTCATTGTTTGTTGTTTTTACCGTGACTCTTGTCATCTTGTTGTTCATAATTAATATTATTTACTAGTGTTAGCATGCCACGATGACGCAATATTAAATTTTAAGATGGGTATTCAGCAGCATTCCCTGTAATAATATGAGTTCGTAAAGAGTGTGAAACGGAATGTGAATTATGCAGGTAGGTTTAACTGAAGTTATGTTTAATGTTAGAAAAAAGGCACATTTCATTTAAAACAATATGCACAAGTCCGACGTTTTAAAGGAAAAATATATTTTTTCGCAGTTGCTACTTTTCAATTGCACACGGAGGGAAAAGTAATGCTACGGACCACACTATTACGGCTAAACACAGAGATGCCCTAAAGTCAACGTCCAGCAGTAAACAATTAACTTCATATTTTATCACCTGTAAATGCGAAGAAAGGAACGTAGGTGACTCAGGGGTAATGCTTGGTTTCCACACAGTCAGACACCACCATTCCTACAACTCCACTATACACAAAAGCAAGTTTTTTCAGATATGTGCAATGATTCAAAGGTTGCTAATATATTTTCCAGCGCTAAAACCAAAACAAGAGCTAATGCAAATATTTTAATTTCTTCTCTGATAAGGCTGAACAGAAAGAGAATATTTCAGAAGCAGACTTTATACGCATTATTAGAAATGCCTGGAATCATAAGTATATTTCCTGCGATAGTGTGGTTTTTCTATAAAGCTGAGGGCACTCAGCGAAAATTGGTAGATATAGTCGAATGCCAAAATGAAAATTCTGAGACAGTCTCTTGTGTTATTCACAGTATTATATCGCAGAACAACACTGAAAGTAAACTATCTTCATTTTGGGGCGGAGGGAGTGGGTAAAAGACTAATAAACATTTTTGGGGTTTATGTACAAGAGGGGAAAATAATGTTTTTAGCAAAATTGGAATGTAAATTGGTTCGTCCCAGTCCATATTCTGCATAATTCTTTGCAGGGTGGTGCTGAAAACCTCTCTATACACGCTCAGATCATAATTGTAAAAGTGTATAATTACTTTTCAATATATACTGATAGAATGGCATCACTTATGTAATATTGCGCATTCTTAAATGTAACATATGCAGATCTTCTAAATCATGGAAAAACTGGATGGTTAAGTAATTTCTCAGCATTTGAAAGATTTTTACATATTTGTATCAGCTATTAAAGTCATATTTTATGTCTCAAGACGAATGTCCTGTTCTTTTAAGATCCTTGGTCTCTCTTGAAGATGAAGAAGCTTATTTCTGGTTTATTATCTAATAAATGAGCTGGTTCCAAAATTCCATTGCAATGATTGAGATAAAAGAGGTTTCAGTAAATGATGTTAAAGTAATACCGTTGGACGTATTCGACACTTTGAAAGAAAGGAAGGATGCTAGTTTTATTAATACTAATGTTACATATTTATTTATAGATTTGCCACAATCGCCGGAAGTAAAATTCCGTAATTAATGAATGTCTTTCTATGATTATGACATTGATTACCTATTGAAGTTGAATGAGCCTCTCACTGATCTCTATCGTTTTGATTGGATACTTTTGCAGAAGCCAGCTGTATGGGCTGATGTTGAAAAAAGTTTTAAATGGTTGAGTGAGTAGAGCAGTTACAAATTTAATGAAAGTAGTTTGTTCGATCTAGCAGTGGAATTAAAATGTTCTGACAGAGAAAGTGAAGCAAATACAGAATTTACCAGTTCATTAGCTAGTAAGAAATGGGCAATGTTTTTTCTCAAAAAATTGTGTCTCAGAAGAATAGCATTCTGAACTCTTAAATTGTTTCAGTTTTACTTTTCTCTCCCGGGGCACAATGCTAATGTAGAGAGGGTATTCACTTTTATGAATGTTCATTGTATTGAAGACAAGAGCAGATTAACTTTGGCATCAATACGAGCAATCCTTGGTATTCATTACAGTACCTCAAACATTAGTTTAAGTAAATTTTATAAACTAATTACAAGTAGTCAAATGTCACTGTATCTAGATTCTGTACAATCCTCTGAATAATATGCTTGAAATAACTTATAAGAATATGTAATGCTCATAAAGTTAAAATATGTCTTAATTTTTAACAAACTGTCAAACATCAAGATACGGTCCATAACAAAAGTATGGATTGTACTTATTACAGTAAATTCTCAAGTAGTCTAATAAAGTATCACTCATAATAAACTAACCTTGCACCTTTGCTCTGATTTTGTGGAAAACTATTATGGCAACCCTACTTAAGGAGCCTCATCTACCTGAAACTGTTACTGGACACCAGAGGTCCTCGAAATAATTGAAGGGTTGGATAGTAAAAGATGGTAAGCACCTTTTTCATGAATTTTGATTTATGCCCAGGATTTCCTTCTAGTATCTATCAAGTTTAAATTGATACGTCGAAATAAATGGAAGTATTCCCACTTGGAGCAGCCCCGAATACTGTGGCGACCGTTAGTTATTTGAAGTAAAACATGCAATGGTGTCCGACTGGATTTCCAAAATACCGGGCGGAGGTTATTATCAAAAGTCCGAAGCATCGAACGTTGATGGTAGTAAATATGGAACAGAATAGTTTCTCGAACATTTCTAACCTTCAGAAATACAACAGAAAGAGGACAGTGAGTCAGGCTGCATCACCTGTGAAACTGCACCAGACGTTCAATGTTTCATTCAATAAAGATAAAATCGAATACTTCATATGCCATCAAACTCAGAACAATGAGGATAACTGCAAAAGAAAGATAAGTAATCACTACTGTCCATTCAGATGGAAATAAACTGTCAAATAAAGGTTCAATTAAAAGGCAAAAGGACTGAAAAATGTTTTGGATTTTGTGAAATGGATGCCACCACATTATGCTATATTTTGTGTAAATATGAAGCCGAAAGCTTAAGCAGATGAGGAGAGATGAAAGGAAGAAGAGGAAAGCTAGTGAACTGCAAGGAGTTTTACAGATAGAAAGCCCACTTGCACTAAATGCAACCAGAAAGCTGCCAAACGTACCTTTACCTCTGCATGCTAGTACAACATTTTTGTTCGAATAACACATGTTTGAAATTGCTGCACCGATCCATAATCACACCACATGTGAGGTGCACTCCATCGTACGGCTTTTTATCGCGAAAATTGATCGTCGAGTGGAAATTCATTGGCAATGTATTGATGCTTACGGCAACATTACGAACATACAAAGTGACGTCAACATTTCTCTGGATGGAGGACTAATACTCTCGACGAACACGAAAGCATTTGGAGTTTTTTATCGTGTGCTCATCGATATTCATTTCTTCATGTAATTGAAGTAAAGAGGCATACGGCATACTTCCATAGTTTCAAGTTAACTTATGTCACGTTGATCTAGCCTAAATAAGACTCATTTTACGTCATTTTATGATGCATTGTTGTTGATATTGTATGAAAAATGGAATCCTAAGCAGTCCCCACCAGAAGAAATAGTGTCTAGCGGCGCATGGGTACAGCAAATTTGAAATATTCTATGTGGCTTATAAATCCTAAATATTGCTGAAGGGTCAGCGTGCTGGCTTTTAACTTCAGAGGGCCCCGGGTTCGATTCTCGACAGCGCAGGGAATTTTAACCGTGTGCCTTTGCTGGCGAAACCTGGTGTTTGCAATGCACTATGTCTCCTGGTATGGGCTAGAGCAATTTTGTTTCTTTCATTGATCTGCCTCAGTCTTATCCTTGGGTTAAACAATATGACAGTGATTGAGTTATGAGCGATGCTAGTGATGCCATTCCTTATACTGCCAGTTCTTACTATGAATGGTGTGAAAATAGGGTCAGTTGGTGCATGCACTTCAGCGGACTTGGTAGAGTGATATTTAATAGCAGCTTTTGGCTCAGTGAGGAAAGGAACGGGAAACTACCCCATTCATCATTTATCTAGTACGCTTCTTCAGTGTTTCCTAGGCCATCTATGACAGCTAATGGTGGAGCTGTTGAAGATTCAACCACCTTTCGGGCTGAGGACTGAACGTAGATACATACATACATACATACATACATACATACATACATACATACATACATACATACATAGGAATTAACAATGTATGTATGCATGTATGTATGTATGTATGTATTTAGTGTTCATTTTAATACACTCCTCCCCATTTTCACACAACACTCCACAATAAAACCACCACAGAAACCTAGAATAGTGCTTAAAATCCTTTATATCTGATTGACATCAACAGAGACATCCTAGCGTATACCTCAGAAAAATCCACATCATGTGACGGTCCCAATTAATTAGGACAAAGGCCAGGAATAAGAAGATGAATCGCGATCTTAATAAGAATTTCCTTTTGAAAGTGTTTCGTGTGTGGGTTACTGTAGTCACGATATATTCGATCAATGTCTCCAGATCTCCTGCAGCCTCAGATAAATAACAAACTCATCGGCAAAGCTCAAGGATTTTATGTCCTCGATGTGATTCCCTTTCCAAATTCCTCTTTGCTTTCCTTCACTGCCTGTTCTATATAAACATTGCAAAGTAGGGGGGACAAACCGCAGCCTTGCGTCACTCCTTTTTTGTATTGCTGCTCCTTTTTCAAGCCCTCGATCCTTTTCACTGCAGACTAATTTTTATATAGATTGTTGATAATTCTTCGTTCTGGGTATCAGATACCGATCGCTTTCAGTGCCTCAAATAGCTTGGTCCAATCAGCATTATCGAGTGCCTTTTCTAGACATACGAACTCCTATACGCAGGCTTGTCTTTCTTAATTCGATCGTCTAAAATCAGTAGTCAATTTAGGATTGCTTCACGTGTTCCAACATTTTTTCTTCAAAGAAAAATTGATCTTCTTACAACTCAGTTTCAACTTATCTTTTCATTTTTCTGTAAATAATACATATTAACACTTCGCAGGATTGAGATACTAAACTAATGGTGCGCCAATTTTAACACTTGTCAGCATCGGCTTTCTTGGGAATAGATATAACCCATATTCCTCCATTCATATATCTTGCATACTAAATGAAATAACCCCGCCATGCTTATTTCTGTTAAGGCAGTCAATAATTCCGAGAGAAGGGGCCGATGACCTTCGATGTTAGGCCCCTTTAAACAACAAGCATCATCATCATCAATTCCGAGAGAATGTCGTTAATTCGAGGTGCCTTGTTCCTATTTAGATCTCCTAAAGCTCTGTCGAATTCTGATCTCAAAATTAGGTCTCCCATTCCATCAGCGTCAACAGACTCTTCTTGTTCCAGAGCCATATCATCTACGTATTTACCATGATACAACTGTTGGATACGTTCCTGCCATATTTCTGGCTTCTCTTCTTTCCTTAGAATGTGTTTTCCGTCTGAGCTCTTAATATTCATACACCTAGTTTACCTTTTTCGAAAGGTTTCCTTGATTTTCCTGTATGCAACATTTACCTTTCCGAGGACCATACAACCTTCAACATCCTTGCACTTCTCCCTCAACCATTCTTCCTTAGCTGTGCTGCACTTCCTATCCACTTCATTTTTAATCGCCTGTATTCTTTTCGGCCCTCTTATTTTTATGTTTATTTCTTGCGTTCTTCTATTTTCATCGTGCATCGATCAGGTCTTATATCTCCTGAGTTATCCATTGATTCTTAGTTGACATTTCCTTTTTTCCTAACATTTCTTCAGCAGCCCTACTGACTCATTCTTCGCGACTGTCCATTCTTCCTCTATTTTGTTTCCTTCAGCCTTTTCGTTTAGTCTTTGAGCAACATGCTCCTTGGAACAATCTTTCGCACTATTTTCATTCAACTTGTCTAGATCCCAATGATGCAATGAACAAAATACACTGACTGACAGAGCAAATGCAACACCAAGAAGGGTGGTTCGAAAGGGATGAAAGTTGGGGAAAAAACAGAGACGGCATGGACGAATAATTGATGTTTATTTCAAACCGATATGCAGGTTACACAATGCGCACGGCATCGACTCAGTAGGATGTAGGACCACCGCGAGCGGCGATGCACGCGGAAACACGTCGAGGTACAGAGTCAATAAGAGTGCGGATGGTGTCCTGAGGGATGGTTCTCCATTCTCTGTCAACCATTTGCCACAGTTGGTCGTCCGTACGAGGCTGGGGCAGAGTTTGCAAACGGCGTCCAATGAGATCCCACACGTGTTCGATTGGTGAGAGATCCGGAGAGTACGCTGGCCACGGAAGCATCTGTACACCTCGTAGAGCCTGTTGGGAGATGCGAGCAGTGTGTGGGCGGGCATTATCCTGCTGAAACAGAGCATTGAGCAGCCCCTGAAGGTACGGGAGTGCCACCGGCCGCAGCACATGCTGCACGTAGCGGTGGGCATTTAACGTGCCTTGAATACGCACTAGAGGTGACGTGGAATCATACGCAATAGCGCCCCAAACCATGATGCCGCGTTGTCTAGCGGTAGGGCCACAGTTACTGCCGGATTTGACCTTTCTCCACGCCGACGCCACAGTCGTATGCGGTGACTATCACTGACAGAACAGAAGCGTGACTCATCGGAGAACACGACGTTCCGCCATTCCCTCCTCCAAGTCGCTCTAGCCCGGCACCATGCCAGGCGTGCACGTCTATGCTGTGGAGTCAATGGTAGTCTTCTGAGCGGACGCCGGGAGTGCAGGCCTCCTTCAACCAATCGACGGGAAATTGTTCTGGTCGATATTGGAACAGCCAGGGTGTCTTGCACATGCTAAAAAATGGCGGTTGACGTGGCGTGCGGGGCTGCCACCGCTTGGCGGCGGATGCGCCGATCCTCGCGTGCTGACGTCACTCGGGCTGCGCCTGAACCCCTCGCACGTGCCACATGTCCCTGCGCCAACCACCTTCGCCGCAGGCGCTGCACCGTGGACACATCCCTATGGGTATCGGCTGCGATTTGACGAAGCGACCAACTTGCCCTTCTCAGCCCGATCACCATACCCCTCGTAAAGTCGTCTGTCTGCTGGAAATGCCTCCGTTGACGGCGGCCTGGCATTCTTAGCTATACACGTGTCTTGTGGCACACGACAACACGTTCTACAATGACTGTCGGCTGAGAAATCACGGTACGAAGTGGGCCATTCGCCAACGCCGTGTCCCATTTATCGTTCGCTACGTGCGCAGCACAGCGGCGCATTTCACATCATGAGCATACCTCAGTGACGTCAGCCTACCCTGCAATTGGCATAAAGTTCTGACCACTCCTTCTTGGTGTTGCATTTGCTCTGTCAGTCAGTGTATTAAGTAGTGTTGAAAGCAACAAAATATGTGTCTCCATAGATGAAACCTCCTACATACAGTAGGTGATAGATATGTAACTAATGTCATGTTAGATACTCACACAGTTAAAAAGCCTGGAGAAACATTTTGTTGGCACATGAGTTGTTGGATAGGGTGAACAACTATTCCATCCCTGTTGTTTGATGTACTGCAATGCATTTCCTGCGACCAGATAAAGTAGAACGAAAGAACGTGCTCATCTTCGTATCGGACGCTGCTCCTTACATGGTAATAACAGCAAAAAGTATTCACAATTTTATCCTAAAATAGTGCACTAACTTGTCTTGCACATGCCGTACATAGAGTGGGTAAAGAGGTTTTAGGGAACTACCCTGATGGGAACACATTCATTGATTCATTGCCAAAGGCAAGAAGATCTTTGTTAAGGCTGCAATTGGAGTGCGTAAGTTTAACCCTCAACTGGTATCATACGTCTGTGAGACGACCGAAAATTTTCCCAAGGCCATCACCTCTCCTATCCTCAGCCTACTGCTTTCTTCCCTTGTGTACCTCGCACTTGGAATGTTGTTTCCCTGCAGGGAAGGTGATGTACCGCTCGCTTTGTTTCACCTTGAGTAAGTGCGTATTAAACTTATCGCGACGCCTGACAGACGTATGAAACCAGTTCCGTGACTATTGTTCGCGAATGACGTTATTCAGTATTGAGTGTTTATTGAGATAATGGCTAGGCTTCATTTTATGAAGACACTTGCCAAGTCACTGGTCTACCCTCAGATGCATTGGAAGCTTACTGAGGTGAAGAAAATTCCACGTGAACTGACATTCTGCATGAGGAAGATTCATCAGATTGATGACGAACAAGAGGAACCTGAATTCTTCGAGGTTCGTAAAACGTGCTACTTTTGTGATCCTCAACTGAAAAGAAGAACGAAGTACCAGTGCCAGAAGTGCTGAAAACCGATCTGCTTGGAGTGCGCCAAAAAACTATATCCTGTGATAAGGAAAATTGTGCTTTCTAACAAACAGTGATATTTAACCTTAAAATTTAAATTTATGTTTCGATTTTTCCAGTAATTTTATGTTTTATTTGTTTGTATGGTCTTTGTATAATACTGATATATCAGCGAAATAATCGTAATAATAATATTTTCTAGATTTTTAAGAAAAGCGGAAGCGTCCACATTTTTTGGGCATTGTTCTAATATTTTTTATTTTTTTTCTGGGTTTGTAATTTTTTTCTTCTACTTTTTGCACTGACATGTTTGTAAACATATATTTAAAGGAATTCAGTTGAATAAATAACAAACAATTAAGAACAAATTGTTTAATTTAAAAGTAAATATCTGGAGTCTGAGAGACGTATGATACCAGTTACGTTACAAACATAGATGATACCAGTTGAGGGTTAAAGAAGAGACGTCATCATTCCATCATTACCCTTAACCACAGCCCGTCCTGACAAGCTGGGAGACTGCCATTTCACAAACAACAGTGAAACTGAGAAGATCCTCAACGAATTTGACGGAAGGGATTTTCTTCAATCAAAACTGGCCAAGAATCGTTTCCATTCACTAAGTCAAGAATATAATCTATATAATATCAAATTTATCTGCGATATTAAATTGCATCACTCGCCGTGAAACTGTGGGCATGTAATTGTGTAACGCATTAAGCGTTGTGGAGCAAACCGAAAGCGAGTTATCGATAGCACCTGACAAGGTTGGGGAAAAATTACATCGTGTGCTTGAACGAAAGACTAGATATAGAACATTGTGTACAGTTGCTGATATGTTTTGTGGCAAAGA
Organism: Anabrus simplex; assembly: GCF_040414725.1. Taxonomy (NCBI): domain Eukaryota; kingdom Metazoa; phylum Arthropoda; class Insecta; order Orthoptera; family Tettigoniidae; genus Anabrus; species Anabrus simplex. The sequence continues at coordinate 578,489,066 of NC_090266.1, read as the reverse complement.
AACAGAATTCAACGAATATGAAACGGAACCCTTCTTCCAAAGATTTGAATTTCTTCATGTATGCTCCTATCATGTCGCGCAATGTAGAAGGGAGTTTCTCCGGGTACAAGGATTTACTTGCTGACAACCGGAGATTCTTCAAGTGAAACCATCAAAAACTTCGTGTCGTCATCATCAACTCTACTAAAAATGAATATGAGAGGTATTTTTGCTGTGCGGGCAACATCGCGTATCTGACATTGCACTTCATATCCATTATTTTCCTTAAGACTGATCACGCTCCCGGCAACATATGGATATACCACCCATCAGAACTATTTTCGTTGTGTTCATTTTCCTATGGATATATGTACCGTACCGTACCGCTCTGTAGGAATGTTTGTTTGCATGACGTATTTAGGGACTCCTACAGTCTAACGTACCGTATTTATGGTTCATTTTGCATTACATTTTAGCACAGGAAAATGAACACAACAAAAGGTGTTCTGATGGACTGCATATCCATATGTGGCTGGGAAGCGTGGCCAGTCTTAAGGATGGTCTAATAATGGATAGGTAATGGATTGTCAGATATGCGGTATTGGTCCCACGGGGATAGTATGATTTCTTACATCTGTAACTAACGGATAAAAACTGAATACATTTTTCCTATATCTTCATAACTTTAGGTCGTACTTTCAGGGTTTTGCGTAATATTTTGGTAAATATAAAAGCATAAACGCATGCATATTTCAATAGATTTCACGTCATAGACATCCAAGCCCTACTTGTTGCACGGCTAACTAGAGTTCTGAGGCGGAAAGTAGAATATCAAATCTTTTTCTTTTCAGTTACCTTTAAGGATCACCCATTCCCAAGTGCAGTAGTATATAGGCCGTCTTATTTCATGTCTTATATATTAATGCTTTCGTCCGTGGGGCTGGAATCTCTACGCAGAGAGTTGTGGTTATGGCAGTCACATTTTTACCTCTGTGTAGCGGGGAGGTTCACCACACCTTTCTCTTCCTCGTCCTCATGGAAAATAATACAATAAAATGTTTCCGAGCCATGTACTCAAGGAGAAGAATGGGGCAATATCGCGCCCCTCTCCGTCCTCATGACCGTCTCTCTTTCTCTTTACCTTCCACCTTACCTACATTCGTTCATTTATTAGACGCCATAATGTTACTATGCCTTGGAAATACAACTGGAATGGGACAGAGTAAAAAGTGGAGGAATGTATTGTTTAAAGGCACGTGAACTTTAAGAAAAATATTAGATACCTCGCATAGAGTTTTCGTGACTACAGAAATAATGCGACTGTAGGAACTGTATATCAGAGTAACCGCGGAAGTATGCTTGCTGTGCCCAATTCATCCCTTCACAGTTGCAATAATATAAAGAATGATCTGAGAGTTTCTAATACGTTTATGAAAGATCCGTACTATTTCGATATCCCTAATGTACAGCAACTATTTCGCAGTAGACTCCGTCGCCCGTCTCCCCGTCGCGATCAGTAAGACTGAAGAGGTTTTTTTTATATTGGTTTTACACCACACCGACTCAGGCAGATCTTATGGTGGCGACGGGAAAGGACAAGGTTAGGATTACGAGGTGAGCAACAGAGGCATTAGGTAAGCTTCACCGGGCGGGTTGGCCATGAGGTTAGGGGCGCACAAGTGTGAGCTTGCATCCGGTAGATAGTGGGTTCAAACGCTACTGTCGACAATCCTGAATATTTTCCCGTGGTTTTCCATTTTCACACCATGCAAATGCTGGAGCTGTACCTTAATTAAGGCCACGCCTGATTCCTTCCCACTCCTAGGCCTCTCCTATCCCATCGTCACCACAAGACCTATCTATGCCGGTGCGACGTAAATCAAATAATAATACATTAAGCTGAATTTGCCTGGTGTGAAAATGAGAAAACACGGAATACCTTATTCAGGGCTGTTGGCATTGGGGTTCGAACCAACGCTCTCCCGATTGCAAGCTAACAGCTCCATGGTCCGAACCGCGCTGCCAACCTGCTTCGTTTCTACAGGTTCTTGTAGGGATAAGAAAGATATTATTTCCTGTTCTGAAAGGAAAAACATTATACGGAATTACAGAAACAGTTATGAAGCATATAGTAAGAGTACTACTGAGTGCGACTGCTTAATTAACAATTAGGAAATAGCTTTCTGGCCTTTCAAGCAAAGATGCTTCACCGAGTAGAGTAGGCTTCGCCTGAACAGCGACTAGTTCCATTAGCCTTGCAGCTCTGTATTCGGGAGGCGCAGGGGCTGTTATCCACCGTCGGCTGTCCTGCTAATACACTTTTCGTGGATTCCCGTTCTCTTGCACGAAGGCAAAATGCAGATACAAATCATTCCATAGGCCACCGTCGCAGCTCAGATTACCGCTACAAATCTTCTTGGCCTGAGAGAGGGTATTACCCACAAGGAGGTCCGTTCTACCCCTTCAGGCTACGGAACGAAAGTTGAGGAGCTATCAATCTAAAGGCGTTTTCTTCACCCCGGTCCTAAAAGGAAGAAGGGCTCCGCACATCACTGTCTTTGTCTTGTCAACAACTATCATGGTCTAACATTTTTTTCAAAACATGTTTTATCCCGTTAAATCTGGAGTTTGGAAATCACAGTTTCCATCAAAAGGGTTTTATTCCATAGCCTGTTCACGAACAAATGGTATTTTCTCCCTTCAACTAATCGTCTGCTGCCTAGGCTGACATCTGATTGGCCGGTCATTCTGTTTGCAGTGTTTGGAGTTTATGAAGTTAGAATGGTGTTGTTGTTATCGTCGCCATAAGACCTATCTGAGTCGGTGCGACGTAAAGCAACTAGCAAAAAAAAAAAAAAGAATGGCGTTGTTTGTAGTAATGTTAGTGAAGCCGTATTGTCTGCAATCGCTTGAGGGTAATGAAAGTAAATAGTGAGTAATTCTCAAATATAGACGAAGAATTAGGCGGAGTGTTAGTTAAAAGAGTAAACAGTGGTAGCAGGGAAGGGCAGAAAAGCAGTGGTAAGATATTGCAAGAGAGGAAACTTAGGTATTCAACTCCCCGTGGATCAAATGTTTACGTGCACTGTAAACACTCAAGTAAATGGTTTTTATGCTACCAGGTAAATCCTAGAGATGTCAAACATCTACGAGATAAACTCTACAAAATTCCACAGAAGCTACGTCAAGAATCTATCACTGCATCTTACATTCAAACCAAATCAGTTAAGAGACGTAGGCCAAATAATCCTAATCAGAAGAAATCTAAAAAGGCTGGAGGAGAGCATAACACCTCTGTTCATTTTTCGTGACAACTATTAGTGGTGGAACGGTTCCTGTGTGCAAGAAGAACTTCATTTCGATTACTGAAATTGGTCACAAGAGACTGTCAAATTTTGTCAAGAAAGTTCACGCAGGTGATCGTATAGACCAGGGCCTCTCAGGGTGCAGTGCAAACTCCCACTCCACTTCCCCTACACCTGTCTCACCCGCTCGGCCTGTCTTCGCCTTCTCCACCTTCCCCGATGATCCTCCCCTCACTGCGAAATGTTTATGTGCGGTGAGCGGGGACACTGTTGTATGGGACAACGTTACCGGTGTTAAAGCACTCTTCTTTCAATTTGGTTTGAGCAGACCATTTATCTCCTTTACTCTTCTTTTCCTTTATCTTTGCAATGATAATAGTTATGCCTGAAACAAGGGACTGGCTGACAGCAATTTGAGAGCCTTCTTTAAATTACCATCAGAAATAGGCCTACTCGCACGCAATCTAGTTTTCGTACAAGTCAAAGCAGGAAAATATACCTTTCATATGCATGTGGAACCAAATATAGAAATAAACTTAGCTGCTTCCCGATGCAGCTTAGGAAAATCTTCATTCGACAAATTCTCGTAGAATTTGAGCTAAGCCTTTGTATTGGAAAATATTTTTGATTAACTTATCACATAATTATTGTCCCATGGATTAAGCATTTGGCTTTATCGTCACGAATGACAAGAAATACAACGTTCCCAGGTCGATTGAAATGGATTTTCGGAAGTCTTTGCTTTCTTTGAAACAGGTTGCTCCATTATTGTGTTGTTGTCTTGCACTTACCTATTTCACTAATAAACAAGCCGTCTATCACGGAACGCCTCGTCGCTCTCAGCGCACTACACCATCCGAGTCAAGCCGAGTTGAACCGAGTTCGGAACGATGCACAGTGCACGGAGTCTCTGCGCCTCGATATGCACGCGTGAAATTGTGAGCGTTTGAGAGGCCTGGTATAGACGTTAAACGGGGTGGTGACAGGAAAAGCTTATCAAGTAAGGCAAAAAGGGAAAATGTCCATAAATTCGTAGAAAATGTGTGAGGGTTTAAAAGCCACTACAACCAGAACAATTAAAAAATAATTGATTATCAGTCAATCAATCAATCAATCAATCAATCAATCAATCAATCAATCAATCAATCAATCAATCAATCAATCAATCAATCAATCAATCAATCAATCAATCACCACTGATCTGCATTTAGGGCAGTCGCCCAGGTGTTGTTTTCCTAGCCTTTTCTTAAATGATCGCAAAGCAATTGGAAATTGATTGAACGTCTCCCTTGGTAAGTTATTCCAGCCCCTAACTCCCCTACCTATAAACGAATATTTGTCCCAATTTATCCTCTTGAATTCCAGCTTTATCTTCATATTTCGATCTTTCCTACTTTTAAAGACATCACTCAAAGATATTCGTCTACTGATGTCATTCCACGCCATCTCTCCGATGAAATGAAATGTCGTATGGCTTTTAGTGCCGGGATATCCCAGGACGGGTTCGGCTCGCCAGGTGCAGGTCTTTCTATATGACCCCCGTAGGCGACCTGCACGTCGTGATGAGGATTAAATGATGATGAAGACAGCACATACACCCAGCCCCCGTGCCATTGGAATTAACCAATTAAGGTTAAAATCCCCGACCGGGCCGGGAATCGAACCCGGGACCCTCTGAACCGAAGGCCAGTACGCTGACCGTTCATCCAACGAGTCGGACATCTCTGAACTCTCCACTGACAGCAAGGAACATACCACTCAGTCGAGCAGCTCCTCTCCTTTCTCCCAAGTCTTCCCAGCCCAAACTTTGCAACATTTTTGTAACGCTACTACCTTTTCGCAAATCACCCAGAACAAACCGAGCTGCTGTTCGTTGGATTTTTTCGAGTTTTTAAATCAAGTAATCCTGGTGAGGATCCCATACATTAGAACCATACTCTAGTTGAGGTCTTACCAGAGACTTAAATGCCCTCTCCTTTACATCCTTACTAAAACCCCTAAATACCCTCAGAACCATGTGCAGAGATCTTTACCCTTTATTTACAATCATATTTTTGTGATCACAACAATGAAGATCATTCCTTATATTAAGACCTAGGTACTTACAATGATCCCCAAAAGGAACTTTCACCCCATCAACGCAGTAATTAAAACTGATAGGACTTTTTCTATTTGTGAAACTCACAACCTGACTTTTATGCCCGTTTATCATCATACCATTGCCTACTGTCAATCTCACAACATTATCGAGGTCACATTGTCGTTGCTCACAATCTTGTAAATTATTTATTTCTCTGTACAGAATAGCATCATCTGCTAACAGCCTTATCTCTGATTCCACTTCTTTACACATATCATTGATATATATAAGAAAACAAAGAGGTCCAATAATACTGCCTTGAGAAATTCCCCTCTTAATTATTACAGGCTCAGATAAAGCTTCGCCTACTCTAGTTCTATTTTCTAGAAATCTAGCCAGCCATTCAGTCAATCTGTTTTCTAGTCCAATAGCACTCATTTTTGCCAGTAGTCTCCCATGATCTACCCTATCAAATGCCTTAGATAGATCAATCGCAATACAGTCCTTTTGACCTCCTGAATCCAGGAATTCTGCTATATCTTGCTGGAATCCTACAAGCTGATCTTCACTTTCATAACCTTTCCTAAACCCAGTTATTCATTTCGCAAACATGTCTAATATAATCAGAAATCTCCATTGCTCTCTTAGCAAACGAAATCTTTATGATGCTTACAATCAAAAGTGTACGAAGGAGAATCAAGATGCACTGAAGGTCCATTTTGCGAAGGGTTTTCGTGAATGAGTTCAACATTATTTTTAAAACACCTTCTGATCATATTGCTCATTACTGAACAAAAAAATTAAACTTGAAGTTTCCGAAATCCACAGAAAAGATTTATTTAATGTTGGAGAAAAGATTCACAAAAAGTGCATTTTACGAGTACATTCGGCAAGATGCCTTAATTTAGTGACAAGCATATGTTTGACCTGCAGCAGTTTCAACCTCTGCCAAAAACTGAATTTGAAGAAGCATTCTATGGTAGACAAATTAACTTCTACAGCCTTTGCATCACAGATCGTTAAGAAAAGAATGCAACCTTTTATACGTGGACAGAGGAGCAAGCTGGGAAGTGTTGTGTTCAAGTATCGCCATCCTTGCTCTCTCACATGAGACAAAATCGTGTGAAGCTAGAAGGTAAAAGGACACTGCGTTTGTTTTCAGACGGGTGTATTGCACAAAATAAAAACAACATAAATCTACACACGCTGCTATACTTTTAGTATACAGAGAATACGACGATTGAAGAGGTTCATTTTTACTATCCTGTGCGAGAGCATATTTTCTACCAGCTGATAGGAACTTCGGGAATGTCGAGAAAATTCTTCGGAGGACACCAAAAATATGCTCGAAGGAGAAGTACGACGAAATTTACAACAAAATAGTTTATGTTAGTTTTCTTGTCAATGATTGGCATGTGCATGAGCTCAAACGCATCAAGCTGCGTAAAATCAAAGGGACAGTTGATGTGAAAGGGCACAGATACTACAGGTCTTAAGAAAACAGCGAACACAACAGTATCGAGTATATTTAAGAGGGGAAAATAATCTGCTGATGCGAGGAAGTTCGCGTTGTGGCAACTTCCACATGAGCATGTAATTTCAAATGAGAAGAAAGCAGATGTTGCGAAACTACTGACGGCAGAGTTTGGGGACTGAGAGAGGTCAGCTGATAATCCAGACAGCGAGAGGCCTGTGCTTTTTCCTGGTATAAAACTATTGTGGCTCATCATTGTGAGCATGCAAATGTAGGTGAGGCCACCAGTGACTGTCTTGAGGCCGACGTTGGGATAAACCTCTAGTTCATTTACAAAGGTACCCGTAATTACTTAAATTCATGACATGGATGTGTAAAAATTGCTTTGCTTTGATATCAGTCAGACTTATATAACTTCACAATTTTCATTCTTAAGTAAAAGTTTAAGATGCATTCATATGGGCTGATGAAAATTTATAACATGGTTTCCAAGAATTTTGGTATCATTCATTTAAAAATGTTTACACCACTTCCCTTTCAATCAAAGGGTAATTCCTCCACTCTTTTCAATCATACGGTGTTTTCTACAAAGTTTTGAGTTAAATTACAAGAAATATTCCTATTCTAGACTTGTTTCAACATGTTACAATGTAAATATATGCTAACAAAATCAAATATTAGAAAATTGTGCGTGTATCGTAGTTCTTCCAAGTTTTTTTCTCATTTTCTGAAAAAAAAATATTTGGTGGAGAAAACGCCCTTTGATGGTTAGGTCCTCAGTTGCGCTCTGAGTCAAATGATATTTGAAAGGTATTTGTTACTATGAGCTACGCAATGAAATGCGCACATTCTAACAAAAATAGTGTTGAGGCATTAACAACAGTCCGGAATCACCGATTTGAATCGCTCCGATGTATGATGTAGAGAAATGTCCTCTTACTGCAAGGTTTATGAGAATTACATCACACTCCTGGCCTCTCCAGGAAGCCAAGAGTAAAATTCCACACTTAAAGGGACGTGGTATATGGGCAAGATGACTGATTTGCAGCCTACCCATTTGGATTCGCGCCCAAGTTCCAGCAATTTAAATAACTATTCCTTTCGGTGTGTTTGGAAATTCTCAATAAAATTGTGCGAAACAAAAGATTTAACATGTCTCCATGAGGAATTCAACTGGATAGAAGACAAGCTTTACGAAACAATTTAAATATCTACAATTACATATTAATTAAAAGTCTGAAGTTGATTTGTATTTGTATTATTAAAAAGTCGTGGAAACCGGGAGCGAACGCGAGGAAGCAGCGTGGCACTTGGACATCTTCCCTGCTGTGTAGTGATATAGTAGCGTAGCTGTGGAAAGTTTGCACAAGGTTACCTTGGGACGTAATGCCCGATACGTAACATCATTTGAAACTCGTAGTACGACAACACTTTATTGCTACATCTATAGAATTTTCCGAACATATGGAAGTAATCCGTCTGTGTGTGTGTGTGTGTGTGTGTGTGTGTGTGTGTGTGTGTGTGTGTGTGTGTGTGTGTGTGTGTGTGTGTGTGTGTGTGTGTGTGTGTGTGTGTGTCGTTAACCTTAAAACAACCAAAAGTCCATATGCCATACGGTCGATCGTTTACCAGTTACAAACTTTCCAACATTGTACGAGAAGTATTGGTAGTAGACTTACCTGGCAAATCCTACGTCTAGAAAGTTGTTGCCATGTTGATGTACCAGCAAGTATTCTGCATTCTGATGATAAGAAGTCCTCATAATGTTCTCCAAGAGCCTCAATGCACTCCTGAACATGCCACCTCACTGATTGTCGGACACGTTCGAACACTCTGGGCATGGAACATATTCGATGGCAACGTTGTTCCACACGTTGACGAAGTAGTGCAATGTCCGTAACGGCAAGCCTGACTCCAAACTTAATCCACAATACGAACTCTCCCCTCCACCCCATTCTAGTTAATAAATGAAACCGGCATAGCTCGTAAATGTTCGACAGTGTAGCATATCGATGGCTTTCTTTTAAAACCTCGTATGTCCAAATGTTCTTCCTATCCATTATATTCCTTAAGAGTGGTCACGCCTCCCGGTCATATATTTGTATGCAGTCCATCAGAGTAATTTTCGCTGTGTTCATTTTCCTTTGCCAATGTCTAAAGAAAAATGGACCTTACCGTATCGTATTGTAGAGATATTGATTGCATGACGAATTTACACACTCCTACAGTATAATGTATTTAAGGTTCATTTTCCTTTACAAATTGACAGAGGAAAATGACCATAACGAAAATTATTCTTTTGGACTGCATATAAATATGGGACTGGGAGGCGTGACCAGTCTTAAGGAATATAATGGATAGGAAGAGTTTTCGGAGTTACGAAGTGTTTAAAGAAAGCCATCGATATGTTCACTGGTACGTTTCGTGTTGTTTCGGGATGTAGTATTCAAACCGGATTACACGCCACGTTTGGCAACAACTCTGTATAAAAATGATCTGAATCTGGGGTTCCCAAGTTTGGTAGTTCCCTTGTAAATCAATGAGAGATCTCACGTGTGTAAGGTCACTCGCTGAATGACGTATAAAAGTGATAGGTATCCCTTGTTGCTAGGCTGAGGATAGTTCCTATAAATGCCTGTATGACTCTTTAAGTGCCAAAGTAGTGTTCTGCAAATTTTTCTACTCACGTCACACCCATGACTCGACACGGCATACAAAAATGTTATTCCCCTACAAAAAAACGTACGATTTGAAACTATTAATATAAGTACATAATGCCATGAGCTGCTTCTTATTTTTACTAATATTATTATTCTTATTAGGGAACCCGTGCCGCTCCACAGCATTCGTTATAAATAGGTCAGATAATCCGTCTTGATATGCTTGGCGCAGTCATATTGTTTTGCCTGCCCTTTTTAATGGCTTTATGAACATTTAATAAGAAGCGCGTTATGGTTTAGCCACAGTTCGTAGTCAGAATTCACCCAATCTGACGTGATCATGCCGTCTGTTTGGTCAAACTCTTCCCACACATTCGCTTTTTTATCCTGCAGTTCTTGATGTAAAGCTGGTATTGTGTCGTAAAAGGCAATGGTATTTTTAATTTCAGTTCTTCTGTACAGTGTGGATGTCTTGTGAGCTCATACGTTAGTCTCGAAGGAGTGGTTTTTTGCTAGGCAGAGAACTTTTTAAAGATACATGGCCTTCACTCTTTCTCGTGTAGCTCGGTTTTCCTTCGAAATGTGTTCTCAGATAATGATGGTGTCAGCTTGTACGTAGACTTTATTCTCTTGGCAGCATGAAAGTTATTAGGAAGGTTCTGCCATCTGTTGAATATGTTTGAAAGCTGGGAAAGGTTAGAGAATCAAAGAGTATCAAGCTGGGAATAATATTCTTCCGTGACCGAGGAAGTGTATATATTCTGGTATGACAGATAGTAATCAAATCTGGCTGAATGCGATGACGTTACTAAGGATGAAACTCACACAATATCTGGATATTAAACAAAGTGTTGGTCCCTTAGCAACCTGCTAAGTACAGAATGTATTGCAGTTTAGGGTAAGCCTTCGCCTGCAATTATTGGAGAGATCATTTAATGATTTGATTTTATGATTACACAAAGTTGGCTGAACTTAGAGACCTATCAATATCTCAAAATTCACCTGCAGGTAATTCCGGAGGGAATAAGAAAGGAATGAAGCAGATAGGTCCTGTAGAACGGACGGACTGATTTGCCAAAGCAGTTTTAATAAACTCTTTTAATACATACATTATTATTACTGAAAAGGAATTGATTCGTGCATTTATAAAAAATTATGAAAATTAAATCAGAGTGGGGTGTAGAAAATACACTTTGCTATTAGTATTATATGTATGTTGGCAATTCAGCCCGAAGGCTGGTTTGATCCTCCACAGTTCCCCCAACAGCTGTCATAAATAGCCTAGACGTCACTGAAGAGACATACTACGGAAATAAGGAGTGAGATAGTTTCCCGTTGCTTTCCTCACCGAGCCAGAAGTTACTATTACATATCAGCGTGCCTAGCCCACTGAAATGCATGCACCAACCGACCCTATGAGTGATATTTTCACACCACACATAACAGGGACAGGCAGCATTAGGAATGGTATTACTAGCATCGCTCACACCTTGGTCACTTTCATATAATCAAAGTGAAGGATGAGACTGAGACAGGACAATGAAAGTAACAAATTTATTCTAGCCCATACCAGAAGACATAGTACACTGTAAACACTACATCTCGCCAGCAAAGGCATGCTATTACTATTGAAATAAATAATTCCGCACATAACTTCTGAGTGTGTTACTTTCATCTACTTAGCTACTCACAGGTGACTTCATGGTGGAATGTTTCATGACAATGTAAGTCTTACATCCATCGATGAAGAAAAGTTAAAGGTTAAATGTAAAGTTTTTCCAAGTTCCTGGAAAATCAGGTAGGCGGAACATGCGGCAAGGATAACAAAGAGTTCCTCACAGCGCGGAGGGAGAATCAAGAAACAAAGATATGCCGATAAGAAAAACCAACAATAAAATAACTGAACAAATAATTTACATTTAATTTCTGAAAATGCATAAAAATTCGTGGCATGTACATGTTTTCATCAGTGCTTTGGCAGATAATGAAATACAGTGCATGCATGTGATACAGAGCAACCGTGACAATATAAACAAAATAAAATAACGTATTGTAAACGTTCTCGACACACCTTTCAGCTTGTGACATTAACATCAATAGTCAGACTATAGTGTGAGGTCTTCTTCCTGGACTTTTCCCAGTTGCTCGGGGTGGCACTACATTGAGATTGAACCCAGTTTTAAGACTGATTGCCGCAGCGTTATGTCGAGGAATGTATTCAACATTGGTTTCTTCTTCGGTGGTTGGTATTGTGATGTGTTGTATGTAAAAGAGAATGTGTATCAAAAAGGAACACAAGCGGCCGTTCCCGTGAACATGAAACATTAACCAGATACGGTTAATATCCCACGCGTAGCCGGGAATTGAGCACGGGGCCCTCTGAAACGAGGATCATAACGCTGAACATCAGCCAAGGAACCAGACCTAAGCAATGACTAGAGTGGGTACTAGTAACTCTTAATACATTTGGACTTCAAACACAGGCTTCAGGTATCTGTAGGAAATGATCCTGTAAAACAACTAAAAGGATGTGCTTTGTTTTAGGTGGAATCCTGATAACATCGTTAGCATTAAGGTGTAAAGCCCTAAAGGAAGTGTGCTGAGTGCATTCTAACTTGACAAGTTTAAATTTCTCTCGGAAATGATTTTCGACGTTGATTAATGGTGCAATGTAGAGATTGTTCGAAGCAGGCTCTCAAGACATGCGCCTGCTGTAACAAAAACTCGGTTTTTTCGTATTGTGGTTCGTGGACTTGTTCTTCCACATTATTGTGGCACGACGTGAAACTTCGCTTTCTTCTTTCTTTTCTATATGCATCTATTTTCGTGATTACATGATATCCATATCCTTCATCCTGCCTGTCTGTCTGTCTGTCTGTCTGTCCGTCCGTCCGTCCGTACGTCCATTAAAGCCCAAAACCTCTTTGATCCCCAAATAACACCGCCCAAGCTTGTATGGTTGCAGGGAAAAAGTAAAAGCCGAATGCGGTGCCTTAATTACGTTTACAGAGCAAGATGAACAGTGAGGTGCATTTCCATTGCCTTCATCAGTGGGGCAGTAAGTACTACTGCAGCACAACTAGCTCTATGAGTAGCATTTTTCCTAATACCCAAAAGACACTTTGCCATTACTCAGCACCATCCATACCTCAGCAGCTTCCATACTGCCACAGGTATGAATGATGACGAAGACTTCAATGGAAGCTGCATTTTTGTTCGGCATATCAAAAAATATTCGCACCATCAAGAAGTATATAGTATAATAACTAACATGTAACGTTTATATGTTGTAATACTGTTTGTATAGTACTGATAGCGAGTACAGTAGTCTGGTAGTTGGCGAAGGACAATAATAATGTTATTATGTTTATGTCCCACTAACTACTTTTGACGTTTTCCGGAGACGTCAAGGTGCCGGAATTCTGTCCCGCAGCAGTTCTTTAACATGTCGGTAAATCTACCGAAACGATGTTGGCGTATTTGAGCTCTTTCATATACCACCGGACTGAGCCAGGACCGTAGCTGCCACTTTGCGGTCAGAAAGCCAGCGCCTCAACAGTCTGAGCAATTCAGCACGGCACAAATTGATGAAATCAACCTCATTTTTGATGGTGGTAAGTGTACAATGTTATACTATAAACAGTTATATTTTTTCACTACTTTATGTATAAAATAAACAATCATAATATTGTCATATCGTCACCGTGTCAGTGTAACTGCACAATGCCTGGACTTGAAGTTGTTATTATCATCACGCCTTTTTTGTTGTGAAAGTTTTTCCATTCTCTGTGAATAGACTTCTATTCCCTTTCCTCCTATGTGTGGCTTCTGGGTTGCCTCTCTTTGGCAAACAAGAATAGTCAACAAGCATGTTTATGTCCCGTCGTCCTTGATATATTCCGTCAACCTCCTTTAAAATTTTATGGAGCCTTTCACCGTGTTCTTCACTGAAAGAACCCAGATACTCAGGGGAGAGAAATACATGAAATTTAGACCCGTATTGCTGCCACGTTGCTTGAATTCATGTAGCATTTATTCCACAATATTTTTGTAATTTGGAGAGGTGCTTTTACCAGTAAACTTTGTTATGACTTCAGTAAATGTTTTCCATGCTGCCTTCTTTCATCTCTATCGCAGATTAAAATCTGCTGTCAAACATGAGCTTTCTGATGTCGCGACCATCAAGTATTCCTTCCTTTAATTGTGCTTCAAAAAGAGATAATAACTTGACACTGATGTGTTTAAAATACGGACCACATTTGTTTAAATCTTGGATAAAGTGCTTCATTAACCAAGCTTCATGTGGAGAAGAGGTAGAATCACTTGTGAAGCACTGATGTGACAATTACGTACAATGCTCTTAAAACTAGAAGTAATTCATAATTTTTTAAGGAAAATTTTAATATCACTCAAGCTATTTGTTGTTTAAATTGCCTTAATAACAGTATCTTACAAGAACGAAAGAAAGCGCAGTTTCGAACATTGGGAATTCTTTAAAAATATGCTTTTGATTTGGATTTAGTGTGACGCCAGTGTCCTAAACATATGTACATTTCTATGGCAATGACTTCATGCCAGACTAACATAATGTTTAAATATACTGCATATCACCCGAGGAACAAATTCGCCTGTTCAATTACGCCCCTTTTTAATTAGCCCTCGTATGTGAATAGAAGATGGTATTCCAATACCTTAAATCCATTCACTGATTGGCGTAGAGTAAGTTCGGATCGGCTATACAAATATCGATAAACTCTCCAGCAAACAATTTCGTTTTTACTGCAGCTTTACGGCCCAATGTTAGCTCAGTCGGTTGAATACTTTGGTTCAAGGAACGTTACGACATTTCAGTGCGATGTTATATCAACTCATTGAGACCTTTCCCATAGATATTGCACTGTGTAATCTGACAAAAAATGACTATAAAATTGATGATTTCGAATAACTGCACTTTTTCTCATGATGATCATTGTTGTTTAAAGGGGCCTAACATCCAGGTAATCGGCCGTGAAACTTTTCTGGACATATTTATTGTGGTCAAACAATGTGTATTACATCTGTGTAGGTCGCAGTTTACATCATAAGACCAGACTGGTTTAACATGGCACCATAACTTACATATCTATATTTCCATATCTACTCTAGCGTGTTTGACATATTCATGTTAAGCCTCTACCCATACGCTTCCCCCTACACTTCCATAAAAAATTAGCGAAAAAATTAATGGATATCTCAAGGTGTATCCTATAAATAACTTTTCTATTCAAATTTAACAAAATTCGCTCTATTAACGTAACTTGACTCAGTATCTACTCATTTCTGTGCTGATCTACCCAATTCACTTCCAGCATTCTTCTGTAACACCACATTTCAAAGGCCTCGATTCTCTTTATTTCTGTGCCAATTATTGTCTGCTTCCTCCTCGAGTGTCATGCTTCAGTCCAAAATCGTCAGGAACATCATTTAATATGCATATCAACGCATGAAACGCCTTCCTTGATAAGGCTAGTCTTCATTTTATGTTGTTCTTACTACTGCCATCGTTCATCATTCTACCGCCCAAGAAAAATATTCATCTACTTCCTTTATGATTTCATTTCAATCTGATATTCTTGGCGGCATATGAATCCATTTGACTCTATTCCGTTACCTTTGCTTTAGAAATGATTTTCGTCTTGTACTTCTTCTCGAACGCTGTATCCAAATGATTAAGAAAAATTTCAAAATCACCCGAACCTCAGATAAAATGACAATGTTATGGGCAAATCTCAGATTCTTGGTTTCTTCTCCTTGAATTGCGATCTCTTTCTTCGATGTTCTCTTTGATTTTCTTTTTAGCATCAGTTCTATATAAATATTAAGAAGAAGGCGGATTTATTCTACAACCCTGTCTTACTCCTTTCTTGATAGTTGCTTCTCTTCCATATCTCTTTATTCATATTTTTCAGTTTTATATTTGTACCGATTATAGACAACATTTTTTCCTGAGCCATGGTTCCCATTACTTTCAAAATATAAAGGAAGCTGCATTAATAAGTGTTATTAAAAGTCATTTCTTAATCTAAAAATACCAGATATGTAGGCCTGTACCCTCTTAATTCAGTCAAGCGTAGGGTGAGTATTGCTTATCGTAAGTGATATTCTACTTTTCTTCGGAAGCCGAACAGATCGACTCCCGACTATTTTTCAAATTGTCTGTCCAGTCATCTGTAATCCATGTTAATAGTGTATGCTCGTGAGATATCAGATTAATGGTACAGTTGTTTCCATTATTGTCAGCACGTGATTTCTTAGGTATTGGCACCATAACATTCCTTCTGAAACTGGATGGCATTTTCCTTGCCTTATACACCTTTCACTTAAAATGTAATACCACTATCAGGCTGGTTTATCCATGGGCAATCAGTATATGAAAGTATATGACCAGTTTCAGGCATCTCAATCCTGCGTGCATCTCTCTAAGCACTCCGTTAAATCCTGACCTCAATATAGAGTCTACTATTCCATCAGCATCGATGTACATTAACTCCATCTTTTTCCTCTCTCAACTTTTTTCTTTTGATACAGTTGCTGATGATGTTCCTGACATCTTTCCACTTCGTCCTCTTTCCATAAATGTGGATACCCACCTGATCTCCTAATTTTCATTCACCTAGTTTCCCTTTCTCCAAAACTTTATTTGATTTTCCTACGTGTGGCATCTATCCTTTCCAACGTATACCGTACATACAATTTTTGAACGTGTTTCAGTAAATACGGATAATGGCTGCTGTTTCATCCAGGAATCATCGTAGAATTTATCCTTCAACCTGTATATTGTCAAGTAGGATACAACTAAGGACTCATGATCCAGCTCTCAGCTCTCAGTCGTATAGCATCTCACCTTATGTTTTCGCCGTTACTGCGAAAATGAAACAGCGTATGGCTTTTGGTCACGGGAGTGTCCGAGGACAAGTTCGGCTTGCCAGGTGCTGGTCTTTTTAAAGGAAGTCCGTAGGCGACCTGCACATAGTGATGAGGATGAGATGATGATGAAGACGACACATACACCCAGCCCCTGTGCCACCGGAATTAGCCAATTATGGTTAAAATTCCCTACCCTGCTGAGAATCGAACCCGGGACCCTTGTGGCCAAAGGCCAGCTCGCTAACCATATGGTCATGGAGCCGGACTGTTACTGAATTTCTCCATGTCACTCAGCGAAGTGATAAAATAGATTTATAGGCAGTGACATTCGGTAGATTATGACAAACACTGCACAGATTTGTAGCTTTTGTCATACAAACTAAACAAGTATCATACATCACTGTTCATACGGTAAGTTTCGTTCCAAATATAGAGTAGTTCCTAGTTCCTACACTTTGCTGTGAATGTGCACGGAAGTTTCTTCAGCATAATCACGAGTTTGCAGTACAACAAAGCCGCACGCCCTTGAGTTGCTTAAAAAGTGACAGACAAGGTTCAGACAACACATAAAATGAAGGGTTCCTCGCCGAGGAGAATTTTTATCGATATGCTGCGTAGAAGAACCCATTCTTCACAGGCCGTCCCAGCAACAGGGATAGAACTGTAGAATTTCACTGATGAAGGTTTATGAACTAAAAGTGCTCCACGTTTTACCATACAAAGTGCCGGCGATGTGGTGCTAATACTCCTCCCGCCCCCATTAAATTATGACCTTAGATACCATAATCTGCTTATTACGAAGTAATCAGCTTTTATATTTCTAATCATGGGCATTTACATTTGTTTAAATAAAATACAAGCAATTATAAGATTGATTGATGCGTGGTGCGGAGAATGAAAGAATCTAGAATTCCCAATGAGACAAAAATGTATGACGACGCGTTGTAATCTCCTTAATATGTTCCTTGACATTTTAGTTGAAGTAATAAATTAACTTTGCTTACTTTCATACACCAAAGGGAATAAGACATTTTTTTACAAGGTGACCTGCACGTCGTGATGAGGATGAAATGGTGATGAAGAAGACATATACACCCAGCCCCTGTGCCAGCGGAATTAGCCAATTATGTTTAACATTCGCAACACTGCTGAGACCAAATGATTCAGAAAGTTCTACGGTTACCGAAGCCCATACTACAAGGCCATAAACAAGAAAACGCTTAGCAAGAAAGGCCGACAACAATTTGTGAATAATGGAGGCTGAAGACTATCAAGCACTCCAATGATGAAAACCAAAAAAGCACCTATTATTATTATTATTATTATTATTATTATTATTATTATTATTATTATTAGAACCTCTGCCGAGAAAAACATTACAAATTTATAGAAAACAAAGCCCATGTATGCGGAATAATGACTAGGTGTTTCCATTCACAAAAGTTAGCTGGTATTATTTAAGCTGCAAATTAACACAATGCATGCAGTGTTAAATAATGTTAATTATTCTTTCACATTTATGACACATGAAGAAATACCTAAATATTAAGGTTTTTGAAGGTGCATTGGTAAGACTCATAAGGTATTACCTTGTAAATTATGAGTAGGAAGAAAAGAATGCCCATCCGTAGTTCTCTTCTTTTTATTGTACCCAACGCTCGCTAAAGCACCGTGAGCGATGACCTACATCAGTCTTCCGGAGATATAATAAAATCCTTGCCCAGAAGGTAGATGTAAAAACAATATTTGGCTTGACTTTCTCATATGTGATTTTATATTGCTCTACATGGCATTGGTTAATGTATATTTTAGGATGTTCTGAGCCTCGTAAGGAATGGCCTGTGATTCCCATGATAAATGCTTCAAATTTTTTACTGCGACGGTGAACTACTAATTAGTCACGCTTTTTGTTCTAGTGAGATAATATGCAGTAAATTATCTAACGTACTTTCTGAAGTAGTAATGAGGAAACACACTCCTTAAGGTGTAGCACATATTCGACGGTACAGGGTATGAGAACTTTTTCTAAAATAACTCGTACAGAGATTAGAAGAACTACTATCCAGAAGGTTATGCCAAATTGCAGTACCCCTTGTAAAAATATTCAGTATTAAATTCAGAGAAACTATTTATATTCGGGTGCTTGTGCATATTATAGACTTTTCCCAACGAAGAACGAAATAATAAGAATAAGAATAAGAATAAGAATAGGAATAGGAATAAGAATAAGAATAAGAATAAGAATAAGAATAAGAATAAGAATAAGAATAAGAATAAGAATAAGAATAAGAATAAGAATAATAATAAGAATAAGAATAAGAATAAGAATAAGAATAAGAATAAGAATAAGAATAAGAATAATATATCAAGACCACATTCCCACGTATAGATGAGGTCGACGGAGCAACCTAGCGGCTCACTTTAGGACATGGCCAGCGTTTTTAAGACTACATTCTCTTCCCGCCCTAACGAACTGGACCTTGTGAAAATTCCAGCAGACGTAGCAGGAATTCGAACCAGGACACACGGGTTGGGAGAAGACTAGATACACTAATGTGCCAGCGCGTCCTCCAATAAATTATTTTCTTCTCCTTCTTCTTCCCGACTTTTTCCTAATTACCTGGGTTCGGCATTTTCAATGGATTTAGGCCATTTTTACGGCCGAAGACCTTTCCTGGCGCCAACCATACATGGAGGTATGCAATCACTGTTGCGTGTTTCTGCGGTGTTTTGTGGGGTTAAAGTATCTATATGGAGATGAATGCAAACAGCCGGTCCTGGAGGTAGAGGAATTAAAAGACAAATATAAAAATCCTGATTCGGCCAAGAATCGAACCCGAAGCCCTCTGAACCGAAGGCCACTGCGTTGACCATTTACCCAAAAAAAAAATAGGAAAATAATTTAATTCTGTTACACAGTATACAATAAAATATATTTTAGTATTCATAATATCAGAACTGTATTAATGTGAAAACCTGTGCTAAGACGAGCTAACATGTACGTATGTAAACAGAAGCTTCGCAAAATCAAGAACTCACACGAAGAACATTTATTTTACAAACAGATATAAGGATACACAGTAGTGGGCACTGCTGCGCATTACTACTCAACGTGGTGACCATACTTGTCCATGCACATGTTCGTACGATACACAGAGCAAGGAATAAGTCTGCGTTCAGCCCCTGAAGCCACGTAATGATTGCGTTCTGAACGGCCGTATCGTCGTTTTGTCTCTTACCACACCGGTGCTTCCTGGATGATCCGAAAATGTGGAAATCTCTGGGTGCCATGTCGGGGCTCATAGTGAATGCTGCCATTTACTGTGACACGGAAAGTTTGCGAGTAGAAATTCACAGAAAACGACCTGGAGTTCTTCCAACAGGTGTCGTGTTGCTGCACAACAACGCCAGACTACACGCAGCCAACAGCACGTGTGAATTATTATGGACTTCCCGGTGGGAGATAGTGGACCATCCTCCCTTAGGCATCGATTTGGTTTCCAGTCTACGATATTTGTGGATTACGAGGCTTCGTTGAAAGGCGTGCCTCCGGCTTCTTAAAATGTTCGAATTAAAACCTCAATGTTGTAATTGTGTGGGTAACGATATGTTGATACGCACCGTTGACATAGCAAAGAAATTAAATTGAAACAAATTATGTACGAGCAAGAAACGTTTACAAGAGAACGAAATAGTACAAATTATATCAAAAAATTACATTTTGTGACAAAAATACAAGACAATTGAAGTTATTTATGAGTAGTGCAACGTAATAATAAGAGTTATCGCATAGAAATTCATAGGAAATTTACTCCGATAGAACTCGGCATACACAGTGATGAATGGTACCAAATTATAATGACTGCTGATTTTTAAAAATAATTATATGGGGAATATTACTACTTTATCTTCATGTGTTTACCGTTAAGAATCATCTCTTAGGCTCTAGGGTGTTTAATCCTGATGGGTAGATTTAGAATGGCATTAAACTTATCGAACCATAATTATATTTTAGCACCTGCAATTATACGCGGCTTCCCACGCGTGGATTTCGTAATTTGATCAGGGTAATTGTTCCTCGGCATTGTACTAAGAGACTATCTGAAAATTCCTAAAGTATAAAACCTCACACAAAAATTAAGTTTCATTTACCCCAGAAATTCCTTTTAAACCATGTTTGTCGTATTACCTTTTTGGGGCTAAGACGACCATGCGATATAGAACTGTACATGCGAGAAACAGTCTTCTCTCAAGACAAAAAATAAATATATGTTTCTATATTTTTAAAGGAGATTCCAAATACCTATTCCCACATCTGTAACATCTTCAGTTTTTGAGATATACATAAGTATCCCCATAAAAAGAATTCAACCCCTTGATCAGTCCTTCTACTACCCCCATCTAAGTGCATTTCCCGAAAACAAAAATACATGTTTCCTTATTTTTAAAGGAGAGCCCAAATATCAATTTTCACGTCTGTCACTTTTCAGTTTTTAAGATATGAGTATCCTGATGAAAACAATTCGACAACTTTTCGCAAATTTTCACCCCCTGTTAAGTGCCCTCTCCAAAGCAAAAAAGTACAGGTTCCTGTATTTTTAAAGGACTTTCCAAACACCAAGTTTATTGTCCCTAGCATGTTAAGTTTTTGACATATAATGTAAAATGAAATGGCGTATGGCGTTTAGTGCCGGGAGATTCCAGGACGGGTTCGGCTCGCCAGGTGCAGGTCTTTAGATTTGGCGTCCGTAGGCGGCCTGCGCATCATGATGAGGATGAAATGATGATGAAGACAGCATATACACATACACACAGCGCCCGCGTCAGGGAAATTAACCATAGATGGTTAAAATTCCCGTCTCTGCCGGGAATCGAACCCGGGACCCCTGTGACCAAAGTCCAGCACGCTAATCATTTAGCCATGGATCCGAACGACATATAATGTAGATATACCAGTACTCGTTTTAAAAATTCACCCGCTTTTCCAGTTCTTTTCAGCCCCTCAATTGGATTTTCCGAAAGCAGAAAGAAATACGTGTTTCATTATTTGTAAAGGATATTCAAATACCAGTTCTCATACCTGAACGTCTGTAAAACCTTCAGTGTTTGAGATAAATGTATACCCATAAGTGTTATTCAACTTCTTCTTCCTCACTTCTTTCCACCCCTCTCCCGCGTTTAGTGGAATTTCCGAAAACAGAAAAATACGTGTTTCCTTATTTTGAAAGAAAATTTAAAATACCAAATTTCATGTTTGTAACAGCTTCAGTTTTTAAGATAAGGTATCCTCATAACCGTATTTAAAATCTTTATTTACCGGTACTTATTTTCAACCCCACACCTCTTACGTCGATTTTCCGAAAAAAAACAAATATGTATTCCTGTATTTTTAAAGGATATTTCAAACACTAATTTTCACGTCTGTAACATCTTCAGTTTTTGAGATATAATTATACTCATGAAAGTATTTCAACTCCTTTTTCACTCGCTTCCTACCCGTTACATTGATTCCCCCTCTCCAAAAGTGCGTGTTTATTTTTAAATGAGATTTCAAATACCAATGTTCACGTCTTTAACATTTTTAGTTGAAATGAAATGGCGTATGGCTTTCAGTACCGGGAGATCCCAGGACGGGTTCGGCTAACCAGGTACAGGTCTTTTGATTTGACTCCCGTAGGCGACCTGTGGGTATGAGGATGAAATGATGATGAAGACAACACATACACCCAGCCCCCGTGCCAGGGAAATAACCAATGATGGTTAAAATTACCGACCCTGCCCGGAATTGAACCCGGGATCCCTGTGACCAAGGCCAGCACGCTAATCATTTAGCCATGGAGCCGGACAACATTTTTAATTTTTTGAGATATAAGTATTCTCACACAAAGAATTCAAATAATTTTTCAATGCATTCATCCGATTAAGTGGATTTTCCATAGACAAAAGAACACGTGTTTCTTTACTTTGAAAGAAGATTCAAAATATAAATATTCATGCCTCTAACATCATCAGTTTTTTGAGACATAAGTATCGCCATAAAAGAATTCAACTCGTTTTTCACCCCAGCCCGTTAAGTTGATTCCCCCCCGCCCTGGTCCAAAAATGCGTGTTACATTATTTTTTAAGGTGATTCCAAGTAAAACTTTTCACGTGTGCAACTTTTTGAGATATAATTTTCTCCATGAAAGGTACTATATTTTTTTACTTCCTTTCACCCTCCCCCCCCCCCTTAAGTGATTATTCCGAAAACCAAAAACGTGTTTCTTTGTTTATAAAGGAGCTTCCAAATGCCAATTATCACGACTGTAACATCTTCAGTTTTGAGATATATGTATCCTCATAAAAAGAAATTAAACTCCTTTTCCACCGCCCCAGCCCCAAGGTGATTCCCCCCTCCCCCCCAATGCGTGTTTCTTTATTTTTAAAAGAGATTCCAAATACTATTTTTCATGTCTGTAACATCTATTTTTTTGAGATATAAGTATCCTCATACAAAGTATTCAACTAATTTTTCAATTAATTCACCTGCCTTATGTGGATTTTCCAAACACAAAATATTACGTGTTTCATTATTTTGAAAGAAAATTCCAAATGCAAATTTTCTTGTCTGTAACATCTTTAGTTTTTTGAGATATATGAGTATCCTCATGAAAAGAATTCAAATACTTTATCACTCCACCCCCGACCGTTAAGTTGGTTTCCCACCACCCAAACAAATGCGTGTTTCTTTATTTTCAAAGGAGATTCCAAATACCTATTTCTGCGTCTTTACACTTCAGTTTTGAGATGTAAGTTTTTCCAGAAAGAGTATTCAATTTTTTTTTTTACTTCCTTTCACACTCCCCAATCAAGTGAATTTTGCAAAATCAATCAGTACTCGTTTCTTTAAAAGACCTTCCAAATACCAATTATCACTTCTGTAACATCTTCATTTTTGAGATATATGTATCCTCTTAAAAGGAATGCATCTCCGTTTTCATCCCCCCCTCTCTAACAAGTTGATTCCCCACCCGTAAATGCGTGTTTCCTTATATTTAAAACAGATTCCAAATGCCAGTTTCACGTTTCTAACATCTTTAGATTCTTTTGGTATGTATATATACATTCTCATACAAATAATTCAACTAATTTTTCAAACCTTTCACCCCCCCCCCTTAAGTGGATTTTCAAAAAAAATATTTATGTTACTTTTACAGAAAATTCCAAAAACCAGTTTTCAAATCTGTAAAACATTACGTGTCTGAGATAATTTGCAGATAAAGTCTTTTTTTAAATTCACCCCGTTTGTCACTCCTGTTCACCCCCTATTCATCGGATTATCCAAAAACACAAAATACGTGTTTCTTTATTTTCGAAGGAGATTTCAAATTTCAATTTTCATATCCGTATCATCTTCACATTAAGTGATATAAGTCTCCTCATGAAAGTTGGTTTACAATTTTCCCCCATTTTCACCCCCTTAATGGGATTTTCCAAAAACAGAAAATACGTGTTTCTTTATTTTTAAAGGAGATTCCAAATACCAATTTTTACATCTGTAAGCTTTTAAGTTTCAGAGCTATACACATCCTCATTTAAAATATTCACAACCGGGCGAGTTGGCCGTGCGTGTAGAGGCGCGCGGCTGTTAGCTTGCATCCGGGAGATAGTAGGTTCGAATCCCACTATCGGCAGCCCTGAAGATGGCTTTCCGTGGTTTCCCATTTTCACACCAGGCAAATGCTGGGGCTGTACCTTAATTAAGGCCACGGCCGCTTCCTTCCAACTCCTAGGCCTTTCCCATCCCATCGTCGCCATAAGACCTATCTGTGCCGGTGCGACGTAAAGCCCTTAGCAAAAAAAGAAAAAATTATTCACCCCCCCTTTTCACCCCCTTAGCGACGGAACATCCAAAAATCCTCCCTTAGCGATCACCCACATGTTAATATGAATGTATCCCCAAAATTTTATTTCTTATGTCCAGTAATTTTGGCTCAGCGATGATGAATCAGTCAGTCAGTCAGTCAGTCAGTCAGGACAAGTTATTTTATACTAGCAAGATTCCCGTGCTTCGCTACGGTATTATACTGAAATTTATAATTGAATGTTTATTGTTTTAGATATAAAATCCGCCGAAAATCGCGATCTGACTCGTTTTCTAATAGATTACGGCAAGTTTCCCTCCATTTTTCAATCTATCTTTCCAGCAATCGATTTCGTACTTCTAGGGCTAGGTCCAGGTATTCCACCCGGTCAGTTGGGTCCCTAAATCTTTGCTATCTTTTCCTACAAGCATTTTTAATATGGATCAAATCCTTCAGGAGATCCGGCGTGGTATCGTCTTGGGTGCCTTAGCGGTACTGAACACGCGGCCGGACTGCATTCTTAGTCATTAGCCGTCCAGGACCCGTTTCCAGCGCGGCCCGCACAATTGACGACGGTCCAGAACATTATTATTGTTATTATTATTATTATTATTATTATTATTATTATTATTATTATTATTATTATTATTATTATTATTATTAGACGTTCTAGACAACACAGCAAGATGCTACTTGGCGGTAAATTACATCTGCTGCCATTGTCATTGTTGACAATGTGAGAAGCACCATTGTCGCGCATAGGCAAGTGTGCGGGATTTCTGGCGATACGAATGACATACTTCCGTGCATTATTGACCTTATTATAGAGGTGAACAATTTGACGGTCAATATCATTCCAATCGTTTATTTCAAATATGCATACATTTTTATTTATATGAAAAGAAAACCTACTGTGATCTATGAACGTTCTCCGATTGAAAAGATGGCTCTTGAAAACGAACCCAGGAAAGATTAAAAATGATCGGTTTATGATCAGAATAAGTACATCGAAAATTTACAGCCAGTTTCCAGTCATTTGACAGGGTCAGGAATGGAATGAATAAAGCCCCATCTAGCGGCGACAATAGGAATTGTGCCGACTGCCGATGCACTCCTCTGGGGCAATGATCGATGAATGACAAATGAAATGAAATATTGGACAGTGTTGCTGGAATGAATGATGACGGGGAAAACAGGAGTATCCGGAGAAAATCCTATCCCGCGTCCGTTTTGTCCAGCACGAATATCACATGGTGTGACCGGGAATCGAACCGCGGGACAGAGCTGTGAGAGGCCGGCGCGGTGCCGCCTGAGCAACGGAGGCTTCTTATAAGTACAGTATGAACAGTAAAATCAATTGGTCTCACCTCCTTTTATACCCCACTGCCGTTAATTTTATTTACCACCCCCCCCCCACAAACAATTAAAAGAAGGCGTATTACTTTGTGTTTAAAGGAGATACCAATCACCAATGTTCACGTCTATTACCTTCAGTTTTGAGATATAAGTATCCCCATAAAAATAATTCACTTTATTTCACTTCCTTTCACACTCCTACCATCCCTCCCCCCCCCCCCCACTGAGTGAAATTTCCGGCAAAACATACTTGTTTCTTTAATAGTAAAGGATCCTCTAAATACCACTTATCACGACTCTAACTTCTTCAGTTTTTGATTTATGTGTCCTCATGAATTCAACTCCTTTTCACTCCCGCCCCCCCAAGATGTTTCCCCCCCCCCAAAAATGCGTTTTTCTTTGTTTTTAAAGGGGATACAAATACCAATTTTCACGTCTGTAACAACTTTAGTTTTTATTAGATGTACGTATTCTCATACAATTAAGTCAATTAATTTTTCAATTCTTTCACCCCCTTTCCATCCTTCATTCGATTTTCCGAGAATACGTGTTTCTTTACTTTTAAAGCAGATTCCAGATATCAAATTTCACGTCTGTAGCATCTTCATTTCTGAGATATCAGTAGCCTAATTAAGATAATTCAACACCATTTTCAGTCACTTTTACCCCCCCCCCCTACACCCAAGTGGTATATCGGAAAACTAAAACTACACATTTCTTTATTTTTAATAGAGATAAAAACACCATTTTTCATTTCGTTAACATGTTATGTTTTTTTATACATACTGTATAAATACATCCATACATACATTATCATTATAGACTGTTATGCCTTTCAGCGTTCAGTCTGCAAGCCTCTGAGAATTTACTAAACGTCGCCACAATCCTCGATTTGCAACTAGTGTTGTGGCCTCATTTAGTTCTATACCTCTTATTTTTAAATCGTTAGAAACAGAGTCTAACCATCGTCGTCTTGGTCTCCCTCTACTTCTCTTACCCTCCATAACAGAGTCCATTATTCTCCTAGGTAACCTATCCTCCTCCATTCGCCTCACATGACCCCACCACCGAAGCCGGTTTATGCGTACAGCTTCATCCATCGAGTTCATTCCTAAATTAGCCTTTATCTCCTCATTCCGAGTTCCCTCCTGCCATTGTTCCCACCTGTTTGTACCAGCAATCATTCTTGCTACTTTCATGTCTGTTACTTCTAACTTATGAATAAGATATCCTGAGTCCACCCAGCTTTCGCTCCCATAAAGCAAAGTTGGTCTGAAAACACACCGATGTAAAGATAGTTTCGTCTGGGAGCTGACTTCCTTCTTACAGAATACTGCTGATCGCAACTGCGAGCTCACTGCATTAGCTTTACTACACCTTGATTCAATCTCACTTACTATATTACCATCCTGGGAAAACACATAACCTAAATACTTGAAATTATCGACCTGTTCTAGCTTTGTATCACCAATCTGACATTCGATTCTGTTGGATTTCTTACCTACTGACATCAATTTAGTCTTCGAGAGGCTAATTTTCATACCATACTCATTGCACCTATTTTCAAGTTCCAAGATGTTAGACTGCAGGCTTTCGGCACAGTCTGCCATTAAGACCAAGTCGTCAGCATAGGCCAGGCTGCATACTACATTTCCACCTAACTGAATCCCTCCCTGCCATTTTATACCTTTCAGCATATGATCCATGTAAACTACAAACAGCAAAGGTGAAAGATTACAGCCTTGTCTAACTCCTGTAAGTACCCTGAACCAAGAACTCATTCTACCATCAATTCTCACTGAAGCCCAATTGTCAACATAAATGCCTTTGATTGATTTTAATAATCTACCTTTAATTCCATAGTCCCCCAGTATAGCGAACATCTTTTCCCTCGGTACCCTGTCATATGCTTTCTCTAGATCTACGAAACATAAACACAACTGCCTATTCCCCTCGTAGCATTTTTCAATTACCTGGCGCATACTGTATAAATTCTCATTTTAAAATTTCATCCCTTTTTAGTTCCCCTTAAGAGGAGTTTCCAAAAAAACACCTATGTTTCTTTACATTTACAGGAGATTCCAAATACCACTCTTTACGTCTGTAACATTTTTCGTTTTTCAGATATTCTGTAGATAGTCTTTCAAAAAATTCACCCCAATTTGTCACTCCTGTTTAACCGCCATTAATTCGAGTTTCCAAAAACAAAAAAGTACGTGGTTCTTTATTTTTAAAAGAGATCCCATATACAAATTTTCAGTTCTGTAATATCTTCAGTTTCTGAGTTAAATGTATCTTATTTAAAGGCATTCAACCCATTATTCACCCTTTTACACCCTTCCTATTTGGATTTACAAAAAACAAAGGAATATGTGTTCCTTTATTCTTAAATGAGATTCTAAATATCAATTTTTACATGTGCAAAGTTTTCTAGTTTTGAGATATAGATACACTCATTTTAAAAATCCACCCCCTTTTCACCCCCCACTATTTGAATTCTCTAAAAGCAAAAACATATGTTTTCTTATTTTTAAAGGAAATCAAAAATACAAATTTTCAGGTTTGTAATATCTTCAGTTTCTGAGATATAAGTATCCTCATTAAAGGCATTCAACTCCTTTTTCACCCCTCCTAATGGGATTTCGGTAAACAAAAATACATGTTTCTTCATTTTTAAAGGAGATTCTAAATACCAATTTTTACATCTGTAAACTTTAAAAGGTTTGAGTTATATACACTCATTTTAAAAATTCACCCCCTTATTAATTGTATTTTCCTAAAACAAAAAATTACGCGTTTGTTTGTTTTTAAAGGAGATCTCAAACACCAATTTTCAGGTCTGTAATATCTTCAATTTCTGAGGTATAAGTATCCTCATTAAAGGCATTCAACCCCTTTTTCACCCATTTTCACCCCTCCTATTGGTATTTTCCGAAAACAAAGAAATACGTGTTTCTTCATTTCTAATGTAGATTCTAAATACCAATTTTTACATGTGTAAACTTTCAAAGTTTTTTTGAGATATAGATACACTCATTTTAAAAATTCCCCCCCCCCCTTTTCACCCTCCCATTAATTGGATTTTCCAAAAACAAAAAAAATACATGTTTCTTTATTTTTAAAAGAGATCTAAAGTACCAATTTTCAGGTCTGTAATATCTTCAGTTTCTGAAATATAAGTACCGGTATCCTGATTAAAGGCATTCAATACTTTTTCACCCTTTTCACCCCGCCTGTTGGGATTTTCTGAAAACAAAAATACGTGTTTCCTTATTTTCAAATAATATTCTAATTACCAATGTTTACATGTGTAAACTTCTAATATTTTGAAATATAGATGCACTAATTTTAAAATTTCACCCCTTCACCCCCCCCTTTTCGCCCCCTTAGCGACGGAATATCCAAAAATCCTCTCTTAGCGAGCACCTACACCTTAATATGAATATATCCCCAAAATTTCATTTCTTTATGTCCAGTAGTTTTGGCTTGGCAATGATGAGTCAGTCAGTCAGTCAGTCAGTCAGTCAGTCAGGACAAGTTATTTTATCTATATAAATATATAGATAATATCATTATGCCAGAGATAAACCCACTACGAATAAATAGAATAAATAGAAGACCCCGAAGCACAGTTCGAGGGTTACTAATTTATGAATAATCAAAAACTTTTTGCTAGTGATTTAAAATGGCACTGACACATCGAAGGTTTCCGCCGACGCAAGGAAGGGA
This sequence comes from Anabrus simplex, assembly GCF_040414725.1. Taxonomy (NCBI): domain Eukaryota; kingdom Metazoa; phylum Arthropoda; class Insecta; order Orthoptera; family Tettigoniidae; genus Anabrus; species Anabrus simplex. Next base: position 578,459,733 of record NC_090266.1, on the reverse strand, counting down.
ACGGGCTAAGTTTGAAAAGTTAGCGACCGTGGCCTTAACTGAGGTATAGCCCTACCATTTGCCTGGTTTGAATATGGGAAACCACGGAAAAGTATTTTCACGGCTACCAACGCTGGGATTCAACCCCACCATCTCCCGAATGCAAGCTTGCAGCTACGCGGTCCTATCCGCATTGCCAACTCGCTCAGTGAAAAATGAAAACCAAAACTAAAACTAAACATATTCTCAAGGTACAACATTCGTTATTTAATGCAATAATCATAATAGCTAAGACCCTCGCATGGACCAGTGCTATTCTTTAAGCATAAGTAATGTGATATTGTGCTGGACGTTGCAGATAACACGACATTACAAAGTGACTAAATATGTGACAGAATAACAGTACCTAACACGTGAGCTACACTTGAACATTCGAACCGTTCATTTGGACATAAAATGTAAAAACTCCAGGACATAACATGAAAGAACTACAGAACAGAGTACTAATTACAAAGTAAATAGTACAAAGAGCATTGTGAGTATTATTATACAAATGTCAGAAATATTTCTAACCTCATTAGATAGAGTCTCATATTATGATCTTAATTTCAAATACAGACGTAAAATACCAGATATAACTATCTGAGATAAGACCAAACGTGTACGGAGATATTTAAACAGATAAAGTTCAATGATTCCTGCAGAAGGTATTCTTTCAAAATATATACCATGCAGAGGAAATGGCTTCTCACAGAAAAACCGGAGGATGAACCTAGCAATAAGTGAAGGAATAGTAGTTTCTCGTATGTTATCATGAATGTCCTCAATGATCTTTGGCTAGACTTATAATGTTTTTATAAAGTTAATGGTGTATACTTTCTTCCAAAACACCCTTGGCAAGGTACTTCTTTATTAGAGCACATTTATGGTTAGATCGTTCAGCGTCCTGCATTACGAAGTGCGTTACAGTGGTGATGACATAATCTTATATAGCGAATTTTCCCACAACTGATATCACTACTGTTGATTGGGTGTGTATTTCACTTGTGATTTGTTGTGTCAAATTTCCAGGTACATTTGAAATATTGGTCTATTTAAATCAGTACGTTTAAGTAAAATTTGGCCACCTTGTTGATCGTATTGGGTTAATTTAACGTACATCGATAACAGGACAACAGTACAGTTCTATTTAGAAATAAAGTCATAAACAGCAGAGATAAAATAATTAGAGAAAGACCCATAACGCGTCTGTACTTGTATTGGAATTTCAGTTTGATTTTCAGCATTTATAGAACTAAACAACAATTCTAGCGCTGGGTGTTGCAGGTATCACGCCCATCCGAGCAGACTAAAGAAGTGAGACGGTCATATTGCCTAACACGTTAACGCCTAAGCTACTGTGAACATTCGAATAAATTATTTGGACATAAAATTGAGATTTTCTTTATGCTGATCGCAGTAGAGTTCGTACCAACCATCTCCCGAACACAAGCTGACGGCTACGAGACCCAAACGGCGTTACCAACATGCTCGGTATATTTTCGCTGAATTGTTGATAATACCTTGTACAGATGGGAACTCGACACTTCCTATATATGTTTCAGCATTGCAGCAGCTAGTTGTCCTAAATTAGATCGTATAATCTCTGGCAAAGAATAACCTTGAAAATCAGAGTCACATCTGCGTTCTGGAATCAATATCGTGGCCATTCGTGATTCAAAATGATCTGCTTCCATTCTTAGACCCTGATTCAAATTTTTTGGCAGTTACGCACATTCTCGTTATGAGAATTTTGATATCAGTTAATGATAGATAATAAAATGTAAGATAGTTATCACAAATATCCTTTATGTCCATCGGAAATCTCTAAGGTATTCATAAAGCGTTGCCTTATTCGGATTTAACGCGGCATATATGAGATTCGCTGAATAATTGATTTGTGTACAAACAGAGATGAGCTTTCGTCTCTCTCTTCTCTTTCTGTGGGCTATTAAACTCTATATCAAGTACGCTTTTTGACTTTTCACTAATTGTAACATATTAGCCGCAGTTGATCGAGCAATTATGCATTCTGGACATTACGGGTTTGAAACCCACTGGACGTCAGCCCTGACAATGCTTTTCCGTTGTTTCCCAGTTTCACACCATGCAAATGCTGTACCTTGAAAAAATCAACGGCCGATTCCTTCCCACTCCTAACCCATTCCTGTCCCATAATCGCCATAAAACCTGTGTCTGTGCAACGTAAAACAAATTTGTTAAAGGAATAAGAAGTCGACGTAATCGTGACATGATCAATCCTAAAGTGGCTCATTTCTGGGGCCATCTTTAATCCATCTTGTATGTCGTTCTTAATGTTTAGACTCAGTTCATTTATTTCCTGGAGCCATCTACTCTTGTATTTTCAAGATTGTCTTATATAGGTAAAAACCTGTACCAAAATGTTCGACTTAATTGAAACACATTATTATTGCTTATTTCATTCTGCTTTGCATATAATCGCTCGTCAGTACGGTATGAGGACCATTATAGAAATCAAAAAATTAGCACTTTTGAATCGAAAATGTTGTTAATCCTCTCCAAAACTATTTTGTTCCTTGAAAATTAAATTTACTTACCAGAGAGAGAAGAAATGGGATGAAAATATATTTACAGGTGGGAAATTGTCATTGGGTGTTCATTAGTTAGTGTTAAAATATAATAGTGATCACAGGGAAGTAACCAGAGAACTATATCTGTATAGGATGTAGTGGCTACAACATTAAGTACTGAATAATGTCAAAGATACACAAAAAATAATATCGTCGCTGAGCGAGCAATACCACGTACCTGAAGGGAGCGTACGAGGAAGTGTTACGGGACGCTGAAAAGTGGAGACAGCCAAGTGATAAGTGTCAGTGAACATTCATGTTGAGCCCCGGATGAAGCGTGCCTCAAAGTAGAGAAGAGCTTACATCTGGTGAGCTAATAACTTATATACCCAACATTTGTTTACGTTAACAAATGAATTATCACAATGTATATGTAGAATAACAAATTATTTATAGGCTACAATAATGAAATTGAGGTGGTGTCTGTCTATTATTTGTCTGAGTCACTGAACATCTTCACCACTCGCATTTTACACACATTAACACGTTTTAGAAATGTTCAATTTGTTTAGTGACAAAGAAAAGTGCTAGAGAACAAGACAATCCCATACCACACCTGAGAGATCTTCATAATAAGGGATACGAATTCGTGACGGAAACACCCAGCCGGTCTGCTGCCATGAGGATCCTATACCACCACAGGAGTGCAGCACAAGGCAACCAGAAGGAACCGAAAACTCGGGAGGAAATAGTGGTTGACGAAGAATTGTTCAAAATAACTGATGCAACCCGTTTTTCTTAAAGGCTATATTTCAAGCGAAATATTTACTATTCTGTGTGGTGAAAGGGGAAGGGAGACCTTGCAGATTTATGACAACTTTTTCATGGACGAAACGTTTAAAAGTTAAAGCAAACTGTTCTTCCAAATTTACACAATTTAAGCTGATTTTGGAGGCAGCGTTGAAGAGACAAACATACATCCAATAGTGTAAGATTTGTTGCCGAAGTACAAGAAAGATATTATTTAAAGACTCTTTTGTGACGTCTTAGAAGCTGCGCCTGGATGGAAGCCCAGGATAGTTAATGCAAATTTTGAAGCTGTGACACCTTCAGCTCTCAAGGAAGTGTTTCCTACTGTATTAGCGAATGGCTGTTACTTCCATATGAAGAACACCGAGAAAACTAGGAAACTCTTCATCATATTCAGATGTTCGCAGCGTTGACTTTTCTCAAACCTGAAGTTGTAACAGATGGTTGGTTAGAGATCCGAACTCAGGTTCCAGTCAACGCGAAGCGAATGGAGTTACCGAGTGAGCTGGCCGTGCGGTTAGAACCACGTAGCTGTGAGCTTGCATTTGGGAGATAGTGGGTTCGAATCCCACTGTCGGCAGCCTTGAAGATAGTTGTCCGTGGTTTCCCATTTTCACACCATCCACAAGCTGGGGCTGTACATTAGTCAAAGCCGCCGCTGCTTCTTTCTCACTTCTACATCTTTCCTATCCCATCGTCGCCGTAAAGCCTATCTGTGTCGGTACGGTGTAAAGCAGATTGTGTTGCTAACGGAGTTTTTGGATTATTTTCTCGACAGATGGGTGGAAAAGAAAGATATTCCAGTCGAAATATGGACATGCCACAAGAGACGGCATAGAACTAAGAATGCACTTGAAGGATGGCATAATCGCTAAAACAACCTATCAGGACGGCCGAATCCCGGAATCGGAGACGTGCTCCTTCCCTTGAAGAAAGAAGCGGAAAATTCGGCCTTCGCGTATATGACATCTCAGTTAAAGTTGGATGGATACAGAAGGAAAACCGCATACCGACGTTTGGATGAAATAATCAAGAACACAGTTATAGGCAACATTAGAGCATGTATCAGAGCGATCTCATTCTTACAAAATATGGAATTAACTAGATGAAACGTAGTCCCATCCCATGACGAATGACCTGATTTTTGGTCTGAATGTACTGTGTATTTTGTAAATGAAATGCAACTTACTTAGAGAAAACGCTTCCTAATAGGAAAATAATGACGAAGTTTTTATAAATGGATTCTAAAAGTGCCTAGGTGCTTCCGGCGGCGCCAGAAATACCTGGGCTGGGATAAGTTACAGAAAGAATAGATCAGATTTACAACAAACATGATAGGTACAACAAACAATGATAATGAAAACGTTGGTCGCCTATTTTTACCAGTTCATACACGAGGTGATAGTCACTGTATCCTAATTTCTAAAATGATTGTAATAAACGTAAAATGTTACTGTGTTTTAGTCATAAAATATAACTATCTCTGTGAGGAGATTGACTGAAACAAGTTTCAAACAAGTGTAAATCTGTACATGTTGAGAGTAGAAACAAGCGTTCCTCTTTGTTGAAATGAATGCAGAAACTGACTACGTTACTAGCAATGACACCATGAATCACCGAGTTTACCGTTCACAGTATAACTTTTCACTTGGCACTTCTGTGATAATGGAATCCACGTTACCTCCACAACAATATAAAGCTCATACATCACAATTTGTATTTCTCAGCTGGTCTTATTCTTGTTCCGCCTTCCAGGAAATCCCCGCCCAGATTTGGTCCAGTCGAAAATATCCAAATCCAGTAAACTGAACAGCACTTGCAGCTTATTTCAAAACAATGTTCTATAAAGTACAGTGTATCTGTAGATACCATGACGGGCTGTTGCAGCTTACGACGTTGCTGTAGGTACGATTATATCAATCTGTTTCCATTACCTTAAAAATGCTTCTATTTATCGTCTACCTCCTAGATGCTAACTTTGAGAGTAATAGAGAACACATTTAACTGGGTAGGTTCTAGGTTACGGAGAACGTATCGTAAAATCTTCAACTATCTTGAAAACTAGGTAATAATTTTTCCGATAACTGCAGTTTACTCAAATAAGCATATGCAGCATAAGTTCGGTTTCTTCCAATTTAACGAAAATTATCTATAAATAGGAATAGATATATCGTTCTTGGTATAGTAATGTCTCTTGTCCAAAATTTAATCCATATGTATACATATTCTTCTTGAATGAATATTTTTACATTTGCTATTTTAGATAATCGGAAGTGAAAAAGATTTATCCTATGCAATTGAACAATCGGTTAATTTGCAGAGGTATGCAAAGTATGGAGGCCAATATTAACGAATTATTTACCGATAGGACTGCTGCGATATAATCACTAGTTGTATGCTCTTCAGGCAGAGTTATCCGTAGAATGTCAAACGTAAAATTTGTGCCAGACTGTTTCAAAGAGAGGACTCCATGAACACCCATCTGGCGTCTCTGGAAAGCATAAAAGTAGATAGCGGGACGTAAGACGGAAAACATTATTGCTCTTACTGAACTCATAAATGGTTTAAATATGAAATGCTGGATTTAATAACAGTTATACTGAAATGTTGCGTGTTTTCTTCTTCACATTATTATTATGATTCTTATTATTGTTAAAACAACATACTGGATTCATATCTTCAGCTAAATGTAGGAGGAAAACATAAACATGATATTCGTACTGGGAAATCCTTTACCATTCTTTCATTTAGATTGATAGGTATTGTTGCAATATTCACTACACAACATTCATTAGGAAGTGGTTTTGTCCCCGTTACACTTCTTTCTCACTTCGCTTATGGCTGAGTATCGTGACTCAGAGACTTTGTTACTTCTCTCATAAGTTGATGTCATTCTGTACGACCTTGCACCTACCGGACACTAGTTCTCTATGGTAAGCTATGGTAATATCTTATTTGATAAACCGATGATCTTGCGACCCCTCATCGTGACCTTTTGCCATAGACTTTCCCTTAGACTATTGGGTTTTCCAGGCTGTCATCATTCCGAGTGTTAATGTGACTTATAACTGCAGGATTCTCTGTTACATACCATGGAAGAGGCTGTCTTGTAGTACACACTTCCTCGATGACAGAATCATTTGACCACCTGGCTGTCATGCTATTAGCAGCTTCCTTCTCCAGCACCAAATGTCGAAGACGTTGATTCGTTTTCTATATTCAGCTCTTATTGACCATGGTTCGCATCCTTACAGGAAGATCGATAAACAAGTGAGTAAAGTTGTCTTTCCTATATGTTCAATGTTGTTGCTCTTTCATGTCAAGTCGTCTTTAAATTTTGCCGTAACATAGATGTAGCACTCTCAGGAGTTCGCAGACCCATTGCCGTCAAAATGAACCTCCGGTGGATTTCTGAGTAAGAAGAAGGAAGATGATTTATTTTCCACAGCTACCCGTATCTTCGATTATTCAACCCAGGTGAGTAAGCTGACAAACTCTTTGGTCTTTTCTAAACGCTGTGGTATCTGAATCTCGTTACACTTCGCTGACCGTCAGATAGTGTGCGGAACATGAAATTATTGTGCGTTTCAAAATGTCCAAAATTTTATTATTGATGTTGCTCCATATTTTACCACAAAGCTTCTGTTTGATTCACCCAGTATCTTCTAGGCCTACTCTGATAGTCACAGTAACTCAACCTTACAATAATATTATAGTTCATCCTATTCAAAATTTAAAATCCAAAACAGTTCATATTATGGTTTCTATGTGTATTTCAGATTTAGGTATCACAGAATTCTTGAAACATAATCTGATTACCTTTGAATTTGTCCCTATAACTTCCAATAGACATTTGTTTCAAAGAATATTGCTAGTCACAGCCTTAGAGGTTATTCCGTAGGGTAAGTGATAAAAATACACCAGTAACGTTCCTCGTAGTTCGACCGCTTGAATCGTAAAGTTTTTGTTTCTCAATGCTTATTTCATCAGAGTAAAACTAATTGTTTTGGACATCCAAATAGTTACTACACACTAGCGTATCATGGAAGTGTTGCAATGAATAGTACTCTTCATTTCGACTGTGTAATTTGCCTTTTTGAATTTTCTAAATTTTGAGGGCATTGAAAATATTTAAAGGCGTAATATTCATGGTAGATCACTTCATAGCATTAGAATTAAGTTGAAATGATTGAACTAGATCAACGAATAAACATCATCAAAATATTGTGTATATTAAATGGTTACAGGAGTAGTTGATTTCTCTTAAAAGAGGAGCTGTGTTTAATTTTTTTATTTTACATTTATTTTGACTCGAATTTATGCCATAATGGAGAGGGAATATGAAGTATAAACAGGATTGGACGTATCTGTTGGTTATTATCAGATTGGTGCCTATTTCTGCAGTTTTAATTTGTGGAGGCATATTATAATTTAACACAACAACCTATTTTTTGTGTATTTTCATCTAATATAAACAGTCTGGGTGAAATGTTAACAAATAACAATTTTCACGTGGGAGTACATAGGCTACAGCGTATATATTGTATATCATTAAACATTGCTAATATGACTGGGAGGTGTTAAGAGTGAATTTTAATGCTAATAATTAATTAATAGGGGTCAACTTTGCAATATAAAATATTTCAAATGACAAACAATGCAAAATGAAGAAGAAAAACTAGAAGGTGAGCATGTTCTGCTGTCTTAGGCAGATATAGAATTTATCTGGAGAATCAATATTTCACCTCCTCTACCCGAGACAGTCTGACCTAGCTTAGTTAACCGACATAAAACATTAGAGACTTGATAAAAAGGATGACCTGTAAAGGTGGTGAGGAATTGCAAAGACCCACTATATATATCAGAGCTGTAAAGGGGCTAAGAAGGAGGTGAAGGTTGGGAGAAACTGAGTTAGAAATAGTTGTGGAAGTGAGGAGAAAATGATGGAATTTGAATCTAGTGAAGAAGTCAGCAAATGATAACATGATGGCAAGCATAAATGGCAATCATACATAATTTAGTGAAAAATGCAAAGGTATGTATTAATGAAAATTTAAGGGAAAAATTGGTTCCAAGAAGGACATGAGAGGAATCATTAATGAGCAAGGGGAGTGTGTAAATGAGGATCTACAGAAGGCAAAAGTATTCACCCGGCATTATTTAAAGGATTTTTGCTACAAATATAACGTCCAGATAGAGGAGGTGACTAACACTAACAAAGTATTGAAATTTACCTACGATAACAAAGACATTTAAAATGATATACAAGAATTGAAAACTAGAAAAATAGCTGGAATTGATAAGATTTCTAGAGATGTACTAAAGACAATGGATTTGGATATAGTACTACATCTGCAGTACTCATTTGATTACTGTTTGCATGAAGGAGCTATTCCAAGTCAATGTAGACTTGCTATAGTAGCCCCTTTGTACAGAGGAAAGGGTGATAAACATCAAGACGAGATTACAGGCCAGTCAGTTTGACATAATTTGCATGCAAGCTTCGGGAAAGCGTTCTTATATTATATTAGACATCTTCGATGCAAGGAAATTGGGGTTTAGGAAAGGTTATCCCACTGAATCTCAACTTGTAGGATTTCAGCAAACTAAAGCATGTATTTTAGATTCGGAAGGTAAAAAGGACCGTATCGCGACTGAACTATCTAAGGCGTTTGATAGGATAGATCTTAGAAGATTACTGGAAAAAATGAGAGCTATCGGACTAGATGAAAGAGTGACTGAATGGGTGGCTATTTTTCTAGAAAAAAGAACTCAGAGAATGTAATCATCAAGAGATGAGTTTCTAATGGCTGTATTTTTGGACCATTATATATATAAATGATGTAAGTAAAGTACTGAAATCAAAGATAAGGTTTTCTGCAGATGACGTTTTACTGTATGGAGTTATACACTGCCTGACAAAACAAATTGAAGCAACCAGAAGAAGAGGAGGAAACGAATTTAAACTTCACGTTTTGGGAGTGTATATGCTGTTATTTCAGTGATTATAAACTTGTGTCATATTTACAATGAACTTGGGAGTACGAACGCACCTACTAGTGGGAAGTAGCACCCCCTCTGGCCTGAATTAATGTTCTGATTTGATTGGGAATGGTATCATAAAGACTTATTACCCTCTCCTGAAGCATCCTGGCCCACAACTGTTGTAACTGGTCATTAATATGCTGGATACTGGCACTGGAACAGAGTTCACGTCCGAGCTGTTCGCACACATGTTCTATCGGGGACAGATCTGGGGATCTTGCTGGCCATGGGAGTACCTCAACGTCATGCAGACAGTTCATAGCGACGCCCGCCATGTGGTGAAGGGCATTTTCCTGTTGAGAAATGGCAACACGATACCGTCGCATGAGATGCAACACGTGAGGAAGCAGGATGTCCGTGACGTTCCGGTCCGCCATCAGAGTCCCCTCAATCTCTACCAGCCGTGACCGGAAGTCATACCAGATGGCTCCCCACACCACGACGCCAGGAGTAACACCGCTGTGCCCCTCCAAAACATTGGAAGAATGAGAGTTCTCCCCAGGTCACTGCCAAACTTGCAGACGATGGTCATCCGGGGTAGTGCAGAACCGCGAATCATCCCTGAACACAATACGACGCTATTCGTCAGCCAACCATGCTTTCCGGTCATGGCACCACTCGAAACGCAACCATTTGTGTTGTTGTGTTAACGGCAGCCTAGGTACGGGACGGTAATACCTCACTCCTCAATACTATCGAACAACTTGGCACAGACAAAGGACCGTTGCAATACTTAAATAAACATTCACAAGAGCAAAGTCAAAAATGAAATTCTATGGAAAAGTCTCAGAACACTTTGAAATCTAAATTGGAGTACGGCAAATTGATGGCCTTGCCCCAGTGCTCTTAATTCCATTCCATTTTGGAAAAGATATTAAGAGAATTGGACATTAAACTCTAAAGAAGAGGGATGCAAAAAGAATCTACATTACCGACTCCAAAAGAAATTTACACCACTTACATTTGCTGACATGAAACGTTCCTTTTCGATGAACAAGTCCTTTATTAGTGGCACTTTTAGTAGACTACGGCTCGGAGAATGAACAACGTACTAACCGGACTATTTATCAACGATGAACGTTTTACACTGCAGGCACACCCTGATGAAGTAACCTTTGTAATAACCTATGAAGATCAAGCAGCACCTGTGCATGAAACCCTTGATATATTCTGTACAGCCTCGGGAGCGATATTTAACTATAATAAGTCCACTTTGCTCATACTAGGTCCAGGGGAACATAGCTCATTCTGAAGTAATAACTTATTACAAGTAGAATGAATATCCATTGTATACAGATGCCAATTAATAGGAATACATTTCAATAGAGATATTAAAGGCACTATACAAACAAACTGATAGCTCGACTGAATACCTTCAGATTCCAACTAACAGAAGATCTCGCAAGACGTCTAGTTATCCTCCAAAAAGCTTCGCATGTGAACATATTTGCTCTGTCAAAGCTGTAGAACATAGCTCAAGGTCTTCCTCCTCTACTCTTACTTTGGCAGCGCATTAAAACGGCAATTGTTTTTTAACTTTGGAAAGTTTATCGGTACAGGATTCGACGGGAAAATTTATTTTTATTTTCTTTACAAGTTGCTTTACGTCGCACCGACAACGATGACAACGATGGAATAGGATAGGCCTAGGAGTGAGAAGGAAGCGGCCGTGGCCTTAATTCAGGTACAGCCTCAGCATTTTTGTGGTGTGATAATGGGAAACCACGGTAAACTATCTCCAGGTCTGCCGACAGTGGGGTTCGAACACACTATCTCCCGGATGCAAGCTCACAGCTGCACGCCCCTAACCGCAGGTTCAACTCGTCCAGTGACGGGAACAACTACAGCTTCCGGAAAAACATGGAAGTCTACACCTTTCTTCAGTTGAATTGGAAGTCTCAGCCCTTAACATGCAATTTGTGCTAGATATTTAAGTGGGGATCCATTCGTTAGTGCCCTAATGGCAGTCCATGACGATGCAAAATATTTGCGACCGACGCGTACGATTTCTTATTCCTTCATGAAAGCTTTCGCCCCCTTGCCACAACTCCCTGAAGCACAAATTACGATGACCCCTACGATAAATCTAGGAACATAAACGCCATCTTGAACCCATGAAAACAATTCCACCAGATAAGGAATTGAACCCAACGAACCAGTAGAAGAAGACAACTGCCCCGTAAGTTTAGAAAACGTACACACAAACCACCATATCACATCGTACGGAGATATACTTCAAATGTCATTACAAGCGTAAACGAATTGGCAACAACTCGTGAAAGGAATTTGAGATGCTGACGTTTGAACTCAGTGATGGGTAGTGCAAGAGAAACAACGCGATGTCGTGGCTGACTGCTTGGGCCACCCACTACAAACTGCAAGGATACAGACAACCTATTATCTGCGCACTTTTTAGTGATAGATTTACACCCTAGTGCTGAAGTGGTCGACTTCGGTTATCTTCGAGATTCGTATTGGCAACCTTTGAAACACAAACTAAGAATCGCTTATCATCGCTGTGCGACATCTGGCGTACACTTTAAATACTCGTACTGTTGTTTACACAGCAAAGCCAAACTATAGAATTCATGCTAGAAACACGTTTCGCAATGGGAAATGTTATATAGTATTATATATTGTGTGTGTGACACAGTTGTTTGCTTAAAATAATAAAGGTTTATAAAATTCATATCGATCGATCATATTATCGATTCAATTCAGATTTCATTTCAATTCAGTTGGCAGTATTAACGGAACCCTTCTTACTTCTCCAACGAGTACAAAAATCTATCACTAAAAAGTACGCAGATAATACTATGGACAACATCACAGGCTTTCTAGAAAAGCTCAGGAAGGAACGTTGGAGGCTAACGAAGTGAAAGGCCCTTGAAGTTGCTCTTCCGAAATAAATCAACTCGAAAATCTCCTTGTACAGTTGATTAGTGATTTTTGTGAACAGTTAATATTTATGTGTACAGGACTGAAATTAAGTTTTGAATGTTATGGTGTAGTGAGATAAGAATTAGAAAAAGTTACAAGACTGAAATAAAATAATAAGGCTAATTGAAATTATGGAAAAGAGATTAGAGAAAAGTAGTTAAGTGTTTACTATTACGTATTGTTTTCACATAACTTCTCATCGTGTAATTCCTTATCATTCTGTAATGTTTAATCATGAAAGATATCATTGCTGTACAACATTCGTATAAAAATAAAAAATATGTCAAAAACTAATCACGTCATTGATATAGAGTGCCTACCCTCAATGTGGGATCCAGCAGGTGCTTCCTTCTGAGTGCTGTAATTTCAACGTCCAGCAGTGTACATATAATAATAATAATAATAATAATAATAATAATAATAATAATAATAATAATAATAATAATAATACCGAGCTGGCTGTCCGTGCGGTTAAGGTCACGCAGATGTGAGCTTGCATTCGGGACACAGTGTATACGAATCCCACCGTCGGCAAACCTGAAGATGGTTTCCTATGGATTCCCATTTTAACACCAAACAAATGCTGAGGCTGTACCTTACAAAAGGCCACGACCGCTATCTTCCCTATCCTTGACCTTTCCTTTCTTTCCTTTGAAGTGTTAGAATGATGTTTACCGAGCTCGATAGCTGCAGTCGTTTAAGTGCGGCCAGTATCCAGTAATCGGGAGATAGTGGGTTCGAGTCCCACTGTCGGCAGCCCTGAAGATGGTTTTCCGTGGTTTCCCATTTTCACACCAGGCGAATGCCGGGGCTGTACATTAATTAAGGCCACGGCCGCTTCCTTCCACTTCCTAGACCTTTCCTATCCCATTGTCGCCATAAGACATATCTGTGTCGGTGCGACGTTAAGAAAAATGGCAAAAAAAAAAGAATGATGTTTAATAAGTAGCGAAGAAAAAAATTGATTTTACGTCCCTATAAATCCTTTTTCATTTTCCGGAAACGCTTTTTGTCCCACAGGATATCATTTACGTGCTAGTAAATCTAACGACACGAGGATTACGTACTTGAGCGCCTTGAAATACCACCGGACTGAGCCTGAATCGAATCCATCAGCTTGAGCTCAGAAGGCCAGCGCTCTAGCGCCTGAGCCACTCAGCCCGTCGGCGTGTGTGAAGATACATACATACATACATACATACATACATACATACATACATACATGCTGCCCCGTTACCTAATCCCTAAATGACCGGGCGAGTTGGCCGTGCGGATAGGGTCGCGTAGCTGTGAGCTTACATTCTTGAGATAGTGGGTTCGAACCCCACTGTCGGCAGCCTTGAAGATGGTTTTCCGTGGTTTCCTATTTTCACACCAGGCAAATGCTGGGGCTGTACCTTAATTAATGCCATGGCCGTTTCCTTCCCACTCCTAGGCCTTTCCTGTCCCATCGACGCCTTAAGACCTATCTGAGTCAGTGCGACGTAAAGCAAATCACAAAAAAAAAATCACTACATGCGTATAGTATCATGTAGGGTGCTGATAATGGCGTAATCCTTTCTCCATGTTTTCTTCCGTGATCATGTGTTTACTGTTTGGAAAGGCGATAGAGCCCGAATCTCCAATCTCACAGGTCACAACATATGCTCCACGGAAACTGTCTTCAAGGAGGCGGAGGTACACCTAATCCCTGATGTTGATGCAGTTACTGGACGATTTACGGCCAATTAGAGGATAATTAAAGTTGAAATTGGAACGGCATAACATTTGGATTAAAAGTGATTTTTATGGGTAATAAAATTAAGTAAGAATGAGACCTGCGCAAACTTGAGAACCACACGCGGCTATCCAGGTGCGGTGAAGGCTAGTGACACAGCGCAGGTATGAAATATAACACACGAGCTTACGCATGAAGAGGTAGATCTACCCATGCGCAAGGGATGCCATCAAAATCTAAAAAGGAAATTTTTCCAACATCAGTGCGAGATGGCCTGAATTTTTGGAGTACGAAAAGCAAATTTAAAATGAAGAAATCCTGCAGATTCGGAAAAGGGGCACGGTCACCAAGGAATGGCGCGGGAAATTTGGCACAAAAACACGGGTACATACCTTAAGCTTGCGAGGGTGAGAACCAAATATTGCTTTTGCCTCTGTATTTTGGAAATGGTCTGCGACAATTTGTTTACGGATTCAGTCTTAGAATTTTTGAGAAGTACTCTGAAGTGCAAACTTTAGAGTGACGATTTTAGAGCTCTAATTATTAGTACAGCAACTGTGAACCAAGTGAACTCCGTAATATGAATAGTATAAATTTCAAGACTATGTAGGCAGCCAGTGTTCGAACATAGATCGCTCATCAGCGTAGAAGGCAATTAAGGCTGCGGAGGTGAATTTTTCTAACGTTAGAGAACAGACAGTTGTATCCAGACACATATATAGCTCATGGAGACGGGAGCAGAAGGGGAGTTTGAGATACGACATCTGGAGGAATAACGATGCGGTACACTGTGTGAAAACTCGAGTCGCGATAAAAAACATTGCAGTAAAGATCGCGTGGGGTAAACTGCATGAAGTGCGCCAGAAGAAGTGTTTTTCTCTGTCAGATATGTAATCCTTAGGGCTAGGATTTTTAGGCGAAACATTTGGATGTAAATGATGCAAGAAAGGTGCAATAATTTAGTTTTAAGAGGTGCCAAAAAAGTGCAAATTTAAAATGTATACACGCATTACAAAATATTTCAAAACCAATAACATTACACATCAACACAATATTTCACATATTTATCAAAAAGACTGCCTAACCAGTCCAAAGCACAATGTTATTAAAAACGTTTTTTTCTATTTTATTCTTAAACGGTGAAATGTTTCAGGACGAGTGACTTTAATAACGTTGTGCTTTGGGACAGTTTTAGGCAGTCTTTTTTTAAAATATAAGACATTTTGTCTTGCAAGCACTTGTTCCATCGAAAAGGAACGTTTCACATCAGCAAATATAAGTGGTGCATATTTTTTGAGTTGGTTTTGTAGATTCTTGTTTGTTGCCTAATTATAAACGTCAGTGTTTATGGCTAAGATCTAGGGTGAGAGTGCGAAAAGGTGCTGACAATTAGTTAACGTGCAAAAAGGTGCTGGACTGACAAAAAGTGCAAAACTTTGCAACAAAAACACAGTTAAGACCGTTTATTTCATGTCTTACTTGCATGACAAGTCATTTTGAATATTTTAGTACCAAATAGTATCATGGTGCAGTACGTAACATTCCTAGTTCTAGTAATCTTGTAAATTTAATTTTAATTTCTTATTCTTTATCATTTGTTTTACGTATGGTTCATGTTTGTGGGTTACTGTAGTCAGGTCCTAGTTCGTGAACCATGGGCAACGGCTGAGTGGCCTAGTAAGTGTTCCTGAGAGTCGGGATACCAGTTGCTATGGAATGGGAGTGGGCATCTCGGACATATTCTGAGTCGTGGCCCTATTTGTGCTCAGGCGGCTAGGACTATACAATTCACCCGTGGTCCATAACCCGTTAGAGGAGAAATCCTCACCTGGACTACGTGCAAGTAGGGCAGCATCCTGCTTCATGAATTTAACGAGCTCAGAACACTTTAAGCAAGCCTCGGACCTATGGAAGTATCGGAGTCCCACTCCAATTTGACAGGCGAGGGACTCCTTGGAAAGAACTTGGCGAACGAAATGGAATTCGATGGGGAGCTATCAATATTAATGGGGCTTATGGAAGAAAGAAGGTATAACTGGCTGAGTCAGCAAAGAGGATGCATCTGGATGTGCTAGGAGTAAGTGATATTCGGGTAAGGGGAGATAATGAGGAAGAGATAGGAGATTATAAAGTGTACTTGACGGGTGTTAGAAAGGGAAGGGCAGAGTCTGGGGTAGGGCTCTTTATCAGGAATACCATTGCACGCAACATAGTTTCTGTTAGGCACGTAAATGAGCGAATGATGTGGGTAGATTTGTCAGTGGGAGGAATTAGGGCAAGAATTGTGTCCGTGTATTCACCATGTGAGGGTGCAGATGAGGATGAAGTTGACAAGTTTTATGAAGCATTGAGTGACATCGTGGTCAGGGTCAACAGCAAGGATAGAATAGTGCTAATGGGCGATTTCAATGCGAGAGTTGGGAATAGAAATGAAGGATACGAAAGGGTGATTGGTAAATGTGGGGAAGATATTGAAGCTAATGGGAATGGGAAGCGTTTGCTGGACTTCTGTGCTAGTATGGGTTTAGCTGTTACGAATACATTCTTCAAGCAAAAGGCTATTCACCGCTACATATGGGAGGCTAGGGGTACCAGATCCATAATAGACCTATCTTAACAGACTTTGAATTCAGGAAATCTGTTAGGAATGTACGAGTTTTTCGCGGATTTTTCGATGATACAGACCACTATTTGATCTGTAGTGAACTAAGTATCTCTAGGCCTAGGGTAGATAAAGTGAAATCTGTCTGCAAACGAATAAGGGTAGAAAGTCTCCAGAACGAGGAAATTAGACAGAAGTACATGGATATGATTAGTGAAAAGTTTAGAACAGTAGACAATAAGCAGGTTCAGGATATAGAAAGTGAATGGGTGGCATACAGGGATGCTGTATTACAAACAGCAAGGGAATGCCTAGGAACAACTGTGTGTAAAGATGGGAAAAGGCGAACATCTTGGTGGAATGATGAAGTGAGAGCAGCCTGTAAACGTAAAAAGAAGGCTTACCAGAAATGGCTCCAAACAAGGGCCAAGGTAGACAGGGATTGGTACGTAGATGAAAGAAACAGAGCGAAACAAATAGTTGTTGAATCCAAAAATAAATCATGGGAAGATTTTGGTAATAACCTGGAAAGGCTAGGTCAAGCAGCAGGGAAACCTTTCTGGACAGTAATAAAGAATCTTAGGAAGGGAGGGAAAAAGGAAATGAACAGTGTTTTGAGTAATTCAGGTGAACTCATAATAGATCCCAGGGAATCAATGGAGAGGTGGAGGGAATATTTTGAACATCTTCTCAATGTAAAAGGAAATCATCATGGTTGTGTTGCAAACAGCCAAGCTCATGGGGAGGAGGAAAAGGATGTTGGTGAAATTATGCTTGAGGAAGTGGAAAGGATAGTAAATAAACTCCACTGTCATAAGGCAGCAGGAATAGATGAAATTAGACCTGAAATGGTGAAGTACAGTGGGAAGGCAGGGATGAAATGGCTTCATAGAGTAGTAAAATTAGCGTGGAGTGTTGGTAAGGTACCTTCAGATTGAACAAAAGCAGTAATTGCACCTATCTATAAGCAAAGGAACAGGAAGGATTGCAACAACTATCGATGTATCTCATTGATTAGTATACCAGGCAAAGTATTCACTGTCATCCTGGAAGGGAGGGTGCGATCAGTCGTTGAGAGGAAGTTGAATGAAAACCAGTGTGGTTTCAGACCACAGAGAGGCTGTCAGGATGAGATTTTCAGTATGCGCCAGGTAATTGAAAAATGCTACGAGAGGAATACGCAGTTTTGTTTATGTTTCGTAGATCTAGAGAAAGCATATGACAGGGTACCGAGGGAAAACATGTTTGCCATACTGGGGGACTATGGAATTAAAGGTAGATTATTAAAATCAATCAAAGGCATTTATGTTGACAATTGGGCTTCAGTGAGAATTGATGGTAGAATGAGTTCTTGGTTCAGGGTACTTACAGGTGTTAGACAAGGCTGTAACCTTTCACCTTTGCTGTTCGTAGTTTACATGGATCATCTGCTGAAAGGTATAAAATGGCAGGGAGGGATTCGGTTAGGTGGAAACGTAGTAAGCAGTTTGGCCTATGCTGACGACTTGGTCTTAATGGCAGACTGTGCCCAAAGCCTGCAGTCTAATATCTTGGAACTTGAAAATAGGTGCAATGAGTATGGTATGAAAATTAGCCTCTCGAAGACTAAATTGATGCCAGTAGGTAAGAAATTCAACAGAATAGAATGTCAGAATGGTGATACAAAGCTAGAACAGGTCGATAATTTCAAGTATTTAGGTTGTGTGTTCTCCCAGGATGGTAATATAGTAAGTGAGATTGAATCAAGGTGTAGTAAAGCTAATACAGTGAGCTCGCAGTTGCGATCAGCAGTATTCTGTAAGAAGGAAGTCAGCTCCCAGACGAATCTATCCTTACATCGGTCTGTTTTCAGACCAACTTTGCTTTACGGGAGCGAAAGCTGGGTGGACTCAGGATATCTTATTCGTAAGTTAGAAGTAACAGACATGAAAGTAGCGAGAATGATTGCTGGTACAAACAGGTGGGAACAATGGCAGGAGAGTACTCGGAATGAGTAGATAAAGGCTAATTTAGGAATGAACTCGATGGATGAAGCTGTACGCATAAACCGGCTTCGGTGGTGGGGTAATGTCAGGCGAATGGAGGAGGGTAGGTTACCTAGGAGAATAATGGGCTCTGTTATGGAGGGTAAGAGAAGTAGAGGGAGACCAAGACGACGATGGTTAGACTCGGCTTCTAACGATTTAAAGATAAGAGTTATAGAACTAAATTAGGCCACAACACTAGTTGCAAATCGAGGATGTTGCGACGTTTAGTAAATTCTCAGAGGCTTGCAGACTGAACGCTGAAAGGCATAACAGTCTGTAATGATAATGTATGTATGTATGTTGTTTTACGTCGCGCCGACACAGATAGGTCTTTTGGTGACGATGGTATATGAAGGACCTAGGGGTGGGAAGGAAGCGTCTGTGGCCTTAATTGAGGTACAGCCTCAGCGTTTGCCTTATGTGAAAATAGGAAACCATAGAAAACCACGTTCAGGGCTTCCGACAGTGGGGCTCGAACCCACTATTTCTCGGGTGCAAGCTCACGGCTGCGTGCCCCTAACCGCACGGCCAACTCGCCCGGTGATTTAATTTGAAAAGTAATGTATACTGTTAATGATAAAAATGGCCGGTGCGAAGCCATTAATAAATGTGTCACGTACATCCATTAAAATGGGTAATATGAAGAGAGAAATTCTCAAGGGATTGCCAGCGGTGTGATATCCAGGCGAGGAATTACGTCTAAAGGTTGGTGAAATGTTACAGTAAAATGTATATATTATAATGTTCCGTTATGATAGTTGTATTTACGGCTGTGTGATGCCAGTTTCATTTCATGTTTAAGTAGATCTCGTTTTCTGAGGATCCAAAGGACATGTGGGAACGTGAAATAATGTATTGGCGAAGTGCACGAGCCGAAGTACTTTTTTTTTTTTTTTTGCATTATCCAACTATTTGTTCGTTTATGTTTTCAAGCTCGTGACCGTGAAGCAAAAGTGGAGAATTTCATTTTAATAATGATTCTAATAATTATAAATTGTGTCGTAAATTTCACAGGTATAATTTTTTACGAGGTTTGGTTATTAACATTTTGCGTAGAATTTTCCAGAATGTTAAGTGCCGTGTTCATCCTGATATTCTGATATGCTCGTAATATTTTGAGGTAACTTAGGATAAGATTTCTGAGCGCAGTGTGTATTTTTGGCAGAATTTTGATAGGTATTGTTACGTGATGGGAACCACCTGACTTCAGACTCAGTAGTATTTTTGTTTCAGTGAGTGACATGTATTCAGGTAATGGCTTAGCCCCCTGTAGATTTATATGTGTGTACACGATTTTTGGGACAGGGTATAGCCAGGTGAGGCACTTTTATCAGTGTGAGCATGTGTGGTATTGTGCGTATAAGAGTTTTGGGTCCGTGGTTTAGCCCAGATGACACGCGTGATAATTGATAGTCTGAAGTGATTTTGTAAATTTTGTCTTTTGGTTTGGATTTCACGAGAAACTGTATGCTCTGCGAAACTTGATATTTGATGTTCAAGTGAAGTATTTTTGAAGTAGGTTGTTTTGTGGTCTGAATGATTTCGAATTTACGGAGTTGATAGGAATATTGTGTTATACATCTCATGTCTCACTTTTGAATGTTATTCAACTTCAAGTGTAGTTTTTTCGTCGGGGGAAGTTGTGCCTTAGTTTTGTGACGAAGGAATAGCCGTAGTTTCTTAAAGGTTTGGACACTTTTTTGCTTGTAAAACGGTGAAGTTATTCCAGAAATTCAACTTTTCGTCAATAGCAGTGTATTTGTATTTTAGTTTTTCCGCGAGGTGTGTCTTATCGTCAATAATAACCACCAGCCGGGTCGGTCGAATCAATTACAAAGTATGGCCTATCGTAGCGAAGATGGATTTTGATATTTTGAGAGGTAATCTGTAATGATAGTGGTGCGACTTCGTAAGAATCGAATTTCAGCCATAGCTACTTGGATGCTATTCCCAAGAAGACTTGGACGATCATTTGGCATGGTAGTGATTATGTTAATATTGTCCATGGGTTTATATTTTTAGGGGTTTATTTTTGTTTGTTGTTGCTGCTAGAGGCAAGAGTCCGATCTAGGACAATGGTTTTGTGGGATATAGAGGCCACTGTTTGTGTTGTAATCTGGACATCAGGGTATGATTTCATAGTTAGCATCGCATGACTTGTTTTGACATACTTAGTTCTCACACCATGGAATCGCATGGAAGGGTGATTGACTGTGACCACTGGTTCCCAGACTTTATTTTATTTAGTGCATTTTCTTTTAGTGTTCCATATCGCCTGATTAGTGATAGTTATAATTCAGTTGCGAGTGTTATATTAAGGTTAGATTTATTTTTCTTAGACGATCATAGCGTGTTGTTGAAATTTTTTAGTTCAGCTTGACTCAAAATTATTAAATCATTTATGCGATAGTTGTCCACATGTGGTAGCTTATTTTTTCTTATGATGTGTAATTTTCTTTTTTACGTAACGAAACGTCATATCTTACAAACTTGAGTAAATGCGCATTTTCAATTCATCAGCAGATCACGACCATCCACGATTCCAAAGTGCAATATTAACTCGCACCAATAATGAGTCCCTTATTTAAATAATTCAAATTCTTTGATTGAGCATACTTCCTAGTCTCAATTTTTAATTACTTATTACTAACCTGAGAATTAATTTCACGATTTATTAATTGATTAATATAATAATTTGGAAGTATGTTTAGATTTCTCAAGTCAGTTATATGTTCAGTCGGGACATAGATTCTTTCGTTGTGGTGATTTTCAAGCAATGCTTTGCCTTTTTGGCGATACTAGTCACGAGTGCTAAGTTTTGTTGCGATTGACGAAATTTGATTTCACTATTGCGTAATACTGATCGTCAACTGTTGGAGACTGAACTCAGTATATTTGAACACTGAACACATATGACATCATCAAATGTTAAACAATATATCAGTGATGGTTCAAATTAGATTGTAGGTTGGTCGTAATAGTCAAAGGTTCATTCGATGATTATCTGGTACAATGTTGGTGATTTCAATCATTGGACTTCCTAACTATAGATGAAGTTTGGCAATCGAATGTTCGAGAAAGTTAACTTTTAAACACAGACAGCTTAACTTCAGGTTAACTTGAAACCAAGCTTAGTTTTCAGGTTCGTGTTCTCTTACCAACTCACAATGTACTATTAAACAAATTTCAACTCTATGAAGCTATTAGCTTGGCTAGACCAATAACGTGTAATTTCACAGAGTTTATTCCGATATTGTAATTTTTTTGTCGGCATGACATAATTTCTTTTAATTTGTTTTTAATTTTTCAAATTTTATTTTAGTTTTTGGTAAAATAAATCTCATTTTAGGAAACTCTTTCTTTTATTTCAAGTAGTTAACGTAATATTCCTCTATACCTTTGCAATCAGAAGACGATGTGACTACAACGAGCAACAACCACCTCCAAAAATAAGAGAATTTCATGATTGCAGGCCCATTACTCTGGAGTCCTGGTATCGTGAATAGCAAGCATACATACATACATACATATATACATAGGCTATATACAATCCCTTTATACACTATTATGCCTTTCAGAGTTAGTATAGGAGCCCCTACGATTGAACTAGATGCCACCACAATTCTATATTTGCAACTAACACATTGATCTACTCAGTTCTATCTCTCTCAACGCGAAATGATTAAGGAATGAGTCCAATCATTGTCTCCTAAGTCTGCCTCATTTTTTCTCACAGACGGTGTCGTAGTCCATTACTCTCTTAAGTAACTGATCATCCTCCATTCACCTCACATAACCCCACTGGGAAAGTCACCTCATACGTTCCCTTTCATTCACCGATTTTATTTCTCTCTTAATCTTTATTTATTTACTGCCAATATAATTCTACCACTGAACCGATCTTCTGCTAACAGCCATATTGCTGTCGCTACATCCCAGATACTTCCCGTTTATGAATAAGATATCTTGATTCCCCCAACTTACTAATCTAGAAGGACCGTGATTGAAATACATAACATTTCTTCCTACTTAAGTCGTTATATTGATTCCAAATACTTTAGTTTAGCTTTAATGCCAATTTATAACATTAATTCACAAAATATTTTTAAAAGTACAGTAATGTTCTAGTTACTGAGTCTAAATAAATGTCAGCTGTGCAACAAATTGATTCACTTAATTCCCTTATTACGCTAACATTTTGGTAGAATACTTCTCCTCAATAACGGAAGTAGTCCACCTATTACAGTTTTGTCTTCCCTAACTGCCATTCAATTCTGTTGGATTTCGTTTCGTCCGCGATATCCAAAACTCAAGCATATATGTCACTGATATCATAAATAGTAATGTCGTAAAAATTTGTGGGACCCTGGGGATATGATCATAGGTTATAATTCGTAACTAGAGTAACAAGGATGGAGAAGCGTACTAAATTCTCGGGCGCTGACAGCCGTGGAAACTATGGTTAGATTACAGGTCAATAAATGTGGAATTTTTAAAATGAAATGTTAGTTTCTGTGGTTCATAAAACTGGAGGTTCCCTGGCTACGATCACGATATTGTTATTATTATTAATATTATTATTATTATTATTATTATTATTATTATTATTAAATCAACTTTATTGTGGCGAAGTTAGGGCTGCTACCGCTTTCTTACACTTAATCACTTCATGTAGGCCTATATGAATCACTACTAATTTACAATATAATTTTTACCATTTTAGAATGTAAGAATTTCAATAATTTACATTTTAATATATAGTAACAGTATATAAACTGAAATGACCTAATTTAAACATTTTAAATCTTTACAACCTTAAGTATAATCTAAACTAACTAATGTATCACTAGTCTAAACTAACTAAAGTAGGTAAGTAAAGTACACTGACTTAGCAAATGTCATGGGATAGTCACCTAATAGCGTGTGCGGCCACCTCTGGCCCTGCGAACTGCAGTGAGACGCCGTGGAAGTGAGTCGACAAGTCCCTGGTAGTCCTCTGGGCGCAGCTGAAAACAAATAGTTTGCAGAGCGGCCGCCAAGGCTGGTCTGTTCGTGGGTGCAGGATCCATGGCACGGAGTCTCCGTTCCAGGACATCCCAGATATGCTCGATAGGGTTCATATCGGGGCTCGTAGCTCCTGAGTGGCCATGGCAGTCGTTGGACCTCCGCCGCATGTTCCTGGAACCATTCCCGGGCGACGTGGGAGCGATGTGGTGGCGCGTTGTCATCTTGAAACACCGCAGAACCGTCTGGGCGCTGGAAGGCCAAAAACGGGTGGAGATAGTCTCCGAGCAGCTCAGCATACCGCGTACCATTCAAAGTCTCTTCCAGAACAACTAGGGGGCCCATTTCATACCAGGAAAATGCACCCCAGTCTATAGCAGACACACCAGCGCCCTGGACCACACCTTCGAGGCAGGCGGAATCCATCGCTTCATATGGTCTGCGCCAAACACGATGCCTCCCATCGGCATGGTTCAGTTGAAATCGTGATTTGTCCTACCATATCACGTTACGCCATTGTTCTAGTGTCCATCCCTGGAGACTGGCGACAGATGTGCGTCGTTGTGCCCGATGACGTTGGGTTATTAGTGGCACCCGTGTGCGGCGCCGGCTCCCATACCCCATAGAACCCATGTTCCTACGGATTGTCCACGGGGAGACGTGTCTAGCACGGCCTGTGTTGAACTGAGCCGTGATTTGTTGCACGGTTGCCCGTCGGTCACTATTGACAATCCGTCTCAGATGTCGCCGGTCACGGTCATCGAGGGTGGCTTGACGGCTGGTCGTTCGTCTGTTGTGGACGGTAACACCCGCATTCAACCATTCACGATACACCCTTGACACGGTTGATCGTGTGAAGCCGAATTCCCGCACCACTTCCGAAATCGCACTTCCCATCCGTCGGGCACCGACCACCACACCCCGTTCGAACGGTGTCAGCTTACGTTCCATGTTACACCTGTCATATTCCCAGCCACTGCTCACAAGGTCTCCTTTACAACTGCCGCTGGCACAGGGGGGCGTGTGGAGCGCAGATAACACACCTGCGCATCAGTGCTCCGCTATCCTATGGCATTTGCTCAGTCAGTGTATAACTAAAATATAAACTGGAACACGTTACAACAACCAACCATATTCACTCTCATTCATGCATTCCATTCACACACAACAAAGACTGGAAGTGCTTATAAGATGACGCTGACAGACAATGTTATACTTTGTCTTAGGTTTAGCTTCCCTGATGTCATTGATGAGTTCATTCCACCAGCTTGTGGCGGTGATCGTGAACTATATGTTGTAGGTTGCGGTTTGATATATAACAATTTCTAGACTACAGCCTGACCGGGTATTGAAGAGGTGTAGTGAACTAAGGTAGCGAAATCTGGTGTATAGGTAACGAGGAGTGTTTTCAGAAAGCACTTGATACACCAAAGTAGTTTCATGAGGTCTACGTCGTTCATTCTGTCGGAACCACGGTAACTGTCTATAGTATTGGGATATGTGGGCATATGGACGTAAGTTGAATGCATACCTCATACATACATTTTGGGCAAGTTGCAGTCTAAATCCTTGCTCATTATTGATATCAATAAAAACTGTATCACAGTATTCGAGGATTGGAAACAAAAATGACTGAATGGGCTTTATTTTAAGGGACTAAGGAACTATATTTTTAAACAGCTTCATGGGATGCAGGCTTTGATATGTCTTTTTTCCCACTTTTGTCACACGTTACGATCAGTTTAATGTTTCGCTTATAGCCACACTAAGATTCATGACTGCTTCACAATATGGAACAATTGTATTGTTTATTTCTACACGAGGAATTTCGTGTTGTTTTAAGACGTGTATTTTTTTTTTCAAGTGAAGTTGATTACTGCTTGCATTTTAAGAGGATTAATTTTGAGTATGCAAAATTTCTTATAAGTCTTAAATCTCCGTTAACTTGTCGTACAGCACTCTGAACTTTAGCAGTACTTGAGTGGTAGTAGATCTGCAGAGCATCAGCATAAAGATGATACTTGCAGTGTATAATCGATTTAACGACATCTTGTATGTAAATTGCAAGCAGCAATGGTCAAAGTACAGACCCTTGGGGGACGCCGCGTGGTTTGTTAAGCCACTCATATCTGTTATAATTTACTGTGACACACTGAAGTACGAAGTGAAAAATGTATTGCCATCTTGCTGAAATTTAATTAATCCAATTTCAAAAGTAGCAGTTGAGGAACAACGGTATCAAAACTACTGGAAATATTGAGTAGAATCAGTACAGTCACTTGTCGAGTATCAATTGCGTGTCGGATATCGTCAGTTACTTTCAGCGAGGCAGTCGTTGAGCTGTGTTCTTTCTTGAAACCATAATGGTAAGGGTCAAGCAGTGAGTATTTAGTCAAGTAAGCAAGGACTTGCTCGTGTACAAAGCGTTCTAGTACTTTAGAAAGGGATGGGAGAATGAATATAAGGCGACAATCTGATGGTAAACTAGGATAATTCTTCTTAGGAATGGGATTGACGATACCAAACTCTCACACAGTATCAACTGTCATATAAATTTATAAACTTGCTTGCTAGTGTAATATATTTTAAGGAATGTCGAAAGACATACGATACCATAATTGATAAGAACTGTGGTGTGTGTAAGTTGGAACACTGTGGGAAACTAACTTTCATGCCGGCGTACCATATGAGAAATATTATAACAGAAATTACTGTAACAATTAAAAAATTTATGTAACTTGCAACCAACTTCTTGGTAGGGCTTCCTATAATGTAGTTATTGTTGATAATTCTATTGTTTATAGCAATTGATTTCTTGCATAATTGGGCCATTGTTGTTCATCAGCCTCGTACGTATGCCTGCGTTCAGAATATCTGATAACTTGATTCTATGGCAGAGAACATGATGAAGATATTCTGGGACTTGAAGGAATGCGGTATGAATTCAATATATTCTGCACATGGGTGCAGATAAACTTAGAGAATATCTAGACTTAGTCTTGTTTCTGCTAAGATTGGAATTCGAACCTGGAATTTCGAAGGGTAACGCAATCATAGACGAACACACTGCATTCGCCTATTAAGGAAGGTGGCCATTTCTAGTTCTGCCATGTCCACCATTCCAATCTGTTCTACCAGGGTTAATATTTTATGGAAGTTTCCTCGTGCTTTCATAGCTCACACATGTTTCTTGATCACTGAATGGAACAAGGTCCCCTCCTTACGTAGCAACAGCGAGCGCCCTAACGCCTTTGGGAAATCGTGCGCTGTCCTGCTCCTCCAAGCATGCTGAGCCATCCACTCCTTCAATTTTCTGCATTGTTGATTCTGAGGCCTTCTTTACTTAGAATACTACTCGCATGATGCAACCTTTGGAGTGAATTAAACAATATTACCAACATATAACGACATGAAATCCTTTACCACTGAATTATATTCAACATTTGGAAATACGTCCATATATTACTGAACCTCCTTCTGCCAAATCCGTAGGATATTATGGGTGTTTCATTTAGAAGATTGAAAAAGAGTATTTATCTGCCCTGTATATTTAATCCTCAGGTTAATCCTGCCAGAGAAACTTTGTTAGCTCATGGTCAGCACGGATTGGTACCATTTGGGTATGTGAGTCTAGCCGGAAGGCTAGTCGGATCCCCAACTATTGTCAAGTTATAGGTACCCACAGCGCCTCTGAAGAAGTGTGCTAGAGGAATGAGGAGTGAGGTGGTTCCCATTTCCCTACTGACAAGAGGAACACGCCAAGTGTAAAAAAACCGATGTCCCAGAAACTTCGCTCTGCGAAAGAGGGGTCGAAATAAGCGAACGCATGCTTCGGCTTATCCGTAGACACTCAACCGTTTCCAATAAAATGACAGTCGAAGTTTCCGATGTGCTTTACGTGCCTTTTAGGGCGTAACAAGTTCAACTAACGTGATGACGCAGCGGCTATCGCCGAGGTTCACAATTTTTTACACCCCGTGTTCAAACCCCGATGAGATTTTTCTTTTTTAAATTTATCGACTTATGTCCATTGCCGATTACTAAGCGAATGTTTCTTTTCAAGTCAGTGGATAAACGGTCCTTATGTTGATTGTAAAATTACTACTGAGTTTCACAATAAGTGTTATGTATTGAACCCATATGGACCTAAAGGGTTCAGTATTTATTATGTGAGACAGATGCGGTGCATTCCCTTGGATGATACCAACCTTATAAACATTCAAATTATAGAAATTTTATACGCCACGAGCATCGCACAAAGACAGGTTTGTCACAGTTATAGTTCTAAGTTGGAATGCGACTCGGGAATGAGACGTCGTTAACATTATTCAAGATTCCACGTGTTGGCAATAAGTTTGCGACAAACCACGCATAGTAGTCGTCGATGGAGGAAAGTATTTAAATGAAACAAAAACAATTAATCGGGATTTGAACACGGGGCGCAAAATTGTGAGGTCGCGGTGAAAGCCACTACACCACCACGTAGGTTGAGCTTGCTGCACTCTAAGAGGCATGTATGGCACGTAGGAAAGTAGGATGATTTTCTCTGAAACAGTCGAGTGTCTACAGATAAGCCGAATCATGTGTCCGCTTATTTCGACCATTGTTCCACAGAGCAAAGGTCGCGGCAAATCGGGTCGTTACAGTTGACGGGTTCCGTTTCTTGAGCCAAGCCCAGAAAAGTACATACACCAAAGGACCCAACGAGCTACACCTTCACACCAATTATCGCAGTGAACGGCTGCATTGCGTAGTAGAAATGATATAACTACCTTAGACACTTTCATATTTTCAAAGCTAACGGTAAGACTGAAGCAGATCGATGAATGTAACAAAGTTGTTCTAGCCCGTGCCAGAAGATACAGTTCACAGTAAATATTACATCTCACCAAAGATTTCAATTAAATCAAATTTCCCTATTCATCAAATTTTAAATTGATACTTTCAAAATAATTCGAATCGCGTGGATCTGAGCTCATCGCTTGATAGGCTATATGTCAAAGAAATAATATAAATAACCGGGCGAGTTGGCCGTGCGGTTAGGGCCGCCCAGCTGGGAGCTTGCATTCGGGAGATAGTGGGTTCGAACCCCACTGTCCGCAGTCCTGAAGATGATATTTCGTGGTTTCCGATTTTCACACCAGGCTGCACCTTAATTAAGGCCACGGCACCTTCCTTCCCACTCCTACATTATTCCTATCCCATTGTCGCCATAAGACCTATTTGTGTCGGTGCGACGTAAAGCCAATTGTAAAATATTAAAAACATAAATATTGGGCTTATGCCGTCTCAAGAAATAAAAACTATATTTCCCCTATTCGTGAAGGAAACATATAGGCTACGGTCCTGACAAAAGTTCCGTCCTAACATTCTCCCCCTGCTGAATTGGAGAAAAAGCGTAAAACTATTGTAAGATTTGAAGGCAGTACGTTTCAAATTAGTTTGCTTCCGTGTGAGTAAGTGCTCGCCACAGTGGCCTGCGTTTATCCACTGTGTTCACTTTCGTCAAATTTCAAGTCAAATTGTATATATCTAAGCATAAACGACGGAATTAACTGCTGTGACTAAACCGAGACTACCTTATGAATTTACATATTTATTTTTTTACCATTCCGAGCACTTCCGTGGCTCAGGCACATTAACATCGTTATTCCATCGTAAAAATCTCGATAATTGCACATGAAGTTTCTTCAGGAGGAAAGCGGGTATGGGACATCACTCCTTCGAGAATTTTGAGGAGCTATCTGAAGATAAGATGACGGCCCCTTGTCTAGAAAGCCAAGAACAACGGCTGAGAGGATTCGTCGTGCCGTAAACGCGGCCACCTCATAATCTGCAGGATTGGGCTCAACAGCGGTTGCTTGGAAAGTCATTGTCCTTCACGTTTTTGTGTTATCCCTGCATCTTTCATTCCAGTACATCTCCACAATAGTTATAATTTACAATATTAAATGCTCTAAAGATTATCGACACAGCCTCGTTAGAGTATACTGTCACATACCTTGACCGAAGATGAGACTCTATCCTCCTGACTGGACAGTTGACTGATTTGTATGAGTTCAAGTAAATGTTGTGTTGGTCAGGTATGTTAGCACGCTTCGGGTTTCCTCTCCAATCGTATAACTTACTTGATAAATTCTGAGGTGGATGTTCCTAAATTTTTCTCTCTCTTCACAAGCAACATTGATCATAGGTATCCAATTATTACAATCATTTTGCCACCCATGGCCATCTATTCCTGTGTTCGACTTGCGCTGGTATTTTTAGGTATTCAAGCAGCCTGAGTGAGCGAGAGTACGTAATGATGGACAGAACTAATAAACGTAATAAAAATGTTATTTGCTTTACGTCCCACTAACTACTTTTTAAGGTCTTCGGAGACGCCGAGGTGCCGGAATTTAGTCCCGCAGTAGTTCTTTTACGTGCCAGTAAATCTACCGACACGGGGCTGTCGTATTTGAGCACCTTCAAATACCACCGTACTGAGCCAGGATCGAACCCGCCAAGTTGGGGTTAGAAGGCCAGCGCCTTAACCGTCTGAGCCACTCAGCCCGGCACTAATAAACGAGAACAATTAGTGAATTACTTAGGTAGTTTTGTAAAGAATATGCATTTATATAAGCATATTCTTTTCTTCTTTTCCTTAATCTGGTTACCCTCCAGGGTTGGCTTTTCCCTCGGACTCAGCGAGGGATCCCACCTCTACCGCCTCAAGGGCAGTGTCCTGGAGCTTCAGACTCTGGGTCGGGGGATACAACTGGGGAGGATGACCAGTACCTCGCCCAGGCGGTCTCACCTACTATACTGAACAGGGGCCTTGGTGGGGGATGGGAAGATTGGAAGGGATAGGCAAGGAAGAGGGAAGGAAGCGGCCGTGACCTTAAGTTAAGAACCATCCCGGTATTTGCCAGGAGGAGAAGTGGGAAACCACGGAAAACCTCTTCCAGGATGGCTGAGGTGGGAATCGAACCCACCACTACTCAGTTGACCTCCCGACGCTGAGTGGACCCCGTTCCAGCCCTCGTACCACTTTTCAAATTTCGTGGCAGAGCCGGGAATCGAACCCGGGCCTCCGGGGGTGGCAGCCAATCACACTAACCACTACACCACAGAGGCGGACATATAAGCATATTCTTTACCAAATTATCGAACCAGATGGCTACATAGTACGGATCACATAGCTGTAAGCTTGCGTTTGGAACTTGGTAAGTTCGAACCTTATTATCTCCAGGCCTCTTCGACTCGTTGGTTGAATGGTCAGCGTACTGGCCTTCGGTTCAGAGGGTCCCGGGTTCGATTCCCGGCCGGGTCGGGGATTTTAACCTTCATTGGTTAATTCCAATGGCCCGGGAGCTGGGTGCTTGTGCTGACCCCAACATCCCTGCAACTCACACACCACACGTAACACTATCCTCCGCCACAATACACGCAGTTCCCTACACATGGCAGATGCTGCCCACCCTCATCGGGGGGTCTTCCTTACAACGGCTGCACACGGCTAGAAATAGCCACACGAAATTTATTTATCTCGAAGCCTGAAAGTGGCTTTCCATGTTTTCCTTTGTTCACACTACGCAATTCCGGGGCTTTACATTATTGGTTGCACCTCTTATTTGTCAATCGTAGGATTGGCAAAATTCAAATAGTCAGAATTTCCTTGTAAGTGATAATGAATTATGAATCAAAATGTACATGTCTCAAGTACTAGAAGTTTTCCATCTGCGTGGTGCCATATGTCTATAACTTGCGTGCTAGTATGAACGACAGAAGAAATTTAAATTTCAGGAGAGAATTTAGTAGTTGCACGAAACCATCGATTTTGTATTTCGTACCCTAGACAAAGGTTAAAATGCAGGCGTTGGATAAGATACACTCATTGTGCGATGGTAATGGTGTAGTCCATTTAAAGCCTCCTCGGGGTATCAATCAATCAATCAATCAATCAATCAATCAATCAATCAATCAATCAATCAATCAATCAATCAATCAATCAATCAATCAATCAATCAATCAATCAATCAATCAATCAATCAATCAATCAATCAATCAATCAATCAATCAATCAATCAATCAATCAATCAATCAATCAATCAATCAATCAATCAATCAATCAATCAATCAATCAATCAATCAATCAATCAATCAATCAATCAATCAATCAATCAATCAATCAATCAATCAATCAATCAATCAATCAATCAATCAATCAATCAATCAATCAATCAATCAATCAATCAATCATCTGCATTTAGGGCTGTCTCTCAGTTGGCAGACACCCAATCAGTTGTTTATCTATGCTTTCTTCGAATGTTTTCAAAGAACATGGTAATTTATCGAACATTTTCCTTGATAAATTATTACTCCGCGTCTTATAAATGAGTATTTTCCCCAATTTGTCCTCTTGAATTCAACTTCATTTTCACATTGTGATGTTTCCTACTGTTGAAAGCTCCACTCAAGATTATTCGTCTGCTAATATCATTCCACGCCATCTCTCTACTAACAGATCTGAACATAACACCACGTAGTCGAGCATTTCATCCCTTTACTCCCAAGTCTTCCCAGTCCAAATTTTGCAATACTTTCGTAACACTACTCCTTTGTCGGAAATTACCCAGAAGAAATCGTGCTGCTTTCATGAGGATTTTTTCAAGTTTTTGTATCAAGTAGTCCTGGTGTGGATCCCATATACTGGAAACATGCTCTAATTGGGGGTTTAGCAGAAATTTATACGCCCTCTTCCTTACATTCTTACTACGGTTACTCATGGGACAGTGGTGACTCAGACGTAAAATGAACAAAGCAGTATCTGGTAATATTGACTTTATGCATGAACGCACTATAATACGATATATCTCGGAAGTTTTGATTAATGATTTTCATCCAGCGTCAAAACAATATTTTGTGAATAGGTTGAACATGGTAAATTCCAGAACATTACACACGGACTTACTTCAAACGATACGATGGAACGGAGACACGTAATCTAAACCTAAATAAGAAAATGTATATTTTAGCACGGGACACTGGATATCATAACAACGAAGTTAGCAGGCAGGTTCTGGATACGTTCCAGTACTCGGGCAATATTCAAAGTACTTTAAAATCTTCTGCTCTAAATATAAGAGGCATTTTTTGTGATAGACGAAATACGAAAGGAATGTTCAGAATATAAAAGTAAAAGACAAACTGGTCGCCTATTAGGGCCTTGACCTACCAGGATATTTGTTGCTCATCTGGATGGGTTGACACCAGATCAGCGTTGCGACATCCTCAGCCGTACTGCTTCCCTTTCTTGACCGGGTCGGCTGCCTTTCGAAGCATGAAGCTGCTAAATTGGTCTCATGAAACTGAGTTAACCCAAATGCAACTCTCAGACTGAAATTAAAATTCCAGTTTGGCCGGGATTCGGAACCGAGATCTTCAGAATGTAAGAAGTATTATCAAAATACCGGTACATGAGAAATTATTCCATTCATAACTGTAACGTTGTTAAAACTAGCATGCATATTTCATTACCATATTTATATATCACATTATTATGTATGTATGTATTGTACCCGCTCAAAGCCTGAGTCCCAACCAGCATTTATCTCAGGGAGTGTTACGGTCCGAATCTATTGCAACTAATAAACAATAAAAAATTTATATTTTGAGATATAAGATCTCAAACTAAATGTAAGGGCGCCATCCAATCAGTACTACAGGGTTGAACGGGACACTCTAATCTTTAAATTTAAGGCTCATCATAAAACACACAAATTATATATCTATTCAGATCAAAGGGAAATTATGAAGGCTCCATCCTAGGGATGGGGACGGATATTTAAACGGTCACCAAGGGTTTACTATTCTACAAGAACAAGAACCTGAAACTGTTTCCTTGCAAATGCTAAAGGAGCATTTTATTTAAGTAAACAAAATAATTTTTACACACAACAAAATCTGTTTGACCCTTGATTTGCCGGTAATTTGGCAAATTATTTCTGAAAATGATTACATAATATTTATCACTTCTGAACACCCTTCCATTTGGGTGGTGGAACCGTTGATATCTGAAGGTATCATATTAACCTTCGTTAACACCATGACCATATTTGGTCGTGGACCAATTACCTGTTGGCTAAGTGGGCACGATCACATGAACTATGTTATCGCCTCCACTTTGATTGAGATTAGACCAACCCGGGAAACTACAAACTCTCCCCGCGTTCCTAACCAAGATATGCTAATCGTTAGTTGAAGGAAACGACAAAGCGACTATAACCTAATGGTCCAGATGTAGGGATTTGCCTTCATTTTACAACTATTAACTTAACTTATTATTCACAACACTTGACATTATTACGTTAATTCGCCAGCTGACTTCCCTAGTATCATTCATCATCAGCATCCGAAATAATAAAATAAAATAATAAAATAAAATAAAAATATTAAAATATCATTATTATTATTATTATTATTATTATTATTATTATTATTATTATTATTATTATTATTATTAATAGTGGAAATCGTGATTATCGTAACCCGTAATCATCCTCGCTATAATACTTCAACTTCTCGCTCTTATTATTCTCATCAAAAAATAAAAATAAAAAAAGTAGCTTCCTTTCTTATTCTTTTTCTCCTCTTCAAATATTCTCATTATTGTTATTATTAGTTAAAAATCTCAATTTTTTCATTTCAACTCCCAACCTCATCCTTATGACCGAAATATAAAAAGTAAATACTTCTTCTTAAAAAAAAAGTAGCTTCCTTTTTTTATACTTCAAATATTATCATTATTAAAGTGGTTTGAAAATTTCAATATTTTCAATTCAATTCCCACCATCATTATTGTGTTCATAAATACAAATAAAAAAATTTTCTTCTTCTTCTTCAAATATTTATAATTATTATTATTATTATTATTATTATTATTATTATTAATTTTTTTAAAAAATTTCGCTTGTTACACGGTAGTCCACTCTATATATGTTTAACGCATAACCCCTTTTACAATTCCCATTTATGTTGGCACTAATCAGTCCAGACATGATTTACTTGGAATATCATTATTATTACTATTCATATGCTTTCGAGAATTTTTATTTTTTCCCCATCTTTATAATTTAGTCACATACGTTCTCTCCCAAACAGAAATCACCAAGATCCGAATTCACATCGGTCGGGACATAATAGTGTTCGAACCCGCAATCTTATTTTCGTACTGTCGTTAATTCATGGAGACCATATGCTCCTAAGACAATTCTCAAATCCCATAACACCTCGCAGTTGGACAAATACCTCCAATCTCTGCAAGTGTTAAATTATTCCTTCCTTTTCCATTTTGAAGTCCATTTATCCATTGGAACTCTTCAAAACTTTCTCACTAATTAACCCTCGGTGTGTGGACTCTATTCTGCCACTCAATACACCGGTATATAAATACAACCTCTATGTGGGCCTTAAGATCCATCTATTTCTTCATCAACATCAGTACAATTCACTTTCATTTCGGGCCGGATTTCTGTCCCATAAAACTCCAAATCTCAACCTTTGGCTCAAATCACTCTGGGCCTCAAACATAGCGTGACCATGTTATCAAAATGCCTATCTCGTTTCTACCAAATTTATTTATGATTATTATGGAGTCCAAAAAAACTTTAAATCAACAATTAGTGTTAAAATCGGATTCACTGTCCAAATAAAATATTCATGCCACATAATATCCCCACCTTTAAATTACTTTGATTTGCAGTCATTCTATCCAACTAGGCCCGTGCCTTTATTCTCAAAGATTGTTATTAAACACGCCTTTACACATTACCCAATATTAATGTAATACTTCGACACTTGTACAGATTATTATTTTGTCCACTGGCGAACTTCGCGATATTTACAACAAATCAATGGACTTCATTCCGTCCCACAACAATTTAAATCACTTGGCAACCCTACCTCTGGATTATCTTAACAACAGGCCTTAATATCTATAACAGTTCCTATAACGGAAAAACACTTTGGAAGCACTACTAAAATGAATATTAACATTATCTTTACGTGAAACGTGCTCCATATCATATCAAACAACTCAAGCACTTGAATGATCAAATAAACACTACTCTACTCTATTTAATAATTAAAATTATGATGAGTGCTTGATCTAATTATGTACATATTAATTTGTCCCTTTGTCTATCTATCTTTGAATTTATACGAGCCGGAAACGGCTCGTTTCACAATTAAGTTACATGAAAAATTAATAGATTTCCTCCCCCTAACGATAGCAATCTACAAATATTTTAAAAGGTTACTCATCTCTGCCCTTGTAGTCTGCTAAAACCGGACGAGAAGCCTAGCCCCTCCGGTTTTTAGCACTGCATTCCACTGGTATTCATGCCAGCTTGAAGACTTAATCCTTGACCCTTTTCAACTTTATACATTTTGAATAAAAACAAACAAAATAACTGTTGCACTCTGGAATAATTTCCACCCTAAATTCTACTCACAAATGTTACACTCTCGGCCTTGTATCTAGCCCACTTAATGTAGATATACATTCTTCATTCCTTTCCCGGACACTAGGAACATGGGATTCCTCGGGATCCCCTTTACAAAGGCCCGTGCGTGCACTTGAATTTCCTGTCTCACGTTCGTGTAGCTGACCAGGTATCAGTTTAGAATCGACTGTTTACTAGGTGACATAAACACTCGTGACCGTTCTCACGTAACGCACTTCCTAATCTGTTGGTAGAATCTCACACTCCGTAAGTTATGCTTTACTGAGTCCTGTCTATTTGAAACACTTCATACTAGTATACTGCTCAAGACTGTAATATGAGCTTCATCACGTCATGAATCACTGTACTATGTAACAATATAATACTTCGAACCCTACTCCACGAGTAAGTACACACACGCACTCCTGGCGTAATCACGGCTCGAACAAAATAGCAGAAGTTGTCACGCACCCCAGGCGTGGTATCAGCTCCGACCCCTTTGTCAAAAGTACTTGCCAGTCCTTGTCCACGACCTCATATTTAAACCCGTATCCCTTCTCTTCCGAGTTCATCGGAGTTCGTCTTAGGACGCGCAGTCCCGATACCCTCATACGACAATTTGCGGTTCGGCCCGTGTCCTAAATATGATATCCAATGATGTAATTATGTTCTCAAAGGCTTTATACCAATTCTCAACTATTATCTTTCGCTGGTAAGTGATATATTTGCGAATTTAGCTGCCGTATCCCGGCTCGGGATTTCGCGCTCTATTGTGGCGTCCTTTGCCTTTGGGAAAAGAAATAAATGTATGTATGTATGTATGTATGTATGTATGTATGTATGTATGTATGTATGTATGTATGTATGTATGCCAACGGCCGTAGCCGTGTTGAAACACCGGATCCCGTGAGATCTCCGAAGTTAAGCAACATTGGGCGTGGTCGGGAGTTGGATGGGTTGCCACGCGCTGTTGGTTGGGGGTAAGGGAATGGAGGAGCGGAAAGGAACTGGCCACCCTACGGCACGTAAACTCAGGCTCAGAAACACATCTGCTGAGGTTCGGACCTGCCTTCGGGCAGAATAACCCTTACCTACCTATGTATATCTGAACGCAGTGAAAAGAAGATTTCGCCCTTCCTGCTCTGTGTAACGTAGCTATCGGCTAACTCATGATTGACTATGTTTGTCCCCTCTCGTGGCTTTTTTGTCAATCGGCTCTAGGTGACCTTGCACTCTGAAAGCAGCCATTATTATTCGTGAGGATATCGCCTTGTAGAGACGCACCGTAGATTGTTTTTTTATTTTCCCCTAATTATCATCCCTCTTTGGAATGCTTTAGCGTCATAATGTAAGTACAATAGGCTATATTTTATTGTTTCTCGTTGATAACTTTTCTCAATTTCATTTTACCTTTTCGCAGTTTATTATATTGTATAGGCCTATGGGTTCAAGCGAAAATATTACCTAAAAACCTGTCTTAGCTCGCCGAATATTCTACTTTGGTCATCGTAATTCTGCTTCATGTAGTAACATTTACTACGTTTTTAAACTTAAGAAATACTGAAAATGAAATGATAATCCACAGCCTGTTTCCAGTTATTCGACCGGGTCAGGAATGGAATGAACAGAGCCCCATCTAGCGGAGAGGATAGGAAATGTGCCGGCTGCCGAAGACTTTCTCACTCCTCTTGGGCAATGATTAAAGAAATGAAACGATATTGTAGAGTGTTGCTTGAATGAAAGACGACAGGGTAAACCGGAGTACACGGAGAAAAACCTGTTATGCCTCCACTTTGTCCAGCACAAATCTCAGACGGAGTGTCCGGGATTTGAACCACGGAATCCAGCGGTGAGAGGCCGGCGCGCTGCCGGCTGAGCCACAGAGGTTTGTTTAAGAAATACTAAATCATGATATTATACATCTGAGTAATGGCATACCGTACCTATTTTGTGTTGTTTGTCATTTTCTCATTTTAGTGATTGAGTTAACTGATGGATGCTTATATAAAGGTATATTGCCCCTGAGCGAGCAATACCGTGTATCTGACAACTTACAACTTGTCACGCCTCCCAACCACATGTCGATATGCAGTCCATCAGAACAATTATCAATTCGTTAATTTTCCTATGCATAAGTGTAAAGAAAAATTAACCTTACCGTACCATACTATAAGAATGTATGTTTGCATGACGTATTTATGCACTCCTAGAATATAACATATCTTTTCTTTGGTTTACTGTTTCTTCTTTGCTTTCCTTACATACACTTTTAAAGCGATGTATGGTTATTGATTCGGGATTCCGATATTGTGCCTTGAAGGTATATGACGTGTGTCGTTTTGCTGGTCTTGGTTGAACTTGTTTCTGTTTTGAAGTTATATGATATTTTAAAGTTTATTCCCTTCTCTTCTAGTCTCGTCAATTAAGTTGGGGTAATTTATTGTCCCCGTATTGCACCAAAATCTGGTATTGCTCCGACTAAAC
Organism: Anabrus simplex; assembly: GCF_040414725.1. Classification (NCBI taxonomy): domain Eukaryota; kingdom Metazoa; phylum Arthropoda; class Insecta; order Orthoptera; family Tettigoniidae; genus Anabrus; species Anabrus simplex. The sequence continues at coordinate 578,421,049 of NC_090266.1, read as the reverse complement.
TCGGAACTTCAGGCGTGTGCGGTTCGCACTTGCGAACGTACATATCAAATAGTGGTTTAAATTTTGGTAGGCAGACAAGGTAATTAGAGTGAAGCTATCCTATACATTATGGGCAACAACTGATTAAAATAATACTCATTTATGCCAAAAAAAGTAGGTAACTGACAAAAAAAAAAAATCGAATAACATTGCACATGAACGCTTTAACACGGTGATACCGCTCTCGTGTGATATCACTTTGTGAAAGATCAATAAGTTTACCCAATTTATACGCTCTACATTGTAGTGAGATCCTAACATAACTTGCATAAGCGTCTAGGGGAATAATTTCTACTAATTAAATAATCTCTTTAATTTCTGAGTGAATTTACGCTACCGGTACCTTAACTAAATGAAACACACGCATAAAATCATAATAATCCCAAACACGTGGATTTAAATAACCACATGCATACAAACAATTAAGTGGCAAATCAAACACATAAAGAGCACTAATGCACACACAACCTGTAAAACACAATGTAAACCCATTTACATAAACGTAACTGGCACTTCACACTCACATCACTCAGGCGAACTCGTTCACACATGCTGACAAATTACTCCCTGAATTCGAATCGCGATGAACACTGTTCTATTCACATAACATGGAAATAATAACTTCTTATAACATTTTTTACATTGAACCGACACAGATGGTCTTAAGGTGACGATGGGATAGGAAAGGCCTAGGAGGGCGAAGGAAACGGTCGTGGCCTTAATTAAGGAACAACCCCAGCATTTGCCTGGTGTGAAAATGGGTAACCACGGAAAACCATATTCAGGGCTGCTGACAGTGGGGTTCGAATCCACTATCTTCCGGATGCAAGCTCACAGCTGCGCGTCCCTAACCGCACGGCCAACTCGCCCTGTGAAATAAGAACAATCATCACCTTCCCTCTTACAGGCCTGCTGATATCAGACTAATTTAAATGATCCTGCACTTTTCTCTTCTATTAATCTAGTCTTTCACTTTAAGTGATTTGTAGAAGATCTCCAAGTATCTCACTACGATTGATTAGTTACAGGAAAAGGCGCGAATAATCAAATAGGCTTATATTCCTTCAAATACGACACCCCTTGTGGTATACAACTTTGCCTCGCCGGAATTAGATCTCGACAGAAAATAAACAAGTGTGCCACACAACTTCATCGAAATTTTAGCTTCGACGGGAAATAAACCAGGAGATCACACGCTCCTCATATCATCGCGCACATTACTGGAGATTCAATAGCTCCATTCTTTAAAAGACCCTGGCCTCGAAATCATGTCCGGTCAACAAATACGGTGCTAACGCAGGCCTGTCATCCTATCACATAAATCCTGCTTTAATGGCCTTTAATGACGATTCCTATATTCTCACTCAACTCTCATAATAGTCCAATCATCTACGCATAATCTCTATCCGCGCTACGACTAGATTAAAATTCCAAATCGATTACTAACCTTGACCTTATATAGCAATGACATTAATCCAATATTCAACTCATTTAAAGACATTCCTATCATGAATTTCTTTCTCAAGATATTATCAGATGAACACCTCGCATAAGTTAATTTTTATGACGATTGAAACACAGTGCGATCGGCTCATTACTTCCAGTGATGATTTCCTCAATCCACATTATGAAAACACCTGAAACCTGGTAATGACACAAAGAAATATATCAAAATCTCAACTTGCGGAACCTCGTCCCGCGTCGAACACCCGGAACTTGGCATCGAACAATCTCTCACAACCTGGATTCCATTATGTCCAATGAATCAATATCACTCTTAGTCAAGACAAATTTGACAACTGCACAATTCAAGAGTTAATTAGTTTCACATTGGACTGAACCATCCTCGAGACCCAAACACTCTCACTGCTATCGTAACACAAGAGCATGTAATTTATATTATTTTCCCAAGAATTTCACATTACTTATACAGCATGTGAACATTATTTGCTTATACATTCCTATCTAGTCAATGTTAATTGGCTTTGAATTATCTTTCCCATATTTACATTTGTCAAACACTAGTGATTCCCATAAACTGACGTGAAAATTCCCAGTAAAATAAATAAATATTAGCAATGAAATGAGATGAAATGAAATGAAACACATGCAGTGTGATGACGATATTACCCACATAGTTTATTGGGTTACCCATTTTACTTTGCACTTTGCTGCGCTCATTGAGTTTTTTTAACTATTCTAACATCTCATAATGACTGTAGTTCCGTTTCTATTTTTCGCCTATTTCATGCTGCCCATCTCCACCAAGTATCTTTAAATAATCACAGTTCAATGTCGCGATTCGAACCCCGACGCGATTTCCACGACAGAAAGCAATCCTGAAACTTTTCCAAATTAAGTTCTTGTTTACGTACCTGCGAAACTACGGTAACAGAGCTCACACGTTCTCTCTCTCTCTCTCTCTCTCTCTCTCTCTCTCTCTCTCTCTCTCTCCACTGCGAAGTCACGGTAGCCTTCCCGATATTGATATCTAATCTTTCCCTAGTTTAGCCAAACTATAGAGTGTCTCAGTTTTCTATTCACTGTAACGTTAACTCAGTTTACTCTTTTCACCCGAAAATCATACGTCCACAGCTACTCTGAACCAAATCTCTTATAAGACTCTCATAAGTTAAGGCTGACTAAGCCTGGATAACACACGATATAATAATGCAATAATAAATCACCACCTACGATGAAATAAAGACAAGACAAGACTCCACTAAAGTAAGATCGGACACTACTATCACGCCAAGACTAGACTCGACAATATCAGCAAAGAAATAAGTGAATAAGTGAGTGTAAGAACGTAAGTGCCCTTTATAGCCCGCCTTTGGTGTATTTATCACATCCTCAGCTCCCGCTTCCTGCAGTTTACCCTTTTAGTCTTCGGGCTTCACACCAATCGCGCTGAAGATTCATATTGACGCTGCTCGAGATTGGCTGTCAGTTTACGTCTCAAACTTTTCATATTCTTCACACGAATTATAAATTTATGTTCCGAACCCTTTGTAGTCGACCGTCTGTTTTACCTGCCACGTACTTCATTTACGGTTGTGATAGTACATATATCACACCCCCGAATTATATGTAGAAGTTGTAGATATTATTGTCAGTATTTGATTTATTATTATTATTATTATTATTATTATTATTATTATTATCAGTATTTCATTTGTATATTTTGCCGTTTATATTGGTAAGCTGGAAGATATCCACATATGTAGGTATGAGTAATATGTTTTGCATGAGTGGGAAAACATTGCTTTAGTAACTCTGGTAATTTGAATGAGTCATATGGCTGCCCCAGTGTCTGTTGTGATGTACTTGTGTCAGGAAATTCCATTACTCATGTATATATCCCAGCCTGATGAGATAAGCTTGTTGTTGTACCAGGGAAAATTTGGTGATTCATGTAAAACTCCCGAGTGTTTGTTTATCTCTTGGGAGAAAGGAGAAGTTCAGGGCATGTCTTGACAAGAGGTTCACTCATGATTGGCTGGCAAGCACCAATCCAGACGTATCATCTGACAGGAGGGGGATGTTGATGTCTATAGAGGTTGATGATACGGCGGCAACCAGGACATTGTATGGAACATTGTAAGGAGACATTGTATGGAACATTGTAAGGAGACATTGTATGGAACATTGTAAGGAGACATTGTATGGAGATTGTATGAAGACATTGTAAGAAACATTGTAAGGGTGATTGTAGAAGTGATTGTAAAGGAACGAGAAGGAACTACTACAACTACAAGCAGGAACACTGTATGAAGGAACTACAACTGACGCACTGTACGGGAAGGAAGTGGTGCTGATACACGGTACTGGAGTGACACGGCTGCAATGGACTGGACTTCAAACGTTCGTGGAGCGTAGTCTTGTTATGTTTGTGGAAAGTGACTGATTGTGGAGAGTGCTTGCGCATTAAGTATTGTAGCACTTGTGGCGGCCTAGCATTATATGTTGGTGAAAGCTATCTCAGACTTTCCATAAATTTATGTTGAGGATCGACAGACGTGTGTATATATCTTTACAAGTGTTAAAATATGTGAACACAGTAGTACAAGGTACAGTATCTGTGTGATGTGATAACTGCCGATTATGAGAATCGGTAAGTCGAATTGATATAGAGACAGTGAAGGGTTTTTATCTTCATACATGTACGTTGTTCATCGGACTATCTACAAATGGTAGCTTAGTTCTCGCTTTCGTTTTCCCACGATTTTCATTATTATTGTTGTTGTTGTAAATATGGAGTCTTCCAGCAATATTTTATGTGTGTATTATATGTATAATGTTGTATGTTGATGAGGTGCTCATGCACAGAATTTGTTAAGAATATAGTTACCTATTTGGAGTCAGTGTTATTGATGAACCTAGGTGCAGTTCCTACCTAATTAGTCGTTTTCAGGAGGTTAGGTAAGGCCTGCAGCAGATGTACCAGTACGCAGCATTATGTACACGCCCTGGGATATACAGTTTATCATGCTCTTATCTAAATTCGAGGGATCCATTCTGGTGAACTCTGGCGCCCATACTACGGACATTTCGGTTAATTATGCTTATTGATTTTATTAAGTTTTTGAGTAATTTTATTTATATATATTTTTATTCATGATTTTATTTATTATTATCATCAATTTGTTACAATTGGCTTCCCAACGTGTGGCTGAATGATTGGTACATCTGTTAGGCTTATAAGCGTAGGTGCACTTGTCAGGTGTGGATGGAATTCTACAAACTATGTCAGTGAAGTGTTTTATGTGTACGTGATATGTATGTTGGAGTATGAAGAAATGTTGTAGCGAGTCGAGTATTATAAAATTGGGAAGTAGAGAGGTTGTTAAAGTTCCTGGTACCATGAATCAGGATAAGAGAAGTCAAAAGAATTCCACCACATTGAGTTTATCTAATTTAAGTGAGAATAGCGAAATGGCTGATAGTAGGAAAGATCAATTGACAACGATAGGTGAGGAACCGAGTAACCCGTCTCAAACTCAGAATGTAGGGGATCAAGGGGCGACCTTAACTCTTAGTATGCTTCAATCACTATTTAATCAGTTCAGTAAAGAGTTGAAAGGTGAATTTAACAGTAAGAGTGATGTATTGTCCAGTAAAAGTGATGAATTATCCAGTAAAATTGATAATAATAATGTTGAATTGTCTAGCAAGATTGATAGTCAGAGTAAAGAGTTGAAGAGTGAACTGAGTTTTTTAAGTAGTGAAATATACAGTATTAATAGTGAATTAAATTCAGTTAGTACGGAGCTGTCCAGTAAGATTGAGAAGCAGAGTGCAGAATTAAATTTAGCTAGTGTTGAATTGTCTAGTAAAATTGATAGTTTATGTACTGCTGTGAATAGTAGAATAGATGAATTAAACCAGAAGTTTGACCATCAAAGCAGGGAAATTCAGGAAGTCAACAATAAAGTAGAAGCTCAATGCTTGGAATTGACTGAGAAAATCGAATGCCGATTTAATGTAGTTAGGAAGGAATTTGTTGAAAACAGCAAGGAATGCGACAAGAGAATAACAATAGTGGAAGATAAAGTCGAAGAAATAGATAGAATTATAACCAGCCAGAATGTTTTAGTGAAGCGAATAGATGAGAAGAATGAGAAATTGGAGAAAGACCTTATGTCGATAAAAGATGACCTCAAGTCAGTAGAAGGAAATGCCAGTATGGTAGTGGAAGAAGGAATTAAAGCATGTCATGTAAAGTTAATGCAGGAGATCAGTCAAATCCAAGTACGTAGCAATATATATAATAGGTACGTATCTCGTACGAAGGACTCTGAATTACCCAAGTTTAATGGTCGGCAGTTTAATCCGATGGAATTCTTGAAAACGGTGGAGAAACGGTTTTCTAAGAATCTTGACGATGGTTTGATTGAGTGGAGTATGGTTGATGAGCTGTTGGATGTTGCATTTGTTGGAGAAGCTAGATCTTGGTTTCAAGTTTATAGACAGGGTATTTCGAGTTTAGAGGAATTTAGGGAGAAATTTAGTTCTAAATTTTGGAGTGAAGCTATTCAGGGAAGGGAAAGAGATCGCGTGCTATTTGGCAAGTATAAACCTCAGGAAGGTGTATCTATGACGGAGTATTTCTTAGCGCATGTTCTGATCAGCCAGAATATTGAAGGTCTAGCATCGGAGTCCGCCAGATGTTGAGGCATTTTCCTGAGAAGGTCGGATTAGCTGCATGTATGCAGAATATTGTGACGATTAAAGAATTAGAGCAGCTGTTAGAGAGGTTTGATGCTTTGGAAGGGCAGGGGAGGACTAGGCAAAGTGAAGGTAGAAGTTACGGGGATAATGGGAGACAAGGTAATCAGATAGCGGGAGATAGGAATAATCAGATTTTCAGTCATTCTAGGCAAGGGAATCAGGGTGGTAATTCCGGAAGGGGAAACAGAGAGTCTAATCAGGGAGTTAATCACCAGGAATATTTTGGCAGAAGACCTAATCAAGGGGAATCAGAAAGTAGGGGGCGTACGGATCAAAGACCGCCAGATCAAGTGCCGAGACATGATAATAGTGAACAGTCCACGTCAAGTAATTTAAACCGGAATCGGACTTCTTAGTTGGGTCAGATAGGCAGTCCGATACCGAAATTCCTATTCACGTGATGAAACAGGTAAGTTACGAGGTAGACGTGAAAGAGGAATTATTGTATGACCATGTGTTTTGTGTTCAGGGAGATTTTGAGAATAGGGGGCGTGATGAAGGTAAGAAAGCTGTGTCGGATGACTTACTTTGTGCTAGTGGTGATGGTAATAGCGGTGTTGCGATCGATAATCTTGTGGAAGTTTCTGAAATTGAAAGTGAAGTTTTTTGTGAAGTTGATGAAGGTTGTTTTGTGAGTGAAGAGTGTTCACGGAGTATACATCATGAGGATGGTTTTGTTGATTTAAGTGTACGTGAGGAGAGTAAAGTTAGGTCCATTATGTGTAAAAATGGTGACTTTGAGATTAATGAAACTTCTGATAAGAGAGTCGAAAGTAGCAGTGTTGTTGGCATGAAAGTGGTGCAAGTGGGAGCTGATATGGAAGGTGGTGAAGATGGATTAATTGTTGGGTCATTAAGTGGTAATGATAGCAACATTATAGTGTATTATGGTAAGAATTACAATAATAGAGTGAGCGTGTGTGAGAATGGAAGTGTGCGTGAGATGAAAGAAAGTCTATCCAAGCGAGTGCGTAATGTTTTATTTAATTCTGAGAGATGTGTGAATGATTTGAATGACGTGCTATATGATATCGATGTGGAATGTGTGAAAAAGTATGTGATCTGTTTGCTTGCATTAATTATGAGTTTGTGGAAGAGTAAACGTAGTGAGATTCCCGCGCATTTCAGAAAGAGGGATTTCTTGGTTATGAATGTTCCGAATGAAAGTTTGTATAATTCTTGTGTGACCGAATGGGATGAATGTTTGTGTGTGAGATAGATTGTATTAGAGATGTGTTCGGATTTTATTGCGGTACGCATTCCTCGCTTATCGATGCCAATGTTAAGTTTATGTATAGTTTTTTCATTAATATCAGGGTCCGTATACTGTGGACAGTAGAATAGGCAAGTGTCCTTATAGGCTCCTAACCGCTGAAAATAAGGTTCTTGGGACATTTAATATCTATAGCCTTCGCAGATATAAGAGATAGGATCTGCACCTTGGATGTATATATTATCAATTTTAATGTATGTGTACAGTAGCAAGAAGGGATTGTGTTCAATGGTATGTGAAACAATCAGAGTTGTGTGTATATAGCCATATTATTATTATTATTGTTTGGACAAATTGTATTTCGTGTGTGCGAATACAATGCAGTAGACGCAATGTATATATCATTATTACAGTAAAGTATGTGTTCAGTTATGCCATTATAAGGTTATGTATGAAGTTCTGTTTTATGGTGAATCATAATATGTGATATCATCGATTCACCAAGGGGGCGTTATGTGATAGTACATATATCACACCCCCGAATTATATGTAGAAGTTGTAGATATTATTGTCAGTATTTGATTTTTTATTATTATTATTATTATTATTATTATTATTATTATTATTATTATTATTATCAGTATTTCATTTGTATATTTTGCCGTTTATATTGGTAAGCTGGAAGATATCCACATATGTAGGTATGAGTAATATGTTTTGCATGAGTGGGAAAACATTGCTTTAGTAACTCTGGTAATTTGAATGAGTCATATGGCTGCCCCAGTGTCTGTTGTGATGTACTTGTGTCAGGAAATTCCATTACTCATGTATATATCCCAGCCTGATGAGATAAGCTTGTTGTTGTACCAGGGAAAATTTGGTGATTCATGTAAAACTCCCGAGTGTTTGTTTATCTCTTGGGAGAAAGGAGAAGTTCAGGGCATGTCTTGACAAGAGGTTCACTCATGATTGGCTGGCAAGCACCAATCCAGACGTATCATCTGACAGGAGGGGGATGTTGATGTCTATAGAGGTTGATGATACGGCGGCAACCAGGACATTGTATGGAACATTGTAAGGAGACATTGTATGGAACATTGTAAGGAGACATTGTATGGAACATTGTAAGGAGACATTGTATGGAACATTGTAAGGAGACATTGTATGGAGATTGTATGAAGACATTGTAAGAAACATTGTAAGGGTGATTGTAGAAGTGATTGTAAAGGAACGAGAAGGAACTACTACAACTACAAGCAGGAAAACTGTATGAAGGAACTACAACTGACGCACTGTACGGGAAGGAAGTGGTGCTGATACACGGTACTGGAGTGACACGGCTGCAATGGACTGGACTTCAAACGTTCGTGGAGCGTAGTCTTGTTATGTTTGTGGAAAGTGACTGATTGTGGAGAGTGCTTGCGCATTAAGTATTGTAGCACTTGTGGCGGCCTAGCATTATATGTTGGTGAAAGCTATCTCAGACTTTCCATAAATTTATGTTGAGGATCGACAGACGTGTGTATATATCTTTACAAGTGTTAAAATATGTGAACACAGTAGTACAAGGTACAGTATCTGTGTGATGTGATAACTGCCGATTATGAGAATCGGTAAGTCGAATTGATATAGAGACAGTGAAGGGTTTTTATCTTCATACATGTACGTTGTTCATCGGACTATCTACAAATGGTAGCTTAGTTCTCGCTTTCGTTTTCCCACGATTTTCATTATTATTGTTGTTGTTGTAAATATGGAGTCTTCCAGCAATATTTTATGTGTGTATTATATGTATAATGTTGTATGTTGATGAGGTGCTCATGCACAGAATTTGTTAAGAATATAGTTACCTATTTGGAGTCAGTGTTATTGATGAACCTAGGTGCAGTTCCTACCTAATTAGTCGTTTTCAGGAGGTTAGGTAAGGCCTGCAGCAGATGTACCAGTACGCAGCATTATGTACACGCCCTGGGATATACAGTTTATCATGCTCTTATCTAAATTCGAGGGATCCATTCTGGTGAACTCTGGCGCCCATACTACGGACATTTCGGTTAATTATGCTTATTGATTTTATTAAGTTTTTGAGTAATTTTATTTATATATATTTTATTCATGATTTTATTGATCAGTAGTCATCAAATAATAATAATTACACGGTCCGTAATATCTCCAGTCTAATGTTTACTTTTAATGACCTCTTGGTGTCGCCTTGTTTTACCATTTTTGCCAAATACTAGGAAAATAGATAAACTGAGGAATGTTTAAAAAATAAAATACAGTTCTCAAAAATTTTATCCAACTACTATTGCTGCAGTTATTCTGTCTACGTGGTTAACAGGGGAGTAAGCTATTAATTTTTGTAAAGAGCTGGCCTCTCGACCAGCTGCTGGATATTAAGACTTTTTCTCAAAGGTTTATTGGGCCTGCATTGTCTTCAATCGACATCTTTCCTGCCCTCCTTTCACACTTCATTTCTTCCATGACAGCTCGGTCCCCTGCCGACTTATTTATGACCTTACTGTTTGCTCGCTTACAATGTTCTATTATTCCCTAGTTGCAGCGGCCTCTCGGGTCCCCGTATTGTTTAGCTCCAGTGGCCATATATATGTTCTCTTCCTACAATTTAATCATGACTTAAGTTCTTATATAATTGAATTTCAGTTTCATTGGGCCCTAACAATTAATCACGTTATGTAAGGGCTCGGTATTGTGAAGTTGACGTAAAGTAAAATAATTTAACTTAGTCCATTGAGGAATAATATTATGCTGAATAACTGAAGAAACAGCAAAGCATATCTAACAACGCTCTCCCTATTCATTATTTTCCATAAGACTGGTCACGCCTTGCAGCCATATTTGGTTATGCAATTCATCAAAACAACTTTCGTCGTGCTCATTTTCCTATGCTTACGTGTGAAAGAAAATTAACTTGTCGTTCCGTACTGTAAGATGTATGCTTGCATGACGCATTTACGCACATAGACAGTACACTGCATTTAAGATTCATTTTCCTTTACACAACAGCATAGAAAAATGAACACAACGAAAACTGTTCCAATGGATTGCATATCCGTTAGTGATTTAGAGGCGTGACCATCATTAATGAAACTAAGGGATAAGAAGAGCATTATCAGAAACGTGGTATTGTTTTTTTAGCTACGAACTCCACACAAATACAACAAATATTTGAAAGAGTGCGTACTTTAATCGAGCAAACATGAAACTTAATGCTAATGCTTGAAGTGGTGCCAGCACTTTGGTACCGTTAAGTTCCCGTAAGAACTTCCCTGACTCGAAATTAAGAAGATGAGAGCGGGGGAGATTATTGATATGTGGAGTTAAGACAGTTGTCTGTTGGAGCTGGGATATGTTATGTGGGGGGATAGTTGGTTTTGCGTACACGTAACCTGCTTCAGTTTCTTGGACAGTTTTAGTACATCCTTAAGTAAAGAATAGCTGTCATGCTATGATAGTCATAATTTAACATGCCAATCCCGGACTTTCAATAAACGAACATCGCAGTAATTTAAAGATGTAACATTTTAAATACTGGAGAAAGGTGAACACTGAGATTTATCACGTGTGTACATAGCAATAGGGTGCAGGAACTAATTTCAGTGACCTTAAGAGGGGTGTTCTTACCATTTAACACACCTAGATTTTCATTATAGAAAAACACAGATGGACCAATTCAGAGATTACTGACAGTGGAAGTCCAATCCACCTGCCTCCTGTGGTCATTTCACAATGCCTAATACCTTAACACTATTAGTTACATGTTGCACCCTTTAAACTATAGTTCATGGTGTGGAGGTGAAACATGCGTGTTCTAAGGCTCGTGTAGTGGGTTCACATCTCAGTAACTATTTGCTCCTAGACTACCAAATTTGGCTAACTATTAAATAAGAACAAGAGCAAAATACATGTATAATACACTCATGTTCATAAAAACCAGCACACATTGAAAGACTAGAGATAGATAGCTCAGATTCACAGGACATGTGCAATGGTATGTTCTGAATAAATGATTAGCATTTGAACATGTCGGCCCTCAGATTCAAGGTCCACATCGATATCTCGGCGAACAACCACTAACTGGTAAAATGTGCCTGCGGTTCTCGTTGTCGCTATAAACCGAAGGTAATGAATCAGTGTGACTTGAGCAGACGTGCAGGAAGCCTCGCAGACGTATGCGAGAACCGTACCGTCAAATGAGTAAGTTTGAAAAAGGGGGAATTATTGGCATGAGAGAACGTGATACATCCATCCGGGAAATTGCTGCTCGTATGGGACAAAGTGTGTCGGCAGTGCAAAGGGTGTTTACCGAATGGTGCACCGAAGGCCGTAGAACACGACGAGATGTGTCTGGTCGCACCACCCAGACCCCCCCTCCCCAGGAAGATCAACACCTCATCCTCACGGCATTGTAGGAGAGATCTGTGTCCTCATCGGCTCTGACGCAACAGTGGAACAGTGTAACACATCGTACACTATCAGGAGTGATAGTCCGTCACCGATTATTACGGTCCGGGTTAACGGCGCGTCCTCCACTTCTCCGCCTTCCTTTGACTAATGTGCATAAATATGCTAGAGAGCAATGATGTATGAAACGACGTCAGTGGGGATAGGAATGGCAGCAGATTGTGTTTTCGGACGAATTCAGGTTCTGTTTGTTTGAAAATTATGGTCGCATTTTGGTTCCTCGCAGACAGGGGGAAATGCATCACACTGACTGCATTCGCACAAGACATACAGCGCCAAGTCAAGGCCTTATGGTGTCGGGTGCTATGGGGTACAACCACAAATCACAGTTGGCGTGTGTCCAGGGCACTGTAACCAGTTTGACCTACGTGAATGACATCCTGCGACCCATGGCCATACCCTTTCTGCACGACACCCCAGATGTCATATTTCTTTTTTTTTTTTTTTTTTGCTAGTTGCTTTACGTCGCACCGACACAGATAGGTCTTATGGCGACGATGGGACAGGAAAGAGCTAGGAGTGGGAAGGAAGCGACCGTGGCCTTAATTAAGGTACAGTCCCAGCATTTGCCTGGTGTGAAAATGGGAAACCACGGAAAACCATTTTCAGGGCTGCCGACAGTGGGGTTCGAACCTACTATCTCCCGAATACTGGATACTGCCCGCACTTAAGCTACTGCAGCTATCGAGCTCGGTATGTCATATTTCAGCAGGACACTGCGCGACCACATGTTGCTGCACGAACACATGCCTTCTTGTTGCCACAGGATGTCGGACTGTTGCCCTGGTCCACCTGATCACCGGACTTGTCACCAATCTAAAATATGTGGGATGTGGTGAAAGGACGGATGCGGTGCTGTGACCCAATGCCAACCACGAAGGATGAACTGTGGGACCAGGTGAAGGAAGCATGGGTGGCGATACCCCAGGACGCCTTTCGCGCCTTATACGCGTCGATGCCACCACGCATGGAACAAGCTATCAGTGCCCACGGAGGACCCAGTACCTCCTAGGCAAAGAACACATGCTGAACATAGTTGAATGACATGCTAATCGTTTCTGCAGAACATACTAATGAACATGTCCTGTGAATATGAACTTCCTATCTCTAGTCTTTCAAGGTGTTCTGCTTTTTATGAACATTAGTGTATAAACTATAAACTATAAACTTCTTCAACAGGGATGCAATTGGTAACAGATCGAATTTACTCCACAATTTTCGGTCCTACTTTCACAGAAGGAATTACCAGAATATATAAATTTATGAGACATAACTCGTTTTGTACAAGTTAGTGACATTAGTACACTCACGATCATAAGAATTCCGTGTGGATATGCAAACAAGTAACGTTTCGACGTACATTTTGGCCATCCCTAAGAATGGAAAACAGGTAAGCGGGGACAATGTAATACTTGTTCTTCTTCCAGGAGGTGTGACTTTGTGCTCTGCCTCAACTTCCCCTTCCTTTCTTCTTTGTTCATCAAACCACTCTGGGTACGCATTCTGGCTATACTGGATTTTCCTAATCAAGGAAAATTATTACTTAACTGTATTGTCTTTGCGTAGAAATGGACACGATGTAGTATTACATTTCATCTGGATTCAATTAAAGCCCTTACTGTCGTATATCTATTTACAATGTCATTGCTCCCATAGTTGCAGTCAGCCATGGAATAATTCTAGAATGATTATGAATGACAATTTCAAAGAATACAGTACATAAAACAGAAATACACAATATGTACATACCTTTCATTTCTATTTTTTCATTGAAGAACGCATTTATATTTTCTTGCGTAGGTAACGTTAAATTTACGGCCCGTAGTTGCAGATATGATAGTAAGCGGGACGGAAGCAGACATGGCCATAACCAAGGTACAGTCCCAGCATGTGTCTAGTGTGAAAAAAGGAAACCACGTAAAACCATCATCAGGGCTGCCGAAAATGGGGTTCGAAGCCACTATTTCCCGAATGCAAGCTCACAGCTTTGCGATCCTAACCGTACAGCCAACTAACTTGGTTTGATACAGTACATTATGATATTATGAGAATATATTATTCCTCTTTATTACAACTCACCTAACATTATTCCTTACTTTATTTTGGGAGGGATTCTGAAGAATATTCTTCACTTAAATGTCTTTGCAAATGTAAGCATTGTCTCGTTATTTTATTTTTGTACGTGACTTTATGCCATTAAATGTCCCATTATGATATTAAGAAAAAGTGTGGAATGATATTTCACTAAAAGGGTATATCTTTTAATGAAGTCGCCTTTCTCAGTTTTTAATTAATGTCACCTTGTTTCAACTTAATTTCTCGTGTACAAAACTCATTTTCTGTGCATGCTTTAGTGCAAAATACGAGTATGTGCCTATTCCATTCGTACGGGCTGTTTGCTTTAGTACCTCAACGCACTGCCAGAAAATAATAAACTGAAAAAGATTTTATTCACTGAACATATATTCAACAAAGCCTTCAGAAAACATATATCAACTATATATGTATGCAATCATGTTAACAAAACATACAGCTTCTAATAATGAAAAACGCCCCATAATCGTGTATCTTTCCTATTCTACATGAAAATTGAACACTTGAAGTAAACAAAAAATTAAAAGGTTCCTGGTACATGTTAGTATCCAGTGGAATGTCTCCTAGCCTTGATAACTGGCTGACAAAGTCGCCGCATACAATAAACTAATTTCTTGCACATGTCAGAGCTGATTATCTGCCATTTCTGAAGAATTACACTGTTAAGTTCCTCCTTCGTACGCACACGTTGCCTACGGATATTCCACTCTAACGCAGCCCAAATATCTCCGATGAGATTTAAATCCGAAGATTGGGAAGGTGTTCTAAGCTGCTTAGGAATGTTCCAGATCAACCATGTCTTATTAATGTCAGCGGTGTGTTTTGGGTCATTATCATGCTGGAACAAATAAACAGGTGGCATCCCTATTTTTTCGGCACTCTGCTTCACGTTTGCTCTCAGAATTGCATAATAGCCCTCCTTGTTCATAACTCCGTAATTGAAATATATTTTACCCACACCTCTGACTAACATAGAGCCGCAAAGCATCACAGACCCACCACCGTATTTTACAGTTGGGAGTGTATTTGCCACATAATTGTCCTTACCAATTTTTCTCCATATTCTGCGGATGCCATCTGACTCGAAAAGGTTTATTTTTGTCTCATCAGACCAGATAACGTCATTCCAGAATTCGTTCTCCTCATTTATAAGCTCCTTAGCGAGTGTCAGTCTAAGCCGTCTGTTCTTTCTACTTACGTATGGCCTTTTCCGAGGGATTCTTCCATAGTACCCATGCCGATACAGGATACGACGGATGGTGGATTTGCTGATCTTCTTTGCAGGTCGTTCCTCCGTGAGTTGCATCAATACTGGTGAACTTAATTTGGAATCTGACTTTATCAGCCGGAAACAATGTTATTTCCTTTCAGTTTAAACACTTTCTCCTGTTTTTTTTCTTAGCGTGTTTTTAATAGTGCCTTTCTATTTAAATTTATCAACCACGTATTGCACCGTAGAATTTGTTGTATTGTCCAGCTGTCCAATTTTTCGTAATGAAAATCCCTGAAGTGGCAGTTGATGTATAGTGTTCTTAAGCTCCGTACTTAACCGTGCACTCCTACCCATGTCCGCCACAGATACAATAGTAAGGAGACTAACACATTTGGCTAGTTGTATGCCGTCACTGAGACTTTTCCTTGCATCGCAAGTAAACGGTGCGTATCATCCTGTCCATGTGTACGAATACAACTGGTACACCCGTTTGTCGATGCCGGCACATTCATATAAAATCTTCTTGCGTGTATGTAGATAAGTATGGCTTGACTAAAGAATATTCATTGACAAATCATGTTTTACCAGTAATGTACGTTTTATTTTAGTTTTTCAATCGTTAATGTGAATATACGAGACTTGATAAGAAACTGAAGCCTCTACGAATAACAGAGCCACATACTGTAGTGTCATTCTTCTTTTGACAGCGCTAGCGAAAGTATTAATGTAGTTTAATTTAATATTTAATTTAATATCTTACAATGGTTGAGCGCAATGTCATTTGGCAGTGAAGTCACGGTCGAGACCGCTAACGTTTCAATCGTACAATGATTTTACCAACGAACAGGAGAATTTGACCGGCAATCAGTTGACATGTTTATCTTCGCTTTTTCTTCCTGTCTCCGCTCGCTCTTCAGTTGTGTTAAGGTTCTACATGGCCTTGTTCCGACCAATGAGAGAGCGTGTAAGCCAGTACTTGGATGTTCTAAAGTCTGTACAGATTTTCGTGCCTTAAATGAATATTTCTGGCCACTAGTTTCTAATGAACGTCAGTTTACACGTGCAATAAAGAATTACAGTTGTATACAAAAATTATTTAGCCTAATGGAATGGGCTCTCAAAAAGGTATTTTTTCCTGGAATATATTTATTCATTATTTATTTACCATTTATTAGATACAACCTGCGGAGTCCAGTTTATACTACGAGTATAACGCACTTCGCTGCTATCAATATAGCAATGAAAAGAGAAAAAAGAGAAAACAGAAATTAACAAATGGCCCACAGATTGATTTAATTTGTTTTATTGACGTAGATGCTAAATGAAATTTTACTCTAATTACAGCAGTTTTACTGGTGATACTAAGTAAAATTTATTTAACTATTATTAAATGTTACCTACAGTAGCCTAACATAATGAAGTCTAATCTAAATGAATCTGATGTAACCTTACGTGCTATGATTGGCTTGGGCTTACAACACATAGTTTCAGGGATTTTAAAATATTCATACAGTGTTTTAACATAATTGTTACCTCTGTCAATGCTAGCTGTGAGTTCTTTTCAAAATATTGTCATGTTTGTACTGAAATCAAGAGTACTATTTTCCGAGATGCACTGTTATACTGTAGATACTGCATAAGCTATAAAGAGGTGAATTTTTGGGGACAGGTGTACTAAACCTTTTATTTTTACTTAAAATCTTTAAAAATTGGGGTGCGGTAAAAGAAAATTCAGAATGGAAATGGGCTCCGGACTATCAATTTGCGAATTTATTATTTTGTAAATGAACTTTATCGCATAATTCTATCTTCGATCTTCCAAATTTAGCAGAAGCTCGTTGTAATTTATGCTGTTGGAGTACGGAAATACGTCATGCACGTACAGCACGGTAATGTGCATTTTCCTTTACACTTAAACATAGGAAAATGAATACGAAGAAAACTGTTTTGATGAACTGCATATCCATATGTGGCTAGGAGGCGTGACCAGCCTTAAAGAAAATAATGGATAGGAAGAGCATGGTCAGATACGCGGTATTGTTTCCGGAGCGACGTTATATGGATATTGAGGTCTTCTTTAAACTGTAAATATTTCGAGAATTTCTTTATCACCCGTTCAAGTTGATAAACATGCATTTGGCTCCTGGGGCTTCACATCACATCTGGAGGTGGTTAGTGGCATAATACGTATATTTTAGGAAAAATATACTTTTTGCAAACCTTCTTTATAGCCTTTGGGCAAGTAAAGAATTGTACTGAGTTCGACGTGTTTGGGCAAATTGTACCAATAATTTAAGGAATACCACTTTCAGGAATACCACTAACAGCCGAGAGGGAGTGACAGTGATGCTGCCACAAGCCAATTCAAAGACACATTTGGTACAGAAACTAACAATTATTATATTTATTATGACTGAGAGACGCTTTCATTATTCAAAGAAGAGAAAAACAACATTTGAAATTTTTATGGATCTTCACGACCAGGTGCCCAATGACGTAGAGTTGAACGTTTATCCTTTTCTATAAAGTAATTTTGCGAAATGCTTCCGTTTTAATCTCTTCCTATGACATCGGGCATAAATTTCTAAAATTATTGTCTACTTGAAAATACACAGTTTTTTCGAGCAACGTAATACAAATAAGACAGAAAAAACTGCCTGACCTCAGCATATATTTAAGAAAAGAATAATGCAATTATGTAAATGTAACATATGTAACTCTTTATCACATGTTGCTGATTGTTTGGGATATTTTACTTACGCCAGAAGGCAAATAATTTCCTCTAGATTGTAATACTCTCGCAGCAAGAACTGTAATGCCCCAGTGACTTCTGCTAGTACAACAGCCTACTTGCCATCAAGTTGTAGAGGGTGGTCCTTGAAGCTAACTTCGTCCTCATAAGACAAAGCGCATCTAAACTGTGCATAGCCTCAACTCATTAAACTTCGCTGTAACCATGTTTAAAGTTAGTAGCAAGCATGCATGGGTTCTCGCCACCTTACACGGTTAACCTACTTGAAACATTATGGAGGTTCATGGCAAAGGATAATTTCAGTTAAATAACACCCTCATTCAAAAAAGTATAAATTAAGTCTGTAATTATATTTTCAACACATTCTTTTACTTTCGTTCCATACTAGCATTTTCACTACTAAACACGACGGAAGGAGTGTTTAATGCTTTATGTGAAAGTATAATTTTTGATATTAAGGATAAGGATCATATTCTAAGAACTAAAACAAATTTTCACATCAGGGCATTCTTGCTGTGAATGAGGAAATATCATAATAATTTTCAAGAGTATTGCTATCAAAAATTAATGTCCTCACTGCGAGAACAATACCACGTAACTCTCAATGCCCTTCCTTTCCATCCTTTCCATAAATTTCCTTAAGATTTGTCACACATCCCACCTCGCTTTTCAGTTGTGTTAAGCTTCTACATGGCCTTGTTCCGACCAATGTTCTACAGTAAACTTTTTATTTTTACATACATTTTGAAAAGTTTGGGTGAGGCAAAAGAGAATTCAGGAGGGAAATGGGCTCCAGATACATCACAAAGGAACATGATGTTCACAATACGATGCCTTAGAACATTCGAAGATCCGCAATGAACTGGCCGGCTAATCCAAATAGAAGATAGCTTCTATTTCCAAGAAGATATCCACCAATGCAGTCTAATGTGCAAGGCGCAGTCGGCTATTTGAACACTGAAATGGCCAAGGTAATTGTTTAAAGAAGGCATTTTTGTACACTTCTCTGTCATAGAACCACTAGAGAACACATGGGAGGATGTATGTTAGCTAATAAGATGCCGTCTCGCAAGAAGGCACCTTCAGCTCCATTACTGTCCCCTGTACATTCTACCCCATCGTTGCCAACTGGGAATACAATGGGTATAAACTGCGAACAGTGAATCTGAACTTCACTATGCAAGCAGAGCCTCATTGTCTCCAAGTCCAAGACTAATGCTCTGTACACATTCTGGGAATCATGTAGTATTGGTCAATGGGAATCACGTGCATGGCCTCCAAACACGCAAATCTAATTGACACAATCATTAGTTTACAGCACATTCTTTCTGTGTTAAAATGTTCACATTTGAAGCCGGTCACCTTATGTATTCCGGCTTTTTCGTGTGGGAGTTAGGAAAAGAATCGTGTCGCATTCCTTTCACGTCCTCTGTCGAAAGGATAGCCTGCCATGTTCTATCTGTTATATCCTGAAAATAACAAACCTTTAAAAAGTGGAGGCCAAGGACACTATCAAAATAATTTGTGCTCTAGTGCTGTCCGGTATGTGTTGTTTCGTTCTAGCCATAGCGATCGAATGCAGATTACATCAGCTTCGCGCCTCAACAACACACATTAAGTGGTCCTATATTCCGAAATGCGATATTTTGCTCTACTTCAGACTATATTTATAATACCTATGACACACAACGGGTACGAACAGTTCCAAAACATGACATAATACTGTTTCAATGTCAGGTTTCGTCAACTATTGCATTGCATATGAGTATTACAACATACGCACCTGAGTACAAATATTCTCGTTTCGCTTTTCGTTTATGAAGGAATGGTTAGGTGTATGTCTGTGAAATTAGAAGTAGTTAACGCGTTTCTTGAATATAAACGAACTACCATGTCAGTGCTTCTCCAGAGTGAGCGAGGAAATATTGGAAGATACCTAACCACGGAATGATTGAGCGTTTTCTACTTTCAGAATGCAATTAACAACTTCCCATGCACCACAGGCTTTTCATTCATTTCAATGTTCTTACATCTGATATTTGTCAATTGTTAAAATGCACAGATGCCTCTTTTGACTTAAATGAAGATTTATATCTCCACAGCTTTGCCACTGTAAAGAAAGAGGTCGTAATTGGCATGCGTGATTTTTGTTAAACCGATAGCTACTACAGTGCCTACCTACATCATTTACGCAACAGTAACCTGTCATTTCTATATGTGTCACTAACACTGAATTCTTGTTCATCATGTTTCTACCGTGCATCATTCGAAAATATAACGTGAAGCGTCAAAATGTGACAATTAACCAGGCCATAAAACGCTCATTAGCAAGAAGTTGCAGATAAATATGATTAAAAATAAAAGTACCGTATGCATTTTCTAACATTAATGTGGAAATAATTTTGTTTTCATTTCTGTACCATGTCCGACTCGTTGGCTGAATGGTCAGCGTACTGGCCTTCAGTTCAGAGGGTCCCGAGTTCGATTCCCGGCCGGGTCAGGAATTTTAACCTTCATTGGTTAATTCCAATGTCTCGGGGGCTGGGTATTTGTGCTGTCCCCAACATTCCTGCAACTCACACACCACACATAACACTATCATCCACCACAATAACACGCAGTTACCTACACATGGCAGATGCCGCCCACCCTCATCGGAGGGTCTGCCTTACAAGGGCTGCACTCGGCTAGAAATAGCCACACGAAATTAATTATTTCTGTACCATGGAACCAGGAATGATTCGTTCCTTACCATTGTTTATACCACTGTGTGGAAAAAATCTATCCTTTCAATTGTAGGTTGCTGTTGTAGTGATTATAAACATAGTTTTAAATCATGACTGGAGATTGAAATTAAATCCCGTTGTTGCTCGCCCTATCATTAGAGCGTAATCGGTTGGTAAGAATCTTTCAAAACAAGAACAATACGACACACATTTCGGGCCTAAAGAATGGATTAGAAAAGTCAGATAGTTACGCCTACATAGCAAGCAGTAATATAGGTACAAATAAAATGTAATTTGATTTTCTAGACTTCTCACACACTCATAGTAGTCTTACTTTAGCGATGATAGAATTATTTGGCATATTAATAAATTTAAGACGTTTTGAGTGTTGAGATACATGGCGAAGACTAGGTACATGGTTGTGAGAATTAGAGGTTAAAAGAACATTGTAGTTTCAATAACCTTCCAACGAAATGACACGATACACTTTCAGAAAATCTTTGAAAATGTTTTTAATAATATCAAGCTGGCAACATTTAAAACAAGACATATGACGGAGTAGCAAAGCGAAATATGATACCTTAACTGAGGGGTAATGGAATTAAATGCAGGTTATTATATGTGCTAAAAGGCATTTATGTTGATAATCGAGCCGCAGGGACATTTGATTATAGAATTATTTACCGGTTCAAAGAAGGAAAGGGAGTTACAAAAAGCTGTAATCATTCATAGTGAACACGGGCCATTACTGAAAAGTATAAAACGGCGGGCAGTGATTTAGTTTTCGATACTTACTAAGCAGTTTAGACCATGCCGACTACTTGGTCGTAATAGCGGACTACGCTGAAAGCTCGCAATCTGATATCTGTGAGCTTGGAAAAATATAGAATACACAGATCAGCCAGAACATTATGACCACCTTCCCAATAGCCGATATGTCCAGCTTTGGTACGGATAACAGCGGCGACGCGTCTTGGCCTGGAAGCAATGAGGAGACCTTGGTAGGTCGCTGGAGGGAGTTGGCATCTCAGCTGCACACTCAAGTCACCTAAATCCCGTAAATTCCGGGAAGTAGGGCGATGAGCTCTGACGTCTCTTCAATTGCAACTCCAGCACTCAAAATATACTTGACCTGATTGACGAATGCCTGAAATATAAGAATGCAAAAGTCGAGGAGGGCAGAAATTAATATAGGCGAATAAAGAAGTTCAATCAATCAATCAATCAATCAATCAATCAATCAATCAATCAATCAATCAATCAATCAATCAATCAATCAATCAATCAATCAATCAATCAATCAATCAATCAATCAATCAATCAATCAATCAATCAATCAATCAATCAATCAGTCAATCACTACTGATCTGCATTTAGGACAGTCGCGCAGGTGGCAGATTCTCTATCTGTTGTTTTCCTAGCTTTTTCTTAAATGATAGCAAAGAAATCAGAGATTTAATGAACATCACCCTTGGTAAATTTTTCCAAATCCTAACTCCCCTTGCCATAAACAAATATTTGCCCTGATTTGTCCTCTTAAATTCCAACTTTATCTTCATATTGTGATCTTTCCGACTTTTAAAGACACCACTCACACTTATTCGTCTACTAATGTCATTCCACGCCATCTCTCCACTGACAGCTCGGAACATACCACTTAGTCGAGCAGCTCGTCTCCTTTGTCGCAAGTCTTCCCAGCACAAACTTTCCAACACTTTTGTAACGCTACTCTTTTGTCGTAAATCACCCAGAACAAATCAAGAAGGAAACAAGTGCGGGGCCGCTAAGGCAGAATGGCTGAAAGGGAAGTGCAAGGATGTTAAACAGTATGGTTGTAGGAAAGGTGTATGCTGCAAATAAGAAAAACAAGGAAGCCTTTGGAGAAATGAAAAATAGGCGGATGAAAATTAAAAGCTCAGATGGAAAAAGGAGACGAGGCAGAAATATGGCAGGAATATATTCAACAATTGCATCAAGGAAAAGAAGTAGATTATAAGGTTCTGGAATAGGAGGAGGTTGTTGATGCTGATGGAATTTGAGCCCCAGTTTTGGGGCCAAAATTCGACAGAGCTTCGCGAGACTTTAATAGGGCAGAGGCACTTTGAATTAATGATATACCCTCAAAATTACTGGCTGCCTAAGGAGTAATCAGTATGGTGAGGTTATTCGACTTAGTGTGCAAGATGTACGATGCAGAAGTGCCATCCAATTTTAGACACAATATTGTTAAACCTATTCCAAAGATGGCAGGTTCTGACAAGTGTGAAGTCTACCGCACCATTAGTTTAGAATCGCCTCACTTGTAAAATTATAACATGTATTATGTACAGAAGAATTAGAAGACAAGTTGAAGCTGATTTGGGAGAAGTGTCTTCGGAAGAAATAAAGGAACACGTGAAGCAATCCTTACTTTACGTCTGATAGTAAAGGATCGAATTATGAACAATTGGTCCACGTACATGGCATTCATAGATTTCGAAAAGTCATTCGATAATGTTGACAGGACTAAGCTATTTCAAATTCTGAAGGCGATCGGGATCAGATACCGAGAAAGAAGGATAAATATCTACAATCTGCACAAAGATCAAAGATCAGGCTATGACAATAAAGTAGCAATCCAGAAAATAGTGTGGAAGGCTGCAGTTTACCCCTCTCCTTTCAACAGGCGGTAATTTAAATCAAATACGAATTTGGAAAGAGAATCACAAACCAAGAGAAGGAAAACAAATCTCTGAGATTTTCCGAAGATACTGTTTTTATAAGCGTCTGCAGAATATCCGGAGAAATTTGTGAATGATATGGACACAGTCTTGCAGAAGGGGTACAAGATAAAAACAATAAAAATCTAAAGTAAATGTAATGGAGTACAGTCGAATGAAGACAGATGATGCAGTAAATATCAGATAAGGTAATTATGTCTTACGAGAATTAGATTAATACTGTTACTGAGATAGTAGAATAACTAACCTTGGAAGACGTAAAGAGGATGATGAAATATAGATTAGCAAAAGCAATGGGGGCCTTTGATAAGGAAATACATTTGCTCACTTCATAATTTTTTTCAAGTTCTCTTCGTCGAAAGACTATAATACCGTCACTCTGGTAACACAATTATTCATACTTCCATACCCCAACTATCAGCTCTATTCGGAAGCTGGTACCAGTCGTTTAACAACATCGACGATGGGGTAGGAAAGCCTGTAGCTCAGATTATCCAATGGGTAAATAAAATCAACCATTTCACAACCTCTTTAACAAGATATGATCACATAACTGAGAATTCCTTTTCAAGACACGCGACTAAGATCATTTTCACTTCAAATTACTTTATATTTGGTGTAGTATTTTATTTTTCTTCCTTTGAAATTATTACTGCAAATTTAATTGTTCAGAATTTTGAATGTGCTATCGACAAAACGCGATATAAAAAGGTAGTGTTACGGAGATGTTCTGACCTAAAATAAAAGAAAATAATATATAAAATCTCATTACTTGTTAGGCTTCCTGCTTTCTATTTTATAGCTGTTTGCATCATAAAAGGGGACAGAAATGATTCAACCTTCCTTTAAAGCTACTTCCCAGCTCGGAAGTGGTTGCGGCGGCATGGAGGGGAGCGCAATGCTCACTTCCGGACCAACGTCGCTAGTGTTATGTATATCGTCAAAAATTCTAGAAACACCAAATGAGGTGAATTTCTAGCGAGGCGTCGGTTTTATTTCGAAGGATCCGCGTGCAGATGTGGAGTGACCATTATGTACTGCTACTAGAATAATTCACTCGTTCGTTCAGTCACTTAGTCTCTGAGCCTACGAGAATATCATTCATTTCCCCTGTAGAGTTTTGTGCTTTTCTGCAAATACAGCACAAGACACGAGATCTATCCCAGTTATCTCCATGATCCTCTGTTGACAGTTTCTTCGAAGTTTATACTCATATGATTGATCTTCTATTTGTCACTTACATAAAGGTGAAACATATTCCATAAAAACTGAATCAGTCCTTCAAAAGGGCAGAATGAAAAGATATCTTTTGTACGTATGTATACATGCATGTATGTATGTTTACCCCTTCATACCGTTTGCTGAACATACATGTGAGTTGAAAGTATGTGGCATAGTTTTACGGCAGGATGACCTCCCTGTTGCTAACCTCATTTGTGAAGCTAATGAAGATGAAATGGATGATAGTGATTGAAATTTTATTTGTACTTTTATTCCTTGTATATTAATGTGCTTTTTACAGGTATGTTAAGTGTAATATTTACATTTAATGTGTGTGTTCACGACGGACTGAAATCTTTGAAGTTATATGAAACTCGGTAACCAGGTGGAAGGAATCCTCTGCGACTTAGGTATAGGAACTGTCCCGGCATTTGACTGGAAGTGAAAGTATAAACCACTGAAAATAATTCTCAGGACAGTCGGTTGTAGGGTTCGAATCCACGCATCTCCCAAATGCAGAGCTTGGCTCCATAGCCGTGCGCGTTAACACACACGGCCACTTCACTCGGTGTGTGAAATATTTTCTAATAGGACTTAATGTTATTTCAATCAAACAAGTAACACATCTATATAATAGATATCATTGCTGATTAATCAAAATTGATTCTCGCTAAAAATTATCTAGATATAACATTACTTCTGACTGAATGGACAACTTGGAATTTCGTTATACAAAACAAAGGACCCCGTTTGCATCACTGATTATTATTGCTATATAATCATTAAATCATTGCGTGTTTCTGCGGTGCTAGGTAGTGTGGTGTGTTGTGTGAATATGAAGAGGAGAGTGTAAAGACACACATAACATCCAGTCCCCGAGCCAGAAGAATTAATTAGAAGCGATTAAAATGCCCGTATCGGTCGGGAATCGAACCCGGGACCCTCTGAACCGAAGGGCAGTACGCTGACCATTTAGCCAACGTGTTTGACACACGATGCTATTGACTGTAGCCTATAAATAGTTTCTTAAAATTAATATTGAACCGTGGATGGCAGCTACCACTATGTTAGTCAGTAGATTTTTTTTTACCTAATGAAGCCCAAAACTGCGATAAGAATATTTATGAATTGTTCCCCGGGCTTCCGCCATCAAGCGTGTGACTGATAAATTTTGCAGTCCATATTTTTCTTTATAATAAGAGACCGTAGGGTCATAAATGCTCTTCTTCTCTAAATCCACTTCTTTTCGTTTACCAGAATGCGATTCAAATCGCACCGTTGGGTCAAAGATCACTCCGTTCTTGTCTTCCGGTTTTAAAGGCAATGGTGCTTCCATTTGCCTCCAATCCAGACACTTCCTCGTAGACCATATAGCTTCGTTCTTTGAGGGCGCCGGCCATCATGTGTCAAATCTCGTGGTGTCGACTATTCCTTAAAACTTCACCAAACGAACAAGCACCCAGGACATGGGCAAGCGTTTCACGCTCTCTGTGGCCACGCCGACAGAGGGTGTTGTCCTGCGACCTGCCCGGTAGGGAGCGAACTACAACAACGTTAGCTGTCATTTTGATTTCTTCGCGCCATTCTGAACATGGCAGACCGTGGTGACTAGATATCCACTTATTAGTCGGTGTGTATTCCTTAAATAATGTGACACTCTTATCCTTATGGGGCAGCTCATTCCAGTGCAAAAATTCACGTTCTCCCAATTCGGTACCTTTCTGGTATCAGGAAATTGAGTGGGAATGTTTACAGTACGTAATTGTCTCCTATACATAGGGAGATATCAACGGCTTTGGCCACTAGCTAACGGTCGATTAAAGACTTCAGAGAAGGATGTGTTGCGAGTTTTTGATAGTAATTAGATTCACCTTACCTTTTCTGTATTCCGTCTGTGAATATATTATTCCGGAATTTGTTTGGGGTTTCCGTGGTAATTTAATGCACCTCAGCTTTTCATCATTCAGGCTGTGAACATTTCGTCCCGCAGGCTAAACAGTCGAGTTTATATTTGAGTCGAAGGTGTGAAGATGTGTTCGTAGTTTCCCTAATAATTTGGTACACCTCGGCCTTTTCTTATTAGGTCTGTTAAAATTTTCCCGCACAATCTACACAGTCGAGTTAAAATTGGGGGAGGAGAAAATTGTTGGTGTTTTGCTGTTAAAATTTCATGTACCTCTATATTATTTTATTCCGTCTGTGAGCATTTTGTTGCGCATGCTACGATATAATAATTAATAGTTTTCCAGTTACTTCCCATTATCTATACTAAACATATAACAGTGCGTGTGGCCTGGTGCAAGTCTTTCGAGTTGACTCCCTAGAAGGAGAGCGGCCTGTGCGTTTGTGAGGATGGATCCCTACCTAAGATGAATTCTAATTATGAAGATGGCATAAACACCCAGCCTCCGAGGCAGCGGAATTAATTACGGAACGTTAAATGATCCTACCCCTCCGGGAAATTCAATCCGGGGCCCTCGGACCAAACGCCAGCAAGCAAACAATTTAGCCATGGAGCCGGACTATAAAATCTATGATAACCCATCAGGCCGAGACGGAAACTGAATAGGATAGGTCGTAGTATATTGCATTCCAGAAATGTGCCTTTACTGTTTCACGTAACAATGCTTTGCCATGAGAATAAACAAAGCCAAATACTTAGCGTGGCATGATTTGATATCCGTGGAGAATTTACTCTCCTGAATAGCTTTACGTGTCCCTCTCTCGTGTTACATCAAAACGAAATCGTTTCGTGTTGTAAGTCCTCAGTTAAAAGTAGCCTATCGGCTTAAATTCATGACTGAACCCGTGCGAAGCCGGGACGGGTAGCTAATAATATTAAATAAAATAATGGGTATTCATATTGCCACAAATTTCAAGACAGAACAACAAATCACACCGCAGATTCTTACTGCTCGACGGAGTATCCCAGTGTAGGCTAGTGTAAACAATGGCCATGTGTAGTCAGTTCAGCAGCATTGGGGTCACGGATAGGCTACGCTGCTCCGTGTTTCGTCACATAGCAACCTAAATGGAAAACTATTCACGAGCGAAATACCGAGCGAACAACGGCCTATTCGTAAATCAAAAGCCGAAGATCGACACGAGCTTTCTGCTATTACGTACTTACAGGAAATGAAATGCAGGCAGATAAAATCTCAGACCAGTCGGTCCTCATCAGCCAAGTGATAGCTTTGTGTGAAGATAGAAGTACAGTCCACAGACAACCACTCGAATCGGGATGGGATTGTCCACAAATATACGTTTTGAGATATGATCATCCGGTAGGAGCTTGAGTAATCAGCTCAAGCATTTACATAAGCCCGTTGTATTAATCCGAAAGCTGATGTTTGTAGATTCTAAAACGGAATTATTTATGGAACGCCACTTTGTCAGGGTTTAAAATTTACGCCATTAAATCGGAAATTTAACCAAGATTTCGAATCATCGAAGAGTTCGTTGCACACGAATGTGCATGGGTTTTATCAAAAGTGGAGTTTTGTTTGCTATTTGCATTACGTCGCACCGCGACACAAATAGGTCGTATGGCGACGATGGGAGAGGAAAGGCCTAGGAATGGGAAGGAAGCGGCCGTGGACTTAATTAAGGTACAAACCCCAGCATTTGCCTAGTGTGAAAATAGGAAACCACGGAAAACCATATTCAGGGCTACCGACAGTAGGATTCGAACCCACTATCTCCCGGATGCGAGCTCACAGCTGCATGCCTCTAACCACACGGCCAACTCGTCCGGTGTGGAGTTTTTTAATACAACGAGCAAACATTCAAAAAATTCTCGAAACGAATGTCTTTCCGATTACAGTATATCAAGCGAAAGATTCAACGTCTCATGACTCGCTGATGCAGAAGAAGTCGAAATTGGAAACAATATGAGACTAATATTCCTTAAAATAAAGTAAAAGTGGTCGAAGACTGGAAGAAGGAAGAACCGGTTTGGAAATATATTCGCAGATTGGTTAAATGGAGATGATCCTGTTATTTTATCCAAGGCTGAATATCATAATGACCCAAGCTTTGATCCCGATGTTCTGTCCACCCAGAGAAGAAATGGCTGTCCCCGCCTAGGCTCCTTTTTTTTATCCTGATGACGGAGTACTAGAACTTCGGGGCTCGGACGAAATAGGAGCATTCTCGTTTCATGTTCTATAAAGCGCATGGGAAAACCAGATTAAAGCACAAACGATGGAGAGGCCGCGGCAATTCTTCATGCCGGTTGGGAGGTCTCTGGCCTGGCTTAATCATCCTTTCCAGGACATATCTGAGGGCTGTGTTGCAAGGCTGGTGCATAACAAGTCTTGAAGGAATGCTGCTCATAAACGAAGGGAGGAAATGTGGGAGATAGCAATACACTACAATGTATGGATGAAATGTCGTTTGCTGATGAAACTGCAATTACGTGTAACGGAAGAGGAGTTTGAGGCTAGCCTCAAACAGATACTGAAGAAGAGAAGAGAATTTAACTTGAATACTCATGTCGCTTTTGTCGACTATGAAAAGGCTTTTGATAGGGTAGATAGAGAACAGTTATGGAATATAATGGTAAAAAGTGGATACCCTAAACATCTTATTCAAGTTATCCGAAGTCTGTACAAAAGGACGAGAATTGTGTTAGATCTAGGATACAAACTAACGGAAGAAATATTAATTAATCAAGGTGTACGTCAGGGATGCAGCCTCTCTCCAACACTATTCAATAATTATATAGATGAAATAATCAGAAATTGGAAACGAATTGTGCATTCTGGAATAAAATTGAACACGAACACATACATAAATACTATGCTCATGGCAGATGATCAATTTATCCTGCAGGATGATGAAGATAAACTCCAGAAATCAATACATCAGTTAAACACCATTTGTAAAAGTTATAATCTTCGGCTATCCAGAACAAAAACCGAAGTTATGGCGTGGCAAGGGAAATATCCTATCAGAGCGAAGATAGTAATTGACAAGCAACCAGTAGAACAAGTCTCAAATTTTAAGTGCCTTGGTTGTAAAATATCTTTTAATGATGATGATGACGAGGTGAAGAAGAAGCTTCATCGATTTCAATATATGTGTGGGACAATTCGCCGAACACTGAAAGGAAAAGTAAGATAAGATACTCAAATTCTATAAGACTATGGCTGTACCAACTTTGTTATATGGAAGTGAGACATGGGTGGATCAAACAAGCTATAGGAATAAAATACAATCATCTGAAATGAGATTCCTAAGATCAGTGAAAGGATACTTCCTAAAAGATAAAATACGAAATGAAGAGATAAGACAACAATTAAATATATTCTCAATGAATGAAAGAATATTCCAAAACAGGATAAATTGGAAAAACCACGTTCTGAGGATGGATAACGATAGAATCCCAAAACTTGCCCTGGAATACCATCCTACATCAAGAAGAGATATTGGTCGTCCTATGAAGAGATGGGATGAAATCTGAGGTCGGAACAGGCTATTAGCCTAATCCATGAAGAGGAAGTAAGTAAGTAAGTAAGTAAGAGGAGTTCTTGCAAATGTAGTGAAAGAATTGCGTTACTCTCAAACATGAGGGCAGAAAATGAAGACAACTCTATCAAAGCAAGAGGAAACAAAGGACTGGAGCAGCGTCTATTAACGCCAGAGGAAGCTTGAGCTTTGTTCGACACAAAGTGTACAACTCACGGATGAAAGTTATTGCACAAACCTTCAGTGGAAGTAGGACATATTATTTTACCACCCCAACTTCCGTTTAACAGAGGTAAAATATAATAGTTATCCTTCGGAGGAATGCATTACCATTGACGAAATTTCATCAAGTGTCAATTTACAGGAAATCTCAGAAACAGAGCTCAAATAAATGTTATATTTGTTTGTGAATCGCAGTTCTATATCTCATAACCCTAGCCAATGTACGTTACCGTGTTTTTAGGCTTCCGCAAATCAAAATTGCTTATGCTCCCAACCTTATGGAAGATGTCAGAAATGAATTCAGCGTCCTTGTAAAAAGAAGACAATCTTTGTAAAGAAACGTAGCTAATTTTACGTAAATTGGTAGTAGTATGATATACCGGGCGAGTTGGCCGTGCGCGTAGAGGCGCGCGGCTGTGAGCTTGCATCCGGGAGATAGTAGGTTCGAATCCCACTATCGGCAGCCCTGAAGATGGTTTTCCGTGGTTTCCCATTTTCACACCAGGCAAATGCTGGGGCTGTACCCTAATTAAGGCCACGGCCGCTTCCTTCCAACTCCTAGGCCTTTCCCATCCCATCGTCGCCATAAGACCTATCTGTGTCGGTGCGACGTAAAGCCCCTAGCAAAAAAAAAAAAAGTAGTATGATAAAAACACGATGTGCTCACTGTGCAATATAATGACGCTGCCATGATCGGGTAAAGAAAGCAGTGCTACTTACAGTACGTCAGTGGACAACACCACATGGTTTTTAGTTTAACTTTTAGTAGTACGGATGGAAAGGTATAAATGTACGTTGTTGGAAGGATTGACTATTTTTGTCGCAGTCTGTGGGTAGGAGATTTTGGGAGAAAAAGAAGATAGATTATTTGGAACGTTTTCAATATTAGTTTATAAGAAAAGCGCATGTAGGAAACAACATTCCTGTGAGTGATATAATCAAAGGCAGATGTACGAAGATGTGACACGATCAAATATACGATGTAAGTCTCACACAAATTTGTTTAGTATCGTTCAAGTGATTTCCATATTACAGGCCTGGATATTACGAATTACTGAACCAAACTGATTCGGATAATTATAAAATGTAGTTACATTACAATTTTGGAAAAAATATTTGGATGAGTTACATTGGACGTGTATTATATTTTCTAAAGCACTTTCACATTCAGTATTGGCTTCAACACTCGGAGAGGAATCGCATGATGCAATTCATCAATGATTTGTTCAATGGTCAATCACTGATCGGGTGAGATCCTTCCAATATTCTCTGTCATGTTAGTGAAAACAATAATACGGGACCCTAACCGGAATTAATTTATAACGCATGTATTGACAGGATGCTTATCACTGCTTCGCTATCTGCATTTTTAATCAGCAGTGCTAAATTTATCACTGCCAGTGCGGAAATGGATTAAACCGCAACTCGGAAACTAATTTCATCACTGCTTCATTGAACTACAAAGAAGGAATGAGTGCGGACTCGGTGAATAGCCAGCGGTATCATTGAAACGCAGCAATTCATTTACTACAGTAATTCTGTTAGATATTCAAGAAAATTAAAGGAAAGTGAACAGAAAAGAGAATGGAGAGAATATGGTGACTAATAAGGGTGGATCAGAATAAAGCACTATGACTTGAATGAAAAGAAAATCAGTATCTAAAGAGGGAGGGTAATGGAGGCAGACCCCCTAGTTATATACAGAACTGAACCTAATTAGAGAATTTTTATTAATGAAGAAGACGTCCGACTCGTTGGCTGAATGGTCAGCGTACTGGCCTTCGGTTCAGAGGGACCCGGGTTCGATTCCCGGCAGGGTCTGGAATTTTCACCATCATTGGTTAATTTCCCTGGCACGGGGGCTGGGTGTATGCGTTGTTCTTCATCATCATTTCATCCACATCACGACGCGCAGGTCGCCTACGGGCGTTGTGTAAACATACCTGGACCTGGCGAGCCGAACCCGTCCTGGGATATCCCGGCACTAAAAGCCATACGACATTTTTTAATGAAGAAGACCAACACATAACTGAATGTTGAAGACAACATAGCCCCTTTATAGAAATCCCACTGTCGGCAGCCCTGAAGATGGTTTTCCGTGGTTTCCCATCTTCACACCAGGAAAATGCTGGGGCTGTACCTTAATTCAGGCCGAGGCCGTTTCCTTCCAACTCCCAGCACTTTCCTAACCCATCTTCGCCATAAGACCTACCTGTGCCGGTGTGACGTAAAGCCACTAGCAAAAGAAAAATAAAGCAATGTAAGGTATGGAATGGTTTAATCGGCTGTAATTCCCAATTTGACATGATATATGTAATGCATTATTTATTAAATGGGACATGAGATATTGTCCTAGATAGGACAAGGTTTAAGACTGCAATATTCAAGTAATCATTACACATCAAGTAGCCACGTTTAGATTTTCTTTTTGGAACTCTTGACTTCTCCTTTGTTTCTCGCTCTAATCCTGACGTGAGTATTTGCTATTAGTTATCAGTATAATAAAAGAATAAAATGACGTGATGGCTAATGAGGTAGCACAGGAATAGCGAATACTAACAGGGGAATGAAAGAGGACCAGTCTGAAATATGGGAAAATAATCAAAGCAACAAGCCTACATAAGTGTCCGAGTTAAATCTAGATTAAGCACAGAAAACTACATACCTGGAAAAGATTAACATAGAACTGGAAAGAAGAAGATCTTGTTGTTGTTGTTGTTGTTAAATGTGTCATCAGTCCATAGACTAGTTTCGTGCAGCTCTCCATGCCACTCCATCCTTTGCTAACCTCTTCATTTCTAGTTTCGTGCAGCCCTCCATGCGACCCCATCCTTTGCTAACCTCTTCATTTCTACGTAACTACTACATCCTACATCTACTCTAACCTGTCATATTAATGCATTGATCTATATCTACCATTCTCACCGCCTACCCTTCCTTCAAAAACTAACTGAACAAATCGTGGGTGTATTAAGATGTGTTCGATCATTCTAGCTCTTCTTCTCGTCAATTTTCGCCAAATTGTTCTCATCTCACCAATATGACTCATCATTCGTGATTCGATCTACCGACCTCACCTTAAGTATTTTTCTGTAACACCACATTTCAAAAGCTTCTATTTCCTTTCTTTCTTTCTTTCTTTCTTTCTTTCTTCCATTCCTTTTTTCTTTCCCTCTTTCTTTCTTTCCTTCTTTCTGTGCTTCTTACTGATCGTGTTTCCCTTTTATACAATGCCTCACTCCAGACAAAAATCTCCGAACTCACCTTTCTAATTCGTATATCAATGTTCGAAGTGAGTAAATTTCTTTTTTAAGAAATTCCTTCCTTGCTTTGTATTTTACGTCCTCCTATATTCTGCCATCGTTTAGTTACTACCGAAGTAACAAAATTAATTTACTTCCTTGAAGACTTAATTTCCTAATGTGATATTTCCAGCATCAGCCAAAGTCGTTCGACTGCACTCCGTTAGTTTTGTTTTGGACATTGCAAAGTAATAAAGAATTAACTAGAGAATGAGAGCATACGATGATCGCTCTAGAAGCTTTTGTGTTACAATTACTTTTCTATGTAACTTTCAGTTCCTTCCTATCCATAATGTAATTCTGTGCTACTTGATATGTGATTGATTTCTTTAAAAAACTCAAATATGCCTGTGTTTGTACGTTCGCGTAACACGTTTGGAATACCGTGTTAATAGGATATGTTGTTCGGAATACATCCACTGCAATACGAATCTATCTTCCAGTGGACTAAACTGCTGCATTAGGGCAAACATATCCCCTCACTTGAAGTAGTACAGTAGAGTTGTTCACAGGTGGACTCGAAAAACGTACAACGTTCATTTTTAGGAAACATTTACTTAAGTCTTGGAGCAGATTATAATCAAGCTGCTGTTAAGGTTAGAAAGTACAACAAAACATTTCCTTGACGTCATCGGTCAGGTGTCTATGACATTTAACGACTTAATTATACGAAGGAGATTGTTCGTGTTGCATTAGGCATATCGGTATATAATAATTTCGTGTGGCTATTTCTAGCCGAGTGCAGCCCTTGTAAGGCAGACCCTCCGATGAGGGTGGGTGGCATCTGCCATATGTAGGTAACTGCCTGTTATTGTGGTGGAGGAAAATGTTATGTGTGAGTTGCAGGGAGGTTGGGGACAGCACAAACACACAGCCCCCGGGCCACTGGAATTAACCAATGAAGGTTAAAATCCCCGACCCGGCCGGGAATCGAACCCGGGACCCTCTGAACCGAAGGCCAGTACGCTGACGATTCAGCCAACGAGTCGGACAGGCATATAGGTGAAAGTGAGTAAGCTCACATTCCGTAAATTCTTTTCGTTTAATGGCCTTTTTTCCAGTTACGTGGGCTCGGCACAAATGTGGCTTAAGCCGAGTGTTACAGCCGGGTGCCCTTCCTGACGCCAATCTTACGTTGAAGGATGTATTCACGAGTGCATGTTTCTGCGGTGGTTAGCAGTGTGATAACATATAATATATGTAAATGTAGATGTGAAATGACGATCATAAGCCGCCAGCCCGAGAGCTAGAGGAACTAAACAAATGCGGCTAAGATCCCAGACCTGATAGTGAATCGAACCCAGAGCTTTCTGAACCGAGCCTACAACGATGAAAATTCATCCAAACTGTCGAACACATTCTGTAAATAATGCCATATATCAATTCGTAATGTGGTCTGTGACATAACTACTGCATGTCTTTCACCTGTGTTCATGTTGTGAGCATAACAGACATTTGGTCGAACTGGCACAAACTAAACCAAAGTAAAGGTTTGAATATAAACGCGAGTTTTTATGCAACCCTTCATCGATAAGAAGAGTC
Organism: Anabrus simplex; assembly: GCF_040414725.1. Classification (NCBI taxonomy): domain Eukaryota; kingdom Metazoa; phylum Arthropoda; class Insecta; order Orthoptera; family Tettigoniidae; genus Anabrus; species Anabrus simplex. The sequence goes on along the minus strand of NC_090266.1, from coordinate 578,385,820 downwards.
AACATTGATATTCGATAAGGCTGTTACATCTTAGCGATGGACAGATGTACGGATTTTTCAAAGGAACTTTGTCAGATGATGTTGTCTGCAAACATTCCTCTAAACAAATGAACAATCCCCATTTCAAGAATTTCCTGGAGAAGTACACAAAGAAATCTGTTCCCACAGAATCAGCACTGCGAAAAACCATTCATCGCATTGCTACGAAGATACTCTAAATCGAATACGACGGAGTGTACCGGACAATAAGATTTGGATATCTATTGATAAGAAGACGGACACTGTAGGTAGATACACTGACTGACAGAGCAAATGCAACACCAAGAAGGAGTGGTTCGAAAGGGATGAAAGTTGGGGAAAAAACAGAGACGGCACGGACGAATAATTGATGTTTATTTCAAACCGATATGCAGGTTACACAATGTGCACGGCATCGACTCAGTAGGATGTAGGACCACCGCGAGCGGCGATGCACGCAGAAACACGTCGAGGTACAGAGTCAATAAGAATGCGGATGGTGTCCTGAGGGATGGTTCTCCATTCTCTGTCAACCATTTGCCACAGTTGGTCGTCCGTACGAGGCTGGGGCAGAGTTTGCAAACGGCGTCCAATGAGATCCCACACGTGTTCGATTGGTGAGAGATCCGGAGAGTACGCTGGCCACGGAAGCATCTGTACACCTCGTAGAGCCTGTTGGGAGATGCGAGCAGTGTGTGGGCGGGCATTATCCTGCTGAAACAGAGCATTGGGCAGCCCCTGAAGGTACGGGAGTGCCACCGGCCGCAGCACATGCTGCACGTAGCGGTGGGCATTTAACGTGCCTTGAATACGCACTAGAGGTGACGTGGAATCATACGCAATAGCGCCCGAAACCATGATGCCGCGTTGTCTAGGGGTAGGGCGCTCCACAGTTACTGCCGGATTTGACCTTTCTCCACGCCGACGCCACACTTGTCTGCGGTGACTATCACTGACAGAACAGAAGCGTGACTCATCGGAGAACACGACGTTCCGCCATTCCCTCATCCAAGTCGCTCTAGCCCGGCACCATGCCAGGCGTGCACGTCTATGCTGTGGAGTCAATGGTAGTCTTCTGAGCGGACGCCGGGAGTGCAGGCCTCCTTCAACCAATCGACGGGAAATTGTTCTGGTCGATATTGGAACAGCCAGGGTGTCTTGCACATGCTGAAGAATGGCGGTTGACGTGGCGTGCGCGGCTGCCACCGTTTGGCGGCCGATGCGCCGATCCTCGCGTGCTGACGTCACTCCGGCTGCGCCTGGACCCCTCGCACGTGCCACATGTCCCTGCGCCAACCATCTTCGCCACAGGCGCTGCACCGTGGACACATCCCTATGGGTATCGGCTGCGATTTAACGAAGCGACCAACCTGCCCTTCTCAGCCCGATCACCATACCCCTCGTAAAGTCGTCTGTCTGCTGGAAATGCCTCCGTTGACGGCGGCCTGGCATTCTTAGCTATACACGTGTCCTGTGGCACACGACAACACGCTCTACAATGACTGTCGGCTGAGAAATCACGGTACGAAGTGGGCCATTCGCCAACGCCGTGTCCCATTTATCGTTCGCTACGTGCGCAGCACAGCGGCGCATTTCACATCATAAGCATACCTCAGTGACGTCAGTCTACCCTGCAATTGGCATAAAGTTCTGACCACTCCTTCTTGGTGTTGCATTTGCTCTGTCAGTCAGTGTATATAGAGAAAGTATTTGAGCACTGCGTGCTGATCGCCCTGGGGATATTTTTCTACTAACCTCAGAAGGTTTAAAGAGAGCAAATCATTCAACAATTGCAGTTCATTTTAGTAATGCACTAAAAGTTTTGTGGAAGGATGAAATTAAGCAGGAAAACGTTCTTCTCTTTCTTACTGATGCTGCTCCGTACATGGTGAAAGCTGCAGAAGGCCTCCAGATGTTTCATCTAAGAATGACTCACCTCACTTATCTTGCGCATGCTTTGCATACGGTGGCAGAAGAAATTCGTGGAAATTTTCCTGAAGTCGATAAATTAATATCTAACGTGAAGAATATTTTCGACAGCGCCACCGCGGCTTTGCGACTTTTATGGAGTTAGCTCATTCGACTCCACTCTCTCCACAGCCAGCATCTTACTAGGTGCGGGACGTGGCTCGATGGTGCCGAGTAATATTGCGCAAACTACTCCACTATCGAAAAAAGTTGTTAACGGCTTCAACAAAGATGATGCCTCTTCTATCAAGATTGTGCAGGAATTGTTTTCCAACAGTTTGCCAGAAATTCTGGCATATATTAAGTCGAACTTTGGAATTATATCGAGTGCAATTACTCGTTTAGAAACTGCTAGCTTAGAAATTCATGCAAGTATTGAAATTGAGAGAAGTGTTGAACTTTCAGTACAACAGTCGCATGGAATAGTTTGTTACAGTGTAAAACGGAAGCTTCAAAACTTCCTCAACCGAAATGGCGGTTTTCGCCTTGTGTGCAAGATAAATGGTGTTCCTAGAGGAGAAGGTACCAGCAAACTTCAAGATGAGTGCATACTCGACAGGAGTGATGTAACATTATTTAAAAATTCACCAATAACATCTCGTGACGTAGAAAGCACCTTCTCTACTTACAGGAAGTGATAATCGGAGGTCATTCGCGCCTCAGGATTTGAAGATGAATCTTGTCATACAATTCAATTCCACCCGCGGAGAAGAATGAGAAAGGTATGTGAGTTTGCGCTATAGGCCCTGCCACCCCACCATAATGTATTGAAAGACATGTACTTAATTCGTTTCGTGGTGCTCAATTTCAACTTTAGCACATTTCAATAATATTAATGTATTCTGGGCTTAAACTTTCCAAAATATTAAAAAATAGGCTGATTTCTAGTTTTCTCATAGTTCAAACCACCAATTCATGGTGCAAACATGTTTTGACTTTTAAAATGTTGTGTGTTCTGGTAGTAGTTAATAGTGTCGTGTGGCTATTTATAGCCGAGTGCAGCCCTCGTAAGGCAGATCCTCCGATGAGGGTGGGCGGCATCTGCCATGTGTAGGTAACTGCATGTTATTGTGGTGGAGGATAGTGTTTTGTGTGGTGTGTGAGTTGAATTGATGTAGGAGACAGCACGACCATCCAGCCCCTGAGCCACTGGAATTAACCAATGAAGGTTAAAATCCCCGACCCGGCCTGGAATTGAACCCGGAACCCTCTGACCCGAAGGCCAGTAAGCTGACCATTCAACCGACGAGTCGGACGTGTATTCTGGTAATCTTAGTGAACTTAATACTTTATAGGTATTTATTCACAATTGTTTAATAAGTGAATCAAAAACTGAGAATAACTGCTAAATATGCATATTCAGAAAATGATTATAAAAATAAGAATAAAGAATTTAGTTAAGTGATATATATATATCAAAGGAATAGCTGTCTCGATTTATAATTTATTTTAAAATAATCATATATAGATTAATCATTTTCGGGTCATATTTTGTCATTTTTTCGTTATATTTAGTCGCATTTGATTTCATATTTCATCATTTTGATGTCATAATTCCTTGCTTATTTGGGATAATTTTAGGTGTTAAACATCGGAGTCCCACTCATAACCATATGAAGATGTATGTAACCGCCATGTACAGCTTCGTTAATGTTATGCACCAATGAAGATCTTTGCTTAAGTTAACATTTAAGTACTTACGGTGATCCCGGTTAGATATTTCCACCCCATCAACATAATAATTAAAACTGAGGGGACTTTCCCTCTAAGTGAAATTTACAGCCAGACTTTTCACCCCGCTTACCATCATACCATTGTTTGCTGTCTCATTCACAACATTGTCGAGATTGTTTTTGCAGTCGCACACAATCCTGTACCTTATTTCTTTCTCAATATAACATCATTAAAAAGTAGCCTTATGAGTGATCGGAGTTCTTTGCTCATATTGTTTACAGTATGTATATAAAAATATATGTAGGAGGAAATATAAAGGCCCAATAATACCGCTGTGCGGAACCCACATCTGTATACACATAGTTTCAGATAAAGCTTCACCCAATCTAATTATTTGAGGTTTGTTTTCTCAAAATGTATCCACCTCTTCAATGACACTTTTGCCTAGTCCAATAGCCCTCATTTTCATCCGTGATTTTACAACCTTCGTTCCCGCTACACATCCACTTATTTTACTTTTACTGCGTGTAAAAGAGTTTCGTGATCATATATACCAATATATCACTTCAGTTGTTCCACAGAGCTTATTTGGTTTTATCAGCACCACATCTAGAATATTCTTCTCTCTTCTCTCACTTCCTGATTCAGGTGACCATTCTTGATTAATATATTTACCACTTTTAGTCATGCTTTCAGTCATCTGCATTACCTTTCCACGTAACATTCGGTAAAATAAGATCATCTGCAGTAATCACGTTCCTTTCAGTGTCGTTGCCCACATAGTTTATTATCTTGTCAAATGAAATGACTATGGCCATTAGTGCCGGGAGTGTCCGAGGACATGTTCGGCTCGCCAAGTGCAGGTCTTTCGATTTGACGTCCGTAGGCGACCTGCGCTTTGTGATGTGGATGAAACGATGATGAAGACAACACATACACCCAGCCCCCGTGCCAGCAAAATTAACCAATGATGGTTAAAATACCCGACTCTGACGGGAATCGAACCCGGGAGCCCTGTGACCAAAGGCCAGCACGCTAACCACTCAGCCATGGAGCCTGAAATAAGTAAAATAGTTATACGCGATATCTTATCAAATAATTATATGCCAGCGTCACCCTTCCACGTCTGCACAACCCAAACACATCAAGATGTCTATTATGTTTAGAGATGCGCCTTACATCTAGAATTACACGTTCCCCATACTAAACTCTACCATTCTTAAAAAACGCTCAGTAGATGGCATTGCACTCTAGCATGTAGGTGCATTAGATTGATCAGCAAGCTGTCTATTTTCTCTTAAATCTCATAAATTACAATTTCAAAAATTTCAAACGGCGATTCTTAAATTTATGTTATGATAAACACAATTTGATTTTCTTGCCTTGGCAGGTTCAGAGAGAGGTTCGTGATTTGTGAAGAGTTGAGAACTGCTGAGTTGACCACACGCATATGGCAAGAAGAAGACTCCTTCCTCTGATCATGACGTGTATCCCGGGATCACAGGGAAGGGAAGGCGCCAATTAGGGACCTGTCGACTGCACCTCCCAAATTAGAGGGCCCGCCAACAATAGACTCTGCGGGACTCCAACAGACAGTCCTAGTACAGGCCACAAGATATCACGTGTACACGCATAAACAGAATATTGTTGACTTTCATAAATCTATCTTCAAATTTAAATTGACAGAAGAAACAATAAATCTACTGCACATCATCTAAGTTTCGACACCTACTACAAAAATTCCTTCATTGGTAGGATTACAGTACGAGAAATATTATATAGATATCAAATAGTGTTCAACTTTCTAGTCAAGTTACGTATGTTCTTTAAAATAAGGTAGAGTACGGACGTTAATAATGACAAACAAACAAACACTCTGTTTATGAATGGTAAAAATGTAGCTGAAACGAATTTTCAACAGGCTAAATGTAATTGAAAACTATTTATTATAAGTTAATAAAAATAAGTTACAGTGACACATTTAATTTTAAAAAATGTTGAATTTAACCAGATATAGTAATAAACATTGGTAGTCAGTCAAATATATCGTTTAACTGTAAATAATACAAAGATATCTAAAAGTTAAAGGAAGTAAATAATTTACAATCGTGCCGGGCTGAGTGACTCAGACGGTTAACACGCTGGCCTTCTGACCCCAACGTGGCAGGTTCGATCCTGGCTCAGTCCGGTGGTATTTGAAGGTGCTCAAATACGTCAGCCTCGTGTCGGTTTACTGGCACGTTAAAGAACTCCCGCGGGACTAAATTCCGGCACCTCGGCGTCTCCGAAGACCGAAAAAGTGGTTAGTGAGACTTAAAGCAAATAACATTATTTACAATCGTCTAAATTAGTCACAACATGAAGAATAGTCACTGATCCATGAATAGAAAAACCAGTGTATTTGTGAAAAGTAATGGAAATACGTGATTTGAGACTGTGTTGTAGTTTCTCTTTAATACCGTACCACTCCTATACGTGTCGGTGCGACGTGAAGCAAATAGCTAAAAAAGAGACACTCCCGATCACGAATACAAAGCAAAAGTGCTGAAGACGTCACACTGACCTCTTTCTCCAATATCTGCCGGCTCTCTAGCTAGACAGCAGTTGGTTTGTAAGCCAAGTACCCAAACGGCCTGTATGCACAACGTTTTCCTTCCCTTTTTAAGTAAATACAGTTCTCGATTCAGTGTAGGAACATGGAACGTAGTAATCGCCAGCCACGTGTACTTCTGCAGTATGAAGCTGATGTCTGATAATTCTATCAGTATGTTTTCTGTATGTGCTTGTATTCAATTGACGATATACAAAATCAAGAAAATTAATTTTAGACATGGCCAACAGATCAGGTCAATATCCAATATCTCGCTTCACTGTTCCGTGCCACACCTGGTTAGTATTTTAACACGCTGAGCTACTCTGGTTAGTCATGTTGTCCATTTGTTCCTGTGCAAGTACTGATGATTTATTCTTCAGATTTAACAATTTCCACACTAAGAATTCAGCGATAACATGAAGGTTTTATCTACAAAGTTTTATTTCAGTTTCAGGTTATATGAAGTTTAGCATTTCCGAGATTGAAGAAATGTCGTTTGGGGGAAAACCTAAGAAGATATTCGATTGGCAATACAACATTGGAACAGCTGTGTCGTTTCAAGAACAAAGGGTATACACGTAGGGCCTATTTACTATAACAGTACTGTGCTGAGCGAAATAGAATCAAGATGTAGTAAATACAAGCAGTGAGCTGACTCTTTGGAATAATGGTATTCTGTAATCAAGGAGTCAGCTTTTGGACAAAGGTGTCTTTACATACCTCAATTCTCAGATCATTTTGATGAACGGGAATGAAAGTTTAACGACTCAGAATATCTTATTCACAAACTGAGGTAACGGACGTCAAATCTGGGAGATTGATTGTTAGTGCAAACAGCTGGGACAAACGACAGAAGGATACCCGCAATGAGGAGATAACGGTTAGTTATTAATTTAATTCAATGCATGAAACTGTAAGTACAAACCGGCATCGGTGGTGGAGTCTTGTGGGATAAATGTAATAGGGTAGGATAGAAGAATAATGAACTCTGTTATTCAGAGTAAGAGCAGCGGATGAGATCAAGGTGTCGATGGTTAGACTCATTTTTAATGATTTTGTGACAAGAGGTGTTGAATTAAATGAGGCTAGAGAGCTAGAAGCCGGCCCCGTGGTGTAGGGGTAGCGTGCCTGCCTCTTACCCGGAGGCCCCGGGTTCGATTCTCGGCCAGGTCAGGGATTTTTACCTGGACCTGAGGGCTGGTACGAGGTCCACTCAGCCTACGTGATTAGAATTGAGGAGCTATCTGACGGTGAGATAACGGCCCCGGTCTATAAAGCCAAGAATAACGGCCGAGGGGATTCGTCGTGCTGACCACACGACACCTCGTAATCTGCAGGCCTTCGGGCTGAGCAGCGGTCGCTTGGTAGGCCAAGGCCCTTCAAGGGCTGTAGTGCCATGGGGTTTGGTTTGGTTTTTTTTAGAGAGCTAGAAGGAGAATTGTAGAGACAAATGGTTTGTTCACAGAAACTTCCTGACTGGAATAAAAGAGGCATAGCAACCTACGTATTGTTCTTGTTGTTTCTGTTGTTGTCATCGAACATAGACTCCCAAGTCCGGAGACATACTGCAACATGCGCAAAATAAAAGAAGTATATGTGTTTTAACGTCCAGCTTCCACTCAGGCAAAGAACGATAAGTTAGGTAAATGTCGTTTACAATAAACGAGTTTCCAATGTTCTTACAAGAGAGAGAGTTCATGAAACTACTATCATTATGCACATTCACTTCTAGTTATTTGCCAGTGAATTCTGTTCCACTACCAAAACAAAAAAGAACCCTGTTGAAAACTTTTTATGTGCAAGGCATCATCTGGGATACTCGTTCAAAGATACCTCGTGAACAACGAATTTATTACATAATGGCCTGGATTTTTGCCTTTAAATCTCTCACCGACTCAACAGGGATCCCTTAAATTCGACTCATCAAATGACCATATAGGAAAATGTCGAGCGGAGATAAATTTGACGATAACCGAGGTCAAATTATTGGCTCCCTCAGCCAATTCTTCCTCGTGCTTGGTCAAGATGTCTTCGGGTGGGCTTTGTAAGTTTTTTCTCCATCGTGTTGAAATAATTATCATTTCATCTTTCAAAACGTACGGCAAGGTGGAAAGGCAAATGGGTATACCCAACTATATGGGGTGGAGAGAAGTCCGTCCAAATCGGATAACCACCGATGATACCTGCCCACACGTTGATGAAAAATCGTTCTTGTAATCTTCTGGAGTGATTATTTCAGCCCCAAAATGTGGCACTTGTGAATCTATACATATATAAAATAACTTGTCCTGACTAACTGACTGACTGACTGACTGACTGACTGACTGACTGACTGACTGATTCATCATCACCGAGCTGAAACTACTGAACATACAGGAATGAAATTTTGACGATACATTTTTAATACAATGTAGGTGCTCGCTAAGGGAGGATTTTTGGATATCCGGTCGCTGAGGCGCTGAAAAGGGGGGGTGAATTTTTTAAATGAGTGTATCTATATCTCAAAACTTTAAAAGTTTACAGATGTAAAAATTGGTATTTATAATCTCCATTAAAAATAAAGAAACTCGCGTTCTTTTGTTTTCGGAAAATCCCTACAGGAGGGATGAAAAAGGATGAAAAATTAGCTGAATGACTTTAACGAGGATATTTATATCAAAGCAACTGAAGATATTACAGACCTGAAAATTGGTATTTGGGATCTCCTTTAAAAATAAAGAAACACGTATTTTTTGTTTTTAGAAAAGTAATTAATGGGGGTGAAAAGGGGGGCGAATTTTTAAAATGAGTGTATCAATATCTCTAAACCTTAAAAGTTTACAGATGTAGAAATTGGTATTTGGAGTCTCCTTTAAAAGTAAAGAAACACGCATTTTTTGTTTTTGGAAAATCCCAATAGGAGTGGTGGAAAGGGCTGAAAAAGTGTTGAATGCCTTTAATGAGGATACTTATATCAAAGAAACTGAATATAATACAGACCTGAAAATTGGTATTTGGGATCTTCTTTAAAAATAAAGAAACACGAATTTTTTGTTTTTAGAAAACCAATTAATGGGGGCGAAAAGGGGGGTGAATTTCTAAAATGAGTGTATGTATATCTCAAAACTTTAAACGTTTATAAATGTAGAAATTGGTATTTAGAGTCTCTTTTAAAAGTAAAAAAAAATATTTTTGTTTTTGGAAAATCCAATAGGAGGGGTGAAAAAGGGTGGAAAAAATGGTTGAATGCCTTGAATGAGGATACTTATATCTAAGAAACTGAAGATGTTACAGACCTGAAAATTGGTATTTGGATTTTCCTTTAAAAATAAAGAAACACATATTTTCGGTTTTTTGGAAAATCCAATTAATGGGGGTTAAACGGGAGTGACAAACTTGGGTGACATTTTAGAAAGACTATATCTACAGTATATCTCAGAAACGTAAAATGTTACAGACATAAAAATTGGTACTTGGAGTCTCCTGTAAAAGTAAAGAAATATAGGTGATTTGTTTTTGGAACCTCCACTTAAGGGGAACTAAAAACTGGGTGAAATATTAAAATGAGCATTTCTACAGTGTATCTCAAAAACTTAACATGTTACCGAAGTGAAAAATGGTGTTCTTCATCTGTATAAAAATAAAGAAACAAGTATTTTTTGTTTTCTGAAATATCACTTGGGTGGGGGGGAAGGTAAAAGTGACTGAAAATGGGGTTGAATTCTTTTAATTAGGATGCTGATATCTCAAAAAACCTGAAGATGTTACACAGACGTGAAATTTGCTATTTGTCATCTCCTTTAAAAATAAAGAAATACGTATTTTCTGTTTTCGGAAATCCACTTAAAGTGGGGGGAGGGGGAATTGAAAAATTAGTTGAATTTTTTTGTATGAGGATACTTACATCTAATAAAAACTAAAGTTGTTAATGACGTAAAAATTGGTATTTGGATCTCCTTTAAAGACAAAGAAAAATGCGTTTTGTGGGGGAAATCATCTTGGGGGGTGGGGGTGAAAGGAGTTGAATTCCTTTTATGAGGACACATATCTCAAACACTGAAGATGTTAGAGTCATGATAACTGGTATTTAGAAGATCCTTTACTGTTAAAGAAACTATTATTTTATGCCGAAAAATTCACTTGAGGGGGAGGGGGAAGTGAAAGGAAGTGGAAAAAGTGAATTCTCTTTATGGTGATAATTATATCTCAAAGCTGAAGGTAAGAGACGTGAACATTGGTATTTGGAATCTCCTTTAAACATAAAGAAACACGCCTCCTTTTTGGGATGGAGGGGGGGGATGTAGGTGCCCGCTAAGAGAGGATTTTCGGATATTCCTTAGATAAGGGGTTGAAAAGGGGGTGCATTTTTAAAATGAGGATATCTATATCTCAAAAACCTAAGTGTGTAAAAATTGGTATTTGGAATCTCCTTTAAAAATAAAGTAACACGTACTTTTTGTTTTCAGAAAATCCCATTAGGGGGGATGAAAAAAGGGGGGAAATATGTTGAACACCCTATTATGAAGGGACTTATTTCTGAAAAACTAAAGATGTTACAGGCATAAAAATTGGTATTTGGAATCTCCTTTGAATGTAAAGAAAGGCGTATTTTTGTGTTTTTGGATAATCCGATGAACAGGAGTGAAAACGGGGTGAATTTAAAAAAGAATGTATCTGCAAATTATCTCAGACACGTAACGTATTACAGATTTGAAAACTGGTATTTGGAATTTCGTGTAAAAATAAAGAAACATAAATATTTTCTTTGGAAAATCCACATGAGGGGAACTGAAAAACGGGATGAATTTTTAAAATTAGCATATCTACAGGAATTATCAGTATTTCGAAGCTATTTTAAAGAAACGGGTACTTTTTTTTGAAAATTCACTTGAGTGGGGCGTGTGAAAGGAAGAAAAAATAGAAGATCTTTTTCTGGATAAATTTATATCTAAAAACTGAATGTTACAGACGTGGAAATTGGTATTTGGAACCTCCATTAAAAATAAAGAAACACACATATTTTGGGTGGGGGGAAACCAAGTTCCGGAGCGGGGGTGGAGTGAAATAGGAGTTGAATCCTTTACATGAGGATACTTATATCTCAAAAAACTGAAGATGTGACAGACATGAAAATTTGTATTTGGAATTTTCCTTCAAAGTAAAGAAACACGTAATCTTTTGTCTCTAGAAATTCCGCTTAAGGGGAGGGGGGTGAATGAATTAAGAAATTAGTTGAATTCTTTGTATGACGATAGTTATATCTCAAAAACTAAAGATGTTAAAGACGTGAAAAATTGGTATTTGGAATCTCCTTTAAAAGTAAAGAAACACGCACTTTTGTGGAGGGGGAATCAACTTAACGCGTAGGAAGGGGGGACGGGTTGAAAAAGGAGTTCAACTACCTTTATCAGGGTACTTATATTTCAAAACTGAAGATGTTACAGGCGTGAAAATTAGCATTTGGAATCTCCATTAAAAATAAAGAAACACGCATTTTTTTCGGAAAATGGACGTAAGGGGTGGGAGGTTGAAAATAAGTACATAAGGAGTTGAAATGTGTTTATGAGGATACTTTATCTTAAAAACTGAAGCTGTTACAGACGTGAACGTTGGTATTTTTAATTTCCTTTCAACATAAAAGAAACGCGCATTTCTTGTTTTCCGCCGGACAGGGGTGGAAATAAGTGAAGTAGAAGAAGTTGAATTATTCTCATAAGTATACCTTTATCTCAAAAACTGAAGGTGCTAAAGACGTACAGATATGAAAACTTGTATTTGAAATCTCCTTTAAAAATAATTAAAGACGTATTTTTTTTTGTTTTTGGAAAATTAAGGGGCTTAGAAGAATTGGAAAAGCGGGTGAATTTTTAACATGTGTACCGATTTATCTACGTTATATGTCAATATCTTAACATGTTAGAGACAAGAAACTTGGTATTTGGAAAGTCCTTTAAAATTCCAGGAATATGTATCGTTTTGTTTTCGGAGAAGGCACTTAACTTGGGGGTGAAAAGATGTGAAAAATAGTTGAATGATTTTTATGACAAACTGAAGATGTTACAGACATGAAAATTGGTATTCGGAATATCTTTTAAAAGTTATGAAACATGTATTTTTGTTTTCGGAAAATACACTTAGATGGGGTGGGGGGTGGGGAAGGACTGATCAAGGGGTTGAATTATTTTTATGGGGATAATTAGGTATATCTCAACTAATGAAGATGTTGCAGATGTGGGAATAGGTATTTGGAATCTCCTTTAAAAATAAAAATAAAACATGTATTTATTTTTTCGACTTGAGAGAAGACTTTGTCTCACATGTACATTTCTATGTTGCATGGTCGTCTTAGCCCCAAAAGGTAATACCACAAAAATGGTTTACAGAGAATCTGGGGTAAATGAGACTAAATTTTGGGGTGAGTTTTTATACTTTAGGAATTTTCAGATAATGTCTTAGTAAAATGCCGAGGAACGATTATTTTGATCAAATTACGAAATCCAAGCGTGTGAAGCCGCGGGTAATTGCTAGCCTATATATATATATATATATATAATAACTTGTCCTGACTGATTGACAGTTTCATCAATGCCGGGCCAAAACTACTGGACATAAAGAAATGAAATTTTGGGAATTCATTCATATTGCAATGCGAGTGCTAACTAAGGGAGGATTTCCGGATATACCGTCGCTAAAGGGATGAAAAGCGGGGTGAAATTTTAAAATGAGTGTATCTATATCTCGAAAATTGAACAGTTTAAAGAAATGAAATATGGCATTTGGAATCTGCTTTAGAAATAAAGAAACACACATTTTTTGTTTTCGGAAAAGCCGGTTAAGGAGGCTGAGAAAAGGGGAAAGTGGTTGAATACCTTTTATATGGATGCTTATATCTAAAAAAACTGAAGATGTTACAGTAATGAAAATTGGTATTTGGAATCTCCTTCAAAAATAAAGAAACACATATCTTTTTTTTTTTTTTTAGAAAATCTACTTAATGGGTGGTGAACAGGAGTGACAAATTGAGTGAATTCATAAAATGAGTATATATCAAAAAGGTACCATGTTAAAGACGTGAGAATTGGTATTTGGAATCTCCTGTAAAAGCAAAGGAACACGCATAATTTGTTTTCTGAAAATCCACTTAAGGGGAAGTGTTAAAGGGGGTAATTTTTTTCAAATGAGCATATATATCAAATACATAACACGGTACAGACGTGAAAATTGGTATTTTAAAATCTCTTTTAAAATTAACACGTATTTGTTTGTTTTCGGAAAAACACACTTCAGTTGGGGGGGGGGGCGTGAAAAGGACTGTAAAAGGCGTTGAATTATTTTCATGCGGATACTTATATCTCAAGAACCGAACATGTTGCAGGCCTCCTTTATAAATAAAGAAACACATATTTTTTTTGTTTCTGGAAAATCGACTTAAGGGGTGGTAAAAAGAGTGATAAAAAGGGTGAATTTTAAAAACGATTACATCTCATAAACGTAACATATTACAGACTAGCGAATGTACCCGTGCTTCGCTACGGTATTCTACATTGTATTCGAATATCGAAGTAAATAGTGTACATGCAGTAAATAAGATTGTTTTAAAATTGCATGTCTCTTAGCGTTATCCGAGAAAGAGCATGGAGAGGACACCGTACGTTGTTTCCAATGCAAAGTGTTTGTTACGGATTTGTGATATAACGGCAGGCTCACTTGCCTACTGCCATTCACAATCGAGTTGGGAAGTTTACATTATAATTGCAATCCCCATTGCCTACTACGTGGACAGAATCGATTTGGGGAGTTTCCGTTAAAATGGCAGCCCCCCTTTCCTACTTCCAGACAGATTACAGTTGAGGAGTTTCTATTATAATGGCAGGCAATTACCCTACTATTACTCGAAATTGAGTTGTGCAGTTATCATTATAATGCCAGGCCCATTTTCCTACCGCCAGCCAGCTTACTGCCAGTCACACCAAGTTGGTGAGTTTCCATCAAAATAGCAGGCCACTATGCTTAATGCCAGTCACATTTTAGATGAGGACATTTCTTTATAATGGCGGGCACCCTTGCCTACTGCCAAGCACAATCGGGAAAAGGAGTTTTAAAAAAAACTGCATGCTCACTTGCCTTCTGCAAGTCACATCGAGAAGGGAACTATTCATTACAATTGTAGGCCTTCCTTACACAGGAGTTGAAGAAGGAACCCTTTCCTACTGCCAGTCAAATTCGGTGTGGGGAGTACTGATTACAATAGCAGACCCACCCTGTCTCGATCGCTAAAAATCGACATCAGTGAATATATATAGATCGACATACGAAAGTATATGCGTGTTTACAATATTGAAGACTTTCATTTACAGATTAACTGCTACTAAACGTACGTCATATCGACAAAGGTTTATACCATAAGACACGCCGGATGTAGTGGCCTAAATGGCTGGTCCTATGATAAGTCATCTATTCTTGGGTCAGATTGAGTTAGAAACGTGGAACAGGGTAAAGGTTTTGTAAGATTATCTCACATTACATTACTTTTCGGATAATTATGTGACAGCTACATACATAGCATTTGGCTCACATATGGCTACTGAGTGGGCCAAGAGTTTGATGATTCTGTATTTGATATAAGTAATTGAAAGAATGAATTATGCATGTGAAAATTCCAAATTGACTTAACATCGATTAATAGAGAAAAATCAAACGTAAAAGGGATAGAGATACGGCAAAAAGTCATAAGACCAAGGTTGTAGATCATTCCAAATTGAACGGAGATTGTGCAATCCGTTATGTGATAGGAATTTCCGAAGGTCTGCACCATCATTAAAATTGCCTGCATATTTCGATATTCTTCGGGGATAAAAAGTGAAAAATTTAATGATCTAGGATGTTTTCCGTTCGTTACAGGCTAAAACGTATAATTTTGTCAAATTTCAATTATCTTCTTTTTCTTCTGGCAGATTATGCCACAATCTGGATTTTGGGCGAGGCGGGTAAAAATTAGGACTTCCAGGTAACTAAACTAAAAATTATGGAGATGATCATTATTACCCCTTAAACGGAAAGCTGTGCGAAAATTTCGCCAAAATAGTCAGTGTAGAGGCACACAGTCGTTACGATTTGATTTATATAGATAAGGAATCTGCTCCATGTAAAACACCCTTCGGGCTATGTGCGCTGGACTTAACATGCAAAAGTGACCATTCATGATATCTCCCTTATTAATCCTACTGACGAAAAAATGCACATGAAAAAAAGGGTTTAGAGGTGGAATTCTATCACGTTTGGTCGATTTCGTCAGGTTGGTCTTGTTCTGTATATATTGTGGAAGAGTAAAATAACCATTTCGGTTCCCTATAAACCGCCAGTCCATTCCGGAACATGAAATGTTATTTAAGTTTAAAACCTACCTTTGGACACGTGGATGCAAAATACAAAGTTTGGTTCGAATGTCTTCAGTAGTTTTCAAGTTGTAAGGAATACGCTTTACACGCACCCGCTCGTGAGTTAAGTCCGATGGGACATGTACTGAAAAACGGTCCGTGAATGATATCTCCCTTATTAATCCTCGTATCGAAATGATGCATATGAGGAAAAAGGTTTAGAAATTAATTTCTACCAAGGTAGGTAGATTTCCATTAAGTTTGGTTGTGTATATTTTGTGTAAGTGCAAAATCACTGTTTCGGTTTCGTATAAACCCCCAGTCAGTTCAGAGATTTAGAAACAATATTTGCCCAAAACCTATCAAGGACAGGTGTATTCTAAATGTGAGTCTTGGTGGAAATACATCCAGTAGTTTGTAGCACACGCGTACATACGGCGTAATTAAGGAAGAAAATAATACAGTTAAGAAAGTTGAAAGTAATAGAAAATGGATTATAAATGAGGACAGCCGGATAACGACAAATATGTAAATGCCAAGTGAATGTATTGCTCTTACTTATGCCCCTCAATAAATTATGCTAGTGTGAGTTATGGATATAATAAAGCGGTAACAGAGGAGAAATTTAGGTCCAGTGATTCTTAGGTAAACAAATAATAAGAAGATGACTAATGGTGTTATTACTTAATCTATTCGAGGGCGGTTATAACATCCAACGATATTCCGCCAATATCCTGCAGATAGGCTGATTGACGCCTCTCTTGCCTTCTACCCAAGGAACAACCACGAATTTAAAAGCATGATGAGGAAAATGGCAATACGTTACTTCCCTGCTGGCATGCAGTCAGAGACGTTGCCATGGTAACCTGTAGGTTCGTTGTCGGTCTGTCGGTCACTCAATGCAGAGCATGATACCAGCGGAAAATTGTAAATTTCTCCGTCATGTGAAGAGTAAGGTAAATTATGAACATAACGAAAGTTGTTTATAATGAAGACACGTTTCACGTACGGTAAACTAAGTTTACTGAAAATCAATAGTATAAGAGAAAATGGAGGAAAACCATTCGGGTTTTCCTATAAACCCACCGTCTATTCAAGGATTTTAAAATAATATGCATATCAAAACCTTCCTCGGGATGAGTATACTCTAAATATGAAGTTTGGTTGTGATCTATCCAGCCGTTTCGACGTGATGGTGGAAAAACCATTCTGGTTTTCTTATAATCCCCCGTGTATTCAAAGATTTTAAAATGATATGCATATCGAAACCTTTCCCGGGATGAGTATACTCTAAATATGAAGTTTGGTTTAGATCTATCCAGCCGTTTCGACGTGATGGTGGAAAAACCATTCTGGTTTTCCTATAAACCCCCCGTGTATTCAAAGATTTTAAAACGATATGCATATCGAAACCTTCCCCGGGATGAGTATACTCTAAATATGAAGTTTGGTTGAGATCTATCCAGCCGTTTCGACGTGATGGTGGAACAGACAAACGGACAAACAGACAGACAAACAGACAAACAGACAAACAGACAAACAAACAGACACGAAACGTAAAATCCACCGATTCGGTCTTGAGTTGACCTAAAACGGATAAATATCTGAAAAATTGGCAAAACAGACGAAATTACAGACAGCGGACCTCCTACAATTTTATTTATATAGAATAGATGTGAAAATTGGTATCCTTAATCACTTTTAAAAATAAAAGTAACGCGTGTGTGAAGAGAAGTGGACTTAGTTGAATCCTTTTTATGGGGATACATATCCATCAAATACTGAAGATGTTACAGACGTGAAAATTGGTATTTGGAATCTCGTCTAAAAATAAGGAAACACGTATTGTTTGTTTTCGGAAAAGTCCTCTTAAGGGGGTGAAAAAAGGTGAGAAATTGGTTAAGTACTTTTCTGAGGATACTTATATCTAAAAACTGAAGATGTTACAGTCAAGAAAAGTTTTTTGGAATCTCCTTTAGGAATAAAGAAACGCATACGTTTTGCTTTTGGAAAACCTACTTAACGGGGTGAACAGTACTGACAAAGGGAGTGAATTTTTAAAATGAGTTTATCTCAATAACGTAATATGTTACAGACGTAAAAAATTGGTATTTTTAATCTCTTTTAAATATAACTAGCGAATGTACCCGTGCTTCGCTACGGTATTCTACATTGTATTCGAATATCGAAGTAAATAGTGTACATGCAGTAAATAAGATTGTTTTAAAATTGCATGTCTCTTAGCGTTATCCGAGAAAGAGCATGGGGAGGACCCCGTACGTTGTTTCCAATGCAAAGTGTTTGTTACGGATTTGTGATATAACGGCAGGCTCACTTGCCTACTGCCATTCACAATCGAGTTGGGAAGTTTACATTATAATTGCAGGCCCCATTGCCTACTACGTGGACAGAATCGATTTGGGGAGTTTCCGTTAAAATGGCAGCCCCGCTTTCCTACTTCCAGACAGATTACAGTTGAGGAGTTTCTATTATAATGGCAGGCAATTACCCTACTATTACTCGAAATTGAGTTGTGCAGTTATCATTATAATGCCAGGCCCATTTTTCAACTGCCAGCCAGCTTACTGCCAGTCACACCAAGTTGGTGAGTTTCCATCAAAATAGCAGGCCACTATGCTTAATGCCAGTCACATTTTAGATGAGGACATTTCTTTATAATGGCGGACACCCTTGCCTACTGCCAAACACAATCGGGTAAAGGAGTTTTAAACAAAACTGCATGCTCACTTGCCTTCTGCAAGTCACATCGAGAAGGGAACTATTCATTACAATTGTAGGCCTTCCTTACACAGGAGTTGAAGAAGGAACCCTTTCCTACTGCCAGTCAAAGTCGGTGTGGGGAGTACTGATTACAATAGCAGACCCACCCTGTCTCGATCGCTAAAAATCGACATCAGTGAATATATATAGATCGACATACGAAAGTATATGCGTGTTTACAATATTGAAGACTTTCATTTACAGATTAACTGCTACTAAACGTACGTCATATCGACAAAGGATTATACCATAAGACACGCCGGATGTAGTGGCCTAAATGGCTGGTCCTATGATAAGTCATCTATTCTTGGGTCAGATTGAGTTAGAAACGTGGAACAGGGTAAAGGTTTTGTAAGATTATCTCACATTACATTACTTTTCGGATAATTATGTGACAGCTACATACATAGCATTTGGCTCACATATGGCTACTGAGTGGGCCAAGAGTTTGATGATTCTGTATTTGATATAAGTAATTGAAAGAATGAATTATGCATGTGAAAATTCCAAATTGACTTAACATCGATTAATAGAGAAAAATCAAACGTAAAAGGGATAGAGATACGGCAAAAAGTCATAAGACCAAGGTTGTAGATCATTCCAAATTGAACGGAGATTGTGCAATCCGTTATGTGATAGGAATTTCCGAAGGTCTGCACCATCATTAAAATTGCCTGCATATTTCGATATTCTTCGGGGATAAAAAGTGAAAAATTTAATGATATAGGATGTTTTCCGTTCGTTACAGGCTAAAACGTATAATTTTGTCAAATTTCAATTATCTTCTCTTTCTTCTGGCAGATTATGCCACAATTTGGATTTTGGGCGAGGCGGGTAAAAATTAGGACTTCCAGGTAACTAAACTAAAAATTATGGAGATGATCATTATTACCCCTTAAACGGAAAGCTGTACGAAAATTTCGCCAAAATAGTCAGTGTAGAGGCACACAGTCGTTACGATTTGATTTATATAGATAAGGAATCTGCTCCATGTAAAACACCCTTCGGGCTATGTGCGCTGGACTTAACATGCAAAAGTGACCATTCATGATATCTCCCTTATTAATCCTACTGACGAAAAAATGCACATGAAAAAAAGGGTTTAGAGGTGGAATTCTATCACGTTTGGTCGATTTCGTCAGGTTGGTCTTGTTCTGTATATATTGTGGAAGAGTAAAATAACCATTTCGGTTCCCTATAAACCGCCAGTCCATTCCGGAACATGAAATGTTATTTAAGTTTAAAACCTACCTTTGGACACGTGGATGCAAAATACAAAGTTTGGTTCGAATGTCTTCAGTAGTTTTCAAGTTGTAAGGAATACGCTTTACACGCACCCGCTCGTGAGTTAAGTCCGATGGGACATGTACTGAAAAACGGTCCGTTAATGATATCTCCCTTATTAATCCTCGTATCGAAATGATGCATATGAGGAAAAAGGTTTAGAAATTAATTTCTACCAAGGTAGGTAGATTTCCATTAAGTTTGGTTGTGTATATTTTGTGTAAGTGCAAAATCACTGTTTCGGTTTCGTATAAACCCCCAGTCAGTTCAGAGATTTAGAAACAATATTTGCCCAAAACCTATCAAGGACAGGTGTATTCTAAATGTGAGTCTTGGTGGAAATACATCCAGTAGTTTGTAGCACACGCGTACATACGGCGTAATTAAGGAAGAAAATAATACAGTTAAGAAAGTTGAAAGTAATAGAAAATGGATTATAAATGAGGACAGCCGGATAACGACAAATATGTAAATGCCAAGTGAATGTATTGCTCTTACTTATGCCCCTCAATAAATTATGCTAGTGTGAGTTATGGATATAATAAAGCGGTAACAGAGGAGAAATTTAGGTCCAGTGATTCTTAGGTAAACAAATAATAAGAAGATGACTAATGGTGTTATTACTTAATCTATTCGAGGGCGGTTATAACATCCAACGATATTCCGCCAATATCCTGCAGATAGGCTGATTGACGCCTCTCTTGCCTTCTACCCAAGGAACAACCACGAATTTAAAAGCATGATGAGGAAAATGGCAATACGTTACTTCCCTGCTGGCATGCAGTCAGAGACGTTGCCATGGTAACCTGTAGGTTCGTTGTCGGTCTGTCGGTTACTCAATGCAGAGCATGATACCAGCGGAAAATTGTAAATTTCTCCGTCATGTGAAGAGTAAGGTAAATTATGAACATAACGAAAGTTGTTTATAATGAAGACACGTTTCACGTACGGTAAACTAAGTTTACTGAAAATCAATAGTATAAGAGAAAATGGAGGAAAACCATTCGGGTTTTCCTATAAACCCACCGTCTATTCAAGGATTTTAAAATAATATGCATATCAAAACCTTCCTCGGGATGAGTATACTCTAAATATGAAGTTTGGTTGAGTTCTATCCAGCCGTTTCGAAGTGATGGTGGAAAAACCATTCAGGTTTTCCTATAAATCCCCCGTCTATTCAAAGATTTTAAAATGATACGCATATCGAAACCTTCCCCGGAATGAGTGTACTCCAAATATGAAGTTTGGTTGTGATCTATCCAGCCGTTTCGACGTGATGGTGGAAAAACCATTCTGGTTTTCTTATAATCCCCCGTGTATTCAAAGATTTTAAAATGATATGCATATCGAAACCTTTCCCGGGATGAGTATACTCTAAATATGAAGTTTGGTTTAGATCTATCCAGCCGTTTCGACGTGATGGTGGAACAGACAAACGGACAAACAGACAGACAAACAGACAAACAGACAAACAGACAAACAAACAGACACGAAACGTAAAATCCACCGATTCGGTCTTGAGTTGACCTAAAACGGATAAATATCTGAAAAATTGGCAAAACAGAAGAAATTACAGACAGCGGACCCCCTACAATTTTATTTATATAGATGTAACACATACTTGTTTGTTTTCGGTAAAAATCATCGTGGGGAGGAGTTAAAGGGATTGAAATGGGGTAGAATTATTGTTATAAGGATACTAGTATCTCAAAATCTGAATATACTTCAGACGTGAAAATTAATATTTGGAATCTCCTTTAAAAATAAACACGTATTTTTTTCGTTAAATCCACTTAAAGGGGATGTATAAAGGACTGAAAACGGTTTGAATTACTTACTTGATGACACTTATATCTCAAAAACTGAAGATGTTACAGGCATGAACATTTTTATTCGGAATCTTTAAAAATAAAGAAACACGTAATCTTTTGCTTTGCCGAAAATCCAATGAAGGGTCGGTAAACGAACTGAAAAATGAGTTTCATTCCTTGTATGAGGATACTTATATCACAAAAACAAAGGATGTTACGGACGTGAAATTTTTTACTTTGAATCTCCTTTAAAAATAAGGTAACATGCATTTGTTGTTGGGGAGGGGGGGGGGTGAGAGAGAATCAACTTAAGGGGCGTGTAAAAGGAGTTGAATTGTTTTCGTGAGGACACAAATAAAAAGTGGACTTCAAATTACACACTGCTAAGGGGTTTTGACAGCGGATGAGGACGGATGCCAAAAATGTACGTTTATAAAAAACTGTTTGAATTACGAAGTTAAAATGTCAAATGATATCCTAGGTGTTAAATAACACGAGGTTTGAAACAAATTTAACACCTCAGAGAGTTAAATGGGGGTCAAGATCCTAAAACAAATATATTAATTCCGTCCTCCGAACGGTTTAACGTTCGAAGACAAAAGTCCAAATATCGGTATATATTTTAAATCCTATGTGTGGAATAGGAATTAAACATTCAACCACTGAAGTGTCAAATGAGGTTAGCTCCGTAAGGGAATTTATTCATCCCTCCAAAACCGTTTGGCGTACAAAGTTGTACTTTTACGAGAAGGGTCTTCTTTTCCGTCCTAGGGATAATATACCGTATACTTCAAAACATTTCTCCCCTGAGAAGTATAGATGGTAGTTGACTCTCAGGAACACAACATCCATTCTTCCGAAACCGTTTCGGAGAGGAACTTACTTTTTACGATATGTGGTTTTCTATATCCTAGATATTAATAAATATTTCAAAACATTCACCCCTTAAAAAGTATTCATTCCACTGTAACTGTTCAACGTAAAAAATCAAAATCTCACGGATTGGTCGCTTTTACATCCTAGATGTGAAATAAAATAAGGTTTAAAACGTTCAAATTCAACCACGTGGCGTTCAAATTAGTGTTAGATCAGAAAATAAATAATCATTTCCCCAAAACCGTTTGTTGATGTACAAACTGAGGGCGTATTTTACAGGCTCAGCTGACAGTGGACTCTCCAAAATGTAAAACGTTAAATAATTACTTTCATTTTAAAGCCGGAGCGAAGCACGGGTATCTTGCTAGACTTCCTCTAAATTCAAACTTCATGAAATTACCATGGCATTATATACACCTGATAACACAATCCGGAGTGAGTAGATTTGGTTGAAATAAGTCCACCAGTTTTCACTTTTAGGAATATACAAGCGGGTAGACAGATAGACTGACACCAAAGCAAAAGTTCTACCTCATGTTTCCTCGGTGTTCATTTACATTAGGTGGTGTAAAGCCGTCAGGAATATCATGCATCGTCTGATTTTTTCCTGTTATGTATCCTTCAAATAACCGTAAGTGTGCGCGGGTTGCCATCACTGGCTGCAGAGCATGAAGCCTATACCAAACCAAAACCCATGGCGCAACGGCCTCCGAAGGGCCATGGCCTACCAAGCCACAGCTGCTCAGTCCGAAGGCTTGAAGATTACGAGGTGTCGTATGGTCAGCACGATGGATGCTCTCGGCCGTAATTCTTGGCTTTCTAGATCGATGAAGCCCATAGAAAATAGTATTTTTCTCCGTCATTTCAAGAGTAAGCCAAATTATTTACATAACAAAAATATTTAAAATGAAGGGTCCTTCCATATATAGACCACATATTTTACATATAATCATAACTGTAAGAGGAAATTTTAAAAAATCAACCTCTTCTGGTCTTTCTATAAACCCCCAGCCTATTCAGTGAGTTTTAAATGATATGCATATCAAAACTTGCTCTTGGACGATTAGACTCTAAAAATGAAGTTTGGTCAAGATACGATCAATAGTATTTAAAAAATTGAAAAACGCTTATTTTAGACTTTAAATATGAAGTTCAGTAGAGATATAGTCGATAGTGTAACAGAAAATTAAAAACATCTCTTCTGGTCTTCCAATAAACCCCCGGTATATTCAGAGATTCTTAAACGATATGCATATTGGAACCTGCTCTTGGATGAGTAGACTGTAAACGTGAAGTTTGGTGGAGATATAATTAATAGAGTAAGAGAAAATTGAAAAAAAAACCTTTTTGGCCTTCCTATAACCCCCAGTATGTTACGTGATTTTTAAACGATATACATACTGAAACATGCTCCTGAATTATTACACTCCACACGTGAAGTTTGGTAGAGACATAATCAATAGTGTAAAATAAAATTTAAAAAAGACTTCTCTGGTCTTCCTATAAACCCAAGTCGTTTCAGTGATTTTTAAATAATATGCATATCGAAACCTGTTCCTGGATGAATAGACTCGAAATATAAAGTTTGGTCGAAATATGATCAATAGTGTAACAGAAAATTGTAAAATCTCTTCTCGTCTTCATATAAACCCCCATTTTTGGGTGATGTTTTAAATATATGCATATTGAAACATGCTCCTGAATTAGTAGAATCTAACTATGAAGTTTGGTCGACATATAATCAATAGTGTAAGAGGAAACTGAAGAAACCTCTTGTAGTCTTCCTATAAACACCCAGTCTGTTCAGTGATTTTTATATACTATGCATATCAAAACCTGCTCCTGAATTAGCATACTCTAAATATGAAGTTTGATTGAGATCTATTCAGCCGTTTACCCGTGACTGTGGAACAAACAGACAAACAGACACGAAAACTAAAAACTACTGATACGATCTCAGGTTGTCCTAAAACGGAAAAATATATCCAAATTTGACGAAATATATGACATTACAGATAGCGGACCCTCCAGAATTTTATTTACCCCAAGATATATACTGAAAAGTCACTTACGTTCAGTGGAAAACGTAGCGATGCTAGAATACTGCCATGAAGTACGCCAAATTCGGTTGGATTCCAGAGTGATACTTTCGTACCTTGCAACACGCATTGCTGCCGCCCGATTAGATACAAATGAAGCCACGTCGGTGTGCTTGAATAAACACTTAGTGCTTTTGTGCACACTGTCAATTTATTTACTTACTTAGGTCTAAAAGTACAGGGATAGCCATCTTCAGCTCATTTCTACTTCAATGATATTTGTTGTGGTGGTCCGTTGGTTAGGTCTAAACCTAATATTGATGTTTGCCGAGTAGTTGGTTTTTGTTAAGGTAATTTGCTAAAAGGTTGTGAACGACCTTTGCTGGATGCCTATGTATACAACATAATGCATTTTAGCTCACATTTGTATCATGTTAAGAGTAGGGCGTAGTGTGAATGGTGCCAGATAAGTGCCTAGTGCTTACAGCAGAATAAAGAAGGAAAGGAAAAGCAAATAAAGAAAGATGAAGAGTGAAAGGAAAAAGAGAAAGAAGCAATGAAAGAACGAGTTTTATTAAATCTAATAGCCTGAACATTATGTATTCGATTGTGATTCTGAACAGAAATTGTATTCTTTGCATGTATTCCAACCAGCTGAGTTTTATGTCAACTACTTGTGTTAGAAGTTATATCTGATAGAAGTTACTGGTTTATTTTGTTTGTTTTGTCGAACAGTCTAAGGAAAACTGAGTCTCGAATAGTTTGTAACCTACCAAAGAAGATCAACTTCTGAACGTGATAATTCCATGAACTCAACCATCAAGTGCATACTGAAAATGTGTGATCATTTGCAGCGATGGTAGTCAGTTACCGACAAAGATTTCTACAACACAATTGTCATATACTCAATACCTACACAAAATTTTAGTTGCTCGATATTTCCTTCATCCTTAATTCTATAAAGTTATATTTTAACGTAGGCTTAATTTGTGTTACTGATGTTTGAGATATCAGAACTTAGACAAGTACGGTGTAGGTTCCCATGTTAGTCCTGCGTAAACCTTCCAATTTCATCGCAATCAGACCTCGAACGATTATCGACTCACGTTAAACTTTCCTCGCAATGAACTTCAGCGCGCAATGGATATCCTCAGATATTCCAATCGAGTTTCCATATCAAAGCCTACTTTTGTCCAGTTTATTCTTTCCTACCAAATCAATAATTTTAATATGTCATATGTTTGTCTCAGTTGCAGTGTTCTTTGTAAAATGCCAGTTCAACATTTTCCATTTTTCGCTTTTTATGCATCTGTTGTAGTCAATTTATTTAATGAGTGCCATTTTGTATTCCAATCATAGAAACCAAGCAATACAGCTAAGGATGTCGTAATTCTAATGTCTACCGGTGGTTTGACTGGACAGCAGACGTCTTGGTAGGCCAAGGCAATTAATGGCTTGTATGTGTCACAGGGTTGTTTTGTTTGTTTGTTTGTTTGTTTGTTTGTTTGTTTGTTTGTTTGTTTGTTTGTTTGTTTGTTTGTTTGTTTGTTCGTTTTTTATGCAGCTAGTGACTTGGATGAGACCTAATGAAATGAAGTTATCTCGAACCATCCATGTTGTAACTCAATTGAACTTATTTTGAAATAAGAAAACCGACTACTTTAATTAATTATCCAATCATATTTTATATCGTTACAGGACTCACAGTAGGAGGGTTGGGTATTTTGATGTTCATGTTCCCTAACATTTATAACAACTCAACGGAGAAATTTAAATACACAAGGATTCGCTCGCGTTATCCTCGCGATATTGTTGCACAAATGTAATATTGATATCCGATAGCAGAGCGAGCGTGCGAAGAAAGACGCCCGTTTTTAGCTAATGGGTGCCACAGCTGGCGTGTAGGCGTCGCGACGGGAAGGGATATCAATCAGGATCAAGTGGTGCGGCGCCTCGTCCTGTTCCGTCCCGTCAGGCTTTCAACGGCCCCACAATGCCGAGCTGCCTGCCTGGGTTGATGGGGATTCAAATTGGGTGAGAGACGTAGGCATCATCACACCATGTTAAGCTCTTCCAAGAACAGCGACCCGTTCCTAGATGGACAGGACTCCAAAAGGAAAAGAAAAAGTTTTGGCTTCGGATTAAGGGGAAAATTAGGTCAACAGTATGCCTCTTTTTTACACCGTTAAATCTCTATGTAGAGGACGGGAGGCTGCGAGTGGAATAAGCCAGCGAAGGGAGATACTGTGGAACGCTTCAATAATGGTAGTTCACATTTCAAAGACTGCTTTTATGTTATTTTAATATTAGTGTACGTATGAATGAGGGAATGAATGAATGACAGAGAGAATTAAAGGGGTTTACCAATATTCCAGTTCATATTATACGAAATAACAGAGTGTAAAATACCATATACTGTATAAGACTGCTTGGAGAAGCTTTCCCGTAAGAGATCCGTACTGCGAAGGAATTAAACCGCACTGACTCCATTAGAAATTATTTCGCATATATCAAAACTTGGTTATTCACTTCCGTTACGATATGCGGATGAAGTTTGAAATGAAAATAATAATAATAATAATAATAATAATAATAATAATAATAATAATAATAAGAATAATAATAATAATAATGACAATGACCGGGCAAGTTGGCCGTGCGGTTAGCAGCGCGCGGCCTTGGGCTTGCATCCGGGAGATAGTGGGTTCTAACCCCACATTCGGCAGCCCTAGAGATGGTTTTTCGTGGTTTCCCATTTTCTCACCAGGCAAATGCTGGGGCTGTGCCTTAATTAAGGCCATGGCCGTTTCTTTCCCACTCCTACCCATTTCCTATCCCATCGTCGCCATAAGACCTATCTGTGTCGGCGAGACGTAAACCAAGTTGTAAAAAGAATGTAAACCTCGATTTCACAAAAATTTTACGAAAATTACAGGAATTTCACAGGAGAAGCATTCAATTCCCTTTCAAGAATCACACGAACTGCCTGACTCCATGGCTAAATGTTTAGTGTGATTACCTTTGGTGCAGAGGGTCCCGAGTTCGATTCCCGGCCGGGTCGGAGATTTTAACCTAAATGGTTAATTCCCTTGGTTCGCAGACTGGGTGTTTGTGCTGTCTCCAACATCCCTGCAACTCACACACCCCACATAACACTATTCTCCACCACAATAACACACAGTTACCTACACATAGCAGATGCCACCCACCCTCATCGGAGGGTCTGCCTTACAAGGGCTACAACCGGCTAGAAATAGCCACACGAAATTATTATAACGTTGAATTGATGTCCCAATAACTAACTTCTATGGATTTCAGGGACGAATGGTTACCGGAATTTTGTGTCAGTATATCTTCCGACACGAGGCTAGCGTATGAAAGCACCTTCAATTAACACCCGCCATTTTTAGCTAAGTAGTCCAGCGTCCTAATGTCTGAACCACTCAGCGCGGTAATCACTGTTGTTGTGTTGGGACATTGTATTCGAAAACCTTTAAGGCTTTGGCGTCTGTACTGAATATGTAAGTTTATTTGAAGTCGATTTGGGCTAAGAAGGAAACCTACATAGCCTGTACTTTTGCGATTATCCCGATATCCATATGGAGTTGAAATGAGCGATCGACAGAAACCACCTCTACGTTGACCGAGGGAACGATTTCAACCTCATTTAGTCCACTTTTCATCTCAGAGGAATCCTTCAACCTGGGTGAGCCCAGTGTAGGACCCTGAATCAAATTTTAAATTCATATCAGACACGGGAAAGTTACAATGCTAGTCTTTAGACTATGGCAGAGGATTAATATATGAGTGCTTATTTAAATTGCATCAATCCTGCGTTCTTACACGTCACTACTGAAAATGAAAAAAATGAAAACCTACAACCTGTTTTCCAGTCATTAACCGGGTCAGGGATGTAATGAATGAATCAGATATAGGCTGTTAGTACGATGGGGTCGCCACTCCCAAAGTGATTTATTAATGACTGATAAATGCTATGAAATGAGAATGGAGAGTGTTGCTGGAATGGAAGATGACAGGGAAAACCGGAGTACTCGGAGAAAAACCTGTTCCGCCTCCGCTTTGTCCAGCACAAATCTCACATGGAGTGACCGGGATTTGAACCACGGTATCCAGCGGTGAGAGGCCGACGCGCTGCCGTCTGAGCCACGAAGGCTCCCACACGTCACTACTATCACTCGAAAATTTTTAATCCATGGTCGTGGCATAATGTCTGGCCTCCGGTTGCCCTGAAATAGTATAATTCATTGCCGAACATTCAGGCTGTAACGGTGGCATTGAAATGCATCTCAATTTAGAATTTTGCATATAAGATTTTATCACATATTGGGCACTTTCTAAATCTAGGTAATTTTGTAGATCGACGATGATTAACTAAAAAAAAAAAAAGTAACAGAGTAACTTTATTGCGATTTCCCCTTACATTTTTTCTTTCTTTGTACCTTTCTTCCATGATTAATTTCGTTCTTCATTCCTTTTTTTGATGTTTTTGTTAACGAAAATTACCTCAGGATGTACAGATAAGCTCGGACTAACCTCTGGCAAGTTTACTGGCTATTATATAGTTTGATATGGACTAAAAATGCCTTTTGCTGGCGGGATGTTGTGTTCACAGTGCACTATGCCTTCTGGTATGCGCTAGAATAAATTTGTTACTTTCATTGACCTGTCTCAGTCTCATCCTCGGCTTTGACAATATGAGAGTGACCGAGGTATGAGCGATGCTAGTAATGCCATTCCTTATGCAGCCAGTCCCTGTTATGAATGGTGTGAAAATATCGCTCAAAGGGTGCGGTTGGTGCATGCATTTCAGTGGGCTTGGCAGACTGATATGCAATAGCAACTTCTGGCACAGTGAGGAAAGCAACGGGAAACTACCTCACTCCTCACTTCCCTAGTATGCCTCTTCAGTGACACCTAGGCTATCTATGACAGCTGTTGGCGGAGCTGTAGAGAATCAAACCAGCCTTCGGGCTGAATACCCAACATACATACATGGACTAGAAACGTTATAACTTTTATTGACCTGTCTCAATATGATCTTCGGCTTTGCGAATAGGAAAGTGACTGAGGCACTAATGATGGATTAATTATGGATTTGGCACACCATTTTATAATAGTTCCTTCTAGTTCAGTGAGGCAAGAAACGGGAAACCACACCATTCCTCATTTTTGTAGTACCTTTCTCTAGTTGGGTACAGGACTTCTACGTCAGGGGATGGTTGAACTATAGGGGATCTAACCATCCTTCGGACCCAGGCCTATGCTGCGGCTTTCGAATTATTACGTGTATGCATACATACATATGGAAAAAAATGCCTCCTACGCAGGCTTGTTTCTTTCGTCACACTCTTTGACTGATCGGTGCTTTACATTCATCCAATAAACAGGCAATCCTTCCGCATCCCTACGTAGTAAATATTTTGAATTTCCCTAACATTTATACAGGTTTATATGGACGGATATTGACCATATGTGGAGTTGTGAAGAATGGCTAGAATATTTGAGAAATGCAAAATAACCACGTTGATTCAAAATAAAGTAAAGCTGAGTGACTTACTTCAGCACATACCTTCCCTTGTAGAGTTGAAGGCCTTCATAAGTGTGGGTATTTCGCAGAATACTTTTGTAATGAACATGTCAAATTGGCAAGTTATTTGAAAGTGAGGAAGAGATAGAGGTCACAAAAGTTCACTCCACCTAAATCAAAAGTGAATATTTTCGGTGTAGTAAGCATTCGAGACGATCAGATATATAACCACTATTATAGAAAAGGTTTTGAATCACTAGGCCATACGCACAACATTTTGAAAAATAGGACTTTACTAGATACAATCTGCTTTACGACACGCCGACACACATAGGTATTATGGCGACAGTGGGATGGGAACGGGATAGGGGTTGGAATGAACGGGCCTAGTTCGAAAATGGAAAACCACGGAAAACCATATTCAGGGCTGTCGACTGTGGGGTTCAAACCCACTATATCCCGAATACCAGTTCAGAGCTGCGCGACCATAACTGCACGGAAAACTCACTCGGTAATAATAATATAAACATTAATAATAATAATGCCTCAATCAAGGCCACGGTGTATTCCTTCCCACTTCTAACCCATTCCTGAAACAACGTCTGCATAAAACCTGTGTCGGTACGACGAAAAGCAAATAATAATAATAATAATAATAATAATAATAATAATAATAATAATAATAATAATAATAATAATTGTACCGGGAGGTACACCTCAACTCCGCACATTCAAAAGATGCGCCTTAAAGTACTCCTCTATCGACCAAAACATGAAATTGCTACTACAGGAAGTTGGAACTTTGATCAGAAGATATCACTACTGAAGTTTTAAGTAATTGTGTTATTGTAAAGTTTCCTAAACTGATTGGATTTCTTTTGGTTTTGTTTTTGCTGTACAACAAGAAGTTTGGACACTTTTCCACAGATGTCACTACCAAAAAAATATGGTCATGCACTCTGGTGCAAGTTGTGATTGAAAGAATCTTGGTGTTCATAGGTTTTCTTTAGTAAATTGACTTTCATTTGGTTTTCTGATATATTTCAAACCGAGCTCGATAGCTGCAGTCGCTTAAGTGCGGCCAGTATCCAGTAATCGGGAGATCGTGGGTTCGAGCCCCACTGTCGGCAGCCCTGAAGAGGGTTTTCCGTGGTTTCCCATTTTCACACCAGGCAAATGCCGGGGCTGTACCTTAATTAAGGCCACGGCCGCATCCTTCCACTTCCTAGGCATTTCCCATCCCATCGTCGCCATAAGACCTATCTGTGTCGGTGCGGCGTAAAGCAAATAGTAGCGATATATTTCATGGTTTGTAACACTTATTTCTCAGTCCGCCAGTTTTGAAGTTAGCCAATGGGAATTTTCTGTAATTATTTTTAAGCATATCACAGGCTTCTTTTTGGTTCTTTGGGTGTAACTTTTGTGTCTGCCAATAAAATTGAGAGGGTGTGTCCGGATTAGTCCAGAATCCTCTCGAACCTTCCCTGAGTGTATATAAATTGCGGTTGCTCTGGCTACCTTGTCTCATTGATAGTCGTCATTCTGAGTGTGTGTGTGTGTTAAGGTGGGAGGCGGGGCGCCTCATTCTACGGCAGGAAGAACATCAGCCAGGTAATGACCACCAGACTTAGTTTTCTGTAGTTATCTCCGCAATTTAACCGAGGGGAAGGTCCGAATTTCTAACTATGTAACTAACCTTTTCTAAAATGTAAATTTTCGTTCGGCTAATGTCAAAATTTCATAAAATCTTCAACTGTAATTCGGGGATAGAGCGTGCGTTACCCTCTCGAGTTCCCCTTCAACTTGGTTTGAGGTGACTACGATTTAGTACGGTTTTTTCCTGTAATGCCCTAAAGTAACTTTCATTCGAGTCACTTTAGTAGCTTGGGATTAGCCCCTGTATCACTGGGCCGAGAGCCCTGTTAGGATTTTATTTTTCATTGAGGGGTGCAAGGATACGCCTCCATTCATTTTGTGTTCGGGCCTTAAATTCAATCTGTTATTCCTTTCCCACGAAGGCCCTGCAGGTTGGGTACTAGATACCCCTGTGTAAAACTACACTGACTGACAGTGACAATGCAACACCAAGGAGGAGTGGTTCGAAAGGGATGAAAGTTGGGGAAAAAACAGAGACGGCACGGACGAATAATTGATGTTTATTTCAAACCGATATGCAGGTTACACAATGCGCACGGCATCGACTCAGTAGGATGTAGGACCACCGCGAGCGGCGATGCACGCAGAAACACGTCGAGGTACAGAGTCAATAAGAGTGCGGATGGTGTCCTGATGGATGGTTCTCCATTCTCTGTCAACCATTTGCCACAGTTGGTCGTCCGTACGAGGCTGGGGCAGAGTTTGCAAACGGCGTCCAATGAGATCCCACACGTGTTCGATTGGTGAGAGATCCGGAGAGTACGCTGGCCACGGAAGCATCTGTACACCTCGTAGAGCCTGTTGGGAGATGCGAGCAGTGTGTGGGCGGGCATTATCCTGCTGAAACAGAGCATTGGGCAGCCCCTGAAGGTACGGGAGTGCCACCGGCCGCAGCACATGCTGCACGTAGCGGTGGGCATTTAACGTGCCTTGAATACGCACTAGAGGTGACGTGGAATCATACGCAATAGCGCCCCAAACCATGATGCCGCGTTGTCTAGGGGTAGGGCGCTCCACATTTACTGCCGGATTTGACCTTTCTCCACGCCGACGCCACACTCGTCTGCGGTGACTATCACTGACAGAACAGAAGCGTGACTCATCGGAGAACACGACGTTCCGCCATTCCCTCATCCAAGTCGCTCTAGCCCGGCACCATGCCAGGCGTGCACGTCTATGCTGTGGAGTCAATGGTAGTCTTCTGAGCGGTCGCCGGGAGTGCAGGCCTCCTTCAACCAATCGACGGGAAATTGTTCTGGTCGATATTGGAACAGCCAGGGTGTCTTGCACATGCTGAAGAATGGCGGCTGACGTGGCGTGCGGGGCTGCCACCGCTTGGCGGCGGATGCGCCGATCCTCGCGTGCTGACGTCACTCGGGCTGCGCCTGGACCCCTCGCACGTGCCACATGTCCCTGCGCCAACTATCTTCGCCACAGGCGCTGCACCGTGGACACATCCCTATGGGTATCGGCTGCGATTTGACGAAGTGACCAACCTGCCCTTCTCAGCCCGATCACCATACCCCTCGTAAAGTCGTCTGTCTGCTGGAAATGCCTCCGTTGACGGCGGCCTGGCATTCTTAGCTATACACGTGTCCTGTGGCACACGACAACACGTTCTACAATGACTGTCGGCTGAGAAATCACGGTACGAAGTGGGCCATTCGCCAACGCCGTGTCCCGTTTATCGTTCGCTACGTGCGCAGCACAGCGGCGCATTTCACATCATGAGCATACCTCAGTGACGTCAGTCTACCCTGCAATTGGCATAAAGTTCTGACCACTCCTTCTTGGTGTTGTATTTGCTCTGTCAGCCAGTGTATTTCCATTGTAAATCGTGCCTTGAGAGGACAGAGATTGTAAAATATTGATGTAATGTTGCCTTGAGTAGGCTGTAAGAAATTGACAGCATGCACGCTCTATTTAAGTTTTTGTCATAGTGAGGGGTGCCTCTAGAAGGCTAAATATTGTACATTTTTGGAGCAAGTGCTCTTAAATTGGGATATTTCCGTCCTTATCTGAAATTTCGCAAGTTTTTTTTTAACTGGATCTGGTATCTCAGAATATTCACTAATCTTGGATTGTCCAAGTTTTGCTTCAAGATTGCTATTTTGTACCTGAGATTTCATTGTTATTTCACCTAGTGAAAATTTCTTAAGTTTGTTTTCTTTTGCAAGAAATATAACCTTTATTTAAAGTTTTAATTCAAATTTCTGATATCATAGTTAGACGCATTGAACACCCGCACGTTCTTTCTTCTCTTTCTGCGATCCACCAAAATGCGGTAATAATAATAATAATAATAATAATAATAATAATAATAATAATAATAATAATAATAATAATAATAATTGTCATCATTACCTTTAGCACGTTAGTTTTTCGCAGTCCTATTAGTTTTTCAAGCAGCGGACGCGTCTTAACTTGATGTCATTTTATTTGTCAAACGAGAATATTGGTCACCTCTTAGTCCACCCTCTACTTCATTCGGCCTGAAATGTTTAGACTATTATTCTCCTACGTGACTTAACCTCTTCAAATTTCCTCAGATAACCTCACCAACGAAGTCGACTCTAATTTATACTTCGCCTCTTCATAGAAAATACGCTGGTGGCTTATCCTTATTATCTTACAGAGAATACAGGAGATATATTAGTAATAACTGTCATATTAAGTGGAATTTTTTTTAAAATAACCACAGGGCTGCCTAGCCGAGTTGGCAAAGGCGTACTTGGTTCACTAAGATGGATGTACTGTAGGTTGGATTCCTCGCCATAAGAAAGAAAAATATTAAGAAGAGACTTCTACATTGGACAGACACATCAACCTGGAGTTCACTCACCCTGCAACAGAAATGAATATCAGTTTGTTCCATGGGTCAAAGAGATCTAGGCATAGAAGTAACCATTCTATCCTTCTTATCACTTAGTACGAATGGTGTTAACCTTGATTTTCTACTCCAAATCCCTTCATTGTCTGTACGCACATGGAACTGATTGCCCTTGCTTTGCATTGCTCATAGGTTAGAGAGAGAAACGTCCGACCCTTGGGAAGTAAGAGAGAAAAGAACCATGAATATTATTCACTGTAAGTCTCGCGAACATAATATCGTCAGGGTTGAAAGGGAACAAGAATTTTGAGTGTTTCCAGATAGGAAATATGAAACTAAGTTGCTATGTACTAGCAAGCGGAAGCAATGCTGGACTTATCTGCAGGCTCTATGATCGCCATTCTACGCTTCAAAGTTGACAGCTCTTGGAGAATTTCCACAAAGGAACAAGCAATGGTTCTAACCAAATACTCCTGTGGAACTAAGAATATAATTATGAACACGCACGGTCACTCTACAAATATTTCAGTCGTGTTCGAAGTGTTCTAATTAATAGCATTGTGTGATATATAAATTTATTAAGAAAAATTAGTCCTAACTTGTGTGATTATTTTGTTACAACCATCCATATGAGTACTCCAATTCATCCTTCACCTCTTCATATACCCGATATCATTATGAAGTCCATATTTTCAGGCGTCCTTGCCCGGGATGACCTGTACATATCCAGCCATCTTCGGAGCGAGTGATATATTTTTCCTTTCTGTATTGTGAATGACACTAGCATCAGTTTGCATTCTTCGGAAGAAAGATCTAAATGAGACGAGAAATGCTATAATGTAGGAAATAATCCAGTTTTCATTGTCATTGTTAGGTTTCAGTTTGTTCAGTGGTTTTCGCCGCAGGGAGGGAGGTTGTGAGTCACATGTAACCTGTTGGGTGTGGCTGTGTTAGTGGCGCAAACGTTTGTGGATGTTGCTGAGGATCATATATAACATATTGCCCATCAGTTTCCTTTTAAATATTAATGACTTATCTATGGAGTCCGGAATTATAGTTTGACGTTCTGATCAGTACTTGCGTGGTGTTGTTCACACTTCTCAGTAGCCATTAAGAGCAAAATAGCATTATACCTGACTCACAATATAGACTGTTAACTCTCTGGGCAATGTCGCAGTGTGGCGCGTAGCGTAATGCGGCGCGGATCAAAGTGTTCTCGTTTCCCTTGGGCTGAAATGGCAGGACTGGGGAGAAGCGCGCCACGCCATTACCAACGGCAATTAGCCGTCACATCTTAGCACAGTATCGCCTGGGACATGGCACGGGGAAGCCCTGCGTGGTAAGTGGCTTTGTCTAATTAAACCACATTATGTTATAGGCGCTGGCGTTACACAGAGCACCAAGTGCCATCGATCAACAGTTCCCAAACTATCCTCAAGATATCAATTTACGAAAGATGAAATGCCTGCTGACAAGATTATATTGAGTATGTAATGAACTTATTTTCTGCCAATAAGCCACATTTTCATAGGCAGAAATTGAAAGCGCTTACCTGAGAATTTCCAAGAACAAACTTCAAATCACGAACTCCGTACAGGCACTGTCTATGTTGTACAACAATATCATAACATCTGTGTTGTCAGAAGTGCAACGTCGGTCTTCAGCACTGATAGACAGTTAAGTAATAATAATGTTATTGGCTTTACGTCCCACTAACTATTTTTACGGTTTACGAGACGCCGAGGTGCCGGAATTTAGCCACGCAGATGTTCTTTAACGTATTTAACGTATGTTCTTTGACGTATTTGAGCACATTCAAATGCCACCGGACTGAGCTAGGATCGAAACTGCCAAGTTGGGGTCACAAGGCCAACGCCTCAACCGTCTGAGACACTCACCTCGGCGATAGATAGAGAGATAGATAGAGGGAGAAAGACGAGGGTAGAACTTTGATGTATACATATTAACAGCTTTGGGACATTTAAGTTTAAAACTTTCGGTGTCGTTGTTGTTGTTGTTGTCGCTATTTTGCTTTACGTCGCACCGACACAGGTATGTCTTATGGCGACAATGGGATAGAAAAGGCCTAGGAATTGGAAGGAAGCGGCCGTGGCCTTAATTAAGGTACAGCCCCGGCATTTGCCTGGTGTGAAAATGAAACCACGGAAAACCATCTTCAGGGCTGCCGACAGTGGGGCTCGAACCCTCTATCTCCCGATTACTGGATACTGGCCGCACTTAAGCGACTGCAGCTATCGAGCTACTTTCGGTGTCACGTTCTGGTAAATTAGTTGAGTGAGAAAAGCATTCTCTTATATAAAAATAAACCAGGGGTGGCATTTCAGGTGAAGTGCCACTTCACCACTTATTTTTACCATAATGAATTACTTAAATTTATTTTTCTTGTGACATTTGTTGGTTTTACGGAAAGAAAATGTTTTATTGTACGGCGTTTGGAGCACCTCATCACCTGATGAGAACCAGGGGAACTCACGAAAGCGCCGGCTCTCGACCACAGTACGGCGCGTGAGACTGATTGAAGACGAGAGATTCCGCAGCTGCCTCTACCTCCCAAGTGCTCCCTCCTAGCGCTTGACCTTAGCGGTTGCCATGACAACCGTGACGTCACCCGCGTACTTTCCACATAGCGGAATGTGCTAGTGAAGTTGTCGGAAGAGCGGAATGTTTCGTCTTCCCTGCGTCATCCTGTGTGAAGTACGAGTACTTACGCGTCGTGGTTCATTCGTGGTGTTGTGCTGTTTTATTTAAATATGTATCCTATTTATGACATAGTGTGCATTTTATTATAAACACCATTACACGTTGGAGAAACGAAGATCAGAATGAAGTTCTACGTTTTGATCGCCCTACTGAATCACTGCAAATTTGTGCCACAAAAGGAGTGAAACATTCCGGTAAATCTTACAATCTTAGTTTCAAACGATCGTGGTTTAAGGAATTTCCATGGTTGTGCTCCTCTCTAGCTCTACAGAAGTTGTTTTGTTGGGCCTGCTTGCCTTTTATCAATAAAAATAACGTTTGGAATAAAGACGGATTTTCAGCCCTTTTGAATATAACACGTTCTTTACATAAACACTCAGACTCTGCAGAACATAAAATACGGCAGCTAGATTTCAAGACATTGGAAACAAACCAAAATACGATCTCTAATGTCCTGAAGGAAAATGCCAGACTGTATATTGTAATTATACAGTTCAGTGAAAATGTACATTTAAATAGGCTTTTCCTTTAGTTGGTAATTGATGCAGTGCTCTATTTAAGTAAGCAAGAACTAGCATTTCGTGGTCATGACGAAACATTAAATTCAATAAATCGTGGTCACCCTTCGCCAGTCACAGGTACGAGGTACGAGTACAGAACAACCAAAAACAACACGTAGTTCCTAAATCTTGTCCTCCTCTGTGGTGTAGTGGTTAGTGTGACTGGTTGCCACCACGGAGGCCCAGGTACGATTCCCGGCTCTGCCACGAAATTTGAAAAGTGGTACGAGAGCTGGAACGGGGTTCACTCAGCCTCAGGATATCAACTGAGTAGAGGTGGGCTCGATTCCCACCTCAGCCATCCTGGAAGTGGTTTTCCGTGGTTTCCTACTTCTCCTCCAGGCAAATGCCGGGATGGTACCTAACTTAAGGCCACGGCCGCTTCCTTCCCTCTTCCTTGTCTATCCCTTCCAATCTTCCCATCCTCCACCAAGGCCCCTGTTCAGCATAGCAGGTGAGGCCGCCTGGGCGAGGTACTGGTCATCCTCCCCAGTTGTATCCTCCGACCCAGAGTCTGAAGCTCCAAGACACTGTCCTCGAGGCGGTAGAGGTGGAATCCCTCGTTGAGTCCGAGGGAAAAACCAACCCTGGATGGTAAACAGATTAAGAAAGAAAGAAAGAAAGAAATTCCTAAATCTGTCGCTCGAAACCGAACGGGTAATTGCTCTTCACCATACTTTACAGCCATAAGCCGCCACTGAAAGAAACTATTTCGTTACCGTAGCACCGACACAGACAGGTCCTATGGCAATGATGGGATAAGACACGGCTTTTATGAACAGAAGAAACCGCATAAAACAATCTTCAGGACTGCTGACAGTGGAGCTCGAACTCATCATCTCCCGGATGTAAACTCACGGTTAAGTGACCCAATCCTCGTAACCAACTTGTTATATCTCTCCTGTAGAGAGACAGAGTTCTATAAATCCTATAATATTTAATTTCATGATACGGTATCGAAAAGTGTTAAGCGGTCAAAAAAATCGAAATTTCAAATGTAGTTTCTCATGTGTATGGTCTTATATATATAAAAATTGTGTAAACTTTGCAAGCTCATAACTCAACTACAAGTATTTTAAAATTAAATGTGATGTTGCATACATATATCCACGACCCATTTTACATCATGCTATAACCTTGCATTTATTATATTCTACTCATTGGCCATAAAATTCCTTTTATCTATGGAAAATCTCCACAAATAGGATCCCTTTGGAATATGATGTGTATTTTTCCCACTGGGTAGCAGTGTGTTTTGTTTTGGAAACTTTAATTCTGCAGATGTGTAGATATTTGCGTGAAGTTTTGGTTAACTGTGATCTGCGTTCTGTTCTTGTAAAGCAATTATTAATTATGCCATTAATCATGTCCTGTTTGAAGAAACAGAAATTCAAGGGTAATGTTCATACCAGTAAGATAATGCAGCCATCAGAACTATCAAATCAAGAACATTCAACTTAATTTACGAAACTTCGCTCCTTTGTTCGTGGCCTACTTCAAGCTGAAAGCGAACAACTTTCTACCTCTGGATATAGACTGGTTGATCATAAACTGTTGTCACAAGCTATTAGTGTTTCGTGTTTGTGTGTGAACTGTAAAAACTCAATGTGTTTCAGTGTTGTAACAGAGAAGAGAGTAGGTTTGGCTAGTGAACTGACAGTTTCTTGCGAAATGTGCAGTGATATTTCATCGTCTGAAGCATCTTCAAAGATATCCTCTGGTATTTATTACGGTAATTACAGTAATAAACAAACATATTTTGAAGAATGTCAGTGATGTGGCCAAAGAAAGCATGACAATGGCTGCGAAGAGGATTGTAAAACACAGAGAAATTGAAGTACAGGTGTTAGAGGAGAAGACTGGGATTCCAGCAGATATCTGTGTTTCAGTCGATGGTTCATGGATGAAGCGAGGGCACACTTCTCTCTATGGAGTGCCATTCAGGGAAAGTTATAGATGTTGAGACAATGTATAAATGAATATTGTCATGAGTGTTTTGTTAGGAAGAAACTATAAAATACTGAATCAGAGAATGCCTCGCAGGAGAACCCGTCACATGTTTGTTAAAATAATTACAGTGGATTAAGTGGTGGTAAGGAGCCAGCTTCTGTAGTGAAAACGTTCTGTCACTCTCAAAGCATGTACGGTATTAGATACACTTATTACCTAGTTGATGGTCATTCTATGTATTGTGACAGTAAACCATATCGGGCGTAACCCTCATACTAGCATACGGGCCATTGCACTGGAGACGAACATCAGCCGACCGTCTGTTATGCGGGCATTGTATGCCCACCGTTTCAAGCGTACAATCTGCACTTACATCAGGAGCTCCATGGTCATTGTTTTGATGCCCGGGTGGCGTTCTGTTAATGGATCCTACAGCGTGTGGACTCTGATCCTGCTTTTCTAGTCACTCTCTTATTTACGGACGAAGCACGATTCCACAGCAATGAAACCGTTAATCGCCATAATAAGCATTACTGTAGTGTGTATAATCCGCACTGGGTGTGACAGACAGCTCTTCAGGTACAGTGGGGCGTGAATGTATGGTGTGAAATCATGGGTGATCACGTCATCGGTCCCCATACCTTTGAGGGCCATCTGACCAGTCAACGCTATCTGCGGTTGCTCCAGGGTGAACTACTGGCGTTTTTTGGATCATACGCCACTCCTTGACCGCTGCAGGATGTGGTTTCAACATGACGGAGCTCCGCCGCACACGGCCGTGGTCGTCCGGAACCATCTCCATGCGACGAATCCTGATAAATGAATAGGAAGCGGAGGACCTGCCCCTGGCCCGCCAGATCGCCCGATATTACGCCCTTGGATTTTCTCCTGTGGGGCCATGTAAAACAACTGTTGTATGCACAGGAGCCGGCCAGTCATTGTCAACATAAAAGAGCTCATCACTGTGGCATGACGATCCGTTTCGCCAGAGATGTTACAATGGGCTAGACGGTCTTTAGAACATCGCGCGCAGCTCTGTATGACCACGGAGGTCATCAGTTCGAGCAGGTGCTGCGTTCAACGACGTGGATAACGGAAATTCTGTCACATGTTTCCTAACCTCTATCAACCCAGGCCCATAACAACGGCCCGTTTTAGGGTCAAATAAACAAATCAGTCTGTGAAAAATACCGGTTTTAAGTATACAGCCTTACGACATCCCAGGCAACTGGCTTAGAAGTACTTGAATGGGATTTGAACCTTCTAACCCTCAAGGACTGTCAACTATCACACGTCCTACCTCGCGTTAGCCATACGAGCTACTGAGACACTTGACGCACGCCGCCCACTTCCCACTTCCCCACAGACCATCATCTCCAAATCCTCGTCTAACCAAGCATAATACCCATTGCAACGATGCATACGGCCTTTTACACGGTCAAATATGCAAACCAGTCCTTGGAAATTATCGAGTATGCAACATTACCACATCCCAGACAACTGGCTGTTAAAAAAAAGCTTATGAGGGATTCAAACCTCTTCCCTCGAGCACTGTCCACTGTCACATATCTCCCCGCCCGCTTGCCATGTGAGCTACTGCGGCACTTCACCTACGGCGCCCACTTCCCAACCTATACAATACCGTGTTCCCAGTCTGTGCGTCCACCTCTCGCTGTAAAGGACGCGTTCTGCGTATCTGTACCCGTTTTACGGGTTCATTCGAAGTACCCATAATGAATTAATAGTGGCGCTAACGATTCCTGCTGTCTTCCAGCAAGTAAACACACATCTCGTTATATTACCCCGGTTTAGGGAGAGGGACCGATATCTTTCAGCATTGTAGTAAATGTGAATTGATGCATAAAACTGGATCGGTAAGCACAGGGTATCTCTTCCAGTGACGTTTCTACTCCCCGAGACCTAAGCAGCTGTACGGGAGGCGCGCATAATTCTTGACTTTACAAGGAGCGTGCACGTGTTTGACCTAGCATCAATAGGCAGTCTAAATCTCAGCTGTTGTCATCAGTGCAACACCGTATTTTCGTATAAAGAAGCTATTTTAAGTACGAGTAGGCTCGACGGGTACGCGGTGCATTTGTTCAGCAATTCCCTTGTGCAGTGCCACCTTCATGAGCACAGATTCACGTAACTGTAAATAAATTTGAAACTACTGGCTCAGTGCTCAATAAAAACATCCCCGTACACGAGCAGTTTTATCAGAGGAAAAGCCAGATGACATTGGTGCGAATCTTGAACGGTCCCCGAATAAGTCATTCACAGAATTAGTACAACAAGTAGGGGATTCGGTTTCTTCTGCCCACAGAACCACAAAGCTGTTACACATCGAACCGTAGAGGAATGCACGAGCCCATTTTTTAAGACCTACTGATCCTGCCACAGGAGTGAGATATTGTGAGTGGTATCTTGCATCATTAAATGATCATTTTTTTTTCCCAGGGGCTTTACGTCGCACCGACACAGATAGGTCTTATGGCGACGATGGGATGGGAAAGGCCTAGGAGTTGGAAGGAAGCGGCCGTGGCCTTAATTAAGGTACAGAACCAACATTTGCCTGGTGTGAAAATGGGAAACCACGGAAAACCATCTTCAGGGCTGCCGATATTGGGATTCGAACCTACTATCTCCCGGATGCAAGCTCACAGCCGCGCGCCTCTACGCGCACGGCCAACTCGCCCGGTGATCATTTATTCGACCCACAGCTTGTGTTCTTTCTGGATGAGGCCTGGTTTGATCTTAATGGTCGTATGACCGGTCGTAACTCTCGCTATTGGTGTGCAGGAAATCGTAATGGTGATTATGAAGTCCCTCATTATGAAGGATGACACATCCAGCATCTTTGTAAAGGT
Organism: Anabrus simplex; assembly: GCF_040414725.1. Classification (NCBI taxonomy): domain Eukaryota; kingdom Metazoa; phylum Arthropoda; class Insecta; order Orthoptera; family Tettigoniidae; genus Anabrus; species Anabrus simplex. The sequence goes on along the minus strand of NC_090266.1, from coordinate 578,343,288 downwards.
ATGATTTTATATAAGATTGTATACACCCTATGCGTGATGAAGTTGGGCTGAGGCAGCTGCTGTAGCGCAGAGTACAAACAACGTGCGCTCGGTCTGGATTTATAAGACAGACACTGAAAAGAGATCTTGTACACGCCAGAAGTCAGGCGAGGTACATTCTCACAACTAACCCACATGGAACTTTCAACTGAGGACATAGCAGTGGCGGCTCGCCACGTTTTGCTGATAGGAGTTCGCACGTTTAGTTTTAAGAATGTATAGTATTAATATATCTTTCCCCCCCCCCTGAATATTAATTCGTTCCAAAATGAAATAGCCACCGAGCTCGATAGCTGCAGTCGCTTAAGTGCTGCCAGTATCCAGTATTCGGGAGATAGTAGGTTCGAACCCCACTGTCGGCAGCCCTGAAAATGGTTTTCCGTGGTTTCCCATTTTCACACCAGGCAAAGGCTGGGGCTGTACCTTAATTAAGGCTACGGCCGCTTCCTTCCCACTCCTAGCCCTTTCCTGTCCCATCGTCGCAATAAGACCTATCTGTGTCGGTGCGACGTAAAACAACTAGCAAGAAAATGAAACATAACAACGGACCATGAGTATAAAATAAACACTCTCCTGTGCAACATAACTGGAAATCGATTGTGTTGCTGCTAAATGCTCGTAACGAAAAATAATTGAGGCTTGAATACTGTACAAAACCGACTTAACCGATTTACCTTTACAAGATCGCTCCCGAGAAATAGAAATATTCAAAAGTAAAAGCGGCCTTCGTTCGCGTGGTGGTGAGTTTGAAAACCATTGTCGTCAGCCCTAAAGGTGGTTTTCCGTTGTTTACATTTTAACATCAGGCAAATGTTTGGGCTGTACCTTAATCAAATGCCACAGTTGCTTTCTTCTAACTCTTAGCCCGTTCCTGTCCCATCGTCGCCATTAGACCTATCTGTGTCGGTGTGACGTTAAGCAAATTATAAAAAAATGCCCTTCCCAGAGCCTTCATTTCAAGGTATTTTCCTAATTGAAGAGTCGTGGTGGTGCAAGACTTGCAAGGACGTTTCCTGTTTTCCGCCGTTATAAAACACACATTTTAGACTGTTACTGTCACAAACTTATATAAAATATATTCACAATCAAGCCAGTTTTCAAGAATAGAAAGATATCTTCACCAGAGGAAAGCAACCTTGTAGCTACTAGCGAGAACAATTTTCTTAGAAATATGTGTGAGGAAGAAGTTCACTTAGAGTGTCAGAAAAGGGTAGTGCTCTGACAGAGAAGCGAAGTACCCATAAGCCACAACTTTCTGTAATGAGTTTTGTATTTTGTAAATATGTTCCCCCTTTTACCCTGCCCAAGGAATACTTTGGAAGATTTTGCTGGTTCACTGGGCAGAATGAACCACTTGTTTAGTCTGGCTATATCCTATATCCTAATGGTATTTATGAAGCCCCTCATTATGAAGGATGACACTTCCAACATCTTTTCAAGGTAAGATTTCATACAGGATTTTATACACGTTTAAAGCAGGGCAGCCGCGCGACGTAATTTGTTCTGAAGCAGCTGCTATAGCGCAGAGCTCAAACACCTTATGCTGTAAGCCAAGAAAGCCGAATAGAGAGCAGTATTCTTCCTGATATTACCCTTAGAAAAATAATAATCGAGGAAAAATTGCCTCTGATTGACAGGACGTTTTTCTCTTTTGCTAGCTTGAGGTTGTACATTCTTCACACACGTCAAAAAAAATTAAATACGAGTATTAGACAACTGAACGCAAGTCTTACGCAACTGAAACGAAGTATTTTATCTCTAGGTCACAGATGAAAAAGAAGGAATGAGGGTAGTAGTGTAGGGATGATTACAATAAAATTTAACACAACACTACTTAGTTATATTTCTTCTAGGCACGTCTTTAGTGCCAGCTTCCAGCGATTGTCCAAAAAACCAGACAAAGCTCCTGGGTGATTATGATGATAAGTCGCGCTATTACAGCTTATAGCTCTCGCTTTAAGTCACAAAACAGCATTCATTATTTTGGTACAACATGTATGAAGTTCAAGGCTGTCCAATACACTCTGAGACATTAACTGCTCTAGTACCTGTAATTCGTTTCAATAGATTGGTCGTCTACATACAAATTATGGCAGCATTACCGCAGTCTGTATTGCGATATGCCAACGTATCTTTATGATTACACACTACACAGGAATCATCTGCAGTTTGTCCTTGTCTTTTAATTTTATCACCCTTTCCCACTATTACATTGACACAACTATACACTACAAGTCACCACTCTAAAGGAATGCACATATTGTCCATATTTTTCGAAATTAGCTTCCAGTTCTTCGCAGGGTACTTGACCGGCACAAGGAAGGTTTAGGACTTCTGCTGCAGTAACGTTGTAAAAATACTTTTCATTATGTTGACCTTATATGTAATGAGCAATGTACCTTCGGATATTTCAGTTATAGTTTGCGCTCATTGGAAACGATATTTTACGCGGCTGTTGTCATTTCGGTTTACTGATTCAAAAACTTGTATAAAAGCACAGTCATAGGGATCTTCTATTAACTTATTTGCGTTGGGTATATGCTTCACAAATAGGTCCATGTACTTTTGTTCTGCAGCTATCAATTGCAGTCCTCCACTCTTTTTTAGAAGATGAAGTTGTTCTCTATTTATCCTATAGCGGTATAGTTTCCAAAGGAAGTATCCTATAGGCATTTCAATATGTTGGCATACAACTTTAGGGTTAGGCAGAACTTGCGATATGTAACATAATTTCGGAAGAGTGAAGGTATTATCTGGAATAGGAGTAACTTCTCGCATCTTTGGGCTTGAATCTGACAGCGTTTACGAGGTTAGCCCAATTTATGCTGATCTTATCTTCGAAGCTTTTACCGAAGTTAGTGCCCAGTGCCTTACAGTGGCTAACCACTGGTATCGCACTTGATTCCACTGTGTTTTACTTATTGGCACATGCTCCGAGTGGCAAAATGGAAGGTTGCTTGTAGTTAATTCCTGCTCCAGAGGCGTTTGAAAAAATCTTCAGAGCTGTACATACAGTTTTAATATACCCTATATTCCTCACTAGAATCGTTCTGGTATCTGTCTACGTGGATGCCAGCCAGTGCATACCGGTGCCATTTCTGTACGTCGGTGAATTAACGTGGAACCCAAGGGGCGAAATTTTCATCACGTTAAGACATTTCTTCAGTGTATGCCAAACCGTTCGATGAATGAGACCAACCTCTACGGATAATTCCCAGACAGTCCATCGACAGTCTACGGAAACGAAGGCGACGCATTTATGCAGTGTACTGCCGCTGTAGATGAGACGTGTACGAATGCTATGCCTCAGGGACAAACCGTCAACAGTAACTACTACTGCCGATTTCTGGAGCGACGTCTGCGTCCAGCTATGCTGGGCAAAAGTCCACGTTTGTTACGAGACGATCGACGTTGTAATGCCGCAACATCAAGTTCTTATTGCGAAGGTAGCATTGGGAGATCTTGGAACACCCTCGGTACTCACAAGACACGAGTCCTTGTGACTTTGACCTGTTTCCGAAATTAAAGGAAGCCCACGAGGCCGCCGATTTCCTGACGTGCATCTGTACTCCACGCAGTAGGGCGCTCCGTCGCAGCCATCAACAGAGAAAGCCTTGCCAACAATCTCCATTGGCCTCCCGATATTTGGCAAAAGGACTTTGTGCGTGACTACATTGAAGACAAATTTCGCTACAGAAGAAATGTGTGAACACGTGCAGCAATGCCGACTTTACTTCTGATCTTAGCAGACCGAAGTAAGAAGGACAAGCCTATGTACATGGAGTTCGTAGATAATGTTGATTGGACAAAGCTATTTGAGATTCGGATAAGATCGGTATTAGATACCGAGAATGAATAATTCTCGACAATCTGTATAAAAGTCACCGTGCAGTGATTAGAATCAACGGATTTGAAAAGGAGTGAGGCAAGGCTGCAGTTTTTCGCCCTCCTTTTCAGTGTTTATATAGAACAGGTGGTAAAGACAATCAAAGAGGAATTTGGAAATGGAATCACAATCCAAAACACTTAGATCTGCCAATGATTTTGTTATTTTGTCAGAGACTGCAGAAAATCTGGAGAAATTGCTGAATGGTACAGATAAAGTCTTGGATAAGGAATAAAGGATGAAAATAAACACTTATAACCGAAAATAATAGCATGCAGTCAAATGAAGTCAGGTAATGTAGGAAATATTAAATTAGGAAATGAAGTCTTAATGGAAGTAGATGAATATTGTTGTTCGGGTAGTAAAATAACTAACGATTGCAGAAGTAAGGAGGACATAAAATGCAGACTAACACAGGAAAGTAAGGCCTTTCTTATGAAAAGAAATATTCTCACTTCGAACAATGATACAGGCATTAGAAACATGTTTTTGAAAATTTTCGTCGGGACCATGGCATTATATGAAAGTAGAACATGGACTATATCTAGCTCGAAATGAAAAAGAATAGAGGATCTTGAAATTCTACATTACATAAAATGGTGAAGGTGAGATGGGTAGATCGAATCATGGCTGAAAAGATTGGTGAGAGGAGATCGATTTGACTACAATTTGACGAGAAGAAGAGATAGAATGATAGGACACATCTTAAGACACACAGGACTTGTTCCTTGATTTTGAGGGATGTGTAGGCGGAATGAACGATATGGGTAGACTAAGGTGTTAACCCATTAATATCCACTGGGTAAAAAACGACCCAGTGACTTTAAAATTATATTAGTAACTGTCTATCTATTGTTGACGTTTGTTACCCGGTCTGCTGCACTCTCTATAATGCACTTCGCACATTGTCACTCTTGGTACACTGTAGGCAATTTTCATTCTTGAGCTAGATGTGCAAGTGTGTTGGTGAGTCGAAAAGTCTTCTCCAGCCAGCATGTCGAGCTTCAGAAATACGTAAGTACAGATGAACTTGTTTAAGTCTTATATAATTGAATAATATATTTTGCATTTGTATACTACTGAGATTATTCAGCACATATAAAATCTATTGCACATCTTATGGTTTAATGGCTATAACTGACCGAATTATGGATGGGTCGGAAACGACCCAGTGGGCAGGATGTAAAAGTAACATTGTTGTTGAAGTTGGGGAGTTATGAATATCATGCACTCTTATCATGCCATATCATTACCGTTAATACACAATTGCAGCATTTATGTAAGATTAGAACAAATATTTTAGAAATATTAATTCCATGATTACTGCTGTATTTAGGAATTCATAATAAAAATTATCACATTCATTCGGAATATCTCATCTGTTACATGCTGTATTTACTGACCCAATTCCAATCCATTTCATTTCCTGTTTATTGTGGCCTATCGACTCACGAAGTAATAGCACTGCTAGAAGAGGAATATATTCCAAGTGATATCGATATCTACATCTTGCCTCCAGATGATCAGGGAGTCGACACAGATGGTGACTCCGGAGAAGATGAATGCAACGACCCAGATCGTTTGAGTCGTGGGCTGTTGGAAGCCTCTGCAGAAATTGTTATCAGTGATGTGAATGAAACTGTTGAAAATATTCCTCCATGCTTCGCAGCTCCTTCGGCAGACGAAGAAACTGTCTTTACAGGTACACGAGGATCCAAAGGGGAATCAATGCACCAGCATCCGAAAAAGGCAAGAACAAGTGGGATATGGAAATTAGGGGATTCTATAACTGCTCCCCACAAAAACTTTCTACCATGCTGTGTACCACCGCTTACTGTGAGTGAAAAAGTCATCCAGTTGACTTTTAAACTATACTTACATGACGAACTTATCCTTGATATAGTAAAGCACACTGTTATGTATGCAGTTTCTAAGAATAATCCAGCTTTTGCAATGTCTCTGCGGATATGCATACATTCATTGGTATATTGTTATTAAGTTGTTACGCAGTACTGCGCAGACGACGAATATATTGGGACACACAAAATGATGTGCATAATGATTTAGTGTGAAATGTAATGAGACGTAACAGTTTTGAAGAAATTTTCCGATATCTTCATGTAGCAGACAACAGTAATCTTCCTGCAAGAGATACGGTGGGTAAGTCCGACCTATGCTAAATTCTTTGAATGAGTCCTTTTAAAAAAAAACTTTCCTATCCAGAAAGATCTCTCAGCTGATGAATGCATGATACCCTATTTTGGAAGGCACGGCTGCAAGCTGTTTATACGAGGCAAGCCAGTGCGCTTTGGATTCAAAGCATGGGTTTTAGCAAATCCTAATGGATATGCTGTTCACATGGATATTTATCAGGGTCGAAAGACTGGAGACGTGACAACACATGCCACTAACTTTAGATGAGTCTGTTGTTCTTCGATTTTGTGATGTTCTACAAGCCAATTTCCCTAACGCAACATTCTCCTTATATTTTGATACATTCTTCACTTCCGTTAGGCTCCTTACCGAGCTTGGCAAGAGGGGATTGCATGGAACCGGGACCGTTAGAGAAAACAGAACTGAGAAATGTCCTTTGACAGACTCTAAGACATTAGGAAAACAAGCAAGAGGCACATATGATTCTCGTGTGGATGAAGACAATGCCTTAATTTCAGTGAAGTTGAAAGACAATAACGTTGTGACTATGCTCTCTAATGAACAAAGGGTACTACCACTTCAGAGAGCAAAGAGATATTCCTACATAGAAAAGAAGAAGATCGAAGTGAGTCAACGCTTTTTGTTTTCTAAACATAACAAGGGAATGGGCGGTGTTGACCAGCTGGGTAACAACGTTTCAAATTACAGGATCTCCATGAGAGGAAAAAATGGTACATTCCCATTATTTTGTGGTTGCTGGATGTGTCGATGAACAACGCCTGGCTTCTGAGTAGAAGGGTAGGGCTGTCCCTGGATGCTCTAGGATTTCGAAGAGCTGTAGTCCGAGCTTTGATAACAATGTATGGTAAACCATGTCTGAGTCCCGGACCTCATCAACATTCGCAATGTAGAAGGAGAGTTGAAGATCCTATCCGGACCAATGGAGTTCAACATATTATTCTCAGTGATCAGCCGCGTAGAAGATGTGTCCAGTGTTCCAACAAAACAGTGAAAGCCTGTAAGGAGTGCTCTGTTCCACTGCATGAAAAGTGTTTTGCAGCTTTCTATCATATGTAATTGCTGTGTATTGTGAAACCTCAAAAAGTTTAAACAGTGAATGTGAAACAGTTTTTAAAACTAATTCAGAACAAGTGAACTCTGAGTAACATGAGTTATTTGTAACTTTATTAGATAAGAATATACTTATTTTGTTCAAGATTATTCCTGCATTTAAAATAATTAACCATAAAATCTTTATCACAACTACATAAGAGGTCATGCCCACTGGGTCGTTTTCAACCCATGCTATTTTCACCACACAGAATACGCAATAAAGTAAAATTTGTACTAATTGTTATGTTTGAGTCTCATATACAAAATATATGCATAAATGATCAAAATTAGCGAAAAAACGTTACGGGCATAAATGGGTTAATATAACAAGCAGAGATGTAGAATGTAGTAGTAACGTAGAAATTAAAAGATTAGCACAGGATGGGGTGGCTTGAAGAGCCGAATCAAACCAGTCTATGTACTGATGACTCAGATAACAACATCCCAATTTGTAGTAAAATTCACCTACTCAGAATTTGATTTCCGATATTGCCTCATCAATCTCACCCAATGCAAATATTTTAATGGAAACCCCATTAATCCCTTCGAAACCGTGTATAGACAGCAGCATACTGCAGTTTTACATTAACATATTGGACGAAAAATGACAACCCAGATGTGATGTTCACGATATCTTTGACCTACCACCCCCCTCCCCATCAATGGCGCAACAGCCCGAAGGCCTGCAGATTACGAGTTGTGTAGTCGGCACGACGAATACTCTCGGCCGTTATTCTTTGCTTTCTAGATCGGGGCGTCCATCTCACCGTCAGAATGATGGCTCCTCAATTGTAATCACACTGGCTGCGTGGACTTCGAAATAGACCTCAGATCCGGATAAAAATCCCTGACCTGGCCGGAAATCGAACCCACGTCCTCCGGTAAGTGGCAGGAATGCAACACTACACCGCGGGCCGGCGCCTTTGACCTACAGTAATACATTAATCAATCGTCCACATGTAGGGCACGTTAGTCATTTCTGTTCTCAGGGAGGTATTCCGGTATGTCGTCCAAGAATGTGGGGATTCGATCCAAGAAATCCTGACACAGCTGGATAAAATACTCAGCTACTGAGGTCTTTTATGTATAGGCCTAACAGGGAAGGAATATTAAGTTGAATTGTTTACAATTAAATAGACCTCTCTAATGATCCCTTCATTGCATGAAGATCTTCTCTCTGAACGGATACCGTGTCATATCCTCGCTTTAAGTTTATTTTCAGCAGTTGGAACAACAACAACAACATATACCTACCTCCCCTTGCCTACAGCCTTCCACCAAGTTATCGAACTCCTTTGGGGCACGTAATTTTTTCACTGAAGCTCACCATACTCAGCGGAAATGACGTACGAGCCAGAAGTTCCTTGAAACTTGGGCGGAAAACATACGTTTGCTAGCAGATCTCATTTTCATGCAACCTATTGAATGACGAGGTGAAACTGTCAGTTTACGATATGAAGTATCGCTGCTTACGGAAGAAATTAGCTTTAAATTTATAATAACCCTGCACTAGACAGCAACGACTCAGAATGATGAAAGAGAAAGTTTTCATATGCACCCTTACCATCATGTTTCTTTTTCCAGCTTATGTAACATTGCCGTTCGTTTCTCACGAAGATGGTTGTGGTTACAATCCACGTCAAAGAGGCGTAAATTTTGAAATAGAACTCCTGAAGTTTGCGTTTGGTGAGAACTTTTGTTTCGTGAAGCATAACAATGAAATTCTCCGGCTCCATGGCTAAATGGTTAGCGTGCAGGCCTTTGGTCACAGGGGTCCCAGGTTCGATTCCCGGCAGGGTCGGAAATGTTAACCATAATTGGTTAATTTCCCTGGCATGGGGGCTGGGTGTGTTTGCCGTCTTCATTATCATTTCATCCTCATCAAGGCGCGCAGGTCGCCTACGGACGTCAAATCCGAAGACCTGCATCTGGCAAGCCGAACTTGTCCCCGGACACTCCCCGCACTAAACGCCATACGCCATTTTTTACCATGAAATTAAAAGCCACTTAACACAGCAAGGCTACTTACATGAAAATCCACAACTTGCTTCCAGTTTCAATCGGGTCAGGAATGAAATCAATGAAGCCCCCATCTAGCGGCGAGGATAGGAAATGTGCCGCCTGCCGTACTCTACCGCACTACCATGGGACAATGATTAATGACTGACAGGTGAAATGAAATGACATTGAAGAGTGTGATGGAATGAAAGGTGACCGGAGTACCCGGAGAAAAACCTGACCCGGCTCCACCTTGTCCAGCACAAATCTCACATGGCGTGGTCGGGACTTGAACCACGGAACCCAACGAGGAGAGGCCGGTGCTCTCACATACATATGGTAAATAGACTAGCAGCGCGCTACCTTGTAGCATTGGTGCAAGTGAAGCCGGAGTTTGCGGCCGCCCCCATCTTACGTCACTACAGAGCCACTATAAACATGCATGTGTTACGTGCAGTTTTGTTTTATGTTGTTGTAATGCCCATTTCAGAATAATGCTTCAGCAAACTACTGTGTGGCAGAATGGTGAATACCTGCGTAGGGTCTGGGTGTGGTTTCTCCAATTTACGAAGAAGGAATAAGGAAGGAATATAAGTTTTTCTTTTTCTCTTTTCTTTTTCTTTTTTGCAATTTGCTTTACGTCGCACCGACACAGATATGTCTTACGGCGACAATGGCATAGGAAAGGCCTAAGAATGGGAAGGAAGTGGCCGTGGCCTTAATTAAGCTACAGCCCCAGCATTTGCCTGGTGTGAAAATGGGACACCACGGAAAACCATCTTCAGGGCTGCCAACAGTGGGGTTCGAACCCACTATCTCCCGATTACTGGATACTGGTCGCACTTAAGCGACTTCAGCTATCGAGCTCGGTAATAGGAGTTTCAATACACCGGTAAGGGGCGTATATGTGCTCATGTACACCTGCTGCCTACTTAATAATACAATTTAATTTAGTATTAAAGATGCCTAATTCACTTCCGTCCGGTGTATATTTGTCAGCGTTAGCCCCTTGTGATGGAATGCAGGTGGGGCCTAATAATAATAATAATAATAATAATAATAATAATAATAATAATAATAATAATAATAATAATAATAATAATAATAATAATAATAATAATAATAATAGACTGGGTAATAAGTTAAGTTTTGTGTGTGTTAGTAATGGAATAACAGTGGTCTCGATCTCTTCTATTCTTTAAGGATACACTGTAAGGATATCAAAATAACTGTTAAAATTATAGTGGAAGGATTTGTGAGCTTGTAACCATCAAAATAGGTGTTAGGTTTATTATCACAGAATATTATTGAATATATCTCCGGGTTTGGTGGTAAAGTTGCTAGTCAGTAATTATCCACCCTGTGATACTTGGAAGGAAGCCACTGTACAAAAATAAAAAACTTAGCTGGGCTGAGTGCCTCAGACGGTTGAGGCACTGGTCTCCTGATCCCAACTTAGCATGTTCGATCCTAGCTGAGTCCGGTGGTATTTGAAGGTTTTCAAGTACGTCAGCCTCATGTCGGTAGATTTACTGGCACGTAAAAGAACTCCAGGGCAAAATTCCGGCACCTCGGCGTCTCCGAAAACAAAAGTAGTTATTGGGACGTAAGATAAATAACATTGAACATTATTATTAGAAAATCCTTATCCATTTATTTCTTTCAATAATGGAGGTAATCTGCATATTCCTGCGAAAGATGTTGTTCATGTGTACAAACTTGCTCAGATGTATTCCGGAGAGAACACATGTAATAGTTTAAGCTCAGTCATGAGAGAGAACATACCTAATGACGTCACAGCAAAGTTGTATGAAACATAGATTTTTTTTAGTTCAAGTTCACATGCTTTAGAACTAAACTCAAAAGACACGCACGTTTATAGTCCTGTTAGTGTAATTGCATTGCTGTACCTGATGATATGTGTGTGAGTCTAAACAGTCTGGGACCGTGGTTAGCCAGTTCGAGTCCCATTGGTTGAAAAAATGTCACCATCAGAATGTTGGTCGGCAGGGTAGGGGAGGTGGTGGTGTACAATATCTAATCATTAGATTTTGTGCCAAAAGCCTGGATTAAATTCTAAACCACTCTGCAGTGTTCAAATGAAGTGAGGGCATATGACTCTATTTGTGGTGATTCGTCCGTCGGATGGGGAGGATAAGCCTCGAGGACAACCATTGGTGTTATTCGACAGGAGAAGGCTATGTGCCGGCATGTACCTTCCTACTATCATATATCTCCTTCTTCATCTGTTTACCCTCCAGGGTCGGTTTTCCCTCGAACTCAGCGAGGGATCCCACCTCTACCGCCTCAAGGGCAGTGTCCTAGAGCTTCAGACTCTGGGTCGGTGGATACAACTGGGGAGGATGACCAGTACCTCGCCCAGGAGGCCTCACCTGCTATTCTGAACAGGGACCTTGATGGGGGATGGGAATATTGGAAGGGATAGACAAGGAAGGGGGAAGGAAGTGGCCGTGGCCTTAAGTTATCTACCATCTCGGCATATGCCTGGAGGAGAAGTGGGAAACCACGGAAAACGACTTCCAGTATGGATGAGGTGGGAATCGAACCCACCTCTACTCAGTTGACCTCCCGAGGCTGAGTGGACCTGGTTCCAGCCTTCGTACTACTTTTCAAATTTCGTGGCAGAGCCGGGAATCGAACTCCGACGTCCGGGGGTGGCAGCTAATTACACAAACCACTACACCACAGAGGCGGACCTATCATATATCACGTCATTCATTTCATCTCATTAACTCCTCTGTTGAGGTTGACGTCAGGAAGGGCATCCGGTCATAAAAACTCGCCACGACAGATTCATCTCACTTCATACCCGACCATGTACAGAAACAGGACAAGGGTTGGACAAGCAAACAAACCTGAAAAACGTGTAAATCTTGCTGTAAGGGAGTTGAATGAAAACAGATTTGACCATAGATTGGTCTAAAACAGGTTGGCTAATTTTAAGCATTCCCTAATTGATATTCCAGTGTTTCTTTTTAACAGTAAAATGAAGGACCTAGTAGGTTTAATTAATCAGTGTTGTTATTATTTCGATGTGCTTTTAATTAATTTTATTATCTCCTGACCAATATTCTCGTTTCGGCTACTATTTTACATTAAATGCATCCGGGTAGCGTAGTGACGTGCGATGGCCGCGGCCGCACGCTTCCAGCTTCAGAATCCTGTTGTTTACTGCCAATCTAAATCTATGTGTCTGTGGGTGATCTGCTGCCTAAGCCACGGAGGCTATGAAGGCTGCTTGCATACTTAGGTGTTTTCTAAGGAATATCTGATTCTAACATCATTACTTACAGGAAAAGAGTTTTCTTTCACAAGGTGTTTAAGATCAAGCTAAAGTGGAGAGACTTTCGGCGACATTGAGATACGAAACGGCAAGAAGCGAAAGAGTTGTAGCTGTGGCCTTAATTACGGTACAATCCTGGTATTTGAGAGGTGCAAAAATGGAAAATCACTCAAAATCATTTTCGGGACTGCCAACGATTTCATCAAATCCATGATCTCACGAATGCAAGTTAACAACCCCTCGACTTCTACCCCAGAGGTAATAAACTCGGTATTTAAGAAGAACAGTAAACATTTTGGCTGCCTCAGACTAGTTCCGTGGTTGAATGACCTCCAGATCGGAAGAACCCGGGTTCGATTCTCGGCCACGTCAGGGATTTAATCTGCGTCTGGTCAATTTCTCTAGCTAGGTGGTTGAGTATTTGCCTTAGTCTTAATAGATATCTTAATTTACATACAACAAATCACAGTATCAACCACCACAGAAACAAACAACAGTGAATACGTCCCTTCATATGAGATCGGCTTCAGGAAAGGCATCCAGTCATTAGACTGGGCTTAATCTTCATCTCATGCCGACCCCAAAGAAAGAAAAAGAATGGCCACATCATTCAATTTGATATTGGCGAGTGTTTAATCTTGGGCCACTGTATGATCTCACATACCCGGTCTGATTGACTCAAAGGGTAAAAATATGGCTTTCTGAGCTCAAGTTGGTAGGTTGGTTCCCGGTTCACTTCGGTGGCATTTGAAGGTTCTCATACTCGTCAGCCTTGTGTAGGTAGAATTACAGAAACGTAGAATAACTCCTGCGGGCAAAATTCTGTATTTCGGCGTCTCCGCAAACCGTCAAAGTAGTTAGTAGGATATGAAACGATATTGTTATTCTTATTGTTATTAAATAAGGTCCAAATCCAAAGTAAATACCGGAATACTACCTCACACCGAGTAAGGTGTGACCCATGGGCGCCCGCAAGGGGGGGGGCAATGGGGGGCAAGGGGGGGGCACTTGCCCTCCCCCCTGAATTCTAAAATGTTGATGTTCAATCGTTTAATATCATACCAGATTATTTCATAAACTGAAATTACTGACATTCACCTAGCATCTATTATAACCGGACATTTCTGTAAACAATTTAATGTTGCTGACGTTATATTGGTTTTTATATTCATGAAAATTGTTAATGTGCCCCCCCCCCCTGGAAAATATCCTGTGGGCGCCCATGCTGTGACCTTCTATTTTCTTCTAAATAATTACAATGTACAATCGCTCAAAGAAATAATTAGCGCACGGCATTGTACAAGTTCCTCGCATTCTCAGAAACAATTAAAGCCATAGGTATAGCCTTCCTGCGCCCTTTGGTGCAACTCCAAACTCTATCAAGTAACATCGCACAATCTGCCTGCGGAATTCAAGCTGACGCATTGTGTCTTCGTGACTTTACCTGTACCTGAGCCAAGCGTTATTTGCTCTCGTTTTAAATATTATATGCGAGAAACATAAAATGGCATGTGCCTGTTCACGTTTTAAGCGATTATAATTCACTCATTAATTTGTCATATTACAATTATTATAATTGTTATTACAAGTTGCTTTATGTCGCACCGACACAGCTAGGTCTTATGGCGACGATGGGATAGGAAAGCGCTAGGAGTGGGAAGGAAACGGCTGTGGCCTTAATTAAGGTTTGTTTGGTGTGAAAATGGGAAACCTTGGAAAACCATCTTCAGGGCTACCGAAAGTGGGGTTCGAACCCACTGTCTCCCAAATTCAAGCTCACGACTGCGCGCTCCTAACCCCACGGCTAACTCGCTCGATTATTACGAATCTCATACACACAGATTTTAAGTATATGGGGCTGACGAATACGATCACCTCAGACATAAGCAAGAAAGCAACAAAAGGAACTTTAATGAAGACCTGGTCATTTTAGTGACTGCAAATATAAACTAGCGGATCACCAAATAGGTTAGCTCAAGGCACATTGATGAATTCCCGTTGATTCGGGAGACTCCGAAGTTGATTGTGCCATTCTCCTATTTTTGGACATTTAATAAAAATGAAGTACTGACCCTTAACTGCCATATTTTATTTCCGGTTTCGGTTCTTCAGTTAGAAAATTTTAATAGCAAAAGGCCCACGGGGGCGTAAGAAATTAAGATTAATTTCCAGTGCACAAACTGGGACAGGAAGTGAAAATGTTATGGGTACGCAAGGCAGATATGTGATTATAAGTAATATTCATGTTATGTCCAAAAGCATGTATATATTTGACTAAATTAAATAAACATAACCATACTGGCAAGCGGGAAAGCTTATTTACAGAGATGTATACATACTTTTGCTGTTTTTATAAACAAAAGAACCAATAAATAAAATAATGAATTATGTTTTAATTAGAACCAAACTAAAAACATCACATCCCTCACATAGAGTTAATGGACATTTTATCAGTTCCTTCTCTCTGACACGTTTGAAAGCAAGTAACAATGGACTAACATCACACCTGGGACATTTTCTCATCCTCCACTTGTTACGCGGTTCGTACCCGTATGTTGTTTTTTCCAGGTTGCTCATTTCATGTGATACATTTGGAAACAAGCCACACGCGGTCCAACATCGCACTTCGAATATTCTGTCCTCGTTCGTGAGGTACATCTCTCGTACGTGCATCGTCGGCGGTTGCATTCCCTTAGCCAATGCCCTAAACCATGAAAACCCTGTAAGCCACGAGCAGGTAACAGCGCTGGCCTTCCTGCGCCCTTTAGTGCAACTCCATCGTACAACCTGCCTGCGGAATTCAAGCTGACGCATTGTGTCTCCGTGACTTTACCTGTATCTGAGCCACGCAATTTTTTACTCTCTTTTTACGATAGTCTCGTGAAGATACACCACCCCATTTCTTTCCACGAACGTAAGTACTGTTCTCATTGACGGTTTCTCTGTCTACACCACCCATAAACTCACTATACTCATTGACGTTTTCATCACCTCTGTCTACAAAACCCACAAACTCACTATATTTCCCAGTCACGAGGGGACATGGTATTGAAATTCTTCGTTGGTCAGACTGATTCCAACGAGAAACACAACTTGTGGACGTTGCACTGTGAGCTGTGCAAGTCACTGTTACCACTGCATTATCCTTCCATCCTCCCTTCCATCTGCTAACCACGATCTTCATTTCATTGTTGGCGACCTCAAATGTTCCACGATTCTTGTTACTGAATTGTTTGCTTGATCTTAGTGGAACATCTGTTGGAACACGATTCTCTCGTGTAGTACCAGATCCAAAATATGCCATGTCACTGAACGCCTTGATAAGCTGCAATGAAGTAAACAGATTATCAAAGTAAACTGAGTAGGGCAGGATTTTTATCTTCTCAAAATTCCCTCAGGAAATGCAATACTGGTACTAAAGCCTTGTCGTAGAACGAAACAAATAGTTGTTGCATCCTAAAAGAAGTCGTGGAAATATTTTGGTAATAACCTGGAAAGACTAGGTCGAGCAGCAGGGAAACATTCCTGGACAGTAATAAAGAATCTTAGAAAGGGAGGATAAAGGAAATGAACAGTGTTTTGGGTAATTCAGGTGAACTCGTAATATATCGCAGGGAATCATTGGATAGGTGGAGGGAATATTGTGAAAACCTTCTCAACGTAAAAGAAAATCTTTATATGGTGGTGTCGCGTACAACGGAGCTCGAGGGGAGGAGGAAAATGATGTTGGTGAAATTACGCTTTAGGAAGTGGAAAGAATGGTAAATCAACTCCCTTTTCATACAGCAGCAGGAATAGATGAAATTAGACCTGGAATGGTGAAGTATAGTGGGAAGGCAGGGATGAAATGGCTTCATAGAGTAGTAACATTAGCATGGAGTGTTCGTAAGGTAACATCAGACTGGAAAAAGGCAGTAATTGCACCTATCCATAAGCAAGGGAACAGGAAGGATTACAACAACTATCGAGGTATCCCATTGATTAGTATACCAGGCAAAGTATTCACTGGCATCTTGGAAGGGAGGGTGCGATCAGTAGTTGAGGGGAAGTTGGATGAAAACCAGTGTGGTTTCAGACCACAGAGGGGCTGTCAGGATCAGATTTTGAGTATGCGCCAGGTAGTTGAAAAATACTACGAGAGGAATAGAAGTTGTGTTTATGTTTCGTAGATCTAGATAAGTCATATGACAGTGTAGCGAATAAAATATGTTAACCATACTGGGGGACTATGGGATCAAAGAAAATTAATAAAATCAATCAAAGGCATTAATGTTGACAATTGGTCTGCAGTGTGTATTGATTGGTAAAATGAATTCTTGGTTCAGGGTACTTACAAGGGTTAGACAAGGCTATAATCTTTCACCTTTGTTGTTCATAGTTTACATGGATCATCTGTTGAAAGGTATAAATTGGCAGGGAGGGATTCAGTTAGGTGGAAATGTAGTAAGCAGTCTGGCCTAAGCTGACGACTTGGTCTTAATGGCAGATAGTGCCGAAAGCCTGCAGTCTAAAATCTTAGAACTTGAAAATAGGTGCAATGAGGATGAAAACTAGCCTTTCGAAGACTAAATTGATGTCAGTAGGTAAAAAAAATCAACAGAATTGAACGTCAGATTGGTGATACAAACCTGGAACGGATAGACAATGCCAGGTATTTAGGATGTGTCTTCTCCCGGGATGGGAATATAGTTAGTGAGATTGAATCAAGGTGCATGAATTCTTGGTTCAGGGTACTTACAAGGGTTAGACAAGGCTATAATCTTTCATCTTTGTTGTTCATATTTTACATGGATCATCTGTTGAAAGGTATAAATTGGCAGGGAGGGATTCAGTTAGGTGGAAATGTAGTAAGCAGTCTGGCCTAAGCTGACGACTTGGTCTTAATGGCAGATAGTGCCGAAAGCCTGCAGTCTAAAATCTTGGAACTTGAAAATAGGTGCAATGAGGATGAAAACTAGCCTTTCGAAGCCTAAATTGATGTCAGTAGGTAAAAAAATCAACAGAATTGAATGTCAGATTGGTGATACAAACCTGGAACAGATAGACAATGCCAGGTATTTAGGATGTGTCTTCTCCCGGGATGGGAATATAGTTAGTGAGATTGAATCAAGGTGCAGTAAAGCTAATGCAGTGAGCTCACAGTTGCGATCAACAGTGTTGTGCAAGAAGGAAGTCAGCTCCCGGACTAAACCTTCTTTACATCAGTCTAGTTTCAGACCAACTTTGCTTTACGGGAGTGAAAGCTGGGTGGACTGAGGATATCTTATTCATAAGTTAGAAGTAACATACATTAATGTAGTGACAATGAGTGCTGGTACATAGAGATGGGAACAATGGCAGGAGTGTAGTCGGAATAATGAGATAAAGGCAAAGTTATGAACGAACTGGATTGATGAAGCTCTACGCATAAACCGGCTTCGGTGGTGGGGTCATGTGAGGTGAATAGAGGAGGATAGGTTACTTAGGAGAATAATGGACTCTGTTATAGAGGGTAAGAGAAGTAGTGGGAGACCAAGACGACGATGGTTAGACTCAGGTTCTAACGATTTAAGGATAAGAGTTTTAGAACTAAATGAAGCCACAGCACTAGTTGTAAACAGACGATTGTGGTGACATTATTAAATTCACAGAGGCTTGCAGACTGAACGCTGAAAGGCATAACGGTGCATAATAATTATGTATGTATGTATGTATGTATGTATGTATGTATGTATGTATGTATGTATGTATGTATGGATTACCGGCACACTTTATCTTGGTGCATTTGTGTACGGGGTTGAGGAGTAAGGAGGGAGCTGTCCCGGTTTCGGTAGTGCTGCCAACTGAATGAAAATGAAATCTGAATTGAATCGAGAATTGGATCGATCGATACGAAGTTTCTAAACCGTTATTATCTTAAGCCAATAACTGTGTCACATACACATTATATAACATTATATAACATTTCTCGATGCGAATCTTGTTCCTAGCATGAATTCTATAGTTTGGCTTTGCTGTGTAAACAACAACAGTACTAGTACATAAAGTGTACACCAGATGTACACAACGATGCTTAAGCGATTCATAGTTTGTGTTTCAAAGGTTGCCAGTACGAATCTCGAAGATTGCCGAGGTCGACCGATTCAGCACTAGGGTGTAAATGCACCAAGATAAAGTGTGCCGATAATATGTATGTATGTATGTATGTATGTATGTATGTATGTATGTATGTATGTATGTATGTATTGAACCCATAATTCTACGGTGAGAAAAATATTTTTTTCTCAATATTTATTTGGTATTAAGAAAATACTTTTATGTTTGAGGGCAGCCATGTTGCGCTCCTAAGAGCCCCGATGTCGCGTGGGAAGGATCTCACGGCAAGCTCGTGAAATACCGGGACACCTCGGTGGAACTCGAGTGCCCGACAATTCTTTAAATTCATGGAATTCTATACAACGAGGGATTTTGGCAATACAGTAAATAAAGAAATAAATAAGTTAAATTATTCGTACACCCTACGTGAAGACAGAGCCCCCAGGGAAAAACTTAAATGCAGTTAAGCCTAAGTACATGTCAGTATCAGATCAGCGAACCAGCTACACGTGCCAAGGTCAGGGGATGAAGAAAACGCGCGAAACGCACGGGCAGAAATAATTTATTTCCCCTGTGGTGAGTGTAGTAAAATTATAAGATTAACATTTAAAATAAGTGCAAGCCTGTCCGGAGTTCTGGGACAAGTCTCATCAAAATCGGTCTATTAGACGCAAATTTAGCAGATTACACAATCAAGCCTCATAGTGGGGATAGCGTCCCTTCTGAGATTATAAAAGAAACCCCCCACCGTAAATTTTTCAGTGTCGATCTGGAACTTGAAGCCGCGGGAGCTTGTGCCCGTCGTCATTGGAAATTCGCGCCAGATTGATCGACAAATAATTAAATACATGTCCGTGGCTAAGGTCCACATACTCGGGTAAGAAGAGAAAGTGATTGGAAAAGTTCTGAACGTTTGCCGACGAACTAGGAAAGTGTAGGCTGGTTGAAAAATACACAGCAGGTTTTATTTATATCATCTCATGTACGCTTGAAAGTGAAGAGGGTTTGGGGAAGCTATTCAGAGTAGTTCTGCTCCCTTTATCTGTTGAACACCTGTTTTATTGGAGTAACGGAGAGAGACTCTGGGAACGAGTCAGACAGTTGTAGTCGACTGCAGAACGAAGGAAGTCGTGGTGCAAATTACAGAGAAAGTGCCTGATATATGTGGTAATTTTAATATCGTGTGTGAGAAGGGTAGTGTTTGTAAGAGTGAGATTTTGGAAATGAAAATGTTATCTGTGAAAATGTACGGCTAAGCACGAGGTTTGCTGGTGACGATGTGACCAGAATGCTGGGAATGGTACCATGTGCAGGTCTGTCTATATTTATATTATGTTGTAGTTAGTTTAAATTGTTCTGTCCCAACAAAATTTTCAAGATGATTGTCGGGTTGATATTCGAAATTATCAGGCGAAAGGTGTTGTAATTTTGGGTCAGCGTGTGAAAATTTCAGTGTGTAAATTTCATGTCAAGAACGAAAAAATGCGACGTTTAAATTTTGGTGTTAAATGTTCGATGAGATAGTGTCCAAAGCGTGGATTTTTGGAAAGTTATAAGTGTAAATTAGTCGTGGCGAATATCTAAATTTCAAATATCAGTTGAATTCAGAAATGTTTGTCGATAATAATAATAATAATAATAATAATAATAATAATAATAATAATAATAATAATAATAATAATAATAATAATAATAATAATGTCTACCGCGGGATAAAGAAATTCTTCTATGTTAAAATTGCATTTAACCAGTATATTTATTTGTTTACAAGGATCGCAGGCATATTTAGATAATTGCGGTGAAATTTGATAGAGTTACCATTATTAATGGGAAGGAAATTTTGAGATATCGTGTATATCAATGATACGAAAAGTCGCTGTGTGCTCTTGGATTCTCGAGGTCTGAAAGTCGTAATAATAGTAAAGTAAGAGATGTGTTTAATAATGGTTGTTGTTTTCACCAGCGGATTGAATTATGAAAAAGGGTCTTGGAAATATAAGAGAAAGGGATTGAGAGCGACGAATTTATATGTATGTGGAGATGAAATGAAATGGCGTATGGCTTTTAGTGCCGGGAGTGTCCGAGGACATGTTCGGCTCGCCAGGTGCAGGTCTTTCGATTTGACACCCGCAGGTGACCTGCGCGTCGTGATGAGGATGAAATGATGATGAAGACGACACATACACCCAGCCCCAGTGCCAGTGAAATTAACCAATGATGGTTAAAATTCCCGACCCTGCCGGGAATCGAACCCGGGACCCCTGCGACCAAAGGCCAGCACGCTAACCATTTAGCTATGGAGCCGGTATGTGGAGATGAGAGAGATGGATGAAATGAAGCCTGGATTTTAAGTGATACCGCTGGAATAAAGCGAGGAGAATGAGTTTGAGACAGGCTATATTTTTGAAGAGGAAGTATTTAGGAAACAGGCTGTGTTGAGGCAGGCTGTATTGTTTTCCGCAATCAATCCGAATTTGAGACGACTACTGTGTGAAGCACCGTAAATTTATAGAAAGATCCCAAGTGAAAACGACTGTAGTAAAATGTTTAAATCTTGGTAGTAAACGTACAACGATTTTCTGCTTAAAGCCCGTTTGATATTAAAATGATGCGACCTCAAGGATAAAAAGAGCACTTTGGACACACGGTTGGTGTTGTATTGAATTGGTTCACTGGATATGTCATTGATAAAAGTAGGTGGAAGTGACGATAGGCGATTTGTGAGTTTCGAATGCGGTAGTGATGATTATTATTTTGTAGACATCCACTAAATGGTAGACGTGTGTTGAGAATTTTCATTTGCTTCCCTAAAACTTCAATGCACAGGCTCAGATTGTATTCGAGGTGGAGAATCGTTCGTCACATATATTTAATTTTGAGTTCACGTATTGTAATGAGGTAGAGACTTACTGTATTTTTCGACTTGCATTCATTTGATAGTAAGAGACGTTGGTTCCGTCGTGCGTTATTTGTCTGACCAGATTTAGTATTAAATGTCGGAGTTGTTTTAAATTGCTAGTTCGCCTGATATGTTAAGGGAGGCGTAGTACGACCCACTTTGACGCCCGACGATAGATTTAGGACGTCACATGTTATCCTTGGTGTCACTATTGATGGGACGTCCTAGTTCACGCCCGACGATAGAATTTGGAAGGCATCATGTACATAGTGATTAGTGTTAGGATGTACAGATTTCAAGTGAGCCCGACGATAGGTCTGGGATGGCAGCTGTACACACTCAAGTCTCAGATTAGATGTTTCTTTTGTTTTTTTGTTGAAGTTGCCTGGACGAAGGTAGCATCTACAGTATGATATGATTTATGAAGAGGGTCAATGCGTTGCTCTCCTTGAGATAACGGGACCGCTATCGACGAGTGAGGGTTGTCCAAATGTTGGATATCGGCCCGATATGGATTAAATATTTTTACTGTGGTTCTCCGTGCGTGTTAAGCTTTAATGACTTCGATATGTTAATTTATTTTACGGACATTATTGTTTTATCGTTTTGACGTCCGTTTCGTTTGATAGTGTGCATATTGACACTCAGCGTATTATTGTGAGACTTGAGTTGCGAATGCGGTTTCGATTCGTCAGCCAGTGGCAATATTTTATTTTCAATCTTGTCGTACCTTCATTTTTATTCATAATTGAAGTAAGTAAGTAACCACTTTACAAGTAGTGTGTTGGGACAGACAGTAAATAGATAGATCTGTACAGGTAGCATTGTTTGTCAAGGGAAAGAATTCCTTACAGTTGTAGTAAATTTTAGCGAGGACTGGTAATTTTATTAAGCATAACAAAACCATTTCTAACCTGAAAATCGGTTCGATAATAATACTTTTCAAGTGACTTTCCACTTTTTAATTAACTTCAGTGTTCGGCATTTCTTCTAAATGCATGATTAGTAATTGTTTCCTGCATTTCGCAGTTTGGTTCCTTTAGAACGACATAACGTAAGATCCTCATAGATCATGTTGTTGTTGGTTCCTTCCGAACAGCTGTTTGGGTGATGCACATTTAGCATCGGGATTATCTTATCACTTAAGGGTGTCATGAATGACAAATACATGGTGGGATTTTATTTCAATTGTAAATGATGCTGTTAATTCGTAGTGAACACCATGCTTTCACATAATATTTCGCAACCTATCCAAAGCAACTGATAGTCAGTTTGGTTCGATTAAGGGTCCATTCGGCGGGTGTTCCGTATCCGTGAAGGGTATTCGACTGGTGGATAACCTTAATTGAGAGAAAATCAGGCGTTCTACTTGTTGAAAGTCAGATTTTCCACGGATCGTGTGGATTAACTCTCAGTTCTCGTTTGGAATAATAGGTGCCCGGTTTTCAGGTCTTCCCTTTTTCAGTTTTTCAGTTTCGCTGTCCACTGACATATTAACTTCTCCGAAGCAACTCTTCGATGTTGTAAAAAACAAATTGACGTTATGTAATGTGACTGTGTTTGGAACATTCAAAAATCAATAATTTATATTTTTTTTTATTTTGCAAGAATGCATATTAAATTAATGATGTTATCGTGCTATTTCAATTTAATAAAAGTTAGTAAGCACATTTTTGCTCCTCATTTCAAGTAGTTAGGCTCTCTTCTGAACCCCATCGTTTGGTTAAGATCGTGACCGAATTTATTCCCGCAACGACCCATGATTTAAGAGTTCTAGATTGTTCTACTGTAGCAGCCGTGGCCGACCAACGATGGAATGGTAAGTTCAAGGGTTCAGTAAGTATGTATGTATGTATGTATGTATGTATGTATGTATGTATGTATGTATGTACTTTTAAGATTTGAAATAATTTTCCACTTACAAAATAAACCAAATAAGGTAGGTTGCGGTAATAAGGCCCAGCAGGTATTAAGGCGTACTGTTTGATTTTTGTTTTTGCCGCTTCTTTAGTCGGTAGTGAGCCTATACGTCTGCTTACTGTCTATGCCTGCTTCCTTTTGGAGAAAGTGAGAACTCGGCCCTCCTCAGTATTTGGTTGCTAGGCCAGAGTCAAGACGCGGGAAGGTGAGTTGATCTCATTTTTATAACTTTTCTTTAGAAAGGGAAGTAAGAAAAGGGAATGTTAGTGCTACGATAGCATTAAAATAATATATGTATCTACTAGTACATTCAATAAGTAATGAAACGGTGTATATTTTATTGAATTTGGTTAAGAACACAAGATGATGCAATCGAAAAACCCTCAAGGTCACGATGCAGGAAATAAGGCCCACACTTTGCAACATGTGGGCCTTATTTCCTGCAGCTGCTACGAAAGATTTAGTTTCAATTTAATACAAAAATATGCTAACCCAATGTTATTTTAGGTCGTAAAGTTTCACAAATATACTAAATAGACTAAAATTATTTTAAATAAGCGAATAATTTTATATTTTTTATCCAGTGTACACATTGGTATTGATCTGAATTTGAAGTCGAAGACATGTTCTTACACATGACTTTTGTATTGAAGACTACCGCGGTGATCTCAGGGTAGCATGCTAGCTCCTTGGCCTGGATTCGATTCTCATTATTGGCACGTAAATTATAAAAGCCAGGAGGCCAGGAGATCTGGAATGGCGTTATCCCAGCGTTGTGAGAACAATTTAAGTAGCGGCATCGGTCAAGAAACCAAGGGAAGCGTTATGCTGACCACATGACCTCTACATATGCAGGCTACAAGCCGAGCAGCAGTTCTCTTGGAATCTTTCAGTTTTATATTAAAAACAACCCCAGATATAAGCTGGTTTTGTGCTGCATGCCAGGAGAATACGTGGCGGACATGCGAGCTTGCAAAACTTGCCGAATTTGGGTGCATGAAATGTGTGTTGGACTGACTGTAAATGATAAGGAAGATTATTTTTGTCCTGACTGCTCATAAGTTTTTGTGTTTTCAGACTTCGTTTCCAAAATATCAAAGACTCTTATTTCACACAGACTTAAATGTTATCTTAAAGTAAATTAACTTAGTTTTTTAAATAAGGGAAAGTTAAAAATGACTGTCTGAAAATTAGGTGTTTTGTGAATGTTTGTGTGATTTAAATTTCAAGAATGTTATATTTAGTGGTTATGATTAATTTTTTAAAGCACATTAGCTTGGTTTTTCGAAATAAGATGAGAGGAAATTATGCTTCCTGTAACTTTTAAAGAAGAAACTTCAGGTCGCCTTAACTTAGCACGGTGAAATGTTTCATATTATATTTTCAATTTTAAAATTTCAGCATAAATATTTTTGAATTAATGAACATGTCTTTTAACACTTCTTATCTACAAAACATGCCATTTCCTCTTCCAATTTGACGTCGTAATTGCCCATAGAGATGACGTTAAGATAATCTTCCACTGCGGGCCTTATTACATGTTAGAGCAGAAAATAAGGCCCAATTACATTAATTACATAACTGTGCTATGTGGGAACCACGGATACATTTACAACTATTTATTTGTGATATCTGGTGAAAAGATACATCAAGGAACATTTTTTATTTGGAACAAATTCTCGTATCTCTGTTACTTTAAGAGCAAACGGCAATCTATCTGTAAGTGGGCCTTATTTGCCTCACCTACCTTAATTGGTTCTTCTAAAGTACTCATCGCCAGGTGGGAAAGCACATCTTTGCAATTACTGAAAAGACGCCTTACCTAAAGGAATATATCTGTTTACAGTTATGAACATCCCCAGCGGTAATAGATATTGTAGGAGAAGTTCGATGTCCCTGGAGATACTGCAGAGGAAGAACGTATCTCATCAAGCACTGGTGAAGGTACTCGTTCTGTTGCAGTGGGATTGAAAAAATAATTTCATCATCATATAATCCTTCTTTCATTTGACGTATACCAATTAATACAATACAACGATTACATTTTTATATCAATAACGGAAAATTACAAATACATTAAATGTTTCCATTCGGGGATAGCCGCCTATTTAGGAGAATCTTTCAAGAAATGTTAAATCAATAAGTAAGAGACATTTTAACTCAAAATATTATTGAAATATTGTTTAAAATAATTATAACCCAGCGATTGGAAGCGTGGATTGAATCACATAACTGTCAGATTTCATTCTGGAGATAGTGGGTTCGAATCCCATTGTCAGCAGCCCTGAAGATGGTATTGCGTTGTTTCCCGTTTTCACACCACGCAAATATTTGGATTGTATCTTAATCGAGGCCATGGTCGCTTCCTTCCCACTCCTAGCCCTTCCCTGTCCCATCGCTGCAGTAAGGCCTGTCTGTGAAGGTGCGACGTAAAGAAAATTGTTAAGTGTTACTAACTGTAAGGCTGTATTCTCACAGTAATGCAAAGGCAGCTATCCTTTCTGGTTCCTGTCCCTCTACGAGCAAAAGTCATTTTGTGTAAAAAAAAAGTACTGATTCCAAATAATTCGACTGCTTTAACTCAATTACCTCCGAACTCTGCCTGTTACTCAGTATTTTAAAAACTTAATTTTGCCAAGTTTACACCTAATGTGGCACTAAAGATTCTTTACATGTCGACGTCTTACGAATGGGCTTTTTCTGCATTTCGAAAATCCGACTGTCTCTGGCGTGTTCGAACCCACGATCTTCGGATCATTAATTAACAGGGGGTGTTTTGTAAAGTGTATTTTTCCTGTAATAGAAGTGACTTGTTGGAACATTGTGCTTGTTTGTCGCTGTATAATAGATTACGATACCTTAACGGAGTAGAGTCATCAAGTTTGCGGACTGGCCATCTAGTGTCGCTGTGGTGCACTACAGCGGAGAGTTTGCACCAGAGGATATTGCCGTGACAGTTCTTCGCTAAGAGGCGGTTGCGTACATACAGTATAAGCAGAACTACGGTCTCTGTTGTAAAGGGTAGTAGAATGTGGGCAGCGGAACTTGAGAATGTCGTAGTTTGAGCAACAGGAAAAGTTTTATGTTCTTCCAAAAATTAATCAAATCCACTAGCGAAATATTTCGTATTTGCCCCGATAACTAAGACTGGAAAAAGACGCGAAAAGGCATGTTAAAAGACTGTGATTCTTGAACTGTTGGCGCCAGTTCCCGAACATACTGACTGCCGTACGAAGGTGTACACTGTGTTGCCTACACTGTAAGCGCCAGTCCAAGAGTGTACCGGCTGTGATCAATGAATGTGCGCTGTATTGCGTACACTGTTGGCACCAGCCCATGAATTTACATTGACTGTAATAGTACAAGACATAGAATCGACGGTGCACTACATGTTTTATAGTATGGTGTTGAACAAATTTGTTACCTTCATTTTTTTTCTCGGTGTCATTCTGGGCTTTGACAGTACGTCACAGACGGAGAGAGGTGGCACACTTTCTTTTAGTAATAAGTAAGCATCCCGTTTGCAGCCAGTACCTACGGTCAATAGTGGGAAATCTTCATATATATTATCGTTTTGTGTATATATTTTAACGGCCTTGGAATGCTGATATGTAACAGAATGTTCAGCTTCGTTGAGAAAAGCAACGACAAACTACACCTTCCCCATCTCCCTGGCAACGAATTTCAGTGAAGCCTGAGGTTCCTGTGGAAGCTGATGGGGAATCTGATGGGAATCCCACCAGCCTTGGGGCCAAGGATTCAACACAGCACAACAGTATCAGTATTGACCCTCTCTAGGTTAACGCGTGAAATGTACCACATAATTATAGTATGTTAATTCCGGCTCCATGGCTAAATGGTTAGCGTGCTGGCCTTTGGTCACAGGGGTCCCGGGTTCGATTCCAGGCAGGGTCTGGAATTTTAACCTTAATTGGTTAATTTCGCTGGCACGGGGGGCTGGGTGTATGTGTCGTCTTCATCATCATTTCATCCTCATTACGACGCGCAGGACGCCTACGGGCATGAAATCAAAAGACCTGCATCTGGCGAGCCGAACTTGTCCTCGGACACCCCCGGCACTAAAAGCCATACGCCATTTCATAGTATGTTAAGCAGACTATTATGCAGATATGAATGATCATCGCACGTCTATTTAGAAAGTAGTTTCAAAAATGATAGTGAAGTAAACTTATGTCCATAACACGAAGTTTCATCCGTTAGGGTGATGTGGTTCTCAGAATTGGCATTTTCAAAGTAGCATAGCCTAAGCATAGAATTCTAAACAACCGGATATTAAACGATTTTGATTTTATATTACATAGTAAATGTATTCGCGGAATTAAACGGGACACGCAATTTTTTCGTTAAAGATAGATTTCCGTATAACGGTGGAAGGCCTGTAATAAAATAATTAAACAACGAACATACATATAATGGACATAGCCTACTGAGAAATAAGTAAAATGGTGTACATACCTTATTCAGTGTTGGTGGTTAATTTAAATACCCTCAGGGGTTGGATTTTCCCTCGGACTCAGGGAAGAATACCACCTCTATCGACTCAAGGGCAGTGTCTTGGAGCGTGAGATATTTCGTCTGGGATACAACTGAAGAGGATGACCAGTATTTCGGCCAGGCTGTCTCACCTGCTATGCTGAACAGGGGCCTTGTTGGGGGTGGGAAGACTGGAACGGACAGGCAAAGAAGAAGGAAGATATCGACCGTCACCTTAGGTTAGATACCATTCAGGCATTCGCCTGGAGAAGAAGTGGAAACCACAGAAAACCACTTCGTGGATGGCTGAGGTGGGAATAGGATCCCGTCTACTCAGATGACCTCCATAACTTGAGCTCCAGTCCTCGCACCACTCTTCAAAATTCGTGGCAGAGCCGGGAATCGAACTCGGGCCTCCGGGGGTGGCAGCTAATCACACTAACCACTACACCACAGAGACGAACCTAATTCAGTATTGCATTTACAGTAGGAGCAAACCGTACAATGAAAAGAAATCACTACAGACGATTCATTAAGAAAATTTTACTTTATTCAGGAGTTAAGGAGAGTGTTCGGCACACATTGCTGCTTAGCTGCTCGATTACCCACGAACTCTTTAGCCACAGAAGCCACACGAAGCATGTCAGAATCTTTTCGCTTTAGGGTAAATTGATGTAGTTAATTTAAACACTTGACAGTCTTTAATCTACACACTTCTCCCAACTCAGTGCCATATTCTTTTTTTCTTCATTCACCACATCCTGTTATTTCTTCTGATTTTCCGTAAAATTCTTAATTACGCCATGTATAACGATTTTGTATGTTTCAGTTCGCACATCATTATCTATGTTAACGTAGTCCTAGGGATTGCAATTGGAAGCAGCTTCATTAATGTTGTTCTGTAATTCTTGCTGTTCATCCTCATTTTCCTATTAATAACTTTTCTCGTTGGAAACTCCTGCCTTTGCGAAACAAATTGTCACTGTTTCTGGTAACAACTTCTTTACACCCTGGCTGATCCGAAATACCGAATCCGGCACCGAGACGGTTTTAGCTACTTCAGAAGTGGATGTCGTAGAGCTCATGTTGGCGAGCGAAGTTTGCATTAACAGTTTTCGATAATACACTTTAACATTCTGAATGATGCTCTGGTCCATTGGTTGAGGAACACTTGTGGTGTTTGGAGGGAACCAAGCAAGTCGTGCTTCCGAAACTTCGATGTAGTGGTTAGATGTTACTTTATCCAAAACAAGCAAACCGTGCTGGTTTTGCCATTTAATTCTTCCATTACATGCCGTTAACCATTCTTCCATGAGCTTTGACATCATCCACGCCTGTTTGTTTTATCACCAGGTATTCTCCATTTCACCTGACATAAAACCACTTAAAAACAGTAAAACTTTCTTTGGACAATTTTCCTCCCGAACACTCATAACCTTTCAAACACAACGATTTATTCGGAAACGTGCGGAAATTAGTTGCGACAGTTTGCTATGTTTTCAGGTTCGTATCTTTCAATTTCAGGAGGTAGTTTAGAAATCCATTAAGCGATGGTCTCACGATTGACGCCACTCGATTCACCACAACGTTCGTTAAAACCTATCTGATGTATTTTTCGGAAACTCTCCAACCACCAATTAGAAGCTTTAAATTCAGTCTTACCTTTTTTTTCAGCTACAGTTAAAGCGTATTCCTGAAACTGAGGACCCGAAATGCGATGATCCTTTCCCCTGACACAGTAATCTAAGCAACCGGATATTAAACAATTTTGATTCTATATTACACAATAAAACAGGTCTTCAGCCGAATCGTACGGGACTCGCAATTTTTCCGTGGAAGATAGACTTCCGGATAATGGTGGTAGGCCTGTGATAAAATAATTAAACAACAAACATACATATATTGGACATAGCCTAACGAGAAAGATGTAAAACGGTGTACATACCTTATTCAGTGTTATTGGTCAATTCAAATCCGTCTTCTTCTTTAAAATGTCGTACAATTGAGTTTTACATACGGTACATTTAACATTTTCTAAATCTGCATTACACTGAATTTATCTCGTTCACTAGCATGAATCGCTTTTACTCCCCTGTTATGATCAATTGCCGAAGTATATCAGAAATGTAAGTAAATGGAAGATAGACTTCCGGATAATGGTGGTAGGCCTGTGATAAAATAATTAAACAACAAGCATACATATATTAGACATAGCCTACCGAGAAAGATGTAAAACGGTGTACATACCTTATTCAGTGTTATTGGTCAATACAAATCCGTCTTCTTCTTTAAAACGTCGTACAATTGAGTTTTACATACGGTATATTTAACATTTTCTAAATCTGCATTATACTGAATTTATCTCGTTCACTAGTATGAATCGCTTTTACTCCCCTGTTATGATCAATTGCCGAAGAGTATCAGAAATGTAAGTTCAGAAGTTCTCGGTTAGATCTGAGTTCTAAGATGATTGACAAGGGCCGAGACAAAGGCAGGCATTTGTTGATTGACAGCTCATTAAAGCAAGAATTGGGAAAGGCTTTGACAACAGTAAACAAGCAATTAGCCGTACATTTTAACATGAAATTTGGAGAACAAATCAACGAATACCTATTTGCCTATACCTTGTTAGCTACAGAATCAACCGTTAGAGACAAGGTAGACTTCCACAGAATGCCTGGAAATTTTCTGGACACTGCATTCCAGAACTTGGAAAGTGTATGTTAAAATGCGTATTTTGATTTCCGTGCCAGCGTAACACAGTGTAAGTTTAATGAAGGGAGTTAAACACGTTTCTATACACCTAAATTCACGGGGCCATAAAATATTTCCGGTTAAGGCAAGTTTCCGTCCTTTTTTTCTATTTGCTTTACGTCGCACCGACATAGATATGTCTTTTGGCGACGATGGGATAGGAAAAGCCTGGAAATTGGAAGGAAGCGGCCGTGGCCTTAATTAAGATACAGCCCCGTCATTTGCCTTGTGTGAAAATGGGAAACCATGCAAAACCATCTTCAGGGCTGCCGACAGTGGGGCTCGAACCCACTATCTCCCGATTACTGGATACTGGCCGCACTTAAGCGACTGCAGCTGTCGAGCTCCATAAGTTTCCGTTCAATCATGGGTCTGTTGAAGGCAAGTTTTACTGATATTATATTATATTATATTATATTATATTATATTATATTATATTATATTATATTATATTATATTATATTATATTATATTATATCATATTATATTATATTATTACAGGCACTGAGCCACTATTTCTGACGGCGATAGCAAAAGCTGAACTCACATTTTTGAAGAAAAACAAAGTGTCACCTATGCCCATTCTGAATACCACTCTAGAGCAACATTGTCATTTTCTACAGTCTGATCACCCAAGTCTCTTCAAAAACTTTATTTAAAAAAATTGTTCAATTACCCATGACTGCTTTATTTACACAGATGGGTCTCGCATACGAAGCACAGATGAACAGGACAGAGTTGGATGTGTTCGTGAAAACGATTCTGAGGTGTTTTCACCCCAGTACAAACACTCTTCCATATGCTCTATTTTCCAGGCTGAACTGTGGGCGATTAAGTCTGCGATCGAATGGTGCAAATCTAACAATAAAAAATCTCGGTTATTAAGTGATTCGCAAGATGTGCTGAATGCGATAAATAATAAATATAATCTGAATTCAATAGCTGTAGCTATTAGAACCATAGCTCAACAAAGTCCACACATCTGTTTTGACTGGATTCACGGCCATTGTGGAATATCTGGAAACGAGAAAGCTGATCTACTGGCGAAAGCAGCGGCTATATCTAATTTGGAAATTTCTTATGACAAAACGTCACCTAGCCACGCTAAAAGAAATCATAAAGAAGCACGTAATCCATCAATGGAACAACATTTGGACTTCTTCCACTAGAGGCCAAGTCACCAGAGAAATATTCTTCCCTGAGGTTTTCAACCGCCTGCAAAGTAACGTCTTGGTGCAAAGCTTTGAAATTACTCAATTTTTGACTGGTCATGGGAAATTTTGTTATTATTTTCATCGATTCAGAATCAATCGTCCTGATGGCTACGTGTGTGTTTGCGGATCCTCACAAACTGTGGACCACCTACTGTTTGAATGTGCTGCATTTGAAAGAAGAAGGCATGACTTGTACTCTCATTTGAATTATTGCAACATTGCATTATCAAAACCCCTGTATCATTTGTTTAAGAAGCCGTGCTCTTACAAGTATTTTATTAACTTCATCCACTTCATTTTCAGTCGATTAGATACATGAATTAATTTTCATTGTAAAAGTGAATATGTATTTTAACTACAACCCTAGTATACTATGTAAAAACCGGGCGAGTTGGCCGTGCGCGTAGAGGCGCGCGGCTGTGAACTTGCATCCGGGAGATAGTAGGTTCGAATCCCACTATCGGCAGCCCTGAAGATTGTTTTCCGTGGTTTCCCATTTTCACACCAGGCGAATGTTGGGGCTGTACCTTAATTAAGGCCACAGTCGCTTCCTTCCAACTCCTAGGCTTTTCCTATCCCATCGTCGCCATAAGACCTATCTGTGTCGGAGCGACGTAAAGCCCCTAGCAAAAAAAATTACTATGTAAAGTAGGGTTCCAAACTGCTTTGGATATTCAATAATTATATTATATTATATTGCATTATATTATATTATATTATATTATATTATATTATATTATATTATATTATATTATATTATATTATATTATATTATATTATATTATATTATATTATATTATATTATATTATATTATATTATATTATATTAAGGACACACACCACCCAGAACGTGACAATCATCACAATGTATTTGTTTCCCTACTTCAAATATGTAAGTACAGTTTCACGTTCTTTTCATATCAAGAAATATTCATGAATATCTTCCCGGCTGTCTATACTAAATCCCTGCCACATCCCCTGTCAGATTTGCAGAAACCATTCGAGAAAATTCCGACGCAAATAACCGTCCAATAATGAGGCTAGAGCGGGGGATCCGTACAGGGCTCCTCCAAGTCCACTGGCTGTTTACACATCCTGTGTGTTGTAAAGTTGCCAAGCTGCTGACCGTGCCAGATATGACAGCCGCCTTAAATCATACAGCACGTGTCTTCAGCTTAATTTGCTGGAAGCGTTGCTGAGTACGAGCGATATGTTAGAACGACATTTATAATTCAAAAATATATTTATTCAAATATACGCTATATGTGTTTAAGAGGTTAGGTAATTTTAGAAGGAATATAGCTTTGGTAGGTACGATTTCTTGGAAAGGTGTTTAAGTGTGATTAGTCAGTTTCGTTTACTACAAATGACATGCCAAACGAATTTTAAGCCACTAAACACAGAGAAGCAATTATCTTATTCGTATACATCGGTTCATTATTTCCTTGCTCTCGGTAGGATATGTATGCAGGTTCGTTACTTCCACGATTACTATTCTTAAGATGCTGTGCCTCTTACGAGTTGCACAATATACTATTTTACCTGAAGATGCTGTAACTTATTCTTAACCTTTTCACCTCCAAGTTTTATTCATGTCCAATCCAGGCTTTTCCGGACGTTTTGACAATAGTTGGAATAGGCTAATAAAGGTAAAATAAAGCTAATGAAGCTAACAAATTTTTCAAATCAAATGGCAGTCATAAAAAAGAAGAACTTAACAAATTTGTGAAAAATATCCCCTGATAAATTCACTACAAACGCATATTCTATTTTCATAAATGTCAGGCTCATCATAATTCCATAAAACACCATCCTCCGCCATGCCTTCTTTACACCTGGACACAGTAACGTTGGAAGCAAAACACAAGGAAACCGATTATCGCAGAAATAATGTACATCGACATATCGCATCATCACATGGCACTGAGTACCTTGTTTGATATCCGACTAAACTCGTGACTGAGACAGTGGAATAAAGGTGTGTGTCGACGGTCCAGTGTACTCGAGCATGGGATGAACAATCTCACTAGACCTATATATTTGGCGTGAAGTATCTCTAAGAAAACAGCTTCTGTTCTCAACCAACGTCTGCAAAAATGGAACCATACTGTATATACAGTACATGGTACATGCCGATTAAATTAGAAATCGAATGCACAATCGGTCAACCCCTTCCGAGTACACATATTGAAAACTGGCGTCTAGTGCTTTGTAGAAATGGAGATAGGAACCTGTAAATCTAAGCACTTTACATTACTCGTGCCAGTTATCCTGCCAGGTGAGACTGGATGTGCAGTACTGCTTTTTCGAGCAAGCTCTCGGTCTCTGCCAGTGGTGACGAGGGAGGTGAAAATCACAGATAGGGTGAACACAAAGAAGAGCTGGAGTGGGATTCAAAAATACAGAAGAATAAATAAAAAATAAGCCTTAAAGGGATTACCAATCCATAACAGCTGCAGAAACTATGTATCTTAGATCAGTAAAGGGAAGTACAAGAACTGATCGACTTCGTAATGTTGATATCAAACACGACCTAGGAATCAAGTCACTAGCGTAATTGCATCGACAGCTATACACTGAAACGTGGAGAATATTTTGTTCCACCCAGAACTCTTTGCAGTATAAGACAAAAGGAAAAAAATATGCATGACACCCAATAAAATAGATGGGAAGTGTGAACCTCGAAGAGGCTCTGAAAGCCTTAACCGTGTTAGATGGTGATAAAGGCAATGGTCGTGATGATGATGATGATGATGATGATGATGATGATGATGATGATGATGATGATGATGACCTTAAAGATACGTTTTAAATTCACGATCAGACACACAATTTTTCTTTGTAAGGCAACCTGTTCCTGACTCCTCTTAGTCGTAGCAGCCACACCCTCGTCTGCTAAATAAGGTTGAAGTAAACAAGAGACAACGCTAATAATTAAATGTAGCTACTTGTTCGACTCGCCTTGTGTTGACCAGCCACGCCTCGGAGTGGCGGAACATAAGAGTTAGCAATGTACACACACAAACACATAAACAAACACACACAACCTGGTGCTACAGTCATGTGTAAAACCGAAGGAGAGATAGGTAGTGCTTGCCACAGTCATCGCTGTATCTTGGCCACGAATTTGTAAGATATCTTTATCTCAATCTGAGAAAAACTGCCCAATACAAGAACACCTGATTAGTTTGAACGCAGAGCGTCAGTTCATATCGAAGTATTTTAAATATTATAATGCAAATTTACAGGTGATGTTAATAAGTCAAATTTTCAGAATAGACTTAGACCACCCTTGAGTGTTATATTTTCGCTAAAGGAAACATGGTTGTCAACATGGGTGCCTAATTGGAGTTAGTGTATTACCAAATGTTCTACTGGCCTAAATCTGCAGTTATTTCAAACTTATTACTTCCTAAATTTCACATGGTTTCGACGGTATCCCAAACACGATCGCCTTGTTCAGTAGTCGGAAGTATGCCTACAACTGTATTTGAACAGATAACACAACAATCTAGGCTATCACACAAACCTGACAAACAAGCAATATTTGACCCTGTAATGATGCTAGTTATTTAAAGAGTCCTAACATCTAGGTCATCCGATTACCTCGTAATAATTAAGAGGGGATTCTTCAAGGTGGTACTATTGGACCCATATGTTTCCTTATAATTTATATAAATGGTATGATTAATGAATTGGAATCAGGGACATGACCTTTTTGCGGATAATATTATACCGTATAGAGTAATAATTAAGTTACAGGATTGTGAGTAACTGAAAAAGTACCTCGAATGTATTGCGAGGTGGGTAGTAGACAATGTTATGATTGTAAATGCGTTAGAAGTCAAGGTTAATTACTTTGTTGATGGAGCAAGAGTACCTCACGGGGATCACTCCATGTACGTAGGTGTTAATATAAGGAAAAATCTTCATTGGGGTAATCACATAAAGGAGATTGTGAATGAATCTATGACTGAAAAAATGACCTGAGTCACTCCAACATAATATTCAGCCATTTACAAATTAACTATTTAAAACCTAGAAAGATATATTTTAATATCTATACTTAATTTCTCCAGAATGAATCCCTTAGGACACGTATTTTAACTGTATTTCCAAAACAAACTACTTCCATGTACAACTATGCATGCAGTTCACAATTGATGGATGAGGTCCTTTCTTCAATTAACACGGCTATAATATAAAATGTAATAATAAATCCCCTCAGATCACAGTGAATAGTGATGAGAAGGAATTCAAGTAACCCATACACCCTTGCTATGACATAAATACATTAATATTTGTATTGTTCCACTATTCAAAGCGTACCAATAATGTTAATTGTAGTCTTTCTGTTGCTAATTCCTGCTAACATTCTTCATATTTTACATAGAAACGGAAAACATTAACTTTATGTGTAAAACGGCATTTGGTAGCACTTGCAGAATGTCCAAATCTTCCTGTTTTCATTTCACAGTTGGCCGTTGGAAGATACCATTCCATAAATCTTCATTTTCAGCTGTTTTGGATACAAAGGTAGCCGATTCTTTAATATCAAACGCTTCTAATTGATGGGAACTGCATTGTCTGGATATGTAAGGCGCACGAGCACATGTTATAGTTCTGTTGAAACGTTCTGAAATTAAGGTAATTGATGTACTTGGTAAGCAGGAACCAAGCCTTTCTTTTCACTGTTGTAGACTAACTGGTTAAATATCGACACACATAATGATATTTTCCGGTTTCCTGCCACAAAACGATGAGAAGTTTCTACTGAGGTGCAGTGAGGATGTCAATGGACGTAGTCAATGTACCTATCTGGTCGTTCTCATAAATTTCTTGAAAGTATTTCAATTCACAATTGGATGGCGGTGGAGTTACTCTCACGTATACGTCTTTCGAAGCATAGTTGATATGTTGCTGTCCTTTAACTTTCACTGAATTTATTTTGTTACGTTTGTAATCAACACTGTTTGAGATACCTCTTTTGCATTTATTTAATTTTTGGCTAACTAGTCCATCGCACAATTCCACCCTGGGTTTTACAATTATAAGTAAATTAGTTCACTCCATCACAAAACAATGTACGCGATTATCGCGCTGCAGCCCAATGTAAAACAAAGACGTGAGATAGAAACATCCACACACAGCAAGCCACTAGTTGAGCGGAGAAGGAAGGACTCCGAACCTTTCTGCACTCAACGAATAATTCAATACACTTTTGGCGACGCTCTATCTGCGATGAATACGGTCATTTCCATTGACATAAAGATGTGTCTATGTCCAGAAAATGCTCATAACTAAGTATCGTCAAAAATGTGACTCCGGTAATTTACGCATTCATCGATTCAGATAAAGGTTATAGATACCTTTATATGATTTTGAGCATATTTAAGAGTTGTAGTAAAGATGTAAAGAGTGTATAAATCATTGGTACCCATAATTAGGGTATGGTCCCAATGTATGGGACCCCCACGAGGATAACTTCATTCGAGAACTGGAAAATATCCAAAGGAAAGCAGAACAATGTGTGTTTGGTGGTTTTCGATACAAGAGTAGTGTTAAGAAAAGCAAACTTTCGGCTGGGAAGACTTGTTGGGATTAATGAGACGACCAAGCGGTATGTTGAAAGCTTTCAGTGGAGAGATAGCGTAGAATGATTTTAATAGACCAATAAGCTTCTTCATTTACAAACAGCACAATACACTTCAAACCATCACAGGAGCATGTAATAATTGATCCATTTTTCCACATGCAGTTGGCGTCAGTAAGGGCATGTGGCCACAACACTGGGAGCGGGGGGGGGTTACTTTTGTGACACATCCTCAACCCTCTTGATTCAGCCAAGATGTGGGAAAAGTATCAGGAAAAGAAAAGAAAACGAGGAAGAAGTAAAAGTAGTGAGAGAGACTAAAATATACCCTTTCAATTAGGCTTCGGATTTTCTACTCGGTCCACGTAAGACACTGAGAAGTTTCCCTATAGGAAAAGATAATAACTTACCTAAACTCTCATTTTCTCTTAAGATTCAAATCCATATACTATTATTAACAGAACTGTGAGTTATATATAATCAACATGGCTCAATATGTACAAATAATACGGGCTAAAATTATGAAAATATGGAGTATAATATGGACTATTTTTTCATAAAAAATGAAGAGAAATAATGTAGAGAACATTTCTATTGAATGAAATTTTCATACAATTAGATAATTATTGCTTAAACATGAAATCCATAGACAAAGATTTGAATCTTTTTGACATGGATATTTTCTTTTTTGCACCGTTACAACAAATTGAAGCATCCTACTGCCGCAGAGGGTTAACTGACAAAACAAAAGCCAGACAGAAAGGAAAGCAAGTACAAAGAGCTGAACTTGCTTTCCATATTTTACAGAAATAGCAGTACCCATACTGAAATACTAACGGTAGTAAAAGAGCAGAAAAAGTTTGAAACGATGAAATATGGAACATATTTAATACAAAATATCGAACTACGTAAATGTATGTGAGTTTCCTTCAAATATATAAATTATATACCATACCCGAAAATAAAGGCAAATGTGAAAAATTAAATACGATGTTTTAAATCACTCCAGATATTCTAATGACAAATGTTAATTGTAGCTAATGAGAAAACAAACATACATTACGGAAATGAACGGAAGTTAACGGATATAAACGGAAATTAACGTACTTTAACTGATATTAGGGGGAGAATTAGAAAACCTAGCCCGGTTTAAATCACTATTCACTCACAAACGTACGCCATCTTCTTCCTCCCACGTCCTGTTTCATGAAAACAAATTATGACATGAACTAGTTTTACCTCGTGACTTCAATACAGTGTCATAGCTATTTTCGGAACATTTTAATTCAGTCAATATATAGACAAAGTTTATTTACATGTTAGTCAGTTCTAAACGTTCACATAATAATAATAATAATAATAATAATAATAATAATAATAATAATAATAATAATAATAATAATAATAATAATAATAATAATAATAATAATAATATTTGCTTTACGTACCTCTAACTACTTTTACGGTTTTTCGGAGACGCTGAGGTGCCGGAATTTTGTCCCGCAGGAGTTCTTTTAAGTGCCAGTAAATCTACCGGCATGAGGCTGACGTACTTCAGCACCTTCAAATACCACCGGATTGAGCCAGAAGCGAACCTGCCAAGTTGGGGTCAGAAGGCCAGCGCCTCAATCGTCTGAGCTACTCAGCCCGGCAATGCAATATTGGCACTGGCCGAATACAAATTGAACAGGAGACTGAAGTTACGATATCAATCATTGAAATTACCAACACCATAAATTAAACAAAATATTGTAATTAATTTCACTCTGCGAAAGATCAGACTGCTCCAGAGGTAACCGAGGAGTTTGCCAAGATCTGAGCTCCAGCCAAACTCCCACAGGCGCCAAAACCTGCAGGAACTCGAGAATAAACGTAAAACAACATAGTAGTCCAATTTATGACTACAGTTTCCTCCTCGACGAAGGCTAGAGATTTACTTAACACGCTCCAACTTGAGGGATGGCAGATCAGTTTGAAACTGTGCTGAAGTCTGCTCTAGGGAACAAAACATTCTAGTGATCAGGGCAAATCAAATATAAATTTCAGGCAGCTATCTCACTATGCTGGAAAATGAGAACTCGTGCAGGTCAATAACACATTCCGAACAGTAAAATAAAATTCAGATTAATTGTTCTTAATTGTCATGTAGTGAGATATAGTCTTCTTATTCTTCTCCTTCCAGTGTTCTTCCCCAATTAACTGGGGTCAACACTTGTTGTGGATTTGTTGCAATATTATTGTCGGACTCTCTTCTCATGCCTACCCTGAGTTCGCTGTATTCTTGTGGTAGCTAGTAGCGTAATTTATGGTATGTGGATGAATGTATGTGTATTAAAATGAACACAAACACTCATTCCCTAAGTCCGAGGAAGTAAACATCCGCAAGCAGTTAAAATCCTCAATCCGGCCTGGAGTCGAAATCGGGGCTGTATTAATCGAAGGCCAGTACGCTGACTATTCAGCCAATGAACCAGACAGTGATTATAGTTAATAATGGACCTATACCTATATTTTGATATGCAAGTATGTGCGTGCAAAACTGAAAAGATTTCTTTCAATACACGGTTAACAAATGCTGGTAAATCAACATTATCCCATTTTACTTACTTATCTATCCATAAACTTAGACCATTATCTCAAGAGAGTTGAGAATTAACTAATTCTTGCACAAATGTGTCCTCGGGTGATGAATGTCCCATTTCCTAAACGAAATGTAACGACAACGTTGTTCAGATTCGACGTAAAATTGTGGGTCCCATGGCTGTGGTCACGATATCAACAACAAGATAGAAGGTCTTACTAATTGAGTGACTCCACCTTTACAATATGGTGTACTTCTAATATTTAAAATCTTCTGTTCTATTTAGTGATAACATTGCAGGCATCTGAGAAAAGCATCTGCCGGATATGATCAATATTGCAGACGATGTAGTATTTGACAGAAAATAATCCTCTACCTAATTGTATAGTATAGTAAAAGTGGAGTTACTCAATTATTTTGTTGAGGTTGACAGTACCGATTAATTATGAAATGTATTTCTCGTGGAACGATATCAACAATCACGTTAAACCACAAGGTAGCTTGCTTTTTGAACAATTTAGGGTGCAGTCCTTGTTATTAATTATTTTATAGATGAGAACTTTTCTTATGTTGAACTGTGACTTCAAATGGGATATTATACATGAACTTTCACTTTGTGTGTGGTTTAACATTGCACTAACTGAGATAGCTTTTCGGTGATAATGAATAGGAATGGGCTATAACTTCATCACAACAACACATAGTTTATCATACATGGCAGATGCCACTCACTCTCGGTGGACGGTTTGCTACACAAGCCTTACAAGGCTAGTAATGGCCTCTCAAAATTATTATTATTATTATTATTATTATTATTATTATTATTATTATTATTATTATTATTATTATTATTATTATTATTATTATTATTATTATTATTATTATTATTATTATTATTATTATTATTATTATTATTATTAGATGCGAAAAATACCAGAAAACTGATCACGCAAAGCTCACTTAGAAGTTGTGCATTTCCTACTTTGCCAGGCAGCCTTCAACTTTTCTCTCATCGTGGTTCTTCGTTCTTCTGTCCACTTAGCTTCTGTCTTCTTCTTGTGGTTTCTCTCTGACTCTACTTCCCCCATGTTGATTTTCGTTCTGTAGCAGGTTCGGACAGTGATGTCGGCCACTTTGATTCCTGATTTTTCCTGGTCTTGGCGGATTTCCGTTGTCCACCTATTTGTTTTGATGTTTTCTGTTGCCTCAAGTATTATTATTACTATTATACCGATATGGGTGTTAGCCCTAGAATATCAAAAATGAAAACCTCGTCTTTGTCTCCACATCCAAAAATTAAATGTATTTAAAAATACTAAAATATACCATTGAAGGAAGTAACGAACATGAGCTTAAGTGGGTATTTTAATGAATTATGAAATTTGATTTTCTTTTGGTGACTTAGAAACAAATTTTTTAAGAGAAATGTGATGACTGAAAGATATTGAATACCCATAGTTAGGGTGACGACTACTGACTTAATGGGTCGCGAGAAGAAGTAAACTATGTTCTGAATGCCAGGAATTCCGTTCCTAAGAAATAAGGTCGTATGCTTTGGTGATTATCAATAGTCAATTCGATAGACAGACCAGCCAAGAATAGTGCGTATTGGTATTTGTTTAGTGTATTCAACATGCCGGTATGAGCTTTCATCTACACTTTTCTCAATTAATATACACACACTGAGGGAATATTAGTTAGGTAAACGTATGCATAAACATTTGGAAACAAAAGTAGATTTTCGCAGCAAATTTATTCTTTAGTGGCTGTCCCTTCAATCCAGTAGCACAAGGGGAAAGCTTTATATCGTTATACGGCGTAAATCTTACATTCCATTATTCTCTATTCTAAGCATAAATTATTGTGTTTTAACAATTAACCAGGTTTATTTGGCGTACTTCCTTGTAGATGTTACACACCCCATTGTGTGGGCCACGCCACCACATTTATCATGGCATGGTTTGCAGTTCTTTGTAGCTGTCCGTATGTTAATATGAGCTCGGAGAAGGGACGAATTATTATTTTTACATGAACTGCATTGTGTTTTTGCTAACGTTTCTTGTAAGTATTCCATTTATCACTATTATATATTGCAAGCCCTCGTACAGTATTACGTTTCCAACAAAGAGCAGCGTATCGTATTTTAAAATTAACTTACGAGTATCTTTACGGAAAACACATTCTTGAAAGTAAGAAAACGATTATTATCCCGTCAGTACTCTCGTGTTAAAGCTATAGAACATTACTAGTAATATTTCTCTTTGAAGGACTCAGTGACTTACATCATACAATCTATTTGATATGGTCTCGAAGTACACATAGTAACAAGTAACCCGACTTCCCTGTTCCTACTTACAGTATTACCACTGCACACTTTCAGGGGAACTACTAAGAATACATTCATAAATTAATCAATAATTAGTGTCGTGATAATTCAATATCTAATAGCCTAGTTCCACTAGCAGAGTGTCCGGCTCCACGACTACATGGTTAGCGTGCGGGCCTTTGGTCACAGGAGTCCCGGGTTCAATTCCCGGCAGTGTCGAGAATTTTAACCATCATTAGTTAATTTCGCTGGCGCAGGGGCTGGGTGTATGTGTCGTCTTCATCCTCATTTTATCCTCATCACGACGTGCAGGTCGCCTACGGGAGTCAAATCGAAAGACCTGCACCTGGCGAGCCGAACTTGTCCACGGACTCTCCCGGCTCCAAAAGCCATACGCCATTTCATTTTTTACTAGCAGAGTTGGAAGTATATTATATTTCCCATACCAAGTCAGGCACACGATGGAACTGTGCCTTAATGAAGGCCGTAGTGGTTTCCTTCCCAGCTCTAGCTCTTTCCTCTCCCATTGACGCCGAGAATCTACAGTATATGCGTCAGTGTGACATTAAACCACTAGTGAAAATAACATTACAAGATTGTGGAGTTTGACCAACGTGGTCAGTATTTCTTCACAGTAATTTGATGTCGGTTATCTTGAATTCACATTCTATCGCCTATTCTTGTCTTGAGAGCGATTGTAAAATGATTCGTGTGCCCAAAACATGCCCACAAACGAAACCCATCATTAGAGCACAACCTTCACATTCCATACATAACTATAAACGTATTAACATTATTATTATTATTATTATTATTATTATTATTATTATTATTATTATTATTATTATTATTATTATTATTATTACACATACAATCCAGGGGTGGTAGATGGATAAAACGCCCCACGCATGTGTATATTTACATAATCTCTACTGCATATTTACATATTCATAGACAATTTTAAATTTACATGTTTACATTCCAAACACTGCATTCTTATTTATTTACTTTTACAATTTTCTTTACGTCGCACCGACACATATTGGTCTTAGGCGACTATAGGATAGGAAGGGGTTAGAAGTGAGAAGGATGCGGCCGTGACATTAATTAAGGTACAGCCCTGTTATTTGCCTGGTGTGAAAATGGGAAACCACGGGAAAACCATCTTCAGGAATACCGATATCTCTCGAATGCAAGCTCACAGCTGCGCGCCCCTATCCGCACGTCTAATTCGCTCGGTGTACATTCTTAGAATAGTAATTAACTTAGTTTACGTCATACATATTTAAAAGAAACAAGACCCAGTCATTTGTACCCTCGCTCATACCCCTAGACACACACTCTCTCTCTTCCGAGCCCACACTTCGTTCACGTCTGGTCCCACGCGCACACGCACACAAATTCGCCTATTAGAGAAGCAATTTAATAAGGAGGCACGTACTAACAGAAAAATGTTAGCTGTCGTTGACAAGTTCCGTCATACAGGATCAGTCTTATATCAACGAAAGGGGAAAACACAGAGCTCAAGAACCGTCACCACAAGCGAGAACCATGGGCGACTTCCTCGACAGGTGTTGCAGACCCCAAAGCGTAGTCTACGATGAACATCACGAAAACTCAGTTTGAGCAATAGGTCCGTTCGGCGGGTGTTTAATAAGCTGGGTGGATTTGCATACCACATGCAAATTGCTCAGCATCTAACAGAAAGGGATGGGTGAGCCCGATTCAATCAATCAATACTGATCTGCATTTAGGGCAGTCGCCCAGGTGGCAGATTCCCTATCTGTTGCTTTCCTAGCCTTTTCCGAAATGATTTCAAAGAAATTGGAAATTTATTGAACATCTCCCTTGGTAAGTTATTCCAATCCCTAACTCCCCTTCCTATAAATGAATATTTGCCCCAGTTTGTCCTCTTGAATTCCAACTTTATCTTCATATCGTGATCTTTCCTACTTTTATAAACGCCATTCAAACTTATTCGTCTACTAATGTCATTCCACGCCATCTCTCCGCTGACAGCTCGGAACATACCACTTAGTCGAGCAGCTCTTCTTCTTTCTCTCAATTCTTCCCAACCCAAACATTGCAACATTTTTGTAACGCTACTCTTTTGTCG
This sequence comes from Anabrus simplex, assembly GCF_040414725.1. Lineage (NCBI taxonomy): Eukaryota > Metazoa > Arthropoda > Insecta > Orthoptera > Tettigoniidae > Anabrus > Anabrus simplex. Next base: position 578,298,822 of record NC_090266.1, on the reverse strand, counting down.
GAAATCACCCAGAACAAATCGAGCTGCTTTTCTTTGGATTTTTTCCAGTTCTTGAATCGGGTAATCCTGGTGAGGGTCCCATACACTGGAACCATACTCTAGTTGGGGTCTTACCAGAGACTTATATGCACTCTCCTTTACATCCTTACTACAACCCCTAAACACCCTCATAACCATGTGTAGAGATCGGTACCCTTTATTTACAATCCCATTTATGTGATTACCCCAGTGAAGATCTTTCCTTATATTAACACCTAGATAACTTACAATGATCCCCAAAAGGAACTTTCACCCCATCAACGCAGTAATTAAAACTGAGAGGACATTTCCTATTTGTGAAACTCACAACCTGACTTTTAGCCCCGTTTATCAACATACCATTGCCTGCTGTCCATCTCACAACATTTTCGAGGTCACGTTGCAGTTGCTCACAATCTTGTAACTTATTTATCACTCTATCGAGAATAACATCATCCGCAAAAAGCCTTACCTCCGATTCCACTCCTTTACTCATATCATTTATATGTATAAGAGAACATAAAGGTCCGATAACACTGCCCTGAGGAACTCCCCTCTCAACTATTACAGGGTCAGACAAAGCTTCACCTACTCTAACTCTCTGAGATCTATTTTCTGGAAATATAGCAACCCATTCAGTCACTCTTTTGTGTAGTCCAATTGCACTCATTTTTGCCAGTAGTCTCCCATGATCCACCCTATCAAATGCTTTAGACATGTCAATCGCGATACAGTCCATTTGACCTCCAGAATCCAAGATATCTGCTATATCTTGCTGGAATCCTACAAGTTGAGCTTCAGTGGAATAACCTTTCCTAAAACCGAATTGCCTTCTATCGAACCAGTTATTAATTTCACAAACATGTCTAATATAATCAGAAAGAATGCCTTCCCAAAGCTTACATACAATGCATGTCAAACTTATTGGCCTGTAATTTTCAGCCATATGTCTATCATCCTTTCCTTTATACACAGGGGCTACTATAGCAACTCTCCATTCATCTGGTATAGCTCCTTCGACCAAACAATAATCAAATAAGTACTTCAGATATGGTACTACATTCCAACCCATTGTCTTTAGTATATCCCCAGAAATCTGATCAATTCCAGCCGCTTTTCTAGTTTTCAACTTTTGTATCTTATTGTAAATGTCATTGTTATCATATATAAATTTTATTACTTCTTTAGCCTTAGTCTCTTCCTCTATCTCGACATTATCCTTGTAACCAACAATCTTTACATACTGCTGACTGAATACTTCTGCCTTTTGAAGATCCTCACATACACACTCCCCTTGTTCATTAATTATTCCTGGAATGTCCTTCTTGGAACCTGTTTATGCCTTAAAATACCTATACATACCCTTCCATTTGTCACTAAAATTTGTATGACTGCCAATTATGCTTGCCATCATGTTATCCTTAGCTGCCTTCTTTGCTAGATTCAATTTTCTAGTAAGTTCCTTCAATTTCTCCTTACTTCCACAGCCATTTCTAACTCTATTTCTTTCCAGTCTGCACCTCCTTCTTAGTCTCTTTATTTCTCTATTATAATAAGGTGGGTCTTTACCATTCCCTACCACCCTTAAAAGTACAAACCTGTTTTCGCATTCCTCAACAATTTCTTTAAACCCATCCCAGAGTCTGTTTACATTTTTATTTACCGTTTTCCACCGATCATAGTTACTTTTTAGAAACTGCCTCATACCTGCTTTATCAGCCATATGGTACTACCTAACAATCCTACTTTTAAGACCTTCCTTTCTATCGCATTTATTTTTAACTACCACAAAAACAGCTTCATGATCACTAATACCATCTATTACTTCAGTTTCCCTATAGAGCTCATCTGGTTTTATCAGCACCACATCCAGGATATTTTTCCCTCTGGTTGGTTCCATCACTTTCTGAATCAGCTGTCCTTCCCATATTAACTTATTTGCCATTTGTTGGTCATGCTTCCTGTCGTTCGCATTTCCTTCCCAATTTACATCTGGCAAATTCAGATCTCCCGCTACAATCACATTTCTTTCCATGTCGTTTCCCACATAGCTGACTTTCCTATCAAATAATTCCGAATCCGCAGTCAGTGCTACCCTTTCCCGATCTGTACACTCCAAATATATCAAGTAGCCTATTATCTTTAGAAATGAGCCTTACACCTAGAATTTCATGTGTCTCATCTTTAACTTTTTCGTAGCTTACAAATTCTTCTTTCACCAGAATGAAAACTCCCCCTCCCACCTATCCTATCTCTACGATACACACTCCAGTGCCGTGAGAAAATTTCTGCATCCATTATATCATTTCTCAGCCATCATTCAACTCCTATTGCAATATCTGGTAAATATATATCTATTAAATTACTTAATTCTATTCCTTTTTTACAATACTTCTACAGTTCAGCACTAACAATTTTATGTCATCCCTACTTGATTTCCAGTTCCCTGTTCCCTTATCACCGCTCCCTAGGCCATCCCGTTTCCCTGAATGTACCTCCCTATTACCCTTCCAAACAAATTTCCTAACTTATACGTACCACTGCGGTTTAAATGAAGGCCATCCGAGCGCAGATCCCTATATCCTACCCACCATTAGGATGGGCAATATTACAAGCGAGTGTTGTCCATGACGTATGAGAACAAAGATTTATTTTGCAACATACGGTTTTCAGATGAAAACAAAATTTACCTTGATGGCTACATCAGCTGTCAAACATCCCGCCTTTTAGTGCTCGAACGACCTGATGTTATAGAGAAACCACTACACACTGCGTATGTTATGATTTGATGCTCCGTGTCTGATCATGGAGTATTTGGCCCTTTTTTCGTCGAAAATGCTGCATAGGATCCAAAAACAGTGGACCAGGGAGTCTACAGAGATCTAATTCTTACTCTATTCGTGTGAGATTAACACCCCAGCGACAATGGATGCAGCAAGATTATGCTACATCCCACACCGCAATGGAGTCACTAATCCTTCTGCGACTACTCTTTGAAGATCACCTAATTTCTCGTGAAAGTCCATTCACGTACTTTTCCTGGTCCTTGGATCTCATGGCCCCAGATGCCTACGTATGGGGCATGATGAAAGAATGGCGCAAGCCTAGTGAAGGCACTCCACCTACTGCACACGGAGACTAAGTGAAGTTTGATGCTCCTTTATTTCTGTTATCTGTTTAGTTCACGGGACTGTCGATTGGATTGTCTTTACGAGCTACGAACTGTCACCAACTGTTACGAACTGTTACGAAGTTACTGGTCTGGATTTAAAAAGATATGTAACAGCTACCAAATTACCTTTTTTCTTGCCGTGCGGACAGTATGCGCCGCGGCGATACAAAAAAAGAAACATCCCGAAGGGAGTGTCGCGCCGAAGGAGCCACTGTTCTTATGACAGAGATCGGTCTGGATTCGCAAGGATAGGTTGCATCCACTAACAGAGCCTTTTCTTGTGTTTTTATTCCGCGCGAGTTGATAAGGGAAACTGCAAGTTGTGAATTTTGGGAATGTCGTCATATCGGGCAATGTCAGTGCTAGTAGATGGACGGGTAGTGGGCAATGGTGCGTGAAATGTTTCAGTAGGTTATAAAAGTAAATGCACCTTTTCGGGTGGACTTGTGGTTCCCTGGTATTCATAATAAAGCTAAGATACATATGTATTTCCTCGCGAACTTGTGTGTTATATGTTCGGTTGCCTACACTAGGTTTGTACCGAAAGAATCACCTTCCAAGACCTGCAAATACTCCCGTGTTACGCGAGAAGATAGTGGCATTTCAGTGTCCTTACAGAACGATTGTTTATCAACATGTTATATAATCTTAAGAAACAGTATGAACAACGGGATGCCACACAGTTTGAACACATTCTGTACTTAAGTAAATAATATTTCCGTGTCATCTGTTTATGCACCAGGGCCGATGACCTGGTCTGGCCCTTTTAAACAACAACCATCATCATCATCATTTCTGCACCGTAATTGCCAGTGAGTGATACCTATCCTAAAACTGATCATTTATGCAGAATGAGGAGTCCAACATTTAATTCACTTTTAAGAAACGTTAGTGTATACCATACATGACATTCACCCCCAAAGCTATCACTTCCTCGCCTATTAATGTTGACGTTCGGACCAAATGAAAAGCTGAAAAATAGTGACATAAGTGACCTGAACGATTATGGACGAATACCTGTTCTACGCCATTCTTCCTTCTCAATGTGATACAAATATAGTTATACAATTATGGAATAAGCTACGGCTTGTACGATTTTGCGACAGATGTTATAGCTTACGACGCGTAATTACAATTTTTACAGCGTTCAAAGATGGCTTACGGAACTGGGTCCAAAATCTATGTTTCGAAGTGAGAATGGAGGTCGACTGTTAAACAGAGAGTTATAAAGAAGTTTTAAACAATAAATCTCTTAGGTTCGAGTAGCTACATGAAGGTATGTCTTTTAGAAACCTTGCTTCTAACTACAGTTCGGGTTCTTAATCCTGCTTTTATTCTCCTTAATCTGTTTTCCGTCCAGGGTCGGTTTTTCCCTCGGACTCAGCGAGGGATCCCACCTCTACCGCCTCAAGGGCAGTGTCATGGAGCTTCAGACTCTGGGTCGGAGGATACAACAGGGGAGGATGACCAGTACCTCGCCCCGGCGGCCTCACCTGCTATGCTGAACAGGGGCCTTGTGGAGGGATGGGAAGATTGGATGGGACAGGCAAGGAAGAGGGAAGGAAACGGCCGTGGCCTTAAGTTAGGTACCATTCCGGCATTTGCCTGGAAGAAAAGTGGGAAACCACGTAAAACCACTTCCAGAATGGCTGAGGTGGGAATCGAACCCACCTCCACTCAGTTGACCTCCCGAGGCTAAGTGGACCCCGTTCCAGCCCTCGTACCACTTTTCAAATTTCGTGGCAGAGCCGGGAATCGATCCTGGACCTCCGGAGGTGGCAGCTAATTACGCTAACCACTACACCACAGAGGCGGTCTAATCCTGCTTTAACTGTAGCCTATATGCATATCTATTCAGTACTTGTATGGGTATCTTTGACGAAGATGTTAAATGTATGAAGTACTAGGATAATATTCTAGTGAAGTTATCGAAAAAGTCGAATACCTCATGAGTGTTGCCCGGTCAACATCGGCTACAGAACAGTAAGCATCGTTCATTTTTTAAGCCTAGGGTCAACTCATTGAACATTCTCCATATTGAGGATAGCTACAACATCCTGGGTGAAAAAGTATAATTAAGGAACTCATTGAGGTACGCATTCACATTGAATCGGTCCTAAACGACCCCAATGTTCCACTAGGACGGAAATTTGCCCACTGTCTTACAGGCATGAATATAACCAACATTGCCTTTCTGTCTTCCTGAGACTTGTAGTAACATTAATAGGTCGCCTCGTCTCCAACAGAAGCACTTCCAAGCAAGCAAAACTGCGCACGGCAGAGACGGGAGACAGTTTGCGTGAGTCATAGATTATATATTGTCCTACCGATCCGGCATTGGGAGAGGCAAGTTATCCAGGTTCCACCTAATTTCGGTTCCGATAAGCCTCCCCGGAAATTCACTAGTTCTGTTACCGGTATATCCCCGATATGTTGGAACATGTTGATGTCGCCAACATTCAGATTCTGCTTTTCACCGTATCTACTAGCGTGCATTGAACACTTTCTGGATAAACGCCATTTTCCACATCTTCCTTAATCACCGGATCTGTTACCATTTTAACACACCGTAGATTAACTGCAGCTATATCCGATGAGGTTTGGCAACATATCGATATCGCATGGACTTAGAGGTCATATACAACGCCCCTTTCCGTCTTTGCTACACCATGTTGCAGTGGTTATTGCTACCTATAGTAGTTACACAAGACACTCATTTCCTTAAAATCCACACGTCGAATTATGCTATAAGTTAAATGACTTCACTTTTGTAGGACAATGTCTCTGTATACAAATAATAATAATAAGAATAATAATAATAATAGTAATAATAATAATAATAATAATAATAATAATAATAATAATAATAATAATAATGGAATTTATAATTATATCCTTTGTAGGGTTGCAACTTCATTTCGTAACATCACCTAAAATATTCATGGACTGATTTTGTATGAATTTCGTATATGAGACTGGTGTAAAAAATAGTGAACACGAAGCGATTGTTTCAGTATTCTTTACGTTCTTGCCTCATTGACTTTCGCAGCTGGAGCTGGTGCTTTGTTGGAATTATATCGCAGAAATGATGTAACTAGAAAACGTTAGCTTTTCAGGTTCAAAAGAAACCATAAATGCTTGCTGTGTGCTGTCACTAGTAGTCTATTTTGGTCCCGTACGAGAACATATGGTAAGCACGGGAAGCCGGATAGTTTTTTTTCTTTTTTGCTAATTGCTTTACGTCGCACCGACACAGATAGGTCTTATGGCGACGATGGGACAGGGAAGGGCTAGGAGTTGGAAGGAAGCGGCCGTGGCCTTAATTAAGGTACAGCCCCAGCATTTGCCTGGTGTGAAAATGGGAAACCACGGAAATCCATTTTCAAAGCTGCCGACAGTGGGGTTCGGACCTACTATCTCCCGAATACTGGACACTGGCCGCACTTGAGCGACTGCAAAGTCGGATTGTAGTTTTACGTAGCTATAGTATTGACTGTGTGAGCATAACCTTGGGACCTTCAATATTACAAGAATTCAAATCATAGGCACAAATCATTTAAATTTTAAAAAAATTATATATGTATCGATCGCGGCCACTGTAACACGACAATGATACAACTGAGCATATCCTAAGTAAACAAGAGCGTACTGCCTTTAACGGCTGTGAAATAGTGACATGAAACTGTTGAACAGTTCATTTTATGGTATAGGTTGCTGAGTTTTATATTCTGGAGTGGTGCAAATCATGTTTAACTTTTCCATGTCATTCTGTAGGTTATGGTTGTATTCCGTACTTTCACATTAAATCAAACCAAGCAAACTCAATCAGACTCGGGGGACGTACCGTCCTTTAAGGATCTCGGCCGACATGGGTGACTACTGTCCGTCCAGATGGCCTGCAGATATAGCAGAGTCACGTGGACGGCATGATGACATCCTCATCTCTATATAACATACTGTAGTTGTTTTCTAGGGTCACATCAGACAGCACCTCAGTTGACCCCACGGAGGGAGGTGAACCCGATATCAGTTCTCAGTCTAGGATTGAAGTTCCTTGACGCGCCGGGGGTAGAACAAAGTGTCTCCAGGTAAGAGGCAGACACTCTACCTATTCTCTACCGGGAACACAACTACGTGCGGTACCAGCCATACGTATTTTGACATTCATATTTTCGACCATAGATAGCGTAAATGATACCCGTGATACAAAATAAACATGAGGCCGGTTTATTACTTTAAGGTAACCCATGAGTGAATTTTCCTGAAAATCGATGAAAAAATTGAAATTTTGATTTTGACGTTATAAGATACCCGAGGCCTTCTTCTATCGAAATATTGCATCGCCGAACCGCAACCGCCATTTTTAATGTCCCTGCAGCGATTTAAATGTCTCGCGGAGCCCACTTCTTCAGTCCCTGCATCACTTAGTTTTCATTTACATTTTCGTTGCATTGTGTTTGAATGCAAGAAGCGAGGTTCTACCAGTGGAAAGGACCAGAGAAGGAAGAATAAGATTGCTAAAGCATCAGGAGAGCAGGAGAAAAAGAAATTTGAGGGCCCCACATATGTACCAGGAGGATTTTAGGGTGAGTAGTGCATGCAGATCTTTAATTGCTGTTTTCTCATACTTCAAATTTTCAGTACCTTCCTGCATATAAAATGTCCCTTGCGTTACAGTTTTTGAGATAGGCAGTTCAAACTTGCTACATTAGTTCACAGATGTATGGTGAATTAAAATTGCGAACAGTTTTCTTCTGGAAAAAAAAATACTAGTATTCTTTTTCAAATTTCTATTTTTTTGCTGATATTTAAGGAAAAATTTATGAATGCTAAATTTAAAAAACACTAGTGGATTATCTATCATTAGCACATTAAAAACAAAAGCAATTTTAAAAAGTGCATGTTTGATGAACATGTTGACAAAATATGGAGTTGAAAAAATCAAATTTGCAATACGAGGAACTTTTTCTATGGCATCCCATAAAAATGAAGTAATTTGACCATATCTTCTGAACCATTAAAGCTACAGAATTGAAAACTTATAAACAGTCCTCTGACATCATATTACATCATTGGTATAAATTTGAAAAATATTGCTTTGATAGTTTAGGACTTTTGAATTTCACTCATGGGTTACCTTAACTGATTGTGTCTGACAAGGGAACATCCACAATGGTGAAGTCGCCGATCGCGATGAAACTTAGCAAACACATTGAAGTACATGTAAAAACAATGCCAGCATCAATTTTAGGCGCCAACATTCATTAGCGCGTTAAGTAAGGGGCCTAAAAGTTGCGACATTTCAAGTTCCGCGCGATCAGCGATGAATACCTGCTGGCCAATGCTAAGCCGGCACACACACTTCCCGTCTGGAGACACACCCTCTGCACCGCCTTTTACCCTCCAAGTGATTCTCCCCGGCACGTTCCCCTCCCTTCTCCTCGCGTTTGCCGGCTGCTTGGCTGTGGAACGAGACCGGCGCTATATTTTGCTTCTTTACGTACTATAATTATTGAAATCCTTTAAATCACGTTCCTTTTCACACGTAATGATAATAAATAACCTAAACGTATTTACTCATATTTTATGCAAATGTTATATTTGCATTCCTGCTAATTCCGGTGGGTTGTCAATTCGTGGGTACAACCCCGAGTTAAGCACCATCGGGCGTGGACAAACGTGGTATAAGGTACCGCGTCCGACCTAGGCTTAAATTATTATTTACGTCTGAAACACCTTGAAGCTGTCGGTAGTGTCATTTAGAGTGGACATACATATGAAATTTGTTAAAATAAATCACCCACCTTGAAACAACGTTAAATAACCTTTTATTTAAAGAAATTACGTGCCCGGGTAGAGGATCTCAATGAATGTAATGAGATGTTGTACCTCGGGATATCAAAATATGGTTACAGGACCTTCTTTTCATGTCCACTCCCCTACCCCCATTTTGTCGCTATCAGTTGTGTCATAACGAAACGAAATCGCGAACAACAGCAATTATAAACGCCGAGTTAGAAACTGCTGGTATTTCCCGTATTACGTATGGTATAAGGAATCTAGATAGAATGTTTTTATTTGTGCTCGTATTGAACGATGTATTTATGTTTTGCAGTGAAAGGCACAACACAGCGCGGGGAGAGGGAAACGAGTGGTGCTGAACCAGGCGGGGTGGAGGGGTGGAGGAGCAGAGGTGTGGCACAAAGCAGTGTTCCGGCTAAGCATTGGTCAGGAGGAATTCATCGCTGTTCGCGCGGAACTTGAAATGTCGCAACTTTTAGGCCCCTTAGTTAACGCGCTAATGAATGTTGGCGCCTAAAATTGATGCTGGCATTGTTTTTACATGTACCTCAATGTGTTTGCTAAGTTTCATCGCGATCGGCGACTTCACCATTGTGGATGTTCCCTTGTGAGTAGAGAGTTCAGTGTTGTTTACGTTCCGAACCTAACAGTAAAGTGGGACCAACGGTTTACGTGGAGTCCGTAAGTATTTTTACATATGAGATTTTACTTATAACAGTGATTTACTTACGTCTGATTTTCAGTTCTTTCTTTCACCCAAACTGATATAAAATGGGGAAAAGGAAAGAATATTCACAAGATCTTAGACACGCAGTGATTGCGGCTTTGAATTAGGCAATGGCCAAGCACAAGATTCAAAAGACCTTGCCTTTCTACACAAATTTTAAATGTTTGCAACAACAGCGGAACACTTTAAAATAAGCCTAAATCTGGTCACCCTAGAATTTTTACCCCTGTTGTTGAGATACTAATTCGAACGCAATGTGTTGCTGATCCTCTTACGACGGCAGTAGCTGAAAGAATTAATATAGAACACAATTATAAGATCAAACTTGGGTTAACTACTACCAAATAGTACCTAAAACACCGAGGTTTAATCGACCAACGACCAAGCAAGGAGCCCTTAATTTCAGCATAGAACAGGAAGGCCCGACTTGCCTTTATTAAGAAAGATGGTGCCTGGACGAACGAGTATTGGAGTAAAGTACTGTGGAGTGATGAGAGTAAATTCAATATGTTCAACTCGGATGGACATTCCTGTCAGAAGTCCATTTAACATACGCAATGATCTACGGTACCAACAAACCACAGTAAAACATGATGGTCATGTAATGGCTTGTGGCAGCTTTTCTAGAACTCGAGTTGGTTCACTGGTAAAAACAGAAAGCATCATGGATCAATTTGTATATGGCAGGATCGTTGAACAACATATATGGCACCATAGGCTAAACAAAATATTCCTCCAAGTTTTCAAAACATGTCTCAGCAAGATGAGAGTCAGGGTTATTAATTGGCCATGTCGAAGCCCTGACCTACACCCAATTGAACATATCTGCGACGAATTCAAAAAGCGAGTTAAACGCAAAACATACACAAACAAGGAGGTGTATTTAGAAGCTTTAAACGAAGAATGGTCCACAGTTCCTGTTTTATGCCTTGAGAAATTCCTGGACCCAAAGCCAACTCGATGTGCAGTAACCGAACAAGTAAATGGCTACCCGACTAAATACTTGATGATACGAAGTACATACAGTATGAATTTCTGGAATGACTGTTCTACTTAGTTATTTGTGTCAAAATATTTATGGACTTCATGTATTACTATAGTGCAATTATTTGTGTTAAACATTTACGTTTGCATAAATGCGATCGTTTGGTTTGGTGTAGAAATGGTCAAATTACTTGTGTTGTACAAGAGCACGCATAATGTTAATAAACAACGATATCAGAGCAATTTAATAGTTTGTTAAAAGGGCTTATGCATTGCGTACATGAATATTTCTATTGAGCACTTAACAATACCTTATGTTGTTTTACTATTGTGAGATCAAAAGCACGTACGAACAACAAAGTAAAATTTGGTGTTGTATATGGCGAAACGAGGAACTGGTAAATCATGCCTCAAAATGGTTAAGTAGATTACAGTTTTAAAAGTTCTAGCCAAAAGCAAACCTAGCACTGAATGAAGATGTCATCACTAATAACTTCCAGACCAATGATATTTCTGCCCTTCTCTGTGCTTTTATGAAAATCTAAAAATTCTCTGCTGTTGGCCAGAACGAATGTTGTTTGTAAGCCAATACTCATCAGTGCAGGAATTATAGCAGCACAGGTTATCACACTTAATATCCGACTCCTTGGCTGAATGGTCAGCATTTAGGCCTTCGGTTCAGAGGGTACTGAGTTCGCTTCCCGGCTCGGTCAGGGGATTTCAATCGGGTGTGCTTAATTATTCTGGCTTGGGGACTGGTTGTTTGTGTTTGTCCCAACAATCTCCTCTTCATATTCAGATAACACACCACACTACCAAACATCACAGAAACATATAACAGTGATTGCACTCTTCCAAATATGGTTGGCGTCTGGAAGGCCATCCGGGCGTAAACGTGACCAAATCCACATTTGATACACAGCTCGTACCCACGGCCGACAAAGTGTGGGGAAAACGGTAGAAGAACGGAGAGGGACAGAGGTTATCAGAATAAACTCACACGCACTCTACACCAATACGAAAACTACAGCAGCACGGGTTATAAGACTAAACTCACACACACTTCACACCAGTACAGGAACTATACCAGCGCGGGTTATCAGACTAAACTCACGTACACTTCACACCAAGACAGGAACTATAGCAGCACGGATTATCAGACTAAACTCACACACACTTCACAATAGTTCAGGGACTATAGCAGCACGGGTTACCAGACTAAATTCACACACACTTCTTACCAGGACAGGAACTATTGTAGTACGGGTTATCAGACTAAACACACACACATCATATCTGTACTAGAACTATAGCAGCACGGGTTATCATACAAAACTCACGCACACTTCACAACAGTAGGCTATAGGAACAATAGCAGTGCGGGTATTAGTCTAAACTCACACACACTTCACACCAGTACTGGAAGTATAGCAGCGCGGGTTATCAGACTAAAGTCGTACGTACTCGAAGTACACTGTTGACCCACATGACGCATACTCATTGTAAAAAGTAGCAACAACAGAGTCACTGACAACAACAAATGTATACCAGTTGAATTTCCACTCCAACATAGTAAAACCATCATTTTTAAAATAAATAATATTATTCACAGTCGTAGCCCTGTTCCAGCATATCGTCGTCATAAGACCTGTCTCTGACGATGCGACGTAAAGCAAATAAGATATAAATAAATTACATTCATTTAATAGCTTTGCGCTTCCCCCGCTTTGTATATATATCGTTTCTACCTCATTCCCAATTGAGTTGGAATTGTTATTTCAATTGATCCCTCAAACAATACTCTCTATGGATTATGGATTAAGTACGAGGTCGAGTTATATAGGCTCTGAAATTATTTTTGAACAGTTACATTGTCAAAATTAGAGATTATTCCATTTCGGGATATGTGTGAGCTTATAAAAGGAACTAATTCCACAGGTTGCGAGTAGGCTCTTCTGGCATTTGTCATTTGTTGTAAAATACCACTGATGTCTCAGGCCAAAGGGTGCCTGATGATTAATATTAAGTCCGCGCAGTAATATTTCGATGACTAAATTTGCTTCAGTGTAGGCAATGTTATGAGGAGTTCCACCAAAGAGCATTCTCACAATATGGTGTGCTTCTAATCTAGTTTCATTAGCCAATAGTCGTTCACCAACATGGCTAACACGCCAAGTCATGTAATATTGTTCCAGGCCCATGTGAAGACCCTAGAATCTTAGTTATTACGAGGATAATCAGCCTCACTAATCACAGTGTACAACCTCCAATTTTCCGCGCAGAAGGAAAGTTTAAAGAGAAATTGATATTTCTCTACAGTTAGTCTACGTAGCTTTGCCATCAGTCATGGAGGATTCATGCATACTATTTTATCTGGAAACAAATCAAGAATTTAAACATTTCTAAAGTACATATTTAGTTTTCTCATCATTACAGCTACAACTGATCAATTTAATATTATTCCAATATCCGTATTGACAATATATCCAACTGTTAAGTGAAAAGGTCCACCTATTCACCACTTTTTTATATCATACATTTTATGATGTATTATTTTTATGGAACGTATATTTCGTCTCCTATGTCCCACTCATCGGCTGAATGGTCAGCGTTGAGACCTTCGGTTCAGAGGATCGCGGGTTCTATTCCCGGCTGGGTCGAGGATTTTAATCGCCTGTGATTTATTCTTCTGGCTCGGGGCCTGGGGGTTTGTGTTTGTCCCAACCTTTTCCCCTTCATATTCACGCAACACACTACACTACCAGCCACCACAGAAAGACGCTAGAGTGATTACATCCCACCATATAGGGCTGGTGTCAGGAAGGGCTTACGGCCGTAAAACAGGGCCAAATCCACATGTGCGACACAGTTTGCACCCGCGACCCCACAGGTATGGGAAAAGTGGTATAAAAAGAAAAAGAAGAAGATATGTTTCGTCTTAAAAGACTTTGCTTGTCTTTGCTGGCAGGACCTAGTGTTTACAGTGCACTATGTCTTCTAGAGCAATTTTGTTACTTTCATTGATCTGTCTCTGTCTTATCCTTGGCTTTGACAATATGAAAGTAACTGAGGTAAGAGTGATGTTAGTAGTGCCATTCCTTCTGCAGCCAGTCCCTGCTATGAATGGTGTGAAAATGTTGTACATAGGGTCGATTGGTCCATGCATTTCAGTGGGCTTGGCAGGCTGATTTATAACAGGAACTTTTGGCTCGGTGAGGAAAGCAACGGGAAACTACCTCACTCCTCATTTCCCTAGTATGCCTCTTCATTGATGCCTAGGCCAACTACAGCTGGTGGCAGAGCTGTTGAGGATCCAACCATCCTTAGGGCTGAACACTTAACATACATACATACATAAAAGACTTTGCACAGAATCAGAAGGAAACACTTAAATACACTTGTAAAGATACGGTTTTTAAGAACTATACTTGACAATTGTTCATTATTACAGTTCATTAAGATGGAAATAAAGATTGTGGAATATTTAACAGTAAAAGGTGTGTGTACAAGATATATCCATTTTCAAAGTCATGGTTAAAATTAAAAGCACTGCAATTAACTAAAACCAGGTCAACGGCACGCTTTTTTTTTTTACTTTTAGATTACTTCATTAAATTAGTCGACATAGGAACGTGTTGAATAGGAGCTGATGATTTTCATACCTCAATGAAAATGTTTTCCAGTCTTTGACCGGGTCAGGGATGTAATGAACGAAACATATATAGGCTGTTATTACAATCGGGTCGCCAATCCCAAGGTGATTTGCTAATGACTGATAAATGCTATGAAATGATAATGAAGAGTGTTCCTGGAATGAAAGATGACAGGAAAAACCTGAGTTCCCTGAGAAAAACCTGTCTCGCCTCCGCTTTGTCCAGCACAAATCTCGCATGGAGTGACCGGGATTTGAACCACGGTATCCAGCGGTGAGAGGCCGACGCGCTGCCGTCTGAGCCACGGAGGCTACTCAGGCCTAAATATTACAGTTAATGTTCCATTCAGATATAATAAGTTCAGAAATATTGCAAAGAACGCTGTGCATATTTCATCATTAGGTTTGCAAAGCGCATGTATCTTGAATATTCTTACCCTGTGTTTTAATCGTTTCTGACTTTATCAGATGATATTGTGATAACTATGAAGATCGTACAGTACTTAACATGAATACAGGTAATAAATACCTACTTTTTAGAAGGTATTATTATTCTTGAATATACAGATATGGAGAAGTTACTTGTGCCTAGCTGGAAATGACTTTCGTAAGGCCAGAACAATAGAAATACCGTAAAAGGTTTAATGTACGGTACGTTGCAAGGGCAAAACCATTTCTACATTTTGCAAATCATCCCTGACATGGAAGGTTTGCAGTGGATTAAAATAGATTCTCTTACACTTGCACCTTCCCAGCTTGCCCACCATTGAAACTATTTTTCTCCCACTTACTTCAGTACGTCCATATCTGAGTACTGCATGAAAGTTAATAATATGTCTCTCTGTTTTAAAAATGTGTACAGGATTGTCATCTATGATTGAAATGTTCTGAACATACATTAGCACGCAAAATAGAAATGCTTACTGGTACCATCTCAATATTGAAAATGAAAACCTACAACCTGTTTTCCAGTCTTTGACTGGGTCAGCGATGTAATGAATGAAGCATATATAGGCTGTTAGTACGATGGGGTCGCCACTCCCAAAGTGATATATTAATGACTGACAGATGCTATGAAATGAGAATGGAGAGTGTTACTGGAATGAAAGATGACAGGGAAAACCGGAGTACCAGGAAGAAAACCTGTCCCGCTTCCACTTTGTCCAGCACAAATAGCACATGGAGTGACCGGGATTTCAACCACGGTATCCAGCGGTGAGAGGCCAACGCGCTGCCGTCTGAGCCACGGAGGATCACATCTCAATGTTATCAGCAAGCAAGGCTATCTGCATACCAGGCCATTGAGGTCCCTGGATGTGTGGAAGATAAATGATTCCTCTGTTCGTAAACTCAGCACTAAGCAGGATGGAAAGGTTATCTCTATCCTTGGCGAACTCAGCCCATGACTGACGTGGTACGCATTTCCTTCGTAAGCAGAATGAACCCTGCAACCATCTTTCTCTCCGGGATGCTCCTAACTTTTTCGTTTTACGGAGAGAGAATCGAACCAACGTCCTTCCAGGTAAACTGAGCATGCTAATACCGACTGGGCTATGGAGCCCCTAAGGGTAAGAAAACATTGAGCACCGAGCTCGATTATTTAAATCTCAGACAAACAAATAACACTTCATCTGCGAACATTCATGCTAGAGCAGCAACAACGTACAACAAAGTGCAAGGAATTCCTGTGCTCCCTTTTACTCATGTAAGAGAAATAATTGAAGAGCTCGTTTCCAAAAGTCACTAAGTCAGAAATATTGATTTTTCAGGAAATCGTTTTTGAACGGAACCTATGTAGGCAATATTACTTCATTATGATATAAAATTAACATTTTCAAAGTAATATCAAGAAAAACGTAAAGAAACTTAAACCCAGTTTCGAAGGTAATTAACGTTAGTATGTAGAGGTTCTTTTTTCAAAAGTGAATTAAGTCACTTGTTGGCGTGATTAGCTGCCACCCCCGGAGGTCCGGGTTCGATTCCCGGCTCTGCCACGAAATTTGAAAAGTGGTACGAGGGCTGGAACGGGGTCCACTCAGCCTCGGGAGGTCAACTGAGTAGAGGTGGGTTCCATTCCCACCTCAGCCATCCTGGAAGTGGTTTTCCGTGGTTTTCCACTTCTCCTCCAGGCAAATGCCGGATGGTACCTAACTTAAGGCCACGACCGCTTCCTTCCCTCTTCCTTGCCTGTCCCATCCAATCTCCCCATCCCTCCACAAGGCCCCTGTTCAGCATAGCAGGTGAGGCCGCCTAGGCGAGGTACTGGTCATTCTCCCCAGTTGTATCCCCGACCCAAAGTCTGAATCTCCAGGACACTGCCTTTGAGGCGGTAGAGGTGGGATCCCTCGCTGAGTCTGAGGGAAAAACCGACCCTGGAGGGTAAACAGATTACGAACGAACGAACGAACGAACGAATTAAGTCACTTGACTTAGGTCGATTCTGGAAAACAAGTACAGACTTAGTGAGTTTGGAGTAAAACATCTACAGTACGGTACATGCACATTGTAGAATCTACATTTCGAAGACCAGTAGCAAGCACTCAAAATAATGGGATTTTAGTGATTTATTCTAGACTTCTTATTTACTTTCATATTAGCTAAAGTCTATAGAAACGTCAGATTTACAAGTAATCATATAATATTTTGATTTACTGAAATGCAAGGGTACACTAACGTCCTATGAAAATTAATGAGGTACTCAAACAGTTGTTGAATTGTCGAATACCGGTCATTAAAAAGAATTTTAAAACAAAACTGATTTAAAAGTAAAGTTATTAGAAATTTAAAGAACAACAACACAGTGCCCTAGCCTTGACATTGTACTGCTAGGCTTAACTGTTGTGTAATGCCATAAAAATGGCTCCTTTTCAGCATAGTGCACTACTGTGTGATCAACCATATCTTGAGCTTGATTGTACTATAACCGAGCTCGTTCAGGTAGAGAAACAAACTTCAGGATTCCATAAATATTCTTCTTCTTAATATTTTATATTATTATTATTATTATTGTTATTATTATTGTTATTATTATTATTATTATTATTATTAGCCCATTATTATTGGTGTTACATCCTATTAACGACATTTGCTGTTTTCAGAGAGAACGATGTGCCGGAAATCTTGCTCACAGGAGTTATATATTACCTACCATTAAATATACCGACATGAGGCTGGCGTATTTGAGGACCTTCAAGTATCATTGAATTGAGCTGGGTTTGAACCCACCAAGTTGGGCTCAAATAGCCACCGTCTGAGCCACTCAGCCGGACATTTATAAGTTTATTAATTATCTTAATGTTCCAAATGTGCGCCCTAAAAGTTACTTCTACGAGTCATTAAACCTACTGTAATGATTCTCTTACAATTTAGCACATTTAAATGCCATCCGACTTCAGTGGGATTCGAACACGTAGTACGGAGCATCGAAGACGACCGCCTAATTAACTACACTACACAGTCGGTGACCGGGAAATGAGGTGTAACACGTACAGCTACGAAGGATGTGTATAACTTACTGTATATTTACATATTAAATGATTTCTGTGTACAGCTTAAATATTCTTTCAAATAACTGCAATACAGACTGTGTGTACTACGTTCTTCGTGCCATGACTATCCTCGAGCTTCCTGTTGGAGGAACCTGCCGTATCGTTCACGCTGGACCACTGCGCTTGGAAACTCTTCTAGGGATTTGTTTTATTTTTCCCCACCACCGTGTTAATGAACCAATATCCTGCCTGCTATTTTCGTTCTTGCTCGGCTTCGTCTCCATTGAGAAGAGATAATTCCGGGCGCGGAGCCCAGTCTAGCGGCCATGCTCCATACATAACGAGCGACGTTTCATTTGGAAAGCAGAGTGCCACCCCTGACACAGACAACGAATCCCAACACAATCATTGTATTAGTCGATACAATGACAAACATTGCGACTGGGATGCATATAAGCTGAAAGCTATTCTTAGCATTAAACAATATATTATTTTTCAATGACCCTCAACATTCAGATATAAGTAACCAATACTAATGCACATGTCCGGCTCCATGGCTAAATGGTTAGCGTGCTGGCCTTTGGACACAGGGGTCCCGGGTTCGATTCCCGACAGGTTCAGGAATTTTAACCATAATTGGTTAATTTCGCTGGCACAGGGGCTGGGTGTATGTGTCGTCTTCATCATCATTTCATCCTCATCAAGACGCGCATGTCGCCTAAGGGCGTCAAATCAAAGACCTGCATCTAGCGAGCCGAACTTGTCCTCTGACACTCCCGGCACTAAAAGCCATACGCCATTTCATTACTAATGCACATTTGACGAGCAACTGCATATACAAGATGTACAAGAATTATCGTCCACCGGGCGAGTTGGCCGTGCGGTTAGGGCCCCGCAGCTGTGAGTGAGTGGGTTCGAACCCCACTCTCGGCAGCACTGAAGATGGTTTTCCGTCGTTTCCCATTTTCACACCAGGCAAATGCTGGGGCTGTACCTTAATTAAGACCACGGCCGCTTCCTTCCCACTCCTAGGCCTTTCCTATCCCATCGTCGCCATAAGACAAATCTGTGTCTGTGCGACGTAAAGCCAATTGAAAAGAAAATTACCGTCAGTAATCGCAGGCCGTGATAAAGGGAATCGTTGTTGTTTCGGTCAAAAGTCCATAGATGGGTTTGATGCAGCCCTCCATTCCATCATGTCCTGTGCTAACTTTTTCATTTCTACATAACCAATACACCCTACAACTATATATATAAAATAAGAGTTTTGTCTGTCTGTCTGTCTGTCTGTCTGTCTGTCTGTCTGTCTGTCTGTCTGTCTGTCTGTCTGTCTGTCTGTCTGTCTGTCTGTCTGTCTGTCTGTCTGTCTGTCTGTCTGTCTGTCTGTCTGTCTGTCTGTCTGTCTGTCTGTCTGTCTGTCTGTCTGTCTGTCTGTACACGCATCACGAGAAAACGGCTCAAGAGAATTTAATAAAAATCGGTATGTAGTGTCCGGGAAAAAGTCGCTACAATCTAGGCCACAAATTACCTTATTTACACTCATAGAAATTGTGGTTTAGGGGAAGGCCTAAAATTTAATTCTCAAATATTATGTTATTAGTGGTCCTACCTTAATGAAAATCGGTAAGCAAAGTCGGGAAATAAGTCGCTAGAATCTAGAATATAAATAATCATATTTACTCAGAAGGAAATGGTAGTTTAGGCGAAGTCCTAAATTTAAATTCTCAAATTTTTATGTTATTACTTGTGCTATCTTAATGGAAATCGGTATGCAAAGTCGGAAAATAAGTTGCTACAATCTAGGCTATAAATAATTTTAATCACGCTGAGCGGAATGGTAGTTTAGGGGAAGGCCTAAAATGTAATTCTCAAATATTTGTGTTATTAGTGTCCCTATCGATAAATACTACATCGTTATGTAGTATTAAACTTCTGATCATTTATGTCTTATACATTTTTACCGTAGCGACTATGATAACAGAGATATTCATGAATTTGGATTTTTGTTGCTAAGTCCATATCAGCACTAAGTCGCGAGAAAATGGGTAAACAGAATTTCACGAAAATGGTTACGTAAAGTCGGGGAATAAGGAACTACAGTCTACGCTATAAATAATTTCGTAAGACGCCCTAATATCACAGAGTCGAAAGAAAACTAAATGTGAAGGCCTACAATACAGAGAGCTCATAACATTGGACAACAATAACATTACATTGACGATTGTTTGTTGTGATGTGCATTGTGCCTTCTGTTGCCAGTCATGTCCGATAGATGGGATTACTGCTATATACCGAGTATTTTCTTAAATTTGCTTTACATCGCACCGACACAGACAGGTATTATGGCGACGATGGGATAGGAAAAGGCTAGGAGTGGAAAGAAGCGGCCCTGGTGTTAATTACGGTACAGCCCCAGCATTTGCCTGGTATGAAAATGGGAAACCACGGAAAACCATCTTCACGGCTGTCGAGAGTGGTTTCCGAACCCACCACATCCCGGATGCAAACTCACAGCTGCGTGCCCCTAACCGCACTGCCAACTCGCCCTGTCGTAACGAGTATTACAGCCTGCCTGAATATTGGCGGGAAGTAGCTGAGGAGTCAGATAACTTTCTTCTTAAGCATGCCATTCATCTGGTTCATAAATTTTCTGATACTACTGGTATGTAACAAACTCGTTCATCATAGCATTCGAGCTATTCAAGCCCTACTCTGAGGCACTGATTGCCATGAGCCGTGTGTATATTTAACGGAACAATGACAGAGGAGTGTTCACGACTGTCTGTGGCCTGGTCATACCAGCACTGGAACTTTGGACTGTTAGATCGGCATCGTAGTACTGTTCGTTAAAAGTGAGAAAATGTGCGGTTTTTCATTTGAGCGAGTATTTTATATGATAACATTGCTTTTAATTGCTACATTCTTACTGACGTTTTTATAATGGTCTAAGTTAACTGTCGTTAGGTAAACAACAAAGGCAGTCTGAGAATCCCGTAGCGAAGCACGGGTATATCAGCTAGTCTCTAATATATTTGTCATATTCATACCTTGGCCTACCCCTATCGTTCTTACCCCCCTACACTTCCCTCAAAAACCAACTGAACAAGTCCTATCATTCTCTCTCTTCTTCTGCTGTCCGGCTCCATGGCTAAATGGTTAGCGTGGTGGCTTTTGGTCACAGGGGTCCCGGGTTCGATTCCCTGCACGGTCGGGAATTTTAACCATCATTGGTTAATTTCGCTGGCACGGGGGCTGGGTGTACGCGTCGTCTTCATCATCATTTCATGCTCATCATGACACGCAGGTCGCCTACGGAAGTCAAATCAACACACCTGCACCTGGCGAGCCGTACATGTCCTCGGACACTCCCGGCACTAAAAGCCATACGCCATTTCATTTCATTCCTTCTGGTCACATTTCGCCAAATGGCATACTGTATGTGTTCGTCTTCCAGAGGTGTGGCTTTTGCTCACACTGCTTCCTCATTCACTTCTCCTTTCTCACTTCTTTGTTCATCAAACCTCTCTGTGTGTTTTGCAATCTGGCTACGCATTCCGGCTATACTGTCTTCTTCTAATCAAGGGAAACAATTCATTAACTGTAATATCATTGTGAAGAAATGTGTATGATATAATCCCGTCTCTATACATAAGTCATTTAAGTGTTTGATCAGCGCTGATAATAACTCCATAGGAAAGATTTTTCAAACACCCTTGCACCTCAGAAGATCATAAATATTTAATGCCAGACTATTTTTACTTCGGCTGTTGATGGCATATTATTATTATTATTATTAATATTATTATTATTATTATTATTATTATTATTATTATTATTATTATTATTATTATTATTATTATACACCCTTTGGGAAATAAACTCAGCATTTATTTAAAATTCAACCGCATTAAAAAGGTGGGAAGGATGGTCAAAGGTGGTCAAAATTAGAAGGAATATTTTGATATCATTTAGAAGTTCGTATAAAGAAGTGAAAAATAAAGACTGACCTACTTAGCAAGTTTTCACCTGTGAGTAACTTCTGGACCTGTAATGTCTTTGCGGAAATACTCTTTGGAATACTAGTCATGATCAGTCTCGCCTGAGTACAGATATCTCATGTGATTCAGTGTTTCCAAACTGCTAAAACATCGGAATTGCGTACAGACATTGAAATGCTTCAGTAGTAGGTGACTGTTGTAAGTTTTCATTGTTTTTTCTCTACCGTCTTACTACCATCTGTCTTCACACTCTGTGCACAAGGGGAAAGGGGTGTAGGAATACAGGGACACAACCGACCGTATACATCAGTGCTGACCAAGGAACGTACTGTAGGTATGTGGGAATGTGGTCGTCCGATATCAAATATTGTTGAAGCGGTCGGTCACTCGAAAGACACAGTTTGGTTCTAGATAAGAAAATACCGGGAAGAGGGCACGGAAGGCCTTAAAAATCACAACAAAAAACTAGGGCAACCTTACAATGCAACTAGGGGCAAGATAACTATTTTAGAAGCCAGAAATGAAAATCCTTTCTTACCGGGCGAGTTGGCCGTGCGCGTAGAGGCGCGCGGCTGCGAGCTTGCATCCGGGAGATAGTAGGTTCGAATCCCACTATTGGCAGCCCTGAAGATGCTTTTCCGTGGTTTCCCATTTTCACACCAGGCAAATGCTGGGGCTGTACCTTAATTAAGGCCACGGCCGCTTCCTTCCAACTCCTAGGCCTTTCCTATCCCATCGTCGCCATAAGACCTATCTGTGTCGGTGCGACGTAAAGCCCCTAGCAAAAAAATCCTTTCTTATTAACGAAGTAATGAAGAACAATTCTGTTTCCGTTTATCCCCCTGAATAGTTATTACAATAATTTTAATGCCTATAAATTATTAATTACATTTTATACAAATTCAATAATTTTCGTGTGCTTTAAGCGTTCATTTTATTTATTGTCTTTCTTCTTACAAAATGCACTTCTTCGTTTCTTTAAGATATTGATTAAGTTATTAGGAGAATAGACTACTCCTATTTATTACAACTCACCTATCATTGATCTTTCTTTTGGCCGATGACCTAGCTGCTAGGCCCCTTTAAACAGAAAAACAAATTCTTTCTTTCTTGTTGGGAAGATGAATCTTAATTTACAAGACTTTCAAATGTAAGAATTGTCTCTGTCTTTTATTTGTGTACGTTAATTTATTCAATTTAATTTCTCTCCCATTTCCCATTATCAGGGATAGAATGTTGATGGCATGTCATCTTTTAATTCGTTTATTGCAGATATTGCTAACTTGTACAGAAATCCTGATCGTAGATCCAACATTGCAGAAATGCTACTTTAGTATGGCATTGTTTGTCATTGTTTGCTATTTTGAATTTTAAGGTCATTTTCTAAAATTATACGTCATTGGTGATTTCATGGAATTTATTAGACTATTTTTATACTTTTTGAGTCATTTTGTTACGTGTTTGAGAATTTTGAAGCATTTACGTGTGTGGTATTGTATATTGTCGCAACTTTAAGTGAGGATGAATACGAAGACTTGAGAATCTCCACAACGCTTTGTCAGTCTGTGGACTAAAGAAACGTTTTCACCCCTTACTTCTTGGATATGTACACATTCCAGGAGAGACACCTGCAGTTGTAACTAATCCAAGAGGGATGTTGAAAGAATCGGCATAAAGTCCCATTCACGGATGAGTGTCGCGTAAGCTTTTATCCTCATGATCGTCAACAACGTATTTGCAGGCAATCTGGTCGGGTTTCACGTCTTAGACACACTCTCCAACCGATGCAGCAAGGGGGTGGTTCTCTGATGTTTTGGGGTGGTACTATGTGGGGAACTGCACGCCACTCTTAGTCATGAAGGGCGATGTAACTGGTGTAGGAAAGAGAGACGACATCCTCCGACACAAAGTGACACCGCATTGCCAGCATTCGGTGGATAATTTGCCTTAATGGACGATAATACGTGCATCCATCATGCTGTTCTCGTTAACGACTTCCTTCGTGATCACGATATCGCTCTACTAGAGTGGCCGCGGGGTTCCCGGACATGAACCCTATCGAACATGTTTGGGATAAATTAAAGAAGGTTAATTACGGACATCACAACCCTACCAACCACTCTGTGAGATCTATACGGAATCACCATTGAGGAGTGGGACAATTTGTACCAAAGTTACATTGATGATCTACTGGTCAGTTTGTCAAGACGAATTCAGGAATGCATCAAAGCAAAGGGACAGCTTACCCTATATTAGCGCTGTATCAGTAATTGAAATTGAACAAGCAAAGCTATATTGCTAGGAGGCTCTTCATTTGTTCTTTTGTTGGGCAATAAATAATGCTGATATGGTACCACTGTATGTTTGTTTCGTTCTTAAATAAGTGTCAGGGAGTCTTCGGTCGGAGGTGATGTAAAACTTTTTTGATGTATAAAATATTAAACTTTCTTATGGAAGTTTCCTTTATGGGACCAGGAGTACTATATTTACCCATTTAAAATGGTATATTTTAGTGAATATATTTATAAGAACATTTTTAAAAATGTATGAATATATACATTAAAAATATATGCCACAAGGCAATATTAGGTAGGTACTTACGAACATTTAAAAAATACTCATCTACATGTTTGAAAAATTTATTTAATGACAGACGGGACTTTAAGGATGAAGTGATAATGATAATATAAATGAGACAAGATACGTGCACTAGCCCCCTATTTCACTAACATTAAATAATAATAATAATAATAATAATAATAATAATAATAATAATAATAATAATAATAATAATAATAATAATGATAATGATAATAATAAGAATAAGAATAAGAATAATACAGTAATAATAGTGATATTATTAATAATAATAACAATAAACCTTCACAGTGAAAGATACCTTGGCTTAACTGCAAAATTCGGAATATTGTTAAAATGATAAATAACTTTGTGTTGTAAATTAATGCAATTCACATAGAAACCTAATTAATGTATATAAAGATGAACCAATTATTTAATTTAAATAAAGACTCCAGAATGAGTTTTCTTAATTTAAATAATAAATTTCTTGTAAACATATAGAAATGTTGTCATGTTATCGAGCCTCTGGAAGATTTTTCAAGAATGAACCAAACCTGCAAACATTTTTAATAATGATGGTGAAAAAAATTGGTTATCATGTTTAAACAAATGACAGAACATTTTGTCTCGTACTGCACGCACGCGGTATAGTGTCAACTGTAACTGACCTTTCCACTTATCCTGCTGAGTTGTAAAATAAGTATTGTACTTCTCAAAACATGTTTGAAAACAGTTTTATCGGATAAAACATACTTTATAAGTCCCACTCCTTGGCTGAATTGTCAGCGTACAGCCCTTCGGTTCAGAGGGTCCCGGATTCGATTCCCGGCCAGGTCGGGGATTTTAATCACTTCTGATTAATCCTTTTGGCTCAAAGGCGGGATATTTGTGTTTTCCACAACATTCTCCTCTTCATATTCAGACAATACATCACACTACCAACCACCACAGAGACACGCATGAGTGATTTAATCCCTCCATATAGGGTTGGCGTCAGTAAGGGCATCTGGCCGTAAAACAGGGTAAAATCTTCGTGTGCTACGTAGCTCGCACCCGCGATCCAACAAGAGTGAGAAAAGCGGGAAAAAGAGGAGAAGAAGAAGAAAACATATTTTATAACTTAATATATAACATTTTTATTTGCATCCATAGTTTGCGTTTTTGAAAGCGCCGTCAGCCTAAAAATGCTGCCCTCGCCCCCCTAAAATAAATCCTGGGTACAGCTTTGG
This sequence comes from Anabrus simplex, assembly GCF_040414725.1. Taxonomy (NCBI): domain Eukaryota; kingdom Metazoa; phylum Arthropoda; class Insecta; order Orthoptera; family Tettigoniidae; genus Anabrus; species Anabrus simplex. The sequence goes on along the minus strand of NC_090266.1, from coordinate 578,273,172 downwards.
TGCTAGGTATTCACTCTTCTGTACCGAGCTCGATAGCTGCAGTCGCTTAAGTGCGGCCAACATCCAGTATTCGGGAGATAGTAGGTTCGAACCCCACTGTCGGCAGCCCTGAAAATGGTTTTCCGTGGTCTCCCATTTTCACACCAGGCAAATGCTGGGGCTGTACCTTAATTAAGGCCACGGCCACTTCCTTCCCACTCCTAGGCCTTTCCTGACCCATCGTCGCCATAAGACCTATCTGTGTCGGTGCGACGTAAAACAAGTAGCAAAAAAAGAACTCTTCTGTACTCGTAAATACACGATGATTAAATTGTCTGACTTAACACTCATTGTAGGTAAGAGGTAAAGAAAACACTAACATGAGACGGATTTTCTTTCCTATTCAACTTCATTGATCAATTCTTGCTCTTTTCCGACCCCCATGATTTTAGGTTTGCTAGGCGCATGAATTCCTACATGTTTACGCCTTACATGGCCGTTCTCTTTCTTTCGTTCATTTTTATCGAAGAGTCGGAACTCTTCCGTTTTCCTTTCTGATTAGTGCTGAGAGCGGATGGTTGCTTAACTGTACTTCCCCTGAAATCAATGATCATTTCTACAACCACCACCATTACTTTCAAACATTCAGTGTAATATTAAATATTTCCTCCCTTTAACCTTCCTTACACTCAAGTTCCTTCTTGTTTGTCTGCCATTTTTCCCCACCCCGGCGGGATCACGGGTGGGATTTGTGCCCCACAACGGGCTTGACTCAGATTTACGGCTGAATGTCCTTCCCGACACCAACTCTGCGTGATTTAATATAATTTCATGATAGTAATATCTTTTATTAGACGCCATCACATACCCGTTTTTCCTTTACCTGTTACTTAAAACCATGTTAAATTTATTAAATGAATGTTTTCCTATACCGCTTTTCACGAGAGTTTAATCCCGATGTAAACAAATAGGCGGAGCACCTTGCCTATGCACGTGGACATGGACGTAGTTGATTGGAGAAGCAACCACAGCACTCACTCGACTGTATGTGAGCTCGAATAAAACTAGTACTTCGAATTAATTTTATTTTAATTTGTTACATTTAGAGAGTTTGGAAGAGTACGTAATCAAATTAAAATATGGCTGTCATATACCGGTATATATATGGTTTTGTTTTAATAAAATAGTGATTAAATAACGACAAATGAAGGCACAGGGCGTGGTGCAATACAGGAAGCCTTCTCGTAGTGAGGGAAAGTCCCAAACTGTACAGCGTGGAGATAAGGTGTTGCATCTTGCAGCAGCAGTCAGGAAGTATCCATAGTGAGGGAAATGGAGCAAAAGGATGGGACCATCGCGTGTAGTGAAGCACGAAAGAGGAAAACCACTCAGAAGTGACATTGTGAATGTGTTCAATAAACTAAGTGAACAGAATCCAGGTTTAGCCGTTTATTCAAAAGTTCAGATATTCGCACTGTTGTCGTATGCGATGCGCAGCCCTGTACGTCCAAACTCGTTACGTCGACGGGGTGGAGGTCGGTACTACACGCTCGGCGAATCACAACTCTTTCTTTGGCGGAGGCGTGGACATACCATGTTTATATCAGGATTAAACTCTCGTGAAAGGACATATAGTGTATTTACGGGCATAGCACAGTGAATACTGAGATGCCAGGTGAAAAATCTCTCTACTGTATGTCAACTACTCATGTTCCATACATAGCGTAACTTTTGGCCACCTATTTTGTAATTCAGTCCACAGGGCGGTGCACGGCTGGTGAATGAAGCATGTTTGAATACTCGTACATTCAATTTTCTCGAGAAGAACTTCTCGGATTTTATGAATAATCACAGTGATGAAATTAAAATGCCCATAGCTGTAAGGTTAGGTGCACAAGAGAGTATTGTACAATTTGAAACACCTACTACCGTTATATATAAGCAGATGATGACATCCTGGAAAGATACTGAAAGTTCGATTATGAATCTCTTGGTAACATTACTGAAAGCAAAGAGAGAATTTCGGCAGAGGTGAACCCTTTAGCTGACTTAGAGTGTAGAATAATCTGTAAGGAAACGATGATGATGATGATGCTTGTTAAAACGGGCCTGACATCTAAGTCATCGGCCCCTAATGGTAGGAAATAAAACGAAATGTAATGACAATTTATAATTTCTAAATCATCCACTGGCCAGAATATAAAACGTGCTGATGAAGAATGAATGGATGGATATGAATTTAAAACAATCAATGGATCCGACCCGTAATACCCCACCTTCCCAAAAAACTATCATAAACAATAGTATTACTGACCAAGGGACTGTTTCTAAGGCACAATCCTGAACTGAAGATACTTGTTGTCTAAAGGGGTCAAAAATCCAGGTCAAAGGCCCCCCCCATAATGGTACTAATCGCTAGTAAAGTAGAACCATGGTATTTGTCATGTTGCGGTACTAATCAAAAGTAGCGGAGACTCACGGTGTTCCACACGTTATGGTACGACTCACAAGTATTGTACATCGCACAGATAACGCAGACCTATGGTGTTTCTCACATAATGGGGCCACTCATAGGCAATGCAAACCCATGGTGTTTCCCACCTAGGTGTACTAATCACGGGCGCCGGTATTCCCGTGGTGTTCCTGACATAGTGGGCACTAATCACAGGCAACGCAAACCCATGGTGTTCTCCACCTGGGTGTACTATTCACGGGTACTCTAAAACCCATTCCGTTTCACCCTTCGTTGCTACTAATCACAAACCTATTGTTTACCTAACATAGTGGAACTACTTGCAAGTAAAGGCGATCCATGGTGTTCCGCGCGTGATGGAACTAATCACAAGTAGTTTCGTGGTTCTAATACAATCATCCCTTGGTCGCCCCTATTAGTCGCCTCTTACAACAGGCAGGATTACCGTGGGTGTATTCTTCGTCTGCGTCCCCCACCCACAGGGAGTTATAAGGAAACGGCAGTACACTTTCAAGATTATTGCAACTTAGCTTAGTGGTATTTAGCTTATCGAGGAAGATGCCCCTTGCTGAATGGGCGTGTAGGTGGTCATACTCATTTTAGTAGAAATTACTGCTATAATATCAACACCCTATGCATCTAACTGAATGATAAGCTAAAGTGACGACTCATAAACACCTACTACAGACCTAACAGGAAGAAAATTAGCCGTTCAACTTTTAAATCTTAACGCACTGTTGATGACCAATGACGTCATGTCCAGCAACATAAATTATAATCCACATTTTGGAGAAACGCCCGAAAATGAAGTAAAGGAAATATGTCTCGTAAGTCAATTTGCACCTTCTTTAACCAGTAAATCTTCATCTTTAATTCTGTCCTATTCGTTGGTTGAATGGTCAGCGTACTCGCCTTCAGTTCAGAGGTTCCAGGATTCGATTCCCGGTGGGATCGGGGATTTTAACTTTCATTGGTTAATTCCAATGGCTCGAGGTCTGGGTGTATGTGCTGTCCCCAACATCCCTGCAATTCACACACCACACATAACACTATACTCCACCACAATAACGCGCAGTTACGTACATATGAGAGTTGCCGCCCGCCCTCATCGGAGGGTCTGCCTTACAAGGGCTGCACTAGGCTAGAAATACCCACACGAAATAATTATTTATATGTTTAATTCTGCGTTTAATTCGACGTAATGTAAAAGCTGTTTAGATATTCCAGTTCGGTTTTTCTTAGGCTTACTAAATCTGAAAAGTAATATTATTTTTATGCCAATTAAATTATATTCCTACGGTAAAGTTGAGCGACATGTGTACAGCAGAACGTAACCAACTCAAAATAACACGGTAGGCAATGCACCCAGAGCGATGACGATTTAAAACATATATTGTACAGTGGCCAAAATATTTGACGCGGTATGCTAAGTTGTGTCTTCTCATGAGTTACGTGAAACAAAGGAAGGCACACAAAAGATGAACAGCTTAAATTCAGTCAGGCATTCACCCGCTCAGTAACAACTGGGGTGAAACGAAGGAATGATCATGTCCCAAAGCAAGCATGCTAATTACCTGCTCCTTACAAGAGTTCCAGCTCCTGCTTCGCCCCATTAGAACCTTCCCACCAACACGTTTAGCGCGCCGCGTACTTGCAAACGCCGTAATTATGTGCTCTCCTACAATACATCATGCAGAGAGACCAGCAGAACGAGGTTAAAGGAAATGTACGGAACGGAAATATAAACTGCATATTGGTCATATTTCTTACAAATATTGACAAGGAATTTGTATTCCCCTCACGCATGTTTTCTAATTATCACCCATTAGTGAATAAATATAGTACTACGGAGCGAGTGACTGCGCGGATTGGCTCATGTAGATGCCAACTTACCTTCGGAAGATAGTCGGTTCGAACCCCATTGTCGGCAGCTCTGAAGACATTTTTCCATGGTTTCCCATTTTCACTCCACTGGCGCTATACCTTCATGAAGGGCACGGTCGCTTCCTTCCCACCTATCTGTGTCGGTGCGACGTAAATCAAAATTGTAAAATATTGTAATTATTATATTGCAAATAAAATAAGAAGTGCCGGGCTGAGTGGCTCAGACGGTTAAGGCGCTGGCCTTCTGACCTCAACTTGGCAGGTTCGATCCTGGCTCAGTCCGGTGGTATTTGAAGGTGCTCAAATATGTCAGCCTCGTGTCGGTAGATTTACTGGCACGTAAAAGAACTCCTGCGGGACTAAATTCCGGCACCTCGGCGTCTCCGAAAGCCGTAAAAGAGTAGTTAGTGGGACGTAAAACAAATAACATTATTATAGAAGTGCCCGCGTATGTGGCACGATTGTTATGGTAAACACCTCCCTGAGTTTGCGATCGAGTCGTGGTGTAAATGGTCAGCATTTAGAGTGCTTAACTGAAGGTGGCTCAGTAGATTTACTGGATTAGTTAATGGACTCCTTTCAGCACAAAATAAGGGAACTCCAGTGTTATTTAAGACCACCAGCCATTAAATGAACATTAATCGCGCAGCACTGAAATCATTTCCATTATGCACTATTATTTTATCATAATTTATAAGTGGAGGTATTTTTACTTTGTAAACATGTCTTTTACATGAGCATTTACGTGCGTATATAGCACAACTCTGTGGTGCATTGGTTATGATTAGCTGTCACTCCAGGAGGCCCGGACTCGACTCCCTGCTCTGTAACAAAATTTGAAATGTGGTACGCGGGTTAGTACTGTTTTCACTCAAACTCGGGAGGTCAACTGAGTAGAGGGGTTTCGATTACCTCCTCAGCCATTCTCGAAGTGATTTTCCGTGGTTTCCCAGTTCTTCAGGCAAATGCCGGGATGGTACCTAACTTAAGGCCACAGCTCGTCCTCCCTTCTATCCCTTCCGATCTTCCCATGCCCCCACAAGGCACCTGTTCAGCATAGCAGGTGAAGCCACCTGGGTGAGGTACTGGTCCTCTTCTCCAGTTGTGTCCAACGACCCAAAGTCTCACTCTCCAGTACACTGCCCTTGAGCTGGAAGAGGTGGGCTCCCTCGCTGAGACCCAGGGAAAACCAACCCTGGAAGGTAAACGGATTAAGAAGGAAAGAAAAAATATATAGCACGTACATTCACTGGTGAAATAGTGTAACACCGGCTAGAAAAGGTATAAATTGGATGTTATTTGTTACACGTGCATTCGATGTAAAAGAGAATACACGTGTACCAAATAACATCCAATTCGATGTAAAAGAGAATGCACGTGTACCAAGTAACATCCAATTCGATGTAAAAGAGAATGCACGTGTACCAAATAACATCCAATTCGATGTAAAAGAGAATGCACGTGTACCAAGTAACATCCAATTCGATGTAAAAGAGAATACACGTGTACCAAATAACATCCAATTCGGTGTAAAAGAGAATACACGTGTACCAAGTAACATCCAATTCGATGTAAAATAGAATGCACTTGTACCAAATAACATCCAATTCGATGTAAAAGAGAATACACGTGTCCCAAGTAACATCCAATTCGATGTAAAAGAGAATGCACGTGTACCAAGTAACATCCAATTCGATGTAAAAGAGAATGCACGTGTACCAAATAACATCCAATTCGATGTAAAAGAGAATACACGTGTACCAAATAACATACAATTCGATGTAAAAGAGAATACACGTGTACCAAATAACATCCAATTTATACCTTTTCTAGCCGGTGTTACACTATTTTACCAGTGAATGTACGTCCTATATTTTTTTTCTTTCCTTCTTAATCCGTTTACCCTCCAAGGTTGGTTTTCCCTGGGATTCAGCGAGGGATCTCACCTCTTCCGCCTCAAGGGCAGTGTCCTGGAACGTGAGACTTTGGGTCGTTGGACACAACTGGAGAGGAGGACCAGTTCCTCGCCCAGGCGGCTTCACTTTCTATGCTGAACAGTTGCCTTGTGGAGGCATGGGAAGATCGGAAGGGATAGAAGGGAGGAAAGGCCGTGGCCTTATGTTAGATACCATCCAGGCATTTGCCTGGAGGAGAAGTGGGAAACCACGGAAAACCACTTCAAGGACGGCTGCAGTTGTAATCGAACCCCCTCTACACAGTTGTCATTACACTCTGGACACTTACCCCGGTACTACTAGTGGCAACATGGAGTGGGTCACCATAACTTCAATAGTGATTCAGAGATACCTAGATGGCATAGAGGTACATAAGTGGTATCCAGTATCCTCATGTGTTACCCCGCATGACAATACCCTATTATTGGATGCGCTAGCGAGTGGTTGGCTGTTCCAAGAGCTCTGTATTATCTCAGTAATAAAGCAGTTGATAGTTGTAGAAATTTAGCAAATTTTGTGTGCGTGTGATACATTTAGTTCCACAAATATTGGTGTTTAGTATTTGTTTGTAGTAATCTGGGATTAGTGGTATTTATTTACAATTTTCACACTGAGTAGTTCCGCAGGAGTTCGCTAGATTACAATCTGTAATTTAGGACTGCGTGAAAGATGAAATATATCTGTCTTTTTAATATTTTTAAAATATCGGTAGTTTTGTTGATAAAATACTTACAAAGACGGGATATTAAAAAGAGTCGTTACTTCGGCAGCAGTTATATTAGTGCAGGCAATTGACAGGGTATTTCAAATAGCAGTTCAACTGTTCAACCTATCACGAAGGTGATAACGCGATACAGTTGTAAGTTTTGTTTAAAGAAAGGATTACAACAGAATATACAGTATTTCACTGGCAAAATAGTTAAGAGTCGTTGTATTGTTATTGATTATTGTCGCCCTTCGCATTCAAATATTGGCATTGTTGTCCGACTCGTTAGCTAAATGGTCAGCGTACTGGCCTTCGGTTCAGAGGGTCCCGGGTTCGATTCCCGACCAGGCCAGGGATTTTAACCTTCATTGGTTAATTCTAATGGCCCGGGGGATGCGTGTTTGTGGTGTCCCCAACATCCCTGCACCCCACACACCACACATAACACTATCCTCCACCACAATAACACGCAGTCACATACACATGGCAGATGCCGCCCACCCTCATCGGAGGGTCTGCCTTACAAGGGCTGCACTCGGCTATAAATAGCCACACGATATTATTATTATTATTATTATTATTATTATTATTATTATTATTATTATTATTATTATTATTATTATTATTATTATTATTATTGGCTACAGTCGTGAATAAAGGGGTGAAGAGTATCAGGAAAATATAAATAAAAATCAGCTGATTCTTATATTCCGATCATTTGTAGTTCTGAGTAGGTAGTTAAAGTATCCGTATTTTATATTTCACACCCTCGATCTTTCAGTATTTATGAACGGTTAGCTAATAATAATGAAGTTTTTAAATCCCAATGATTTCAATTCAAGCCCCTGGCGTAGTTTTTGACAGAAATATTTTCAAGAAATTATTGTAAACAACCTCATATTTTTCAGCATTTAAGGACACTTTTATTCTCCGTCCCACGGAGTAGGGGAAAATAATAGTAAAACACCATCTGCAATAATCACATAACCACGTTTCAGTTGAGAATTGTAGTGCAGATACGGTACATTTGATAGTATCCTGCCTGTTATATTCGTATGTATCTTTGTGCAAATGGCAGGTTTCATTTCTATTACAGCGTAGTAGGATAAGTAGTATTAATATTAATCTGTCTACGCGTTTAACATTGTTGGTAATCCTTGAGTGGTTCTTGCGAATTTCTAACTGTAGGCCTAATTGGAATTTGCATGCTATTTGTGCTTAGTAATAACCTATTGTAATTAGGATACGTCTGAACTTGGTTTAAAATTTGTTGTAGTGTATTGTAGTAACTTATTAGAAATTTGAGTGATTATTCTATTATTTTTAGTAGTCTTCAAACTTAAATTCTAATTTCCCTTCTGTTAGTGATTAGTAATGACTTGTTGTAATTAGAATACGACTGAACGTACTTTAAAATTATTTTAGTGTATTTTAGTATCTGAACGTAGTCTGAACGTAAATTAAAATTATTGTAGTGTATTATAGTATCTTATTAGAAATTAGTGTGATTATTCTATTACTGTTAAATATTTGTGCAGTATAGTATCTGTGGTTTCTATAGTAACTCTCTTACTAGAATTACGTATTAGTAATTAAGTAGACCTAACTGCAGTTTACCTAGAATTGTGTAATCCTTTTGTAATATTTTCTCTTTTCAGCAATTAAGAGCAATTTTCGTCCTGTTGGGGTGTTGTAGGAAAAAATCGTACAACTACGAGTATTAATTACCTTATTGTCGTGTGATCTTTGTGAACTATCCTAGACAATATTTCTTTCATTTCATTTTCATTTTGCACCGAATAAATTATTTTTCCTTTTCGATTAATTATTCAGTAAAGAATGGCTAAAGATTGTTAGTGTAGGAACTTGTGGTGTGGCCAGGAACTAAGGAGTATGAGGGAGGAGATGGAGAATTTGAGGGAGATACTTAGGATTCTCTCAGAGGATAGGAAGGAAAGTAGGCCTCCCTCAAACTATGCACAGGACACAGTAGGTGTAAAAGAAGGACAGGAAGGAAACGGGGGAATTGTAGAAGACAGGTGGTCTAATGTTTCAAGGGGAGGAGATTGCAGGCTAAGGGCTCAATTCAGGATCAGAATTCAGGACAGGTGTCTGTGAAAAATCGGTACGAGTCGCCGCAGGTAGAACAACCGAGGGTAGATGAGGAAGAGGGAACTGTTGCTGAGAAATGTGGGAGTAGGAGGAATGTAAAAGGTAGGAAATGGAAATATGGAGTAGTGGATAGGAAAAGACAGATGGAATAGGGTCATGGGATGGAGAAAATGGAGGAGGATGTAGCTTCTGCAGCTGTCAGGAGAGGTAGGACGGACCAGAAGAGGGGGTGATCAAATGAGTTGGGTAGGGATGAGGCTCTAGTCATGGGGGATTCCATTGTTAGATATGTGGGGTAAGTGCGTGGAGGAAAGGGAACCAGGGTCGAGTGTTATCCAGGTATTAGGTTGAGGCATATTTTGAGGAAACTGGGAAACCACGGAAAACCACTTCAAGGACAGCTGCAGTTGTAATCGAACCCCCTCTACACAGTTGTCATTACACTCTGGACACTTACCCCGGTACTACTAGTGGCAACATGGAGTGGGTCACCATACCTTCAATAGTGATTCAGAGATACCTAGATGGCATAGAGGTACATAAGTGGTATCCAGTGTCCTCATGTGTTACCCCGCATGACAATACCCTATTATTGGATGCGCTAGCGAGTGGTTGGCTGTTCCAAGAGCTCTGTATTATCTCAGTAATAAAGCAGTTAATAGTTGTAGAAATTTAGCAAATTTTGTGTGCGTGTGATACATTTAGTTCCACAAATATTGGTGTTTAGTGTTTGTTTGTAGTAATCTGGGATTAGTGGTATTTATTTTGAGGAAAGTAGAAGAGAAGGGGGAGGGAAAGGAGAATGTGGTAGTGTTCCACGTTATTACTAACAACATAAGACAAGTAGGTATAAGTACCAACATAGTTGGGGATGTGTGGGATCGGGTAAATGCAGCTCGGGTGGAGTTTAAGGAAGTGGAGATCGTTATCAGTGTAATACTGTGTAGGACGGATACTGACTGGAAGTTGATTTGGGGATTTAAATGAGATTATGGAGTGGGTATGTGGGAAACTGGTAGCGAGATTTGTAGATCATAATGGGTGGGGAGGAGATAGGGATCTGAGCTCAGATGGCCTTCACTTAAACCGCAGTGGTACATATAAGTTAGCAAATTTGTTTAGAAATGTTAGAAGGAGGTATATTCAGGTAAACGGGGTGGCCTACGGAGCGGTGATAAGGGACAGGGAACTGGAAGTCAAGTAGGTATGGCATAGAAAAGTTAGTGCTCAACTGTGGAAGTATTGTAAAGAAAGGAATAGGATTAAGTAATTTAATAGATATATTCATACATGATATTGTAATAGGAGTTGAATCATGGCTGAGAAATGATGTAATGGATGCAGAAGTTTTTTAACGGAACTAGAGTGTGTATCGTAGAGATAGGATAGGAATGGTAGGAGGGGGAGTATTCATTCTGGTGAAAGAAGTATTTGTAAGCTACGAAAAAGTTAAAGATGACAAATATGAAATTCTAGGTGTAAGGCTCATCTCTAAATATAATGGGCAACTTGATGTCTTTGGAGCGTACAGACAGGGAAAGTGTAGCGCTCACGCTGATTCAGAATTAATTGATAAGGTAATCAGCTATGTGGGAAATGATAAGGAAAGGAACGTGATCGTAGCGAGTGATCTCACTTTACCAAATGCCAATTGGGAAGATAATGCGAACGACAGAAAGCATTACCAACAAATGGCAAATAAGTTAATATGGGAATCAGAAAGTGATGGAACCAACTAGTGGGAAGAATATTCTGGATGTGGTGCTGGTAAAACCAGATGAGCTCTACAGAGAAACCGAAGTAATTGATGGCATTAGTGATCACAAAGCTGTTTTTGTCGTACTTAAAAATAAATGTGATGGGAAGGCCTTAAAAGTACGACTATTAGGCAGTACCATATGGCTGATAAAACAGGCATGAGGGAGTTTAAAAAAAGTAAATATGATCGGTGGAGAACGGTAAAAAAATGTAAACAGACTCTGGGATGGGTTTAAAGCAATTGTTGAGGAATGTGAAAATAGGTTTGTACCTTTAAAGGTTGTAAGGAATAGTAAAAATCCACTATATTATAACTGAGAAGTAAAGAGTCTAAGAAGGTGCAGGTTGGAAAGGAATAGAGTTAGAAATGGCTGTGGAAGTAAGGATAAATTGAAGGAAATTTCTAGGAAATTGGAACTAGCAAAGAAGTCAGCTAAGGATAATATGATGGCAAGCATAATTGGCGATCATAAAAATTTTACTGAAGAATGGAAGGGTATGTATAGGTACTTTAAGGCAGAAGCAGGTTCCAAGGAGGATATTCCAGGAAACATTAATGAACAAGGGGAGTGTGAATGCGAGGATCTTCAAAACGCAGAAGTATTCAGTCAGCAGTATGTAAAGATTGTTGGTTGCAAGGATAATGTCCAGATACAGGAGGTGACAAATAATAAAGAAGTATTAAAATTTACCTGTGATAACAATGACATTTACAGTAAGACACAAAATTGAAAACTAGAAAAGCGGCTGGAATTGATAAGATTTCTGAGGATATGCTAAAGGCAATGTATTGGGGGTATAGTACCATATCTGAAGTACTTATTTGATTATTGTTTGCTTGAAGGAGCTATACCAAATTAATGGAGAGTTGCTATAGTAGCCACTGTGTACAAAGAAAGAATTATAGACATAAAGTTGAAAATTACAGGCCAGTCAGTTTGATATGCATTGCATGTAAGCTTTGGCAAAGCATTCTTTCTGATTATATTAGACATGATTGTGAAACTGGTTTGATAAAAGGCAGTTTGGGTTTAGGAAAGGTTATTTCACTGAAGCTCAACTTGTAGTATTCCAGCAAGGTACAGCAGATATCTCGGATTCAGGAGGTCAAATGGACTGTATCGCGATTGACCAATCTAAGGCATTTGATAGGGTAGATTATGTGAGACTACTGGTAAAATTGTGTGCAATTGGACTTGACAAAATAGTGGCTGAATGGGTGGTTATATTTCTAGAAAATAGAACTCAGAGAGTTAGGGTAGGTGAAGCTTTATCTGTCCCTGTAATAATTAAGAGGGGAGTTGCTCAAGCCAGTATTATAGGACCTTTATGTTTTCTTATATATATATCAATGATATATGTAAAGAATAGGAATCAGAGGTAAGGCCTTTTGCAGATGATGTTATTTTGTACACAGTAATAAATAAGTTACAAGATTGTGAGCAACTGCAAAATTAATTCGATAATGTGGGATTGACAGTAGGCAATTGTATGATGAAAAACGAGGTTAAAAGCCAGGCTGTAAGTTTCACAAATAGGGAAAGTCCTCTCAGTTTTAATTACTGCGTTGATGGCGTGAAAGTTCCTTTTGGGGATCATTATAAGTACCTAGGTCTTAATATAAGGATGATCTTCATTGGGGTAATCACATAAGTCTGATTGTAAATAAAGGGTACAGATCTCTGCACACGGTTATGAGGGTATTTAGTTGTTGTAGTAGGGATGTAAAGGAGAGGGCATATAAGTCTCTGGTAAGACCCCAACTAGAGTATGATTCCAGTGTATGGGACTCTCACCAGGAATACTTGATTCAAGAACTGCAAAAAATCCAAAGAAAAGCAGCTCGATTTGTTCTGGGTGATTTCCAACAAAAGAGTAGCGTTACAAACATGTTGCAGAATTTGGACTGGGAAGACTTGGGAGAAAGGAGACGAGCTGCTCCATTAAGTGGTATGTTCCGAGTTGTCAGTGAGAGATGACATGGAATGACATCAGTAGACGAAAAGTTTGAGTGGTGTCTTTAAAAGTAGGAAAGTTCACGATATGAAGATAAAGTTGAAATTCAAGAGGGCAAATTAGGGCAAAGATTAGTTTATAGGAAGGGCAGTTAGGGGTTGGAGTAACTTGACAAGAGAGATGTTCAATAAATTTCCAATTTCTTCGCAATCATTTAAGAAAAGTCTAGGAAAACAACAGATATGGAATCTGCCACCTGGGCCACTGCCCTGCATGCAGATCAGTCATGATTGATTGTTTGAACAGTCTTTCATAATAATATAAAGTTGTTTGTATTGACTTACCACTAACAATTTTGTGGTTTTCGGACATTTCTAGATGACGGAATTTGTACCAAAAGTGTTACTTTTACTTGCTGATATATTTAGCCTACCGACAAAGACTGGCATGTTTGAATACCTTCCAATGCTAACAGACTGAGTCGGGATCGAACCCGCCTGTCTACCGTCGAGTCACTCAGCCCGGCGTGTCTTTTTCAAAATTCCACCTCAAATTTAGATACTAGGAACTCATTGTGCACAAAAATCTCTTTCAACAAGACATCTCAAATTTGGATACTAGAAACACATTGTGCACAAAAAAGCTTTTTCAACAAGACATCTCAAATTTGGATTCTAAGAACACATTGTGCACATAAAACTCTTTCAACAAACACCTCAAATTTGGATACTAGGAACACTTTGTGCACATAACACTCTTTCAACAAGACGCCTGAAATTTGGATACTACGAACAAATTGTGCACATAAAACTCTTTCAACAAGACATCTCAAATTTAGATATTACGAACACATTGTGCACTTAAAAATCTTTCAACCAGGCACCTCAAATTTGGATATTAGGAGCACATTGTGTATATAAAACTCTTACAACAAGACATCTGAAATTTGGATACTAGGAACACATTCCGCACATAAAACTCTTTCAACAACACATCTCAACTTTGGATACTAGGAATACATTGTGTACATAAAACTCCTTCAAGAGGACATCTCAATTTTCGATACTAGGAACATATTGTGGACATAAAACTCATTCAACAAGACGCCTCAAATTTCTGTACTAGGAACACATTGCGCATATACAACTATTTCAAACCGGGCGAGTTGACCGTGCGCGTAGAGGCGCGCGGCTGTGAGCTTGCATCCGGGAGATAGGGGCTCGAATCCCACTGTCGGCAGCCCTGAAGATGGTTTTCCGTAGTTTTCCATTTTCACACCAGGCAAATGCTGGGGTTGTACCGTAATTAAGGCCACGGCCGCTTCCTTCCAACTTCTAGGCCTATCCTATCCCATCGTCACCATAAGACCTATCTGTGTCGGTGCGACGTAAAGCCCCTAGCGAAAAAAGTATTTCAACAAGACAACTCAAATTGGGTTACAAGGAACAAACTGTGCACAGAAAATGTGCCGATACCAATGTATGCAGTATACTCGTACGGTACATTTTCTACTTGACAGCGTTGCAGTAGCTTACTCGCTACATTCGTTTTTAAATTTTTGAGTGTACTTATTCTTAAGTTACATAAATAATTAATTAATAAGTGAAACTTTGAGTATTTTATTCATTCTAATCCAAGCTTTTGCTAATAATACCTAAAATGAATACAAACAATGTATGAGAAACATTTTTCTTACGTTTCATGACACGATTTTCTATCCTATTAAACTAATCATGTACGGGGATCCACCATTTCACCTATAGCTGTATTAGCGTAACTAAAAATATTCTACAGGGTCATCCAATTAACGCAGAACCGAAGCTGAGGCGAGGCTCTCGCTTCCCCCAGAGTAAGCAAGAGTGACTGACTGATAAATTATGATGCACTTTGAAAGTACTCAGTACTCAGTACTGAATATAATTAGAATGCTGTAATTACATCTATAAACAACATTATTATTGTATTGAATAGGTGGACATTAAAACTCACCCATGTCATTAAAGAACAGAATGTAATTGCCTGCCTTCGTTTTCGATACATTTCTGGCATTTTTATGGACCTATTGCACCCATAATGCAATTGTCGTGTCCAGAAGGGTATACTACCAATTACTCTTCTTAGTTCACTTTGAGGAATCGAATTGATATCCTGGCAAATGCTATCCTTCTGTTCGCCTAAATTGTGCGGATTCATTTCATACCCTTTATATTTTAATGATCTCCGGAGAGTGGATTTTGGAGGCCACATGTTGTTCCTGATATCTCTGTCACCAAACACTTGTCAAAAATCCTGCAATGGAAGATAGGCTGTAAAAGCCGTCGCCAAATTCTGCTGAGAAAATACAAAAGCACGTTCTCTTTCAGTTAATTCAGAAAACAGAAATGTCGCGAAATGTTGTTGACATCTAATACTTAATTGTTTCCTTAAAATATATTATTATTATTATTATTATTATTATTATTATTATTATTATTATTATTATTATTATTATTATTATTATTATCACACCCTAAACTGAGCACACACGCCTAATTTATCTTCATGAAGATGTTCCGCATGAAGCAGATTAGGTTTTTCGGCAGTCCAATATCGGTTGTTTTGAGAATTTAAATTCCTATGAAACCACGTTTCGTCCGAGAAGGAAATGAGATTGGGATCAATTTCTCCATCATACACTTTTTTCAAAGTCCATTCACTAAATATAATCCCACGCAAAATATCACTCGGTTTAAGTTCTTTCACCACTGTACATTTATAGATTTAAGTAACTTCGTAGTCCTTTATATGGAACCGTAAGAAATTCCCGTTTGCTGAAAAAGACGGCAAAGAGATTTCATGGGAGAATATTTCAGGCGTTGTCCAGTATCTTCACGATTTACTTCTGTTAGCCTTATTTGCTTCTTATCATCAATATTTCCCGTTTCACGAAAAGTATTATCTAATCTACGATCTGTCCAAAACTTTGAACTCGAACACCTGGGAATGTATCTCGAAATATCCTCCTAACAGTACGAGTGGATTTTGTATGAACATACCAATCGTAAATAAACACTGATGTGGAACAGTTTAATTAGGCCTATTATTACTTTCGACATATTCAAACTTCACTTTGCACACAGGTGTTCTCGCTGAAACACGAAACAGACTGCGTTCTGAGACAAAGCTAGATCCGGTAGTCACACCTTTAGCACGCAACTGTCGGCTTAGTCACTCCCAGCCGCCGCTCCAGTTCCAAGATAACTGGATGACCTAGTACGATGCACTATTCGAAGTTGGGTTAACTAATATCCCTATCCTTATACCTCCTAAACAGTAACGTCATTTGCTTTGCATTTAGAGAAGTCGCCCACGTGACAGAATCCATATAAATTGTTTGCCTAAGTCTTCGTAAATTATTTCAAAGAATTTGGACATTTATAGAACATCTTCTTTCGTAGGCTATATTATTCTAATTCCTAATTTTTCTTCCTATAAATGAATATTCATCATTTTAATTATACATTTAAACATGGTATTGATCCTTAAAATGATTCTAGAGATACACTTTAATACCAATGGCTATTCTTCACAACTGGGAACGATTCCCCGCTCCTCAAAGATTCATCAATGAAAAAAGGTTTTGGTTTGTTTTAATAAATTAAAATTATATTCCTCTAAAAGTACTAAGCACAGATTTGACAAGAGTTTTACTAGATGGTAGCATATGAATTCGTGAATATAAAATACAAAGTTAAAATAACTTTTACGTAGCCGACAAGAAACTGATAAAAAAAATAGAATTTGTTTTACGTCGCACCGTCACAGATAGGTCTTATGGCAACGATGGGAGAGGAGAGGCCTAGGAGTGGGAAGGAAGCGCCCGTGGCCTAATTAAGGTACAGCCCCATCATGTGCCTGGTGTGAAAATGGGAAACCACGGAAACGCATCTTCATAGCTGCTGGTTGTGGGACTCGAACCCACCATCTCCCAAATGCAAGCTCAAAGCTACGCGACTTTGACCGCACGGCCAACTCGCTCGGTCAAAAAATTGATTAATTCATGTCTAATAAATGTGTTGCCAATAATTACTTAAATATTTCAATGATCTCTATGGAAGTGACATCAAAGTTGATAAATTGCGTGTTAACATAAAATAAACTGATTTATTATTGAACAAATTGTCTCTCCCTTTGTCGGAAATTATTTGATATCTGAATTGAGGCTCTCAAAATTGTACTGCTATCACATTAATGTAAATCATTAAGTAAAGTGGTGCTGTCAATTCAATAAATACCATATCGGCATTGGAGAACTGTGTGGTGTTTATTGACTACTACCAGATTTAACAAAGTTGTTCTGTAGATAAACCACACCGCCTATTTGCCTCATCTGCAAAGGAAACTGAGATACCCAAAAAGATATCTCACATAACTGTCATGTAATTTAGAGTACATCTT
The DNA here is from genome assembly GCF_040414725.1 of Anabrus simplex. Taxonomy (NCBI): domain Eukaryota; kingdom Metazoa; phylum Arthropoda; class Insecta; order Orthoptera; family Tettigoniidae; genus Anabrus; species Anabrus simplex. The sequence continues at coordinate 578,255,912 of NC_090266.1, read as the reverse complement.
CTTAGATTTTTCTAGTGGTTTAACGTCACTCTAGCACAGAATGTCTGCGGCGAGGGAAGGATAGGAAAGAACTAAGACTGTGATGGTAGCGCTGGTGGAATGAATTAAAATACAGGCCAAAATTGTTCTTGTGTAAAAATGGGAAGCCACCTTCAGGGCAGGATGACAGTGGGATCTGAACCCACCGAACCCAGCAACTCCAGAGTGCAAAGGTATTCGACACGAACCTGGTCCAAATCCGAACCCAATTTATTATGTACTGTTTGCACAGTCGTTGTGTTTCATGAGGATGCAAATCAATGGTCCAAAAGTCAGGATTTAGGGGGTTGTTTCACATTATATTCAACCGACACAGCATCAAGATCGTCAATCCCGAGCAACATCAACTGAAGGATGAGAAGAACCTATTTCAACACCGCGAAGGATTAGGACTGGAATGGGCTGTTAACACTCTGGAAACGAAAATATATACTAGCCCTCATAAAGCAAATATCGTGTAGGATGGGAAAGGAAAACAGTTTACGCAGGGAGATCAGGCAAAATTGATAAGAGAACTCCCGTATCAATGAACGGCTGGCTGAGTCCGCAATCCTGGGAGCTAGTGAAGTGAAAAGAGCGTGGCAGAGCAAGCAGTGAATTTCTATACCTGCAAACACGCACGTATATAGTGTACACAGTAGTTCAGTTTGTATATCTTATTGTGTAGAAGAACCAAAGTTCAAGAAGAAACATTGCCTATATCCATGCTTCCAAGTAGAAAGAATTGTGACAGTGCAGCTTAACGTATGTTCTTCGCAGTTTCGTAGAGTTGTTAATACACTAGAGAAGTGACATTCAAAGTGTGGTTCGCGTACCACTAGGGGTACGCGGTGTCGATGCTGACGTGTAAAGGAAAATGAACCTTAAGTACATTATAGAGTTGGAGTGCGTAAATAAGTCATGCAACCATACATTCCCAGAGTGCGGTACGGTTAGGTTCAACTTTGCTGATTATCTCGAAAAATAAAGGAGTGGTGTACAAATAAAGCAGAGATATTTATCTTGACCTGTATGTCCCTGTTCACCTCCAAACCATTACAGAAACTTATTCTTTGACTTTCCCTCACACAAGTGGCAGAAGGTCATTAATAAAAGAAACAACAACAACAAAAAGATATCGGAACGGTAAGCAAAACATTCCTCTAGATGCACGATGACATAGGAAGTGATATTTTCAGATGAAGAAGAACATCAGAAACGATGTGTCTGATCACTCATCCGATGCTAGCAAGCGGGTAATGACCACTTAGAGGTACCCAATGTTTTGATTCTACTCAGATTAAACAACTATATATGGTAGCCATAAATATTAATTTGGAGATGTTAAAACCAATTGACCGGGTGAATTGACTACGAAGTTTGATTGCCGTAGCTGAGAGTTTGCATTCGGGAGATAGTGGGTTGGAACTCCACTGTCGGCAGCCCTGAAGACGGTTTTCCATAGTTTCCTATTTTCACACGGGGTTCTTTCATAAGACCACGATCACTTACTTCCCAGTCCTAGCCCTTTCTAATCTCATCGTTGCCATAAGGCCTGTCTGTGACGGTGCCACGTAAAACAAATAGAAGAATAAGTAAATAATGAAACAAAAGCATTTGATGAATAGTTAGACTCCAGATGATGGTGACATCCATCATACAGCAAGAATGACGTGCTCCTTCGAGATCTATTCAACCAACATTAGCTAGAACTGGAATTAACCTGTACCTTAAAAGAAATCTCGGAACATCCTTGACAGACTCCACCTACCCTCGCTGGAAGGTCTGCCTTGCAAGTGCTGTGACAGGCTGACAATGGCCACACGAATTTGTTATTGTAGTCATGAGGGCTCTGATTTGTAGGTACTAAAAATAGGAAAATATTTATTCTTTGTTTTAAAAATACTCGAAATATGTGACTAAAAATTATTTAAAAATATTGAATTATATTTCAGTTTCTATATTTGAATATCAACAATATGCAGCATTTACAAATGCGATCTATATTATGCCTTGCCGATTGCTGAAGAAGTACTATACATAACAACAAAAGTAAACTCGTGTCCTCATCCTGTGGTGGTCCAGACTATTTCAGGCACACCCCCATTGGAAGTGATCTGCATGTACCATTTCAACCTCGTACAAGCCCTCCTAGCCGCCTCTGTGGTGTAGTGGTTAGCGTGATTAGCTGCCACCCCCGGAGGTCCGGGTTCGATTCCCGGCTCTGCCACGAAATTTGAAAAGTGGTACGAGGGCTGGAACGGGGTCCACTCAGCCTCGGGAGGTCAACTGAGTAGAGGTGGGTTCGATTCCCACCTCAGCCATCCTGGAAGTGGTTTTCCGTGGTTTCCCACTTCTCCTCCAGGCGAATGCCGGGATGGTACCTAACTTAAGGCCACGGCCGCTTCCTTCCCTTTTCCTTGCCTATCCCTTCCAATCTTCCCATCCCTCCACAAGGCCCCTGTTCAGCACAGCAGGTGAGGCCGCCTGGGCGAGGTACTAGTCATACTCCCCAGTTGTATCCCCCGACCAAGAGTCTGAAGCTCCAGGACACTGCCCTTGAGGCGGTAGAGGTGGGATCCCTCGCTCAGTCCGAGGGAAAAACCGAACCTGGAGGGTAAACAGATGATGATGATGATGACAAGCCCTCCTGCCATTCTTAAATTTTTGGCAGCACCGGGAATCGAACCCGGGCTACCAAGAACGGCGGTTGCTAGCGCTAACTGTTACACTACGTAGTTGGCCACAGCACACAGTGAAATTAATGCTCAAGTTGTCCATCCGTCCGCCTCTCCGGTGTAGCTGTTACTGTGATTAGCTGCCACACCCGGAGGCCCGCGTTCGATTCCCGGGTCTGCCACGAAATTTGAAAAGTGTACGAGGGCTGGAACGGGGTCCACTCAGCCTCGGGAGGTCAACTGAGTAGAGGTGGGTTCGATTCCCACCTCAACCATCCTGAAAGTGATTTTCCGTGGTTTCCCACTTCTCCTCCAGGCAAATGCCGGGATGGTACATAGTTTAAGGCCAGGGCCGCTTCCTTCCCTCTTCCTTGTCTATCCCTTCCAATCTTCCCATCCCCCACCGATGCCCCAGTTCAGTATAAGGCGAGGCCACCTGGGCGAGGCACTGGTCATCCTCCCCAGTTGTATCCCCCGACCCAGAGTCTGAAGCTCCAGGACACTGCCCTTGAGGCGGTAGAGGTGGGATCCCTCACTGAGTCCGAGGGAAAAGCCAACCCTGGATGGTAAGTAGATTAAGAAGAAGGAGAAGAAGAAGCCCATCACAAATGATCGATGATTATGGCGAAACACTGACTTATGTTGGGAAAATGAGCGCTCCACGTCACAAGATGTCAGTGTGGCAAATTTATTACAGGGCACATCACTTACAATCACACACATATCCTATTCTTGATAGTCGTCTAACACAATTGAAATTGTTCACATAGTTTGAAACCCATTGTTGTTTACAAACACACGTCTGAATTTATCGTGTACCATTTGTGCTGTAGATCCACTAAGACTGTTGTCTTTTCACGTCATAAACACGCTGAACTATTTCTAACAGAATGATTCCTCCCTTCTCTAGCTTAGTAATTGTGCTGCTAAGGAAACACAAGTTAGCGGATATATATGCCAAGTCATTTTAAAATACTGTGTCACATAACATTTCCTGAAGGTATCCAATTGAAGTTTGGTCATCTTTGTCCAGTTCATGAACTTCTGACGCAAAACCATCAACATTTTCTGCATAATACTGCATTGCAGAAAGCTATGTTCTCCACTGCTTTATTGCTAGGGTTAGTGGCAGTGGTACGTTGGGATTTTTAGACTCTACTACGTGAATTCTTCTCGGCGACTTAATAAACACTTTTCGCATTAGAAATAAATTTATCCACGTTAAGATATACTGCTCTAATTTCTTCACATAGACGGTATAAGGTATACTGCAGCATCTGTCAATAACGATAAAACATTTGTCGAACTTCACACCACTTGGCCATAACATTTTCATTGCTGCATAAAATAATTTTGTACCCGTCACATTGTTCGCAGTTGTCATTTATTGTCTTGTTAGCAAAAAACATTTCTTCAAAATCACTTCATCGGTTTTTTATGTCCACCTCCGTAGCGTAAAGGTTAGTGTTATTAGCTGCCGTCCTCGGGGGCCCGGGTTCGATTCCCGGTACTGCCACATATTTAAGAATGGCAGGAGGGCTGCTATGTGGTTCAAATGATACACGAAGCTCACCTTCAATGGGGGTGTGCTTGAAAAGAGCTGCAGGACCCCGGGACGAGGACACGAGTTTTCTTTAATCGGTTTTTGATACCGTAACAATGACATTCCCAACTCTCCTGCCAGTAGAGTGTGAAGTTTCGTGTAAGGTAGCAGAGATTTTCTTTTCACAAATTGAACGAATTTGTTGTAGAGTTTGTTGGTAACACTTTGGAAGATACATTTTTTCTCAACGTTGACTCATCAGGAGAGTCAAATTTGAATATTTGGAGAAAAACTTGATTAATAGGGGATTATTAACATTAGAAAGGGGTATGTCGGCTGACACAATTTCTTTCTTTCTTTCTTTCTTTCTTTCTTTCTTTCTTTCTTTCTTTCTTTCTTTCTTTCTTTCTTTCTTTCTTTCTTTCGGAATCTGCTTACCCTCCAGGGTTAGTTTTTCCCTCGGACTCAGCGAGGGATCCCACCTCTACCGCCTCAAGGGCAGTTTCCTGGAGCGTGAGACATTGGGTCGGGGGATACAACTGGGAAGGATGGCCAGTATCTCGCCCAGGCGGCCTCACCTGCTATACTGAACAGGGGCCTTTGTGGGGGATGGGAAGAATGGAAGGGATAGACAAGGAAGAGGGAAGGAAGCGTCCGTGGCCTTATGTTATGTACCATCCCGGCATTTGCCTGGAGGAAAAATGGGAAACCACGGAAAACCACTTCAGGATAGCTGGCGTGGGAATCAAACCCCCTTTACTCAGTTGACCTCCCGAGGCTGAGTCGACCCCCTTACATCTTTCGTACCACTTCTCAAATTTCGTGGCAGAGCCGGGAATCGAAACCGGACCTCTGGGGGTGGCAGCTAATCACACTAACCAATACACCACAAAGGCGGACTGACACAAATTCCCTACACAAATCTTTGCTATAAACTGAAAATATAGAACGTCCTGCGGAAGAAACTGAAACTGCATCACTAATTAAATGTTGTTTCTTCATCATGCGTGGAAGTGCAGCAATATGTCACTTGCCCTCTACGTCTTTTGTAACCTGAGACCGCTGTTCAGCCTTTATTGGTTTTCCACAAGGTTGGCAGATCACGACGCGTCTATCTGAACTAAAATGTTCCTTAAATTCTGCAATATATTGCTGCAAAAGGTAACTTGTTACTTTCACTTGTTTGCCTTGCACTTCACACCACCATGATTACCTACTAACTCCAGACTAATGACAGGATGGTACTTAACATATTGACCACGGTCAATTCCTCCCAGTTCTAGTTCCAATTACAAATACACACACCAGTTCCTACTGGCAAGCAAACGAGTAAGAAAACAGAGTTTTACAAGGATGGTAAACCACGGGACATAAGCACAACTTGGAGTCCAAACAGCTGGACCGTGGTATTCGAAATCTTTCTTGTATTGTCCAGGGATTGCTCCTTCTTTTGCTATTTGCTTTACATCATACCGACACAGATATGTCTTACGGCGACGATGGGATATGAAGGGCCTAGGAATTGGAAGGAAGCGGCCGTGGCCTTAATTAAGGTACAGCCCCGGCATTTGCCTGGTATCAAAACGGGAAACCACGGAAAAACATCTTCAGGGCTCCCGACAGTGGGGCTCGAACCCACTGTCTCCCGATTACTGGATGCTGGCCGCACTTAAGCGACTGCAGCTATCAAGCTCGGTCCAGGGAAACCGGAATCTGCCACCTGGGCGATAGCCCTAATGCAGATGATTGATTGATTGATTGATTGATTGATTGATTGATTGATTGATTGATTGATTGATTGATTGATTGATTGATTGATTGATTGATTGATTGATTGATTGATTGATTGATTGATTGATTGAATCTGTAAAATGACGTGACCTGTATATAATATTTTTTTACTAGTTGCTTTACGTCGCATCGACACAGATAGATTTTATGACGACGATGGGACAGGGAAGGGTTAGGAGTTGGAAGGAAGCGGCCGTGGCCTTAATTTTGCCTGGTGTGAAAATGGGAAACCACGGAAAACCATTTTCAGGGCTGCCGACAGTGGGGTTCGAACCTACTACCTCCCGAATACTGGATACTGGCCGCACTTAAGCGACTACAGCTATCGAGTTCGGAGTATATAATATAGTGATTTAGGATGCTGACTGAGACTTTAATGATATTTACTGTGATATTCTTTAACGTAGCGTAGGTTAATGCATATTTAACCCTTTCATGAGGCTACATGTGTACTTGGTTACACCAGAATGAACTACATGTGAGTGATACTGATTTGGTCTCATGATGTAGGGAGGGAGGTTCGAAACCTGGTGCAAAATTGCTGCGGGCAAGTTACTCCGACTTCTGTGGTGAGTACGACCAATGAAATGAGAAACACACGCCTGAAAACTGATATGCAGAAATAGAACAATGTACACTCTGAGTTTAGGCCAACGGATGTTCATATTAAGACAAGATAGCTCACAAGTTCTTCCTCGTTTAAGTAACATAAAACACAAGTGCAATAAACTGATCCATGTAAATATTGTGTGGTAATAAGTGAAGAACAGGTATTTAAGTAATTATAAGACACATTTTTAAAATGTGTGTGGGTGAAAGTTCCCTTTGGGGATCATTGTAAATACCTAGGTATAAATATAAGGAAAGATCTTCATTGGGGTAATCACATAAATATGATTGTAAATAAAGGGTACAGATCTCTGCACATGGTTATGAGAGTATTTAGGGGTTGTAGTAAGGATGTAAAGGAGAGAGCATATTTGTCTCTGGTAAGACCTCAACTTGAGTATGGTTCCAGTGTATGGGATCCTTACCAGGATTACTAGATTCAAGAATTGGAAAAAATCCAAAGAAAAGCAGCTCGATTTGTTCTGGGCGATTTCCGACAAAAGAGTAGCGTTACAAAAATGTTACAAAGTTTGGGCTGGGAAGACTTGGGAGAAAGGAGACGAGCTGCTCGACTAAGTGGTATGTTCCGAGATGTCAGTGGAGGGATGGCGTGGGAGGACATCAGTAGACGAATAAGTTTGGATGGTGTCTTTAAAAATAGGAAAGATCACAATATGAAGATAAAGTTGGAATTCAAGAGGACAAATTGGGGCAAGTATTCGTTCATAGGAAGGGGAGTCAGGGATTGGAATAACTTACCAAGGGAGATGTTCAATAAATTTCAAATTTCTTTGCAATCATTTAAGAAAAGGCTAGGAAAACAAGAGATAGGGAATCTGCCACCTGGACGACTGCCCTAAATGCAGATCAGTAGTGACTGATTGATTGATTGATTGATTGAAAAAGTATTTACTTTAAAATCTGAGCCCTAGTTAATATTATCTCTTCATTTCGGGGCTGCGTACAACTTGCATTAGCATTTCATACTTTTATGCACGAGAAGCGGATTTAGAATTATATCTCTCTGTCGGAAAGTGCATCCGTAATTAGTTAGGAATGGAGCTAAGATGGGTAACCCCAAGATTTAACGACAATAACTACCGTAATATTTACCAGGTATGGGTGCCGCAGAATTGCGAAAAAGCCAGTCTTACTGATTCTAAACATAGGTAAGGAAGCAGGTTTAGGAAAACCGAAAAGAAAAATACAGCAAACATTTTACATACAATATTAAGAACACAGCAATGATTAACATTGTATTCTTTGTATTGTGGTCGACATATCAACAATTTGTATTGACTTTTAAAATTCCCACACTATGATCGAAAATCCCGAACGTTTTATATTTGAAACAGAAACAGTGTTCTTAGAATGATATCATGGTTATTTGGTTCCACATTTAAGTATATTTCACAAACATCAAAATGTTAGACTGAATTTTAAATAATTACAGCAAGGTTATCATTCGTAAAGGACACGAATAAATTGTTAATCATTATTTCTCTAAATCTAAAGGTATAATAATATCATACATGCAAAATAATAATAATAATAATAATAATAATAATAATAATAATAATAATAATAATAATAATAAAATGAAATGTCGTATGGCTTTTAGTGCCGGGACATCCCAGGACGGGTTCGGCTCGCCAGGTGCAGGTCTTTCCATTTGATTCCTGTAGGCGACCTGCGCGTCGTGATGAGGTTGAAGACAACACATACACCCAGCCCGCGTGCCATTGGAATTAACCAATTAAGGTTAAAATCCAAGACCCGGACGGGAATCGAACCCGGGACCCTCCGAACCGAAGGCTTGTACGCTGACCGTTCAGCCAACGAGTCGGACATAACAATAATATTGTGCCAGGCGACTGAGGCAGGATTCAATTTCACAAGTTGCAGTATAGAATGTTGCATGATGAAATGTGCTATATTTATTTGGAATGTTTGAATAATCACTGATTTCTCTAATTATTTTTAAAGTTAATAAAAGTGTACAAACTTTACATCGTTCTATACGCTGATATCTTCCCTCCAGAAAAGACTTCTCCCCTCGTGGCACATGTATGAAGGTCACGGAACTCTAGCTGAGTCTTTAGAAACATTAGTTGTACATGTACAACGCTCTCATCTTTCGTTTTCTTATCTCATCCCACGAGGCCAATCCTCCTTCATTTCAGACCTCAACTACACTATGGTAGTGGGGCTTAGGGAGTCTTTCATCTTCTTCCCTTCTTCCCTGAGTCTCACAATTCACAAGGCGTGATTAGTGACTACGTTTTTACTTCACTGTACCAACATTTTGTTTCATATTTCCTATTCAGCTTCCAATTAGAAGCTTTTGGTCTTTTCCGACAATAGCAGAATTGGGTTTGTCAAATGGCTTCGGGAAGGGCATCTGGCCTTAAACTCCCAGCCAAAACAAAAATGAGCCTGGATGGCACTAGCGACCCCATAAATAGCTGGGATAAGCGGAAGAAAATTTTAGACCGGCTCCTTGAGTGAGTGGTCAGCGTAGTGGCCTTCGGTTCAGAGGCTCCTGGCTTCGATTCCCTGTCAGGCTGGGGACTTTAGGCACGTCTTATTCTTTCATCTAGCTCTAGGACTAGATGCCTCTGTTCGTCTTAATGCAAATCTCTGTTTACATACAACATACCACACTACCAACCACCGCAGAAGCGCACACTACTGAAATCATCCCTCTAAATTGGGTTGACATCACGAGAGACATCCGGTAGTAAAAGACGGCTTAAATCACATATAGAGCCAACCCCATATAGGTGGGAAATAGCCAGGAAGACGAAGTAGTAGAATAGAATTAGGTTTTCGTCTAATGACTTGTTAATTTTTAAAATTTCATGACCCTTCCCTTTCCATAGCCCATGCCCGTATTCTTCGAAAGTCAGAAGCTTCCATTATTCTTAATTTTGGCATTTACTGTACAGGGATGGAGTGGTTATCTCAATGCCTGGTCGCTTTTGACCTCCAGGAATTAATCTGGTAGTCATTTTCGGTGTAGTCTAAGTAACTCTCAGGGCCATGTGCCTCTCGAAATATGGAAATCTCGAACCAATGCCTTTCCGGGTGAAAACTCCCGGCTAGGGAGCTCGTAGATAGAATGGTGTAGTAATTCAAATTAGGCTATTATAGTTTACATGGTGCTAACTATTCGTATTTTTGCAAGTTCTCTACGTATCCTTACATCTTCTCCGTCGTGAACCTGTAACTGCAAGGTTGTTAGGTTGTAATTTTGATAACATAATTGTTAACGAGAAGTGAAATAAGCCTGAATACATTAATTGTTCCAATTGCGTCAGATGACTCATGGTAAGGCCTACAGTCATGCACAACAGCTATTGTAAATTGAACAAGTCATCCCCTCAAATTGGTGTAGGAGGTAGCATACCATTTTAAAGTCATGATTCCCCACTTAGTAGCAAAAAAAGAGTGCGTCACTGTAAACTGGGACAGTCTCATCTTCTCAGACATTTAATGAAGGTATAGTTTTGTGAAAGCCTCAACATTTGTTATTTGCCACAGGAAGGGTCTTTTATTTTTCATGTTTCGGAAGTGGAGGGTACCTTGAACACAATGGGCATGGAACTGTACTCTGAGTTCCTCACGCCAATTACTTTATATTTAAGGAACCAATTGTATATAAATGATTGGGCTGATGACCTGGATGTTAGTCTCATTAAAGCACCGCCACCATCATCATCATGGTCATCATCATCATCAATACTCCAGCTTCATAGCTAAATGGTTAGCGTGCTAGCCTTTGGTCCAGAGGGGTCCCGGGTTCGATTCCCGGCTGGGTCGGACATTTTAACCTTAAATGGTTAATTCCCTTGGCTCGGTGACTGGGTGATTGTGCTCTTCCCAACATCCTTGCAACTCACACACGACACATAACACTAACCTCCACCACAACAACACGCAGTCACCTACACATGGCAGATGCCGCCTACCATCATCGGAGGGTCAGCTTAAAAAGGTAGAACTAGTCACACGAAATTATTATTATTATTATTATTATTATTATTATTATTATTATTATTATTATTATTATTATTATTAGTATTAGTATTAGTATTAGTATTAGTATTATTATTAAGAGCAGTTTAAGGAAACACAGTGGTCAGCAACCCTATACACTTAGTGAGTGTGAAATATGCCCAATAACTGTGTGACTAGAACTAACGTACGCAGGATTTCAGCAACGGCCGAGTAGGCAAGGGCATCGCCACGCCTTAATTAAGTTTCAACCTGGCTATTCGTCTTGTGTGAGCCGGGGTGAGTGGGTGGGTATTTGAAGGTGCTCAAATACGTCAGCCTCGTGTCGGTAGATATACTGGTACGTAAAAGAACTCCTGCGGGACAAACTTCCGGCATCTCGGCATCTCCGAAAACCGTAAATAAAGTAGACAGCCGAACGTAAAACCAATAACAGTAGTGTTTTGTGTGATGTGAGGAACTATGGACAAACATTTACAGGTCTGATGATGTTAAAGCTCGAACCAATCATATTTTGAATGCAAGCATTCAATAATAATAATAATAATAATAATAATAATAATAATAATAATAATAATAATAATAATATTGTGTTGCTGTTGTAGTCTGTGTACAGCCTAACTTATGCACGGTGAAAGGCGTGGGGGCTACTGAGTATAGTTCTGGTGGAGGAACGTGTTGTGTGTTGTGTGTATGTTGCTGAAAGCGTAGAGTGAGTAAAAATACGTAGTTCCCCAGCCAATGGAATTAGCTAATCGCGATAAAAATCCCAATGCCCTGCCGGGAATAAAATCAGGCACCTCTCGGTCCAAAAGCCAGGACGCTAACATTCAGCCGAGGAGGCGGACAACGTACAATTTTATGAACGGTACCACGTAGGATATTCGCTCGGTGAGTGTTATTTATTATTATTATTATTATTATTATTATTATTATTATTATTATTATTATGAAATGAAATGTCGTATGGCTTTCAGTGCCGGGAGATCCCAGGACGGGTTCGGCTCGCCAGGTGCAGGTTTTTGATTTGGCACCCGTAGGCGACCTGCGCGTCGTGATGAGTATGAAATGATGACGAAGACAATACATATACCCAGCCCCCGTGCCAGGGAAATGAACCAATGGTGGTTAAAATTCCAGACCCTGCCGGGAATCGAACCCGGGACTCCTGTGACCAAAGGCCAGCATGCTAACCATTTAGCCATGGAGTGGACATTATTATTATTACTATTATTATTATTATTATTATTATTATTATTATTATTATTATTATTATTATTATTATTATTATTATTATTATTATTATTACTTCGTGTGATTATTGCGAGCCTGGTGCAGCCCCTCTAATGCAGACCCTCCGGCAAGGATGGGTGGCATCTGCCGAGTATCGGAGTGTTATTGTGGTGAAGGATAGTCTTTTTCTATGTGGTGTATGAGTTGCAGGGATGCTGGTAACAGCACAAACACTTAGTCCCTGAGCCAAGTATATTACCCATTTAAGATTAAAATCCGCAACCACGTTTTTGGAATCGAGCATGGGGCCCCCTGAACCGAAGTCCACTATGCCGACCATTTGGCCAACGAGGCAGACAATAATAATAATAATAATAATAATAATAATAATAATAATAATAATAATAATAATAATAATAATAATAATAATTTATAACTGTCATTAATTTTGCCTTCGTCGGCGTTATTTTTTTGTTGTTTTAAGAGGGTAAACAACGAAGTCATCAGACTCAAGTAACTTAGTATACAGTATGTTGCAATTTATTTTTCGTCACACCGACGCTAGGATTGGGAAGAAAGCGACCGTGGTCTTAATTAAAGTACAGTCCATCATTTGTCTGGTGTAAAAATTGGAAACCACAGAAACCAATTTCAGGGTTGCCGACAGTGGGGTTCGGATCCATCATCTCCTGAATGGAAGTTCGTAGCTACGTGACAGAAACCGCGTTGCCAACTTGCTCGGCTAGGGTTATTTGTTATCGGGGCAATATATTTGGTACTCTCAAAACATTTACCAGTAGATGACCTGGTAAATTATAGAAAGATCACTTGTAAGAAGTAAATGCGTGGTATTCGAACACCGCATTTCCCTCCTCAATTGTTTATATGTGGCTAAGTGTAACCTGTGTCAAAGTTAACTCTAGAATTTAGGTTTTATGTGCCAGAGTCAGAAGTCGAACTCAGGACAATGTGTTAGAAGCCAATCATCTTTTTCTACCTAGGCTGAACGGACTAGTTTATGGAGAAAGAAATATGAGTAGGAATGACTTGTCACACACTCTCATGAAGCCGAATTAACTTGTATCGTATATCAATACAAACTGAAATGATGCACTTTTCTATAATTGCCGACCGAAGGTGTCCATAATGCTGTTGCAGTGACATGTATCAGCAAGACCAACTAAAGTTCTCAACCGTGAAGGCGTCCAGTTGTAGGAATTGATAGGAATCATATCAGCGCAGACGGAAAACTATCTGCGCTAGTGCAACGTTAAACCACTAGCAAAAAAATAAAAGACCGCAGAGCCACTCAATTGGCATTTTAAACCATTACGTGTTCGTAAGAAAAATAAGATGAAAGCAGCGTTTCAATAGATTGACGAAGGGTAATGTATGTAGGAATTTTGCAAATAATGAACTTAAGTAGAATTTAATTGTGATGATAAGGCTAACGACCTAATCTACACGTTAACAACACCAATCAATACCACCAAACCTTCTTTCATTTGTTACTTTTAATGTGGCAGAAGCGTATCTGTGTAGGAGGCTGGTTTGGTGTGGCACTAAGCTCCTTAGCGTTTGATGTACACCGAGTCTGCAAAAGAAAACTCTCATATTTCTTCTCAAAGAGTTGTGCACAATTAGAAAGTATTCATCCGTTGTGAAGAAATGATTGGAAATGAGTCCAAATATCTTATCCTGTAACTAAGTAGAGAGTGAACTATCTGCTGTATAAACTGAGTAAACTTCTTTTTATGTGGGAAGTGGCTACGCGATTCGGGAGGTGGTTAGTTCGAATTGCACCGCCGGTAGGCCTAAGATTTTTTATCTCGTTTTTGATTTTCTCACTAGCTCAGAACCGCTTTCTAGCTTCCCATATCAGCGCAGAAGGAAACTTCCTATCTGCGCTAGTGCAACGTTAAACCACTAGCATAAAAATAATCGCAGAGTTACTCAATAACCATATCGTACAGTCTTGATACGAATTTTTTTTTTCTTTTTTTTTGCTAGGGGCTTTACGTCGCACCGACACAGATAGGTCTTATGGCGACGATTTGATACGAATTAATAACATGATAATGGTAATAAAGTTTTGAATAATATGGACTAGATGTGCTAGTGCAGTAGTATAATTGGATGGTTCTGCGGCCACCTCCACCTCAGGCTCCCAGAGGCCACCTCCACCTCCACCTCAGCCAGAGGCCTCCCAGATGCCTCCTCCACCTCCACCTCAGCCAGAGGCCTCCCAGAGGTCTCCTCCACCTCCCGCGGGAAATTTGAATTTGTAAACAAAGCCACGTGCTTTTTGACAGCTGTCATCGACAACAACGCATCGCTAACCTCAGTACTGCCATCTTGATGGGCCTAAACCTCAGTAGTGCCAACTTAACCTACCTAGCATGAGGTAAACAAAGCCACGTGCTTTTTGACAGCCACGTGCTTTTTGACAGATTTGTAAACAAAGCCACGTGCTTTTTGACAGCTCTCATCAACAACAACGCATCGCAAACCTCAGTACTACCATCTTGACGGGCCTAAACCTTAGTGGTACCAACTTAACCTAACTAGCATGAGGTAAACAAAGCCACGTGTTTTTTTTGACAGCCACGTGCTTTTTGACAGATTTGTAAACAAATCCACGTGCTTTTTGACAGCTCTCATCAACAACAACGCATCGCAAACCTCAGTACTACCATCTTGACGGGCCTAAACCTTAGTGGTACCAACTTAACCTAACTAGCATGAGGTAAACAAAGCCACGTGTTTTTTTGACAGCCACGTGCTTTTCGACAGATTTGTAAACAAAGCCACGTGCTTTTTGACAGCTGTCATCGACAACAACGCATCGCTAACCCCAGTACTGCCATCTTGACGGGCCTAAACCTCAGTAGTACCAACTTAACCTAACTAGCGCGAGATAAACAAAGCCACGTGCTTTTTGACAGCCACGTGCTTTTTTGACAGCTGTCATCCGCCATCTTTAAACTACAGAGCACCGTGCTGCCCTCTTTCGTCACCTGTCATCGGCAGTGCTGCCATCTTGACGGGCCTAAACCTTAGTGCTACCAACTTAACCTCACTAGCTCGAGATAAACAAATCCACGTGCTTTTTGACAGCTACGTGCTTTTTTGATAGCTGTCATCCGCCATCTTTAATCTATAGAGCACAGTGCTGCCCTCTTTAGCTACTTACCTTTGAAATGTGGTGGCGGATAATTTGAAAAATGCTTTTCGACAAGCAGCCATCTTTAATCCAGAGAGAACAGTGCTGCCCTCTATGTGGTGGCGGCAAATTGAAAAATTCCACATGCTCTTGTTTGAAAACAAACTCACGTGCTTTTTTGACAGCTGTCATCTGCCATCTTTAATCTATAGAGCACAGTGCTGCCCTCTTTAGTTTGAAATGTGGTGGTGGTAAATTCCACGTGCTCTTGTTTGGAAACAAAGCCACGTGCAGCTGTCATCCGCCATCTTTAATCAACAGAGCACTGTGCTACTATCATGCGGGCAATTTCATCACCTGTCATCCGCCATCTTTAATCCACAGAACACCGTGCTGCCCTCTTTATGGCTACTACCTTAAGCACGTAGTAGCGGACAATTTGAAAAGTTCTGTTAGCTATCATCCGCCATCTTTAATCAAAAGAGCACCGTGCTGCCATCTTTAGCTAGATACCTTTGAAATGTGGTGGCGGCAAATTGAAAAATTCCACGTGCTCTTGTTTGGAAACAAACTCACGTGCTTTTTCGACAGCTACCATCCGCCATCTTTAACCAACAGAGCATAGTGCTGCCCTCTTTAGTTTGAAATGTGATGGCGGCAAATTCCACGTGCTCTTGTTTGGTAAACATAGCCATGTGCTTTTCTGACAGCTGTCATCCGCATTCTTTAATACAGAGAGCACCGTGCTGCCCTCTTTATCGTAGTAGATGTAAATTCGTCACCTGTCATCCGCGGTGCTGCCATCTTTAGCTAGATACCTTTGAAAAGTGGTGGCGGATAATTTAAAAAGAAAAATTCTACAGCAGCCCTCTCTCGACGCTAATTGCATAAGATGGTGGCTATACATGACTCCTTAAGGGTGCTTACGCAAGATGGCTGCTATACACAGGTTCTTATGAGACGCCCTTGGGATGCTTGCGCAAGATGACAGTTATACATGGCTCCTTATGAGATACCCTAGGGATGCTTGCGCAAGATAGCGGCTGATCTTATGGGACGGCTTAAGGGTCCTTGGACAAGATGGCTTGAGACACCCTAAGGATGCTTGCGCAAGATGGCGGACACAAGATGGCAGCTATACATAACTCCTTATGAGACGCTTTAAGGGTGCTTGCGCAAGATAGTTGCTACTCTTAGCTTAGAGGCTAACGTGTCGTGATAGTTCGATTCATTAAATTTAGGGCTTAAATGCAAAATGTTAAATATATCGAAAACGGTGCACCGTAGAGCAAAACGGACAAAATTGTTCTGCCTAATACGTAGGTTCGTAGTATCAGGAACAAGAAAAACATAGTCTAATGATGAGATCAACGGTTCGATTCCTACTTAAGCCCTTTGGCATTCGCAGCTATCTATTTCTACAAGATGGTGGCTGCTCTTATGAGAAACAAGATGCCTTGAGACGTCCTAGGGATGCTTACGCAAGATGGCAGACACACAATGGTGACTATACATAGCTCCTTATGAGACGGCCTAGGGGTGCTCGCACAAGATGGCGGCTACTCTTATGAAGAAAGCTAGCTTAGAGGCTACTGCGCAAGATAACAGCTGCTGTTATGCATGTGGTGGAGGGCAATTTGAAATTCTATGTGCTTAATCAACAGAGCACCCTGCTGCCCTCTTTAGCTGAAATGTGGTGGTGGATAATTTGAAAAATTCTTTTGACAGCTATCATCTTTAAAAACAATGGCGACTATACATAGGCTGTTAAGGCCTTATCATTCTCCTCCTCCTCCTCCTCCTCCTCCTCCTTCTCTACCTCCTCCTCCGCCTCTTATGTCAAGGCATAGCTTTATATCGAACAAGTTTAAACCTGCATCGCGAAGGCAAGCGTGTACAGCGATAACATTATTGTGCATGTTTAGACTTTCGAAACATAAGAAGAGTAGAATCAAACGCTGTACTCGATACGACATGTGATCAGAACATTGATTGATGCGTTCAGAAAAACAAAATAAGTGATCAAGACTAGAATCGAACAATGTACTCAATACATCATGTGTTTAGAATATGTCAGGGGATACGCTTGTTCTAAGAAGATCAGATTGAAACATAACAAGACTAGAATAGAACACTGTAATCGATGTTGTTAACTTCAACATGTGATCAGAACATTGATTGATGTGTTCAGAACACAAAATAAGTGATCATGACTAGAATCGAACACTGTACTCGATACAACATGTGATCAGAACATTGATCGATGTGTTCAGAACACGAAATAAGTGATCAAGACTAGAATCGAACACTGTACTCAATACAACATGTGTTTAGAACATGTTAGGGGGTACCCTTGTTCTAAGAAGATCAGAATGAAACATAACAAGACTAGAATCGAACACTGTAATCGATGTTGTTAACCTCAACATATGATCAGAACATTGTTTGATGTGTTCAGAGCAAAAGTACAATTTTGATGATTTGCTTAGTGTAAAATCAAAAACTATGGAAACACACTGTGCACATATCGCGTAGCTAACTCGCTCAGTAAGCAATATTGCAAAACTACAACTTCAATGATTTGCATAGTGTAAAAATAAAAAACACAGTGTACCCATACTGCGCAGCTAACTCGCTCGGTAAACGATATAGCCAAAGTATAACTTCAAATTATTTACCTTCCATCATTCGTCTTGTGTGTAAAAATCAGTCGAACAAGTTATCGCATAAACATGGCTGAAAAAAATCGTGATAGGGTATGGAACCCAGGGGTTACATCTTATCAGAAGGGCAAAAAGGATGAAAGGACTCTTCCTCCTCCTTACCGCACATTCCTTGAAGGGCTAATTGGCTGAAGGGATAATGGGCTAAAGGGCTAAAGGGCTAATGGGCTAAAGGGCTAATGGGCTAAAGGGCTAAAGGAGCAACAACCTCGTCGATCGCTATCAGCAAGAACGCTTGTACTTTGTTAAGTGTAGAAAATTAATCTTTATTTGTAAATGGTTTCATGTTCAGAACAAGGAATGGAAAATCCCCGAGGTGCGATGAGTTACGTTTTTCGAACTAGTGTTTGGAACACTGAACTTTTCAAGATGATAGCAGAGAGTTTAGCAATGTTCTGTTGTTGGATTTTAAATTCCGCGCTACAACATGCATAAGGTGGTAGCCTTGAGGTTTACCGCCGTAAAGATGGCAAGAGTGAGGTTAACAATGTTCTGTTGTTGGATTTTAAATTCCGCGCTACAACATGCATAAGGTGGCAGCCTTGAGGTTTACCGCCGTAAAGATGGCAAGAGTGAGGTTAACAATGTTCTGCTGTTGGATTTTAAATTCCGCGCTATAACATGCATAAGGTGGCAGCCTTGAGGTTTACCGCCGTAAAGATGGCAGCAGTGAGGTTAGCGACGCTCTATTGTCCTTCAAAGTGAGGTTAGGGTTCGTCAAGAAGACAGCTGTCAAAAAAGCACGTGGCTATGTTTACCAAACAAGAGCACGTGGTCGTGACGTCACGGTCACGTAATCAATCCTTAGCTCGACGTCGTTAAGAGCAGTATTAGGGTTAGCTATGCTTAAAAGTCTTGGGAACAGAGCAGCAGTATGAATTGCTATGTTTCAAAGTGTGTACACATGACCTATCGATTTTACATGCATCGACCATCGAACTAAACTTCATCCGCTAGATCGTGCTGCTATCTTAGCATAACCTATACCCATAAAATTAAAGTACAATGAATAGCCATGTTTCAAAGCGTGTACACATCACCTATCGATTTTGCACACATCGACTCTCGTACTAAACTTCTTCCGCTAGATTGTGCTGCTATCTTAGCATAACCTATACGCGTGACCTTAAGGTACAAAGAATAGCCATGTTTCAAAGCGTGTACACATTACCTATCGACTTTGCATGCAACAAATATCGTACTAAACTTCTTCCGCTAGGTTGTGCTATCTTAGCATAACTTATACACATGAACTTAAAGTACAAAGAATAGCCATGTTTCAAAGCGTGTACACATTACTTATTGATTTTGCATGCATCAAATATCGTACTAAATTTCTTCCGCTAGATTGTGCTGCTATCTTAGCATAACCTATACCCATGAACTTAAAGTATAATGAATAGTCATGTTTCAAAGCGTGTACACATCAACTATCGAATTTGCATGTATCGACTCTCGTACTAAACTTCTGCAGGTAGATTGTGCTGCTATCTCAGCATAACTAAGACGCATGAACTTAAAGAACAAAGAAGAGCTATGTCTCAAAACGTGTACACATTACCTATCGATTTTGCAAGCATCGACTCTCGTACTAAACTTCTTCCGCTAGATTGTGCTGCTATCTTAGCGTAACCTATACGCATGACCTTAAGGTACAAAGAATAGCCATGTTTCAAAGCGTGTACACATTACCTATCGACTTTGCATGCAACAAATATCGTACTAAACTTCTTCCGCTAGGTTGTGCTGCTATCTTAGCATAACTTATACACATGAACTTAAAGTACGAAGAATAGCCATGTTTCAAAGCGTGTACACATTACTTATTGATTTTGCATTCATCGAATCTCGTACTAAATTTCTTCCGCTAGATTGTGCTGCTATCTTAGCATAACCTATACCCATGAACTTAAAGTACAATGAATAGTCATGTTTTAAAGCGTGTACGCATCAACTATCGATTTTGCATGTATCGACTCTCGTGCAAAACTTCTTCAGGTAGATTGTGCTGCTATCTTAGCATAACTAAGACGCATGAACTTAAAGTACAAAGAATAGCCTTGTTTCAAAGCGTGTACACATTACCTAATGATTTTGCAAGCATCGACTCTCGTACTAAACTTCTTCCACTAGATTGTGCTAAAATCGTGTAAGTGTGCTGCTATCTTAGCATAACCTATCGATTTTACATGCATCGACTATCGCAAGCATAACTAAGACGCATGAACTTAAAGTAAAAATAAATAGCCTTGTTTCAAAGCGTGTACAGATCACCCTGAACTTCTTCCGCCAGATTGTGCTGCTATCTTAGCATAACCTATACGTATAACTTTAAGGTACAAAGAATAGCCATGTTTCAAAGCGTGTACACATTACCTATCGACTTTGCATGTATCGACTCTCGTACAAAACTTCTTCCGCTAGGTTGTGCTGCTATCTTAGCATAACTCATACACATGAACTTAAAGTACAAAGAATAGCCTTGTTTCAAAGCGTTTACACATTACCTAATGATTTTGCACGAAACGACTATCATACTAAACTTTTTCCACTAGATTGTGCTAAAATCATGTAAGTGTGCTGCTATCTTAGCATAACCTATCGATTTTACATGCATCGACTATCGTACTAGACTTCTTCCGCTAGAGCATGTA
Organism: Anabrus simplex; assembly: GCF_040414725.1. Lineage (NCBI taxonomy): Eukaryota > Metazoa > Arthropoda > Insecta > Orthoptera > Tettigoniidae > Anabrus > Anabrus simplex. The sequence continues at coordinate 578,235,483 of NC_090266.1, read as the reverse complement.
GCAATCGCTTTTGTGTATCCCAAACCCCTGTGCACGAACTTAAAGCATAAAGATGAGCTATGTTCTACAGCGTGTACACATCACCTATCGATAATGTATGTATCGAATATCGTACTAAACTTCTCCTGCTAGAGCGTACGAGTATCGCTTGTGCGTGCACGAACTTAAAGCATAAAGAATAGCAATGTATAAAAATCTTGTAAACAAAGCAGCAGCATTACGTATAGTCAAGATTAAATGCGTGCACACATCATGTATCCATGATGCACACAGTACTAAACTTATTCCATTAGAATGTACAAAGTTCGCATGTGTTTGTACTGCTATCTTAGCATAGCCTATGTACATGAACCTAAAGCATAAAGAATAGTTATGTGTAAAAAATCTTGTGAACATAGCAGAGTGTTAACCACGTAGGTGTAGACATTGAACTTTACATGCTGAGGCAACATACTACGTGACCGTGACGTCACGACCACGTGCTCTTGTTTGGTAAACATAGCCACGTGCTTTTTTGACAGCTGTCTTCTTGACGAACCCTAACCTCACTTTGAAGGACAATAGAGCGTCGCTAACCTCACTGCTGCCATCTTTACGGCGGTAAACCTCAAGGCTGCCACCTTATGCATGTTATAGCGCGGAATTTAAAATCCAACAGCAGAACATTGTTAACCTCACTCTTGCCATCTTTACGGCGGTAAACCTCAAGGCTGCCACCTTATGCATGTTGTAGCGCGGAATTTAAAATCCAACAACAGAACATTGTTAACCTCACTCTTGCCATCTTTACGGCGGTAAACCTCAAGGCTACCACCTTATGCATGTTGTAGCGCGGAATTTAAAATCCAACAACAGAACATTGCTAAACTCTCTGCTATCATCTTGAAAAGTTCAGTGTTCCAAACACTAGTTCGAAAAACGTAACTCATCGCACCTCGGGGATTTTCCATTCCTTGTTCTGAACATGAAACCATTTACAAATAAAGATTAATTTTCTACACTTAACAAAGTACAAGCGTTCTTGCTGATAGCGATCGACGAAGTTGCTGCTCCTTTAGCCCTTTAGCCCATTAGCCCTTTAGCCCATTAGCCCTTTAGCCCTTTAGCCCATTAGCCCGTCAGCCAATTAGCCCTTCAAGGAATGTGCGGTAAGGAGGAGGAAGAGTCCTTTCATCCGTTTTGCCCTTCTGATAAGATGTAACCCCTGGGTTCCATACCCTATCACGATTTTTTTCAGCCATGTTTATGCGATAACTTGTTCGACTGATTTTTACACACAAGACGAATGATGGAAGGTAAATAATTTGAAGTTATACTTTGGCTATATCGTTTACCGAGCGAGTTAGCTGCGCAGTATGGGTACAGTGTGTTTTTGAGTTTTACACTATGCAAATCATTGAAGTTGTAGTTTTGCAATATTGCTTACTGAGCGAGTTAGCTACGCGATATGTGCACAGTGTGTTTCCATAGTTTTTGATTTTACACTAAGCAAATCATCAAAATTGTACTTTTGCTCTGAACACATCAAACAATGTTCTGATCATATGTTGAGGTTAACAACATCGATTACAGTGTTCGATTCTAGTCTTGTTATGTTTCATTCTGATCTTCTTAGAACAAGGGTACCCCCTAACATGTTCTAAACACATGTTGTATTGAGTACAGTGTTCGATTCTAGTCTTGATCACTTATTTCGTGTTCTGAACACATCGATCAATGTTCTGATCACATGTTGTATCGAGTACAGTGTTCGATTCTAGTCATGATCACTTATTTTGTGTTCTGAACACATCAATCAATGTTCTGATCACATGTTGAAGTTAACAACATCGATTACAGTGTTCTATTCTAGTCTTGTTATGTTTCAATCTGATCTTCTTAGAACAAGCGTATCCCCTGACATATTCTAAACACATGATGTATTGAGTACATTGTTCGATTCTAGTCTTGATCACTTATTTTGTTTTTCTGAACGCATCAATCAATGTTCTGATCACATGTCGTATCGAGTACAGCGTTTGATTCTACTCTTCTTATGTTTCGAAAGTCTAAACATGCACAATAATGTTATCGCTGTACACGCTTGCCTTCGCGATGCAGGTTTAAACTTGTTCGATATAAAGCTATGCCTTGACATAAGAGGCGGAGGAGGAGGTAGAGAAGGAGGAGGAGGAGGAGGAGGAGGAGGAGAATGATAAGGCCTTAACAGCCTATGTATAGTCGCCATTGTTTTTAAAGATGATAGCTGTCAAAAGAATTTTTCAAATTATCCACCACCACATTTCAGCTAAAGAGGGCAGCAGGGTGCTCTGTTGATTAAGCACATAGAATTTCAAATTGCCCTCCACCACATGCATAACAGCAGCTGTTATCTTGCGCAGTAGCCTCTAAGCTAGCTTTCTTCATAAGAGTAGCCGCCATCTTGTGCGAGCACCCCTAGGCCGTCTCATAAGGAGCTATGTATAGTCACCATTGTGTGTCTGCCATCTTGCGTAAGCATCCCTAGGACGTCTCAAGGCATCTTGTTTCTCATAAGAGCAGCCACCATCTTGTAGAAATAGATAGCTGCGAATGCCAAAGGGCTTAAGTAGGAATCGAACCGTTGATCTCATCATTAGACTATGTTTTTTCTTGTTCCTGATACTACGAACCTACGTATTAGGCGGAAAAATTTTGTCCGTTTTGCTCTACGATGCATCGTTTTCGAGATATTTAACATTTTGCATTTAAGCCTCCAAATTTAATGAATCGAACCTGCACGGTACGTTATACTCTCTACCATAGCTAGACCTGATCATGTTACGAAGACTCGCTTCAATACAAGCTAAAACAGAGCAAATGCCAAAGGGCCTAAGTAGGAACCGAACCGTTGATCCCATCATTAGACTATGATTTTCTTGTTCCTCATACTGCGAACCTAGGTATTAGGCAGAAAAATTTTGTCCGTTTTGCTCTACGGTGCACCGTTTTCGATATATTTAACATTTTGCATTTAAGCCCTAAATGTAATGAATCGAACTATCACGACACGTTAGCCTCTAAGCTAAGAGTAGCAACTATCTTGCGCAAGCACCCTTAAAGCGTCTCATAAGGAGTTATGTATAGCTGCCATCTTGTGTCCGCCATCTTGCGCAAGCATCCTTAGGGTGTCTCAAGCCATCTTGTCCAAGGACCCTTAAGCCGTCCCATAAGATCAGCCGCTATCTTGCGCAAGCATCCCTAGGGTATCTCATAAGGAGCCATGTATAACTGTCATCTTGCGCAAGCATCCCAAGGGCGTCTCATAAGAACCTGTGTATAGCAGCCATCTTGCGTAAGCACCCTTAAGGAGTCATGTATAGCCACCATCTTATGCAATTAGCGTCGAGAGAGGGCTGCTGTAGAATTTTTCTTTTTAAATTATCCGCCACCACTTTTCAAAGGTATCTAGCTAAAGATGGCAGCACCGCGGATGACAGGTGACGAATTTACATCTACTACGATAAAGAGGGCAGCACGGTGCTCTCTGTATTAAAGATGGCGGATGACAGCTGTCAAGAAAGCACATGGCTATGTTTACCAAACAAGAGCACGTGGAATTTGCCGCCATCACATTTCAAACTAAAGAGGGCAGCACTATGCTCTGTTGATTAAAGATGGCGGATGGTAGCTGTCGAAAAAGCACGTGAGTTTGTTTCCAAACAAGAGCACGTGGAATTTTTCAATTTGCCGCCACCACATTTCAAAGGTATCTAGCTAAAGATGGCAGCACGGTGCTCTCTTGATTAAAGATGGCGGATGATAGTTAACAGAACTTTTCAAATTGTCCGCTACTACGTGCTTAAGGTAGTAGCCATAAAGAGGGCAGCACGGTGTTCTGTGGATTAAAGATGGCGGATGACAGGTGATGAAATTGCCCGCATGATAGTAGCACAGTGCTCTGTTGATTAAAGATGGCGGATGACAGCTGCACGTGGCTTTGTTTCCAAACAAGAGCACGTGGAATTTACCACCACCACATTTCAAACTAAAGAGGGCAGCACTGTGCTCTATAGATTAAAGATGGCAGATGACAGCTGTCAAAAAAGCACGTGAATTTGTTTTCAAACAAGAGCATGTGGAATTTTTCAATTTGCCGCCACCACATAGAGGGCAGCACTGTTCTCTCTGGATTAAAGATGGCTGCTTGTCGAAAAGCATTTTTCAAATTATCCGCCACCACATTTCAAATGTACGTAGCTAAAGAGGGCAGCACTGTGCTCTATAGATTAAAGATGGCGGATGACAGCTATCAAAAAAGCACGTAGCTGTCAAAAAGCACGTGGATTTGTTTATCTCGAGCTAGTGAGGTTAAGTTGGTAGCACTAAGGTTTAGGCCCGTGAAGATGGCAGCACTGCCGATGACAGGTGACGAAAGAGGGCAGCACGGTGCTCTGTAGTTTAAAGATGGCGGATGACAGCTGTCAAAAAAGCACGTGGCTGTCAAAAAGCACGTGGCTTTGTTTATCTCGCGCTAGTTAGGTTAAGTTGGTACTACTGAGGTTTAGGCCCGTCAAGATGGCAGTACGGGGGTTAGCGATGCGTTGCTGTCGATGACAGCTGTCAAAAAGCACGTGGCTTTGTTTACAAATCTGTCGAAAAGCACGTGGCTGTCAAAAAAACACGTGGCTTTGTTTACCTCATGCTAGTTAGGTTAAGTTGGTACCACTAAGGTTTAGGCCCGTCAAGATGGTAGTACTGAGGTTTGCGATGCGTTGTTGTTGATGAGAGCTGTCAAAAAGCACGTGGCTTTGTTTACAAATCTGTCAAAAAGCACGTGGCTGTCAAAAAAAACACGTGGCTTTGTTTACCTCATGCTAGTTAGGTTAAGTTGGTACCACTAAGGTTTAGGCCCGTCAAGATGGTAGTACTGAGGTTTGCGATGCGTTGTTGTTGATGAGAGCTGTCAAAAAGCACGTGGCTTTGTTTACAAATCTGTCAAAAAGCACGTGGCTGTCAAAAAGCACGTGGCTTTGTTTACCTCATGCTAGTTAGGTTAAGTTGGCACTACTGAGGTTTAGGCCCGTCAAGATGGCAGTACTGAGGTTAGCGATGCGTTGTTGTCGATGACAGCTGTCAAAAAGCACGTGGCTTTGTTTACAAATTCAAATTTCCCGCGGGAGGTGGAGGAGACCTCTGGGAGGCCTCTGGCTGAGGTGGAGGTGGAGGAGGCATCTGGGAGGCCTCTGGCTGAGGTGGAGGTGGAGGTGGCCTCTGGGAGACTGAGGTGGAGGTGGCCGCAGAACCATCCAATTATACTACTTAGTGCCCTTCGTTTTACGTATATTTGCGTGCGGAAATTCTGGCCTATGCCCTTAGTTGGCAATACTGTTTTCCCTTCTGTAAGGTTTCCATATTTATCTAACCTTATAAATGGAGGAATAAGTGTAACCCTCCGCTCATCTACTGTGGGGGTGGTATGTAACGTGTCAATCATGCTGCTAGAAACATGCAACAGAGGAAAGAAGACTGACACTGGAGAGAGCGGGACTGTTGGATATTTCATTACTAATCGAAATCGCCGTTCCTCCATTGTTCACAATTTTGCTCGCCAGCGTACACATGGCAATGAGCTTTAGGGAGAAAGTTAAGCAATATGTGCCTATAACCAGTGGGATGGACCGTGTTACATAATGAAACTACTAAAAGGGTGAATCAGATCTACTGCTTTCTTCAGATAGAAGGGGAATATATTCAATCGCCGAGGCGGTAAAGGCGTGCTTGGTTCATCCGGAAGGACGTGAGTTCGATTCCCCATCAGGGAAGTGGAAATTTCATTTCTTAAGTGTTCTGATGGACTGCATATCTATACGTGGCTGGGAGGCGTGACCAGACTTGAGGAGAATAATGAACAGGAAGGACATTGTGGGATACGAGGTTTTGCCGGTGCAGGGACCTTTACACAGCGCTACACTTCTATTTCCATTTATTAGTACAAGTAAATAGGAACAATGTAGAATGAACTGAAACTCAACAGAAGTATACGAAAACATTTATTTCTCTTCGTGGATATATCACAGAGATTTTATTTATGTTTTTGCTAGTGGTTTAACGTCGCACTAATACGCCGAAGGTTTTCGGCGACGCAAGGAAGGGAAAGGGCTACGATCGGGAAAGTAACGGGGGAGCCTTAAATTAAGGTACAGCCCTATTATTTGCCTGGTATGAAATGGGGAGCCACGGAATACCGTCTTGAGGACTGCCGAACGTGGGAACGGAGATCTTGGTGTTCAATTCACTTGCATGCAATTCTTCTTCTTCTTTTTCTACTTCTACTTCACTCAGACGGTTGATGCGCTGGCCTTCTGACCCCAAAATGGCAGGTTCGATCCTGGCTCAGTCTGTTGGTATTTGAAGTTGCACAAATATGTCAGCCTCGTGTTGGTAGATTTACTGCCACGTAAAAGAACTCCTGAGGGACTAATTTCCGGCACCTCGGCGTCCCCGAAAGCCGTAAAAGTGGTTAGTGGGACGTAAAGCAAATAACATTATTATTAATTTGTCCCACCAATTTGCAATAAGGAATTTAAATCATTTTGTGCACATTTCTCAATCAAATTGGGAGATCATTTCTCCCCCTTTTCAACGATTACGAAGAACACTTTTATTGTAATCCACTTTGGAATAATTGAGTGTTATTTCTCTCCATTACTTAGCTTTGTCTGTGCATGTCTAGATGTTCTTGTTTCTAGTTTCACTGATAGGATTCATGTAATATCTTATATTTTGGTCGAGGGAATAATCCCATTTTGTACTGGAAGCACATAAATCTATTTTGGCACTTATTCATCCGATATATTTTCTATATTTCATTTATTGTACGATTACATCCAGGTGAATGAACATAATCTCCTTTACAATTTCAGCTAATGATTATTTCGGTGCCCCTGGGCATGTGAACTTAGGTTATTGCAATCGCTCAAATTGTTAATCTAGGGTTTTCTTTCTATAGTGTATAATATTTGTACACAGTATTTATAATTCAAAAGGCTTTTGGTTAACGAATCTTGTGCTTTTATTGTTGTCCGTAAATATACTATAAGCTCATTATTGTTGGGCATTTTTCTAAATTACGAGTTATAAAATTACATCGAGTTTTGAACAAGCCTAAGAGGTCTTGCTAAATCCTGTCACATAAATTATATTCTTATTCTAATCTGAGATTAGACCTTGTAAATTAGATGCTTCAAAAATTAATGTTTGATAACTGAGAATGATTCCGTGGATAAATGGTTAGCGTCCTGTTCTATGGTCACAGGAGACCCGGGTTCGATTCCCGGCAGGGTCGGGAATTTTAACCATAATTAGCTAATTCCCCTGGTACGGGGACTGGTTGTATGTGCCGTCTTCATCATCATTTTATCCTCATCATGACGCGCAGGTTACCTACGAAAGTCAAATCAAAAGACCTGCACTTGGCGAGCCGAAGTCCTCGGACACGTTCCGGCACTAAAAGCCATACGCCTTTTCATTTCATTTCACTGAGAATAATATATGTGGTGACTAAACTCCCCTTTCATTTATTCTCCCCTCTCTTTCCGATTATATTGTCTTACTTGTTACCTCATGATTCACGGCACACACTAAAATGTTGGGACCGGGCGAGTTGGCCGTGCGCGTAGAGGCGCGCGGCTGTGAGCTTGCATCCGGGAGATAGTAGGTTCGAATCCCACTATCGGCAGCCCTGAAAATGGTTTTCCGTGGTTTCCCATTTTCACACCAGGCAAATGCTGGGGCTGTACCTTAATTAAGGCCACGGCCACTTCCTTCCAACTCCTAAGCCTTTCCTATCCCATCGTCGCCATAAGACCTATCTGTGTCGGTGCGACGTAAAGCCCATAGCAAAAAAAAAATGTTGGGACCTATCATATCCTGCGCACCTATTTTCAGGTTGGGTTTCGACCTAGCCGCTTTAGTTCTTTTTTATCAAAATGTAAACTTTCTGCTAAGTCTGCCTATCCTGCTCGTACAACTGTCTCTTAGTGATACTGACGTTGTACATTACTGATATGTAAAGTTTAGGTCTACGTATTTAGCTTCTTAGGATTTGTGGAGTAATTTAAAAAATGCTTTCCCTCTAATATATGAATTTCCGTGTATTCCTCAGGGTAGAGTGGCAGAGAAGAGCTCATTCTCATTTCGATCAAAAAGTACTTTGTCACCCCGAGACACTATAGTCAGTGAGCAACCATGTGTCAATGCCCTTCGAAGCTTATGAGGAGGGATGAATTCACTAATGGGTGTTCCTGGGGTGGTTGGTATGTGACCTCTATTGTGTAGATATGTATTAAGACGAACAAAAACACAAGTTACCGAACCAGAGTAATTAACTTTACGAAAATAAATTCCCCACCCAGGCTGGGAATCGAACCCGGGGCCCTCTAAGCTGAAGCCCATTACACTGACCATTCACGAAAAGAGTCGGACAGCACGAGGACGATTAATTAAATTGGATGACTAGACCTCCCTTTGAGCAAAATATTCTACACCTGGGAGCTCCATGTCGGCTCTTACTTGGAAAACTTTGGAGCATATCCCAGCCCTTGGAATGATCATCATCTCGAAGTAAGAGCTGGAATTGTTCATTCAGTTTCATGAGTTCAACTGACGAGCTGTTGGTGTTAAAGGCAGCGGACCAGATGAAGAAGGCCAAGTAACTTAAACCGTCTGAGGGTGTCATCACTCTAACCCCTGACACTTCAGTACCTGCAGGCAGCAGACGTCTGGCAGACCAAGGCTGTTAATGAACTGTGTGTGCCTCAGGGTTCAGTGTGTTTCCATAGGCGTAAGACACATTGTATTTACAAAGAGACTACAGGTTACTTTATAGATCAGCATAAACGGTATAACTAAACATCTAACTTGTGCAGAGTAAATTAAAATGAATACGGGGCTGATCACTGAACTTCACCTTCAGTTTCTAGTCATTTAACCTTATCCTATTGTGAACACCCAAATGGACGGATATTGACAGATGCCATGACCGCATACTAACGTACAGCCCCTCTCTGTTCGAGCGCCGGAGCATCTCCCATGCCCAATTGCTTGAGTGTGGCCTTGTGGCATCCGGCTCAGTGGCTAGCTGATTAGCATGCTGGCCTTTGGTCCACGGGGTCCCTGGTTCGATTACGAATTTAGGTCATTTTAATATTCATTGGCTAAATTCCTGTGGTTCGGAGACTTGTGACTGTGCTGTCTACAACCAGAGGCAGTTTATGGGTTTCACAAGAGATAGAGCACAACGTTTTACCTACATTACCAAATACATGGAAAGCAAAATAGTTACTTTGTTAATTGACAAACACACATCCATTCCAATTTTACGTACACATTTTTGTTGAAGTTTTTGTTGTATGTTCTATATCTCCAACCCCGTATCAGGAAACCTAATGGGTAGTCATATTACATACCTATTATAATTATGTTCTACTTTTTCCGTAACCACCTAAATTATACAAAGTTCTGACTGTGGTGGAACTACTTCCTTTACGAGTAATCAGTCCTCATAATTGTAAGTTTTATTTTGTAAATATTTCCCCTGATTCACTTCACTTACTATATATTGTATAAAAATAACACTTGATAATTCACACATATCTTTTCTAAAACGTATCGAACACCGACTTGGACTGTAACGGCACATGTTAATAAAGAAGGGTGAACTCACGATATCTTATTCATTAGTTAGAAGTAACCGACATGAAAGTAGCGAGAATGATATTTGGCACAAACAGGTTGGAACAATGGCAGGAGAGTACTCGGAATACGGAGATAAATCATACGTTAGAAATGAACTCGATGGATGAAGCTGTACGCATAAACCGGCTTCGAAGGCAGGGTCATGAAAGGCGAATGGAGGAGGACAGGTAACCAAGGAGAATAATGGTTTCTCTTATGGGGGGTAAGAGAAGTATAGGGAGACCAAGACAACAATGGTTAGACTCAATATCTAACGATTTATAGATAAGAAGTATAGAACTATACGAGGCCAAAGAACTGGTTACAAATAAAAAAATATTGGATATAAGACTATGGCCGCGGTTAGTCAAATCACAGGGTCATGCAGACTGAAAGCTGAAAGCCATAACAGTACATAAAGATGAAGTATATATTTTATTATATTATATTATATTACATTATATTATATTATATTATATTATATTATATTATATTATATTATATTATATTATATTATATTATATTATATTATATTATATTATATTATATTATATTATATTAAGAGTACACCCAATGGGAGATGTATTTGTGCGTGTTCTTCTATTTTGCATAATTCGATCTCTTGACAAAATAGGTCATGTGCCGATGTCATGGTAATGGCCTTCGTCCTCCATGACCCATGAAACCATAGGCACGGCTCAGTGTCCTGATAATAACAAGCACTGGACTGTAGGGGTAGCACCAGTTATGTGACGAATGCTATTAGCTGCAGAGTATTACTAGCCTATGTTAAAAAGTTATCTTAAATTGAGCGTAAAGTATTGTCTAAGTGAATGAACGCTCTTTAAAAATGACAGGGTGGCAGTTTATTCACATTTATGCCTTAAAGGTGTTCATTCCAGTTGAAAATATATCCATTAAAACAGGAAAGTTTCCTGGTCGTGCTTTAAAGGGAACTTATTGTTCCGCCGTTATTAAAGGGAAGGCGAAGTGATAGAGAACTTGTGAGTAGTAATTGATAGCGTGTGGCCGCTATCATCCTGAGATAATCGCCTTGAAGCTGTACTTAGTTCCAGTCTCTCCGGTTCTGAAATTCTTCATCTGCATTGGCTGCAAGACTACAGATAGCCCGGTTGAGTGGCTCAGACGGTTGAGGCGCTGACCTTCTGGCCCCGACTTAGCAGGTTCGATCCTAGCTCAGTCCGGGGTTTACTGGCAGGTAAAAAGAACTCCTGGGTGACTAAATTTCGGCACCTCGGCGTCTCCGAAAAGCGTAAAAGAGTATTTAGTGAATTCGTAAAGCCAATAACATTTTTAGACTACTGATATCACTGTGGTACTGTATATTTGTACCTAGAATTGTAATTTTTCTAATAAATTTAATAGTGACACTTTCTTAAAGGAACTGATACAATTACTCATCAGTTTGCAATTATTAGTAATAATATTCTAATGTGTTAAATCATCTTTCCAACGGTTGTTGATCTTGAGGAACTCCAGATAACCTGAATTTTCCTGGGGAAGGAAGTTTAACTTGTAGAAAATCTTCTAATACAGAGATCTAACATCAATGCACTCTCCACAGACAACTGGCATTTTATCTTGAAACGTACAAAGAGACGGGTCATTTTTTTTTTTTTTTTTTTTTTTTTTTTTTTTTTTTTTTTTTTTTTTTTGCTAGTTGCTTTACGTCGCACCGACACAGATAGGTCTTACGGCGACGATGGGACAGGGAAGGGCTGGAAGTGGGAAGGAAGCGGCCGTGGCCTTAATTAAGGTACAGCCCCAGCATTTGCCTGGTGTGAAAATGGGAAACCACGGAAAACCATTTTCAGGGCTGCCGACAGTGGGGTTCGAACCTACTATCTCCCGAATACTGGATACTGGCCGCACTTAAGCGACTGCAGCTATCGAGCTCGGTGGGTCAATGTTTAACAAACATTGCTACCCATCCGCTTTATGAAAACAGATGCATTGAGGTGCTGGCCACGGTGACAACTATCAATGATTTATGGAGAAAACTAAACCCACCGAGCGATTTGGCCGTGTGGTTAGTGTCGTTTAACTGTGAGCTTGCATTCGAAGATGGTGGGTTCGAATCCCACCGTCAGTAGCCCTGAGAATGGTTCTCAGTTGTTTCCCATTCTCACACCAGGAAAAGGCTGCGGCTGTACCTTAGTTAAGGCCACGGTTCTCCCTTCACATCCTTGTGTCGCCGAACACCGAAAACCTTCAATGTGTTTGTGCGCCGTTGAACACCACTAACAAAAAAAAGAATAAAAACACTCTTGGTAATACATGATGTTTATTTGGACGGATTTCCGTTTCAGCTGGGTACACATGTGAAGATGGCTCTTTAATCGTGGACCACAACCACTTCTATTCCAATACATTTTACGGCTATCCATATTATCCTTCCAAAAAGGCTATCTTTTCGTCATGCTGGAAAGCTTATCTGGGCAAAACATATACCCCAGCAGGTTTTTAGGCATATCTGCAAGTCACTCTGTGCCAAAGATGATATAGAAGCCGACCCCTCGAATATTTCCGATGGTGAGGCTGAGTAAATTTGAAAGGAAGTCGATGAAAAATTTGGAGGGGTATCACATATCGGATATCGGTAACATATTCATGGCAGGGAATTACTTTACATTACAGAAAATTTAAATTAAAAAAATAACGTAATAATGTACAGAATTAAGCTTATATTCAGTTCAGGAATAATCTGAGGATAATGCGTTATGTTTAAAGTTCCTTCCACTTACAATAGTATAAGGAGATAGCAGGGCATAAGCCCTCATATCGACTGAATATCGGTATTGAAGCCAACGAAGATTAATCCCACCAAATATATGGACAGGAAGTGAAAAGTTTAGTGCAATGTACAGAATTAAGCTTATATTCAGTTCAGGAATAATCTGAGGATAATGCGTTGAATTAAGCTTATATTCAGTTCAGGAATAATCTGAGGATAATGCGTTACGTTTAAAGTTCCTTCCACTTACAATAGTGTAAGGAGATAGCAGGGCATAAGCCCTCATATCGACTGAATATCGGTATTGAAGCCAACGAAGAGTAATCCCACCAAATATATGGAAAGGAAGTGATATAGTACAAGAATATGTACAAGTCACTGCATAAAGTTAAGTAACTGCATATGGGATTAAATGAAATAGTGCACGCAATGAAAGAGACAATACTTTTAAAGAATACTGCCATTTTATAGAATTTAAAAAAACAAGGAATTACCTATTTAGAGGTTGTTTGACCCTGTGAGAACAATTGGGATAGGTCAATCGTGGGGTAGTTGATTGTGAGGCGAATGTGAGTGCAAGTAGGTCAAGCAGAGTTGAGGATTTGAGGTAAATATATTATTGGAAGAGTACGTATAATGTATATAGGAACCGCTTGAGAAAACTGTTTGGAAGGATTAATAAAAAGTGTTTTTCAGTTGCCAGCCTTCGTTTCTTCCTTTTTCTTCACACCGCCAAGATGTTACAGTCTTACGGTGAAGGTGGAACAGGGAATGACTAGTGCAGGAAAAGGAAAGAAGCCGCGGCCCGGCCTTTTGGATAATGTGAGAAATGGAATCCCTCGAAATTCATATTCTGGGCTGCCGACGCCGGGTACGAACCCACTGTCTCCCACATTGAAGCTTACAACTACACTACCCGTTCCGTGTAGTAAAATCTTTAAAAAAACTCTACCTTTCTTGCTATGATATAAACCAAACCAAACCCCACGGCACTTAACGCCCTTGAAAGGGCTTTGGCCTGCCCAGCGACCGCTGCTCAGCCGAAGGCCTGCAGATTACGAGGGGCCGTGTGGTCAACACGACGCATCCTCTCGGCCGTTATTCTGGGCTTTCGAGACCGGGGCCGCCATCGCACCGTCAGTTAGCTCCTCAATTCTAATCACGTAGGATGAGTGAACCTCGAACCAGCCCTCAGGTCGGGAGAAAAATCCCTGACCTGGCCGGGAATCGAACCCTGGGACACAGGCGAGAGGCAGGCACGCTACTCCTACACCACGGAGTCGGCTATGATATAAACACATAACCTAAATCAAGCGGAAATAAGCAGCACCATGTGTCATATTTCTATGTACTCTGAAACGATTACTGGATGACCTTGGTGTATCAGATGTAAACAAACAGAGAATGTGAAGTAACGTGTTTTTATGTAGAGTACTAAGAAACTATTATTGGATGGCTTTGGTGTATCAGAAATAAATAAAGAAAAAATATCATGAGTCATATTTCTATGTCTGCGTAACCGTTACTGAATGGCCAGGCTCTCTTTGTGTATCAGAGGTCGAGTGCCCGACTCATAATTTCAAGTTTATGATTTGAATCCAGGTCAGGGTATCCAATGTTCGAAGGCAGAACAAAAATGCTATTAGTTTACAATTTGCTTTAGGCCTACGTCACACCGACAGAGATAGGTCTTATGGCGACAATGGGAGAGAAAGTTCTAGGAGTGGGAAGGAAGTGACTGTGGACATAATTAAGGTACAGCCCCAGCATTTGTCTATTGTGAAAATCAGAAATCACGGAATACCATCTTCAGGGCTGCCGACAGTGGGGTTCAAACCCACTATCTCCCGAATGCAAGCGGATAGCTACGTGACCCAACCCGTGCAGTCACTTCCTCGTTTCCTTTTTAGGATCCGCAGTCCAGAATCTTTGGCCAGTTTTGGCAAAATTAAAATGCCACCAGAACGCAAACAGTGTATGCGTGAGAGCTCAAGGCAGACGACACAACAGCAGTAGGTTCTGCGAGTGGAGGCGAATCATAGAAGTGCAGCAGATACTGGCATACTCTACTGGTGACCGTTTGGCTATGTTCGATTATAAAACTTTACTCTCTTCGTAATGGTTTTATTCGATAAATGAAATCATAGGATAACGATATAAATAGTGAAAGCTAGTATCCGATATATTTAAGTACACCTACACCGCATTCAAATAATAATAATAATAACAATAATAATAATAATAATAATAATAATAATAATAATAGCAACAACTACAACAAACGTGAACCAGGTCTGTTGTTGTGAGTGAAATTGAAACACAAAAATAAATTACATAAACCTTATCACTCCTGTTCCATACGATAGAAGAAGAAGAAGAAGAAGAAGAAGAAGAAGAAGAAGAAAATACACCATTAATTAAAAGCAAATCGCATCCACAGTTTGAGACGTAGCCATTATTGACGCACTATCAACCTCCACTCATCACCGTCTTACAACTGGCTTGGCGAGTGGACTTACCTTCGAACTCTCGGGGCACGGAGAACTGTGGTACGTGCTTTTCAGTGTAGTATTTAATCGTTCACCATAGGTGCATGCTATCTCAGATTACTGTTGACAAGGAAAAGAAACAAACAAAAGTCTTCTTACATAAAAATACAAAACAAATGTACAGAACTCTTTCTACTGACGTGATTTGAAGTCGACCACCTACAGGTCCTTCTGTAGCTACACAAGTGAGCACAATTTTGGAACAGAAAACAGCTGAAAGACAAACACACGCACAAAATGCAATTGTTCACGAACGCAAAGTGATAATTTCAGTGTTTCATGTATTTTTCCTGTAATATTTGTAATATTGAATATATTATTAAGAATTAACTTGGCAGATGGTTAAGAGAATACCGAGCTATATAGCTGCAGTCGCTTAAGTGCGGTCAGTATGTAGTATTAGGGAGATAGTGGGTTCGAACCCCACTGTCGACAACCCTGAAGATGATTTTCCGTGGTTTCCCATTTTCACACCAGGCAAATACTGGGGCTGTACTTTAATTAAGGCCACGGCCTCTTCCTTCCCTTTTCTGCGCCATCGTCGCCATAAGACCTATCTGTGTCGGTGCGACGTAAAGCAACTAGCAAAAAAAAATTGATAAACTGTTCATAAATTCATCCATGCATTCATTCATCGACTCAATCAATTATGAATCCTCTCTCCCCAGTTGGTGGGTATCCGTGACTGGGAGTGAAGTGTTTATTAATTCATGCATGCATGAATACAATTAATTAATGTATTTATTTATTCATTCATTCATTCATTCATTCATTCATTCATTCATTCACTCATTCAATTCATGCATAGTATCTGTTGAATGAGAAGGAGAACTCTGTACATACTTATGGAAAATGAATCGCATAACGGTGGTAATTTAAAGTTGTGCGTACTACTGTGATGAGCTGATTTAATCTATGAAATTGACGCTGATCCTGCTATAGATGACACATTTTACGTTTCGCTGTCAGAAGTCGTAAAATTCTGAGAGGAAAAGTTGGGTGAGTGGTTGTGTTTTGTTGTCGCCTTTGGAATGCTGTGGCTACCTTAAGTGAGGTAGGCCTACATATGAGGGTGGTGAAGTGTTGAATAGCATTGTCTGTTTTCCATTGGTTAAGGTCATATTTGGTTGAAGATGGTAATAAAGCTGTTGTTGATAAATTTCCCATTTAATATAGCCACGAATGAGTGAGCGAGGTTGTTTATCGCAAGTTTTATGAGATAATGATGTAATTACAGTTTCTTTCTTTCCTTTAAAATATATTCCTAAATTGTAGCATTATTTAAGAAAAACAAACCACTTCCTCCAACTGAAATGATTTTATACGTAATTTCTATATCTTCCACATCTTTGATCTACTCAAATTATTTTCCTTTAAGCCTGTGTTTAGAGTTCTCGTGATTCATTAACTATAATACGGGTCTTCTTTTATGATATGTTAATTTGACGACCCCGTGGTCTAGGGTAGTGAACCTGCCTCTTACCTGCAGGATCGGGGTTCTATTCCCGCAAATTGTACCTGGATCTGAAAGCTGGTTCGAGGTTCACTCATGAGAACAATCACAGCGAGATAGCGGCCACAGTCTTGAAAACCAAAACGGCCAAGATCATTCTTCGCGCTGACTACGCCTCGCCTTGTAATTCGCAGGCCTTCACACCTACTTTCAATCTTTGTATACTGTATTCTAGTTAGAGGTTACATAAAGGATTCCATATGCCTGTGTGGTAACTTGTAACTAATAAATTCAGATTAATTGTCCTTGTTTTTGTATATCATCTGTTCACATTGTTATTCCTTAAAGGTACGTCAAAGAGTGTAAGTTACGAGGTTTCTTAGCGCACAAATAAAAATAATATGCAAAGTTTTTGCCTCCGTAAAAATGTCCCACCGGGCGAGTTGGCCGTGCGCGTAGAGGCGCGCGGCTGTGAGCTTGCATCCGGAAGATCGTGGGTTCGAGTCCCACTGTCGGCAGCCCCGAAGATGGTTTTCCGTGGTTTCCCATTTTCACACCAGGCAAATGCTGGGGCTGTACCTTAATTAAGGCCACGGCTGCTTCCTTCCAACTCCTAGGCCTTTCCTATCCCATCGTCGCCATAAGACCTATCTGTGTCGGTGCGACGTAAAGCAAATAGCAAAAAAAAAAAATGTCCCATTAAACGCTTAGCATTTTCACCGCTTTCGTCCTGTGCGCTGGATCTGTTGAGCACTTAGAAGCATATGTAATGTTCAAAAGAAATTGCCACAGTTATTCATGCAAAAAAGCGGTATATTGCAGTGAACTCGACATCTCCGACAGTTGAAAAGACTCTACCTGATTCAACCGTTTAACCCCATTTAAAATGTACATCTGACAGGATTCATCTCGATATCCGGAACATTCACTTCACGGAGACGATTTGATGGTGACAAGATCGAATTTATTTCCTGTCATCGGGTGTAGAGCAGCAATGCCATCTGCTTTCTCTCTTTATCTCTTCCTAAGTGTTGAATGTGGGATCTGTGTCAGGGTTGCTGAATTGGGTACTAGAGAGAGAGAGAGCGAGAGAGGACATGCAGTTGAAAGGGAGAGATATAAATATTTTTCTAAAAAAAAGTGAGTGCGTCCACCTTCAATAATTGTGGTCCGAGCAAACGAGGCCATGGTTTGATTTACACTCCACGTCCACCACTAAATATTCCGGTACGCCGTGAAGCACACACCACCACTTCGGTGTGACTATCCCCTCCCTAATACAGCCAGCACATGCGACTACCTATGTGTATGATGGATGATGTAATTTTTTGTGGCAGCAGATCGAACGATATACGCGTACTGCGCAGCCTCTGAATATTTATTTTTAGTTTTTTTCTTTATTTCTGGTAGAATGCACAGAGTGGGAGGGGGTGGATGGGGATGAAAAGGAAGCAAAATTTATGGATGAATACACTAATCCGTCCAAAAGCTGAAAAACACATATTTCAAAGCCAAGCAAGATTTACGTTGCGTTACCTTTTTATTTCTTTGCATCGCAGGCTCGTGTGTTTCCTTCGAATGCACGCGTCACGTTCGCTAACTTCAGTTTTGAGTACTTAGAGTCGTGGCTTATCTCCGTGGCATTAATTCATCACTCTTCAAAGTGGTCCAGCCGCAGCGCCCAGCCCGGTGCGGTGCGCTGCAGACAAGTGTTCGGGCCACGTGGATCCTTACAAGCTACTTAAACTGCTCAGCTACGATCTTATGCGGCGAAAACGAATTCAGTGTTCTCCCCTCGTGAATCACTGTATTATAAGTGGAGTATGTAAAAAAAAATCTTACACTTCTTTTTCTCCACTGCCAAAAGTGCACCACCTGCTAAATATAACTGAGATTGTCATTTTCGTGATACGAGGGCCCTTCATAGCAACTTCTTGAAAGAGTTCTGAAAAAAATCGCTCGTCTTAACATGGCCACCCCTTGATTCAGAAAAACACCTTCCCAGCAGATCTATACCAGTGAGTACATCCTAGGCACTGAAGCATTAACCACCGGCTCTCCTTCTACGTATTATGAGTGACGTGTAAACAGCTTGGTTGTATCAAGCCGCTGCTCCATAACCGCAGCGACGTTTACAAAACCTGTACTTTTTTCCTCGAATATTTCCGCTGGTTTCTAGTATAACTGCAATGTTTCCTTCAAGAACGTCGATTTGCACTTATAGCATATATCCAAGGCCACCACACTTTTGTACACAAAACACACACGTTAAACCCGTACAACTAATTGTCCCGACGGCACATTTGACCGTAAGCACGAGCAGAAGATTCGTTAGAGACGTTACCTCCGCACTGCAAGAGAATGACATCTGATTAATCGAACACTTAGGTCGTCCTTGTGGCTAGAGTGACGCTTATGTCTGCTTGCCTTGCAGCCTCAACTCAAAGAAAATCAGAGGGCTAGGGCATCACATTCTAATAATAAATAATGTTACTGATTTTACGTCCCACTAACTACTTTTAAAGTTTTCGGAGACGCTGAGGTGCCAGAATTTTATTACGCGCCATGATCTTCATTAACTCATTAACTATTTCCCTTCAATTTTGTCAGCTTGGATCACTGAGTTATAATATTAATGTCTTATAAATTACACACAACTGCATAACACTTGATTCGTATGTATGCGCTGGTACGGATATTCCGCGTAACATACTGTTTTAATTCTCGTAGCCCGTAGAAAAGACTGAATGTCTACCGAACATAGTCCTGAAACTTGAAAATTTTAAAAATAATTATCCGTAGGTATTGTTTATGAATTACGTTGTAAGCTTAGTTCTATATCAAGCAACGAATATGCCCATACAAATCCGAATAACACAATAATTACATTTACAGGAAAAGGTTTGTACGAGTACAAAATAGCACTCGGTGGCAACATTAGGAGGTAAAAGTGAGGATACCTCGATAAGGATTACTTGTACCTCTCACAGCGTACCCTAGACCGGTTTTCGGGTACAGGATGTGATTCTACCACCCCTATTTGCCTAGCGGCTAGTAGAAGACATAGCGACATGTGCTAGCCTTCGATAACAAACAGGTTCAACAACTGCTACTGTAACTCTGCTACACAAGGACAGTCTGACATAACCGGCGTTTCCTACTCCGGCCGTTCAAAACATATCAGGTCCTGAAATATTTGGCTCATTTATGAGGAATCTAATAGGACAAGATGAAAAGTACATAGCATATGTTCTAAAATGTATTTTTCTTTACCGACTAGCAAAATATCTGCACGTACACCCCTAACACCTTTTATATAAATATATCACTTTCCACTTCCTACCGTGATTACGTGACATTTAGCTCTATCCTCTCTCAAACAATTCTAAAATGAATGGTTTACTCACCTGTAGAGTGGAATCCCAGTTGTAGTGTCCTTGAACCACAGAACCATGTTGACGCGGTCCCCGCTGTCAGGAGGGGTCACATTGCAGGGTAGTTCAGCGTCCTGCCCACTTACCGCCCACACCACACGAGCGGGCACTGAAACAAATAAAGTCCAACTTCCTTCACTATCGATTGAATTTACTCAAGGCTCACAAATATGATGAAAGGGGATGATTTTGCCTGTTGGAGCACAAAGAGAGTGTGCAGGTAGTGTACAAGGTCTCTCACATAAATTATGACCGAACGCACTGTGTTTATACTCTGCGCTACGGCAGTTGCCTCATTCTCTACATGGAGGCTTCATTCATTCCATTCCTAACCTGGTCGAATGACTGGAAATAGGTTGTGGATTTTAATTTTTAACACGTTGAGTGCCGAGCCGATTGTAGCACACTATTTCACTGGTGCCAGGCATGTTTTTGAATTGCATTCCGCTGGTGCCAAAGCAATTGTACGCGTTGTAGACTGTTTATATAATCTTGGGATGTATTTATATGATGTACTAAGTAAATTTTATCTCACCATACCATGGTCATGCGTGACGCCATATGGTGTCACATCAATTTTTAAGAAAGATAAAATATAGCGTGACGCCATATGGTGTCACAGAATTTTTTGACATGGAATGTTCAATACGAATTTCCAATACGGGATATTTATTTCCTAATTCAAATTAACGCAATATTTATGAAAACCTAGTAAAATGCAAAACAAGTACTTATATTGCATTACATATAGTTGTGAACAGTTTTCTGATAACTCTAAACAATGAAAATATGCGTCTCGGCATGCCCGAGTTCTTGTTACTCGTTGTAATTTTTCAAACCTTATCGGCATCGTTGTTCAAACATCGTCCTTTGTACACTTGTTTCATGTGCTGTTTTCATATTTACGTTTTGCACATCTGATCGGGAAGTTGAGGGAAACGCGCTAACTGTACGCTACCTGGCTGCTGGCGCAGCTCGACGCAGCCCGGTTGGTTCACGTCCGATGCTTCGCTCCTCCCTACCTCTCCGCCACACCCCGATACTCCCTTGGTACTTCTAATTTCATGACTATTTATTTGCTCAATTTTGGCGTTTAAACTTGCGCTGGGTACATGCAGTTTTCACCTTAGCATTCTACTGCCTCCCACGAATATTCCTACCAAATTTCAACCGAATCCGAGTGTAACACATGTATGTGTTCCCTCGTAAGATTATTACCAATATCTTCCATTTTTTTATATTTTTGCACAACTATATAAACTGAGTGATAATACGTACGTAAACGAGGAATAAACAAAGCCTGGCGCGCTTTCACCTGTGACAAAGACCACTGGCCAGTCAGTGGCTTCGGAAGAATACTGTGGCGCCACATGGTGGCATACAGTAAAAATACATAGCTGGAATAGACCCTGAAGTTCGCCCTTCACGTAGTACCAATTTTACGCGCATAGATGTCACAGCTGATTATCTACGGCGCATCGCCTGAAACTCAACTGTGCCGCCATATGGCGTCACGCCATCTCAAATTTGTAGACCACCGTGACGCCATATGGCGGCACATGGCACCCAACGTGTTAATAATAATAATAATAATAATAATAATAATAATAATAATAATAATAATAATAATAATAATAGCCCCTAATGCATTCCGCATGATTTGTTCCGAAAGATTCGAACCAGGGATCAAAGAATCAAGAACGGCTAGGCGCTCATCCTCTGTGTCCAAGATGGTGCGATGGAATTTTATCATAGTTGGTAGGAATTTAGAAATACTTAGAATTGGGAGACTCGTGCTAGTATATTAATCGATGTGGTAAAGGATTCCTTTAGGGATATAATCCGTCATTGGCATCTTAACGAAGCCTATAACTGATGTGACGTAATGTGGAATAATAATAATAATCATAATAATACTTTTCCGGGATTTCCGTGGCTCACAGAGGTGTAAAAAGCGTGCGGGGTGAATGGGTGTATAAGGAATTAACTAGAGTATAACTTAACAGAACACATTTTGAAATTTTATTTCTTTCGTTTTTCTCTACTTTAAAATTGATAAATAGAAAATCTGAACGAATAATAACAACATTAATGAGCTCGTTAGCTCTAGAAATCACAAGGACTTAAAGTCCGAAAATCAGGTAAAAATTTACAACACTTGTAGGAGTTTGCGCTCCAACTATGTCATTGTCACAGAGGCGTCAGTTTCTAATTGCGCAGTTACACACTATCGGTTTTCCTTAATTAAAGTATTTACACAAAGTAGCCCCGAGATGGGCTTCTCTATTGCTCAGCAGTTGATAACTTTCTGTTCCTCAAGGGAACGTCATACCAGAGACAATTTCACAATCAGCAATAAATTTATAGCGGCATAATTGCGCATACTCAATGGCCTTAATAATAAAAGGAAAGGTTGATTGTAACCGTCCATAAACAAAATGCAAAGTAGGAGAAACACTTGCACTCCTTCTAGAAATACTTAAAACCCTGAGTGGGCTCATGGCCCAGTGATACAGTGGCTAAGCCTATTCTACAGCGGGGTGTCTAAGTAAGAAATATTAAATACCAAATAAGTGTTAAGAAATTTAGAGGTTTAGTAACTTTAGTCACCCCATGCCAAATTGAATGGGAACCAACCGAGGGTAATCACTCTTTTGTTCCCTTACATTAAAGATTATCTAGTGGGGAATAGAGTCCACAGACTGGCCGAAAATTCTACATTTAAACCACGAAATTTATAACTTTACGTACATAAAAGAGGTTGAAACCTTCCCCTCAAGCAATCCGCAGGAGCTATCACATGTCCATGAAAATTCTGTCATTACGTTGCGTTGCTTAGCAATCCGAACGCCACCCGGGACTCCTGCCTCCCTTAGGACACGCCGCGCTCAAATGACTGGGGCAAAGAAGACAATACGGCCCTAAATCCCCAGATTTTATAGTATATTTGAGGGGAAGTTTCCAGAACTCTTTACCGATAGTCTGGATTCCTGTACACACCCCCCAATTTTAATTGGCTGGAGAAAATATTTACAAAGATCTGATAGGTTGATCGTTATTGAAGAAGGAAGCAGCAGAAGTTTTGAAAATTTGATACATGAACAAAACAATCTTCAAACCCTAAGGTTTGCCAACTGCAAAAATGAAGTTCCTTTTAAGAACGAATTATCGTTGATCCAGCAAGAGGGGACACTTAAACCGATGATAGAGGCATCTAACAGCTGAAAACCAAAGTATGTAGTAATACATCAGTTCAAGTAAGGTTACATAGATGGCCTTATAAAATACGCGAAATTTAACTGGCCAGGGAAGGTGTCCCCCGGTACAACAACAACAACAATAATAATAATAATAATAATAATAATAATAATAATAATAATAATAATAATAATAATAATAATAATAATAATAATAATAATACTTCTAATTCCGGGTGCGAAAACTTTCTTAATGTCAACCGGCTCCATGGCAGCATGGTGGTATTGAATTTGGAGGGTCGTCGGTTCGTTTCGCAGCCGGAGCGGGAATTTATTCACGTCTACCTAAGTCCTCTGGCTCATATCTAGAGTGTTTGTGATAGAATATACATATGTGTATTTATGTACAACACACCACACTATCAACAACTACAGACAACCTCCACTTGGAGTTAACGTCACGAATGGCATCAGGCCGTAATACTGGGCCAGTTCCAGATGCGTGACACAGATGCACCCGCAAATCCATGAAGATTTGAGATAAGCGGTAAAGAAGAAGAAGCAGAAAAAGAAGAATAATAGTTTCTTAATGTCACATCAACTACCATCGGTCGTAGGACATACCTAAGTGTCAATTTCTACCCTGAGAGGATGATTTTTAACAAGCGTACTAAAATCCCAAACTAGTGTGTTGGGATTCGATGTCGAAATTTTCATGAAAGACCATGTGTGTTTAACTGTACTGTTAAGCTGGCTAGTAAGAACTGTTCATCCACATACTGCTGCTTACCGAACTGAGTAGCTCCGACCGCACAGCAGTGCCCTCTGAGCTCAAGTTGACGGGTTCGAACCAGCTCAGTCCGGTGATACTTGTAAGTATTCAAATAAGCCAGTCCCATGTCGGCAGATTTGCTGGCATGTAAAATAACTTTTTGGGTCAACATTTTGGCACATAGGCGTCTCTGAAAACCATAAATGTAATTCGTGGGACGTAAAATTATTATTATTATTATTATTATTATTATTATTATTATTATTATTATTATCATCATCATTATTATTTTATTGGAGGTTCACCCGCCCCGTGCATTTAAAAAAGCACCTTTGGAAGGCCATCTATAACATAAACTCTGAAACAGCAAAGGGAATATGTTTGAACGATTTTCGACGGAGGTCTCTACTGTGAACCTAGGTGCTCCCTCTGAGGAAAGGGTCGACTATTCAAATTCAAGATAAGGTTGGTTGTCAATTGTTCAATGGTTTGGTTTGTTTTTTATATTATATTATATTATATTATATTATATTATATTATATTATATTATATTATATTATATTATATTATATTATATTATATTATATTATATTATATTATATTATATTATATTATATTATATTATTTATATTATATTATATTGTCAATTGAATTGTTTGTAGATGAATTTTGGTATTCCAAAGTTATCTCCTCCCGCCAACTTAATGTTGTAGCCAATAGGGAATTTTGTACAGTTACATTATTAACCAATGAGGAAATTTTGATATTTATTTGATTATTCAATAGAGATGGTGGGTGTGTCAAGGCTTCGGCACAGATAAAACTGGAACCTTCCTCTCCGCTATAAAAGCTGGTTCCGTTCAGACCATATTATATTTTCGAATGCTCCAGTTAAGAGGTTTAGAGTGTGTTCGTAGCGGAGGCAGGGGAAGGGCTACCTCGTCCATCGCCGGGAGGTCCACCAACTCAAGGTAATGGCAGACTCTGTGTAATCATGTAATAGTCTTTGGATGATAGTTCAAGGGGAAGGTTCCAAATTCTTTCGTAATATAACTCATATTTCTCAATGTAAATTCTCAAACTAATCTAAAGAACTTAACCGAGGGAATAAAGAGTGAGAACCCTCTTGTATTCCCTCTCAACTTGACATTGAGGTGACTATGATATTGTAATCTTTAATCATTCCTCTTAATTCTGTACATTAAAACTTTCTCTCCATCTAGTCACCTCCGTAGGATAGGCGTAGCCTCTGTAACTTCGGACCATAAGCCCACATAGGCTTTTAATGATGTTATGATGAATTCCAAAGGAGTGAAGGGTTCGCCACCTAACATTTTGATTTTCGGCCAGTAACTTTAACCTTTTCTTTTTAAATTAAAGCCACGTAGAATGGGCATTTATTGCCCTGTTAAGGTTCAGAATTCGCATTCTATTTCCTATATAATTTCGACTATTGAGCAACTAAGACAATGTCTACTGTTTGTTTTGAATAAACCGGGCGAGTTAGCCGTGCGTTTAGGGGCGCGCAGCTGTGAGTTTGCATCTGGGAGATAATGGGTTCGAACCCCACTGTCGGCAGCCCTGAAGATGGTTTTCCGTGGTTTCCCATGTTCACACCAGGCAAATGCTGGGACTGTACCTTAATTAAGGCTACGGTCGCTCCCTTCCCACTCCTATGCCTTTCCTATCCCATCGTCGCCGTAAGACCTATCTGTGACGGTGCGACGTAAAACAAATAGCAAAAAAGACAAAGAAGTGTTTTGTTTAAGTGTAAGTTGTGCCTTTGATAGGCCTGGAACTTGAAACTTTTAGAGAGTAGTCTCCTAAAGTGTAATTTCTACAGCAAAGACGCTCTTACTACTGGTGTAAAATTTGGAGCTCTGTCTCCTTGAGTATGTATTGAAGGGAGAAATGGTACTCTTGCCAAATTTGTAACGGGGTAGCTTCAAGCTCATGTTGTTGTTATTGATTATTATAGAACTTCTTATACTGTTTCTTGAGCTCAAGAGCAAGAACTTGTACCTGATTATTCATTATTTGCTTAGCAATGTGCAAAGTGTGAAGAAAAACAGGAGAAATGTATCCCAAATTTTAAAGTTTTGAATTGCTATTTAATCTCTCTCTGTATCCACCTATTCATGCCCGCACCTTCTTTCACCACTGTCCACCACGATATCTCCGTAAAAATTATTATTATTATTATTATTATTATTATTATTATTATTATTATTATTATTATTATTATTTAGTTTATACCTTTGGAAGATGCCTGCTGTCATTTCTTGATGGATACAGTACTTTTGCATCCATCTCTTGGCACAGGCCAGAGTAAAGTGTAGCTTCCACCGAAGTCCCAGTCAACATCATGGCTGTGACAATATGGAATCTGCTGGGGTATGGGTAGTGCTGAGTAATGACATTCGGAGCACGACTAGTGCTTCTGAGTGTTATGAAAGGTGCTGCTCACAGGGTCAGTCATGCTGCAATAGTACTTTCTGACCAGTGAGGAAAGCAATGGCAAACTACCTCACTCCTCATCCTGCCTAGTATGCCTCATTTTGGTGCTGCCGTTGGTTTTTGGGGTTTCCTTATAACCCCACAACCTTTGGTGGTGCTATTTGAGGATCCAACCAGCCTCTGGGCTGTTGACCTAACAGACAGACAGACCTTTGGAAGGTTGAAGATATGGATACTCTTGTGTATACCTCTAATTTAAACGTATCATTTTGTTATTAAATACATATTTACATGTTTATTTTGTTACATAAATGCACAGATCACTAATCTTTTTAAACTACCTTTCAGTTTTCTCGATGTTTCGCATACAGATGGCATAATGTTACTTCTCAGATATTCGAAGGTAGTTTCACGTTTGCTAAAACATATGCCCACGAGGAATGAACATTTATCTGTTTTATGTTTATCATTAAAATACAACGACAAGAAAATTTGTACGCAAGCGCTCACAAAATTGCACGTACCCGTACCAACTACCGTTCCCTGTCTAAGTTCGATATCAAAATATACCGTCACATACTTCAGTTTTTATTCGAGGATAACCTTAACCTGTGAACCGTTCAGCCTGTTAGTTTTGTCGAAACCATCATTAAACACCACCAACTTCCTCCACGGTAGCCAACCGTCCAGTAGAGAAACTCGCCACTATAGGCCCCACAGCGCGAAGTGTCAGAATCACACCTTGTCTTCAATGTTTCGACAGAGCTGGTAGCATGTCCCTTCGGATGGAATGCCAATTGAAACGAAAAAAAGACAGGTTGATCATCACCCCGAAAATTTGACTGTTACCTATGCTCCAGTCCTAGGAAGTAGCGATTAATAATATTTCCTCCACGAGATGGAAGACAGCCGCTGGACGTGGTTCTTTGTGTTGTGAATGGCAGGTGGTAATGGAGTGCCTACAACATGCTAGTATGATAATTGAGTGAGATTTATACGATGGTCGCAGTGGTTTATACAGGCCGGGTAATTTGTTAGAACGATGGGGCAAACGATGTTATAATACGTGTTAAGTACTTATAATCAGCGCTTAACTTCCACACTAATCTCGCATTAAGTAAGGTATTTACAGAACTACAGGTAGGATCTGTATACAGCAGAACCGCAGCTCGGTTCCCTCATCCCTGTAACTTGTGTACTAAAGCGACATATAAACGCTACATTCACTGATATGTTGCTAATCTTATATCGTTTTCCTCCCTCAGCAATATTGTTTGTATAACCACCCCATCCCATCGTGAAGTTCTTCTTAGTGAGAATGTCACAGTGCAGCGCTAAGTGATGTGTTCCTGTTTTGCTGGGGGGAACTGTGGTACCATGTGTTCTATAGAGGTAATTAAAATGTGCATTGTTTATGGTACTTGCAAACATAAATTTCCGACCAGGCCGTGGGTATAGCGTTCCATTGTTCAGAATTATTTTGTTCCCCCGTCCCTTTCTTCTACCAAACAATATTCACTGTAGAGGCGTAGTGAAGGTGACTACTAACAATATTATTTATCATTTATTTATTGACTTAAGCAGTGGTGAAGTTAGGGCTCACGGCGTTCTTTTCACTTAATCACATAATTAATATACAGATAAAATATATATAAAAGAAATGTACTCTTCTACTATAAAATCAAAGATAAGCTAAAAATTACAGATGTATGGATAATTGTAACTAGAGGATTCATTGACATGTTACAAAGGAATTGCAAAGGAGGCAATTTGGAGTTTGCTTATTAGAAACTCTTGAATTCTGTGAAAGCCTCAACATCTGTTGCATTGTCCAGCATCAGAGACAGTGTATAATAAAAATCGATCTCCTATTCAGACAATACGTAAAGGGCCCCAGGATCTTCTTAGTGAGAAGTGTGGACTTATACAAAATTTAATTATATTTTTACCTGCAGTAAACAATGAATATGCCACATCAAGAGAATGTAAACACAATCTGACTCCTTGGCTGAATAGTCAGTGTTGGGGCCTTCGGTTCAGAGGGTTCCTGGTTCGATTCACGGCCGGGTCGGGGATTTTAATCGCGCCTAATTAATTCTTTTGGTTCGGGGACTGGGTGTTCGTGTTTGTTCCCACACTTTCCTTTTCGGATTCAGACAACACGCTATACTACCAACCACTACAGAAACACGCAATAGTGATTACATTCCTCCATATGAAGGGTTGGCGTCAGGAAGGGCATCCGGCAGTAAAACTGGGCCAAATCCACATGTGCAACACAGTTCGCACCCGCGACCACACAGATGTGGAAAAAGCGGTAGAAGAAGAAGATAATGTAAACACAGTTTTCAAAATTTCAGGTTACGGACGTATTCTTGCCCACATCATTTCCAGAAAGTATTCCAGGAAGTACACAATAATACATTTCATATTCCATACTATCATATATTCATAAATTCCCTCTACTACGTTCATTGATTTAAAATTTAAATAGGAGATTTCATTTTAAAAATTTCATACCCTCAACTTTTTGTGGTCGCTCATAGGGTCAGTTGGTGCGTATATTTCAGTGGGCTTGCAGACGGATATACAGTATAATAGCAACTTCTGGCTCGGAGAGGAAATCAACTGGAAACTACCTCCCTCCTCATTTTCCTAATACCGGGCGAGTTGGCCGTGCGCGTAGAGGCGCGCGGCTGTGAGCTTGCATCCGGGAGATAGTAGGTTCGAATCCCACTATCGGCAGCCCTGAAAATGGTTTCCCATTTTCCCACCAGGCAAATGCTGGGGCTGTGCCTTAATTAAGGCCACGGCCGCTTCCTTCCAACTCATAAGCCTTTCTTATCCCATCGTCGCCACAAGACCTATCTGTGTCGGTGCGACGTAAAGCCTCTAGCAAAAAAAAAAGTTCCTAATATTGTTCATCAGTGACACCTAGGCGGTCCATGAAACCTGATGCCAGAACTGTTGAGGATCAAACCATTCTTTGGGCTGAGTACTCAACATAGGCTATACCGGGTGGTCCACCGGCCCCTTCCGATCCAGTTTTATGCATCCCTTCATATATACTACAATTCTGAATGACATCGGTCCCTGTCCATAAACCGGGATAATATAACGAGATATGTGTTTACGGGCTAGAAGACACCAGGAATCGTGAGCGCCACTGTTAATTCATTATGGTTACCTCGAATGAACCCGTAGAACGAGTTCAGATACGCAGAACACGTACTTCAAAACAGGAGGTCGACGCATCATATCCACATCCTCGTCCAACCCAGCACCATACCCAATGCAACGATACATCCGGCCTTTTACAGGGTCAAATAAACAAAGCAGTCGAGTCCTTGAAAACCATCCAGTATGCAACCTTACCACATCCCAGGCAACTGGCTGTTAAGAAGAATCCTTAGGTGGGATTCGAACCTCCTACCTTGCGCGCTGTCCCCTACCACATATCAACCCGCCCGCTTGCCATGTGACCTACTGCGACACTTGACTTACGTCGCCCACTTCCCAGTCTATACAGTACTGTGCTCCCGGTCTGTGTGTCATTCAATGACGACCCAAATGCACTATTTGAGAAGACACCACTATGAATATTTGTTCCTTCAGCGCCCACAACGAACACTGTAAAGAGGTCATGTGAGCTAACAGAATGATTGAAAATGTTTTCTTGTATTTGTAGAATGATGCTGCACAATTTGTTGGGGCTCTAATGAGTATACGCTGTCTATCAAACGATGTTCCTTTCTTTATTCGCGCATTTTACTTATTGTTATTGTTAAATATTACATGCTGTTTGCAAAATAACTTGAAAATCTGTGGAATTTTCCCCATTGTTTTGCAACCAGTTTCCTTTTTTCCTCTGATAGTATTGGTAGCACTCTTTCCTTCATCCGATTCCAGAGCGCTTCATATAAATCATTCACTGTAAATGATATAGTTGAGGCTACCTTCCTTTAAGTAGGTGCTGTATGTCCTCAGTTACTAAGCACCATTGTTTTAGCCAATGTATTAAAACGTATGTGGAAAAACTGAGGGATTGTTCCAGAGAGGCAGTGGAAAGACAAAAACCGACGAACAGTTGTAAAGGAGTAATAAAAATTAATGGATGGAAATACCAAAAAGGAATGGAGTTCTTATCTCCGTATATCTCTACAAGAAAGTAAGCTGCCATAAGATAATTTGTAAAATCAGAAGGTAATCTTCAACAATAACGACAGGGGAAATAAGGTATGAGTAAGGAAAAGAATAATGTCTTTTCATGTTATACATTCTAAACAATAATAATAATAATAATAATAATAATAATAATAATAATAATAATAATAATAATAATAATAATAATATTATCCTGAGGAAACATCCTGCCACTCGTATTATTATTATTATTATTATTATTATTATTATTATTATTATTATTATTATTATTATTATTATGTCCGCTTATGTGGTGTAGTGGTTAGTGAGATTAGCTGCCATCCCCGGAGGCCCGGTTTCGATTCTCGGCTCTGCCATGAAATTTGAGAAGTGGTACGAGGGCTGGAACGGGGTCCCCTCACCCTCGGGAGATCAAATGAGTAGAGGTGGCCACGGACGCTTCTTTCCCTCTTCCTTGTCTATCCGTTCCAATCTCACCATCTTCCCGCAAGGCCCCTGTTCAGTATAGCAGGTGAGGCCGCCTGGGCGAGGTACTGGTCATTCTCCCCAATTGTATCCTCCGACCCAATATCTCACGCTCCGGGACACTGCCCATGAGGCAGTAGAGGTGGGATCCCTCGCTGACTCTGAGGGAAAATATACCCTGGAGGGTAAACAGATTAAGAAGGAAAGAAGAAAGAATATTATAATAATAATTGAATTATGTTCTGGAAGAGTCACTTGGTACATATTTTCTTGCAGCACCTGCGGTAACGTCGAAATTGCTCAGGGTGAAGGTCAAGAGGACTCGGGAAACGACCACGAACGAACAGAGAGTGACAATTGTAATACGAATATATTTTTCCCCTCCTGCCACTCGTAGTGCTACTACACCAATATCAGTGGAAAGTGTTTCATTCCCCCATCCAATAATGATTACAAAACCAACCAGACATCAAGCAGTGATGGTAAGGTTATTGAATATCTTCAAAAGCTCACACTCTGTTACGAACCCAATTTGTATTTTTTTCTAATCTGTGTGTGAGTCTACAAAAAATTGCCATAATGTGAGTCTACAAAGAAATTTTCAGATGATTTACAAATGCATGTGAAGCGTGAAATATTTATACTGTAATGATATCAGAGAAAAAATATTTTGCACGAAAAAATGGCGTACACAATTTCAGGTTCAATTCTCCCACCAGAAAAGCAAATACAGGTTCATACATCCTACATCATCAACCAGCTGTCACAGTTTTCCCGAGTGATGATACAGAAGGAAATGGTACAACTTCTGATTAATTAACTATGTTTAAAATTATTGAAAGAGTAAAACAACAATGAGATGTTTCTTCAGAAGAAATATAATAATAATAATAATAATAATAATAATAATAATAATAATAATAATAATAATAATAATAATAATAATAATAATAATAATCCACCGTCGGTTGTCCTGAGAATGATTTTCTGTG
Source organism: Anabrus simplex (assembly GCF_040414725.1). Classification (NCBI taxonomy): domain Eukaryota; kingdom Metazoa; phylum Arthropoda; class Insecta; order Orthoptera; family Tettigoniidae; genus Anabrus; species Anabrus simplex. Next base: position 578,203,549 of record NC_090266.1, on the reverse strand, counting down.
GTTTCCTATTTTCACTTCCACGGATGCCGAGGCAGTTCCTTTCCATATACCACAGCCGATCCCTTCCACGTTCTTACCCTATTTTATCTACCATCATTCATTCCAACTTTATTAACTCTCCAACTGAGATTGGCGTCAGGAAGGGCATTATTGCATTAGTGAAGTTGGTATTTAGGGTATATAAGGGGTTGAAGAGCGTCAGATGTTGAGTGATCACTGTGGAGGATACGGAGATGCCGCTAACGCGTGACAGCGTTATCAGCACATGGCAGAGTTTGAAAGGGGCCTCATCTTGGGTCTCCATTTGGCTGGCTGTTCGAATCGTGCAATATCCAGATTTTTGGGGCATTCGGATGGTGGCCCGTTTGTGGAATGCATGGGAACATCAGGGCAGGTATACTCGTCGTCAACGTTACGGTCGACCTCGTATGACCTCTACAATGGAGGATCGCTGTGTTGTGCACAGCACATCGTAACACCTTCACATCAGCGCCTGCCATGCGAGAACAATTAATGGACTCCCTGCAGCATTCTGTGTCATTCTTCACCATTGGCCGGAGACTAGCAGCAGCCGAGCTAGGAAATTTCTATCCCATGCGTAGGCTGCTGTTAACACAACACAAATGGCTGCGTTTGGAATGGTTCCGTGACCGGGAAGCATGGACTGCTGTGGAAAGGCCTCGCATTGTGTTCAGCGATAAATCGCGGTTCTGCACATCCCCGGATGACGGGCCATTATCTGCGAGTATGGTGGGAACTTGTCAAGGGAACTATCAATACGGTCATATCGAAACCAACAATGAAATTACGCTGAGAGGATGAGGGGGCCATTCTGGATGATACAGACACAGTTCATTCCTTGCTTTAGCAATGAAAAGGAGATTGTGTTGCACTTCCTAACATTGTGAGAAAGATTCAATTTCTTAAACCAGTCACCACACGAATTGAGAACAATCTCTAATTCATCAAAATCATTAGGTGCAGACACTACACTTGGGATTTTCAGGTCGTCGACGTACAAGAGGGGGGAACACTGACTATTTTGGGTGCAGATAATGATGCCATCAATATAGAGAACAGAGTAGGATTCCCAGAATACTGCCCTGAGATACACCTGATAAAGCAGATAACCACGATGAGGCAGATTGAGGGAGTACCGCTCTTTGTTTTCTCCCGGACAGGAAACTTAGTGACAAGACGGGGCCATGGATATTAAATGTGGTAGCGAGCTTTTGAAGAAGGAGAAGAAGAAGAAGAAGAAGAAGAAGAGCGTGATCCATCGAGTCGAATGCTTTGGCCAGACACAGTATATATAGATTACATCTAACTGATATTTATTTTCTATTGATTAAATGATGTGGTGATTGAGAACTGTGAGGTTAGTGAGGCATGATTTTTCGGGAGTGAATCCGTGTTGTTCTTCAGATAAGTACGGCTGTGTGAAAAAGAGGCAGTGGAATGCTCTTTCAAGGACAGAGGGTTCAATAACTGGAAAAAATTCAAAGAAAAGCAGCTAGATTTGTTCTGTGGGATTATCGACAAAAGAGTAGCAGTACAAAAATTTTACTAAGTTGGGGCTGGGAAGAATTGGGAGAAAGAAGACAAGCTGCTCGATTAAGTGGTATCTTCCGAGCTGTCAGCGGAGAGATGGCGTGGAATGACATTAGTAAATGAATAAATTTGCGTAGCGTCTTTAAGAGTAGGAGAAATTACAATATGAAGATAACGTTGGAATTCAAGAGGACAAATTGGATGGATGGATGGATGGATGGATGGATGGATGGATGGATGGATGGATGGATGGATGGATGGATGGATGGATGGATGGACGGACGGACGGACGGACGGACGGACGGACGGATGGATGGATGGATGGATGGATGGATGGATGGATGGATGGATGGATGGATGGATGGATGGATGGATGGATGGATGGATGGATGGATGGATGGATCCAAAGTCTCACTCTCCAGGACACTGCCCTTGAGTCGGTTGAGGTGGGATCCCTCGCTGAGTCCGAGAAAAAAACCAAGAAAGAAGACGGACGGTCGGATGGATTTAAAATTGTAGATAAGGGTGCATGGAGTGATGCAGAAGTATTTTTGAGGAACATTGGATTAATGTCCTTGCGCCCGGTGGAGCAGTTTGTTGGGAGACTATTGAGAATATTTTGAACTTCGTTGGGGGTCGTTGATATTTGTGACAGTGAGCCACTGCAAACACTCTTGGTCTGTGGTAGTTGTGTGATAGGTGCGGGAGGGGTGAAGGTAGAGTGAAATTACTCATGGAATTTTTGTGACCTTAATTCAGTTGGGACGTCATCACTATGTACTTAGTCCGGCTCCATGGCTAAATGATTAGCGTGCTGGCGTTTGGCCACGGGAGTCCCGGGTTCGATTCCCGGTGGGGTCGCGAATTTTAACCATAATTCGTTAATTTCGCTGACACGGGTTATGGGTCGGGGGCTGGGTGTATGTGCCGTCTTCATCATCATTTCACCCTCATCACTACGCGCAGGTCGCCTACGGGAGTCATATCTAAAGACCTGCATCTGGCGAGCCGAACTTGTCCTCGGACATTCCCGGCGCTAAAAGTTATACGCCATTTCATTTTTATTTTTTTATTTTTATTTTTATTTATGTAGTTTAAGATTCAGTGATATCCGGGGGGACTTTCTAGGTGATGAAATGAGGGTCCAAAAATTTTAGGATTTTTTTAAGGTTTCCAGTTATAGAAGTGATGTGCCGGTTGTAGTCATTCCTAAGATGGGATTTTAAAATTTTCCAGAGGTGTTGTAAAGTATTATACTTGTGTGAATTATGGATAGAATTCCAGAGTGACCACGCACGGGTTTTGTTCTTTAGTAGCAGTTTAGTTTAGGCACTCAGCCAGGGGGGATATATGTTTGTTCTTGGTTTATAGAAAGGTACATGGTAGTAGTAGTAGTAGTAGTAGTAGTATTTATTCATTCATCATGTCGTTTACATATTTACAGGACTCTGTTTTATATATACATAACTCTTCTAATAACATTATTACTTGAGAAATATTAATCTTATAACTAAACCACATATATTACAGAAGTAGTAGTATTATTATCAACATATTAATACTTAAAATAAATTGAACTTCTAACTATCTCTTGCACACATTAAATATATTATTATTATTATTATTATTATTATCATTATTATTATTATTATTATTATTATTATTATTATTATTATTATTATTATTATACAAAATCACACCAACCTCAACAGAGTCGAGTAGATATCAGTAAAATACCACGTAAGGTGAAACCTTGTGTGTGGTAATTTAGAATATTAATTACATAGTGAGAAATATATTTTAAATGATGCCTGAAATACGAGTATGGGTATGAGTGAATGACGGATATGATCAACAGCACATGGTGGAGCATTGAATAGAAATTGGATATGGTGACGTGATATTCTCATTTAGTTATTTCTTCCATAACAGTTTTATTATCCCTGACAAAGGATTTAAGACACTTCAGACTCATTTTCTGACCTAATAAAGTAGTTTGTAAAGAACCGGGAAGGACATTAAAGAATTTTGGAATGAAGTACAAGAAATTGCGCTTTGTTATGCTAAGTTTGGGTTTGTATAACATACAACGGTGGTTCATCTTACTGCGTGTTGAATATTCATGTTTAATGTTCTCAATTATATTTTTGTTTTTGTTAATATAGGGAAACAGGGAAACTGTACTGTTGACGTCACGCTCAGCTGAAAACCAGCACCCTGGGAGAGATGAAAAATCCTGATTGACAACTAGCCAGTCTACTTTATTCCATAGAGTAAATGCTTGCCTTGCAGCGGGTGGGAATCCTTTATGTCGATAATCAGGTAGGCTGAGGTAGCTTCGATTGAGTCATGGTCAGCGTAAGAATGTTTCTGCCAACAGACACATTAACAGTAGTCACTGTAGAAAAGAATACGTCCAATGTTGCCAGATTTCTGACGGGTTTAAGGTGAAAAGACGTAAGGTTTCATATGTTAATTATTCATGACTGCTATCTTAAAAGCATATGATAGGCTCAGTTGTTTTCTTCTACTGCTAGTCGTTGTTTATTTGTTTCGATCTGCATACTGGTTACTGACCTAGTGCAGTAAACTCCCAAGGCTATTCGCAGAGCGGCGGATTGTACTAGCTATAGCAACCTGAGTGTACAATTTATTGCAAAATTGTACACTGTGGCACCATAGTCTAACTTAGCTCTGATAATGGATTTATAAGTGTTAATCAGTACTTGATATTCTGCACCCCAGTTCTCGGCTGCTAGGATTTTCATTGTATTTAATTTTCATACACAGTCGTCTTTGATATTCTGAATATGAGGAATCCAAATAACATGTTACTAATGGTAACTCCTGGAACTTTGATTTTTCAACTTCATTTTTGTGATTGTCCATGTATAACGTTGTGTCCATAACTCAGGGTTGGTTTTAGAGAACAACATACATTTGGTTTTGGTTTTTAAAACTTGAAGCCCGTGTCTTAGCCCACTTTTGTATATTTCCAATGGCTTCTTGTAGTAATTCTTGAGGTTTTTATCTGTACAAAATATTATCAGATCGTCTGCGAAAAGAGAGGTCTTTACTGGTGAACTGGTGTTGGAAACAAAGCTGTTTATTGCCACTAGGAATAATGTGACGCTGACGATTGATCCTTGTGACACTCCTTTGTTGACGACAATTTCCTTTGATAAAATTTCACTTGCTCTGATCTGGATTCGTCAATCCTGAAGAAAATTAAAAATGAAGTACAATATGTTTCCTGAAACCTTGTTTTTCATCAATATTCTCACAATAAAATTTTCAACACCATGCCATAAGCTTTTATAATGTCTAAACTGACTGCAATGAGGTGCTTTTTGTTGAGAAACGCGTCGCAGATTTCGTATTCTAGGCTTATTCAATAGTCTATAGCTGAATGAGCTTCTTGATATTCTCTTTGTACAAGGCTGAAAAATGTATATGTACGACATACTGTGACCGTATAGTCACAGGAATAATTATTTCGAATTATATATTGAAGAAATTAGTAGGCTTGTAGCTTCCTTTGTGTGGATGCTGGCAGTAGCGTCATATTGCATAACACTTCGCGACATAGGGGCGCCAAGAGCTCCCAGTGGGTGGCTCAGAAATACTCCCAAACTGCGCGCGTATCATGAAACAAGGGGAAGAAGAATACAATTTTGCTAACTCCATCTTGAAAACAAACGCCAACGCACAGCGATGCCAAAGCGATGGGGCGATTTCAGGGGTATTTTCAGCTCAATAAAGGCTAAACTAACCAGAAAACATACATCAGAGGAATAAGAGGAATATTGGATGAATGGCAAAATTGAAAAACAAGGTAGAATAATCTCACCTACGAAAATGCACCTTCATAAGATTACGTAACCACCACGGCTTACCCACGCCTACAGTGTCGCCAAATACTATTAGCGAATACTACCCCCACCCCGATTGTATTGGAATTAATTACTACAAATCCACCGATCATCCTGAGTTCCGCATCACATCTGGTATTTCGGAGTAGTTGGCCACACAAGTTGCCGCATCGCTGGGATTCGTAAGCCTTGTGGATCTGGAAAACTGAAATGTGTAGGAGGGAGATGTCTCCCAAGCATTCCCCACCCTAGGGAGCCTTTATATTTGCCTGCACATATGAGGGTGGAGACCAGTCTTCGAGGAGTCTACGAGGTGACCACACGGCCGATTTTTGGTCTGATTTCCCTCTCTTTGTGTGAAAATTTTCAGTGAGCGGGAGTGTGAAAAGTCGGATTTCAGTGCGAATCTGCAGTAAAAATCTGAACTGTGTAAACATGATGTGCGCATCTATAATTTGATCACGGTGCGACACGAAGGATCGTGAGTGACATAAATTCGCACCGAGAACGGTGAAACAATGAATTGCCGTCTGTCGAACGTGGAACGTTAATTTTCAATCGGTACCCCGTAGTGGAGGCAGAGAGCTTCTTAATTATAATCTATGTTAGAAACTGTGTAAACTGCAGGCGAGTGAGTAGTGATAATACGAAGAATTAGTGGTTATCACATAAACAAAATTGTATCAATGTTTATCGTGCTTCAGAACAGCGTAATCTGAGGAGCGCGCTGAACAAAGCAGACAAGACAGGGTCGAGAATAAACATAAGTAGCCCACCTTAGGGTAATGCGGGAGGTTAAACTGTTTCGGTAATGAAACTGTGAGCTCGGAATTGCATATGTCAGATTAGGATAGACTAGGTGCGTCCTGTACCAGGGTATCGTATACATTCAGAACTTTCATTCTGGTTAGAAGAAAGGAAAATTTGCCTGTAACGTGAGTGGAGGAAGTTTTGTGAAAAAAGTGTAAACAGTGTCATTTCAGTGTTCAAACCCCAACGCTATGGATTATTCCAGGAGCATCATGGAACGTCTTGAACCAGCGATCTCCCACTTCAGCAGGATGGGCTAAGACCTTCGAGGCAGCCCTCCTTCGGGGCTCGAACAGCATACGATGGACAACGGACCAGCATTGTTGAGTACAAAATTATGATCTTATGATATTGATATTCCCTGTAGATAAATCATGTCAGAATATAGGAAGAGCATGGGATGATTTTATATTGAATAATTAAAGTAGTAAGATTAGAGTGGTCGGTATTTTATTTTAGTTTAACCTTTTAAAGTTGTTTGGGAAGGAAACAAATTAGGAATAGAGTATGAATTTCCCATCTAGTTGTCTTTATTGCACGAGCATGGTTATATCCTTGTTTTATGAGTACTGTCAGAGGAGACGGGGGGAAAAGGCTAATTAATTTCGTTGAGGTAATAAAGGAGCCTTCTTTCTTGGAGAGATATATGAAAGAAGTCAGGTTGAGATGACGCAAGAATCTTTGCCATATATCCTGTGAACCAGATAAAGTTGGATAGATGAAGTACTCTATTTAATGTAAAGTAGTTGTATTTATGCATGATAACTTAAGGCGTTGCTGTATAACATGTGTGTGAAGAGTCATGGCACCGAGGTACAAATGTCCACCCCCACCAACTCTAGCTAGGGCCCTTGTTAAAGACAATTTTTTTTGTGATTACTTAAATACCTTTTTGTTAGTTCATTTTATTTCATTTAAATTAATCAGTTTGGTCGGATAATTTTATGCCGATCTATTAAAGAATTATAACTTCATGTCAGGTACATAGTCCGTATTATTATTATTATTATTATTATTATTATTATTATTATTATTATTATTATTACTATTATTATTATTATTATCATTATTGTGATTATTATGACTATTGTTATTAGTAAATTCTGTGAGATTATTAAACTCTAGTTTGCTAGCCCGTGGATTGTGGTAGTTTTACTATGAGAGGCACGAGGATGGAACTCCGGACTCCTATAAGAGAAAGAGAAAGAGAGAGAGAGAGAGTAAAATCATGTAACGGCCCAAAAGTTGAGAGATTGGTCCGATGAAGAATACCTGAGCGGGTTAGAGCATAATTCTATTCACCTGTTTGTATTTGTTATTTTTGTTCGCGTGAATAAATTGGCCCACTGAATAGGCTTTTGTAAACGTACTAATGTTGGGTTTAAAGAAAAAAGTATGTGGCCGGTGTGCCGGCGGTTGACAAGGAAATTTATGGCATCCCACCCCGGGAGGGTCGGAGCTCGCTTGTGTCAAACTAGGCCTGCTAAAAGGCAAATGTATGGCCGTCTTTCTCAAGGAAGTGTTTTTCCTCGAACCATCTTGTGCTCTGCTAGTAAATGTTTTTTTTGTTAATGGATTACCACATTCTAATCAGGCTAAGTTGGGTGAATGCAGTAACACTTAGTTCATACACATGTAGAAGCGATAGATAGGGTCTTGATTTTTCAGGTTCCCCGACTCGAGAGACCTGTTACATGACAAAAGGGAGTCAGTCACACAAACGACGGCTAATGGTAATCCAGATGCAGTTACCATGTATGGGAAATGTTATAATATGTGTTTTCTCTTCCAGGTTTGATAATAGTGTAAATAGGAGGTTGTTTTGATGCTAATTGATTTGTTTAATTGAGACTTCGTGAAAAATCCTTTGGTAGTTCGTTTGAGTGGAGGGTTCAGGCCCTATGATGTGTATAGTTAGTCCTAAAATGAGGTGATTAGCAGTAACTAGAATTGTGTGCATTTCATGTTTTTGCGAGAGGTTGTAACGCCGTGAAGTTGTTTATCATTTTATGATTTTTTAAATTTCTTTAAACATTATATTTCTCGTGTTATGTTCGATGTAGGTGGCCACTCTAATCTTAGAGTAAATTAGTGTAACTTGCTGTGTTTTAAATATGGAATTTGGGAATTAATCCCGGGAATATTTATATCCGTAAGGTCATAGTTTCCTTATAAATTTTTGTAAAAAGTTTGGTTCATTATAATAGTGTTTACCGTACTCAGCAGGTAAAATAATCGTGTCCGTAAATTCGAAACCAAGTTTATCAACCAAGAATGTAGTAAACGCAACTCAAATTTCTCCGAGTTGTATGAAGTTATATGTGAACACCCAGATGCTTAATCCGAATAGGTGATTGTTTTTGTGTTATAATATTCAACAGCGTAATGTCAATAGACCACATAATGAATCTTATAATGATGTGGATCAAAATTTCACTTGGGTGATAGCCAGGACATGGTTGTCCGTCGCTGGTATTAAAATTCAATGGATGTAATTTAACTATGATGTTCAAGGTTGTAGATTGTAAATATGTTCAACGGGAGTGAATTAAATATTCAGATAATTTATTCGTGCCTAATTTTTTGCCGATAATTAGCATCCAGAACCTCTTCCGTTCATGTTATGCCTTTAAGTTAGTTGTAAGATATTTTATTTTTATCGCCGCGGACGGTCTGCGACACTGAGTAGCCGGGGTTCAGATCTTAGGAACGGGACAGTTAGCAGCGACCTTGCTAGGCCGCAGGGCGTTGACCTCTCATGTGAGTGGATTACTTATTCAATCCCAATGAGAGGGAATCGTCACAGGCCGGAAAGGTCCCTTGACCATCACCTCTTTGTTGACACATGGTACCATGAGCTATGGGGGATGGTGGGAAAGGTCCCAATACTAACGCAACCGATTTTTCACTATTTTATTCCTGTATCTTGCAAATTGTATTCGTTAATGCAATGGGCTGGTAGCTGTCAGGAATTGTGCTGTCTTTTTCAGGTTTAGGTTTTGGAACTACGTAGGGTGTACTATATCGTTTTACACTTTATTTTGCTACCCAAATGAGGTGCATTACACATCAGTTGTTGTGTCCACATTCTCAACATGATCTCCTGATAACTGTATGCACTTTTGCCATCGATGTGTCAGTCTCTCAAGACCTTCCTGAAACCATTTTTTTCGGAGTGCTGCGTACCTATGCCTTGACAGCTGTGTCCAGTTCTGAAAAATCTGCAAGTCGGTGACCACGCAGAGGTTTCATCAAGTTCCTGAACACGTGATTGCACTGTTCGGGATTTCTTTGGCGGTAGATTGCCCCTATGCTTCCACTGCATCGACTGTTGCTTCGTTTGTGGCTCATGATAATGGAGCCATGTCTCATCACCAGTCACAAGCCTATCCATGAAGTCGGCTGGATCTTGATCATGGCGTTGCAAACGTTCTCTGCTTTTCATCTGCAGACAAGAGTCTAGGCACCCACGTGGATGACACCTTCTCCAACTGTAAGTGGCCGTGCACGATCCGCTGCAGGGTGTTTCGGCTAATTCCCGTGGCTGCCTCAATTTCCGTAAATGTGATACATTTGTTTTCTTGGATGGCCTGTTTGACCCGGGCAATGTTGACTGGTGTTGACACTGTCTCATTCCTTACAGAACTGGTTCCCTTGTCCACCGATGTGCGCCCTGTTTTCCAACCTTCCACCAAGTTGTAAGCTATTTTACGCGACGGCGCATGTTCTCCACAGTCTGCCGCCAAGCGCCGATGAATTTCTGCAGTGGTCACGCCTTCTTGCCATAGGAACGAAGTCGTATAGCGCTGTCCCTGACGGTTGCTTTCCATCTTGTCTGCTCCTACGCTGACAGTGTTGTTATAAAATGGCTATGACGAGTGGATTCGTTGACCCTTGTGCGTGTGCTGCTATCAAGCGGTGGAACATGACGCTAGTTACAGGTCACCATCATCAAAAGTGAACTGTGAACCATTCTCGGACGTACAAAAAATAAAGTGCAAAACAATATAGTACGCCCCTCGTTCAATTGCACAACGCCATTGGTCAGGAAATAACTTTGTGTTCTATACATGGTTGAATATTGAAAGTAGGTAATTTAATACGTTAAGTGGAAACTGTTTTAAAAACGCATAAGGAATATCATTCACATCTGGCAAGTTCAGTAATTAGTTTTTACAATTGTAAGGTATCAATAATCTGACCGGAGTCAATGGAAGCTTCTTCTAAATGTATCGCTTCACAATTTGTCGTGGTTTGGAGAATTTCAAAGTCGTAATTGGAGTCACTGGAAATTTCAGGAAAAGGTTTCGCCAATTTATCAGCTATGTGTCTTGAGGATCATTTATAAAGGATCCATCAAAGGGTTTCTGTTAGTTGTAATTTAGAATTGATTTAATTTACCATTTATCCTTTTTGATTTTATCCTAAATTATATTTTGTAGAGTTTACCCACAGGGGAATCTGTAACTCCGGGAGGTTGTGGGTCTGGATCCCACTGGTGTCCGGTTGGCCATTTTTGTTCTGCACTTAACATCTCTTTAACACGTACTAAATGTACGCAACACGACCTAATAGGTTGAAAGTCAGTTTCGATTAAAATTCAGTCGTGAAAATTCAATATTCATTGACTTGGCTCTCAACGGGCAACTTAAACGCAGTCTACAGTGTGGTGACAGTAGTGCCAGACCTGTAGCTTAGATCCTTTCCAATAGAACAATAATGGCCTAGGCCACCAAAGCTCAGTTGGTAGAGCAACCGTCGCGAAATCGGGAGGTTGTGAGTTCGGATCCCACTGGCGTCTGGTTGGCCATTTTTTTCTGTACTTAACATCTCTTCCTAATTGTACGTAACACGACCTAATAGGTTGAAAGTCGGTTTCGATTTCAATGCGGTCGTGAAAATTCAATATTCATCGAGGTATTTTCATCGTAAACGGTTACTTCCCTTCGCTCAGAGTCTAGGTGTGTATGGCGCTCCCAACATTCCTCCATCTCACATACCACACAAGTGCCACTATCACATTATCACGCAGTTTCCAACACATGGCTGGCGTCACCCATCCTCGCCAGAAAGTCTGTCTTGTAAGGGAATTACTAAATTATTTTTGTCATGGAGATTACATGCCGAAAAATGTAAGTAAAGCGTTGTGTTTCCTTTTCGAGTACTAGCATCATTTGATAATTATTAATAATCGTACAATGCCGATATTATACCGATGCAATATGCATTAACACCCTAGATAAAACTAGCAAGCGAAGAATTATTGAATTTACTGTAAGAATGAAGCAGTTGTACGTGACTGTTAATCTATACCCGCATGTCATGAAACCCATAGGTTCATAAGGAATCAAAATTACTGGAACATGAAAACCGTACGTGAATTGTTAGAGTTGAAACTACGCTACCTTGGTGAGATACTACAGTAGTGTTATGTCACTTTGGTACTACACCTTAAGAAACTTTATTTTATATACCAATTTTATGTTGCAATACATCTTATGTCTCCGAATTAATTAAGAGAACTTTACTTAAAATAAAGAATGATAAGAAAGCGATCAACTTTATAATTTATATAAACTTCGAAATAATTGAATAGGAAGAAACTAGACATTATAATCTTTTGGCATTTTGCGTGTCAAAGAAAACAAACGGAAATTCTTTACGCTCCTTTGATACAGGGTTACATTAACCTGACTATGTGATATGTTTTCACACAAATATTGAGGAATTGTGCGTGGAAATGTTTCTCCCATTTGTTAGATAGCGGCTGACGAAGATCCAATAACCCCTTGCTGCGCGAGGGCAAGGTACAATGTGCCGGGCTAGGCTGGGGCACCACCAAAGGTTTACGACCCTTGCTCCCGGGCACGACTTATGACTCTCGTCCCACGGGAAGAGTCTCTCGCAGCAAACCTCGAATACGAACAGAAATAGCCCTTCTTGGGCTAAATAGCTTGAGGAAAATAGGTATTTTATATAACGGATCTTTTGATATCAATGTGAAGAATGACATCCATTTCTTACATGAGGCCACAATAAAATATCTATTCGGGTAACAAGTTAAACTGCTCCCGACTGCCTGTGATAGAACGCTGGGGGATGGGAAATACAGAGAGGAAGAACACAGATATGTAAGAAAGGGGAAAAGGGGGACTGGGGCACATGAAAGAGTGAAAGGGAACAAGAAATGTTATGGAAGCAGATCGTTTCTACAATCATACTTTGCCCTCATACATACAAATCTAGGCCTACATGTTAATACTCTTGATTGTTCGCGATTGTTTAACGCTCCGGACAGCGTCTACAACAGAGATGCTCAGCTGAGCACCCGTTGAGGTTAGCCCAGTGCGGCCGGGCTGGCGTGACGTAAACGCGGGGAGCTTACGTAGGACGCATACGTCACTGTGAAGTGAGAGCGTGGACACGTTTTGCAGGGAAGCGAGGGAGCATTGACATTCGACTGTGATTACGATGCTCGCCTCCAGTACTCAGCGAAGTGTTGACTGGGGTACATTGTTGTGTTTGAGTCATCAGTCCATACAGTGGATTGATGCAGCTTTCCATGCCACCCTATCCTGTGCTAACCTTTTAATGTCTACGTAACTACTGAATCCTACATCTGCTCTAATCTGCTTGTCATACCCCTACCGTTCTTACCGCCTACACTTCCTTCAAAAACCAACTGAACAAGTCCTGGGTGTCTTAAGATGTGTCCTATCATTCTGTCTCTTCTCGTCAAATTTAGCCAAATCGATCTCCTCACGCCAATTCGACTCAGTATCTCTTCATTTGTGATTCGATCTATCCATCTCACCTTCAGCATTCTTTTCTAACACCACATTTCAAAAGCTTCTATTCTCTTTCTTTCTGAGCTAGTTATCGTCCATTTTTCACTTCCATACAATGCCACGCTCCACACAAAAGTCTTCAAAAACATCTTTCTAATTCCTACATCAATGTTTGAAGTAAGCAAATTTCTTTTCCTAAGAAAGTTCTTCCTTGCTTGTGCTAATCTGCATTTTATGTCCTCCTTACTTCTGCCATCGTTAGTTATTTTACTACCCAAGTAACAATATTCATCTACTTCCTTTAAGACTTCATTTCCTAATTTAATATTTCCTGCATCACCTGCCTTCGTTCGACTGCAGTCCATTACTTTTGTTTTGGACTTATTTATTTTCATCTTGTACTCCTTACCCATGACTTCGTCCATACCATTCAGCAGCTTCTCGAGATCTTCTGCAGTCTCAAATAAAATAACAATATCATCGGCAAATCTCGAGGTTTTGATTTCCTGTCCTTGGATTGTGATTCCCTTTCCAAATTCCTCTTTGATTTCCTTTACTGCCTGTTCTATGTAAACATTGAAAAGGAGGGGGACAAACTACAGCCTTGCCTCACTCCTTTCTGGATTGCTGCTTATTTTTCAAAGCCCTCGATTCTTATCACTGCAGACTGATTTTTACACAGATTGTAGATAATTCTCCGTTCTCGGTATCTGATCCCAATCACCTTCAGAATCTTAAATAGCTTGGTCCAATCAGCATTATCAAATGCCTTTTCTAGATCTACGAATGCAATGTACGTGGGCTTGTCCTTCTTTATTCGATCCTCTAAGATCAGACGTAAAGTCAGGATTGCTTCACGTGTTCCTACATTTCTTCTGAAGCCAAGCTGATCTTCTCCCAACTCAGCTTCAACTTGTTTTTCCATTCTTCTGTAAACAATACGTGTTAAAAGTTTGCAGGCATGAGATACTAAACTAATGGTGCGATAGTTTTCACACCTGTCAGCGCCGGCTTTCTTCGGAATAGGTATAACAACATTCTGCAGAAAATCGGATGGAACTTCTCCTGTCTCATACATCCTACACACTAAATGGAAAAACCTTGCCATGCTGGTTTCTCCTAAGGCAGTCAGTAATTCAGAGGGAATGTCATCAATTCCAGGTGCCTTGTTTCTATTTGGGTCGCTCACAGCTCTGTCAAACTCTGATCTCAAAATTGGGTCTCCCATTACATTATAAAGTGTTATAATCGCAACAAAAAATACCTTTTCAAGATATTGCAGTTTGATTTATACTGCGCTAGGTATAAACAGTCTGTTTTATTTTCTTATATATATTCATTCAAAGAAAACTGACACGTTATAATTTTTGTGTTACAATCTACAAATATACAGGGTATAAGCGTACAAGCTACGATTTACAATTTCCTTGGATGGGAATGACTATATTTCCATACTTAAAAAAGTAAATTTCCTGCTATTCATAAAGCAAAAAGTAATATAATTACACAATGTAACAACAATTTTGCACAATTTCGTAGTGTAGTGTGACTTTCTCTGTTCAATGAATTTCTGAAAATAACATTTCAAATTTAACAGGCGTCCGGCGATAGTAGCTAGCCTCCGAATGGCGAGAGGAAATCTCACCACGAGTGAGGACATACATATTTACCATCAAATTTTAAAGAACAACAGCAATGTAAATATATATATCAGATATATGTACAGTATTCCTTCAAATAAATAACCTCACTAACTTTTTTCCCGGTAAGCATGATTCGATTCTTGGTGAGTTTATCAGATAATTTAAACCCAAACCACCACAAGGCACAGCTTATCCACTTTAACTCTGTATTATTCGCCGTCGTAGTGTAACGGTTAGTGTTATTAACTGCCGTCCTTGGGGGCCCGCGTTCGATTCCTGGTACTGCCTGAAATTTAAGAGTGGCAGGAGGGGTGCTGTGTGGTCGAAATGGTACATGCAACTCGCCTCCATTGGGGGTGTGCCTGAAAACAGCTGCACAACCTCGGGATCAGAACACAGGTCCGGCTCCATTGCTAAATGGTTAGCGTGCTGGTCTTTGGTCACAGGGGTCCCGGGTTCGATTCCCCACAGGTTAGGGAATTTCAACCCTGGCACGGGGACTTATCACGACGCGTAGGTCGCCTACGGGATTCAGCCCAAAAGAACACGCATCAGGCCTCTACGGAGCCCAAACGCCATTAATATTATTACTTCGTAATATTTTGGAAATATTTCCATATAGCACCTCTTAAAATGCCATACTGAAAATTGTAATTAATTACATACATTATAAAAGTATTTGAGGTTGTAGGCCTAACCCTTAGGGGCTGCCTAGCCGAGGAGGTAAAGGTGGGCTCGGTTCACCCGGAAGTACGTGGGTTCGAATCCCCGTCAGGAAGTCGTAAAATTTAAGAAAAGTGATTTCCATTTCCGGAGGTGCATATGGCCCTGAGGTTCACTCAGCCTACACGAAAAATGAGTACCAGGTTAATTACTGGGGGCAAAGGCGGCGGGGCGCAGAGCTAACCACTCTACCCCATCGCGTGCCGAGGTTAACAACGGTCGAAGCCTTTACCTTCCACTCCTCCAAGCGCCTTCATGGCCTGCACGGAGGTGACTTGTAAGAAGTAAATGCGTGGTATTCGAACGCCGCTTTTGCTCTTTTAGGCCTAACTCTTTACTGCATCCGGTCAAAATAAATAAACTGCAATGAACTTAAATAGAGTATTTCTTCCAACGTGAATTGAACATGACGTGGATTTTTGCCCTCTTTCCTTCATTATTTTCTGCCTCCACTTCAAACTTCTGTATCGCGGCAGTGATCGAGAGTGACTGGGAGAACTTCGCCCAACCTTCACGGCCTGTCACGGAGCCACAACGTCGCTGTGGTTGAATAGCATACGCTCATCGCCTATCAGCCCACCCACGAGGAATGGCCAATATTCAGGGATATGACAGGAGCGATAATATGAAGCAAAAATGCTTCATATGGAAATACTGAACCCATAAATCTTCGACGAGAAAATTATTTTTTATTTTTCTCAATATATATTTCAAATAAAAGTTACTTGTTTGGGGGTGGCCATTTCATGAGTCTCGTGGGAGCGAGCGCCCCATGTCGGGCTGAGCCGCAAGCTCGTGAAATACCGTGAAACTTCGGTGGACTTCGAATATTCAACAATTTTTCATATTCACGGAATTCTTCGTAACGAGAGATTTTGGCAATACACTAAATCCTGAAATAAAGAATCCAAATTATTCTTAAACCCAATGGGAAGACAGAACCCCCAGGGTAAATATAAATGCAGTTAAGCCTAGAGACAAATCCGCGTCAGATTCGCGGACTACCTACACGTGCCAAGGTCAATGAATGAAGAAAACCCGCGAAACGCCCGGGCAGAAATAATTTATTTCGTCTGTTGCGAGTGTGGGAAAATTATGAAATTAACACAGAAATAAATTGTAAGTCTGTCCGAAGTTATGGAACAAATATCAGGAAAATCGGTCTATTGGATGCGAAATTAGCATATTGCATAATCATGCTCCATGGTGTGAGTAGCGTCATCCCATAGAGTATGAAAGAAACCTCCCTCCGTTTATTTCTCAGTGTCTGTCTGGTTTCTGAAGTAGTGGAGCCCACGTCGGTCGCCAACAGAAAAGTGTAAAAATTTGATCTCCAAATAACTTACTACTTGTTCGTGGCTATGGTCCAGATCTACTGTTAGGAATGGAAGATGATAGAAATTTTCTGAGCTGCCATTAATGAAACTTCGAAGGTTTAGAAGTAATTGAATTTCTCTCGATATTCAGTGTGTGTCTGTTAAATAGGAGTTTGAAGTTAGCTACTGGGTCTGGTTTCTTATCTGTTGGAACACATGGTCTTCTTAGTAGGGTGGACAAGTCGGTCGCCATCTGAGGAGCGAGCTCGTCACAAGGGTGACCGTGTCAAAAAAAGTGCGTTATAAAGTATTGTGTAATTTACGTTGTATGTATGAGAAGATGATGATAAATTTTGCCATGGAAGGCTAAAATAAACGAGGTTGCTGGCTAGATGCAGCCAGAATCCAGGACGATGGCTACGATCGCAGGTCTGTGAATATTTTATATCTATGTTGTAGTTAGATTATTGTTTGTCCCTACCAATTTTCATTGCGTGTGTTGGGTTGATATTTTGTAATGATCCGAGAAAGATATTATATTTTTGGTCAGCGTGTGAAAATCTTTAGTTTTGTAAAATTTCACATCAAGAAACTATAAAAATGCGACGTTTAAACCATGTGTTAATGTTCTTTGCGATATTGTCCGCGAAGTGAGGAAAATTAGGAATGTAATAATGATAACGTAGTCGTGGCGAGTGTCTTAATTTCGAATATCGTTTGAATTCAGAAATTTTTGGTCGAAATAATAATAATAATAATAATAATAATAATAATAATAATAATCATAATAATAATAATAATGTCTACCGCGGGATAAAATTTTCCCATATTAAAAGTGGATTTAACAAGTATGTTCTACAAGGATTGCGGCATTTAGAACATTTCCAGTGAAATCCGATAAAGTTATGTTTTATTCATGGGAAGTAAAATTTTGTGACATCGTGTATGTCGATAATATGGAAAATCACGGTGTGTTGTTGTATTCTCGAGGTCCGAAAGTTGTAGTAACAGTAAAAATAAAAAGGTATATTTTTATAAATGTTTTTGTTTTTCACAAGAGGATTGGGATTTGAAAAAGGTCTTGAAATATAAGAAAAATGGATTGAGAGCGAAGAATTTATGTATGTGGAGATAAGATTGGTAGAAATATTGAAGGCGAAAGGGAGCCTGGATTTTACGTAATACCGCCATGTGAAGGCGAGGAGAATGAGTTTTTGAGACAGGCTATATTTGCCGAGGAAGGATTTTTGAGACAGGCTGTATATTAAATGTGAAATTTATGTGGCAGACTGTAGTATATTCCGCTAACAATTCGAAAGCTGGGACCTGGAGAAGGTCGGCACGAGATAATTATTGTTTGAAGCACAGTAAATGTCAAATAAGATCCCAAGTGAAAAACGATTTTGGTGGGTAACTCTTGGTAGTATTAAAAAGTAATTTCAAGTGACTAGTTACGTAAAGTCAGTAATGAATATTAGAATAATATGACCTCAGGGATAAAAAAGTATTTTGAATACATGGTTGGTGTTGTTTGACTGTAATGACGAGTTCCCAATTAGTAAAGTTCATAAATTACAAGGCGGTAATTTATCAGTAAATCGGAGCATTTGTGAAATGAGATATTGGACGTTTTAAAGCGATATGTTTGACTGTGTAAATTTATTGAATTTTGTTTCACTGGATAGTCATGGATATGTATGTTTGAACAATGACGGTAGGCGATTGGAGAGCCTCACCCAAAAATTATAGTATGTATCTCGGTAGTGGTGATGATTATTATTTTTGACGACATCCACTAAATGTTAGACGTGTGTTGGAAGATATTATTCTTTCCTAAACTTCATTGCGCTTGATGAGATCGTGTTTGAGTTGGGGGATTGTTCGCCACGCGATATTTATTTTCTAGTTCATGTTTATTGTAACAAGATAGAAACTTATTGCATTTTTCGACTTGCATTCGTTCTGTGGCAAGAGATGTTTCGTTGTGTGTTAGTAGTTCGACCAGATTTACAGTTAAAAATACCAGAGTTTGTTTGAAGTTACGAGTTCGCCTGATATGCTAGGGGAAGCGTATACGACCCAGTTTCCGCCCGACAATAGATTTAGGACGTCACATGTTATCCTAGGAGTATACTGATGATGAGACGTCCTAGTTCACCCTCAACGATAGAATTAGGAAGGCACGTATACATAGAGGTTAGTGTTAGGGTGTGCAAATGTTAAGTAGGCCCGACGATAAGTCTGGGAGGTCAGCTGTACATACTCAAGTCTTAGATTAGATGTTTTTGCGAAGTGACCTGATCAAAGGTAGTGTCTACAGTAAAATACGAAGTGGGAAGAGTGTTAGATCGGTAATAATGAGGCCAAACTTGCGCGCAACCCTCAACAGCTGGAAGGTGTTTACCTAAATTATGGAACCGCTATCGGCAAATGAGGGTTGTCCAACATTGGGTACTGAGCTAACGGTGATTGAATATTTACTGTAATTCTCCATGCGTGTTGAGTTCAAATAACTTCGGTATTTTATTTTAATTCACGGACCTAATTGTTTTGTCGTTATTATGTCCATTTTGCTTTGGTTGTGTGCATATTGACTTTCAACGTATTAATGTGAGACTTGAGTTACGAATACGGATTCGATTCGTCAGCCAGTAACATATTTTATTTTCGATCTTTGTCGTTCTTTCATTTTTTATACGTAGTTGAGTTCGATCAATTGATAGATTTGTAGGTAGTGTGTTGGGACAAACAATAAGTAGATGGATCTGTGATGGTAGTCATTGTTGAGTGGGAAAGAATTCTTTTATTCTGTAACTTGTGTATATTTTTTCCTTTGTGGACTTGTAATTTTATTAAGCGTAACGTAACTATTCATAACCTGAAAGTCGGTTTTATAATAATATTTTCCTAGTGATTTACCCCTTTTTAATTAACTTCAGTGTTTGGCATTTCTTCTAAATGCGTGATGAATAAGTGTTTCCTGCATTTCGCAGTTCTGTTCCTTCAGAACGACGTAATGTAAGATCCTCGCGGATCGTGTTGTTGTTGGTTCCTTCTGAACAGCTGTTTGGGTGATGCACGTTTAGCATCGGGTTTAATTTATCACTTAAGGGTGTCATGAAATGACAAATGCATGGTGGAATTTTGTTTCAATTGTGAATGTTGCTGTTAACTTGTAGTGAACACCATGCTTTCCAATAATATTTCGCAACCTATCCAAAGCAAGGTATCCAAAGGTATTCGACTGGAGGATAACCTTAATTGAGAGTAAATCAGGCGTTCTATTTGCTGAAGGTCAGATTTTCCACGGATCGCGTGGATTAATTCTCAGTTATCCTTTGGATTAATAGGTGCCCGATTTTTCAGGTTTTCATTTTTTCAGTTTCGCCGTCCACTAATTTATGATATTCCTTCTTTCACCCAAGCTAATTCTTCGATATTGTAAAAGAAAATATAGACGTTATGCAATGTGACTGAGTTGAAACATTTCATAATTAATAATTAATTGTTGATCAAGGATTTATATAAATAATTTTTTTTGTGCCATTAAGAATTTAATAAAACTTAGTAAGCACATATTTGATCTTCATTTCAAGTAGTTAGGCTATCTTCTGAACCCCATCGTTTGGTTAAGATAGTGACCGAAACATTCCCGCAACGAACCCAAGATTTAAGAGTTCAATATTGCTCTATTGTAGCAGCTGTGGCCGACCAACGATGGAATGGTAAGTCAAGGGTTCAATACAGTATGTCTTATTCCGAATGGTTTCCGAGATTGAACACATTTAATGTACATTTTTTTGGGCTAGTGATGCGCACGTATGTAGCTTACAAACCCAACCTGTTTGACTTTTTATTCTAGCCAAACTTACATCTTTGCTTTCAACCTCTTTGCCCGGGCTGTCATTCTGCCATTATACTAGTGCGTTGAACACGAAGTTTTCCATGGTGTGTTGTGAGTGAAGTAGTGCGAAGGAATGAGAGTGTATCAGAGAGAAGCATCGGTTAACTGTGTTTTAAAATACCACACATCTACACTAATGAAGAACATGCAGATATGGTGTATGTTTACGGCTCCTGCGATGATAGTGCTCCTGCTGCTGTCGAGGAATAAGGTCAGCTTTCGGACACGTCGAATTCTGAGTGTTTACTAGAGTTTTCACCTCACTGCGTGAAACAGGATTTCTTCCAAGTTCCCATTTTTGTACTGATCGTGTAGTTCAATAACAGTGCAGGAACAGTAACACATTGTTGAAATGGTGCAGCGTAGGCTTACGACCAGCACATGGCGACGGTCTGTACGTGTCATTGTCCCACGAACAAGTGTATGGAGAAAATTGCACGAGGTAAACTTGTACACTCGTGACCAGAAGTATTCATTTCAGGCAAGGAAATCAGTACAATCCTCAGAATCTCCCAGTACCAGCTTACACACTTTCTCTCATTGGTCAAATCCATGCTGAAGCATAACACATGGACACGACTGAAGAGCCAGGGGATATGGAAAGAGCTAATGACAGGAGATCTAAAATGAAACAAACACGCATAGAGGAAAAGGTACGTGCTTCCACTCCTGCCCACAAACCCCTCTGGCTCGACCTGGAATTTGTGGTGGAGAGGAGAATGAAGGAACCGCAGGTACTCGTATGTCAATTAATTGGGAATCAAATTCTCCTATTCTTTTGTAATTATTTTGTGCGAAGGCTGGCTGGAAATATTAGTGGTCTCGATCAAGAACTAATTTTCGAATATCATCGCGCCCGACCATTGTAAGAAAGAGTGAACCTTATTTTCGTCAGTATAGGCCTATTAAATAACTCTACATTAATAACTTTGCAAGCATTATTGAAATAAGAATTGATATAATTTGCATTAAAATATGCGCGGATATCAAACATCGATGCAAAAAATTGAAATGAACGAGGGTAACCTTTACTAAGAACTTAGAAAGGCTATTTGTGTTTCATTTAAAGGCATACTCTTTTTCTGAAATATCACACCTGTTTCTTAATATAATTATGAAAAATGGGAGAGGAACTAAATGGGATAAAATGACGTATAAATGTAAGACAGAGAGAATGCTTACATTTAAAAGACATGTAAATGAAGATGATTCTTCACAATCCAAAAGAAAAGATTTTTTTTGGAATTCGTTTTACGTCGCACCGCCACGGATAGGTCTTATGGTGACGATGGGATAGGAGAGACCCAGGATTGGGAAGGAAGTGGACGTAGCCTTAATTAAGGTACAGCCACAGCACTTACCTGGTGCGAAAATAGGAAACCATCTTCAGGGATGCCGACAGTGGGGTTCGAATCCACTATCTCCCGGATGCAAGCTCACAGTTGCGCGCCCCTAACCATATGGCCAACTCGACCGGTAGAAAAGAATAATGATAGCTGAGTTGTAATTAATACACGTAAGATATTCCCGTTATATGTCTTAAAGAAACAAAGGAATCCATTTTGTAAGAAAAAAGTAAATAAAAATGAACGCTTCTACACACAAAAATAATTTATAATTTTACAGATGAAAAGTAGTGTATAATCTTAAACTATGCACTAGCTCTCCACTGTGTTAATAAGAAAGCATTCCCTTTCTGCTTCTAAAATAGCTATCTTGCTTCCTAGTTGTCTTCCTAGGTTGCTAGTTTCTGCGAGTTTCAAGGCCCTCAGTACCTCCTTCTTGGTACCTTCTTATCAAAAGCCAAACTGTGTCTTGTAGTAAGACGGTAGAGCAGGGCCTCACAGGGTGCATGACCCGGTGCACTGAACGGCGCAAGGTGTAGGAAATGAAATGTCGTATGGCTTTTAGTGCCGGGATATCCCAGGACGGGCTCGGTTCGCCAGATGCATGTCTTTCTATTTGACGCTCGTAGGCGACCTGCGCGCCGTGATGAGGATGAAATGATGATGAAGACAACACATACACCCAGCGCCCGTGCCATTAGAATTAACCAATTAAGGTTAAAATCCCCGACCCGGCCGGGAATCGAACCCGGGACCCTCTGAACCGAAGGCCATTACGCTGACCGTTCAGCCAACGAGTCGGACAAGGTGTAGGAGACGACTTCACTAGATTGACCAGAGTGCAAACCCCCACTCCTTTTTTCCAACATCTGTCTCATCCGTTCGGCCTGTCTCCGCCTTCTTCACCTTCCCCGCTGATTTTCCCCTCACTGCAAAATGTTTATGTGTGGTGAGTGGAGACACTCTGTTGTATGAGACAATGTTACCGGTGTTAAAATTTATTATTTCAATTTGGTTTTAGCAAACAATATATCTTCTATAGCTCTTCTTTTCCTTTTTCTTCGCAATAATACCAGTGATGTCTGGAACAAGGGATCGGCTGACAGCTATTCTGAGAGCGTTCTTTAAATTAGAATTAGAAATACTCGCACGCTATCCAGTTTCCGTACAAGTCAAAACAGAAAAAAAATTGACATATGCATGTGGAACCAACCATAGCTGCTTCTCGATG
Source organism: Anabrus simplex (assembly GCF_040414725.1). NCBI lineage: Eukaryota > Metazoa > Arthropoda > Insecta > Orthoptera > Tettigoniidae > Anabrus > Anabrus simplex. The sequence continues at coordinate 578,180,365 of NC_090266.1, read as the reverse complement.
TAGCTTAGGAAAATCTTCCTTCGACAAATTCTCGTAGAATTCGAGCAAATCCTTTGTATTAAAAACAGATCTTTTTGATGACCACGTAATTATTGTCCTACAGATTAAGCATTTCGCTTTATCGCCACGATTGAGAAAAAAATACGAAAGTTCCCAGTTCGATTGAAATGGACTCTCGGAAGTCTTTGCTTCTTTCCAAACAGGTTGCTCCATTTTAATGTTTTCTTCTTGCGCTTATCTATGTCACTGATAAACAAGACGCCTATCACCGAACGCTTCGTAGCTCTCAACGCACTACACCATCTGAGTCAAGCCGAGTTGAGCCGAGTCGGACCGATGTACAGTGCACGGAGACTTTGCGCCTCGGTATGCACGCGTAAGATTTTGGGCGTTTGAGAGGCCCTGCGGTAGAGTAAAAGCACTGAAAGCTTATAACAGTCGCCGAATAATGAAGCATTTTATCGTCTGTATGCAATTCTATTGCTCTAGCAGTTCGGAAGCACTGAATTACATGATATGTCCGTATTAATGCGAGACTGATCATGATCAGTGGGAAGGTGCTCTTTGCTATACTAAATTGCCGTAAATACATTGCACGCCCAGAAGTTATTCACGTACTGTCATGTGGCATAAAATATTACTTCTTATTTTGACCATTTTTCCACGTATATAAAGCCATTGAATTTTGAATAACTGTTGAGTGTATTTCCAATAGGGTGTATTATTATTACATTCCCGTCCAAGCACTGGCTGGGGAAGGTTGTTCGATACACCTCACTCGCTTCCAGAACGTGCTTAGTGGAATTAACCAACGGTAAATCCAGTTAAGTGCGCCGCTCACTTTTAAAGTGCTGTGTTTATGTATCAGTAACAAAGGAAACACAAGAAGGAAACATGGAACATACCAGGAAAACCGAATTGAAGTGCACTTTCATACGAAATACAACTCGATCTTCAGCCGCTGAAATCCACACATGGGTACCAGACATATTGAAGATCACCGTGGATCAATTACAAGCCCTGCAGCTATACGCCGCAACAAATTCTGTCTACATAAAGGTAATTCACGCAATATCTTTGATAGGATATAGACTAACTTTTCTGGACAAAACAGTGTCACCCTGTTTACTGGCGAAGACGTCCCAGTCGAAATTACCGCAGCAGGCATAGAGAAAACAAGACTAAGGCTATTCAACATTCCCCCAGAAGTACCAAATAAAAGAGTTCGGGCATACTTCGCAAAATATAGTACCGTTAAATCGGTTACAAATGAATACTGGTCACATTATTATAAATTACCAGTTGCAACCGGGATTAGGGAAATACAAATATATCTCCAAAATCCAATTCCATCCTTTACCGTAATAGGAGGGTTTATGGGACAAGTTGTATATGACGGTCAAGGAGTAAACTGCGCTTTTTGTAATTCTAGTGGCCATCTCCGAATTGACTCTCCGCATCGCTACAGACCAATGACACGTTCAGGAAACCTCAGCACAGAGACAGGCGAACAGCCAGCCGTAAGCACACCAGTAGTACAGCAACAACAGTACAATACGGAGTTTCCGCCCCTAGCAAGGCAGGCAAACCTTAGTAGCGACGAAAGCCAATGCCAGTAGATTGTATCAGCCGCTTCCTCGCCCGTGCAGGAAAACACTACACCAGATGACGTAGCAAGTGAACAACAGGTTCTTAGCTCATCAAGAACGAACTTGCCCCTAACTAGCAGCACAGACACGAGCCAAATGCTAACCGTAAGAATCCGAAACTGTCTGAAAAGAGATTCAATAAATGATGATCAGTCCCTCAGTCAAGGACTCCGATACGTCATCAGCTCCGGTATGTTTGACACAACACCCCAAGAAACGCACTAAAACACGTAAAACGTCACAGACTACAAACAGTACCTGCTTGTTGTTTTAAGGGGCCTAACATCGAAGGAAAAGTAGTACCAAGGACTCTAGATCGAAAACTCAAAAGACTGCAACCTGTGATCAGGCCCAACTACAGGATGCCAATGGTGAAGAAGTAAGTAGAATAATGTTCGATCTCCGCCACATGAACAGAGCGCCCATCCAAGGTCCGATTTTCACTGTTCTGTGGGCGTGCTAGCGAACAGAACCGTATGAGAACGTCCCTGAATTTCTAAATATCATGCGTGCCAAGTACAACACACATTCACCAGACTCCCTAAAGATGTTCGAAACACAGTTAATCTGTACTGGAGGAACTAAATTACAATTTATGAAAACCGCTCACGAGAATTTATAGATGCCTTATCCCCATATCTTACATCAATGTCTACAGTCCTTCAGACTCACAAAATGGAACGGAGAGAGATAATTTTTTTTATTGAGGAAGTAACTGTTCATTTTTTTCGTGGAACCGATGTAGTATTAGGTGGTGATTTCAATTGTGTGTTACAACTGAAAGATCAACGAAGACAAACACCCAAGTTGTCTCCAACACTATAAGAAATAGTCAAATGCTTGCATTTGGTAGACGCATGGGAATACAAACACAAAGTCTACGTCGAATTTACATTCCATAGACCCACATTTGCATCCAGACTGGATAGCGTATACCTTTCCCAAACTTTGTACTCCAGTATTCATAACATCAGTGTTCTTCCTGTTCCGTTTACTGACCATCACACGGTCGTCCTCACAGTTAAATCTCGTATGTCAATCCCATTAATGGGAAGAGGTTACTGGAAACTGAATAACAAACTTCCTACCTTGCCAGAAGCAATGGAAGAATTTCCGCCAAAATGGGCCCAAGTAACTAGGCGGAAAAACTACTATCCAACACTCATGCAGTGGTGGACTCAAGCAACAAAACCCAGTATACGTCAGATTTTCCGCAACTTATCATACACCAAGTCCGAAGAACAAAGATACACTTCGCATTTCTACCAAGAAGCCTTACACAATTGCAGTCGACTACAACAACAAGGCCACGTTGTCCATCAGCGAGTATCAGAAACCAAACATATAATCTGCACAAAACAGCAACAGATGCTAAAAGGCATTGAAATCCGAACACATCACCCTTCGATCACCGAGGAAGAACGCACATCCCTCTACCACATCGCCAAAGACGAAAACCGCCATGACAAAGAAATTCATTGTTCAGTTACAAACAGAAAGTGGGATTGTCAGTGTAGCAACACAAATCTTCCGCGAAGTCACTACCCACTATACAACTGACTTTGATCAGAACACCGCGTCACCCACAACCAACCCTTCCCCTCTTCTCAACGATATGCAGCTACACCTTAGCCTCCAAGACGCCGAGCGTTTAGAAGCTGATATCACAGAAGAAGAATTGCGGCACGTAGTATTCGCAGCCAGTAAAAATAAATCCCCTGGTGCAGATGGGATATCATGTGAATTTTATAAACAGTACTATGATCTACTGAAAACAGATTTGCTAACACTTTTTCAGGAACTGTTTAGAAGAGATATTCAGTGTTTGGAATTAACACAGGGAATTGTCGTCATGGAGCCTAAACTTAAATTTGCTGAATCCCTATTCGACTACAGACCACTCACCCTAATTAATATAGACCATAAACATTTTACAAAAATAATAGCCATGCGCATCAAAGCAGTACTGACGAACATTTTGGGTCCTGAGCAACAAAGCGTCATGGAAAAATCTAACATTGTCACTGGGCTTAAGAATCTGCGGAATTTCAACTTATACATGAGCACAGAACCTAAAACACAAGCCGCGCTTCTCAACGTAGACTTCACGCAGGCATTTGATAGAGTTTTACGTAAATACTTGTGGTCAGTACTCCATAAATTCACCTTCCCCCGCAGACGAACAGCAACACTGCAAAATCTGTATCAAGGAGCTACTTCTAGAATACAAGTAAATGGTTACCTAACCAAGCCGATACAAATTAAGAAGGCCATACGAAAATGATGTCCGCTGTCAACAATTCTTTTGCATTAAGCATCGAACCCTTTATAAGGCAACTAGTGGATCACCTTCCAGGAATACAGCTAGGACAGACAAAGATCAGTGCACAAGTGTATGCAGATGACTTCTCCGTTATACTAAGTAACGCATCTCAGATCGACATACTAAGAAACATCATCCATACTTATTAACTACACTCTAGTGCCAAATTAAATGTAAGAAAATTGGCACTGTTGAAATTTGCCGTCTGGCCACTAGTAACAACATTGATACCCACCGTTGACAGGATCAAAATAGCAAAATATCCTAATATGCCTCAATTAATTGGTATGGATTCTGTGGCAATACTTTATTAACAGCAGCACTGAGTCATTGAAAACATAGGTCAGTATTTAGAGAGGCCGTGTCATAAGCTTTGTGAACCAGTATTCGGGCCAGCACAAACGAACTTCTTGTTTGAATCGAGCCGGTAGCCGAGGTCTTGGTCACGTAGTATACGTTACGTTTAAACTTTCAAATTTAACCGACTGCGAGCTGGTAGGGAGAAGATTTGAAGCTGGGGAACTACTTGACATTGAGTTCAGGCTAGCCAACTTTGCTTACCCATAGCTGGGGTCACTTGCATATAAACCAAGATATCCGTCACCAAGCATTATTCCCCAAGTTTGGTGGCATAACATGTTGAGATAAGAATTATCAGCTACCTAGCAACGATGTACTTGATCATTCGTGCAATTTCATTACGAGATATATTTGAATGAGTATCCGTTGAGATTCAGGCGTCCCTTGAGAGACCAGTTTCTGTTATCCAGCGGAGAAGTACCGCCACCAGCGAACTTCCTGTGAGTCTATAAAACCACCCATGGTGGGGGAAGCTCATTCATTCCTTGTGTATTTGTGAGGAGAGTCTCACGTTTGAACCGCGCTCTGTGATTTTTAGAACTTAATCGTAAGCTGTATGTGCGCACTTCGGAACTTTGTTCATTTAATTGTGTGAACCAGTACTTCAAGATAGTGACCTCTATCTTAATTTCGTTAGTATTTATATACGGTAAGTGCGGTTTGGCGTAATTTACAAATTGCTAAAACTATAAACTGAACTGACGCGAGAAAATTTATTTTCATATTAGCAATAAACTGTCGTGTAGCGATCGTGGACCGCGAAGTATCGTGTGCGTTTCCGCATTAGTATTCCACTGAGAAGGACAGATTTTACCCGGGAAATAAATCCCATAAATTATTAGCGTGATAATCGGAACTCAAATTTGATCGCAGACTGTAGTAAATCGCAGTCAAGCACTGAGGGGAAAAATCAATGTGTAACGCGCACAACCAAAGCGGTGAAGCTGATGTAATTGGAGACCAATAACATTGCAGGTGTATCCAGGACCAAGACAGCAGCCATGACAGTTTACACAAGTCAGCAGGATCGACGTTCAATATTTGACGACTGCTAACATGAGTGCTAAACGCACATAGACAAAGCGGTCATGTGAGTTGACGGTGATGCCGAGGTGCCAGCAAATATAAGTGTCATAATGTCTTACGCATGCTGTAGATAATGACAATTTGCTAGTGTAGGGTTTATTTTCTTAATTTGTTAATGCTTAGAAGTCAGCCAGAATGGGAGTTGTTTTATTATTTGTATTTCAGTTTAAATACGTCTGGGGCGGTTTGCAATTTTCTAGCCCGGGACCTGTGTACATATTTCATTTAGCGGGGAAAGAAGGGACAAAGTAGGATAGATGGAGATTGTTATTTTTTGTTTAGTGTATTCCATATTTTCCTGTATGAGTTATGTTGTTTTTACGATAGAGATATTTTTGGGGTATAGTCTTTCTGTATTCATGCTTCTGCGTTCAATTTTAGATTAATTTAGTAATATCAAACTAGTACAGGATGTATTTTTTATTGCACGTAGCATGGATTTTCAGATCTAGTTTTAAGACGTGCGGACAAGCTGAATACGACTTTGGGATAATCGGGGTCTTAAATATTTACGGGGAGCAAGTTCGGGATATGCAAGAGCATTGAACCAATGACATATTGGTTACGAGGCCAGATATGCCATGAATTTTTTGTGGGCTAATTGGATATGTGATAGGCAGAGAATCCTTTTGTATTTGCTGGGGCCGATAATGTGATGTGTGTGGTTTGCTAATTGAGATCAAGAGCTTTCTGATGTGATTTGAAAGAGGGAGATTATGAACCTCGTATTTATGAGGAATGACTGGCTAGGGCCTGGCCTAGTAGAGCTTTAGCAGGTAGCTACAGCTGAGATTTCGTCCCAGTCGTTCGAGTGAAAGGCTTTTGTTTTTCGCCAAGTCCGTTAAGATCTTGAATGAACATCTTGCTATTTCCGTATCTTAGTTAGTCAGATCTTGTTGTCCTACAGTCAGCTGACCGACGGACCACGTGAAGATGTAAGACAGCGCTTTTTTGGTTTGAAGTGAACTCAGACACAGCCGTGGATGTATCGGAAACCGTATCCCGTTGACCTATTCTTTCCTGTGTATATATTTGTGTGTTTTATGTTTCAGGACTTTTCTGTGCATTTTTCTTATCTTGTGTGTGTTTTTTGTTATTTGTAATGTTGTGTTCTGCGTTGAGTAAAGGGAACTTTAGCTCGCAAGTTAATTTTGGGAGCCGGTTTTGACCCGGTCACTTTGCATATGGGTTGGTCCCATATTTAGAAGCAGTGATTTTCGGATGGGAGTTAGTAGTGCAGACCTAGAAAAGTGTGTATTTATTTCTTTGTGATCAACGTGTTGATAAATGTAGATATGCATAGACAGACCCCTGACCAGTACCATTTATCATTATTAAGGCGTCACAAGGACGGTATTAACTATCGCAGCCTTCGAGAAACGACTTAGGATTTTATCGGCGCTGCACAATCAATCACTAACGATGTAACGTCCCTAAAATTTTCAGAATTTTATTTGTATTTAATTCATGTTTGATATTCACGGGTCGATACCCGTTTCGTTGTGAAGAGTTTGTTATTTTAATGTTAACTTCGAGGGTGTGCGTAACATACATTTTTTGACCACGGAACAGTTTTTCCTCTTCTTCTATTTTCTTTCTTTTTTGCTTTTTAGAATTAACTAAATTTATGTTTTGAGTAAATAAATTCCATTTTGCCAGTTAACCGGAGTTCTTATTCCTTAGCTCTGTAGTCATATTTCCTGTCCATATAATAATAGTATATTTAGTATTTCGCCTTTTATTGTGTAGTGGCTCACACCCCGGACGCACCACGTGCTAATCGGATTTTAGGATAAGATATGGTGCAATACCACCTCCCACATCTAAACGAAATACAAAATGTATGAGTTTATTAACACCTTCATAGTCAGTAAATTGTGGTCCCTCGCTCAAATTATTCCAGCACCCACAGTTCTTTTTAGGCAAATGGCGCTGAGTATGGGGTATTATTTGTGGAAACGACAACCCTACACAATTGCAAGAACGCAACTATACCGCGAAACCTCGCGAGGCGGACTAGGTCTTGTCAGCATCGAATCAAAATGCACTGCCTTATTAGCACGCAACTTAATTCTATGCAAGACATCACCCAACAATAACTCCGCAAAATCAGTCATGAATTTGATCCTGAGTGATAATGACAGTTTCCTACATGTCAGTCAAACAACGGCACCTCTCAGACGAATTATCGCCTTCGTAGAAGGACTTCATCAATACAAACACCAGGCTCGCAAGCCAAAAACAGCAACGAGGGACTTATACTCATACATAATGACCCAACACACAAGGTCACCTGCTATACAGGGTAAGTACCCGTTACGGCGATGGAATATGATATGTCATAACTTGCATAACAAGTGGCTACCATTGCACTGGAAGGAGACACTATATTTCTTAGTCAATTAAATACACCCCACTCGGGACAAACTATATCGATACGAGCGTGCCGCCACCAAAGTCTGCGGACATTGCACACAAACGGATACCCTCTATCACCGCATCACATCCTTGCACAAGAGCCGCAGATATATGGAGATGGACGTTTTCAAGGATCTGTCATCTATTAAAAATCACACCGCAACCAACCTTACAAGAACGGATCCTGACGTTGGAATTTTCCTTTAGGGCCCTTTCACACGGTCCACTTGCTTTCCACGCCACGCCACGCCACGCCACTCCACTCCACTCCACTCCACTTCTCAGACACTTGCTGTCCACTTCCGTCAACTTGCTGTCCACTTCCGTCAACTTGCCGGCAACTTCTCGTCCCCACCTCATATTTGCATCTCGGTTTGAATCTGGTCCATGGATGAGCACATTATCCTTGGGATGTTTATTCTTACAAAAAGAAGGTTGAGGTGAAAGAACAGTACTAAGGTTCATTGGGTCCATCTATTGAATTCATATCGCCTAGAACGAGGATACAGACAACAGTCACTGGATTCCTCTCATACATCAGGCGGGAACGCTGGTCCTTGATACAAAGTAAACGTTTAATCCCGGCTTTCTATAGGTTTCTAAATCAATTCTGAACATAAGTTCCAGGTTTTCAGTGAAAGTGCAGTAGTATTACCAAGGATATCCCATACAGTGTGTCTGTGCGAGTGACACTGAAGGTTGTTGCGAACATGAAACTATATTGACCAACTTTCAACACAGATAGTTACCTTCACTTAAGTTCTATGCCCTTACAATATTTCTCGACTTATTGAAGTGAATTACATTATGTAAGAAAGAAACAAAAATATTTCGGAGTTTTTAAACAAATGTGTTTATCTGTAATTAATTAACGTGCAGATTTTGTAAACAAATGTGTGTGTCAGTATTTTATATAATTTGCTGAGTACCGAGCTCGATAGCTGCAGTCGCTTAAGTGCGGCCAGTGTCCAGTATTCGGGAGATAGTGGGTTCGAACCCCACTGTCGGCAGCCCTGAAGATGGTTTTTCGTGGTTTCCCATTTTCACACCAGGCAAATGCTGGGGCTGTACCTTAATTAAGGTCACGGCCGCTTCCTTCCCCCTCCTAGCCCCTTTCTGTCCCATCGTCGCCATAAGACCTATCTGCGTCAGTGCGACGTAAAGCAACTAGCAAAAAAAATGCTGAGTTTGTAAAAAATGAACTTGTTTTGCTGATTTTGTAAACAAATGTGTGTATCAATAAAAAAAGGAAGAGTCAAGTAAAAAATTACTATAATAATAATAATAATAATAATAATAATAATAATAATAATAATAATAGTAATAATATATCTTATCCTCAACAACCAGAATAAAAATAAGCTGGCATTAAATAATCATGATCATCAGAGACACAAGGGCGTTTGAAAAACCGTTCCTATGGAATTATTGTCTGCGCTGTTCAAACACTAAACTGCCATACGTATTGGAGCGGGATTACATCGTCCACATTTCTTCAGATTTAAATTACAGTTAATTAATTGTTTTCCTTGATAAGGAGAAGCCAGTATAGCCAGAACGTTTAACTATAGAAACACCTTAAATAGTTCCCGAGAAAATGGAGTTGGGAGTGATCTCTGAGTGCGTAACGTTACAAGCCACACCTGCTGGAAGGCAAACACATGTGACGTTGCCTGGATTGCTTTTCCTACATCCTTAGGGTTGGTGAAAATATACGCCCAAATGTTGTCTGTTTTCCTGTCCACCCGGAATTCTTATGATCACGAGTATGCCCATTTCAAAACGTCAAAGATGTTGGGTGGGTAAGACACACATGCACGCCACTAGCCCAAAAATAAACGTACATTAAATCTGTTCTATCTGGGAAACCATTCGGAATGGGGCATATGTCCATATGAAGTTCTTTGCTTCAAATGATCGCTCGCGTCCTATCTCTGAATATTGACTATTCCTCCCGGGACATCGTATACAGGGTGTTAGGTGTATACGTGCAGATATTAAGCTAGTCGGCTAAGAAAAATACATCTCATAATATATGCTATGTACTTTTTACCTTGTCCTATTAGTTTGCCCATAACTGAGCCAAATATTTCAGGACCTAATGTGTTTTGAACGGCCGTAGCAGGATACGCCGGTGATGTCATTCTGTCCACGCGTAACGGAAGTACAGTAGCCGAGTATAGGGCTTGTTGAACCTGTTTCTTATCGCAGGCCAACACATGTTGTTGTGCACTTCCCCTAAAGGCTTGGCAAGTAGAAGAGGATGACTCACGTGCCAGGTCACTTGCTGTACTCGAAAACCGGTGTAGGGTACTCTGTGTAAAAAGTACACAGAATCCTTACAGTGACGTCGAAGATCCGTACAAGCACATACGTGCGAATCAAGTGTTGTGTATTTGTGTGCGATTTTTAAGACGTCAATGGCATTACTCAGTGATCCAAGCTGACAAAATGAAAGGAAATGGTTAATAAGTAAATGAAATATGGGCGCAACATTTCTGTGCTGTTATTGCGACAGTCTACGATGAATTTCTGACAATAGACAATGCGGGTTGTCTATGCTTATTCATAAACTTTTTAGGTCATTGAAAGGACGGTGGACACTGAAAGAAAAGGCTATAAGTATTCAGTGAAATTGTTATTAATGAGACAAATTTCAAAAACCGTAGTTGCATCCATCGTGAACATTGCTCGAAGGAAAAAGACCTGCTGTGGAATTGCCGCCGGGCATTTCTAATAGAAGGCTTATTCTTCTTTTTCCTAATCTGTTTACCCTCCAGGGTTGGTTTTTCATGGGACTCAGCAAGGGATCCCACCTCTACCGCCTCAAGGGTAGTGTCCTGGAGCGTGAGACATTGGATCGGGGATACAACTGGGGAGAATGACCAGTACTTCACCCAGGCGGCCTCACCTGCTATGCTGAACAGGGGCCTTGCGGGGGTATGGGAAGATTGGAAAGGATAGACAAGGAAGAGGGAAGGAAGCGGCCGTGGCCTTAAGTTAGGTACCATCCCGGCATTTGCCTGGAGAAGGGGGGAACTACGGGAAACAACTTTCAGGATGGCTGAGGTGGGAATCAGACCACCTCTACTCATTTGACCTCCCGAGGCTAAGTGGACCCCGTTCCAGCCCTCGTACCACTTTTTAAATTTCTTGTCAGAGCTGGAAATCGAACCCGAGCTTCGGGGGTGGCAGCTAATCACACTAACCACTGCACCACAGAGGCGGATGGAAGGCTTATTACTGAACAGTAAGTACCGATAGGTAAAATGATGACTGTAATGGACCCGTTTAATTAGAACTTCCGTAAAAATAATATTACTACTACTACTACTACTAATAATAATAATAATAATAATAATATCTTTACGTTCCACTAACTAATTTTCACGGTTTTCGGAGACGCTGAAATGCCAGAATTTTTTATCGCAGTATTTTTTAATGCAAATAAATCTACAGACACGAGACTGACGTATTTGAGCACCTTCAAATACCACCGGACTGAGCCAAGACCAAGCCTCCCAAGTTGGGTTCAGAAGGCCAGCACTTTACGCAGTGCTGCACCAATCTTGCCGGGCTGAGTGGCTCAGGCGGTTGAGGCACTGGCCTTCTGAGTCCAGTCTTGACAAGGTGCTCAAATACGTCAGCCTTGTGTCAGTAGATTTACTGGTACGTGAAGAACTCCTATCGTACTAAATTCCTGCAAATCCGCGTCTCCGAAAACCGTGAAAAGTAGTTAGTGGGACGTAAAGCCAATGACATTATTATCATCATCTTACCTGCACAGTTCATAGGGGTATCTTACCTGGAGTTCCTCATAGGTACGTTATTAGAGCTTTCAGAGGATGCTCCGTTTCGACTACGCCGAAACATGTGGTTTTTACACGATGGTCCACCACCTGATATAAGCCGCTTACTGCGTGATCATTTGGATCAGTCCTTTGGTCTATGGCGAATAGGACGACATGGACCCATCAATTGGCCCGCCAGATCTCCAATGGATATTACGGAAGACTGGATTCGGAGAAGTGATTTTCTTTTGTTAGTTGCTTTACGTCGCACCAACACAGAGAGGTCTTATGGCGACAATCGGACAAGAAAGGCCTAGGAATGGTAAGAAAGTGGTCGTGGCCTTAATTAAGGTTCAACCCCACAATGCCTGGTGTGAACTTGGGAAACCACGGAAAACCATCTTCAGGGCTGCCGACATTGGGGTTCGAAGCCCCAATCTCCCGGATGCGAGCTCACAGCTGTGCGCTCCTAACCGCATGGCCAACTCGCCGGGTACGGAGAAGTGAAGTCTGCAGAGTAGTCCAGGGAGGTCACTTGAACAATTGCTACGTGTTTCACATTGGTATGTCAGATGTTACACCATTTCTGCAGCGTATTGAGTTGGGAGTTCAGTTCTCAATCGATGTAGTATTTTGAGTCTCGATAGTTCGATATTCTCATAAATCCGAGCAGAAAAATTGAAGTACCGGTAACAAAAATTATAAATCTAGAGTTTCAGTTCGCGATTGCCTTGTACGTGGCGCAAGCTGAACACAACACACGGAAGACGTGCTTGTTAAAACGCTAGATATTGACCTTGAACACAGCATGGCAGTTCTTCATTCTACACTGTACTGGTTTGGGTACATTGCGTGTGTGTGTCTGTTGGTGTGCATGTTTGATGTTTATACACAAAACCTGTTTGTCACACTTTGTCCTCTAGTGCTAACCACAATACGAAGATACACCTGACTCATCGCAAAGAGACCTGGTTCTGGTCTTACGCATGCTATCCTGTAGTAAACTACTGCGAGCGATGTAGGCACGGGTGAAGTACATTTCATCTTGTTTCCTCCTACACCACGCATATTTTACTATTTTCTTCCCTGCCTTTCAGCTCCTAATGACCTGATAATACCGGTAATGTTATTTGCTTTACGTCCCACTAACTACTCTTACTGTTTCTGGAGGCGCTGAGGTGCTGTAATTTAGTCTCGCAGGAGTTCTTTTTACGCGCCAGTAAATCTACTGACACGAGGCTGACTTATTTGAGCATCTTCGAATACCATCGGACTGAGCCAAGATCGAGCCTGCCAAGTTGGGGTCAGAAGGCCAGCGCCTCAACCGTCTGAGCCACTCTGCCTGGCAGCAAAAAATATTATTATTATTGTTATTATTATTATTACCGGGCGAGTTGGCCGTGCGGTTAGAGACGCTGGGCTGAGAGCTTGCATCCCGGAGATAATGGGTTCGAATCCCACTGTCGGCAGCCCAGAAGATGGTTTTCCGTGGTTTCCCATTTTCACACCAGGCAAATGCTAGGGCTGTACCTAAATTAAGGCCACGGCCGCCTCCTTCCAACTCCTAGGCCTTTGCTATCCCATCGTCCTATAAGACCTATCTGTATCGGTGCGTCGCACCGACACAGATAGGTTTTATGGCGACAGATATAACTAAGGACTAGGATCGGGAAGGAAGCAACCGTGGTCTTAATTAAGGTACAGCCCTAGCATTTGCCTGGTGTGAACATGAAAAACCACGGAAAATCATCTTTAAAGCTGCCGACAGAGGGATTCGAAGCCAGTACATCCCGAATATTGGATACTGTTCGAACTTTGGCGACTGCTACTATCAAGCTCGGTGATGATTTAAGAGTGGATTTCTGCCGCTGGTTAATTGATCAAGCACTCAATCCAGAATTTCTGTCAAGTGTATTAGTGACACATAAGGCATTTTTTATAGAAGGAGTGTTTAATATTTAGTATACCAAGGCAACCTCTAGCACCGGCTCTCAATTAATATCTGGATGGATGCAGTGAGACGTCTGTCTCTTTGACCAATCGTCTTTTTATTAGCGTTATTTTGCTTTACGTCCCACATACTATTTATACCGTTTTCTGAGACGCTGAGGTGACGAAATTTCATATCGCAGGAGTTCATTTACGTGCCAGTATTTCTACGACACGAGACTGACGTATGTGTGCCCCATCAAATATCATCAGACTGAGCCAAGATTGAACCTGCCAAGTTGGAGATCGGAAGATAAGGACCTCAACGGTCTCAGACACTCAGACCTTTACCAATCACCTTACTTGCATAAATTTGATCGGTGTAGCTTTCCTTATGGTGACGATGGGACGGGAAAGGGCTAGTATCGGAAAGGAAGCGATCGTGGCATTCATGACGTTACAGCCCCAGCATTTGCCTGGTGTGAACATGGAAAACCACGGTAAACCACCTTTAGGGCTGCCGACAGAGGGGTTGGAACCCACTATATCCCACTCATGAGCTGTGGAATAACCCCATTCAATAGGACAAGGCAGTTCCCAGCACCGGTTCTAATTAATATCAGGATGGGTGTAGTTGGAGGTCGGTTACATCTTTTTATTAATGTTATCTTGCTCCTGTACAGTAGATACAGTACGTTACTGGAGCTTTCAGAGGAAGTGTCGCTTCGACTACGCCGAACCACGTGGATTTTACACGATGGTGCAGACATTTCCTCAACGGTAGACAGGACGATGTGGAACTATCAATTGGCCAGCCCTTATTCCAGTGGATTGTTATGCCTGAGGGGACATGAGAAACAAAGTATACCGAACTGAGGTAACCACTTCGGATGACCTCCGTGAACGTATGTTTAAGCACCAGAGGATATTATGAACCACAGTGGTGTCTTGGCTCGAATGACAAGTTGCTTTACGTCGCACCGACACAGATAGGTATTATAGCGATGACGGGGCAGGTAAGGGTTAGGAGTGGGAAGGAAGCAACCATGGCCTTAATTAAGGTACAGCCCCAGCATTTGCCTCGTGTGAAAATGGGAAACCACGGAAAACCATATTCAGGGCTACCGACAGTGGGGTACGAACCCACTATCTCCCGAATACTGGATACTGGTAGCACTTAAGCGACTGCAGCTATCGAGCTCGGTGTACCAGTAAATGTACCGACACGAGGCTGACGTATTTGAGCACCTTCAAATACCACTGCACGAGGCCAGATTCGAACATGCGAAGTTGGAGTCAAAAGGCCGGCACCTCAACCGTTTTAGCCACTCAACCAGGCAGGAAGCACGAAATGTAGGTACGTTTAATTTACTTAGTTGTATAATATATCCATTTTTCGTTTGAAACAAAACGTTCGATGTGCTTCGATAATTCAATTCTGATTCTACTCATATGGATATCCTATGCCATGCATTTGTTCGTTGGCGCAAGGAACTGTCTTCCTTCTTCTACCTTTACGCAATGCACAACGGGGATCGTACCGCATTTCACGTCCCGGCGTGCGTATCCCAACCAATAATTATATCACACGCTCGTACAGGTCGCGCACCGACACAGGTTTTCAGGTCATTTCCATACTCACTAGACCACAGGGCTGACGACCACAGATATCCCTATCCCCTAAAGGACGTAACAGCAAATGAACCAGTATTAACGCTGAGAATTCAATACATCTCCAGGGTCCGAAACCGATAACTAGTGTTGTCTGAAACCCCTAAGACGGAAACTAAATACTAACAACATCAAACCAGTCTGGCGATAATGTAACGTAACATGTTGTAGACTGGTAGCCTTCAGCTGTTACCGTAGGTCAGTTGCTCGTAAACATAAAACCAGTTTGGCAAGTATATTACGTAACATCTCGTGGCATTGAATAGGGAGCGCTCAGCTGTCACAGTAGTCCATTTGCTCTTAAACATAAACAGAACAGAAACCAGTTTGGCAGGGATGGCGCGTGACTTGCCTGTTATCAAAGGAAAGCTGTTCATTCACAAGAACAAGGCATACTACCTATTCTAAAAACATTGTACCCCTTTGCTCTCGAAAATAACTTCCGAGGATTACTAAAAGTTTGATATATAGTGGTTCGTCACATCGTTCTCTACTGCTACAATAAATATCTGCACGTATACACCTAACACCCTGTATATACTTCCCGATCAAGAAAGCCAAGCGATACGGCTGAGGATGTCGTCAAGCTGACTATGTGACTCCCATATCTGCGGTCGAACCGGCAACTGTAAGTGCCACAGGTTCTTTGATTTTTTCCTTGTGTGTTTTAACATCCCTCCAATTACTGTAGAGCATCCGGGAGATAGTAGGTTCGAATCCCACTATCGGCAGCCCTGAAGATGGTTTTCCGTGGTTTCCCATTTTCACACCAGGCAAATGCTGGGGCTGTACCTTAATTAAGGCCACGGCCGCTTCCTTCCAATTCCTAGGCCTTTCCTATCCCATCGTCGCCATAAGACCTATCTGAGTCGGTGCGACGTAAAGCCCCTAGCAAAAAAAAAAAAAAAAAAAAAAAAATTACTGTAGACTGTTAGAGGCTCCAAAAGTTTGGAAATTTGTCCTACATGATTTCTGTAACGTTCTGAGAGGTAACGAAACGGGGCTGTTGCATTTAAACATCCTGAAATTCCACGGACCTCAGTCAGGATCGAAAGTCCTACTTTGTGAGCGGAGGTACATTGACTAACCGACTGCCCTACATACGTTGGAGACTGCACATCTGATTGAGAGCTCTGACTGAGTTTGTGAGAGAATGGCCGAAACGATGAATCACTCGTCTTCAGACACCCGCAACCAACCTATCCCAACAACGTGTAGAAATTAGTTAAACAAAGAATATCAGGTATCATTATCATACTAAGCTTCAATAATTCCAATAAGTAGTGTCCGCCTCCTTGGCTCAACGGCCAGGATACTCACCTTTCGGTTGAGAGGGCCCTAGGTTCAATTCCCGACCGCGTCGATTATTAAAACTGCGTATGATAAATTTACCCGGCTTGGGGACTGAATATTTGTGTTCGCCTTAATATACTTATCGTCATCTACATACAACTTACCACACTACCAAACACCACAGAACCAAGCAATAGTAAATGGATCCCTCCACCTCGGGTTGGCGTCAGGAAGTGCATCCGGTCATAAACTCCGGTCATAAAACTTTGCCAAGTCCACATCAAGTGCGACTCTAATAAATGGGGGAAAATAATACCAGGAAGAATTGCAATAAGTAGGCAAAGATAGTGACTACATGGTTTGCAGCCTTTGAAATACGCGATCTCAAAAACAAAAACCATTTACAGTACATGTGTACATAGCCTAATTCTTTGGGTATTCAACCATAACTTAAAAAACCGCGCCGTGTTTAACAGCACTGTTACAAATTCCGTACCCAGTCCACTTGACCAGATCAAGGCTTTGCGAAATTCTTACGTTTTTGGACATACGAGAAATGAGAATTATTAAGTATGTCACCAGTACAGCTAACGGACTGGCAGCCGCGTCGTCTGCTATAAGAATGAAGAAAAGAGGCTGTCATTTATCAATGTCGTCCGACTCGTTGGCTGAATGGTCAGCGTACTGGCCTTCGGTTCAGAGGGTCCCGGGTTCGATTCCCGGCCGGGTCGGGGATTTTAACCTTCATTGGTTAATTCCAATTGCCCGGGGGCTGGGTGTTTGTGCTGTCCCCAACATCCCTGCAACTCACACACCACACATAACACTATCCTCCACCACAATGACACGCAGTTACCTACACATGGCAGATGCCGCCCACCCTCATCGGAGGGTCTGCCTTACAAGGGCTGCACTCGGCTAAAAATAGCCACACGAAATTATTATTATATTATTTATCAATGTCTAGTTGCCGTCAGGCAGCGGTGACAACGGACCTGTGAAGAAAACAAGTGACGAGCTACTCCCGGAAATAGTACCTATTTGAATACAGTCAATGTCAAAAGTAGTTGAACAACTGTTAAAAGGAATCACGATACGTTAATCCAAAATATTTAATGGTGCAATGGCTTGTGGTTGACAGCTGTCCAAGCCTCAACACTAGGCCTAAAGTTTGTTCCAAGCTTGGAAGCATGCACAGTATTCGAAATAAGGAATTACCCACCTATGTAGTCGCATAAGTCCCATAGGGCATGTTACATGATTCGTTATAGCCGTCAAGTGGAACTTCGCGAGCTGAATCCACCCTAAACTTACGGGAAATTAGGGTTTAAGCACTGTAAAATGAGTAGTACGTGCTACTCAACGCCTCGGGGTTAATATTAGGCTGGGCTGGAACATGCTAGGATTCGTCTAACGTGTGTCCGTAGCTCAGACGCCTGGAGCATGTGTCTTTCACTTAGAAGGATGTGAGTTGTAATTTTAATACCGTTTGAGGCGATGAGGTTGTCAGCTGTACGGCGATCCGTGTAACAAGTAGAAAAGAAGTGGACAAGCATGTGTGCCCAACAACCCGTAGGCTAATTTTAGACCTTACGTGGTCCATAGCACAAATGTCACACAAATGTCACACTTGTCTTCCTTCCAGAAAATAAGGAAGAAAAACGCCATAAATTATAACTAATAGGTATGTGGACCTAATAATTCGCCCACATACCATAAGCCTCCCGAGTTCTTTGGATTCTTTGCGGCATGGACTCCACGAAGTTGCGAAAGTAGTCCTAGTCCTCGACGCGCTCTTCCCAGTCACTAAGAACTTGATCGCACAGCTGCTCTGCATTCCTGTGTGGTTCATCTGCGCAGAACTGGAGACTCCTTGCTTTTGGTATACCGGTCTAGCTGGCCGACCAGTTAGGGGCACGCGGCTGTGAGCTTGCATCCCTCGATAGTGGGTTCGAACCCCACTGTCGGCAGTCCTGAAGATTGTTTTCCGTGGTTTCCCATTTTCACACCAGGCAAATGCTCGGGCTGTAGCTTCCTTCCCCTTCCTAGGCCTTTCCTATCCCATCATGCCACTTCGTTTTAAGCCAAGGGATAAGTGGTCATCAAAATCAGGAAATCAATCAATCAATCAATCAATCAATCAATCAATCAATCAATCAATCAATCAATCAATCAATCAATCAATCAATCAATCAATCAGGTGATACATTACCAATGAATTGGTTACCGAGCCTTTCCTTAAATGGTTTCAAAGAACTTGGAAATCGATCAAACATTTCCTTTGATAAATTATTCCAACGCTTTACTTCTCGACGTATAAATTAATATTTGCCCCTGTTTTTCCTCTTTAATTGAAACTTTATATCAAGATCTTTACTCATATTAAAACCTCCACACAAGGTTATTCGTCTACTTACGTCATTCCACGCTCTCTCTCCACTAACAGCTCGGAACGTACCGCTAAGTCGAGCATCTCGTCTCCTTACTCCCAAGACTTCCTAGCCAAAGTTGGCAACATTTTCGTAACACTACTCCTTCGTCGGAGATCACCCACAAATCGTGCTGCTTTCCTTTGGATCATTTCCAGTTCTCTTATCAAGCAGTCCTGGCGTGGGTCCCATACACTGCAACCATACTCTAATTAGGGTCCTACCAGAAAATTACACACCTTCTCCTTTACATCCTTACTTTACACAATCATGTGAAGAGATCTGTAACCTTTCTTAACAACCTCGTTAGTGCGAATAACCCAATGAAGATCATTCATTATAATAACACCTAGATAATTACAGTTGTAACCTAATTGTTGTGCTGATGATGGGTGATGGGTGCTGATTGATCCTGTAATTATAAAAAGCGGGCTTTTCCTTTTGATGAAACATACAAGCTGACTTTTCATCCCGTTTGCCATCATGCCATTGTCTGCCGTCCATCTCACAACATTGTCTAATTTTTTTTGTAGTCGCTCACAATCCTGTAACCTATTTACTGTTCCATACAGTATAACTTCATCCGCTTATAGCCTTATCTGTGATTCCAGTTTCTCTCATATTTATATGTATAAAACAAAACTTAGAGGTCAAATAATAATGCCCTGAGGGACTCCGCTTTTAATAATTACAGGATCAGATAACACTGATATTTACTTTTCTACAAATTTAGCCACCTATTCAACCACTTGTTTGTCTAATCCAATAACCCTCATTTTCGTCAGTAATCTCCCGTGATTTACCCCATAAAAGCCTTTGGATAGGTCAATAGCGATACAGTCGATATGACCTCCTGAATTTAAAATATCTGCTATATGTTGCTAGAATCCTGCAAGTTGAGCCTCACTGGAATAAACTTTCCTAAACCCAAAATGTCTGCCAAACCAGTTACTAATTTCGAAAACGTGTTTAATATAACCAGAAAGAATGCTTTCTTAGAACTCACAAACAATACATGTCAAGCTAACTGTCCTGAAATTATTCGCTTTATGTTCATCACACTTTCCCTTGTACACTGGGACTACTACTACAACTCTCCATTCATGTTTAGTATCACTCCTTCATGCAAAAATAATATATATATATATATATATATATTTTTCAGATATGACACTATACCCCAACCCATAGCCTTTAACGTATCTCCAGAAATCTTATCAATCCCAGCCGCTTGTGTGGTTTTTAACTTTTGTATATTTTTATAAACGTCTTTATTACCATAGGTAATTTTCAGTAATTCACCAGTATTAGTCACCTCCTGTATCTGGACATTATGCTTATACCCAAATACTTTTACATACTGCTGACTGAATACTTCTTCCTTCTGTAAGTCCTCAAATAAACACTCCCCTCGTTCATTAATGATCCCTGGAATGTCCTTACTGGAATCTGTTGCTGCCTTAAAGTATATATACGTATCCTTATATTGCTCCCCAAAATTCGTATGGCTGCCAATGATTATATTTACCATCATGTTACCTTTAGCTGACTTTTTTTCCTAAAATAATTTTTTTCTAGTGGGCACCTTCAATCTCTCATCGCTCCCGCAAGCATTCCTAACTCTATTTCTTTATAATATGCTCCTCGTTCTTAATCTCTTAATTTCTCTGTTATAAAATAATCCCTACCATCCTTACCACTTTTAAAGTAACATACCTGTTTTAGCTCTTCTTAAACCCATCCTATAAGCCGTCTACATTTTTATTTATAATTTTATATTGATTACAATTGCTTTTTAAAGATTTCCCCATGCCTCAATTATCATCCATATCGTATTGGCTAATAGTTCCACTATTAAGACATTCCTTTCTGTCGCAATGATTTTTAACTACGACAAATAAAGCTTCATGATTACTTGTACCATCTATAACTTTAGCTTCTCCATAGAGGTCATCTGGTTTTATCAGCACCACGTCTACAATAATTTCCCTCTAGTTGGTTCCGTCACTTTCTGATTCAGTTTTCCTTCCTATATTAACTTATTCACCATTTGTTGGCCATACTTTCTGTCCTTCGCATACCCTTTTCAGTTAGCATTTGATAAGTTCAGATCACCCGCTACAATAACGTTCCCTTCTGTGTCGTTCCCCGCATAGCTGATTATCTTAGTAAATCATTCCTCATCAGCGTCAGTGCCAGCCTTGCCAGTTCTGTACACTCCATGAAAATCAAGATGGAATTTTGTCTTGAAGAATTATGTGCCATCGGAAAGTCCGAAACCAATATGAGCCTGGGTGGCTCCAGTCATCCTAGAAATATCTGGGTTAAGCTGAAGAAAGTTTAGGCCTCAGCTACCGTGTGCAGGCATTTTGATTGACACTATCTTGGCAGCCTGTGCGTCAGTTGCAACGTTCCATTTTACTCTACCAGATGGCATAATAAAGCAGATCTTTCTTGGGCGATCTGTGGCTGTTTTAAGTAATTTTGCAGAGTAAACGCCAGATGTGACAGCAGATGTCATTTACATACCGACACCGTACGACATGGGGTGTTGAATGGACTTTTCCCGCCCATCAGGAAACCCACTATCTCTGCTGGATCTCGGGATCCGGAGGCCGACATTCTACCACTGATCCACAGAGGGAGTCAACAGAACAGTAAACTGTGTTAATGTACTGACAGAGCCCATGTCCCAGCGCAAACCTCTTTTTCCAATATAGATAGAACTTAAATTTGCATCATTCTATTTATCTTTCAACAGCCATGATAATATCGATATTTCAAAATATCGCTGCTGTGGCATCTTACGTATGACTGAGAGGGAGATGGAGACAATGATACATTAATTTATTTATTTATTTATTTATTTTTAAGCGTCGCACCGACACAGTTACGTCTTATGACGGCAATGGGAAAGGAAGCGGCCTGGTTGTTACAGGGACAGGTTGTTATAAACAACTTTTAGAAATAACCAATAAGAGCAGCGCACTCATCTCCATATCACGTGTTGATCTTGTCGATCCTCACATTCCGAGAGAGTCTCAGGCTCGGTGTGGATCTGTGAAATTTTTGAGGTGGAAGAATATATTTTGCTGTGTGTTTAGGAAGCTTCTTACACCTTTGTGATCATCAACCACGTGATAAAATAGGCCTATACAGGTAAACACGTTTTTTCCGTTTGTGATTGAAACCCTCTGGTATAAGCCTTTATTTTCTGATTTAAGATAATTCTATCGTTCCTGTGTGATTAACTGTGACACAAAATATAAGATAGTGGCTACTGGGACTAGTTGTTACTTACCACACGGGGCATGTTGATACATGTAACAAAGTGCCCCATGCTGTTCTTATTTCGGTTCTCTCGTTTCTTACAGAGAACATGATTCTTTCCTGTAAGAAGATAACTGACGGGGGTAACAGGCATGGAGACCTTTGAAGCAGCCGCTTTAGAAGTACGATCAAGTGAATTTTCTATCAGGAAATCTGCTACAGCGTTCGGAATTCATTTCATGACTTTGCACCGTGTCACAGTATCTCGAAAGTATTTCCTCGGTAAAATAAAAAGGCGAAGAACAGAATTACCAGCTGCGCAAACTGCGAACACCACAGTGACTAACTTTCCCCTTTCTCCTGATGTTATTGCACCCACTTGCTTTACACCTTTTACTAACAATATTTTGCCGGGACGCTGCACTGTTGTGACAGCTGTTTTGTCGCAGTACTCAAGGTCTAACGCAAGCCCATTCTTCGTGGAACAAACCTGGCTCAAGCATATCAACAGTTACCAGTAGCGCTGACAGTATCAAATTACCAGAAACATTAGAAGATTAGAAGAATTACCGCATTTTAGTCCCCAAAAAATTCGTCCATACCCAAAGCAGGTGAACGAAAAAAGAAAAGCTAACGGTCGTAAAGTTAGTAAGTCCTTGGTGCTGACATCAACGCCCGTGAATAATGAACTTCAGGAAGAAGAGAAGTGCAAGAAAGAAAGACTCAAACGCCTTGGAACTGCAAAGAGACAAATAAAATATGAGACAGCGAACACTAAGAAGAAGCAGAAGATTGATAGAAAATGCCGGGCTCGGAGTCACTCTTCTTCAGAGGACGAAAAATGTGTTGAATGTCAAAGGTATTGGTCTGAATGAAAGATTAGGGAGGAGTGGATTAAGTGAAAAACGTGCAAGCTTTGGTCTCACTTTCAATGTGCTTCTAAAATGCAATGTTATAATTTTAGTGATTGTAAGGCTGATAACGATAATAGTGGCGATGACTAAGAATGTAGAGCAGAAACGTAGCTTAGGCTATGTCTTTAGAATGAACAACACTAGTAAATCATGTAACTGCATATAGCCTAATTTTATTATTATAAGGATTATGCTTTCACTGTTTTCTTCTTGGTAATGATTAATGTGAAACTTTTAAATGATTTAGAGAGGATTTGTTCATATTTTTTGTCTTCACTCTAGGCTATGTGAATGTACATCAACACAGACAATTATAAACTTTATACAGTACTGGTGTACGATAATGCTAATTTGGTCATTGGTGGAGGTGATAAACGATTATAATTAACGAATATGATTATCTTGAGTGTTAAATGAAAAAATGTAAAAGAAAAAAGAGCTATTTCTACGGGGCGTCGACCTATGGGGATCTTTTGAACCTACTGGCTACATATTGTACGAACCTGCGAGTAATTGGAATGGTGGTAGTGTGGAATGTTGTGTGTTAGGAAAGGAAGATTAAGGACGTCACGAACACCCAGTCCCCAGGCCAGGGATATTAATCATTACAATTAAAAACCCCTGACCCGGCCGGGAATCGAACCCGGGGTCGCCGGGTGACAGGCGGACGCATTGCCCCGTACACCGCGGGGCCGGACAATGTAAAATGAAAATTATAAATATTTATCGTAATTTCAATGGCATTTCATTCTATGTAACAAAGTGCCCCTCGCATGTTTAACTATCTTTCCTGCTGTGGGGCTTGTAGTTACAGAATACCTGAGCGGATAAAAATGCATCTTATTGGCAAATGTGCACATGATCTAGAACTTTTCTACCACTATTCTTAAGATAAAGGTTCTTTCTTTCCATCAGAAAGACTGAAAAATTGTTTAGTATTCACCTTAAAATACAAAAGTATGAAAAACAACAATTGTAACAACATGCCCCGGTCTCCTCTACGGGACAGTTTGGTATAGAACCAGATAGAGCAAGAACCATGCTCTATGCCCGTGTTTATACCTCAAAAACTCATTTCCTAAGAAGTATAATTACTGAATTAGTGCAACGAATATAGACAAACAAGGATATGTACACCCGCTATCATGCCAGAAATCAAAGATACCACTGCACAGCCCATCCAATAGGGACATCGGCCTTCGAAAACGACTGCTACCCAGCCAGACGAGCTGTCGATGTAGGAGTGTCACGGGGTCAATATGGTGACAGCCTCGTTCGTATTGCTTGGCTTTCATGACCCAGACAAACCCAGCACATAATATGAAGAGAATAGTAATATTTCTTACTACAGTGACACAGCATTGTGTCAGAGATACAGAGATTCACACCAATGATATGTATGTACGAGGTCAACTAACAATTTTATAGCTGCTTTTTATTATTCAAGGACCTCACTTTATTGGGAAGAAGAATTCTAACCGTGAAACTGAAAATTTATGTCTACTCATTCAGTAATTCTCTTGTCGAGCTCGAAGCTAGACATGAAGTCGTACTTGGGGAGACATAAGAAATAATCGTCATCTGAAGGCTGATTTTAATGTTCCTAGTTTCCAAAGCAAATCATAAACAGCACACTACAGGAAACATTCAGCAATATCTCTTCCTTTTGCTTTATCAATAAAGTTACTTTTATGTAAACTTTACGTAAGAACGGAGCGTTGGTACAATACTATATTACAAGATTTAAGAAATTTAGTGCAATAAAATGAATTTACACCCTGTTTTAAAGACTGGTATAGGTGGCTTGCTTAGCTGCAGTGATCGAAATGGCTACGCGGTGTGCGTCGCGAAGCTGTTAGCTTGCATTCTAGAGATGCTGAGTTCGAATCTGACAGTCAATATACCTGAATATGGATTAACACATTGGAGACCAAGCCCGAGTGTGTATCGGGGTCGGGTAACAGCTCAGACTGACCGCGCCCGAGGCTAACTCGGGCCTGCGTATTTCGTCGCTGCCGGGACAAAACCTCCTATGTGAAATAATTTTAGCTTAGAACTTTGGCTGGTAAGGTTCTGTCATCTAAGGTGCAATATTGTGTGCATATTGTCAAGGCATTCTCGCTCTTCTCAATGTATGTGCTGCGGGTCAGTATATCTCCAAAACATATTATCACATAGGAGGTTTTGTCCCAGCAACGGCGATTTGTTATATTGTCAACACAGCCAGGACGAGATTCGCTCGGAAAGTATACATACCACTTTAAAGTACTTTTATAACAGCTATACCGTGCGTTCGTGTCCTCTGTCGTTGTTTTCTCGAACTTATAGCAGCTTATTTTTGCTCGAGTTCGCTTCTACACGCCATGCTTCCAGCCTTGCTTCCAGCTGCTCAAGGCGCGCGCTTTCAGAGTTTTGTTTACATCGTGCGAAGTGTTTAGACAGCGTTTTGTTTCTGCTATAATTATTGGATCATTGAATGAAGGTGAAATTGTAGAGATTTTAGAAGAGATTTTTGATGACAGTGGTTCAGAAGAAGAGGTAGATGGTTCAGATACAGAACCTGATTTCCAACTTCATGTTAGTGATGAAGGTATTTATAACCTATTCTATCATATTCTACCCAGGTGTGATTTTGCACTTTGTACTTTATTTAGCTAACGTTTCACGATCTTCATACGACTGGATTTTCATTTAGAACGAAGTGACGCAAGCGATGATAATTCATAGGCATGGACTGATTCACATTCGCCGGGTACTTTTGGTGATTTAGATGCACTTGCAACGCCCGTGCAGATAAACGAAAAGCGGAAAATTGGAAAGTAACGAGGAAAGAGACATACTGGTGGTATCAAATGTGTTATTTAGTACTTTGTGTCCCTGAATGCTTCAAACTATTCCTCACTCAAGCTCATCATTTGTAAGACTTCGTTGTCAGACTTTTTGTTGTTGTTGCAAAAGGCATACCGCTGGAAAATGTGTAGTGTGAAAAGTATTTAGTAGAACTTAATGCAACTTTTTAATCTGTAGAATAGACACTTTTAATTTTTTGATGATATATACGCGTTACAATTGCAACCTACCTACTATTTTCTACAATTTTTTAAAAACCTTCAAAATATGGCGGTCTGCCTGCCCACATGCCACCTTAAGACACGGTCTCCAATGTGTTAACGTGGATTCCGCTTTCTCTATAGAGGATAGGTCATGATTTTACCCTAAACAATTATGCAGCCAGCTTCTTCCTCATCACTACCTCATTCTCAAACACCAACTATCACCGAGACGCTCGGATATGCTAGCGTGATATCAATTATGCCAAAAAACCACCCCCCTCGTGGAGAAGAAAGGAAATCCCGCTTGATATAACAGCAACCACAACTTCATCATCGAATCAAAAGTTTATAATAATTTTAAACAATCCGTGGAGGATATGAATGGATTTCTCCTCAATATAACCAATGTTCTTCTAATTGTATAACGCACAAGAAACCAATCGATTTTATTTCTTTATGATCTATATTAATTTTCGCTCACGTTCATAAAAACCAGAACACCTTGAAAGACTAGAGGTAGGAAGTTCATATTCACAAGATATGTGCTATAGTATGTTCTGAAGAAATGTTTAGCATTAGAACCATGTCCGCCCTCGGTTCTTTTTTTGCTAGTTGCTTTACGTCGCACCGACACAGATAGGTCTTGTGGCGACGATAGGACAGGCAAGGGCTAGGAGTGGGAAGGAAGCGACCGTGGCCTTAATTAAGGTACAGCCCCAGCATTTGCCTGGTGTGAAAATGGGAAACCACGGAGGCCCTCGGTTCAACGTCCACATCGATGTCTCGGCGCACTACCACCGACTGGTAAAATGTGCCTGCGGCTCACGTTGTCGCTATAAACCGAAGGTAATGGATCAGTGTGACTTGAGCAGACGTGAAGGATGCCTCACGGACGTATGCGAGAACCTTACCGTCAAATGAGTGAGTTTGAAGGAGGGCGCATTATTGGCATGAGAGGACGTGATTCATCCATCCGGGATAGTGCTGCTCGTATGGGACGAAGTATGTTGTCAGTGCAACGGGTGTGTAGAGAATGGTTCACAGAAGGCTGTATAACACGACGACATGGATTTGGTCTCACTACCCAGACCACCCCCCGAGAAGATCGGTATATCGTCCGAATGGCGTTGCAAGAGAGATCTGCGTCCTCCTCAGCTCTGGCGCGACAGTGGAACAGTGTAACACATCGTACACTATCAGCAGTGACAGACCGTCGCCGATTATTACGGTGTGGGTTACCGGTGCGTCGTCCACTTCTCCACCTACGTTTGACTAATGTGCATAAACATGCTAGACTGCGATGGTGTATGGAACGACGTCACTGGGGACAGGAATGGCAGCAGATAGTATTTTCGGGCGAATCCGCTTCTGCTTGTCTGAAAATGATGGCCGTATTTTGGTTCGCAGCAAACAAGGAGGAGGCATCACATTCACTGCATTCGCACAAGACATACAGCGCGAAATTAAGGCCTTTTGGTGTGGTGAGCTATTGGGTACAACCACGAATCACATTTGGTGCGTGTCCAGGGCACTGTGCCCAGTTTGACCTAAGTGAATGACATTCTGCGACACGTAGCCATACCCTTTCTGCATGACACCCCAGACGCCATATTTCAGCAGGACAATGTTGCTGCATGAACATGTGCCTTCTTGTTGTCACAGGATGTCAGAATGTTGCCCTGGCCCGCCCGATCACCGGACTTGTCGCCAATCGAGAATGTGTGGGATATGGTGAAATGACGGGTGCGGCGCTGTGACCCAGTGCCAATCACCAAAGATGAACTGCGGAACCGGATGAATGCTTCATGGATGGTTATACTCCAGGACGCCATTTCCGTCTTATCATTGATGGCATCACGCATGCAACAAGTTATCAGTGCCCATGGAGGACGCAGTGCCTACTATGCAACAGGACACATGCCGAACCTAGGTGACTAATCGTTTCTGCAGAACATACTAGTGAACATGTTTTGTGAATATGAACTTCCTACCTCTAGACCGTCAAGGTGTTCTATTTTTTATGAACATTAGTGTACTACTTTGTCACCGAACATTTTGAACTACTTCTCAGCGACTGAACACAGACGTGAAGGAATGAGAACTTAGTATATTTCTCTAATTCAAGTGATTTATAACTCTTATCTTAACAAGGATAAGACCGGCTCCTAGGCTAAATGGTGATCTTTCATAGGGTTTAGTGTTTGACTTCCTGGAGTTTTACCACGTCTGCTTAATTTCTCTAGCTCGGTGGCTGAGTGGTGATCATCATCTTCATACAAATCTTCATTTACATCAAACTATCAACCTCCACAGAAACACGCAATAGTGAATACATCCCTACGCATAGAGTTGGCGTTTGGAAGGGAACCCGCTTACTCCACAGCCTTAGGTAATTGAGAATAAGGCTAAACAAATAAGAAAAGTCCTCTCAGTTTTAATTACTGCGTTGATGGGGTGAAAGTTCCTTTCGGGGATCATTGTAAGTATCTAGGTGTTAATATAAGGAAAGATCTTCACTGGGGTAATCACATAAATGGGATTGTAAATAAAGGGTACCGATCTCTGCACATGGTTATGAGGGTGTTTAGGGGTTGTAGTAAGGATGTAAAGGAGA
The DNA here is from genome assembly GCF_040414725.1 of Anabrus simplex. Classification (NCBI taxonomy): domain Eukaryota; kingdom Metazoa; phylum Arthropoda; class Insecta; order Orthoptera; family Tettigoniidae; genus Anabrus; species Anabrus simplex. The sequence continues at coordinate 578,151,565 of NC_090266.1, read as the reverse complement.
GTGCATATAAGTCTCTGGTAAGACCCCAACTAGAGTATGGTTCCAGTGTATGGGACCCTCACCAGGATTACCTGATTCAAGAACTGGAAAAAATCCAAAGAAAAGCAGCTCGATTTGTTCTGGGTGATTTCCGACAAAAGAGTAGCGTTAAAAAAATGTTGCAATGTTTGGGTTGGGAAGAATTGAGAGAAAGAAGACGAGCTGCTCGACTAAGTGGTATGTTCCGAGCTGTCAGCGGAGAGATGGCGTGGAATGACATTAGTAGACGAATAGGTTTGAGTGGCGTTTATAAAAGTAGGAAAGATCACAATATGAATATAAAGCTGGAATTCAAGAGGACAAACTGGGGCAAATATTCATTTATAGGAAGGGGAGTTAGGGATTGGAATAACTTACCAAGGGAGATGTTCAATAAATTTCCAATTTCTTTGAAATCCTTTCGGAAAAGGCTAGGAAAGTAACAGATAGGGAATCTGCCACCTGGGCGACTGCCCTAAATGCAGATCAGTATTGATTGTATTTATAGAAGAAGGTCTGAGGAAGTTTAACACTTCAATTTCAGATAATGAGCACAATTTCCCATGTTATATATTTAAGGCTACTTTCACCAAAGAATAATGAACTTTTGAATTAAGAATGTGTGTTTATGAGACAGATAGAGTGAGGAGGTGAGAGGAAAAGCGTGGTCCCATTCCGAACATTCTGTGAGTTTTCTTCTTCTGTTTCTTCTCCTCGTTCTTATTCTCGTTCCCAGTTCATTGGATCGGCTCCGAACTTTCTTCTTCAGCTTATTTAGGTCGACGCTTTCACGGCCCGTATTAAAATACAGAATTTTAGGATTTTCCGAGTCAAAATAAACAAGCAGAAATTCTTTACGTTTCTTTAGAGGACAATTAATGTTATTGGCTGTACGTCTCTCCAACTACTTTTGCTGCTTTCGGACACGGCCGAAGTGCCGGAATTTAGTCCCTCAGGAGTTATTTTACGTGCCAGTGTATCTACCGACATGAGGATGACATACGTATTTTACTACCTTCAAATACCACCGGAATGAGCCACGATCGAACCTGCTGAGTTGGGGTCAGAAGGGCAGGGCCTCTACAGTCTGAGCATCTCAGTCAGTGGTGTGCGGTGCTTTCTGCAACAGGGTAGGCTCTTCATGTTACCATGCTACATAGCGACCGTTCAAATATTGCCTAAGAATATTTCTAGTAGTTTAAAAAACTCCCCCAACTCTCCTACTCTTCCTGTAAGCAAGAAAACACTAAACACCATTGAAATATAAATCAAAACAACAAACATTATTTCAAAGTGTCGAACAAGTTTCCATTCCTTGTTTAATAATTGGACATTTTCAGTGTTGTCGGTCGTTAGTAAGTATTGCTTTGTTCTTTCCTCCCACCTGTCAACAGAACAAGATAAGTTTGATCCGTAAATTTTACATAATATTTCATCGGTCCCTTACAATATCTTGAACACATTGGTAATTTAATATAAATTATGGCTTCTGACATCAAACCAGAGCCAAGCCGATTTTGACAGAAAATGAGTTAAAAAACCTTCTTTACTTGAAGGAGAACATCGCTGTGGAATGTTGGTCATTTTTGGATTTCTCTCAACTTCTTCTCAATGGACATTTGTACAAGGCTGCTTAATCTTTGTTGTCCTTGTGTTGACCTTTGGAATTATTTGATCCGTTTAAGTCCAGAAAATTATTTTTCGGCCGATGCAGATGTGCTTGGTATGGTCAAAACAATTAATGCCAATTTATATAATTCAGCAAATACCGTGGGGAGTTATTTCGATTTCAAATGTGTTACCAGTTCGTAAGGGTATTTGCCATAAAGCTCCCCCATGAAACATAAGACTGCCAGTTCATTTTTGAGTCGAAAAATATCAACCATAGAATTGTGTTTCATTTTCAGCGCATCTAGTGTGGGATTAGGTAAATTTAATTTGTACACTTCAAATGTGGTTGGATCAAGTAATGAAAGAAATTCCAGTTGGGGCAAGTTTCCAAACCTGTCTGCAGTGTGACTTGTCACATTGTCTATTATTTCGTAATATATTCTCCTACAGTATATTTCACGATATCATTGTCTAGGGGTTTTCTCTTTCGTAGCACTTCTTCGTATTCGACACCATCACAAACATCATTCCACACGGCTTCACATCTCTCTCTTTAATTCTGAATAATATATGAATATATGTGAATATATGAATAGATGTTTGATAAAACATACAGAAGGAATTTGGTCTCAAACTCTGAAAGGAAAGAAGAATATCCACGTGCAAGTGATACAGTTTCATTTAGCCAGTCTGAAAAGTTGTCTAGTATACTTTAAGAAGTCCACCAGCAATTCACGGTTCTCTTTGACAACATTTACAAATCTGGAAGAGAAATTCCACCTTGTTGGTGCATTTCGTGGAATTTTCTGGTTGGAATAAATATTAAGAGCATGAGTACGCTGTGTAGACTTAGAGAAGAAATTACTTAGTCCATTGAGAGTTTGAGAAAATTTACAGCACTCCTTAATACTCTTAGCTGACTTAGATAAGACTAGATTTAGATCGTGACTGAAACAGTGAACAAAGAGAGCTCTAGGGTACGTTTATTGAACTTTGCTTTTTAGTCCATTTAGTTCACCAGCCATCACTGAAGCACCGTCGTATGTCTGGACAACCAAGTTTTCTCTGATGTCGTAGGAAGTTACTATGTCTATTACGTGATTAAGTAAGCCATTAGCGGATCTATCTACACTCACGTCAACGAAGGAAATGAATGTTTCTTGAACCTGTGCTATCTAGTGATGAAAATATCTGAGGGTGGTGGCAAGTTGTGATTTGTCGCTAATATCGGAAGTTTCACCTAAAATAATTGCTATATGCTGGGCCATGGAAATCTCATTTTTTATGGTTTCAATCAACAAGCTACTGAGAGCAGCAATCAAATCGTTTTGAATCCTGTTCGATGTTCCCTTAAAAGTTGAAGACGACTCTAGATGTTCTCGAAGAGTAGTGTCATATCTGTTAAACAAATTTAAAAGATGTGCATAATTACAATTTTTAAATGAACCTTCACTTTCGTGGTGTCCTCTGAAGGGCAATTCTTGCATGGATAAGAAGCATGTTGCGTAGATTAGGCGCTTTAATATTTCTCTGTTCTACTTTAAAATTTCATTATAACGTAACACATCAGCTTTCAGTTGTTGAACCAGTTGGGTATCAATTCGAACACTTCCGAAGCACGTAAGCTGAAAAAACGAACGTCAATTACTTTTCCATAGTTCGTGTTTGACAATGGCATTACTGAGATTATTTAAATTACCATAACCCTCCTTGTTCTAAACACTTTTTCCATTACAAAATAATAAGCATGGCCAGAATTATTTTTATTAAAATGACAACTTCCAGTTAGCCAATTTATTTTTCTTGTTTTGATTCACATTAATATGACGTGAATATTCTCTACCTTTTTCTTTATGGAGAAATGTTAATTTTGGAATTGCCGGCACTGGTCATCCCACTGTTATGATGTCACTCTTCTAAATGATCGAAAACCAAAAAGCTTTTTTTTAAATGTCTCCAATTATGCAACGATTTTCTGACATAAAGCAGCAATATCGCCCTAAGGTTTTATTCACTTGAAATGAACACTATCACCACAGTCACCTCACCACCAAAGACGCTTCCAATATCACCTGCCTAAGAATGTTCCACGGTAAGCCGTTATGTACACAAATCACGGTGTTTGCACCAGCCTATGTAACAGACTGGGTATGAAGAGCGAAGTCTATGCAGTTACAGTGTCACTTTTGTCACTAAAGGAACGAGAGGCGAAATATTTTTTTAAAAGAATCGTCAGTGATATGCTACAACAATATCCTGCCATAATCCAGCAATATCGACCTACTTATACTTCACTCTGTTGAAATAAAAGCTATAACCGCAGTCAATTTGCAAGCAAGCCGCTTCCAATAACGCTTACCAGGGAATGTCTTAAGACAAGCAGCTACGTTCACAAAACACAGCGCATGCGCCAGCCTATGTATTATCCTGGCTATGAAGGGGAAAACTATGTTCGTTGCGGGGCCTTTATGTGGTGCCTACAGCACCAAAGAGGAAGAAGCAGAGTTCACTACTTCATTGACGAACCTTAGGGGGGTAGGGGGTGGGGCTGTGTGACTGACTGTTTATTCTGCGGACCACGTAGTTGAAAACACCCATGCGATATCGGCACATAACACTGTCCAAAACGAAATGAATATTAAAATGTCAACGTCCATTGAAACTGGCAAATACTATTTGAGGATTTTATTAAGTATTTTCATGCAAATTTAATGGTTTTTTTTTTTTTTTTTTTTTTTTTTGCTTGTTGCTTTACGTCGCACCGACACAGGTCTTATGGCGACGATGGGACAGGAGAGGGCTAGGAGTGGGAAGGAAGCGGCCGTGGCCTTAATTAAGGTACAGCCCCAGCATTTGCCTGGTGTGAAAATGGGGAAACCACGAAAAACCATTTTCAGGGCTGCCGACAGTGGGGTTCGAAGCTACTATCTCCCGAATACTGCATACTGGCCGCACTTAAGCGACTGCAGCTATCGAGCTCGGTAATTTAATGTTCAATATATTCCTTTGCCGGATAGGCGCCGAAAACCTAGCCTACCCGCAATGCTCGGCACTGTTCTAAGCCCGGCTTTCAGAAGAGAAACACGTCGGTACACGACTAAGACTTCTCAAACTTTGACGGTTGAAACTTGAAAATACTTGACCGTTGGTCTATTGTAAATCATACTCTCGTCCGTCACCAGAAGGCTCTCTGTGCGCTGCCTTCGGAGTGGGAAGTGATGACGCCATTTTGGCTCAAAAGTAAGATATTTCATTAGTCAAGTCAGACATTCAGCTCACTCAGAAATGATCAGTGTTTAGTTGTTTTAGTGACAGTCATGAGTTCACTTAGATGGTTGGCTCAGTCCGCAAGGACCAGTGGTTCGTTTACTCCAGTGATAGTTAAAATTTTGTGGATGACCATTACACGTTCAGTTTAGTCTTCAAAGATAGTGCGTTAGCTGATTTTACTGGTGTTGATCACTGAAGTTAAATATTTAAGATATGATTTAATGTTGTTTATGATAGTACCGGTCATAGTTTCTGAGTAATACATTTCTCCGATGGTCATGATGATAGTGGTGATTACTGAACCAAGCAACAAATATTCCTTTTATATGAGTGTGATGTTTCACCTTTGTTTCCTACCACAGTGGTGGTAATGATTACTGTAACGAACTATATTTTTCTACATTTTGATGAAGACCATTTTTTATATACATTCACGTTTGTTGCTATTGGTAACCTCGTGTTTTTTATTATGACACCATCCATTGACGTTACTCTTTTCATTTATTGTTCTTTGTTTACCGTTCATAAACGGTCGGAATAAATCGATTTCATTATTATATAGTGAGGCGATAAGATTAATTTTCGGATGTCCGTGCTTATTGGTTTACTCATTTTAAATTACTCTATTAAAAACCCACATAACCTGTGGGTTAACTTGAATGTAAACTCAAGTTGTTTTGTTTATTTTATATACATTGCAGTTCAGTGGAACAGTAGCCTATGCTATATACCTTAAAATAATTAAGTATTAAAGTGATTTCATTCCGTGTGTCTGGTGGTGACACAACATTGTTCGGTCATGTAATTTTACAGAGAGATCAGGGATTATTAATAATAATGGCGTGTGGCCTCCGAAGAGGCCGGGTGCAGGTCTTTCCAGTTGACGCCGCATAGGCGACCTGCGTGTCAATGAGAATGGGGCCTTACCTGTGCTGAATTCTAATGCTGAGTACGGCACACACACACAGCCCCCGAGCCACTGGAATTAACCAATGAAGGTTAAAATCCCTGACCCAGCCGGGAATCGAACCCGGGACCCTCTGGACCAAAGGCCAGCATGCTAACATTTAGCTATGGAGCCGGACAAGGGATTGATAATATTGAATTTTGGAGCACCGTGCCTTGCCAAGGAGCAAGCTAACCTGTGAAGTAAATTCCTATATTCAGTATAAATTATAGCCAACGGCCGTAGCCGTGTTGAAACACCGGATCCCGTGAGATCTCCGAAGTTAAGCAGCATTGGGCGTGGTCGAGAAGTGGATGGGTTGCCACGCGCTGTTGGTGGGAGGTAAGGGAATGGAGGAGCGGAAAGGAACTGGCCACCCTACCGTACGTAAACTCCGGCTCAGGTACACCTCTGCGGAGGTTCGGACCTGCCTTCGGGCAGAACACACCCTTACCTTACTTAGTATAAATTATCGGATCAAATATAACCGGAGGTTGTTTCTTTTCGATTAAGGGTCCATTCAGTGGTTGATGATATCCTACGTGGTATATTATAATCGGTGGATAACCTTAGGTAAATAAAAAATCGGAGTCCGGTCGCGGAAACTGGAATCTTCATGAACGAGTTCAATCGACCAGTAGCGTTATTTGTAATCCGATAGCAATTTTCAGGTTTCTCTCTATTCATTTTTATTGTATTATATTCTAGCAATGGCAATTCACGTTGACTTAACTCAATAGCAATAAAACTAATTTTTCTGAAATCTTCATTTTATCCACATTTATGTCGAATTTCTGTCAGCTATTTCATTAATGTCAATCATTTATTTATTTGATGACTCGCATCTATTGAATTCACCAGTACATTTTTGATAATAAATCCATCTTAGCCCTCTTCTTTAATGTTATTTCAATTAATACTTATAATTCCTTATGCCACCCCCCGATTAATGTCAACATGTGACTGAAGAATCCGGAACCCCTCAGACCAGAAGAGTCTACATTTGCAAGAGCCCGAGGCAGATGTTGACAATCGGTAACCAAGGGTGCAGTATTATGCCCAGAAAATTGGCAACCCTAATTAACTTGCTACTACTGAGGTGGACTTGCACTGTTAGCTACCAGACAGCCCAGCAAACATACGGCGAATTGATATACCAGGTAGCACAACTCGGCGAATTAGGCTTCAGCTCGCCGCTCTCGGTGTTATGATGACGAGCTAGCCCCCAAAAGTGAGCTTTAGGAGCTACGAGAGTGCGATGCACAACTGTGGCCACATTTCACCGTTTTCTAAATGACTTTTCGTGGTTTCCATTTCAGATACCAGGACAAACTTTCTTCAAGGTCAAACGGTCCAAATGTAAAGGTTCCATCCTCACGTACAAATATTATTTTTAAATCAATGCTTAATCTTCATACGAAAATAATCATCACAGATACGGACAGAACATTCAGGCAAGGTACACAAAACCGCTGTCATGTCTTCCTGAGTTCATAAAGGAAACAAATTTCCAAGGAAAGAGCACTGAATTGAAATTCCCATATTTCATTTTTCTATACTCTACCACTATCTCCAAAGAAAAACCAAGAGATTTAATCACAAATCAGCAGTCACTCAGTTCAGTTCATCTAGCCTAAGGTAATCTCTACAGTAAGCGTGGTGGACGCTCGCGGTCGTGCCTGAGGCAACAAAAAAGGAAAGATTTGTTTGACAAATGGGACACATTATTCAAATGAGTAATTTCCGTGACGCTGCTGTCATGACATCATGCCGCTGCAGGCAGGTCGGTTCAGGAAATGACGTCACAATCTCGCCCATAAAACGCCCTGTCTCACTCGACTTCGCTGCATTCTGACATTTAATTTGATGAAGAAAAATGTGATGTATTATGAAACAAAAACCGCTCCTAAGAATTATATTGCTGCGAAAGCCCATATATTGAATTTAGGTGGTGTGGAACTTCGGTACTAACCTTCGTAACGTCAAAGTTTCGACTGCTCATACGTACTTCAAATATGAAATTAGAATTTAATCCTTCTATTATTTATTTTGCTGAAGTTTGACAGATGGTATTGTTGTCAGGAGAGGAATTCATAACCAGAGATGTAATATTCATTGAATATGGACTATTCCAGCTTCTCCCGATTTTTTCTTATTCGCAATTATTATTTAACACCGGTGCTTGGGCACAATAATAGAATTCTGTGTTTCCTTAGGATGTTTGACTTCCCAACACCTGTATAAATTTTGCATGAGACATCACTACCAAAGCGACCTGAAGGTTATATTCTTATCCTTAACGTCAAAGTAAACAAAAAACAAAACAAACCTGATGGCACAACAGCCCCGAAGGGCCATGGCCTACAATGCGACCGCTGCTCAGTCCGAAGGCCTGCAGATTTCGAGGTGTCCTGTGTCAGCACGACGAATCCTCTCACACTTTCTAGACCAGGTCCGCTATCACCCCGTCAGATAGCTCCTCAATTGTAATCACGCAGGCTGAGAGCACCTCGAACCAGCTCTCAGATCCAGATAGAAATCCTTTACCTGTTTGGCAATCGATCCCGGGTTCTCCGGGTAAGAGGCAGGCACGCTACCCCTAAACCTTGGTGCCAGCCCTTAACGTCAAACAAAAAACACAAATATGTTAAATCTAGGGGACGTATTTAAATTTCCTACTCATACACCGAACGTGTGCTGTAGGCCTGCTAAAGATATTTATTATTATTATTATTATTATTATTATTATTATTATTATTATTATTAATGGTGGTTTTGACTAGCAAAACTACAGAAATATGGTAGGTCTACAGATAAAGGCCCCACGCTCACGTACGCATAAAATGCTTCCTAGATCAATGTATAAATGATTTGCTAAATAAGTAAATAAATAAATATGCCTAATTTATCACAGCTCATTCTTTCTCTTGATCAACCAGCTGACTACTCAATTCGAAACCCACTCATTCACTCACCAGTATGCTCACAAAGGCCTACTACCTTTCGCTGATACTCTCACATGCTCCCAGACACAACCGAGAGTTCCTTTAAATTATTGTTAATTTGTAATTGAAATATTGGAACAGTCAAATACTTAGTACCCCTGAAATCGAGTCGCATAACTTTATGGCGGGCCAATAAAAGTCTTTCTAGAAGACAGGGGTTCAAGCGGAGAGTGGAGAAAAGGTGAAATTAACCCTTTCACACGTGACGCCATTCCCCTCCAGTGCACGGTATGCAAGTGATAACCGGTGAAGGAATGATCTGTACAGGAAGAAAGGGATTTCCAGAGGAAGATTTGGTCAGTTTGTTCACCGATATTCCTACCTTCTTTGGATGGGAGGCGTAATGACGGGCGGAACTGTACTCTCCGCAGCATATAGTGCTCACACGTGCTCTCTAAGAGGGTAATACGAGATAAGAGGAAATACAACAGTCAAATCAGGTAGCCATTAAACTAAATTAAGTGCAGACCGACAGCAAAAGCCTAACATTGCGCAACATTTAATCGTGGTCAACTGTAGAAGTTGTTATTGTAAACAATGGGATATTGGAATTCAGATTGTAATCCTGAGCATTCCAGTATTTTTCAAGTCTCCATATTTGTGAACCTCACATCAGATGACAGCTGATCAGGTAATTTAGCATCTGTTCAATAATGATCGTGGTTTACCTTCCGCTAACTTCTTTTACGGTTTTCGAAGACGTGAGGTGTCGGATTTTTCTTCTGCAGGAGTTTTATTATCTGCCCGTAAATGCATTGGAAAGAGGGTGACCTATTTGAGTAATCCCAATATTCTCAACACCTGGCTCGTCAACGATGGATACGTTCCGATGCTTAGCTAATAAATGACTGAATAGTCAGTAAAAATATACATTAAACACTTCGGCATTGTTAGGAAATAATAGGCCTACGTTCATAAAGATATATGCGTGATCTTCCCCCTCCTGAGCTTCTTTCTTGCCTTTTCCCGAATATTCAGGGTCAGCACTTCACGTGGATTAAGCCCAGTTTTCCCGCCGGATGCTTTCCCTAACGCCAGACGGATGTGGAGCGATGCATTACTGTCGCGTGTATCTGTGGTGGTAGGTATGCTGAATGTGTATGAAGAGGTGTGTGTGTCAGGTAGCTGTGAGTTTGAATTCGGGGGGAATGTGGTTTCGAACCCCACTGTTGGCAGTCTAGAATATGGTTTCCCATGGTTTCCCATTTTCACTCCAGACCGTGGTCACATCCTTCCCAGCCCTAGCTGTTTCGTACCCAATCGTCAACGTAAGACCTGTCTGTGCCGGTATGACATAAAGCAAATAGCAAAAGCAGAAAGACTTATGTATTTAGACGAGCACAATACCTAGCCCCAGAGTCAATGGTATTAACGAGTTGTGGCTAAAATTACCTGCCAGAATGGGAATCTAACCCAGGGCCATCTGAAACGAAAGTCGCTATGCTGACCTTTCAGCCGAGGAGCTGGATAAATTAATATAAACTATTTGTGTAATATGAACTGCATATACCGTTAAATTACAGTATTAAATAATATTACTTGAATTATGCCTTATACAAAAGAGTTTCAGAACTTTCAAAAACGGCAGATTTTACCCAGTTCCTATTAAATTACACACTAGCTACAATTTAAAAAGACTATAAAGTAGGAGCCGATGAGTAAACGGCGTTCATTGCACAATAAGCTATCATTACCATGACGAGAAACAAATTCAACCTACCACTATAAGCATATTCAGCTCGTGAAATGATACTACTCTTTTGTCAGGAACCTTACTTGTGTTAAAATTGTTGTAGATTTATTATTACCATTAGTCCCATTCCTGTTACCATTAGGAGAAAATGGGTTAAGTTTGTATCGCTACTGACTTATCGACTTACGGACCATCCTACTGAGAAATTGACTTTGAATTAAATATTGCCCCAGTAGATCGCTGCAGGTAATGATTGGAACTAAGCAAACATGCACTTTTTGCGTGATTTTTAATCTAATACTCAAGGAGCACTGTATCTACTTAATTTTGTGGAATCCTAACGACGGGATCGTGACTATTCCTGCACCAGCCGGAAACTGAACCAAGTACGCACCTTGTTGAGAAGTCATATGCAAAGAAAGTTCTACCACTCCCCTTCAAAATCATACTTTATCAATGGGTCAAGGAAGTGAATAACATTGATTTTAATATATCCACAAATGTTGACCAGCAGAGTCTGATTATCACTGCGTATTTATATGTTGTCGTTAATTACTATCACTATTATTGTGACCTTAAGGAGGCTTCTCCCCAGAGTTAGGCAACACTTTAAGGGGTAGCATGCCTGCCTCTTACCCGGAGGCCCCGGGTTCGATTCCCGGCCAGGTCAGAGATTTTTACCTCTACCTGAGGGCTGATTCGAGGTCCACTCAGCCTAAATGATTAGAATTGAGGAGCTATCTGACGGTGGGATAGCGGCCCCGGTCTAGAAAGCCAAGAATAATGGCCGAGAGGACTCGTCGTGCTGACCACACGGCACCCCGTAATATGCAGGCCTTCGGGATGAGAAGCGGTCGCTTGGTAGGCCAAGGCCCTTGAAGGGCTGTGGTGCCATATGGGGATATATTGCGAAATCCTGTGGATACAAGCTGAAGTATGTGTTACTATGTAATTCTGAAGCCTGACAATATACTGTATATCACTGGTTTGATTAGGGGTGCCACCTAGTAAAGTCGAGCGAACTATCTTTAGTGAGGAAATGTAACGGGGTAGGCATTCCGTATACTGACTGGTAGTTCTAAGGTTGCCCATGCTGAACTATCAAATTTAAATCAAGCTATCATAGCCCAGCTTGCCATTATATATATGGCAGTTTTCGGCCTCCCAGGGACTATCTTGACTGGTACATCGTTATGGCAGCTGACGTGCTGGGGCAGAATCTAAGATAGGTGGCTTATTCATCCTAATCATGTGAACTCATTTGCGTGTCGCGACGGGAGGATTCAAACGTTCCCCTTAGCATGTAACGGCTAGGATTGTGCCGTAAATACTCATTTTAATGTAGGGTTTTCTAGGTTCTCAAGTAACGAATGTAACTACCTGAGCGGGTGTCTTGTCATGACGAAGCACGAGTGTGGGCCCTCGTTTCCCTTGTTCATTTCTGATTTCGAATAAGCTTTTGAAAATTTAAATTTTCTTTTCTTGCAATTTCAATGGTTAATTTCCGCCCTTCTTAGTAACAAAGCACTATGGATTGTTCACAGTGTCAACGGGCCTTCTATCTCATTAGGTTTTATTGAGATCATTTCATGGGATTGCTTGTTTGGGTTCAGCATCCCCTTCTCTTTGTGTTAGGCCAATTTCCTACAGCATTAAAATTTATTTTTTATTGGCAGAGTAGTATGAGCTTTGCTCCTGTTTTTTTTAATGAATCCTTTCGCTCTGAGACAGATTTCATTGTTTCCCTGTGGAATAAGAGCAGCGAGTATCAAATGTGCTTAGTCATGTCGTAACGAAGCAAGAGTATGAACCTTCGTTTCGTTGTTTCCCTGCAGAATAAGGATAGCTTTGTAAGCCGTGAATGTTTCCTTTTCCCTTCTGGGAATAAGTCAAAAAGGTGGATTAATTTTGATGTTAGGCTCTTATAATCTCGAAGGTTGGGAGTTTATTCTCCCCATAGAGTGTTAATAAAATAGAGTATATTCTGTTAAAGAATCAATGTTCTTGGTACAATTGGAGTCTGTTCTTGTAAAAACTTAAGGGTCTTGGGAACTTATTCTTCCCAGCGACTTTGGAACTCAGTGATTTGATTGTTATTGTTATTTTTCAGATATGTTTACTTGTTATTTGTAGTTGTTGATTTAACGAAAGGAAACGAAAAACGAAAAAGGAAAAGATTAGGAAATGCACTCAGAATTAAAAGGCTCCCTTGTAGTAATCATTTGCCCAGCCCTAAGGTTCTGCCGCTTTTCCCCATCTCGTACATTTGTGATAATAATAATAATAATAATAATAATAATAATAATAATAATAATAATAATAATAATAATAATAATAATAATAATAATAATAATAATAATAATAATAATACCTTTGTATTTTGAAGACGATATTGTTATGTATAAACATGAGTTTTCGAAGAAACCATTCCAATTTATGCAAATGCAACAGTGATACAGACTGATAGATAACTAATGAAAGGCAAAGCTTCTGAAGCAAACCACTTTGTTACAAGCAAGTATAACTATAATGCATGAGTTTTTCTGCAATTACCCTATGAGGCAGATAACTATGAATAGGGACACTGGCGGTAGAAATTATCAGATACAGGAACACGATATGCAGAGACGTGCTATAACTTTCAAATTAGTAGAAACGAATAAAGAATATGACAAAGAGGATTATGACACAAATTAATCGTTCCTCTTTTTCATTTCAGAAAGACGATAATGAATGAGGCTGGGAGGGTTAAGGGGTTATTGCATAGACATATCTAGAATTCCATTAATCATTCACTTTTTTTTTTTTTTTTTTTTTTTTTTTTTTTTTTTTTTTTTTACAATTTAAGGTTTACTCACCATAGAAATGAACAAACATACATCCATACTGTAACCGAAAAGGGCACCATGACTAGAAGATATGTGCGAAAGTTTATTTCATTGTCTGTGGAGGAAATTCGCGGGGTTTTGAAGTTTGGAACGCTAAAATGCGTCACCCAAGCCACCTCTGAGAGCACATCAAAGAACCAACGGAGCGAACCTGGGAATCCCCTAGAGAGAAAACGTTGTTCAATCCAGTCTCGAGTCCTCAGACAGCGAGGACGGGGTATAATCTTCAGAGAACGAACTCTGTGATCCCATTGTGAAACAGTAAAATCAACTGTGATTGCATTACTTGCTTTTCCATCATTTTATAACAACGACGTGGGATACAATGTCCGAAAATCATGATATTAATATCTGAAATTAGGCCAATAAGGACCATTTACACATTCTGTTGTACTACGAATTATGAGAATAGGTATGTGCGTTATGTTACAGAGGAAATTTCCATGAGCCATCTGGCTATTATTTGATATATACTTGAGATAGGGGTGCCGGCCCCGTGGTGCAGGGGTAGCGTGCCTGCCTCTTACCCGGAGGCCCCGGGTTCGATTCCCGGCCAGGTCAGGGATTTTTACCTGCACCTGCGGGCTGGTTCGAGGTCCACTCAGCCTACGTGATTAGAATTGAGGAGCTATCTGACGGTGAGATAGCGGCCCCGGTCTAGAAAGCCAAGAATAACGGCCGAGAGGATTTGTCGTGCTGACCACACGGCACCTCGCAATCTGCAGGCCTTAGGGCTGAGCAGCGGTCGCTTGGTAGGCGCAGGCCCTTCAAGAGCTGTAGTGCCATGGGGTTTGGGGTTTTGGTTGAGACAGGGGTTTATTCTCATGAAGTAAAAATTTGCTCATATTTTATTTAATATTTACGATCGGAACCTTTATGGACCAATATCAATCTGAATCTCTTAATATTGGCTACCTGACCACTGAACTATTTCATTCGTAATATCCCGTGGATTGGAAATACTCAGGTTTGTATTGGGGGAATCATCAAGGATAACGCCATTTTTCATCGATGTCATATAAGGACATAATCACCCTTCCAACAAACACTCAACTATTCTATCTCATGCGGGACAGACGTGTGACAGCCTCGTGGGACTTTTTTCTTGGTGGATATAATTCATGTGGACACTGTGAGGGGAAAACGTTATTAGAGTGAACTAGAATCAGTACAAATACTGTAACGTTGTTGACTCACCTTCGCCGCGTTCGTCATTTTCCGATGTTTGATATCCGCACGCGGCCACAGCTACGGGACTACTGTTAGGGCTCTCGTCGATTGGAAACGGAAACCTGCGAAAAGCTGCGATGGCGAATTCGTACGAACACGCAAGAAAATGGCGAACGATCAAAACCGCTGAATTGAAGTGAGACTGCGTCCACTGGAACCGGCATTGTTCGTCAATGTATGCACGAACACCTGCGAACTGCGAATTACCCAGATTGGTTTGGATTTTTCGACTGTAGAGCTGCGTTTTATCATCAATGCTGAAAAGCTGATACTTCGGGTACAAGAGGGGAAGTGCTTGTGGGACCATCAAATGTCTAATTACCACATGCGGGATATTCAGAAGTTGTTACGGAGTGAGGCGGCGAGAGAAATGGGTGAGTCAGGTAAATTTAATTTTATGTAGTTTATTCGTTTTATACCATTTTACTTGATTCTTACATCTCAAGATTCTTTACAACACAAGTCCAAAATGTAATTTTTATTTAAAAACTCTAGCAATATTTATATTTTCTCGTCCGATCACTTCATACCTACGTCTGGTCTTTTTTGTAAAACATGTTCTAAAAGTGCCGTATATAATAAATCATTGCCTCCAGTGTTCGAATCACAGAAAATAAAGATGAAGTTTCTCATTTCAGATAAATGTTATTCTGTGACTTAACAACTAAACTCCACACATACTCCCAAGTGTTGTGGACGCTCGAACCAAACTTTATCTCTCTGATGAGAAAGAATTACTTCCGCTATTTCTATTATCACTCACTGTTACAAAACATACTCCGGGATAAGAAATTTCATTTGCCTGGTTGGGAATTAGGAAATGAATGTTAAAAATGGAGAAAAATAAGTAGCAGGGGAGAAATTCTCCAGCTTCCCATTTCAAAATGAACTTTGCTTACCTCAAAGTAACAGCTAAACGTTTTTCAGGTGAAACAGTTTATCGAAAGTTACTGTACTTCTTTAACTAATGCTGTACTTTTTGTAATATGTATCGAAATGTTTCACATATCATGCGAACATAATCAAAGTACTGTCTTTCTTCCTTTTCCAGAGCAACACATATATATGTGAACATTCACCAAACACTTGCCTTTCCCATAACATCATTAACCCACTCCAGTCTCCCATTCTGAGCTCTTCTTCTCGCTAACAGGTGTGCATCTAATGCATAACGATTACACAATTATTCAACGCCATCATCTCACACATACACCTAGAAAATAACTCGGCCCAATACACAGCCAAAGAACGATAGCGTACGCACGATTTCGGACGAAAAGACTTCGCACATATTCGTCCGAACTCGCAGTTCGCAGGTTTCCACTTCCAGTGGACGCGAAGCCTCAGCCGATTACCCGCGTCAAACCTGGATGAAGTCATCGACTCCACTCCTCACGAACGTTCTCGGCGTTTCTAGTGCCGCGTGTCATGATTTCCCCTGTACCTCCCCTCTCCAACAGGTTGTAACCGTCCAGGCTTCTCCAGCCCTACTAATTTAATATAATATCATTTTACGCGATATCATTTGATATCAAGTTTATCCGCCATCGGCAATTATTTGTAATAACATATTTATTCAACGTCAATCATTTGTAATCAAGGCTTTTTGGAATCATATTGTATATATGATAACATCGTTTTATTATTTAAATTATTATATTATGTATAATAAGAATTCATTATGTTGTAAATACGGTCAGTATGTTGAGACATAGTTGTTTTCATTTCATCTCATATTTGTGTATACGGAGGGTTATTCTTGAAGCTTGGGATTTTTCGTGCGTCATGGGTTTATCTCATGACCAAGGCTAGTAAACAGCGACCCGTGCGCGAGGCTTGCAAGCTGGTCAGCTATATCATCGCCACGCCTTCTGGACTTGTCGAGGAACAAGAGAAGGGGAGTTGATGCTTCGATCTATCGAATCAGATACTTCGTTGTATATGAGTTTTGAGATTGAACTGTTACCAAGAGTGGGGGTGAGCCCGGATATATACTGATTCTCAACACGAGAACGGGACCTAACAACCTTACGACCTAACAACCTTACGACCTTACAACCTAACTACGTGAACTCCATCACTAGTACTTCTACTGTGAACATCTACTTTGAACGACGTGATTTGATTTTTGAAACAGTGTGCGGTCGCTCTGCGACATAGTTGTTTTTGTACAATGTGTTGTCGTTTCGATACAGTACTTACGTGCGGTAATGTTATCGGATCTACGTAAGACGAAACAAGCTTACGGCTTGTGTTATTTTCAGCAAATATTCTGGACGAAGAACTATGTTTAGTTCAAGTCTACGGAATTTTGGTATAAGTCTGTATCGTATAAATAGTATAGCTCAGTTGGATTGAGATTTCTACTAACATGGAAAAATTCATATCTCTGAATTTTCTCCTCATACGATCAACGCTGATCAGTTTTTACAAGTATAGGGCCAATGTCTAATTTAAAGACTAGGCGTGTACGGAGTGCTAGTCCAGATAGACCGTACCATATCAGAGAAGGAAGGAAGGATGTCCATGGAGCAAATTCTACATCGAGAAGGAGAGAACGAGTAAGCACGGAAACCAGATGACTTCAACGGAAGCTGCAATTGGTGAGCTTCAATTAGATAAAGCAAGCAATAAGTAAATTCAGTAAATTAAATTCTAAATTCCTCCACGCTTTAAGGAAACTTTTCCGATTCATCTCATTTTTTTGTATAATATATTCATTTGTATTTTATATTGCGTTAATTTTCTTTTTTAAGCGATACTTAATGGTTAATTATTTAAAATCCTACCCCTGTGATTTAAGTGTAAGTCTCTATGCTAGTAAATATAAATTTTGGTTTACAGTTTTATTTAAAACTGTAACCACGGCGCCCAAACATTACATAGAGAAATGGGGAACCATGGAATGTTTATTGTTTCTATTTGCGTGGCAATTTGCGGGCAAGCCACAAATAGTTTATTTAATATTCATGTGTCCCAGGATAATAACTTTCATCTCCCCAAGTGTTTTGACGAGAGGGAACAGTTACAAGGTCCTATATAAGCTGCTCTCTTTGCCTGCTACCTCGAGGTATATTCGGCTGGTGGAGAGAGGGCAAAACCTTTGTGTTACGCCGATGTAATTTTCACACCTGTATGGGACTTATTCTTCGACTATAAGGTATTCTGAACATTGCATGATTATATTCTCGAGTGGTTGTACTCGATTATGTATCCATAAGGGAGGAGCTGTATGTATAATTCCTTTGCTTGGAGTGCTGTTTTAATTTATGTGACTATAAACTTTCTGTGTGTCAATACTCTTAAAAAATTCTGGTACTTCAAATTAGTTCACGGTGTTCTACTGCGTAAAAGTTTACCTTGAACTTGTTTACATTTATTCTGTTGAGCTAAATGCATCAGTGTTACGTCCAGTGTTTTCTGGAACTTAATATAGCGCACTATTTTCCAGTCAGGTTAGTTCTTATAATATGCCCGGATATTGTAATTTCAAATGCTGATCTTTAATTCATGCACCTAATCTCTCTTATTTTTCTGTGCACAGTTGGTTGGCAAACATCTGTTTTGTTTAAAGAATGTAAACGTTATTCAGATGAAATCCAAATTGTACCTGTCGCCGAGCTTTGAAATTTTCCTTTGTGTGTGTTTTTTTGTGAAAATTGTTATTATCTTTCGATGTTCTGGTGCTGTACAGTTCTTAACTTGTTGTGTATTGTGTTTCAATACATGTATTTTTTGTTCATCTGAACTTGCCAATTGTTGTTTATCCCCTAGTGTCCTTGCATTTTCCTGGCTGCTTCTACATTGCTATTTTCCTCCCTTGTACCATCCACGGTTTATCCTCTCGTTGCCCCAGTACTTGATTATGTCGCCTCCACGACCCCTTTTTATCTTTCGTAGGTAAATATAATAATCGCCTAAACAACCCACCCACCACAATACCGATAAAGAAATAGTGTGCATGGATGGATTATTTGATCCAATTTGTACACGAACACTTCTTCCTCCCCTTCTTCTTCTTTAATAGTATTATAATTATTATTACTCGAGAAAATGGGAGTGATCTAAATTTGAGCTTCGATCATTACAGTGAGAATATACGCAGGGATAGACCATAAAACGCGCAGTCAAATAAACTAAACGTGAGTAACTACGTAGAATCCCTATTATGATAATCTGATGTCAGGACATTTGAATCAGACGCACCCGTGTCGTAAAGGGGGCGCTGAGAAAGAGACGTCCGGATTGAACTTAATAATTTGTTCTTTGTTGCAGCAAAAGGACTGGAAGTTATAGGCCACAGGATTATGGCTCTACATTCCAGAAGCAAGTGCTGGGACTTGACCATCATGGAAGACTACCTGGAGAGGATGTCGAACTAAGAAACAATCAACATGAACCTCCCGACGTGAGCGAAGACATTTCTGAAGGCAGAGGCTGAGTAAAACTATGTTTTATAGCACAGCATTCAGCGTGACGGGTTTCCCTTCTTCTGCCCGTATAATCCCATAAGTTTAGCATACCATCCATACTGTGGCCGTAATTAGGTCACAAGCTGACTGTACAGGTGTTGGTGTGTGGCTTGTGTTCGTTTGTCGGCGAGAGGGAGTGTGCGCGACCTTGGCCCATGGACGAGAACAAGTTTTTTTGACGTAGAGAGGGTGGCTGCTCGACTAACAAAATAAAATAAAAAAAATAAAGGTTGGCGAGAGAAAAAAAGTTGCTAGCGCGTGTCACTTGCAATTGCGAGGAACGATATGAATGAAATATTTATAATATCTTTGGTGGAGTGACATGCACAATTACGGAATGCTCATGGATTAAATTAAAATAAACTGGATGAATAATAGCACGTTTAGATGATATAAATTAAAAGCTAAAATTTTTGAACTAATTTACACGACCTTTTGGCTAAAATGGTGATAAAATTATATATTCATACGGTAGAAGAATTCAGTATCTAAATTGACTTTACTTCCGTTCATGAGCACCAGACACGATATTTAAGTCATGTGATAAGAGTACTCACTCTCACATACTGACGTGTTCCCGAACTATCATCTTCAGTCGCTCAGAGTCCTGGTCAGCAAGATTTTCAACGTAGAACATCATGAATATTGTCGTCAGGAATAGTGACTTCACTCCTGTGCGCTACACTTCTGATAACTGTCTACAACGTAGAACAGTGTTGTGATCAGACGTCGAATGTGCAGATATTAATCCCTTAAGTACGTGTCGTTTCCAAAATACAGTTACGTGTGTGTTTGGAGTTTATTCTAAAGCACTTTGTGTAAGTTTCAGCTTTCTCACGAGTGAACGTGGAGGACCTGGACTTGATCATTTCCAGAAGAGGACGAAACTTCGTATTATGGATTACCTGTGCTTCACCATGAAGTTCTAAACCATCGACCACCATCGGCGGCGTCGGGATGCAGATTCTTTCATCGTAGAATAGCTGATTGAGAATCCAGACTTCCAGACGTGAAGATATCTCCTTAAGTTAAGTCGATTACGTCTCATTTATATCTGTTCTATGTAGTTTTGTTCTATTATTTCTTTCTTCTCAGTAATTTATTTTGACACATTTTTATGGCTGTATCTTTCGCTCGGATATGTCGTAAAATTAGCACATGCGATTGCTTAATGACCATGTGGCTATGAATTTGACAGCGAGGGTTCTAATAGAGTTATCCATGTGTTATCGAAACCATCTTTGCTTATTGAGTGAATTTCGTTACGAATATGAGTTAATTTATGTCCGATGGATTTGATGAAAGGATATCTTGTCAATATTTTCAATATTTTCCTTGAAATGGAACTTCTACTTGTACCTCGTGTTTGAGATAACGTGTCATCGGGATATTAAGTCTGAATTCTATGTATGAATTTAACGAGAATATGTGCATTGTGGCATGTGATAATTAATAGGATTAATTAATCATCGAGACGCATTTAAGTGGATATTCTGTATTTGTAGGACGATGGTAGGTTCTTATGTTTCGTGGCTACACATATTTGATATTAGGATGCGACAAGTTAGAGTCGTCATGGTGTTACACTGTACATGTAGAGTATGTGGAATAATTGCGCATGATATGAATCTTCGTGAAACTGAGTTTTTCACATGTTAATGTTGGAATATTATTAAGCCTGATGTTGATTAGGTTGTAATGTGAATATGGATTATTCGAGACGAACGCAGCGTAGTCTAATATTAGTGTCTTCAGATGAAGAAAATGAAAGTCCATGTTAATCGATGCACTTCTTAATTCGTGAGAATATCCCAATTTTGCTCAAGTAATTTAATAATTTCAAGTTGAAGGTACAGGTGAATGTTCGCGAAGGCCTTAGGTCTGAAGAAAAGATCTTAGATGAAATATCTCAATAATATTTGATTCGTGACTAGGCAAGTTCATTCGTTAATGCAATATTTCGCTCTCATGAGGTAACTCGATCTTCTTGGAACGTAATAAATCTGTTAACAGGAGAGTGATATAGTTAATCGACACTCGTCGACATGTAAATATTGTAGATATTTTCTTCTTGATAATCACAGTCTTCTTGATAACTTCAGTAGTTAGCTGTAGATGTAGTAATTTGCTAGTAGTCAGAGAATTATTTACTATGCGTTTTGTTCTGATAATGTGTGACACTTTGATATTATCGATGGATAGTGGATGGGATTTCCACATGGATGATATTCTCTCCATTTATGAATGTTCGTAAGCTCAGAAGGCGTTTTATTTTGTTCAATTATTGATCAGATGCTTAAAGTTCAGTATTAATTCTCACGAAAAGAGATGTGAGACGACGTGAACAGATATATCCGACGTCTCGGATTAACTTAGAGAAAACAAAGGCAAATTCAACTTTTCATTTTATAACTACAAATTGTTGATATAACGAATGTAAATTTTATTTTGCCATAACAGTCGAAATAATGAATCTTGGATGTTTCTTTATTATACTCGTTCATACAATTACTGCATTTTTTTCCAGATTGTTCGAGGAAGGCTTGGCCCAGACCTCATTTTTTGAATAAAAATTTTTCATTCAACTTTAAATTAATAATTTAATGACTTTAAAGACGATAAAGAAAATTAACAATGTAAAATACTCTGTTAGAATATTAGGGAAAACAACTGCCGTGTACCATCCCATTTGTTTGCATTTGAGTTTGTTACATCAAGAGCCATATTAAATTACCTAAAATAGTGGTCATAGTCATAATCACAGACTTCAGGATGGCTAATATTTCATTTAATTCAATAAAAGTGTCATATTTGTTCTATACTTTGAACATGCTTATTCGATGAACCCTATGTTAATCCTGCCACATTCATTTATTTTTATAAGCCTTCAGCCATCGAACTGAGCACCCCTGGGGTGTCTCGTGTTCGCTGACTGACTACGTCGGGGCCAATACCTCTGACTGAACGTCACCTTGAGCCATTGTCGGTGCATTTAAGAGGGCAGAGTGACGGATGCAATACATACATACATACATACAACTGCACTGCAGATTATTATACACTGGCTGACAGAGCAAATGCAACACCAAGAAGGAGTGGTCAGAACTTTATGCCAATTGCAGGGTAGACTGACGTCACTGAGGTATGCTCATGATGTGAAATGCGCCGCTGTGCTGCGCACGTACCGAACGATAAATGGGACACGGCGTTGGCGAATGGCCCACTTCGTACCATGATTTCTCAGCCGACAGTCATTGTAGAACGTGTTGCCGTGTGCCACAGGACACGTGTATAGCTAAGAATGCCAGGCCGCTGTCGACGGAGGCATTTCCAGCAGACAGACGACTTTACGAGGGGTATGGTGATCGGGCTGAGAAGGGCAGGTTGGTCGCTTCGTCAAATCGCAGCCGATACCCATAGGGATGTGTCCACTGTGCAGCGCCTGTGGCGAAGATGGTTGGCGCAGGGACATGTGGCACGTGCGAGGGGTCCAGGCGCAGCCCGAGTGACGTCAGCACGCGAGGATCGGCGCATCCGCCTCCAAGCGGTGGCAGCCCCGCACGCCACGTCAACCGCCATTCTTCAGCATGTGCAAGACACCCTGGCTGTTCCAATATCGACCAGAACAATTTCCCGTCGATTGGTTGAAGGAGGCCTGCACTCCCGGCGTCCGCTCAGAAGACTACCATTGACTCCACAGCATAGACGTGCACGCCTGGCATGGTGCCGGGCTAGAGCGACTTGGATGAGGGAATGGCGGAACGTCGTGTTCTCCGATGAGTCAAGCTTCTGTTCTGTCAGTCACCGCGGACGAGTGTGGCGTCGGCGTGGAGAAAGGTCAAATCCGGCAGTAACTGTGGAGCGCCCTACCGCTAGACAACGCGGCATCATGGTTTGGGGCGCTATTGCGTATGATTCCACGTCACCTCTAGTGCGTATTCAAGGCACGTTAAATGCCCACCGCTACGTGCAGCATGTGCTGCGGCCGGTGGCACTCCCGTACCTTCAGGGGCTGCCCAATGGTCTGTTTCAGCAGGATAATGCCCGCCCACACACTGCTCGCATCTCCCAACAGGCTCTACGAGGTGTACAGATGCTTCCGTGGCCAGCGTACTCTCCGGATCTCTCACCAATCGAACACGTGTGGGATCTCATTGGACGCCGTTTGCAAACTCTGCCCCAGCCTCGTACGGACGACCAACTGTGGCAAATGGTTGACAGAGAATGGAGAACCATCCCTCAGGACACCATCCGCACTCTTATTGACTCTGTACCTCGACGTGTTTCTGCGTGCATCGCCGCTCGCGGTGGTCCTACATCCTACTGAGTCGATGCAGTGCGCATTGTGTAACCTGCATATCGGTTTGAAATTAACATCAATATTATTCGTCCGTGCCGTCTCTGTTTTTTCCCCAACATTCATCCCTTTCGAACCACTCCTTCTTGGTGTTGCATTTGCTCTGTCAGTCAGTGTATTTTTCTTTCTATGACGTGGCTCAGGCTGTAGAGCCTGCTATTATGCCCGACCGTAACACACTCTTTAATTGGTATTAAATTCTGCAACATACTAAAATTGTGTAACTGATAGACTAAATGGAAAAGCTTATCGTCTAGTTCCTATGGTTAATATTTACACGAAGAAAGTAAATTATCTTGGATATGTGCTATAGATTATGTCTTTACATGTAAGTAATGTTTGAAACACTTTCTTTTGAACAGCTGAATACTAGGAATGTCCCTAATTTTAGCCGGCAGGGAATTCCACAGGCAAGTAGTAGTGGTGGTGAATGAATCACTGTAACCAGTAGATTGTCATGCCTTTCAGCGTTCAGTCCAGAAGTTTTTCTGAATTTACTAACTGCTACCACAATCACCTGTATGTAACTAGTACTGTGGCCTCGTTTAGTTCTGTACCTTGCATCTTTAAATCATTAGAAACTGAGTGTAACCATCGTCGTCTTGGTCTCCCTCTGCTTTTCTTGCCGTCCATTGCCGAGTCCATTATCCTCCTAGGTAACCTATCCTCTTCGAGTCGCCTTACATAACCCCACCACCGAAGCCGGATAACCCCAAAACCATCAACAATCGAGTTCATTCTTAACGAAACCTTTATCTCCTCATTCCGGGTACCCTCCTGCCATTGTTCCCACCTGATTTTACCAGCGATCATTCTCACTACTTCCATGTCTGTTACTTTTAGGTTATGAATAAGATAACCTTAGTCCACGCAGCTGTCACCCCACCCCCTAAAGCAAAGTTGGTATGAAAACAGTCCCGTGTAAAGATAGTTCCTTTATTGCAGAATACTGTTGATCGCAACTACGAGCTCTGTGCACTAGCTTTGCTGCACCTTGATTAAATCTCACTTACTATATTTCTACTACCATCCTGTGAGAAGACACATTCTAAACACTTGACATGATCTACGAGTTGCTATGGAATAAGAGTGGGCATCTCGGACATATTCTGAGCCATGGCCTTCCTTGTGCTCATACGGCTAGGACTATACAGCCAGCCGGTGGTCTCTAAACCGTTAGAGTAGAGATTTTCACCGGGACTCTGCGTAAGTAGGATAGTATCATTCTTCAAAGAAATTAAATACGTCAGAATATTTTAAGCAAGCTTCGGACGAATGGGAGTAATGACATTAATTGAAACAAATTTGACTGTTATAAAAATAGTCATTAACATTAATTTGATGTGTAAAAGAATTGAAATAGGATGGTTCCAGTTTAATGCAATTAATATTTCACAAACGCGAATGTGAACAAGCCGGCCCTGCAGTGTAGGTGTGGTGCGCCTGCCTCTCACCCGGAGGCCTCGGGTTCGATTCACAGCCAGGTCAGGGATTTTTACCTGGTTCTGAGGGCTGGATCGATGTCCACTTAGCCTACGTGATTACCATTCAGGAGCTATTTGATGGTGAGATGGCGACCCCGGTCCACAGAGCCAAGAACAACGGGCGTGATGATTCCGCGTGCTGACCACACGACACTATTGTTTTGTGGAGCATGGCATACATTCAAAAACAGGTTCAGCTAATTTTCTTGAACGGTGTATAATGGTCTAACATAATGATACATGTATTGTTATTAATTACGTTAGATAGGTTTTGCAGACAACCTCAGGTGGATCTGACTTCATCCTTATAACGCATTGATAATAAGCACTGTTATGGCGATGATAAGGTTCTACGGATGAAAGGAAATGTTCATATATATATGAATGAACTTCCGGCTTGCACGACAGTGCCACTGAGAGAACACTGACAGGAATGAGACAGAGTGGATCTTCTACTGCAATGTCATTGTAAAGGAAGAGTCGCGAAATATGTACTCATGAGTATATGACTCCCGACTCGCTCAATCATAACAAAGACGTCACTATGTCCTTTCCATCATTAAGCTCGCCTCCACGTACAGGCAACGCTTGTGCACTTGTCATACTCACATTTAATCGGTATTGTGTGAGGTTTGCAGTGCATGTTGCTGTACGTCGGCTGCGTTTGAAATGCTTGTTTAAAACAAAAACATGTGTTTCAGCCAGAATGAGAGGACAGATATTCTTTTTGCATTCAAAGTGTATATGTTCCTATTATATCACCTTTCCCCACACGATGGTGAGTGCACGGGTATGAACTGCGTCACAACTGTGGAATTGGCCCTGTTAGTGGCCGAATGCCCTCTCTAACGCCAGCTCCACGTGGAGGAATGAATTCACCATTATGTGTCGCTTTCGTTGTCGGTAGTGTTGTGTGTTGCACTTACAGGAAGAGGAGATTCATAGTGTAAATTTATAGTACTACATCTATTCTGAAAAAATAATGAAGATCATCACCAGTAATATAGCAATGAATTATTTACAGGTAAATATGGCATTTCAATCGTATGTTAACTTAAAAACTAAACTAAAATTTATGAGATTCATATTCATATACTAGAGAAGAGAGATATTTACATTCTGCCCCAGCGTTCTCAAACAATTACGGAAACGGGGCTGCTACCCCTCTGTAATCCCCTATTTGTGTAGGGCGGGCACCAATTTACACGTGTCATCAAGTTTAAATGTTTCGTTGATCGCTGCTCTAAAGTGCAAAACCGGACTAAGTTCGACAAACAACATTCTACAGATATGTATAATCGACACACTGGTTTCTGAAGCAGCGTGAGATATATATTTTCGAACGTATTCTTTCCTTATACACATGTGTCCTCCCTTGGTCTCTCCCCTCACTGACATACCATTATCAGTCATTCCCTGCGCGGTCGTAGGTTTGAGCTATTTTTTTCATATTTAAAACAAACCTCCAGATTGTACAGTCATTGATGGTCGGTAGACTGATAATAACAATAATGACGCTCTAGGTTTTACGTCCTAATTAGTATATTTACGGTTTTTGGAGGCGGCGAGGTGCTGGAATATTGTCCAGCAGAATTTCTTAAACGTACCAGTAAATTCGACATTGTGATGACGTATTTTAGCACCTTAAAATACCGCCGGCCTGAACCACGATTAACTCGCCAACCTGTGCCAAAAATATCAGCGCTCTACCGCGTGAACTACTCAGCAAAGCTCCGGCAGATTGAATTATTGTTTCTAGGTCTATCAAGTACATTCTTCTACCCATTCAAGGAAAGCTGCACCGTTCTTGTTATCCACTATAAAATCCTGTCTCCAACAGTGGATATCTCGAATGCAATTTTTTTTGGTGCTCCTATTTCGTATTTAGGAGCATCTCTTCACAATTCAAACCCAAACTTACATGAACATTCTAAATATACTTTATTTTTAACACATAAAGCGTAATCAGAACTGGAGAGACCAAAAAACTTGAAAATGGGCTTATACTGTACATTAAACTATATGTTTAATTACAGGACGTAAATATACATAGTGTGCATAATATTTTTGATATTTTTGATTGGATATATTCCAGATAAAACAGGTTTTATTTTTGGCTAAGTACATGTTTAGAAATGTCTTTAATAAAGAGACCGAAAACAGTTTAATTTCCTTGGCGAGCGTTTTGTAATGTATTATTTCTCGTTCTAAAAGGTTCCTGGCCGAGCAAGTGGCTGCGTCGTTTGGTCACGTAGCTATCAGCTTGCATTCGAGAGATAGTGGGTTCGATCCCCACTGTCGGGATACCTGAATATGATTTTCTGTGGTATCTGATTTTCACATCAGGCAAATGCTGAGGCTGTACTTTAATTAAGGATACGGTCGCTTCCTTCACACTCCTAGCCATTTCCTATACCATAGTTGCCATGAGAAGTATCTGTATCGGTGTGACGTAAAGCATATTGTAAATAAGTTTCCTGCATAGCAATGGTTTGCTTACTTTTAATCTGAAATAGCTGGCTTGACGTTCGACCCTAAAGGGTCGCAGCGAGTAACCTGGTAAAGTTTCAGCCACGACTCTATAATTTTGCAAACAGATTATGGAATTTCCTGGTATAGGCCCTAAATATAATAATAATGTCCATATCACTAAATACGCTTTGGCGGTATTTCAGAGACACATAGATGCCAGATATGTTTTCCAGCAGGACTTCTTTTACATGCTGTTAAATCTACTGAGACTAGGCTAACGTATTTTAACACCTTCAAATACCACTGGTCTGAGTCGGGATCGAACCTGGCACCTTTGGCTCAGGAAGGCACCACTTTACCATATGGACCACTTACCCCGGCACAATACTTCACTTCTACTTAGTACCAGTACAACAATATTAATAAAAGCACCGCAACAATGAATTTCTTTCAGACCGAAGTAGTTAGTGGGACACAAAACAAAGCAATTAAACGAAATGATATATTTTTTTTAATAAGATACACATGTTTAATTATTCTTCATTACGGGGGCTTGACTTGAAACATTGTCCTTAATAATGCTTTGTGTTTAGCATTCCTTACACTGCTACCAGATGTAAGTGATGTCGGAATAAATTCCTGATCGTTCCAGAAATTGACTCGTACTGAAGGATACATAAAAGTCAACCGAAAGCATCGGGTTGTCGTAATCTTGAAGGAAAAAGCACCAAGGTAGCAGTGGTTCGGATCTTGTTCATTAACAGGGAGATTAAAAAATACGTCTTTCTGGTTGGATTCCACGTAAAACTGGACATCCAATTGCTATGATCACGGTATCAACAATGACGTACATTACACGTTCGCTTTTAGCCAATGGTGAAGGTATGTTTACTTGCACGCTCATGTAGTGAGGAAGTTGGAACACTATTTACAGAAAGATAACGTCCGAATAAACTAAACGCTTTAGTAAATACAGTTCATTGAGGGCCTGAAAACTGCTGCCCAAGCGGGTGACCACCTTCCGACCATGTAGTGACCGTGATGACACCTTCAGCCACATTGCTAGGTTTCTTTGATTGGGTCTGCTGCTTACCATATCAGACAGCTCTCCAATTGATCACTCATAGATGACTGCACCCTGTACTCAGTCCAGGATTAAAATCCTTTGATGAGCAGGTAATTGAATCTGGGACTTCCGGATAGATGGCAGGAACATTACTCCCGTTCACCACATGGTCGGGAATGTACAAATACGTTTTATAAATTCATTTTGAGAAGTGTATAACTCTTCATCTTCCGTTAAGCATCACATTACAAATACTAAGTCATTCTTAAATTTATTCCCCGTAAGCCTTCCTTCTGCATAAGATAAGCTGTCTTCTGTGTCTTACTGTAAACCTAACTTGTAGTAGAGTGAATGGTACCGCTACGTCGAGATTTACATCGAAGGCAGGTACTTACAGAAGCATCATCACTAATCGATATACACATTTCTGAGTGTCGTGACCCGCCAGTTTTTTTTTTTTTTTTTTTTTTTTGCTGGTCACATCTCTGCTGTAACATATCCTTCCCTTGACAACCTTCGGTTTCCCTCAGGACACATTGGAATTATGAACTTACAGGTAAAGAGTAGTGAGTGAGCTGTTGAAGTGGACAGACGTGTTTTCCCAGCGCTCTGAAGTGAAGTTGTTTACCATGGATTGAGCGTTGGAAATTTATGGAGCGAGGATAGGAATGTGGTACGGGCGGGTGAGGCCCTCCTGCCCACGACAGTTCGGTCATTCCGGACCTAGTAACTTGTGGTTCCTGGCAGTTGTTATAGCGGCCTTATTGGTTATTGGTGGTGTTGAGTTGAACCTAGGACCTTCAGTGGAGTGTAATGTTCAGGCCCCCGCAGACGTGACGGCAATTAAGTGTCCAAGAACTTAAAGAATGGAATCAAGTGTGTGATGTGCTTAAAGTGGTTCCACTTCGGCTGTGCTGAGGTGAATAAAAAGCTTGTCCGGACAACATTTGTTTTTGTAAAATTTATGACACGGTGGAAAATATGAGGGAAGTAATGAAGACGAGAGACGTGAAAATGGAGAATCAAGAGCGAAAGCTTGCAGAATTCGAAGAAACAATGAAAGCACAGGCAGAAAATATCACAAAAATGAACAAGGAAGCAGAACCTGATTTTATTCCTACAATTGAACCAGGTCAGATAAGTCGTTCGCTCACAAAATATTTACGTGACGTACTCATCATGGGTGACTCGATGATACGCTAGGATGGTGGACAACGAGCTAGAATAACATAGAGGGGCTGTATACCTGACATCAGCGCTCCCTGCTTGAAGCAAGTTGATAAGGGGCAGCCATGTTAACGGTTGTCAAAACAAAGCAAATTGGCGCGAGAGCATATGTTGAGGTGACAGGGAGATCGTGCATGCCAATTTAATTCCCTAAGTTTTAAGAAGTGAAAACATAGATTCTCGCTTTCAAGAATTCCAGCCGTAAGCTCAGCGTATGGTTGTACTAATCGGAGTAATAAAACCAAGGATATATCGTACTTTAAGTAAGTATTACTGAATTATAGCCGAGATTCCTTTTTGTAATTTCTGTTTGTAATTAAATCCATTTTATTGTTTACTTAGCGAAAGTACGGATAGATGGTAATTATTTTGTCGAATTTTGTTTCAGATTTCGTTTAAGGAACAAGGAATTAACGGAACAATGCGTTGTGAGGGCGAAAGGAGATAAATGGTATCCCACTCAATTCAGTTGCTTATGCTCTGTACATTTCCAGCCCTATTTAATTTTCATTCACATTTACAAATAAAGGAAATGGAGCGCCCACCACCAAGAAAACGTAACCACAAAAATCACTTATTTCGTTCAAACGTACACCAAGTATGAAAATACAGCATTTTACTGCTATTTTTGAAATGTATACAGCCTTTATTGTAGATGTCTGTTGCCTTGGTTTTTAAAACTATGCCACACTTCATAATGGACAACTTTCAAGCTTACCATTCAGCTAGTAATCCCAGTATGATATGGTAATGGGAGAAACATGATATCCCCCCTATATTATAATACATAATTACACTAAACGATTATTGTGGTTAAGTACACTGACTGACAGAGCAAATGCAACACCAGGAAGGAGTGGTTCGAAAGGGATGAATGTTGGGGAAAAAACAGAGACGGCACGGACGAATAATTGATGTTTATTTCAAACCGATATGCAGGTTACACAATGCGCACGGCATCGACTCAGTAGGATGGAGGACCACCGTGAGCGGCGATGCACGCAGAAACACGTCGAGGTACAGAGTCAATAAGAGTGCGGATGGTGTCCTGAGGGATGGTTTTCCATTCTCTGTCAACCATTTGCCACAGTTGGTCGTCCGTACGAGGCTGGGGCAGAGTTTGCAAACGGCGTCCAATAAGATCCCACACGTGTTCGATTGGTGAGAGATCCGGAGAGTACGCTGGCCACGGAAGCATCTGTACACCTCGTAGAGCCTGTTGGGAGATGCGAGCAGTGTGTGGGCGGGCATTATCCTGCTGAAACAGAGCATTGGGCAGCCCCTGAAGGTACGGGAGTGCCACCGGCCGCAGCACATGCTGCACGTAGCGGTGGGCATTTAACGTGCCTTGAATACGCACTAGAGGTGACGTGAAATCATACGCAATAGCGCCCCAAACTATGATGCCGCGTTGTCTAGCGGTAGGGCGCTCCACAGTTACTGCCGGATTTGACCTTTCTCCACGCCGACGCCACACTCGTCTGCGGTGACTATCACTGACAGAACAGAAGCGTGACTCATCGGAGAACACGACGTTCCGCCATTCCCTCATCCAAGTCTCTCTAGCCCGGCACCATGCCAGGCGTGCACGTCTATGCTGTGGAGTCAATGGTAGTCTTCTGAGCGGACGCCGGGAGTGCAGGCCTCCTTCAACCAATCGACGGGAAATTGTTCTGGTCGATATTGGAACAGCCAGCGTGTCTTGCACATGCTGAAGAATGGCGGTTGACGTGGCGTGCGGGGCTGCCACCGCTTGGCGGCGGATGCGCCGATCCTCGCGTGCTGACGTCACTCGGGCTGCGCCTGGACCCCTCGCACGTGCCACATGTCCCTGCGCCAACCATCTTCGCCACAGGCGCTGCATCGTGGACACATCCCTATGGGTATCGGCTGCGAATTGACGAAGCGACCAACCTGCCCTTCTCAGCCCGATCATCATACCCCTCGTAAAGTCGTCTGTCTGCTGGAAATGCCTCCGTTGACGGCGGCCTGGCATTCTTAGCTATACACGTGTCCTGTGGCACACGACAACACGTTCTACAATGACTGTCGGCTGAGAAATCACGGTACGAAGTGGGCCATTCGCCAACGCCGTGTCCCATTTATCGTTCGCTACGTGCGCAGCACAGCGGCGCATTTCACATCATGAGCATACCTCAGTGACATCAGTCTACCCTGCAATTGGCATAAAGTTCTGACCACTCCTTCTTGGTGTTGCATTTGCTCTGTCAGTCAGTGTATTCATGGGCCGCCTCTGTGGTGCACTGGTTAGCGTGAGCAGCTGCCACCCCTGAAAGCCCGGGTTCGATTCCCAACTCCGCCACGAAATTTCAAAAGGGGCACGAGGGCTGTAACGGGATTCTATCAGCCTGGGGAGGTCAGCTGAGTAGAAGTGGGTTCGACTCCCACCTCAGCCATCCTCGAAGTGATTTTCCGTGGTTTCCCACTTCTCCTCCAGACAAATGCCGGGATGGTACCTAACTTAAGGCCACGGCCGCTTCCTTCTCCCCCCCCCACAAGGCCCTTGTTCAGCATAGCAGGTGCAGCCCTCCTTCACAGTTGTATCCCCCGACCCAATTTCTCACGCTCCAGAACACTGTCCTTGAGGTGGTAGAGGTGGGATCCGTCGCTGAGGCCGTGGGAAAAACCAACCCTGGAGGGTAAACAGATTAAGAAAGGAACACAGTACTCATGAGGATGTAATAATTTTAAAAATATGAACAGAATGAGGTTGTAACCTATTGTAGGTCCCTAGGCTTCCTGTCATAAATATTTATGTCTATAGTTTTTATTCTAATTTACGCTTAACCACAACAGCCAAGCAGGTTAACGCTCTTGTTCCGATTTCTTGGCCTATTCGTATGTCACTGTGTGATGATTTCGAACTACCCTACAATCAACTGATCGTGATGATGAAGTGGCGGTGTTCGCTTTAATGCTTCAAGCTTTCGGCAACGGTCTTTAATTCTCCCCCAGTGATTATAAAATGCGCATTTTCTACACTTTTCGTCATTTAAAGGCCATGCCCCCTTGCTTGTGTGACCACAGGAAACATGGCGGATGTTCGTTCTATTAGGTTCACCCAGGCAGCGCTTCCGCCTCTCTATGTTATTCTAGCTCGTTGGTGCTGGATATTTCAAGGAGGACTGGTGGAAAGGTACAGTGTTATCCGGGAATAAAAATTGAACAGCTGTCTCAGCAGGTTGAAAGAGTGGAAGATAGCAGCGATGTGCGAGTGTTAGTGCTTCATGTAGGGACCAACGACCTTAGAAGAATGGGTCAGGTGTATGAACACGTGAGCGCAGCTAAGAAAAGTTTAAGAATGTGAAGATCATACTTAGTGGCGCAGTGCGAAGGAAGGACGTACCTCTACGGCGGGTGAAGGCTCTCGACCGGATGGGCTGGGTGTGTCAGCAGCTGGACTTGATGTAGCCTATATGGAGACGGATTGCTGGATAGGAGACCGGGACTTCGCGCGAGACGGACTGCATTTGAACAAGCTAGACTCCTACGAGTTAGGAAACCTACACGAAAGTAATTGAGTCGTGCCGGCAAGGATGAGGAAGACTGGAGTCGGAGGTCTGCCAACTGTAGCTGACGACGGGCAATGAGCTGCAACGGATTATAGACTATGGAGGTGAGACACTAAGACCAAAGCACGTGAATAGTCAAAGCGTGCAAAATAAAATTGTTGAATTTTGGAACTTACTGAATCATACCATGTGGATATTGTCATTTGTACAGAGTCATGGATGAATAGGAATGTTAATAGTGGCGCAGTAAATCAGGGTGATTTCATTATATATAGAAGGGACAGAGAGTCTAGAGGTGGCGGAGTATTTATCTGTGTGCGGAAGAACATAGGTAGATGTTTAAAATGGCTTGATGAGGATCACAAAATGCTGTGTTTGAAAATCACGGATCAAGGGAATGACAACCCCATTCAAATAATAGGAGTGTATAGGGCGCCTGGTACCAATGTGTCGGTACTCGATAGACTACGATGTTACATGTACGGGCAACACTATGAAGAAATGTTTTATAATTGCAGGTGACCTAAATATTCCGAGCATAAACTGGTCTGGCGGGGCTACGGGAAGGGGCTACAGTCAGGTCGCGGTAAACAAACTAATTAGGGACCGTGAATTTACCCAAGTAGTAGGCTTTCCTACTAGAGGAAACAACACCTTGTATGTTAATCTTGTAAGACCCGATGACTTACATATTAGTTGTATGCCAGCACCAGTAATTAACGATCACTCTGCTGCAGAATGAAATATTAGATATCCCTTAAACATTAAAGTAGATAACGAGGATAAATTAAAATTATACCAATTTAGTAAATTGACCCCTTTAAATTACAAGGGTTTCTATGGCGAATATTTTCCAGCTGGGCATCACAAGACGGGCACATAAACGTAATGTGGGATGACTTCTTTGGTATTATTAATAGGGTCATTGAGCAGTTTGTACCCCCTAAAATTACTAAAACGGAACCCAGATCCCGAATACTACAATAGTAAAATTAGAGGCCTTAAAAGTAAGGAAAGCGCACAACAAGAGACAATTTATTTCGGAGCGTATGAGTAGGTTTCACAAGCAGTTCAAAGAATTCGCTTCTGAAAAGAAACCTGTTCATGACAAGTATATGAAAGGTATACTTTCTTCCAAGGAAAATGGATGGTAACATCTCTATAAGTATGTTAGGAAAAGGAAAGGAATCAGCCATGATGAGTCAATAACAATGTCCAGAGAAGGTGTGGTAATGACTGTCGATCTACTAATAGCTAATCAATAACATCATTGCTATGGGAACGTATTTAATGAGCAGAAAAACCTGGAGATAGACATTATCGGTAACACTGATTGTTCTCTCTTCCAAATTAGCCGTGGAAAAATTCAGAAAGGAATTTAGAACTTAAGAAAATTAAGTCGAATGGGCCTGATAATACTGCTGGGGAGGTTCTGAAACAGGGAGGTAGAGCTATTTTACGCTAGTTGGAAGTACTATTTACTCTGTCTATTAACAATACACAAATTCCAGACGATTGGAAAAAAGCAACTGTGGTCTTGATTGTTAAAGTGGGCAACCGGCTGCTAATGGACAATTATAGACCCATTAACCTTACGTTAATTGTATGCAAACAAATGGATCACCTCATTTCAGAATATCTAAGAGAACAATGGGAGAAACGCTCATGGATTACTGGCCATCAACACGGTTTTAGAAAGTGTTTCTCCTGCGAGAATGTTTCTCCTGTTGTCGCTCTTTCAAGATATTTTCGAGTCATTAGGCAAAGGTGTGCAAGTTGTTGATGCTATTGTAATTGATTTTACTAAAGCATTTTATGTAGTACCACATAACATTCTGATCCGAAAACTGGTGGAAACAAACATTGATAAAAGGGTGGTTCTGTGGATCCTGGAATTTTTGACAGACCGCACGCAGAGGGTAAAGGTGGGAAGTAAATACTCCGATGAAGTTTCCATAACGTCGGGAGTAGTACAGGGTAGTGTTATAGGGCCACTCCTATTTACGGCATGTATCAACGATCTCCCGAACGAAATTCGAAATGAATGTAGATTGTTTGCTGACGACTGCATAATATATAGAAAAATACATAATAATAGCAATAATAGGTGATTTCAGGCCGATATAAATATATTCGTTAAGTGGGAACTCGATAACAAAATGAAAATAAATTCTCGAAAATGCAGTCTCATAAGAATGGGAATGAAACATAGCCACATGGACTTTCAATATTGTCTTGGATTGGACGCTCTGGTTTATAGTGGCTCATGCAGGTACCTAGAAATCCACTCGCTCGTAGAAAGTGTAATTAGTAAAGCGTACAATTCCCTACACTTCGTGATGTGTGTGCTAAAGGGCAGCAGTTCCCAGGTGAAGGCGCAGGGCTCTATATCACTATTTAGGCCAGTCCTGGAATATGGATCAGCCATATGGGATCCATACCAAACAGGACTCATTAAGGACATTAAGAAGGTACTGTGAAAGGCTGCAAGATTCGAGCTTACTGATTTCAATCCTAGAAGTAGTATGTCAAGTATGATGGAAAAACTTGGATGGGAGACACCGGGGCCTAGAAGGAAACGAACACGATTATGTGCCATGTATAATGCTTACACGAATAAGCTAGCTTGGGGAGAGTTGAACAGTCGAGTAGGAAAGCCCTGTTACAGAAGTAGGAGAGATCATCCGCATAAAGTAAAAGGTAGATCGCAGAAAACTATGTTAAATATTCGTTTGTAAATCGGAGAATTGATGATTGGAATTCATTACCCGCAGCTGCCTTAGAGTCTTTTCCAAAAAATGTAAGATGCTTCAAGAATAGACTCCAGCATTCTGCAAATTGTGTGTAAATTTCTATGTGACGGTGTCATATTTTAATGCACTGTAAATTATGTTATTATGACATCTGAGTTATTTAAGATGTGTGTGAATTTGTTCATGAACGTGCTGTATTTACAGTGCTAAGATAATAGTAATTGGGCCGCTCAATATACTATAAGTCCTAGTACAGAATTTTGAAATACTTGGATGATGCTGGATTTAGAATGTTAAACTAGTAGTATTTCTTTTAATATTTTCTTTCCATGGAATTGATTGTTGTACACTTGTTGTAGTTGTTCTTGCGTTGTTGTTGTTGTTGGGCAAATATGTTTTAAAATTACTTTATTTTCACACTACTGTAGGTGATCATTGCCACCGGAATATTTCCCAATTGCGATGTATTTGTTGATAATGATAATTTAACAATTGTTTAACTCTCAGTGTAGTATGTTCAATTTTCCTTCATTCCTGGCCTCGTTCCAAATTAATTGGGTTTAACATCACATGTTGTCTTTGTCCAATTTCACGGTAGGATGGCTTTCCTGATGTCAATCCTATGTGGAACAAAGTAGTCATCACGGCGATTTTCTGTATGACACTCGTCAGTGTAATGTGTTGTATGTGAATGAGGAGGTGTGCATGAAGGTAACCACAAATACGTATACCCCAAGCAAGAGGAAATAACCATACCTGGCTTGCCTCGTCCAGTAGGAATCAAACCCGCGCAACCTTGAATCAAATGCCGAAACGCTGACCATTCAGACAAGGAGCGGGACCATGCAGGTCGTTCAGTACTTCGGCAAAGTATGAACACGCCGGAACATTTCATAATTTAGAACCTCAAACTTATTGTCAGAGGTAATGTACGAGAAAGATTCAGTAAGTAAGTAAGTAAGTACACATCTAACTGCGTAAATTTACGCAACTACCAAATGCACATTGTAAGTTATTAGTGTGGACTCGATACAAGTTTCATTTAGTCTTCGTCCCTACAATTTGTTTGTGTGGTATGTTGAGGCATCTACACCGATGAGCCATTACATTATGTCCACCGACCTAATACGATGTACGATCAACTTTTCCCACAGAACCGCCCAAGTTGGCAGGGCATCGATTGAAGGAAGTGACTGAAGTTATCCTGGGTGCAACAGAATGTCCTCCAGTTGGTGTAAACTACTGGGCGATGGTGATGTAGTATGAACTTCATTTTCTAAGTCAAACGACAAATGTTCAATCGGGGTTCACATCGGGCCTATTTGTGGGTCACAGTATTAAAAGAAATTCACTAGCATTTTCGTCCAACCAGTTCTTCAGAATCTTGGCAGTGTGGAGTGGCTGATTATCCAGATGGATATGGCCGTCACCATCAGGGAACACTGCTAACATGAACGCATGGACCAGGTTCCCAATAAAGTCCAGACACTGGAATAATGGGCCCCTGTGTATCCCATGAAAACATCGCCCAGATCACCACACCTCCTCCCCCGGTCTGCCTCCTCTCCATCCTGCAACTACGTACCACTGCCTCGCATGAAAATCGGCGTACACACGCTCGAATATAAACGTGATATAGTGGATTCATCGGATTAGGCGACCTTTCTCCAATCACGATGTTATGCCCACCTCACATGCTGCTTTCGGTGGAGTGCAGTCAGGATTGAGGTACGGCTGGGCCATCGACTCCGCAGACTCATGCGCAGCAGTGCACGATGAACCGTGTGCTGGGAAACATTGGCCTTCTCATCGCCGTTGTACCTGTTGGCGATGTATTAAACTGCGGCCCCACAATACGCGACAACCTCCGCTTGCCTCTAGCATCAATGAACTACTGTCGACACACGGCTGGACGACGTGTCATTGTTTGGCCATCGATGCAAAATATTCGATACGTGCTCACAGTAAGGGCACGGGAGTAGCCCACAAGCGATACCGTTTAAGAAATCTGGATACCAAGGCGATGCATCATCACAATTTGCCATCTCTTAAACATGGAGTGATTGGCCGGATTTCCCCTTCTGACCCCGGTGACACTACTAAGAGCAAGCCTGAAGACATGCCCTATATATACCATGCTAAGCATGTCACGTATTACTCTCCACGCTCAAAGTTCGCTATTCCCGGATCGGGCTTGTCATGAAGTAATGGATCATTGGTGTGTTTTGGCATGGAATGTGATCTTTACGGTAACTTCACTTCACCGTCACTTCTAAATCATATACCACATACATGCTTATTCAATAGCTTTAATTTATGGATATCAGTTGGTGTCAAGTCAGGAATGAAGATGCATTACGTCTCAATGGCGGTGTCAGCAAAACCAAAAGCTGAATGCATGCCATCGTCTGTTTATATCAGATCAGGTCGATTACTATGACTTTATATGTGGTGATGGGCCCTGCAGATGCAAAATCTGATCAAACTACCTGTCTCAATTTTCCGCTGGCTATGCCATCTCACAACTAATGCCGCGACAGTAGGGAGTTGAGCTGTTGTTTTTTGGCTAAAGTGATATTCCTGCTCTGGTTTCGGTGGGGAAGGGGGGATTGGAAAGAAATAGGTAGCCCGTGTAACCTTACTTTTTGAACTACCAACATAACATGATA
This sequence comes from Anabrus simplex, assembly GCF_040414725.1. Lineage (NCBI taxonomy): Eukaryota > Metazoa > Arthropoda > Insecta > Orthoptera > Tettigoniidae > Anabrus > Anabrus simplex. Next base: position 578,112,871 of record NC_090266.1, on the reverse strand, counting down.
TTAGCTTAGTAGGTCTCTGAAGCAACTAATGTACATGGGGCTTTCCCTTTTTCACTAGACCATCCATATAATCTGTATGATTTGTGGTAAATAATAATAATAATAATAATAATAATAATAATAATAATAATCGTGAATATCCGCACCAGCGTCAAGGTATTAGGCTATTTTCAGTATCTAGTACAAAGGAATTAAAACTGTAACCTCCCTAGGTACTTGAACTTAAGTATACCGCTCCCCAAATCAATATGTTGATTGATTGCTAACCTGGCGTATACACGAAAAAATCCTCATCCGATTAAGCTATATTTAATCCCATTCTCACTTTATGCTCGCCACTAAACAGTCCAGCACAGTTCACATTTTCTTGCCAGACTGTGTTGTTGGTGGTGTGTAATTCAACACTTGATTGTAAACAGCTCCGGAAAATTCGGGAGAATTGTTCACTGAGGGCAATGCATTAATTTATCTCTGAAAGAACGTAAAATAACCGTAAATTCGGCTTCCGCATACGAGCAGCTTACCCTTAACGAACACGTCGCTCCCCCTCAGGTCGTTGAGGATATCTGTCGCCCAATGAAAGTCGCGCGTAACTATATATGACCAACTAAATTTAGAACGTTGGCAAAATAAAGTCGAGTTTTTTATTCGTATAGTAATAGTGTGGGTCTATAAATACCCATCGGCCTCCATTTGAGTAGGCGGAAAGCATAGCATCTGCTGCTGTCAGTACTGTGGAATCCATAGACATAAGGGGCTCTACCAGCATCCTTTATCCCATTGAGTTTGTTGTGACTACCAAAGCCTTTCATCGTGATAGTCAACTACATTTCAAATCCAGAAGAAATTGAATATGGTGGCCAGAAATTATGTATGATTGAGTACTCTGAAGAGTTAATCCATTCACTTCGAATCAGTCATGAATCATTTGCCATCATTTCTGAGTATCTTATAACTTTATTGGTACTTTTCTCGGTTTATTCCCTCGGTCAGCGTAGCCTGTGGGCTGCTTAGCCTCAGTAGCAAAGGTGTGCAAGGTCGTGGGTTCGAAGTCAACTGAGATGCAAATGGCCCTGTACTTAACGTAACCAACAGCAGCAATGGGAACCAGTTTAATTCCTGAAAGCAAAGATGGCAGGGCAAAGAGCTAAGCATCCTTTCCGAGTTAATGCACAGGTTACGGATTGTGGAACTATTTACGTTTCATTCTTTCGAGACCTTGATTGTCTATCCGGAGAGAGTTTGCATTCGCCGGTTAGTATTGCTGAACGTTGTCCCAGCGATCGTAAGTTCAATCGCCGATCTCTTATACATTTTTTATTGAAGACCCTAGAATTAGAGGGAATCTTGGGTCTATTTTGTCAGAATGGACTAAGATCCTTTCTAAGCATGGCGTACGCAATTGCCACATGAATTGCAATGACGTTGATCCAGACTCTCGGGAACAATCACATAATTCACTCGTAACAAGTGTAGCACACCTGATGAAACATAGCCTCAGGACCTCCAGTTCGACTTCGAATTTGAATCACAGGGAAGTGACATTTCATTTCGAAATTCCCATAACCACTTAGAAGGATTTCAATTGTAATCCTATTAGTGAGAAGCCAACGGGGATGTCGTTCAACCACCGCGCTAATGTCCGAATAAACATAGGATGGTGAAACAACATTAATTCAAGATGTGGTGAAGCAGCCGAATAACATAGTTAACACCAAGAACTGTAGGATGTAAAGGAGAGGGCATATAAGTCTCTGGTAAGACCCCAACTAGAGTATGGTTCCAGTGTATGGGACCCTCACCAGGATTACCTGATTCAAGAACTGGAAAAAGTCCAAAGAATAGCAGCTCGATTTGTTCTGGGTGATTTACGACAAAGGAGTAGCGTTACAAAAGTGTTGCAATGTTTGGGTTGGGAAGAATTGAGAGAAAGAAGAAGAGCTGCTCGACTAAGTGGTATGTTCCGAGCTGTCAGCGGAGAGATGGCGTGGAATGACATTAGTAGACGAATAAGTTTGAATGGCGTTTATAAAAGTAGGAAAGATCACAATATGAAGATAAAGTTGGATTTCAAGAGGACAAACTCGGGCAAATATTCATTTATAGGAAGGGGAGTTAGGGATTGGAATAACTTACCAAGGGAGATGTTCAATAAATTTCCAGTTTTTTTGAAATCATTTAGGAAAAGGCTGGGAAAGCAACAGATAGGGAATCTGCCACCTGGGCGACTGCCCTAAATTCAGATCAGTATTGATTGATTGATTGATTGACCACTACCCTCCTACAATGTTTAGATTATGTGTCGTCTACCAGCTTCATTGGGAGATTCGTGCAATGATTGTTTCTTTGATTATTCTTTTGAATGTTCAATTAATGTATGAATATCTGCTGCAGAGAAATCCGTCATTGACGACGAAATACACATTACCGACATTTATTACATTACTTACTCCTAAATCTTGGCTTGAAAATTAAGCCAACGATGATCGCACTTAGTCAGCTTTTGAAATATTGAATTGAATTTATACGTTACAAATTGACACTGAGGCGAACGAGCTCCTTTACGTAGTATTGTCGTGGAATAAAATGGTTTAATTATTTCAGAACAAAGTGAAAGAGAAAATCTAAAATATTAAGTGTAAAACAATTTAAAACAAGAACATATCATATTTAATTCAATTACAAATCTAGATACAAACATATAAGAGATTAGTTTGTGCACAGCAAAGGTACATACACTACATATAAAATAATTTACGTGTAGTTAATATCAAGGTCTACAGTGATTACTGAGATTGAGATGGATTAACTTGTTTCTAATAAAGATGTATCTCGATGATGGACGAAAAAACGTTAGTTTAATTGTCTTCACTTCTGCAAATAGTAAGGAATACATTTCAAAGGAACATAAACTTGCAAGGTTTAAAAAAAATTGCTACCTTATAGACAACTAGATGATATGGGAAGTGAATTATATTCTGATTATAATTAAATCTCATAAATAGTAAACCCGAGGAACTGATGAATCATAACCACAGAACCTCCAGTTCCACTTCGAATTTGAAGCACAGGGAAGTGACTTTCCATTTCAAAATTCCCACATCCACATAGAAGGATTTCAACTGTAATTCTGTTACTCTTTTGAATGTTCAATTAATATATAAATATCTGCAGCAGAGCAGTCCGTCATTGACGACGAATTACACCTTACCCATATTTATTACATTACATACTCCTAAATTTGACTTGAAAATTATGCCAACGGTGATTGCACGTAGTCAGCTTTCGAAATATTGAATTGAATATATTGGTTACAATTTTACACTGAGGGGAATGAGCTCCTTTCCGTAGTATTTTCGTGGAATAAAATGGTAAGTTACACTAAATCTGCACTGGTACCTTACAAGTTTATTTTCCTTTGAAATGTATTCCTTTTGCAGAAGTGAAGACAATTAAACTAACGTCTTTTCGTCCATCATATCGAGATACATCTTTATCAGAAATAAGTTAATCCATCTGAATCTCAGTAATCACTGTAGACCTTGATATTAACCACACGTAAATTATTGTATATGTAGTTTATGTACTTTTCTCGAGCGATTATGCACATTCTTTTTGCAAGTTGCTTTACGTCGCACCGACAGAGATAGGTCTTATGGCGACGATGGGACAGTGAAGGGAAAGAAGCGGGCGTGGCCTTAATTAAGGTAGAGCCCCAGCATTTGCCTCGTGTGAAAATGGGAAACCACGGAAAACCATCTTAAGGGCTGCGGACAGTGGGGTTCGAACCCACTATCTCCCAGATGCGAGCTCACAGCTGCGTGCTCCTAACCGCACAGCCAGCTCGCCTGGTGATATGCACACTTACAGAACTAACAGTTGTCATTCATTCACGAAGCAGGTTAGAGATAAGAAACTGGCCACCCTACTGCAAGTAAAGTCCAGCTCAAGATGTAGTAATGATGATGATGATAATAATAAAAATAATAATAATAATAATAATAATAATAATAATAATAATAATAATAATAATAATAATAATAATAATAATAATCATAATAATAATAATAATAATAATCAGATCAGTCACCAATTTACAGCTGATGATAAGGCTACCGTCAGTGAGGTTCGAACCCATCGTTCCCAGAATGCAAACTCATACTCGCACTGTGTATCCAACACATGGCATTTCGAAACTTAAACAGCACGATGCATCACGGTGCCACGGTCAAGTTTCCAGCTCTCGATGTGACACAGCTCTTTTAGATACTTACATTTCCAAGCAAGATGAACACCATGTGGCATGTCAACTAGACTCACATCACCACTGATAATCTCTAAACTCTGACAGGATCAGGAATCGAACCTAGATCATCGTAGAGGACAGCTAATAAAGTTCACGGTTACACTACGTAGGTGGACATAGACTCTCGTTAATGTGACACCATATTTACGTGATGTGGGAGTATAATACAGTAACCCAAGCAAGAGTCTTATACCGCAATGGTAGGGATGTATGTCACATTGGGAACTGCATACTTTATAACCAGTTGCACTTATATATTGTAAACGTGCTGTGTTGGAAGAGAAAGAAACTCTGGTGCTAGCTCGGGTGCAGTGACAGAGACCCATAATCACGGCATCTCGTCCCTTAGAAAAACAATTATCGTCACCACCGGATACAGTGAGAGGATATACAGAATGAACTGTACGTTGTAGAACTCACTCCCCACATTAGCTCATCTTAAAAGATGAACGTTGTTTAACTTTTCATTTGTAATGTGATTTGAGAAATCTAAAGATGTCTACTTGATCGAACGAAATACGTCATTTTGTGTTCATTTGCGAATTCACTTAACCGAGTGAGTTGGCTTAGCGGTTCGGGTCGTGTACCTCTGAAGTTGCATTTTTCGAGATCGCGGGTTCGAATCCTACCATCGGTAGCCCTGAAGAAGTTTTCATGCGTTCCCACTTTCACACCAGGCAAACGCTAATGCTGTACCTTAATTACTGCCACGGTCACTACCTTCCCAGTGCTAGCTCTTTACTATCAATGTATCGCTGAAACACGTATCTGCGTTAGTAGGACGCTAAACCACTAGCGAAAATGAAAAATCAGTCTTACGTCATAATTATTGTTTACATTGTAAACTGTATCCAACCGATTGGATACTTGTCATATTTTCACTGTTAACAAGTCGACCCTGAAAGGAGTAGCTTATAACTTTATCATATCATTGGAACCATCACCAAATATAACTACGGTCATGAATTTTACAATAGAAGGTTGGAAAGGAGGAAACGTTCAAGTGTAATGTAGTATACAACGTCGTTGTATACACGAGAAAGAAGCTGAAGCCAATGACTCTCAGAATTAATATAGAAACATGGTCGTCGTTTGGTGACGAGCGATGGCGATTGCTACCAGGCAGTGGCAGTATACAAAAATATTTGGCACGGAACATGGAAACTGGGGAGAGGTATGGAGACTAACTGGCACGCTCCAGTTTATGTAAGCAGCAGGTGCATTTGGGCAGAGCACGATTTATTAATATAACACTCAAACACGAGCTTGATCCAGTAATGACAGAGAAGCATTCATAACCAATTACATATTTATCGACAAACTTTTGACCACAGAGAGGATATCCGTAATTAAACAGTTTTAAATACACTCAATCAATTTTTTAAAGTGAATTATATAAAATAAAAAACTAAGTACAGTTCTCTCATAGATATAATACTCTCCTTTCGAGTCGGAAGAGCTGGAATAGTCGAAAAGAAATCTCTTGCATGCCATGTTCTTTGCCGCAGTTCTATTGGTGCTCATCTCAAGTTGCTCAATCAAAGATAATTGAACATTGTTTAAATTAGAAGAAACCGTCTAACTACATTTATTGGCTCGTTAAGAAACCCCTTTCCTGCGCAAAATTACGGCCCCCAAACGTCTTCTTTGACCGACAATATCATCGAAATTTGTTTCCAGTCCGTGGGAATAATTTACACGCACTATCATTACTACCGCTACTACTATTAATACTATTACTACTTAGTCCGGATCATTGGCTGAACGTTCAGCATCGATGCTTTTGGGTCAGAGGGATTCCGACCCGGTCGAGGATTTCATCTGCATATAGTTAATTTTCCTGACTCTGAAAATGGGTGTCTTTAATTGTTCTAATATGCTTTTCTTCATATAGCCTACACACAATATACCAAACTATCAACCACCAGAGAAACACTCAATTGTGAATACATCTCTCAACATAGGTATGACGTCAAGAAGAGCATCCGGCTCTAAAAAAGGGTCAAGTCCACATGTGAGACGCAGTTCACATTCGTGCCCCAACAAAGTGTGAGAAAAATTTAATAATAATAATAATAATAATAATAATAATAATAATAATAATAATAATAATAATCACCCTCATGATCTGATGGCATGGGTGTCTATCACTATCAAACGTTTCTAAGTAATATTATCTCTAACTAGCTGATGTACCCGTGCTTCACTACGGGATTCTCAGAAAGATTGTCTTTGTGGTTTACCTAACTACAGTTAACTTCCAGTTTGTTAGGTACCAGTAGTATCAGACGACCGGGCGAGTTGGCCGTGCGGTTAGGGGCGCGCAGCTGTGAGTTTGCATTCCGGAGATAGTGGGTTCAAAAACCTCTGTCGACAGCCTTAAAGTTGGTTTTCCGTGGTCTCCCATTTTCACAACATAATTAACGCCAGGGCCGCTTCCTGTCCACTCCTAGCCCCTTCCTATCCCATCGTCACCACAATACCTATCTGTGTCGGTGCGACGTAAAGCAAATTTAAAAAAATACTCGGTATACAGAACTAATCCCATCTATCGGACATGACAGGCAACAGAAGACACCAAGCACATCACAACAAACAATGGTCGATGTAATGTTATTGTTGTTCAATGTTATGAGCTTTCTGTATTGTAGGCCTTCACATTTAGTTTTCCTTCGACTCTGTAATATTAGGGCGTCTTACGAAATTATTTATGGCGTAGACCAGGAATGGCGAACCTATGCCACGCGTGTCACCTGTGACACGCGGACACGATTTCGGTGGCACACCACCTGCATATTAACAATTTTATGTACGTCTTGTACTATAGATTATACATATCTCGTGCATCGTATAGCCATAGGGTTTCAGGTTTAAGAAATAAATACCGAAAATGTAAATTCTAGTTCCATTCGGACATGCATTATGGCAACACTGATAGGTCCGGAAGTCAAGTGAGATAAATGTCAGATGCAGCCGACGAGCCATTTGCTCACCCACATCAGTGAAGTTTAACTTGTTTGTGGTTGCTAGCATCGCGCAATTTTTCTTAGTCAGTTACTGTTTACTGTTTTGAATTTTGAAAGACAAATAGTTGCCAAGGGATTATCCCAATTTCGAGATTTTGAGAAACTATCGCACTTTATTTCAAAACCTCATACTGTATTGCACAAATGAGCGATATGAAGGTCAATTTTTTGAGTGGTTCACAGTTTAGAAATGGACTTGACTGAATTTCAAGAAAGCAGTAGGTACATGGCTGAACAAATTCGTACAACTTGGTGTAGCATCGATGAAAATCGAGGTTGATGGTGAATACTCTTTCCAGAAGCCGGAGAACTTAATATTTGACCAGCCTGCCACAAATGATGTTTTCGGCCATGAAGAAACTTGCTACAGTGCTACTTACTTTGTTTGCGAGCAGCTGTTTTCTACAATGAACGTTGTGAAGTCAACAGTTAGAAACCGTCTTGGTTCAGATCTAATAGTTTCTCGTGTGTTATTGAGACAAAAAGTTATAAACCTAACATAAATGACATGGATACTAAGTATATTTGCGATATTGGCAAAATACGACCATGAAACATGCAATGAAATGCATTATTTTTACAATCTATATATGTATAAGTAATAACGTATTAAGAAACACAATTTTGAATTAGGGATGAAAGTCGGTGTAGGTGGTGGTGGTGGGGGGTGGATGGTAGCAATTACAAATGAAAATAACAAGTAGCACGGTAGACAGTTGAGAATAATAAACCAGACTTAAAATGGCACACTAGTTGGAAAAGGTTCGCCATTCCTGGCGTAGACTGTAGTTCCTTATTCCCCGACTTTGCATAACAATTTTCATTAAAATTTTCTCGTGACTTGGCGCTGATATGGACTTAGCCACAAAAGTACAAATTCGTGAATATCTCTGTTATCATAGCCTGTACGATAAAAATGTATAAGACATAAATGATCGGAAATTTAATACTTTATAACTTCAGTATTTGTCGATGGGGCCAGTAATAACACATATTTGAGAATTAAATTTTAGGCTTTCCCCTAAACTACCATTCCACTCAGCGTGAATAAAATTATTTATGACCTAGACTGTAGCGATTTATTTCCCGACTTTGCATAAAGATTTTCATTAAGATAGGACCATTAATAATATAAAAATTTGAGACTTTAAATTTAGACCTTCCCCTAAACTACCATTTTTTTCAGCGTTAATAAGATTATTCATGGCCTAGATTCTAGCTACTTTTTTTCCAAGTTTGCATACCGATTTCCATTAAGGTAGGACCACTAATAACATAAACATTTGAGAGTAAAATTTAAGGCCTTCCATTAAACTACAATTTCTCTCAGCGTGAATAACATTATTTATGGGCTAGATTGTAGCGACTTATTCCCGGACTTTACATACCGATTTTCATTAAGATAGGACCACTACTAACATAAATATTGGAGAATTAAATTTTAGGTCATCCCATAAACTACCATTTCTCTCAGCGCGAAAAAGATTATTTATGGCCTAGACTGTAGCTATTTATTCCCGGACACTATATACCGATTTTCATTAAATTCTCTTCAGTCGTTTTCTTGTGATGCGTGTACATACATACATACATACAGACAGACAGACAGACAGACAGACAGACAGACAGACAGACAGACAGACAGACAGACAGAAATTACGGAAAATTAAAAAGTGTATTTCCTTGCTACTGTGGACACGACCGATACAGAAATACCATCCTTTTAAAATTCTGAGCAATGTACAAACAAAACTCTTATTTTATATATATAGATGACTAGCTGATGTACCCGTGCTTCGCTACGGGATTCTCAGAAAGACTGTCTTTGTGGTTTCATACGCGAAATCGTCAGTAGGAATGTAGCGAATAAAAGCAATGTTATCATATAAAATACTCGATCAAATGGAAAACCGCACGTTTTCTCACTTTGGGCGAACAGTCATACGGTGTCGACTTAACAGTCCAAAGTTCCAGTGCTGGAATTATCAGAACGCAGACAGCCGTGAACACTCCTCTGCCATTATTTCGTTAAGTATGCACACTGCTCATTCCAGTCAGTGCCTCAGAGTAGGGATTGAATAGCTCGAATGCTATGATGAACCAGTTTGTTACGTATCAGTAGTATCAGAAAATTTATGAACCAGAGGAACGGCATGCTGAAGAATGAAGTTATCTAACTTCCCAGGTACTTCCCGCCAATATTCAGGCAGGCCATTATTTTCAGTACGACCGGTCGATTTGGCCGTGCGGTTAGGGTCGCGCAGTCGTGAGGTTGCATCCGGGAGGTAGTGCGTTCGAACTTCGAACCTCACTGACGACAGCCCTGAAGATGATTTTCCATGGTCTCCCATTTTCACACCAAGCAAATGCTGGGGCTGTAACATAATTAAGGAAAGGGCCGCTTTCCGATCCCATCGTCGCCATGAGTCCTATCTGTGTCGGCGCGATGTAAAGGAAATGAAAAAAAACCTCGGTATACAGCAGCAATCCCATCTATCGGAGATGAGCGGGAACAGAGACACAAAGCACATAACAACAAACAATAGTCAATGTAATGTTATTGTTGATCGATGTTATGAGCTTTGTATATTGTAGGCCTTCACATTCAGTATTCTTTCGACTCTGTAATTAATTAATTAATTAATTTCGTGTGGCTATTTCTAGCCGAGTGCAGCCCTTGTAAGGCAGACCCTCCGATGAGGGTGGGCGGCATCTGCCATGTGTAGGTAACTGCGTGTTATTGTAGTGGAGGATAGTGTTATGTGTGGTGTGTGAGTTGCAGGGATGTTGGGGACAGCACAAGCACCCAGCCCCCGGGCCATTGGAATTAACCAATGAAGGTTAAAATCCCCGACCCGGCCGGGAATCGAACCCGGGACCCTCTGAACCGAAGGCCAGGACGCTGACCATTCAGCCAACGAGTCGGACGACTCTGTAATATTAGGGCGTCTTATAAAATTAGTTATAGCGTAGTCCGGCTCCATGGCTAAATGGTTAGCATGCTGGCCTTTGGTCACAGGGGTCCCGGGTTTGATTCCCGGCAGGGTCGGGAATTTTAACCTTAATTGGTTAATTTCACTGGCACGGGGGCTGGGTGTAGGCCTATGTGTCGTCTTCATCATCATTTCATCCCCATCACGACGTGTAGGTCGCCTACGGGCGTCAAATCAAAAGACCTGTATCTGGCGAGCCGAACTTGTCCTCGGGCACTCCCGGCACTAAAAACCATACGCCATTTCATTTCAGTTATAGCGTAGACTGTAGTTCTTTATTCCTCGACTTTACATACAGATTTTCATTAAATTCTGTTTACCCATGTTCTCGTGGCGGCGCTGAAATAGACTTAGCAACAAAAATCCAAATTCATGAATCTCTCCGTTATTATAGCCGGTACAGTAAAAATATATAAGGCATGAATGATCAGAAATGTAATAATATATAATTTAGTTATATTCTATTTGTCAACCGGACTACTAATAACACAAATATTTGATTATTCAACTTTAGGCCTTCCCCTAAACTGCCATTCTACTCAGCGTGAATAAAATTATTTACAGCGTAGATTATAGCGACTTATTCCCGGACTTTACATACCGACTTACATTAAGATAGGACCGCTACTGACATAAATATTGGAGAATTAAATTTTAGGCCTTCCCCTAAACTACTATTTCTCTCAGCGTGAAAAATATTATTTATAACCTAGATTGTAGCAACTTATTACCGGACTTTACATACAAATAATAACAAAGATATTTGAGAATTAAATTGTACGCCTTCCCCAAACTACCATTTCTCTCAGTGTGAATAAGATTATTTATGACCTAGATTTTAGCGACTTATTCTCGGACTTCACATGCCGATTTTTATTAAGATAGGACCACTACTAACATAAATATTGGAGAATTTTTTTTAGGTCTTCCACTAAACTACTATTTCTCTCAGCGGGAAAAAGATTATTTATGGCCTAGATTGTAGCGACTTATTACCGGACTTTGCACACCGATTTTCATTAAAGTATTTTGAGCCGTTTTCTCATGATGCTGTATAGACAGACAGACAGACAGACAGACAGACAGACAGACAGATAGACAGACAGACAGACAGACAGACAGACAGACAGACAGACATTACGGAAAATTAAAAAGTGCATTTCCTTGTTACTGTGGACATGGCCGATACAGAAATACAATTCTTTTCAAATTCTGAGCAATGTACAGAAAAATTTCTTATTTTATACATATAGATGATGCAGTCGATCAGACATCCGAAATATTCAAACTGACAGCAGAGCAGACCAAAGGTGGGATGTTATGGTGCTAATAGTTTCTAGCGGATATAACTGAGCAATACTATATGTACCGGGAGGTACATCTCATCCCCGTACACTGTAATGAAGCGCCTTGAAGAACGCTATCTATCATATAAAAATTGAAACATCTAGTACAAGAACTTGGGACGTTGATCAAATGATGTCACTACTAAAATGATAGAGTAATATGTTATTTTAAATTTCCTAAACTGCCTGGATTTCTTTTTTTTTTTTTTTTGGTGTATCACTGGTTGCAACAACTATTTCAAGAAATTTGGACATATCTCCATTGATGCCTCTATTAATGAACTGATGTCATGCACTCTGGTGCAAAGTGGAATAACTAGACATTTAAAGAAATTTTGTGTTTATAGGTTTTCTGAACTGAATTGATTTTCCTTAATTTTGCAACACTTCTTACTCATCCCGCTAGCGTGGTTTCTACCAATCAGAAATTTTGAGTATTTATTTTTCAGCCAATCATAGGCTTCTTGTAACTTTTTGTCTGTCCAATAAAATGAGAGGATGTTTCCGGATTTAGTCCAAAGCCCTCTCGAACCTTCCTTTTGGGTATAAAAGCTGACGCTTTTCGAGCTACCTTGTCGTATTGATAGTCGTATTTCTGAATGTGTGTGTTAAGAGATGAGGCCGGGGTCTTCATTCTTCGGCAGGTAATGGCCACCAGTTTTCTATCTCAGTAGTTATCTCCGCAAGCTGAACTGGAGGGGAATATTCCAATCTTTAACTATGTTACAGTCAGTTTCCTAAAATCTAAACTTCATTCCTTCTCATGTAAACTTTCATGTAAGTCCTAAGGACCTAAACTGTAAACCGGGGATAGAGAGTGCGTTACCCTCTCGAATTCCCCTTCAATTAATCTTGAGGTGACTACGATTTTGTAACTGTTTTTCTCTTGTAAATGGTAAATTAAGTTGTCCATCAAGTCACCTCAGTAGCTTGGGGTTAGCTTCAGCTTCATCAGGCCACAAGCCCGAGTAGGGATTTTAATTTCTGATTTCGAGGAGCGCAAGTATACGCCTCCATACATTTCTGTGTTTGGGCCAGTAATTTAAGCTGTTCTTTTTCACGAAGGCTCGGTAGCATGGGTACTCGATACCCCGTGTAAACTTTAAAGATAATTAATATGTTATTGTAAATTGTAGGTTGTTCCTAGGGAGGCCTGGAAGTGTAATTTTATTGAGCAGACACGCTCTTTTTCGTCTTGTAATAGTTTGCCTTGAGTAGGCCGTAAGATTTCGGGAGCGCAGTCTCCTCGGTAGAAGTTGTAGAGCATGTAAGCTCTTTTTGTGGAATGTAATAGATATTTGTGTATCATTGAGTGGGGCCTTTGTAAGGCCGCAACTTTTAACCGTTGGAGCAAAGTGCTCTTGAAAATTGTGTTTTGGGAGATTTCTCGCCTTTTCTATCTAACTAAGTGCAATATTAGCGATGTTGGAACCTTGTAAACTAGGAGCTCGAAGCTCAAAATGTTAACTTACCAATTCTTGATTTTTATGTTTGTCGATTTTGTACCAAAATTGCTCTGTACCTGAAATCTTATTCTTTCATCAAGTGAAGAGTTTTGTTAAAATTTACGATCTGAAAAGAAATATTACCTTCATTTTAAGTTTTAAATTAATCTTTAACTATCCTAGATAGACCCATTCCAGCCCGCACCTTCTTTCACCTCTGCGTTCCACAGAATACCCCGGAACACTATAGTTACGTTCCAAGCTAAGGAAACAGAGCGAGTTGGTCGCCAGATGTTGACTGATGACAAGAAATCTCTCTAATAATGAACAAAAAATGTAATTTGAGTTACGCTGATTTCCATTTCTCCGAAAGTCAAGATTTGCGCTGTAACACCCTTACAGGAATCAATCTGTTACTGATTTATGTATTAGGTTGAATGAACTCGAGGGCCATATGCCCCCTCCGCAGTAGACGTATCATGGATTTCCCGACATCCTGATGAGAATTATAAACTAAAGTCCATCTGGGGTAATCATGTGCGCTTTCTGTAGTTTAATACAGAAGTTATTTCGGTGTGGAAGGCATCAATTTACAGTATTTACACTGTTATACGTTTTACTCACACTACAAGGTGTCATTATGAATTATATTGATAGGACTGAGGTAGCTGTAAGACTTAAAGGAGAATACACAATCATTTGGAGAAAGGAACGCGCGCCATGAACGAATCATCCGAGCACATGGAAAATCACAACACAGTATCGTCATGGGCCGACATGTGTCTTATTTGCGTTTAATGCTGATTGTTCGCGTGGAATATCCACTAGCGGGCGATCGTTTCCTCCCTCATACTTGGATGCAACACACTGAATATAGCCCCAGACGCAGTGAGACCCAGAGAGCTAACTTCAATGAACACGCAGCATGCCCCGACGACACGTTCGACAAGTCTTTGACCAGCTAGATTTGTTGACAGAGGCTGCATCGTCGAATAAGAGGGACAGGTTGGACATTTCGGTGTATGGTTCACCACTTGAACCGTTGTGACTTTAATGTGCGTTGGTGTTGGACGCAGTAGGAACGTAAGGGTACTTGCACGTGTCAAGAAGGTTCTAGTGACGTCGGCGGACCACCAGAAACGAGAATAGTTTCGCCCTGAGACAGGTTGTAAACACTAAACGGGCGTCAATGTGCACCACCAAGGACATATCATAGCAGCTGGGGATACGCTTATGTGCACCAGTACCATATCTAGGTAGCTAGCAGAAGAGGAACTGTCGTCGCACGTAGGGCTAGGAGGATACTGGATAAAGGCGGGTGATTTTAATTCTCCTGAATCAGACTTCTTGATTTGTACAGACGTCATGAAGGACAATGAACTATGGCGTCATGAGGTCATGACATCATCCTGACTTCATAACCTAACCTAACCTGACCTAACAGTCGTATCCTAACCTCACAGACTCCATGGAGGTGTCCATAGGTCAGGTTAGTGACTGGCATTGGGGAGTAGGGGATATCCTACGCCTCTGGAACAGTAACCCTGCAGCGGTTCGCCAAAAGTTGCCAACCGCTGGCCTAGAGAGCATTAGCCGGTTTCTCCTCAGCAGTCCTCCAGCTCCTTCAGGCTCGAAGCCCGAGAGTGACTAATGGAGAAACCAATAGTCGACAGTCTGTCTTACGACAGAATGCAAAGACGTGGGGTATCACTTCACATTTTATAGGGGCAGTGCAAGGTAGGGAGTGAAGGAAATGGGAAAGTGGACGGATATACACAGCGCAATTCTCGGCCAGTGTGGGGGATAGGGTAGAGTGACCTACCAGTGAACACAGAGAGTGGGGGAAATGAGAAGTGGACGGGGTAGAGACAGCGTCACTATCAGCCAGTGGTAGGGGTTATAAAGTGAGGCATCACTCCATATTTAATAGGGGCAGTGCAAGGTAGGGACTGGGAGGAAATAGGAAAGTGGACGGTGACCAGACTTCATTATATTGTTGAAAGATGGCGCTACCAGTGATCAGATTTCGTTAGATATCTGATAGAGGGAAGCATGTGCCTTAAGGTGGCGTTATGGTCATATGTTTTGAAGGAGAGTGCGTACTTTAATATTGACAGCTGTCAGTATTCACTTGTCCATGATTGAGAGCAGATGGAGCGTGAGGCGAGAGCACCATGACAGCTGTCAACACACCACGTGTAATGAACAGGATTGCTCCTTAAATAGCTGATAAAGCGCAGTTCGAGCATGAACGTGTGTACTGAACGGGAGCGCGTGCTTAATGTTGACAACTGTCATAACCACGTGCAAGACAGTTCTCGAAAATAAAGATCGAGCAGAAGATGGCGTTTTCTTTTGCAGCTGCGTGATGGTAGTTTGACCGTGTGTTTGTTAGAATTTGACAGATACGTACAGGGCACATGCTAGAGAGAGAGAGAGGTGTGTGCTACAGCTGTACCTTAATTAAGGCCACTGCCTCTTCTTTCCCACTCTTGACCCTTTCCTATCACATCGTCACCGTAAGACCTATCGGCTTCGGTGCGACGTAAGTCAACTTGTAAATAAAAAGAGAGATAGAGAAATGTTTTGACAGGTTAAGAGTTGTTGGAGGACAGTAAGCAGAAGTGCATCTCTCTCTTGACAGCTGTCATCGCACGGAGACGACTATGTTTTGACATAACCTACCAAACGGGTGAGATAAAACAGCGGGTAGATCTGCAGCTCGGTCCAAACATATAGCCGTCCTCATCTATGAACGCATTCCATCCATATGTGTGGAAGACTGTCCGCACTACTAGGTTTACATATTGCATCATCCCTAGGTCCCCCGACGACGACTCCCCACGCTGCATGGACCGCATATATGGACCACTCTACAGATCCACATATGTAATAATAATGTTACGGTATTCATTTTGAGTCCCACAAACTACTTTTAGGGTTTTCAGAGACACCGAGATGCAGAATTTTGCCTTGCAGGAGTGTTTTAATGTGTAAGTAAATAAACGGAAACGAGGCTGGCGTATTTGAGCACCTTGAAATACTACAGGGCTGAGCAGGGATCGAACCTGCCAACTTCAGCAGAGAAGGCCAGTGTTCTACAGCCTAAGGTACTCAGTCCGGTATCACATATGTGGACGTGGACTGTCTCAATAGACGACGACGTCCACATGTGTGGGCCACTTTGCAGATTCACATACGTGGATTGCATTCACAGGAAAGGACGTTCACTAATGCGGACCACTCTATAGATCCACATGTGTGGACCACTCTGAAGATACACATATGTGGATTCTTATAACTCGGCATAAGTCTAAATTCGTGGTAATCTCTGTTATCATAGCTGGTACGGTAAAACTATATAAGACTAGCAAGATACCCATGCTTCGCTACGGTATTATACTGAAATTTATAATTGAGTGCTTATTGTTGTATATATAATCCGCCGAAATTCGTGATCTGACTCGTTTTCTGCGAGAATCCGCCAAAATTCGCGATCTGACTGGTTTTCAAATAGATTACGGCAAGTTTCCTCCCATTTTTCAATCTTTCTTTCCAGCAATCGATTTCGTACTTCCCGGGCTAGGTCCAGGTATTCCACCCGGTCAGTTGGGTCCCTAAATCTCTGCCGTCTTTTCCTATAAGCATTTTTAATATGGATCAAATCCTTCAGGAGATCGGGCGTGGTGTTGTCTTGGGTGCCTTGGCGGTACTGAACCCGCGGCCGGACTGCATTCTTAGCCTTTACCCGTCCATGACCCGTTTCCAGCGCGGTCCGCATATTTGACGACGGTCCAGAACATTATTATTATTATTATTATTATTATTATTATTATTATTATTATTATTATTATTATTATTATTATTATTATTATTATTATTTGATTATTATAATTAGATGTTCTGGACCCCACGGCAACAGCAAGATGCAAGACTGTTACTTGTCGGGAAATTACATCTGCTGCCTTTGTCATAGTTGACAATGTGACCAGCGCCATTGACGCGTGTTGGCAAGTGTGCGGGATTTCTCGCGATACGAATGACATACTTCCGTGCATTATTGACCTTATTATAGAGGTGAACAATTTGACGGTCAATCCCATTCCTATCGTTTATTTCAAATCTGTTTAATTTTTTATTTATATGCCAGGAGAATCTACTGTAATCTAAGAACGTTCTCCGAAGGAAAAGACGGTTGATGAAAACGAACCCAGGAAAGATTAAAAATGATCGGTTTATGATCAGAATGAGAACATCAGAAATCTACAGCCGGTTTCCAGTCATTCGACGGGGTCAGGAATAGAGTGAATAAAGCCCCATCTAGCGGCGACAATAGGAATTGTGCCGGCTGCCGAAGCACTCCTCTGTGGCAATGATCGATGAATGGCAAATGAAATGAAATATTGGACAGTGTTGCTGGAATGAATGATGACAGGGAAAACCGGAGTACCTGGAGAAAATCCTGTCCCACCTCCGCTTTGTCCAGCACAAATGTCACGTGGAATGACCGGGATTTGAACCACGGAACCCAGCTGGGAGTGGCCGGCGCGTTGCCGCCTGAGAAACTGAGGCTCCTTATAAGTACATTATGCACAGTAAAATCAATTGGTCTTACCTCATTTTGCACCCCACCCCCGTTAAATTTATTTACCACCAGCCCCCCCCCAAAAAAAATTAAAAGAAGGCGTATTTCTTTATGTTAAAAGGAGATTCCGAACCCCAATGTTCACGTCTATTACGTTCAGTTTTGAGATAAAAATATCCCCATAAAAATAATTCACTTTCTTCACTTCCTTTCACACTCCCCACCCCCCACTAAGGGAATTTCCCGGCAAAAAATTACTTGTTTCTGCAATAGTAAAGGACCTTCTAAATACCAATTATCACGACTCTAACTTCTTCGGTTTTTTTATTTACGTGTCCTCGTAAAAGGAATTCAACTCCTTTTCTCTCCCGCCCCGCAAGATGGCTCCCCCCACAAAAAACGCGTTTTTCTTTGTTTTTAAAGGAAATCCAAATACAAATTTTCACGTCTGTAACAACTTTAGTTTTTATTAGATGTATGTATTCTCATACAATTAGGTCAATTAATTTTTCAATTCTTTCACCCCCCCCCCCGCCCCTCATTGGATTTTCCGAAAATACGTGTTTTTTTACTTTAAAGCAGATTCCAGATATTAAATTTCACGCCTGTAACATTTTCATTTATGAGATATCAGTAGGCTGATTAATAGAAATCAACACCATTTTCAGTCACTCACTTTTACCCCCCTCCACCCAAGTGGAATTTCCGAAAACTAAAAATACACGTTTCTTGATTTTTAATAGAGAAAAAGAATACCATTTTTCACTTCTGTAACATGTTAAGTTTTTTGATATATACTGTAGAAATTCTCATTTTAAAATTTCACCACTTTTTATTTCCCCTTAAGGGGAGTTTCCAAAAACAAATCACCTATGTTTCTTTATATTTACAGGAAATTCCAAATACCCACTTTTTACGTCTGTAACATTTTATATTTCTCAGATATTCTGTAGATATAGTCTTTCGAAAAATTCACCCCAATTTTTCACTCCTGTTTAACCGCCATTAATTGGATTTTCCAAAAACAAAAAATAGGTGTTTCTTTATTTTTAAAGGAGATCCCATGTACAAATTTTCAGTTCTGTAATATCTTCAGTTTCTGAGATATATGTATCCTCATTAAAGGCATTCAACACTTTTACACCCCTCCTATTGGGATTTACAGGAAACAAAAAATATGTGTTCCTTTATTTTTAAAGGGGATTCTAAATATCAATTTTTACATCTGTAAACTTTTAAAGTTTTAAGATGTAGACACATTCATTTTAAAATTTCACCCCCCCTTTTCACCCCCCCCCATTATTCGGATTTTCCAAAAACGAAGAAATACGTGTTGCTTTATTTTTAAAGGAGATCCCAAACACCAATTTTCAGGTCTGTAATATCTTCAGGTTCTGAAATATAAGTAGCCTCGTTAAAGGCCTTCAGTCAATTTTTCCCCCCTTTCCACCCTTCCTATTGGAATTTTCCGAAAACAAAAGAACGTATTTCTTTATTTTTAAAGGAGATTCTAAATACCAAATTTTACATCTATGAACTTTAAAAGTTATGAGATATAGACACACGCATTTTAAAAATTCACATCATTTTAACCTCCCCCCCGCATTAATTGTATTTTCCAAAAACAAAAATGTAAGTGTTTATTTAGTTTTAAAGGAGATCCCAAACACCTATTTTCAGGTCTGTAATATCTTCAGTTTCTGAGATATCACTATCCTCATTAAAGGAATTCAACCCATTTTTCACTCCTTTTCACCCCTCGCATTGGGATTTTCCGAAGACAAGAAAATACGTGTTCCTTATTTTTAATGAAGATTTTAAATAACAATTTTTACATCTGTAAACTATAAAAGTTTTGAGATATAGATATACTCATTTTAAAAATTCACCCCCCCTTTCCACCCTCCCATTAATTGGATTTTCAAAAAAAAAATACGTGTTTGTTTATTTTTAAAAGAGGTCAAGAGTACCAAATTTCAGGTCTGTAATATCTTCAGTTTCTGAGATATAAGTATCCTCATTAAAGTCATTCAACCAATTTTTCTCCCCTTTTCACCCCTCCTATTGGGATTTTCCGAAAACGAAAAAAATACGTGTTTCTTTATTTTTAATAAAGATCCTGAATACCAATTTTTACATGTGTAAACTTTACAAGTTTTGAGGTATAGATGCACTCATTTTAAAAATTCACCCTCCTTTTCCCCCTCCTATTAATTGGATTTTCCAAAAACAAATAATACGTGTTTCTTTATTTTTAAAAGAGATAAAAAGTACCAATTTTCAGGTCTGTAATATCTTCAGTTTCTGAGATATAAGTACCGGTATCCTGATTAAAGACATTCAACCCCCTTTTCACCGTTTTTCACCCCTCCTATTGGGATTTTATGAAAACAAAGAAATTCGTGTTTCCTTATTTTTAAAGAAGATTCTAAATACCAATTTTTACATCTGTAAACTTTTAAAGTTTTGAGATACAGATACACTCATTTTAAAATTTCAACCCCCTTTTCACCCCCTTAGTGCAGAAATATCCAAAAATCCTCTCTTAGCGAGCACCTACATCTTAATATGTATCTATGCCCAAAATTTCATTTCTAACGTCAAGTAGTTTTGGCTCGGCGATGATGAATCTGTCAGTCAGTCAGTCAGTCAGTCAGGACAAGTTATTTTATATATATATATATATATATATATATATATATATAGATAGATAGATAGATAATAATAATAATAATAATAATAATAATAATAATAATAATGAGAAATTGAGAATAATTTTGTAAGCAATAACTCCCGAAATTTCTATCAGACCTTTAAGAATAACCTGAAAGGTTATCAATCCCGGAGCATTTGCTTCAGAGATGCAAATGGTAATATTGGCCTTAACAATGCCGAGAATTGTGAGATTCTGGCAAAACACTTCGAACACCTGCTGAACTGCCCTGAGCCAAATCATAAATTAGAATTTTCAGAAATTCAGGAAAATCTAGAAGCTGATTCACCGCCAACAGCAGAAGAAATAAAGGAAGCATTAAAAAATCTTAAAAATCACAAAGCTAGTGGGGAAGACTCCATAACAGCTGAACTTTTAAAATGGGCTGAACCAAAAATTATAGAAGATCTACAAATAATCTTTGAAGAAATTTGGGAAACAGAAAAGATCCCAGAGGATTGGAAAGTGGCTCTAATACACCCATTACACATGAAGGGTAACAAGCAAGATATCAACAACTACAGAGGTATATCTCTCTTGCCAGCTGCTTACAAGATATTCTCAACAATACTACTAAATAGAGGAAAATCGACACTGGACAATATATTGGGTGAATATCAAGGTGGATTTAGAGAAGGAAGATCTTGATCCGAACAGATTTTCAACCTGAAATCTATAATTCGACAATGATTAATAAACTCCAAAGACATAGTTGTAACATTTATTGACTTTAAAAAAGCTTGTGACTCCGTTGATAGGGAAACCCTAGATAAAGTAATCCGTGAATTTGGAGTTAAAACTAAATTGGCAAACCTAATTCGTAAAACACTTACAGACACTATCTCGAAAGTAAAATTTATGGGTGAAGTATCTCGACCTTTCAAAATAAATACAGGTGTCAGGCAGGGCGATGGTCTATCTCCACTCATTTTCAATTGTGTCATGGAGAAAATTGTAAGAATTTGGAATGAAAAACTGAAAGAATCTAAAATATTGCCACTCATGCTGGGGAAGAAGAACAAAGGTGTTGCAATAAATTGCCTGGCATTTGCAGATGACTTTGCCATACTTTCAGAAAGCCTTACAGATGCAGCAATGCAAGGCAATCTCCTTGAAAAGACAGCGAACATGACAGGCTTGAGAATCTCTGCCGAGAAAACAAAATTTTTGACGAATATAAAAAGTGCACCAAAGTTTTTAGTAACGGATATTGGTCAAATAGAAAAGGTAAAGAAATTGAAATATTTGGGTGAGACAATTCAAGAAAATGGTTTAGAAAAATCTGCAATAGAGGAAAGGATACAAAAGATGGAAAGAGTGTACGGTATAACTAAGAATACTTACAACAAAAAGTGCTTATCAAGAAAACTTAAAATAAAGCACTACAACACAGTAGTGAAACCAGAATGCCTTTATGCCAGTGAATGCCTAGCACTGAACTACAAGCTTGATAAATTAGAAATATTAGAAAGAAGAATCATAAAGAAAATATTAGGTCCTCTAAGAATTGCAGAGTTTTGGAAATTAAGAAGTAACAATGAAATTTACCAGAACGTAGAAAACATATCAGAAACAATAAGAAAAAGGAGATTGCTATTTCTTGGACACATTTACAGAATGGATGACAATAACTAACTAAACGAATCTTCAAGTACTTTTGGGAAAAGTAATCAACTACCACCTGGATTCAAGAAGTCAAGAGAGACCTGGAAAGGAACAACATACGAGAAGAAGAATTATTGGAAAGAAAGATTTTTAGGAAGAAAGTCTTACAAATGGAAGGATTCCAAGGGAGGAAAGAAAAGAAAACAGGCACACAGTGGACTGAAGACAGGAAAAAGAAACACAGTGAAACAATGAAAGAATACTGGAAGAAAAGGAAAGAACAACTAAGGAGGAACATTTGAAATTTTAACGTGGTCCTTAGAAGGCCGGAACGCAAGAAGAAGAAGAATAAGAAGAGTAAGAAGAAGAATGTTAGCCCAGCGCTTTGGGTGATGTACTGATCTATTCTCAAGGTTCCCAGATTCGATTCGTTGTGGAGTCAGAGATTTTAACTGCGTATGGTTAATTACTCTAACTAGGGGATAGGTTACGTAGTTTTGAGTCCTAGCTGACAATTCTGTGGTTTCTCATTTCAACTCCAGGCAGGGATAATTAATACCTTTCTCATAGCCCTTTCTCTTTCGATGCATACTTGTGTGTTAGTATGTTGTCTGAAAGCGCTCAGCCTCACTGAGTTGGAGGTAGTGACCCCCAGTCAAGAAACGCCAAGACTAACGGCTAAGATGATTCCTCGCACTGACCACATGGCATCTCGTAATCCGCAGACTTTAAGGCCGATCAGTTGTTGCTTGATACGCCAACCACGTTGCCAACTCGTTTGGTGATTACTATTATTATTTTGGCTTGACAATAGTATTAACATGTTTTTTTTCTTTTACTGAGAAATATTATTCAGTAATTTATACCAGGGAAACACACTAAGGATAAAAACAGAGAATAAGACTATGTCCTAATTGGAAGCGTTGCTACGCAGTGTTAAGCAGCGATGCATCGCTCACGGACACAAACACATTATTAAAACATGGCTGTTCTGATTGACCAACGCGCCACTTAGAACCGCAAGCGAGCATAGCAAGCCAGTTTGATATTGACGCTGGCGTTCGATTGAAGTTAATACAGATGAGTTTATTTCTCTCGTCGATGCGAAAGAGATACGTGATTTATGCGAATAGGAGAGTGGTGGGTGTTACTTGGGTGGACATGGCCGAATCGATGGGATCCACAATTCTTCTTCTTCATCTTTTGCTACCACTTTTTACACACCTGTGGGGTCGCGGGTGCGAACTGCGTTGCACATGTAGATTTGTTCCTGTGTTACGGCCGAGTTCCCTTCCTGACACCAACCCTACATTGAGGGATGTAATCTCTATGGCGTGTTTCTGTGGTGGCTGGTATTGTGGTATGTTTCCTGAATATGATGAGGTGAGTGTTGGGATGGACACACAAACCCAGTCCTCGAGCCAGAAGAATTAATCAGAAGCTATTAAATTCCCCGGCCCGACGGGGAATCGAGGCCGGGACCCACTGAACCGAAGGCCATTACACTGACCATTCAGCCAACGAGTCGGGCCCGATGGGAACCACAATTATTAAGTGCAGTATGTTTACTGCCTAAAATAGCACTACAAAGTACTGTTAATTTCAAAAAATATCTTTGAAGTGTATTCCCATCGCTTCGTTACTACTGTGCTTATTATTTATGAAAGGTATATTTCATAACCTCATGTAACCGGAGGGACTGTTGAAGTGAACACACAAGTGATCCCTCACAGCAGTTCTAGACCTGGTACTGGCATTGTTTTCTCTCATGTTAAAGTTACGTAGCGATTCGTCTACGTAAATTGTTCTGCATTAATCAAAATACCTTCATTTAAACCTTCTAAATCGCATACAATATTGTGTAATATCACAGTACACTCAACAATGTGTTGGAAATTCTTTCATCACCGGCAAGTAAAATTTTGACCAGACTATACTCAAACATCAACACCCGCCTTGCCTCCAAGCTTGTTATTCTTCTTATCAAATGTAACTTACTCTGTTCAGTCAGAAGAACGTAGCAACGGGCTCTATTAGTACACACATGGCACCTGCAAAGCGCGGCTTCGCACATTTCAGCTTAGCACCGCGTAGGAACGATTCCAAATTTGGACATAGCCTAAGAAAAGGAGTTATTTGTAATATTGTCTACATCTTGAGACGTGGCAGGCTGGCTAAACATCTTGGTACGGTTGCGTTATGTGTAAACTCCTGACTCGCATCCGCTGCTTCTAGTAAGATACCCGATCGTTAAAGGGTCTACAGGCATTTTTATCCCTCAGACACGTGTACACGTGTTATCCTTACTATAGAGGGGAGCCATTTCTTCTTACCCCTAAACGTAGGTGTACTCTTCTCCCTATGTGAACTGTTTGTAGAATCGCACTCTTGCGTTTGGAATGTTTCAAACATGTAGAAGTCTTACACCTGCTGGCTAACATACCGTTACCTAATTGCGTGTGCAGATACATAACGAATCTAATTACCATTGCATGTGCTGCGATGTGATATTACTTCAGTTCTATCAAAAATAGTGGTTAGACACGGTTTTATTCAACATGCAATACGATATAATCTTCAATTGAGATGTTAGTGTGCGCGATGTAACATTGTGATCGCTGAATACGCTCTTTCTGTGCATGTGTTCTAGAAAATGCCGAACAGTGATCTTTAAACCGTGATGCCTCAATTGTATCAGAAGACATTAACGCATTGTAAGGTATGTTCGTATATCGTTGTTATAATTGTAACATGAAGAGGACCACTCCCTGAAGTTAGGTAGCAATTTAAACTTATAGATGTTGTGACATCTTGTGGAGACACGCTGAACTCACGTTAATATGCAGTTCTGAAGCCTACCGGTAGATACCACTTTCTTGGTTAAGGGTGTCACTTAGGAGCTGCTGTTAGAAATTTCTATGACTGCCACCTTAAAGGGGAATTGTTATGGTCAGCGGGCGGCACTTTTATACTCTTTGTTAGTTTAAAGAGTTGGTCTACTGAACTTCTGAATTTGATTCAACCAGTCATAGCCTAGCTTGCCAATATGAATAAGGCAGTCACTTCCCTCCCGGGAGCTATCTTATCTGGCGCATCGAGGAGAAAGGTTCAGTCCTCTCCTAAAGTACCTGGTGTGCTACGGCAGCATATAAGGTAGGCGGCTTCCACATCCCACTCATGGGAATTCTAGAATATTCTAGTGGCGACGGATATATAACAGCGCTCCTCTTAGCATCTAAAGTTTAGGGCAGTAGAGTAACTACTTTTATTTTAATGTATCAAGTTTCTAACTTATATACAATTTGTATAAATTAGATTCTCTAGGTTTTCAAAGCTGCGAAAGTAACCAACCTATTGGGTGTAATGCACTAAAGGACAATATGAGTGCGGACCCCCGTTTCGCTTTTATCACTTTGATTCTTGTGACACAGTTTTTCTGAATTTAAGCGCTTCTTTACTTTTTCAGTCGTTTATATTCTCTCCTCCTTAGTCACAGGGTAGTATGTCTTATCCTCTGCGTCAAGGGGCCTTCTGCCCCATTAGCTTCTATTATGGTAATGTCAAGGGATCGCTAGTATGTATTCTGCATCCCCTTCTACTTTTGCGTGGCCCATTTTCTATTCTTTTATTATTTCACCTTCTTTTTGGTAATTTTGTATTATGAACTTTAGCTCATGTATTATTTCGGATCCTTCGGATTATAAAAAGTACATTTTGTTGGCTTCCATGAGGAATAAAAAAAACGACTGTTAAAAGAGTATATGGAGTTGGGAGCTCATTCTCCCTGATTGCTAATAGTGCCAGCGAGTTTTTCTTGCAATGTAAAAGCGTATAGGCCGTACGAAAGTGAAAGCTAACTCTCCCTGGTTGATGATGATGCTCTGAGAGTTGTTGCTTTCTTTTGAAAAAATTTATAATTACTTATATGTTTGTCGCTGAGTTAAAATATCTACAAATTTTTATTTAATATGATCGATCACAATTATTCTAGTTGTTAAATTGTTGAATCAAAAAGAAACAGGGGAGAATAAAAAAAATTTAGAAAATACATTTGAAATGTAATTTTTATGTCGTCATTTATTTGCACAGTTCTATGGCCCTGTCGCTTCTTTCCTCAGCCTCAGCTCTCCGCTGTAACAATTAGAAGCAGAGCGTGGTGTTGAATAGGCCTGGACAAAGCCTTTTGGCCTATTTTGATAGACTATTCGGCCTGTATTCTGAAAATTTCAGTATTAGTTATTTTTCGCTTTATCTGACCCTCCGGACGTATCTTGCTCATGGTACCCTTGCAAGGAGGAATTTATCAACGAGCTTCGCAATTAGGAAATCTTATGGCACAGTAAATGTCGACGTGCAGCTTCTTAAAACTTCCATGACGCAGCCTATTTTATTTTTTGCCTTTGAGGAAAAATAATTCGGCGAATTTGTCCTTGACCGAGTCAAATATTATCACCGAGGTTAATTGTGTGATTGGCTTTCATAAAGGTGGTGATACTTCAGTTAATCATCTTAAACGAATTTAATACGGGCTTTTGTATCTTCTTCATCGTGTTGGGGACCTATCTTCTTTCAGATTAATATCTGAACATTATGAAACTGCTGATATGTTGGTAGCTAAAATTAATTCCCTGATTTCAAGAGTAAACTTCTATTTAACTGGCGCTAGTGGTAACAAGGTAACCTACTGCTGATAATGTGGCGGGGGAAAACAGTAAACATTCTGAAAATATGTTTCCACCCGACCAGCATGCTCCAGGTCCATCGCAGCCTCAACTACTAAATCCCGTCCGTCTTAATTCCATGTCTTTACAGGGATTCATTAATTTGCCCCATCCGCTGGCCTTATTGTTAAAAGAGATGTCCTTGATGACGTCATGACCTCAGATGGCACTGATCTTGATATCGACACCAATAAAAAATGCTGATACAGCAATGTTTAAATCCCCGCCTTGATCGAGCATCTACCTGGCCCTCTTAGTATCGCAGCGTTCCTTACGACTTAAGCCTCGCTGTGCACGTTTGAACTTGTGTCACGAACGGCCAGCATGGTATCCTGTGGACTGGCAACGAATGGTCTTCAGCGACGATTCGCGGTTCAGTCAGGATACAGGGTACGGTCGAATTCAAGTCTGGAGGCGTCCTAGTCAGCGCAGTGGTCGACGCTTCATTGTAGAGTAGCACACTGGCTCAATGTGAGTTGCTATTTTGTAAGTTGCCATTTCCTACGATTCCCACTGCGTCTGTTTTGTTGACTGGAAGGCGCACTGATACGTCCAGGAAATTGTTCGACCGTGTATATTTTCCTTCCTGGTACAGCTCTAAAACACCATTTTCCAGCAGGATAATGCCCAGCGTCACACAGCACGTGTATGGTCAGCCTGCCTCTGGGGTATCAACGTACTTCCTTGCCCATCAAGGTCTCCAGACCTCTCATTCATCAAATACGTTAAGGACTCGGTTGCACAGCAACTGCGGCCAGTGACAACTACAGCCAATTTGAGGGTTGATTGAGTCAGCTGTGATAGGACATTCATTACCGACATCTGTGCGATTTTTATCAGACCCCATCACCGCCTGTCTCTGTCTTATGAGTGGTCCAATACCTCATTATACGCAACTTGAAAATGTTGGTTACTCTTCAGTAAATGCCTCCATGTCCTGTGGCCTGTATCCATTCACGTGCCCCCGTGATGACTCATTCATTTTCTTTTAGCTAATGAGCATATTTGGAGGTATGTATATGGAAGCTGGGTGAGGATGTGTGTAAAAAACGTGTTGTTAGCGTTACAGTACCTGACGTCGGATAATGTCATGTATTGCTCTGCTATCAATGGTATTCGAGACTGAGGTAGTGAACCCATGACCTTTGAGTCATAAGGAGCCAGAGTCCTAAATTCATTACATGAGGCCCCATGTAAATTACAAGTCATGAAGAACCCTAGCTGCATTTTTTATCTCTGACCAGAGACGGCACGTGAAGGACAGGTGGGGTGATTCTCATTCTCACGCTACAGAAACTCCGTCACCCACTCGTGTAGAATGTGTAGGGATAAGAAGTAATTTGGCGGAACTATGTTTTGTTAAAAGTACATTTTAAGAAGAATTGGCGACGAAACTGCCGTAGAAAACGTCAGGAAATCGCAAGTGAAACAATTTGGTTGTTAATGGTAAAGACTTCAGACCGATAAATAGCTCCAGAAGGACAATAATTGTCGAAAGACGCGCCTGTTCGTTTAAACTCTGTTACATCGACCAAGATATAGTGCCTAGCTTATGAGTTAATTTAACAACTTAATTTGTTACGAGAAATTCTTAATGCTGATCATTAAAACCGCTACTAAACTAAGCAACTATGTGTTATGTCATAATCAGGCACAATTACATTTTCTGTGAGGTGAAAATAGTGTCAGTCAACTTTTGGCGGTAAATGCAGATGGCATGGTGGTGGGAGAAAATTGTATACCAGCACTCCGCGCCATTTGCAATTCTCGCATTGTTTTTAGTGAATTAGAGGCGCCCGCACGTCATTCAGACTAACATTAACAATTTGTTGTGAAGACTAAGTCCACAGAAGGGAAGGCAGTTTTGGCCAAACGTGGCTATCCAACGTCACCTCCAAGTGGAGAGAGATTATCAATCAAATTAACGGTATTCCCATGTGAAACCGTCATGTAAATTCATATCCAGGCAATAGACGGTCATTACAATGCCGAAGTCCCGAAGTTGTGAATTAGAAAATATCATTGTTTTACTTTATTGCGTGTGCGAATCGGTGATTTGACGAATGCGTTCGGTTCACGAGGAAGAGAAAGTGTGAAGGGCATTCTTTCATTATGTCATTATTTTCAGGTGAATGATACCAAATATAAATGAAAGGAAGAATATGTTCTGCTAAGTCACTATCTGTCGAGATGGCTAGATAAAGAATGCGAGAGGCTTGCGGGCCTGTTAAGATGTAAGGCCACGTACGACTTCCAGGTATTTAGACTACTTTTGTTTACACTGACTGACAGAGCAAATGCAACACCAAGAAGGAGTGGTTCGAAAGGGATGAAAGTTGGGGAAAAAACAGAGACGGCACGGACGAGTAATTGATGTTTATTTCAAACCGATATGCAGGTTACACAATGCGCCCGGCATCGACTCAGTAGGATGTAGGACCACCGCGAGCGGCGATGCACGCAGAAACACGTCGAGGTACAGAGTCAATAAGAGTGCGGATGGTGTCCTGAGGGATGGTTCTCCATTCTCTGTCAACCATTTGCCACAGTTGGTCGTCCGTACGAGGCTGGGGCAGAGTTTGCAAACGGCGTCCAATGAGATCCCACACGTGTTCGATTGGTGAGAGATTCGGAGAGTACGCTGGCCACGGAAGCATCTGTACACCTCGTAGAGCCTGTTGGGAGATGCGAGCAGTGTGTGGGCGGGCATTATCCTGCTGAAACAGAGCATTAGGCAGCCCCTGAAGGTACGGGAGTGCCACCGGCCGCAGCACATGCTGCACGTAGCGGTGGGCATTTAACGTGCCTTGAATACGCACTAGAGGTGACGTGGAATCATACGCAATAGCGCCCCAAACCATGATGCCGCGTTGTCTAGCAGTAGGGCGCTCCACAGTTACTGCCGAATTTGATCTTTCTCCACGCCGACGCCACACTCGTCTGCGGTGACTATCACTGACAGAACAGAAGCGTGACTCATCGGAGAACACGACGTTCCGCCATTCCCTCATGCAAGTCGCTCTAGCCCGGCACCATGCCAGGCGTGCACGTCTATGCTGTGGAGTCAATGGTAGTCTTCTGAGCGGACGCCGGGAGTGCAGGCCTCCTTCAACCAATCGACAGGAAATTGTTCTGGTCGATATTGGAATAGCCAGGGTGTCTTGCACATGCTGAAGAATGGCGGTTGACGTGGCGTGCGGGGCTGCCACCGCTTGGCGGCGGATGCGCCGATCCTCGCGTGCTGACGTCACTCGGGCTGCGCCTGGACCCCTCGCACGTGCCACATGTCCCTGCGCCAACCATCTTCGCCACAGGCGCTGCACCGTGGACACATCCCTATGAGTATCGGCTTCGATTTGACGAAGCGACCAACCTTCCCTTCTCAGCCCGATCACCATACCCCTCGTAAAGTCGTCTGTCTGCTGGAAATGCCTCCGTTGACGGCGGCCTGGCATTCTTAGCTATACACGTGTCCTGTGGCACACGGCAACACGTTCTACAATGACTGTCGGCTGAGAAATCACGGTACGAAGTGGGCCATTCGCCAACGCCGTGTCCCATTTATCGTTCGCTACGTGCGCAGCACAGCGGCGCATTTCACATCATGGGCATACCTCAGTGACGTCAGTCTACCCTGCAATTGGCATAAAGTTCTGACCACTCCCTCTTGGTGTTGCATTTGCTCTGTCAGTCAGTGTATAAAGTGCATTTTATTTATTTCATTATGTCACACTTTTCTTTGTGTATAGTTGGCGCATTTTGGTCACCCTTTTATTTCGTGAAAATGTCAGAGGAATACAACAAAAGGTCAATTTTTTATGTTTCTTGGATAATCGGGAAAGTCGCGAAACTAGCGTGTGAAATGTTGTAAAGTAATACATTTGATGGCTGTAAAATGAATATAATGTCTAGAGCGAAGTATCGTTTCCGTACGTTTGTTTCCTGTATTTGTTGTTTGCCAAAATTAAGAGATTAATTTATCTTGAAATTCTGTTCAGAGTAAAGATGATATTCCTGTAAGTGCAATCCGTGGTTTACCATTTAGAGCGAGTGCTCAATAATGATGGGATGTCAGCTGTTGCGGAAGGCACACCGTCATGTTCGGCGATGTAAATTTGTCAAGCGAAGGTACGAGGCTACACCGATTTTTGATTTGTGGAAGGGGAGTATTATTTCCAACGTCTGTTAAATTCCGTGTAGAATTTATGACAGGAAAATAACGGTAACCTTTCTGGAAGTCAAGTTGTGAGTTTCGGTTTTGGAAATATTGTGTTGGAAAACTCAGGAATGCGAGGAGAGATGGTTATTTTGTCACAGACTGTTTTATGTATCAACATAGTGGATCACGTGAGAGAGATATTCCATATCATTGCCGTGCAGAGAATTTGGGGTAGGAACTATTTCAAGTCTTGCAAAGATAGGAAGGAATGTGGATCAGTTTTTTTGAAATCCTGTAATGTTGAAGAGACTTCGTGGCGGGCTTTTTATTTTAGGGCACCCGAGGATTTATTTTGTGCAATTTAATGATATGGGAATAAGGTAATTTCATAGTTAGGATCCGACGTGAAACTGTAGGACCGTGATGGATAAGAATGTTTCAAGTGATGTTTTAAATTAAATCTCTTCGCACATTATATATTGGTCAAGAATTGTATTTCATGCGAGTTGTTAGCGAGGCGAGGTTTTCATTTGATACAGGTCAAGAAAACTTGTGTGTTTTTTTAAGACATAGCGAGAAGGGGTCTTGTTCCAGGTAGTAAGCCAGCTGTTGGGCGGTCGAGCCAGTTCATTGTTAGAAAGAAATTGTAACTGACATTTTGTCACTTATAATAAATGTTCGGAATTAGATTTCATTATTTTAGAAGAGAGTCGTTTAGTAGAGGTCTTGAGATTCATAATCGACGCGATGGAAATGACACGATGGTATGTTACGTTGTGGATAACCATTTTCAGGGGTGTCAAAATTTGAGAATCTGCAGTGATGTTTTTTTGTGCTGTCCAGGTTTGTCCAAAGTTTTGCGATTATTTCATTTGAACGTCATGATAGCTGTCAATCCATATACTTCGTGATGGATGATTGTGTTGTGTTGTTGCAGGTTTCCAAGACACAAATGTAGGTATAGGTGATATGAGCTCATGCTTGTGGAGCACATGGTGTGCAGTAGTCCATCCACATTTTGGGTGAG
The DNA here is from genome assembly GCF_040414725.1 of Anabrus simplex. Classification (NCBI taxonomy): domain Eukaryota; kingdom Metazoa; phylum Arthropoda; class Insecta; order Orthoptera; family Tettigoniidae; genus Anabrus; species Anabrus simplex. The sequence goes on along the minus strand of NC_090266.1, from coordinate 578,080,945 downwards.
GTGCATTACGACACTTGAATCTCATCGGCCTGAAATCATGTCAAAGGAGGTGCCGGAGTTAGTCCAAGGGATAACCGTAGGCGTTATAAGCGATTTGACATGGGTTGTTTTATTGTGCGTTGTGTGTAAATTTATGCATATTATAGGATTTAAGGGTAGGATTATACAAGCTGGTTTCTAAATAATTATTAGTGTTATAATGTAAACTTGTTGAGTGATGTCATGAAGTAAATAAATAGTACCGGTAGTTATGACAATGAATTCCGCATTCCAGCTGCGTTGAAGAAAACTTTGAGAATAAACAATAGCAAATCAATATTTTCGTCAAGGGAATGTTTCTGGTAAACATATCTAAGTAATCATGGAGATGTAATTAAAACAGTTAGGGAGTTTAAAGAAACCATTCGTCCGGGATAGATGAATTGTTGTTAATTAGGGTTATGAGATTACTTCATTTATTGATTTATTAACTTCAGTGTAACCGTATTTTGATATTTAGCTTAAAACAATGTGACTAACTTGAAAATATATTCTGGAAATTTTAGTTTTATTTGCTGGAAAATTTCAACTTATTAACGTAACGATTAAGGGGACATGTCCGATGGCAAGAGACTTTACTGCCACAAGTGTTGTGAGCGTTTGTTCTTATTGTTATTTGATTTTGATTTGTTGAGCATCAGATGTGCTGGGGATTTATTAATGTGTAAACCTTGGTCATCAACTACTGTAAATTAATTGTGATCAGTCTTCAGCTCAGAAATTTGGATGGTCATGGGGTCATCAACCTCAGTGACTTAGATTAGGGCCGTCTGCCAGTATAGCATTATTTCCTTCCGTTCATAATCAACAATGACTTTAACGTAATTTACCAAGGTAGATGATATAGTCGCAGGTCACATCGATTCAATTAAGGGTCCATAAAGTACAACCACTGAGTGGCACATACCGATTGGACTGCCTTAATTATACCAAGAGTCCAAAGCTCTTGTTGCGAGGGCTGGATCATCACGAATCATTATGGTGTTACATGCAGTCTCACATGGAAACCTATCTTAGGGTTCTCCAGACTTTCTTTCCTTTATTCTTAAATTAAGACTGTGGTTTCTAGTAAGGATGCCCCTCAGGCAATTAAGTTAATGTCTCTAAAGCCAACGTCTATCATCATCGTTGTTATTATTTTTTTACGGACAGAACCGAGTTCGTTGATTAGTGGCTATGAATGGTCACAAGTTGTCGGATGCCATCGCCAATGATAAATAAAATATCCATTTATTTTAACTTGAGTCCTATTGTAGACAATAGTTTAAATTACTGAAACCCGCCTCTTACCTAAGCAAGTGACGAAGAACCTATGGACGACCCAAGAGAAAGTTCTCACGCCAATTTACCGATAGGTGAGGAAGGTAGGTATCCTTCGAATGACCTTAAAGGTTTCAATAGCTTGTTGTTAGTAACCCAACAACCACTTCATTATATTTACCTCTTCACCCAATACCCATGTTAGCCCTATTATTTCAATTACAAATGCCACATCGTAACATGGGCGAAACATCTAACAGGGCTAATAAATTGACGCGGTCCACGCCGGAAGAACCATTAGATAGTGGCACCGGCCAGGTTAATCTGTGAATGAACGACCATGCTTTTGCCACCTCGGCTAAGGAGTGTTCTTCCACACTTTTCGCTAGAACTAACCAAAGATAAACGTCTCTAATAAATCAAGAGTGAGCCCCAGTAGAAGGTAAGGAAAGTGTACGCATTTAATCCTCAAGAGTATGTCCCATCAGTGTCCTAGAATTCTAACGTACGTTACACACAATATGGAAAAGCTTGATGATACAAGACAAAATGAAACAATCCATGAGCTTAATAGATGATCATGCTGTTTGCACCTTAGAAGAACAATCACTTCCACCTTCTGAGATAAAGTCCTTCTCTCCAAATGCATAGTAATCTTGGAGCTTCAACACCGTCTCGTGGTAACAGAGACCCAAATGATATTCTGTATACTGACTGCATTTAATTATGTCCCAGCTGGTCTTCACAGAACTGAAAATAAGTAATAAATTCGCACCAAAACTGAATACTCTTGAGAGTCATCAGTAAGTGTCCAAATACAAATATTACCACCTATTACAAAAACCAAGCAAACAAACAAATGAACAAGTGATCGGCACAGTCCACTAAGAATCGTAGCCTATCAAGAAGACTACTGACCAGCCAGATTGATTGCAGGCATTGGAGTGCAACGTAGTCAGAGTGAGGACATCCTCAACCGTATTGTTTGGATTTTATGATATCTGCCATGTCTACTATTAGACAGCTACTCAACTGGTCACACGAGTTTGAATGGACGTCTGTCCAAGGTTAAATATATATCTGGGGCTTCCAGGTAACTGGCTGGTGCTCTTGCCCAACATCGCGGGACTGATAAGTACACAAACACTGACACTAAATTCAGACCTTTTTTACTATTTGCTTTAGGTCGCAAAGACACAGGTAGGTCTTATGGCGACAATGTGATGGGAAAGAGCTAAGAGAGGGAAGGAAGCACCCGTGGCCTTAATTAAGGTACAACCCCAGCATTTTTCAGGTGTGATAATTGGAAAACACGGAAACCATCTGCAGGGTTGCTAACAGCAGGGATCGAACCCACTATCTCCCGAATGCAAGCTCACGGCTGCGCACCCCTAACCTCACGGCCAACTCGCTCGGTGATAAACTAAATTCAGACATTAATACACTAAATCAGAGCAGTTCAGGATGAAATTTCACATTGCAATACCTGATAAATATCCATCCTTTATAAGAGCATTAATAGTTGAATTTGATTGTGCAAGGGTAGTACAACAACAGTGTACTCAGAGCTATATCAATATTGACTTTCAATAGCTAATGCAGAATTAATTAACTGGACATAATGGGTGCTAGTAGCCATCAGTACGACTAATCCAATTTATACGCTTCCCTCTTGTACATTGGTCTAATTACCAGAGCACTTCAAAGATAAGGTAACAAGAGTTCGCACGGGTAAACTTTACGCACTGTAATTAGTCACAGATACGCATTACTATTCAACCTAGTCACCACTCTTGTGCAAGCACTTGTTCCAACGGTACACAAGGCATCGATGCCGAAACGGAAGAAGTACGTGCCCATTTCCTGAAGCCAAGTCGTGATGGCTTGCTGAACGGCCATATCGTTGCTGAATCGCTTGCTACCAAGATGCTCCTCGAACAGATGGTTGATTTCCTTACCATGGGAGTGACAGGGAATGCTGCCATTCACTGTGACACACTGAAACGTCTGCGCGTTACAATTCGCAGGAAATGATCTGGAATTCTCTGGACTTGTCTTGTTGCTGCACGACAACGGTAGCCTACAGCACACGGGAGATTTTACGGCGCTTCCGGTTAGAAGTACTGAACTACCTTTCATACAGATTCGACCTGGCACACAGCGATTTCCATCTGTTCGGGCCGATAAGAAGCACCTGCATGGTAAGCAATTCAACGACAATGCGACCGTTCAGCTTCTGTACCATCACGGATGCCTTGTTGTAACGTCGGAACCAGTTATTGCACAAGAATAGTGACTATGTCGGATCGTAATGAGCAGCAGTGCCCACTACAGTGCACGTCCGGCTCCTAGGCTGAATGGTCAGCGTAGTCGCCTTTGGTTCAGAGGGCCGCGGATTCGATTCTCGGCCGTATCGGAGATGTTAATCTTAAATGGTTATTTCCCCTGGCTCGGAGGCTGAGATTTTCTACTGTCCCCAACATTCCTACAACTCACACAAAAACACGCAGTTCCCATACACAACAGATGCCGCCCACCCTCGTTGGAGGGTCTGCCTTACAGCGGCTGAACTAGGCTAGCTGAACATGTCCTTGGACACTCCTGGCGCTTAAACCTGTACGATAAATAATTACCTACTATGTATCATTATATCTGCCTGTAAAATAAAGTTTCTCCGTGAGGGCTTTTGAACCTTGTTTTTTGAAGCTGCCTCGTATGTAATTATAAGGAAAAATAATATTAACAGTAAAGTATTGCTACGTCATTTCGGTGTGAAATTTGGATCGCATTTACCTATTATTTTAGGGAGCAACTGTTTCATGCAAGTCTCTTTAAACGTATCAGTTTCTGTAAATTATTGGTGCTCAGAATGGACAATCATAGTTGGATCTGATAACGTATTGCTTGACCTCTCAGAGTGCATGCGCCCGTGCACTGCACGGCGCAAGGTGCAGGAGACGACTTCACTTCGTTGACCAGGGTGCAATCCCCCACTCCACTTCCCCTACACCTGTCTCACCCGTTCGGCCTGTCTTCGCCTTCTCCACCTTCTCCGCTGATTCTCCCTTCACTGCGAAATGTTTATGTGCGGTGAGCGGTGACACTGTTGTATGGGACAATGTTACCGGTGTTAAAACACTCTTCTTTCAATTTAGTTTGAGCAGAAAATTTATCTTCTCTAGCTCTTCTTTTCCTTTATCTTTGCAATGATACCAGTTATGCCTGGAACAAGGGACCGGCTAACAGCAATTCTGAGAGCCTTCTTTAAATTACAGTCAGAAATAGTTCTACTCGCACGCAATCTAGTTTTCGTACAAGTCAAAACAGGAAAAAATCGCTTTCACATATGCATGTGGAACCAAACATAGAAATAATCTTAGCTGCTTCTCGATACAGCTTAGGAAAAATCTTTCTTCGGCAAATTCTCGTAGAATTTGAGCAAAGCCTTTGTATTGGAAAATAGATCTTTTTGATTAACTATTCGCGTAATTATTGTCCACAGATTAAGCATTTGACTTTATCGTCACGACTGAGAAAAAATACGAAAGTTCGCAGTTCGATTAATATGGATTTTCGGAAGTCTTTGCCTTCTTCGAAACATGTTGTTCCATTATTATGTTGTTGCCTTGCGCTGTCTGTTTCACTGATAAACAAGTCGTCTATCACCGAACGCTTCGTCCCTCTCAGCACACTACACCATCCGAGTCAAGCCGAGTTGAGCCGAGTCGGACCGATGTACAGTGCACGGAGCTCTTGTGCCTCGATTTGCACGCGTAAGATTTTGAGCGTTTGAAAGGCCCTGCCCTATGGGGTAAAGCAATCATTCGGCAGCTTCACTCGTCTGAATAGTTCTCAATATACAATGAAAGGGGAAACTTCACACCAAGCACAATATTATATGTGAAATAGTCACCCTAAATACTTCATCAAAGGAAGCTCTCTGATTGGATTAATCATGGTGTTCCTTAAAAAACGATGGACTTAAATAACGTAAATTTACAAAATTACATTTATAGACAAAGATTGATTTTCATTGTACTGCATACTGCAAATATATAGACAGTGCAAGCTAATACAAGAAGAAGGAACAATTGCATCAGAGTTATCAAGAATATACAGTCAATATTATTGGGCTAATTAAGGCAGTTTCGCATTTTCAAGCGTCAGTACTGATTTAGCTGCTGAATAAAGGGGATATCACCCGTAGGCCACTCTGTTTTTCTTCAAACATGTTACTAATAAAAAAGTGGAGAATTTTTATTGACGTTTACGTTAGATAATCGTCATAATTACAAAACATGAAATCACAACAGATGAATGCCAATTTTAGTTGACCTTGATAGGCCAAATAATTGTATACACACAATATACTCACTCATTTCACCTTTGAATTGAAAATATAGGCGATTCTCGCAGTACGTTGTTCGTTTTAACATAACAATTGTCATATAATTCGCGGAGCTAAAATGATCCTGCATTGAGATATGTACTCGTCCAGTATTTTCAATTCACTTCTGTTCAAATTCCCTTTGAGTGTGGTAATGACGGGCACAGGAGCATCCATTTAATAAAGGATAATCGCAGATCTCCATTAGTTCATTAATAATTTCTGATCAGCATATGAATAATAACACCACACACCGCGACTCATCTAATATCTGTGTTGAATTTCGTGTTTGACCACGTAACTGTAAGCTTGCATTCGGGAGATGGTGTGGTTTGAACCCCACTATCCGCACAGTTGTGAAAATAGCTATCGTATTTTCCCATTTTCACACCAGGTATAACATTGTGTTAAGAGGGGCAAGGAGTGATCTAGTGACTCCAGGGATGAAATTGAACCTCAAGATTTCGGACTTTTTTTGACAGTGGTGTAACGTCGTACTAACACGTCGAAGGTTTTTGCGATGAAAGGGTGGGAAAGGACTATGAATGGGAAGGTTATGGCCGTTGCCTTTAATTAGGGTACAGCCCCAACTTTTGAATGGTGTAAAAATGGGAAACCACAGAAAACCATCTTTAAGGATACCGACGGTAGGATTCGATCCCACCATCTCCCGAATACAATATCACAGCACCGCAGCCCGAACCGCACTGCCAACTCGCTCGGTGATTACGGCATAGACGCCAGCGTAGTCCGCTGGCACTTGAAATTACCTAACATAGATATACTGGCAAGCTAATGAACACTTATTCACGAAACATATCACAGCACGTAGGAGTACATTATTATCAATAGTATTCGTAAATGAAAGGATGTTGAATGCACATAGTTATTATCTAAGTATCCAGTTTGATCTTAGAATAATATTAGACATGAATACACACTAAATATCTATCATAAAAACGATTTTGAAGAATTTCATAGATTTTAAAAAAATAACAATATTATAGGCTTTACGTCCCATTAACTACTTTTACGGTTTTTGGAGACGCCGAGGTGCCGGAATTCATTCCCGAAGGAGTTCCTTAACGTGCCGGTAAATCTACCGACACGAGGCTGGCGTATTTTTGCACCTTCAAATACCACCGGACTGAGCCAGAATCGGACTTGCCTTAACCGTCTAAGCCACTCAGCCCGGCAATTTCATAGATTTCAGTCTGAAATCTGTAGAATTCCTAATATGATTACTAGGAGTGTTCAGGTCTACGTTTCACGAACCGTTCCTGAAAATAGAATATTCGATTGTTTGAAGGAAAGCTGTCATAACCAGATCTCACTAATTACACAAGGAGCTTGATATCCCTGGTTTGATTTTATACGTCAACACTGATTTAGGAGGGGTGATCCATTGAATTCAGGGAATAGTGAGGCCACCTCATTATCGCATTACTGTGGCTTTCTATGGTTTTGTACGAGGGCAGAGATAAATTTAAACGCTTATAACTCCCTCCGTTTATATCCGATTCCAACAGACCCAAAGACATTCTACAGAGCACGAGTGTGCTAATTTTATAAAAGAAAACATCTTTCGGAATTAATACGTATATGTGTGACATCATCACAAAATTTGACTACGAAAATCGTTAGACCAAAGTTTTGAAGTGCTATGTCTGAAATTGGAAACGGAGAGAAACAAGTGAAGGGCTAAAATGAAACGTTTCAAGTCGTACTTTCATTAGGGAAGAAATATTTGTTAAAAAATTAAAATACTTCCAGAGATGCTTGAAAAATTTCATCAAAATTGTCAGTTGAATCGAAAGCGTGGAATCCATAAGGAAAATGTACAAAAATCAGTATCACACAAAAACAGCAACAAATAATGGACGATATGGGTATTATGAAAAATGTTGTGAAAGATCGACGCGTAGGGCGTGAGCGAACTCAGACAACGTCGGAAGGCAGCTGCACCCGACGCGCCATTGGAGCCAGTAGTGCTAAAGCAACGAAGTCCATAGCTTTAACGTATCTCAAGTCCTGACACGACGTTAACACATGAATTTTAGTCCGTGTTGAATTCCTGCGATTTTTTATCCATACGTCCGCTAATCAGTAGTTTTTTTTTGCTAGGGGCTTTACGTCGCACCGACACAGATAGGTCTTATGGCGACGATGGGATAGGAAAGGCCTAGGAGTTGGAAGGAAGCGGCCGTGGCCTTAATTAAGGTACAGACCCAGCATTTGCCTGGTGTGAAAATGGGAAACCACGGACAACCATCTTCAGGGCTGCCGATAGTGGGATTCGAACCTACTATCTTCTGGATGCAAGCTCACAGCTGCGCGCCTCTACGCGCACGGCCAACTCGCCCGGTGCTAATCACGTTTAATTTACTGAAAATACAGAGACTATGCCTTCGACGGCGTTTCATTAATTGCATTGTAAAACGTAAAATATTCATAGAGGTCATCAATTCCATTAACGAAGTCTGTTAAAAAAGTGTCATATATTCGAGCGAAAATGATGAATAAGAAGGAGATAATGGAGTTCTGTGGAAGCCTGACAGTTATTATCTCTGGCGATAGATCTCCATTTTCACAATAACGAACAATAGTGTTATCGAAGTTTGCTACTTTCGTGTCATGTATAATGTTGATATCAGGTCCACTACAGCATTTTGCCATTATCTGCTGGTGTACTACGGTTGTTCCCGATTCCAGGTGTGCGCAAGCCATATCATTCCTCTGCAATACTATGTACAGTACAATATCTGACAAGTAAGCGCAGATTAGCTCTTTCGCGCGTTCATGGGTATTACAGCCTTAAATATTCGTACGTTTTAGACTCTTCATCTAGGTCATCTATTCGACTAATCTAGAAGGATTTTTAGAGTACCTGGAATCAGGAAACGGCCAAATATTTCATTTCTCAATTTATCACCAAGGTATGGTGGAAAATCTTCCAGAATAATAGTAATAATAACAATAATTATAATAATGCACAATAGACGCCCTATATAACACGGATTTTAAAGACATAATTCGCCCCGTCCTTATAGCGATATACCGAGGTATGTTGGAAGGCGGTCTGTACAGTGGTACATGACGGGGTAGTGTCCCCGTTTCTACCATCAGGTTAATTTGCTCGAGACAAGTCAGCCGCTCCCAGGCGTTCTCATTTCGAACCATGAAAGCAATATCTTAAAAATATTTTCACCCTGGATTTTGATGGGGAATATATAACTAATATGGACACGGTATGGTCAACTAAAAGCTGTAAATAGAGCAAGGCGATGCATAACGTCAGTTTAGAGGATCAACATGTTTATTAAAAATAAACAAGAAAAATAGAAAAATAGCAAAAACTGATCAAACTGATCAAGAATTACATGACTTAGATCATTCTCTCAACTTAATAGAGTCCATCTTGAGAATCAAAATATAATACAAATTTGCAATCGTATGCCGACACACACACTTAAAATTGCAAGAAAAGGTATTGAATTTTATTACTTTACCACTTTGGCTAGCGTGCTTGCACCACGCTTCTGGTTTCGTTTTTGTTAATTTTTTCGACTGTAGATGAGTACATTTCCCCTTTCCTGCACACTTGACATTGCAGTGGGGGTCCCTAAACTTTAAGAAAAGACGTGTCTTAATGCGCGTAGGGGAGAAAAATAACTAAGTTAACTGTAAAATAAATCTACGCTGAGTGGTGACACATCCCACTAATATATACACCTCAATCATGAGTGACCTGATGAGCACAACAAAACAATGCGGATCGAAACCACACAAATTGAAAATATACACAATCAAAGAACAAAAACATGATTTCATACTTCTCAGACCTCATCAAGTAAAAGCATACAGTATTTACGCAACTCTCACTCACATGCAGACTCGATGGAAAATATAAGGAAATAAATTCATAGTTTAAACAATCACTTCGTATTCAACGTAGTTTCTTGAAATAAATTACATGACACAAAACCAATTAACTGGTGGACATTACAACGGCACACATAAATCAACGTGGATTCCTGAAATAAATTATGTGACACAAATTCGTGAAAATAACAGAGTAGGCTTTAACTTTCAACACATAACTCAGCGTAGGTCTCAGAAAAAGTTTACATGACACAAATATTCCTCAGCGCGGTCATATCATAAATGAAAAATGAAAACTAAACGTCGCGTTATAAAAATCTCGTCTATTGCAACAACCGTAGTGACATGGACGAAAACAAAAAAAAAATCGGCCGTTAAAATAAAACTCTCCTCGCTTGACACACACACACAACATTCTCGCTAACCACACGGCGGAATGACTCCATACGGATATTAAGTCGCCCAAATAATGCAAAAAAATGTCAAAACATACAGGTTCTAACCCTTAACACACGCTGCTCATAAGTCTACCCAAGCCAAGTTACTCAAACATGAAAATGCAAGCCTTTCAAATGAGGAACGCGTCCTCGTACTCAAATATCACACAAACTAATCACATGTTCCAAAGTCGCCAAAACGGAATACAAGTACAAATGACGTCGTATAACATTAGCGCATGAAAGATACAACACCGCGCTGGTCACAAACAGAGCACTCGTGCTCGTAAAGTAAACTTGAATTATAAAGTGGCCAACTCTGTAATAATAAAATAACTTGAAACTTTGAAATTACCGCATAGACAATAGATCATGTCTGAAAATCTGAAAGTTACTGAAATATCTCATCCTCTCAACTCGAGAAACTCACAATAATAATAATAATAATAATATTAATATTTACAGGAAACTGGTTCTAATATTCGGAACTAAGAATACGAATCTGCGTTGTAGGAACTCGTGAATCAATCACTAATTCACACTCATCTTTATATTCAAATATTCATGAAGATGATGCTATCAAAATTCGTGGATCCGACCTCCACCATCACACACATTCATGTATTTATACATCCAAGAAAACGTGACGACATATTTTCGTACTCTTTGAACACCCATTAATAATTTAATCTGGTCCTTACTGACTTTAATTTAAATCCTTCCTACAATTCCTTTTAAGCCCCGAGACGTACACCGCGTCTCAAATATCAAAGGGGAAACAAACAAAAAATATGATGCTAAAGCAAGAAACTGACTTAATAAAATGGTATGTCGCTAACCACTCAGCTATAAAATCTGCATAAAAATGGAAAAAATGTTGTGGCCTCATGCAACCGGTCTACATGTACTTTACAATTATTTATATTTACAAGATTTCTAACATTGACCGTAATAGGACGTAGTCCTCGCAAACAGCTAAACCTACTGAAATTAAATTTTAATAAATAGCCTATTTCCTTGCTACATTACAACACGTGCACACGGATGTTATTACAATGTAAATCTAGTATTCATCTCTTTGATGAATAAACCACCGGCCTCTGTGCACCCGGCTCCCATCCTTTTAGCCAGCCATATTGAATGTGATGCTGTCAAAATTGAACTGGGTCAGTCCTTAGTTCTTTATCCCGGTGTAGAAATGTGGTTTCGTCGTCTTCACTGCTTGTGCTGCTTCAGAGGTTGACTAGAACATCCGCTCATTCATGGTATTGAAAAAAGCTAGGTCATGATAACCTGCCAGTTACTATGATACTACTGCCGGGGTAATTTCCACTGACAGTGAAAAACCAGTTCCCATTCTCCGCGGGACAACTCCGCTTATCTAACCCCGTAACTAGGTCAAATGTTTCCCAATCGTCCATACTTCTTCTATGTTATGTCACAGCTCCAACATCTGCAACTGTACATAAATGCTGGACTAGAAATTTTAATGTTCGTATCATCGAAAAATCTACTTAAACAGGCAGGCTACTATGCATGTAAAAGATAATCGGAAACTGTTCTTTCCGTCTGCAAATCGAAATATAAATGCAAATATCCCAAAGTTACATCTTGTTAATAGTTACATGCAGTCTGATCGTCTTAAACGAACGAACGCAGAAGGCCGAAATCAAACTAGACAGCATCGTCGAGATAACGGACATTAAGCGCGATTTAGGAACGCACGCCTTTATAATATTAGACCTCCAGAGGGAGAGGACGCAGTTAAGGTTGCAGAATGATAGGTCAATGACGAACATAAAGTCAATGTCATACCAGCAATGTTACTGGGGACCCGAACCACTGAATGAGACTAGCAAGCTAGGACCACAACCAGGTGACACAGCGTACGACAGCCAGAGACTTCCAGTAACGTAGATGGAGCGCACATGGGCAGTAATGTGCAGATGACAACCCCGATCATAAATGTCATTCGGACAGTGGAGGGCATGCCCGGAAAGTTTGACGGGTTAGGAGCAGTGACGCCCAAGGTTTTCTTGCGTCAGCTGGAAGACTACACGCACGATGATGAGGTACCTCGTGAAAAACAGCTCAGGACCGTGGAGAAGTTACTTGACGGGCACAGCTTACCGTAGTTTACGGCGTTTCGATATTCGTTCAATAACTATGAGGAATTCAACAAGCGTTTCTGCGAAAAGATTGGAACCCGCAAACTCAATAGGCCATCAGATTGGAGCTCTATTCCAGGAATTACCCGGCCAATTCCCCGTCTAAATATTCGGAGATTTTCGCGGCACAGCTGCAACAGCTCAAGGAATTGGATAATGCGCCCATGGAGGAGGAATTAATTGGCGCGGTACGAAAGCAGATGTCGGGTGAAATTCAAAGAATCATGATCGCCTCTAACATTAAGATGCTAGTGGCGACGTCTGGATAACAATGGCATATGCATCAGGAGAGGCCAGGTGCAGGCCTTTCGAATTGACGCCCATGAGAATGGAGCGCAACCTAGGAAGAAATCTAATGTTGAAGACGGTGGACACACACTCAGTCCACGATCCAGAAGAATTAACCAGTGAAGGTTTAACTTCCCCAACTTAACGGAGAAACTAACCCAGGATTCTCTGGATCAAAGGCCAGCATGCTAAGCAGTTGGCCACGGATAGAAGGTGTGCTCTAACCACACGTTGTCCGTCTTGAAAATGGTATTGACTTCACGTAAGATATCTTCCCATTTTTAAGGTGACTATTCGAAAATGTCATATCATAGCATTACTGAAAACTGTTTGTAAACATTTACACTATAATAAGATACACCTGAATCTGTTATTTCTAGTAGAATAAATTGAAAATGCCTATATCTACCTTCCCGAGTCCAGGTATACATACGGTAGATCCAGTATTCAAATAATGTTGGACTGGATATAAACACCGTAAAGACCAAGTAACTAATTGTGAGTCGGGAAGGACACGCTGGAATCGACAGTATCACTGTTGGTGTCGGAATCTTTACATACCTGAGTGCCAAGCTGAATGAGCAAATCCCTGTCAATGTACACGTACACAGTCACATCAGGTCTGCAGAAGATACATAGTCTACTTCGCTTACCTGTATTTCTGTTTCTTGTTTGATGATGATATTTGTAGTTTAAAGGGGCCTAGCCTGTATTTCTTTCAGTCGGATCTTCTCACATATTCGGACCTCCATAATATAAAGAAATACTACCGCTATATATCGGTAAGATAAACATTTCTGTATCCTGATACACTATACTTTGTCAATTGTGGTGGCCCGTAATTGAGGGAAGTCGTTCATACGATCAATAAATAAGTTCAATAAATACAGATCACATAGATACTCATCTACGAAACTGTTATCCGCCCAGTATTACTGCACAGTTCCAGTACATGGTCCCTCACCATACTTGTTGACCAGCATCACCTTGTAGTTTTTGAAAATAAGTACTACGGCTAATCTATGTTCCTGAATCCATTGACGGAGTCTGGAAACGCCGAAGCAATGCGGATATACATGCTCTTTATGGAAGATCAAAATCAGGCAAGTAATCAGAGGAATACAAGTTCAGTGGATTGGACACGTTGAGCACATGTTGGATAACAGAGTGGTTAAGACAGGTTCGTGAGTCAGTGCCGTCGTGCCATGGTACCACCAATGGAATAAGAAAAAAATATGAGAATAATTTCCTCTCAAGAACAGTTTATATTAAATGTTTATGCATATCTTATTCTGCCTTCATGTGAACGAGCGCGCAAACCAACATGCCCTCTGACGGCTCTTGTCTGAGTGTGTGTGCAAATTCTCACGGGCACCGCTTCCGAACATAAGACACCGTACAAAAGAGTGCATGGCTTGTATTTGTACGTGTTGTTAAGGGCTCGATGAGTGCCACTGGCTGCGTAGCACATCACTTCAATTTCATCCACTAGAGTGCAGCACATAACTGGCACAAGCATGGACAGACTAGGCACAAGTCAAAGCTGTTTTATATTTCATCACCTAGAGTACAGCAAAATGTAAACAACAAACATCTCTACTAAATAGCGATTTTGTCACTGTATCTGACAACTATTTTTCCCTTAACGACAAAATATCCTTCGATCTCTCGTGTTAAAATAGACAACTAATGATTATTTTTAAACTCGCAATACCGACAGAAATAAATATTGGTCTATTTGTAACATAACAATCAAGGACTTTTAACAATTAATTTTGCTCTGCTTCATTAATGTAAGTTGGCGACACAGTTACACTTACCTACCCGAACGCAAGCACAAAATATCAAAACTGTTAACTTTCCTGGTGTATATTTTATGTGTTTATGAATAGCGCCGTAAAAATATATTTGTGTGTAATCATCGAGGGTTCAGCGGATATCCCTTCAAAATGTGTAGATGTGTGTAAAGTTGCCTTGAAGTTGAAGGTAAGGCATTTTTAAATTTCAGTTTCGCGGCAACTGAGATTTGGCTAAATATTTGTGTACGTGCGTATGTTGGTAATAGCTATAATTATATACTCATATGTGAGGCAACCACGTGTTAATTTCTGTACCGTTCTTATTAGTTCATTTGAAGATGCCGTTCGATCTTTCGAAACAAATACTTTAGATGAACAGGCTCTTCATATGTTTCCTTCTTAACTGTTCTTTTCTAAGAAGTTGTAAATTTGTACAACAGTTTTCTTAAAACTGGAATTTTAAGGAAAACATGTGGATTAAAGTAAACATTTATATTAATATCTCAAGTTATAAATTTATTTCAATTGATACCTTCATTAAAAGAACGGTCTTGTATAATAGCACAGATAAATAATGTGATTTAATTAAGTTTATAGCATAGGTAAATGTACTCTGTCTGTACTTGCACATCTCGAACGATTTGTTTACAAATTTCGAGTTTGCTGGCATTACCACCAGAGTAATCACCAGCCGCCACTGGCTTAAAATGATCTGGGAAAGAAGCCTGGTGAAGAAACGGCCTCTGGGAGACCAGGGGGCATTGGAGAGATCAGCTGATGGAGGATTAGTAGGAAATTAGCGCTTATTGACACACGATCATACCGGCTAGCGAGGAAGGTTGAGTGCGGCCAAAAGACACCCTGATTGTTACCGCCAGGATAAGTAAGTAACTAACTAAGGAAGTAATTAATTAAGTAAGAATTATAACGCCAGCCCGCTTCCTTGTCCTCGGCTCGGAGGGTCCCAGTTTCGATTCCTGGTCAGGCCGGGGATTATAACTGAGTGTGGTTCATTCCCCTGACTCGGGGATTGGATTATTGTATACGTATATATAAAAAACAACACACTACACTCCCAACTGCCACAGAGGTAAGACATAGTGAATACATTCCTCCATATTGGTCTGATGTGTCAGGAACGGCATCCAGCTGTATCACTGCGCCAAATCCATATCTAGAGCCAATCTGAAGCAATAATAATAATAATAATAATAATAATAATAATAATAATAATAACATTCTTATAATGCCAGCTTCGTAGTGTAGAATTAGTATGTTTGCCTTTTACCCAGAGGACTCAGGTTCAGTTTCTAGCCATTACAAGTATTTTAATTCTAGACTGAGGACTAGACCGAGGTTCGCACATCCTCGTGAGTTCAACTGCGGCACTGTCTGATATGAGAGCAACGGGCCCATCCGAAAAAGCCAAGCAATGCATCTGAAGATGTCATTATGCTGACCACGTGCCACTAAATTAGTGCCAAGCATCAGACTGGAGAGCAGTCGTCTCGACAGGCCTAGGTCTGCAATGGACTGAAAATGCCACGGTTTATATATGTTGTGAAGTTTCGTATGCGAGGAATGGTTGGGATTTCCCTTCAAAGTAAATAAGAATTGGAGGAGAAGAATCGTGAGGGAGAGGCGAAGCAGGTAGAATGTGCATTGGATCTGAAGCAAACAAGTGTACACTTATTTAATATCAACCTCAGAGAATTTTGGCATGTATGTAGAATAATCTGGATGCAAATAATCCGAAAAATGTAGGAAAAGAATTAGTAGGAAGATGTACTGATCTAACGCCGTAAAATTTCTGAAATCAGTTATTAAAGTCAGTGTAGTAGAAGAATTTTGAGAGAACCTCGTGACGTCCTAATGGCAGACCGGTGTTTTTGAGTGAAACTAAGTCATTCTGAATGCATTGTAAACATTAAGTAAGACTGTTTCAAAACGTATGTTGAGGATGGATTACTTTTGAACTGTGAAACACACAGAAACGGAAAGGACACATGGAGTCTGATTCTATCAAATTTAAATGAGTAGGAATTCATGTTTAGACAGGATGCTCATGGAAATAGAGAATAGGATCTTCCAAATGAATATGAGAGTAAGATAGTCTCGCCCTGTGGTAATGGATAAGAAATTGTAGAATTGTCGTTATGTGAGCCCAGAAGCATAATTGCGAGTGATGTACGAAGTCTTCGTAAAAAGGCAATGGAACTGAATTCAGGTGTAAGATGTCGAGTGCAACGACGAGTTTCTTCCTGAGTAGAAGATATGTAGAATGTCATCTACATAATTTATCCATCAGGAAATTTGTGTACCTCGTATAACATCTTCATAATACAACAACAGTGAGGCTCTGTGTAGGAATATTTGATCACGGAGTATTAAGAGAAACCTCCACATGGCAGTATTAATCATTCGAGTTTCAAACGAGAATTTCCCATAGTACATATCTTCACATCTGAATTTCCTATCTTCTTTCCTCCAGCATGATTCACGCTACGGTAGCACACTTGATATCCCTCTCAGCAGGTGAGCATCTTACAACCGTTCCTTTGTTGCGAATGACGCTAGAATATGGAACTCTGTCCCCCACAACATACATACATACATACATACATACATACATACATACGTACGTACATACGTACATACATTGTCATTATGGACTGTTATGCCTTTCAGCGTTCAGTCTGCAAGCATCTGTGAATTTACTAAACGTCGCCACAATCTTCTATTTGCAACTAACGCTGTGGCCTCATTTAGTTCTCTACCTCTTATCTTTAAATCGTTAGAAACTGAGTCTAACCATTGTCGTCTTGGTCTCCCTCCACTTCTCTAACCACCATATCAGAGTCCATTATTCTCCTAGGTAACCTATCCTATTCCTTTTGCCTCACATGACCCCACCACCGAAGTCGGTTTATGCATACAGCTTCATCCATCAAGTTCATTCCTAAATTAGACTTAATCTCCTCATTCCGAGTTACCCTCCTGCCATTGTTCCCACCTGTTTGTACCGGCAATCATTCTCGCTACTTTCATGTCTGTTACTTCTAACTTATGAATAAGATACCATGAGTCCACCCAGCTTTCGCTACCGTAAAGCAAAGTTGGTCTGAAAACAGACCGATGTAAAGATAGTTTCGTCTGCGAGCTGACTTCCTTCCTACAGAATACTTTTGATCGCAATTGCGAGCACACTGCATTAGCATTACTGCACCTTAATTCAGTCTCTCTTAGTATATTACCATCCTGGGAGAACACACAACCTAAATACTTGAAATTACCGACCTGTTCTAACTTTGTATCATTAATTTGACATTCAATTCTCTTGAATTTCTTACCTACTGACATCAATTTTGTCTTCGAGAGGCTAATTTTCATACCATACTCATTGCACCTATTTTCAAGTTGCAAGATATTATACTGCAGGCTTTCGGCACAATCTGCCATTAAGATCAAGTCGTCAGCATAGATCAGACCGCTTACTAAATTTCCACCTAACTGAATCCCTCCCTGCCATTTTATACCTTTCAGCAGATGATCCAAGTAAACTACGGATAGCAGAGGTGAAATATTACAGTCTTGTCTAACCCCTGTAAGTACCCTGAACAAAGAACTCGTTCTACCATCAATTCTCACTGAAGCCCAATTGTCAACATAAATGTCTTTGATTGATTTTAATAACCTACATTTAATTCTATAGTCCCCCACTATGGCGAACATCTTTTCCCTCGGTATCCTGTCATATGCTTTCTCTAGATCAACGAAACATAAACACAACTGCCTATTCCTCTCACAGCATTTTTCAATTACCTGGCGCATACAGAAAGTCTGATCCTGAAAGCCCCTCTGTAGTCTGAAACCACACTGGTTTTCATTCATCCAACTTCCTCTCAACTACTGATCGCACCCTCTCTTCCAAGGTGCCAGTTAATACTTTGGCTGGTATACTAATCAATGGGATACCTCGATATTTGTTGCAATCCTTATTGTTCCCTTGCTTATAGATAGGTGCAATTACTGCTTTTGTCCAATCCGAAGGTACCTTACCAATACTCCATGCTGATCTTACTACTCTATGAAGCCATTTCATCCCTGCCTTTCCACTGTACTCACAATTTCAGGTCTAATTTCATCTATTCCTGCTGTTGTATGACAGTGGAGTTTATTTACCATCCTTTCCACTTACTCATGCGTAATTTCACCAACATAATTTCCTCCTCCCCATGAACTTGGCTGTTTACAACACCTCCAGGAAGATTTTCTTTTACGTGGAGAAGATGTTCGAAATATTTCATCCACCTCTCCAGTGATTCTCTGGGATCTATTTTGAGTTCACCTGAGTTACTCAAAACCCTGTTAATTTCCTTTTTCCCTCCCTTCGTAAGATTACTTATTACTGTCCAGCAATGTTTCCCTGCTGCTTGACCTAGCCTTTCCAGGTTATTACCAAAATATTCCCACGACTTGTTTTTGGATTCAACAACTATTTGTTTCGCTCTTTTTCTTTCATCTACGTACAAATCCCTGTCTGCCTCGGCCCTTGTTTGGAGCCATTTCTGATAAGCCTTCTTTTTATGTTTACAAGCTGCTCTCACTTCATAATTCCACCAAGACGTTCGCCTTTTCCCATCTTTACAAACAGTTTTTCCTAGGCATTCCCTGTTTCTACTATACCATCCCTGTATGCCACCCATTATCCTTCTATATCCTAAACCTGCTTGCTCTCCACTGTTCGAAACTTCTCACTAATCATATCCATGTACTTCCGTCTAATTTCCTCGTCCTTGATATTTTCTACCCTTATTCGTTTGGAGACAGTTTTCACTTTCTCTACCCTAAGCCTACAGATACTTAGTTCACAACATATCAGATAGTGGTCTGTTTTATCGAAAAATCCCCGGAAAACTCGTATATTCCTAACAGATTTCCTGAATTCGAAGGCGGTTAGGATATAGTCTATTATGGATCTGGTACCCTTAGCCTCCCATGTGTAGCGGAGAATACCCTTATGCTTGAAGAATGAATTCGTAACTGCTAAACCCATACTAGCACAGAAGTACAGCAAACGCTTCCCATTCCATTAGCTTCCATATCTTACCCACAATTACCAATCACCCTTTCGTATCTTTCAGTTCTATTTCCATCTCTCGCATTGAAATCGCCCATTAGCACTACGCTATCCTTGCTGTTGACCCTGACCACGATGTCACTCGATGCTTCATAAAACTTGTCAACGTCATCCTCATCTGCACCCTCACATGGTGAATACACTGAGACAATTCTCGTCCTAATTCTTCCAATTGCCAAATCTACCCACATCATTCGCTCCATAAAAATTAAATTCCTTTAAGTCATCTTGCAGTGAGCATTTCCTCGATGTGTGTCCTCAGGTTGAATGAATCTTGTGGAGTGAATGTTTGTGTGAATGTACGTTTGATGTGCTTATATTACTGTATGTTGTGCCATGTTACTTCCAGTTTATAACCATACTTTTTAAGATAAGATTAAGTATATTTATTGCACTTATGTTATTTCGTGTCATGTTACTTATAGTTTAAAATGGTAGTTTATAAGAAAAGACTAAAAAGAATTGGTCGCTGCTCGGGCAAAAGTCATATTACACAATGCCCTTCGTATCCATTATTTTCGTTAAGACTGGTCACGCCTCTGAGCCACATATGGATATTCAGTCAATCAGAAGTATTTTCGTTGTGTTCATTTTCCTATGCTCATGTGTAAAGGAAAACGAATTTTACCGCACCACACTCTAAAAATGTATGTTTGAACGACTTATTTACGCACTTCTACAGTATAATGTACTTAAGGTACATGTGCCTATGTTATTTTGTGTCATGTTTCCTCTAGCATGTAACATAAGATTATGAATATTTATCTCAGATGTACACTGTTAAAGAAGTGTTGTTAAGTGTAATACAGGACCATTGTAGCATCCAGGTCTTGTCGACATCTGAAGGATTTGATAGTGTGTACAATTTAAATTGGTGTTTGATATCTTCTAATATCATGTTATATGTGTATATATCTACATATATAGATATATGTATGGGGTTATTTGATCAGTTCATACTGTAATTTCATTCCATTATATTGTACGTTGAATATTAGCGAGAGATGAAAAGGAAGGTTTCATACAAATAATATATGAGCACATAATTCTACATTGCTGAAATGCCAACTACAAGGTGGAGAAAAAAAGTGCATACATATTTTTACTGCAAGCTCACCTTTTGCTCCGTGGCGTGCAAACTCATAGTGGAAGGCGACCCCCCACCAAAAAAAATATCGAACGAGATCGGAACATATCGGAAGATCTCGGGTAATTAATAATGGAATTCTGGCTAATAACCCCCATTGTGGGAAATTTCGGCACTGTCATTTACAAAGAAATAAGTAATTAAGAATTTTGGGAAATATTTGCTGAAGCTAAATTTTACAGGGTCGAAATGTATTTAATTAGGATCGGAGAGAATTTGGAAACCATCCTGGCTGAATAGGACACACGTGTCGAGGACATACGGTCAAAATCCGCGGGAACCATCGTGCAGGAGATTGATTAATTACGCCCGTTAGAGAAACAGGAGAAATCAGCGAACAACACCATCGTGACTGGAAAAATAAGTGGAATGATTATACAACAGTAGATAACGCCACGCAGCTCATCACTAGAGAATGCATAATTTCCCGCTCCTCAAGCACGAGAGTCAGTCATCATTCAATTGTCCGAGAGGATGAACCTACGTCAAGTGACATGAAGAAGAGGACTCCGAAATTAAAAAGGGGGAAGTAGACTTGGGGAATCTCAAAAGCCAGTTGGCTTGAGGGATGAATATTTTACCAAGTGGTAAATGTGAGCGAAGACATCTTAGATACTGAAACATTGGATTTACGACATCCGTCCCAGTTAAATTGTAGGATTCCGGAACTTCTGCGTAGTGAGACAGCTGATTCATAGATAGATCTTTTGAATCATTGCGGACAACGTTATTTTGATAATCGGTAAGGGAGGACTGTTGTAGTCTGGCAGAGATAAGCTTTCTTCTCACGGTCATTCACATCTGTGCGACACCTGGTGAAAAAAGGAGGTGGAGACTGACCACAAACTGCATCAGTTGAATTCTCGACACGAGGCTGAGCGTTTTAATTGCTGTATATGTGTACGGAATAAAATTGATTGTTAAGTTAAAATTATAAAGGAAATTAATGTGTGTTGCTTCAAGACGAATGCAGAATCAGTGTATTTATAAGGTAGTATTTAAGCGAAGAATGCCTGTTGCCATTGTGAGGGGCTATGTTCAGAAGTGGCTGCCGGAAGGTGTAGCCAATATAATGCCACGCCAAGAGGAAGAATTACAGGTGTTTTTAATTCAATTGTTATGATTTTGTAGTTAGAGATAAATATGCTTGTCCCATCAAATCAATTAACAAATTATAACATCGGGTTTTATATGTGGATTGTGTAGAATTAAGTATATTTCAATGACGATGATGTGTCTTGTCGTTATTCCATTGTGGAGGCCAATTGTCTGTTATTTATGTCAGTGCGCAAGACATTAAACTGTGTTTAAATTCTTAAAAAAATTTTAAGCGAGGTTAAATATTACAATGAAAATCAATAAAATAATGTTCGAGCCGGTAAAAGTTACAATAATGATAACGATAAAATAACCATTAGGAGTGTGATAAAGTCAAACAACAACGTATCCAATAATAATAATAATAATAATAATAATAATAATAATAATAATAATAATAATAATAATAATGATCACGTCAGGATTAAATTGAGGTGCTGATAATAATTCTTTCAGCAGTTAGGTAACCGAGATTTGCGGTTTATATCAAAATCCAGTAAATTATGATAAAGTTTGGCATTTTTGGGAAATTTAAACTTTCCGACACTGTACCTTTTGTGATATAGAAAATCATGGCAAGTTATTTTAATCCTGAGGTACGGAAGAATTTTGAGAAGTTCAGTGTGAGATCATTATAAAGTTGTTTGGTCATGGGATCGCTTGTATTTAAAGAAGTTCCAAGCAAGAAGAAAATGGATTGTAATGGAAATGAAATATTATGAGAATAATTAGCAAGATGTTAAAGGCAGAGTAAGCCTGTATTTTATGAATGCTTTAGAATAAGCAAGACGCCGATGATATGAGGCCCTGTAGTTCGATGGAGAGGAATTTTTGTGACATGGTGTATAAGTTGTTTAATATTTCTGAGACAGTTTGTATAAGAGGAGCGACGTCCTGTAGAAATACAGAATGATTGAAGAATGTAAGGGTTGTCAAATCAGTGAATGCGTTGTAACGCCTATTTTAAGTACAAGTTGATGTTCTCCCATGATTATTATTTTATGTAAGACCGTAGGTAACGGTAGTTAAATATAGATGACGGTTCGGTTTAACACCAGCGAAGTGCATTTTGTGATAGCCGACCTCACGAACAAAATACATTCTGACACCTGGTCAAGGTAATATTTAATTATTGTAAATTGAATTCTATTCTGTATTTTACGAGACGGAAACATCGCTGACTGTAAATGCGTGTGCGTAAAATGAATTTTATTACACTGAGAGTTTAGCCTGCGTAGATTGATGAGTAGTTACTTCACTGGACAGCTCACGATAATTCATGTTTGGAGTGCTGACATGGCAGGTCAGTTGGAGCCTACAATCGAGTTATGCCGTGAAAACAGTGATGGATTTGATTATTGTTTTCAGTGATATTACGTAATGTCAAACGAGATTTATTTTTATTTAGCGAACTTCACCGCATGCCTTTAAATTGTAATGACGAATGGATTGAACTATTCGAACATGTTTAATTTCGATTTCACGCTTTATCGCAGGAAATAGACACAGTAACATTTCCAGATTCCAGTTCATTTTTGTGGCGAATTTGACTTCGTGTATTAGAGTTTCAACGAGGATCAGTTTTAAATATACGGATATTGTGTTAATGTTTCGATTTCGCCTGGCGGTACGAGTGATGCGTAGATACCATAAAGTTGGGTCAACGATAGATTTTGGATGCAGCGTGTATTATAACTATTGTTAAGGATGAGTAGACACGGTAACGTTGACTCAACGACAGGATTAGGGCGCCGTTTGTACATAGCCAAGTCACAGGTTAGGCATTTTTGCGAATCGACTTGAACGATATTAGTGTTTGCAGTAGTGGAGAAGAGTGTGGAAGATATTAGCAGGTGCTATTTAGGCCATGTTTCGGCATAATCCTTGCTAGCCGGAAGGTGCTCACATAATAGCGTTGCATCACTAGCTGCATGAATGCAAGGATTGTCCCACGTGGAGAACACACTAATGGAGATTGATCGCTACTACTTAGCCGCGTGTGTTCAGGTTCGATGAATTTACGTTTCTATTTGTTTCTTTTTCCTTTCTTTAAGATTTATTGTTCGGGTGTCCGGTATATTATGATAGTGCCGTGTGTTGACACTTAGTTGATTTATGTAGGATTTATACTACGAATACGATATCGATTCGTCGACTGTTAATATATATTTTTTAGTTTTCGTTACTCACAGTATTTATGTGGGATGTTGATCTACGGATCCCTTTTAGTTTGGTTTAATGGAACAAGTGTAGGTGGACAGATTTGTAATTGTAGTCGCAGTTTTAGAAAACTGGAAAGATTTCCTGTCCTTTGCTTTATATTGTGGACTTGTATTTTAACGAATTCAACGAAGTAACTGTTTCATAACCTGAAAATTGGTATAGTAAGAACATTTTTATGTGATTTATCACTTTCTTTAACTCCAATGTTTGGCGTTTCTTCTAAACGCATAATGAATTCCTGCATTTCTCAGTTTCGTTCCTTCAGAACTATGTAACGTAAGATCCCATCGGATCAAGTGTTTTTGGTTACTTCTGAACATCTGCTTCCAGTAATACATGTTTCAGCATCGTGAATCCTCCGTAACTTAAGGGTGTCACGAGATTACAATATATGGTGGAATTTTATTTTTGATTGCAACAATTGCTGTTAACTTGTAATGAACACCATGCTTTCAAGTAATATTTCGCAACCTACCCAGAGCAACTGATAGTCAATTTGGTTCGATTATGGCTCCATGCGGGGGATGCTCCAATATCCAACAGATAGTCGACACGGATCGTGTGGGTTGACTCTCAGTTATCGGTTGGATCAATGTTGCCCGATTTTCAGGTTATCTCATCTTTTTCGGTTTTTTTTTCGGGCCACGAATCTTACATTGCGTTTTCATTCCTTCGAAGACAATAATATAAACAATTTCCCGATATTTTTACCACTCACGTTATGCACTGTGACTGCGTTAGAATATGTTGTGACAAATTTAACTGACTTTGCATGCCTATTTAAGAAACAAATTATCGTGAATACTTTTAATAAATATTTTAGTAAGCATATTTTTGCTCCTCATTTGAAGTAGTTATGCTCTCCTCCGAACCCTATCGTTTGGTCGATGAAGTGACAGATAAAACTCATAACGACCCCAAGATCCGAGAGTATGACGTTGCTCTACCAACGTAGCCGTGGCAGATGACCAACGATGGAACGGTAAGTGCAAGGGTTCAATATTATGCTATATGTGTATATATCCACACACATATATAAATACTTATAGGGTTATTTGATCATTTCATATTGTAATTTAATTCCATTTTATTTCACAGTAAATATTAGCGAGAGCTGGAAAGAAAGGTTTCACACAAGTATTATATTGCAACATACATGCTAAAATTAACTTAACGGTTTCCTTGAGCGCTCACGACAACAAGTATTATTTGCTCACCCCTAACGTAGGCTAGCTTATACCTGGAATTTCAAGGCAGTAGCTAGCCAAGGCCAACGTTTAACAATTTCCTTGTTCGCTTCAATTTCAATACGCCAACACCCCTTGAGCGTGTTATCGTACGACGCTCTGTGCGAGGCGGGAAAGCTGGACCTATTAAGAAGATGCTACTAGAATGGATTTGATGGAGGGATTGATTGATGTAGGAGAGGGAGAGTAAACTTCAATATGATTGGAATATGGGATATATCAACGGAGGAGTCCAGTAAGTTGATAAATTACTAGAGACTAAGGCCCCTGGGTCTCAGTTGGCATTAGCATTTCGAGAGTCTCACTTGGTATTGAAACATCGGTAGAGCAACATGATATCAAATCAGTGGAGGGATTTACTTCTAAACTGCGGTAGGTATGAATTATTGCAGTACAGCGGCAGAGCTGTTATACTTTTATTCCTTGCACTCTGTTAATTAACTCATGGCGAGTTACTTCATTCGACTGCTTGTAGTCATGATATTCAGTCCGGAACGGGCAAGTGACTTATTGCGTCTCAGTCAGGCATAGATAGATTTTTAGAATTCATGCAAGTTTCAGCAGTTTTTGAAGGTTAAAATTATATTATTATTATTATTATTATTATTATTATTATTATTATTATTATTATTATTATTATTATTATTATTATTATTATTATTATTAATAATAATACATATATTATCATTATAGACCGTTATGCCTTTCAACGTTCTAGAGATCTCTTTCTCTGAACTCATAGGTCAAACTTATAAAGTTATTGTTCTGATGAAGGTTTTCTCCAATTGTTGATGATGATGATGACGCTTCTTGTTTAAAGGGGCCTAACCTAGGTCATCGGCCCCTCTCTAATTGTGGACTGTTGTCTTCTGGAATATTAGGTCGTGGTCTCCACGGTGAGCACACAAGCCTGTGCTACAGGATAAGTGAAGTCCATTTGACAGCCAGCCTGACTTGCCAAGGCCTACGGTTTAGTACGTGAAACGTCGACACACGCTCAATTAGAGCCACCCGTGAAGACAGAACATTTCCATTATCAAGGTACTGTAGTTTTGGGTGTAAAATTATAATAAGAACGTCGAGTAGAAGTAACATTTCCTGTGCGTATTCTTGAGGGCTCCCACACACAGATGCGGTATTCAGTTCGAGAGTATTCGGGACGCTATTAGAACAATTATTGCAGTTTTCCGAGTGGGCTGCCTACACCATCGCGACACTCTAGAATCCTAGATACCCAGCTGGTCGTGTCTCAGATATTTTGTGTCTGTATTTCCATGAAGCACTAAAATGGATATCGTTCCTGATAGCTTCCAAAATTTCTCAAAAGGTTCAGTATTCATTCTGAATCGTACTGTATGTAAAATCGTTTCTTATTCTTCAAGGGTTGGGTAAAGAATGTATAAAAAAGTTCCTGTTCCTTTCATGACACGTATATGTCATGGACTAGGCCATTCTTCTTTTTCGTCTCATATACATACGTTATAAACAGTGACCAATGACATTTCAATTAAAAAGACTTTACGTACCAATAGTTATAAACATTTGTACGCGTACACGACATTCTGAATCCAGCAATGCACATTTAGTGCATATTAAGCTTGTCTAATGGTTTTCACAAGTAAAAAGTACTATTGTTCTATTGTGTACGTTAGTTTATCTTTTGGTTTCATTCTTTAACACACATTTTAAAGGAGGAAAACATCCATTCTACTTACATACTAACAAATTTCCTTACTTTGCGTTATCAGTTTCAAAACTCAAAATGCGTACATACATTTTTGTTCCCACGTATTCTACAACAGAGGATTCCCCGCCGCTCCAGACACCATGTTGTTTGGCATAAGGAACAATAGGCAGTGGATTCATTTACACTTCGACAGGGAACAGGAAACTCCTATAATGAATCACTCTCTGAACACTGACGTGCATTTAGACATTTTCAAACTCTACAAATATCCTAATAACATTCACCACCGTGCAGGTTTACCGTTTACTTACGGACACTGCAAGCTGGTGCTAACAAAGCGGAAGTTGTTTGCTGTGGAACGAACATTCACTCGCTTCCAAAGACAATAATGAGGGCAAGGATTAGACCTAGGGGTCGCAACTGGAAATTACAACGAAGAGAAATACTCGTGTTTTCTATAAGATGAATTAAAATCACTGGATGTTAATGTTGATCTAATACAATACTAATAATGAGCACTAAATATCCGGGGATTTGTGGGGACAAGTGATTAAGTGCGGGGAAATTCCAGTGACGACATTCGTCCAGGGTAATAAAAGCGAAATTCGGCGACTTTCCCGGAAACATGGGGACGTCTGGTAACTAAGTGTAGTTGAAAAACTTAATGGTGTTCCCCTTCGATTTCAACAACAGCGACTGCGAAAAACACTTCTTCCGTGACTGCTTTTTTTCTTTGCTAGTTGCTTTACGTCGCACCGACACAGATAGGTCCTACGGCGACGATGGGAGAGGAAAGGCCTAGGAATGGGAAGGAAGCGGCCGTGGCCTTAATTAAGGTACAGCCCCAGCATGTGCCTGGTGTGGAAACGGGAAACCACGGAAAACCATTTTCAGGGCTACCGACAGTGGGGTTCGAACCCACTATCTCCCGGATGCGAGCTCACAGCTTCCCGCTCCTAACCGCACGGCCAACTCGCCCGGTCCGTGACTGCTTACCGAGGGGATATTTTTCCCGACTGCGATAATATCACGCGAGCAGGAATACCATGCGTGTGGGGCCTTCCATTTACCGCAAAGTAATTAGATATCGTCCCGAATCATCCCGAACTGAATGTCGCGTGTGAGTTTAGAGCCTTAATTGCCTCACATCTCATATTGGTGCAGTGGATCTAAGTCTTGGTGCGTAAATATAATTACAGTATTGGCAGTTGATTACTGAATTTCAACCCACTTCTTTTATCTGCGGATCATTGGTAGAATTTCGGCTTCCGACCTCCAGGATCATGGGTTCAAACCCAGGAAAAGTAGTTGAAGTTTCAAACAGTAATTCGGCACTCCACACCATAAGACGATCCTTGCCCTTGGTAATTCATCAGATTAGATATAAAATTATTTGTACGTGTACAGCCGTACTACCATAAGTGGTGAATTTGTGAAGAATGAAGGTTGTGGAGCACCGTTGTAGTAGTTAAGAGAATTTTTCCAAATTTCCGTATAAAACAACAGTGGAGACGGGTTCTAATTCTTATAAATTTTATAATGATCATAAATTTTATTTCTAATACAGAAGTTTGCAAAGCGGAAATACAATACTGATTCAGGTAAATCGGAATGGATCTCTGGTGACATATTTGGTGTTTATCCAACAAAATTAATAAAGGTTAGCGAAGGTCGCCCAACAGAGTTTTGACAACCCTGCCATCTGGTAGATGAAAGAGGAACATCTAAATTGACAATCAGGAAACCTAAATTGCGTCAAATCAAAATGTCTGAATATACGAGGTGAGGCCATATTGTTATTTCAATTACTATTATTATTATTCATCCTTCTACGTGCTCGCTATCGGAGTGCGAATTTGATGAATATCCATGGCACCAGTGTTATCATAGGTAGAAAGGGAACTGAGCATATTTAAACACTAACAAAGTGAAAGAGTGCCTATCAACCCTGTGTCAACGATCTTTACGATTTTCACCCTTGGTAATTCTTCAAATGTATATAGAGTGATGTAAACGTGTGCATACCTACTACCATAAGTGATGATTGAGTGAAAAATGTACGTTATGGAGCACCGTTGTCATAGGGAAGACAAAATATCCAACTTTCTGTATAAGATAATCTTGGAGACGGTTTCCATTTCTTATATCTAATTATCAGATGTTTTCGTAAACTTATTTGGACATTAGAATTTTAATGCTGATTCAGGTGTATCTGAAAGGATTTGGAGTACTCTAGATTTGAAAAACAGGTTCATCCCACTGCCCACAATTTAAACTAATAACATGTAAATTCGTGTACTTCATTGTCAAAAGATGATTCATTACTATGGGAATACAACTGTACAAAATACTAACGAAGAGCTTAACATTCGAATAATGTTATAAAATCATGAACTGTACTTCGCTGTTGATTTGAAGAATATTAATAATGCCAACTGATCCTTAATCTGAATGCGACTACGGGACGTTAATGTATCTCTTTAAAACTAAAGGTTCCGCTTATCTGGGGCGGGTGGTCGTTCTGGCAAAACGCCGAAGCTTCGTGGACTCAGTCCAATGACTGCATCCAAACTGAGCCAATGTGTCCAGGCGTGGGAGGAAGGTAAAACCTCATACTATATTAAATCTATTCTGATTGCCTCCACACTGTACCAAATTTTCCGCGAGAAGATTAGAATAGTCATTCACAAAACTGAACTTCCTTTGCAATGGTGTGAAACCTTTGTTCCTTTTTCTTTTAGTTTGAATTCCCATTGTTCTCACCTATTTATATCATTAACGCGCAACTTCCTATGTAAAAAGCAAAGCATCAACAGATTTTTTTATCGCAGGAACAACTTCCACAGTTAACGTCACAATGATTTATAACTGAAGTTAATCAAATATATAGGTGGGACGAGGTCTTTATTTTTCGTTTTATTAGCAAACCTAGGCAAGTAGGTAATGTATTTCAGCGTACTTCATTATGAAACTCATTGTATCACCTTCATTTATTCTTGTTCATTTTTATTCATCCCGAATAGTCATAATATGAGAACGAAATGAGTAGTCCCTTATTTAAAGCGACAATCACTGTGATCCAGTTCATTCATTTCGTAGATGTGGATCATCTGAAGATATGTTCTGATGAACGGGTGTTCTGCCGGCATTCTTGTCGGAATACCTACGTACGTGCAAACAGAGCTCAAAAATGTTACGGTCCTGCAGTCAATCATCTTCTGAAGTACTACTTGCTGTTAGTCTTGCCATAGAGATCATCCCTTAAGTTATTTATAATATCTGCTGAAATATTTCAGAAATAACTTTCTGTACTATACCAATATACTGTCCGTCTTACTAATAAACGGTGTATAACTTTTATACAAGGTTTATGCACCATTTAGGTGAAATTCGTTACTAATAATCCGTGTACAAGCCCTCTGTGTATACATCTGTTACAGTTATTCATTGAATTGCTTATACCGACCAGGGCCCTTGTATAAGCGTTGCATAGTAGCGATTAGCAGAAAAAGAAACGAGTGTGCAGTTTATTTTCGTGATATTTACTGTCTGCAGTAATATAATCGTGGTGAAATATTCGACTTATCCATTCAACATCGAACACACATTGAAGGAATGGACGATAACGTTGACGATCTTCACGATAATTTAAACCTAGAAGACATACACCATTTAGGAGTTATGGCGGCTAGATATCTTCATAAAGTAAAACACTTTTAGAGAGACGGAATAACAATAACTATAAAAGAAATGAAGGTTGGGCGAATTTTTGTGTAATAATGTGTTACTGCTTAATAGACTTTTGAAATTACGAGTTTATTGTACATTATCTGCCTCTATTTACAAAGATCTTTATCAAATTTGAGTATAAAAAGGGACATATTCCTTTGACATAAGAAATGGTATAACTTGAAAACCGTACCGTACGTAATATGATTTCCATACTTTGTAGTTGAATACGCAGATATATGATGTATAAATGCCTAATAGAAACTTTTTTGATCAAACCTTTCTTTTAGCTACAAAACAGTTCTTCCTTTCTCCTAAAAAGGAAGGATTTTGGGATGTGTACAATTTTCAACACACCGATTCAATTATAATTGATTATGTTTTCCGTACTATCCCAGTTAGGAGTTCTTGATATATTCTCAAGCTTTTCCATTTCCTTCGTGGCGTTCATTACAGAAGCAAGTTGAAGAAATGTTGATATCAATTTTCAGCTGTCTCACTTTGTATTGCCACTGCCTTTTCGATATGCCGTGCTACTGCGCCACTTTCCGGAAAGTTTTGCTCGTAGATAACCAGCAGAAGCGAACATAAAGACGGTGAAAATACGTCAGTGAACTGCAGGAAGAGCTTCCTACGACTTGTAATGAGTGTATACGTGCTGTATTGTAATAAAATGCCTATACCACGTTTATTAGTAGGAAAAATATACAACGCTTATACAGGGTATATTCACTGTATAACTACACAAGTGTTAAACAACTGTATAAGGACTTTTTATTAATAAGACAATGTAAATATAGGCCCGTCCATAAAATTAAATTTCATCTGCAAGGAAGTAATATCTGAAATATTTCATTTTTCATTTACCTCTACTGATAGCAGTGAAATTCTATCACATGTATGCTTTATACGTAAGTCGCGGACTGTGGCGTGTAAATGGATTATATGCGTAGGGGGGTCTGTGCCGAGTACAATCTTAGTTTGATCTTGAACTTTACATTGAGGTAGATCAGACTAGGTCAGGTTTTGAGGTAGGATAGATGTTGAGGTAGATCAGATATAAGTCAGGTATTGAGATAGGTCACGGGTTGAAGAAAGTCCCACATGGCAATGCCGACCATTTTGCCCCTGCTAGCCTTGCAACCAGGTGCGGCAGCTGCATTGGCGTCAGCCGTGGTTGGGGGAGCCTATATAATTTTACTGTTGGGTGCCCTTCCCTGTTAGGGTCTATTCTTGCAGCAATGGTGTAAGACTGGGTCGTGGCCAACAGTCGGTTGCCCTTCCCTGTGGGTCTAGTAACGCGTATAGATGCAATTTGCGACTGTGGCGTAAGCCTGGCTCGGGGGTCTACAGCCAGTTGCCTTTCCCCATTTCTCATTCCTAGCAGACAGGGTCTAGTTCAGGTGTAGGTCAGGTGTTGGGGTTGGTCCGTAGCTGCCATCTTGCCGTATACGGCATCAGACACATACCAATGGCGGCCATATTGCTAGCCTTGGCACCACGAGCCATCTTGTGTCGGAGGGTCCCGGTACAGAATAGGTCATCTTGCGGGGCTTCGTGGAGGTAGCTATCGCTGAGGGGTAGGTCGTGTGGTCGTGTGTGACTCCAGAGTAAAATATTTGTGGAGGATTCGAACCATGCATTTGACTAATATGAACGAGTGGTGAATTGTTTGGGATGGGTGACAATAATGTAGCATACATGCATTTACTGCTAAATACTTTACTGTAAGATCGTAATACTGAAAGAAGCACACTGACAGTTCTTGGAGGGAAGTCCGTTCACTGCCTGCCTGGGCGGGTGGGAATAAAGCAGTAGGGGCATGGTTGGCGTGGAACGTGGGCAGGCCTGCTGCGGTTGCTATGGAGATAAGCCTACTGGCCGGGTCGTGTTGCTTGGAGTAGCCAAACCACCCAATTTTGAGTTACGTACAACAGAACACAGCGGTCTGAATGAACAGAAAAGCGAAGGTAAGGAGAAAGGAATGCAGGAATATGGCAACACCGTGCAATGGCAAGCGCAACTGCCTCGCTCCAGTCTTATGTGTCAGAATGCTTCTTTCAATATTGTGGGTAGAGAGGCTGGGAAGGGAACTGCTAATGTGATTCCTCAGAGTTATTCACTTTCCAACAGA
Source organism: Anabrus simplex (assembly GCF_040414725.1). NCBI lineage: Eukaryota > Metazoa > Arthropoda > Insecta > Orthoptera > Tettigoniidae > Anabrus > Anabrus simplex. The sequence goes on along the minus strand of NC_090266.1, from coordinate 578,048,280 downwards.
AGACCTCCGATTATCCAAAATAATTCGTCGGAAAAGTTTTGTGATGGATTGAGAAATTACCTACGAAAAAACATGCATGTCTTTTCGAAAATACTATGCCTATTTGACTTAACTGTGCGGGCAGCAGGACAACTCCAAATATCCGAAACAATTCGCCTGAAACTACTAGTAAGGGATTCATAAAAATTAAAAAAGGTGTTGAAAGTAAGTATATGACGCTAAAAGTTTATGTCTTTTCAAAAATACGATGGTAATTTCATGATGATGTGAGAGATGTTGCGATGTTTATCTCTGGGGGAATTACACATTTACTTGGCCAATTTACTGTCGGTATAATATTATCATAAACGCACACATGTGTGAATGTGATAGAAAAATTTTTGTCTGCGTGGTTTAAAAATACACTGCATTGAGGGAAGAAATTAGGACATGGTATGGCATAAATTTTAAAATTCGTTCAGTAGTATGATGTACAAAAATGCTAAACACAACTACTTGAGGCGAAGTTCGTAAACAGAAACGCGTCAATGCTGCGTGTTTAGTAACACTATATTTTCAGTATACTAACATTGAAAATGAGAAATGAAATGGCGTATGACTTTTAGTGCCGGGAGTGTCCGAGGACATGTTCGGCTTGCCAGGTGCAGGTCTATTGATTTGATGCCCGTAGGTGACATGCGCGTCGTGATGAGGATGAAATGATGATGAAGACGACACATATACCCAGCTCCCGTGCCAGCGAAATTAACCAGTGATGGTGAAAATTCCCGACACTGCCGGGAATCGAACCCGGGGCCCCTTTGACCAAAGGACAGCACGCTAACTACTTAGCCATGAATCCGGACTATACGAACATTATATGTGTTTGAAGAAACACATAATACAGTATTAAAAATAGGCAAGTCCGTTAGACGAAAAGAACACTGGATGGAAACATTACAGAGAAATTCATTTACCTCAGCAGTACTCCCACCACCGAAAATAATTCATCGGAAACTATTTGTAAGGGACTCATAAAATGTACTATCGAAAAACTATACTTACTAAATAATTTTTGGAAGTAACTGTATATGTCTTTTCAATACTAAGATTATTTTCATGATGATTTGAAGGATGATGCTAGTACTGTAGTTGGGCAGAGTATTTATTTATTTATTTGGGAAACCAAAACAGCGAGAAGCCGAATTACAGAGTTCCGCAATGAAATACATATTTACAATAGAGTAGCACAAGGCAAGCATAAAGAAAAGTGGAAGAATAATGACGAAAAAACATCTAACGATAAAAATAGAGGAAAAAATTAAAAACTAACAAAATTAGAGACACAACATATAAAAATAAAAAATAAAGGCTAAAGAAACAACGAGAAAAATTGTTGAACGTAAAACGAAGAGAACTTATAGCTAGGCACAGTAAGATAAATACAGATATAACACTTAAGTAATTGTATAGTACAGTAAAAAATAAATAAATATTATATTATGTACAAAAGAGAGGACAGCAATGAGAAGAGAAAAAAGGAATATGAACAAAATGAACTAGGTTAAGTTAAGGAAGAATCGATTAAAGGAGGCATACGAAGAAAAAACGTCCAAGTTCCTGTCAGAAGATAAAGAGTTAAGAGCAGATGTTGCACGATGGAGAAGAACAGCCAGATTAGTTAGGCTTCTTAGTACGCCGTAATAACGTCATAGCCTTACCTACGAGCCCAATCCCATCCCCAGAGGCTCCCCTTGGATGGGATAGGAAAGGGAAAGGAATGAAAAGTAAGCGACCGTGGCCTTAATTAAGGCACAGCCCCAGTATTTTTCTAGTGTGAAAATGGAAAACGACGGGAAAACATCTTCAGGGCTGCCGACAGTGGGGCTAGAACCCACACTACCTTCCGAATGCAAGGTGACAGCTACGTGTCCCCAACCGCACAACTACTCGCTCGATTTGTATGCCATTTCAGACAGCTGCTGTACTAACAGTCGGGCTAATTTCACCATAAATTATCGAATAATTACTTCGCACATTCTGTTTAAATAATGTGGTTGCGAACACAGAAATGAGTGTTGTATTACGTCGGTAAGTTTACTTACCAGTTTCTGATATTTAGTAATATGTTACGTCCATGTAATGGTCGCTTGAACTGGCTGTAATTGTAAGCAGCCATCAAGTAAGTAAGTAAGTAAGGAAAGGAAAGGCAAAGGCCGAGAAGTGTGGCAATTGAAATCACACCGTCGCGGGAGTAATATATTGTCGTACTGTTGTAAGCACTGTATGTAAGTTAGGTTATAATGAAAGGGCTATCAATAAGGAAAGTTGCTGGTTGTCTAAGTCAAAAATGACGTCACTCGAACGTAGAATCATTACATGAACACATGAAAAGTTGAGTACTTTTCCTGAACCCACGAGCTACAATTGCATCTAATGACCCTAACCTGTGACTTTCACCATAAATAAAGCCTCAATGCAATGCTACGATGCTAAATATTGATTTTTGCCCCCACAGAGAGTCGTATATATACCAAGTCTGAATAAGGCGAAATCTAGTTCTTGCACTTCGTCATCATGGATTAGGTTAAAAATGTTCACATATTGAGCATTGGCGGGAAGTATTGTTTGCCTATGAATGCCACATATGCCTTGTTCTGGAAACTGCAGAAATACTGGAGTAAAGTATCCAAGGACTGAATTACACCCTGAGTGCTGTTCTCAATATGTTAATGCTGTTCAGGAATAGATCCTCATAATACATCGAAAACAATACCTGACTGAGAATAAATTACAAATATAAAATTATTTCTTCCTTCCCTGAGAAACTATGTTTCAGGCAATTACTGTTTCTGAATGAATCCATAATCGTTTGTATTTTGGAATACTGCCTGCGAATACCACTATGTGTGACGATATTGTTGGGAGATATACAGACCAGCAGCACTTATCTCATTAAGAAAGAGAATTGTTTGATGCTGTTCGCCGAATACTGAACCTTAAATGACAGATCCTTACCAGCCAAATTTCTAAGGTGAAATATTTCACATAGCGGTTTTTGCAGGCGGAACAACGACGTGTTGTACGGTATTAATATTAAAATAGAACACGAATGGTGGCAGAACATAGGAAGAATCCAACTTGTACCAAGCAAGAAAGCTACAACAAGTTACGACACAGGCAAGATGATTATCCCGTTTCGTGTTAGACACAGCGTAATGCAGTTCAGTGTTACATATAGAGAAAATAATACCACCTGTCTGACTTGAAATACACAGGTCATATACAGGATAATCGTGAGTGAAAGTACGAATGTGTGTTTTTGTCTCAAGAATAATCGACTCAGTAACTAACTGGTTAACCCCTGTGATCTAAGGTGTCTCGGGTTCGATTCCCGGCCTCTCGGGGATTTAAACCTTCATTGGTTAGTTCGAGGCCTGGATGTGGGTGCCGTCATCAACACGAGGTAGGATTCCACCTTAACAGAAGCGCAGGTTACCTATGGGTGTCAACTCGAAAAGACCTGCACTGGGCCTCTCCAAAGGCTATAGATTATTATTATTATTATTATTATTATTATTATTATTATTATTATTATTATTATTATTATTATTAAAATACTGTACATTGCAATTGGGAAATATACCAGTAGCAGTGGTTGCTTCTAGTAGATTTTTTTACAAGTTGCTTTACGTCGCACCGACACAGATAGGTCTTATGGCGACGACGGGACAGCAAAGGGCTAGGAGTGGGAAGGAAGCTTCCGTGGTCTTAATTAAGATACAGCCCCAGCATTTGTCTGGTGTAAAAATGAGAAACCACAGAAACCATCTTCAGGGCTGCCGACTCTCTGGTTCGAACACACTTACTCCCGAATTCTGGAAACTGGCCGCACTTAAGCGACTGCAGCTATCGAGCTCGGTGCTTCTAGTAAAATACCAAACGTTTTCTAAGTACCGTACAAAAGAATAGAGTTTGGAACGTGAAGTCAGTGGAGTGCCTGGACTCATTTAGAGACTTGACTGGGAGTTCTAAGGCTGGATGCCCACCCTGCCATCATACAAAGCTTAGTTCGAAAATTACCTCCAAAACTACTGGGATCGAACACGGGACACGGTAGTTACTTTATTATTATTATTATTATTATTATTATTATTATTATTATTATTATTATTATTATTATTATTATTATTATTATTATTATTATTGTACCAGGATACCTTCCCCGGTTACTTCAACCACGCGCTTTCTCTACGATCATATATGCCAGTGGACATGTGTGCCCCTCACCGCACACACACCTACTAACACAAACACTTACCTCGTGGACGGGTCGGAATGGGCTAAAAACAGCCCGGAGCTGGACTCGTACCTCATCAATCAACAAGAGGAAGCAGAAAGGTGATAACCCGCACCCCAAAATAGAAGAATGGGATCAAAAACATAAATTTATTAACACAAGCAGGAATTTAAATAAATACGTAAAGTGAACACAAATTAAGAGGGGATACGGAAAAGAGATCACTTACGTATCACAGACGTAAGGGCATTAAAACTCGCAGCGTTAAGGCGCTGGCCTTCTAACCTCAACTTGGCAGGTTCGATCGTGGCTCAGTCCGGTGGTATTTGAAGGTGCTCAAATACGACAGCCTCGTGTCGGTAGATTTACTGGCACGTAAAAGAACTCCTGCGGGACTAAATTCCGGCACCTCGGCGTCTCCGAAGACCATAAAAGTAGTTAGTGGGACGTAAAGCTAATAACATTATTATTATTATTATCATTAAAACTCGCAGTTGTGTTTCCCATAATAAGAGTTTGGTAGATATTAACAAAATTATAAGGAAACGTTGTGAATTGTAATTACAACTAGAATTAGAACATACCGCTTTCTTGGCGAAGTAATTATTTGGAACGAAGCATCTCTTTCACCAAAGCGATAAATTGTATACGTACAAGGAAAGCAAACACTTACTTTCTTAAATCACACAAACGAGCATTGGGTAATACCAGACACGAGTTCAAATCGTAACTTATTTTGAAAGGCGCGGTTCACAACAATCACATCTAAGGATCCACATCCCCAGACAATAAACAAAAGAACACCGGGAAGATGGCCCGACAAGAAACACAAAAAAGACAATACATGAAAGATGAGAGGTTGCCATAGTTACGAGATCGTTAAATGTATCCATCAATGAAAATAGTAAAATAGAGAGAAAAACTTTAAAATAAACAATTAAACCGGCGTGTAAGCTGAGAACACAAGAAAATAAAAATAAAAATAACGGTGGTGTTAAATAGACACCTGTGAGATACGGAAAAATAATATATATTCAAGCAAATAGATCCACACCAACTCACGCATGGTGTAGAGACCAAATATGTGCAGGACAAAATGAATATTACTATCAAGACACGTTACGAGAAAATTCGTACCGCATGATAAATAAGATCACTGGCCCACGAGCTTGATTAAAACTTACGAGGTCGTAACCCAAGGATCGCCGCATAATAGTGAACCCTGTGGTCCACTCTGAAGAATACCTACCTTCCTTACCCATCAGCAAAATTTCATGACATCTTTCTCTTGGGTCGTTTAGGGTTCTTCGTCACATGCTGAGGTAAAAGTTAGGGTTCAGTAATTCTAATCTATCTACTCAAATGAAAGGTCCGTTTAAAAATATTCCTATTTATTCATGTAATTTCAGAAGGAATAATAATTTATAATCAATATCATTTGGACTCAAATCTTGTCCAGTTGACACCACAATCATTTTTACACAGAGGGACCGAACGCTGGTTTGAGCCTTTGACTTAACTGCCTGATAGGCATCCTCACTAGAAACCATTGTCTCATTTATTAAATAAAGAAGGGAAAGTCTGGAATTCCTTAAATTCAGCTTCCATGTGAGACTATATGTACCATAATAATAATTCTTGATGGTCCAACCCTCGTAACACGAACTCTGGACTCTAGGTATAATTAAGGCAGTCCAATCGGTGTGTACCACACAGTGGTTGTACGGCATGGACCCTTAATTGAATCGATGTGACCTGCGACTCTGTCATGGACCGACCTCGAAACTTCTAAGTTACTTTAAAGTCATTGTGGATGATGAACGCAAGGAAAATGATGCTGCAGTGGCATATGGCCCTAATCTAAGTCACTGAGGTTCATGACCCCATGACCATCCAAGTTTCTAAGCTGAAGGCTAAACACAATTAAGTTACACCGGTTGATGACCAAAGTTTCCACTTTACTAATTCCAGCACATATGGCGCTCAGTCAATCAAAGTCAAATAATGCAACAACAACAACAACAACGATGACAATACTTTGTGGCAGTAAAATGCATTACCTTCGGATATCTCCCCTGAATCATTACGTTGACATCTAAGTATTCCCAGAAAAATAAACTAAGATATCCAGAATGCATCTTCAAGTTATTCGCTTGGTTTAAAGTTATTTCATAAATACGGTTTCACTGAATTTAATAATTAAATACATTTAAATTATTTAATGAAATCTTAATGAACAACAAATTCTACCTCCACGGACGAATGGTTTCCTTCACAAGCCCCTACTCAAATTTTGATGCAATTAAATTTTAATTCACTCATGTTTATCATCTGTTGTTATCGTGCAGCTGAAAAAAAATTACATCATTTATTCCCAGTATTATATCTTGTTCCATGACATCACACTTTAATCTAATCTAATACTAACCATTATTAATACTTGGATAACCCTAATAATTAAGTACAAAACCATAAGTAACTCGCCGTACAGTGTAAGCCGATTACGATGTCATATGTCGTCATAACATGGCCGTCTTGTCTGAATTGCTCTAGTTCTTGAGAGTGCGACTTTAGGGAGGCCAAAGAGAGCTAGGGTGCAGGGCGCGGCCGGCACGAAGAAGATCCAGCCCTAAAAGGTATTGGCAGAATTTACCTAAACATGTGAACGTGCCTGCGGGTAGTTCTAGGCGAAGGTGTCAGAAGTTTCCTTAATATCGAACGTGTAATCTTTTCGTTTGGGATTGAAATGTGAGGCCATCTACGCAGTCCTTGGACTCTATTTCTATTCCTTACTGGGAAAATAGTTCATGTAAAGGAGCATGAGTGGTGACCTTCAGTGTCTGCCCATCAACTTTGGAGTTGGGTGACTAAAGTTTTCAAACTCTAAATTTTGGAAATCTTGTCTTGGCTTTTAAATTTCCCTCTTTATTTTAGTCACCCCTTTTTAGGATGGAATTAGTATCTGTGTCACTGGGCCTTAAGACCACCTAGGTTCTTGTCTCTTCCAGAATGTTCTTTGAGGTATGCTGGGTTTTCGCCTCCTTGCCTTTGGTTAAAAACCCGTCGTGTGTAACCTTGTCTTTTTCCTTAAGGCCTCGTAGTATGGGTTATTATGCCCCTGTTTATTCTTTATAGTTCTTAGGGTAACTGTGTCTACGTTTTGGTTCCCTTTGGGAACTGTACTCAAACTAATTGTAGAATCTTGTAATTGATAAGCCCACCATGGGGCAACCGTGTATGAACACTTTGTAGTGAAGTCACCTTAGAGTTTGCCGAGTGTAATTAAGAGTGTAAAAGGCAACTAATTGCCTGTTGGAGGGTAACCACTTGTATCTTGGACCTGAGACTCCTATAAATTGTACCTGTTCGGAGCAACTATGCTCTTGCGTAATATTGTACTTGTCAGGAGCAATTATGCTATTTCACATGTAATTTAACGACTGGGAGATTCTCCCAATTTATCTTCTACCTGATTTAGGACTTCTAAGTCCAATGCATTGTTGGAGCTCGTTAATATTTTCAACTGTTCTTTGTTATACCATTGAATTTCTCTCTCTCAATTTTAAGAAAGGAAGGAAGTAAAATTTCCAAATTTGTTAAATTAACATTTGCTCTAAGTAATCCCCTGACCAGCCATTCAACCCACGCACTTCCTATTCCCCTGTGAACCACGGAAATAGCCGTAACAATTATTATAACCAAGGAATATGTTATAAAGAATGATTCTTCTATGCTTTTGGTTTTACGTCGTACCACCACATCACACAGCTCTTATGGCGACGATGGGATGAGACACGGTTAGGACGGGGTGAAGCGGCTGTGGCCTTAATAAATTAAGCTACAGTTGGTGTGGAAATGGGCATCTCTGGAAAGCCATCTTCACACGTCCGAGCTCACAGCAACGTGACCTAAACCACGAGCTAATTCGCTCGGTGAACGAGTTCTTAAAATTCTTAATTATTAACGTTTTTGTTAAAGAACGAACGGCTCTATCCTTATTACAGGGAAGATGATAAACTGAGAGGAAAGATAGAATTCTTATAACCAATGGAAATTTACCACTAAAAAATCCATTTCAGTTTGTTACACCGAAATCTCCATATCACAAGAATAATGTGCATATTATGTATTTTCACGTTTGTAAATATTCCATTTCTGTACGACGCAAATAGTAAGCGGCAAAACGCCTTCCCCTCATGACTGAAACTTGACAGGGGGAAAATGTTTCATGATTTGTCCTAACATTGTGCCATTGGCGACGCGGCGCGGATGAACGTCAATCTAAAGCGATTTGTTGCACGAGAGAAATGAACGCCAATTACCGCTGACAGAAGAATGTCGATGACAGTGTGGTCAATTATTTAACTGGGACAGGACATTGCAATGTATTAGTCGAGTTGCTTTGTGTGGAGGTCATAAACTGAAATCCTTTTTATTCTTTTCATTCCTTGCCTTATTTCCAATTTAATGAGGTCAGCACTTGATGTGGATTGGGCCCAGTTTTCCAGCCAGATGACGTTCCTGACGCCAACTCTAGGTGGAGGGTTATATTCACTAATGCGAGTTTCCGTAGTGGTTGGTAGTGTGCTGTGTAGTATGTACATGAAGAGAAATGTAAAAGACGGACACATACACACAGTCTCCGTGCTAGACGAATAACCATTCAAAAATCAAATCCTTGGCACGACCAGGAATCGAACCCGCAGCCCTCTGAACCGAAGACCAGCACACTAATCACTCAGCCAACGAACCAGAATTTCTGAATGCATTATTTATCAACTTATATCGTATGAGATCGACCGTAATCTACGGAGGATCATTTGTCTACTCTCCCTGACATACAAAACTAGATCAAGAACTTAGACATAGGGCCTAGTGGAAAATCGATTATCTGCTCGTGGATTATTCAGTCTAAGAAACATTCCTCTCAGATTAATTGTAAATAGCAATAGTGAACTATGTAACAATCCTTTCTGTGTTCCGAATAGTGCTTACCACGAGGGCGTAACTTCACTTGGAAAGAACTCTTGAAGTCGACATGCATTCATTTACTTCGGCTGCGTCAAAAGCATGTATTCGGAGATTATTTTTGTTTGAAGGGTTTGTGGGTTCTTCTGCCGCTTACTGACACGATCGACGGGGAACAAGAAGGGAAGAAGGAAGGCCTAACTACTATAAATTAAAGTCAAGATGAATACGGACTCAGATTTATTGTATTCAATGTCAGAAAGATAAAATAATATGATGAACGATGAAAAGAACACTTTTATAAAACAAAGTTTTGAACTAATACATATAATTAAATAGTTAACAATAAACTACTACATGGAATCCGTCATTGTATCTATATTCTTTGCCTGATGGGCCGTGTGGTCCGAAAACCAACATTTGAAAAATGTTACAGCAAAATAAAAACCTGACGGTCATAAAATTCGGCTTCCATATATAACCGTGGGTTAATCTACTTGATTCATTAAAGTTTACCTCTAATAAACCGAGCTCCAGGCTTTCGTTAAAAGTAACCACCAACGTAATACCAGTGGAGGGTACCTTACAATTCGTCACTTGGACCCTTAATTGAATCGGAGTAACCTCCAGTTCTATTTGCACCTGCCCCCTCACATTTAAAATAGGTTAACGGTGCTTATGGTAAAACATAACACCAAAGTTGAAGTCAAATTTTTAAAGGTCATAAATTTAAAATATCCAACTGCACAACTTGTGTCATAACCTGACATCATGGAGATGTAAAGTACTGCGAATGCCCAAAAATGCGAAAAATGCCGACTACGTTTCAAGAACAAAGTTAAAATAATTATAATAACATCAATTTTATCTTGAATTAAAACTCATTAACTCATTTAACACTTGAACTTCTTTAAATGATCGCATACGACCTTAAATGAACGAAAATACGACATTGAAGCAGATATCTGAAATTAACACTGGCCAAGATATAGAGTGACAATTAAACATCGAAGATGGTGTTCATCGAACATGGTGAACATTGTAAACTGTTAAATTTAACATTATTGGTTTGGTTCCGTTTGTTTGAGACAACACAGTTGTCCACGATGATACGGTCTGAGGGAAACGTGCATGATTTCAATATCTTGTTACTTAAACGTGCCAACGGCCGTAGCCGTGTTGAAACACCGGATCCCGTGAGATCTCCGAAGTTAAGCAACATTGGGCGTGGTCAGGAGTTGGATGTGTTGCCACGCGCTGTTGGTGGGGGGTAAGGGAATGGAGGAGCGGAAAGGAACTGGCCACCCTACCGCACGTAAACTCCGGCTCAGGAACACCTCTGCGGAGGTTCGGATCTGCCTTCGGGCAGAATAACCCTTACCTACCTTACTTAAACGTTGTCTAAGGTTAACGAAATCACAACTCAAAAACTATAAATCTCCATGAACGTTAGTTAAGTGAGAGTTTTCCTTAAGTAATCAACTTAACTGAACGAGTCAAATCCGCACTCACTATCATTAAACTCTAATGATGAAAAGTAATCTGAAACCTACAAAAGAATTATAACTAAAATATACACTCAAAGAACATATCCTTTGATTACTGGTAAACTATTCAGTATTACAGTACATGGGTTAATGTGGTTAGGACCATTCTACATCAGCTAGGTTCCCCAACATTAAATCGTAATTAATGTCGTAGCTGAATCCGTAAAATGCACCTACCATGCCTTTATTGTGAACCTCATTAACATCACGTCTTGACATAACTCAAACACTAACCACGACCCTTCAATACATAAGATCAATATATGGTCAACTATAACTGTAATTTACAACCCAAAAAGCAATTATCAGTATCATATATCAATCACTTTCGTCAAAAATCCCAAATTCCACAACTAAAAAAAATATCGGCGTGAATAATAATAATAATCTATCCCTCTGTTCAATTATTATAGCAACGATGTAATGGTTGATATCGCCCCTATATTTTGGTTACTTATGAAGACTCAACTAACCTTCACCAAATACGATCACAAATAAATGAGGATCTAATCAACATGCATTGCACCTGCTGTCACTCAAAATGTCTATATATATATCAAAGGCTAACGCGTATGTTTCACAAAACTCAGGCTCTTAAACCACAGGGAGTTAATTGGTGCGGTTTGTACCATAATCTTCCAAATCGTCTCAATAGCACAGAAAAAACTTGCATTCCTTGAAGAGTCAACGGAAATATAGTTATTTTCAATATCAAATCATTAAATGATCTTTGTAATTGCAGGCGAAGGCTTACCTAAACCCGCAATACACTCTGTACTTAGCAGGTGCCTTAGCGACTAACACTTCCATTAATATTGTGATATATATGATTTTCATCCTTAGTAAAGTCATTGCATGCAGCCATGTTTGATTACTGCCTGTCAAGCCACATTCTCCGCTGGATACTCTTCGATTCTCTGACCTTCCATCAGCTTCTGAATATACTCAAAATATGGCAGATTGTTCCTAATAACTTACAAGCTGCTAAGAGCAAACAGTCTACGTACATACAGACGGGATAGTCCTGATAGTCGGCTACCCTTCTATACGACCATTAATACGAGTAAAAGGCAGGGATAAACTTTTGAAAAAGTGGATGGTATAGTTACCCTAACCAGTATACAGCCACGGCCAATTGCATGTTGCACTGTCGCGGGCAAGATCTCTGGAAGATGTTAAGATTCAGATACGGCCGAATAGTCGAAGCACAGGGAGTATTGTATGGAAAGAGGTACTATATCTGTGGTGTAGTGGTTAGTGTGATTAGCTGCCACCCCCAGAGGAGCGGGTTCGATTTCCAGCTCTGCCACGAAATTTGAAAAGTGGTCCGACGGCTGGAACGGGGTCCACTCAGCCTCGGGAGGTCAACTGAGTAGAGGTGGGTTCGATTCCCACCTCAGCCATCCTGGAAGTGGTTTTCCGTGGTTTCCCACTTCTCCTCCAGGCAAATACCGGGATGGTACATAACTTAAGGCCACGGCCGCTTCCTTCCCTCTTCCTTGCCTATCCCTTCCAATCTTCCTAACCCCCATGTTCAGCATAGCAGGTGAGGCCGCCTGGGCGAGGTACTGGTCATCCTCCCCAGTTGTATCCCGCGGTCCAATGTCTCACGCTCCAGGACACTGCCCTTGAAGCGGTAGAGTTGGGATACCACGCTGAGTCCGAGGGAAAAACCGACCATTGAGGTGAACAGATTAAGAAAGAAAGAAAGAAAGAAAGAAAGAAAGAAAGAAAGAGGTACACTATTATAAACTAAATTAGTCCGACTCGTTGGCTGAATGGTCAGCGTACTGGCCTTCGGTTCAGAGGGTCCCAGGTTCGATTCCCGGCCGGGTCGGGGATTTTAACCTTCATTGGTTAATTCCAATGGCCCGGGGGCTGGGTGTTTGTGCTGTTCCCAACATCCCTGCAACTCACACACCACACATGACACTATCCTCCACCACAATAACACGCAGTTACCTACACATGGCGGATGCCGCCCACCCTCTTTGGAGGGTCTGCCTTACAAGGGCTGCACTCGGCTAGAAATAGCCACACGAAATTATTATTATAAACTAAATTACGAATCAATCAGTTAGACTATTATGTACCGGTGTTAAATGTTCATAAAACAATTGAAAAGGTTAAGAAAGACAATATGACTGCGACAGCCATATCAAGACGAGTTATCTGAGTGGAGCAGCACGGGTGTTCTAGTTCTATTAAAAGTACAAGCTCAACTAACCTTAATACCTGAAAGTGTGTTACGAATGTTCACTAGTGAAGAACCAATTAAACTTCATTCAGTCCGGCACCGCGGTGTAGGGAGAAACGCGTCTGCATGTCACTCGGCGGTCCCGGGTTCGATTTCCGGCCGGGTCAGTGGTTTTTAATTGTAAATGACTAATATCCCTGGCCTGAGGACTGGGTGTTTGTGTCGCCCTTAACGTTCCTTTCCTCACATTCTTCACTCTACACTTCCGCAACTACAATTACACGCAGGTTCAAGTAGTGGAAAACGATCTACAGAGGTCGAAGCCACGAACAAATATCATTAAAAAACCTTCATTCAACACGATCACTAAATGACCGAGCAAGTGGCCGCGCGGTTTGGGTCTCGTAGCTATCAGTTGGTATCCGGGAGATGCTGTGTTCGAACCCCACTGTCGGCAGCACTCAAGATCGTTGTCCGCAGTTTCCCATTTTCACACCAGGCAAATGCTGGGGCTATACTTTAATTAAGGCCACGGCTACTTTCTTCCCACTCCTAGCTCTTTCCTATCCAACTGTCGCTATCACTAATTGAAGATCGAATCAACGTTACAAGCTCAACTTGCTTTCGTTATCTGCAATTGTGTTATAAATGGTCACTAGCGAAGAGCAAAACTACCCTTCATTTAACATTATTACTAATTGAATGAAGATCGAATGAACTTACGTTACACCTGATGTCTGCTCGAAAATTCCTATTTAGATAGTAACTCACCTATCTTCAATTATCTAAAGGAGTCCCAACGTCCATGACTTTTATAAATCCTGACAAGTCGAAGATCAAACGAGACGTTCTCATAACATCACAACACCTTAATGTGAATATATTTAACGCAAAAAATATCTAATACACGTTCCAAACTGGTCATTTTATTATAATTTAAAAATTCATTCCTTCGGGATCTAAGGAATTACTCAACACTCAACAAGTTTCATTTGATACGTTGGAAGATCCAGTTTACTACTTTCTGGATTTTTTTTTACATGGAATCCGAACCATAGGATCATTACAAAATATCACTTCAGACCGCACTTACTTCATGGAGCGTTTCACAAAAACGTCGCGGCATCCTACACCTCATCCTTATCTCACAGGCTATTGAAGCCTGGAATGCACACAAATATGCATCTCGGGGGCTCACAACTCCGCGAACCAGAACAAAGCATGTGTTAAACAACGCAATTCGCAAAGAAATGGCGGAAAATCCCACCCCCACAATATTTTACGATTAGGAACAATATATTACTCCAGAATGATATTATAAATACAAATTCGCTCACATTTGGATCTTGCAAGTCTGTTAAATTTTACACGTAACACGTAACCTGGTCTGACAGACCTTCATTTACAGCGGACCCAAGTCATGTTTACAATACACCGGCCATCTCGGGGATTTTACTTCATATTTGAAATCATTGGTACCACGAGTAAATTCGAGGTACGCAGACATATTTTACATATCTTCATGATTACTATACAGCTTACGCTAGGAATCTGAAAAAGAAGCCCTTTCTTACACTGGGATGGTATCCCACACACGTTTCTTTGTTAAATTCGCACCAAGTCGCGCACAAATGATGCTGTAGCATCACTAAAATAAATAACCACAAGCAACGTCTGGGACTGGCGATAAGGAAATTGTTACCCATACAAATCGCTCCTTAACGTGGCAATGTGTTCACACCGGGAGTTGCAGCTTACCCTCGAATGCTTAACTGTACTTCTTCCAACTACTTGGTATCCTACTATTTTCAGAATCTCGCGAATGGTATAAAACAGCAGTCCTGTCTATGTTCATTAAATTATTTATTTCTCAACATGGGGTGAACAATTTAAGTACTGACGGCGACGTACGAATGTTTAGAGTTCCAAACTCAAGCGTAATTTAAGTCCCTATTCTCCCCTTATGAAACAATTTTTAGTATAGAAAACCATATAATATTTCCTATGTCCTCAAATTCACCTGGCACCAAAAATTCTAAAATAAACACACTTCTACTCAAGAAAACGACGATGTTCTGGTAGACTAATCTGGTACGAAGCAGCGCGGGAACATCCTTCGCTCTCCACAAGAAATGACGATTGAGCCTCTCATCGTCTCAGTATTTATAGCCAGACTCATTTCCCGCGTAAATAGTGGTGCAATATAATGTCGTGGTTTGATTTTATCTTCTCTGATGAATTTCATACCCAGACTTATTTTCATTACTTTCAGAAATTTACTGCCATCGAGGATTGAACTTTTAAATAATTTTTAAGCAATTCTTTCACGTAAAAATGACCAAAGCGTCACCTGCACTAACTCGTGTCTCATGATGACCGAAGTATTCCACACTGAACAAAATAGATTATTTACTTGACTCCTTACCATTTAAATGTAGGCTTTGAATATGCCACGTACAGTAGACTTAGATATTCTAGAAAATAGTCCTCCGAATTCTTCCGAGATTACGATGTGTGGCGATCATACAAAGCTTGCTTCAGACAAGGAGACTGCAGTTCTGAAGTTGATCTTTCACCGAAAGAGACTGATACGCTCTCGCCATCCATTCGCAGACGAAGGTTGGCAAGATATCGATTGCTTATTCATACCCACAGGCTACACAAAGTACACTAGATAGCACGCTGTTTCAACTGCCTGAGGGTACTGGGTTCAGGATATAACGTTTGCTTCTGAGTTAACTTATTTCGTCTTAGTCAGAAAGTCATTTACGTATCCTCTTGATCAAGTGAAGTCGCGTCTTTTACACGCAAAGTGGAGGTACAGAAGCTCTTAGTTAACCGTATTCTGTACGTGCCTAGATTCAAAGTCGCTGCTGTAACATAATCCTACCTTGCCGGATGATCATAACCACTATGTACATAAATACACCTAAAAGAAAATACTATGTATGTTTATTAAAGTAACACATAATCCTTAAATGAGTACATGTACACTCAACCGCACAAAAATCGGCCATTGCAGACTTCCTTTCAAGTTCCTCATTTTGAAATAGTATGAAAATAGTTTTCAAGCGGTAGGATTCCAAGTATTATACTTTCGGTCACCGGTTATCTACAGTTTACGAATATCATTGTGTTTAGTGTCCCGGCCAATTCTTGTGTGGTTGAGTATACATATATTTAACATATCGTTGCCATTATCATTAAGTGTTGTAGGCTAACATATATCACAAAATCGAGTGTTATAAAACAGCCTTCATGATAAATTACGTAAAATTAAGACATATCACATTGGATTATATCCTTTGTCCCTACTAGAAGCTCTTTATAGGCCTATATCCCGTACATTAATAATAACGTTGTATTTTAAGAAATAATGCATCCTGATATCTACGTAACTTAGCGACGACGTCGACGATTAGAGAAGAAGAAACATGACATCGTTGCTGTTGGTGTGGAACAGAATATTGATGAAAATGTGCTGTTTACATGAGACATATTTTTTATTATTTTTAATCTCCCTGAAACTACAGACGGCCACAAGGATCTACAATAATACAGCAAGTATATAAATCAGCGATTATGAACAAAGAAAGTGAAATTTTAATGTCAAATAGAAGGATTTGTGATTTGCAATACAGCGAGTGCCTTAACATGAGGATGCATATAAATGATGCGTCTATATCCTGATTGATCCCTTCAGTGCTGTGAGAGCAACGCGTAGATAATGCGTTCAATTCTGAATCTGTTACAAAAGTCGGCTAAGAAGACGTAATCGTGGCCCCAGGCTCCGCCTTCAAGTTCCACAACTTCACTCAAATAACATCACACACCCTCTCAACACTTGAAGTTTCATTTCGTTTCATCCTACCCTTCTGGGTGTTTCAATATTTTTGTCAGGCAGTGTACATTCTGAAATTTCAGTAATGAGATCATATGATAGGCTACGCGGTCCCACAACATATTTGTCTGGCAAGGAGAAGCCAGACCCTTCGTCCAACTGATTTCGACGAGCTTCAGTTTACCTGTGGGGGGGGGGGGAGACGGGGGCATTCAACAGTAACTCATCTATAAGGGTTTCGGTCAATACGCTTTCGTTTTCGAAAAAGATGAGGTCAAGTGTCATGGCGCAGGATGCGGATAGGACAAAGTGAAAGTGAGAGAACACTAAAAGGCGAACAAAATTTAACTTAAATATGTCAGGTCCGCAGCCTAATAATTACCGAAAAATTGATGAATACCCGATATACTGTATACTTGGAGAGTTACATCGCAGTCAACCGGAGTGGTGGCCTAGTGCTTACCGTACTTGTCTGAGTGCATTCGAGTCTCGTCACAGCTATATCTTTTATACGAAATAATTTAATATTTGAGGAAACTTGAAGATAGAAATGGGAACAAAAATATTACCCAAATTGCAGTACACTTTATATTCTACCTGAAATTAATATAGGCCCAAACTTTCTCACAGTTACTGCTGAATCTTTCTCTCTCCCCCTAATATATTTCTTTCTTTTTTCTTTCTTAATCCGTTTACCCTCCAGGGTTGGTTTTTCCTTCGCACTTAGCGAGGGATCCCAACTCTACCGCCTCAAGGGCAGTGATCTGGAGCGTGATATTTGGGTCGTGAGATACAACTGGGAAGGAGAACCTGCACCTCGCCTAGACGGCTTCACCTGCTATGCCGAACAGGAGCCTTGTAGGGGGATGCGAAGATTGGAAGGGATAGACAAGGAAGAGAGAAGGAAGCGGCAATGGCCTTAAGTTAAGTACCACCATGGCATTTGCCTGGAGGACAAGTGGGTAACCACGGAAAACCTCTTCTAGGATGGCTGAGGATGGAATCGAACCCCCCTCTACTCAGTTGATCTCCCGAGGCTGAGTGGACGCCGTTCCAGCCCTCGTGCCACTTTTTCAAATCTCGTGGCAGAGCCGGGAAACGTACCCCGGCCTCCGGGGTGGCAGCTAATCACACTAACCAGTACACCAGAGAGGCGGACTCTATGTTAGAAATAATAATTTGAGGTAGAAAATAAAGTTCACTGCAGAAAGAGCTGAAGTGATCGTGAGCGAGGAAACTTTCCGTATGTCTGACGGGCATAGCTTCCTAATGGCAGATGGTGGACACCTAGATAGAACATAAATATTCGCTGATAGCAAGGGGAATGAAATACTGGAAGAAAAACGATTTTTTTGATAGATGGAACTTTCGGGAGTTCAGTAAACATGTTCAGCAAATTTATACCATTCAAGCCGAAGCCAGCCCGATGGCCGTGATCCTCAAGGCATCAAGTATAAATGGTCTGATACCGTGGTCATCCGGTTCGAAACCCATTGACCGAAAGAATTTTCCCTATCAGAATGTTGGCCGGCAAGATAGGAGAGGTGGTGGTGTACAATTTCTAATCACTAGATTGCGTGTCAAAAGCCTGAACTAAATTCCACTCCTCTCTGAAATGCCCAAATGGAGTGAGGGCATTTGACGCTATTGATGGTGACTTGTCCGTCGAATGGAGTCGTTAAGCTTTGAGCACACCCCTCGGTGCTCTTCGACAGTAGTAGGCTACGAGCGGGCACCGAGCTTCACTCTCTCCCTTCCTACTTCATTTATCACGTCATTCATTTCATCTCATTAATCCCTCTGATGAGGTTGACGTCAGGAAGGGCATCCGATTGTGATGCTGGTGAAATGTGACATGGTTTGATCATAAATACCACCTAAGCAGCACACATCGAGAAAGAAACGTAGTTCCAGTTGTCTTTGCTCTGCTACCGAACAAGAAGACGTAAAACTGTCACGAGGCTTCTCAGGAGCATAGTGCAAGATGTTCCGGAGTGAAATCCAAAAACAGTGAATGTTAACTGCGAAACTGAAGCTATTTTAGCGTTGAATGAAGTATTTCCGACAGCATAGGTACAAGGCTCCCCTTTCCAAAGGTCTCAATGCCTGCTGAGGAAAGTTCAGGAGAATGGACTCACAACTCAGTATAAAGATGAAGAAGACTATCCGAATGTGTGTGGTGCGCCAGCCTTCCGCAAACTGGTAGACATAGACGAGGGTAGGCTCTACGTTCAATGGAAGACACAAGCAAACGGAAAGTTAATAATGATTGATGTATGTCGACCCCTTAGTCTCGTTTCATGATAGGGGTTCGGAGATGAGGTTAGATAAATTTATATGGTATGTTTTGCGACCCGATGCCTTTTCTGACACCAGCCTCAGTTAAGGAGCAAATGAAGATGAAATGAATGAAAGGTGAATTAAATTGAGCAAGGAGATGAAAGGAATCGGCTCTAGGCTATGACAATCGCTAAAGGGACGGATGAGGAATATACGAGAGAGGGCAATCATCAGGAAGATGATTACTGACATTTGGCGTGTCGGAGCGAGGAATGTTAAAAGTTTGAATCGTTATGGTAGATTAGAAAATCTGAAAAAAGGAATGGATAGACTAAAGTTAGATGTAGTTAATATAAGTGAAGTATATTGGCAGGGAGAGCAGGATTTTTGGTCAGGCGGCTACAGAATTGTCAACACAAAATCAAAAAGGGGAAATGCAGGGTTTAGTTTCATAATGAATAAGAAAATACGGCAGCGAATGAGCTACTACGACCAGCATAATGAACGAATTATTGTTTCTTTGCTAGTGGCTTTACGTCACACCGACACAGATAGGTCTTACGGCGACGATGGGATAGAAGAAAGGCGTAGGAGTTGGAAGGAAGCGGCCGTGGCCTGAATGAAGGTACAGCCCCAGCATTTTCCTGGTGTTAAAATGGGAAACTACAGGAAAACATCTTCAGGGTAGCCGACAATGGGATTCGAACCCACTCTCTCCCGGATGCAAGCTCACAGCCGCGCGCCCCTAACCGCACGGCCAACTCGCCCGGAACGAGTTATTGTTGTCAGGATAGACGCCAATCCAATACCCAAAATAATAGTGCAGACCCCTGTGGCTGCTAGTTCAGAAGATGATGAAGAAATCGGAAGCATATATGAAGAAATAGAAGGTTTAATACAATGTGTAAAAGTAGAAGAGAGTCTAATTGTAATGGGAGAGTGGAATGCAGTGGTACGCCAATGAAGGGAAAGTAATGCATTTGAGGAAGTCGGGCACAGATCATAATTTAATCCTTGCTTATACTTGGTTCAAAGATCACACATGACGACTGTATACGTGAACGAGACATGTACACTTGAAGGTATCAAATATCCCATTTTGATTCAGAAACTAGGTGTTGGATTGCAAGACCTTCCCAGGAAAGGACGTGTACACTGATCACAACTCGGTGGTCATGAAATGCCACCTGAAGTTAAAGAAATTGAGGAAAGGAAGGAATGAAAGTAGATTGGATCTAGATAAATGGAAAGAAAAATATTATGAGGGGTTAATTCAAGGAAGAAAATGTTGCACAAGGACTAAATGGAAAGGCTGAAGGTAACAGTAGATTAGGAGTGGACAGTTGTGAAAAATGGGATCAATAGGACTGCTGAAGAAAGGTTAGGAAGAATGGTGAGATCAAGGAAGAATCAGTGGGTAACTCGGGAGATATTAGATCTGCTTGTTGAACATCGAAAGTACAAGGATGCAAAAATGAGTAGGGCAGAAAAGAATACATGCGCTTAAAGAATGAAGCAGATAAAAAGTGTAAGACAGCTAAGAAAGAAAGGCTAAAAAGAGAAGTGCAGGTGTGTTAAAGATTGTATGCTTGTAGGAAAGGCAGATGTCACATACAGGAAAAGCAAGGTCCCTTGGTGAAAGTAAAACTAGGTGTATAAGTATTAAGAGCTCAGATGGAAGATCACTTATAGCGAAAGAAAACAAGGCATGGCAGAAGACATGGCTGGAACATATCCAACAACTGTATCAAAGGATAGAATTTGATGACAAGATTCTGGAACAAGAAGAGTCTTTTGATGCTGATGAAATGGGAGACCCAATGTTGAGGTCAGAATTCGACAGAGCTATGAGGAACATAAACAGGAACAAGGCAACTGGAAGTGATGACATGTCTTATGAGAAACTAGTACGGTGATGTCATTCCATTTTGTGTAAGATATATGATACAGGAGATGATAAAGATGATGGCGATGATGCCTGTTGTTTGAAGAGGCCTCACATTTAGGTTATCTGCCCAGTACTATCCGACTGAAGATAGAATGTTGTTATACCTATTCCCAAGAAAGCAGGTGCTGACAATTGTGAAAACTACTGCACAATTAGTTCAGTATCTCTTGCTTTAAAAATGTTGACGCATATTAGTTAGAGAAGAATGGAAAGAAATATTGAAGTTGAGTTGGGAGAAGATCAGTCAGGCTTCAGAAGAAAGTAGGAACACGTGCAGCAGTCCTGACATTACACCTGATCTTAGTGGATTGAATTAAGAAGGACAAGCCCATGTAAGTTATATGGAATTCGAATATGTTGATTGGACCAAGCTGTTTGAGATTCTGAAGGTGATTGTGATCAGATATCGAGAAAGAATAATTATCTGCAATCTGCACAAAAATCAGCCTGCGTTCATAAGAATCGAGGGCTGTGAATAAGAAGCAGCAATCCGTAAAGGAGTGAGGCAAGGCTATTGTTTGTCACGTCTCCTTGTCAATGTCGGTATGAAACAAGTGGCAGAGAAAATCAAAGAGGAATTTGGAAAGGGAATCACAATCCAAGGTGTGGAAATTAAAACTCTGAGATTTTCCGATGATATTATTTTATCTCAGTCTGCAGACGATCTGGAGAAATTGTTCAGCGGTATGAATATAAACTTTTCGGGTTTAGAGAACTAACATACAGCCCAATAATAATGTTACTGGCTTTACCTCCAACTAACTACTTTTGCGATTTTCGGAGACGCCGATGTGGCGGAATTTAGTCCCGCAGGCGTTCTCTTATGTGCCCGTAAATCTACCGACACGAGGCTGGCGTATTTGAGCATCTTCAAATACCACCGGACTGAGCGAGGATCGAACCTGACAAGTTGGGGTCAGAAGGCCAGCACCTCAGCCGCCTGAGCCACTCAGCCCAACAACAGACAGCCCAAGCTCATCCTCTTGTCTCTATCATAATCAGACCAGAGAAAGTGATGGACCAAATGAATAGAGTTCACACAGTATCCCATATAATACTGTATAATAATGGAGGCTAGTTTCTGCACTTTTTACAATCGATCGACATTACTTTAAAGAACAAAAATATCACAAACTCCTAATATTACAATTAGTTGTGATTGCTACATGGAGCAAAATTCACAGGATTTTAAGCCCAAGCTCGTAAAAAAGAATCAAGTACGGGGTGAAAATTCCAGAAACAGGCCAACGCCGCACAGAGTACATCATTAGTATATTAAAACTTGACCCACAATAAATAACTTCCATGTGCACAGTTTGACTACATAAATCAGTTTTAATCGATCCTCATCTTCAAGCCGTCCCACCGCAAAGGCAGAATTCCGCAGGGTGTGGTGCTGTGTGATTGAAGGATTAATGACTACACCACCCGCGGTACAACAAGCAAGAAATCTCAAACTAAATATATCGTCCGAGACAGTATACGGCACTTGAACCACGAAAAAGAACATAGGGAAAGAATGCTCCACTGAATGTTAGGTTCAAAAGAAAAGTGTCCCCACAGCTACATGACAAATTGCACGGTTTTATTCCCGATGGCATGAACAAGACAGGAATTATCACAATATTCGCCTTAAAGTTAATGTGTTTCACATTCCCATAATCAATGGAATGCATTTCACGACACATCTCGTGGACATTTGGAGAGTAATTGGTTTATTCATCTACCTTAGGTGTGCACAATTTTCGGGCACAGCACAGAATTATCAACATCCATTCATCTCATAGGTCCTACTGTTATTACTCTTAAACTACTGTAATGTAGATGTGAACTTAATCATTTTAAACCATTAGTGTAGACTACCAGTTACATGAGTCACAACGCGTCTTGTAAATAGCTAATGTTATTTTATAGAGAAGACCTGATTAACGCAATCCTATGCCGTATACGATTAGGTAGAAACCTTCAAGAAGTTCGCGTTATTGCTGCAGAATTCTAAAGGTTTGAGAGAGCTTTAGTAATTAACTTATTCTTACTTTCTTTCTTTCTTGATCTGTTTACCCTCCAAGTTTGGCTTTTCTCTCGGACTCAGCGAGGGATCCCACCTCTACCGCCTCAAGGGCAGTGTCCTGGAGCTTCAGACTCTGGGTCGGGAGATACAACTGGGGATTTTGACCAGTACCTCGCCCAGGCGGCCTCACCTGCTATGCTGAAAAGGGGCCTTGCGGGGGGATGGGATGATTGGAAGGGATAGACAAGGAAGAGGGAAGGAAGCGGCCGTGGCCTAAAGTTAGGTACCATCCCGGCATTTGCCTGGAGGAGAAGTGGGAAACCACGGAAAACCACTTCCAGGATGGCTGAGGTGGGAATCGAACCCACCTCTACTCAGTTGACCTCCCGAGACTGTGTGGACCCCGTTCCAGCCCTCGAGCCACTTTTCAAATTTCGTGGCAGAGCCGGGAATCGAACCCGGGCCTCAGGGGGTGGCAGGTAATCACACCAACCACTACACCACAGAGGCGGACCCTGTGAGTAGTAAATCTTATTTTATAGAGAAGACCTAATGAACGCAATCCTATGCCGTATACGATTAGGTAGAAGACTTCAGGAAGTACGCGTTATTGCTGCACCTTTCTAAAGGTTTCAGAGAGCTTTAGTAATTAACTTCGTGTGTAAAAACGGTTGAACTCGGTGATATTGTACGTCTCAGTGCTTTGTATTCCATTCATACTTATATTTTCAGACAAATTAGCACCATAAACTGTGCAAAGGCGAAAACCGAGCGGAGTGGATGCGCTTCGGCTATGCAGCCAAGCTCTGCATTCGAGGGGCGAGTAGGTTTGAAACCCACCGTCGGCTGTCCTGATAACGTTTTACTGTGGTTTTCCATTTTCACTTCAGGGCTAATGCTTATTCATAAGCAACGCCCTCTTCCTTCCATTTACTTACCCTATTTCATTCAACATAATTAATTTCACCTTCATTAGCTCCTCAGGTGAGCTTGGCGACAGGAAGGGCATCCGGCCATAAAGCATGCATTATTTCATTTCACTTCATCCTTGACCCTGTATTAGGAAACTGGACTTAAGGGGTAGACATACACACACTGCGGAAGGGAGTGTGTTATTTCTGGTAGAAAATGGTTTGCGGTAGAATTATTTACATGGACAACAAAAGATCTTATATCTTATACGTGAAATGCCAGATAAATAATTCCAAATTCTGAGAAAGTGATTATATGGTTTATTAATCTAAGGCCCACCCCTATGGTGTAGTGGTTAGCGTGATTAGCTGCCATCCCCGGAGGCCCGGGGTCGATTCCCGACTCTGCCACGAAATTTGAAAAAAATAGTGGTACTCTGACTCGGGAGATCAGCTGAGTATAGGTCGGTTCGATTACCACCTCAGCTATCCTGGAAGTATTTTTCCGTGGTTTCCCACTTCTCCTCAAGGCATATGTCACGATGGTACCTAACTTAAGGCCACGGCCGCTTCATTCCCTCTTCCTTCTCTATCCCTTCCTCTCATCCCACCCCCCACAAGGCCCCTGTTCAGCACAGCAGGTGAGGCCGCTTGGGCGAGGTACTGGTCCTCCTTACCAGTTGTACCCTACGACTCAGAGTCTCACGCTCCAGGTCACTGCCCTTGAGGTGGTAGAGGTGGGATCCCTCGCTGAGTCCGAGGGAAAAACCACCCTAGAGGGTAAACAAATTAATAAAGAAAGGTAAACATTGTAAATCTAAGGAAGGCAAATTATCACGTTTTTAAAGACAGCGGTTTGAAATTACTAATTTGTTTTGAAAAAATAGGAAGACCCTTACCGAAATTTAAATGAAGGTAATTGCTGCTTCATATAAGGAGCTCGTAACATATTAATCTTCAGTCCCTTATAATAACTATGTGACAAATTATACCTGACTACCAGCGTAGATGCAATGTCTGGCCTGGTGCTTATATTGGTAATTATTCTACCTGAGGCTAGGATAAGAAAGAAAACAATTATTGCCTATCTGGCAGAACTATTCCGGCACTTGCATGAATTTGAAGTCGGCAAAACCATGGGTTTATTTTATCTCAGTCTGACTGGATCCCGTTTCAGTTCTTCATGCACCGGGCGAGTTGGCCGTGCGGTTAGGAACGCGCAGCTGTGAGTTCGCATCCGGGAGATAGTGGGTTCGAACCCCACTCTCGGCAGCCCTGAAAATAGTTTTCCGTGGTTTTCCATTTTCACACCAGGCAAATGCTGGGGCTGTACGTTAATTAAGGCACGGCAGATTCCTTCCCATTCCTAGGTCTTTCCTCTCCCATCGTCGCCATAAGACATATCTGTGTCGGTGCGACATAAAGCAACAAGCAAAAGAAATGATCTTCAGGCCAGTCTGTAATACGATACCACGCCAGTAAGGATGTAAAATAATAGAAGTCAAATATTAATGAAATGCAGGATGCGATAGCATCGACAGTTAAGCATGTGTCTGGTTTATGCGTGACACAACTTAGGCTACGTTACGTTTGTACTAGAAATGATGGACTGAGTCAGAATTTCCGGTAATATCAGTGGCGTAGTCAGTTACTCGTTTCCAATTTTTTCACAAGTTAGTGAGATTCCAGCTTAGATCGGTGATATCTGAGGGTGTCTAAATGAGACATTTCCGATACACTGGCTTCGGAAACAATAGCGAACTGCTGTGGGACCGAATTCTGTCACTCTGACATATCTGAAAGCCTACATTAAGAGAAGAGATGTTCAGCAAATATTCTTTATGCTCAGCAGGATATTTTCCGTATCACCTATTCACCTTCACAATCAATCTTTTTTTTTTTTAATAACAGACGGAAAGACAGCCCTACAACTAAAGGTACTCCTTCCTGCCCGTCGACATTCACGTGTACCAACCGCCGTTTACTTTCCGTGGGCCCTCCCAACCCCGTTACCACAGGTTTCACCTCAAAGGCATTACCGACGTATGGTCGTGCAAGTATACTTGCGCCTTGCAGTACGTACCCATGGCCAGGAAGCAGTAACGATCGGTCTTCGAACGTACAATTTTCGTATCACCGAGCCGAGTGGGTATCCGGCCATAAAATATAAATTATAACTTAATATCACCTCATCCCTCACACCGTATCATGAAACTGGACTTAAGACGTAGATATACACACACTGTGAAAAGGGGTGTGCTATTTCTGGTAGAGAATAACTTGACTTTGACAACAAAAGATTTTATAAAAGCTTAGCGTAAAACTTCTACTACTAAAATGTTTTCATCCCTCCCCTGAAGGGGGGGGGGGCGGGTCTCTTAGCCTCTCAGGCCGGGAGACTTGTTCGGTGAAGGAGATTTTCGGAGAAGGTGAGAGGGTTGGCGGGCGTGGCCTATACTAGGAACTGTCCCGACATTCACCTTACTGCAGGAGAATGGAAAACCACGGAAAAACCACTCTCAGAACAGCTGACGGTTGGGGCCAATCGTGAGGTCTAGCCCGGTCCCGTCTCCCGAATACAGAGGAGTAGAGCTACGGTAAAGCCGTGGCCACCCTCCTCTGCTCGGTTGGCTGGTCAGAGTGCAGAGCTGTTGGACCACGGACCAGCCGTGGCCACTTAAGGATAGAGGCCGACTCTGCATCTACCGACGTAGCATTATATTGTTTTAAGTTTTCTGTTCCCCGCCCTGAAGGGGTGGGGCGGGCCGCCTAAAGGATAACGCCCTCTCTCTGGCCAGGAGATTAGACGAGTTTGAGAAGAATTGAGAGAAGAGGGAGATGGGTAAAAGGCGGTCTGAATAAGTTAAAGAGATGAGGTTATCTAATGCTTTATGGACAGGTTTACAAATGGTAAATACAATGATGTGATTACAAATACATGTGTTAGACAGATACAAGATATGGGTGAGGGAAGAAGTGAATTTCAAGGGAGGAATTGGAGTTTAGAAGGAAGTGCCGGGGTAGATGTGCAAAGTAAGATGATGGAGGGTAGCGATTAGATGGTTAAGAGAAGTACTGATGGAGGAGATCAAATGTTGGAAGGGGATAAGGGAGGAAGCCGTTTGGAGGAGGGGGTGAGCATACTGGTGGAGGTGGAAAAATGGGCGGAGGGAATGGCCGGGGGCGACGAGATGGACGATCTGGGGGCTGGCGACCAGGTGAAGGCGGGGAATGAGATGGCTCTACGCGATAAAAATGGTCGTGGACACGGGCACCGGTGGCGATGAGCTGTTGAACTGCTTCGGATGTAGTCAGCTGGAGGCGTACCATAAAATTTGGGCCGGAGGCATTCCGGATCCGAATGGCTCGTCGGACGGGAACGCCCGCTGCACGGAGTTCTTGGAGGACGTCCCTGTCGGAGAATTCTGGAGGGATTCCACGGAGCACACACACAACTGTACACGGCAGAAGGGGACGGTGAAGGCGGTTGCGCCGATGATGACTGCTGTGCGGTGTTAGCTGGCGGAGATGGCGGTGGCGAAACTGAGACAGACGAGGCCGGCGGGCGGGCGGATACTTGTTGAATGGCTGGGGGCGCAGAAATAGGGAGAGAGGACATCATAACAGGGGGAGAATGACAAGTGGTAACAGTTGTGATGGCAAGTGAAGGAGGGAGAAGAACGGACGGTGTTATGGTGGTAATCGTGGTGGTTGTCGGGATGGTGAGGGTTGAGCGCAGAAGCATCGTCTGAAATGGAGGCTCATGGACAGTTAGGACAAGGTTTGGATTGGCAGAAAGCTGGTCTTCAATGTATGGAGGGTTTGGTACAACTGCATAGATCTGACAGTGAGGGCAGCCTCGTCGCTGAGATGAACCAAAATTTGTGAAGAAGGTGTAGAGGTGAGTCCATCAATCAGTCGATAGACATTGTGGTCCGGAAGGTCAGCGGCACAAAAGTCGTCGAAGATGTCATCTTCCGGGATGGCAGCATCCACGCCGGGAATGATGCAAAAGGCCATGGACATGGGGAAGTCGACA
Source organism: Anabrus simplex (assembly GCF_040414725.1). Classification (NCBI taxonomy): domain Eukaryota; kingdom Metazoa; phylum Arthropoda; class Insecta; order Orthoptera; family Tettigoniidae; genus Anabrus; species Anabrus simplex. The sequence goes on along the minus strand of NC_090266.1, from coordinate 578,020,259 downwards.
GCCAACGAGTCGTCAACTGATTTGCTAATTGAGGTCGGCTGAGTAGCAGATATAGGTGAAGGCCACCCGGCCGAGCAAAATAATGCTGAAGAGAAAACGTGACCAGAGCCCACGTGAAGTTGGAGGATCGTATGTGTTTTGTAGCGTAATAAACGCCAAAGTACGTATATACCGGTATATTCCATGATCACATACGAGTGTTATGGTGTTAGCTTAAGATAGGAATTGTTGGTAAATCTAAGACACTGAACACAAGTTGAACTCTGAAGCTTGAAATTTTTGCCACCAAAAGCAAACTAAAATTAATTCACGCATGAGAGGGTTAAACTGTTTCCTCAGACACTATGTTCCCTCTCTCAAAATGTTCAGTAGAGCATCCTCTATATCCTGTTCAGTTTTCTTCACGCTTTTACATAACACTGTATAAAAATATCACTTAAATAAAAAACAGATTGTGTGATGAAAGGAACCGACAAGTTTCTTTATTACTCGAGATTTCCATATTTTGTTAGGGCAACGTTAAAACACGTAAAGTTTATCTGCTATACCGTTGTTACCTGATATATATTAAAGCTGAATCTCACACTTCGTCAACTAACATCGATGTAAACTGGGCAAAGTTCAGCGTTGCTCGTCGTGGTGCAGCTTTACCGGTATCTCCAGAGCAAATGATTCCTCACCGATGCGGAATGGATGAAAACTAGCCTCACGAATATCCTTTTTAATCATTATATGTAATATAAGGTCGACAAATCTTCAAATTTTGATTTTTAATCAGTATAGGGCTACAACACTGTTTTTAATTAGTAATTCAATCAGAAATAGTGGGTTTGTCCGTATCTAATTACTATACGCCCGCGATAATCATACTGGACGACAAATCGTAAGGTGGCCTGTTCTATTCTAAGTAAGGCATAGCTGTACAAAGAGTTCTTATAGATGCATCTCACATGGTGGTTCTACGACAAAATTATTGGCACGGTTTAAGCACAGTAACAAGTTGAATTAAGCCCAGGATTTCACAGTTGAGAAGTTAATTAAAATTTTGTGATTTTCCTACTGTGTTTCCAGACAAACGTTGGCACGGTATTAAAACTTAGTCCAGTTATAGCCTAAACTAAATACTATCACATGAAAAAATACAGAGACAATAGACGTGTTATATTATTAGACAAACTTACTACAGCAAGTTGTTCTTGCCAGGACATTGTTCTTTCCGTTATTCCTTACAGACTGGAAGTATCCTTATCAATATTTTGCTTTAAATCACGTTTCAATTCAAAGAATGTCCATTGTAATATTGTGGAGGAAATTCAGTACTTTAAAAACTCTAAATATACTCTGTAATATACTCTTAGATTTTCTAGGCATACAATGTTTATGAATATTCTTAATTCTCAAGTATTTTTAAACATATGTTGTTCCTCAAATGATATACTGAATTCATATATGCAAAACATCAGATGCCATCATGTCCTCTATTCATCGAGTGCATCAATACCCAACAAATAGTAACAAACATAGGATCTTATTTTCTGATTGATTCTACTTACTCTAAACATCTCCAGAGACAGCCAAATGCTTCTTGATAGTGAATCTTCAGCTCTAAAACTCAATTCAAAAGACCTGCATCTGGCGAGCCGAACTTGTCCTCGGACACTCCCGGCAAAAAAAGCAATACGCCATTTCATTTTTACCGGACTTACGGCTACATAACTGTCACTATTCAGATACGACGGTCTTTATACAAATATAGAATATTCTACGTCTCAGCATATTGTTATTTTATTAATGTCTTTTAGCGCTGTTTAGTTCAATATCCTGTATGGTGAATATCACAAAACGAATTCGAGATGACTATATAACTAATATAACTAATTTCTGATCGTCTTAATTTAGTCAAACTTAAAGATGTTGAAAAAGCCCTCAAAATCATTATAGTAATGACCTGAACAGTGATGGATGAGATGATGATCATGACCTTTACTTCAAAGGTTATAACATCAATATTATCGGCTCGAACTTGAAAAGCACTGTGAAACTATCAGAAGCATAGCTGACGATGAATCAGATCACACAACTGGAAACGGGTATACAGTATCAAAATTGATGAAACAAGAGTTTGTTTCAGGATATTCAGAAAAGAAATGTAAAGGAATTTATGAAGGTAATGTGTTTCGTTCTTTTGTGTTGTGAATTCCTAGTTGAAAGTTATGTATTAACATTTTCATAACAATTCTGATGCTAGAAATACATCTATAATATATAAACATTCTGTTCGCTATTGTTTGCCAATATGCAGTAATATCGGTCTTGCTCACGCTGGACTTTACGCCCCGTGGACACCCATCCTATTAGAGGGTGGGCGATCGGTGTGTGCGCTTCACCAATAGTGACGTTGTGGTTACATGTCAGGACGTATAGGTCAATGCTCGGGAAAGTTCCGCCAATCAATATTGATCATTGCGGTGATACACGAGTTCAAAATTCAGGCAGAAACTAATGCAAAAAGAGTGTCTTGCCGAATCTGACTGCAGAGAGACAGTGGGAAGAGTAATACTTGTTTTCAGACAGGAGACCGTGCAAAATGGCTAGGATTTGGAAGTCTGTTATATCGAAAAGGTACAATGTAGAACGCCACTAGAAAAATAAACATGCTCATTCGCATGAGACTGTTGTAGGATATTATCGACTAAAAGTGGTTGAAGATAAGTTTTAAATACTGTTTTCCGAAACTCAACGAACAAGGAAAGTCACTAATCACTAGAGCACTGTGGAAAATCAACAATAAAACTTGTTGAATTATGTATTACGTTTTACTGATTGAATAATAAGAGTTTTAATTTTCTCAGTGGAAATTCTATCATTTCCATCCTGGAAATGGTCAATTATAGCTCGCACGCTTCAACCCCGCAACAGTTGCGAAGAACGGAATAAAGAGTGCAGTCGTATACGTTCCTCGATGGTACACTTCTCTCAGAATTAGTTGAGGTGATAGATATAATGTTTGATATGTGTATCCACAAGGTTTTATTTCCACGGGAGGTGAATTATATTTCTATAATAATTAAAGTTAAGTCTGATAAAACATCAAGCTCGTGGAACATGAAATACCATGCGCTCGTTCGTCCTTTCTTCCTTTGAGCAACTGCACATGGTAACAGAAAAATTGTAACGTGTATGCCGGGTGAGTCAGCCGCGCCTGATTTTATGCTGTTAGGTATTCCACCGAACGTCAGCTGGTGTCGTTATGGTCTATTCTCCTTTGCCGGGTACCAAGCAACAATCGCCTTTAACCTCTCACTGCACCAGTACCTTTCCAAAAACATGTACCGTATGTGACAGGAATTTACACAATGCATCAAACTGCCATACGGTTATGTGCAAAGTACGTGCCAATTATGAGCTTTCAGTAGCGTATGAAATTAACGCTAAAAGCGATGGCATATTGATCGAAAACGTGTGTGCATTTGTGAAGCAGAAGTAGTCATGTATGTATGTTGGGTATTCATCCCGAAGGCTGGTTGGATCCTCAACAGGTTCACCATTAGCTGTCATAGATGGCCTAGGTGTCACTGAAGAGGCGTACTAGGGAAATGAGGAGTGAGGTAGTTTCCCGTTGCTTTCCTCGCTGAGCCAGAAGTTGCTACTGAACATCAGTCTGCCAAGCCTACTGAAATGCGTGCACTAACCGACCCTATGAGCGACGTCTTCACATTATTCACAGCAGGGACTGGCTGCATAAGGAATGGCATTACTAGCGTCACTCATACCTCAGCCACTTTCATATTGTCAAAGCCAAGTATAAGACTGAGACAGGCCAATGAAAGTAACAATTTTATTGTAGCCCATACCAGAAGACACAGTGCACTGTATGTATGTATGTTGGGTATTCATCCCGAAGGCTGGTTGGATCCTCAACAGGTTCACCATTAGCTGTCATAGATGGCCTAGGTGTCACTGAAGAGGCGTACTTGCCAGCAAAGGCCTGAAGTAGTCATACATCTAGTAAACTTTCTGGAAACCCACTCGCTGGGGTTACGGTGGTGTTATAGATTAAGTGCGGTGCTGTTAATACAGCTTCTTTTGGAAGGTGGGTTCGAATCCCACTTGAGCCTGTAAATTTTATTCGCATTTTGTACGTCGAGATATTTTTTTACTAGTGGCATTACGTCGCACCGACACAGATAGGTCTTATGGGGACGATGTGATTGGAAGTGCCTAGGAGTTGGAAAGAAGCGGCCGTGGCCTTAGTTAATGTACATCCCAACTTTTGCCTGGTGAGAAAGTGGGAAACTACGGAAAACCATCTCCAGGGTTACTGACAGTGGGATTCGAACCCACTATCTCCCGGATGCAAGCTCACAGCCACACGCCCCCGACCGCACGGCCAACTCGCCCGGTACTTCGAGAATCATTCATAGAGCCAATGTATCCGAATGCCCTCACGTCGTGGGTTATTTATTTATTTATTTATTTATTTATTTATTTATTTATTTATTTACTTTGGCACTGTTCTAGCCCATTGGGACTGCTTATGTGGATATTTTATAAGCAGGGCTGGACGAGGATAGAATGGTTGGGGGTTTGAGTCCGGTAGACTGAACAACAGCCTTTTAGCGCCGTAAGTGTTCCAATAGATGGCCTTCCGCAGTAATGCACGTTTTAGCACGCCGTTAAACTGCCATTTGGGCTCTTTGTAGCATTGTAGGTGTTACGGATTCACAGGATTCCGTAATAAGGTTTAGTGTACTCGTGTGAGGATTCTCCCGGAAAATGTCCAAAACCATCTCAAGCAGTTTCACCGGACGTAGCTGATGCCTCTCTAACAGGACCTGTTCGGGAAAGTTACGTAGTTTTACGCAAACGTCGCTCCACCCTCCTAAACGTATTTGTGTTTGGTTGTTGTCTGTGATGAAATCTTTCCTGGTACATGCGCTGTGCTTCCTGTGCGTTCTGTCTTGCTTCACAGTAGATGAGGAGCATGTCAACATACTCTTCGGTTGAATACATAGCGAAGAAATGACCAGGACTGCTAGGCTACACCAAATTTCAGGCCACTACACATTCAACATGTATGCTATTGGTCGAATGTGGCACGAATGGACTCTTATTTGATCCTCAAAGTTTAAAATATGAATAAAAATATTTATCGCTCGTGGGATTCGTACCCACCTCCCAACGCAACATGCGTCAACACGTCTGTGGTTGGTCCACTACACCACAGTGATTGCTGCCTCCAGTTTTTCACAAAGCTTACTTAGTTTAAAAGTACGTCCCGCTTCACAAACTCACACACGTTTTCTATCAGTATGCCATCGCTTTCAGCAATAATTTCATAACCAATCGAATGCTTTTAATTGGCACGTACATTTTACAAAACCGTATGACAATTTGATATATTGCGTAAATACCTGTCGCATATATGTTTTTGCAAAAGTCGTGCAGTGATGACAGAGTAAGTGCTTTAAGGGCAACTGTAACCTGGTATATTCAAAGGAAAATCGACCACCACCCCACTGACGTTCTGTGGGATGCCTAACAGCATAAAACATCAGGCGCGGCTGACTCACCCGGTATGTAAAAAAAGGAAAATAAAATCATATCTGTTAATAACGAGTGCAGTATTGTGTAAATTAATTTGAAAAGGATTCTAGTGTATTTTTATACTGGACATCAATCAACATTTCGTTGAAAATGGTGCGAGGAAAGTTCCGTAGTCATAATCGAATGTCACTGCTCCTTTACCGGGCCCTGTGTGTTCGCTCTCTTGGTTCACTGTGACGTACACTCGGCACGTAAACTGTCCGCTTCTCGGTCAAAACAGCCCGGGTCAACTGCGCTGGTCTCAACGGGTGCTCAGCAGCACAACTCTGGGTTATACCCAGAGGCATTATTTTTTGGCAATAATTTACGTTCGATTTCGCGAAAACGAAACAAGTTTACGCGTTATTTCGCGAAATAGGACTGACCCCATTGTTTAATTTCGCCTTAATCCTTTCCTAAAGTTAAGTTTATTCATAAAAAGCTGAAGTCGTGAGATTTGTGAATTATTTATGTGAATGATAGATAATTAAAAAGAAGCAGTACTGATGATCATTCATTATTACTTATGCAATCTTGATTAGAATTATAAAAATCCCTAATCAAGATTAATAACAAATTGCCCTTTCACTCTACATGGCCGTAGATTTCACCCTTATATGGCCACACCATGAGGGAATTTTATAGAATATTCATATGAAGAGATACTTTTGTCGAAATGAGAAATCCATATTCTGTCTTCCGTTTCCCTTCACATACGTGATATTAGAATACAATTTCAAGGTCATTATTTTCCATGAATTTCGCTGCGTTTTCGCACTTATCGCAAAATAAGTAAATTTCGCTTTAATCTGGCTTGTCGCGTTAATTCGCTGTAATTCGCGAAAAGAAAATCACTAACTTCGTAACCAGAATCGCATGATTCTCTAAGATATCTCAAAATAGCTTCGAAAAAATCGTGCCTCTAGACCCATGAACCCATTATTTGGCAAACTGATTTTGCTAAAATATTAACTTGCCAATTTAAATTCATTGAACATTGAATTCAAATATATTTGTAAAGAAACGTATGTACTTTGTTAATTACTAGCCTTTAATACCTTTCTTTTTGCTAGGGGCTTTACGTCGCGCCGACACAGATAGGTCTTATGGCGACGATGGGATAGGAAAGGCCTAGGAGTTGGAAGGAAGCGGCCGTGGCCTTAATTAAGGTACAGCCCCAGCATTTGCCTGGTGTGAAAATGGGAAACCACGGAAAACTATTTTCAAGGCTGCCGATAGTGGGATTCGAACCTACTATCTCCCGGATGCAAGCTAACAGCCGCGCGCCTCTACGCGCACGGCCAACTCGCCCGGTACCCTTTAGTACCAATTTTCATGTTGTATGAACATGTTCTGGAGTCATCTTCTCAATTTTCTTCGTTCAGAGAAGGTTATGATGCGTAACATCCAACATTCTTTAACGCTTTATTAACGTACTGTCAACATACGCATTTTATATACACGGGAGTCGAAGTGAATGGCATTTTGTAGAAAGAGTTTCACATTCAACCAAACTGCTATCTAAGCGCTTGCTTTCGATTTGTACTGGTTCAGCTATTTATGTAAATGTCTCTTTTACTTTAAACGGACTCTACTGTGAGCGGAAAGGGAGATTTATTTTAAGAAACCGATGTCATGGAGGATGTCACGTGTTACCTCTACGTTTCTGGAGCAACACATGAATGGGAGTACTGTGACACTAACTTCCTTCCAGCGAGCTAGCGTCTTCAGCAGAGTATGATCAATGATCATCGTGCCAATGCGTAACACTGGTAATTGAACAGTAACACGCAACAGTCTACATAATATGAGATAACATTCTTAAGGAGAGGAAAATATGCACCTTTGAGTGCAATGGAGTGGGCAGAGGGGGTTCACACGGCTGAAGTCCCCTCCCTTCTTACATAAACAATTTGAAATTTTAATTCAAAAATCAATCCATCCCTCGTGTTACGAGCGTGATCCTCAAAAAGAAGTTTGTGTTTCTACCGACAGTAGCCTCACTGAAGTGTATTTGCAATGTGTGTGGATATGTTACCTTCATCTGAAACCGAGCTTGCTGAAATTAAATTCGTATCATAGGTAGCATACAAAACATTGTTGTCCTACCTCATATTCACCGATTGCATTCGTTTGCTGTAAAGTGTTAATTAGACGTGCCATTCTACCAGCTCTTAAAAGAGCTCCACCTCCAGTTCCACCTACCCGTTACATCTATCGTATAATCATGCATATTGAGAGCTTAGTCAGATAAATATTTTAGTATCGATCAGTTCAGGATGGTAGCGAAATCAAAATGAGTAATCAGACTGACTTTTGCACAAAAAAATTTAAGTAAAATGCGGAGACAGAACTGGACGTCTCTTCTGTTATTTAAGAATTTTCAAATGCTACCATCAAATACTTACATATCAAGCATGTTGAAAGTAAGTAAGAGGTGAGCCCTCCTTGCATTCAATTCCTGGCTCCGCCTCTCCTTCAGTGAAATCACTGAGATGCAAGGAACCGAGTTCATTTAGTAAATAAGGATTTTTAAAGTTCTTAAGGCATTTCCTGTTTTACTGAACAATTGTTGCTTTTATTCTTGTCTTTTATTGGCCCTTATGTCATATTTTTTTCTATTACCTGGTCAGCATCTCCATGAGTTTCCTCTGTGTGTAAAATTTACACGATAACTTCGGTTATTATAGCGTATGTATAATTAATTTTACCATTGATTCATTCCAGTTAAATTGTGTAAATTCCCAGGAACTTGAAATAACGTCCTGAAATGGGTGTGAATACACATAAGCACAACATGAACGTGGATCGATATCCAGTAAATGCTCAAGGTATTTAAAACTGAGAAATCATGTCTGTATGGATTGAGTTTGATGTAAAATTCGAGGTTGCATTGTTGACACTGAGTTATATTTTGTTTTATATACTTACTAGCGAAGGAGTCCTGGTTCAATCCGAGGCCACAACACTAGTTGGAAATCGAGGATTGTGGCGACGTTTAGTAAATTCACAGAGGCTTGCAGACTGAACGCTGAAAGGCATAACAGTCTATAATGATAATGTATGTATGTATGTACTTACTAGCGAAATTATCTGTTTCTTGCACGGGATATTTTATTCAAATTTTTTTGTTTATGTATAAGAAAAATAAATAAAATCTTCCTTGTTTCTTAGGATGAACATAGAATCACGACGCGGATGTATCAATAATTTAATTCTCTTTTGTAATTTTCTCTTACTTGGTATTCTGCCTTGATAGCTGTTGTTAAAGGAAGGAGTGTGAAGGAAAATATTTACTTTACTTGGCAAGGGAACTTCCCAACTACTATGACTCTGAATTGATATTTTGAGTAACTAAGGAGAGGGGACAACTACTGTTTCCTGTGATGGGTACCACATATTGAGGAACCTCTACTTCATCAGTAATGCACTTTCTGCAGGCATATTTAAATTACGGATCATCGCAATTTTCTCGACTTCAAGAATACAGAATCGTTGAATTACAATGAATAAGAAAAGAAAAGCGCAAGCAGAAACAGAATGTTAACTGCTCCATTTCAAAATATGGTTCACTTGACACAACGTCGAAAAAGCCACAGGAAGAGATATTATTGCTATCAATCGGCATAATCTTTCAACATTTCAGCATTCTCTGATCCATAAATAGCCCTAAGAGACTAGAAACTAACCACCCTTCCACTTCAATGCCTTGTATTCTCTCTTAAAACTGGGAACTCGTTGTTGTTTCTACTGTCCTGTGCTCTGACATCATTAAACTGTTTAATTATCATTTATATTATTGTTATTCAGAGTGATCGAAAACTTACAGAATGTAATTGAACTGGCCTTCGTCAGGAAAACACAGACAAAGAGAAAGTAAAGGAAGAAATATTATCCACAATTGAGGTTTAATACGGTAACTTTGGCCAATATGATCTCTTCTTTATGTTCCTTCGGCCAGATATACGGCTGTTTCACTTCTTCTCCCCAAATTCTATGGACCACATAACAGAAGCACAATAATTGTCAACTGCTCCACTCCAAATATCGACTACTTGACACTACATCCAGAAAGCCACAGCATGAGATATGAACGCTACTTCTAAGCGGGATAAATACGAAAAAATGGCATTTCCTCATCCATCAACACACCAAGTAGTCTAAAAATGAACTATCGTAGCACTCCGAAATATGGACAATTTTGTTTTGTTTTAACATACCCAACCCCCCCTTTACTTTTACCCGTTAGAAGTTATTTTCTTAAAAATGATTTCTTGGCTGTCATTTATGACGAATTTTCATTGAAACTCCACTGTTGCTCCCTTCAAACGAGGATGAAAGAAAACTAAAACAACATTTTGGTGACAACCTCTTTTTTTGAACACTCCATAAACATATTCAAAGTATTGTTGAACACAAGTCACTTTCAGAACGTGAACAATCAATTATTCAAAATCTTAGACATGATCTACTAGTCAGAGGTTCCTTTATTGAAACTAATTAAAACAGTTTGAACTTATTTGAACTTACAAAAGGTTTATTGAAAATTTGCACGTTGATGGTAATTCAGAACAAAGCTTGTTCGCATTGAACAATTTCGTATTTATTACAAAGCAATGTGTCGTATCATGACAGAAATGACACCAATAGTGAGGGCTTATTAGTCAGAATTTAGTACACGATGTATCATTGGACATGGCCTTGATTTTCGAATGGTTAAATGAATCAGCGTAAAGGACTGGACATTAACATTGCTTAAGGAAAACAGCGGTGACTATTCCTGTGGAGTATGAATTACTGTCTACCGAGCTCAATAGCTGCATTCGCTTAAGTGCGGCCAGTATCCAGTATTCGGGAGATAGTAGGTTCGAACCCCACTGTCGGCAGCCCTAAAAATGGTTTTCTGTGGTTTCCCATTTTCACACCAGGCAAATGCTGGGGCTGTACCTTAATTAAGGCCACGGCCGCTTCCTTTCCACTCCTAGCCCTTTCCTGTCCCATCGTCGCCATAAGACCTATCTGTGTCAGTGCGACGTAAAGCAACTAGCAAAAAAAAAATTACTGTCAACCAGACTTAGATGTCGTTCGAAGTGAATAGCTCGTATGTCAACCAAATGCCTTACCAAGATGTCTTCTAGTTGCACAAGATAGGTTCCTATGCAATGAACTTCACTCCCGAGAGTTCTCGGAAAAGAAAAGCGTGTTACGTTTTGGTGTCATGAGAATCCATTACTAGGGTAAGAGAAGTAAACTACATTCTAAAATTGTTTTCTGTGAGTCTGTTCCGATTCTGTATTTATAATTTAGCAAACGTAAACAAAATTGAAACAGACAGGTGATTTGAAGGGTTTTCCTCACGTGTGATATACGGAACAGAACATTAAACATGTAAATTTTAGAACAAGGTTCATATGTGTATCATGTTAACACTAACCTATCATTTTTCTGTTTCCTAAGAACCTTGGGAGGTTACTTACCATATAGATATTCTAGCTGTGAAACTTCGGTTTGTCCGCCTCTGTGGTGTGGTGGTTAGTGTGATTAGCTGCCACCCCCGGAGGCCCGGGTTCGATTCCCGGCTCTGCCAAGAAATTTGAAAAGTAGTACGAGGGCTGGAACGGGGTCCACTCAGCCTCTGGAGGTCAAATGAGTAGAGGTGTGTTCGATTCCCATCTCAGCCATCTTGGAAGTGGTTTTCCGTAGTTTCCCAATTCTCCTCCAGACAAATGCCGGAATGGTACCATGCTTAAGGCCACGGCCGCTTCCTTCCCACTTCTTTGCCTATTATTTCCAATCTTCCCATCCCCCGCAAGGCCAGGCCCCTGTTCAGCATAGCAGGTGAGGCCGCCTGGGCGAGGTACTGGTCATTCTCCCCAGTTGTATATCCCGACCCAGAGTCTGAAGCTCCAGGACACAGCCTTTTGAGGCGGTAGAGGTGGGATCCCTCGCTGAGTCCGAGGGAAAACCGACCCTGGAGGGTAAACTGATAAAGAATACGAATAAGAAGAAGAAACTTCGGTTTGCGAATGTAAGTTGGCAATTGTTGAACTGCAGAAATTATTTCTCAAAATGTTTCATTACACTGAACCTCAGAGCTTACACATTAAGTATTATACCTACTAATTCAACTGTATCAAGCTATCCATTTTCTGGCTCTAAGTTTCTTAATGTTGTCCTGTTTTATCTATTTCAGGCAACTGAGTTATGCCAGCTATGCCTTAACAATCAATGGTGATAGGTGAAGACTCTGATAACGCCTTACTTACTGCGTATTCCGCTCATCTCAAAATTTTAAATAAATTTGATAAGTACATCGCAAATGAATATGGATCACAAATATGCAACTCATAGACATTATACTTCATGCTGTTGCCGGGCTGAGCAGCTCAGACGGTAGAGCGCTGCCTTTCTGAGCCCAGCTTGGCAGTTACGATTCTGCCTCAGTCCGGTGGTATTTGAATGTGTTCAAGAACTTAAGTCTCGTGTCGGTAGATTTACCGGCACGTAAAAGAACTCCTGCGCGACAAAACTGCGGCACCTCATCGTCTCCGAAAACCGTAAAGGCAGTTAGTGGGACGCAAAACCAATAACATTATTATTATTATTATTATTATTATTATTATTATTATTATTATTATTATTATATAATGATAAACACAAAGTCCATGTTTTCGTGTAATTCATTTATAAGCAGTATAAAATAACAACAGTCAAGGGATTTTGATTTTCTTCTGTGCCAAAAGACTGCTTTCAAGCTTATCCTGAAATGAAACTGCCTGTCTTCAGGTCTGCGTTGCTTTCCACTGCCCACACCACTCAGTTATACTGAGTTGTCAAACGTTGAAAGGAGGTATTCAGACTTGTGTTATACCGAGCTCGATAGCTGCAGTCGCTTAAGTGCGGCCAGTATCCAGTATTCGGGAGATAGTAGGTTCGAACCCCACTGTCGGCAGCCCTGAAAATGGTTTTCCGTGGTTTCCCATTTTCACACCAGACAAATGCTGGAGCTGTACCTTAATTGAGGCCACGGCCGCTTCATTCCCACTCCTAGCCCTTCCCTGTCCCATCGTCGCCATAAGACCGGTCTGTGTCGGTGCGACGTAAAGCAACTAGCAAAAAAAAAGACTTATGTTACCTTTGACGAAAAATACATACTTTCGTTCCTTGGTCCTGAAGATTCCATTATTTCTACCATGAAGTCAGTATCTTTGAAAAATTGAAATAACCAACCAGATGATTACATTGAAACGTTAAATCAGTGACTTCAATGAGGTTATACTGACATATTAACTCGAAAAGACTTGGGTCATCTCTTTCACCATTTGATGTTAGCCCAGTCTGTGCTTCAGAATAACTTGTTCTATTTCTCTTCTCGTTTAGAACTCAGCATATCTGGTCTCTCAAGAATGAAAAGGGCTGGACTGTAAGACACGGGACTTTTATCTGAACGAACATAATATATAACGGTGTTCATTGTATTCCATGCTTTTCGGGAGACTTTTGTAATACAAAGTAGCAGTATGTTGAGTGGTCCATCAGTTGTCTGCAAAATTACGGCGCTCTGAATTGCATACGACGAGTCATTTTGAGCTAATCGCTTAACAGCGTCACATGTGAAGCACAACGTATCTGAGGAGCCAAATACTTACTTATCCTGATCACAGTGGAGATGAATCTCATGTGATTTGCTAGTGTACCCGATGCATTTACTGGACGTATTAAAAATGGCGCCTACGGAAGGTAGAGGCTAGCCAAGGCAAAGAAATGTATAATAGGGTATCGATATTGATGTATGCTAGAAGGCCATGACTAACTTAAACCTACCACTATGAAGGCGGTGTACAATGGTGTAGAATCGATAGAATTGTTTTTTAAAAAAATAAGAAGGATCAAACAGATTATTATAGAGACTGACTTAAAAAATTGACGTCGTAAGGACAAGATATCCCGAACATCGCTCTCAAAAATAAGCAAGATTTGCAATATCTAACGTGAAATTTTAAGCTGAGAGGACGGAAATATTGAACGAAACGAAGAGATAAACGTTGAAATACCGTAAAGAGGGAATAAAATCCAGAAATTTTGAAAAGTCCGTCCAAATACTTAGACGCAAAGTCGTTTGGAAACAAAAAGTTGATTGAGACGTGAGAGCTCGAGGTTGAGCTATATTTAGTGGAAATAATAGCAAGGACAGCCTAAATAAAGAAGCAATCACTATAAATATATATATATACAGTATACTACGCAGAACCATGATGAATTCATATTTTCCAGAATCGACGCATATTGTCTACTGTGTTCCTGAACAGATGATGGCTTGCTAAATCGGCATAGACCAACCTGGAGGGAGATGTCATCCTGGCTGTTAAAACCACCCGACCCGTGTGGAGGAGGTCACTCTACCTGAGATACCAGTGGTGGAGATCCTGCCCAGTTCCCAATCCAAGGCTTGCGACCAGACCGAAGAGCAACTAAGGCCCGAGATATTGAATGGCGAGCTAAGTAATAGTATTAAGTAGTATAATTTCTTATGTAGAGTATTACCAGTATATGCAATAGATCTGAATAGCCTAAGCGTGAGATAATTAAGTGTGCAGTGAATATAAGAAAGTGCAGTGTGAAATATTTAAGACGATATCTTGTTACAGAATGGTAACGTATTTACTACATTATTTTATCCAAGGATGAAGGAATACGATTTAAAAATGTGACATAGTGTAACAGCTGTTTTCAAAGAATCCCGGTTAGTTAGAAAGATCCATGAGTGATGTAATACCAGTCAAACCCAGTTACGTCACAGAGGGATGCATGTTTGAATTGGTTAAGTTAAATTACCATACTCTTTGCTGTGTGAATATATTGAAAGAATAGATACTGAATTTGGGGTTATATGTTGAATTGTATGACAAAATGCGTTTTGAGGAACGAATTCTGCGCTATTGAAGAGATACGTATCGTTGTGTTTAATTAATATTGGAGGTTAAACGCGGTAATTATAGATGTTAAATGAATTAGATATGGGTTGAATTGAAGGTTAATAATGAAATAATGGAAGTATATATGGTATTTTAAATGATATATTGCGCAGATTAACAGGGAGTAAAACGTATATGATATATATAATGTGCGATGTAGGAGCACATGTAAAGCGACTACGGAATATAAGTATGCCCCAGGGAGGAACTATAGCAAGGTATGGACAATAAAATTACGCATATTTTAATGAAGTGTGAAAGTGGTTTGACAATAATAACAACCGGTGATGGGTAAATGAATACATGATTGTATCATATTCTGAATGAATGGTAATTGCGTGGAAGATCAAACTTGTATGCAACTAGTATGATAATGTAGTGTTGAAATATCTTTATGTAGGCATTTGCACATCTATATATGAAAAATGCTTATTGGCTATGTGTATATTGAACTGGAATACGTTACATAAGAAATTATCTAACTAGAGTAGGGAAATTATTTGAGATTTACGTAGGATATCATCGATTGTTAATCTGAAATATTATTAGAGTGAATATTTAGTTAGGAGCCGTAATTTAAGTGGCAATCGGACCGAGAAACTTAGTGCGTCATTCAATATTTCATTTTCTTCACTGTAGTTTGCACCAACGAACTCAGATAATTTTCAATGTAACTTAGGTCACTGATATTTGTATTCAGGACACTTTATTCAAATTCAATTCATTTCCGCGATAACTTGAACAATGTAATGGTTGTATTTTTGATGAGGGTGTATAATTAACACCGTAAGTGATGGAATAACTTATTGGTATACCGAATTTTGACCGTGGTCTGAAGACTTTGATGTAATATATACTTAAGTGACCAGATGTAAATTTTAATAGGAAGATGAAACAAAGCAACAATTCATTTCAGGAATAAGCGACCCAGAATGTTAAGATATGTAAACTTAGTTTAGGAGTAAGGCAGCGCTGACCTAGAATATTTGATTCAGTAATTAAAATATTTATTTATTAGGTTGATAATTGGAAGATTATGAGCAATATTTGACATTAACCATTCCTTTCGCGAATCTTGATAGTTTAATAAATATGTTTCTTGATTAATTTTTATAGAATGGAATGAGTTTTCATTTATAATGGTAGTCTGTAGTTGTACTTAGTGAGTAAGATTCTCGTTATGCGGATATGTTTTTCGAAAGGTTGACTGAAGTTTATGTTCGCAAAATCCATTACTGAGCGTTGAATTACGTAATTCTGAACCGCGTATGATACCGTTACTTTCTCTTTGAACACACGTTAAACCAAAACATAGAAATATTAACCATTTTTCTGGAGGCATGAATACCCTGAGATATGTAACTGACTAGTTGGGAAAATACTGTGGTTACCCTGACCCGTACGGTGCACTAGTCTAGGAATTTATTCTTTTTGTTATGATAAGGAAGTTAAATCATCGCAGATATAACAAAAATGTTTTGGTCCGACTCGTTGGCTGAATCATCAGTGTACTGGCCTTTGGTTCTGAGGGTCCCGAGTTCGATTCCCAGTAGGGTCGGGGATTCTAATCGGTTCTGATTAAAACTTCTGCCTCGGGGACTGGGTGTATGTGACGTCCCAACACTATCCTCGTCATATTCAGACAACATACTACACTACCAACCACCACAGAAACACGCAATAGTGATTACATCCCTCCATACCGGGTTGGTGTCAGGAAGGGCATCCGGGCGTAAAACAAGGCCAAATCCCCATGTGCAACGCAGTTCGCACCCGAAACCCCACAGGTGTGGGAAAAGCGGTAGAAAAAAGAACAATAATAAGATGAAGAAGAAGATAACAAAAATGTTTTGATGGTTAAAACAAGCACACACATACAGAGGCATGCAGACATAATGAGTTAACAGGGAAGAAAAGCAAAACAAGTGCGTCGCCATAATCCAGAGCACTATAGATAAATTTTTACTTCACATTCGCAATCTGCACATCAAAAAGGTACTGAATATAAAAGTAATTTTATTGATTAAACAACATTTTGTTGACCAATTTAAACTAATATAAAATCATTACGAGGGAAAATCTATTTGCTAGTGCACTACAATCCGAGATAACAAGGACAGTGATTTATTAGTTTTAACATTAAATAAAATTAAATTAAATACAAGAAAACATATAAATTTGATTAAGCATCGAAATAATGAAACTTCCAGTAATTTCAAAAAACGATTGTACTAAAAATTAGCGATAATTTCGGATATTTCCATACTACTTGGAATGGTAGAAATATAAATTGCTGACCGAAAGTACCTTAATATGCATGTGAATAGGGGTACCATCCAACTCATTTCTCGAGCGCCATTGGATTATGAAGAATTGTCAAAGATCATGAAGAGAGTTTACCCCATGTATCACTATTTAAAGAACTTCATGCATCATTTGTATCATTTCTTTCCTGTCTGAGGGAAGAATATCTCTTTAAATATATCAATTTTCAATAAATATGCAGTATATTTATGTGTGACATTGACTACCGTGTTAACATACTTCCATCCAAATTTAATGTTATGTGCAGCATCTACTATTAAATACGAATGATTCATTTGCCCGAAGTAAATACATTCCAGTTTTATCCTATATTTTGAATAAGCTGTTACTGTTGACTAAATGTGAACGAGGGGATTAATGTGATTTCATATATTACAACCTATAATACTGTGTATTAACTGTCACACAAATCGAGATGTTGGATCTAAAATGTAGAATCATATATATTAAAAGTCATAGTATAATGATCTAATCAGCAACGTAATCAACAATGGAATCTGCTGACATATTTTATTCATTCTGCTAGAGACAAAGATATTTTTGGCCTTCAACAAATTGTAGTTTTACTTCATTATAAATGTGTAAGCTGTGTGAATTTGGTGCCTGTGGAAGTGTGTGTATTTTAAATGACATGGAGTTTTCGTGTGCTAAAATGACCAGAGGCTCAGAACCTTCGTACCAAACTATGTCAACTATATCTGCTAGACTGAGAAAGTGATTGATAAGATGAATCCAGGGCACTGATCTTCTGCAGCAACGATTTTATCAGCATGATAGCCACTTGCGTGTAAATGTATCTTTGAAACCAAAATAAGGTAAAGCATCTGAAATATTGGTGATTTATTTACATTTCTGTTAGATGAAGTTTCATTCTTTGTACTATGTTTATGGTCGAACTATGCGATAGTGATTGTGAACTATTATCATACTGATATGTTGTACTAATTTCAACAGTTTTCGGTTCACCTTTAAACTGCACTAAATATTTTCTACATGTGTAAATAAGTACGCAAGTCATACAGAAAATTTATTTCCAAATAAGTGGCAATCAACTGGTCGATTATATCGATTAAAAGGGTTTTTGGATTATGTTATCAGCTTCCATCTGTAATAAAACTTCGTTTTATATAAGGGCATAATCTCTGTTCTATAGCCACTGTAAGAGATTCCTCGTTTTTAATATGTAAGAGTTTGTTGATTCGCTGAAGGGGGGACTTTTTATACACTGACTGACAGAGCAAATGCAACACCAAGAAGGAGTGGTCAGAACTTTATGCCAATTGCAGGGTAGACTGACGTCACTGAGGTATGCTCATGATGTGAAATGCGCCGCTGTGCTGCGCACGTAGCGAACGATAAATGGGACACGGCGTTGGCGAATGGCCCACTTCGTACCGTGATTTCTCAGCCGACAGTCATTGTAGAACGTGTTGTCGTGTGCCACAGGACACGTGTATAGCTAAGAATGCCAGGCCGCCGTCAACGGAGGCATTTCCAGCAGACAGACGACTTTACGAGGGGTATGGTGATCGGGCTGAGAAGGGCAGGTTGGTCGCTTCGTCAAATCGCAGCCAATACCCATAGGGATGTGTCCACGGTGCAGCGCCTGTGGCGAAGATGGTTGGCGCAGGGACATGTGGCACGTGCGAGGGGTCCAGGCGCAGCCCGAGTGACGTCAGCATGCGAGGATCGGCGCATCCGCCGCTAAGCGGTGGCAGCCCCGCACGCCACGTCAACCGCCATTCTTCAGCATGTGCAAGACACCCTGTCTGTTCCAATATCGACCAGAACAATTTCCCGTCGATTGGTTGAAGGAGGCCTGCACTCCCGGCGCCCGCTCAGAAGACTACCATTGACTCCACAGCATAGACGTGCACGCCTGGCATGGTGCCGGGCTAGAGCGACTTGGATGAGGGAATGACGGAACGTCGTGTTCTCCGATGAGTCACGCTTCTGTTCCGTCAGTGATAGTCACCGCAGACGAGTGTGGCGTCGGCGTGGAGAAAGGTCAAATCCGGCAGTAACTGTGGAGCGCCCTACCGCTAGACAACGCGGCATCATGGTTTGGGGCGCTATTGCGTATGATTCCACGTCACCTCTAGTGCGTATTCAAGGCACGTTAAATGCCCACCGCTACGTGCAGCATGTGCTGCGGCCGGTGGCACTCCCGTACCTTCAGGGGCTGTCCAATGCTCTGTTTCAGCAGGATAATGCCCGCCCACACACTGCTCGCATCTCCCAACAGGCTCTACGAGGTGTACAGATGCTTCCGTGGCCAGCGTACTCTCCGGATCTCTCACCAATCGAACACGTGTGGGATCTCATTGGACGCCGTTTGCAAACTCTGCCCCAGCCTCGTACGGACGACCAACTGTGGCAAATGGTTGACAGAGAATGGAGAACCATCCCTCAGGACACCATCCGCACTCTTATTGACTCTGTACCTCGACGTGTTTCTGCGTGCATCGCCGCTCGCGCTGGTCCTACATCCTACTGAGTCGATGCCGTGCGCATTGTGTAACCTGCATATCGGTTTGAAATAAACATCAATTATTCGTCCGTGCCGTCTCTGTTTTTTCCCCAACTTTCATCCCTTTCGAACCACTCCTTCTTGGTGTTGCATTTGCTCTGTCAGTCAGTGTATTTATATTTATCAAGGAACTACGTGTTTGAGTTCTTGGGAATCTGTTATTGAAGTGTACTTCGTGCTATACTATTAAGCCTGTTTTACTTATTATAGCCCGTAACGTCCGACTCGTTGGCTGAATGGTCAGCGTACTGGTGTTCGCTTCAGAGGGTCCCGGGTTCGATTCCCGGCCGGCTGGGTGCTTGTTCTCTCGCCAATATCCCTGCAACTCACACACTACACATAACACTATACTCCACCACAACAACACGCTGTTACCTACAAATGGCAGATGCCGCTCACCCTCATTGGAGGGTCTGCCTTACAAGGGTTGCTCTGCTAGAAATAGCCAAACAAAATTATAAATTATACTATATATAACCATAAAAACTTCCCCTTTACTTAGTACACTTAAGTAAGAGGTTCCTCACATAATATTTCTTTGTTTTCTAAATTGTTTAGCCAGCTTCCAGTGTTTGTCGCTTTTATAAAACTAAACTCATATTTTTGCCCTCATTTTATTATGTTACGAGAAAATCCTGTGCTTTCAGTTGTGATGAACTTGCTTTACACGACCTAGATTCAAACCTACAACCTTCGACCGAGTAATGCAATATCAAGTTATCAAATCACCTGTTACAGTCATCTAAATTCGACAAAATAACACATAAAGTCTAGAAAAGATACTTGAATCTTCTTGTTGGTCACTACTGAACCACAACATTCTCCGTCTTTCCAGAGAAACAAAGGAGGCGTACATTTAATTTATGTTATATTTGATATGTTTTCCGGATACAATGGAGCTAAAATACACGTCCCTGACTAAAAGAAATTGGTACCAGAATTAATAAATGTTTTCACCTAAACAATGGCCACTTTGATTGCTAGCTGGTCTTGCAGATTCCTGCACAATACAATAATCACCAAACTGTGTAAAATTTTATGTATATTCTAATAATTAGAGAATTATTTGATGTATCGGCCGTTTTCTATTTCAAAGTTGTATATTTATTTCACAAATGAATGATCAAATTTGAACGTCTACAAAGTAGCAAGTCATTCAAAAAATCATACACTTACTATTTTCGTGTTGATATTCAGTTTTGTACATTTTTTGCTAAACTAACAGGCATGGGATATTTTTAAATCTGATTCATTATTTCCACTAGACATTATTTACCAGTGGACGCCATAGCTCGTTCATATCCTTCATGGATCGTGCTTTAGGGAATATCCATTCACCTAATTACTGTGCATATTCTAAGAATCAACACATATGTTCTAAAAATGTTCTTTAACCTCATTGTTGGTCATGATAGAACTAAAACCTTCTCTGTCTTGCAAGAAGCAAGGAGTACAATATTAGGGAAGCTAATGTTACGTTAGATCTTACTTCACACTCTGAGGGATATTTAGTGTTCGTGTAATTACCTACTGTACGCGCCCTGAGAATGAATAAAATTGAATATTCGATTTTCAATCTGCATTTCTGCCTACTTGTAGTCCTCTATATCTTCCATAGAAAAAGTTTATAATAAATAATTCCTTTCGGAACATTTGGTCGTAACACTGATTCATAATCTTCAAAATGGCAGTCATTTCTGTCCGTGACATACATGTTCTGTTCGTCTTGCCTTGTCACAATGTAAGGCCCTTCAATCTTATCTTACTAGCCTGGCTAGAAGAGGATCTCTCCTCTCGCCTTATTACACTGGAAGGCGGTGACACTAAGCACAAAGCCATGAAAGATTTCTCTCCTTGGTTTGGGCTGTTGAGAAGTTACATTCTTTAATGCTGAGAGGGTAGGGTGAGTGAGCAGCTCAATGCTGCAGACCAACACACATACACACACAATAGCGAGCACTGTCTTGAGAAAGATGGCTCGGTAATTCTACACACAATCTTGTAACGGTCATCGCTATTGTTCCTTTCTCTTTCATCCTTCCTTATAATCCTCAGTGTATTTCATCTTATTCTTCCACTCCAATTGTAAAGCATTCCTATTTCTTCCCGAGTGAGGAATTCCACCATGCAATAATATACCTTAAATGTGTGTTGTTACGATTAGTCATCTACACTCCTCCTCTCCTCAAGTTACAAACCATACAGGGTATATGGAAATCATATATTGACCTTATAGTTAGACTTTGAAAAATAAATTCAAATATGGCTACAAACGTGTGTGTAATATGATAATATATTATAGATATATTTCTCTTCAGTATCAGCAATATCAGGTTTGTAATTAGCTAAGAAAGACTAAAACGATAGATTTATGTAGCGTAATCGCCAACATTCCAACGAAGTAAAACATGATTTAGAAGACAAATGTTGTCAAAAGAATTGAAAATACGCAACGCCATTATTAAATTTGAATAGTTTATTCAGTCTGTGTTACTGACATATTGGAAATTCTTAAATTCATTACGTTTACTTCAATTACTTCGCACTATACTCACCGATTCCAGAAGCTGCAAGTGGGATTCTCTTTTAACTTCCGCTGGTCGAGAGGTGAGCACTTTGTACTACGCGTTTATATTAAGCACCTTAATCAACAATCATCATCACCATAATCATCTTAATTGAATTATGTGTAAAATAACATTACTTTGAGCTGAAGAATCTGGTATTGGTATAGCTGATATTAGGGGTTTCATAAGTGGGGTAACGTTATGAAGTGGGGTAGCGAGACCTTCAGTCGCAGTAAGAACCAATTTATGCGAAATGTGCCGTTAAAGTATACGTTGTGCTTTCTGATATTTCCAATAATGCTCAAACTACGGAGACTTAATTAAGGGACTTTAAAAAGATTTTGGAATATTCTCTACAACATACCGGAAATTATATTAGATATTATACATACGTAGTGAAGTCATTAAGTTCGTGGACTGGCCATCTAGCTACGCTGTGGTGCACTACAGCGGAGAGTTTGCACTACAGGATATTGCTGTGACAGTTCTCCGCTAGTCCCAAAAAGAGGCAGTTGCGTGCATACACTATAAGCAGAACTACGGTGTACTTGAATGTCAGCGGCGGAACTTGAGAATGTTCCAGTTTGAGCAACGGGCAAATTTCAAGTTTTACCTCAAATTAGGCAAATCCGTTTGAGACAATCAAGTCGAAATCGCCTGGATCACCACGACGTGAAAAGGACGGGAAAACAGAATGTTTAAAAGACTATGTGATCCTTGAACTGTTAGTGCCAGTCCACGAACATACCGACTGCAGTACGTACACAGCTGCACACTGTGTTGCCTACACTGTAGGCGCCAATCACCGAACTTACTGACTGTAGTACCTACGATGAACAGTAGAATATTTCCCTACGTGCTGTGACGCAAGCGTGGGTTGATAGCTCGTGATTCTGACTGAAATATAATTTAAGGAATTTCCTCCTCTCCAGTGGTTTGGCATTGCATGGTGAGTGTTGTATCCATATTCATGACAATTCTACATTACAGACTTGGACCAACTCTTAATTTCCATAGGCAGATGCAAAAAGTGATAAATACAACATTTTTATGTCAGTGTATTTTCAGAGATTTGAGAAGTGGCAAACTGTGTTTTCACTTCATATCAACAGAGCATACAAAGATTTCCCCCTACCGTAAGTTCAATAATATTCATATAACTGTGTATGGGATGTGCAACACGGCCCATATCATACCACCAGTGAATGGTTTCTACGATGTGCAGTCAACAAAGATAGCAAAACATGCAGAATCATGGGCTTTGATGATGAAACAAGATCGTCTAATAGTATTTATGTTAAGACATACCCACTTTGTAACAAATCCCTTCGAAGCTCCTCGATGATTCGAGGAGGTATCTAATTCCCGGCATGGTCATTAGTGTTAAGGTAGGCGTAAACAGACCGCTCAAACCAAAGGAATGTCCTCTCGATTCCAGGTAGTTAACTTTCAGTGTTGCCCAAACCATATGGGCGTTATCACCCATTAACAGGAATCATTCACCTATTGTACTTCTGAACAATCCTGAAACCTTGAAAGATAATATCTCTGTACGCCTGGTCTGCGTGTATGTGAACTCAGCGTGGCAATGCAGCAGGACAAGATGTTGCTGCCTCCATAAAATTCCCCTTCAGTGACATTATGCAAAGCGTAACTAACCCCATATTCCCATCACCTTAAACTCGCCAGCAATCACAATGGACACTGAACCTGCCAATACACAGCAACATTACTCCCTAGTCCATACTCGAAGTACCCTGTACCACACTATACAGGTAGTAATAGGGGAAACTATCAATGAAATCTATCTGCCAGTCCAACAAGCATAAAATTGCGCTTTACTAATGCGTAGTATTCGTATTCAATACCCTGTAAATACTTATCCTTGTAGCACTCAACCCGCCACCTCCACCCCCTCAAGGGACCTCAGAAGATCGTCAAATGCATTCTGACCGTGTCATCTGGCAGGACCAAATTACAATCTCCTCTTGAGAGAACTACTGTTCGACTGGAATTTGTACTTTTCTGGCCCGCTTTCAGTGCCCGAACAAACACTATGTGAAACGTATAGGGCATGAGACAGTGATTGGAGTCTGAGTCTAACACTTATTCACGCAATGAACCTTATTCACATAACAACGATCATATGGGATTTCCCAGCTAGAAATGTTGAATCCAGCCCTTTTTCACGTCAAAGGCGCGCACATAACTTGTACAGAGAAGTGTAGATTACGTTTTTAATGCCAGTATGAACGCTTTTTCGACTATTTCATATCAATTTGCTATTATTCTTAACGTTTGTAAATATTGTAGTTAGTTATGGGTATGATTCGCCGGAACTGTCTTACAATGAAGAATGCACTTGCCTGAATTATCAAATACATTCAATAAATTCAATACGGCATAAGCTATAAGGCTGGTATTTAGAACTATTAATGTTAAATAGATTCCCTCACGTTTCTTTCTGGTGGGTTTTAATATAGGGCATATGTTTTCTCAATTATTCATTATCTGAAGTAAACAAACTATTGATAAAAATTGTAGTTTCTCGTAACTAAACATATCACCTATAGAAGAGAAACATGTTGAGAGAATTCAATGGAAAGTAATAGAATGAAGGGATCATCTCAGTATTAGTCAGAAATTTTAATTGTTCAGTCTGACGTTAAATACAAAACAATAATCACAATAAACACTGAATCAGAGGATTAAGGCGTTACAAGAACAATTTCAGGTAATCCAATGGCGTGATACCAGAAGAACGAAGAGAAGTAAGATAATTATTTACCTCCTGTAGGAGACTGAAAGGGGGACCACAATGGAATTGATGAACTCAGTTTTAAAACTAATGAGATAAAATGTAGCCATTGACTGTGCAGAAGAAGATACAGATGATTGGTACAGGACTGGAAGGAGTATGGAAGAAGACCTGTCAGAATTAACTTTGTCTCGGTACTAATGGCAAGCTGAAATCGAAATAATGCGCGGAACCTGAAGAGCTGTAAGGTTTAGATGAAAATGGATATTATAAGCTTCCAATGCATTCCGGATCGCAAATTTAGGAACAATGGGAGTTTATAATAGAGGAGATCTCTACGGAAATCACATAATGGTATACGTCCAATCATTATACGTCCAGACACACCAGTAAGTCGAGAGAACTCGCTCAATTGAATAATAAATGGAACAGAATTTTGGAGGTATAGATGAATTCATAAGCTCAGAATCTCATAGTATACATATAATTCATGTCCAAGAAAAGTAATGTCTGTGTAAGCAAATACTACTACATGGAATATCATACCTCAGCGGAAGAGTAAAATAAATATCTCTGTGTGACGTCTAATTTCGATAACAAGATATACGATGAAGGACATAGAATGGATTGAATGATACAGGCCAAGTTCGGTTTCATGTACGTTGGTTATACATTTATCTAGTTGTCACGGAATAAATCCAAGTACTCGAATAGTCTTGTTATGAAGCAATCGATTGGTACATAACTTGAGAAGATGAAACGGATTGTCAAGCGTGTTCATATACTTTGGTTTCCAGTTATAAGAATGTTTAATATCAAAGAGATTACCCATAAATGTCGTAATCATATGGAAAAGAGGTTACCAGCCAATGACTTATGATGAACTAAAAGAACGCAAGGTGATATTATTATTGAAAATCGGAATAGGGCTTTGTTTTAGAAAAACAATGTATTTTATGAGAAGGAGATTGAAGATCAACTAAGACGGTTACAACGGAAAGAGATCTGATTATAAATTATTCAAATATGAATAGCTGATATCTAGCAAATACGAGAATTTAATTGTAAATCATAGGATGGAATTTAATTAAGGATAATAAGGCGAGTGTCGAGTTAAATTCCTGGTAGATTTTTATTGGTATATGGCATTGTATTAATACTATTGTACAAGTTTCAGGTCATGATACCGATGTATGTAATGGCATTATTGTAAGATGTCAGCCAACAAAACCATGCAGTATTAAACACTGGATTGTGTCCTGTACGGTCTGGAAATATATTGAAGTATCCCATCCATAATACTTA
This sequence comes from Anabrus simplex, assembly GCF_040414725.1. NCBI lineage: Eukaryota > Metazoa > Arthropoda > Insecta > Orthoptera > Tettigoniidae > Anabrus > Anabrus simplex. The sequence continues at coordinate 577,994,213 of NC_090266.1, read as the reverse complement.
ACAGCCGAGTATGGAGCTGCATTTCCTGATCCATCAACACGATAAGTACCCCAAAGGGACTGTCTTTCATTATTCTATTATTTAGCTGCTTTATAGGAGAGTAGTTATTTCCCGTTGTCAGAATGTGACAGGATTTAAAGAAGACAACTTGAGTGATATAACGGGATCGTCGCTAAATAATATTTTCGTGATATTTCGCGGAGTGTGATGAGTTCTTTATAATGATACCGTCGGAATCCTCAATATCCGTGTGCTAATTCTTTGCTTTTTCACGCCATTGTGAGTGCTACGCAGGAATTTTACTAAATTATGTCTATTATTTTTATGAAATATCGTCTTTGTAAATTGATTTTCCAAAAGATCATTCATTGCGTAGATATTTCTTATTGGAATGATAATAATGTAATAAATATGTGTCAAGGTTGAGAATCTTTCACATTATAATTTCATGTCAGGTATTCTAATTCTCGCTAGAGAAATACTTATATTTACCGCATTGATTATAGTTATTTTCACGCGTATTTTAAATGAATGATTCTCCTTCGGAGATGAATATGCTCGTATGCTGTGGACAATGGATTAGGATTGAGCCTGGCACGAATGTAAAGAAACATAGGAATGTTGAAGATAGAGTCGTCAATATAACTGTGGCTTGGTTCTAAAAGGGCCAATGTCTTTTTTTTTTATCGAAATTGATATATTAACTGATACAAACGCGTTTTATTCTGGCTTGCAACATGTTAAAAGGGCCAATGTCTCAATTAAGTACTAAACGAACAGTTAACGTTTAATTAAATAAGCCCTTGCCATTAATGTTAGATTACCAATAAAGATTAGAGATCTGGCAATTTTTAAAGAATACGATAGAAAAAATTAGCGTTTAATAAGGTGACTTCCACAAAGAAAGTATAAAGTTATTTAAAGTTAGTTGTTGAAAAAAATAATTAGAAAACTATAAGTAAAACTTCAAATGCTTATAGCTCAAAAACAGGTTTTTTTGACATTGACCCTTTTAGAACCAAGCCACAGATAAATGAAAGCATAATGTGTATGATATTTTGTTGTGTAATAGTTCACTGGGAATAAAGCATTATGAACAGGGTAATGAAATCTTTGAGAATTCCAATGAGATTAATGTAAAAGGAGTAGGTTTGGTGGTGGTCATGCGAAGGAGTTGATTAATGTTGAGAGTAGACAAGCATTTAAGGGTGCATAGTTGATTTAAAAATGATATTTTCCCGAAGGGTATTGTTGTAGATCGTGTGAATAGTCGTTATACACGATAATCAATGATGCGGTTAAGAGGCGAAAGTTTTTGCACTTGAATAATGAATTGTGTTTGGAAGTTCCTCGATACCGAATGATATCACTTAGAAATGCGGATTATGATATAATTAGACGTGGTGTTAGTGTCATATAATATAATGGCTAATTTAGTATTTCCTGCTAAGTAGTCGTTTATGTAGCAAGTAGCATTCATAGTCATTGGTAGGAAGTTAGATTTTACAGGAGGAATAACGGACGATGCCGGATGCTATGGAATCACTATATTCCCAGATCATTCTTATTCTAGATGATGATAGTATTTAGATACTTGTTTATTTAGGTGCAGAAATTTAGAATTAAAGGGGTATGCTGAACCCGTCCTACAACTTGATTTATTATTCGTTAGAGATGAGCTACGGTCTTATTCTTGGATATTTATGATTATGTTTTAATGAATAAAACAACGCTGGATGTAGACTATTGTGGAACACTCAAGTTGTTAACTGTGTATGTACATTCAGTCCTCAGCCCTAAGGGTGCTTGGATCCTCAACAGCTCCGCCATCAGCTGTCATAGATGGCCTAGGCATCACTGAAAAGGCGTACTAGGGAAATGAGGAGTGAGGTAGTTTCCCGTTGCTTTCCTCACCGAGCCAGAAGTTCCTATTATGTATCAGTCTGCCAAGCCCACTGAAATGCATGCACACCAACCGACCCTATGGGCAACATTTTCACACCATTTATAGCAGTGACTGGCTGCAGAATGAATGGAATTACTAGCATCGCTCATACCTCAGCCACTTTCATATTGTCAAAGCCAAGTGTAAGACAGAGACAGATCAATGAAAGTAACAAAATTACTCTAGACCATACCAGAAGATATAGTGCACTGTAAACACTAGGTCCTGCCAGCAAAGGCAAGGTTTATTAACTAGATGTCATTAAACTGTGCGATGATCTTGATAGTATAGAATACCGGAAGATATGATTTTCGGGCCAACAAAAACAGTATCAATAAATAAGTATTTTCATATTTCTTGTCATGGATTGAATCGGATGATATATTTCATTAAAGTCATGGTCAGTTATTTAATCCTTTAGCAAAATTCATTTTGGCTTTAAATGAATTATTTAGAATACGGTGTTAATGTTAAAATAATCGGCAATATGTTTAACCAATTTTATAGTGTTATTGCATTTGTTGCGATTGATACGGTAACCAACAAAAGCACAGAGACTTTAATCATTCGCGTTTATTACTATCATATTCAATTTTACTGATTATCCGATTATATTGTCGGACTCAATTGATATTATTGGTTATATTTCATAGTGAAATGAGTTAATTAAATAAGAATATTTTTCCAAATGAAATTTATCCTCGTTATTCTTATTTGTAGATTAAGTTATAGATTAATTTCGAATATTTATAGAAAACGCATTCTCGTGATATCGATTAAGACTCAACAGTAAACGGTGTGACCTGCGACCAATACTCGTCGAACTTGCGCGCCCATGAGTGGATTTTCATGGATCTCCGTTGACACCGGCTGAGGCATACTTATAATTTCATTCGAACCAATATTCGTTCAGGTTAACAAGAGGAGGAAGATGAAGAATTCTAGAAGTAGTTAACCAATACGAAATGGGGAACCAGGACGGATACTGAACGGGTAAATTAAAGCAATTGCTGGGGGGAATTGCAATGAGGAAGTATTGGGGCAAAAATCTAGAAGAAAGGAAGGTCTGTAGGAAGGTGGCATAGACAATTACAGCTACAGAATTACAAATGCTACCAGCTGAGGTTAAAAACTGGATAACACTGAAGGAATTGATCAATGTATGTCCAGGTATGAGAATAACAAATGATAAATTAACATAAAGATGGTATAGAATATTGATATGCTGGCTGATTGGAGTTTATAAAAATAAGGCACTTAAAGAAGTTGGAAAAGAAAATATATGTTTATTGTATAAGAAACCAAACCAAACCCCATGGCACTAAAGCCATTGAAGGGTCTTGGCCTACGAAGCGACCGCTGCTCAGCCCGGAGGACTGCAGATTACGAGGTGTCGTGTGGTCAGCACGATGAATCCGCTCGGCCGTTATTCTTGGCTTTCTAGACCGGGATTGTACGAGAAGGAGATAGGAAATGTACACTTCTTGAGACAGTGTGAAAGTACAAAAACATTGCGGCTAAAATATTTAGAAACAGAAGAGACGAATAAAATAGAAAGTTAATACGAATATTTTAGTAACGTTGAAATCATGAGCAGGGAATGGAGAAGGCCAGGGAACTAACGAAATCATTGATCATGTAAAAATAGCTTGCGGAAGATCAAATTGGAAGGGATAAATGAAGGAATGGTACATGCAGTCGAAGGTGCGAATAATTAGGGACTTAACGTTGGAATGTAACAATCTGAAAACTGTGGAATCAGCAGGAATACTCAGGGTTAAATATAATGTGGGATACTTAAACTACACGTTCAGAAATGCACACTAACGTTTCAGGATGAACCAAATTTCTTTTCTCCTGCCTCGGTTAACAGAAGTTGAAGGGAGAGACTCCAGAATTGATCAGTTACCTGTGGGGTAAATTAACAGCTAAAATGGGCCATATTTGACTTAAGAATAAATGTACGGGTCATTACGAATTTCTTAAGTATCACGTCTGTATAGAGTATTGAAAATAAGGTTTTGTAACCATGCACGTATACAACACAAAATTATGACTCAAGAGTATGGAGCCAAAGAAAATAATGATTAAGTTCCATAACAATTACAATTTTAGTATCCTGTTCTATTTTAAAATTTTCTCAAGTTTTCATCGCAATCGTTTATAATATATTACGTATTTTCTAGCTGGTAATATTTCTGTTCATTAATATGAAGTCCGAGGTGTATTTCTTCCAAACTATGTTTGTTTGTTTGATCGGTTTGACTAAAATAGGTATTTGTCTAATTGTTAAGAAAATGAATATGACTACTCTCTCCCCAGTTTCTTGTGACCGAGCTCGATAGCTGCAGTCACTCAGGTACGGCCAATATCCAGGATTCGGGGGATAGCGGGTTCGAACCCCACAGACGGCGGCCCTGAAAGGGGTTTTCCATTGTTTCCCATTATCACACCAGACAAATGCTGGGGCTGTAACTTAATTAAGGCCATGGACACTTTCTTCCCACTCCTAGCACTTTCCTGCCCCATCGTCACCATGATACCTATCTGTGTCGGTGCGACGTATAGCAACTTGTAAAAAAAAAAACATTTCTGGTGATGCGGAACTGGGGGGAGGGGAGTATTCTATTCTCTACTTCATCTTACAGCTTATACATAGGCCTATGGGATATTGGCCATGAAGAGTCACCCCCCAGTGGTTCGGGTTCCACGTAAAATAGGAGATCCTGTGGCTGTCATCACGGTGTCAACAGTCACGTTGACTTTTATTACTATTTAATTTTCTCTCTATCTTGAACGTAAGGTAATGTCTGCCTAATATCATCTTAATTAACGAGTTGATTGAATTTACAAAAATATATGGAAAAAAATGTTCCTAAACTTTTAAGTAGAGACGATGTGTCAGGAGAACGGAAGCAGAGTCCGTTCATCAGTTTCATGCTCAATGAATCTTCTGCCATGTGGCTTGATTATTGAACCTGTATAAACACACGGCAAAAGGAGTGTAGTCGTAAGCATGCATTCGGAAGATAATGGGATGGAACTCTGCATTCAGCCGTTGGCATCCATGAAGATCATTTTCCTTACTCTCCTATCCTTACGCAACTAAATCTCCGGGAGTTTACCACAATTAAGGCCATCTACCTACACAGTTTATTTACTCATAAATTCATACAGTAAGTTTGGGTATATTTATTTCATTTACCTTTCTTCTCAACCTCTAGACGAAGAGATGTTTGACAGTTACAATTTGGGAATATGTATTGTAGAAAATTAGCGGGTTGCATTATCTAGGGAAATTAGTATCATCTAATCAATCTGTTTGGAGTACTCCTCATTTTGGTGCAAGAAATTATACCGTGTACATGAACAATAGGTCACAAAATGTATATTCACCTGCGGCACACAAAATTTAGATTGTTTTGAAAAGGCCCGGTTTGTCACACACACACTCCTCAAATATACCAGGCATGTTATGCAGTACAGTACATATAGAAATTATTCCTCTCATTGTATGGTCCCGTTCAGTCTGAACAAGAACAACAAGACGTTGAACATGGCATGTAATATATGATATCACCACTCTGGTACACGATGTACCTTACCAATGATTGCTCTCTTAGAGGCATTCAACGACATTTTCTGGTGTGTAAGTGAGTTTTTCACACGTATTGGTGTTATCTACGTTACCTGTTCCATCAGTGACGAGAGTTCTGTTTATTTCTACTAATTGTTTCGAGGCTTGAAGTGCAGCCATTTTATATAACTTTTCTTTGATATAGATCATAAACTTGGAAGATAATCGTCTACAAAGCGACGCTCCTAAGTGAAGAGCAATCCAAAACAAAACGGCATCAGCTAGTTGGCAATAACTCGAACTATTGAATGTTACAAGCTTTCATACAAAATCATCTCTTGCACAATCCATGACACGCCATTTTATTTCTCTTTTAGCACGCAAATACTGCTATTTCAGAGTAACTTCACACACCGTGCCGAATTTTAAGACCATGAGAACATCATAAAGAGAATTTGAGTACGATTTTAACATGAAGAACATTGAAGTACCTTCATCAGGGCTTGTCAAGGATACAAGTAGTATTAGTAATTTATCAAGATGTATAAACGAAGTGCCTTGTCCTCATTTCTGTTCGTTCTTCGTGGGTTCCAAGGGTCTTGTGATACATATTAGTAAGTCGCATATTGATGTACTTAGAAGAAATCCTGAGCCATCCCACATCAAGAAGGTTAATCGACACGGAACTGAAGAATTTGCCAAAATCAACTTTGGTCCTTTTCTTGTTAACTTGAAATCTGGTGTCCCTGTTCTGCGCCGTGTGCCTAGAGGTGTGCTTGCTCAAATGTAGCCGACACCTTGTGTGAAATTGTTCGCCGTGTGGTGGATACCAACGATACTAGTGCCTGGAATGACCTCTTTCCTTTTTTCTATTGATGCTCTCCGTGCTCCTCAGAAATCAGATATGGTAACCAATCTTACGTTGTGGGTTAAACCGAGAGTTCGATGTTGGAATGAGGGCCACCGTGATGCCATACCCTGCCCTTCTTTACATGATCGGAAATCTCACTCTTCTTTTAGTTCAGTCAATATCAAGAGCGTGACGAACAATCTTTCAGATGGTGTTCGTGGAGCAGTTCGGTTCCTTATTTCTGATGACACTGTCACCACGCCTGATGCATCTGTATTGGAAACCCTTCGTGGGAAACATCCTGCCCACTTACGTCCAGTTGTTCTTCCGGATCCTCCGAATAAATCAACTTTTTTCTCGTGGAGTGACGACCGTAGTACTTTTTAATGGCATCTCCTATTTTCCCGCTGAATCTGCTGGTGGACTGGATGGCCTTCATCCGTTGGTCCTGAAAGACCTTCTCAAATGTCAAGAGCACGATTGTAAGGAGCAACTCATAAAATCTTTTCGTGGTTTACGTGACCTCATCATTTCTGGCAGAGTCCCTTTGGCGGATTTCCCACTATTTTCTGGCGCCTCACTCACTGATTTGGAGAAGAAATGTGGTGGCATTCGCCCTATTGCTGTCGGTACAATTTGGCGTCAAGTGGCTGCGAAAATCTTATGCTACAGTATCCGTACGCCAGCTATGGACTTCTTATCTCCTCACTAACTTGGAGTGTATGTTTTCAATGAAGCTGAAGCTGCTGTCCATGCCGCACGTATCTATTACTCGTCCCATCATCAGTGCCCGAAAACTTCCGTTAAATTAGATTTTCGTAAAGTTTTGAACGAGTTGGATCGTGATGCTATGTTATTGGCAGCGAAGAATTAGTTTCATTCCATCTATCCGTATGTCTATCAGTGCTATTCTCAGTCTATTGACCTTTTCCTTGGTGAATAAATTATACTTTCTGAATGTGGATTTCAACAGGGTGACCCACTCTGTCCTACTTTTCGCAGTTACTCTTCAGTCGATTTTCAACTCCATTAATACCGAATTAAACATTTGGTATTTGGATGATGGTATCATTGCTCATGAACCTGACTTCGTCCTTTCATCTCTGGATAACTCTCGCACACAAGCTTCAAACATTGGTCTATATCTTAATTTTTCTAAGTGCGAAGTGGGTTTTCTTGGCATTCATCGGGAACAAGCTGAGATACTGTACGAGACGTTGAATGCTTCTGCCCCTGGAATTCGTCTTTTAACATTACCCAATACTTGTCTACTTCGTGCAGCGCTATCCCCTGAAATTGTGTGCAGGATATTGGCTGAAAAGGCAACGAAATTTATTTCACGCCTTTCCATGGTTTCGGCACGTTCAGCCTTCTTCTTGCCACGCGCTTCGTTTTCCCTCCCGCCATTGATGTACTTCCTGCGTTATTCTCCGTCTTCGCGCGAGACCCCAATGTTGGAGGAATTCGATTTTGTGTTAAAAACTGGTCTCGAAACCATCCTTAATTGCTCCTTGAGTGGCCATGCCTGGTCACAGGCTTCTCTTCCTGTTGGTTCTGGTGGTCTCAGCATTCATCGTGCTGTAGATTTGGCGATTCCGTCATTTTATAGTCCTTCCACTGTTCTGTTCGTCTTTTAAGGCTCTCCTTCCACCTGTTGGATGCCTGGACCTTGATGCTGCCGTACAAGTGAGCACGTCTCGGTGGTCAAGCTTAGTAGGAGTAGTTCCCCCTGATATTAGCAAAATAAGTATTTAACCTGCTTAGGATGCTTCTCTTATCAGTCATCTCCACTCGCTTCTGCAGCAGCCTACTAGTAGTCTTCAAGACAAAGCCCGTCTCCTCGCTGTTTCTTCCCCTGAATCTGATGCATAGCTCCAGGCAGTACCTTCGCCTTCTCTTGTCTTCAACTTTCCAATGAGTGTTTCCGTATCGCTGTGGCTTTACGTCTGGGAACAGCCGTATACATGCCTCACCGTTACTCAGCTTGTGGTGCCTATGTTGATCAAGGTGGCCTCCATGGCCATTCCTGTTTGAAAATTAAAGGCAGACACATATACCACTCTACTATAAACAATGTCATTTGCGGGCTTTGATTTCAGCAGAAGTTCCTTCCATACGAGGATCCACTGGCTGCTGCCGTACAGACGGTAATAGGCTAGGCTGAATGACACTTGTGCCATGGAAATGCGGTAAATCCTTCTTGTGGGATTTTACCTGTACCGACACGTTCACCCAGTCCAATCTTCCCCTTTCGTCAATGAGTGCTGGTAATGGAGCCGCGAATAGGGAAATGCTAAAAGAAGAAACTACAGCGATTTGTTGGACAAATACTTCTTCGTGCCGGTAACCATTGTATCGAGTGGTACCTGGGGGTAATGGGGGCCTCAATTTTATCAAAGAGTTTGGCCAACGGATTGCCTGGATTTTCGGCGATAAGCGATCAACTGATTATCTTATACAGTCCATCACCATAGCTTTAATTCGTGGGAATGTCACACCCATTCTTGGGACACTACCGCCTGGTAATGAGCTGGATGACATTTTTTCTTTAAGACATGACTTCGTATTTTATGGCTATTCACGATATATTAGATTACTAGTTTACTAATTCTTTGCACATTAAGGAATAAATATATCAGATTTAATTGAGTGAGGGTGAGAGTTCGTTCAGAATAAAAATAAAGTTACTCGTGAGTTTTCCGAGTATGTAAACATCCTCAAGTAATTCGAACGGGTTTCCGTGGTTTCCCATTTTCACACCAGGCAAATGCTGGGGTTGTACCTTAATTAAGGCCACGGCCGCTTCCTTCCAACTCCTAGGCCTTTCCTATCCCATCGTCGCCATAAGACCTATCTGTGTCGGTGCGACGTAAAACCCCTAGCAAAAAAAAAATCGAACGGGAAAATCAACTGGCATACGAGCTTTTCAGTACGTTCGCAGTTGAGCACGCACTATCGAGTAATATGATATATTTGTAGACCTAGATATATGGCACTTACGCTGCGCCAATGCAGAGCACAGAAGAAACCGCTGGCCTTCTAAGTGAAGATTTGGAAGGATTTTCCATTCACGCACTCAATTAAAATAATTCAGTGGTGAATTTTTCAAAGGTTATTTAATTCCAATTTCCAACAAAAAATATAGTCTGGTTCCTTGGTTGAGTGGTCAAACGCCTTGGCCTTTGAATGCTCTTCGAGGCCACGGGTTAGATCCTCGGCTAGATCAAATGATATTCACGTTAACGATTAATTCTCCTGGCTTGGGGGCTGGCGTTCGTGTTGCCCCCCAACATCCCTGTAGCTCACACAGCCAGCACAACACTATCCTTCCTGACAATAACACGTACTTTCCCATACACGGAAGACGTCGCCCAACGTGAACGGAGGGTCCTTCTGGCAAGAGCTGCACCAGATTATAAATGAATAGTCACACTAAATACTGCCACTACTACTACTACTACTACTACTACTACTACTACTACTACTACTACTACTACTACTACTACCACCACTAATAATAATAATAATAATAATAATAATAATAATAATAATAATAATAATAATAATAATAATAATAATAATAATAATAGTAAGTAAATATTTGTAGGTTACCCACCACTTCCTACAAATTAAAAGTAAGTCATCTTTTACATAGTTCAGCATTTCCGCTAGCTTGTCTGAAACAGCATTTATCGAATGCCGAACGATAAGCACTTTCAACAATTGAAGATATTTTCTCAGTATTCATAATATGGTTCATTAGTTCAGTCATATTATTCAGTATACATAACAATTTTCTGAAGAAGAATATTTGTTATAATAAATGTTGTTAGTCTGCTTAACAACAAAAGAATTAGTTTGCGGTGAAATATTAATGTAAAACCTGATTTTCGAAAGCCTCCCACTAGCTATGCTCTCTCACTCCGAATCCAATTTGCTTTAGTTACTCTAATGGTTTACACAATACTGTCTAGTCAATTCGTGCTTTTAGAGAGAGTGAGAAAGGAAGAATTATTCCATGATTACTACAAATGAAGTTAAATTGAATTTGTGTGTGAGAATACATTGCATTCAATTAAGCTTTTGCGTCGTAATGAGCCCTGATAAAGCACAGATAAAATCCATGATGCTCCACGATTTTCTTTTTAACTTCCAGTTCGTAAAACACTGCAGAGTCGGTGGGAAACAAGTTATATCTGAATGGTTACTTCCCTTGCCATTTCCCTACAACAAGAAGGTGGAAAGCAAATATTTTTTTGTTTTTCATTCCTTAGCTGTCTTTAATTCTAGAGATGGATGTACCTACTATAAAGGTAAAAATAAAGGGGATTCATGCCTGTGATGCATTCCTGAGGGGATATTCATACTTCTTGTACTATTGTTTGTTTAAGTTAGACGGGAAAATACATTTTGGTGACGTAGTTAGACGTATTTCTTGGTATTCGAAGGCAACAATGGAAAGTAAAATGAATTGTAATCTATAATTTATAATCTATATTTACTGACTGAAGAGGAGAGTGATCGAATCATAACACCTGGTAATGGCAGGGATTCATTGATATTTTCTCACTTTCCATATGCTCCTGGTTTAGTCAGTCAGATGTCCTAATGAGTACAGGGAGGATTTACAGCAATTCAAGTTTCAACATTAGTGTAGCAGCCAGTCGGAGCACCGCCTATACAGCACTGTCCCCATCACCTACACCGAAGGTAAAATGTAATTTGAGCCTTATGTTTATCCCTCGGTTACAGCATTACTGTCTACAGAGGCACTGTGTTTGGTAAAGCTTTATCAGCAGTTAACTAAACTCTGAACATGATCAGCTACTACAATAAAATGCAAAACGATCTCAGAACACATAATGAAGGGCCTCGGAGGCGTGGAAAGTTAAGACTAACACTGTTCGTAACCTCGACACCAAGCAGGGTGGAGTGGTTAGCTCTATCCCAGGCTACATTTTGCCCCAGGAATTAATTTGGTATTCAATTTTATTTTGGTTGTTATTTTAATTTTTACTGGTTGAGAGAACTCTCCAAGGTGGAAATTTCGTTTTAAAAGTTTTCGACTACCGAATGAGAAATCCAACACACGTCCTTCCGGGTGAACCAAGCGCTTCTACCTCGCCTCGGTTAGGTAACCTCCAGTCAGTTGCAGAACTGCTCGCAAGTTACATGTTCTTCTTCATGCAGAATTATACACATTTGGTCTTGTTACAGATATACCTTTATATGACTTGTGTGTCCCCACGTAGGCACTATCTGTTGACATGATCATTGTAATTAATTTGAGCTAGAATTGTGAAGGAATTTATATAACTCTCCAGCATCCACCTAAAGGTAAAGTGGTAAGGGTAAGAACACCATTTGTAGGAGGGCCGAGAGTGGGATTTAAATCAGCTTCCTTTCTCAAATCTGTTACGCGAGAATGAGTATATCCGGTTCGACTTGAACAAAAGAGACTTTTGTAAGAGAAGCGAGAAAATAACAAGGACCAACTGAGACGAAAGTATGTCTGGCCCCTCTCAGGGGTTTTAGCCGAGTCTTGTCAATTCCTCTGGACCGGAAACTGGGGGAATCACACTACCAACCACCACAGACACACCAATATTGAAAGCATCCTTGTTGTATTGTTATAATTTTTATTGTACAATTGGCTTTACGTCACACCGACACAGATAGATCTTATGGCGACGATGGGCTAGGAAAGGGCTAGGAGTGGGAAGGAAGCGGCCGTGGCCTTAATTAATGTATAGTCTCAGCATTTGCCTGGTGTGGAAATGGAAAACCACGGAAAACCATCTTCAGTACTGCCAACAGTAGGGTTCGAACCCACTATCGCCGGAATACTGGCCACACTTAAGCGACTGCTGCTATCGAGCTCGGTATTATTATTATTATTATTATTACTATTATTATTATTATTATATACGAATGGCTTTACGTCGCACCGACACAGGTCTTATGGCGACGATGGGGTAGGAAAGGGTTAGGAGTGGAAAAGAAGTGGCCAAAAACCACGGAAAACCATTTTCTTGGCTGCCGACAGTGGGGTTCGAACCCATTATCTCCTGCACGGCCAACTCGCTTGGTAGTTTATGTGTCGCAAAAATCAACTCATGTTAACAACAAGAATAAAATACCAGCAAGATATGTGCGTATGACCACAATGTCCTTATAATTTTGGAATCTGGAGGAAAATGGCACATGAATGAGGTCTAGAGCGTCCAGGATTAGGATCTTGAACACTCGGATTTGACTTCCTAGCCCTCTTGTGACACGCTGTTGATGTGTAGGCTATGGAGATAACAGAAAATGAAACACTTAACAGCTAAGAAATTACTGATTCTAAAAAGCGTTTGATGGAACTACAGAAATATTTTTACTTTATGCCACTGAGCAAGTAGCTACGGCTACCACAGAGACCATTATCAGGACAACTGTAACGTGTTTATCTGTAGCGAATTTCCCATTTTCGAACCAGGCAAAATGCTGGAGATTTAAAGCCACAGCGCTCCATTCCCAGTTCTAGTCTTTCCTATCTATTTCGCCATGTGACCTGTCTGTTTCGGTGCTACGTACAAAAAATGGTAAAAGAAAAATTACTGTACCTTGTGCCACGAAAAGTTAACATTTACTAAGCTCAAAATATCTGAAGTGGAAACTGAGGGTACCGAGCTCGATAGCTTCAGTCGCTTCATTGCGGCCAGCAGTACGTTCGCAACCTTGGTGGAGTGCAGTCGCTTTCGTGCTCGCTACGTGTGACTCATCCATAGCCTGGTATTTCCGTCGTACAGCTTTCAGTGTTCGTGTAGGATATTTATCGTTCTTGAACTGCAGCTAATATTATCAACTGGACTATGAATGATCCGCCCGATACGGGGCAGATCATTAATTCTGCCCTACAGACTTGTTATGCAGATCCAGCTACAACACCTTTACGATTAAATCCTCTTGATTTTCAATCAAGCCTTCAAGATCAACAGCAACCAGCCCTTCCAGTGGAGCAACATCACACTTTACGTACTCGACATCATGAAGAGAGCAACGTCAGCACCGGCAACTTATCAACAGAACTAGGATCAAATACAGGTACACATAGTCATAATAGTTCTAATATGAAGTACAATTTAGACCCTAAAACTAAGCGTTTTCGTGCCGATCCCAACTTACATACGGAACAGTTAATAGACATGGATACTGAGAATGAAAATGACTCTTCCGACACAACTAATGACACAAATGCATCAAACCAACTTTCTGTTAATACCCCATTAGTTGCCCCATCATCTTCTACTGGGGGTACACCGTCGTCATCCCGTCTCAGTCAAAATAATAGGTACAATAATACTGATAACGGACCGTTCCTTGTTGTTGTTGAAGGGACTAAGGATAATATAGGGAACTTACATCCGATGTCAATAGGACGATTGATCTTTAGTGAAAATATAATTCCCCGTCAACAAGTTCTGGACATTAAACCTTCCGGTAAGAATAGACTTCGTATCGAGACCTTATCCGGAATAGCAGCAAACAAGCTAGTTGAATCAAAATTTTTGAAGGAAAAACACCTTGATGTCTATATTCCCAACAGTGTTGTGCACAGGCTTGGGATTATCAGAAATGTAGACACGACATTTAGTGAAGATGAAATTCTAAAGGAAATTCAGAGTGCTGTTCCCATTTCCCAAGTGAAACGATTTACAAAGAAGCTTCCCAATGGAGACACGCGACCAATTCCAGTCTGCCTTATAACATTTCGTGCCCAACACCTACCTCAACATATTTATATCCTAGGAACACGGTGCGAAGTTCAACCTTACATCTTTCCAGTGATGCAGTGTCACCGATGTTTAAGATATAACCATTCATTATCTCAATGCAGAGGACAGCAACGCTGCAGTAGGTGTGCGGGACCCCATGACGTAAGAACTTGTACTGACACTGCACCACCAACATGCATGTATTGCCACGGTCCACACTTAGCCACGGATAGGGAGTGTCCCGAGTACAAGAAATGGTCCGAAATCAAATACCTTATGGCTCAGAATAATGTATCTCAAGAAGTAGCAATCAAAATGTACCATAACAGAAATTATTCTACTGCTGTACAGGCCCCGTCTTTCAATTGGCAAAGCAGGGAAGAATTCCCTCCTCTCTCACAATCAGCGGTCCCGTCTCCAGCGGACTTTCAGCCACATCTACCACGCACGGATATCCCGCCGGCTAACATGCAGCCTCTGTATCCAGAACAGGTTTCTCAGCAAGTAAACAACTCGACCAACACTTCGTTAACCTCACAGCACCATCAACAACAAATAATGCCTCCTCAAAGACAACAAACGCCGATGAGAGTGCATCCTCGAATATCACAGCAATTGCAACGGCCCCAGAGACTTCCTCCTTCATCTACACCGCAACCAAATTATCCATCGATTCAACAACGTCAGTATATTCCCCCACATTTACCTGTAACACCAATTTCCCACAACCCCTATCCCCCTCAACCACATAACATCATGACAACCGCCTCCCAAAATTATGAGCATTTGATCGGGAATATATTTAACCTTATCATGCTCCTCCTTACTCAAGCTCAATCTACAACGCCCGAGGCCTTTAACCCGGCTATAATACATAACATGATCGCAAGTATATTTACTTCAGGTAATGAATAAAATACTTCAAAGGAACGCACGTTCCGTACTTGCGAATAAAGAGACCTTACGAAGAGTGTTATACACTGAAGGTATTGATTTCGCCACCTTGAGTGAAACCTGGCTTAAGGACGATTCTAATCTAACCATTCCTGGCTATAATGTCATCCGACAGGACCGAGAAGACGGATATGGAGGGGTAGCAATATTAATAAAGAATACAATTCCATACGCAGAAGCAGTTATTGATCACTCGCAGATTGCAAGTTTTCAGGCCGTTGCCGCAAGAGTTCGCATTAACAACCAAGATATTACATTGGTCTCATTATACAGCCCACCACGAACAAAAATTCAAATTCAAGAATGGTATCGGCTTACGCAACAGATAGAGCCACCTTTTCTCTTTTGTGGTGATTATAACGCACATAGCACAACATGGGGTTGCGAGATAAATGACACATATGGTGATGCTGTCTTACAAATAGTGGATGAGTTCAATTTATTTGTGTTAAACGATGGATCGGCTACCCTGTTACCAGTACCGGGACAACGTCTCTCCGCTGTCGACCTAACCATTTGTTCTTCTAATATCTCATCTGATTTTCATTGGAAAATCTTGCCGTATCCAATGGGTTCTAATCATTATGCTATCATCATTTCGCCTGTTTTACCATTTCGTCCTTCACCGGTCAAACCCACTATTAAATGGAACGTTCAAAACGCTGACTGGGTCAAATACAGAAGGGTGATAGACGCAAATATACTCTCTGTGTTACATCAAAAAACCACGCTTGATAAATACAACGCCTTCGTACACACCATTAATTTAGCTGCCGCCATATCCATTCCTGAACGAAAACAAACCAACATCTCAAAAAGATTCCCTGCTCCATGGTGGAATTCCGAATGCAGTCGACAGATAGCTAAGAGAAATCAGGCCCTCAGCAAGTTAAGGCGAGCAACTACAATGGAAAATTTCCTCAATTACAAGAATATAGATGCAGCAGTCAAACGCTTTCTGAAAAGGGTAAAGAAGAATAGCTGGCGATCTTATTGTGAAAAGCTGACCAAGGATACACCCCTATCGCAAATATGGTCGATGGTTAACAAAATGAAGAAGAAAACGCCAACCCCTAAGGCACTTAAATGTTGGGCAGAAGAGTTTTCAGATCTTATTGCTCCACCTACGACCTCACTTCCTCCAAAACAACGTCCACCGTTCGAACTTTCCCGTCCTACGCAAGATATTCTCACATCACCTTTCACGCTACATGAATTAGAACAAGTTTTAAAAACTACTGCTAACTCTGCGCCTGGATATGACCATATACATTACTGCATGCTTTCAAACTTATCTCGCAATGCCAAGGAAATATTGCTCTTACTTTTCACATATATTTGGAATGAAACCAATTTTCCCGACGACTGGACGACGCAGATTATTGTCCCAATTTTAAAACAAGGTAAAGATCCTAACGAAGCTTCTTCTTACAGACCCATCGCTCTATCTTCATGCATAGCTAAAACTTTTGAACGGCTGTTGAAACTAAGACTGGAGTGGTGGTTAGAGTTTCACAATTTATTGCCTCGATCTCAATATGGGTTCCGGAAAAGTCGTTCTACTTACGACCATCTTAGCATTCTGACTACGGACATTGAACATACATTTCTAAACCATGGTTACCTTACCGCCATATTTCTCGAAATATCTGGAGCATATGACAGCGTTAGTATACAAGTACTTTCTGAAAAGCTACATGACCTTGGTCTTCCCGAAATATACGTGCGAGGTATATATAACTTATTTTTCCGGCGGACAATCTATATTCGAACCCAAGATAACACCTTGTATGGGCCCAGACTAGTAACAAAAGGACTCCCTCAGGGTGCTATACTGAGTCCTTTACTGTATGCCATCTACACTGCAGATCTTGATCACATGTTTAAACAAACAGTCAAAGTTCTTCAGTATGCAGACGACGTATGTATCTACGCATCATCGCAGTCTCTTTGGTTAACATGTTTGTGGCTAGATGACGCTGCAAGGAAACTCCACGCCTGGACATTTCAAACAGGTCTTAACTTATCCCCAACAAAATCCTCTATTATTGTCTTCACTCGAAAGCAGTTCCACTCAATATCACCATCTGTACATCTTGGACCATACTCCTTCCCCTTACGGACTTCAGCCAAGCTACTAGGCTTATACTTCGATAGTAAACTTACATGGAGAACCCACGTCGAGTACCTGGTAAATAAAGTGGGCCGAACGTTAAACATAATCAGAGCATTATGTCGAGTATGGTGGGGAGCTGACCCATCTGTCCTATTACTATTATATAGATCGTTAATCCGATCTGTACTAGATTATGGCTGCATCTTTTTCGGCAACGCACCGCAGTATGTTCTTCGAAAACTAGATGTCCTGCAGTTCCGCGCACTAAGAATATGTCTGGGAGCCATGAACTCAAGTCCTACTAACGCACTACTGGTAGAGGCTAAAGAAATGCCCCTTCAGATAAGACGAGATCTGCTTGCCAACAACTTTCTTCTGCAACGCTCGTCCATTACTAGCCACCCTATAACATCTAAACTGCACCGCCTCCTTCCACTGTGTGGCAGAGGAACAAACAGAAGACTACGGACACCTCTACTGGTCAAAAGTATCAAGAAATTGCAGCACATCATACCCCTTACTCTTCAAGATACAGCGCTTCCAGTATTTCGACAGAGGTATGAACTTGCAGTATTTCAACCATCCACATTTCATCTTCCAGATTTTATTATCTGCAATACCAATATAAACGAAAAAGTAACAAATTTTATCGATGCATATTGGGGCAATTATACTCAAATATACACAGATGGGTCTAAGACCAATGAAGGAGTCGGATATGCGTACTACTGCCCTGCATTCAACACTAGCAAAATGTTCTCCCTTCCCCACGAAGCTTCAATATTCACAGCTGAAATACTTGCCATTAAATCAGCCATCACGTACGGCGTCCAGCACTTCAGCAGTATATTAATTCTCACGGACTCCAAGAGTGCACTTCAAAAACTAGAACAACCATGCAGGAACACGCGTTCGAATAAATACATCATGGACATCCTAAGTTGCATATACCAAGCTAAGGAAAACGGAAAAGAAGTTCATCTTATGTGGATCAAAGGTCACACTGGAATTATACACAATGAAACCGTAGACCAACTGGCAAAGCAGAGCATTACAGAAGGCCAGTTCCAAGCACTACGCCTACCATACACGGACTTCCAAAGCCACATCAAGAAACAGGCTTACAAAGAATGGTCAAATTACTGGGCAACAACTCAACGCATCAAAGGCAAGCATTACGCCGCTATCCAGAGACACATCCCACAGAAACCATGGTTCAGTCTACTATCTCTAACTCGCCGCCATATGACATCAATTATCAGAATGCGACTTGGACATGCATCTTACCCCAGTCATCTGTTCAGAATCAAAGTCATAGACTCCCCAAATTGTACCTCTGACCCCAATCAAGAAGCGGACCTCAACCATACAATTTTAGGATGCACTAGATACAAACCACAAGTGACCAACTTATATCAAACGCTTATACAACTGAAAGTTCCACTTCCGACTTCCGTTTCGTCGTTGTTCAGCAGCTATGACATCCGTATATATCAAGCAATAGCCAAATTTTTAAGTGAAGCTAATTTAACATTGTGATACGTTTGTTCTGTAGTCTGTAGTTAAACTGTTCTCATCCAACCAAAGTTCCTGTACCGTGGCTTTCCATCACCAATTAGTCATAATGCCATGAACGGTTCCATGTTGTAAAGATGTTGCTCTTTGACTTTCCTGTTTTCTAAATGTACAGAGCTGGCAGCATGGTCTTACGGACCAAATGCCAAATAAATTAAAAAAACCCCACTAATTGCGGCCAGTATCCAGTATTCGGGAGATAGTAGGTTCGAACCCCACTATCGGCAGCCTTGGAAATGGTTTTCCGCGGTTTCCCATTTTCACACCAGGCAAATGCTGGCTGTACCTTAATTAAGGCCACGGCCGCTTCCTTCCCACTCCTAGCCATTTCCTGTCCCATCGTCGCCATAAGACCTATCTGTGTCGGTGCGACGTAAAGCAACTGGAAAGAAAAAAAAAAGAAACTGAGGGTTGGTATGTCGATCTGATCACTTCTCTGTGCGGTTAAATCATGAATATGACCTGAAGTACTCCAATGCTAAAATATTCTAAATATGTCTCCTCCTGCTTTTTACATTTTTGCTAGAATAAGATTTTGTATGGATTTCGTTACAGCACTTAGTACTAGGATATAAACTATTTGTTACAGATGTTTCGTGAGATATATTTTGACTGGAGTTACAAACGTATCCGGAAGACTCCTCCCTAGTAGAAATGCACTGAAAGGCGCTACATGTCAAACAGACGTGTATCTTGAAAGAAATTATTTAGATTAGAGCTAAAACCGAAGTTTGATAAGAGCAAAGTTTTAAAGCAAAGTACATGTTTTAAAACTTGGAAGTAGGTCTAGTAAAAGCAGCAAGATTTCATTCACGGATCATTAAACAACCCTCCCTCACGTGAGGAACTGTCGCGAAGTCTGAGAGGTTCCCTTGAAATGGTTTGGAGTGTACTCGACCGTCTTTCATTGTCCAAGGATGTCAACTTGCTCACTCATTTTTTGACTTTGCCACATGTAGCTGAAATGTTGATATGCAAAGGAAAGACGTGATCGAGGTAAGCGATTAAGCTGAAGTATGGAATTTCGTTTTACCTTCTTTACGAGTGCAGTCACGGGAAATTGGATGAGATGGTTTAGGTGCTATATAAAAAGAGAAATAATTTCATACATGCATATATATACATGTATGTATGTATGTTTGTATGTATATATACCCCTTAATTCCGTTTCGCTGATATGAGGTCAGGGATGAGCTGAGAGGAAATTATAGGACGTGTTTTACGGCCGGATGCACTTCCTAACGCCAAATCTCAGTTTAGAAGTTAATGAAGATGAAATGAGTGATCGTGATTGAAATTGGGTAGGGGGTTGGGAGGAATCCGTTGTGGCCTATGAATAGGAAAAGTCCCGGCCATTGCCTAGAATTGAAACTGAGAAACCACAGAAAATCAATCTAAAGACAGCTGTAGCGTGTTACCCTGTAGCTGTATTGTTTGATTACTAATCAATACAAACCCACAAGCAAGTTCCAGGAAATAATTTTGGAATATGGATATACTCAAAACATAAATACGTCCTGGTTGTTCTCACAGTTAAGGTCCCAGTTAATTACGAGGTGACCTACAATTTAGTAGAGTAGTGATATACACAATGAGGGAATCCAAATGTGATGAATGCACAGTAACGGGGCTAAGTAGAGGTATTACCGGGGTGAACACGGGCAAAGGAAAGAAAGAATGTTTAGAAATCATATCCATATTGTCACATAACTATTAATTCCACAAGTCTCTCAAGGTTTGGAGGGAGGGTAATTTCCAAATAACCTTTCACGAAGCTATTACTAACCAGACCATTGTCAAAATACCTACGGCTATATTTCGTTGAAAATAATTTGATAGATGACACTTGCGCTCGTCATAAGTATAGGTGCTAACTCAGGCACCGTTAGCAGTACATGCCTCATGAAAATACGAATAATTTTACAAATATGATTAAAGTTTAAAAATTTACGAGATTAATTAATTTAAGGCAATATCCAAAATAAATAAAAACCGTTGTAAGAAAAACTGTACATTCATATGAAGATGGTAAGCGAAGGAAAATTTTTGTATTCCTGAAATCACAATTATTATAAATTAAATGTGAGAATGACACAATACTACCAAAGCAATCCAAAGAGACGAACCTCTTTTTACTAAAACCAATTACAAATATACAATAAAAGCTAGGTGTTTCGAAAGAGGCAATGCATAATTATACAATTACTCGCTAAGTGTAACAGCTAGGTATAGGAATGTAATATCTACATAGATTCCACACCGAGCAATTGCATCAAGAACACTAGTTAGATCGACGCCAAAAGAAGGGAGAGTTAGCAAGAGAGTAGCCAGCATTCCCGTTCCACAGCTGGCAGGCAAGGTAAACAAAGATCGATAAACTTGAGCGAAAACAAGTCAGTATGTACCGGCTGAGAGGAAACGCACACATACGGGTTAAGAAACAAACTACTCACAGAAATGAACATTCTCATTCCAAAAAGCATACATGTTGGGGGCCACAGAGTTACATATTAACGCAAGGTTAGAACGTGTATCAACAAAGAAATGTTAGGATACAAATAATTTCCAATATTAACATACCCTCTAAAAATGGCTATCCACATTTATTTTCCAACTCGGATATAGTTTCGAATGGATGAATTGGGACTCGCTAACACACGTAATCTCTTTCCAGCTCGTACCTAGATATGGCAGGTTGTTAATTCCAGCGAAATCATGTATGATGTGCATGGTCGGGCAGCAAGTAGATACAAAGCCGATCTTCTCCCTCGCTCGACGTAACACAACACGAGGCAAGGTTTGCACAGTTCACTATCCATTTATGGAAAAAGTGGTAACAGAAATGTAGACAACAAGCCAATAAGAGGAGATAGTTCTGAAATCGAGTAACGCAAAGACGTAATAAAGCACACAAGACATCAAAGTTTAGTTAGTGTTGCGCAGAATCATGTGGCCGATGGGCGGTATTACGAGGCAGTAGATGCCGTAGTTATTCAAATGCAGACTGTGATGATTCCCAGAACCCAAGGTTAAGCAGGTAGGCTGATCCGTCAGTAGATGGGTTCTGCCGCATCCGGGATCCGGTGGCACCTGGTCGAGGCCTGATCCGGTGAGTGACGTAAGAGCGCGGTGCGGGCTCCTACCTAAGAGCGCGCTCGTAACCTAACATGACCTTACGCCGGCTACGTGTCCAGGCTTAACTTAACAGACCTCACGTTAGACCGCAGGCCTAAGGGCGTTAACCGTACAGACCCTAGTTCGAAGCCTAAGAGTATTACATTAACCTAAAAGACACAAAGTTCAACACCCGGGCTAACCGCGTAAGAATGCTAGCTTAAGCTAACAGACTTCAACCGAGCTCGATAGCTGCAGTCGTTTAAGTGCGGCCAGTATCCAATATTCGGGAGATTGTAGGTTCGAACCCCACTGTCGGCAGCCCTGAAAATGATTTAACGTGGTTTCCCATTCTCACATCAGGCAAATGCTGGGGCTGTACCTTAATGAAGGCCACGGCCGCTTCCTTCCCACTCCCAGCCCTTCCCTGTCCCATCGTCGCCATAAGACCTATCTGTGTCGGTGCGACGTAAAGTAACTAGCAAGAAAAACAGACTTCAATTTCTATACCCGGGTTAACTGCAGGCCTAACGTTACGCTGACCACGCGTTAACCTAACTGAACCTCTGTTACGATTGTGAGGGTATATGGAACCAAACATGTATCAATATGCAGCAATTCGTAGAAGGTAGTACTCCATATAACGTAATAATTATTTAGAGACGCATAGGCAGGCTATCCAATGAGAAACAGGCTGGGACCAATGAGAGGTCAGTGGAGGGAATAATAATAATAATAGTAAAGTTAACCAAGACTATATATTCTTACTACTTGAAAGATAACCAGAACAAAACTCAACATTCCACAGCATGGTAAAGTATAAGAACAATGTTTTGAATAGAAATAATGTATATACAAGAAACCCTAGACCATTTACAAAATTGTATATTAGTTGAGGCAATTTAAAAAGATATAACAAACTTCAAGCCTCAACGGAACGAGATAAACGAACACTTTTGAAATAGAGAGAAGGAAAAGGAGGCCAACAAGGAGGGAGGGGGACGGGATCACAACTGTGGGAGTCGCCCAAGCACGTTAAGATGCAGAGTACAAAGCCAGTTCAAAGTACGGTTACTAAGCCCAGGACTCATATTCAACCATTCAAACCTCTTGAATCTATTAATTATCTTGATGCCATTATTTTGTTAAAAAACACTCATGTAAACTGAAACTGACCATGGAGACGAACGTTAAGTTAGGCCCTGATTGCCAAAATCCACTGGGCAAATAATAATAATAATAATAATAATAATAATAATAATAATAATAATAATAATAATAATAATAATAATTAATAAGACACTGTGTTGCTCACCCAATCTAGTAGAAAATAAAATAGAGTTTCCCAGCGGAATACTGGGAACCCGTTGGACGACCCTCCAACTTCACTCGATATCAGCGCTGGACTGAAGACCGAGGGATCGGGGGACGGATTTATAGGACAACAGAAAGTTCGTGAAGGAAGCGCACATGGCTTCGAGAAACAGCAGATAGTGACGCAGCGAGTGACGTAACCCAGTGGCAGTTCAGTATGCAGCGAGATGTCCAGCAGGTCGGGCGATAAACGAGGCAGCAGCGAATGTACAAGGTCGAATGTACAATGAGTGTTGGTAGCGGTGAGTAGAGGAAGGCAAGCGGAGTACGAGAGAACGGCGGCCGTAAGTAGGTGAATGGCCGTTACACCTCCCAGGACTTGGAGCTGAACTTCGAACAAGATGACGGCTATAGGGCTTAATACGTATGCTTTATTCATAGGAGTGTAACATTGAAAAGCGACTTAAGGGAGTTTGGAGCTGAACTTTGAACAAGATGGCAGCTATGAGGCTCAATACGTATGCTTTATTCATAGGTGCGTACTATCGGAATGTGACTTCGGGTGCTCAGAGCTGAACTAGGAACAAGATGGCCTCTTCACATGGGACTAGGGAGATGGTGTATTAAAATATTTTACTTCATACATATGGGGCGTAACATTTAGAAAGCATCTTTGGGGCACAAAGCTTAACCTAACCTCCCGAGCTAACCGCAAAAATAGTGTAAGCTTAACTTAACGGAATTTAAGTTCGATGCCCTGCTTAACCGCATAAGAATGCTAGCTTAAATTAACTAGCTGAGCATGTAACATAATGAGGCCACACTGTCTTGACACGTAGTGATCACGTGGTCATGGATATACATGTTTAGACTTGTTCGCTACCAGTTTCGCCCTTTTGTAAATTGTATATACTGTGAGTAGACGTTGTTTTACTTAGTCGATAAGATAATGAAACAGAGAGCTCCTCGCTTGTAGTTCATCATGACAAGGATATTAGTAGTTGATATTCAAGGCCTTGAAGTGAACGGAAAATATTTTTTGAAAGAGGTAGCTGCGTTGGACTTCACTGTGTTGTGGGCACCAAAAGTCGTGAGTTTAGTATTTATCCCACCTTTTCCTTACTGCCTTCAAACGGATGATGTTAAAAGGCAGACAAATGGACTGCGGTACTAAATAAGGAATTCCATATCGCTTACGAGCTATGATCATGAACGCTCATTTCTCAAGAGCAGATGTAATGTTTTTAAATGGGTGCATATCTTCCATCAACATGTGAAATTTTCGATCTGCATGAATTAGGATGCCCATCATTAAAAACTCTTCTGAAGGAGCATAGTGCAGATACGCGGAAACAGTCTTTACGTCATGTGTATGTTCATTGATTGGTTGTGTGTCAATGCATGCCGGGGAATGAACTACATATGTAAAGTGCAGTGTTTAAATATCGACAGTGATAAAGAAACATTTTTACAATAAAGGCATCATGACATTCCTATCTGATAGTAAGTCTCACGCCGTTGAAAAGGCAATAGTAAAGTTTTATGCTTTCAAAAAGAAACTAAACCCTTTTACTGATGACGAATTGAATGCATTACCAAAAACATTTTAGGTCAATGTAGCAGCGAAAGCTGTAATGAATATCTGGGATAAGGTGCCTTGTGAGTGGACTCAAGAACCTCTTTTATCAGAACTTCAAACATGCAATTTGCATCATGATCAAGTGAGATAAGGCAACAGACCTTCAGTGAGACAGTGCCGTACAAGTAAACTCATTAAACTGCATCAAGGACCTAAAACTAACGAGTTGGCTTCCTTTACAAACACTTATCATAGTTGCGAAAAGAGTAAGCAAGCTGTCGCAGAAGAAGGTGAAGAAGGTGCTGAGAGAAAGGTGAGGAAGCACGCTCGGAATGAACTCATCAATAAGGTGATTGATCTTCTTCCTTTTGAGCTTCATCTTCCTAGTTACCAGTACTGTGGTCCTGGAACTCGACTTGATGTCCGCATCGCACGCGGTGATCCTGATGTTAATGTGTTTGATGCTGCCTGCAAAGAGCATGAAATTGCTTATCGTCAAAACAAACCTGAACTAACACTTGTAGCTGATGAAAGTCTACTTCGTAAAGCTATGCAGCATGTGACATCATCTAATGCTACAGTTGCTGAGAAGATAGCAGCACTTGTCTTTGCCAGTGCAATGAAAGGGTACTGTTGCTAGACTGAGGTCTTAAAAGACAAAAACAGCAGAGAAATATCTAGGGACTAAACCGATTTACTTTGGTGAAAAAGGAAATTGTACACATACGCTTAAATAGACAAGATTTTTAAAACATAGTGCAGTTGATGCTTGATTAATTTTTTAACTTGTCCCTTGTCCAATACTAATCCAAATCCTAACTTAAATAATACTTATGATGTTCACTAACGAGTTTATGCGATCTTAACTAGTAGTAGTGATGTTAACTAAGAAGATTATGCAATGGTAGACAGGAGAACTAGGGGTTCTAGAACAATAAAAGAAAATTCAACAAACGTTCTAAAGTAGATCGTCTTTATTAATCCATGAACTGAAGGTGTTATTAAAACCAAGCCATTTGATATACAGTTTATTACCACGACAACGACACAGCTGATTTGAAAAGTTTCTGTGCTCCAGTTAGGGGTGTAACCTTTGCCAAAAAGAATTACCTTTTCGAAATCCATGGCGAAGTGGATTACCTGTTTTGATTACGTGATGAATAGCACCTAAGCGTGGTGTATTCTTGGTAACAAGACGTGGCTTTGTGCCGATAATGCAATGAGGCTTATCGGTGTAGGTAGACACAAGTCTATGTAGGAGATCAAATCATCGATAAGAGCCTTGAGCTGTAAATTCTCGCCACGTCATAGTTTCGGGCGTACCATTAAACCGTTCTACAACGCTAGCTTTAAGATTGCTGTATGTAGAACAGTGATGAAATCCGATTGACTTGAGATAAATTGTTGTGTAAAACTCTTTACCCTGGTCAGATTGAAGAAGCCGTGGGCAGCGTTGTGATTGTTGAACAACACGTTGGAAAACGTCTTAGACATGAGCTGCTGTCTTAGAACGCACTGGTTGTGCAAAAACGAACATAGAGTAAACATCGATGACAGTACGTAGTTATTTATAATGTTAATTGCTAGAGGCATACAGAATCAATTCTACTAAGTCAGCTTGTCATAGTTCATCCTTTCCACTTGCAAAGACACGTAAGCGACGGCAGGTGCGACGAAATGGTGTATGTAACTCGTATGCGATGCTTAGCTTTACAGGCAAGGTCTTGCTTTGAGGAGCCCTTACTCAATAATACACGCATGATGTAATTCTTCTTTTTTTAAAAAATATGTGATTCATGACCTGTGCGACCGACATCTTGAGAAGCTTTTAAAAGTTGCAAACGATGTACGAGTATGTTATGGTAGTTTCAGTACCTTACGTCTACATAGGTTAACAGGAGCTTGTAGACAACATCAAGACCACGTACAGACAGTTGATGCGAAAGAAACAGCTTAAAAGTGAAATCGCGGTATTTACGATTCTTGCTTGCTTTTACAGCTTCTGTCCTCTTGGAATTACGTCGAGTAGCGCCAGTAGGAAAATTATTGCTCTAATTTTTTAAGATCATCTCGCGAAATTTTATCCTTGTCAGGTATCTGAAGAAAAGGAAAAATGATTTCTTAAATACCTTTTGTAGGTTTATAAGTTACACCTTTTACGATGACACTGTTAACATTAATCTTTACATTTGCCTTACATTTGCCTTACCTATCCGAAAACATTCGTCCTCATAGCGCATACCGTAGGTTTTGTCGGTTTGCCCTGTAAGGAGTTTTCCAATGTAAGGTGCAAGGGGTGAGCAGTAGGTATCTTGAATACAAGTCTTTAACTGACTACGATACTCCGGTGTGATTAACACCTCAGAAAAGAAAGATAAATCGTGTTTCGATGTAGTAGGTGTTACAGTAAAAACGTCTGCAATAAAAAACTCTACTCGCGTGGATGGAAAATAGCCGTTAAGATCTTCTTCCTCGTCCTCGTCTTCCTCATCCTGTCCCTGCTTCTCCTCTTCCTCGTCTTGATTCTCTTCTTCTTCTTATTCTTATTCTCCTTCTTCAGGCTTCTTCTCTTGCTTTTCACTGTTTTAGGTGTTTGCATAGTACTAGAACTTGAAGTAGACACCGACGATAACGTAAAATTAAAAATATCTTTTAGTGGTGCACCTGGTTGCTTTTTCACAAAGAAGGCAGTATCTGCTTGAATACGTTTAAGCTCTTTAAATTTACGTCGAATATTGTTTCGCGCACGGATAATACGTTGTTTCATCTCTTTACTTGATGTGGACATGATGTCGGTTTTAGATCAAGTGCAGTCTGTAGCCAGTGTGTTGATGCTTATATAACGATCAAAGCCCATGCGATACCGTCCACGATGAACATTACTCTCTTTATCAGTAACTAATAATCCGTAACATTATGATGACCAAAATGTAACTCACAGTCGTTTAAAGTAATTGAATGTCGTATCAGTGTTAACAAGATCGTCATACACATGCCGCATTTTGAGTTCCTCTTGTCGAAAAAGCACAATGATATTAGCGTTGTCACGTATCAACTGCTTAGGCATACGAGAATAGGTTTGACATAAATAAAAATCTACATATTTATGACGTCCCATACTAAAGAATGCACGAATAACTTCTTGCTGTCCTGTAGCGACATCATCAAAGATCATAAGAGAATTGTGCAGCACATCATCAGGTGCCAATACTTGCTCACGCGCGTTAAATTAAAAATATCTCAAACTAGCTTTTAGGAGATTTTGCATCATAAGTTGTAGAATAGTATACAGCGGGGGATAGAGTGGTTTTGCGATAATGTAAATGTTTTGTTAGCGTATGCCATTTAAGGATGTAATAAGTGTACTGTAAGTAAAAGGTTTGTTTTGCCGCATCCTGGTGGCCCAGTTATCATACATCGAACTGCAGATGGAAACAATGCTCCATGACGATTTTTGCGTAGTTGTAGCAGAACTCTTTTTTCTATTTGCTTTATGTCGCACCGACACAGATAGGTCTTATGGCGACGATTGGATAGGAAAGGCCTAGGAATGGGAAGGAAGCGGCCGTGGCCTTAATTAATATACAGCTCCAGCATTTGCCTGGTGTGAAAATGGGAAAAGACGGAAAACCATCATCAGAGCTGTCGACAGTGAGGTTCGAACCCACTATCTCCCGATTACTGGATACTGGCCGCACTTAAGCGACCGCAGCTATCGAGCTCGGTGTACTAGCAGAACTCGGTAGGAGATGTGACACTATGTCACTGACAGGTAGTGTGTTTTTCTGCTTTATAATCTTCATGCTGACTGAACAAAAAAGTGGCACATCATAAGAATATATATAACGAATAAGGTAAAAAGGAGTAACCATCAAATCTTAAATCGCTCTTGGTAGGAAAATTCGTGACCAGAATTGTGAAACAACGGTATGCTGACATTATCAAGAAGAAGGAAACTAAGACTGTTGGATGGAAAGAAGTTGTGAAGGCTGCCCGAAAAACTATTCGAAGGGAATACAATCCACGAATAGCTATTGATAAAGCACCACGCGCAGCTAGAGCGAGAATTTCTCCCAAGAGTAAAGCAATGTTTAGTAATCGTGCTCGAATTATTCCTGTACCGAAAGGAGGCGGATTCCTTCCAGCGCTCTTTGCAGGACTAGCGGCTTTGGGATCTCTGCTAGGTGGTGCCAGTGCTGTAGCAAGAACAGTTAAGGCTGTAGCAGAGGCGAAGCAGCAATTAAAAGAAAGTGAGCATCATAATAAGACGATGGAAGCAATTGCACTGCAAGGTAAAGGTGTGCACATGAAGCTAGCGCCGTACAAAAAAAGGGCTTGGTATCTGCATATCGCCAGAAAAAGTCTACTGAATGTACTGCCACTTCGAGCTCTAACCTACGAATATGTTGCTACGTATGCTAAACAGCCAGGAATTTACGATTTTCGTGGCATGTGTATGCGAGATCAGCTACCAGCATGCTCACGGAAACTTGAGAGTGCCGTAATAAACTTAGACGACAGTCGTGGACCTGGAACTCATTACGTTGCCTACCTAAAACGCAACTCTAATATATGGAGTTTCGATACTTATGGAGATTTACCCCTTCCATTTGAACTCATAAAATATTTCGGAAGCAGTGCAGACATTGTTGAAACAATGTTGGCTATTACGTCTAATGTTCTTATATCAAACCCAGTCTGTAGACAAAAGGCATTAGTGCGCACGTGATGATGAGCGTTACAATAACGTTTACTGTACGTGGAGAAGGAGCTGAATTAACAGTCTACTTTAATCCACCAATCGAACTCAATCATAGGCTACGTAGTCTTGGTGTAGTATCATTTGAAACCTACAATGACATCTATAACAAGCGAGATGGCAGAAACAAGTTATACTACGATGCGTATGGCCTAACCCTTGCCGTATTCTCTAGACGATATTCATGAATATGTTGAAAGTGTGTTGATTGAACAGTTTGGTGATGAGAGTTTTAGTAACAATAATTAAAAGTTCTCACTTCCAGTAAGCAGCATTACACATATATATGTTACTGAATCTACTTTCAAGATTGACTTTAAATCACAACCTGTTCAAGTAAGCATTATTTATAACATTATTACAGACTTGTATAGTAATCAACAATCTTCGCACGTCCTGTACGACTTTATCATTACAGAAGAAGATGGATACAGTATTGTGAGAAACTGTCAGTTGTGCTTTATCATCCAGCGACTTTAAAACACATCAGTAACATTACCCTCAGACTTATGAACAAACATAATCAGCCCATTAATTTAGATCGTCACACGTACGTAGCTTAACAAACTTCAGCTTGAATCAATATGAAACAAATCTATGAAACACGGTGTACATCGGGGAGGCATGCCACGTGTTTGTGAGGAGTTACCGAGTTAACAGATGTGCACAGGCAGATTCTCCAAGACTTATGTTATACGCTACTACAAGAACAATATGGAGGAGATGCTTGACATCATGGATGTAGTAGAAACTCACGAACTGTAGTACGTAGTGAGTTCCATTCTTATCAACCATATATGTTTGGACTTAGTAACAATAATGAAATTCGCATGATTGTCAATCAGTAGGATGTATATACCCTACCTCATGAAAGCTACCTCTATATCGAAGGACGAATAGATAAGGCCGAGCACATCTCAACTAAGCAACCATACTCTAGCTTTCCCCTTTTCGGAGGCACATTATAAAATAGTCTTGCAATGGACAGATCGAAGAATGTTGGTATTACAAGTGCAATGAAACTCTGCCCTTCTTTTAGTGTTGAAGAAAGTCATCTTTTACGGATGTCAGGATGGTGTCCAAAAGCTACCAACACCTGGATGGTTAAAAAGGACGGTATTTTTACAGGTATGTTATCTTCGCTGAAGACTATAGATGTATTATAATCAATGCAAAACAAGAGCTAATTCTGATCCGTGATCGCAGTGATTACAATACTCTTAAAGCAGCAGCAGTACCTGTAGACTCAAAAATTATCCTTCAAGGTATCCTATGGAGGATTCCACATGTAACATTATGTGATCGAGAAAAGCTTCGATTGCTCAAGATTGTAGAAAATGATACACCATACCTATACGTTTTCGAAGTTGGGAGCTGCATGAGTATCCTGTGTTATCTCCTAAAAGCAAGCATAGCTGGGCAGTAAAACATCATGTTTCACTTTAAAACTTCTGTACATTATATATGAATTTCAAACGGATCGGAAATTCAACCATGAAAAAGATAGCTCTCAGTTTGATCACTGCAAATTAACAAATGACTATACCTCTACGGAGTTACTTACCCCTACGAAAACATAGATATTAATTTCGAGAAAGATAAATTTGGTTTGCTCTATGAAATGTTTTCTCAATTTGAATCATTATATTATCAGAAAGAGGATCGCCCGCTGTTTGCTCCGGAAGAATTTAAGAATACAGCACCGAGTGCTGTTAGAGACTGCTCTTATCATAAGGAGTCTATAAAAGAATCTCATGTCGATATTCGACTAGAATTACAGACATCTGAGATTATTCCTGCTAACACTACAGCCTATTGTCTTATTATTCACATGACCGATGTTACTTACCATCCAACAGCAAATATCGTCACAAGGCTATAAAAATAACATTTTACTTCATTATGATTAGTGTGTGTGCTTCTACATCGAGGAGCATGGGTAGGAAAGAAGAAAGCAGAGACGATGAAGTAAGGGAACTTGTTTCTGCAAATCTTGCAATGAACTTAAAGATGCACTACCCTAAGAAGTAAGGCTATTACAGCGTTCTATAAACATAAACGCTTACGCTGTATGCAACAGCATTTGATTATGTATTTACCATTTGGTTTTCTGTCAACGTAAACTGCTTACGGTATACATTCCTCTTGGGGAATGTTACCTTTCCATTGTAAGATGTCATTATTAGTAGCCGCATCCAGACCCTGTCAACAATACTACAAGAATCGAGGTAAAAACGGTAATACCGACTGGGATGTATTAAATCCAACGATTTTTGTTAGTGACTTTACGTCACAGCGAAAGAGATAGGTCTTATGGTGACGATGGGATAGAAAAGGCCTAGGAGTTGGAAGGGACAGCCTAGCATTTGCCCGGTGTGAAAATTGGTAACCACGGAAAACCATCTCCATGTTTGCCGACAGTGGGATTCGAACCAACTATCTCCCCGATGCAAGTTCACAGCCGCGCGCCCCTAACCGCATGGCCAACTCGCCCGATACATCCAATAATTAAGGACTGTAGACTGTGTATGCGTGAATTTAGTAATGCGTTATAAAGCTATGTACTTTTAAAGCTGTATCTCAAATATGTTAATATATATGTGATAAACTAAAAACCGTTATTTATTTATATCTATAAGCCAATCCCTGTATTCACAACCTCTAATACAGCAATCTACTTTCATCAATGAACATATGCACAGCTATCTAGCATGATATTTTTTACAACGTGCTAGGGGTAAGCAATATTTATGTTCCAGTTACATGTCTTGAAAATATCGTCGGCCTATAACACGTAAGTCTTAACCTTTCTTGCTAGGTACCCGGTAAGTCGCGCAAAACAATTTTCGGTTCTGAACACAGGGGTTTATTCTCCGGGTTTTACCAACAACATTGTACGCTACTGTATCTAGTTTTCAAATCAATAAACTCTAAAGTTCAAATAAAAGATTGAGTGTTCCAGACACTAAAAACGAACAGAGCGTTACGCGTCAGCACAGGCACCATCCTGTTCCAAGTTCAGCTCCAGGCTCCCTTAAGCAGCTTCCGAACATTACACCAC
The DNA here is from genome assembly GCF_040414725.1 of Anabrus simplex. Taxonomy (NCBI): domain Eukaryota; kingdom Metazoa; phylum Arthropoda; class Insecta; order Orthoptera; family Tettigoniidae; genus Anabrus; species Anabrus simplex. Next base: position 577,961,609 of record NC_090266.1, on the reverse strand, counting down.
CTATGAATAAAGCATATGTATTAAGCCTAACTCCCTAGTCCGTGCCGCTATCTTGTTCCGAGTTTAGCTCCAAGCCCCTGAGGGTATCTTTCAACATTACCCCCTATGAATAAAGCATATGTATTAAGTCTTACACCACCTCCCTAGTCCCATTAGTTCAACGTGTAGGCGCTAAGCTCGGGTAGGGAAGGGCTTCCGGTTAAGTTAATGCCTGGTTAGCTTAAGGTTAAGCCTGCACAATTAGCTAGGGAGTAGGGAAAGGCAACCGGTTACGTTTACGCCTGGTGAGTTTAACGATAAGCCTGCACATTTTATACGGTTAGTCCGGGTATCGAACTTAAATTCTGTGGAGTTAAGCTTAGACTATTTTTGCAGTTAGCCCGACAGGTTAGGTTTAGCTTCGAGTCTCAAAGATGCTCCCTGAATGTTACGCCTCCCTATGAAGAAAGTGCATGTAGCCTATTCAGCCCTACACCATCTCCCTAGTCCCATGTGCAGCCGCCATTTTGTTCCCAGTTCAGCTCTGAGCCCCGAAGTCACCTTCCAATATTACGGCCTTATGAATAAAGCATACGTATTGGGCCCTATAGCCGCCATCTTGTTCCAAGTTCAGCTCCAAGTTCTGGGAGGTTAAGTTAGTTTAACGCGTAGTCAGCGTAATGTTAAGCCTGCAGTTAGCCCTGGTATCAAACTTGAAGTCTGTTAGCTTAAGCTAGCACTCTTATGCGGTTAGCCCGGATGGTGAATTTTGAGTCTCTTAGGTTAAGCTAATACTCTTAGGCTTCAAACTAAGGTCTGTACTGTTAACGCCTTTAGGCGTGCGGTCGAACCCATGGTCTGTAAAGTTAAGCCTGGACACGTAGCCAGCGTAAGGTCCTGTGAGGTTATGAGCGCGTTCTTAGTTAGGAGCCCGCACCACGCTGTGTGCCCGCACTAAGCTGTGACGTTACTAACCGGATTAGGCCTCGTCCAGGGACCACCGGATACCGGATGCGGCAGAACTCCCAAAAAATTATCTACTTCCATCCATTACATAACCAGCGGTGGGGTTCGGATCCACACACCACCCGAATGCAGAGCTTGGTACCATAGCCCTTAGCACGGAGCTAATCCGCAGTAATAATAATAATAATAATAATAATAATAATAATAATAATAATAATAATAATAATAATAATAATCAGTCTCGTTAAGCATAAACTCCCGTCGCTCATTGAATCGTCGTAATTTATTCATTAAAGAAAAGCTTGCATGATACTGCGCCCCTACCCTACATAAATCATATCTGAGGAGGAATGATTGTAGAACACCGTGCAATAGAAGCAAGTATAACTTATAAATATATTTGCATAAAATTAGGTAATACAGTGGCTCCTGGGACCTAACAACTAGTTCTAAAAAAATGCCTGAACCGTGCAATCTTAATTTCATATACCGATTTTTCCCTACTAACTGCTCTGAATGCTCAAATCAAAACTCAATTCATAGGTCGGAATATATACAGAAATGTTCTGGGCTTGTAGGCCTTGGTTTAGGGTTTCTACCTCCTATTGTTTTACCGGAGACCGTGCCCGGCAGTTTCAGGCGTCTGCTCTCTCTGAATGTCAATATTATCCAAACTGACCAGAGCGTATAAGCCTGGAAAACAGACTTTAAGAGCATAGCCACGCTAAGTTTACGTCTTTTATATACAACTTATTAAATATCTCGAGAGATTCCGATGAAATTCAAATAAATAGTGCATTAATGGATCACAATAAATGTTCTTATAACTTAGACTGTTACATAAATTTAAGTGTTCATTATGTTTCTGTCGGTAACTATGCAGTGAGAACTGAATTATCCATCAGTGCTTGAATTAAATCCTTCCATCTCAGGACAAGTAAAAAGCTGCATCCAAACCTAGACCTTCACGATATGGTCACTGTTTCCAGTTGAGCAAGGGGACTTATTATTATGCACCCCGCTGGAGTTTACATACGGTAGAATGAACAGTTTGTGCCGCGCTACAGCAGGACACTGCCTACTCTTCTTGGAACTATTAATGTCGAATGCTGCTTAGCTCTGGAGATCTCACGGCAGTCAGCGTCTTTACATGAATGTGTCCCTCATTGACTTGGAATCCCTAAACAGCGCAGTTTAAAAAATATTGAGCGTGAAACATAATACGCTCCATTAGGCCAGAGGGTAATGTCCTACAACAGACAATATTTTGTTGAGCACATTTAAGTCATAAGTACTACTACTACTACTACTACTACTACTACTACTACTACTACTACTACACTCTGGTCCAAAAAATTATCCCCGCAACGTATACTGGCCCAATATTTCAATATCAACCTCATTTTCTAACAGACTTGCATTAGTACCAGCATTTCTGTGCTATCAGTTAATTTACTATGAAGTTAAGACACACTTCAAGTGGTATTTGTTATTAAAAGCTCCGTTCTGATAGGATAATTGGAGTAGTGTGAATGATAATATTTATCTTGATATTGGCCGTATTCACGGTACCAGCTTCCGAGACACATTCAAATACGGCGCCTAGGAGACATTACAATACTTGATCACAAGATGGCACGCACATGCCTGAAGTTGACAAAATTCCCCCCATATACCTCTAGTTGTACCTCCGTCTGACTTCTTATCAGTTGTTCTTTAGTAAGCTGTAAAAAGAGAAACCAATCTGGTAAGTTTTTAGAGAGTTATTGTTCTGCTTGTCAGTAGATAGAATTGTGTTCCTATAGCTTACTGGATTTCGAGAGAATTTAAGATTGATATTTTTTTTAGGTTAAGGGGGGGGGGGGAAGTAAGACCTAGCTCCAAGGAAGCATTCAGTTCCCAAGGAATATCCAACAGCGTAATTGCTAGGAGGTTATTCATTGACCATAAAGCAGTGGCTAATGTTTTAAAGAAACAAAAGGAGACAGGGATGACAAGTTTGAGACATACATGTGGTCGCACGAAGAATGCCCAAGATTGTGCCGGGCGCTGAAAGCAATAGCGAAACAAGGTCGAATATTGAGTTCCAGGCAGCTTTCGTGCAAGTTGCAACATGATCTAGGTCATTCCGTTTCACACCAAACAGTGTTAAGACGTCTCTCAGATATGAACATTGAAAAGGAAAAGCATGCAAAGAAGCCACTTTTGACAAAAAAACATATCCAAGACAGAAAACCATTTGTTGAGATGTATGAAAATTGGATAACTGAGGATTGGTGTAGGGTGATTTTTTCAGACGAAAGAAAATTATTGTGTTCGGTAATGATGGTGGTGTAAAACTGTGGATCGAGTCCAGAGAGATGTTAAAGGAGGAATGTGTTGTGGAAACTAAGAAATTTAGTGAAAGTCTTACGCTGTGGGGAGCAGTAACTTCCAAAGGGGTGGGAAGAATTAAAGTTTGCACGGGTTCAGTCAATGGAAAGGCATTCTGTGACATCATTAAGAAGGAAGTTTCGAATACTGCCAGGGCCCATTTTAGTGGTGCAAACCTAGGACCGTTTATTTTCTAAGACGACAATGCCAATTGTCACCGATCCAGGGTTGTACAGCAATGTGTCTCAGATCTCGGCATTCAGCGATTGTGGTGGGCCCCAAATTCACACGATATGAACTCCATTGAGAATTTATGGGCTATTATGTCTGCAAAACTCAGGAAACATTGTTACACTACCAGAAAAGAATTAATTGAAAAATTGTTGAAGTGCAGTATCATAAAATTGAGCCTGCTACTTGCGAAAAACTTGTTCAGTCAATGCAACAAAGAGTACAAGCCCTCAACAAGGCTAAAGGTGGTCACACAAAGTACTGAAGCATGTCAAATAAATCGTAGAAATCCTGTATATTGCTATTCTGAAACAAAACATTCAAATTCATTCTCAATACTCTCTTAAAATATGTTTTTCCTTAAAACATGCAGGTGGGGATATTTTTTGGACCAGAGTGTACTACTACTACTACTACTACTACTAATCGATTCCTGACTCTTTGTGTATGAACAAGCTTCAGTGGTGGGTCATATGAGGTGGAGGAAAATAATAACGAAAATAATAGACTCGGTTATAGAGGATAATAGAAACTGGAGGAGACCTGAAAGAAGGAAGTTCACCTCATAGTTCAAAGATGTCAAGGTACAGCAGGAGACGTGAAACAGGCCACAGCGATATTTATTAATCGAGGATTGCAGCGACGTATTGTCTATTCACAGCGTCTTGTAAATTGATTGCCGTCTTTAATAATAAAGTCAGGTCCACTTCTGGTGAGACATAGTGTTTACAGGGCACTTTGTCTTCTGGTACGGGATAGAATAAATGTAATGTTATTGATTTTAGGACACTCGAACTACTTTTACATTTTTCGAATGGAATAAATTTGTTACTTTCATTGATCTTTCCCACAATCAGCCTCATCCTCGGCTTGACAATATGAAAGTGACTAAAGAATGGTTGATGCTTGTAATAACTTACTATTCTTTATGCAGCCTGCCCCTGTTACGAGTGATATGAAGATGTGCTAGGGTCAGTTGGAGTGTGCATTTCAGTGGGTTTGTGTTTTTATGCGGTGAGAAAAGCAACGAGAAATTACCTCATTCCTCACTTCCTCTTGTGGGACTCTAAGACAGCTGATGATAGAGGTGTTGGGGATACAATCAACATATATTTTATTAGCATCTATTTAAGATGTTAGTGCTTATACAATAGATCCTCCGTGGCTCAGGCGTCAGTGCGCCGGCCTCTCACTACTGGGTTCCATAGTTCAAATCACGGTCACTCCATGTGAGATTTGTGCTGGACAAAGCGGAGGTGGGGCAGGTTTCTCTCCGGGTACTCCATTCTCCTGCATCTTCCATTCCAGAAACACTCTCCATTATAATTGCATTTGTCAGTCATTAATCATTGCCCCAGAAGAGTGCGAAATGATTCGGCAGCCGAAACAATTCCTATCCTTGCTGCTAGATGGGGGCTTCATTCATTCCATTCCTGGCTCGGTCAAACGACTGGAAACAGGCTGTGGATTTATTGTTTTAAGTGAATATACAATGACGGTAAGTGCTCAACGCTACTCCAACTGCTGTTGGTCTTCAGACACAAGACATTACTACAGTCTCTACGTGACTAAGTCTTCCTTGTCCGACTAGTTGGCTGAATGGTCAGCGTACTGGCCTTCGGTTCAGAGAGTCTCGGGTTCGAGTCCCGGCCGGGTCGGGGATTTTAACCTTCATTGGTTAATTCCAATGGCCCGGAGGCTGGGTGTTTGTGCTGTCCCCAACAACCCTGCAATTCACACACCACACATAACACTATCCTCCACCACAACAATACCCAGTTACCTACACATGGCAGATGCCGCCCACCCTCATCGGAGGGTCTGCCTTACAAGGGCTGCACTCGGCTAGAAATAGCCACACGAAATTATTATAGTCTTCCTTGAAATGTTAGTTACTCTGCTCTTACGAGTATTTAGTAAGATATTTAAATAATGCATTATCCAGCATTTAAGTCCACAATCTTACGCACAGATGAAAAGCGAGTAATCTGTTACAATCCTCAGCATGATGTACGGTGTATGATACTGAATAAACAGCCGCTTTTAAGCAACGTACCATACAAATGTTTACAATGTACAAAGATTTCACATAAAGCAACGATATGTCTATAATAGAAAATTTGCACTTAACTAAGCTTCTGAGAAATTTACAAAACCTTATATTAAAAGCAAGCTATATATCTATGTGAGAGTAAGTCTGCCAGAGAGAACGAGACTGCAAACCACGATCTGAGTAAAAGCATGAATACTAACACTCGGAGTATTTTCGATCTCTATTAATTCATCTTGTGCCCGACAGTCTGTGGTTTAAGGACATAAATATGTCTAGTGAGAAGCACTTTCCTTGGTCCACATCGCAGGTGATGTTACGTGCTTAGAAACACGACCTCATAAATCTTCAACTCGGCTAACAGGGTTTGTGCTGTGCTGCGTCGTGCTGGGCCGCCTCCAGTAAAAACATCTCCTGGAAAAGAGGAATTTCTACTCTATGATGACCTCTAGGCGACCAGTGTAATCAAAGTTATTCGTAGCATTTTCTTTTCACCGCCATCAGCATCATCCACCTGTTTCTTTTTATTGCTTAAACTCCTCCAGTGGTTCAGTGGAACAGATCCCAGAAAATGTAAACGGTATTATTATTATTATTATTATTATTATTATTATTATTATTATTATTATTATTATTATTATTATTATGTAATTTTAATAAAATAACGAGGGGTACTGGTAAGTTAATTACTATAGTTTTCGTATTTGTGATGCTCTTCTGATTTTCAGGGAATATGTTAATCCTGAAGAATTGATTAACATTTAATTATCATACGAAAATTATGTGCAGAATAAGTCAAAGGAAGGGAAAACCTTGTAGATTCACGCGATTGTGTACATCATAATCACAGATACGGGTTCTCCAGTTTTACATAAAATACGAAACACGTACCAGAAATTCAAGGATCAGGACTACGGCCGCCTTGGTGAGAAGCCATTGTCTTTGTTCCTTGTTTATCAAGCCCCTGAAATCGCATGAAGTGTGTCATATCTTGCTTGCGCAATTTGCCGTAATCGCATGGTTACGGAAGCAAACAACGTTCATCCTTGTCGAAAGTTCATGATCATTATGGCAACGCTGCACCCGTCGTTTAATATTGATTCGTTTCTTGCCCTAAATATTCTTTCGCAGGAAAGAAAGTCAGGCAGTAGACGAAATATTACCAATTCATATAGTGTCATACGATTATTTCTACAGTTCTATTAATAGTTCAACTAAATTAAATAAAGTTATGTTTAAAAATTCCGCTGAATAATTTGTCCTGTTTTTAATCATTCTCGGAAACAATGTCCTGCATTTGAAAATATTGACATGGTAACCCTAAACAGCCACCACTGATCTCAACCATGATCGAATCAACCGTTTCATGGAACAAAAGGACAACGATTAAATGACTTCACCACTGATGCAGAATCAAACACATGCCCTTCCAGGTGGACTTGTGTGCCTTTTCCGCAGTATAAAACATACAGTATTTTGTTATACGCCTTATATACTGCCTGACAGCATGCTTTATTGTCAGAACTTTGGAAGCGCGCCTAAGTGAATGTATTTGGTCATGGATTTAGCGCGTTTAGTTAACGTTTCGATAAAAGGTACTATTTTCTCTCTGCATTCCCTGTGGGATGTGTACGAATTTTCGGAGAGAAACCTCGGTTATCTAAATAATGCATTCTCTCTCTCCCATCAAGGAGCGAAATTATCACTTCGGCCATGAGGACCCACAGACAGCTCCTCAGACAATATCATGGGGCTAAGTGAACTTCCGTTCATGCCCTCTGTCCAGTTTTACACGTGGTTAGCAGTTGGCTTTCATGACCGGGTATGGTGTCTCTCATATCGAACAGTTCCTCAGTTATTCTCACGAGGCTAAGCGAACCCTGTTCCAGCCCTCAATCCAGGATAAAATTCCCTGAGTGAGTCGGCAATCGAATACGGTGTCTTCGAGCGAGCGACAGACATGTGACTGGATCTCGTATATGCAGCAAAGTAGTAATGCATTATTTCTGCAGATTTTGCCACACCTTGGAGTCACGGGTGCGAACTCTGTCACACATGTGGACTTGGCCATGTTTTACGACCAGGTGTCCATCGTGACGTCAGCTGTGTATAGAGGGATCTATTCACTACTGCGCGATGGTTGTTAGTGTGGTGCATTGCGTATGTAGTGGGATGTGTACTAGGACGAATACAAATACCCAATCCCTGAGCCAGAGGTATTAATCAGACACGGCAAAAATCACCGACCCGGCGAACTCACGACCCCTGAGAGAAGGCAGTGACTCTGACCACTCAGCCAAGGAGCCGGGCCGAATGGAAATATCTTACTTTCGGATACCGGTTGTTCATTCGTGTTTAATCCTACTCTGGTTATCACTGAGTGCATTGTGTTATGTTACACTCAGGCCTTGGTGGGGAGAGAAAAGTCCGTCGCCCACCCCACTAAGTCCCATTCTTATTTTGAGTTCTGTAATCCCAGCATCTGCTTGATATATAAGATACTACACCCTCGCTGTGGCTCACCATGCAACTCCGAGCATTCGAGATCGAGACTGGATTCCCTTAAGTAAAAAGGATACGTCACTCTTGACAAAAACAATAGGTCGAAGTTGTTTTGAAGAGAAGGCTCATCTTTAATCCTGACCCTTTTCTACCGCTCTGCCGTATTGCTGTACCTGTTTCGAAGCATTCCCCATAAATTTACAGCTCAACTAGAGAACAGTATGTCTGGCTGAATAGGCAGAGCAAGGGCGGATCCGCGGAGGGTGGGTGGATTCTTGTGTCATGACTTGAGTGGTAATAAACCATCATCCCTTGTGCGCTCAAGCGAGGGAGGAAGATCCACGACCCAGGAACAGTTACGCCTTTTTTCGTCACGCAAGTAGGTCGGCGGCTTTCATGTCTAAATATATACTATATAGAACTGCAGCTATGTGACTTGATCCCTTCTTGCGCTCAACGACGACACACTCATTGCTGTCGTTCTCTCTCCACTTTTTATGTACTCCCCATCTTCCCTTCCTCGTAGTAGCTCTTGGCCAAGTGGCATTGATATACGGGGACGGGTGGGGCACATACAGTAGATTGCTCACGAATATAATATAATATAATATAATATAATATAATATAATATAATATAATATAATATAATATAATATAATATAATATAATATAATATAATATAATATAATATAATATAATATAATATTAACATTTTTGCCTTGGGGCTCCTTAACTAAATGGTCTTTGTTCTGGCGTTTTGTTCAGAAAGCCCCGGGTTCGATTTCCGGCCGGGACATGGATTTTAACCGTTTTAGGTTGATTCCTGCAGTTCGGGGGCTGGGTGTTTGTGTTCTTCTCAACCCTACAGTACTCGGGTTTCAGATCGTTTCGTACGGACTCGGATGGGGTACTACACACCCCATTATATAAATTAGTATTATCTTCATACAAATATTTGTTTTATATTTATTTAGGCACATACTACACTTCAATGGGCGCATTTTATGAGGATAACACATTTGTCTTCACTTGTTACATAGTGAAAAATAAATATATTTCATTACATACTGAAAAGTTACGAAGAGAATTCTTCGTATTTCATCGTATCAAACGTAATATCAACAACATAACACACAACAAAAGGAAATATAAGACATTATGCAGGAAAACATGTCATGGTTACACGAATTATTCGTTGTCACTTCGAAAATTAATCAGATAGTAGCAGCCTTACCGGCCTCTCACCGCTGGGTTCCGTGGTTCAAGTCCCGGTCACTCCATGTGAGAGATTTGTACTGGACAAACCGGAGTCGGGACAGGTTTTCTCCGCGTACTCCGGTTTTTCCTGTACATTCCAGGAAAACTCTCCAGTATCATTTCATTCAATCTGTCATTCATTATCCATTGCCCCAGAGGAGTGCGTCAGGCTTCGGCAGCCGGCACAATTCCCATCCTCGCCGCTACATAGGGGCTTCATTCATTCCATTCCTAACTCGGTCGAATGACTGGAAACCGGCTGTGCATTTTCATTTTCAATTTCATTTTCCGTACCAGCCTTAATCTCACTCACTTTAACCAGAACAATTTTTAAAAACTGTGATGAATTGCTCCATACAAATAATTTTCTTGCACATTTCACATTCAATTTTTGACTTCCTGTCCTTAGAGCGTGGGCATAAATTACATTGTCCTTGTTTAGCGACCTGCTGTTTGGTTCTCCGCAGAAAGTTAGGGGTGGGAAGACTTGGGAGAAAGAAGACGAGCTGCTCGACTAAGTGGTATGTTCCGAGCTGTCAGTGGTGATATGGCGTGGAATGACGTTAGTAGACGAATAAGTTTGAGTGGTATTTTTAAAAGTAGGAAAGATCACAATATGAAGATAAAGTTGGAATTCATGAGGACAAATTGGGACAAAATATTCGTTTATAGGAAGAGGAGTTAGGGATTGGAATAACTTACCAAGGGAGATGTTCAATAAATATCCAATTTATTTTAAATCATGTAAGAAAAGCGTAGGAAAACAAAAGATGGGGAATCTGGCACCTCGGTGAATCCCTAAATGCAGATCAGTATTGACTGATTGATTGATTGATTGATTGATTGGTTGGTTGATTGATTGATTGATTGATTGATTGATTGATTGATTGATTGATTGATTGATTGATTGATTGATTGATTGATTGATTGATTGATTGATTGATTGATTGATTGATTGATTGATTGATTGATTGATTGATTTTTCAGTTTTTCTTTCAGACCCCATGATATACACTGACTGACAGAGCAAATGCAACACCAGGAAGGAGTGGTTCGAAAGGGATGAAAATTGGGGGAAAAACAGAGACGGCACGGACGAATAATTGATGTTTATTTCAAACCGATATGCAGGTTACACAATGCGCACGGCATCGACTCAGTAGGATGTAGGACCACCGCGAGCGGCGATGCACGCAGAAACACGTCGAGGTACAGAGTCAATAAGAGTGCGGATGGTGTCCTGAGCGATGGTTCTCCATTCTCTGTCAACCATTTGCCACAGTTGGTCGTCCGTACGAGGCTGGGGCAGAGTTTGCAAACGGTGTCCAATGAGATCCGGAGAGTACGCTGGCCACGGAAGCATCTGTACACTTCGTAGAGCCTGTTGGGAGATGCGAGCAGTGTGTGGGCGGGCATTATCCTGCTGAAACAGAGCATTGGGCAGCCCCTGAAGGTACGGGAGTGCCACCGGCCGCAGCACATGCTGCACGTAGCACGTAGCGGTGGGCATTTAACGTGCTTTGAATACGCACTAGAGGTGACGTGGAATCATACGCAATAGCGCCCCAAACCATGATGCCGCGTTGTCTAGCGGTAGGGCGCTCCACAGTCACTGCCGGATTTGACCTTTCTCCACGCCGACGCCACACTCGTCTGCGGTGACTATCACTGACAGAACAGAAGCATGACTCATCGGAGAACACGACGTTCCGCCATTCCCTCATCAAAGTCGCTCTAGCCCGGCACCATGCCAGGCGTGCACGTCTATGCTGTGGAGTCAATGGTAGTCTTCTGAGCGGACGCCGGGAGTGCAGGCCTCCTTCAACCAATCGACGGGAAATTGTTCTGGTCGATATTGGAACAGCCAGGGTGTCTTGCACATGCTGAAGAATGGCGGTTGACGTGGCGTGCGGGGCTGCCACCGCTTGGCGGCGGATGCGCCGATCCTCGCGTGCTGACGTCACTCGGGCTGCGCCTGGACCCCTCGCACGTGCCACATGTCCCTGCGCCAACCATCTTCGCCACAGGCGCTGCACCGTGGACACATCCCTATGGGTATCGGCTGCGATTTGACGAAGCGACCAACCTGCCCTTCTCAGGCCGATCACCATACCCCTCGTAAAGTCGTCTGTCTGCTGGAAATGCCTCCGTTGACGGCGGCCTGGCATTCTTAGCTATACACGTGTCCTGTGGCACACGACAACACGTTCTACAATGACTGTCGGCTGAGAAATCACGGTACGAAGTGGGCCATTCGCCAACGCCGTGTCCCATTTATCGTTCGCTAAGCGCGCAGCACAGCGGCGCATTTCACATCATGAGCATACCTCAGTGACGTCAGTCTACCCTGCAATTGGCATAAAGTTCTGACCACTCCTTCTTGGTGTTGCATTTGCTCTGTCAGTCAGTGTATGTTTCACCGAGCTCGATAGTGGCAGTCGCTTAAGTGCGGCCAGTATCCAGTAATCGGGAGATAGTGGGTTCGAGCCCTACTGTCGGCAGCCCTAAAGATGGTTTTCCGTGGTTTCCAAATTTCACACCAGGCAAATGCCGGGGCTGTACCTTAATTAAGGCCGTGGCCGCTTCCTTATACTTCCTAGGCATTTCCTATCCCATCGTCGCAGTAAGACATATATGTGTCGGGGCGACATAAAGCAAATAGCAAAAAAAAAAAAAAAACAAAAAAAAAACGGTCATGTTTCATCAGACGTCGAAATTAAAAGTCTCACCATCTCGATTGCTTTTAAATGGAATTCCTTGTTACTGCGCGAAAGGAATTCGCTGTCTTGGGGGAAATATGAACCCATGACCTTTGACTTGTCGTCTTCACGCGGGATGTTGAACTTCTCTATCTCTGTCTTCAGATCGGCCCTAAGCTCAGCTTGATTTGACATCAACTGCGTATGTAGTTCCGTACTTTCGTTGACGTGCCTATCGAGGTCTTCCCTAATTATGTCCTGATTTTCACTAAGAACACGATGTAGCTCGCGAGTTTTCATGAACTGTTGGTTAATCTCATTTTTAAAGTCAACCTGTGCTGAAGTGTTTTGTTCCAACTTTACATTTAAGTCACCAATATCTTTCCTAATATCATCACTAGCTTCCTTACAATTTTTCTGAGCGTCCTGCTCTTTAATGTCAACATTTTGTACGACTTCCCCCATACCTATTAATTCTACCTCTGCACCATCTAACTTATTGTTGATAGATTTAATACTCTCACTTAAGTCCTTCCTATCGGCTTTCATACTTTCACTTAGCTCCTTCCTATCTGCCTCCATACTCTCCTTTAAGTCCTTCAACATTTGGAGAAACTGCCCTTGGGCCAATTCTCCCTCCTGCATTGACAACCTTAATTGATGGACAATTAGTCACTGGTAAGCCTACGACTTCCACGACGTATTTCACGAATACAGACGATAAACATCACAACATCCTCCTATCTAGCATATCACACTGTTAATGCAACATTATCTCAACAATTATTTAATAAACTGTGAATTTCAATGTTCACTTGATCAAAGTGATCAGTCAAAACACTCAAATCATTATTCAAAATTTTGGGAAATTATTCTAACATATACTTAAATTATACCTTTCATTCAGTAAATAAATTATTCTCATAGTGGTATCTCCTAGCCTTACTCATCGGCCGTTCATCTATTTTTTCGAGTTCACTCTCAACTCTCGTGCACGATTTTATCATCCATAATGTGGCATAGCTTCAACATTATTTCTCATTTCCTCTAGTACACGATTTTTCCAAAATATCCTTATGATTATCGTGACTCAGGTTTCCTCATCGTTATCGTGACTCGAGCCCCACTGTTGGTTAAATTATGCCCGACGTTGGTCGCGCCATTTTACTGAACCCTTTGGTCCACACTGAAGGATACGTACCTTCCTTACCTATCAGCAACATTTCATGAGATCTGTCCCTTGGGTCGTATCGGGTTCTCCGTCACTTTCTGAGGTAAAGATAGGGTTCAGTAATCCTAATCTATCTACTCAAATGAAAGGTCTGTTGAAAATATTCCTATTTATTCATGTAATTTCAGAATGATGAATAATTGATCATCGGTATCATTGGGATCCAATCGTGTCCACCGGACACCACAATCATTTTACACATAGGGTAAGAACACTGCTGTGAGCCTTCGACATAACTGCCTGATGGACACCCTTACTAGAAACCATTGTCTCAATTATTAATTAAAGAAAGGAAAGTCTGGAAATCCTTAAATTCGGCTTCCATGTGGGACTACATGTACCATCATAGTGATTCTTTATGGTCCAGCCCTCGTAACAAGAACTCTGGACTCTGGGTATAATTAAAGCAGTCCAATCGGTGTGTGCCACACAGTGGTTATACGGCATGGACCCTTAAATGAATCGATGTGACCTGCGACTAGGTCATGGACCGACCTCTAAACTTCTAAGTTACTTTAAAGTCATTGTGGATGATGACCGCAGGGAAAATGATTCTACGGTGGCATATGGCCCTACTCTAAGTCACTGAGGTTGATGGCCCCATGACCATCCAAGTTTCTAAGCTGAAGGCTAAACACAATTAAGTTACATCGGTTGATAACCAAAGTTTTCACTTTACTAACCCCAGCACATTTACTGCTCAATCAATCAAAGTCAAATAATGCAACAAGAACGCCCACAATACTCTGTGGCAGTAAAATCCATTACCATCGGATAGGTCCCTTTAATCGTTACGTTAACATTTACATATTTCCCAGAAAATAAACTAAGTTTTCCAGAATGCATCTTCAAGTTATTCGCTTGAATTAAATATTTCAAAATAAGGTTTCCACTGAACTTAATAATTAAATAAATTTAAATGATTTAATGAAATCTCAATGAACAACAAATTCTATCTCCGCGGACGAATGGTTTCTCTCACAAGTCCCTACACAAGTCTTGACGTAATTCATTTTCTTAATCATGTTGGATGTTTATCGTTGGTTGTTCATTCCTGTAGCTGGAAAAAAATTACGTCATTTAATTCTAGTATTTATCTTGTTTCGTGACATCACACTTTAATTAAATCTAATACTAACCATTATTACTACTTGGATAAACCTGATAATTATTTACAAACCATAAGTAACTCCCCGTACAATGTAAACCGATTACGATGTCATATCTTGTCATAACATTTCCGTGAAGCTTTGTGCACCCCTCACAAACAAAACAATCATCATTACCATCGCTATATATTTTGGACAACCCTGAAATTGGCTAACATTACTCATTATACTCTAAGTTCGTGGTTTCAAATGTACATTACAATCTCAATTAAACAAATTCACATTATCCAACAACTTGCAAGTTATTCCTGGATGATATTTTCAATAAGTTCTCGCGAATAATGATTTCCTTTGCCAAGAATTGCGATCTCAATTCTAACACAATACCCAAATCCTGTTACTCTCGAACTGCGAGCTCCTATCAGCTGACGGCATTGAAACACGACCTCCGCTCCGCTGTGATATGAAATATCTCTTTTCGTCTTGCTTGACTGGCTTCTAAGAATGACACCTTTAACTTCGCAAGTATAATTACAAAATACGATATTTCTGACCAACAAAATGCACATAGATTATATTTCAAAACGCCCTACAATAATTGTACACGTCGCAAATTAATACCGGTGTTGATTCTCTAGTTCTACATTCCATCCCAGACATTACACAAAATATACATATCCCGGCACATTTACAGGCTTCCAATCACCTGATTCACAAATCCTATCTCAACTCATACGACAAATTTGAACTCTTGTCTCAACTCGACGGCTCTCACTGACAAAAAAACAGGAATAAAAATACTTAGAATCCACGAAACATAATACGCACAAATACATTAATGATGAACACTTCGCATAATGATCTCGTATTTTCCAAAACTTGATTCCACAAAATGACTGTCAAAATTCTAGTATTATTTATTGTCAGTCAGTTTAAATGGACATAGCATAACGTTCCACTACATTTCTAAACCCGACAGCGTGCTTCCACTCGATTGAAAATGGCTACCCATGGATTTCATACATTAATTCCATCAAATTCAAACAGAAAATTTTTACGTCAGATAAAATATCTTAATTTGACATCGCAAAAGTATAGGCAATAAATTCACGGAAATGACGATGTACTCTGGACGTGATATCACTTCGAAACCCCCAGTAATAACTTTTTTACATGTCACACGGCACTCGCAATATTTTACAAAATTTATCCAAGCAGAAAATGAAACAAATGACCTTTCGTCATATTTCTGACATTCGCCAAAAACATATGAGTGACCAACTTCGTCATGAAAAACCCATTTCAAATGCACATAAGTTAGACATCACAAAACAAGATATAGTAGGCGGTAAGATGGCAAGTCACCTACCGTAGGTTTACGTCGGATTCCATCTTTCGGCTCACCGCGACCTTCCGTCGCTTATCTAGCCATTTTACATTTCTCGCTGTACATAATAATATTTAGTTATTTTCCTGGAAATAAGACATAAAAAGAAATACCCTTCAGACGTGTCTCCGTTGATCGCACTCGACTGATGGTATTTACTGCCCGCACACGAATTGTGTGTACTACGCAGTATAAGTAGTGGTGCTGGTGTAACTATGTGGTTGTGTAAGTACGAATTAGAATAAGTTAATAAATCGTGGAATAAGCTCTACCAGCTGTGTATTTTTTTCTGTCACCCCACCATCACGTTCCCGACAGGGGTACAATACGAGCACTAGGAGATATATGGGAGAATTCATATCATTGTCTTTGAGAGAAAATCGCTAGAGTTTGATGCGCCGAGTGCCAGCAAGGAAACATTCCCTTTGACCATCCGGCAACCATCAGGGAAGTACTTCATGACGTGGATGCACCTCGAAAAAAAATTATGCTATGCTTATAACTCCTTAGCTTAAGATCGAATTTTTTACGGACATGTATCAAGGGAAGGCTGTAGTCAGTTTTGATGAACATTTCCGAATTCCGTTCTTTCTTTCATTTTACGGTGATTTGGACTTTTATTTATTGAAATTAAATATTCTCTTTCTTGAAAGTCATTTTTAAGGCCTTAAAATGGCAATTTAAATCACCTCCCTAATAGGTGACACGCCCCCATTTCTTCCTTGAACTTACTCTCCATGTAATACCTTGTCTATAATAGTTCAATGACTTATGCTGGGAATTTTGTTTATGTATAGGTCTACTGTAGCTCTGCATGCTCATTACGTTATTCATTTGTTTTCCTTCATGTTTGTTGTCGTTGTTTATATGGAAACGTGAGTTATTGACTTCGTGTGTTCAGAATGCCTCGTCAAAGAAGAGTATATGCAAAGCGCAAAGGAGGTTCTGCGAGAAAGAAGATTATACCTGTACATACCAGTGGCGTGCACTGACCCCCAGCTACCCCAGCGCTGTTGGGGCAAATAATTTCGTATTTACATTGTGTAATTATTCCTTAGAACGTTTCTTTATCAAGTTAAAACAAACTGCAAACAGCTAAGTCAAGGCAAGTACAACTGGCTCGAAAACTCGTCCGCTCTACCTCAATCCACGTCTCTCCAGCTAGCTGGGTTTCTTTGCCGGCGCAAAAGAGCTACCCCAGCGATATTCAAGTCGCTTGGTCGATGCATGCGCTTGCACGTTCTCTTGGGGAGGCGGGGGTATAGCTGTTGGCCTCGCTCGAAATTCACAGTGTCATACGGTGGTAGAGCAGCTAGCTTGGCTACATGTTAGTTCTAACAGTCAACACTCAAGTGTTGGGCGCCACACACCAGAAACTACAAGAAAATATCAGTATAGCCTCTTGCACCTAGTCTTGCTTAAAAAATAGTCATTTTATGAAATCATCAGTTGTAATTAAAATATTTATTTTATTTTTGGATATCGGTATGTATGAAGTTTTTGGGAGCGATTACTTGACGCCACGTGTAGAGTATGTTTTTGATGCACAAGGAAAAATATTTAGTTGCCCAGAATGAACACAAAGCCAAACGCGAAGTACAAGAATTTTGTATTTGATTACTGTGTACAAGTAGGTTTTCCGCTAATGGTACATTGTGTATTTTTGTAGCGTTCCCTTCTTGGATTATAGGTGAAGTTTTCGCAAGTTCTGTGGCATACGTCGTGAGGAATATTCTCCCTATACCTATATTTAGTAAGCGAGTGAAACTCTAAAAGTTCGGTAACGGTAAAATACCTGCTAAATTTAGCTCATTAAGTTCAAGTTAACCTTTCTAAGTTAAAAAACAAGAAGTTAATCCCAATATATTTCTGTGAAAACAATGCCTGTACTATTATGAAGCGTCAGCGGGTGAAACAGTACGTACATTTTTTAAAATCTGCCGTGAATACCAATTTCTAAATATGTGCCAGTATGTGGTTGAAAATATTCCTATTCAAGTGAGTTATAATTTTATAATTACTTTAATACTTAAATTGTATTATTTATTTATTTATTGTCTAGTTTGTTTGCTTGTTAAATTTCCTCTTATTTATCGAGTGAGTTTAAAAAATACAGTAATAATGTTGGTTTTAGAGAGTGTGGTGGGGCTGCGATTGCTTATTATTTCTAAATTTTTTGTACCTGGGGTAACGAATGTATTCACCGCACGCCACTGGCAAATACTGAGAATAGGGTAAACAATTCGGATACTAGTGTACATGTTGTAAATTATACCAATCATGGTGTTAATGGTGAGAGTGGAGGTAGGTTATGTTCTCCAAGTGTAAATATTGTAGTGCCTGAAGATTATGACGATTCTACTAGTAAGGATCATTGAATGGGAACATTATAGTAGATATAGAGCTACTGTCAACCGCTGTTTGTTGTTTTATGAAGTGTAAATTTTGTGGTGTATGTTACAGTATTGTGTGTTATGAAGATATTGCTGTAAGGAAGGGACTTGCTTGTGGATTATTTTCGAATGTTCTGAATAACATGAAATACCTAAAACAGTCCTTGTAGGGTATGAAACATTGTTGATATGTGTGTATGATGAGTTGATATCATTCAATGACTGTAGTATGGGCAAAATTAATGTCATGAAAAATTGGGTTTGGAGCCAGGTGTGAACATGGTGACACATTCTTTTGAAATTCGTACGAACCGTGTGAAGGCTGAAAGAGAGTTGAAAATCGTCAAGACACTGTCCAGACAGCATGCCAGGCAACTTAAAAGGACCACGGAGGATGCAGAGAAGGCTAATGATCCCGATTACGGACCTGGAATGTTTTGATGTCAGTTGTGTATCATAACATCAATTATCTCCAAACTCATTATTTTTACATAAAATTACACGTCGAAACCTAACGAACATACATATATGAAATTTTTACTGCTTATTCGACCAATATCAATACACATTATGGCATTTATTCAAGGTCCCACGACCAATTGAAATTTGTCCATACAGTGTTTTGTATGCCAAAAAAATGAAATAATTCACAAAATGTTCACTAGTGCATAACATTCTTTTTCAAATTGAGACTCCTAAAAAATTGGTTCAAGACACAAAGTAAAGCATTAAACAAATGTATAAAGTTTCATTCATCTAGAATGTACGTGTATAGTCTCTTAGGAAGGTGTATCTCAAAGTTGGTAATTTAACATTGTTGGTATAGGGAGTACAATCTCCCCTCAAATTGTATCTTATAACATTGGCTACCAGACCACTGCGCTCTTTCACTCGTAATACCCCGTGGGTAGATGTAATACATGTTAGTTGAAGGAGAAACTTTAAAGTTTACGCCATTTTCTCATAGTTCTTATATAAGGACAAAGTACAAACTCGGGTATCGCCGCAGTGATCGAGAGTGATTGGAAGAACTTCGACCAGCCTTCGAGACCTGTGACGTAGCCAAGTCACTGTGGTTGAATAGCATGCGACGCGCTGCACTCATCGCCTGCCAGCTCGCTCACTTACAGTTCTGGGCACCCGTGGGACGGAATGTCCAGCGTGAGCACCTCTGCTCTAGACGCTGATCACTCTCAGACAGCCACTACGCAGTAAGATCGCAATTCTCCTGACTAAAAATCATCGAAATCTGTAAAGCTATAAACATATTTGTGCAATATTTTAACTCTCAAAGTTATTAACAGGGCCATGTCTCTCTCTCTCTCTCCCCCTCACTTTATCGATATGTATATACAGTATTTATTCCTGCGTTACCGGGCGAGTTGGCCGTGCGGTTAGGGGCGCATCCGGGAAATAGTGGGTTCGAATCAAACTGTCGGCAGGCCTGAAGATGGTTTTCCTTGGTTTCCCATTTTCACACTATGCAAATGCAGGGGCTGTATCTTAATTAAGGCCACGGCCGCTTCCTTCCAACTCCTAGAGCTTTCTTATCCCATCGTCGCCATAAGACCTATCTGTGTCGGTGCAACGTAAAGCCAATAGCAAAGAAAGTATTCCTGCGTTAACTTGAGTTTTTAAGTGCATCTTAATAGTAACAGTTTTTAACTTAATCCATCAATTAAAAAGACACACTGAACAAGATTGAAGGACAGTGTGCTTCAGTGAGTCCGTTATCGTGACCAAGGAGTCTGGCATTCACCAAGCTAGAACAGCAACTCAGTCAGTACCCTAGCACCTAACGGCTAACAATCTAAAAGGGTAGCCTATCCTTGAGTCCCAGTCAGCTCCATTCAGGGACCATAAATACTATATATCAGAGGGGTATCATTGAATTCCACTCAGAATATTGATCTGAATGAGATGCCTTTTATGTCTAAGGAAAAGCTTAATTCAGAAAAACAGCATGTAGGCCTTCTTGCTGATCACGTCTTTAAAATGAATATCTTCATCATCGGCTTACAACGGGATCCTAGGAGCACAAGGTAGCCTTTCAGGAGTAGTTTTTTTTTTTTTTTGAATGTCAGTATCGCGTTCATGAACAGATTTGTTCTGTTCCATAGTTGAGTAGTCTAGTCATTTGGAACAACATATGATGAACTCCGAATTGGTAAAGATCAACCTTCTTGATTATTCATCCGGAAAGGTATTAAAGTAGTCATTATATGTCTCTTTTGTGTTTCGGGTGTGTTTACGCACAAACGTCAAATCATTCAAGGAGAGATGTTTCTATCACATTATAATAAGGCTGTATGTATGCTGCATAGCTGCAGAAGGCAAAGGTTATTTTAGGTTCATATTCTACATAATACAAACTACTGGAGAACGAACAGATCAAGAGGACAGGAATCATAGATGTGGTTGAGTGAGTGATGAGGCGCAAGTGGCAATGGGCGAGGCATGTGGCAAGAGGTAATTTGAAATGGTCCAAAACTCTGGTGCAGTGGATAGTCCAACAGTCGAGGAGAAACGTCGGCCAACCACAGGTAAGAAAGCATGATAACATCAAACGTCATGCCGATGGGTGTGACTGGATACAGTCTGCCCAGCAGAGGACAGCGTGAAGGGAATTTGAAGAGGCCTATGCTAAATAGTGTACGTCTACAGGCTAAGGAAGAAGAACTGGTACTGGATTGTACTGTATGTACACAGGCTTGGATATGGACGAAATACACATAAAAGTCTAACTTAATAGTTACCTGGAATTAATCTTCAAGTAGTTAAAAACATCTGTAACTGTGTGTGTGTGTGTTTATACTACAATATTCCTGGAGTTACTCTTTATGACTGAGGAGTGTCTGTTAAAAATGTACTATTTCCACTCCCAGTAATTAAATCAGTATTTCGTCCACATGCATTACAGTAGTTGAATATTAGACCTATCGATTGCCATGAGCAATCCTGCCCAGAAAGATTTAATTCCTTAAAAATTGTACAAAACCCGATCATACGTACGTTCCATGTACCTTTTATTTATGTTTCTTGCGTTTTTCGCACAACCTTCTTAAGATGAAAATAACTTTTGAACGGAAATTCCTCAATTAGTGTCCGTTAAATGATATCAGAGCTCCTTACACGCAGTCAAACTTTAGAGGCACTGACGATCCACTCAATGGGTAAAATCACATACCTTAACTTGTCCCTCATATCTGACCAATACTGTGAAAATAAAAGGTGGTATATGAATGAAATGCGTGAAGTGATACATCCGAAAGCTAATTTTGTACAGTTAGTGTCATTGGGCATTCCTCTTGATATGGGGGTTGTCTCATAAGTTATCGCAACTCTGTTATATCGTTCGATAAGTCTGCAGCACGGCGAATCCACAATGCGTGCTGGAAGGCCGGGATAATGTGCGCCTCAGTGCTAGCATCACATTGGTTCGAGGTACAGGAGCTAACGACAGGGGAACAATAGAATAATATCCACAAAGAACGCAGTGTAGTAGTATTCTATCATTCACAATCAAAACACGAATGTGCGTTGCAAACTACTGACGTTCTTCGAAACAGTCCTCTATGGGTTGAACACACCGCTGGCAGCGCTGGGGAAGACGTCGAATACCATCAATGGTGCTGGATTCGTCAGTGTGTATCACCGATAGCTGATATGCTGTTACGATGGTCGTCTTGTCTGTAAAGTGCACCCAGCGCATCGGCTTCCTCTTTTGGAGTGGGATCAAAATCTCATGGACTGAAATCTGGTGAATGGGTAGAGACTTCCCACCCCCACCGCTGTACAAGTTGCCTAACGCGGCCTACAGTGTGGGCTTTAGGAGGAGTAAGGCATTATCCAACAGTGCCGGACGTTTCCGTCGAAGCGTACAACGCAGCTACCCTTGAGGAAATGTGCTGTAGTGCAGGGCATTTACGGTGTGGACCCTCACGAACGGTATGGCTCTCAAGTATACCATGGTTGTTGTACGCATCAATGAGCATAACCTTCGTTGGCGACGGATTATAATAATAAAAATAATAATAATAATAATAATAATAATAATAATAATAATAATAATAATAATAATAATAATAATAATTGCTTTACGTCCCACTAACTACTTTTATTACGGTTTTCGGAGACGCCGATTGCCGGAATTTAGTCCCACAGGAATTCCTTTACGTGCCAGTAAATCTACCGACACAAGGCTGACGTATTTGAGCACCTTCAAATACCACCGCACTGAGCCAGGATCCAACCTGCCAAGTTGGAGTCAGAAGGCAAGCGCCTCAAAGGTCTGAGCCACTCAGCCCGGCGGCGACGGATTATATCGCATCTTGTGTCATCGTGATAACGCCAGATAATGTCATTCAGCTGATTGAAGGTTCAGTTCTGGTTCGTACGCACATGCCTAGGTTTCATCAACTGCAATAATGCAAATCTAGCTGAAATCGTTCCATGTGGTATCCACTTGGGTTCATATCACGTCGACTTCTGCACCATTGTTAACTGATATGGTACTCACTTTGAACACTTCTTGCTCACCTTCAGGTCCTGTCGTAAAATGCGGAGCGCAGTCAACCCAGACATACCAGTAGAGTATATATAGATAATGCCCGCACAAGTGCACAGTCCAACGTCTATCTTCTGTTCAATAACGGCCACGGACACGTCTGTATGGGCGGACACGAGACGTCCACTGTCAACCGGGTCATCACTACGAGTCTACCTAGGGAAGTGCCCATCCAGCGTGTAACACCCTGGTGCCCACAGACTCTCTCGTAGCTGACTGGCATT
Source organism: Anabrus simplex (assembly GCF_040414725.1). Taxonomy (NCBI): domain Eukaryota; kingdom Metazoa; phylum Arthropoda; class Insecta; order Orthoptera; family Tettigoniidae; genus Anabrus; species Anabrus simplex. The sequence goes on along the minus strand of NC_090266.1, from coordinate 577,938,641 downwards.
TCCCCAATTACTTATTTCTTTACTTATTTATTTATCGTATGGCTTTTAGTGCTGGGAGTGTCCGAGGGCATGTTCTGCTGCACAATGACTTCTTTAAAAGGCACATTTAACTAACGTTATAAAATTATTCTACGTTTGAAGAGCTTCAGTGAATATCCCACTGGATATCTCTTCTTTTCTAGAATTTGCTATACGTCTCACCGACACAGAGAGGTCTTATGGCGACTATGAGATAGAAAATAGCTCGGCGTGGGAAGGAAGCGGCCGTGGCCTTAATTAAGGTACATCACACCAGGCAAATGCTATTAGGCCTAATTCGTGGTGGGAATGCGTCACCGGGCGAGTTGGGCGTGCGATTACGAGCGCGCAGCTGTGAGCTTGCATCCGGGAGATAGTAGGTTCGAACCCACTGACGGCAGACCTGAAGATGCTTTCCCATTTTCACACCAGTCAAATGTTGGGGCTGTACCGTAATTAAGGCTACGGCCGCTTCCTTCCCACTCCTAGCCATTTCCAGTCCCTGCGTCGCCATAAGACCAATCTGTGTCGCTGCGACGTAAAGCAGCTTGTTAAAAATTGGAAATGTGTCACATGATAAATTGATTGATTAATTGATTGATTAATTGATTGATTGATTGATTCAACACGAAAATATTACCTACGAATCTGTACCGTGAGTACAGTTATTGAAACATATCACTGTATATAAGGCCGAAATAAAATTAAGAATGTAAGATCACTAATATCCTGCCAAAATTCTAAAGTTATGATATATTCAATTTCCACAAGAACGAATTCTTATTCCCAAAAGAAGATTACAATTAGGAACTTCGAAGGCATGATCACATTTTCCATTTTAATTTTCTTCCGATACGTGGAACCAGTCACTCAGATTATCGAAATAATTCAAGCGTTCTCCAAACACTTTTAACCTCACAGGTTCGCAAAGAAGTGTGTAGTTATCAGATACAAGTAACCAATTTATGTCCTAAGAAACCTTCGCTGCGGCTGTACCTTAATTAAGGCCACGGCCGCTTCCTTCCAATTCCTAGACCGTTCCTATCCCATCATCGCCATAAGACCTATGTGTGTCGGTGCTACATAAAGCAAATACCAAGAAACTGTCTTCGGGTTCGATCGAAAATCTGAAAAATATGCCAAGACGAAGCTTCCTTTGATCCTATATCGAACGGAGGGGGATGCCTATATTACAGGAGAAGCACTTAGGTTGATAGAAATAGTTTATCGGAGACTTTGACGTCGACTTCAGTTATAATTTGATATAAAGAGGTTCCAATATAGCTCACATGTGATGTAAAGAACTGTTAAGCTTACAAATTTATCAAAGACATCGCCTTTGTATTTGCCATGACTTCTTCGCTCGTTCAGTGAATCAGGCGCCCAACAGTACAGCTTAACTCACTGCAAAGCTATTAAATGTTACCGCTACATTTGGATAATAAATTGCAGCCCATGATTTAGATGTCTGTTCACACTAGACGTCCCTCCATGACCTTACGCCACCATTCTGTCAGAAATCCTATAGCCCTTCACCTAATCAACGTGTGAAACCTCCAGAGGACTCTGAAGAAAACAGTATCTATAACTAACATTACTTGTACTCGGATAATATTCAATATGTGAGATATATTCAAGATACATGCAACGAGCAAATTTCATGAATTTCCTGCATCCCCGTGGCATAGTGATTCTTTTGGATATTTATACTATCACTAAAGAAGAAGAAGAAGAAGAAGAAGAAGAAGAAGAAGAAGAAGAAGAAGAAGAAAGTGAAGCTGCTTGTTTAAATTCCTTCCTAGGGGCCGATGACCTCGATGTTAGGCCCCTTTAAACAACAAGCATCATCATCATCATCATCTAAATTCCTTCCGTATTCATAGAGAACGATGAGGTATCACCAGGCATAACTTCCGCGTGGAATTTTATAACGTAAAATGGTACCAAGCTATTTAATAACGAAGTTATAAGTACTATTGTTGATTATATAACTTACTTAGGACCCTCCAATTATTTAGTACTGCTGCATAGATTATATTTTCATGTTAGGTCCTTAAATTTCCATCAACCTATCGAAGAATAATTAACATATGACGCATTTTCACCAAAAATTTGGATTAATACTGGTACACATCAACTAGTAAAATACGTATAGTCTCACAATTGGCACTAAAGCTGTCTATATTAGGGGAGAATGACAAGCAATATTTCGTAAACATGTTTTACAGTAATTCCGAGAAATACTGTAGAATAACTTCCGCACTTAACAATCAGTTTTTAATATCAGGACAACTGACACCTCCTCCCATTGATATCAGTGATTGCAAGTTTCACGGTTCAAACCACACTTCCACTCACTAAGTCGAATGGATTTGTTATTGCTTCGTTCATCTCTTAATACTGTCCGATTCATTGGCTGAATGGTCAGCGTACTGGCCTTCGGTTCAGAAGGTCCCGGGTTCGATTCCCGGCCGGGTCGGCAATTTTAACCTTCCTTGGTTAATTCCAGTGGCCCGGGGGCTGGGTGTTCGTGCTGTCCCCAATATTCCAACAACTCACACACCACACATAACACTATCCCCCACCACAATAACACGCAGTTACCTACACATGGCAGTTGTCGCCCACCCTCATTGGAAGGTCTGCCTTACAAGGTCTGCACTCGGCTAGAAATAGCCACACGAAATTATTGAAACTGAAACTCTAAAACCTGTTTTCCAGTCATTGACCGGGTCAGGGATGTAATGAACGAAGCAGATGTAGGCTGTTAATACGATGGGGTCGCCGCTCCCAAAGTGATTTATTAATGACTGATAGATACTATGAAATGAGAATGGAGAGTGTTGCTGGAATGAAAGATGACAGGGAAAACCGGAGCACCCGGAGAAAAACCTGTCCCGCCTCCGCTTTGTCCAGCACAAATCTCACATGGAGTGACCGGGATTTGAACCACGGTATCAAGCGGTGAGAGACCGACGCGCTGCCGTCTGAGCCACGGAGGCTCTACACGAAATTATTATTATCATCTCTTAATACTTTACTAAGAGTTTGGAGTATTCATCAAACTGAGACATTTATTAATGACTGATAGATACTATGAAATGAGAATGGAGAGTGTTGCTGGAATGAAAGATGACAGGAAAAACCGGAGTACCCGGAACAATTCCACAGGGGAAGATAAATTCTGTTTTTTTCTCCATTACTCTCGGAAAGCACGAATGTACAATGTGAATATACAGGTATTTATGATATTACGTAACCATTATTAGAAAAGCTTATATTTCTTCGATGAAGTCGTTGAATTCATTCATAGGAACATATGCCTGCATTCTATGAACCAAAATGTATTACAGCGGTACTAAAATAATAAAACCAAACCAAACCCCATGGCACTACAGACCTTGAAGGGCCTTGGCCTACCAAGCGACCGCTGCTCAGCCCGAAGGCCTGCAGATTACGAGGTGCCGTGTTGTCAGCACGACGAATCCTCTCGGCCGTTATTCTTGGCTTTCTAGACCGGGTCGCGATCTCACAGTCAGATAGCTCCTCAATTCTAATCACGTAGGCTGAGTGGACCTCGAACCAGCCCTCAGGTCCAGGTAAAAATCCCTGACCTGGCCGGGAATCGAACCCGGGGCCTCCGGGTAGGTACTAAAATAATGCCTTACATTATTTTTTGCCTTTCAAACCTGGCCCTCCATCACGTTGTGTTGTGACACTTCCAGTGAATGCTGCCATTTATATTTCGAAATGGCGAATATGGCAGATACCTGAAAAAAACAAAGACCCGCGATTGAATTACTTCAATTAAGATTCACACTCGACTCAAAAATGGGTAGGGTGATAATGCCGTTGACATCAGTGCAGTCAGGAATAAGGGCGGAACACTTCAGGACCGGAGAAATTGAATATAGTTGCCAAACTTCTCCGTGGCCGGCCAGCAACTGCAGTGACTGAAAACAACAAGGTTCAGAACGGCATCAAAGAAGATGTCGAGATCACAACACGTGTACTCATTGACATAGCAGGTGGTAGACTACTAGTTGTGGGCAACATCATTAAGAAGTTTGGTTACAGAAAGAGACCTGGAGGGTCGTATGTTCCGAACTTCTGCAACGGCACACAAAAGGTGGGAGTGAGGAGTGTTCTATCACGCAAAGAGACAGGAAATGAAATATGGGTTTATGATTACGATTTGGAGACGAAGAGACAGTCCATGGAATGACACCGTAAGTCTTCACCCCGCAAGAGAATATACAAGGACATGCTTTCTGCGGGTAAAGTCATGACGAAAGTGTTTTGCTTGAGGGTTTTGCGGACAGAGGTGCCTCAATAACTGAAAACGGTATGTAGATACACTGAAAAGCTGAAAGCGTTCTTTCGGAGAGCTGCGGCCGAAATAATTCCATGGACGACATTCTGGTTCTTTACGACCTCACGCCAGCCCTGTATACAGGAGAAACAAAGCGTGGAATGGAATATTCTTCCTCATCCAGGGTAGAGTCAGGATCTGGCCCCTTCAAATTTTCATCTTCCTTGCCCTTTCATGATGCACTCCGTTAACGCCAGTTCACTGAACGACTAAGAACCGAAATATAATCTTCGTTCTGATCTTCGAACTAGAACAAGGAATTTTGCGAGGTCGGCATACAGCGTCTCACTCACAGGTGAGGCAAGTGCATGGAAGCTGACGATGAGTATGAATAAATTTAACACAATGTTCGAGAAAAAAGTTAGAATATTTGAGAAAATTCCGTAAGATTAGCTGCTGCAGTTCTTGAGAAAAGAGATAGGATGCAATACCTTCGTACTGCTGATAGTATATTTCTAGTGTAAATATACCCTTAAGGTGGGGCCGACACATTTGATCGATAAAAATGCTATTTTTCAACTTTTTAATTTAAAAATGAACTTTTCTCATTATAAAAGTGCAAAATTTTTGTTAGTATCTCCAATATTTTCGCAATTATGACAATAAACGTGAATCTCTATCACCCAAGCAAGCCTTTTATCGGTAAGTTTGTTGCTCTTTTCCCGTAACTTTTGTTTTCCAGAACCGTTTCCCTCACAACTCTGAAAGCTTTTAAGATATTAAGATGAAATTTTTCATGCATGTATATTTCATAGAGGAGAAGAAGGTATACCAGAATTATTCATTAATTAAGTTTAAAAAAATTGTCAAATGAAAATTAATGAAAAAGTAACTTCATGAAAAAAATATTTATACTTGATGGACTTCACTGATTCTAGTATATGTTGTAGCTATAAAATTACTAATCATAATTAAAAAAGAAATTTTGGGAAATTATCAGGGAAACGGCAAAATAGTGGCCACTATACACCGCCATTTTGAATAATTAATTATATATAAAGACATAGGTTTATATTGTTTCTAAATATGAAGGCATATTATTAAGAAATAATGTGATTGTCATAGTAAGTTTCCATTAGGTGTTCATTTACATTCATGCGGAAATAAATTTAATACACCCCATCTTCCTATGTCAAAGGTGTAGGTCCCCCCTCAAAATTTTATTGAATTTCATCGTAACCCCCCGTCCTTACTCATTTAAAATTAATATTTCTTCTGAGGGCTTCAACCCTCATGTACTACCTGAACATTTCGAACTTATTGAATGAGCTACGGAAGGACTGAGCGTCGAGGAGAAGGGAATTTCCGTCAACCGGTGATCACCCCTTGTAACGCCTCCCTTAATGGTTAGTGAGCGACAGAAAGCACAAGGCCTGGGCATGGTGCAAAGTTGGCGATCGTGATATTTCTGAAAATCCTACTGGAAAACGTGAAAGTATACTCAAAGATTCTTACTTGATCTCAGAAAAGTAACTTCCCTTCCGGTTGGCCATTGTTCAGTTCCTGGCTCTTACACGAATTAAAAACTGGTTTGAAGCACTGAAACATGAGTCCACAAACTTTCAGGTAATATATTTGTGATGTTTAAATCCCATAATTAAACAATCCAGAAGTGATATTCAATGGTTTCCCCACTTCAAATGCCGACACTTCACAGCCACTTCCTTACCAAACTTAGTTCCAGTTAAAAACAAACACGCACAAGCAGTACAGTAATCAAACCACACGCCAAAATTATATATAAAAATGCCTCTTATTTACAAAAATCGTCCAAGAATAGGAAAGTTATTCCTTCTAGTACATTACCTTCTCGCTATTGGACATTTGGAGGACGTAGAGAACGCATTGTTACGTGTACTCCCGCAATATGAACATGTAATTGTCATGGGTGACTTATACACAGACACCGGAAGCAACAATGCCGCATGTCGGCAGCTTATAAACATGACTACGTCCTGCGATATGAGCATTTTGCAAACACTCCCTACACACCACACCATCACGTCACACGCGACAATCGACTTAATGATTGTCAAGAATACAGACAAAGTACTACAACACTGACAGACATCTGTACCAGGAATTTCAGCTCATGACCTAATATACATGTCCTACACCTTAAAGACCCGAACTACAAAACCAAGGACTATTACATTCAGAGATCTCTCTCAAATTGACTACAGTATGTTTGCTGAAGACGCACTAGATGTTCCATGGCACCATATACTGACAGCTGACGATATTGACATTAAAGTAAACATATTTAACGAATATCTGACAGCGGTCTATGATCGACACGCCCCGCCGAAAACATTACGGGTAACACGAGCCCCAGCACCGTGGCTAAACCTGGAGCTAAAGAAGTTAATGACAAGACGAGATGCCGCACACAGAAAGTTTAAGCGACAACCGACACAAGACAATTTTGACGCATTTAAACGGCTACGAAATAAAACATCGCAGGCAGTACGCAACGCTAGAATTAGACATGCACATGCCCTCTTAAAGCAAAATACTAGACCTGCTATGGCTTGGAAAGAACTAAGGCACAGGGGAATAGGTAAACAAGGAGACGATCATCCTTTTGACATATCCCTGGACTCCCACATTACATATTTTACCACTCCAGGACATACCATTGACAGAGAAAGGAAACATAGAACACTATACAGCAATTACAACTCCCCTGCACCTGACAGAGAAAAATTCTAACTTTTCACATGTGACATCCTCGCAAGTAAAGCAAGACATATTTAGAATAAAATCAAAGTCCAAGGGGATATACATCATAGAAATATAAATTATGAAGACAATAATTGACACAACTTTACCTACTATAACTCACATATTTAACCATTCATAAATGACTGGCGCGTATCCCTCCTTATGGAAAGCTGCCGTTGTAGTCCCGCTCGCTAAAAAATCACCGCTTGAAGACGTAACCGATTATAGACCTGTAAGTATATTATCGGTCCTTTCGAAAGCCCTAAAACTCATTGTACACCATCAAGTCTCCAACTACTTGTAAACACACGATATTCTTGACGAACACCAGTATGGTTTTCGACGTAACCACAGCACTAGTACTGCACTACTTGAGGTTACAGACGACATTCCCAATGCGATGGACAAAAGACAAGTTACCATCCTAGCTCTTTTTGACTTCTCTAAAGCTTTTGACTCAGTTGACATAGGCATACTACTTTCCAAACTATTTAAACTCCAGTTCTCGACAAACAGTCTTCAGTGGATGAACTCATACCTCTGCGGTCATCTGCAGTGCGTAAGATATAATAATAATAATAATAATAATAATAATAATAATAATAATAATAATAATAATAATAATAATAATTGTACTGGGCGGTACACCTCCACGCCGCTAATTTAAAATTTGCGCCAGTTGAAACTCCCCTACTGGAGGAAGTCTGAACTTTATTGACGGTATTAATTTTCAAGTTACCCAGAAGATGTCACTACTTGGAAATTTTGAAGTTTCTGAACTGGGTCGTTTTCGACGTATTTTTGTTTTGCTTATAGTAAGAAGTGTGAACTTTCTCTTCTAGAGGACACTACTGAAAAACTACAATGGTGCACCCTAGTGCGAAGTGAAAGAACTGTTTTTTGGAGAAATTTTTATTTCAAAAGTTTGTTTCTTGTTAAATTTCTTTCTGGTATTGTTTAAGTTGGCTGTATTCCCCTTTCTTTCCCCTTGTTTTGAATTTAGCCAATCCCGAATTTCCTTAATTAATTTACGACCAATAAGGGGTTTCTTCTTCAAATTGGATATGCTGCTTATCCCTAACCAATAAATGATTGTGGGCGGGTGTTTTCTTTCCTCAAACGCCTCGAACTTTCCGCGAGAGTATATAAACTGCTGATTTTAGGGTCTCTGCGCCACTTCAGTAATATCTTTCAGTGTGTAAAGTACATAGCAGGGGGCGGGAAGCGCCTCTTCCTTCGGGCAGCAGTTCAACAACAAGGTAATGGCCGATTAATAACTTCTTTTCTTGCTAGCTCAGCAGTTTAACTCTCGGGGCGGGTCCGAAGCTTTTCCCCCATGTAACTTTCCCTAAAATGTAAAGAATCTTTGTATTTATTCTATCTTTTAAGCTTCATATTGGGATAGAGAGTGCTTAACCCTCTCGAGCTCCCTCTCATATTGCATTGAGGTGAACTTATTTTCACATCCGTTTCTTCCTTAACGTAATGTAAATTGTTTCCTTCAAAAGTCACCTCTGTAGTATAGGATTAGCCCTTGCATTAACGGCCTAGTGCCAAGTAGGTTTTAAACAAATGTATTAGGAGTGCTTCGCCTCCTCTCAAATTGGTATTTTAGAGGCCAATTAATTATCCTTTTCTCGCTTAATAGGCCTCAGTAGGTTGGGTATTTTACCCCTGTGTTTATGTCCCTAGTGGACAGCTTGAAGGTGGAATTTGGTGTGGCCTTTGATAGGCTTAAATTTTGAGAGCAAGTTGCTCTTTCTTGAAAATTTTGTTTTCTGCGCGCCTCAAGGAGGCCTTACGGTGTAATTTGGAGCAAGTGCTCCTGGGCATGAATGGGGTTTTCTGCCCCTCTGTTGAAAACTGTTTTGGTGTAAAGTTGGGCTAATTGCCCAAGAATTGTGAGTTAGGGGCTCGAAGCCCAAATCTTGTGAATACTGTACTTGTAATTTGTTACCTTGCTACTCTGTACCTGCCATTCGTGTTTCTTTCTGAATTTTGGAAAGAAAATATAACCTTGTTAAATTTTAAATTAACTTTAATTTTGTAGCTTGAGATCTGTTCACCCCCGCACCTTCTTTCACCTCTACCTACCACGGAAAACTCCGTAACAAGTGGTAGCAGAGCGTGGTTGAATGGGTCTCAATTTAGCCCCTTTTGACGGCTAAACATTGTTTTGATTCGAACTCTAACAATTTTCTCTGTTGCTGGAAATTTTGATTTTTTCTTTTTCAAAATTGTTCTGTCATCAAGCCCGGCCCTCGCGATGTTCTCCATCTCAACTATTTGCGCAAAGAGGAGTTGATCTATGAATTAACTATTAGAAATGTGCAATCTGGAGGCACGGTTGCAGTAGACACAAACAAGCTTAGAGAGTCCCTTGATTTGCCCATTTCCATCCCCACTTTGGGAGAGAAAGAAATTGACGACTCTCTTTCCACGATCACCGAGAATACTACTGGGCTAGCAACTGTAGTTAGTTTATTTGACGAAAATGATCCTTCTCCGAATCAAATTAAGCGTGTGCAAGCCAGGCTATTTCATTTTTCAAATAGAGTTAACGATCTGTTGTCTCTGAAGTTGAATGACGTTCACAGGAAGGAAGCTAGTACGTTGCTTGAAAGTATTTCTGAATTATCCAGTAAGGTTACCCAATTGTTAACTGGGGAAGTTCCTCCCAAAATCGATCAAACCATCACGGTGAATGTAGGTAGCGAGGAAGAGCCTCCTAAGGGAGAAGTCAATAGGATAACCGTTGGAGCTCAAACGACCTCTGCCCCATTGGACAACGAGTCTGAACGCCGTGCATCGTTGAATAATGTACGTTCTGAATTAACTTCTTTGCCACTGAAACCTTTACCTACTATGTCACCTGGGTTCAGCAGCTTGCCTCATCCATTGGCAATGTTGCTCAGAGGTATGTCGAAGTTTTCGGTTAACACTACCAGTGAAGTTATTTCTTTCTTGAGGATTTTAGTTGAATTTCAGGATCATGCCCTGGTTTTTTCTCTTTCTCCATGTCAGATTTTGCAAATCATCTATCCCTACGCAACAGGTATTCTCTCAGATAAAATAGTAAGAGCCATTGCCGAACAGTCATCTATTGAAGATTTTCATGCACATCTACTTGCAAATTTTATTCCTGCTCGCGCGAGGTCATCTCTGATTCAGAAGTACTATTATCGAGTACAGAGATTGGATGAAAATCTGGCTGATTTCATACAAGACATTAAGTTTTATACTAGGGTGTTTGCTCTTCATTTTCCTGAAGATCAGATTGTACAGGCTATTGTAGAAGGAATTTCACCATCCTATAGGTCATATTTGTGTTTCGCGGCGTGCCCGCAAACCTTCTCTGAACTTGAAGCATTGGCCGTCTCAGCGGAAGGAGTTAGATACGCCGATTCCTTGCGTGTCGCGAAAGAACCCCCGCCTTCTTTTAGTAATACTCGGCCTCCACCTCGCCGATCAGTCACACCTCGTAAATGTTACGCTTGCGGGTCGCCTGACCATCTTCGGAACAAGTGTCCATTGATCAAATCTAGTAGGGCAAATAATGGAGCTGGCTCATCACAAGGCTGTTTTAAGTGTGGGGCTTTCTCACATATCGCCAAGAATTGCCCAAATTCAAATAGCACCCCCTCCTGCTCAACTTCTGGTGCAACTTCCACCAATGTCACTAATAATAAGTGACTAGCGGCTTCGGCTGAGTCGACTAATTCCGCTTCCCAAGGCTCAGCCCCTGGCAAACAGGTCGTAAATTCAGGGAACGTTCAGTCTTCAAATTCATCTTTTGAATGCCCCAAAGAGTGTCTGAGGATTGCGGCGGACACCCCCGCACCTGTTCCTTTTCTTAAAATTGAGTTAAATAATGAGCCTATTACAGCTCTATTAGATTCAGGCAGTGTTTGTTCAATTATTTCGGATCAATGGTATTCAAAATTGAAATCGGTTTGTAAACTACCTGACTATGGTTCATCTCCTGTTCAATATGTTTCGGCTAATTCATCTCCATTAGAAATTCTCGGTTCTGTAAATGTCAAAATTCGTATTTTTAAATTAACATGGAAAATCAAATTGTTTGTGGCTAAGCACTTGTCTTGCCCCATCATGTTGGGAGCCGACTATATTTCTCACACGGGTCTTGTGCTCGATCTTCAGAGTAAGTCGTGCACATTCAAATTTGCTTCCAATTGTAAAATCCCCTTGTTAAATTGTAATTCTGCGTCATGTTCATCTATTTCGCCTACCCAGGATGAGATGTTGTTAGACCTTAGACATCTACCTGAGGAGCAGGCTGATAGTATTCGTAAGTTGTGTCAGTCGTTCCCAGAGGTGTTCTCTGATACTCTTGGTGTTACTGACCTTATCGAATACAAAATTGAGGTCACGGATTCGATTCCTGTCCGTTTTCCACCTTATAGGCTATCTCCACCTAAAATGAAGGCTCTGAAAGAAATCATCGATCAGATGTTGAAGGATGGTATTATTAGGCCCTCTAAGTCGGCGTATTCTTCGCCTATTTTTCTAGTCCCGAAACCCCAAGGGGGCTTCAGGCCTGTCATTGATTATAGGGCTCTCAATCGGAAGGTGGTGTTACAATCTGTGCCCCTTCCCGACCTTCACTCTTGTTTTTCATGGTTCCGTAAGGCCAAGTTCTTCACCATGTTGGATTTGAATCAGGCCTACAATCAAATTCCCCTAGCGGAAGAGTCTAAACATCTTACAGCGTTTGCCACGGATTGGAATTTGTATGAATACAACCGCGTGCCTTTCGGGCTCCCCACGAGAGCAGCTGTACTCACTAGGCTGCTAGATAGGGTCTTCTCCGACATCAAATTTGAGTACTTGTATCACTACTTGGATGATGTCGTCGTATTTTCGGAGACTTTTGCAGAACATCTAGATCATCTGCGAGAAGTTCTTAATCGCCTTCGTAAGGCTGGGTTAACTGTTAAGTTGTCCAAGGTTGAATTTGCGAAGCCCTCTATGTCATTCCTAGGGCATATTGTGTCACCTGATGGTGTTGCAGTCGATCATTCTAGAACACAGGCCATCCGTGATTTTAAACCTCCCAAGGACATTAAAGGTATCGCCAGGTTCATTGGTATGGTGAATTTCTTCAGGAAGTTTATTCCTAACTTCGCTAATAGAGCGGCGCACTTAAACCTTCTTCGTAGGAAAGGCATCAAATTCGAGTGGGGACCTTCTCAACAAGCCGCTTTTGAAGATCTTAAATTAGCTCTCTGTAATGCCCCTGTCCTTGCTATGCCTGATTTCTCAAAGAAATTCATCGTCCAAACTGACGCGTCGTCGTCAGCAGTAGCTGCAGTCCTTCTTCAAGAGACCGAACTAGGGAGGCGACCCATCGCCTATGCATCTAGGACTCTATCGGCTCAAGAAGCCAAGTATTCCATCTATGAGCTCGAAGGTTTGGCAGTCTTATTTGCTTTAGAAAAGTTCCGTCTCTATCTGGAACATGTCAAATTCGACCTGGAGACAGATAATCAAGCCTTAAGCTGGGTCTTAGGTAGGCCGCGTCGTACTGGTCGTATAGCCCGTTGGGCCATCCGTATTTCTGCCTTCCAATTCGATGTCAGGCATATCCGAGGTACCGAAAATGTTGTTGCGGATGGACTCAGCCGTATGTTTTCCAACGAGGTCGAGACCCATGATCCGGTCGATAATTCTTCACCTCCCGAGTCCATGCTATCTGATGTTAATGCCATCTTAACAGATGCTCCCATGCTCTTTAAAGATATCGAAAAATACCAACGTGAAGATCCGACGCTGGCTCCGATAATGGAAACCCTTTCTTCTGGGGAACATGTCGTCCCTTATGTTCTGAGGAATGGTGTTTTATGTTGCCCATCAAGGCATGATAAGATGATGAAGGTTGTCGTTCCAGCTGTTCTTGTACCTATGATCTTCAAGTACTATCATGAGACCCCATTAGGGGGGCATCTTGGAATCTTTAAAACCCGTGAAAAGATTCGTGAAAGGTTTATCTGGAAGGGTATGGACGGTGAAATCCGTGAACTAGTAAAAGCTTGTAAATCTTGTTTGCTTAGTAAACCAACCATGTCCACCAAGGTAGGCCTTCTGTCTTCGCATCAAGCGTCGCGCCCCATGGAACGCCTGTACATTGATTATGTAGGACCCTTCCCCCAGTCAAAGGGAAATGCCAACAAGTTCATCTTTGTATGCGTAGATGGTTTTACAAGATTTTCCTGGTTATTTCCGACTAAGCTGGCTACCGCTCAGTCCACCATTACTTGTCTAAATTCTATCTTTGCTCCTTTTGGTCCGTGCCAATATATTGTGTCTGATAATGCTAAGGCGTTTACATCAAATCTTTTTCATAAATTCTGTTTCGACTTATCCATCTCTCATGTGACGACTTCTGCTTATTACCCTCAACCATCTCTGGCTGAACGGGTTAATCGTAATCTCAGGTCCGCGCTTATTGCCTATCATCATGAAGATCATTCCAGGTGGGACACGTCCCTGCATTGGTTAGCTTTTGCTTTGAATTCGGCGGTTCATGAATCACATAAATTTACTCCAGCTTCTTTGATGTTTAAGTTCATTCCCAACACGCCGCTCTCTAACCTCTGGTCTCTGAGTGACATTCTACCTGAGACAATAGACCCAGACAACATTAAAGATCTTTGGAAGAAGGCTAAAGCCAATCTTAAAGTGTCTCATGAAAAGGTTAGGGAAAGATATGATCGTGGACGGAGACCCACCAATTTGAAGGTAGGCGACCAAGTGATGGTCAAGAATTTTGTTCCCGCGGGCAAGCTTGCCCCCAGATTTCATGGGCCGTGTATCATTCTCGATTTCCTTACGCCGGTTACGTTGTTATTAAGTAATCCAGCCACCGAGAGGATATTTAGGGTTCACCTGTCCCAGGTGAAACCGGTGTAATTTTTGGGTTAACTTGCTTCATATAATTTGAAAGAAATATGAAGGTTATATTTTTGGAGGGGTTTCACTTTTAGGCCTTCTGCCCTTGGGAGCTGTTTCCCTTATGTGTAATTATTTTTTGTAAACCTCCCCCAATTAGTTAAACTGCCATCCTGTCCTTACCACGGCCATTACCACGCTCCCGTCTCCTGCTCCACATCACACAGTGGCTTATAAAATGCCATGGATATCTGCACGCCACTGGCCCCTCAACCTCTCCACAAAGCCTGTGCCCTCAAAAAAAAGATGATGGTCCAACAAAATTCTGCCGCCTAGCTTTAATGTTTCAGTGCCCCCGCAGCCGCGCGGCGCCGTGCCGCGACTGGGATAGAGGAAGGGCCCCCTCTTCTCCAGCGAGGACGACAGGTGCACGGCGAGCCGGAGCCCTCCTCCCGGCCAAGGCTGATGTGCGGCGCACAACCTGTAACTGGCCCGCGACCTGCATGTTCACCGCGGGCGCGGCGTGCTTCAACACCACTGCTCCTCTCATAGTGCGGGCGAGCGGTATCTCAGGGTACTTGAGGGGTCCGAGCGGCCGCCTTTGGACACAAGCTGCAACGGCCGGTCTGGCAATCCAACTTAATCAACATCGAAATATTTAATCAACTACATGGACATTTACTATCAGCAATTACCACACTTGGGAATTCAACAGCAATATCTGGTGGACTTAGTAAATTTTTCATCAACCTTAAAAAAATAAAATTTTCCTTCTGAATTCAACTTCTACAAACATAAAGACATTACTTCAGCAGTTACTACGAGAATTTTTGAAACTGGATCAAATCAAATTTCAACAATTTTGATAAATGCTTCTGCAATTAATCTCCATAGCAACATCATAACTTGGACCTTGTTTTCAAACAAAAGTTTATGTTATTCTGTGTTACCCCTTGGAGGACTTTTGGGGGGCGAGGTCTGTACCGGGCGGTACACCTCCACGCCGCTAATTTAAAATTTGCGCCAGTTGAAACTCCCCTACTGGAGGAAGTCTGAACTTTATCTAATGTATTAATTTTCAAGTTACCCAGAAGATGTCACTACTTGGAAATTTTGAAGTTTCTGAACTGGGTCGTTTTCGACGTATTTTTGTTTTGCTTATAGTAAGAAGTGTGAACTTTCTCTTCTAGAGGACACTACTGAAAAACTACAATGGTGCACACTAGTGCGAAGTGAAAGAACTGTTTTTTGGAGAAAGTTTAATTTCAAAAGTTTGTTTCTTGTTAAATTTCTTTCTGGTATTGTTTAAGTTGGCTGTATTCCCCTTTCTTTCCCCTTGTTTTGAATTTAGCCAATCCCGAATTTCCTTAATTAATTTACGACCAATAAGGGGTTTCTTCTTCAAATTGGATATGCTGCTTATCCCTAACCAATACATGATTGTGGGCGGGTGTTTTCTTTCCTCAAACGCCTCGAACTTTCCGCGAGAGTATATAAACTGCTGATTTTAGGGTCTCTGCGCCACTTCAGTAACATCTTTCAGTGTGTAAAGTACATAGCAGGGGGCGGGAAGCGCCTCTTCCTTCGGGCAGCAGTCCAACAACAAGGTAATGGCCGATTAATAATTTCTTTTCTTGCTAGCTCAGCAGTTTAACTCTCGGGGCGGGTCCGAAGCTTTTCCCCCATGTAACTTTCACTAAAATGTAAAGAATCTTTGTATTTATTCTATCTTTTAAGCTTCATATTGGGATAGAGAGTGCTTAACCCTCTCGAGCTCCCTCTCATATTGCATTGAGGTGAACTTATTTTCACATCCGTTTCTTCCTTAACGTAATGTAAATTGTTTCCTTCAAAAGTCACCTCTGTAGTATGGGATTAGCCCTTGCATTAACGGCCTAGTGCCAAGTAGGTTTTAAACAAATGTATTAGGAGTGCTTCGCCTCCTCTCAAATTGGTATTTTAGAGGCCATGTAATTATCCTTTTCTCGCTTAATAGGCCTCAGTAGGTTGGGTATTTTACCCCTGTGTTTATGTCCCTAGTGGACAGCTTGAAGGTGGAATTTGGTGTGGCCTTTGACAGGCTTAAATTTTGAGAGCAAGTTGCTCTTTCTTGAAAATTTTGTTTTCTGCGCGCCTCAAGGAGGCCTTACGGTGTAATTTGGAGCAAGTGCTCCTGGGCATGAATGGGGTTTTCTGCCCCTCTGTTGAAAACTGTTTTGGTGTAAAGTTGGGCTAATTGCCCAAGAATTGTGAGTTAGGGGCTCGAAGCCCAAATCTTGTGAATACTGTACTTGTAATTTGTTACCTTGCTACTCTGTACCTGCCATTCGTGTTTTTTTTCTGAATTTTGGAAAGAAAATATAACCTTGTTAAATTTTAAATTAACTTTAATTTTGTAGCTTGAGACCTGTTCACCCCCGCACCTTCTTTCACCTCTACCTACCACGGAAAACTCCGTAACAATAATAATAATAATAATGAATATTCACCCTAGCGATCCGTAAAGGTTGGTGTTACACAGCGTTCTGTCCTAGGACCGCTTCTATTTTCTGTCCGTATCAATGATATTACGTTGTCGGTAAAATTGCAGACATCACATGTACGCTGACGATATAAAATTATACTTGCACTGTGAACCGGAAAGACTAACCGATGAAATTAAATATTTCAACAGACTTACAAGAAATTTGTAACTGGACTGACATGCATGGACTTAGATTAAATAACGTAAAATCTCAAGCTATAATAATTGCACAACCTCGGTTTTGTTAAAAACCCATAAGCAACTTCACTCTACCAAAACTCTACCTACAAAATTCACCCACTGATTTCAGTGAATCTGACAAGGATCTCGATGATATGAAGATAGACGAACATCTCTCTTGAAAAGTACCAGGTTACCAGCGTCTCCAGGAAAGTATTTGCGACACTTAACTCACTTAGAAGATTCCACAACATATTTTCTCGAGTATTAAAAGAACGCCTCATTTGCACTCTGGTATTACCTCATTTCGACTACTGTGACGCCGTGTACAACGACCTGACTGCTACTCTTACCGACAAACTACAACGCGCACTAAACGCCTGTGTTTGCTTTATATGTGACCTACGTTACTTTGACCCTGTTACACCTGCCTGCGATGAACTCGATTTGCTAAAACTCAAACAGCGCCGTAATCTTCATGCTTTATTACTTCTTCACCGAACACTCCTCTCATGCTCACCTCCCTACTGGTGGAGTCAATTTCACCACCGCTCATCCAATCACAGTTTCGGAACACTGTCAAAATCTGATACACTCTTATCTATTCCACCTCAGCGCACCACACGATTCACAAACTCATTTGTTATATCTTCGGCACAACAATGGAATACACTACCCGTCTCTGACAAAGGAGCCTCACCTGCTAGTTTTAGGCAACATTGTCACCGATACCTACTAAGTAATTGATGAAGTCCTAAATTGTTATTCGTATGTTATGGAAATATTGTAGATTTAGCCTTCCTCAAACTATAGACTTTATATAATCTCACTGTTATTATCAAGGTTAATAGAAATTCGGTATACCGAGCTCGATAGCTGCAGTCGCTTAAGTGCGGCCAGTATCCGGTAATCGGGAGATACTGGGTTCGAGCCCCACTGTCGGCAGCCCTAAAGATGGTTTTCTGTGGTTTCCCATTTTCACACCAGGCAAATGGCGGGGCTGTACCTTGATTAAGTCCACGGCCGATTCCTTCCACTTCCTAGGCCTTTCCTACCCCATCGTCGCCATTAGACATATCTGTGTCGGTGCGACGTAAAGCAAATAGAAAAAAATTGGTAGCACATCATATTTGTGTAAATAATCATCTTAGTCATCATCATCATCATCATCATTTTCCTATTTTTTATTTTTGCTCTTTATCATAATATGCTATTGTTTAGTAATTGCAAGATGCTTTAATTGTAAGTCTAGTTATTTTAATTTTCACATGTAGATACTGTATTTTCTGGTTAGATGGAAGAGAGGGACTAATGGCCTTAATCATGCCAGACAAAATGAATCCATTGTATTGTATTTTATTGTATCATATATGGAAGTTTTTTACGGAGGGAAGAGTAAGGCCTAGGATAAGAAACGTAGCGGACGTGGGCTCAATTAAGGTATGCGCATCCCGAGAAAATTTTGGTGTGAAAGTAGAAAAACCACAGAAAATCATCTTTGCAGCTGACAACGGAGGAATTCAATCTAAATATCTCCCGCTTGCAAGATCATAGCTACGTGACCCGAGTGCGGCGAAGTTTTTCGGTATCAATAATCTATTTTTACTTCAGATAGTATCATCATAGAACTAGCACTGAAAAGTTGATACCGTTGCGTAAGAGTAATGTTAATTATTTTTAATGTTGAATAATAATAATAATAATAATAATAATAATAATAATAATAATAATAATAATAATAATAATAAAGATATTAATTGGACCGCCAGTAAGGCTTCTACCTAAAGACAGGCAACACCTAAAATGCCCGAGGGCGGTGAACTCTTGCGGAAAATACTGAACTTTATGAGGGGTACTTGATTTTCAAGTTCCTTAACAAATGAGAGTAATTTCCACTTTCGAGTGCCACCTACTAGGGATTTCGATTGTATTCTGCTCAGTAGAGTATTGCACCTATGGGGTTGAAACTCGATAACTTAATTCATCTGTTTCTAATTTGCCAATATTATCAGTTCAAATTAAATCAACCAATCATCGCCCAGCTCGCCCCTATAAATATTGGGAATCTTGGACCTTAGGTATCTATCTTGATCTTGTTGAGTGCAGCGACAAATGAGATTCTCCATACAAGAAGCAATGGACGCTCTGGGACAGCATGTAAGGTAGGCGGGAAGATTTTTCTCTAACATGTGTACTTACTTGCGTGTGGCGACAGGAAGATACCAGCATTCACCTCTAGCATGTAACGGCTGAGTCCACTTTGACTTTGATTTATAACATAGGCTGTCTACAATTCAGTTAGTTTTGTAATATATAGGTTTCTGGGCTGTCTGCGGACAGAAATTTAAAACCGCAGTGGCTGTCATGTAAATCTTAAGGACGTACGAGTGTAAACCTTTATCTTCCTTGTTCACCTTGATTTTTGGTGACTACAATTTTTCAGTTTTCTGAATTTTTCTTCATACCTTTCGGCAATTCATTTTGTTTCCTTCCTTAGTCACCAACGTAGAATGACATATTATCTGTGTCACCGGGCCTTCTGCCCTATTAGGTTTCATGCTAGTCATGACATGCGATTTCTTGAGTGGGTTCAGCATCCTACGGCATTCTCCTCAGCCTCTTTATCAACATTTTATTTTTCTCTTTCTTGGCCGTCTACCATGAGTTTCGGCTCCTGTTTTCTCTGGATACATCTGATCATGATACTATGTGATGCTATCCTATGGATCAAGGGCAGCGAGTGTCAGGTAGTTTTAAAGCTGGTAAGTACCGGAATGTGAACTCTAGGAACGTGAGGCCATTTTATAACAGAGATGAAGTCCGATATCCTTCTCAAGGATAAGAGTTATCATTGTAAGCTCTAGCTTCTTATCATCTGACTTAACTGAAGATGTTTTAACGCTAGCAAGTCCTCCTCCTCCCCTGTTTATGATTACGTTCTAAAGCTTAATTTTGTCATTTACGTTTATGAATATTTATTCATATTCTTGTACCTTGCTAAATATTGTTTCTGTTTTTGCCTTCGAAAGAAAATAGTAACAAGACAAAAAGGAAAAGAAAGCTATTTTTGGGATTACATTCAAGACGTATAGTTTTGGTGTGGTTTATGTCCAGTCACCTAAGCCCTGCCACTTCATCCCCTCTCCTGGCCAAGTAATAATAATAATAATAATAATAATAATAATAATAATAATAATAATAATAATAATAATAATAATAATAATAATAATAATAATTGTTCCGCGGTATCTGTGGAACAGCAGAGGTGAAAGAAGGTGCTGGGTGGAATAGGTCTCAACTTACGAAATTAAAGTTAATTTAAAACTTTAACAAAGGTTATATTTTCTTTTCAAGATAAATAAATAACCGAATATAACAGGTACCAAGTAGCAGATCAACAAATTAAGAAAGTACAATTATAGTTCATTACAAAATTTGTGCTTCGAGCCCGACACTCACGAACCTTGAGCTATAAGCCCAACTTTACCTATACACCAAGTTCAAACAAAGGGGCAGAAAACCCCAATCATGCCAAGGAGCACTGGCTCCTGATTACCATATTAAGCCTCCTCGAGGCACACAGAAACCAAATTTAAGAAAGAGCAAACCCGCTCTCAAGATTCAAGCCCATCAAAGGCCACAACAAACAATACTTCAAACTGCCCTCAAGGCATACCAAGAACAGGGGTAATAAATACCCAACCTACTGGGCCTATTCAGTAAAGAAGCAGGTTAATTACATGGCCCAAAATACCAACTTGACTGGAGGCGTAACTTGCACTCCTAATACACTTTTTAAAACCTACCTGGCACTAGGCCGCATACACAAGGACTAATCCCATACTAAAGAGGTGACTTGTAGAAGAAGACTTAATTACATTAAGAAAGGAAGAAACGATTGTGAAAACAAAGTCACCTCAAAACAATAGGAGTGGGAGCTCGAGAGGGTATAGCACTCTCTATCCCAATTTATAGTTACAGAGACGAAGTTTTACCAAGTGTCTGTTACATTTTAAAGATAGGTTACATGAGAAAAGTTTCGAACCTGCCCCGAGGGTTAATCTGCTGAGCTAGCGAGAAATGAAGTTATTAAATGGCCATTACCTTATGGATGAACTGCTGCCCGAAGAAAGAGGCGCTTCCCGCCCCCTGCTACATAATCACACTACGAAAGATAGTACTGAAGTGGCGAGGAGACCAGAAAATCAGCAGTTTATATACCCTCGTGGAAAATTCGAGACCTTTCATGAATGATTACAACCTCCCAACAAAATTTTATTGCATAACAGCAAAAACTAATACACCAGACGAAGAAGAAACACCTTATTGGTGGAAAATTAATTACAGAAATTCCTGATTGGCTACATTCAAAACAGGCGGAAAGAAAGGACTATACTGCCAACCTACAACTGACAGAACAAAATTTAGTTAAGACAAAACTTATGAATACAAAATTTCTTCAGGAAGGTACATTCCTTTACACCAGAGTGCGATATTAGTTTTGGTAGAATCATCTGTTAGAGAATGTTCAAATTTCTTGATATGGAGCAAACAAATCGAAATAGACACAGTTCAGAACACTTCAAAATTTACGGTAGTGACATCTTCCAAGAAACTTTTGAATTAGTACAGTTTGTTAAAGTTCAGGCGTTCTCCTGTAGAGGAGTTTCAACTGGCGCAATATTTGAATTAGCGGCGTGGAGGTGTACCGCCTGGTACAATAATAATAATAATAATAATAATAATAATAATAATAATAATAATAATAATAATAATAATAATAATAATTGTGTACATATTAATTATACCGAGCGGAGCGAGGCTCCATGGCTAAATGGTTAGCATGCTGACCTTTGGTGACAGGGGTCCCGGGTTCGATTCCCGGCAGGGTCGGGAATTTTAACCACAGTTGGTTAAATTCTCCGGCACGGAGGCTGGGTGTATGTGTCTTCTTCATCATCATTTCATCCTCATCAAGACGCGAAGGTTGCCTACGGGCGTCAAATCAAACGGCCTGCATCTGGCGAGCCGAACTTGTCCTCGAACACTCCCGGCACTAAAAGCCATACGCCATTTCATACTGAGCGGAGTGGCCGAGTGTGTTAACGTGCGATGGCTATGGAGCCAAGCATTGCATTCGGGAGACGTGTGAGTTTGAACCCCACCGGCAGCTGTCCTGAGAATTGATTTATGTGGTTTCACATTTTCTGTTCCAGGCAATTGCCGGGACAGTCCTTATTCATATCCAACAGCCCATTCCTCCCAACTTGTTACCCAGCTTTGCTCATTATCTTCATTAGCTCCTCAACTGAGGTTTGCGTTAGGAAGGGCATCCGGCCGGAGATCATGGCATATAAATTCACCTCATCATATCCCCTTACCGTATAACAAAACGGGACTAAAGGGGTAGAGATACTGAGCCCATAAATCCACCTTGCTGAAATGTCAACTACAAGATGGAGTGCGTCCAAAATTTTATTGCAAGCTCACCTCCTATTCCGTGGCGTGCCAACTCACAGCGGAAGGTGACGCACCAAAACATTGAACATGGTCGGAATATTTCGGAAGACCTCGGGTAATTAATAATGAAATTCTGGCTAATAACCCTCATTGTGAGAGATTTCCGCACTGTCAATAACAAAGAAATAAGTAATTAAGAATTTGGGAAGTATTTGTTGAAGCTAAGTCTACAATGTGGAAATGTATTTAAATAGGCTCGAAGAAAAGGTAGCATCTATCTTGGCCGAGTGGAACACACGTGTCAAGGACATACGGTCAATGTGCGCGGGAAACATCGTGCATGAAATTAATTAATTACGCCCGTAAAAGAAACAGGAGAAATAGGCGAATGTGTTGTTCTTGACTGGAAAAGTAGGTGGAATCCCTGGGGTGAGTCTCAAAGAAATCGGTCCAGTGGTCATTACATGGAATGATTGCACAACAGTAGGTAAAGCCACGCAGAGCGTCTCTACATAATGCATAAATACCCCCTCCTCATGCAAAAGAGTCAGTCATCATTTAATTGTCCGAGAGGGTGAACCTACGTCAAGTGACATTAAGAAGAGGACTTAAAGTGGGCGAAGTAGACTTGGAGATTCTCTAAAGCCAGTTGACTTGAGGGATGAATATATTATCAACTGGTATTTGTGAGCGAAGGCAACTGAGATATTGAAACATTGTATTTACAACATCTATCGCGGTTGGGGAGGAAATCGTAAGTTACATAATTGTAGGGTTCCAGAACTTCAGCGTAGGAGGACAGCAGATTCATAGATAGCTCTTTGAATTATTGCGGACAAGGTTATTTTGATAATCGGTAAGGGGGGACTGTTGTAGTCTGGCAGAGGTAAGCTTTTGGTCTCACGGTCATTCACATCTGTGGGGCCCCTGGAGGAAACGGAGTTCCAAATTTCCACGAACTGCAATAATTGAATTCTCGACACGAGGCTGGGCGGTTTAATTGTTGGGTTTATGTACAGAATAAAATTTACTGTTAAGTTTCATAAAGGAAATCAATGTGTGTTGCTTCAAGACGAGCGCAGAATCAGTGTGTATATAAGGTAGTATTTAAGCGAACAATGTCTCCTGCAAATATGAGGGACTAGATTCGGAGGTGGCTGGCGCAAGATGAAGCCAAGATAATGGCACGCCAAGAGGCTCAATTGCAGGTATGGACCGATGACCTTCGATGCTAGGCCCCTTAAAACAACAATCATCACAATTAAAGGTATTTCTAGTTCAAATATTATGTTTTGCAGTTATAGATGTAAATGCTTGTCCCTTTAAATTAATTAATTAATCATAACATGGCGTTGTATATGTGGCCGTTGTAGAATTAAGCATGTTGTGATGACGATGATGTGTCTTGTCGTTATTCCATTGCATAGGCGAATTGTCTGTTATTTATGCCAACGTACGAGACGTTAACCTGTGTTTAAATTTATTTAAAAGTGAAGTTAAATATTGTAATGAAAATCAATGATAATGTTCGAGCCGGTAAAAGTTACAATAATTATAACGATAAAATAACCATTATGAGTGTGATAAAGTCAAATAACAACGTATCCAATAATAATAATAATAATAATAATAGTAATAATAATAATAATTTCAAGTCAGGATAAAATAGAGATTGAAATAATAATGCGTTCAGCAGTAAGGTAAGAGAAATTTGCGGCTTATATCGAAATCCAGTGAAGTATGATATTTAAATTTTGGGACATTTAAATTTTGTGACACCGTTTATTTGTGATATAGGAAATCACCGCATGTTATTTTCTTCCTGAGGTCCGAAAAAATTGAGAAGTTAATTGTGAGATCGTTATAGAGTTGTTTGGTCATGCGATTGCTTGTATTTTAAAAGAATCAAGCAGGAAGAAAATGGATTGTAATGGAAATGACATTTGATGAGAATAAATAGGAAGATGTTAAAGGCAGAGTAAGTCTGTATTTTATGAGTGACGAAGAATAAGCAGGAGGCCGAGATTAAGAGACCCTGAATTTGGATGGAGAGGAGTTTTTGTGGCATGGCGTATAAACTGAGGTGTAATATTTCTAAGAAAGTCTGCAAAAGAGGAGTGATGCCCTGTAGTAATCCAAAACGATTGAAGAATGTAAGGGTTGTCAAATCAAAGTGAGTGCGCAGCCAATATAATGCCACGCCAAGTGGCACAATTACAGGACTATCTAATTCAAATATTGTTTTCGTAGTTAGAGTTGTACATGCTTCTCCCTTTAAATTCATTTCAAGTCCAAGCTGATGTTCTCCCATGATTACTATTTTATGTAAGACCGTAGGTAACGGCAGATACGTCTAGGTGACGATTCTACGGGATCTTTTAGCTCGCTTCGCGTGTCAAGGGAGCTTGCACGGAAGGCGATAACGCGGCCGGGTGACTCATTTGCCGGGAGATATATGACAGGCTAAGATGATATGACAGTACAATAGGGATAACCATTGCTTCACAGCAATAGTTTAGTTAACATCTGTAGTATTCGTAGCGTGTTCAATGTGTTCGCTTTGAAATAGCGTAGTTTCTGTAGGAATACTAAAGTAATCGTGTGTTTTAACAAGTGATGTATACAGTATAACAGCGTGTATTCATTGCATTGTGTTATGCAAAGCATTTTTCTTATACAGAATGCCGCTTTCGATTGATTCGCAAATTTACTGGCATCCTCCCTCCCTATAGGAGTACGGTACGTAAATTAGTAAAGAAGTTCTGCACCAGCGGGTCCAATCTTAACAAGAAATCACGCAGAAGACGAACCGTTTTAACATAGGAAAAGCTTGACGAAATAGGAGCTCTCTTGGAAAGTACTGTAAAAAAATTCCCGTCGCGTCTCGCCGTACAAACTAATGTGTCATTATCCTCTGCCGAGGTAGACGACCAACGATAAAACGGTAAGTTCAAGGATTCAATTCATACAATGTACATATTCATTATGCCAGTATGTAACGTTAGATTATTACATTTACATGCTAATCCAGTTACAGAGTGTCACTACATTGAAATGAATAGACATTTAGGTAGTGTATATTGTATTATGACTATTTGCGTACGAATTTCATGCTGAAATATATTCTAAATTTCAAAATGTCTGAATACGGCGAGGAGAATTTAACTCTCTTTGATAAGAATGTATTGTAAACTGAAGGGTGGTAGGTAAATTAGCGCACAACTGGTAGCGCTTAATCCGAAAATTATCGACTAACTTGCAATTGCTTACACAACTACACAGGCACACAAAATCAACCAGTTGGCGCCCTCTTTACTATCACTAATTCAGTCACTTAAGTTATTCACTGTGACACTTTCAAATTTTTAATATTTAATTTATTCGACCTTTGTTGGAACAACATTTTTTTTCATCCTCCATGTACAAGGAACATTCACAGAACACATACAAAAATATAAATAGTCAGTGCAAAGTACATATAAGAATGGAAACCAATTCGTCCACAGCCTTCATGTACAAAACACTACACTGAATCTCTCTTCCGGGAGAAGAGGAGGAAACAAATAAAACACAAATCAAAACACAAAACACAAGAAAACACAAAACACTGGCAACTATGCGGAGAACACAAAGTCAAATTCTTATTTCCGCGGTTCTCAAAAAGTCCCTCACAGCATTGAGGACTGAATTGTTTTCACGATACAACACCGATGCAGCGCTAGTCGGGAACGGCACTTGTAAATCATATAGTTCAGATAACAAGCGGCTTCGAGAAGCACCATAACGGCGACACTAAAACAAAATATGGTTGAGATCTCCATCCTCCGCATACTGACATCGACAGCGCGTTGAAGTCAAAACTCCTATGCGATGGAGATGTGATGGGAATGATCCATGATTGAGCCGCATTCGGATTACTGAAACCGTTATACCTCGTGACCGATGAAACTTATAATACTTAGGAGGGATGTTGGGTTGTACGAGAACATAAGCTCTACCTTTATGCAAATGAGATGTTTCCCATTCCGTAGACCATTCGTGACGAATTTGTTGTCGAATAGTGGGAATAAAATCCATCCATGGGAGTTGCAGCTCTGTAAGTAGCCCATCCGATGCGCCACGTTTGGCTAGTACGTCAGCTAATTCATTGCCAAAAATTCCACTACGTCCTTTAACCAAAAGAAATGCTATGGAGCAACCTGAAGAGTAGATATTAAGAGTTCCCTCCGCGATGTCATACAAGTACCATACGTTTGGAAATTCCACTGGAGATTTTGTAAATTCTTCATAACACTTTGGGAGTCCGTAATGATGAGAGTGGAAACGTATCGCTTGTTTTGACAAAAAAGAAGTGCAGCACATATAGCTCTCCGACTCGTTGACTGAATGGTCAGCGTACTGGCCTTCTGTTCAGAGGGTCCCGGGTTCGATTCCCGGCCGGGTCGGGGATTTTAACCTTCATTGGTTAATTCCAATGGCCCGGGAGCTGGATGTTTGTGCTGTCCCCAACATTCCTGCAACTCACACACCACACATAACACTATCCTCCACCACAATCACACGCAGTTACCTACACATGTCAGATGCCGCCCACCCTCATCGGAGGGTCTGCCTTACAAGGGCTGCACTTGGCTAGAAATAGCCACACAAAATTAAATTAAGCATACATAGCTAAAATTCCCACTGTGTAAATAGAGATTTCGGGCGCCAGTTTGAAGCTACCACATTCTCCCGTTTGTTGTTAGTAATATGCATATCACACCGAGTCTTCGAGTTTGGAACCATCCGTGAATATGTAAGTACTATTGGGCCACATGTAGTGAATCAGAGCCGGAATTAGTTCTGTGTATAAGATTCTGTGGTGAGATATTTAGGAAGATAATATATCGGCAGTCGACTTGAAGAACACTGAAAGCTGGCATCAAATCCGGACATGGTTCGTGTTTTCAGAGTTAGTGAGAAAGTCGTTTTCAGTCCGTTGTAACAGCGTAACAGAAGCTGTGGCTTGCATCGTGAGCGTCGTCCATGTCTCTCCTCGATAAAGGTCAATCGTTGAAGGGCAGTAAGAATGAGATGATGTGAAATAGCAGAACGTTGTAACAGAAATTTCTTGCCTATGATTTCTCGGTGTATTTGCGAGGATAATTCTCCAGCTTCGTTTAAAGGAGCATTTGTTGGAGTGGATCTCACAGCACCGAAACAGATGCGGATCGCCCGAAATTGTATGGCGTCGAGATTCTTCGTGACGTAACTTTCAAAGTTCAACAAGTGCACCACAACTTTTCTGCACCTGTCACTTAGACCCTAGAGCAGTTCACAAATTTCGCTCGTTGTGCACCATTATGATCACACAGCTCACACCTTGCGCACGCGCAACACAATCTCACAATTCAGCATGCGATACACAGTCCGTCCGTCGTCACACAGCTTCACTGTCCGGCAATCGCTGTCACTTTAAATATACATCATAAACAGCACACAGTCTTCATTCTCCACCGACTGATCCAGAGATCCAGAGCTGCATCCAGACAACTGAATATCTGACAGAATTAATCAGCCTCGATCGCTGGCGAAACCTACCAGTGAATCCAGTCCGGTCTGCCTTAAATAGCGAGGCCGCCCATTCCACAAAATCCCCGAGGGTAGAAGTCCATGGAGACATCTGGGCTGGCAAGTGGTTGCATGGTTTTAGTCACGTTACTAACAAATTGCATTCGGGAAATAGTGAGTTCGAATCCCACTCTCGGCAGTTTTCAAAATGGTTTTGCATGATTTCCCATTCACACCACGCAAATGCTGGGTCTGTACCTTAATTAAGGCCATATTCCCTTCCATCCCAATCTAAACGTCGCCATCAAACATATCTGTGTCGGTGCGATGTAAAGCAAATTTTAGAAAAAGAGTCCTCTGGAATCCGAAAACTCTGGTTTCGCCTTCTAGTCCTTTCTCGTGCCGTAAGGAAGACCTGCATTGAGATCACGGAGTAGTGGTGAAGGAGGATGGCCCTGCGCGCTTAGTTCGTCCCTGACTGGTTGCTGCAGCGACGATCGGGCCTGGCCCTAATTCGGTGACGTCACCGTGGCTAAAGCCAGGTTAACTTGCTCCTTCCAAGGCCTTACAAAGAAATGGAGGACATCCTCACAGTATGTATGCCCATCCTTCAGTCACGTATCTTGATATGATGTCGGGGATGAGATGAGATGAACGTAATGGTTTGTTTTACGCCCAGATTCCCTTCCTGACGCCAACCTCAGCTGAGGATATAATGACGATGGAAAGGATGAACGCGAATGAAACTGGGTAAGGAGGTAAAATAAATCTGCAGTTTCCTATGAGTAAGAACTCTCCCCGCATTTGCCTAGAAGTGAAAATGGGAAACCCCACAAAACCATTCTCAGGACATTTGACGGTGGAGTCCAAACCCACGTGGCTCCCGAATGCAGTGCTTAGCTCCATAGATGTAGCGCGTTAACACACGCGGCCACCCAGCTCGGTCTCTATTGGTAAGAATGTTACCAGATAATTCTCAATATGATTTTTTTTGCTATTTGCATTACGTCGCACCGACACAGATAGATCTCTTTCTTGCAAGTTGCTTTACGTCGCACCGACACAGTTAGGTTTTATGGCGACGATAGGATAGGAAAGGGCTATAAGTGCGAAGGAAGCGACGTAGCCTTATTTAAGGTACAGCCCCAGCATTTGCCTTGTGTGAAAATGGGAAACCACGGAAAACCATCTTCAGGGCTGCCGACAGTGGGGCTCGAACCCACTATCTCCCGAATACTGGATACTGGCCGCACTTGAGCGACTGCAGCTCTCGAGCTCGGTCCAAATAGGTCTTATGGCGACGATGGGATAGGAAAGGCTTAGAAATGGGAAGGAAGCGGCCGTGGCCATAATTAAGGTACAGTCGCAGCATTTGCCTAGTGTGAAAATGGCAAACTACGGGAAACCATATTTAGGGATGCCGACAGTGGGGTTTAAACCCACTATCTCCCGGATGCAAGCCCACAGCTGCGCGCTCCTTACCACACGGACACCATGCCCGGTCAATATGAATTTAGAAGGCATTGACTCCTGCAATTAATTATGTCGTACTTCAGGATAATTTCAATTTCTATTTGTCTACCGGTTGTTGTTAAGGACAAGGTATTATGCCAATTACTTAATTAAAAGCACATTTTCAAGGGCAGATTTAATCATTTTAAGACCTGACAATTAAAACGGACTTTTTCTCGGTGGTATGAGACTGAACAAACGCAGTTTAAGATAACAATTGCCATAAAATCTACAAATAAATCCTTTACCAACTGGTAAGTCATGAACATCCAGGACCAGGATAGAATGGCACCTGGCCAATGCCATGTTCTCCAAATCACCGGTGGGATAAACAAGGTATCTTCTTCGTCTTTGTGACCTTCTCCCCAGTTCATCGGGGTCAGCAATTGATGTGAACAAAAACCCTGTTTTATGGCAGGGTGCCCTTCCTGACGCTAACTCTAAATGAAGGGATGTATTCACTATTGCTTTCTTCTGTGGTGGTTGGTAGTATGGGGTTGTTCCGGCCTAGATATGGCTAGACACCTAGTTCCTCGCTACCTCTTTAGGACAGATAGCAGCACCCTTCAGTGTGTATCTGTTTGAAGGCCCCCAGCCGGAAGTGGTGTGGATGGAAGTGGATGAGAGACTGTTATGCTTGGGTGCCTCGAGCGTGAGGAGACTTGAACATGTGACTGACTGTTATCGAGGGCATCTGCCCATCAATATCCAGTATTCTGTATTTATAATGTGTTGTTATTTAATCAAGTGAGTGATTTACGGTCAAATCATGGTCCAAATACCGGGCCGGATTATCTACACCACGAGGACCTCGTGAAAGCAGCGTGGCGTGTAGTATGGACGACTAGTTTCAACAGTCACATGGAAATAATTGGAAGTTCACTTTAATGACATCATCTGGCCGTCCCGGGTTCGATGTTCCAGCACCAGAGGTAAACTAAACTGCGAAGGCAGGTCAGTACTATTAATTTAATGCTCTCCTTTTCTCCTTGTTCTTGCCTTACCCCTTCCATCATAGAATCATCAACAAGGCAAAAGCTTCCTAAGCGGAGGTCGCGATTTAAAGCGCAACTTACCCGCTCGGAAACTTTCGTTGAGAATTTCATCGCTCAACAACATTCGAATTCGCTTGAAATTAAACTACGATACAAAGACATGAGTGCATTAATGTCGAAGTTTGATGACGTGCAGTCAGAACTAGAATTAGGAGACGCTGGAAACGAACAACCTCATGATCATGCGCGTGCCGAATTCGAAACCAAATACTACAAGGTAAAGGGCGAAATGAGTAAAATAGCGAACCCTGAAGAGGCATCACGCGACACGGTAGATTCAGGAAGAACTCAGGTATGCAGCGTCGCGAGTTTAAAGTTTCCGGCTATTAACATTCCATATTTTGGTGGAAAATACGAAAACTGGCTCTCATTCGCGAACAGTTTTCAAGTTATGGTCCATAACAACAATAATCTGCCAGGTGTCCAGAAATTTCACTACTTAGCATCTGTACTCAAGGGCCCAGCCAGCCAATTAATTCAAAATTTACCCATCACAGAGGCGAATTATGAGGTAGCGTGGAAAATGTTGAAAGACAGATTTGAGAACAAGAATCTAATAGCAGCTACGCATGTTAAGGCACTCTTAACTTTAAAATCAGTCTCCAGTCAAACAGCTACAGAACTGTTAAGGTACTCTAACACATTCAATAGTCATTTGAATGCGCTCAAGGCCCTAGAACTTAACATTCCACTGCATGAAGTTATTTTGACTCAACTGTATGCTAAAGGACTTGATGCTTGTACTAGACGAGACTGGGAATTATCACAGGCAGACACTCCGGTTCCATCACTGGATGACTTGCTGTCATTTGTTGAGCACAAACGGCAAGCTCTGAAGAACTTCCCTATCTCACAGCACACTGCACCATCGCACAGACAACAAGCTGACAGAAATAAGCCTAAACCTCAAGGGGATACTCAACCACGCTACACTTACACCACTACCACTCTCATAAAGTGTCCCTGCTGTCATGGTAATCACCCGATATTTAAATGTGAAGGGTTTGCAGCTCTCAGTGTGGAAGATAGACAAAGAAGGGTTAAGGAAATGGACTTACGCTTTAACTGTTTGCGTACAGAGCATTCTGCCAAAAAGTGCAAATCACGTGGCTGTAAATTATGTAGTAGGAAGCATCACACCTCATTACAAAATCCATAAGGTAGAGAGGGAGGTACAGTCCATCAAACTGCATCCAACTCCTCTCACACATACTGCAACACAAGAGACCCTCTAGGGGTTCTGCTGTCCACTTCCATGGTCAAGGTATTAGATTCTAGGGGGCAAATGCATGTCTGCCGGGCACTTCTTGAGAGTGGCAGCCAGGTTAATCCTTGGACTGAAGGTCTAGCACAGCGATTAGACCTTAAGAAAATGAAGAATCTCATACCAATCAGCGGCATAAATGATTCCATTTCTCAATCAAGGTACAGTGTTCAGTTAGAATTGCAATCCACTGTAAGTAACTTCACTGTGAGTATGACTTGCTCTGTCTTTCCACGTATCACAGGTAACATGCCCAGTAGTTACATCAGCATGAGCATTGGAACTTGCCCACTGACTTGAAGCTCGGTGACCCCAAGTTCTTCCAGCCAGGTGACATTGAATTGTTAATAGGCGCAGAACATTTCTTTTCATTACTGAAACCTGGGCGCAGAACTCGATCACCAGATTATCCTATTCTTCAAGACACTGCACTAGGATGGATTATTGCTGGACACTACCATAGTAGGGAATAGAAACATCTTACTATAACTACATGTTTCTTGAAGTCAGAGGACAGGTTAGACACCCAACTACAACGGTTCTGGGAAATAGAAGAGCTTAGGTCACCAGTCATGACAAGAGAAGAGAAATCCACAGAAAAACACTTTACAGAAAATACTACTAGGGATGCCACAGGTAGATTTATAGTTCGCTTACCTCTCAAGAAGAAACCTGAGGTTCTAGGAAACTCCTTCAATCATGCCATGTTAAGACTAACTCAGTTAGAACGGCGTTTCAGCAGGCAGCCCTCACTTAAGCACGACTACTCTAACTTTCTTCACGAGTATGAAGCGATGGAGCATATGGTTAAGGTGGACACATCTACTCACTCAGGGAATGAAGGTGGAAGCTATTATCTACCGCATCATTCAGTTTTTAAGCTCAGTAGCTCGACTACCAAAACTAGGGTTGTATTTGATGCATCTTCTAAAACTTCGAACAATATTTCCTTGAATGATATATTAATGGTAGGAACGACAATACAACAGGATCTTTACTCTTATCATTCTAAGGTTTATAATGCATACCGTTGCCTTCACCGCAGATATTGCTAAAATTTATCGGCAAGTCATGGTTCATGCAGATGATAGGAAATTCAGCGGATTATCTGCAAGGATTCACCTAGGGACCCACCCTCTCACTATGAACTGACAACTGTAACATATGGTACAGCATCAGCACCCTTCCTAGATACCGATGACTGCAGCAACTTGCTGAAGATGAAGAATCGAGGTTCCCCAGAGCAGCACAAGTTGTTCGCAGAGATTTTTATGTTGACGATCTATTAAGCGGCTGTGACGATATCCAGGATGCTCTTCAGTTGCAGTCTGAAATTATTAATTTACTAGAGAGTGGAGGATTTCACCTCAGGAAATGGTGTTCAAACCACCCAGCATTACTGGAAGCAGTTTCAGAAGAGGACAGGGAAACCCAGCTGTCTTTAAGTCTTGATGAAGGCACTAGCGTGAAATCTTTAGGCCTATTATGGCATCCAGTAACTGATCATTTTCTCATTTGTGGCAGTCTGTATTCAGACAGTCCCTATCATGCTGATACTCATATAACTAAACGAAAGGTCTTATCTGTTAATGCATCAATATTTGATCCACTTGGGTTCGTCAGTCCTTTGGTAATTTCTTACAAGATTTAAACTTTGGTCAGTCAATCTGAACTGGGATGACAGACTAACATCTCAACTAGTCAGAGAATGGGAAGAACTTCACTCTAAGCCACAGGCAGCAAGAGAATTTTATATTGAGCGGTTTGTCACATGTAAGGGACCCCCTCCTGATATACAAATTCATGGTTTTTCTGATGCTTCAGAACAAGCTTATGGAGCTTGTCTTTATGTACGGTCTGTCGACAAAGGGGGACAGACCTGTGTCAGATTATTATGCTCTAAATCCAGAGTAGCACCTGTGAAGAAAC
Source organism: Anabrus simplex (assembly GCF_040414725.1). Taxonomy (NCBI): domain Eukaryota; kingdom Metazoa; phylum Arthropoda; class Insecta; order Orthoptera; family Tettigoniidae; genus Anabrus; species Anabrus simplex. Next base: position 577,905,144 of record NC_090266.1, on the reverse strand, counting down.
TGACACTACCAAGACTTGAACTGTGTGGAGCGCTACTACTTGCCCGACTACTCCACAAGACCCTTCCAGCTTTGTCTCTGCCAGTCAGCAAGTTGTTCCTGTGGACGGACTCCACAATTGTCTTAGCCTGGACCACATCTCCTGCTACTCGCTGGAAAACATTTGTGGCCAACCGACTCTCTTCAATTCAAGAATACTCTCACAAGGCAGAATGGAGACATGTTCCGACCAATTGCAATCCAGCAGATTTAATATCCAGGTTGCTCCAGGACAGCTACGAGGTATGAACCTGTGGTGACACGGACCATCCTGGTTAACTGAGCCCACTGAAACATGGCCAGACACAATCTCGGCCCATGTAGAAGAGGAACTACCTGAGTCACGAAGCACACTTCCTGTAGTCATGTTGATAGGTACCAATTGGGATGAACTTATGCTGAAGTACTCGTCACTGTCCCGACTGACTCGAGTTACTGCATATTGTTGGTGATTTATTCACAATAGTGCCAATCCTCAAGACAAGAGGTTAGGGATATTAAGTGCATAAGAACTGCAGATGGCCTTGCACTCCTGTATCAAAATTGCACAACAAGTGTGTTATGATCAAGAGATAGCCATTCTCAGCTCTAAATGCTGTGTTTCAAGGAGGAGTAAAATTGCAGATTTACATTCTTTCTTAGATGGTAAGGGAATGCTAAGGGTAGGAGGAAGGCTAGTGAATTCAAAATTACCTTACGACACTAAGCACCAGCTTATCCTTCCTCCCCAGCATGCTCTCACAAACCTTGTTGTGATTGCAGAACACATTAGGCTTTTACATGCAGGTGCTCAGTTAGTAATTGTATCATTAAGAGAAAGATTCTGGATTCCCACGGCTAGGGCAGTTGTTCGAAGAGTCATCCACAAGTGCCTGACCTGTTTTAAATTCAAGGCGTCAACATCTGAACAGCTGATGGGACAGCTCCCTGTGACCAGAGTGCAACAGAGTCGCCCATTTCTTAATGTAGGAACTGATTATGCTAGTCCTTTCTTCGTCAAGAGGGGAAATGTAAGAAGCAAACAGACAACGAAGAGCTACATTGCATTGTGCATCTGTCTGGCTACCAAGGCTCTTTACCTGGAGGTGGTGAGTGACCTCTCTACTGATGCCTTTATGGCAGCCCTGAGGAGATTCATAGCTCGACGTGGGAAATACTCCATCATCTATAGTGATAATGGGACTAACTTCATTGGTGTCAACAGAAGGGTGCAAGATCTCCGAAAACTATTCCTTTCAACCAGCTTTTGTGAAGAGATAAGGAATCCATTAGCGATGGAAGGCATCACGTGGCACTTTATACCTACCAGCTCTCCACACTTTGGCGGACTGTGGGAAGCAGCTGTCAAGTCCATGAAGTACCACTTGAGAAGAGTTGCGGGTAATACGCTACTGACATTTGAGGAGCTATGTACCCTTACTGCGCAGATAGAAGCATGTCTTAATTCTCGCCCCCTATCTGCCTTATCCAATGACCCCAGTGACCTTAATTATTTATCACCTGCTCACTTCCTAATTGGTGCCCCCCTTACAACCATTACTGAGCCTGACATTACTGACCTGCCCATCAACAGATTGTCTCGATGGCAGCGTATCCAGGCAATGCAGCAGCAGTTGTGGAAGAGGTTGTCTGCCGATTACCTGAACTCACTACAGCAGAGGAAGAAATGGACTTGCCCCAAGGAGAAGCTAGCTGTTTGAACAGTTGTTCTTCTGAAGGAGGACAACCTTCCTCCTCTCTGCTGGAAGTTGGGTGTGGTGGAGACTGTTCACCCTGGAAAGGATGGACTTGCACGAGTGGCTACCGTCAGAAAAACCAGTGGTCTTTTTAAACGACCTGTTAAGACGTTAATTCCATTACCTATTGAACACTAAGCAGGATCGTGTGGCTAAACATAATGTGTTTCATGTGAATATTGTTTCTTTTCTTCATTTCAGAGTGTAATTATGGTGTTGTCTGTGTGATTTGAACTGAGAACTCTATAATGTGAATTTCTTCTTAATTTCATACTGCATAATAATGGAAGAGAACACAGTCAAACTACTTAGTACCTTCTGTTAACAGTGTAAATATTTTGTTGCTTGTGTTACTGTTTTGCTTATGTTTATCTCTATATTTGTTGAATGATCAACTCATTTTGGTTACTGAATATGAACTCTGTATGTCAGTGCCTGTGTGATACTTGAACTGAACTGAACTCTCATGAGGGCATATCAGGCAATTTACTTCGGTTGAATCATGGTGATTCAAGGGTGGGGAGCGTGTTCCGGCCTAGATATGGCTAGACCACCTAGTTGCTCGCTACCTCCTTGGGACAGATAGCAGCACCCTTCAGTGTGTATTTATTTGAAGGCCCCCAGCCGGAAGTGGTGTGGATGGAAGGGGACGAGAGACTGTTATGCTTAGGTGCCTCGAGTGTGAGGAGACTTGAGCATGTGACTGACTGTTATCGAGGGCATCTGCCCATCAATACCCAGTATTCTGTATTTATAATGTGTTATATAAGTGTCGTAAGTGTAATAAATGTTGTTGTTTAATCAAGTGAGTGATTTACGGTCAAATCAGGGGTGTTATATGCTCTTGAAGAGTAGTATATTAAGACGAACATAAACATCCACTTCCCGAGCCAGAGAATCTAATCACACATAGTTCAGTTTCTCAGCCAGGCCGGAATCGAAGCAGGGGCTGACTACGCTGACCATTGAGACAATTTGTTGGTTCGGGAAGAATCCGGTATGTAAACTGTTAATATTAAAATGCTATTGTTATAATTGAAACTCTCCCCCATATATTGCAGTCGGCATTTGAAGTGCATTTCTTCCAGTTATAAGCCAGGATGCCCTTCTCGACGCTAACACTGTGTGGAGGGCTGTAATCACAATTCCGTATTTCTGTGGTGGCTGGAAGTGTAATATGCTGTATATAGATGAAGAGAAGTGTATTAAGTGTGTTAAGTGTATCGGTCACTGGGGTCCCGGGTTCGATTCCCGACAGGGTCGGGAGTTTTAACCATAATTGGTTAATTTCGCTGGCACGGAGCTGGGTGTATGTGTTGTCTTCATCATCATTTCGTCTTCATCACGACGCACAGGTCGCCTACGGGTGTCATATCAAAAGACCTGCATCTGACGAGCCGAACTTGTCCTCGGACACTCTCGACACTAAAAGCCATAGGCCATTTCATTTTTTCTTACTTAGCCCCGGAGCCAGACCTGTTAGACATACACAATGAAAATCGTCGGTCCGGTCGGGAATCGAAACTATCTGAAGGCCAGTACGCTGACCATTCATCCAAGGAGTCGGACATTTATTTATTTATTTATTTATTTATTTATTTATTTATTTATTTATTTATTTATTTATTTATTTATTTATTTATTTATTTATACTCTAGGATGTCTCTTCAGTGAGTCCATCGATTTATGAGAGCTAATGGTATAACTACTGGTGATTTAAACAGCCTTCGAACTGAGGACTCAATGAACATTCTCTTTGTTCTTTCCATGATTATTATTATTATTATTATTATTATTATTATTATTATTATTATCACACAGCCTTGTGCTGTAGAGGCAGTGTCCCTCCCTGTTAACTGAAGTCTTGGGAATAGATTCTCGCTTCGTTCAACGATGTTAATCCTTGTCTCGAGGTTGGAGCTAGTTTCCCTCACTTGCACGAGGAGGCTGGTTTGTTATTCATCATCTTAGGAGGACCACTGTGAAACACTCCACAATACTACTTTGGGACATTAGAAAGACGTTCTGAGATAGATTCACCTCGTGTTCAGCTGTATGTTGAGAGGCACTGTGTGCTGGATGAAGAAGCTATTCAGGCAGTATCTTTGTTGTTGAGTATTCTTTCTGCATTGTTGTCCCTGTATAGCAATACAAGCAAGCCTTGTATCCTTGGGTGTGTTTGGAACGAGCACAAAGCCACAGGCAATACTCGCCATGAGAGTAATTCTGCCCTATCCGTCTCGCATAACGCCAAGTGGCCCTCGGGCATTGTGTGGCGTCCTCCAAGCGTCGAGACGCCGGAACATGTCATCCAGACGCCTGCCCTAAACACTTGTAATTACCACTTTGCGTGCGTGCAAGCTAAATTCTCCCCCTCTCTCTCGCACTCCCTGGTGGCCCATGCAGCCACGCCCCGCCACGCCAGAAGTACTACCACCCTGAAATCCGCCTTAATTATGAAACAAATGATTGATTACGCCTACCACCGCTGTAATTTTGAAATGCCCCAAAATAGCTTATCATAGGCCTTTTAATATAGATCCCTATCAAACTGTATGTCTTCTGAAGTCCCATAGGACGTATGAATCAAATATGTGCATAGTTTTCCCGGAATGATGTCAGGCTGAACACATTGAGAACACAATAGAATAATACAGAGCTCGCCTGAGCTAAGGGAACGTAACCACAAAGGAAACAGAAATTGTATTTTTCCTCAGCACATTTTTTCTTCTCTCATGAGAAAGTTGCTGGTCATTATATTATTCCGCAGGACCCCACCGATCTTGATATATTGAATCTTCAAAAGCTTTGTGCCGTGCCCAGTTCCTGTTGAAATACAGTTCAGCCAAGATATCACTGAACAGGGTCTCTAGTCAGATATTACATGGGGATAGGGTGTCTAGTTCTTTCGCACACCTCTCTTAGTCAATAGCAAGCGGTTGGCTTCCCACGCGCACCGTATTGCTGAGCTATCTGGATCTCATAACAGATAGTGTTTCATCATGGTCTAGTCCGACTCCATGGCTAAATGGTTAGCGTGCTGGCCTTGGACGCAGGGGTCCCGGGTTCGATTCCCGGCAGGGTTGGGAATTTTAACCATAGTTGGTTAGTGTCGCTGGCATGGGGGCAGGGTGTATGTGTCGTCTTGATCATCATTTCATCCTCATCACGACGCACAGGTCGCCTACGGGAGTCAATTGAAAAGACATGCGTCTGGCGAGCCGAACTTGTCCTCCAGCCACTAAAAGCCATACGGCATTTAATTTTTCATCACGGTCTAGCCACTGGTTACAAATATTCAATTCCCCGGCTAGTGTATACTCAACTTTATATCTTTGATTTTTTTGCGCTATGAAGGGGAGTAAAAGCCCAAGTGTTCATTACACTGTAGCGCCTTCCCGAATGTGCTCTACTAGGGGAAGGGCGGGTGGGGGGGGGGGGCGGAATAGATGGTAGTCGCTCACTACAGATACTAGACTGTATTGATACATCGAAGGAGCGATATGAAACATTGACGCATTTTAAATATAAGTGTGGTAAACGCAAAGTACTACCACCCTGAAATCCGCCTTCATTATGAAACAAATAACTGTTTACGACTACAACCGCTGTAATTTTAAAATGCCCCAAAATAGCTCGCAGGGAGTGGGGAGGGGAGGATACATTACTGCTTATTTGGAGTCATTGGCTCAAGAGCTGGTTGAATCCACCAAAAGCCTCGCATAGGTTTAAATATTTGTGGGAAAATGGCAGTAGAGTTATATGCATACCCGGGAACTCTAATCACGAACGACGGTATTTGCTGGGACGAGATCAAGGTACGTCTTGCAATGGCTCACACAGGCTGACTGCCAAGCGACACAAAATCTGGGGAGTCAGTAAACTAACAAAGATCACCAAACTAAATTTGATCGTTATTTTGATATTTCCGATTGTCTCATGCGTCATTGAGATATGGGCCATCAAGGCTGCTGACAGAAAGAGGAACAGGTGTATACCGTCGTAATCTGTGAATATCTTGGACAGAACACAGCACCAGCACAGGATTTATTGAAGAGCTAAAGTTAAGGATGGGCTAATGAAAATGACTAGCCGATCTTTCGTAAGATACTTTAAACACATCTCCAGACGAATGGGCGCAGTCGAGAAGTTGGTGGTGGAAGGGAAAATGCAAGGAAGGTGGCCTTAATGACAAGAAACAACCAGATGTGAGTACAAAATATGAAGACTCTAGTGGAGAGGTCGCGCGGAAACTTTCACGTTCTATATAGTACGTCACTAGACCCTGACCCTATCAAGGGTACAGGGAAAGGGACAGAGAACTCGGAGGTGGGGACACAAAATATCCCGGCAGCAATTTAGTAAAGCGTGCTAAGCAATGGTGAGCAGGCAGAAAGCTTTCCATTTCCACAAAGTGGCATAGAAGAACAAACAACTGACCTGGCCCTGCTATTCACAACAACCTCTAACATTGCCAATGTCCTCAATACTGTCACCAAGCACCTCTCATATCTTAGCAACTTCCACACGCTCACATCCATTAACGGATAAAGTTACAAAATATATCATTCAACAAGGTATGGTGCAAGGTTTTCTTTATGGTTTTGTTTCACTGATAGCGTGAACTCAGCATTTATATACGGAAAATCTTACTCTTATTTCAATGGCTTACAGTTCATCACCAAAGACTATCTGATGCCAGAGACCTGCGGAACTTCTACGTGGGAATAAAGGAGATCTACGGTCCATCTCGCTCTTCAGTTGGAAGTATGAAAACATTTTATGCTGCTAACACCCATACCTACGGTAGAGACATCCTGGAGCGCTGGAAGAAACACTTCTCCACTCTTTTAAACCGAAGCTCCACTGCTGCCGAACACTTTCTACGAGATGTGTCACAACTTCCCCCTCGACCATGGATGGCGATGCCACCAACTTACTGGGAATTCTGTGCGGCAGTTGATAGGCTGAAATCTAGGAAACCACCTGGTAAACTTCTCGCAAGGATCCTGCTTAGCCGCCTGCAAGCCTGCAAGTCACCTCCGAGAAAACTCTACCATAGTCTCAGTGTAGTGTCCGAGCCTCCAGAGATACTGTTGACATGATCATTCGTGCAAGGCAATTGCAAGAGAAATGCAGAGAACAATAGAGGCATCTCTATTTTGTGTTTTATGACCTGGTAAAGCCCTTCGATAGTGTTCCAAGACTCGCTATATGGGCAGTTCTGAGACGCTTGGGTTGTCCTGAGCATTTTGTGAGCCTCGTGGAAGCACTTCATGATGGTATGACTGGACAGATTTTCTATTAAAACAACTTCTCCGAACTATTCCAAATCATACATGGATTAAAGCAGGGTTGCGTACTTGCTCTAACTCTGTTTGCCTTGTACGTGCGGTCATGCTTTATGAAACAATGGACAACCCCGGTGTAGAGATTAAATACCGCATTGATAGTGGCCTCTTCATCTTGGCCAGACTTCACTCGCGAAGACATACCAGTGTTACTAGAGTAACATAAATGCAGTATGCTGATGATATCGTATCACCGGCTCTTGTACCTGAGGAACTGCAACAGTCAGTTATCAGTTTCAAGGATGCATATGACCGTCTTGGCCTCACTATCAAAGCCAAAAATTCAAGGGACTTGCTCAGGGTGCACCAGGGACTATCATCCCAGAATTTAAGATTACCATCTCAAACACCAAACTGGAACAAGTAGCCCACATCACTTACCTTGGAAGTATCTTCTCAAGGAGCTGTACTTCAGAAGAGGATGTGGAAAACGGCCTTCGTACTGGCCATGTGGCCTTTGATCGACTATCACACAGAGCCTTCCGGAAGGTAAACTTTACTATTCGCACAAAACTAATGGTGTACCAGGCTGTAGTCATCTCTACACTTCTCTATGACTGTGAAACCTGGACCATATACCGCCATGACATCAAAAAGTAGGAGGGCTTTCACCAGCAAAAACAATGCTCCACCATGAACATCAATTGGGAAAACTACTTATCTAATGTTGAAGTTCTCGAGAAAGCACGTACTAAGAGTTTAGACGCATTTGTCGTAGGCCATCGACTCAGATGGGCAGGACATGTACGCCGTATGAATGACACCAGACTACCGCGCCAGGTCCCCTATGGTGAATTTGGCTCCGGTTCAAGACCACGGGGTGCCCCCCAGAGACGTTTCGAAGACCAACTGAAACAAACTTTAAGGATGGCGGAAATAAACCCACAAACCTGGGAGAAACTTGTCAAGGACCGTTTACTTTGGCGGCAAAGTGTCTCTGCCTCATTTCAACACTTCGAACAAGAACGCCGCAGACATGAAGATATTAAGCGACAGGAACGCAAACTTCGCCAAACCCAGGGAAGATCTCTTCCGTCCTTCAGCTACGAGATGCGTGGAAGTATGTTCTACGCAAGAATTGGCCTGTACAGTCACCCGAAGTTTACACACCAACTGTTGTGAATTGAAATGAGCTATTAATCAGGAAATCTGTAAACTCGGAAACGAGTAACTGCCGACAATGAAAGTCCAAAGTTCATCAAGCACGTTCGAAAGGAAATAAAAATAAAAGATTTCATATCGCACGATAGAGAGATTGTTGCTTAAAATTAGCATAGCGTACTCTCTTTCTGTTCTTTAAATATCCCTTGTTAACTTCAGAACAGATCAATTGCAAAATCTGTTACTATTATAACGTACAATTCTATATTGGAGCATTCACCTACAAATTGTGCTTGATGGATATTTGATTGGCCTTTTTACACTTCTTATGGCTCCATGCCTGAGTAGTCAACGTTCTCCCTTTCAATCCACGGGGCCCCTGGTTCAATTCCCGAATGGGTCGAGCGATTTTAATCTTAAACCGTTAGTTACTTTGACTGTGGACTGTGGACTTAGGTGACTGTGTTATCCTCTACATTCCTGCAGCTCATACACCACGCACAGCACTACTCTCCACAACACAATCATGCAGTATCCTGCGTATGGCAGACGCCGCCCACCCTCGTCAAATATTCTGTCTTACAAGAACTGCACAAGGCTAATAGTAGCCACACGAAATTTTGAACACACATTTCAAAAATTAACAGTAATAAAGTGATTATGCATTCATGTATTTTACATGGATATCCTCGTTCGTTTTGGTTGTTTACGTAGGTACTACCGCTACCAAGTACACGATCAAACAGGGAACCAATTCTCATATACGTATTACAAGAATGCCGTTTTGTTGGTATTAATCGATTGTATTGTAATGAGAGCTATCCTTCGGAAAACTACTTGACGACAGTTTCATGATGCGACTTTTACCAACAACAAATTGTACGAGACAGAAATTTAACTGTCCAGATTCAGTAAATTTCAACAAAACATCGCAATGTTGAAATCCACCTGGCTGAAATCACGTCCTTCTTATTTCTCTATTATTTTGGTGCAGTTCACAGTTTCTCCAGTGTAATAATGACGTGATTGTCTTATTCAGAATCGTTACGGATCGATGTGTATTCTTAAGGAAGTATGATAGTTTCTGTAGTGTCAATATTGGCAATTACTAACAGAAAAAGACCATGTTTCTATTCTCGCTCGTGTTTTGTTTCTGAAGAAACAAAAATTTCTGAAGGAAATCGAGATATGGAAATTTTCTGTTATATAATTACATCTTAGATTTACAACCAATCTGAAAGTAGACTTCGATTGAGTAAAATCAACGGCCACGCTATAGGCACTCCGTCCAGTTAGTGGAACCTAAGCCACGTGATACAGAGTTCTTCAGATAAAGCATGAAAACAAAATGGGTCTTGAAGTGTGGGAGTGGGAGTGCATAATATAATTTTATATGTATACAGATATCATTAGCGCTGTAGCTTTCTAGGAACTACCGAACGAGTTGAAAACACAGTACGGGTCGTGTATTCAAGAGGTCGTTAGCTCAAACCTCACCGTCAGCAGACCTGAATATGACTTTCCTTGGTTATTTTCCCATCAAGCAAATATGGGGTGATATCTTAGTTAAGGCCAAAGTCACTATTTTCTAAACTCTTAACTTTCACCTTTTCATTGGCTTCGAAAACCTAATGTATGGATTACTACGATGTTAAATATATAAAAAGTACTTCTGCGAACTAATGCTAGACATAAACTATGTGTACCCTGCTCGCTAGGATGAAGATCGACTGATTAACTGTTAAAATACAACCACATGTCGTGAAAGTAGCGAGAATATCCCTTTCCATAAAAGTACTTTGAGCGAGCGAGTTGGTCATGCGGTTAGGGGCGCGCAGCTGTGAGCATGCATTCGGGAGATAGTAGCTTCGAACCCCATTTTCGGCAGCCCTGAAAATGCTTTCCCGTACTTTCCCATTTTCACACCAGGCAAATGCTGAGGCTGTACCTTAATTAAGGCCAGGGCCGATTCCTTCCCACTCCTAGCCCTTTCTTATTCCATCATCGCCATAAGACCTAACTGTGTCGGTGCGACGTAAAGCCAATTGTAAGAAAAATTATTTTGTCTGAAGTATTTCTGCCTTCTGTATGGTATTTTCTGAACTAACTATGGAATAATCAAGCGGACATGTAAATTACGATCCAAGTATTGTCCTTTGATTATTTACCTGTGCTCAAACTTCAGCAGGATGTGTTAGTAAACGGTAACAGTGCTACATTTGTTTTAGATATTTTAATAACTGATAATTTGGCCAGCCATGAGCAAAAGTTGAATGTTGTTATCATTTAAAGTGACTCCTGGGATTAATGCTCTATATTACTTTGGCGTCCGTCTGCTCGAACTAGTGCCGGCTATTTCAGACTGACATATTTGAAGATCGCTATGGAGGTGTATACAGGCTGGTTGGAAACAACATGAACAGGGTACATGGGCATAAGAAGGTTTGTCATACTGATAAGTTATTTGAAAATAGTAATTCGATATCTCGCTCCGTTATTATCGTATCAGCTACTGAATTTAGCCAATCAGATCGCTACGCGGGCGAATTCAAATGGGCTTTGTCAGGCGGTGTTGCTATATCTGCACGTGACTTACGACCGTGAAGTGTAGTGAAATACATGGTTAACGTACATTTAGTTCTGCCCTGTATACAACGTAGCGTTTACCTTAATGGCTTTTTTTTTGCTAGGGGCTTTACGTCGCACCGACACAGATAGGTCTTATGGCGACGATGGGATAGGAAAGGCCTAGGAGTGGGAAGGAAGCGGCTGTGGCCTTGATTAAGGTACAGCCCCAGCATTTGCCTGGTGTGAAAATGGGAAACCACGGAAAACCATCTTCAGGGCTGCCGATAGTGGGATTCGAAGCTACTATCTCCTGGATGCAAGTTCACAGCCTCGCGCCTCTACGCGCACGGCCAACTCGCCCGGTCGACGTAAAGCCCCTAGCAAAAAAAAAAAATTACCTTAATGGCTTCTCCACACAGCGCCGAATAAAATGGCGAGTACAATACTTGTTTATCTTATGAGAGGGTGTGAAGATGGAAGAAATGCAATTTTCTGGCGCGGCGTGCTGCTTTCTTATTAGCGTATATAATTATCTTCTAAGTTACCACCGCTAAAGGGTTCGAAAACCTGGACGAAACAGACGATGGTGGATGATAGCCATGTATTGAAATAATGCGAGGTGAGTTCAAATTCAGAAAGAAATAGCCCTTCTTGACCATAAGTTCATATATACCCAGTGATAGTAATTCATATACTTTGTGATTTCCAGACAAAGAATGGAGAACATGCTCATCGAACTGAATTGAGAACCGTCAGGAGGATTTACATTTTTTATTTTTTATTTATTTTTTTTTTTTTTTTTGCAGGATGTCTGCAATTGACTCTGAATACCAGGTTCAAAAGGTTGTATCAATTATTTCAAAAGAGGACACAAACTGAGGAGAATGTATATCAGCTAAGACACGATGGTTACGGTTTCTAGCAACCGGCGATAGTTACAGGAGTGAAGAGTCTTCGTTTTCTGTTCAATATTTCAAGTCATATCATTTCAATAATTGTACCAGAAGTGTGTGCATCTATAAACGAAGCGTTGAGAAATTAAGTTAAGGTACCCCCCCCCCCCCCAACGGCACTTAACGCCCTTGAAAGGGCCTTGGCCTGCCCAGCGACCGCTGCTCAGACCGAAGGCCTGCAGATTACGAGGGGTCGTGTGGTCTTCACGACGCATCCTCTCGGCCGTTATTCTGGGCTTTCGAGACCAAAGTTAAGGTAAGGTAAATTAAATTCCACTTCTTATCTGATAATATTAATTACCATTGTATTACTGGCGAAAGCAATAATTGAAACCAAGGGTAGTTTCAGTTTCTTGAAATTTATTATATAAATTCTGGAATGTTTCACAAATTGGGACGGGAAACGGAAATCCTTCTTCAAACCGTCGGCAGGCTGAGTGGTTCAAACGGTTGAGGCTGGCTTTCTGACCCCAACTTGGCAGGTTCGATCCTGGATCAGTTCGGTGGTATTTGAAGGTGCTCAAAAGCGTCATTCTCGTGTCGGTAGATTTATTGCCACGCAAAAGAATTCCTTCTTCTCAATCTTCTTAATCTGCTTACCTTCCAGGGTTGGTTTTTCCCTCGGAGTCAGCGAGGGATCCCACCTCTACCGCCTCAAGGGCAGTGTCCTGGAGCGTGAGACATTGGGTCAGGGGATACAACTGGGGAGGATGACCAGTACGTCGCCCAGGTGGCCTCACCTGCTATGCTGAACAGGCGCCTTGGTGGGGGATGGGAAGATTGGAAGGGATAGACAAGGAAGAGGGAAGGAAGTGGCCGTGGCATTAAGTTAGGTACCATCCCGGCTTTTCCCTGGAGGAGAAGTGGGGAAACCACGGAAAACCACTTCCAGGACGGCTGAGGTGGGAATCGAACTCACCTCTACTCAGTTGACTTCCCGAGGCTGAGTGGACCCCGTTCCTAACCTTGTACCACTTTCCAAATTTCGTGGCAGAGCCGGGAATCGAACTCGGCCCTTCGGGGGTGGCAGCTAATCACACTAACCACTACACCACAGAGGTGGACGTAAAGAATTCCTGCGGGACTAAATTCCGCCAGTTCGGCGACTTCGAAAACCATAAAAATGTAGTTATTATTATTATTATTATTATTATTATTATTATTATTATTATTATTGAAACAGTCTTTGAACTTCCCGACTGACTGAGTTACCACATATGAATCGCGCTCGCACTCTCTCTCTCTCTCTCTCTCTTGGGAACCGCTGAAATACGACTGCGACATCGGACACGCTTACAAGGTCAGCGAGCAGCGATGCACGCGCGCACAAAACAAAGGGCAGGTCAGGGAACAATACATGCGATGTCATGCCGCGCCAACCCATTCCCGCGGAGCGAACGAGCGGGCAGCTCGCCCATTGGACAAACACCGCATGCGATTATTATTATTATTATTATTATTATTATTATTATTATTATTATTATTATTATTATTATTATTAATAATAATAATAAGAAAGGGCTAAGAGTGGGAAGGAATCGGCCGTGTCCTTAATTAATGTGCTTGGTGTGAAAACGAGAAACCACGGGAAACCATCTTCACGGCTGCCGACAGTGGGGTTCGAACCCACTATCTCCCGAATACCGAACACTGGCCGCACTTAAGCGACTGTAGCTATCGAGCTCGGTCATGTATACTGTTGCTCCACATTTTAGTAGTTAACACCAGTGAGTACTGCTCACAACTGCATGCGAGATAAATTCTTGTGGAAAGTATATTCTTTCTGGAGTTTTTTTTTAAATATTGCTTTTTGTGATTAAGTTATTCTGCGTAATATTTGTCATTATACGTTTGAAAATGGCGTTATTAGCAAAAATTACATTTGTGTTGGGCAAGTGTTAGAGCTATATAAACAAAAGGAACAATTTCTCGGTAGCAGTCGACTGCGGGTCTTAATCCACCAAGACAAATGCTGCCCATCCAAATGTGGTGTCACGTGGCACTACCTGTATTTTTCGTCGCGAAAATCCTCAATAATTCTCTAGTCAGCTGAGCTTGACTCGACAGCATAATTGCTGGGAAGGGAGAGGAATACGAGAGGTATATTTTTGGATGTTATCAGGATTTCTAAAAATCTTTTCCATCCTATGACTCTGAGAGCCGGAGGATGAATAGAGACAGTTCAAATTATCTCAGGAATGTTACAGACGAAATTTAACTGAGAACCCATTGTGGGGTTTATGAAAAGGCTTGCCTGTGTCATAAACACCGTTCTTTCGCATAACGTTTGGGGTATGTAGCCAGTCGCAAGGTGATGGAAACCAAAATGATGAGGGGCATGTGGGGAAGAATGATACCTTGTAAATATGTCTACCGGAACTTATTATAACCCAGATGCAAACAGTATACAGTGTATATACATACATAGGCTATATATATATTTTTTACAATCTGCTTGAAGTCGCACCGACACAGATAAGTCGTATAGCGCCGATGGGATAGGAAAGGGCTAGGAGTGGAAGAAAGCGGCCGTGGCCTTAATAAAGGTACAGCCCCAGCATATGCCGGGTGTAAAAGTACGAAAACACGGAAAACCATACTCAGGGCTACCGACAGTGGGGTTTGCACCCACTATCTCCCGAATGCAAGCTCACAGCTGCGTGCCCTTAACCACAGGGCCAACTCGCTCGGTAGACAAGGGAAAGTCCACAGTAAGGTTGCAATAATCACTTTCGTGTGTAATTTTCAGAGGCACCTCGTTTATATATTTGAATGATCATGAAATTTGCTGCAATGAAGGATACCGTATGAACAACTTCTGTGTCGAAAAACAGCAATTTTTGTTTCAGGATTTTTAACTTTAAGCCGAGGGATGCCCAGATTATCAGTGTTCCTTAAATCGGGTGAACGTTGCTTGTTAACTTGCGCATCTCAATGTAGGCTATGTCGACATTATTCCTTAGTAAGACTTGAACATTAACCCTGTACCTATGTCGAGGTGTTTGTTACGCGTAGACGTGTGTGTTACTATACGCACGGACCTGTAATTATTCTGTGAGGTTTATACTGCTCTTATATTTCTGTGGGTAAAACTGCGTAAGTCCATTTTTTATTTCTAGGTTAATATGACCAAAAATAGCATTTTTTCACATCCATCACTGTATGAAACTTTGTAAATTCTGGCAGAAATCTTTTAAGTGATATAATCAGTTGAAACTTGCACAAGTTGTACAAATGCATCATTTTGATTGAATAAAAGGACGTAAGTCCATTTATGACAATAATGTTACGCCCCACTGACTACTTTTACGGTTTTCGGAGACGCCGAGGTGCCGCAATTTTGTCCCGCAGGAGTTTTGTTACGTGAGCATTTGCCAGGTGTGAAACGGAAAACCACGTAGAATTATCTTCGGGGCTGCCGACAGTGGGGTTCGAACCCACTATTTCTCGAATGCAAGCTAACAGCTGACTGACACTAACCGCACGTCTACATGCTCGTTAGGCCATTTATCAAAAGGACGGACTGCATAAGTAGCGGTGTTATTGGCATAATTCATAACTCAGTGACTTTCACATTGCCAAAACCAAGGATGAGACTAAGACGGAAAAATAAAAGTAACAAGCTTAATTAGCCCATGCCATAAGACATGGTACACTTTGCACGCTTTATCTCACCAGAGGGGTTGGGTACTACCAGAAAATAAATTTATCAAGGGATTACAGGAGGCTGGAAAAAGAGGTGGTCCGAAGAGTGAAAGACGGAGAAAGACGAACAATAATCACAGAATGTAACACCAAGTAAGCAGTACTGGAGTACAATTCTGTACAGCAAGTAAAACTAGGTTAATACAGATTGAAATATTCATCAGAAGGGAATTCACTGCGATCATTTGGTGGCTGATGGAAATTTATAGGCCTACGATTAGAGCCATAAGACAATAAAATAAGGAAAAGCAATGCATTTTTTACAATAAAGATATGGAGGTCCAGTTTCGATTCCTGGCCTTGCCACAAAAATTTGAAAAGTGGTACGAGGAGGCAGCCTCACCTGCTATGCTGAACAGGAGCCTTGTGGAGGGACGGGAAGATTGGAAGGGATAGGCAAGGAAGAGGGAAGGAAGCGACCGTGGCCTTAAGTTAGGTACCATCCCGGCATTCGCCTGGAGGAGAAGTGGGAAACCACGGAAAACCACTTGCAGGATGGCTGAGGTGGGAATCGAACCCACCTCTACTCAGTTGACCTCCCGAGGCTGAGTGGATCCCGTTCCAGCCCTCGTACCACTTTTTAAATTTCATGGCAGAGCCGGGAATCGAACCCGGACCTCCGGGGGTGGAAGCTAATCACGCTAACCACTACACCACAGAGGCGGCTGCCAGAGATCTAAATAATTAAAATAATAAATAATATTACATAATTTGATGGTGGACGAAAAAACCGGGTATCCAGCAAAACTGAACGGGCGTTGGAGGAAGGGTCTCAAAAACGGTTGGTTCCAGGAAAAAACGGATAATATGGTAACTCTAGGCTGAGGTCACACACTGTTCCGTTACACAACTACCTAATCTAGGTGGACAAAATAAAATTCATGAGCGAGCAATGGCCAATTTGTAAACCGTGAGCCGAGAATCGGAACTTGCTTTCTGCTGTGCGTTCCGTAAGGAGAGTGATACGGAGGGGTACTTGCCTTCTTTCAGCTACAGTAGTTTTTATCAGGGCAGTCAATGCATATCAGCGCCTAGCTCTATGACTAGATGATTATCATGCTGAACTCTGTTGCAATGGGTCTCCAGTTCGATTCCCGGATGGATCGGCTGTTTTAAAATTAATTGGTTAATTCGTCTGCTTCGGGAGCTGTGTCTTTGTGATTTCTACATTAGAAATCATCTTACGAAGGGCCCCTTTCTCACAAATATGCAGGTCGCTTATAGGCTGTCTACTGGAAAAAGACCTGCATTAGGCCTCACCGGAGGCTGCGTGCCATTCATTTACCCCCATCAGTCAAACGAGCCCTTCGTGCAAAGGCAGCCCATACAGAACCTCTCGTATCGGGACTGGATTGTCCACGAAAGGTATGTCCTAAGTTTTTTCATTCGATATGAGATTTTGTAACCAAATTAACCATATATATAGAGCTTTGGTCCGCCTCTGTGGTGTAGTGTTTAGTGTGATTCATTGATACCCCAGGAGGACCGGGTTCGATTTCCGGCTCTGCCACGAATTTTGGAACGTGGTACGAGAGCTGGAACGGGGTCCACTCAGCCTCGGGAGGTCAACTGAGAAGAAGGGGGTTTGATTCCCACCTCAGCCATCCTCGAAGTGGTTCTCCGCGGTTTCCTACTTCTCCTCGAGGCAATTCCGGGATGGTACCTAACTTAAAGCCACGGCCGCTTTCTTCGCTCTTCCTTGTCTATCCATTCCGATCTTCCCACCCCCCACAAGGCCCCTGTTCAGCATAGCAGGTGAGGCCACCTGGTCCTCCTCCCCAGTTGTATCTCCCCGACCAAAAGTTTCACGCTTCACGACACTGCCCTTGAGACGGTAGAGGTGGGACCCTCACTGAGTCCGAAGGAAACACCAACCCTGGAAGCTAAACGGATTAAGGAAGGAAAAAAGATACAGCTTATTAAGCCCAAAGAGGGTGCTGTGGACTTTACTGGGAAATTACTTAGACACTACCGCTAAGCCAGGGCTTCAGTTTCACGCTATCTCATAGGAAATTGAACGAAGATTTCAAATCTTCAAATAGTTCATTGCTCACGAATATACGTGACGTTCCATTTAATAATTTTCAGAGAAATTATGAGTTTGTCGATATGCAGAAAGAACATCTGAAAATCTCCAAACGGAAGTCTTCTTGAATTAGTCGACGTCTAGTGACTCGCTGACGCACAGGAGGCCTGAATTAAAACCACTATAAGACTAATATCCCTGAAAAGGAATTATACGTTGCAAAGAGCCGGGAGAAGAGAAGATCGCTTTAGAAGTGCGTTTACAGATTAGTTAAATGGAGAGAAAGTTGTTATTTTATCCCAACTTTTCTTCTACCCTAAGACATTTTTGCCGCCCCCTTAAAGACCTTAAGGATTGCTGTTCTCGTGTTTTTTCTTCTTTTTTACAACCTGCTTTACGAGACATCGATGCAGATAGATCTTATGGAAAGAGCTAGGAGAGGGAGGAAAGCTTTTTTTTTTTTGCTAGGGGCTTTACGTCGCACCGACACAGATAGGTCTTATGGCGATGATGGGATAGGAAAGGCCTAGGAGTTGGAAGGAAGCGGCCGTGGCCTTAATTAAGGTACAGCCCCAGCATTTGCCTGGTGTGAAAATGGGAAACCACGGAAAACCATTTTCAGGGCTGCCGATAGTGGGATTCGAACCTACTATCTCCCGGATGCAAGCTCACAGCCGCGCGCCTCTACGCGCACGGCCAACTCGCCCGGTTGGGAGGAAAGCAACCATGGCCTTGTATTAAGGTACAGACCCTGCATTTGCCTGGTGTGACAATGGAAAACCACGGAAAGTTATTTTCGGGGCTGCCAACAGAGGGGTTTGAAACCACTATCTCTCGAATGCAAGCTCAAAGCTCTAGTACCTCGCCCAGTTGGCCTCACCTGCTATGCTTAACAGGAGCTTTGAGGATGGATGGGAAGATTGGAAGAGATAGACAAGGAAGAGGGAAGGAAGCGGCCATGACCTTAAGTTTCGTACCATCCCGGCATTTGCCTGGAAGAGAAGTAGTAAACTACGGAAAACCACTTCGAGGATGTCTAAGCTGGGAATCGAACCCCCCTCTACTCTGTTGACCTCCCGAGGCTGAGTGAACCCCGTTCCAGCCCTCACAGCACTTTTCAAATTTCATGGCAGAGCCAGGAATCGAACCCGGGCCTCCGGGGGGCGACAGCTAATGACACTAATCACTACACCACAGAGGGGGACTTCATATTACATGTACCATCATATTTTGAAGTCGCGAACTGTGTTTAATTTAAGACTGTTCGGAACTGGGTTACGGTCTTTTGTACCAAAATTAATGACTTGAAATCTTTTGGTGTAGAAACCTTGAAATATATTTTTTATAGTTACCGTAATTTCGCGCTAAGCCCTCTAGTTGTGGTCTGTCGAGGTTCACTTCTGAAGAAACAGAGCAAAGTTTTCGCGAAACGTAAATTTTCCATGCTGCTTGTCTCTTTCACACGGCGAATCATGTCTTAATAAATATTATTCATCAGGCCGAAATTAGATTCAAATGCTGTTTAATTCTTCTTCCCGGATATTATCTCAATTTCTTGGTCGGCACTTGATGTGGATATGGCCCAGTTTTACGGCAAGATGCCCTTTTTTGCGCCAACTCATGTGCGGGGATCTATTCAGATTGACGTGTTTCTGTGGTGAATGTAGGTGTGGTATGTTGTATGTATATGTGTATTAAGACGAGCATGAACACCTAGTCCTCGACTCAGAAGAATGAACGAGATTCAGTTAAAAGAACCGACCCGCCCCGACCGGTAATCGAACTCGGAGCCGTATAAACCGAAGGCCAGCAGGCTGAACTTTCAACCAAGGATTCGGAAAAATGCTCTTTAATTATTAAGAGTTGCAATTTCATGAAGTATAATGATCACAATCCTTGATCCAACTCAAAAAAGCACGAAATAATTTAGTCACTGCTAGGTAGGCCCTAAAACATTCACGGGCAGTTTATGCTAAACTTCAAATTATTTTACTCTGTTATAAAAATCACCGCTCTTCTGAAGAAACGTCAGCGGTTACTTTTCAATAACAGTTTTAGATGTTTGCAACTGACTGATTGTCCACCTCTCTAGTGTAATGTTTAGCATTATTATTTTTTGACGGCCCGAGTTCGATTCCCGGTACTGCGATAATTTAAAATTGGAAGGAGGGCTAGTATGTGGTTAAAAAGGTACATGCAGCTCGCCTCATGGGTGTGTCCGAAAAGAGTTGCTTCCACATTGGGATGACGACACGATGTTGCGTTCCTGAATTACGTATTTTCATGAAAGCACGTAGTAGCTTTGTGAAGGCAACAGGAAAAGTCTGCTAGTGACAATTTCCTCCTACAGCTAGCGATACAAACGCGTTTGAAATATAACAATAGCCTTTGTTCCCGACATCGTGATTCGTCATTCTCGGAGCACAAGATCGAGGTTGTCAACTTCAGAACAGTAGAATGCAATTGAAAAGAATTTCCCATTCACGTACACATGGGAATTAATATCAGCAGTGTGAAATATACTTATTTCTTCAAGAATTGATCCTTCACATGCTATGGACGAATCAGGAGGCCATAAAACGTGAGATGATTAATGTTCATTGCGATCTGAGCCGAAGGTAGAGAGTAAGGTGATACATGGCACTAATGTATCATTGATCTGATCTACAAGTAGGGGAGAAGGGTGGTGGGGTGCAATTTTCTTTCTGCGCGTAGGCTGGGTAAGAGGCAACGTAATCTACCCCGAATGGTCCCATCAAGAAGGGAGAACTGCAGAGCTTGAAATCGTACGATCAATTTCGGTTCTTATTTATTACCCAAAGGTGGAATGAAGTGATGAGTGTTGAGCACTGATACATTTATTAAATTACGTTTGAAGGAAAATAAGACATTAAGTATGATATGTTAGGCCTACATTGTTACTAAATTACCCACGTCTAACACAGTCAGAAATGTATTAATATTACATTCTTGAGTACGAAGTATGCGTCGAAATTTACGTTTTGTATCCTGTGAACTGGAGAGCATCATGTGCGATATTTCTCCTATTTATCTCTACAAATTTCAAAACGAACGTTGCAATGAAATATGAAATAACTGAATTTTGCAGATGTTAATCCTACACATATGTGCATAAGAATATATTTCTATAGGTCTGCATGAGATAATTTGTGATTGTAGTCTCTCCTTCAATATTTCTTTGAGTAGGCTAAATTTACATAAAATTGATAGGCGAATCGATAGGTTTATGCAAAGTAATATTACAGATAAACAAGCAAACAAATAGGCAAGCAAACATACAAACAGACAAGCAAACAAACCCTTGATCCAACAAACTCTTAATGGTCTTGTCAATCAAGTGATCTGCCGAATTTGAGCTCCGCGTGGTCAGCGTAACGACATCCTCAGCCGTATTACTTGGTTGTTAGAACCCACTTAGTACCTAGCCCACCAGACAGCTCCTCAGTTGTTCTCATGAGACAGAGCTATCAGTCCAGAATTAAGGATTTTGGACTGGCCGAAAATCGAACCTGTGATCTGCAAGTAAGAGGCAGACCTGCTTCCTCTACACTGGGTTACAGGACGAATATACTACTGTAGGAGCACTTTTAAATTTTAAAGCCCTTTAACGATATGGTAGATAATCCTGAATGTCATAATTATGGATGCAATGAGTGAGTTGGCTACGCAGTTTGGGCCAGATAGCTGTGAACTTCCAATCGGGAAATGGTAGGTTCGAATCCCACTGTCGGCAAACCTGAAGATGTTTTTCCGTGCTTTTCTGGTTTCATGCTGGGTCTACCTTAATTAACGTCACGGCCGCTTCCTTCCCAGTCCTAGCTCTATCGTATTTCATCGTCGCCATAAGACCTATCTGTGTCGTTGCCGCGTTAAACTAGTAGGGGAAAAACACAATGCCTCCAAATGCTGAGCTTTTTTCTAATGATGGTGAAAGTATTGGTTACATCGCCTTGAAAACTTGATTTACACGCTCGATAGTGTACTGTATGAAAGGTACTGTATGAATGCTGTTTTTTATGTGAACTGCAGTCATGTTTTATATGGTATAGAATACGAGTGTCTTAAGATACATTCCCTGCTGAAGACGCAACCTTGAACCCAGAAGGTGAGCGCATAACCAGCAGCGCAACTCAGTCTGCCATTTTCTTAACACTTCTAACATGGAACAATTTGTTGATCATTTTGTATACTTGGTTCCTCGATAGCCTTTAGTTACATAATACTAATGCATATATGATGATAAGGGCTGCAAACTTGTTATAATGATAATAATAATGTTATTTGCTCTACGTCCCACTATCTACTTTTTAAGGTCTTCGGAGACGCCGAGGTGCCGGAATTTAGTCCCGCAGGAGTTCTTTTACGTGCTAGTAAATCTACCGCCATGGGGCTACCGTATTTGAGCACCTTCAAATACCACCGGACTGAGCCAGGATCGAACCTGCCAAGTTGGGGTTAGAAGGCCAGCGCCTTAACCGTCTGAGCCACTCAGCCCGGCTGTTATAATGATCAGTATGGTTGACTTCTGCTTAACTTTTATCAATTATACACCCCACTAACTTCTTTTACGGTTTGTGGGGGCGTAGATGTGCTGGAATGTTGACCCGCAGGTGTAACGTTACGTGCCGGCAATTTCAAATACCATCGGACTAAGGCGGCATCGATCAAGCCATCTTGGACTCAAAATACCAGCACTCTACCATAGAAGTCATTCACCCTGGCGATCTAGGATTGATTCACGGTGCTGGTTAGAGGATTAATTTTCTGTAGATGTGTCTGACATCTAAAAAGCTATGATAGGGCCTATCCAGTCTCGATAGTAGTTACAAACATAATGGTATCGACTATCCTCAGTGAGACAGAGCCCCAAAGAATGTTGTCGGACTAATAGTGTGGACTTTAGATACACCGAGTAAATCTCCAAAAAATCATGGAGGCTTGCCACCAAACCGAATGAACATCAGGGTGTAATAGGTACTCTGTGCAGTCCATTTTACCTTTTACCTTAACCCTATATTGGCTACGTTTTCGAATTTGATGTTAAATTCTGCTTCCACTTTGATTTAATAGAATTATTTACCAAGCTGTCCAAGGTAGCCGGCGTTTCCTTCGCCAGATTTTGACTTGATATCACAGAACAATTTTCAGTAAATTTGCTGTAAATTAACATTTTATATGCATAGATCTGTCCTTGGCATAGGATTTAGGCCTACTAGCTGTAGCACCCATGTTAGCAATGCACGGCGTTGATATGGACTAACCAACAGAAGTCTTAAATTTATGAATTCTATTATCGCAGTCGGTACGTTAGAACTACATAATACATAAATGATAAGAAATTTTATTATCTATAACTTTTGTCATGTAGTACTTTTCGTAAGGACTAATAACATGGGTATTTAAAAATTACATTTTAGGTACCTTCCCCTAAACTACCGTCCCATCCAGCGTGAACACAATTATTTCTAGACTGGACTCTAGTTCCTTATTCCCCGACTTTACATACCGATTTTCATTAAATTCTGTTTGCCCAGTTGGCGTTGACACGAACATAGCCACAAAAATATAAATTCATGAATATCTGTGTTTTCATAGCCGGTACGTTAAAAATGTATAGGACATAAATGATCGGAAATTTAATTCTATATAACTTCAGTTATGTAGTATTTATTGATAGGATCACTAATAGCATAGAGTTAATATGGCAGCTCGACCATCAGGAAGAACTCATTGATGAAGGAGAGCAGTACAGCCGTAGGAACTGCCTCCTAACCCATGCAGTCTCCAAGAAACCGCGGGAGGATATTAACGAGAAAGTGAGGGATTCTTCCCGAACGAAGTTGAACGTGTACTTCACGATGCAGAGCTTCGGCCAGTGCTACAGGATTTGGCAGCCTCAGCGTTCAGCACCTGAAGTGGTAACTAAAGGCAGTCGACCTATAATAGTTGTATTTACCCACTACCACGACCGTGACCGCGTATGGAAGGCGAAGCGGCCCCTGAAGGGCACAAAGGTACAAAGTCCCTCACCAAAACCCGTAAGAGTACATTGAACCTTGCTAGGGATCACTTCGGGCCATCCCACGTCTGGACCCAAGACGGACGTATCGTGATCCACCTTCCTGATGAGACTAAAAGATCCATCAACACTGTCGCGGAACTCGACAGCATAAACAATCTGCGGGATAAAAGTGAGAAGTGAAATGAAACAACACAGCTCGATAGTGTATTTGTTTGTTACTCATAAGTGTTTATGTGTGTGTCTGTGTGTGTGTGTTAGGGGTAGTCAGTGTAAGCATTTATCAGGATGTCGAGGTAAGTTGCATGCTATTTCTGCTATACTATTTCGTTTACATTCCGTTATTTAGCTGATCCAGATCTCTGTACCTGACACTGACCTTGGAAACATCGCCCCCTCTCACCCTGTCACCCCTCACTACATGAATTCTCCTCAAACAGGCATTATCTCCCTCTACTAACTGTTCACAGTGCTGCCATGTCAACGCACTCTCCTTGGTAGGGCACTTCGATGAAATTAAAGCCATAATGAGGGAAAACGTCCGCCTCTGTGGTGTAGTGGTTAGTGTAATTAGCTGCCACCCCCGGAGGTCCGGGTTCGATTCCCGGCTCTGCCACGAAATTTGAAAAGTTGTACGAGGGCTGGAACGGGGTCCACTGAGCCTCGGGAGGTCAGTTGAGTAGAGGTTGGTTAGATTCTCACCTCAGCCATCCTGGAAGCGGTTTTCCGTGGTTTCTCACTTCTCCTCCAGGCAAATGCCGAGATGGTACCTAACTTAAAGCCCCGGCCGCTTCCTTCTCTTCTATCCCCTCCAATGTCCCCATCCCCACGCAAGGCCCCTGTTCAGCATAGCAGGTCTGAAGCTCCAGGACATTGCCCTTGAGGCGGTAGAGGTGGGATCCCTCGCTGAGTCCGAGGGAAAAGCCAACCCCGGAAGGTAAGCAGATTATGAAGAAGAAAATTATATCCATATTCTTGGTATAAGCGAAAGCTGTCTTACGCCGAGCCGGGTGATATGTGTATCATCTAACCATGTAGAGCTAGGGCCAGAATGCATGTTTATTGAAGTCATTATTAACCAACAGAAACTCCTTATAGTTATTACATACAAACCGTCCAAAATAACAAATATGACTGAATTCGAATTTCGCTTACTTGACCTACTGCCTAGTTACGAGCATATTCTTGCTATAGGAGACTTTTAACACTAATTTACTTACTAAAACATACGAAATTAAACAATTTATTGACATGTTTTCTTCCTGTGATATGGCCATCCTTCGTTTAAAGCCTACTAATCACACTCACACAGATAACTACGAAACACACGCTCATTGGCCACATTGTAATAAATAACTGAAACAAAGTTATAGCTCACGGTCAGATTCCGGTGCCAGCTATCTCCACTCATGACATTATCTACCTATCCTGCTCCCTCCGAATGCCAAAATATAAACCTAAGTATGTTTAACTCCCTTGTAATCACTCTGTGCGAAAAATACTCCGTAAACGACAGATGAAAGTTACTCGCCCACCTTGTCCTTGGCTAAATAATGAAATTAAAAACATGATGGCTCACCGCGATGCACTTTATTGACGCTTTAAGCAAACTCGTGACGAAAGTGACTTTGAAAATTATCGGGTCCTCAGAAATTGAGTTAAACATCTCGTTAGAAACCGTAAATTTACTTATTTGCGACACATGAATGCAAATATGAATTCTAGCAGTGCTTGGAACATGCTTCGTTACTTAGGCATAGGGAAGCCTCAGTAACAACCTCATGTGCCAAACATACCACTCGATAAGTAAGATGAGCGTTTTACTGAAGAAAGAACACCACCTAATGCACTAAATTCCCCAAATTCAGTACCCAACTCCGTAATGAAAACCTTACCTGACCAACAACATATTACATTCCACCCCATTACTGTTAATAAATTTTAAAAAGTAGTATATTCTATCAAGTGAGCCTCCGTGGCTCAGACGGCAGCGCGCCGGCCTCTCACCGCTGGATACCGTGGTTCATATCGCGGTCACTGCATGTGAGTTTTGTGCTGGACAACGCGGAGGCGCGATAAGATTTTCTCCGGGTACTCCGGTTTTTCCTGTCATCTTTCATTTCAGCAACACTCTCCATTATCATTTCATTTTATCTGTCAGGAGTGTGACAGGACTCGGCAGCCGGCATAATTCATACCCTCGCCGCAAGATGGGGCTTCATTCATCCCATCTCTGACCCGGTCATTGACTGGAAAACAGGTCGCAGGTTTTCATTCATTCATATTGTACCATTCTGTTCATTATAAGAATGGATGTTTAACGCTGATAAAATAATGCGCAGCAGGACGCTAACTGTAAAGGCGTGATGCTATACCAAGCGCGGGAACTGAAGGGGATTCCCGAGGCAAGGTGTGGTCATATGTGACGAAGAAAGAATATGCGAGGAAGAAAGAAATAGAGATGGGATTTTGTCTGGGGGAGAGACCTGCCATCTTAACAGAGATTTTCAGCGGGAACAGACAGGCTCACCACATTACTGAAATTGAGTCGTAATTCCTATATTTGAAGGTTTTACAGGAAAGTAGAAGGATGGAAATCAGTGCCAGAATTTTATGAAGCCATAGGTACATCAAAGTCTATTAATATATAATCGAATAAATAACTACGTGGGAGGCCGACTACCGTGAGAAAATATTTCGAGGCCACATGCCAATCTCAAGTTGTTTCGCGGGACTTCCCAGCGCGTCGCGTGGGTTCCTGGATTCTATAAGAGCAGAGAAAGGTGGAAGGAGGTATTCAGTCCATGATAAGATCGCTGTCCGTGCGCGTCGCGTCTCTGCTGATATTCGCGCCAGAAACCTTTGTCTAAGACAAAGATTGTGATTAATAAGTGTTGTGGCGATAATTTGATTCAGTAGCTTCGAGATTTGTAAAATTCCCGGTAGCAGTTTAAGTAAATGACAATATGTAGACGTGTGCAGTGAGACCGCGAGTGTTTAAGTATTTGACGCAAAGAGTGCTACCTGTGTAGACTTTCATTATGAGGCGATGAGAGAGGAGTGGCGACGGGCGAAAGAATACCAATAACAATAAGCTAGGATAGTTGGTATTATTCCGGTCAGATGTAGAAGACTAGATTAGTGGAGCAGGAATAGTAAAGTCAGTTTCGAGATTCCAGATATCCAGGACTGATTCCCATGTCAAAGGGAATAAATAGATCGGGAGGTGGTGTGCTGTGAATAAACTGAGTATTTCATTTTAGTGAAGAGCGGTGAGGTGTGCAGGAGACTGGTGTTACGAACTGCCGTCCACGATCCCAAGAAGACGACCAACGGGCCACCCAGACGGAAGAAGACATCATGAACGTGATACACTGGAAGACTGGACCTAAGTGATCGATCTGGGACAACGCTGCCGCCATGACTGCTCAAGCATTCGCAGGCAACCCGGACGGTGAGGAAGAGGTCTCCAAGATGATAGATAAGTGAACTATAATATATATGTGTAGGGTCGGGGGG
This sequence comes from Anabrus simplex, assembly GCF_040414725.1. Classification (NCBI taxonomy): domain Eukaryota; kingdom Metazoa; phylum Arthropoda; class Insecta; order Orthoptera; family Tettigoniidae; genus Anabrus; species Anabrus simplex. The sequence continues at coordinate 577,878,107 of NC_090266.1, read as the reverse complement.
TTGTTATGCAGAAATTTGTAAATATAGTAGGGAATATGATTACGGCCCATTAGGCCATTTATTGAGGTATTTTCTTTATATATTTTAGGGTAAGGCATATACATTTTATTCTGTTTCATAGAAAGCAAGGATCAAGGTAGCTTAGGTGATAGTGTTGCTGTGTACATAGTCGTAGGGGAGCTTAATTACGAGCTTAGGTCAATGTTCCTTAGTGCCTGGCATCAGACGATATCTGCTTGTAATTATGGGTTATTAATGAGAGTGTACCATTTCTTTATATTGGGAAGGGAATCTGTCTGCATAATGTAGAGCACGCATGCGGCCTGGATTGAATTGTTTACTTCGTGTTTGTATTGAGTTTGATTAACTGTGAGTGTAATGAAACTACACCGTAGGCTATGTCACGAATATTTGCGACCCCTCATATTCTGCCAAGTAAGGGGCTGAACCCTAGACTTGAGGGTAGCTGGAACTCGTCGCATGGGTTGACGGCGAGTTGATGTGAATAACGGAATGTTATACTTCATATGTTATAATTGAGACCCAGGGCGGTCTGTCACGGGTGTTGGACAGTTAGAAAAACGTAGATGATTCCTCACTCATTTATATGGCTATTTTCGTCATGTGTAGAAGAGGGTAGGAGCAGGGGCAAAGGTCTTTGCATGCTTGGAAACTAGGCTATGTTTTATCTTCTTTTTGTTGTGATGGTGTTTCACGGTCGAGTCTTGGAGTTCATTCCCCCAGCCTGCACGGCAGGGAGGCTCGACGCCATTTTTAAAAGGACTGCTGGTATGTGGAATTCTCTCTTGCAGGCGAGACAAGCTGCCACGGCAGTTTCATTCATTCATTCTTTCTTTCTTTTTCTTTATTTCGTCTTTCTTTATTTTTTTGTTAATTGAGATAGGTAGGAACTGGGCACTAAGGAAACTAGCTTAATCAGTGCATTTTGTAAATATAACGTTTGTTTAATGGACTTTGGTTCACATCCATAAAATATTATTTCATGCGAGACGGAATAGATATGCCTGTAGTTGTAGGTTCAAACTTACTATTTTGTTGTGTGTATTTCCCAAAATTATGTATGGGGACCTTTTTGTGGCTTTATTTCTGCAAGACAATTTATCACCCTGGCATCATATACTCTATTTGTAGGTACAGCGATGCTGTTCCGTGTAAGGACACATTTGTTTCTTTGGTTCACTTATCGTCTCCCGCACGACATCAGCCAGCTATTGTATATATTTTTTTGATGTTTATCTTTGGATTTATGATGTGATCCTTTGGGGCATCCATTTTAGCACTATTAGTGCAATCAATTGTAAAATAAAAGAAAAGAAAATATTGGTTTAAGAATACACAACTTTGGCTCAAAATGTTAGTAAATGCGTTTGTGTTCCTCATTTCATAAGCATACGTATAGAACATTTTTTTTATCTCCCTACTCCCGTTCACAAGAAGCCTGTAAACGACCTTTCCTGCCGACTGCAGTTGAGCTGGCGCATTCATCAGATAACAGGTAAGAAGGTAAGATCGATTATGCAGTGTTGTTTATGCATTATAGGGTACAATATATTCTATCAAATTAAAAGCCAGAGGAGTGGATGGTATCCCTATAACTTTCTTACACAACATTACTGGTGCTGTTTTACCAATTATTACCCACCTTTTTATCTACTGCCTTAAAAACGGAACTTTTCCTTCACTATGGACACTAGCCGATGTTATCCCTGTGCCTAAGAAACCCGACCCTTCCCAACCATCCGACTACAGATTAATTTCTATTTTACCCGCAATTTCCAAAGCACTCGTGCGTCTGGTTCATGAGCAGGTGTTGGAATACTTAAACAACCATTCTCTTCTAGACCCATTGCAAATTGGCTTCAAGATGGGACACAATACAGCAACTGCCCTTTTCAAAGTGACTGATGACATACGGCACGCAATGGACCAAAGACTGGTGGCAATACATACTCTCCTCGATTTCAGTAGCGCATTTGACACTATAAACATCCAGGCTCTATTACGCAAGATGCAATCTTACTATATCGATCAACGATATATTAATTGCTTTTCATCGTACCTCAAAAGTTGCGCGCAATGGATTATAACCCTTGATAAAACCTCTCACTGGCTAACCTGGAAGGCAAGCACGCCGTACGGTAGTGTTCTAAGCCCTTTGATCTTTATTTTGTACATAAACGACATTTCATCGAATTTAAATAAGTGTAGCTACCATCTTTATGCGGACGACTTACAAATATACTGCCACTGTTAAGACCTCTAATTTGCCTCTAGCCATACCAGGCATCAATGCTGACCTTCAGCGACTTAATGCCCATTCCTTGGAAAGTTCCCTCATTCTTAACCCCTCCAAGACGCAAGCAATCATTATTGGCTCTCAAAAATTGTTGACCACTCTACGATACGAAACTATTCTTCCAGTTATACTGAATGGCAGACTTATTCCATTCAGCCAAACTGTGAGAAATCTTGGAGTGACAATTAACGAAACTTGAAATTGGTCTGAATATATTAAAAATGTTTGTAAAAAATATTTTCGATACTTCATTCAGTTAAAAGAAACAGCAATATTTTGCCTCGTAAAGTGAGAGTCAAACTCAAACAAACACTAGTGGTTTCCGTCCTCGACTACTGTGACGTCAATCTTGTAGACGCAACAAAAGAGCAGACTTCAAAACTTCAGTGAGCGCTTAATTGTTGCCTTAGATTTATATACAGTCTGAGTTATGATACAAATGTCACCCCATACTATCACACTATTTTCATGGCTGAAACCTGATAAATGACGAACGTATCACATACTGATACAGGTATACAGACTGCTCTCTGAAGATAGACAACTATACATTTCATCCCACCTTAATTATTTGTCCTCCTTTCACAGCAGTAATACCCGCTCTGGTTCCTCCCTTCCTATTTCTGTTCATCGATCCTCTATGCATAACAATTCCTTTGTTGTGACGGGTTCTAGACTTTGGAATTATCTGCCTGTCAGTGTCAGAAATACCACCTCATTACTTAAATTTAAGACTGCTTGCCGAGACTACCTGCTGAATTCAGCTGACTAACTTGTATGACTGGATGATCGAATGAATGTGAGTTAGAAAAGTGTAATTTTTAGTGTAGTACTCAAACTCTGAGCCCAATGATGTATCGCTACATTCATTAACTTTAAGAGAGGGCCAAGAGCTCTAACTTCGCCACCTATAAATAAATAAATAAATAAATAAATAAATAAATAAATAAATAAATAAATAAATAAATAAATAAATAAATAAATAAATAAATAAATAAATAAAACCCAGTCCCCGAGTCAGAAGAATTAACAATGTGCAGTTAGTATCGATAGCAGGCCAGGAATCGAACGTGGGGCCCATGAACCTAAGACCAGTACGCTGACCATCCACCAGAGGAGCCGGACAAAGGTTATATTAGTATTAATTATTTACCACGATTCAGGCAAAAGAAATATGGAAAGTCTAAGAGAGAGCGACCGCCACTTGCATATCAAATTTTCGTGTTACTGATTACAAAGGTTTTTAGCAAGTTATGAGAGAAAATATTATATGAAAATTATCTACTAATTGAATGGGAAATGTCCTACTATATTTTCTCATTTGAAATATATTTGTATTTCTTCATTTTCGAATTGTAAATGAAGAAAAGATACTAAAAAATAGCTAACTGGCATGCTTCATGTATTTGTAATTTATACAGAAGTACTTTACATTTTACTAAGTTCTTATATTTACGTAGTCCATCACCAGTTCCTCTTCTACATTACTTATCCAAGGAAACCTCCTACATTTTAGCTAATGTATTCTATGCCAGAGTCGGCCAACTGGCTGGCGTGTGGTGTAATAGGGCCCGTGCGACGTCGGAGAGCCCGTGTGACGTATGAGCGGAGAAGGTGGGGAGTCGCTGTCGTAGAGTGAGACGAAGAGATAGCCTCGCTTTGTAGTAAACACGTTCAGTGCTTTACGTAGTGGTGATGGTATTGGTACAGTACAGTACATAAGTATGGATGAACCGGGCACATCACGGTGCGACAAGCTACCTACCCCTGCGATCTTTTTATCTTTGTGGGAAAATCTATATTTATTTGTTGAAAATGATAGGAATGCTACAGCTAAATGTTTAGTTTGTAGAAAAGAGCTACAGTATGTAAAAAGATATAATTTACAACGCCACTACAGTTTGTGTCACGCTGCAGATTATGATCGATATCAAGGCGAGGAAAGGGTACGTGTAATTACAGAACTGAAAGGTAAATTAAATAACCCTGTCGAGCATTCGATCAGTGAGTCAGCAGTTCGACTGAGTTATAAAATTTAATATTTAATTGCAAAGAAACTTAAACCGTTCAGTGATGGTGAATTCGTAAAGGAATGTTTAATTCTAGCAGCTGAAGAGTTTTGTCCAAATATCATTGAAGAGTTCGAAGCTACCAGCTTGTCCGCGCATACAGTGTCGAGAAGAATTCAAGACCTATCTGATGATGTCCACCTACAATTATTAGAACTGACAAAAAGCTTCCGGGCATATTCCTTAGCAACTGACGAGAGCACAGACATTTCTGACACGGCCAACTAGCCGTGTTCATACGAGGGGTTGACGAAAGTCTTACAATTTGGGAGGAACTACTGGATTTAGTGCCTATGAAGAATACGACGAAAGGCATTGACATTTTCAACTGCATTGTAAGTGTTGTTGAAAATGCTTCCTTGCCATGGAACAAACTAGTTTCAATAGCAACAGATGGTGCACCTTCTATGGTAGGACGCAATTCTGGAGTAGTTGGGCTCATAATACAAAAATGAAGACTCTCAATATAGCTCACACACTTGTTCCAATTCACCGTATCATACATTTAGAAAATCTGTGTGCGAAAAGCATTGAACTGAACAATGTAATGACCGCAGTGGTTAGAATTACTAACCTCATAAGATCAAGGGCCTTACGTCATCGGCAATTCAAGGAATTTCTAGCAGAAAGTGACAGTGAACTTGGTGATTTGCCTTATCATTGTGCTGTTCGTTGGCTTAGTCGAGGCAAAGTACTCGATGCGTTTTTTCAACTACGACAAGATATAGCTACATTTATGGAGCAACAAAATGTGCCAGTCCCCGAACTACACGATCGCAGGTGGATTTGTGACCTCGCATCTCTTGCAGATTTAACAGGTCATTTCAACATTCTGAATGTTTCTCTCCAGGAAAAGGGTTTAATAATTACAGAGATGTTTGATAGAGTGAAATCGTTCAAATTAAAATTGTGTCTGTGGGAGCGTCAGTTCATGAACAGAACGATTCCACATTTTCAAAAACTGCTTACAGTGTTTGAATGTGCTACGGCTGAGGATATTGATGGGTATGTCAAAATCACAAAAAACCTTTATTTGGAATTTGATTCTGGATTTAACAATTTGGAGTGTCCGGAAACTGATTTTCAACTTTTAACCACGCCATATTCCGTTGTTGCAGATAACGTTGATCCAGACCTACAATTAGAGTTAATAGATTTACAGTGTGATAGAGAACTTATGCCTTTGCTGGCAGGATGTAGTGTTTAGAGTGCACTTTGTCTTATGGTATGGGCTAGAATAAATTTGTTACTCTCATTTACCTGTCTGAGTCTCATCCTTGGCTTTGACAACATGAAAGTGACCGGAGTATGAGCGATGCCAGTAATGCCATTCCTTATGCAGCCAGTTCCTGTTATGAATGGTGTGAAAATATCGCTCTTAGGGTCGGTTGGTGAATGCATTTCAGTGGGCTTGGCAGACTGATATGCAATAGCAACTTCTGGCTCAGTGAGGAAAGCAACGGGAAACTACCTCACTCCTCACTTCCCTAGTATGCCTCTTCAGTGACACCTAGGGTATCTATGACAGCTGTTGGTGGAGCTGTAGAGGATCAAACCAGCCTTCGGGCTGAATACCCAACATACATAGAGAACTAAGAGATAAATTTGTAAATAAGGAGGATTTGTGCGACTTTTATAGAAATTTGTCACAAAAAAAGGTTTCCCCGATTTCATAGGTTTGCAGCAAGAATGTTGAGTATTTTCGGTTCTACGTATGCCTGTGAACGACTCTTTTCTATTTTAAAAACAACTAAACCTAAACAGAGAAGCCAGTTGTCAGATCACAATTTGAAGTGTGCTCTTAAACTTAGTGTTTCTCAAACATTAACTCCTAATATTGAAAAACTAGTCCACGAAAAAAGACTACAAAAATCACGGAAACCCACGAGTGGCAACTGATTATCGACATCATGAGGTAAAACATGTTTTGAGTTTACAGATTAATCTTTGTACTATTTTTGTTGTAAAACTGTACTGTTTCTTACTATTAGCACTCTTTTTACAGTGCGTGATATTGTAAAACACAGCAATTTTTTGTTCAATATTGGTTCCGAAGATGCACCGACAGAAAACAAGTTTAATTTGTATATATAGAAATAAACTTGCTTTATAACTCTTAAGTTACGTTACAATAAAATATGTAGAGAGAAATATGTACTACACATACTGCATTGTACCTGCAGTCCTTGGACCTCCCCCTACGAATGACGTTGTGTTTCCCCTCGCCCCTCTAGCCTTCACTTCTCAGTTACAGTACTAAGTACATCGTTTCGCTGCCCGAGCAGAGTGTGTGACGTGTTACCTGACATCACACGTACACGCAGTTGGCTGCCCCTGCTCTATGCGGTTTGGTTAGTGAGCTATACCTGACGAAGGAATTTCTGCAGTGCGCCAGCAGAACCTAATTAAATGAACATAACATGTCGAATAAACGGGTTTACTGTACAACTGAGAAACTGTACAGTAGGTCAGGAAATGAAAGGAATCGAAATGGTAGTTTTCCTCTTTGTTGCACCGACACAGGCAGGTCTTAATGGCAATGACAAGGGGGTAGAACTGGGCTAGGCCAGGGAAGAAAGCGACTGTGGCCTTAATGAACGTACAACCCCAGCTTTTGCCGGGTGTAAAAGTTGAGAACCATGGAAAATCATCAACAGGGTTGCCGACAGTGGGGTTCGAACCCACCATCTTAGAAGGCAAGCTTCGTGACGAGAACGTGCAGTCAGCTCACTCGTGGATCTGGTGATGTGAAACTGCACTGATATTTGCTCTGCGAGTTTCATACTCTATATAAAATAGTGTGGTCTATAACCTTCAGAAGGTCATTGGTTTGAACACGCTAAGTATTACTTGCTGAGCGGTGTTCCGTTCCTGCCAGAAAAGATTTTTCTCCGTGTGTACTGGTAAACAACTTCCAAACCCTAGAACAAAGTAAAACTATCATTTAAATTGCAGTTTTAGCATTTCTATAAAATATTTACAGCAAAACACTCGTTCATTTCAAAAAGACAGAATCCCACTCAATGATGGATAACACGCAATTGGCATAATATCGACACCAAATGTTACATGGAACGCAGTAAAGGAAGACATCTTACATTTTTATTTCAACAAGTTTACACAGTTTGGAAGGAAGGGAATATAATGATGCAGATTGTATATTCGCAATTAACATATTCGAAACGACCGAAATGCCACACCTGAGGCTTGGGTTACAGTAGGTTGCAGTTAGCAAAATCAATGACTGAAAAAACATAATTATTATAATAAATGTACAGATTTCAATTCAGTTCAAGTGATTGACCGGCAGAATGATAATCCATGGTGGAAGAAAGTTAAGATTGAAGACTATATTCTAAGGGGAAAGAAGTGCACCGCGGTAAGCTAATATATCAATGATAATATCATCTTGGGCTGCGCGGACTCCCCAAAACTTTTGACATTCTCTTGCATGAGAATGGAGATAATTCTAAAGTTTTCTTAAGCGGAAATTTGAGTTTCTATATCCTGTCTTTCCTTTGTGCTCTTTGTCACTTAACTCTTCTGAGTTCAGGAACTAGAGGGATATGAAGAATAATATATGAGTGCGCTGATAATGTTAATGGAGCGCGATTTATGCGTCAGGAGTGTTTGGTATCAGTTCATATACATTTACATACATCGTGTACACTATACATTTTTCGTCATTAGGTATGAATACTTACAGTGATTGTTGGAAGCTAATAACGGTGCAGTAATTTCAGTCCTGAGGACAGATTAGAATTATATTGAATTTGTCCTCATATTTAAACCACTAGCTTGATTTCCGATCAACATTCGAAAATTGTTTGCTTATTTTTCCGTAGATACCTCATGACGACAAATTATTGAAAGAGAGTATTACACTAGCTAACATAAAATAGCTCCAACTTGGGATTTAAGGCGAGAAGTGTGACATCATTATACTTACTGCTCAGTTGGACGTGTGGAACGTACAGAAATCAATAACTCGTGGAGCCACTATGAGGGTCAGACACAGAGCAACATAGGAAGAAAGAGATGGTGGTATCTTTTGATGATAGAGATCTACGTACCTTCAGCATGTTGCTAAAGTGAATTAATGTAGCCACAGGCGTTATGTGATGAAACAGTCGATTTGAGATCATAGACAACGCGTGTTCAAGAAGTGACGTATCACCTAAACTTGCGGGCCAATGAAAACATGAAGTCGGTGTTTCTCTAAGAACTGTCGGACACTTCATGTCATATGCTGTTGCTTATTATCGTGGCGGTAAAAGACCCCAGGCATAATAATGGTAAAGAGCAATAACGGGTATCAAAATCTCACAAACTACTCATGATAAAATGTTTTCATTCCTCCCATGTAGGGGGAGGCAGTCCTCTTAGACGGTGATGCCGTCTCTCAGGCCGGGAGGTTTGTTAATGTGAAGGAGATGCTCGGAGAAGGTGAGGGTGTTTGGGGCCGTGGCCTGTACTAGGAACTGTCCTGGTATTCGCCTAAGTGCAGGATAATGGTAAACCACGCAAAACCATTCTCAAGAGAGCCGACGGTCGGGGCCAGCCTTGAGGTCCAACCCTGTCCTATCTCCCGAATGCAGAGGCGTAGAGCCACGGTAGAGCTGTGGCCACCCCTACTCTGTTCGGTTGGCCAGTCAGAGTGCAGAGCTATTGGACCACGGACCAGCCGTGGCCCCTTATGGATCGAGACCCACTCTTCATCTACCGACGAATCTCACAAATATGGCGGTGCGTGATCAAGAAGCCGGGAACGCACTGTAGATGCGAGGGGGAATAGAATTGAATGATAATGCACTTCATAACTTCAGGTGCCGGACTAGCATGAGTATTCCAAAATGCCAGACTCACCCAGTCTGCTGCACATATATCACCAGGTACGAATGCGATCATCATAGTAATACACAGAGAAGCAGAAACTGAAAGAAGAAATTAAGGCATACAATTCATCCCTCTACGCTAGCCTTTTTTGGAATCATCACTGCTGCAGGCGTACATGTCTTGCAAGAAAAATGGAACTAAAGCATTGGACGCTTTGAATACATGCTACGATTTTTCAGTCGACGTCGAAGAAGGCGCGATTAGGATGGTAGTTTCGTAACTGATTGTGATACTGCGTACGATCTATGATAGTGGGTTGGAAATCTTCTCGAGAATATTGTGATTTGGCTGCTGAACAAAACAGTAGGAGTATAGAGCCGACCTTGAAGAGGACCTGCGTTTAGCCACTGAAGCCATTATCGTCAAGTTTAATGTATACTAATACGACATTGGATTATACTGGGAGTGTGTATTTTTAAACCTGCAGGATCCATTCCATTCACCTCTACCCTTGAAACTGGCAGATTAACAGAGTATATTGAACTTCCGTTTTGGACTAGGGTAAAACGGGTATTTATTTTAAAAAGATACATTTTTCAAATGCCCATTGACATTAACAAAATAAAACTAAATTAATTTAGAATGTCAATGGTACTTTTTCGAGGATTCTAGTAAAAATAATTGACGATTTATCGTAGTTTGAAAACTGCAAATACCGGCAGTTGTCTAACTTAATAAAAATGAATAAACCGATTCTTTGGATTCTGAAGAAGAAGAAGAAGAACTGACCTTCAAAGGTTGTGTTCAAAAAGGCAACCACTGGTTTCCATACAATGTTCCAGTCTGTCATGTAAAGATTGATGCCCACGTTCTAGCATTTCATCAGAAATTTCAGCGCGGGCAGCTGTAATATATCGTTTAATAACATCTGGTGTAGTCAGTGTGTCGTTGTACATAGTGCATTTTATTTTTCCCAAAGAGGAAATATCTATAGGGCTCAAATCTGGTGAACGGGCCGGCAAAGGTACAGGTCCCCTTCGTCCAATCTACCGATTTGGAAACAGTTGGTGAAGACGAGCTGTGGTTCGCTGTGCACTATGCGCTGGACAGCCATCATGCTAATATTACCTGTTGCCCTTAGTATGTAGTGGAACGTCTTCTAACATCTGTAGAGTTTGGTGTGTTGGGGCGGGGTGAGAGATACACTGGCGGAAAAAATATCCAAACACCAACAAGGGATTCTGCTAGATTAACATTCGAAAGATGACGTTGATACAAATTTACCGCAAATCGCATTAGCGGCCCTATGACATTGCATATTAGGTTTGCTTTAAATACGGGCTGTACTGTGCGAGAGCGTTAGTAACCTGAAAGACTGGATGAAGTGACTGTCAGTGGGTCAAAAATGCCTTTACGACGACGAAGAGGTCAGTATCAACAGCTCGCTAACGTTGAATGTGACCGTGGGAATAGGGTTACATGACGGTGGATTTTCCTTCCGTGCTTTTGCAGAACGACTTGGCAGGAATATCTCCACTGTGCATGCGTGGTTGTAGCAGTCGTCCCGAGAAAGTACGCTTGCAGGAAGACCGGCCTCCGGATGAACGCCTGGCACCACTGAGAGGGAGGACCACCGTATTCGGCGTATGGCTGTGGTGCATCGGACTGCGTCTGCAGCAGCATTTCGAGTGGCAGTTGGAACCACAGTGACGCATCAAACTGTTCGAAATCGGTTACTTGGATGACAGCTCCGAGCCAGATGCTCTGCAACGTGCATTCCACTTACCCCAAATGACCACCGTCTGCGACTTCAGTAGTGTCAATCAAGAGCTCCTTGGAGGATGGAGTGTAGGTCCGTTGTGACTTCCGATGAAAGCCGGTTCTGCCTTGGTGCCAGTGATGGCCGTGTGTTGGTTAGAAGGAGGCGAATTGAGCGCCTGCATTCCACCTGTCTACGGCGTCGACACACTGGACTTACACCGGGAGTTTGGTCTGGGGAGAAATTTCCTATGACAGCAGGAGCAGTCTCGTGGATACCCCACACACTCTGACTGCAAATGCGTACGTCCGTCTGGTGATTCGACCTGTTATGCTGCCATTCATGAGCAGCATTCCGGGGGTGTTTTTGAACAGGATAATGCACGCCCCCATGCCGCTGTTGTAATATAACATGCTGTACAGAGTGTCGAAGTTTTGCCTTGGCCTGATCAATCCCCCGATCTGTCCCCAATCAAGCACGTATGAGACATCATTGGACGACAACACCAGCATCATCCACAACCGGCATTAACCGTCCTCTGTTGAGCAACCAAGTGCAACAGGCATGGAACTCCATCCCACACGCTGACATCCGGCACCTGTATGACACCTTGCATGCACGTTTGCCTCCAGCATTCAACAGTCAGGCGATTATAGGGGTTATTAAACGCCCAGCAAGGCATATTTACAGTGGCTTTCCTCACGCGAATTTAACATGTGGTCTTGTACCTTTAATCAATTAAATACGTTACCTCGACAAATACACTGACTGACAGAGCAAATGCAACACCAAGAAGGAGTAGTTCGAAAGGGATGAAAGTTGGGGAAAAAACAGAGACGGCACGGACGAATAATTGATGTTTATTTCAAACCGATATGCAGGTTACACAATGCGCACGGCATCGACTCAGTAGGATGTAGGACCACCGCGAGCGGCGATGCACGCAGAAACACGTCGAGGTACAGAGTCAATAAGAGTGCGGATGGTGTCCTGAGGGATGGTTCTCCATTCTCTGTCAACCATTTGCCACAGTTGGTCGTCCGTACGAGGCTGGGGCAGAGTTTGCAAACGGCGTCCAATGAGATCCCACACGTGTTCGATTGGTGAGAGATCCGGAGAGTACGCTGGCCACGGAAGCATCTGTACACCTCGTAGAGCCTGTTGGGAGATGCGAGCAGTGTGTGGGCGGGCATTATCCTGCTGAAACAGAGCATTGGGCAGCCCCTGAAGGTACGGGAGTGCCACCGGCCGCAGTACATGCTGCACGTAGCGGTGGGCATTTAACGTGCCTTGAATACGCACTAGAGGTGACGTGGAATCATACGCAATAGCGCCCCAAACCATGATGCCGCGTTGTCTAGCGGTAGGGCGCTCCACAGTTACTGCCGGATTTGACCTTTCTCCACGCCGACGCCACACTCGTCTGCGGTGACTATCACTGACAGAACAGAAGCGTGACTCATCGGAGAACACGACGTTCCGCCATTCCCTCATCCAAGTCGCTCTAGCCCGGCACCATGCCAGGCGTGCACGTCTATGCTGTGGAGTCAATGGTAGTCTTCTGAGCGGACGCCGGGAGTGCAGGCCTCCTTCAACCAATCGACGGGAAATTGTTCTGGTCGATATTGGAACAGCCAGGGTGTCTTGCACATGCTGAAGAATGGCGGTTGACGTGGCGTGCGGGGCTGCCACCGCTTGGCGGCGGATGCGCCGATCCTCGCGTGCTGACGTCACTCGGGCTGCGCCTGGACCCCTCGCACTTGCCACATGTCCCTGCGCCAACCATCTTCGCCACAGGTGCTGCACCGTGGACACATCCCTATGGGTATCGGCTGCGATTTGACGAAGCAACCAACCTCCCCTTCTCAGCCCGATAACCATACCCCTCGTAAAGTCGTCTGCTGGAAATGCCTCCGTTGACGGCGCCCTGGCATTCTTAGCTATACACGTGTCCTGTGGCACACGACAGCACGTTCTACAATGACTGTCGGCTGAGAAATCACGGTACGAAGTGGGCCATTCGCCAACGCCGTGTCCCATTTATCGTTCGCTACGTGCGCAGCACAGCGGCGCATTTCACATCATGAGCATACCTCAGTGACGTCAGTCTACCCTGCAATTGGCATTAAGTTCTGACCACTCCTTCTTGGTGTTGCATTTGCTCTGTCAGTCAGTGTATATTGCCAACATTTCCGTATTCTAAATTCCTTATTTCATGGTGTTTGGAAATTTTCTCCCGCAAGTGTACTTTCCGGAATCTGGTGTTCCCTCTATGAAGAAAGGACCTATGAGCTTATAGTTCACTATTCCACACCACAAATTTAAATTTCAAGGACGCTGATGCTCCACCTGACGAAGCCAATGGGGATAGTTTACAGACAAATTTTGCATTATCCTGGGGTTTACTTGGTCGTGATTTGGCAAACCTGGTGTATCTTGTCTTAATGCCCATGTACAAAAGTTAACACGATTTTCATAATAATTTTCATGCAGCTCTGGATGGAGAGAATGATACGGATGGAACTTATGACGGCGGAAACAAGTAGTAAACTTGCCTGTCTCATGCCACTTCCTCGTGCGACCACACGGGATCTAACGTCTGGATCTACAGCAGGCATATCAAGGTCACGAGTTGACTGACAACTCTTCGTGCACGAGAAACAGCTGTTACGAACGCTTGCTCAAGAAGTTATCAGATAGCGCAAGCCCGACGGGGTGTATATTGCACTTTCATAACTAAGGTACTTCGTACAATACAGGTATATATTGTATCATACAGTATAGTATAAGGACATACATAATTAAACGTGCTCAACGCGACGTTTATATAAAATGTGTCGAACAACATGCTTTGTAATAACCGTGTACCAGGAAAATAAAGAATTACTTTAAAGGTTTCCACAAACAATGAAGTACAAAATAAATTACATGTATATTTTAGGAGCTTATCATGCTCAACACTCCTGCGAACAGTTTTGAAGCAGAATTATGCGGAATACTGTCTCGCTACCATATCGCCTTTGTAGCGAAACGTCATGCTGTTATAAACTTGAACCAAAGAAAATAGGCTATGGTAAAAATAGCATCTCTTCAAGCAACCATGTAGATACAGTTATACACAAACACAAATACACTAACAAATTACTGTGTCAATCATTACGCCATAGCCTATGTAGCTGTGTATTTCAACCATTACTTGTACACCAAAACAGGTAACTGGTACCTATCACCGGTGGGCGTGCACAGCCCCGAGTCAGCTACGTGGGAAGTTATAAGCCGACTGAGAGGAAGCGACTAACGCCCTCGTGCACAGGTACTTCTATTACGACCGGGCGAGTTGGCCGTGCGCGTAGAGGCGCGCGGCTGTGAGCTTGCATCCGGGAGATAGTAGGTTCGAATCCCACTATCGGCAGCCCTGAAAATGGTTTTCCGTGGTTTCCCATTTTCACACCAGGCAAATGTTGGGGCTGTACCTTAATTAAGGCCACGGCCGCTTCCTTCCAACTCCTAGTCCTTTGCTGTCCCATCGTCGCCATAAGACCTATCTGTGTCGGTGCGACGTAAAGCCCCTAGCAAAAAAACTTCTATTACGGGCGGAGCGGTTACGGCGGGCAAGCTCTGACTCCCCTCATCTAGAGCAACAATAGCTACAACATTAATTTCGCACTCTTCTCCAGTAACACGTTTTGTTTCTGTTACGTTTTGTACGTGTTTCACTTCCACTTTCACGTAATGTGTTGAAGCGGTTCTGAAATAATCAAATATTTGTCGAATTGGGTGACGTCTATTGGGATATCGTCCCGCGTACAGAGCGAAGAATTAACAGCATTCTTCCTACTGTATATTCTCCATACACCATTAACATGTCGACTTTTTCAACATTGGTAAACTCCATCTTGCGCCACGTCTTACTCCTTGAACTATCACAAAGGAAGTGACAAGGAAATCACAACGCATTCAGTGAAATGTAAAAGAAACAAATATAAGAACATCACACCCTCGTTACTAATCAGATGAATGGAGCAGACAACTGCCAGTATTTACAATGCTCAAACTACGATAGCTCGTGTCCGATTCATTTTCTTAATGGTCAGCGTTGAGGCCTTCGGTTCAGAGGGTCCCGGGTTCGATTTCCGGCCGGGTCTGGGATTTTAATCGTGTTTGATTAATTCTTCTGGCTCGGGGACTGCATGATGTGTTTGTTCCTACACTTTCCTCTTCATATTCAGACAACACACTACACTACAAATCACCACAGAAACACAAAATAGTGATTACATCCTTCCATATACGGTCGGTGTCAGGAAGGGCATCCGGCCGTAAAACAGGACACTGTTCGCAGCTGTGGGACAAGCGGAAGGAGAAGAAGAAGAAACTACGATAGCTCGTAAAATACCTGTTCTAGAATCCTGACACAAACACCATTAACATTCTAATTACCGAGCTGGATAGCTGCAGTCGCTTAAGTGCGGCCAGTATCCAATAGTCGGGAGATAGTGGTTTCGAATCCAACTGTCGGCAGCCCTGAAGATGTTTTCCGTGTATTCCCATTTTCACACCAGGCAAATGCTGGAGTTGTACCTTAATTAAGGCCACGGTCACTTTCTTCGTAGTCCTAGCCCTTTCCTGTCCCATCGTCGCCATAAGACCTATCTGTGTCGGTGCCACGTAAAGCAATTAGCAAAAAGGTCTAATTTACTGTAGTTTTATTTTGTTAATGTCAATAGGTATTGTTTCATTTGAAACTTTAACGACGTCCTGTTTTGAGGTGCCTCATGTAGAGAACATTGGCTGTGATCCTTTATCGCTTGAGGTACAGAGATATGTAATCCTTCAGTAGTATTGCAGCTTTCTAGGGATGCGTTGGTGAATACTTAAAAAAATGAATTTACGGATGGCAATGCCTGTCAAATACAGGCTGCATTGCTATCTAACTACTTAGAAACTGCGATTATAACCTGTATGGACTGGTCGTTTTGTTCCTTTCGATCTCAGTCCTATAATATTACACCAACAATCTAGGAGCTTTGAATGGCTTTGTTGCAAGAGTGGACTGCATCCTCACGTTGTGCTGGACTATCCTTCTCTCATACCCATTGTACAGCATGTGTTACAAACCGGACCTACTTCATGCTATGTCAGCTCCTTACCTCAACATCTCACGTCGGTCATACGTGTGTATCGTGTCAGATGCCATGTGGTCAGTTATTTACAAATACACTAGTTCTGTTATGAGTGCCTGCAACTACACTGGCACAGTTTGTTGATCCGTATGTATTTTGAAACGCACTAACCAGCATTATATCCCTTTTCTTTATAATTTCTTTTTCATAAGCAAGTCATCATCACCACTATCATTGATTTCATCATCCACCAAGCTCATTTGGGTGTTATGCGAGTATTTCACATGTAAACTAACGCAGGAATAGAGTAAGTAATTCAATTTACACGTTTTTGTTTCTTCGACAGTGGGGAAACTCAGTTTAAAGAAGTGATGATATAATGGACATGGATAATAAAAAAATTCACGGCATAATGGGCATATTGCTGTAAAGGTTTAATGAAGTACTGTATGGGTTTGAGGTAAGTTCCACTTATAAAGCTACTGAGTCATTCATTACCCGGTGAACTGTCCACATTATTTTTGAACGCGAGTTCAATCTCACAGAGGACCAGACGTTTGGAATGTGTTATTGAACAGGAAAACGTGAAGTTGTCCTGATGTTTTAATAGAATTCTGGCCTTCTGAGATCAAATTGCGGTTTCGGTCCCGGCTCATTCCGGTGGTATTTCATGATGCTCAGAGAATTAAACCTCGTGTCCGTAGACGTAGGATCACGGAAAGGGACACCTACGGGACCCAATTCAGGTATCTCACCGTATTTGAAAGCCGTAAAAGTAGTTATTTGGACGAAAACCAATAACATATAGTTGTTGGTGTTATTGTTACCTGGTATTGTTGTTATTGCAGGGTTCCTTTCATTTATAATAACTTGGAACATCATGGTCAGAAATCCTGTGATCTTGGAGGCTTTTTTTGCAATTTGCTTTACGTCGCACCGACACAGATAGGTTTTAGGGCGATGATGGGATTGGAAAGGGCTAAGAGTGGGAAGGAAGTGGCCCGGGCCTTAGTTGAGGTGCATTGAGAGTGGATTGCACCAGGAAAAACAGCAAAATTGTTCTGTATTTTATAAGACATTTGGTAAAAGAAAATAAGAGAAAATGAAATAAGCACTAACGAAAATAATGATGGGTTTCCTAGAATATAATTTATTGAACTGATATTGGCCTAAGCGCTATTAGGTTTATGTATAATATTTATATAGTAATAGACAAATAGTTGTAACAGGGAAGAATGTATCAAAAAAATGGAGGCCACAGAATAAACAACGATTTCCGTCATGTTTCTTCGTTGACCCATGTTCTTTGACCACACCATACCACTTACTTCTCTGTTCGTAAGCCACCGTTGATTCAGAATGACAATGCTTCTACAATTTGAGCCATCAGCCCACCTATTATTAATATTATTATTACTACTATTATTATTATTATTATTATTATTATTCGGCTAAAAGCAATACATTAATGCTTAATTACTCAAAGCTATGTACTCAATTCTTTCTAAATCGAGCGCGTTGGCTACGTGGTTTGGGTCACGTAGCTGTGATCTTGAATTCAGGAGATGGTATATTTGAATCTCACTGGCGGCAGCCTCGGAAACAGCTTTGAGTGGTTCCCCATTTTTACACCTTAAGGTTTTACCTTAAGGCCACGCCCACTACTATCTTTCAGTTCTAGACTTTTCCCATCCTTGCCTCACCGAAAACTATCCAAGTGTTAGCGTGACCCTACACCATATATATATATATATATATATAAACATATTTTTCTAAATCACTTAAGAAGAGTGGTATTACCATAGGAAGAATCCATTCACATGAGTGTCAGCTCCAGGTGAAGATACTGCTTATCGATTCATTCTGCAACTCATATCTGCTAGAAAGTATCAGCTTCTGAAAAACACTTGCTCATGGGGCAGATGAAAATGACAATTCTGCAACTCATTCCTGGCAGAAGTGATCAGATTCTGGAAAACATTTGCTCATGGGGCAAATGGGGATAACAATTATTTTAACTTATTATATTGTAATTATTGTAATAATTAGAGCCAAACGGCTAAGCAATTGTGTTACTGTCTTAGCAAAATGTGGAAGTAAATCTAACTGACAGAGTTAAAATATACTTTTGAACCCGGCAGGTTTTTACATTTTTCTCGTTCGTTGACTATTGCGAAATCAAACATGAACCTGATTTCAGCGCACGAAAAATTTCAAGGAATTTGACGGAAATTAAAGTTCACTGAACTTTGTGTCAATATTCGGCAAGAATTTTTATTAAATCCTTTGGTTTTCGTCTGGGCTAGTGGAGACCAGCGAACAGACAGCAATGAAGTGGATCTCACCCCATGCAGCATGGCAAATTGATTTTTGTTACCTGAGTGGGCCGGCCGGATGAGACTCAAGGCGATGGCTGAAGATGGATCACCCAACAGCCAGCCGTGCTGCATGAGGCCAGAGATTAGTAGGAATTGATAGTGACGGGGCGCTGACGGGATTGCTAGTCCTCTACTAATGTGACTTACAAGTGATTCGTATCAATGGGGGGATTTGCTTTTGCAATTGTAATTTTAACAGCGGCTCCAGAAATAAAAAAAGAATAGTTGTAATCGCTTTGGTAATTTCTAGGAGACATTGGATTTTAATCTGCAGCGGAGTGGAAAGAATTTTGCTTCTGAATTGTTGTATGTTCTCTCTGTTAACACAACCGATTTGCCACTTTTATTTTTTAAGTTTAGTATCAGCTAATTATCGTATATAATAATAAAAACTATAATAACTTGTTTTAGATCCCTTATACATTTACGATTTTCTGCATTGCAGTAGTGCTAGAATTGATCACACAGGAGTTCAATAAATAAATAAATAAATAAATAAATAAATAAATAAATAAATAAATAAATAAATAAATAAATAAATAAGTAAATAAATAAATAAATAAATAAATAAATAAATAAATAAATAAATAAATAAATAAATAAACATTGATCTGCATTTAGGGAAGAGTACCTATGTGTTCTTTGCCTAGTCTTTGCTTGAATATTGTCAAAGAATTTGAAAATTTATCGAACATCTCCGTTGATAAATTATTCCAATCCACAACTCCACTTCATATATTATGAAAATTTGCCCCACTTTGTCCCCTTGAATTCCAACTTTATCTACATATTGTGATCATTTCTACTTTTAAAAACACCAACCAAAAGTATACTTCTATTAATGTTATTCCACATCACCACTTAACACACAGCTCACACAATACCGTTTAGTCGAACGACTTGTCTCCTATCTCCCATGCCTTCCCAGCCTAAAATATACAATGTTTTCTTAACGCTACTCTTTTGACGAAAATCCCCAGAAAAAATCGAACTAATTTTCTTTGGATTTCTTTCCACTTCTCTAAGCAAGTAATCCTTGTAAGGTTCCCATACACTGGAACAATACCCTTATTTCGGTCCTACCATTGACCTACACGTCCTGTCCTTTACACCCTTACACCAACCCCAAAATACCACCATAACCAAATGAAGGGTTTCTGTAATCTTTATTTACAATACTGTTTATGTAAATACTCCAATTAACATCTTTACATATATGAACACTTAAGTACTTACTGTGATCTCCATGAGGAAATTTCACTCCCATCAATGCAATAGTTAAACTGAGAGGACTTTTGGTTGTGGTGCCCTTATCGAACTGCGCGCCACGCGCCTACATCTACAGTCAACACGGTAGAGTGTGGCGCTGAATAATGACGTCACGCAAATTTTCAGTATAAATTGGCATGCAGGTTGAGCTGCGCGTTGTCTTTACACCAAGTTTGCTACACCGAAATACATTCTGTTCAGCCACAGGGTTAGGAGGCGAAAGGCCAATAACCGGCCCCCTCCCTAAGCTGACACCTATATTTACATAAGCACACACTACACTGCAGACACCATGCATCTATGTACACTGACTTAGCAAATGTCATGGGACAGTCTCCTAATAGCGTGTGGGGCCTCCTCTGGCCCTGCGAACTGCAGTGAGACGCCGTGGAAGTGAGTCCACAAGTCCCTGGTAGTCCTCTGGACTCAGCTGACACCAAATCGTTTGCAGAGCGGCCGCTAATGCTGGTATGTTCGTGGCTGCAGGATACATGGCACGGAGCCTGCGTTCCAGGACATCCCAGATATGTTCGATAGGGTTCATATCGGGGCTCCTGGGTGGCCATGGCAGTCGTTGGACCTTCGCTGCATGTTCCTGGAATCATTCCCGGGCGACGTGGGAGCGATGTGGCTGCGCTTGATCATCTTGAAACACCGCAGAACCGTCTGGGCGCTGGAAGGCGAAAAATGGGTGGAGATGGTCTCCGAGCAGCTCAAAATACCGCGTACCATTCAAAGTCTCTTCCAGAACAACTAGGGGGCCCATTCCATGTCAGGAAAATGCACCCCAGACCATAACAGAGACACCAGCGCCCTGGATCACACCTTCCAGGCAGGCGGGATCCATCGCTTCATGAGGTCTGCGCCATACACGGTGCCTCTCATCGGCATGGTGAAGTTGAAATCGTGATTCATCCGACCATATCACCTTACGCTATTGTTCCAGTGTCCATCCCTGGTGACTGGCGACAAATGCGCGTCGTTGAGCCCGATGACGTCGGGTTAACAGTGGCACCCGTATGCGGCGCTGGGTCCCATACTCCATAGAACCCATGTTCATACGGATTTTCCACTGGGAGACTTGTCTAGCACGGCCTGTGTTGAATTGAGCCGTGATTAGTTGCACGGTTGCCCGTCTGTCACTATTGACAATCCGTCTCAGATGTCGCCAGTCACGGTCATGGAGGGTGGCTGGACGGCCGGTCGTTCGTCTGTTGTGGACGGTGACACCCGCATTCAACCATTCACGATACACCCTGGACACGGTTGATCGTGTGAAGCCGAATTCCCGCACCACTTCCGAAATTGCACTTCCCATCCGTCGGGCACCGACCACCGTACCCCGTTCGAACGGTGTCAGCTCACGACGACGTTCCATGTTACACCTGTCATATGCACAGCCACTGCTCACAAGGTCTCCTATACAACTGCCGCTGGCACAGGGGGCGTGTAATGGGCAGACAACACACCTGCGCATCAGTGCTCCGCTATCCCATGATATTTTCTCAGCCAGTCAAAACACGAGTATGTTCCTATGTTCCTATGATTACAGCTGTCTTCATCCCCAGGGACCCAGGCGAGGAAAGATTGATAAGAAACGCAACACAAGAAGACGATGGCAGGGCAGTCAGACGGCCAATTACGAATCAATCCACCTCCGCCCCCGACAGAGTCATGGGAGCGGTAAACCAGCCCGTGCCCTATAACGAAGACAGCAGTACTAATTTAGACAGTTATTTATGTTGTTTATACTCCTTACTTAGGTATGATCCTGGACACAAGAGTAGCCACGCAAGCCTGCACTCTAGCATTGTTGCATTTCTTCAGTGACAAGTGTGGGCCAGCAACACCGCACGAGAGGGATTTCGCCAGGCGGAGGAAGATCGCCCCTTACACACCAGAGACCACTGGCAGCTGGACAATGGGACAAACCTGTGGCTCAAACCCCAGAGGGTAGAGCACCCGATCCGCACCCGACAGTGACAAGGATGACTGATCCCCATAATAATTGTCAATGGCAAGGAAATTGTTATAATTGCATGACACATATTCCTAACAAACACAACCTCCCGACTTTTCCAGCCCACATCCTTGCACGAGGCACTTTCTCTTTCCGACTATGTGTTTTTTCCCTGACCGTTAATACTACGCCTCAACACCAAATGCCCAGCACAAACTCTGGCCTTGGTAGAATGTTTGACATGGAAACAGGCAGATATTCCTTGTATCACTTCCCACTCTTCCGTGCTATCTCTTTTCTCCTTTGAAATTAATAGTACGTCGGAGGCAATGTAGATTGAGCTGATTGCCACGCGGGGGGAGTGACTTTCCCCCACCCTAGCAAAAAAAAGGCTGTTACACAATGCCGTACGCCGACCCGTCTACACCGTACTCCAGCCACGTACGGTATTCTCTACTTGAAAATGCGGTCTGGACAGGTGGACTGATACAGGTAGTGAGGTTTCACCTCTGCACGCGCAAGGCGTAACCTCGGAAGGAGCTATTTTTTTCACCCTCTCACTGTAGTCTTCTTTGCTCTTAGCATACTCGTGACATATTCTGTGACCCATTATACATTGTACAGTAGGACTTTATTTCTTACTCTTGATTTCATGTGTTTTAAGATAGGGCTTCCCTTAATATTTGTGTTCTGGCAACGAGAATATTATTGTGACTTAAAGCACATTTAGGAACTGAAAACAGTCATTCCCACTAATAAGCATAATTTTGTAAATAACGTACATAGTTAATTTCCATGGTCGCCAGCGAGAACAACCTTTAGTTTCAGTGCAATTTAAAGTGAAATAATACTTGTAAACTGGTGAATCAATAAAATAATTTCGTGTTTGTACATGTGTTTGCTTTTGTACACCACTTTTGCTCTTTGTGAAAAACCCATCCTGATCTTTCACACCATTTACCTTCGTACCATTGCCTACTGCCCATCTCAAAACAAGGTTGAGGTCTTATTGCAGTCGCTCACAGTTTTTTAACTTACTTATTACTGTATACAGAATAAAATCATCCGCAAACGGATCTATGATTCCAGTTCTTTATTATTCTCCTTTTTGCTAGTTGTTTTACGTCACACCGACACAGATAGGTCTTATTGCAACGAGGGGACAGGAAAGGCCTAGGAATGGGAAGGAAGCGGCCGTGGCCTTAATTAATGTACAGCGCCAGCATTTGCCTGATGTGAAAATGGGAAACCACGGAAAACAATCTTCAGTGCTGCCGATAGTGGGGTTCGAACCCGCTATCTCCCGGATGCGAGCTCAAAGCCGTGTGCTCCTAACCGCACGACCAACTCGCCCGGTACCCAGTTCTTTACACATGTAATTTATATATAATATGAATAGAACAAGTAATACTGCCTTGTGGTATTTACTAGATCAGAAAATCCTTCCCTTACATTAATTCTCTGAGTTCTACTTTCCAAGAATAAAACCACTATTCAGCCACTCTTTCGTTTAGTCCAGTTGCACTCATTTTTGTCAGTAGTCTCCCAAGACCTTTTGGGTCAAATGCCTTAGATAAGTCAAAAGCAACGCAGTCCATTTAACCTCTAGAATCGAAAATATCTGCTATACCTTGCTGGAATGCTAAAAGCTTAGCCTCACTGGAATAACCTCCCTTTAATCCAAACTGCCTTCTATCAGACTGGTTAGCAGTTTCACAAACGTCTAATATAATCAGAAAGAATGCTTTACCAAAGCTTACATGCAACACATGTCAAGCTGACTGGCCTGTAATGATCGGCTTTATGTTTATGACACTTTCCTTTACACACACTCTCCATTCATGCAAACAGTAATCAGATAAGTACTTCAGATTTGGTACAATATCCAAACACATTGCCTTTAGTATATCCTCGAAAAACTTATAAATTCCAGCTGCTTTTCTAATTTTCAACTTTTGGACCTTATTGCAAATATTTTTGTTACTGTAGCTAAATTTCAAAAATTCATTAGGTTCTATTTGGACATTTTTCTTTGTAACCAACAATCTTTACATACTTCTGACTGAATACTACTGCCCTTTGTAAATCCTCAGATCTGCACTCCTGTTGTTCATTAATGATTCCTGGAATGTCCCTCTTGGAACCTGTTGCTGCCTTAAAATACCTGTTCTTACCTTTCCACTTTTTACTAAAATTTGCATGCCTGCCATTCATGCTTGTCACATGTTTTCCTTAGCTGACTTCATCGTTAGATTCAATTTCCTAGTATTTCCTTCAATTTCTCCTTACTTACACGATAATTTATAACTTTGTTTCTTTCAAACCTGTAAGCCTACCTCCTCCTTAGTATTTTTATACCTGCCTTATAATATAGAGGTTTTTATCATTCCTTCCCACCTTTAAAGGTACGAATCTGTTTCCACATTCCTCAATAATTTCTTTACACCCGTCCCATACACTGTTTACATTTTTATTTACCGTTTTACTTTTTCAAAACTTCCTCATGCCTGTCTTATCAACTATGTGGTACTGCCTAATAGCCCAACATTTGCAAACGTTCTATAGCATTCATTTTTAACTACGACGAAAACAGCTTCTTGATCACTAATACCATCTATACCTCAGTTTCTGTATAAAATTCTTCGGGTTTTATCAGCACCACGTCAGAATATTCTTCACTCTAGTTTGTTCCGTAAAGATGGTTATTCGTGGATTCCCGTTTACATACCAGGCAAATGCTGGAGATGTATCTTGGTTAAGGCCATGGCCGCTTCCCTCCCACTCCTAACCCTTTCCTGTCCCACCGTCGACATAAACCTATCCGTGTCGGTACGACGTAAGGCAAGTTGTCAAAGAAAGTTTGTTTCACCACTTTTTGATTTAGCGCTCTTTCCCAGATTAACTTATTTGCTATTTGTTGTTCATGTTTCCTGTCATTCGCATTATATTCTTAATGGACATGAACGTGTTATCAACGTAAACTAGTAAGCTTACCACCAAGCATGCACCAAGTCAGTCATCCAGCTGTAAAACCAGCAATGAAATTTCTAATTATTACCGTACGCCATTTTATAGCATTAAAGTAATAAGTGTTCTACAATAAGTGACACTATTAAATTGAAGCGAAGGTTCGGTTGTCATAAACTTAATTTTGAAAATCGTGTACTGTAGAAAAAGGCGGTATATCCACGAGCAGATTTGAAACAATACTTCGTGTATCTATTACGCAGTTCTGAACCAACAATGAGTAAATTCACCTGAAATTTACGTCAGATCATCGAATACTGTACGAAAACCCAGAGAATCCTTTTTACGTCTGAGTCACGACTTGGACAACACTAATTGGAAAGCAACACTTCCTCAGCTTATCAAACCTCCAGAAAAATGGCCCTTTCAATTTTCTCTTGTTACGTGAATCATAATTACAAGATCCAAGCTGGTAATGCACTGGTTACGGAAGATATCAGAATCGAAGAAGGAAAAGATATCTGTAAATACGAAAAAAAAAAGAATTCCAGGTAATTATATGTTTAAATGACTGGCATAGGTAATCCACAAGAAACAGCTAAAATGAAAGATATCGCTTCCTTATTACATAAACATTTCGCCACATAATGGAGGAAATTGCCTCTCCTGGATTTTACAGGCGTCTAGTGAATGCACAGGGAAACGTAATGTCGATTCAGACTTAGAAAATATACAGTAAGGAGACACTTAACTGCATGCATGATGAGAAAAATCTGCCCTGGAACTTATCAATAATGGGAAATCATCTGAAGTTCAGAAATTAACACTGGAAAAATAGAGGATATTAGTTGTAATAACATCAAATGACTTTTAGTATACTATTACGTATGTAAATGAACACATGAAATACATTTCACTACCTGTAGCTGGAATTGTATTTACACAAGTCCTTCAGACTGAAGCATAACTGCCGGGCTGAGTGGCTCAGATGGTTGAGGCACTGGCCTTCTGACCCTAACGTGAAAGGTTCGATGCTGGCTCAGTCTGGTGGTACTTGAAGGTGCTCAAATACTTCAGCCTCGTGTCTGGAGAATTACTGGCACATAAAAGAACTCCTGCGGGACAGCATTCCGGCACCTCGCCTCTTCGAAAACCGCAAAAGTAGTTAGTGGGACGTAAAAAAAATAATTACTTCTTTCCTGATCTATTTACCCTCCCACCCCTACCGCCTCAAGGGCAGTGTCCTGGAGCGGGAGATATTGGGTCGGGGGATACAACTGTGGAAGAGACCTCACCTGCTATGCTGAACAGGGGCCTTGGTGGGAGATGGAAAGATTGGAAGGGACAGACAAGGAAGAGGGAAGGAAGCGGCCGTGGCCTTAAGTTAGGTACCATCCCAGCATTTGCCTGGAGAAGTGGGAAACCACAGAAAGCAACTTCCAGGATGGCTGAGGTGGGAATCGAACCCACCTCTGCTCAATTGACCTTCCGAGACTGAGTGGACCCCGTTCCAGCTTTCGTACCACTTTTCAAATTTCGTGGCAGAACCGGGAATCGAACCCGGGCCTCCGGGGGTGGCAGCTAATCACACTAAACCCCACACCATAGAGGCGGACTAAATAATTAAGAAGCAAAACTGTATATCTTAATACTGTGACAAAACTTAGTATATCCAAAAAAAAATTTCAGTTTCGACAGGATGGTATGGTACAATACTTCAAACACCAGGCAAATGCTGGGGCTGTACCATAATTAAGGCCATGGCCGCTTCCTTCCCTCTCCTAGCCCTTTACTGTCCCGTCGTCGCCATAAGACCTATCTGTGTCGGTGGGACGTAAAGCAACTAGCAAAAAAAAAAAAAAAAAAAACTTCAAAGACCTCCAGAATTAATAGTCTACTAGATAAGTGCAAATAAATTACCTTGTAGTTTGACCTTCGCATTTCTGAGATAGAGTATGATGTTTTCTGTTTTTGAAAAGTTTATTCCTTTGGAATTTTTCTGTTTGTAAGTGGACGACTGCGTATGGAGTACGATCCTGTTTGAGCGTAAAGATCATATCCGATAACTAAAATTTGTCAGGGTTACCATACTCCGTAGTATACGGGAACGAGTATTGTTATAGGCTTTCTCTTATTCCGGAACATTATTCGTTTTTGACTATCTTGAATTTGCAATGAATAATATATACATCATTAAGAGAATACTTACTTTGGAGATCATCTGCGATAATAGTGAAAAGCAAAGTGTGGCATCATCCAATAGCAGTTAGTGCAAGTATACGTACGCTATATTAATTATGTTGTAATGAAAATTGTATGAATTTCCATGTGAAATGAACTGCCATACCAAAAAAAAAGAGATATTTACAATAGAAGTAGCTCGAAGCAGTGCCTTATTGCTAGAGACTAGAGACTTTCGCTACTGCTCATCTGCCAAAAATAGATCTTCCACCCCTTGAATCCAACCATGTCTCCGTCTACACACCCAGTTGTTTAGTCTCTCAGCCATTGATGTTACTGTATTTCAGCTAAGTACGACTTTTCTTTTATTTACCGTTATTATTATTATTATTATTATTATTATTATTATTATTATTATTATTATTATTATTATTATTATTATTATTTAGCGAAATTGCATGCAACCCGTGGTTCAAGCGGCCTTGATAGGTTATTAGTAGAGGCATTATTTTTTCGCATTAACGATAAACGTGACCAAAAATATTATGAGATAAGTATATAAGTCATGGCAACTAATTTTTTTCTTGAAGATACCAGTCCGGTTGGAAAATTTGACATATACAGACGAAAGGACAAGGTGTTAACTACACGTGTGGACAATGAATAGCACTGAAATATCGTAACGCACTAATTTATTACGGTAGTATACAGGGCAATATGGCCTTCCCGGTGCAAAAGAATGACAACACAGTTCACATAAAGTTGACATGACATACCTGGGCCTAAAGACCCTCAAAGTAGTCCTCTGCTACCGACACCACACGCTGCCACCGATGTGGGAGGCGCTGAATAACACCTGCCTCAGCATTTGCCGTACCATGTGTGAATCGAGTCACCTGTTGGCGCACAGCATTAGTAATGTCCTCTCGTGTTGCAAACCGCCTACCACGTAGTGGTTCCTTAATCTTTCGAATGAGACCAAAGTCACAGGACGAAATGTCGGGAGAGTACGGTGGGTGCTCCAATTCTTCCCATCCCCAACGTCGCAGTAGCTGCCCTACACACTCTGCTTTATATGGTTCTGCATTGCCGTGCAGGATTATTGCACTGTCCACAAGATCCGGGCGTTTCTCCCGAACGCCACGTCGTACCTGTCGCACCAGGAAGTCCCTGTAGTACTGTGCGGTCACTGTTCTGCCATGTGGAACAATGTGGCAAACAATGACACTCCTGACGTCATACGCGACGATCACCATCAATTTGACTGGGGAAGGATTCTGACGGACCTTCTGCCTCCTTGGTGATCCAGCATGTCGCCACTCCGCGGACTGATGTTTCAGTTCTGGTTCGTATGCCCTGGCCGAAAATTCATCGATGGCGATTATTCGTGACAAGAATTGATCGCCGTCCTGTTGCCAGCGTGCAAGGTGGTCGGTGCATATTGCATAGCGCACCCACCTTTGAACTTCCGTCAGTGCATGCGGTACCCACCGCTATGCGATTTTGCGCAGTTGCAGCTCATTACGCTATATCCTGTAGACGGTGCGTTTCTTGATGCCACTTGCCATCTAACTCCAATAGCGTCCATCATCTGTCTTCATCCAGGAGCTGCTCGATGACGGCACGTGCCACGTCGGTCCGGACAATGACAAGTCGTCCCGAACGTTGCTCAACACTGGTTGACACACGTCCTTGCTGAAACTTTCCTGCCCACCGTGGTACTGTGCGGTATGTTGGGGCATTATTCCCAAGGGCTTCCACTAATTCACTGTGACATTCCATCGCATTTCTCCCTTGGAGAAAGGCTATTTTGATGAAAACGCGCTGCTCAACACGGGTTCCTTCCATCTCGCACGACACTCACCAACTGACTGATATCACAGCCCTCGCTGCGATACTACCAGCTATCACAGAGCCATCTCTTGTTATGCATACACACTATGCCTGCAGAACTTCCACATGACTCATATACGTTTGTGATCCGTTCACGTATCTACAAGAAAAAAGTAGTTGCCATTACTTTTGCCCCAATTCTCGTATTTTAGGAAATTATTTTCAACGGTATGATCATATAAGGTGAAAGGGCTGCTGTGGAATCCATTCTGAGCAGTCTGACGCAAATTCTGTTGACTGTATAGCTATGGTCTCTTTGCCAAGTGAAGGGTTTGGAATGTTTTCCTTGTCATAGTTGTCACACGTCACCTTCCTCCACAAAAGCTAAGAATCTCGGAAATCATTAATGACATCTATTACCGGATGACATCCTGTCTTCTGGTATTAACCTGTTGACTCTCTATACGAAATTATGGAGGATTTATAACGTCGCTCTGGCTCAGGTAAAATAAATAGAGCATACACTCAGTTGCAGAGATGGGGTGAACAACGGCTCTCACGGTGCACAGTGGGTTTGCGAGTGAATGTTTATGTTTCGGAAAGTAATATTCTAATGTGGAAATGTTGTAATCTGCGTATCGAGTGGGAGAAGAAAGGCGTGATATCAATACATTGTTTTTAAAGTAAGAAACATTTACAGCGTTATTTATCACTCCAATGGTTAAACGGCAGGCAAGAATAAAACTCCCATTAGACAAGCAAAAGAAAGCCAAGAGTGAAAAAAACGGAATGAATTCAAGATACAACCACGTTGCTACCCAAAGGAAACATCCCGTTGGAAAATGTGGACGATCCTGCAGAACAGGAATGGCTTCAAAATTACGACCCAGGTATGTTTATCTATAAAAATAGAGTAGTCAGTATTCATTGATGGTCAACATCGGATTTCAAAACCTATTTCCTGAATGTGGCTTTTCTATTTGGTTAAGAACCGAAGTCCTCGTCACAGCCAACAAGGAAACAGTACGTCCCACGTTGCGTAAGCGTATACTAACAAACATTCAACGGTCTTGGAAGGGTAAATGAACTTTGCTCTAATTTGCGATGAAACTACTGAATCTTCAAGACACTGTATGTTTACAGTCCTGATTACAACTCAAGGCGCTGTATCTGAACAGGAATTCGTTTTGAAGAATGGACATCGAAGATGCCCGGCGTTCTCAAGCAATCCACAATGCTTTGCATACGTTTTAAATTAACTATGCCGGGCCGAGTGGATCAGACGGTTGAGCTTCTGGCCTTCTGAATTCAACTTGGCAGGTTCAATGCTGACTCAGTCCGGTGATATTTGAAGGTGCTCAGATACATCAGCCTCGTGTCAGTAGATTTACGGGCACGTAAAAGAACTCCTTCGAGACAAAATTCCGGCATCTCGTCGTCTTCGAAAACCGAAAAAGTAGTTAGTGGGACGTAAAACAAATAACATTATTAATGAAAAAACCTACAACCTGTTTTCCAGTCATTGACCGGGTCAGGGATGTAATGAATGAAGCAGATATAGGCTGTTAGTACGATGGGGTCGCCACTCCCAAAGTGATTTATTAATGAATGACAGATGCTATGAAATGAGTATTCAGAGTGTTGGTGGAATGAAAGATGACAGGGAAAAGCGGAGTACCCGGAGAAAAACCTGTCCCGCCTCCGCTTTGTCCAGCACAAATCTCTCATGGAGTGACCGGAATTTGAACCACGGTATCCAGCGGTGAGAGGCCGACGCGCTGCCGTCTGAGCCACGGAGGCTCCAACGTTATTAATATTGTTATTAATTAACTATGACTGAATGAGTGGCTGCGCGGTTTCGTTCACGTATTTGTAAACTTGCATTAGGGAGGTAGTGAGTACGAACACTACTGTCGGCAGCCCTGAAGGTGGTCTTCCGTGTCCATGGTTTCCCATTATAACACCAGGCAAATGCTGGGGCTGTATCCTATCGTCGAAATAAGACATATCTGTACCGGTGCGACTTAAAGCAAATAATAATAGTATTAATACTACTCTGCGCTTTGCTGGCAGGACCTAGTGTTTGCAGTGCACTATGTCTTCTGGTATAGGTTAGAGCAATTTTGTTACTTTCATAGATCTGTCTCTGTCTTATCCTTGGCTTTGACAATATGAAAGTGACTGAGGTATGAGCGATGCTAGTAATGCCAATCCTTATGCAGCCAATCCCTGCTATGAATGGTGTGAAAATGTTGCTCATAGGGTCGGTTGGTGTATGCATTTCAGTGGGCTTGGCAGACTGATATGTAATAGCAACTCTGGTTCGGTGAGGAAAGCAACGTGAAACTATCTCACTCCTCATTTCCCTAGTACGCCTCTTCTGTGATGCCTAGGCCATCTATGACAGCTGATGGCAGAGCTGTTGAGGATCCCACCAGCGGAATCGCTGACGGACTGAACATACGTTAATACTACTACTACTATTTATAATAATAATAATAATAATAATAATAATAATAATAATAATAATAATAATAATAATAATAATAATAATAATAACCCTGTGAACCATGTGAACATGCCGCGGTGGGAGGCTTGCGCGTTCCAATGAAGCAGATAGCCAAACCGCAGGTGTAACCATATCGGATTGGTATCTGTCGACAGACCGGACAAACGAATAGTTCATCGAAATGGGCGTAGCAGCCTTTCGGAAGTTACAAGGGTGCCAGTCTGGATGATTGACTGATATGGCCTTGTAATAATACTCAACATGGCTTATCTGTGTTGATACTGCTGCATGGCTGAAAGCAACGGGAAAATACAGCCGTAACTAACTCCCGAGGAGTATGAATGATGTACTGATGATAGCTTCCTTCCGGGTAAAATATTCCGGAGGTAAAATAGTCCCCAATTCGGATCTCCAGGTTGGGATTACAAGAGACGGGGCGATCATCAGGAAGATAGATACTGACATTCTGCAAGTCAGAGCGTGGAATGTTAGAAGTTTGAATCGTTGTGGTAGGCTAGAGAATCTGAAAAGGGAGATGGATATACTAAAGTTAGATGCAGTTGGTATAAGTGAAGAACGCTGGCAGGAAGAGCAGGATTTTTGGTCAGGCGACTACAGAATTATCGACAGGGGAAATGCAGGGGTTGGTTTTATAACGAAAAAAGAAAATAGGGCAGCGGGTAAGATACTACGACCAGCATACTGAAAGGATTATTGTTATCAAAATAGACACCAAACCAATGCCCACTACAATAGTGCAGGTCTATATGGCTACTAGTTCATCAGATGATGAGGAAATCGAAGAGGTAGAAGATTCAACACAATACTTAAAAGGTGGTGAGAATCTGATTGTAATAGGAGACTGGAATTCAGTGGTAGGCCAAAGAGGAGAAGGTAATGCAGTAGGAGAATTCGGCTTGGGGCAAAGGAACGTAAGAAGATTTCGGCTGGTTGAATTCTGCACCAATCAAAATGTAGTCTTTGCTAATACTTGGTTCAAACACCACAAACGACGGCTGTACACATGGACGAGACCTTGATACACTAGAAGGTAACAAATATACTTCATTGTGAGTAGGCAGAGATTCAGAAACCAGGTGTTGTATTGAAAAACTTTTCCAGGAGCAGACGTGGACTATGATAACAACTTATTAGTCATGAAATGCTATCTGAAGTTGAAAAAATTAAAGAAGGGTTGGAATTCAATGAGATGGGTTCTAGACAAGCTGAAAGAAAAGAGTGTGAATGATTGTTTCAAGGAACATGTTGCACAAGGACTAAAAAAATGGAAAGGCTGAAGGAAACATGGTAGAAGTAGAATGGACCGTCATGAAGAATGACGACAGTAGGGCTGCTGAAGAGATGTTAAGATGAAAGAAATGATCAACTAAGAATCAATGGATAACTCAAGAGGTACTAGACCTGATCGATGAACGACGAAAATACTAGAATGCAAAAAATGAAGATGGAAGAAAAGAATACAGGCAATTAAACAATGAAGTGGATAGGAAGTGCAAGGTAGCTAAGGAAGATTGGCTGAAATAGAAGTGCAAGGATGTTGAAAGTTGTATGATCCTATGAAAGGTAGATGTTGCATACAAGAAAATCAAAGAAACATTTGGAGAAAGGAAAACTACATGTATGAATATTAAGAGCTCAGACGGTTCTGGAACCCGAAGGGACTGTTGATGCTGATGAAATGGATGACCCAATTTTGAGGTAAGAATTCGACGGAACATTGAGAGACCTAAGTAGGAGCAAGTTACCTGGAATTGATGGCATTCCCTCTGAATTACTGACTACTTTAGGGGAAACCAGCATGGCGATGTTATTCCATTTAGTGTGCAATGTTTATGAGACAGGAAAAGTGCCATCCGATTTTCGGTAGAATGTTGTTATAACTATTCCCAAGAAAGCCGGTGTTGACAAGTGTGAAAACTACCGCACCATTAGTTTAGTATCTCACGCCTGAAAAATTCTAACATGTATTCTTAACAGAAGAATGAGTAGACAAGTTGAAACTGAGTTGGGAAGAGATCAATTTGGCTTCAGAAGAAATGTAGGAACACGTGAAGCAATCCCGAATTTACGTCTGACTTCAGATAATCGAATTAAGAAGGATAGGCCCACATACATGGCATTCGTAGATTTAGACACGGTATTTGATAATGTTGACTGGACCAAGCTCTTTGAGATTCTGAAGGTGATAGGAATCAGGTACCGAGAAATTAGAATTATCTACAATCTATATAAAAGTCAATCTGCAGTGATAAGAATCGAGGGCTTTGAAAAAGAAGCAGCAATCAAGAAAGAAGTGAGACAAGGCTGCAGTCAGTTCCCCCTCCTTTTCAGTGTTTACATAGAACTAGCAGTCAAGGAAATCAAAGAGGAATTTGGAATGGGAATCACAATCCAAGGAGAGGAAATCAAAACCTTGAGATTTGCCGATGATGTTGTTATTTTATCCGTGACTTCAGAAGATCTCGAGAAATTGCTTGAATGGAATGGACGAAGTGTTGGGTAAGGAGTACAAGATGAAAATAAATAAGTCCAAAACAAAAGTAATGGAGTGTAGTCGAACGGAGGCAGGTGATGCAGGTAATACTAGATTAGGAAATGAAGTATTAAAGCAAGTAGATGAATATTGTTACTTGGATAGTAAGATAACTAATGAATGGCAGAAGTAAGGAGAACACGAATTGAAGATTAGCACAAGCAAGGAAGAGCTTTCTTAAGAAAAGAAACTTGCTCATTTCAAACATTGATATAGGAATTGGAAAGATGTTTCTGAAGGCTTTCGGCTGGAGCGTGGTATTGTATGGAAGTGAAACATGGATGGTAACTACCCCAGAAAGAAAGAGAATATAAGCTTTGGAATGTTGTGTTACAGAAGAATGCTGAAGGTGAGAAGGATAGATCGAATCACGAATGAAGAGATACTGAATCGAATTGGTGAGAGGAGATAGATTTGGCTAAATTTGACGAGAAGAAGAGATAGAATGATAGGACACATCTTAAGACACCCAGGACTTATGCAGTTTGTGTTTGAGGGAAGTGTAGGTGGTAAAAACGGTAGGGGTAGACCAAGGTATGAATACGACAAACAGTTTAGAACAGATGTAGGATGCAGCAGTTATGTAGAAATGAAAAGTTTGGCACAGGACAGGGTCGCATGGAGATCTGCAACAAACCAGTCTATGGACTGATGACTCAAACAACAACAAAAACACAACATAATCAAAAACAACAACAATAATAATGATAATAATAACAATAATAACGAAATATTCCTCGTGTAGAGATCGTAAGTTCACCTTTTTCAGTGAGATCTTGCAAAATAATTTCAATGAAGTGAATGCAATTAGAACTGGTTTCATATCTCAAGGAAAATGTAACATACGTTCCGTTCATATCCAGACGAAAGCCACACGGACATGTCAGTTGTTTCATTGTGTCCCGAGTCAGTGTTGACCAGATGTTTTTGTTGTTTAAAGCTACCTCTGACATACATACTCTTTTAGACATAATTAATGACTCATTTTTAAACAAGTGTCACAAAAATGTTTGTCAGTAGTGGAAGGTGCAAAATGTATCAACCTCACAAAATCTCAAGCATTGTTGTTGTTTCGGAATTAGAAGGGTCTGATTATAGGTATTCCCATTTTTTTGTTTTTTTATAATAGAACTGAAGGACAGGATGTATGGTTCAATAACCATTACTCACTGAAATGAAGTGACGATACTCTTTTCGTATATTGTTGGTGCCTTGTTAGTACGCAATATTGAAAATCGCACGCCTTAAAATGATGCTAACATGTTATTTGTACTTATATTAGTAAGTTAGTTTATTTCATCCAAATAATGAAATTCAATCAAGCTAAAATTTTGTTTCGGCTATGAGTAAAAGAACACAAATTTACCTTTCTTTAAAGTGTTAGAACGGATTCATATTTTTTGGTTATCTTGCTCTTAAAGATATAATTCTGAAGAAAATCGAAGAAAACCTCAGTGTATAATTTGAAATAATTTAGTCACAACAAACATTAAAATTAATGCACTCGAACTTTACTTTTCACTGAGAATGAAATACGTAGAAATGAATAAATTGAATGCGGACAGTGTGGAATGGGGTAGGACTACTT
The DNA here is from genome assembly GCF_040414725.1 of Anabrus simplex. Taxonomy (NCBI): domain Eukaryota; kingdom Metazoa; phylum Arthropoda; class Insecta; order Orthoptera; family Tettigoniidae; genus Anabrus; species Anabrus simplex. The sequence goes on along the minus strand of NC_090266.1, from coordinate 577,842,764 downwards.
CAAATAGTTTATGTTGTGATGACTCAAACGAAAACAACAGCATTATTAACGATGACCTTCGATGTTACGCCACTTAAAACAACAACAGCAAGCATAATCATCATCATCACAATACTAACAATATCCTATCTCAGTAAGTCCTATTTTACCAGAATTTACCAGCAAATAATAGAGCAAATTAAATATGTTTATTCTAGGTGATGAAACGATACCCCAGGTACTAAAAAAAGCACTTCACATAAATGTCGGAGTAAACTAGAAAAGAAGGTAGTATTAATTCGATTATGGAAGTGAAATCCATTAATTAAATTTTACAAATACAGGATATACTGAAAATAAAGCATACATGAACAGTGTGTGGTAATATTGAGACTTTTCATAACCATGATACGATGATAATAATAATAAGAACAGAGGGTTTTAGTGTGAGTTACTGTAGTCACGTCCTAGTTTATGAACCATGGGCAACGGCTGAGTGGCCTAGTAAGTGGTCCTGAAGTCGGAATACCAGTCCCTATGGAATAGGAGTGGGCATCTTCGACATATTCCGATTCACGGCCCTCCTTGTACTAAGGCGGCTAGGACTATACAGTCCACCAGTGGTCCCTAACAAGTCAGAGGAGAGATTCTCACTGCGGCTACTGTATGTGTAAATAGGGTAGCACCCTGCTTCACAGTATTTTCATCGGGACGCTAAGAACGTTTTAAGCAAGACTCGGACCTATGGGAGTAACAGAATCCCACATCCATTTGACAGGCGAAGGACTCCTTAGAAACTACTTGGTGAATGAAATGGAATTCGATCGAGAGTTATCAATATTAATGGAGATTATAGAAGAAGGAACTAGCTAAGTCAGCAAAGAGTATTTGTCTGGATGTGTTAGGCGTTAATGATATTCGGTTAATTTGAGATAACCTGAAAGAGATAGGAGATTATAAAATGTTTTTCATAGGTGTTGGAAGGGCAGAGTATGGGGTAGGACTGTTCATCAGGAATACAATTACACCGATCACAGTTTCTGTTAGGCACGTAGTGGGCGAATGTTGTGGGAAGATTTAGCTATTGGGGGAATTAGGACGAAAATTGCCTCAGTATATTCACCATGTGAGGGTGCAGACAAGGATGAAGTTGACAAGTTTTATGAAGCATTGAGTGATATCGTAGTCAGGGTCAACAGCAAGGATAGAATAGTGCTAATGGGCGATTTCAATGCGAGAGTTGGATATAGAACTGAAGGATATGAAAAGGTGACGGGTAAATATGGAGGAGATATTATGGAAGCTAATAGGAATGGGAAGCGTTTACTAGACCTCTGTGCTAGTATGTATTAACACTTACGAATACATTCTTAACTTCTTCTATTCACTGCTATTTAATACTAATATTATTTGCTTTACGTCCGACTGACTACTTCTACGGTTTCCGGAGATCACTGAAGCAATTATCAGGTGTCATGATTTGTCAAGTACTTTTGTTTAGGGTTATAATACAATTCGTTCATTCAACAGCTTATTTTTTCTTCCTCATATAAAAATTATATTTTCAAATTAAAATATTCTTCTTAACATTGCTAGGCGATTTAGTAAAGGAATAAATCAACCTTATGTATCAAAAGGAACTGTGTTATGCATAAAGCGATTATCTTGAACACAAATAAGTTTAAAACGTTCTGTGATGTTGAGACTTGGAGGTGAACTAGTTATTCTTTTCTAAGAAAATGTTGCCTCTCCTACCAGCACAAACATTTTTCCATCCATAACTTCAAACTGAAAACCGTACAGCATAGCTGACATCTTCTCAGTGCACTAGAAGAGACCTCACTCTTCATATGTAACCGTGTAAACCCATTTGAAGCTCAATTAACGTCTACGTCCGTTTTAGTACCATCCAGAATTAGACAGTTATCTCTGATGTCGAAAGATTTATTTGATTTAGGTTAGAAACCCTAAGCTACGTATATATTATCTAACGGGGTACATATTGAATCGCCGAATCATTGGATTGTTGAAGTGCAAATTATACTTCCAAATGTTGGGTACTGCGAAAATATTTCGCTAACATGTACAGAATGGTAATCCGCCAAGCAAGAAATAAACCAACAAAGGAAGGAAGGAAGGAAGGAAGGAAGGAAGGAAGGAAGGAAGGAAGGAAGGAAGGAAGGAAGGAAGGAAGGAAGGAAGGAAGGAAGGAAGGTGATTATTTGCTGGAATGTTTAGTCACTGATTTTAATCAACAGAATCTACTTTCTTACTTTCTTTATCCTAACCGTGTGATCGAGACATTGTACGTCGCTGAATCGCAATTCGAAACTCGACATTTTGGGGAGAAGCTACTGAAAATCCAGGTTCTAAAACGTATCGGTGGAGAAAATAGTGATATCCGCGGCAACAGAGTCTACTTACATGAAGTAAAATAGAAGTCTGTAGCCGTGGGCGGCATGTGGGGTTTTGTGGCTAAACACGCTAAGTATTCTCATTTCGTCGCTTTGTTTGTTTCTCTTAGCGAAGACTACATTGTAAGCGCAGGGGATTTGTTTAGTCCTGGTGTAAACAAATCTACATCAGAATAAAGAACTGTTTCAAAACGAGAGATCTAGATTGTTTACTGCACCACAGATGGTCTTTGACGAAGAGAGCTGGATTTCAGCGCTTATCTTCTTCAAATGGCAAGGTAACACGCTATTTTATGTTACTTCAAGAAAACTTCCAACCTGGATCGAGTTTCAAATTCAAAACAATTGTTACAAAGTTTTGAGAATGTAGGCCTAATCTAAAATTCATATATTCTCAATATTTTAAAGGCTTCCTTAAATCAAGGCACCTCACGTTATATGTTGTGTTTGTAAGGGTACCATATTATTATTATTATTATTATTATTATTATTATTATTATTATTATTATTATTATTATTATTATTATTATAGATGTACAAGGTAAGCATGAAAATTAATTAGTGATTTATGTTTATTTAAAAAACTCGCAAACACATTAATTCTCGCCTGGTCTTCATTCTTTCTACGTAGATGCGAAACAGTTTGCATTCTGCGCTTCTCCTATAAAATATGTACTTCTGGATCAACGTTCTACTGTATATATATATATATGGAGAATACTTAAATATGAGATTAGCAAATGCTTTTTTTGTACCCGTATTTTTTCAACAATTAAATATATTTTACCAAAACGAAGTTACAGATGCGATATTAATGTAAGCTTGCACGTAATCTCCAAGGCATGAAATAAATCTCAGGTAATTCCAGAAAACCACTGTATTCCTTCCTTTCCATGTTCAGTCCTTAAAATTAAATTTAATATTACCGAACAAGTTGGCCATGCGGTTAGGGGCGCGCAGCTGTGAGCTTGCATTCGGAAGATGGTGGCTTCGAACCCGTTTGTTAACGGCCCTGAAGATGGTTTTCCATGGTCTCTCATTTTCAAACCGTGCATATACTGAGGCTGTACCATAATTAAGGCCACGGCCGCTTCCTTCCCACACCTAGCCCTTTCTTACATCATCGTCGCCATGAAACCTATCTGTGTTAGTGCGACGTAAAGATTCTTGTAAGAAAATAACAATAGCCCGTCTGAGTGGCTCAGACGGTTTAGGCGCTGGTCTTCTGACCCCAACTTGGAAGGTTCGATCCTGGCCCAGTCCGGTGGTATTTGAAGGTGCTCAAATACGACAGCCTCGTGTCGCTAGATTTACTGGCATGTAAAAGAACTCCTGCGGGACAAAATTCCGGCACCTCGGCGTCCCCGAAAACTTTAAAAGTAGTTAGCGGGACGTAAAACAAATAACATTATTAGTATTACTAAAATAAGAATAAACAAGTTCACATTTTGCAATTTTCATAAAAATATTCTCGACAAACGCCCACCTATTCACCTCCACTACTCGCACACTAGCATAACAATCAATGTAGTCCATGTTGTAAGTTAAAAATATTTGCCATTACATGGGTGAGAACGTCAAGATCATATGCCTCATGAATAGATCTTTAAGAAGAAATTTATATCCACATCAGGAAAGGAATGGAAGAAAAGAGAAGATATAAAATGGACAATCTAATAAAACGAAATTCTAGTTAAAGAAAACCTCATCGAACTTGGGAGTTGTGTCTTCATCGCACATACACTCCTCACCTTTTTTCTACGTTTCTTCCAATTATAAGGAACGAGAATATACTACGAAGTCTTTCGAATCTCACTGCGTAACATAAGTTCGAACTGGAGGAGCTGTATTAACATTCTGGGATGCACACCCCGAATCCTGGCGTAGACAGTGACAACTTCGAAGCTGAATTTCCACAATAATATGGGGATGTTACCAAACCTAAGTACCGAGACACCTTCTCAGTCTAATCATTACAGGTTACATTTGCACTGGTTCTGGTTATTTCAGCTATTTGAACAACAAGTTAATCCGACAATGACCATGTTATCTCACCTATACATTTTACAGGGTCAGTCCCTCTTCTATGACGAAATGCAGAGAGGAAAGTGGGGCGATGGTAAGAAGGATAGGAAGCCAAAAATTATTATCCAACACACTATTACTGTTTGTTAATTACAGTGTATCAAAGATGGAGTAGAGCGCGCGTCGTGACGCGTTTCCTCTATCAAGTGAAAAATATTTACTAAACGTTGGCTGTTGCTGAGTTACCGCCACGCTAGTTTCCTTGACATTTGTTCATCGTAGAGCGCGTGTACCACCAGTTCGTGCTCGTACGAAATCTAAACATAAAACATGGCAACTTCGCTGTGCTGTGCGCTAACCCGGCGCACGTCACGCACTCGGTGCAGTGGCACAAACTTCCCGATGTTTTGGAAATAGGGTTCCATCCTTGTTCTGCACTGCACAGGAAATGGCCCCATTTTCAAATGCATCCGTCCATTGTTCTGCATGATAATAGCCATGGTCACAAAGCTGCTCCTGTCTGGAAATTATTCGCACGGACGATGTGGTATGTCCTGGAGCATCCACCATATGCACCGGGCATGTGACCCCGTGAATTCGATCTGTTCCCCATACAAAAGGAACCACTCCGAAATAAGCGATTCCGTACACGATTCCAATACTTCACGCAGTATTGCGCTCCGTCATGGACATCAAATAATTCTCCATTGCTACTCATGTGTTGACTATACATTTGACAACGGGTGCAACATGGGCAAGCATTCCAGTCCGGGGACGAAGGAGAAAGGTTTCATTTTTCTCAGTAGCTGCTGTATAAACTTCGTGATGAGTCCAACTTTCTTAGTCATGTACTGCGATCGGATGAAACACAATTCACGCAGGATGGCGTACAAACATACTTAATGCACACGAATGGGCTCTGGAGAACCCTCACTCAGGGCCATATACCTGTCATACGGATGATTTTCAGTTAACGTCTGGGTGGGAACAAAAGGGAATGGGACCTTGCGTACTGAACGGACGTCTCGTTGGTAATCACTATCTTCACTTGCTTGAAGAGATATTAGCGTTGTTGCAAGCGTTCCTCTCAATGTCTGCCCCCGCAGGACGTTTCAACTTAACGGTGCACCTCTGCAGATTCCCGCTGTGTTCGTCAATGGCTGAATACGAACTACCGCGGAAGACGGATAAGTCATGGGCGGGGGGGGGGGGCAATGGCTTTGGATTTCCTTTTGTGGGGCTCTACGAAGGAAGCGATCCTCACCAAGGACGTTCGTTCCCGTGAGGACCTCTTCAGTCGTATAAGGAATGCTGCAGATAACATCAGATGTCCGAATTTGCTGGTAAGCAATATTGTCCGTTCCATCAGACTGCGTTGTGAAGCTTACATGAGTGCGTGCATGCCGACGGAAGTCATTTCGAACAACTGTTGTGGCATTGTTTCTCTCCTGGCCGAGCGTAGACCCTGCTACACCAGATATAGGACTTGATGCGCAATGAACATAGATCATAGATTAAATGTTCAATAGTCACTAGTAAGTTAAAGGACAGAATTGTGTTGATAACACTCTCTTCACGTTTCTGATCTCAGCAGTCATTTTCAAATATACATAGTGATAATTATTATTTGTTTATTTTTGGTTCTGCAACAACTCTCAGCTTTAATTATATCAGGTTGAATTATGATTATGGATGAATTATCCAGCCAATTAACCAGCTCAAAGAGGTCTGGCAAGTAGTGACGGGATATTCGATTCATTTTACTGTATCGATTCATTTGATTCCGTTCACGTTACTGAATCGATACAGTGACCTGATTCACGGCTCGTTAGAGTCACCGTTCGTATTGTATCTGCGTAGTGTGCACTGATAAGACGGCAACAACATTCAATGCTTTCTGCTGCCATCTGGTCTTCATTCTATGAACTGCTTTCCTATGTGTCATCTGCCTTTCAGATTCAGGTTTCTCCTGCAGCCATCTCTTCACGTCACATCAAGTTTTTATATTACATAGCCTTTTCTCCAAATTATAACTCCACTAAATAAGTACTGTATATAGAATTAGATGACAAAAATATCTGTACACACAACCATCAATGATCTACATTTAGAGCTGCCGCCCAGGTGAGAGATTCCCTATCAATTGTTTGCCTGGTCCTTTCTTGAATGATTTCAAAGAACATGGAAATTTCATTGTATCCAGGGTTATTATTTATTTAGCGCATGATGCTTTCAAGACAATAAGAATTACATTAAATTATATTGTTATACTAGCTGATGTACCCGTGCTTCGCTACGAGATTTCTAAGAAAGACTGACTTGGTGGTTTTCCTAACAGAATTCAACATAAGTCAGTACAAAAACGTCAGTAGGAATGTAGCGATTGAAAGCAATGTTATCATATAAAATACTCGATCAAATGAAAAACCGCACACTTTTTCACTTTCATCGAACAGTACTACGGTGCCGATCTAACAGTCCAAAGCTCCAGAGTTGGAATAACCAGGTCGCAGACTGCCGTGAACACTCCTCTGTAATTATTCAGTTCGCACTACTCATTCCAATCAGTGCCTCAGTGTAGGGATTGAATAGCTCGAATGCTAAGATGAAATGAAATGGCGTATGGCGTTTAGTGCCGGGAGTGTCCGAGGACAAATGCTATGATGAACCAGTGTGTTACGTACCAGTAATATCAGAAAATGTATGAACCAGAGGAATGGCATGCTGAAGAAGAAAGTTATCTAACTCCCCAGCTACTTCCCGCCAATATACAGGAAGGCTGTTACACTCGGTTCGACCAGGCGAGTTGGCCGTGCGATTAGAGGCGCGCAGCTGTGATCTTGCATCCGGGAGATAATGGATTCGAACCCCACTGCCGGCATCCCTGAAGATGGTATTCCGTTGTATCCCATTTTCACACCAGTCACACCAGACTGTACCTTAATTAAAGCCAAGGCCGCTTCCTTCACACCCCTATTCCTTTCCTATCCCATCGTCGCCATAAGACCTACATGAGTCGGTGCGACGTAAAGCAGATTAAAAAACCTCGGTACGCTGCAGCAATCCTATCTATCGGGGATGAGTGGAAACAGAAGACAAAAAGCACATCACAACAAAGAATGGTCAATGTAATGTTATTGTTGATAAAGTTTACGAGCTTTCTATATTGCAGGCCTTCACATTAGTTTTCTTTCGACTCTGTGATATTAGGGCGTCTTACAAAATTATTTATATCATAGAATGTAGTTCCTTATTCTCAGACTTAACATACCTATTTACACTAAATACTGTTTACCCATTTTCTCGTGACTCGGCGATGATATGAACTTAGCAACAAAAATCCAAATTCATGAATATATCTCTGATCACATGCGGTACGGTAACAATGTATAAGACATAAGTGATCGGAAATTTAATAACTTCTTACATAACTACTACTAATGACATAATTAAAGTTATGTTAGTTATGTAGTATTAATCGATACGACCACTATTAACATAAATAACTTATTTGAGAATTAGCCTACATTTCAGGCCTTCCCCTAAACTACCATTTCACTCAGCGTGAATAAAATAATTTATAGCCTAGATTGTAGTGGTTCATCACCCGACTTTACATTCCGAATTTCATTAAATTCTCTTCAGCCCTTTTCTCGTGATGCGTGTACATACATACATACATACATACATACATACATACATACATACATACATACATACATACATACATACATACATACATACATACATACATACATACAGTACATACATACATACATACTGACAGACACATAGAAAATACGGAAAAATAAAAAACGCATTTCGTTGTCACTGTGGACATGGCCGACACAGAAATACCATTCTTTTCAAACTCTGAACAATGTACAGACAAAACTCTTAATCTATATATAGAAAGTAGCTTGTCCTGACTGACTGACTGACTGACTGACTGAGGGATTCATCATCGCCGAGCCAAAACTACTGGACATAATGAAATGAAATTTTGGGGATACATTCATATTAAGATGTAGGTGCTCGCTATGGGAGTATTTAAGGATATACCGTCGCTAAGGGGGTGGAAAGGGGCGAAAAACGGGTTGAATGTCTTTAATCAGGATACCGGTACTTATATCTCAGAAACTGAAGATATTAGAGACCTGAAAATTGGTACATTTGATCTCTTTTAAAAATAAAGAAACACGTATTTTCTGTTTTTGAAAAATCCAATTAATGGCAGGATGAAAAGGGGGTGAATTTTTAAAATGAATGTATGTATATCTCAAAACTTTGAAAGTTTACAGATGTAAAAATTGGTATTTAGAATTTTCATTAAAAATAAAGAAACACGTATTTTTTGTTTTCGGAAAATCCCAATAGGAAGGGTGGAAAGTGTTGAAAAGGGGGTGAATGCATTTAATGAGGATACTTATATCTCAGAAACTGAAGGTATTACAGGCCTAAAAATTGGTGTTTGGGATCTCCTTCAAAAATAAAGACACACGTATTTTTTTGTTTTTGGAAACTCCAATTAATGGCGGTTAAACAGGAGTGTCATATTGGGGTGAATTTTTTGAAATACTATATCTACAGAATATCTGAGAAACGTAGAATATTACAGACGTAAAAAGTGGTATTTGGAATCTCCTATAAATGTAAAGAAACGTAGGTGATTTGTTTTTGGAAACTGCTCTTAAGGGGAACTAAAAAGGGCGTGAAATTTTAAAATGGGAATTTCTACAGTATTTCAAAAAAAAAACTTAACATGTTACACAAGTGAAAAATTGTATTTTTAAAACGTGTGTTTTTAGCTTTCGGAAATACCACTTGGGTGGAGTGGGGGTAAAAGTGACTGAAAATGGTGTTGAATTCTTTTAGTTACGCTACTGTTATCTCAAAAATGAAGATGTTACAGACGTGAAATTTGATATTTGGAACATGCTTTAAATGTAAAGAAACACGTATTCTCGGAAAATCCAATGAATGGTGGGGGGGGGGAGGTGAAAGAATTGAAAAATTAATTGACTTAATTGTATGAGAATACTTACACCTAATAAAAACTAAAGTTGTTAGGTCCTACAGACGTGAAAATTGGTATTTGGATCTCCTTTAAAAATCAAAGAAAAGCCCGTTTTGGGGGGGGGGGGGAAATCATCTTGGGGGGCGGGAGTGAAAAGGAGTTGAATTCCTTTCATGAGGACACATAAATCAAAAACTGAAGAAGTTACAGTCGTGATAATTGGTATTTACTATTAAAGAAACAAGTATTTTTTGCCGGAAAATTCACGTAGGGGGGGGGGGAGTGTGAAAGTGAAAAAAATTAATTATTTTAATCTCATAACTGAAGGTAATAGACGTGAACATCGGTGTTTGGAATCTCCTTTAAACATAAAGAAACACGCCTTCTTTTAGTTTTTTTGGCGGTGGGGAGTAAAAGGAGGTGAGACCAATTGATTTTACTGTTCATTATGTATTCATAAGGAGCCTCCGTTGCTCAGGCGGCAGCGCGCCGGCCTCTCACAGCTGGGTTCCGTGGTTAAAATCCCCGTCACTCCATGTGACATTCGTGCTGGACAAAACGGAGGCGGGACAGGTTTTTTCTCCGTTCACTCCGGTTTTCCCTGTGATCATACATTCCAGCAACAGTGTCCAATATTTAATTTCATTTGTCATTCATCGATCATTGCCCCAGGGGAGTGCTTCCGCAGCCGGCACAATCCCTATTGTCGCCGCTAGATGGGGCTTTATTCATTCCATACCTGACCCTGTCGAATGACTGGAAACAGGCTGTAGATTTTCGATGTACTTATCCTGATCGAAAAACCGATAATTTTTAATCTCTCCTGGGATCGTTTCCAAGAGCCATCTTTTCCTTCGGGGAACGTTCTTAGATTACAGTAGATTCCGCTGGCATATAAATAACAATTTGAACACATTTGAAATAAACGATAGGATTGCGATTGAACGTTCAAATTTTCACCTCTCTAATAAGTTCAATAATGTACGGAAGTACGTCATTCGTATGGCCAGAAATCCCGCACACTTGCCTACGGGCGACAATAGTCCTGGTCACAATGACAATGGCAGCAGATGTAATTTACCGCCAAGTAGCGGTCTTGCATCTTTCTGTGGGGTCCAGAACATCTATAATAATAATAATAATAATAATAATAATAATAATAATAATAATAATAATAATAATGTTCTGGACCGTCGTCAAATGTGCCGACCGCGCTGGAAACGGGTCCGGGACGGGTAATGACTAAGAATGCAGTCCAGCCGCGGTTCAGTATCGCCAAGGCACCCAATACGACACCACGCTGGATCTCCTTAAGGATTTGATCCATATTAAATATGCTTATAGGAAAAGATGGCAAAGATTTAGGGACCCAACTGACCGGGTGGAATACCTGGACCTAGTCGGGGAAATACGAAAATCGATTGCTGGAAAGAAAGATTGAAAAAAGGGAGGAAACTTGCCGCAATGTATTAGAAAACGAGCCAGATCACGAATTTTGGCGGATGCTCTCAGAAAACGAGTCAGATCACGAATTTTGGCGGATTCTCTCAGAAAATGAGTCAGGCCGCGAATTTAGGCGGATTATATATAAATCAATAAGCATTCAATTCTAAATTTCAGTATAATACCGTAGCGAAGCACGGGTATCTTGCTAGTTTATATATATAGGTTACATTTCAGGCCTTCCCCTAAACTACAATTTCACTCAGTTTGAATAAAATTATTGATGGTCTAGATTATAGCGATTTATTCCCCGACTTTGCATACCAATTTTCGTGAAGAAACGACCCCTAATATAATAAATATTTGAATTAAACTTTAGGCCTTCCCCTAAACTACCATATTGCTCAGCGTGAATACAAGTATGCATAGCCTATATTGTAGCGACTTATTTCCTGTCTTTGTTTACCAATTTCCATTAAGATACGAGCACTAATAATATAAATATTTGAAAATTAAATTTTAGGCATTCATCTAAACTGCCATTTCACTCCGCGTGAATACAATTATTTATGGCCTAGATTATTTCGAATTATTACCCCGACTTTGCATACCGATTTCCATTACGACACGGCCACTAATAACATAAATATTTGAGAATTGCTTTTCAGGCCTTCCCTAAACTACCATTTCACTGAGCGTGAATAAAATAATATGTAGCCTAGATTGTAGTGGTTCATCACCCGACTTTACATACCGATTTTCATTAAATTCTCTTCAACCGTTTTCTCGTGATGCGTGTACAGACAGACAGACAGACAGACAGACAGACAGACAGACAGACAGACAGACAGACAGACAGACAGACAGACAGACAGACAGACAGACAGACAGACAGACAGACATCATGGAAAAGTAAAAAATGCATTTCCTTGTTACTATGGACATGACCGTTACAGAAATACAATTCTTTTCAAATTCTGAGCAATGTAGGCCTACAGGCAAAGATCTTATTTTATAAACTAGCAAGATACCCGTGCTTCACTACGGTATTATACTGAAATTTATAATTGAATGCTTATTGTTTTATATATAATCCGCCGAAATTCGCGATCTGACTCGTTTTCTGAGAGAATCCGCCATAATTCGCGATCTGACTCGTTTTCTAATAGATTACGGCAAATTTCCTCCCATTTTTCAACCTTTCTTTCCAGCAATCGATTTCGTACTTCCCGGGCTAGGTCCAGGTATTCCACACGGTCAGTTGTGTCCCTAAATCTTTGTCATCTTTCCCTATAAACATTTTTAATATGGATCAAATCCTTCAGGAGGTCCGGCGTGGTGTCGTATTGGATGCCTTGGCGGTACTGAACCCGCGGCCGGACTGCATTCGTAGTCATTATCCGTAAAGGAACCGTTTCCAGCAAGGTCCGCACATTTGAACAGAACATTATTATTATTATTATTATTATTATTATTATTATTATTATTATTATTATTATTATTATTATTATTATTATTATTATAGATGTTCTGGACCCCACAGCAAGATGCAAGACCGCTATTTGGCGGAAAATTACACCTGCTGCCATTGTCATTGTTGACAATGTGACCAGCACCACTGTCGCGCGTAGGCAAGTTTGAGGGATTTCTGGCGATACGAATGATATACTTCCGTGCATTATTGACCTTATTATAGAGGTGAACAATTGGACGGCCAATCTCATTCCTATCGTTTATTTCAAATGTGTTTAAATTTTTATTTATATGCAACGAGAATCTACTGTAATCTAAGTACGTTCTCCAAAGGAAAAGATGGTTCTTGAAAACGAACCCAGGAAAGATTAAAAATGATCGGTTTATGATCAGAATAAGTACATCGAAAATATACAGCCTGTTTCCAGTCATTCGACAGGGTCAGTAATGGAATGAATGAAGCCCCCATCTAGCGGTGGCAATAGGAATTTGCCGGCTGCCGAAGCCTGTCGCACTCCTCTGGGGCAATGATTAATGAATGACAAATGAAATGAAATGATATTGGACAGTGTTGCTGGAATGAATGATGACAGGGAAAACCGGAGTATCCGAAAAAAACCTTTCCCTCCCCCGTTTTGTCCAGCACGAATCTCACATGGAGTGACCGGGATTTGAACCACGGAACCCAGCTGTGAGAGGCCGGCGCGCTGCCGCCTGATAAACGGAGGCTCCTTATAAGTACATTATGAACAGTAAAATCAATTGGTCTCACCTCCTTTTACACCTCACCACCGTTAAGTTTATTTACCCCCCACCCCACCAAAAAATTAAAAGAAGGCATGTATCTTTATGTTTAAAGGAGATTCCAAACACCAATGTTCATGTCTATTGCCCTCAGTTTTGAGATATAAGTATCCCCATAAAAATAAATCACTTTTTCTCACTTCTTTTTACACTCCCCCCCAAGTGAATTTTCCGGCAAAAATACTTGTTTCCTTAAGAGTAAAGGATCTTCTGAATTCCAATTATCACGACTCTAACTTCTTCAGTTTTTGATTTACGTGTCCTCATGAAAGGAATTCAACTCCTTTTCACTCCTGCCCCCCAAGATGATTCCCCCCCAAAACGCGTTTTTCTTTGTTTTTATAGGGGATCCAAATATCAATTTTCACGTCTGTAACAACTTTAGTTGTTATTGGTTGTAAGTATTCTCATAAAATTAAGTCAATTAATTTTTCAATTCTTTCACCTAACCCCCCCCCCCCCCCCTTTCATTAGATTTGCCGAGAATACGTGTTTCTTTACTTTTAAAGCAGATTCCAAACAACAAATTTCACGTCTGTAACATCTTCATTTTTTAGATATCAGTAGCCTAATTAAAAGAATTCAACACCTATTTCAGGCACTGTTACCCCCCCCCTTCTCCACCCAAGTAGTATTTCCGAAAACTAAAAATACACGTTTCTTTATTTTTAATAGAGATAAAAATATACCATTTTTCACTTCTGTAACATGTTAAGTTTTTGAGATGTATGTATGTTTAGTCATCAGCCCGAAGGCTGGTTGGATCCTCAACAGTTCCGCCATGAGCTGTCATAGATGGCCTAGGCATCACTGAAGAGGCGTACTAGGGAAATGAGGAGTGAGGTAGTTTCCCGTTGCTTTCCTCACCGAGCCAGAAGTTGCTATTACATATCAGGCTGCCAAGCCCACTGAAATGCATGCACCAACCGACCCTATGAGCAATATTTTCACACCATTCATAGCAGGGACTGGCTGCGTAAGGAATGGCATTACTAGCATCGCTCATACCTCAGTCACTTTCATTTTGTCAAAGCCAAGGATAAGACAGAGACAGATCAATGAAAGTAACAAAATTGCTCTACCCCATACCGGAAGACTTAGTGCACTGTAAACACTAGGTCCCGCCAGCAAAGGCATTTTTGTGAGATAAACTGTAGAAATTGTCATTTTAAAATTTCACCCCCTTAAGTGGAGTTTCCAAAAACAAATCACTTACGTTTCTTTACATTTACAGATTTACAGGCGATTCCAAATACCACTTTTTACATCTGTAACATTTTACGTTGCTCAGATATTCTGTAGATATAGTCTGCCAAAAAATTCACCCTAAATTGTCACTCCTGTTTAACCGCCATTAATTGGATTTTCCAAAAACAAAAAAAAAGTTTTCTTTTTTTAAAGGAGATCCCATATACAAATTTTTAGTTCTGTATTATCTTCAGTTTCTGAGATATAACTATCCTCATTAGAGGCATTCAACCCCTTTTTCACTCCCTCTTAGTGGGATTTTCCGAAAACAAAAAATACATGTTTCCTTATTTTTAAAGGATATTCTAAATACCAATTTTACATCTGTAAACTTTTAAAGTTTTAAGATGTAGATATACTCATTTTAAAAATTAACCCCTCTTTTCACCCCCCATTATTTGGATTCTCCTAAAACGAAAAAATACATGTTTCTTTATTTTTAAGGTACATCCCAAATACCAATTTTTAGGTCTGTGATATAAGTAGCCTCATTAAAGGCATTCAACCCAATTTTCACCCTTTTCCACCCTTCCTATTGGGATTTTTTGAAAACAAAAAATGCGTGTTTCTTTATACTGAAAGGAGATTCTAAATACCACTTTTTACATCTATAAACTTCAAAAGTTTTGAGATATAGATAAACTCATTTAAAAAACTCACCCCCTTTCACCACCCCCCATAAATTGGACTTTCCAAAAACAAGAAAATACGTGTTTCTTTATTTTTAAAGGTGATCCCAAACACCAATTTTCAGGTCTGTAATATCTTCAGTTTCTGAGATATAAGTATCCTCATTAAAGGCATTCAACCCCTTTTTCACCCTTTTTCACCCCTCCTATTTGGGATTTTCTGAAAACAAAAAAATACGTGTTTCCTTATTTTTAAAGAAGATTCTAAATACCAATTTTTAAATCTGTAAACTTTTAAAGTTAGATAGACTCATTTTAAAATTTCATCCCCCTTTTCACCCCTTAGCGACGGAATATCCAAAAATCCTCTCTTGGCGAGCACCTACATCTTAATATGAATGTATCACCAAAGTTTCATTTCTTTATGTCCAGTAGTTTTGGCTCGGCGATGATGAATCAGGCAGTCAGTCAGAACAAGTTACTTTATATGTGTAAAAGATGGATATAGATATACAATTTACAGCACTAGGACCACTTTTCAAATATGAATAAAAAGGTGTGCAATGCATCTAATTCCGTCTGGAGATGCTGAGTGGAGTTCTTCCAAGGAGGCTGGATATGCACGTATAGGGAACTCCTGCACAATACAAAGTATGCTTCACGGTCGCAATTCAAAACCGCAATCACATTGAGCAGAATTTATCCAACCCCATTGATATAGGGCTGTACCAGTTCGACCAGTACCACATCGAATGTTGTTTAACCTTGACCAGACTCTCCGAGGTAGATTAAAGCCAGCAAGCTTTGTAGTGGGATCACTGATTGAAAGTAGGCTATGAGGTGTCGAGTTTAACCAATCATCTCTAAAGGCATTTCGGAGGCTGGACCTGGTTGACGTAGGATCTACAGCCGTCTTGCAAGCTGGCTTTCTTGATTTCAATGTCGGTTTTGAAAGACGTTTGACATAATGATGAGTTGGATGAGCATTATTTTCCATGAACCTAAACCACAGGCGAACAAGAGCTTGCTGTCTCCTAAGATGGGGTGGAGCGATGTTACATAGTACAGGCAACCACTGGGAGGGAGTACAACGCAGAGCACCAGAGATGATACGCATTGTCTGGCGAAGTTGAATATCCACAAGTTGGCAGTGAGAGCTATTTAACCAAATGCCGCCACAATATTCAGCTGGGGAATATATGCACAACAGCCACAGCAGTAGTTCTGAGTGTACTGGCGTCGGCACCCCATGATGTTCCAGCTAACCTACCAAGTATGTTGTTACGGCTTTTCAGTTTTGCAGCCGTTTTTCTATTATGATTTCGGTTGGGCAGTGCCCTGTCCAATGTCACACCTAAGTACTTAGGACAGCTATTGTGCTTTAGGTATTGATTCCTAAACTTCACTCTAGGATGATAGTTTGCTTGTAGGTGACTAAGGTGAAATGTACAAAACAAATTAAATAAAATGAAATGCAAGAAAAGGTAGGTAATTGTGCAGTACTATACTGTAATATTACCGTATAAAGTTACGTTGTTACTCATAATAATCGACACAACTCAAATTTTCTACACAGACGTGTGATTTTTCATCATACTCAGAAAGTAACAACTCCACTAAATATAGAGAATTAGATGTAAAAATATATGTGTTTATAATAAGTAGCTTACATATTAATATAAAACAAATGTTAAAACCATCTTAATGGCTGCCGACAGTAGGATTCGAACGCAGAATCCCCCGAATGCAAGCTCATAGCTACGCGACCCTAACCGCATGGCCAACTCGCTCAGTCATCTTTCAAAATATGTATTTTTCTATCAGCAGATGATTTTTTAAATCGTCATACTTTGTATAGGCTACCCCAGATGTAGAGAAGCCCTCTGGTTTTCTCATTCACTATTTTTTTAAATTAAGCTAGTACGTCAGTCGGCTAAATTACTCTCTGCCCACGTACACCGGTGATCTCGTGATTTGATTATTGACGTCTTGTTCCATTATGCGACAAACGAACTGGGAGAATACTGAGCGGTTCTTCCCAATATAAAGCAGATAATTTGGAATGGTCATGAGCATGACTCATTGTCATAGGGTAAGCTGCGAGTGGTCATGAGCATAACTCATACTTATAGGGTAGGTTAGAGATTTGAGTTGAATTAATTATCGAATGTCAACTAAGGTAAAATACTGATTCATTAAACTAATAAATAGAATAACCTAATAGCCTACCTATGTACTAGCTAGGAACTTCGGAATTATGTTTTGACTATCTTTTTAACACTGCAAATAAATCCATCTATTATTTAAACTTCCTTGTACGAAGAGGGCAGTGAATGCAAGTGGGTATTATTTTCAAACGAGCTGAGCACGAGTCCGTTATAGCGTACGATTCTTCAGTGTGCTATGGCTCTGTATGTCTCGCTGCAGCAGGAAGTTCGGCTCTCAGCCAATGTCCAGTGTATCGACATTGAACCATTTGTGTCTTTGTGTCTCACTGATCCGTGATTGCGTAGGATTATTTCAGTGTACCATGGCTCTGTATGCCTCGACCGCAGCGGAAGTTCGGCTCATCGCGAACGTCCAGTGTGCCGATAATGGACCGCGTGTGTGTTGTCTAACTTGATCCGTCAGTGTGCCACTCAGCACTGTCTGCTGCGAGTCAGCTGAATCGTGCGCCGTGAACTTGCCGTTCCTATGAATCCATTCAAACCTACTCTAGAATAAATCGATACAGTGCTATGAATCATACACTCATTAGTCAACACTACTGGCAAGCAGCACTTAAATTGTAGAAACTTAAAAGAAGTATCCAGTATCTTCAGATTCCTTTCATCAGTAAGAGTGTGCACATAGGACATAGCAGGACATGTTACCTCCTTGCCTCGAACAAGGGCTCGTAGCGCATGTTGACAGAAGGTGTTCGTGAGATAATCGTCTATCAGCCAAGTGCTGTTAAGATCTTCCTCACTAGAGCCCTTTACTAACTTTGACGAGCTCAGCAGCGCATTCGATTAATTGTTGTCCTTTTGAACCGAAGTAGCGAGTTCGATATCCAATGTGGTAGGTAACATCTAAGGATGACTAAATTCAACAAATCCATGCTGTTGGCTTTCAGAACGTCGAGAATCGCTTGCGGAATAACATTCCGATACAACAGTGTCTCTTAAAATGTATATCAACTGAAGGAACATTTAACAAACAAAACAAACCCATTACGATACAGCTTTAATGGGTCTTGGCCTACAATATTACCACTGCCGAGCTCTAAGGCCTGCAGATTACGACGTGGTGAATGGTTAGCGTTACAATATTACCATTGCCGAGTTTGAAGGCCTGCATATTACAAGTGGTGCATGGTTAGCGAGACGAATCCTCTCGGCTGTGATTTTCTAAACCAGGCCCGCCCTCTCACAGTCAGATGCCTTCTCAATTGCTCTCACGTAGGCTGAGCGGACCTCAAACTAGCCCTCAGGTCTAGGTAAAAATACCTCATCTGTCCGGGAATCGAACCCGGGGCTACCGGATAAGAGGCAGGCTCACTACCATAAACGGCGGGGCTGACAACGAACTATAAGAGGGAAGCATTATTACCGGTAATATGTATTAATAAATGAATTGATTTTTTATTTACCGGTCAACTAGGAACCACGGTAAGTTCCATTAAACATTTTGGCGTTTAATCATATTTTGTTTGATCCAGCTGGTTTTCATTAGCTCGGCGTTCGTCTGCCAATCTTGAATCAGCTGTCCGTTTCTCATCTCAGAAAGTCCTTTTTTTTTTTCTACTGGCTTTACGTCGCATCTACACAGATAGGTCTTATGGCGACGATTCGGAAAGTCCTGAAAGTCACGATGATTGTTCTCGAAAGTTCTCGTTTGTGCGCGCTTTCAGATCTTAGGCCCATTTATTGGAGATCTTCCATTATTGCTTTAGGTTTTGAGTAAAAGTTGTTAAAAATGCGTTCTGTCTAACGAGAGTCGTCCACTCACGTAGCTGACCGTAGAAGCGAGCTCTGCATTTTCGTATTGTGTCAGTAAACTTTCTTGCCTGGATTTCCTTGTGTACATCCCGTTTCCGTAGTTTGAGCCAAGTATGTTGTAGAGAATTCTTCACTCTTTTTGCTCAAACCCAGGGTGCGCACATTTCTGAGAGGGGATAAGGCATTCTGACACATAGAGCGATACCGGCTTGACGAGAGTGTTGTAATGATGCATTTGGCATTTATGGTAAAACGCCTTTGGTTATACTTGTTCAAGATGGTTTGGAAAGATACCTGTAATTGTTCTTTTGCTCTGGCCGCTGAATCTATTCCTATCCGTTAGATCCACTCGCCAATGTATGTAAACTTTTGCACATGGTTTAGTGTTCCATATTTAGTGCTTAGTTAGGTCATATTTTCTTTGATATTTGACATTAATTCCGTATTTTATAATACTAATAATAATACTAGTAATATGAGAAGCCGGCCCCGTGGTGTAGGGGTAGCGTGCCTGCCTCCTACCCGGAGGCCACGGGTTCGATTCCCGGCCAGGTCAGGGATGTTTACCTGGACCTTAGGGCTGGTTCGAGGTCCACTCAGCCTACGTGGTTAGAACTGAGGAGGTATCTGACGGTGAGATAGCGGCCCCGGTCTAGAAAGCCAAGAATAACGGCCGAGAGAATTCGTCGTGCTGACCACACGACACCTCGTAATCTGCAGGTCTTCGAGCTGAGCAGCGGTCGCTTGGTAGGCCAAGGCCCTTCAAGGGCTGTAGTGCCATGGGGTTTGGTTTGGTTTGGTTTGGTAATATAAGAATTATAATAAAAACGTTCATTTCTACAGGTGTATATTTATACTAATTGAATTTATTATAAATTACACATTATGATTAATTATTAGATGTAAAGATTTAATAGAAAAGATCGTTTCAATATGTAAGGACAGAATAATCAAATATTGTCTATAATCAAATACTCAGAAATAATACATTCAGCACATCAATGTTCAACGAAAACCGAGAAGACTCAGTGAAATTACATAATCACACATAGCGTGACCACATAAAACCACAAAATCGTTTACTGGAAAATTCACTGATTTTTTCCGATATATTTTACAACATGAATATCTCTAAATTCATTTGTATAGAGTTTAATATTTTCTTTTCTTTTTGCTAGTTCTTTAGCGCCACACAAACACATCGACGTTTTTTCGGTTTGCCCGGATTGGAAACACCGAGGGTTGTGAAGGTAGCGGATGTGGCCATAATTAAGGTACAGCCCAATAATTTCCCTGGTGTGAAAATGGGAAACCGTGGGAAACCTCCTACAGGGCTGTTGACGGAGGTATTCGAACTTACCATCTCCTGAATGGAAGTTCACAGCTAAGCGACAGTAACCGAGCGATAAAATTAGCTCGGTTTTATTTTATTTTGATACTAATAATTCCTACGTCACACAAACACTTAATGTTCTCCCGTAATGTAACTTTATTTTCTACATATCTACACTGTGTCTGAAAATAAGTGAAGGAGATTGTAAGAGGACTGAGTGTTCCGAGTTTCCTACAAATGAAATCTCACCAGAATATCGACAAAGAAATGTAAGTTCAGTCGTGATCACCTTCGGCGTCAGCATGTTCAGCCTATGTCTAGCCAAGCTCTCTTGCTTGGTAACCTTGGGCGGTACGCTACCTTAGCACACTGACGTGTCGCTGTCTCACATGCAACCTTGCTAGTAATGGAGGCGTAACACAGAGTAGTATCTGATCATTATGCCCCGATAATATAGCATCTTTAGCTTCCTTAACATGCGCTAATGTATCCTGAACCGACTGGTGTACAATACTCTTGCATATCCTTGCATTGAAACTCCTCCCGGTTTCGGGTGGGCACAATTGATTTGTTTTATAAAGCATATCGGATCGCCATACTGCAAAATGATTACTGAAATGATATACCCACATTAAAATACGATCATAAGGCGACATTGGGATAGGAAGGGGCTAGGAGTGGGAAGGAAGCAACTTTGGCCCTAATAAAAGTACAGCCCCATCATTTGTCCAGTGTGAAAGTGGGAAACCACTGAAAACCATTCTCAGGGCTGCCGACCGTGGGGTTCGAACCCACTATCTCCCGAATGCAAGCCGATAGCTACGCGACCAAACCGCACAGCCAATTGCTCGATCGACGGTGTTTAGAAATGATATTCTGACACCTGGTATTGCCTGTGTCTCAGTTTTACTGTTCATCAAGATCATTCCGCATTCATTCATTTAGTTGTCTTACAGTAGTTATGATAGTTTCTTCTTGAGCTAAGTATTGTCAATCTGATATAATTACCATGTGCACGTAGAAAACCGTGTTATTATAGAGCATGTATTGGCGTAGATACCAGTAATTAATTTCTGCTGGACTTGCACAGGTGCACTGGAACTAGAAATACAGTAAATAGTTATTCCAGTTCTGATCTTCTGCGATTGAAAAATCCTTGCGAAGATCTAATTGAAAATCGGTCTGTCATGCGAACACTCCCATTAAGTTTTGGCTTCACCGGTGGCTCACATGGACGAGTTCGGCAACTACAAGAAATGGGAACTTCAAATAACTTACTCCGGCCCTTCTGTCCCTACGCATACAACACCATTAGCTTCTTAATCAACGATTGAGTAGCTGCGCGGTTTGGGTCACATAGTTGCCAGCTTGCATTCAGGAGATAGTGCGTTCGAACTCCACTGTCAGCAGTCCTGAAGATGGTTTTCCGTGGTTACCCATTTTCATACTAGGTAATTGCTGGGGCTGTACCTTAATTAAGATCACGGCCGATACTTTCCCAATCCTAGCGCTTTATCATCCTTGCGTAGCCGAAATCCTTCGATGTGGTAGTGCGACGTTTAACCGCTAGCAATAAGAAAATCCTAACCTGTAGTAGCCTGTCTGTGTCGGTGCGACGTAAAGCAAATTTTATTTTAAATAATAAAAACAAGGCTTTCTAATCCGTATAGGCGAGTTTGTCCCAAGAAGGGCCAGTCGAAGTGAAGTTTGCCCAATGTTGCCGAATAGTGCTAGGTCCTCACGGGAGCTATTTTAAATAAGCCAGCAGTGAAGTGCTCCGTGCGTTGTCCGTCATTGCGCGCGGTGTGGCGTGGCAACACCGTGACCTTAAAAGCTAGTACTAGCGGCTCTCGTCTTTGTCCGGCTCCATGGCTAAATGGTTAGCGTGCTGGCCTTTGGTCACAGGGGTCCCGGATTCGATTCCCGGCTGGGTCTGGAATTTTAACCATTATTGGTTAATTTCGCTGGCACGGGGGCTGGGTATATGTGTTGTCTTCATCATCATTTCATCCTCATCACGACGCGCAGGTCGCCTACGGGAGTCAAATCAAAAGATCTGCACCTGGCGAGCCGAACATGTCCACGGACACTCCCGGCACTAAAAGCCATACGCCATTTCATTTCATTTCCGACGTCTTTATTAGAATATTATATTTCATCCTACCAGATTTTACTATGTCCATGTATTGAGTCCTCACAAATAATAAAAGCGAAGTTGTTCGTAGTGAAGGGAGAGATAGATAAGAACAGCGCATTCACTGTCTACTCTCTCATACTCTCCCTGCTCTCTTCTGCTTTTATCGCTTGGCTTCCAGAGTCGTACTTCGTCTTATACGAACACTGGCTTTTTGAACCCAAGTTTACGGGTTCCGTCCCGGTTCAGTCGGATAAAGTTGGTTAAATACACGAGCCTCGTGATAGTAGATTTACAGGCACGTAGAGGAACACCCACAGGACAAAATTCCGGCATTTTGGCATTTCCGAGAACTGTAAACATAGCTTCAATCAATCAATCAATCAATCAATCAACAATCAATCAATCAATCAATCAATCAATCAATCAATCAATCAATCAATCAATAATCTGCGTTTAGGGCTGTCGCCCAGGTGGCAGATTCTCTATCAATTGTTTACTTAACTTTTCTTCATTTTTTCAAAGAACTTCTATATATACCAAACATTTCCCTCGACAATTTTTTTCCAATCCCTTACTCCTCGTCCTATTAATGAATATTTGCCCCAATTTGTCTTCTTGAACACCAGCTTTATCTTCATATTATAATCATTCCTAATTTTACAAACTCCACTCAACCTTATTCGTCTAATGACGCCATTCCACGCCATCTCTCCATTGACAGATCGGAACATACCACGTAGTCCAGCATCTCGTCTGCTTACTCCCAAGTCTTCCCAGCCCAACGTTTACAACATTTAGCTTACACTACTCTTGTTTCGGAAATCACCCAGAAAATATATTGCTGCTTTACTTTGCATCTTTCCCAGTTCTAGTACAAAGAAATCCTGTACTCTAATTCTCTGAGATCTATTTTCTACAAATTTAACCAGACATTCAAGCACTCTTTTGTCTATTCCAGTAGCCCTGTTTTTCGTCAGTAATTTCCCATGATCTAACCGATCAATAGCCTTGTATAGGTCAATGACGATACAGTGCATTTGACTTCCAGAATCTAAAATATCTGCCATATCTAGCTGGAATCCTACAAGTTGAGCCTTACTGGAATAACTTTTCTTACACCCGAACTGCCTTCTATGAAACAAGTTAGTAATTTTGTAAACATGTCTAACATAATCGGAAAGAACATTTTCCCAGAGCTTACAAACGACACATGTCAAGCTCAAAACTATTCGCTTTATGTTCTTCACCCTTGTACACGGCGGCCCACTAGAGCAACTCT
This sequence comes from Anabrus simplex, assembly GCF_040414725.1. Taxonomy (NCBI): domain Eukaryota; kingdom Metazoa; phylum Arthropoda; class Insecta; order Orthoptera; family Tettigoniidae; genus Anabrus; species Anabrus simplex. The sequence continues at coordinate 577,819,003 of NC_090266.1, read as the reverse complement.
CCATTCATTTGGTATCGCCCCTTCATGCAAACAACTATCCAGTAAATATTCGAGATATGGCACTACATCCCAAACCACAGCCGTTGATATATCCCCAGAAATCATACCAGTCCCTACTGTCTTTCTAGCTTTCAACTTTTTTTATCTTTTCGTAAACGTCCCTATTATAATAGGTAAATTTAAGAAATTCGTCAGTATTAATCACCTCCTCTATCTGGACATTATCCTTATATCTAACTACCTTTACATACTGCTGACTGAATACTTCTGCCTTCTTTAAGGCTTCACATATGCACTTCATGGAATCTCCTTCTTAGAAACAGTTTCTGCCATAAAGTAAATATACATATCCATCCATTATTCCGTAAAATTCATATGGCTGCCAATTATGTTTGCCAACATGTTATCCTTAGCCGATTATTTCGCTGTATTGAATTTCCTAGTAAAATCCTTTAATCTCCCCCTACTTCCGCAACCATTTCTTTATAATCTATACCTCATTCTTATACTCTTTATTTCACTGTTATAATATAATTGGTCCTTAACATTCCTTACCCCTTTTAAATGTACACACCACTTTTCACACTCTTCAACAATTGCTTTATACCCATCGCGTAGGCTGTTTATATTTTAATTACAATTTTCCATTGGTCATAAATTGGTTTTTACAATTGACTCTCTTATCAACTGTATGGCATTTCCTAACAGACCTACTTTTACAACATTCTTTTATATCAGTTTCTTTATTAAGATTTTATGGTTTTATCAACACCACGTCTAGAAAAAATCCCTCTTGTTGGTTTAATCACTTACTGATTCGCCTGTCCTTCCCATATTAACTTATTCACCATTTGGTGGTCATACTTTCTGTCGTTCGCATTCCCTTCCCAGTTAACATTTGATAAGTGCAGGTCATCCAGTATAATAACGTACCTTTCTGTGCCGTTCCCCAAATAGCTGATTACCTTATCAAATAATTCATCATCAGAGTTAGTGCAAGCCTTGCTAGGTCTACACACCCCAAAAACATCAAGTTTCCTATTATTTCTATAGGGAAGTCTTACACCTAGAGTTTAATGCTTTTTATCCTTAACTTTTCCGTAGCTTACAAATTCCTCTTCCACAATTATAAATACTCCCACTACTATAGTGCCTAACTTGTTCCTACGACAAACACTCTATTTCCCTAACAACACTTCCTTATCCATACCATCACTTCTTAACAATGATTCAGTTCCCATTACAGTGTCTGGTAGATATATTTCTATCAAATAACTTTATTCCTTTCTTCATTCTTCTTCTACAATTTAACACTAACAATTTTATCTCATCCTTACTTGACTTCACGCTTCTTATACTATCATCACAGCTCCTTAGTCTATCCCGTTTCCCTGAATGTACCTCCCTACAACGCTTCCAAACAAACCCCCGAAGTTATATGTACCATTGCGGTTCATGTGAAGGACAACGGAGCATAGAACATTAACTCCTACCCACCCATTAGGATCTACAAAATCTCACTGCCATTTTCCCACATACCATTTCCATAGTCGTATTGTATTTAAATCCCCCATCACCCTCATGTCCTTATCCCTCCTACACAGTATCTCATTGATAACAATCTCCACTTCCATAAAATTCTTCTGTGCTGCTGTAAACAAATCTCGCGTATCCCCAGCTATGTTAGTACTGATTCTTGCATGTCTTACGTTCATGGTACCAACGTGGAAAATTACCACCGTCTCCATACCCTCCACCCTCCCTTTTATTTCCGTCAACACCTGCCTTAATTCATGGATAACATGGTACCCTAGTTCCCCTTCCTCCATAGACTTTCCCCACATTCCAAACTATTGAATCACCCATGACCAGAACCTCAACCCCACACTCCTCATTAGATCCCCTCCCCTCCCGGTCTCTCTTAAACTCCCTGACGCCTGTAGAACCGACTTCCTCCTCCCTTCTCTCCCTCCGAATACCCTGTTCCACCACCCACTTCGTACATTCTACTCTACATTATCCTTTCCTACCAGTCCCCTTCCTCTTGCCCAGTCCGTCCTCTGTAACACATCCCCGATCTCCATCTTACCTCTACTAGTAGTAAACTCTTTGCCGGGCTGAGTGGCTCAGATGGTTAAGGCGCTGGCCTTCTAACCCCAACTTGGCAGGTTCAATCCTGGCTCAGTCCGGTGGTATTTGAAGGTGCTCAAATACGACAGCCACGTGGCGGTAGATTTACTGGCACGTAAAAGAACTCCTGCGGGACTAACTTCCGACACCACGCCGTCTCCGAAGACCGTAAAAGTAGTTAGTGGGACGTAAAGCAAATAACATTACTATTATTATTAATAGTAGTAAACTCGTGTCCTCATCCCGAGGTGGTGCAGCTCTTTTCAGATAAAACCCCGCTGGAGGAGGGCTGCACGTACCATCCCTCCTGCCATTCTAAAATTTCTGGCAGTACCGGAAATCGACCCCGGGTCTTCGAAGACGGCAGCTAATAGTGATAACCTTTACACTACGGAGGCGGGCTTACCTCTGCTGATCTAGCTGCAGTGACTCATACCGATTTTTCACCGGTAACTCTCCTGGGTTCAATCTCAAAAGAAAACTGTTAGCCCTCCTTTTCATCCCCTTTAATTATCCCACCTGTCTTCCACTACTCTTCCCTCTCGCCTACCTACCGTATCCTGTACACTGATTGAGTGAGTCCTATCTCCATTCCTGTCCTCCGTTACAAGTCAAACTCGCTATCTCTTCTCTCATCTTCCTTAGATCCCACTCACACCCACAGTCCTTACACCTTCCTCTCTTAGCCATTCTTTTATCTCTTCAAAGAAATAAATAAAATGGAAATATCAACATAAATACAATAGCGAATTCTATGAGTAGAATTATACCTGTCAGAGGAAGGGAATAATGTATATTACACAAAGATTTCACGACAGTGACAATAATGCAAGCGTGAAACCAATTGATAAAATAACTATACTACAGTTATTCTAGTAGACATATCCTGAATATAATACATTAGTAATAACAGGCGAACTACAGAAATGTATAGCTACACTAAATACGTATAAAAATCGACATATTATTTTATTAATATTATTGTCATTATTTATTATTACTTGAAAACAGGAAAAGCAACTGTCTAATGAGAATAGTTATGCTAAAATTCTAAACTTCAGTTAAGCATATCTTAATTACAATAATAGAATTCTAATAAGAGCTAAATTTCTAGAGAGATGTTTCCCATACTACACGAATATTTTGCATTAATAAACACGCTAATTTCTAATAAAATAACAACACTACAATAATTCTAAACTGCTTTCAGACGTATCCTTATTACAACAGGTTATTATTACGCGCAAACAAGAAATAAAATTGCCGTTAAATGTTGAAATTCGGAAGGACTACGTGGGGACCACACAACAAAGCTAAATACGTAGACAGATAACTATAATTACTATTTTACCCTACTATGCTCTGATACAAATGAAAACTGCCGTTTAGGTAAATGCTGAAACATCGAAAGGTTTACCTTACACAAGGACAACCCACGAATATAGTAAGGAAGATGCTATCTAATAAAATAATCACACTACAATTCGGTCCTCAGATCCATTATTATTATTATTATTATTATTATTATTATTATTATTATTATTATTATTATTATTATTATTATTATAAAATGTGTGGAGAATAAGAATATATTATTAGTCTTCAATAAAATATCCTGAAAGTTCCAATCAGTAACTACTGATCTGCATTTAGAGCAGTCGCCCAGGTGGCAGATTCCTTATCTGTTGTTTTCCTAGCCTTTTCTTAAATGATTGCAAATGAATTGGAAATTTATTGAACATCTCCCTTAGTAAGTTCTTCCTTTCCCTAACTCCCCTTCCTATGAACAAATATTTGGCCCAATTTGTCCTCTTGAATTCCAACTTTATCTTAATATTGTGATTTCTCCTACTTTTAAAGTCACCACTCAAACTTATTCGCCTACTAATGACATTCCACGCCCTCTATATGCTGACAGCTCGGAACATACCACTTATTACATGTCATGAACTTCATGGCGGCCCGTATTGAAAATTGTATATTATCTTAAAAGAATCAGTGGATGGAGTGTTAACTTGAAAATTATGAGTAAATGCCCTGAACGTTCACAAAACATTTAGGCTACCGGATATACGCAAATCCTCACAAAATATTCAGTCAATCCAGAATAATGTTAATTTACAGCCGGAAACATTACTTCAGTCTTTAATCGTTCAAATACTGTGAAATTCTATCGAATGGTGTTCCTCTAAATGAGTTTGTAATGACTTGGCAGTCTTCTAGTTGCACGAATGACAAGTCACTCTCCTTAACAGCAGCTGATGCTTCTACAGGCTGCTGGCTAGATTTATTGTGCTTCACATTCTTGGTGTGTCTCCAAGAATGTTTATAAACCGCTAATAGGCTATTGTTTGGCATTTCAACTACTATGGCTATCATAGTTAATAAACCAAACGATGTAAGAAGATGGTGCTATTAATCCTAAACTACCATTGTGGTGCAAAACATAAGCTTCATATTTGAAGACAGCAGGAACCAATTCTCTCATTTAAAGTGAGAAGTAAATTAGGCAGACAATGTTGATAACTAGATTAAACTTCCCAGAAAAGTCATCGTCTCAACGTTGAGATCACAATGCCTCTACGACGTGGAAAAACACACATAAGAGTCAATCACTACTGATCTGCATTTAGGGCAGTCGTCCAGATGGCAGATTCCCTATCTGCTGTTTTCCTAGCCTTTTCTTAAATGATTGCAAAGAAATTGGAATTTTTTAAAACATTTCCCGTGGTAAGTTATTCCTATCCCTCCTTCCTATAAACGAATATTTGCCCCAATTTGTCTATACACATCTTTACAAACTTTACAAACTTCCTACGGTAAACACCTACGCAACTCTGGCATATAACTACTTACAATAATCCACTTGCGAGGAAAGATACCGAGCGTTGTTTAATGTAGACACATTTTATGCTATAGGATATTGGGTATAACACCGAAGACTACTATATGGAAAACTGTACGTGCAGGTTCACAGGAATATTTTCCAGAACTCAGTACCTTATCTTACATGGAGTACTGAAATAAGGAGACTTATTAAGGAAGCCTGTTCTCACCATTTATTCAGGGTTACGTTTTAAAATAGCATCAAATAGGCCTATTATTGTAATTTACCACATCTATGTTAGGTGTTACTTCTTAACCCGTTTTAAAACAATTTATAGGTCATTTACAGTTTTTACTTGGAGAACAATTTCCAATTTCCAATAAACAAGTATCCAATTTATAATTATTGTGATATAGGTATGCTTTGACTAGAAATGTGTTTCTATAACAAACCAGATATTCTAATGTTCAACACTATTGAGCGATCAAGTCAGGAAACAATTTTGTAAATCTTCAACACATTAATCACTAAACTATACAGCTTCTATACAGCTTGCTGATACCTCTATTTTTTCGGCTCCTTCCTGCTGGCATGTATTACGTCCACTACCAACTTCAGTTGCTCATGTTCCTGATATACGTAATTTTTTTCTTACCATACGTGTGGTACGAATATTCAATTTTACCGAATGTGGTTGTTCTAACTTACCAGTTTTACCATATCTAGTGGTTCTAACTTACCTATTTTTTTGTGACATAATATATTCAGATATTTTCTTCAGTATATGTCCCACCTATATTCTTGATGGGTATGTGGATATCTCCATTAGTTCGACCCCGGATTTTCATGCACGATCAAATCTCAAAATATGCATGCATTCATGCACTATCAAATGACGGAACATGCACAGTAAACTGGAAGATATGCACTATCAAAATTCAGTAAAATTTAGTTATATTTTCACTTCCATTTGAAACATTGTACAACAATACAACAATTAATTTTTCCACATTTTTCTTCAATTAAGTTCATTCGTTTATCTGACCAAACATTCCTGAAGACAGAAAATGATCTTTGTACGTCACAAGAAGTGAAAGGTTCATATTTAACTGAAGACCTTTATCTTAGGGCGAAGTATATCTGAAGTTACCTCTTTACAAAAATTAACTTAGAATTCCTTTTCCTCAATCCATTTAGACACACGGTCTCTTCGTAGACTTTTAGCAGGAGGCATGACACCAACACTTCACAGCTCAGTCCAAAACTAAATTATAATTCCAAGCGTGTAAGCGTGCTGCTTTCCTACTCCCTTCTTTTTATTTTTTCGATTAGTTTGGCCTCGGACGTGTGAACAGTGAGAGTTCGGAGTTCGGGGTAGGAAATTCCAGGAAAACACAACAGGATTCAATGCAAAACCAAGGTTTGTAGGCTGTTATCTCATTAACGTGGCATCACAGTAGTTTGATTAAAGTCAATGTTTACTCAAGCAACAGATAAGAACGTCCTTGGCTAACTGATTATAGGACCTCTATGTATGTAACTTTGTTTGAAGTGTTATACCGGGAATACATTTTCTTTCTCTCTCAATAATAGACAAATAACGTGGATGTACGAAACCAGATTCTGCAAACCCATGCACAAAAAAGGCAGATCGTGCAAGTTAATATATGCGTCAAAGTCAGAAGAAAATTCATATAATCCAATATAAATATACAATTATTCGCTATTAAATAAAAAATGTGTGAACAGTGTTATTTGGAACAGTCTCCCTACATAAATACACTTCATTTCGGGGTGCATGATGCAGTGGCATGATACAACCAGAAGAATATTATCAGATGTCATATTCTTGAAAACTTAGGGTTGCATGCTGGTTCTCAGACATCTGACGCTATTTTGGCATTAAATAAGCTCAGGCTCAGAAAAGCAGTCAGTGCAATGAGGATTTTAACCTAGAAAAGCAAAACAAGTTGGAAGAAGTGTCAAGGGAAGAGTGGAGAACGCCTTTCGATATGAGGAAGGGAGCGGAGTCATTGCAGCTGGGATGTTTTAACACTGAGCTCAGTTTCTCGTAAGTTTAATGTTCAAATTCAAGGAGCAATTTCTCAGCTTCTGTTGGCTCTATCGCCGAAACGTTTGCGTACATATAGTATTCATTAGTATGCTCTAGAAGCAGTTTCACTTCAAAATCAAATTTAGTGTTCTCTTTAGAGGTCAAAAGTTCAGAATTTATTTTTTTAAAGCTAGGAAAAAATATCTCCCTCAGATATAACACTTATCAAAAGCTACTGCTTCAATATACAATTACACCTGTGTGCACACACTGTAAAAACTGGCTCTGTGGCTATAGTATGGCTACTTTGCTTTCTTTTCTTTTTTTTTTTTTTTTTGCAAAACTATGGTTATACGAAAGGGTTCATTACGAGCATGTAAGATGTATTAATAAATGAAGACGACGTTCGTCGAAATGGTAAATTTACAAAGTTATGTTAGTTAACGTCCTTATGAACCACTAATGCACCAAGATGTCATTATAATAGGTAACTAGAGGAGATGAGAGTGACGGATAAGCAAATAGAAGTTACATGATGGACTCATTACAGTGAATCATTATGATTATAAAAATACAAGTCACGGAGGGGCTCCACACACCAGGCCCATTACAGCCTTTCCCCGTAATCTGTACTTGTTAATACCAGGGTGAAACGCATTCCATTTGTAGTACTGGTTCAGATTTCGATATTCTTGTTTGCTGTAGGTAGAATTAAAGTGCTTAAGCTATTGGTCTCCATTCCTTTCCATGGAGAGGAACAATTCAAAACTTTCAACTGTCCATAACTTTCTATACCTATGAAAACTATCAGTGGCGTATGCTGGGGCTAGACGTGGGCTAGCACTAGACTTAGGTTACCCTTTTTCGATTATAGGTTCAGTAAATGTCAAGCCTTAATCGTCTGGAGCCACCGGAGTAGCCTGCTGTGTTGTCAAGGCCGTTACACAAGCTACTACCCTGGCCGCTGCCACTGCTAATCAAGGTACGTAGAATACAAGGTAGGGATCACGAGAGAGGTGCGCAGTGGCAAAGCAGAGCTGTGACGTCACGCAGGACCCTCGCGTTGAATCTGCTCTGAGTGAGGTAGAGGTAGTTCGAGTAAGAATCGCTGTGCACGCAGAAGCTAGGTGCTAATAATACACGATAGTAACATATCTGTGGTGTATAAGAAACCGTGTGTGTTTATTTTATGAGATAAAACGTAAAAAGCAGTAATAATGTACACTTTTCAGTATGCTCTGTCATGCCATTGCAGGCTGCACAAATCATAGCAGGCACGCGAAGGAACGAAACATACACTTTCATGAATTCCCTAAAACCACTGACGTAAATAAATGGTGACAGAAGTAATCAAGACATTATCGAAAGCTATCTTTCTCAGCTTCGAGGGTTCGGAAGGCTTTATGACGATCCTCCTCCGACAGCTGTGACGCGAAAGGTGAAATCATTGCTTCTAGCCTCAATGCTTCCAAGGCGATAAGAAATTCCAACTGTTCTCCGGAAGATTATGAAATATTACGCCCAAATATGTACTGATGAACTCGATCAAAACTCGGATATCGTGTGCCAGTCTAAGGCCAGCGTTGAGCCCACAACATCCTATTTTTTATCGGAGGATGAGCACGGGTTCGTTAAAGTCCTTGAAGATCTAGTAAAACAGCTCGAGGGGAGTCGTGAAACCAAGGAGCTGCTTGAAGACTTCACTGGCTACATACCTTTTAGGATAAAGAAGAAGAACCTCGATATAGAAAGTAATTACGGAGAAAAAACAGGTCAAACTACAAGGGGTGGAAATTAAATTTCAAAAAGATTCTTTTTTTTTTTGCAAGTTGCTTTACGTCGCACCAACACAGATAGGTCTTACGGCGACGATGGGACAGAAAAAGGCTAGAAGTGGGAAGGAAGCGCCCGTGGCCTTAAGTTACAGCCCCAGCATTTGCTTGGTGTGAAAATGGGAAACCACGGAAAACCATCTTTAGGGCTGCCGACAGTGGGGTTCGAACACAATTTTCCGAATACCGGATACTGGCCGCACTTAAGCGACTACAGCTATCGAGCTCGGTAGTTTCAATTTTACCACGGGAAAGAACTGAAAGAGGGTTCTAACATAATCACAAACCTTACGTATATCCTGAAAAAGAAATTCTCCGAAATTTATGAGCTTGCAAGTTGCTTCGTGAGAAGCCGTTCTTTTATTCGAATGGACGCTTTAAACAAAAGTAAGACATTGAAGAGACCGGGTTTCTGTTAATACAACACCGATAAAGAAAGAAGAAAAGCAAAGAAATTCCACTGATGCTATGGATAAGTGTGTTTTGTTATATATATTTTTGATATCAGCATTATTCTTTGTGTATAACATACCCGTTATATTTTTTATGAAAGGCAATTTATTATGTTGTATATGAAACCAGTGCTAAGAATGTTGATATACAGGCTCATGAATATGGCCTATCTAATGTTAACGTGGAATTTGTCATTTCTTGGCACTTGCAGGAAAACATTTACTGTACTGTTTGTATTGTGGACAGTTTCCTAACATTTGCTGTTTGTGTTGTTGACGGTGTATATAGTTTCCCAATACTGCTTGTAACAACGGACATATTTCTTGCAGTCATCAAGCTTTATGTTCGAGTCTGTAACAATTAGAGCCCCTTGTTACTGTTATCATAGGTGTTGAGAACATGAACATATGGAATGGCCATTCCACTGCTATCACAGTCTTAGCATTGGTACATCCTTTTATATAGATCGAAATACTTCAGAAACGCTGCTGGATTCACACTGTATTTGATCTCCTATTATTATCTCCTATTATTACTCTACTGTAATAGTGAAGTGGAATGCATTTTCTTAGGTGATGTTAAAATATCAATGAAGTTATCTCTAACTTGTGGCTAAAACAGAATACCTTACAGCTGTGTATTAGCCTACCTCATATAGAGGACAAGGCGCTGAGGGTTCAAGTGACGTCATCGACAGCCAAGCTTGGTGGGGAGACCTGCGCGTGATCCCTACCCACTGATCTCTATACATGGATCGCTGATGGCAGCTCTCCGCTGCAGGAGAAAGTACGCCAAGTTGAGCGCGCGGTTCGCCATGTTGGCGTACCCATCCTAGAGCTCTCTTTATGGGGAAGCAATGATAATATAGTCAATTTTAAATCGCAATTACTGGCGCGTTAGAATAATTAAAAATATAGGGACATGTTCACTCAAAGCATAAGGACATTGGGATCAATGACACGTCGTTCCGAGGTCAGTAAATCTCCGGGATAGCAATAAAAATGAGTGTATAATAACGGCCGACTAATATTAACTTAGGTGCTGAATACATGAAATTAGCGATCGGTAACACAATACGAGTGAAAATCAGTTTCTGGAAACATTGCTGTAAATTGTATACATGTATGTCACGAAATTATGCATTCTTAAAATGATGTACCTATAAACGTAGCTCACTATACAGGCCTAGATTCGACATACCATAACCGGTGCTTGATAATGAATCCTGTTTCCTGTTTCTATGAAATAACGCGCAGTTTATCAAATTAAAATATAATTGAAGCAAATGTACACATTCATAAAACCAGCAAATATTCAAAACTTGTCAATATAACACATTACCTGCAGCTTAATTTACTATTACAGACCTCTTTAATTAAATTCAGCTACCAAAGCAATATTGATGGTTATCATCAGAAATTTGCAACACCCGTTAAATGAGCCCCAAATACCACAACTAGTATAATGGGATAGCCTAAAACACCCACCACACTTTGCCTTCTCACACCACTCCATTGTCTGAAACCCATAATTATTACTGATGTAAATAAGGTCTAGAATTCCTCCAGACTTCATTTTCTAAGATTGTTATAAGGTCACGTCAATTATATCATCAAAACCGTCAGTTTAATTATGACAAATAAATAAAAATATAAGTAAATCTTTACTTGCAGTTAATGTTCAGTAAAATTGAAAAATGGTGGCTATACATCACTTCTAAGGCGTGCAGTTTGTCCATTTTTATCTAAACAGTCTTCCTCAAAGTGATGGGAGCAGAGAACAGCTGTTTTAGAAGGCTCCCAAGTCTCTCGCCTGATTCTCATAATCCATGATCTTAGATGTTCGGGTTTTGAGAAAGGAAACCTAGAAAAATTGCCATTTTGCTCCCAGAATATGCGAAATAAGATACAATAACCTAAAACTCAAAACACTACCCTAGGAAGATTATTATGTATAGTATAAAACTCACCGATGAAATGATTTCTCCTTCTGCTGATCGTTTCTGTTTGTACATCCATAAGCTGAACACTGCGGTATGTTAATACCCGGTAGGATGTTTCTTCATTCGGATTTCACATAAATACATGCACATTAAATTTAATTTTGTAATTTACAAGCAGTGTCCGCCTCTGTGGTGTAGTGGTTAGTGTGATTAGCTGCCACCCCCAGAGGCGCGGGTTCGATTCCCGGCTCTGCCACGAAATTTGAAAAGTGGTATGAGAGCTGGAACGGGGTACACTCAGCCTCGGGAGGTCAACTGAGTAGAGGGGGGTTCGATTCCCTCCTCAGCCATCCTGGAAGTGGTTTTCCGTGGTTTCCCACTTCTCCTCCAGGCAAATGACGGGATGGTACCTAACTTAAGGCCACGGCCGCTTCCTTCCCTCTTCCTTGCCTGTCCCATCCAAGCTTCCCATCCCTCCACTAGGCCCCTGTTCAGCATAGCAGGTGAAGCCGCCTGTGCGAGGTACTGGCCATACTCCCCAGTTGTATCCCCGATCGAAAGTCTGAATCTCCAGGACACTGCCCTTGAGGCGGTAGAGGTGGGATCCCTCGCTGAGTCCGAGGGAAAAACCAACCCTGGAGGATAAACAGATTACGAACGAACGAATTTACAAGCATACTACAAGGCAACAAACCTAAATTCATAAAATACACTACTATTTCTTTTGAAATAACACAGCACATAACACCCGTGGAACTACAGTCAAGGGGGTTGGCGTCACTGAACTAAGCATAAACAAAGCAAGCGCGCTCCTCGTGGTCTATTCAATGGGTCTACTGCACCGTGCGCTCGCTGCCATCTTACTACGCCAGTCATCTTCTATTCGGCTTACTGCTACCCAAGCCACCAGCCATCCATGTATAGAGATCAGTGTCCCTACCTCTTACTCTAACTACCTTGCTGCTAATATTGAACAACTGATCAGCGGAACTAGTAGCCTAGCGATCAGCAAAATTAAAGCCCGGGTTTGTTGCTAAAAAGATACAATGTTTGCCTTTGGCCCGAAAGCCCAGGTTCAATTTTTGGAATCAACTTCCCCGTATAACATCATGAAATATTTCATTTTATTTTAGCAGACCTATATATGTAAAATAGAATGTCCCGACTGACTGACTGACTGACTGACTGACTGACTCATCATCGCCGAGCCAAATATTTATATTTCAAAAACTTAAAAGTTTACAGACGCAAAAATTGCTATTTGGAATCTCCTTTAAAAATAACGAAACACGCATTTTTGTTTTTGTTTTCGGAGAATACTATTAAGGGAGATGAAAAGGGTGAAAAAGCGGTTGAATACCTTTTACGAGGATACTTATACCTCAAAAACTGAAAATGTTACAGACATGAAAATTGGTGATCAGGAGTGACAAAGGGGTGACTTTCTAGAAAGGCTATATATTGAAACCGTTCAATACCACAGAATAGGCATGTCATGAGGTCCAGCTAGCAATATATAAGTTACATGCTGTTTTCCGCGAAATTCTGCGATATATAGTGTCAGAATATGCATTTTCCACCCAGACCGTGATACGAATGGCAACATGCCGGCTCCGAGAACCGAGGACTCGTTACGAACAATGAGGAAAAGAGAGCCATGTACAGCTCGCCCTTTGAATTACGCTCTCACTTCGCAGAGAGAGAAGAGAGACGGCACGCCAAGCGCAGGAGAGTATGTAGGACAGAAGGCGGGGTTTATCGCAGCATGCTAACACGAGAAATAGAAATTCTTAGCGATTTCTCCGCAAATTCATTGGTGCCAACCCACCGTATTTAGTTGTTAATAATAATAATAATAATAATAATAATAATAATAATAATAATAATAATAATTAATAACAAATTTTCGGATATCACCTATGAAAATTTAAGAGTAAGGACTCATTAAAACCGGCGTATTTTATACAAATTAATGACGTAAGAAAGGTTAATACTTTATGAATGGAGCGGTAATGACGCACGTTAGGTAGGAGTGCGTAAATTCATAACAGATGTTAGGGTCTGACCGTACCAGAGAAGAGTGGGATTTACCGGGACATATTAAAGGACGCGTGAGTTTACGAAGGAAAACTTTCGAGATTACGAGCGACCTAGCGATCGGATATACATGAAATAATATCAGTGTAAAGTTGGAGTCAAGAGCTACAATTTGACCCATCTCACGACGCTGAAAGATGATTTTTAGCTGAGCAAAATATCGCCTGTGAGCGTGACTTTCTACTTCCCTCGCAGTCAAGCCAAACCGCTATAAAAGGAAACACAGTATCGGCTCGAGATTCCATTGTGATCAGTGCTACCGAAGTATTTACGTGTCGGTGTGAAACGTTGTGAACCAGAGTGTTTATTCATTGTGATCCAGTGCATATGGAAAATAGTGTGTGATGTTTAATGCCGAATAAAATGTATCAGATTGGTACTGGAACCGCGAGATCAGGCCGATATGGTGTGAAACAATTACGGTGGAGTTTGAGTAAAGGTAGTTTAAATTTCAAGAGATATTTGTTAAGGGAATGCCTATTCGAAATTTCAGTGACGGCTCATAGAAATAACATTTAATGAACGGGCAAACGCTTGAGGCCGCTCAGAGTTAGTGAGACGCCGAATACATTCAACTGATAATTAGTGGCAGACTTTAAGATAACCGAGCATTGATAGACGGTCAATAAACTAATAGAAAGGTGTCAGCAAGAGAAGAACATCTGCATAATCCAGGGGCACTCACGTTAATTAAAAGTAACCATTAAGCAGGCTGTGTGACAAAAGGGAATGAATAATGATTTACAGAGACTTGCCGCTCTTCAGGTTAGTCCACTTGAGTAATGAGTGGATCTAACCAAAAGATGGTTATTTGAAAACGCATAAACTGTATTCAGTAACCATTTCCCATTTTTGCCTGTATGTTTGTGAGTGGTCGTCGAAGCCGGGACTGGAATCAACTAGAGTCGCGCCAATAAGTGCCTGCATTACACTCTATTACATCAGATAGTTTACTTAACACCACATCACTCGCGTAATCTATAAAAATCATCGATCGCACCCGGTGCTGGATCTTCACCTTATTCTGGTCAGCAGTCTTACAATTATAAGGAAGGATAGTCTCTACATTACTTCTGAAGTTATGAAACAAATCGAACTTAAAAATCTTATGACGACCGTTAACGACGATGAATTTGAGTTATTTAAAATACATCTTGAAATAGAACTCCCATCTTAAAATACTTCACATTTTACAATGCTAATTTCCTTATAACTAATCCATGCATGGTTTTCACGGGAATAAAATTCTGATCACCCAGATCATAGAGGAAAAAATTTCATTTAAAACTCTTGACCATTTTTCAACTTCGTATTTACGCTAATGTTGGAATGACACCAGCATCTCCGTCACAGGCATTTATTTCCCAATATTTGTATATATTTACAGATATATATACGTCACCACAAGCATCACAGCTACATATACTACAGTTTAACAGATTAACTTTATACATACACATATACAGCACGAATGAAACGGGGCTATTGCGTATGATGCAGCAGCAGCATCAGCAGCAGCAGGAACTGGATTATTTTTCCTTTTTTTTTGCTAGTGGCTTTACGTCGCACCGACACAGATAGGTCTTATGGCGACGATGGGATAGGAAAGGGCTAGGAATTGGAAGGAAGGGGCCGTGGCCTTGATTAACGTACATCCCAGCATTTGCCTGGAGTGAAAATGGAAAACCACGGAAAACCATCTTCAGGGCTACCAACAGTGGGATTCGAACCCACTATCTCCCGAGTGCAAGCTCACAGCTGCGTGCTCCTAACCGCACGGCCAACTCTCCCGGTATTGGATTACTTAGGAGAACCCTAGCGTTAATTCAGAATTTAAATAGTGAAAGAACAATGATGCAATACTGGTTAATACAAAGCGCTCGTTCTTAAGCACGCTGATGAATCACAGTTTATTCCAGGAATATCCATGTTCTACTGTGAATGTAAAATGAAGCTCAGGTATGTAATGTGTATGTACTGTATACTGAGCCAGAAAATAGCAGTCTGCCAAGCCCACTGAGATGCATGCACCAACCGAACCTACGAGCAGCATTTTCACACCATTCATAGCAGGGACTGGCTACATGAGGAGAACCACAAACCTCTTCTTGTGGACATCCATGTCTCCACATCAACGCTGCACTTTTTTGGCTAGCCGGGTGCCGCATCAACTCTACCTTGCACCTTACCAGCGCCAATAAAGCAAATCGGCCTGATATCGCAAAGGAAGTCGGCCGTCCCTTCAATATGCTCAACTGCATTATCAACGGTGTTGATCCAAC
This sequence comes from Anabrus simplex, assembly GCF_040414725.1. Classification (NCBI taxonomy): domain Eukaryota; kingdom Metazoa; phylum Arthropoda; class Insecta; order Orthoptera; family Tettigoniidae; genus Anabrus; species Anabrus simplex. The sequence continues at coordinate 577,803,387 of NC_090266.1, read as the reverse complement.
CATTTTGGAAGATGATATCACCAGCCACCTTCGCTCCGCCGGCATCCCCGTGGACTATGCTTACCGGTTGCTGGACGGCTACACCACTTCAGCATCACCGAAGATCCTTCTATACCTACCTACGTTGGAAGCCTGGAAGCGCCTCATCGCCACCGGAGTGACCATTCGTCACCGTTTTTACCAAGTGGAGCCTACTGCCAAACCCATACTAGCTCAGCTCTCCGCGGACCCAACTATCCTGTCCGTAGTAACCGCGCCTCCACTTCAGACCTCGCATCAGCCAACACCGACCTCCTCTTCCTCTCACCACACAACTACCACAACCTCGACCTTTACGACGTCAGCCTGTACCCCATTCCATAATCTCATTACTACAATAATGACATGCCATCCGTCGCCCAGTATGATAGCATCCCCTCCTATTTCCACCACCCCCGAGCAATCTCATCTCCAGCAACTCCCTAAAGCCCCCTTGGATTCCACTGCTGCAGCGCCGCGATTGCCTCCACAATCTTTCCACGAGAACACCGCAGCGACCGCCGATCTACCATCAACACATCACACCATGTATAGCTGCGTGCTCCGCGGAGTTGATCCTGCCCTCTCAGCTCGCACAATTCTTCACCAACTACAAGCAGAAGGTATCCCTGTCCGTCGAGTTTTCCGGATTCTGAATGCATCTGGCCCGACATATATGGTCCGCGTCCAACTCCCGACGGCTCAAGTTGTTCAACTGCTGATCAAAAATGGCGCATACATCTACAACCACCGCTACAGAGTGGAGCCATCAATCTCTCCACCCCAACCAGTTCGACATTCCCCCAGCAATACTCCTCGACGCCCCTGGCCAGCCCCATCTTTTCAACCTAGTCCACGCCTTCCCATACCTAGTTTCCTTCCCTTCACACCTTTGACGCTAGACTTTCTCCGATTCATCACCTCTTCCCTTTGCAATCTTACTACAACCTTGTACATCCTCACCCTCCATCTCCAACCTGGAACCCTCGTATAAACTCCACATCTCGTGTAAATCTTATATGATTTTGTACCTCTTTACAATAAAGCTTTGTATAAAATAAAATAAAATAAAAGCAAAACTTAGACATAGGCCAAATTCCTCTCCCATCTCCTACCTCTTCACATCCTTTACCCACCTCCTTCTTCCATCACATCTCCCCAACCCGCCCGCATCTCTTGGCCAGAGAGAGGGCGACACCCTCTAGGTGGCCCGCCCCACCCCTTCAGGGTGGGGAATGAAAGCATTTGATAGATAGATACATAAGGAATGGCTCATACCTCAGTCACTTATATTGTCAAAGCTAGAAATAAGACTGAGACAGTTCGATGAAAGTAAAAATAATGTTCTAACCCATACAAGAAAACATAGTGCATAGATACGCTGTAACATCTAGCAAAAACGCCGGTGATGGTGGTGGCGATGATAATAATGTTGATGGTTATGGTGATACGAAATTTACTGTTATTGTTTCAGTCGTGCTGAAACAAAATTGCGCAATATTTTAAAGGGTTAATTCTTGACCTGCGCTGTTTGTTATAGAGGAGTACGAAGTAAATAGCCACTGACAGTTGTTCAATTATTCCTAGGCTTAACTCAGTGACATACTGGTTCTCTACTACTCTGCAGGCATGACCCGGTCATAGCACGGATATTTGAGCTCGATTGATAAACTTACTGGTATATGTTTATTACGATTTAATTTTAGTGTAATATTGTATACAATTAGTCTCCTGCCACATACATTGTATATTTGATAACATTAACGAGTTATCCACGAGAAACTATACCCTTTTACTTCAAAGTAATAATAGCTGTCATTCTTGCTTGGTAAAGGGAGACAATGTAATCAATTCCTGCATGTAAAGAAGAGTATAAAACTAGAAAGCTTCGCTGTGTGGAGATGTATGTGTATGTTGGATCCTCAACCCGAAGCCTGAGTGGATCCTCAACAGTTCCAACATTACCTGCCATAGATGGCCTAGCATCGCTGAAGAGGCGCACTAGGAAAATGAGGAGCAAAGTTGTTTCCCATTGCTTTTCTCGCTGAGCCAGAAAATAGCAGCGTGCCAAGCCTACTGAAATGCATGCACCAGCCGACCCTATAAGCAGCATTTTCACACCATTCATAGCAGGGACTGGCTACATAAGGTATGGCTCATACCTCAGTCACTTATATTGTCAAAGCCAGAAATAAGACTGAGACATATCAATGAAAAAAATGTTCTAGCCCATACAAGAAGACATAGTGCACTGTAAGCATTAAGTACCGCCAGCAAGGTTTTATAGATAGATGGTTTGAATGAAATTAGCAAACAACAGATCTAAGCGTATATTTTCTATCTTTCTTAATCTGCTTACCCTGCAGGGTTGGTTTTTCCCTCGAACTCAGCGAGGGATCCTACCTCTACCGCTTCGAGGGCAGTGTCCTGGAGTGTGAGACATTGGGTCGGTGTATACAACTGGGGAGGATGACCAGTACGTCGCCCAGCGGCCTCACCTGCTATATTGAACAGGAGCCTTGGTGGAGGGTGGGAAGATAGGCAAGGAAGAGGGAAGGAAGCGGCCGTGGCCTTAAGTTAGGTACCATCCCGGCATTTGTCTGGAGGAGAAGGGAGAAACCACGGAAAAACCACTTCCAGGATGGCTGAGGTGGGAATTGAACCCACCTCTGCTCAGGTGACCTCTCGAGGCTGAGTGGAACCCGTTCTAGCCCTCGTACCACTTTTCAAATTTCGTGGCAGAGCCGTGAATCGAACCTGTGCCTCCGGGGTGGCAGCTAATCACACTAAACACTACACTACAGAGGCGGAGCGTATATTTTGCCACGGAATTCCCTTACTCATTGAATATAATCCAATGATTTTTTCAACCTGGAGATTTTTCAAAGATATTGTTAAGAATATTCAAATTGAGTATAGAACAAACCATCTCATAGTTTCGGTCGTAAATGAATGAATAATAACAGCACAAAAAACTTCTTGTATCAAGCTATTCAGAAGAAAGCACACGCAAACCGATTTTGGATTTTCATTACACTCTACATAATTCTTGAGTGAGGGTTCAGTAAATAAAGCTTTGATGAAGACATTATTCTATAGATAGTGAAATAATTTCTTTCGATGCAATGTTTGTTATGCGTCTGGTGGTCACATATCCGAACAACTCGAAGTACGCTAATCTGTAATGCTGAAGAAGTACACAGAACCGCATCAGTAAGTACAACTGGCAAGTCATAATCCGCTATCGGTTTTCAGCATAAAAGTGGTAACTTTCCGAATTTAGGGTGTTGATCTATTCATTTTTTCATTTACGACACTCCTTTACGAAACTATGCTCAAGAAATCTACAGTCACTGGAATGTAACGCAATTTTCTTGCTAAAGTTGTCTTCACATTATCCAATGCCATTCCCCGGTCCCTGTAGTCACCCAACATCATTTGGGGTTTTGCGCAAATGTGCTCGGATACGTGACGACACGTGTATTTCTAGATGAGTATTTCAACCCCAAATCTGCCGGGATTCGAATCTGAGTCGTCTAGTAGAAAGGGCGGCAGCTAGACATCGCGCTAATCACGCCCAGCTTAACATCAACAGGAAATATTCTTTTGACGATCATTAAAATGTTTTGTTTTTCTGTTTGCTAACACATGTTTATCATTAATTCTTCGGAATGCGGCATGTTGAGCGACAATGTCTCGTAATCGAAAACTTGAGGGAGATTTTTTTTTCCTTTCCTTTATTAAGACACGAGTATTGCCAATGCTTCATTACTGCGGACCAAGGTTATGCGAAGGCCACTGAGGCATTAAAATAGACGAGAAAAACAGTTACATAATTGAAAGTCTAGTGTGAAAGAACTGTGTGTAGGTGAAGCGGAATGGTATTTTTGTCGGGCCTCCTTAGTGATCCAGCATTAGTCAAGGCTTTAAAGATATAGACCTCACACACTTTATTTTCTGCCAAGACAAGACGGAGCAGCGGAGAAATTGTTTGGCGGGTGATAACATGGCATGTTAGTGACGCGCCAGTACACCGGCACGTTATTGCTAGCCAGCTGTGACAATAACCTCAGCAGATGGTGCCTCACCCAGGAACTTTAATATAGTGATACATTCATACCTAAATTCTCCTCCCAAGGTTGCAGTTTACCAGATCGAAAATTATGCCAGTGTAGATTCAAACTACGAAAAGATACATAATATATTATGTATCTTATATAGTAGATCTGATCGGTTAAAAGGCATGCTTTTCAAGTGTCGACTTCTCGATAGTAACAAAGTAATGAAAAAGTATCGCAATCGGTCCAGCACAGTGTGAAATAGAAACGAAATGTAAGTGCTGAAATACAAGTCCTTATTTTATTTCAGCAAATACGTTTTAAAAGTTTCCTTTCTAAAATCATCATCATCATCATCATCTGTTTACCCTCCAGGTTCGGTTTTTCCCTCGGACTCAGCGAGGGATCCCACCTCTACCGCCTCAAGGGCAGTGTCCTGGAGCTTCAGACTCTTGGTCGGGGGATACAACTGGGGAGAATGATCAGTACCTCGTCCAGGCGGCCTCACCTGCTATGCTGAACAGGGGCCTTGTGGAGGGATGGGAAGATTGGAAGGGATAGACAAGGAAGAGAGAAGGAAGCGGCCGTGGCCTTAAGTTAGGTATCATCACGGCATTCACCTGGAGGAGAAGTGGGAAACCACGGAAAACCACTTCGAGGATGGCTGAGGTGGGAATCGAACCCACCTCTACTCAGTTGACCTCCCGAGGCTGAGTTGACCCCATTCCAGCCCTTGTAACACTTTTCAAATTTTCGTGGCGAGCCGGGAATCGAACCCGGACCTCCGGGGGTGGCAGCTAATCACGCTAACCACTACACCACAGAGGCGGGCTCCTTTCCAAAATAAGGGACGTTATTAATAATTTTAATTCAGCTCTTGAGTCTTAATATCATATCTTCATAAAATAAGAGGCTTTATATAAATATATATATATAATATAATGAAATGCCGTATGGCTTTTAGTGCCGGGATATCCCAGGACGGGTACGGCTCGCCAGATGCAGGTCTTTCTATTTGACATCCGTAGGCGACCTGCGCGTCGTGATGAGGATGAAATGACGATGAAGAAAACACATACACCCAGTCCCCGTGCCATTGGAATTAACCAATTACGGTTAAAATCCCCGACCCGGCCGGGAATCGAACCCGGGGTCCTCTGAACCGAAGGCCAGTACGCTGACCGTTCAGCCAATGAGTCGGACTATAATATAATAATAGAGTAGTTTCTAATATCGAATAAAAGATAGTTTACGTGTAGCGTCTAAATCGAAGTGATCTTATACAGTCATGACTTCAGTTAGTCGGGATATCACACTCACATCTTTGACTAGTAGTAACAAAGAATATTTCATTCCGATGGAATATATGTATTTTTGAAAATGTTTCACTTGATATAATTACCTCCTAAAGTAGATATTAAGTAAAGATCATGGACATCATCAACACCTGAGCTATACAATGGTAATGTTAATTGATTACGAGTACTTATGTTCATAGGAAAAACAAATACCTATGTCAGACGTTACCGTACGTAAAAATGTCCAGACTCGTGGTATTTTAGCCGTTACTGAATAAATAGGAATTCACGCTCTAATATAACAGTAACACATCTTCATAATTAAACTGAAGCAAACCGAACTCGATAGCTGCACTCGCTTAAGTGCGGCTAGTATCCAGTATTCGGGAGATACTAGGTTCGAACCCCACTGTCGGCAGCCCTGAAAATGGTTTTCCGTGGTTTCCCATTTTAACACCACGCAAATGCTGGGGCTGTAACTTAATTAAGGCCACGGCCGCTTCCTTCCCACTCCTAGCCCTTTCCTGTCCCATCGTCGCCATAAGACCTACCTGTGTCGGTGCGACGTAAAGCAACTAGAAAAAAAACTGAATCAACAGGATTGGGTATTTTAGGAACACTGCAACCAAGTAGTTCTTTTAAATTTTCAGCGTTGTGAATACGAATTTTGAATTGAAAGCTGAAGATATTTTACATAAAGCCGGACTTAATGCCTCAGACGGTTGAGGCGCTTGATTTCTGATCCCATCTTGGCAGGTTCAATGCTGGCTCAGTTCGGTGGTTTTTGAAGGTGCTCAAATACGTCAGCTTCGTGTCGGTAGATTTACTGGCACGATAAAGAACTCTCGCGGGACTAAATTCCGGCATCTTGGCGTCCCCTAAAATTGTAAATGTAGTTAGTGGGACGTAAAGCCAATAACATTACTATTATTATTTTACTAAGTTATGTTATATTTTCATGTATTATTGTTTTAAAGACCCTGAATCCACATCCAGTCAACATTTTTTTGAAAGTGAATAGATTATTCTGAATCACATACTATTTCTTTACATAACAAAATATTACCAGTCGTGAGAAAATTTAAAATAAACTTCTCTTTAATACTAACAAGTCTTGTAGATTTCATGTGACAAAAAACTATTTCTTTTCACAGCAATTTCCTCTAATCGACGAAATCCGCAATGAAATTTTGTCACGATGAAGACTGAGTTATTTTTCTTCTATAAATGATTGTCTGTGAACGAAGTATTGCCCTGTTAGTATTTGCGGGATTTTTCTTTTTCATTTTTAAAAATGCGTTCATGTGCTGCATTATACACCAGGAGTTATTATTTATTTCTTAATCTGCTTACCCTGCAGGGTTGGTTTTTCCCTCGGACTCAGCGAGGGATCCCACCTCTACCGCCTCAAGGGCAGTGTCTTGGAGAGTGAGACATTGGGTCAGGGGATACAACTGGGGAGAATGACCAGTACCTCGCCCAGGCGGCCTCATCTGCTATGCTGAACAGGGGCCTTGGTGGGGGATAGGAAGATTGGAAGGGATAGACAAGGAAGAGGGAAAGAAGCGGCCGTGTCTTTAAGTTAGATAAGTTACCATCCCGACATTTGCCTGGAGGAGAAGTGGGAAACCACGGAAAACCACTTCCAGGATGGCTGAGGTGGGAATCGAACTCACCTCTACTCAGTCGACCTCCCGAGGCTGAGTGGAGCCCGTTCCAGCCCTCCTACCACTCTCCAAATTTCGTGGCAAAGCCGGGAATCGAACCTGGGCCTCCGGGGTGGCAGCTAATCACACTAACCACTACACCACAGACGCTGACGTTATTATGATTTATAAATATTATATATTACATAAACATTACATTGAAATACTTCTGATGTTCAGGAAATTACATCATCATAAATGATTCCATTTTTTTAATTTATTTATTCTATTTTTAGGGCTTTTTAGTTTGAAGAATATGACGGTCCTGGTTAATATGTTTAATAATTATACATTATGTAACTTATTAATTTATATACCACAGGCCATTTCGTTGGTAATATGTACTTATCACTGATCAGGAATAATTTGTATTTTTCCATGCAGTGAAATGCACGGGTATGGCTGGTACGCAGCAAATATACAAAATTGTGAGCACGTTAGCAGGAGATAAGTGTGATTAATTTTCGCTCAATTTAATTTCATTGATTCTACCATACGCGTCACTGAGGTATTGTACTATAACTGTACTATCTCGTAGTATTTGACTTACATCTTTCTCCAATTATTCACTCAATGTTGAGTGAGTTTATCTTATTTCATACCGTATAGCATTTTCTCTTAGTAGGATTCATTTTGATTTCAGTTCGTAAATGTATTGAACAGTCCTCACAAGTTCTTGCTCTCCGTAAGTTACTGATATGCAGAGTAGCAGGAGAAATGTTTGCAATAGACAGCAGCAACAAAATCGAACAAAAAGTAAGAGCTCTACTCTATAGCGGGAGCTCAGAGTGGAAGCACTACACAGCAAATTACTTGCATTTCTTTACGATACATCCGGCCATATTTCACTCCTGAGCTGTTGCGGTATAAATGGCGTTTATAAATATAAGAGTGGAGTCTGAACTCCCAGAAGCGTTTCCTCGTCACCTAATAAAGCAGGCTTTCTATACACAGCATATACAGGCGTTCAGAAGTTATAATCGTACACGTTCCTCCCCTTAATTCATTGCAGATATATCACGAATAGATCAATGAAGTAACAACTAAAATCTTTTCGTATCGTCAAGTTATAGTACTGACTCAGACAGGGAAGCTTTCCATGGGCAGGGGCTGATGACCTTAGATGCTAGGCCCTTTTAAACAACAAGCATCATTAGCCTTCAATGGGCGTTGACGCACCAATGGCCGGAAAGCTATAGAAAACAATTATCTTGGATTTAGTATGTCTTATGTGTCAGGTTCCTTGACTGAATGCTCAGCGAAGCAGTCTTCGGTTCAGAGGGTCTAGGTACGATCCCAAATCGGAACAGGGATTATGGTCACGTCTCGCTAATTCCTCTTACTCGGTTTTATGTTTATCATAATACATTAAACTATTCATTTATACACAACACACGGCATTGCGAACCACTACAGACTCGCAATAGTTGAATACATAGTTCCGTCATCATTGGGTCAGGACGGGCATCCGGCCGTAAACTGGGTAAATTTCACATGTATTACACAGATGCTACCTAATGAGGCGCGAGAAAGGTCAGTATATAACTGCCTGACCATAGAGAACGCTGTTCAGATGAAAATATCAAGTGGGAATATTCAACATGAAATTTCACAGTTGTGAAACATTTGACATCCTTTAATTACTTACCAGGGGTTGTGATTAACTCAGTAGCAAAGGACTCTTTATTTTTCCCCACCTGTTCAATACAAGCAGGGATCGAAGATTAATAACGTTTATTCTACAGAAATGAATCACACGCGTCTCTTTTCTTTAAATCCTGGTCAAGGCAGAAGTATGCTGTTCCAGGAAGAAAGTAGTTGAAAATAGCAATAATACATCTGAAACTGTTACGGGTCTTAGGACTGTAAGAACGGCAAGAATTGCTTTCGTTACTAAAGCTTTAGAATATAACACAAAGGAATGGCCTGAACTCAAGGACAGTGTGCGTTAATATTGAAAAAGTCCATTTAGAGAAATGGTGACAGAGATTTAATTCAATCTTCCCGGCTGAACGCAGGGAAAATTTTGAGAAGATTTTGGGAAAAGAAATGTATGTATGTATGTATGTATGTATGTATGTATGTATGTATGTATGTATGTATGTATGTATGTATGTATGCATACAGTGTAATTAAGCAGCCCCTTCCAATATCGTTTTCTGAAGCCTAACTAAAGTGCACATGGTTATATGGATGCTACTTTTGCACACGATTCCGAACCCTAGCGAAATCTTATATCATCCATTTACTAAACATGACGCCTTGAAATCATGTAGCAACGTCCTTTTACCATGTAACTATGTTAATGTGTCCTGTCTCGTGACCGGGAGTAACGAAGAGAGGAATCAACGCATAAAACTAGGTAACACCGGAAAAGCATCTTCAACGTCCCAGGCTACGAAGCGTCATTTCAGAAACTCACGTTATTCACTTCTGGTTTTCTAAAAAGTGAGATAATCAATTGTGTCTTTTCATATATTCATAAAAATTCATTGTCTGAATTTCCTTTGTCACATCCGTTCGAATTAATTTAGCAGATCTTGTCCATGCTTTTGCTTTGAAAGTAAATTTGGTCTTATGCACAACATATTTGTATATCTTTCAAACTCTTCTGTCGAAGGAATCCTTATTTACAAGATGTACAATGTTGAATTTCCCTTGTTCTTTATTTCAGCTGGATGGACAGTGAAAAATGAAAATCTGCAGCCTTTTTTCACTCATTCGACCGGGTCAGGAATGGAATGAATGAATCCCCAATCTAGAGGTAAGGATCAGAATTGTGCCGACTGCAGAAACCTGTCGCACTCCTCTGGGGCAGTGACTAATGAATGATAGATGAAATGGAATGATATTGGGAAGTATTTCTGGAATGAAAGATGACAGGGAAAACCGGAGTCCTCAGAGAAAAATCTGTCCCGCCTCCGCTTTTTCCAGAATAAATCTCACATGGACGGACCAGGATTTGAACTGCGGTTTCCAGAAGTGAGAGGCCGGCGTGCTGCCACCTCAGCCACGGAGGCGTTGGGTGGATATTGCCGTTTCTAAATGAATTAAAGCATTTTTTGATTTAACTTTGGATAGAATGAACACAAATCGATTATAATCAAGCGTTATATAAACAGCGGCTAAAACCGAAGGAGGAAAGGCTACCATGGGAATCGCGAATGGTATAGAGAACACAGTTAAGTGTAAAATTCGTCTAAATTTCCAGGAACTCGCAGAAATAACCTAAGGTGATAGGAAGGGGAGTTAGGGATTGGAATAACTTACCAAGGGAGATGTTCAATAAATTTCCAATTTCTTTGAAATCATTTAGGAAAAGGCTAGGAAAGCAACAGATAGGGAATCTGCCACCTGGGCGACTGCCCTAAATGCAGATCAGTATTGATTGATTGATTGATTGATTGATTGATTGATTGATTGATTGATTGATTGATTGATTGATTGAGGTGATGATTTTTTAAAATAAATGGACTAATTGAATATTTTCTCCTTTAAAAGTTGTATACACATGCATCTAGCCTATACTTCCTAATAAAGGTGATGTACTGTTTTATATGTAGATGTGCATCGAAAGTTCAGCCTTGAGCGTTGCAATCAATTCCTATGTACCACACGAGAGGTTATCTGGACTAAAAACCAAACCAAAAACCGAACCCCATGGCACTACAGCCCTTGAAGGGCCTTGGAATACAAAGCGACCGCTGCTCTACCCGAAGGCCTGCAGATTACGAGGTGATCTAGAATAATAGAAAAAGTGGCAAGGGAAGAAGGATCAATCATCAACTATTCGAAATAATATAGTGGAAAATGAATATTTACTGCTTAGTTAGGGGTTCAGATAACAACAATTAGACAAAGTACCACAAATTCGGTAATCTGATCTTTTATTTCACTCAGATATTAGATGTAACAAATATGCCGTTATTTAAGAGCCTACAAACATGACCTATTTTTCAGTTTCGCAGGGTAGTAGTATGCGACTTGATGTATCAGCATTGATCATTCAACAATCCAGGGTTTTATCTATGATCCTACAATTGTTATGAAGAGTGTAGAACGCTTAGGGACAAGTGGAGAGGAAGAATAAATTTGACCATGACACTACTACAGGGTAGCCCATGAGATGATGAAGTGTACAAGGTCGCTAGTTGCTTTACGTCGCACCGACACAGATAGGTCTTATGGCGACTATGGGACAGGAAAGGACTAGGAGTGGGAAGGAAGCGGCCGTGGCCTTAATTAAGGTACAGCCCCAGCATTTGCCTGGTGTGAAAATGGGAAACCACGGAAAACCATCTTCAGGGCTGCCGATAGTGGGGTTCGAACCTATCTCCCGAATACTGGATACTGGCCGCAATTAAGCGACTGCAGCTATCGAGCTCGGTGTACAAGGTCGGGAAGTAATCTGTTGAATATTAGTGCCTATCGGCAATAATAATCTTCAGAGGGCGTACGACGTTTTTAGTTTCGAGCGTGTCCGGCTCCATGTCTAAATGGTTAGCGTTCCGGCCTTTGGTCACAGGAACCCTGGGTTCGATTCCCGGCAGGGTCGGGAATTTTAACCATAATTGGTTAATTCCCCTGGCACGGAGACTGGGTGCATATGCCACCTTTATCATCATTTCATTCTCATCATGGCGCGCAGGTCACCTACGGGTGACAAATTAAAAGACCTGCACCAGGCCTCCCCAGAGGCCACACGCCATTATTATAGTTTCGAGCGCTGTATTAAAGCATTCAAGTTGTGTTGAACAAATTGCTATATTTGGGGAAAAATCATGACGATCTCGCCTCACATCACTACTTTCCAGCGGCAGCTCGGTGTCTATTAGCGACTTACAGGATTTACTACCTCTACTGCAGCCAGAGTTGCCAAATCGGCTACTGCACTCTACACGAAGAAAGGGTAAATACTACAGAGAGTGAGGTAGAGAGTGGTTTGGCAACCTCTCCAAAACAAACGAGGATCACTTACAACTCGTTAACTCAGCAGGGTGCAGGGTGTGATTGACCACTGGCTTAAAGCTCGCTTCTAGGAACTGAGGCCGTCATGTTTTGTCCCCAACTATAGCAGCTGGAAAAGTACATGCGTTTGTGTATTTAACGGCATTTGAACGAAGCTTTATGACAATCTGAGAAGCCGGAAGGTCCTACTACAATCCTGTGAAACACATTCGTCAGAATTGTATCGATGATGGTGATGTTGGTGACATTTTGGTATACGCCCGATCAGGATAAGAATGTCAAATATATGCACACGAGGACCCTTCGATCATACGACTGTCCATGAAACAGACCAAAGCGAGTTTCACGTTAGGGTTAGTGGCTAGATTCATTCACAACTCTTCGCTTGAAGTTTCACTCCGAAAACTGGTGCCAATAAGCAAATGGTCACTCACATTCCGTCACCATGCAGCGCTCTTCCAGTTAAGTCGAAAGAAGAACACCTGGAGAGTATCAGTATCAAATCCGATCCTGCCTTAGTGCTAATGATGCTTGTTAGCATATGCAGAGTGGGAGTCACATTCTACACTGTGTAAGGCAGTGGCACATGGGACGTATTGTACCATGTGTAGAATCTTGATGTGGAGAGCCAAAGCGCACAGGATCCGTTCACCTCCCGCGATTGTACAGTTACACTGAACAGCGTACGGTACATCTCAAAATTAGTCCAACCTGTTCAGTTGACAATCGTGCAACAGTGAGTGAGATGTGCTATAGTGTTTCACCAAGACAACGCCCACCCGCATTACGCTCGTACAACACTCCGCTCTCACACACACACACGCGCGCGCGTATTAACGTAATTCACAAACCGTCTGGTCGGTATTCTCATCAAGCCTGCCCGCACTGACTATGTCTGGTGGGACTTGATGTCGCGTCGTACAGAGCAGACTTCACCACGAGCCACTACCATTACCCTAGTACTCCACCACGTGGAATGTGCAATTCGGTAATGGAGGATAGTATTTACACTTTCAACACTACCATATTTTAACATGGACATTGGCAGTGAACTGGGTCTATTGCTGAATGTTAATACATTATTAAACAACAGCGAAACATCGTACATACCTGATCTTTGTACCATTTGACGGTGTCAACCATTCAAAACGATCATATTATTCAGGAAATACACATATAAAGAATTTTAATTACATTAGTCTTATGAAAAACATAAAAAATGTACGAGAAAGCCTTTTACATTTAAGTTTTACCAATAACCCTACTCAAACAATAAAAATGAATAATTTAATGTGGCTACTTAAGCCAAAAATAAACACAAGTGCATTTCAAATACAAAATTTGCATACTTTGAAATAGTGGCCTGAAAACATTTTGCTATGTACGGTCCAACCTTGCACTCCTTGCACCACCATCTAATTTCTTTTCGCGGCACAGGTGTATTATCAGCCTTCATCTCTTAACCTAAACAAGAAAATAAGTCCTAATTTCGGAGTAAAATAATGCAGCCAAAAAAGGTTGCACTCGAAAGTGACGCAACAAATAAAAATCTTCCGCGAACTATCATTTGATATTTTACCTGGTTTGTAAGCAGAGTATTTATCACTGTCATCTATTTTTGAGCCCGCTTTTCCCGATGAGATATCCAAGATATCACTATCATTGAGCCGGCGTAAGGACAAGTTTGTACAGTAACACAGCTGACAACGAGGCATATTTGGCGCGCTCAGCACCCGGCACATCCAGTGCTTCGGTAAAGGTCACGGCAAGGAGAAACTACCCTATTCATCGTTTAGGTTTAAACTTCCCGATAACTGCTTCATTCTAGTGAACACTAGATAAACTACTACCTCCAAGCAAGGGACTGTAACCGTATGGGATACGTGTAGCCGCCTATAAACATGCGCGAAAATCACGCCCGTATGATATACGGACGCCGTCCACAACTAGGAAAGCAGTATGACCGTATCCCGTACGGACAGTGTTGAAAGCGTTACTCATGTCTATGCTCGTTTTCGTGTGGGGTGTGGTCTATATTTCTGCTACAGTAAGGTACGTGGAGTACTGAAGTGGTCTTTCAACACGCCATGCAGACTATACACTGATTAGCAATTGAATTAAATATACCTGGTTAGTAGCGTGTATCACCCCCTTTCGCTCTGATGATGACAGTGGTGTGGCGTGGCATGGACTCCACAAGATACTGAATGCGTTGGAGGTAATAGATATGACAGGAGAGAAGATTTGCCAGTATTTCAAGAAGTAATGATAGGAGAATTCTCGTACTGCAGAAATAAACTCTCATGAGGAATGACATCTTTGGATGAAGCTGTTTGTATGTATCAACCTGAGTGCCGGTGTCAAGTAAAACGAATGGAAGAGAATAGGATACACTATGACGGACATATGGACTATCGGGGGAGTTGGACGTGCGGTTAGGGGCACGCTGCTCTGAGCTTTCATTCGAGAGATAGTGGGCTCAAAACCCACTGTCGGCAGCCCTGAAGATGGTATTCCGTGGTTTCTCATTTTCACACAGTTCAAATGCGGGCTGTGCTTTAATTAATTAAAGCCACAGCCACTACCTTCCCATGCTTAGCCCTTTCCTTTCCCATCGTTGCCATAAGACGTATCTGTGTCGGTGCGACATGGAGCCAGTTGTAAAAAAAAACGACACATGAACTCGGAATGTAAGAAAAGCTTAGTTAAGGTGGTTATAGATGCTTTAAACTCAGTATTTGATAAATTTTAGGTAAATAGCACGGAAGCCGAGGAAACAGAAAAGACTTCAGTGTTCTGTGCGAACTAAGAGTTATGGAGATTCTCATTTTTGCGGAGAATTGTAAACTGACAACTCAAATAATTAATAGTATCTAACGAATGTGTATAGTCGTTATGTACGTGTGTATGTCTGTATGGAGGTTTTAATAATGACTCAGAATTATTGTGCGAATAAGGTAGAGTGGAGACCTACAGCGGAAAATATAAAGCAGGTGAAGATTTCCCCTGTAAAGTTTCCTCTTTTATTTCCACAAAACGTTATGAAGAATCTAGCCTCAATGTAATAGAAAATGTTATTTTAGTAAAAATGATGATGAATGATGTTTCACATGCTTGGTAGTAATTAATAATTATATGAGAAAATAGTAAATATTCCAACCCAGTTAGCCAAAGGGATTTCTAGAAATGTTGTGGTTAATAAGCCGTTAAGTAATCAAGAGACATTGTGTGTGCGATATGAGTTGTAGCTTTCGGCATATTTAGGTTAACGTATATTATATGCGATTATAAAAAATAGTGTTGTAAAAGAAGTAATTCGATTGCCAACGGTGGCCAGTTGAGATGCCGCTGGCTTAATGCCCTGAAATAATAACAAAGACAAGCAAAATCGCGGGGGAGAGGAGAGCGGAGGCGTAAAACGTTAAACACTATTACGATAAGGGGAAAGTTGAAAGTTAAACTCACAGAGTTTGATATTCGTTCGCGGCAGATGGGTATAACAAGCTAGCGAAGGAAGGTTTCGCAATTTGTGGCCATAGCAAGATTTTTTCTCTTAGTTTAGGCAATGTTTTTAACTAGAAGGTTGGAGGCTATAAAATCTTCATTGTATTAGATTCTCATTAATTCAGCTGATATTGAGATATGTAATATGAGACAACAAATCACTGTATAAAACAAAAAGAAAAATCCCAGAGAATTAAAATTCCATCGAATAGCAAATTAGAAATGTATACACATGCTAATTGATTGGTTAACGCTACTAAGAAGAAATTTGATTTGACTTGATATCGGCCCTGGTAAAATTTAATCGATACTTTCAGTCAATCAGTCAAGATCCAATATTATATTACACTCACCCACACTGAAAATAAAATATCCTCACATGCATTATAGGACAGTAACCATTATAAAGTAGTTTAATGGTCTAAGAGGGACTTAATATTTTTTAAACTCTTCACCGTAATTGCATGAACTGTCAGCTATCGATGTTGGTCCAAATTTGAGTACTCCAACATCAATACTACAGGTAATATTTTCTAAAATTGAAAGTATTGAACATAAGCATCTTTCCTTGCGTGTGATTCCTTTTGTATGGAAAGGGGAGTATTGAAATTCTCAAGAATTGCTTGAAAATTCAAGAATAGCAATTTCCGTTTGAAGCAGTACTTACTTCACACTATCAGTCCATTGCTGTTGTTTAATATGAAATTTGTTTCAAAACCCTACCTCTTAAGTTCTCGATATTTAATTCATTGTTGACGTGGATCAAGGAGAGGCCTTGGGTCATACATAAAGCATGGAGTGACACACAAGTCAATTAATATTAGGCTATATTTCCCCTCCTATAATCGGTATGAAATATTTGTGAAAAAACAAGAAGTGTTTAGTTAATGTTGTTATTAATATTAATTCCTTTATTTATTTATAATCCACCGGGCGATTTGGCCCTGCGGTGATGGTTGCGCAGCTGTGAGCTTACGTCCGGGCGATAGCCGGTTGGGACCCCACTGTCGGCAGCCCTGAAGATGGTTTTCCGAGGTTTCCCATTTTTACACCAGACAAATGCTGGGGCTGGAACTTTCTTAAGGCCACGGCGGCTTCTTTCGCACTCCCAGCCCTTTCCTATACCATCGTCGCCATAAGACTTTACTCTACGGTACTGTAGGAATATATGTTTGCATGACATATTTAATTTTCCTTTCCACATGCTCATAGGAAAATGAACGAAACAAAAATTGTTCCGACTGACTGTATATCAATATGTGGCTGTGAGACGTGACCAGTCTTAAGGGAAATAATGGATAGGAAGAGCATTGTCACATTCGAGGTTTTGGCACAGGAGTGACGATGTTTTCTAGTGGAGTCGTATGCGAAATCTCTGTGTTACGAACTCATACAGTAAGCTGAAACTCGAGCGATGCGAGTAGTTTGTGATATACCTTGCTATTTGGGAATGTGATACACAGAAATATTTGCTGCCACTTTGAGGTTGAACGCCTGGCAGCTGTCTTCGTGGATATGGTATGTGAACATTTTACATGCAGAAGTATGAAATGAGGCAGTGCTAACGGCAACGGTACTGATAAAATCTTTCATTCTTCCCTCAGTACCGTTGCTCATTTTTAGTTCATAAATGCATAAAAGAAGGTCACTTCCAAAAATCGGTGAGATTCTGATCCCTAATTTAGAAATGTAGTTCTTCGCAGGTAAACAATTGAACCTACAGGTACAATGTTTGTTGTGGGTATCCACAGAGTTTGCATATAACCGCGAGATGAATTATGTTTTGATAATAATTAAAATAAAGTCTACCGGGCGAGTTGGCCGTGCGCGTAGAGGCGCGCGGCTGTGAGCTTGCATCCGGGAGATAGTAGGTTCGAACCCCACTATCGGCAGCCCTGAAAATGGTTTTCCGTGGTTTCCCATTTTCACACCAGGCAAATGCTGGGGCTGTACCTTAATTAAGGCCACGGCCGCTTCCTTCCAACTCCTAGGCCTTTCCTATCCCATCGTCGCCGTAAGACCTATCTGTGTCGGTGCGACGTAAAGCCCATAGCAAAAAAAAAAAATAGTCTGATAAAATATTAAATACAGGAAACATACAATACCATGCCTTCATTCTCTTATTGAGTGACTATGACCGAACACCGAATTTCCCCCCATTTTTATTTGTAGTATGCTTATTATTTTCATGATTTATATTTGTTGTTCACTTATTCATGTACGTTTTGAAAAGATTCCACAATTTTACCCCAAACCTTTTAAACATGTTATTAGTGGTTAACTGGAAAGTAAACAAAGATAGCTGTGCCATCAGAATGCTCAATTTAAAATTTAAGAAGTTTCCGAAAAGGTTTTTATTTAAAACATGGCGTTTGTTTGAGATCACCTAGCAACTAGTAATATGCATGCATTTTAATGTATCTTTCACATTAAATTAGCATTAGTGTTCGTGATGATCATTATTAAATGTGATAGTGTGTCACCATTATTCCATGAAATGTAGCATATTCCTTCGAAAACACAAAATTATACAATTTTTTCTCCCACTAATCAATTTTCGGATGGAGATATTGTAACCGTTCAACATCATGCTAACAGGCATGTTATGAGGTCCAGTAAGTCAGGTGTGTCGTTTTCCGCGTCATTCTACGACACATTTGGTCATAAAGAGCAGTTTACACCCAGTTCGGGATACGAGTGGTGCTGTGCTAGCCCGAAGGGTGAAGCTCTAATTACGCGTACAGAGGGAGAAAGCTCCCAGTACAGCGAAGCCTTGAAATTACGCTCTCTCCAGCGAGCGAGAAAGAAACAGCACGCCAAATTAAAAGACCGCGTATGTCAAGAAGCGGAGTTAATTTTACAGGATTTTAAATTGAGAACTGCATATTACCAGCGATTTCCCTATATATTCATGGATGCAACTCACTATTTCTGCGCGTCCAATAATAATAATAATAATAATAATAATAATAATAATAATAAAAATTTGGTGCAAGCCTTAGAAATCTACCAGTAAGGACTCATAGAAATCAGGATAATTTATAATATTTAATAATGTAAGAAGATGTATTACTTCACGAACGTATTAGTAATGACGCACATTAGCCAGAGGTGTGGTGATAGGAAACATCTGTATTCGCGCTTATCTAGAGAGAGATAAGGGAGTCCACTTCATACTATTCCACGCGTTGAATTCCGAGAGAAAGCTTATAAGATTACCAGAGATTCAGCGATGCGATTTACATGGAAATAGATCAGTAAAAAGAAGTCAAGATCTATAAAATTAATATTCATACGACTCTGAGGGATCATTTTCAACGCAGCAATTTGGGCCCTGTGGGTGGAGTTTACCCTCTCCATAGCCGACGACCCGTATTTCCTATAAAGGAAGAGCAGGCCACCCATTAGTATCCATTCTGTACTCATTCCTTATTCAGACTGTCATTCATTGTGAACCAGTGTTGCTCATTTGGCGTGATTCAGAGCTACTCAGTAATACTCTGTGTTATTCGGTGTCCTAAATAATTGTGTTAGACAATGGTATATTTCATGTTAGACTGATACACGTTTATAATATAATCACATTTTTCTTCTGTAAAATAATAATTGTGGTGTGTGGACATATGCGATTATAATCCCAATATATATTAAGGGGATGCAGACTAGTAATGTCAGTACTGGCTCACATGAACAATTTCAAAGAACGGGTAAATTCCAATAATCGCCAAGACGTACTGAGCTATTGATTATAGAACACCAATAATTATTGTGCCGTGATTGAGGCGTGTGCAGTAATAGGAGACGTTCATCCTAACCATTTAGATTAGCCAGGAAGTGCTGCCTATGTGAACAAGTGACGCTAACGTAGGAATAATAAGTACCAGTAATTGTGAAGTTTTATAACAGAGGAGAATCGAGTAGTGATCTTCAGAGGCTGCAACCGCTACTCGGGTAGTCCATTGGAGCCTATGAGTGGGTCTAGCCATATTATGTCATTTGAAGGCGTGTAGATAGTGCTTCAATAACCAGTTTCCCATTTGTCCACATGTGTGTGAGTACTCGTCGAATCCAGGATTCTACCAGATCGCGCCAGTGTGCCTGCATTATTGGATTATACTCTACTAGAACGCGCCAGTGTGCCTGAATTATTTCAATCAGGGACCATCCAGATCATCCAACAGTAGGAAATTGCCGATCAAGACACCAGGGATACAACCCCGAAGTAGCTGAACCTAGAACTATCTGCTAACGAGGGGCCAGTGATGGGTGCTTAAATACCTAAGGGTACCCTCTGATTATAGCACGGATATAAGCAGCAATGATAAGTACATTCCATGATACTCCTAAGCATGAAAATCATAAGGGTCGCATTAAAAATTAACTCTGTACAATGTAGATATTTTCAGCATGCATTTTGATAACGTGTAGGTGACGCAATATGCGTGTTTCAATGGGGTAAAGTTTCTTTATTAGTCTGAATTTATTTGTGTTTCCTCTGTGGCTATGGGTTAATCACAAATTTTATTCAGTGGATTTGTGCATGTATTAGTGTTTAAGGTCCCATAGTGTTTTATGTTTGGATGAAGCATTCGTAACGATGGAATTGACAATTCAGTAGACTTCATAATCCATTCCAAGCTCAATTAGTTGAAGGGGTTTTCGTAATTTTTCAAATATATGTTATTCAAATGTTTCACGACTTTAGTGCAAGTGTCCAGCTAACCCCTTGTAACCTTAAGAATGCCCACAACTGGAATAAGAAGAAGATAATGGCTCGAGAAGCAATCAATGATCCATATCGCTACGCGGATGATCGTTATGCTAATTAAATTACCTGTCGACTTAGGATCATCTTAATGCATAAAAAACGTAGATTTGAGATACACGTGTGTGAAGTGAAAGGCGAAACGGTAGATGTGAAAGTGCTTAAGATGACAGATTAAGAATATAACAATAATAATAATAATAATAATAATAATAATAATGATGATGATGAGGACTGAACCCATAATGATATGATTGACGCAGTGAGATAAAATGATATTGAAGGTAGCCATAAATGATTATTTGCCTGGAGAAAAGAGAGAGAGAGAATTGAAATAAGAATTACGTCTGGGAGGAAGTGAAAGTAAGTATGTACCAAGCTGACGAGGACAGGCTGCTTCTTAGAGAAAGATTTATGGCCTTCAGAATATAGAACAAGAGGGTAAAGCGACCGAGCCTTCGCGGCTGGCCCGTTATGTCTGTCACAATGCTCGCAAAAATTCACGTAAGATGTTTCCCTCACTTTCGCACCGTATTACATATTTACGTGGCAATAACTTGTACCATCAACGTTGTATGTTTCATGATTCGATAGGTGAAGTAATCCTCCCAATATTGTAGTCAAGTGAGATCTGAATAGGGATTTCAGGGTGCATCTCGAAGTCAGTCTACATGGTTCGGTACCCGCTTGGTATCGACGTCCTTGGATCGACACCACGATACCTGTAAAGGGTCATAGTTCCAGAAGGCATTAAAGTATGAATGATATATTTGTGTTGATGTTTTTACAGGTGATTGCTTCATTCTTCATGTGTTTATATTTATGTATTATATCCGTGTATGGTGATTTATGGTGATTTACAGGCAATCCACACTGTGTGTGTGTGTCTGCTTTGTAATATAGTAGAATAGGATAGTGGCCCCGGAGAAATGCGTATATCCGATAATGTGATTATAAATTAACTAGCTGATGTACCCGTGCTTCGCTACGGAATTCTCAGAAAGACTGACTTTGTGGCTTTCCTAACTGAAGTCAATATAGGTCACTACAAAAACGTCAGTAAGAATGTAGTGATTAAAAGAAATGTTATCATATAAAATATTCGGTCAAATGAAAATCTCCACATTTTCTCACTTTTAACGAATAGTACTACGGTGCGGGTCTAACAGTCCAAAGTTCCAGAGCTGGAATGACCAGGCCGCAGACAGCCGTGAACACTTATCTGCCATTGTTCCGTTAAATACGCACAATTCTAATTCCAATCAGTGCCTCAGTGTAGGGACTCAATAGCTCGAATGCTATGATGAACCCGTGTGTTATGTACCAGTAGTATAGGAAAATTTATGAAACAGAGGAACGGCATGCTAAAGAAGAAAGTTGCCTAACTCCCCAGCTAACTACCGCCAATCATTGGGCAGAATGTTAAACTCATGCGACTTGGCGAGTTGGCCGTGTGGTTAGGGGCGTGCAGCTGTGATCTTGCGTGTAGGTGATAGTGGATTCGGACACTACTGTCGGCAGCCTTGAAGATGTTATTCCGTGCATTTCCATTTTCACACCAGGCAAATGCTGGGGCTATACCTTAATTAAGGGCAAGGCCGCTTCCTTCACACTCATAGCCCTTTCCTATCCCATCGTCGCCATAAGACCTAACTGTGTCGGTGTAACGTAAGGCAAATTTTAAAAAAATACTCGGTACACAACAGTAATCCTAACTATCGGAGATAAGTGGCAACAGAAGACAAAGCACATCACAACAAACAGTGGTCAATGTAACATTGTTGATCAATTTTATGAGCTTCCTATATTGTGGGCCTTCACATTTACTTTTCTTTCGACTCTGTGATCTTAGGGCGCCTTATAACATTATTTATAGCGTAGACTGTAGTTCCTTATTCTCCGACTTTACATACCGATTTTCATTAAATCCTCTCTATTAATTTTCTCGTGACTCGGCGCTGGTATGGACTTAGTAAAAAAATCCAAATTCATGAATATTTCTGATCATAGCCGGTATGGTAACAATGTATGACATAAATGATCGGAAATATAATAGTATATACATTTAGTTATGTAGTATTTATCGATACGACCACTAATAACATAATTATTTGGGAATTCAATTTTAGGCCTACACCTAAACTACAATTTCATTCAGCGTGAATCAAATTATTTATGACCTAGATTATAGCGACTTATTCCCCGAATTCGCATGCCGATTTTCGTTAAGATACGACCATTAATGACATAAATATTTGAGAATACCATTGTAGGCCTTGCCCTAAACCACCATTTTCTCAGCGTGAATACAATTATTTATGGTCTAGATTGTTTCGGCTTATTTCTTGACTTCACCTACCGATTTTCGTTAAGATACGACCATTAAAAACAAATATTTGAAAATTAAATTTTAGACCTTCCTCTAAACTACCATTTCAGTCAACGTGAGTAAAATTATTTATAGCCTAGATTATAGCGACTTATTCCGCGATTTGTATACCAATTTTCATTAAGATACGACCACTAATAACATATTTGAAAATTTAAACTTTAGCCTTCCCCTAAACTACCATTTCAGTCAGCGTGAATAAAATTATTTATAGCCTAGATTATAGCGACTTATTACCCGATTTTGTATACCGATTTTCATTAATTCTCTTCGGTCGTTTTCTCGTGATGCGTGTACAGACAGACAGACAGACAGACAGACAGACAGACAGACAGACAGACAGACAGACAGACAGACAGACAGACAGACAGACAGACAGACAGACAGACAGACAGACATTACGGAAAAGTAAAAAGTGTATTTCCTTGTTAGTGTGGACATGACTGATACAGAAATACCGTTCTTTTTAAATTCTGAGCAATGTACAGACAAAACTATTTTTTTTAATATATAGATGTTATAAAGTAGATATTTTTAGCGATAAGCGACGGCATGATTTTCATGATTGGGTAAATGTGTGGAATTGCATTTTATGAAATATCTTAATACTACGATGTGTTAAAGAATATTGTTGTTATCACGGGAATGGATTTTTTATTTCTGTATAATTTGTGTGCTGTTAGGTATCAATGTAGTGTATACATGCGGGTGCCGATATTAGACAAAGTGACAGATCCTTGTTGAGAAATAAGTGCAAGATATATGTGTCCGGTGTTAATATTTTGATTTGGGAATGCCACATGATATTCAGAAGTGATAAATACTGACAAGACATTTGGCGGCATTTCCTATATGATTGTGTTGTTTTTTTTGTATTTAATAACATGGCATTTTCTAGTGTGTATCGATTTTTCATGTGACTCGATCAGTTATTAAGATTATGTTTTGAATTGGGAAAAGACCATTCTTCTTATTCAGGAGGATAGTGTTCTCGTCTTTATTATGTTTAGAGCATCCTACTTTCAATATAGTTAGATTAAGTGCCCACTTTCTTACGAACAGACCATTGACCCATATGCGCTTGAGCGTAGCTGTTGTGCCAGTGAAAGTATGGAAGATGGGACTTCGATGCCCGTGATTTATTTCCGAAGTTCCTCATCCGGAAGATTTCCATCCAAATACTTATTTGTGAAATCAAATTTTATACTCAGCACTTTGCCGAGCCCGGGACAGGAACAATATATGTCTCAGTTTTATAACAGGGCTTTCCAAATCTTTAATCTTTAATCCTTAATCTTTAATTTTCGCCTTTGTTGAGGTAGATAGCTGAATTTGAACTTGACATACTGTTGTACGAACCTGTAAAAACACACACCTCTTAGTTTTTGGTTAAATTAAGTTTAACATCTGCGTTATGAGTAGACCTCTTTACTTCCACCTGAATGCATAGGTGGGATCTTCCTTTTTGAGTTTATTTTCCTTTTTCAGCGTTCTTCTTCCCCTGTGGTACCTCCTTCGCTGTTTGTGTTTAGCAGTGTTCTGAAACTGACTTCTGCGTACAAGCGTCTCATCTGCCTGTGACACTCCTGGCTGAGTAACTACCAGGTACTAACTTCATTCCTTTCTAAACCTCTATTTTAAACTTGTTTCACTATTTAAAGCGTTAAACAGCATCCATGACACCCAATTTAAGATTGGTCAGCCCCACACTTGCCTTACTTCCACACCGCTTACGTATCGTAGCGCTGAATGACTCAATGGTATTTTGAATCAAACCATGAAGACATTTTGATAGCATTTTTGGACAACAGATGCTCTCATGGACAGGATTTTTTGCATATAGGACGTCTAGTGGTTTTGCTGCTTTATGTTTATAACAACTGTCTGATTGATTGTAAGCTTTGGCTCGTTGGTACGAACACCAATTGGCTGTTCTTATAGGGCACCTGTGATGGGAAGGCCTGTCTTTATTGGCAATCAAATTATACAAAGTTGCTCATATAGCATAGGTATCATATACCGGTTACCACGGAAACAACGTTTTGACATAAATATGCCTTATGGCTGCGGGGCTTCTGAAAATTTTCGTCACGAAATTAGCGATACGATACGTGTGACGCGATGTTACCTGGCAACTGCGCAGGCTGTTATGTGAAGTATTCATGGACGGCCAAGGCTGGGAAACATATTATCACAGAAGACCGTTAGAGTATAGATGGTCGATGTGATCTTGCAGTCTGCGATGCGAAGTATTTATGGGTAACTACATTTCTCGACTCCAAATTCCAAACAGATGTTTCTCGAAAGGGATCCATTTGGTGCAAATCGTTATCAATTTGAATTTCATTTATTGAAAGACATCTGTATGGTCATTTCATTTCTCCAAAGGGAAATTTGACACAATTTTTTTTAATTGACACCCAAAAGCACAAAAGTAAACAGGAAACTTCACAATATTTTCACTCAGAGCATGTAATTACGGTAACGATGGATAATGCCATTACCATTATTGCTACAAACAAAAAATGCGCATTTTGCGCCATCTGTAGAGAGATATTCTGCAACAACGAGCACCAAACATTAATGTAAAAATTCGAAAGGAACCATGTTCTCTGTGCAGCAGTGCCAAGTCCACATCAGACTGAGACATGGGCACACTGATCCTTTTAAATAATTTTTCTGAGCATATTTATTTACGAAATTCGTAAAAACCATATATTTCCTTAAAGTATAAGAATTAAGCTTTCATCAGGAAACAAACATTTAGAAATAAAAATTTCAACCAAATATGTCATATCAAACGTGGGAAAAAAGAAATCTTGCAACTGGAACCAGGGATATGTAAATAAAAATCTATTTCTTCGAATCAAAAATTTAACAATGTTTTAGAAAAGCTTAGCAAAAAGTTTCAACGTAGTGGAATTTAAGATAATTAGTGGTACGTCATCTCTGTGTTCTGCTTAAGAAAGGACAATCCTAAAACTTAGTGTGCCCAATTTACAGTGTGAACTCTTTGAACCACAAATACTACTACCTCTTCTTCAATACTGAGTACAATATCAGCATTAGTAGTACGTAAAACGATTAGTTTGATCGTTTTGTTGTAGATAACATAGTAAAAATCAAGAAATATTACATCTGTTTATAAATACGCACTTAGCCATCTTAAGGCAACAATGGCAATCCAAACATGTACAGAATATTAAGAAACCTTGGGATTGATGATTTAACCTTGAGTACCTAAAACGCACCATGCAGCATGGTAACGCCCAGTATGGTATTACTCACAAATGTATTGCATTTAAGTACGATTTGCTTGATCGTATAACCATCAGAATGATTCCAATGATAACTGGACTACTTGTAAAGTTTGAATATGTGTATATCATTTCAACAACTGAATGTAATGTGTGTCATAATAGTAAAGTTTTATGACTGACATCGCGTTTACCGTCTCAGAATTCCGAATGACACAGATAGAACTGAACTGCCCTTGAAGTACATAGGAATTGTGTACGATAAGTATGTGAGTTCACAGAAACTTTTCGGGAACATCAGTGTAAATGTTACTGCTCACTAAAACTTCAAAACAAATTCATTTATCCGCGGATGGAATGAGAATATTATACTAATATTCCTGTGTTTTTATGGTCACAGATTTATTATTTAAAGGACATACTCGGCTCATGAAATACCAGGAAAGTCATCTTCAAGACAATTGCGATCCCTTGACTGAGATACTTATTGATAGTAGAGTTTTATCGTTGAACATATCAATATACTTAATTCCTTTTGGCAAATTAATAATTTCATTTACCGTATCTCATATGTGCTGCTTGTAATAATGAGGAACATCAGAAAATAACGATTAGAAGTTGACTTCTTGGTTCAACATATGCCAGTTATAAGTATATATTATACGCAAATACTGTGGCCTAAGTAATCGATGACCCTCCGTTGTTGCTATTGAGAATGAGGTTATCTGCTGAGCTATCCCTTCTTTTTTAATTCATGATATCTTGTGAAATTGGAATGGACGTCTGCATATTTTGCAAATCGCTCCAGGTACGCTGTTGTGAACGATGTCTAGACCACAACGTGAAGACATTCACGGAAATGAAGTAGGTTAAAATAAGTTATAATATCTTTCTTTGAAAATGACATTTTCACTTTAAACTAATTTATGAATGTGCGAATTGGCTTTCCATAAATCGTTCTGGCACGACCTATATCTCAGTAGAAACAATGTTAAGGAGAGGATAGAATAAATTCCATCTCCGTACTGAGGTAAAAGTTTCTATTCAATTTGTATATCACGGAGAATATTTTTCAGACCTTGATGGAGTATATCTACATTTTACATGAGCTATAGTATTTAAAGTAAGGACTTCAAAAGCTGTTATTCAGCATTAAGTTTAAAGAAAATTTGTACTTTGCTCGCACCAAAAGCAAGCGTCTGACTGTGTTTTTTTTTCCTTTTTTTTTTGCTAGTTGCTTTACGTCGCACCGACACAGATAGGTCTTGTGGCGACGATGGGGCAGGGAAGGGCTAGGAATGGGAAGGAAGCGGCCGTGGCCTTAATTAAGGTACAGCCCCAGCATTTGCCTGATGTGAAAATGGGAAACCACGGAAAACCATTTTCAGGGCTGACGACAGTGGGGTTCGAACCTACTATCTCCCGAATACAGGATACTGGCTGCACTTAAGCGACTGCAGCTATCGAGCTCGGTCGTCTGACTGTTAACCAATGTTTAAGTGAGAACCAATGTTGTAGGTATGAAATAAATTTTCCTCTTAGTTACTAATCCTTATCCTCAGACAGGCTTCACCACGGTAGGAAGCACTTTACTTGTTAACATACGTTTTCACCGGGCGAGTTGGCCGTGCGGTTAGGGACGCGCAGCTGTGAACTCGCATTCGGGAGATAGTGCGTTCGAACCCCACTGTCGGCAACTCTGAAGATGGTTTTCCGTGGTTTCCCATTCCACTTCCTTCCCATTCCTAGACCTTTCCTGTCCCATCGTCGCCATAAGACATATCTGTGACGGTGCGACGTAAAGCAAATAGTAAAAAAGAAAAATTACATACGTTTTCACATAGATTTTGTCAAGGATATCTTTACATAAAATAGAAGACTAGAGGTAATAACGCCTGATATTAAAGGCGCAAACAAGGTTGTATCAGTGACACAGAGGACATTATTCCTATGATGGGTCGATTCCGACGACGAGCCTGCCAGCTTGAAGAACGATGATCTAACTTCTGACAAATCTCGCTCATGATAAGCAAGAAATTTAGTGGTCTGTTTACTGAGTTGAAAAAATTAGTGGAAAAGAAGCTCAAAGAAGAGATAGAGATTAGTCACTTTCACCTCTCTCAGCCCAACTACTTACATCTGTTTCTGAAGGAAGAGAAAGGGGCATCGTGAAGTAATATCAGAAATATTGAATACACATATACCTAACTAGCAAGATACCCGTGCTTCGCTACGGTATTATACTGAAATTTATAATTGAATGCTTATTGTTTTAGATATATAATCCGCCGAAATTCGCGATCTGACTCGTTTTCTATTATTTTACAGCACGTTTCCTCCCATTTTTCAATATTCCTTTCCAGCAATCGATTTCGTACTTCCCGGGCTAGGCTCAGGTATTCCTCCTGGTCAGTTTGGTCCGTAAATCTTTGCCATCTTTTCCTTTCATCATTTTTAATATGGATAAAATCCTTCAGGAGATCCGGCGTGGTGTCATATTGGGTGATTTGGCGGCACTGAACCCGCGGCCGGACTGCATTCTTAGTCATTACCCATCCAGGAGCCGTTGCCAGCGCGGTCCGCACATTTGACGACGGTCCGGAACATTATTATTATTATTATATTATGTGTTGCTGGAATGGCTGATGACAGGGAAAACCGGAGTATCCGGAGAAAAACCTGTCCCGCCTCCGTTTTGTCCAGCACGAATGTCACATGGAGTGACCGGGATTTGAACCACGGAACCCAGCTTTGAGAGGCCGGCGCGGTGCCGCCTGAGCAATGGAGGATCCTTGTAAGTACATTAATAACAGTAAAATCAATTGGTCTCACCTCCTTCTACACCCCACCGCCGTTAAGTTTATTTACCGCCAACCCCCCCCCACAAAAAGAAATGAAAAGAAGGCTTGTTTCTTTATGTTTAAGGGAGATTCCAAACACCAATGTTCACGTCTATTACCTTCAGTTTATGCATCCGGGAGATAGTAGGTTCGAATCCCACTATCGGCAGCCCTGAAGATGGTTTTCCGTGGTTTCCCATTTTCACACCAGGCAAATGCTGGGCTGTACCTTAATTAAGGCCACGGCCGCTTCCTTCCAACTCCTAGGCCTTTCCTATCCCATCGTCGCCATAAGACCTATCTGTGTCGGTGCGACGTAAAGCCCCTAGCAAAAAAATTACCTTCAGTTTTGAGATATAAGTATCCCCATAAAAGTAATTTACTTTTTTCACTTCATTTCACACTACTCCCCCCCCCCCTAAGTGAACTTTCCGAAAAAAATACTTGTTTCTTTAATAGTAAAGGATCTTCTAAATACCAATTATCACGACTCTAACTTCTTCAGTTTTTGATTTATGTGTCCTCATGAAAGGAATTCAACTCCTTTACACTCCCGCCCTCCAAGATGGTTTCCCTCCCAAAACGCGTTTTTCTTTGTTTTTAAAGGAGATCCAAACACGAATTTTCACATCTGTAATAACTTTAGTTTTTGTTAGATGCATGTATTCTCATACAATTAAGCCAATTAATTTTTCAATTCTTTCACCCCCCCCCCCCGCTTCATTGGATTTTAAGAGAATACGTGTATTTTTACTTTTAAATCAGATTGAAAATATCAAATTTCACGTCAGTAAAATCTTCATTTTTTTATATATCAGTAGCCTAATTAAAAGAATTCAAGACCATTTTCAGTCACTTTAACCCCCCCCCCTCCACCCAGGTGATATTTCCGAAAACTAAAAATACACGTTTCTTTATGTTTAATAGAGATAAAAAATACCATTTTTCACTTCTGTAACATGTTAAGTTTTTTAGATATACTGTAAAACTTCTCATTTCAAAATTTCACCCCTTTTGAGTTCCCCTTAAGTGGAGTTTCCAAAAACAAATCACCTATGTTTCTTTACATTTACAGGAGATTCCAAACACCCACCTTTTACGTCTGTAACATTTTACGTTTCCAAGATATTCTGTAGATATAGTCTTTCAAAAATTCACCCCAATTTGTCACTCCTGTTTAACCGCCATTAATTGGATTTTCCGAAAACAAAATATACGTGTTTCTTTATTTTTAAAGGAGATTCTAAATACCAATTTTCACATCTATAACCTTTAAAAGTTTTGAGATATAGATACACTCATTTTAAAATATTACCCCCTTTTCACCCCCTCCCTTAATTGGATTTTCCAGAAACAAAAAAATACGTGTTTCTTTATTTTTAAAGGAGATCCCAAACACCGATTTTCAGGTCTGTAATATCTTCAGTTTCTGAGATATAAGTAACCTCATTAAAGGCATTCAACCCATTTTCCACCCCTTTTCACTCCTCCTATTGCGATTTTCCGAAAACAAAAAAATACGTGTTTCTTTATTTTTAATGAAGATTCTAAATACCAGTTTTTACATCTGCAAACTTTAAAAGTTTGGAGATAGAGATTCACTCATTTTAAAAATTCACCCCCTTTTCACCCTCCCATTAATTGGATTTTCCAAAAACAAAAAATATGTGTTTCTTTATTTTTAAAAGAGATCAAAAGTACCAATTTTCAGGTCTGTAATATCTTCAGTTTCTGAGATATAAGTACCGGTATCCTGATTGAAGGCATTCAACCCATTTTCCCCCATTTTCACCCTTTTTCACCCCTCCTATTGGGGTTTTCAGAAAACAAAAAAATACTTGTATCCTTATTTTAAAAGAAGATTCTAAATACCAATTTTTACATCTGTAAACTTTTAAAGTTTTGAGATATAGATACACTCTTTTTAAAATTTCACCCCCCTTTTCATCCCCTTAGCGACGGAATATCAAAAAATCCTCTCTTAGCTAGCACCTACATCTTAATATGAATATATCCCCAAAATTTAATTTCTTTATGTCCAGTAGTTTTGGCTGGGCGATGATGAATCAGTCAGTCAGTCAGTCAGTCAGTCAGGACAAGTTATTTTATATATATAGATTGACCCCTTGAGAATGACAGTTGTGTACGTCATTATTAAAGCAGGCCTTAATAAATAATGTCTCTAAAGTTCCTTGTACCTGTTTATAACAACGCTGAATTCATACAATCCGATAATTAACTTTGTACTGATTCCAAACTTCACCCTTTCTGTAAATAAATTCCAATTCTTTCTTTCTTCTTTTTTCTTAATCCGTTTACCCTCCAGGACTTGTTTTGCCCTCGGACTCAGCGAACATATCTCGACCGCCTCAAGGGCAGTGCCCTGGCCCGTGAGACCGTGGGTCGGGGGAATACAACCAGATAGGAGGACCAGTACGTCGGCCAGGTGGTCTCACATTCTATGCTGAACTGGGGCCTTTTGGGGATGGGAAGATCGGAAGGGATAGACAAGGAAGAGTGAGTAAGCAGCCGAGGCCTTAAATTAGGTACCATCCCGGCATTTGCCTGAAGGAGAAGCGGGGAAACCATGGAGCAATACTTCCAGTATGACTGAAATCGGAATCGGTCTCTACTCAGTTATCCACCCGAGGCTGAGTGAATCCCGTTCCAGCCCTTGTACCACTTTACAAATATCATTCCAGAGCCGGGAATCGAACCCGTGCCTCCGCTGGTGAAAGATAATTACACTATCCACTACACCACAGAGGCGGGCAATCCGAAGTCTTTTCTGTGGAAAATATTAACGGGAATTATGACTGTATTTTGAAACTTCTTCAGTTTTTATTCTATTTTTAACAAATTTTTACAGTACTTACATATAAACACATAGTGTATCAAATTAGATACATGCAGATGTATTTGTTCAAATGTATCTTCAGTGTTCCCTTATACAGTAAAAGCAAGATACCCAGTGCTTTGATATGGCTTTTAATTTAAAGTTATCTTCCAAAGATTTGGAGAGTCCACCGTCGGCTGGCCTATAAAACACCCTCAGTTCGTGCGCCATACAGTTTTGGAGGAATTAATATTTATTTCTGGATCTAACACTCGTTTCAACTCCATACAACTGGAATTTTTTATAACATTTTGCTATTCAACAGCTAGGGCCTAGATACGACCAACCTGTGATATTTTGACTTCGTACGTCGAACAGTGGCCTAATGAGCACATGCATATTTTGGTTTACGGGTAGAATGTCTTAAATGTTTCTTATTTAACATTTAGGATATAGAATACCAACCTTCATGTACAATATCAATTCGTACGTGAAACGTTTTTGGAAAAATGAATATTGTGATATACAGAGTCAACCACCATCTAAACTCCTTAGGGGAGACATATTTTGAACCCAGGCCGAGTGGCTCAAATGGTTGAGGCGATGGGTTTCTAAGCTCAAGTTGGCATGTTCGATCCTGGCTCAGTCCGATGGTACTTGAAGATGCTCAAATACGTCAGCCTCATGTCGGTAGATTTACCGGCACGTTAAAGAACTCGCGCGGGACAAAATTCAGGCACCTCCGTGTCTCCAAAAGCATAAAAGTAGTTAGTGGAACGTAAAACTCTTACTATTAAAACATTTTGAACTATATCACTTGGCACTTATGATATAAAAGAATGAATAACATTGTTGTAAAATAACAACTTTGTACGTTAAACGGTTTTGGAGGGATGAATAATTTCAATTCCGGAGCTAACCTCATTTAACGCCTTAGGAAATATTTTAGTCCGCCACCGTGGTGTAGTGGTTAGTGTGATTTGCGGCCATCCCCGGAGGACCGGGTTCGATTCCCGGCTCTGCCACGAAATTTGAAAAGTGGTACGAGGGCTGGAACGGGGTCCACTCAGCCTCGGGAGGTCAATTGAGTAGAGGTGGGTTAGATTCCCAACTCAGCCATCCTGGAAGTGGTTTTCCCTGGTTTCCCACTTCTCCTCCAGGCAAATGCCGGGATGGTACCTACCTTAAGGACACGGCCGCCTCCTTCCCTCTTCCTTGTCCATCCCTTCCAATATTCCCATCCCCCCGTAATGCCCCTGCTTACCCTCAAGGGTTGACTATTCCCTCGGACTCTGCGAGGGATCCCACCTCTACCGCCTCAAGGGCAGTGTCCTGGAGCTTCAGACTCTAGGTAGGGGATGGAACTGGGGAGGATGACCAGTACCTCACCCCGGGTGGCCGCACCTGCTATGCTGAACAAGGGCCTTGGTGGGGGACGGAATGATTGGAAGGGAGAGACAAGGAAGAGACCGTGGCCTTAAGTTAGGTATCATCCCGGCATTTACCTGGAGGAGAAGTGGGGAACCACGGAAAACCACTTCCAGGATGGTTGAGGTGGGAATCGAACCCGCCTCTACTCAGTTGTCCTCCCGAGGCTGAGTGGACCCTGTTCCACCCCTCGTGCCACTTTTCAAATTTCGTGGCAGAGCCGGGAATCGAGCCCGGGCCTCCGGGGGTGGCAGCTAATCACACTAACCACTACACCACAGAAGCGAACAAAAACGGAGTCATCGGACTGTATTGTCTTGCCGTAAGAACACAATACTGATAATAATAATGCTATTTGCTTTACGTCCCACCAACTACATTTATGGATTTTCACAGACGCCGATGTGCCAGAATTTAGACTTGCGGGAGTTCTTTTACGTGCCAGTAAATCTACTGACAGGAGGCTGACGTATTTGAGCATCTTGAAATACCACCGGACTGAACCGGTGTCGAACCTGCCAAACTGGGGTCAGAAGGCCAGCGCCTCGACCCTCTGAGCCACTGAGCTCGGCTACATAGTACTGGTAACCATGATGTTCCCAGTACTCAGATGGCACAAATACAGGGCTTTAGAAAGAACGATGAACAGCCCGATTACTAATATAAGTTTACAATATAAAAATGGATTTATATAGAAAGACTGCTTCAAACGTTGACTGGGGTATAAAATAGACCTCGGATTCTACTTCTTTCCTGGACTCCTTCTTATTACCTGGGGTCAGTACTGATGTGTGCAGGCTGAGATTTTTTTTTTTTTGCTAGGGGCTTTACGTCGCGCCGACACAGTTAGGTCTTATGGCGACGATGGGATGGGAAAGGCCTAGGAGTTGGAAGGAAGCGGCCGTGGCCTTAATTAAGGTACAGCCCCAGCATTTGCCTGGTGTGAAAATGGGAAACCACGGAAAACCATCTTCAGGGCTGCCGATAGTGGGATTCGAACCTACTATCTCCCGGATGCAAGCTCACAGCCGCGCGCCTCTACGCGCACGGCCAACTCGCCCGGTAGGCTGAGATTTTACGACCGGAAGCCCTCCCTGACGTAAAAACCAACGTGGAGTGATTTATACACGACTGCGTGTTTCTGTGATGGTTGGTAGTGTGATTTTTCCTACGTAGGGAAAGTATAGAATAAGTATGAAGACGACCAAAGCGCAGCTGTGAGCTTGCATCCGGGAAATATTGGGTTCGATTCCCACAGTCGGCAGTCCTAAAGATAGTTTTCTGTGAATTCTCATTTTCACACCAGGCAAATGCTGGGGCTGTACCTTAATTAAGGCTACGGCCGCTTCCTTCCAACTCCTAGGCCCGTCCTCTACCATCGTCGCCGTATGACCTATTTGTGTCGGTGCGACGTTAAGCCAACTGTAAAAAAAAAGACGATCAAAAACAACTAGCCTCTGAATTAGAGTAATTGAATGCGTCCAAACTTCCTGGCCCTACCGGGAATCATGTTCATTTGCGTCTAAAACCAAGGCCACTACACTGACCATTCAGCCAAGGAGCTAAAAGAGAAATTCAATTGCAATAATGATGATGATAATAATAATAATAAGAAGAAGAAGAAGAACAATAGGTTAGAGTCCCTTTTAATGAACGAAACAAGGGGGGTGTATTATGACAAGATTGCTATTATTACTATTATTATTGCAATCATAATGTATTGGCATTTTACTCCAACTAACTAATGTTATGGTTTCAGATACACCGCGGTGCCGGAATTTTGTCCTGCAAGAATTCTTTTATGTGCTTGAAAATCTACCGAAACATGGTCGTTATATCTAATCCCCTTCAAATACCGCCGGCCCCGTGGTGTATTGTTAGCGTGCCCGCCTCTTACCCGGAGGCCCCGGGTTCGATTCCCAGCCAGGTCAGGGATTTTAAACTGAATCTTTGTCCGACTCGTTGGCTGAACGTTCAGCGCACTGGCCTTCGGTTCAGAGGGTCCCGGGTTCGATTCCCGGCCGGGTCGGGTATTTTAACCTTAATTGGTTAATTCCTACGGTACGGGGGCTGGATGTATGTGTTGTCTTCATCATCATTTCATCCTCATCACGACTCGCAGGTCGCCTACGGGCGTCAAATATAAGGACCTGCACCTGGCGAGCCGAACCCGTCCCTGGATATCCCGGCACTAAAAGCCATACGGCATTTCAATTGAATCTTAGGGCTGGTTCGAGGTCCACTCAGCCTATGTGATTAAAATTGAGAAGCTATCTGACGGTGAGAAAGCGGCCCAGAGGATTCGTCGTGCTGACCACATGACACCTCGTAACCTGCAGGCATTGGAGCTGATAAGCGGTCGCTTGGTAGGCCAAGGCCCTTCAGGGCTGTAGTGTCATGGGGTTAGTTAGTTTAGTTCAAATACCACCTGACTGAACTGGGATTTAACGCACCAACTTGAGCTCAGACGGACTCGGATTGTTGTACTGTTTTAGCTTTGTCGAATGCTCACTTAACAACGATTACGTTATTGCTGTTCTTCAGCTGCCAATCTATGACGTTGAAGTTATGAACATTATCTACATACCCTTCTTTACCTAATGTTACATAGCCCTTGCAAGGAAATTATCGGTACATTGCTCTTTGACTATTATGAGATTGGTGGTGAAAAATTTAGTGATAAGCCTGATTATTGGAAGTTCCAAATATAGACATACATATTCTACAAAGGAGGTCATGAGAACCAAAAAGTGGAACAACGATACTTAGGTAAGAGCTAGTTTTAAACTACACCAAATTATATTTCTTTACGTGGGTGCCTGTCATCAATTTTGAAAGCAGGGTTAGTCATTCTAAACAACATCTTGTTTACGTGAATTTTCACGATATTACAATCCTGCTATGAAATATCTCCGAATATTAAGTGGTAAACAAAGGGATGGAGGTAAATTTATATTGGATGTGCGTACCTTCAGAAACAGACACTATGTTGGTCTCGTTTCACTTGTGAGTCTATTCTACTATCTTTTTTCAGTGTTATGTTTTCTCTTCTGCTCTTTCTGAAATTATATGTTTATTTAGAAAGTAATAGCGTAAATTTGCACAAAGATAGAATATTACTTGATCTGAAAATGTTCAAAGAAGGAAATAGATTATAGATCTGAGAGTAACGCTACACATTTAATATATTTCACGTAATGTCTAATAATTTCATGAAGTTAATGGCCTGATGTCCTCGTACACTGTTAAGAAGGACGGGCTTAATCGCGTTCGTAAACTGTTAATGTCTAAATTAGTTAATTGTATTATAACATTCATTAAGTACCTCTGTTTTAAAATCGATGCGAACTCTATGATTTATTAATATACCAACATAAACAAACATATATATTAATACACTAATATCATAGTCAGTAAAAGGCGATTTCATGATATGTAGGAGGCAATAGGGGCTTGTAATATCCTAAATGAGCAATGAATTGTGTACGAGTATCACTTAATTAATAAACCAACTTTAGACCGGACATGCACTGTATATATACAAATAAAAACAAAATAATGGTGTGTATTTCCCATACTTACGGCTCTTCTGAAAATCTAATGCATCGTCTGCAACAACTCCGCCAGCATAGAATATGATGATAGATAAAATGAAACCTCCAGGTTGTTTGACACCATTTGATTTTGATGCTATACACCACATGTTGGAAAAAAAAAAGGCCAGTTGGTTGTATAACTTCCACTGGATAAACAAACACGCAAACGTTGACACCACACACTGTACTTGACACCACAACGAAGACGACAAACGCCTGTTTCTACATGCTGTCAAACTAGCTCATTTCAATTTAACATGGATGACAAGGTATTTGAATATTTTTTGTCATTCATAGTTTAAATTACGAACATATCTTCACAGAAATACATCAGTTATTTCCCTGCCCTTAAGAAATTCCTCCGACACTGATTTACCACGAAAATAATATTTATAATTACGGCATGAATGTTGCCCACACATCCACATATTTACACACCACACTACATCGCATAGCCCGAGTCGTCTTCCCTATTCGAATGTTCTTACCCGTCTGACGGAACTATTTTGGGAGCAGGCTGGCATCAGGCGCACATGACACACACACACACATAAGCTTACTTATGCCACTACTCCTTCTTCCTTTTTTTTCTTGTTATTAAAATAATGTCACACCGCGCAGTTCACCTTAGCTACTGAATGACGGATCTTGTTACACTCCCTCAAAGAATAGTGGTATGCCAAGTATTAGCACAAGTCATCTATAACTAGACGCTCCCTTACAAATGCGTTCCTACTCATTTACATATAGAAGATTATTGCTATTCTAAGAGGCCAACCAACGAATGCTACGCTACTTCTCATGAACTGGCTCAGATCTCAACAAACATATGCCAGCGCACACATGGTCCAGCGTGGGTGGCTGGCTGCGGAGGAAAGGGTTATAGTCCCTTTTAATGAGCGATGCAAGGGGTGTGTTATGTGTTATGACAAGATACTAAAATATCAGCGGGAGCTCAGACACTTGTCTTAATCCATATTCATTTAATCAACTTACGCCTAGGTAAATTCATTGGGTACATAATCCTTGCTGACGAAGTTCGGCTTTCACTCAGTATAAAATGTAATGTTTTATTTTATACTCTTAAAACAGTTGAAGCTATCAGATAAGGCAAGATTTTGACATAGGCTTTAGTCATTCTTTATATATATTCAGTAGAACTTAAGCCAAGTCCGCCTCTGTGGTGTAGTGGTTAGCGTGATTAGCTGCCACCCCCGGAGGCCCGGGTTCGATTCCCGGCTCTGCCACGAAATTTGAAAAGTGGTACGAGGGCTGGAACTGGGTCCACTCAGCCTCGGGAGGTCAACTGAGTAGAGGTGGGTTCGATTACCACCTCAGCCATCCTGGAAGTGGTTTTCCGTGGTTTCCCACTTCTCCTCTAGGCGAATGCCGGGATGGTACCTAACTTAAGGCCACGGCCGCTTCCTTCCCTCTTCCTTGCCTATCCCTTCCACTCTTCCCATCCCTCCACAAGGCCCCTGTTCAGCATAGCAGGTGAGGCCGCCTGGGCGAGGTACTGGTCATACTCCCCAGTTGTATCCCCCGACCAAGAGTCTGAAGCTCCAGGACACTGCCTTTGAGGCGGTAGAGGTGGGATCCCTCGCTAAGTCCGAGGGAAAAACCGAACCTGGAGGGTAAACAGATGATGATGATGATGACGATGAGAACTTAAGCCAAACCTATTACATGTCTCGAATTGAAGCTCCAAAATGCAGCATGTGGTTAGCGAACTATAGTAGTTTTTCATATCCAACATTGCAAGTACAATCCAATTTGGGTTTGTGAAGCCTGGAAAATGCATAGCTACCGGGCGAATTGGCGGCACGGTTAGGGGCGCGTGGCTGTGAGCTTGTATCCGGGAGATAGTGGGTTTGAATCCCAATGTCGGCAGCCCTGAAGATAGTTTTCCGTGGTTTCCCATATTCACACCAGGCAAATGCTAGGACTGTACCTTAGTTAAGGCCACGGCGGCTTCCTTCCAACTTTTAGGCCTTTCCTATCCCATCGTCGCCAGAAGATCTATCTGTGTCGGTGCGCGTGAAGCCACTAGCAAAATAAATATTAATAATAATGCATAGCTCACCTCATAAATTCCAGCAAGTTCCAGCTCTCATTTCTCTAATCCACCCGGAGATGTGATACTCGAGTACCATTGGCACTGGCTTCTCTCCCAGGCGCCCGTAGTTTGAATCCTGGCCAATAAATGTGAAATTTCTCAAATTAAAAGTCACGTTCATGTGGTTTGGGTCCCTTGTAAAACTGGAGGTTCCGTGGATACAATCACGATATAAAAGTTACGTACGCTACAATTTTCCTCTCCGCAGTCCGGCTCCATAGCTAAATGGTTAGCGTGCTGGCGTTTGACCACCGGTGTCCCGGGTTCGATTCCCGGCAGGGTCGGGAATTTTAACCATAATTGGTTAATTTCGCTGACACGGGGGCTGGGTGTATGTGTCGTCTTCATCATCATTTCATCCTCATCACGACGCGCAGGTCGCCTACTGGCATCAAATCGAATGACCTGCATTTGGCGAGCCGAACTTGTCCTCGGACACTCCCGGCACTAAAAGCCATACGCCATTTCATTTTTTTCCTCTGCGTACTCTCTAACCCGTCTTCCTTGACTTCATTCTGAACTAACAGTCACAAAATATTGATTAAAATCAGAATACCTGACTGGCATTGTCACAGGATTCTCACAGTTCGGCCAATGCTTGTGGGATTTTTCGAATGAAAAGTCATGCATCGAATACTGTAGGCTTCGCCTTAATAGTGGCTAGTTTTGGCTAACCTTTGGTAGCGGAAGGGCTAGTTCCACCGTCGGCTGTCCTCAGGATTGTTTGCCGTATTTTCCCATATCTCCTGCACTAAAGCAGATACCGGGAGAGGTTCTTCTGTAGGTCACGGCGCTACCCAAATCACCTTCTCCTCTCTACAAGTCTCCTTGTTCTTATACCTCTAGAAGGTCCGCCGTACTCCTCTTCAGGGTATGGAATGAAAGCTTGCTAAAGATGAAGTCATGTCCCTGTATTTTGAATTCCACATACACTTACAGGTCTCTTAGCTACGACCATGCTATCATATCCAAAATTGCAAGTCCAATACAATTTGAGTTTCGAAAGCCTGGAAAATGCATAGCTCACCTCATAAATTTCAGTAAGTTCCAGCTATCATCCCTCTAATCCATCCGGAGACGTGATACCCGAGTAAAATTGGCACTGGCTTCTCTCTGAGACGTCCGAAGTTTGAATCCTGGCCAATAAATGTGAGATTTCCGAAATTAAAATTCACATTCCTGTGGTTTGGGTCCAATGTAAAACTGGGGGTTCCGTGGATTCTGAAATATAATGCAAAATCACGTCCTTGTGATCAAAAAGTTCTTCCGATAAAAATATATACAATGTAAAATTTTTAAATATCAATGCATTGTTTCTACGCTGGAGGGAAAAGTATCCAAACGCCAAGACAGATTGTGGTAGATTAACGAACGCTGGAACGCGTGTTTACACATCTGAAAGATGACGTTGATTCAAACTTCCTGCAAATCGTAGAACAACGAGCTTCGTTGCGTTTGTATACATGCATGTACATCGTTGTTCTATTACCGGTGAGGCGCTATTCTGTAAATTTAAATTTGATCAAGTTGCCATGTTCTAATAAAAGGGTGAACTTACAATGTACAGCTTAAATCTTCCGCACGATCGTCTACATACCGTACATATTGCACTATATACAATTTTATTATGTAATGCTATGTCTTACGGTGTATCGGGCAAGTTGGCCGCGCGGTTAGGGGCGCACAGCTGTGAGCTTGAATCCGGAAGATAGTGGGTTCGAACCCGACCGCGGCAGCCCTAAAGACGCTTTTCCTTGGATTCCCATTTTCACACCTGGCAACTGCTGGATCTGTACCTTAATTAAGGCCATGGCCGATCCCTTCTCACTCCTAGGCCTTTTCTATTCCATCGTCGCCATAAGACCTATGTGTGTCGGTGCGACCTAAAGCAAAGTGTAAAAAAAATGTTACGACGTCCAGTCTACGAGTGCCCGTGAATAAAACGTGCACACAAGCTAGTAGGCTACTGTAGTCTCTTACACCTACGCCTTGGACCTTAATATCGTTAAATACGGACTCTAATTTACTATCTATCACTACTCAGGGAGCCAACGGCCGTAGCCGTGTTGAAACACCGGATCCCGTGAGATCTCCGAAGTTAAGCAACATTGGGCGTGGTCAGGAGTTGGATGGGTTGCCACGCGCTGTTGGTGGGGGGGGGGTAAGGGAATGGAGGAGCGGGAAGGAACTGGCCACCCCACCGCACGTAAACTCCGGCTCAGGAACACCTCTGCGGAGGTTCGGACCTGCCTTCGGGCAAAATAACCCTTACCTTACTACTCAGGGAGCTAGTTTCACATGATGTGTCCTGTAGCAATATAAACTTCGAATAGATCTGAAGGTAGTTTTCTGTAGTTTCCCATTTTTTACAACACACAGATACATGGGCTATGACTGACACATTCGTACTTGACTTCGAACGCTTAGAACCGAACAGTGTACATTCGTATCATAAGGTAGCTGCAGTCGCTTAAGTGCGGCCAGTGTCCAGTAATCGGGAGATAGTGGTTTTGAACCCCACTGTCGGCAGCCCTGAAGATGGTTTTCCGTGGATTCCCATTTTCACACCAGACAAACGCTGGGGCTGTACCTTAATTATGACACGGCCGCTTCCTTCCCACTCCTAGCCCCTTCCTGACCCATCGTCGCCATAAGACCTATCTGTGTAAGTGCGACGTAAAGCAACTTGGTATCATAAGGCGAACAAGTCCTGTGAATGTAGTAAAAATATTAGAGGCGAAGTTGGGATGTGTGAATACCGATATGTAACCGAAGGTAGGAGTTCGCGAATATGTTATTTAGAATAATAATCCAAAAATACAATGCAGAAAATGGAGAAATTATGAAGACACGCTCGATAGGAATTTTGAAAGACAGTATGAGCCCGTATCTGAAGTTGGCTATTCCAGCAGTAAAATACTTTCAATTTCATAGCTCCCGGGTCCTTCGCTGAATGGTCAGCGTAGTGTTCTTCGGTTCAGAGGACCCTGGGTTCGATTCGAGGCCAGGTCGGAGATTTAAACCTTAAATGGTTAATTCCCTTGGCTATGGGAGTCGGTGTTTGTACTGTCGCCAACATCTCTATAACTCACGCACCAAATATAATAGTAAGTTTTCCATAGACGGCTGATGACACCTGCACTCGTCGCAGGGTCTGCCTTACAAGGGCTGAATCTGATTAGAAATAGCCACTCGAAATTATTATCATCTGCAGAACAACAGGAAACTTTAAGTCAAAGTAAGTACGATATATCTCCACCAAAGTGCCAAGGCCTATTTTATTAGAAAATATAGACGACATCATATTGAAGATTATTATATTATGCTGTGATGGTATTGTGGTGTGACGTTAGTTGTCCTTCATTTTTTTAAAGGGCCGATTACCCGTTAGAACAACAAGCATCATCATTTTTAAAAACTTTTCTCTATTTGCCACTGAAACATAATTTTAAGAATAGGTTTGATACTTTTTACATATGTTTAGTAATTGTTGTGAATATTGTAACTGAAACTCCTAACCTATGGTGTTCGCAATAAATAATTAAATAAGTAAATAAAATAAATAAATAAATAAATAAATAAATAAATAAATAAATAAATAAATAAATAAATAAATAAATAAATAAATAAATAAATAAGTAAATAAATAAATAAATAAATAAATAAATAAATAAATAAATAAATAAATACGCAAAGAAACAAAGAGAGAAAGAAATATTTATGTAGACTCTTACCATCGTGGCTTCAACTCCTATGACAAACGTATTAGGTGCTATAAGTGCATTGGAATTAAAACAAAGAGCAATTTATTTCAATTTATGACATCAGCAGAAGACAAGTGCGAGCTCCCTTCGAGGGGAGCAGCCTGTCGGAATATGTATTTGTAAAGAGTACATAATGTCGCAAATTGATAGATTAAGGGAGTATGGATCTACAGTTCGCTATTGATATGTGGTTCAAGGTTAGACCAAAGGTATCGTACTCTTTTAGATGTAAGTTTTTCAGAAAGCGATATTACACTCAAAACATTGCCATCGAGGACGATAAAATATTGCAAACCTCTTCTTTATGCTTTTTTCAGAAGAATCGTTGATTTCGTAAGACTACAATGTGAAAGAACAGCAAGTGAAGTTGCTCGACCACCATTCCAAGATCAGACTTCACCCTGTGATATACAGTCAACTTTCTACGCTAATGTATAAGCGTACGTTGCAATATGTCTTTGAAAAAAGAAGGTTTGCAGAAGGCGCATTGCCATACTACTATCATCGTTTAAAAATGGAATTAGTATTGGATTGCTTCAACGGTGAATATATATTGTTACGAATGAAACTCCATCTGTTTCATTACTCTAATTGATTTCAGGATTGTCTAATAACTACACACGTACATATTTAAACACAAACAATTCTAACCAGCCAACACCTCTGTCGCCTTCAGCCCAGCCACCGAACTCCGACGCAATGACTTCACCACGGCGTCCAACACTGATTGCCTGTCCGCGGCTAGACTCCCTTTTTGTAGCTCGTGTGATTTGATCCATTCATTTCACATGTCACTACCGGTAGAACATTCCCGTTGAATCTCCAAGGAACTCACAGGTAAGCCGGCCACCGAGAACAATACACGGAAAGGCCGGCCCACCTCACAGGCTGGCAAGGATATTCCAGGTCGTCTGAGTCACCAGCCCCTTTTTGGAAGTACCGAAATGAGCTACCACGGGGCTGGCACGTAACAATATTGAACGTGAAAAAGTAATTTACAACTCTTTCAGATCAGTACAAGGAAGTTTGTTGATCGGGTACCGTATTTATTTCAAGTAGAGGTTTTGTTACACTGTTTATGGAAAATGTGGCAGTGAGTCATAACACTGAAATAAGTGTGGTTTCTGATCCTGTTACGTTGATGATTTGTTTACTTGTGTAACCGAAGTTCCTCCCATAACCCACGTACGGGTGATCATTTAAGGCTTTAGGTTGAACCCATTATCTAAAGCCACTAGAGACAGCGCGCCGCATTCTAATCTCTGTGAACACTACAACATTCTCCTAGTTTTATCCTCCTTGCTAGAGTAGTAAGCGATCAACACATTTCGATTTTCA
This sequence comes from Anabrus simplex, assembly GCF_040414725.1. Classification (NCBI taxonomy): domain Eukaryota; kingdom Metazoa; phylum Arthropoda; class Insecta; order Orthoptera; family Tettigoniidae; genus Anabrus; species Anabrus simplex. Next base: position 577,759,506 of record NC_090266.1, on the reverse strand, counting down.
TTTGTCTACTATTTAGTGTGAGAGAGAAGACGTGATTCTGATCTCTTTGGATGGATACGGTATGTCATTTTAAATGTACAATATACGACCAATTGGGACATTTTATATTTAACTGCATCAAGTAGCTTTATTTTCCGAACAATTTTCCCGCATCAGCTACAGACTGCACAAGGACAAAGAGTACCTGCATAACAATAGCTTAATAGATATAGATGAATGGATTAACCCTATGTGAGATAGCAAGAAGTTACATGTCCAACATTTATCTGAGGTCCGCAAGCATGGTTCTTGAAAATCATGATGGAATTCTTGTGAGTAGTAATAACGATGTTATAGATGAAATCTTTATTCGGCCCTTAGGTGTTGAAGAAGTTGACAAAAGGAATTAGATATGGTTCCTCAAGCCGATGACAGAGATGGATGAGAGCGTGTACTTTAGTTTATAGAAGTCCATCGTTTCTTCATAAATCCTTCTTTTCTCCGCATCGACCACTTCTTCCTGGTTTTCCTTGGTCTCAAATCTAATTGTTGGATCAACAATGAAGCCTTCAGAACAGAATGGATTAAAAGCAATAATATCAAAGCGTCGGTTGCTTTCTCTGTTGGAGAGACCTTGTACTTCTGCATAAACATTATTACCTTGTCCTTTCAAAGCGTTAGCTTTCATTGATTCGGTTGTATTATGGCCTGAGATGCGTAGTAAATCACCATATGGACAGGCTCCCAGGACGTGTAAAAGAGTTTCTGGTAGATGGATTTTCTAGAGTTTGCTTGAGTAGTGCAGATTGACTAAGTCCTCACTAATGGCAATCCGTAGTGTGGGAGGATGTTGGACACAGGATGCTGGTATGGCATGTTGATAGTTAAGTGTTGAAGTACATGTAAGTGTAATGTTCTGGTTTTAACTAGTGAGAAGAAGTCATTCCCGTAGTGTGTGCATTTTACATTTTTGATCATTGGATTTCTCTTAAATTAGGACATTAGTGGGGTCGGTTATATGTTACTGTGGGTGCGTTAGCAGATTTTCTAGTTGCCACATTCCGAATGACGTGGTGCAACCTAGTCGTAAGTAAACAAATCAACGCGTGAACTCCTATTTAACGGTCAGTGACTCTGACCACTTATCTGTGTTTCTGCAATCGGTTAGTGAGTTTATATTTCTTTGTTTACAAGCCATAGAGTGTTTTTGAATGTCGTGTGTTTTCATGTTCATTGTCGGATAATGTTATGTAGTGTTGTTTGGCATTTATTTTATTTTTGAGTACCAGGTGGACTCACGAGAATTGAAGCTGTGGTCTTAATTAGGAGTCTACATGTGATTGTACTTAATTTTGCGTTGTGTTTGTTTTTATGGAACGTAAACGTGACAAGACATAATTAGTACGTGGTAGTTTTGGTCTAGAGACCGGGAAGTAACAGTGGTTTTAATATTACTTAAAACCAACCAGTAGCTTTTAGGTCAATTGCCAAATATTATCGAATAGAGTGAATATGTTAAACTTATTTATTTAAAATTATCTTGAAAGTCAATTGCTAAAGGTACTTCATCAACCATTTGCTTAAAATCTATGACTGTTCCACGTTGAACTTGAAGTTTGCTCATTTTACTTAAGGGTCCATTCAATGCATGCTGCGTTGATATTCAGTTGGTGGATAACCCTGCTATAAGAGAAAGATTGGTGCTCACTCACTCGGGCTGAGTATTCTCGGCCGTAGGAGGACCAAATTTCAGAATTAGAAAACAATAACCTGCGGTCTCATCTGGAATCAGGTTTAATTTTTTTAGGTTTCCGTCAACAATGTTTCCAACGCAAGGGGGCCCAAGAAGCAAAGCGGAACACAAGGAAAAGAAGCCAGTGTATTCATGTGTTCATTTCTAGACAATTATACGTTTTCTTTGTTCGCTTTTGTTTTCATGCAACTGTAACGTCATTAATATTCATCAATCTTTTCTCTGCAATGTCGTTTCTCATAAAGCTGTGTCAGTACAATTTATTCGAAACTTTTATTTAGAATTAATGTTCTCCTTCTTACCCCCATCGACTACCCGATGATGACTTTTAAGAATCCCACCGCACCAGAAAAAGTGAGATTAAAGAATAGTCTGTATGTATTTCTTTTCTTGCTCCCGCAGAGGCTGATCATTTATGGGTACAAGGTGCAGCTTAAGACTTTCTTCAAAGTGTCTATTTCTCTTTTGTTTTATGCTCAAATTAATCAGGAATATTCTTCAAGAGTATTTTTTTTTTTTTGCTAGTTGCTTTACGTCGCACCGACACAGATAGGTCTTATGGCGATGATGGCATAGGAAAGGCCTAGGGGTTGGAAGGAAGCGGCCGTGGCCTTAATTAAGGTACAGCCCAAGCATTTACCTGGTGAGAAAATGGGAAACCACGGAAAATCATCTTCAGGGCTGCCGACAGTGGGATTGGAACCCACTATCTCCCGGATGCAAGCTCACAGCCGCGTGCCCCAGACCGCACGGTCAACTCGTCTGGTCAAAAGTATTATTTTGATACCTGCGATAGTTATAAACCTATAGAACTTTGAGTGTGTTTGTGTACATCATTTATACAATGTAATGCAAAATCACTTCCTTGTGTTGAAAAGGTCTTCCGATAAAAAATATATACAGTTCTAAAATTTTTAAATATCAATGCTTTTTTTTACACTCGAGAGATAAATATCCAAACACCAAGAGAGATTATGCTAGATTAACGAACGTTGGTAGGCGTGTTTATACATATGAAAGATGACGTTGATTCAAATTTCCCGCAAATAGTGCTATCGTGGCGCTAGTAGCGTCCCCATGACATTGCACATTAGGTTTGCGTTAAATACGCGCTGTACTGTGCGAGAGCGTTAGTTACCTGTGAGACTGGACGGAGTGACTGGGAGTGGGTCAAGAATGCCTTTACGACGATGAAGAGGCTAGTATGAACAGATCACTGTGGTTGAACGAGGCTGTATAACAGGGCTACGTGAAGGTGTATTTTCCTTCCGCGCTATTGCAGAACGACTTGGCAGAAATGTCTCCACTGTGCATACGTGCTGGCAGCAGTGGTCATGAGAAGATAACGCTCGCAAGAAGACCGGTCTCTGGATGTCCCCGTGGCACCACCGTGAGTGAGGACCGCCATATTCGGCGTATGGCTGTGGCGCAGCGGAGTGTGTCTGCAGCAGCAACTCGAGCGGCAGTTGGCACCACAGTGACGCAACGAACTGTTCGAAATCGGTTACTTGAAGGAAAGCTCCGAGCCAGACGCCCTGCGACGTGCATTCTCCTTACCCCAAACCACCACCGTCTGCGATTTCAGTTGTGTCAACCGTGTGCTCATTGGAGAATGGAGTGGAGTTTCGTTGTGTTTTCTGATGGAATCCGGTTCTGCCTTGGTGCCAGTGATAGCCGTGTGTTGGTTAGGAGGTGGCCAGGTGAGCGCCTGTATTCCACCTGAATGCGGCGTCGACAAACTGGACCTACACCGGAAGTTCTCGTATGGGGAGCAATTTCCTACGACAGCAGGAGCACTCTCGTGGTTATCACACGCACCCTGACTGCAGATATGTACTCCCGTCTGGTTATTCGACCTTCTGTGCTGTCATTCATGAACTGCATTCCCGGGGGGCGGGTGATTCCCAACAGGATAATGCACGCCCCCATGCCGATTTAGTAACCGAACGTGCTGTACAGACTGTCGACATGTGGCCTTGGCCTACTCGATCCTCGATCTGTTCCCAATCGAGCAAGTATGGGACATCATTGGACGAGAATTCCAGCGTCATCCACAACCGGCATTAACCGTCCCTTTATTGACCGACCAAGTGTAAGGAATGGAACTCCATCCCACAAGCTGACATCCGGCACCTGTACGATGCAATTCATGCAATTTTGCCTGCCTGCATTCAACAGTCAGGCGAACACCAGTTATTAATGGACCAGCATGTCACATTTGCGATGGTGTTTCTCGCACGGATACTAACCTGTAGCCTTGTACCTTTAATTAATTTAATATGTTACCTCGACAAATTTATTGCCAAATTTCTGTATTCTACATTCCTTATTTCATGGTGTTTGGATATTTTTTCCGCCAGTGCATCTTTAAATGAAATGCATTGTTTATTAGGGAATGTACTTGAAAGCTACATGATTATCAACACATTCTAAAAAGGGAACATAATAAAGTTAACAAACAGGTAATTTGTGAAGGGAACAGTGTATTCTTTCACAGTGAACAGCTGCCACATTTATTTAGAACAAAAGCCCTTGAAAGTACACTGACTGACAGAGCAAATGCAACACCAAGAAGGAGTGGTCAGAACTTTATGCCAATTGCAGGGTAGACTGACGTCACTGAGGTATGCTCATGATGTGAAATGCGCCGCTGTGCTGCGCACGTAGCGAACGACAAATGGGACACGGCGTTGGCGAACGGCCCACTTCGTACCGTGATTTCTCAGCCGACAGTCATTGTAGAACGTGTTGTCGTGTGCCACAGGACACGTGTATAGCTAAGAATGCCAGGCCGCCGTCAACGGAGGCATTTCCAGCAGACAGACGACTTTACGAGGGGTATGGTGATCGGGCTGAGAAGGGCAGGTTGGTCGCTTCGTCAAATCGCAGCCGATACCCATAGGGATGTGTCCACGGTGCAGCGCCTGTGGCGAAGATGGTTGGCGCAGGGACATGTGGCACGTGCGAGGGTCCAGGCGCAGCCCGAGTGACGTCAGCACGCGAGGATCAGCGCATCCGCCGCCAAGCGGTGGCAGCCCCGCACGCCACGTCAACCGCCATTCTTCAGCATGTGCAAGACACCCTGGCTGTTCCAATATCGACCAGAACAATTTCCCGTCGATTGGTTGAAGGAGGCCTGCACTCCCGGCGTCCGCTCAGAAGACTACCATTGACTCCACAGCATGGACGTGGCACGCCTGGCATGGTGCCGGGCTAGAGCGACTTGGATGAGGGAATGGCGGAACGTCGTGTTCTCCGATGAGTCACGCTTCTGTTCTGTCAGTGATAGTCACCGCAGACGCGTGTGGCGTCGGCGTGGAGAAAGGTCAAATCCGGCAGTAACTGTGGAGCGCCCTACCGCTAGACAACGCGGCATCATGGTTTGGGGCGCTATTGCGTATGATTCCACGTCACCTCTAGTGCGTATTCAAGGCACGTTAAATGCCCACCACTACGTGCAGCATGTGCTGCGGCCGGTGGCACTCCCGTACCTTCAGGGGCTACCCAATCTCTGTTTCAGCAGGATAATGCCCGCCCACACACTAATCGCATCTTCCAACAGGCTCTACGAGGTGTACAGGTGCTTCCGTGGCCAGCGTACTCTCCGGATCTCTCACCAATCGAACACGTGAGGGATCTCATTCGACGCCGTTTGCAAACTCTGCCCCAGCCTCGTACGGACGACCAACTGTGCAAATGGTTGACAGAGAATGGAGAACCATCCCTCAGGACACCATCCGCACTCTTACTGACTCTGTACCTCGACGTGTTTCTGCGTGCATCGCCGCTCGCGGTGGTCCTACATCCTACTGAGTCGATGCCGTGCGCATTGTGTAACCTGCATATCGGTTTGAAATAAACATCAATTATTCATCCGTGCCGTCTCTGTTTTTTCCCCAACTTTCATCCCTTTCGAACCACTCCTCTTGGTGTTGCATTGTCACTGTCAGTCAGTGTATTTTGAATATTGAAATACTATATTTTAGTGTAGTAGATAGTCGGAGTTGTATACAAAGTGGAATGTAACTGATGTACCAAAGCAACTCAAATAATAGATCTTGGGGAGATGATCACGATGTTGCAAGATTCAAGACTGTAGCTCGCACCGTTCTCGAAGAAATTCGTGTTTTGGGAATTGAAGGAAGTGCAACGCAGCGATTGGCGGTAGTCACTGAAGAGGCTGTCGGGGTACTATGCAAGTATTTAAACTGGTTGCAGCGTGCTGTTTAACTTCAAAGTCGAGCGTCGCTGTCAATAATAGCAACATGCATTTCCATTTCCAGGATATTGTGTGTACTCGAGCTTGAAGGTTGATTATGAAATAACAAACATGTCTGCAGAAAAGCCAATAACATAATCATGTTTCTCGTTTCATCTCACGCTTAGTCATGCACGGTTCGATATTTTAATTTATAATTTAATATTTTGTATCGCCGGTGGAACGCAAAAGGTGCCATTTTTAAGGTCGTAAGCTGTACCCCGTACCCTTAAACGATCAGCTGTTGCGGAAGAAATAAAATACCTACCGAATTTTCAGTAAATCCCACACGTATTGGCAAGCAACCAATCCCGTACTAATCGGGAAGCGAGCACCGATGTATCTGGGATTGTTTTTAATTACACCTCATTTTGTCCCGTTATCTCTTCGGGGTCAGGGATTGTAAGAAATTTGGCAGAGTATTACTGCCAGATGCCCTTCTTGACGCCAACTATTATAAGTGATGCATATTAATACGATACGCTGGTGGTGAGTGTCGTGAATCTTGTGTGCAGGGTACCTTCATTAATAGATTTTTTCGGTCGTTAAAACTATAACTGTATCTCCAATTTGACTTCTAACTTTTATATAGCTCCCAACTGCAAATTCAAGGTAAGTCATTGATTTTTAAATCTGCATGTAATCTATTATGAAAAGTAAATGATTTTGAAGTACACACGAACTGAAAGACTACCGAGTGGGTGACTGCGGTTTGGATCACGTAGCTATCAGCTTGCATTCGGGATGTAGTATGTAAAAAAACCCACTGTCGGCAGCCCTGAAGGTAGCTTTCCGTGGTTTTCCATTTTCACACCAGGCAAATGCTGGGACTGTACATTAATTGAGGCCACGGTCACTTCCTTCGTATTTCATGCCTTGTCCTATCCTAACGTTGCCGTAAGACCCAAAACAGCAAAAAAAACAGCTCATTTCATGCAGTAAATAGTCCGTCTCTGTAGCATAACGATTAGAGCCATTAGCTTCCGCACTCGGAGGCTGATAGGAATGTAACATTGGCAAAAAATACGGTATATAGCAACGGTACATGCAGCTCGCCTCCATCGCGGGTATGCCTTAAAAGATACGCACCACATCATTTCATCCAGTGAAAAACGTAGCTTTATTTCTGTTATTTTGTAAATAAACTGTGGATTTGATATTTCTGTGTTATTAGCTTGCTTAGCGACCAATTACCTCTCCTCGAAAGCACTTTTGTAACTGAGGATGAGGTAACACCTACCGTCGAAACCGGTTTCCCAAATCATCCAACACGACCTGAGATGAATTATATTCATAGGTTAAATTTTAATTTTGAATTCATATTTTTTGGGAAGTTTATATTCCTGGAAAACAGCATTTATTTCATATTTTATACGATCTCACTCGAAATTTAGTGGCCGTCGCATTAATGCACTTCATCTCCTTTCGCTTTTCAGAGGTTTTATAATACACCGATCTGCTCAAATTTTTCCCAGAGAAGCAGTTTCTTAACGCGCTAGTACACTCAACCGCACAAAATTTCGCCAGTAGATAAAATCGAGGAATCCAACATATTGAAATCAGGGCAAACCTGTAAAGTAGTGACGATGAAATAGAAGCATACATGGTATCTGGCTTGTAGACATCAGTGAGATCTGATTTGTAGATCGACACAAAATACATTAAAAAGAAATAGCGGAGGAAATTCCTTCTGGAAGGTGAAGGAACAGCTGTATTTCCGATAAACCCCTTTATGATATATTTCATGGATAAGAGAAGATTATGTGACCTGTTTCGACAGTGGGATGTAGTGGCCTAGCTGGCGGGGTCGCTGTAAATGGGCGGTAGCGTATAAATTGAAGAGGTTAGAAACCACCTAGTGCTCGCTACCGTTCTTTTTTAACCCTAACTAGAAACACTCTTGAGTTCGGTCCCATTTTGGAACACACAAACAATATTAACTGGGAATAGTTATCGTATTTCACTTGTTCCCTTTCATTTCTCTTTATAACAGCACGTGCGGTAATATTTGAACCATTAATAGGTTAGGTAAGAAGGTAAGTCAGGGCCTCTCAGGGTGCATGCGCGTGGTGCATGCACTGTGCACGGTGCAAGAGACGACTTGGCTTGGTTGACCAGAGTGCAGACCCCCCACTCCTCGATTTGGAGCAATAGCGCTTAGTCTCTCTTTCCTCACGCCTGTCTCCCTCTGCCCCACTTGCGCCGTAGCGGTCCAAATCCAAGCTGACTCGAGCCGAGCATAGGCGAGTTGAGCCGAGCTTAGCCGAGTAGCCCAGAGACGAAGCGTTGATCCGAGCCATGCCGAGCGGCAGCGATGCACAGTGCACGGAGCTCTTGCGCCTCTATCTGCACGCGTGAGATTTTGGGCGTTTGAGAGGCCCTGAGGTAAGTGTACAGAGAAGGTGCAAAATGTATTTTTTGTTTTTGTAACTACCTACTTGTGCCTAATTAGACACATTGTTTTATGGTTTAATGCAGAAGATTTACTTTCTTGTTACATTAAGCATTACACAAATGGCCTCGTCCTTGATTACTACAATTAAAGGCAATAGAGAGATAACGGAGGTTGTTATGCCTTACTAGAAGTCAGTCGATTTGTCGACGGAATGGCGATGACAGGTGGGATAACAGTTCAGCCTGTAAAACGAATACATTTTATCAGACACCCTAGTTGCAAGTTGACGTTCGAATCCCGGCTTGTATCTTTTTGTGCGTTCAACATTATTATTATATTTGGCATTACCAGCCGCCGCACGATTCCGTGGAGGAGTTGGCTAACTGACCCGTAATTTAATAAGAACAACTCACCGTACTGAGTGATCGCCTCTGTAGCGTATCGGTTAGCGCTATTAACCGCTGTCCGCGGCGGCCCTTGTTCGATTCCTAGTACTGCCAAAGATTTAAGAGTGGCAGAATGGCAGGAGGGATGCTATGTGGCTCAAATGGTACACGTAGCTCACCTTCATTGTTGGTGTGTCTCAGAAGAGCTGCACGAACTCGTGGTGATGTCACGAGTTTCCTTACTTGCCGTAGTGAGTCAACGACTGCTGATGAAATTTCTGCAGCAGCCGGGACGTATATTTTCAAGTGGAATCGGAACCGTCCCGCAAGTTCGTCTAGTAACACGTACAATGTTCTTCTGCTTCGATAACCGCTTGAAATCTGCGAGGAACCGAAGCAACGGGACGAGCCATACATTGCTTGCTCTCGACAGCCTTCTCCCAAAGGTCATCTTGGGGTCTTGCAGCGAATTTAAGCCAGTTCTCACTCATGACACGTTTTTTCTCAGATTGCACATTTTTGATTTGTTGAGATGCGCAAAAAGCAATCTATAAAATTAATTTTGTCCTGTTCGGCAAACCATCTCTCGACATATCTCTCTTCTACTTTCGATAAGATGAAGCTGAAAATTATATCATGTTAGTTGCACTCTTTCACTGAAATGCACAATGATTGGCCATCGCAGATAATGGTTGTTCAAGGTGAGTACAGAAGTAGCGTAGCCTGCTACAAATGTAATTCTGACACAATGCCTCACCACCATCAGTCCGTCCGCAAGCGAATAATAGCACTTGTTTAGGAGAATCAAATGACGGAGTCCGGAGCAGGCGAGTGATGTGTTCCTGTCAGGACAGCTGAAAGATGGATTCAGAAGTGTCATAATTCCAGTAGAAGTGTCGGTAGTGGACTGTGGCTTATTTCAGCACAAGCCCAGGTTAATGTACTAGTAAATGCATCACGTTTATAGATATAAACAGTTCACTATGAAATGGACAAGTTTTAATTTAATTTAAAGAAACAGATCAAGCTTGGGTTTTGAACACGGATGTGCGGATCAACAAATGAGGATCTTTTCCATGAAACCGCGTGTGACTAAGCAGTTACTGACGGTCGCTGGGATGTAGTGAATTCCGTCATTCGGATGAACTAACCCGAATATTCAAGAATGTTTACCAAAGGGTACTGATCCAATATCGGGCCTGCTACAAATGTAATTCTGACACAATGCCTCACCACCATCAGTCCGTCCGCAAGCGAATAATAGCACTTGTTTAGGAGAATCAAATGACGGAGTCCGGAGCAGGCGAGTGATGTGTTCCTGTCAGGACAGCTGAAAGATGGATTCAGAAGTGTCATAATTCCAGTAGAAGTGTCGGTAGTGGACTGTGGCTTATTTCAGCACAAGCCCAGGTTAATGTACTAGTAAATGCATCACGTCAGAATCGGTTTCCGAATGAGGTGAAATTAAAGCACAATACTGGGCACCCTGGGTCCATGGAGACTGCTCGGCGACGACTTCCTTCCAACTGTTGGCCTGCGGAGTAGAAGCGCGTCCGTTAACCAGAAGCTCTCCGACGAACATTGGCTCTACCGCCTAGCATTTGTCGAGGAAAATATCAATCGCGAATTCGAAAATGTTATTTTCTCGGAAGAATCTTCGTTTCCCTCGGCGAACGATGGTCCGGTACGAGTGTAAAATAGAACATCGGGTGCTCGATACGATCATCAGCACATCAAGGAGTCATCCCGAAATCGTCGCATGCTTCTACCAGTATACCAGTTTAGGGATGCTTCACAGGATACAAGGTCGGTTAGATGCATAACAGTACTTTCATATTAAAAGCGATATTATGGTTCAACAGTGCGACAGCTCTTTACTTAAATAGTAATCTACTTTCAACAGGACCAATCTCCCACACACACACATTAGCGATGGTCCACAAGGAAGAAATCTATCTTATAGATTGTCATGCTTGCGCCCCGGATCTCAGGCAAATCGAAAAGGTGCGGGTTGAGACAAAACGTCCAATAGAAAGCGTGTCGCCTGAGATAAAATGCATCATAAGGGAGAACTGGCCTGACCCCGCACCATAATCCGAAGATGATCTTTGTGATCTAGCCTTTGTTACGAGTTACCAGACGAGATCGCGGTTTGGTTCGGATTCCACGTAAAAATATTTGTTCCGGCTGCTGTGAAAATATCGTCAGCGGACATCAACTCACTGCAGTGAGATATTCTTATTCCACTAGGCGTCAGTTTGCCATCTCCCTCACAGCATCGTGCGGTGGCTAGAAATGTCAAACATAATAATAACAGCGTTCAATGCACAAAAGTTAGATACTTGGATTCGAACCTCAGCTGTCTAAAACGGTATTTGACACTATACGACCCTTGAACAAGCTGAGCTGTTAGTTCACAGGCCACCTCACGGAGAAATCGAGATACTTCTATTGAAATAGAGCAATCTTCGTTTTCTGCCTATTATTTTCAATCATAGGAACCAAAGACCATTTACTGTACGCCATGCTTGTAGCGATGAATAAATATGTTTTCTGAATTAAAAAGTATAATGTGTCTAATTAAAATCAGCGGAGTACTGTGATAGTCCGCCTCTGTGGTGTAGTGGTTAGTGTAATTAGCTACCACCCCTGGAGGCCCGGGTTCGATTCCCGGCTCTGCCACGAAATTTGAAAAGTGGTACGAGGACTGGAACGGGGTCCACTCAGCCTCGGGAGGCAAACTGAGTGGAGCGGGTATGATTCCCACCTCAGTCATTCTCGATGTGTTTTCCATGGTTTCCCCACTTCTCCTCCAGGCAAATGCCGGGATGGTACCTAACTTGAGGCCACGGCCGCTTCCTTCCCTCCTCCTTGCCTATCCCTTCCAATCTTCCCAACCTTCACAAGGCCCCTGTCCAGCATAGCATGTGAGGCTCTGCCCGGGCGAGGTACTTGTCCTCCGCCCAAGTTGTATCCCCGACCCAAAGTCTCAGGAACCATGGAACCCAGCGGTGAGAAGCCGGCGCGCTGCCGCCTGAGCCACGAAGGCTTCCATAAATTACAACTATTAAATTTAAATTATATCACTTCTTTATACAGAAATTTACAGTATAACTAAACTAAGCCTAAAACACCTAAACTAGACTAATGAATCACGCTGTAGGATCTGAATTATTGAATCATTTATAGCGGTTTATAATTCACTATAAGCTAATAACTGGATTGTGAAATTGCGGTCATGACTGTAATTCGAGAAGTACTACCTTCAGCACAGGTAAATGGATGACTTTTTTAAATGGAAAAATGTATTTGGTGCAAAGTGCAAGAAATATGGGTTTCAGCTGAGTACCCTGAAATCGAAGATATCCGTCTCCACATCCGCATGTGTGCAGAAGCATTGCCATTCTTAAGATCAGACGAAGTACTAGACCAGAGGTACTGAACTGGGCGCCTGTTGAGGCTTGCCCAGTGCGGCCGGGCTGACGTGACGTAAATGCGGGCAGCTTACGTTACAAGCATACGCCACAGCGAAGCGAGAGAGCGAACACACTTTTTAGGGAAGCGAGGGAGCATTGACGTTCGATTGTGATTACGAAGCTCTCCTCCACTACTCAGCGAAATGCTGATTGTGGTACATTATTTAAAATAAAACTCAACATCAACAACAACAACAACGCTACAACAACAAAACTGACCTTTACAGGATGTTCTGGTATGATTTAAGGCATCGCTCGATATAAACAGTCAGTTTTATTTTCTTATGTTTATTCATTCAAAGAAAACGGAAACGTTGTAATTTTTGTGTTTCAGTCTACAAAGTTTAAGCCTACAAGCTACCATTTACAACTCCTTGGATGGGAATGACAGTATTTTATTTAAAAAACATAAAATTCCTGTTATTCATTAAGCAAATTGTAATATAATTACATAATCCACATAATTCACAGTGCTTTAGTGTTGTGTGACTTTCCCTGTCCACTGAATTTCTGAAAACAGTATTTAAGATGTAACAGGCGTCCTGTGATATTAGCCAGCCTGTAAATGGGGAGAGGGAGTAAATCCGTATTATATTACAACTGTTTCTAAAGCGCCTCTTAAAATGTGATAGTGAATATTGTAATCCATTTCGTACATTATGAAAGTATTTGAGGTCGTAGACCTAACTCTTTATTGTATCCTATCAAAATATATAAACCGCAATGAACATAAGTAACTTATTTCTTACAACGTCAATTGAAAATGCTGTGGATTTCTGCCCTCATTTTTCATTATTTTCTGCCTGCATTTCAAATTCGGGTAACGCCGCAGTGACCGAGAGTGACAGGGAGAACTTCGCTCAACCGTCACGGCCTGTGACGTAGCCACAACGTCACTGTGCTTGAATAGCATAAGCCCATTACCTGCCACCCGCCCACTTACAGTGCTGGGCACCCGCGAGACGGAATGCCCATCGTGAGCACCTCTGTGCCAGATGACTGGATAGAAATTCACTATGAAGCCCCAGAGTCCGCCAAGCTAAGGCTGTACATTTTTTATTACATTCTTGAGAATTGGTAGGAAAATCCAGACTTTCAAACGGAAATATGGAATTGTCACCAAAGGTGTCATAAAAGGTAAAAGCAAAGTCACCTCCGTACAGGCGATGAAGGCCCTTGGAGGGATGGAAGGTAAAGGATTGTACAATCCGTAACCTCGGCACTTGGTGGGGTAGAGTGGTAGGCTCCACGCCCGGCCGCCTTGGCCCCGGGAATGAACGTGATACTCATTTTTAGTGTAGAGTGAGTGACTATCAGGGCCATGTGCTCCTCCGGAAGTGAAAATCTCGTTTTTAAAAGTTTTTCCACCTCTTGACGGGGAATCAAGAACACGTCCTTTCAGGTTAATCGGGCACACCTTTACCGCCTAGGCCAGGCCGGCCAGGCAGCCCCTCCCAAAGGCATCATAGGACAAAATATTCTATCGAGGGCTGGAAAATCCGTGCGAACATGCTCGTAGGTGGTGATGGGTATGACAGAAGAGGGAGACAACATTGGTAAGATTCCTATTACCAACCGTCCTACAATCAGTTCCATAATTCCTCTCATAAGTTTCCGGTGACTGTCGGGACGGTGATTAAACTATTAGTTAGAAAATATTATCTTTGTTAGAAATATTTCAGTTCTATCCGTAATTGCAAATGCATGGACTTTTAGCTTCAAATATAAACGTTCCAGAAACGAACACTGACCCAAAACAAGTTTTTACCACATGTATGAACTATATATTAACAAAGCTCCGGCTTGATCAGCATGACCAGTTTAGTTTAACGGAAGTTTTAAACGACTATTTTATAGAATATTCTAATTTCGAGGCAGTACATCACATCAGCTCTGAAGTTGTACAGGACATTTCAGAGACTTCCTAAATTTGATGCAAGGGATTTTTCAAGTGATGAAAAAATATAACATTAAAACTTTGGTCCTATTCCTCCTTAAGAGATGTCGTAGTGACGAGATTTTATCCAAGAAACGGGTTAATTAACGTGCCAGGACATTCACTTGAAAGTTGCTCGTACTGTGCACTGAAACACTTGTTAACCTTCTGAGAACCTAAAGTCAAAGAAATTATTAAAATATATTTTTGAGTGTTTTGCATGTTCCTTTGTATTATTTTGTCGAGTGGGACTCAGTTACTCATCCTCTCCGTTGTAGAGACCCACTCAACATGAACACAGCCGGAACTTTCAACGCCCCTGTGTCGACAGTGCTTACGTTTTGCAGAGGCATCGTACGGAGATCATGAGTACACTTTCCCCGCCTTATAATAATTCGTGGGAATTCGAATAGTTTAGTAACTCATGTCCTTTGCTGAATGTTTAGGATTATATGTTACGACGCACTTTGTTCGTAAATATGTCTTCGTCTTCTCTCACGGATTTTGATAGTTTATGACGGCTAGAGGACAGTGAAAGTGATGTTGATGTACCAGCTGCTGATTTCAACGTTTTATTAGTGCACTGTAGGGTATAATTGAAAGCAGTGTGAGTGATACTGAAATAGAAAATCATAATGTTCCTCAGCAGGAATGGTGCAAGTGGAAATGTGATGATCCTGATTTGCATGAGTTCCCATTTAGTCACTCATTTTGTGTTGTGGTTAAACATGATCTCATTTTAAACTGTGTAAGTTGTTTTTGAGTTAGATTGTTTTATGTTCTCACTTCCTACCGCTGCCCATGCTGTACAAATTAAATAGGAGTTGAGCGGGAAGCATCGGCTAGGGATAATGGAGTTCAAAAGTTTTACGCTTCAAATAAGACACAATATAAGTCTTGATAAAATCCAACAATCCGAACTACCGCTACCCAGTTTTCATATAGTACTTTGAAGTACTATTAGTCTACTAGTGCAAAAGAGTACTTCCATGCTGTGATACTGGTGAGTAAGCATAATATAACTGACGAAAACAAATCTAACTGTCAAAGAGAAGTGAAAGGACGGAATCCTATAGTACTGCATGCACTTAGAAGCACCAGTTACATTTCAAGGAATAAAAGAAAATAGGCGCATCGCTATCAAAGACAGTTATAATTTTGTGGCTCTTTTCAACTAAAACGTAGATACGCCGAAAGCAGATACATATCTGGGTAGCATGTGACAAGAGAATGGTGTTCTCTAGTGTCATATTCATGAATCAGGCTATCTGAAGGTTTATAATGTCATCTTAAGTACTGAAGAGTATCGGTAAAACACAACGTACTATGCCATAATTCTGTGATATTATATAGGGCTAAATATGATATGTTACTTCAAAGAAACTCCAGGACAGAAAAGGTTTAGGGCCTAACACCAATCGATGGTTTAGAAAATCGACACCGCTACCTGTTCCATAGAAGGTCGTGCAGTAGGTCATTTACGTTCCTAAAACGGAAAGAGTAAACATTGATAAAATAATTCCGTGTGGCTATTTCTAGCCGGATGCAGCCCTTGTAAGGCAGACCCTCCGATGAGGGTAGGCGGCATCTGCCATGTGTAGGTAACTGCGAGTTATTGTAGTGGAGGATAGTGTTATGTGTGGTGTGAGAGTTGCAAGGATGTTGGGGACAGTACAAACACCCAGCCCCCGAGCCAATGGAATTAACCAATCAAGGTTAAAATCCCCGACCCGGCCGGGAATCGAACCCGGGACCCTCTGAACCGAAGGCCAGTACGCTGACCATTCAGCCAACGAGTCGGACATTTTTTGGAGCTATGGTGGATGCTACGCCGCATCTATCTCCTCAGAAATGTTTAATGTCATTTAACTATAGGGACAGAATTACGGTACATTCATAATGCTGTTGCCTAGCCGTGAAATGGAGTCTTGCGTGCTAACAACCTACGTTACGTACGAAATTATCTTCAAATTTACATTCGAGATATTTTTGGAACAGTTTGGAAGATATATGAATTTTTGTCATATTCATCCAGGTGCTCCAGAGGAAGAACTTTCTTGAAAGTGTCAGTGGAGCTCCGTGTTGGCTCTGTGCCTGGAATCTTGGCCACGAAGACAGGAAGTGAGGGAGAATTGGGAGTGTCTTGAATGGGGACAAAATAGAAACACGCTAAGACTACAACTGTAGAGCACCGTAATATATTAGTTTATATTACGGAGCACCCAATGACTGCAGATTTTTAGTTGCGTAGTTAAAGGGCGTGGGCATGGCGTGCACTTTACGTTCCTTACTACCAACGGGAAATTGTTTCTTCCTGCAGCGTAAAGCAAGATTATATGCAGGAGTACAAATAATCATAGTATGTGTTTTACGTCCCACTAACTTCGTGTACGATTTTCGGAGACGACAAAGATATTATTATTATTATTATTATTATTATTATTATTATTATTATTATTATTATTATTATTATTATTATTATTTTGATGGCGGAAAGTAATAATTGTTAAGTCTTTTCCTACTTCCACCACTATTTCCAACAGCCTGTTGGGGTCACGGGTGCGAAGCGTGTCGGACATATGGACTTGTCTCTGTTACACGGCCGGATGACCTTCATAACGCCAAGCATATGTGGAGAGACGTATTCACTATAGCATGTTCTTATGGAGGATGGTAGTGTGGTGCATTGATTGTGTACGAGGAGGCGTGTATTGAAACAGAAAAAAAATAACAGTCCCCAAGCCAGAGGAATTAACCAGGCTTGGCTAAGATCACCAATCCGGCTAGATATCGAATCCGGACCATCTGAACCGAGGACCACAACGCCGAACATTCAGTGGAGGGGAGAGTGAATTTTTATTGAATTTGGTGGCAGAATACATTAACAACATAGAGCCTACACATAGTAGATAAGATAAGATAAGATAACTCTTTATTGCCACCATAGTTTGCACCATCGGTTACAGGCAATAAAGAACATAAAATACACATAAACAAAAAAACAAAAAAAACATAACAATATAAACCAAAACAAAACAATATAAACTAACATACTATTATATATAATGTAAAGCTCTAACTATCTACACTAAAACTATTAACTATGAACCCAAAAAACCACACAAAATAAAATAAACCAAACAAAACAATTTGTCTAAAACTATTGAGATGCCTCTGGTATGCGAGGAACACCTCCGCAGCCTACACATAGTACAGTTCATTCAAGAAATAATGCAGTATTCCTTAATTCTTCCTTAAAAAGTCACCCAGATGTGTACCGTACAACAAGATATAATCGAGAATTGATCTTAGGGCTACCTATGTGTTGGGAATTCCAGGTTATATTCGATCTTGGATAACACTGAGTGTGTCGAAGCTTTAGATAACCTAAAATATGTCTGAAAATCAGTGTCGTCGTAGTAGGGGCCTACTTGAAATACTGTATGTCGCACGTTATTTTATCCACATAGGACGTTTATTAACTGCATAATCTTAATCATATTCCTCGTCGCTCTGATTTTCTCTTTCAATTAGATATTCCAGCCGTCTACGAGCTGCCATCTTGGAAGGTTATCTTAGATTTCCTTTTTTACTGGCCAACCAATCTCCGGTAAAAATTTAACCCGAGATAATATCCATTATCCCAGATAATTGTCCGACTCGTTGGCTGAATGGTCAGCGTACTGGTCTTTGGCTCAGAGGGTCCCGGGTTCGATTCCCGGCTGGGTCGGGGATTTTAACCTTAATTGGTTAATTCCATTGGCACGGGGGATGGGTGTATGTGCTGTCTTCATCATCATTTCATCCTCATCAAGACGCGCAGGTCGCCTACGGGTGTCAAATAGAAAGACCTGCACCTGGCGAGCCGAACCCGTCCTGGGATATCCCGGCACTAAAAGCCATACGCCATTTCATTCCATTTCATCCCAGATAATATTGTTGGTGAATAGAAACTTAACTGTTATCTCGGTTTACGAAGCTTTAAACTAAAATAAAAGCTTTTACTCGCCTTGGTAAATACGTGCCTTAGTGAGCGGAGGTTTCTAGGCATCCTTTTTAATACATGTGTGAATTTGAGTCCTAATACAGTATGTAATGTTACTACTGGCTTTGGTACAGTTTGTAATTAGTACTTACATTTTAAATTTGCACTTTCTTTATACCTCTTAAAAGTAAATTATTGCAATTTTTTCGCAACTTTTTGAACCAAATTTTGCACCAAAAATTCCTAGCTCTAGTATAGGCACAGTAACGATGTAGAAAGAACATTAGAACACTTCCAGCACACAGAACAGCAGTATCAACCACTCTCGCAAAGCGAACAAGACAGAAATAACCAATAGCATACAGGGTTGTGACAGCTGAGTGAGATGGTTGCTAGCTTCTTACCAAGGCTGCCGTGGTGTGCGTGTCGTCTCAGAACTCACGAGTCTCAAAACTCATGAGTCTCAAAAGTCACGAATTCCAAGAAGAGGATTAGTAAGAGTAGGTTTCTTTACCTGGGTCAGTCTCAAAACTCACGAGGCGGGCCATTTCTTCTTTGAATGGATAAATATCCACCCTACCCATATAACGTCTCTAGATATTTGGAAATGTACTCGGAATTGTGCGAAAAGATCCATCGTTAACGTCAGCCGGAAATGCGTGCTCTCTTGGAATTGGCACCTCTCTCATCAAGAGGTGATTCTGTCTTGTAGCCCCGCACATAATATACGCAACAGGAGGTTGAGATACCTACGCACATCAGGTACACACTGGTGGGCTGTTTCACTTAAATCGCTATTGTCACTTGCAATTATAACTGTACCGGTACACGAGGATGACAGTCTCTTCGCCCGACTTGCTTTTATCGCTGCTTATACACTCTATAAACATCGTACACTAAATTTAGTTTAACTTTCGAGAAGTAATGAATCCCATGTTGCACACTGTTCGATAACTCCAAAAATAATGACTGAGAAAAGATTAGTGTTAAACTTGGAGAATTTGGTCTGTGGTAGGGTGTTAATTCCTGTTAACAAAACATGGGATATCCCTGGAGTGGGTGGAGAAACATGGGTTGGATGACAGCTTGAGTCACTGCGCACCTCATCCCTACTCCAGCCATCGCAAGCATCTGGTGTCCGGAGTCGTGAATTTTGGGGCTCATTAGAATTTTAATTTAGCTACTAGTTTGTAGTCGTAAGATTTGATACTATTTTCTTCTAATTTTAGCCCGCGAGTTTTAAGACCTAACCGTAGTGTGTGTATTCCGGCTAATTCAATTAAAATCTTTGAAATGAAAATACAAGTCCCCGTGATTTGGATTCCCTAATATAACTGGAGCTTCCGTGATTATGATCACGATGTCAACAATCACGTTAAAATGCAATCTTGCTAGCTTCTTAGTTAGCACGTCGACATTAATAGAGCATTGAATCAAACAAATCGTAAAATGGTTTACAGCCACGGAAACGTTTCCTCACTGTCTCCAATTCACCCATGTAATACGTCCTACATGTTACGAAATGTCCTAATACACCAGTTTTGTATCCAGAATTCGGGAGATAGTAGGTTCGGACCCCACTGTCGGCAGCTCTGAAAATGATTTTCCGTGGTTTCCTATTTTCACACCAGGCAAATGCTGCTGCTGTACCTTAATTAAGGCCACGGCCGCTTCCTTCCCACTCCTAGCCCTTCTCTGTCCCATCGTCGCCATAAGACCTATCTGTATCGGTGCGACGTAAAGCAGCTAGCAAAAAAAAAAAATAACACCAGTTTAATTTTGAAACTCATATTTCTCACCATATTTCGCCTCACTTCGTCGCGTTCTGACAGACTGGGTTATGAAGTACGGGTCGTGTAGCTGTACGCTTGCATTCCGATGGTGTGTTCGAACCTCGCTGTCGGCAGCCCTGTTTTCCAATTTTCACGAAGGAATGTGCCAGGGCTGAACCATGATTGTGGAATTTATTCACAGCACAGTTGGTTGCCATTAAGAGTGTTTAAATGCGAAACATCCGTATCAGTAGATTTACACTCAACTGCAGGAAAATTTAGCAACTAGCTAAAATAGAAGAATCGACCACTTAGATACCCACAACTCAGGGTAAATATGTACAGCACTGATCATCTAACGGAAGCAAACATAGCATCTAACTTGCAAACATCAATGAGATCCAAAAACAGAAGAAATTGTTTCTAGCACGTAAAGTCGTTAATGATATACCTCATAGCTAAGAGGAGGTCATGCAAAACGCTCAGAATAGAGATGCAGTAAGGTAATTGGTAGAGGCAGTGTGTACGTGCTATTGGGTATAAATTGCAGTGGTTCAAATCACACTATTATTTTTATTGTTAACTAGAACACCATGTAAGCCCAGTCACTTACTGGAATAAGTTAACAGTATTAATGCGGAACAGTTTTCGTTTCTTTGTATAGAAGTTTTTTTTTGCTAGTTGCTTTACGTCGCACCGACACAGATAGGTCTTATGGCGACGATGGGACAGGAAAGGGCTAGGAGTGGGAAGGAAGCGGCCATGGCCTTACTTAAGGTACAGCCCCATCATTTGCCTGGTGTGAAAATGGGAAACCACGGAAAACCATTTTCAGGGCTGCCGACAGTGGGGTTCGAACCTACTATCTCCCGAATACCGGATACTGGCCGCACTTAAGCGACTGCAGCTATCGTGCTCGGTAAAGAAGTATTTAAGATAGTATTTGGTCCATTAATAGTTTAGGTAAGGGACTGCCTGGCCGAGGCGGTAAAGGCGTGCTCGGTTCGCCCGGAAGGACGTGGGTTCGAATGCTCGTCAGGAAGTCGCAAAAATTTAAGAAACGAGATTTCCACTTCCGGAGGTGCATATGGCCCTGAGGTTCACTCAGCCAACACCAAAAATGAGTACCAGGTTAATTCCTGGGGGCAAAGGCGGCCGGGTGTAGAGCTAACCACTCTACCTCATCAAGTGCCGAGGTTAAGTATAGTGGAAGCCTTTACCTTTCACCCATCCAATGGCCTTTATGGCCTGTACAGAGATGACTGCTTTGCTTTGCTAATAGTTTAGGTAGCATGTTAAGCGTTGAGTGAATGCATATTATTTCCTTTAATTTTTGTTGTTTCTATCATTTATAGCATTTACATCCATTTTTATTCTTCATTTTATAATTTGGGTCCTTCATATTACTTTTTCCTAATATCATCTTTAGTAATAGAGGGTTGTTAATGAAACTGCTCCTGATTTAGGTGAAAATAATGTTTAATTCTTCATTTACATGCAATGCTTTAATAAAATGATGGGAATCACCGTGAATTATTCACTTCCAATTTCACGTATACAGAATCTTCTACTCTTTCTTCATCTTTCACGACAGTGGCCAATAAAAATGGCACCTCTTCAATTAATCCGCCATCTTCAAACGGCTGCCTAGCACAGTTTGGGTTAGCTTTTTATTCGTGACATAGCACAACATAGCTCGGCATTACAAAGTATAGTGTACCTTAGCGTAGCTTATTTCAGTTTTCTGTATATGGAGGCTTTAATACATGACGTATACAGTTGGCTGACTCGGAGAAGAATTCCCATCTTACTTCAAGTGGTACGGATTGCCCCCTAGCATGAATATTTTGGAAATAAGCGAAAACCCTTCGCAGGTGGATAACGACCTAGATGGTGCGAGATGTCAATTAAAGTGAAGCGGTAAGAAAGAGAGATTTATTGAAGAAATAATAAATCGTCCGTCTTCCAATGAGCGTGACCGTTTGGATTCGGAATACAGTCAAGGTTATAATTTCAACAGAATTTTAAAATATCAAAGAGTGGAAATGTATAATTGTTAACGCTGTTATTGCCTCCTTTTATTCCAGAGTGGTGGGCGAGGAATGTTAATCACATTATCAGGTATAAATGGAGATGAATGATTTGCAGAGAGTCCCGCAGAATCGGTATTACTTTTTTTTCTATTTCGATGAATGGAACTTTCAAATTTTGTAATCAGGTCGATATCGGACTAGGGAGGGTGCCTCTTGCTCTGAATAGCAGGCCGATCGATAGGTATTTCAAACTTTGATGACAGGTAAGGGAAGCACGGTATATAAATAGCTTGCGTTTCTAGGTCCATATCCCGAGCCTGATTCGAGTCTCCTTCAAAGCGAATGGTGGGATATAAGACTATTCCTTTACTGTCCTTTATGCTGACGGCTATGATGTCAGCTCTCTGATTAGAGTTATCGGCAGAGACGCAGTGAACCTTCTGCATTTCCCATCCATGCTGTCTCAAGGCCTGAGCAATCGACGTTCTTAAAAGGTGGTGGTGATGGTTGCGCATTACTCAGTATTACGGCAGAATCTCAGCACATGTCTAAAGGTTTCTGTTTCGTTGCAGCCATTTTGGCGGTATCGGGTTGTGCTGAAAGACCTACCGAGGACCGATCTGACTGCGGTGAGGACAGAGGTGATTTATGTGTCACTGCTCTTCCAGAACATCCCAGACGGATGACCAGTGGGGACATACTGTATACCAGGGCCTCTCAAACGCCCCAAATCTCACGCGTGCAAATGGAGGCGCAAGAGCTCCGTGCACTGTGCATCGCTCCCGCTCGGCTCGACTCGGACCAACGCTTCGTCTCTGGGCTACTCGGCTAAGCTCGGCTCAACTCGTCTCAACTCGGCTCAGATTTGGAACGCTACGGAGCAAGTGAGGAAGAGGGAGACAGGGAGAGCGAGAGAGACAGGGGTGGGGAAAGAGAGAGACAGTGCTATTGCTCTAAATCGAGGAGTGGGGGGCTGCACTCTGGTCAACCAAGCGCAGTCGTCTTTTGCACCGTGCACAGTGCATGCACCAAGCGCATGCACCCTGAGAGGCCCTGCTGTATACTCTTGTTGCTGTATGAAACTCCTGTCGGACAACAGCCATCGGCTGTGCTCTATTTATAATAATTTTATGTTTCAGGGTTCTACGATTCCTATCGGTTAAAATTTTAGGTCGCTCAGAACGTGCACCATTGGCACAATGACCATCCAACTTTCTTTTACGCAAGGCGAATTCTACTGTTCATTTGCGTTATGTTTAACTTCACAGCAATCGCCCTGCTAGACAGCTCACAATCATGCCCTTATTGAAGTCCGACAGCTCTGTATCTCGTGCCATCTCCTCGTCAATTAGTTCTCGTACGTCCTGAAGCATGTCGTTCATGCAAGTCAAATGTTGCACTAAATTACCAATCATCACGGGCGCCTTATTACTACTGTAATTGGTGATAGGTTACGGGTTTATGCATCTAAGATGTTTCACCATAATGACTTCCAATCCATTGAAGATACCTATATTCTATTTTATATCCTTAAATGATCTTAAAGGGCTCTTAAAAACAGTGTGATAATTTTTCTGTGGGATTGTTAATAACGGAGATATTGACACCAAATTCGTTTTGTTTATATAATTTACAGTAATTCCTGACACTAAGAGAAAATTTGGTACGATTACGTCGTCACAACAGTATTTTTTTGCCAGTGGCTTTACGTCGCACCGACACAGATAGGTCTTATGGCGACAATGGGATAGGAAAGGCCTAGGAGTTGGCAGGAAGTGGCCTTGGCCTTAATTAAGGGACAGCCCCAGCATTTGCCTACTGTGAAAATGGGAAACCACGGAAAACCATCTTCAGGGCTGCCGACAGTGGGATTTAAACCCACTATCTCTCGGATCCTAGCTCACAGCCGCGCGCCTCTAACCGCATGGCCAGCTCGCCCGATGACAAGTAATTAATCCGTACAATTTTGAAATATGAACATTACTTCAACTCACGATTCTGGTTGGTCAGGTCGGGCTCTCGTCTTGCCATAACAGACGGCGTCCGCCGCCATACGCCGTTTCCTTACTGCCCCAGTCAATCAACGCCATTCTACTGTACTTGCAAAATACAATGTGAGGTATCCTTGGGACTGCAGCATGTTTATGACGGCGAGAGATAAGTGGGGGGGGGGAGGGTACATGTCTTTAATACATACATACATTATCATTAAAGACTGTTATGCCTTTCAGAGTTCAGTCTGCAAGCCTCTGTGAATTTACTAAACGTCGCCACAATCCTCTGTTTGCAACTAGTGCTGTGGCCTCATTTAGTTCTATACCTCTTATCTTTAAATCGTTAGGAACTGAGTCTCACCGAGCTCGATAACTGCAGTCGCTTAAGTGCAGCCAGTATCCAGTATTCGCCCACTGTCGGCAGCCCTAAAGATGGTTTTCCGTGGTTTCATATTTTCACACCAGGCAAATGCTTGGGCCGTACCTTAATTAAGGCCACGGCCGCTTCCTTTCCATTCCTAGCCCTTTCCTGTCCCATCGTCGCCAAAAGATCTAACTTTGTCCGTGCCACGTAAAGCAACATGCAAGAAACTGAGTCTAACCATCGTCGTTTTGGTCTCCCACTACTTCTTTTACACTCCATAACAGAGTCCATTATTCTCCTAGGTAACCTATCCTCCTCCATTCGCCTCACATGACCCCAACACCGATGCCGGTTTATGCGTACAGCTTCATCCATCGAGTTAATTTCTAAATTAGCCTTTATATCCTCATTCCGAATACCCTCCTGCCATTTTTCTCACCTGTTTTTACCAGCAATCATTCTTGCTACTTTCATGTCTGTTACTTCTAACCTATGAATAAGATATCCTGAGCCCACCCAGCTTTCGCTCCCATAACGCCAAGTTGGTCTGAAAACCGACCGATGTAAAGATAGTTTCGTCTGTGAGCTGACTTCCTTCTTACAGAATACTGGTGATCCCAACTGCGAGCTCACTGCATAAGCTTTACTACACCTTGAATCACTCTCACTTACTATATTACCATTCTGGGACAACATACAACCTAAATACTTGAAATTATCGACCTGACATTCAATTCTCTTGAATTTTTACCTACTGACATCAATTTAGTCTTCGGAAGGCTAATTTTCATACCATACTCATTGCACCTATTTTCAAGTTCCAAGATATTAGACTGCAGGCTTTCGGCACAATCTGCCATTAAGAACAGGTCGTCAGCATAGGCCAGAGTGCTTACTACATTTCCACCTAACCGAATTCCTACCTGCCATTTTATACCTTTCACCAGATGATCCATGTAGTCCAAACTACGAACAGCAAAGGTGAAAGATTACAGCCTTGTCTAACCCCTGTAAGTACCCTGAAGCAAGAACTCATTCTACCATCAATTCTCACTGAAGCCCAATTGTCAACATAAATTCCTTTGATTGATTTTAATAATATACCTTTAATTCCATAGTCCCCAGTATAGCGAACATCTTTTCCCTTGGTACCCTGTCATATGCTTTCTCTAGATCTACGAAACATAAATACAACTGCCTATTCCTCTCGTAGCATTTTTCAATTACCTGGCGCAAGCTGAAAAGCTGATCCTGACAGCCCCTCTCTGCTCTGAAACCACACTGGTTTTCATCCAACTTTCTCTCAACCACTGATCCCACCCTCCCTTCCAAGATGCCTGGTATACTTATCAGTGAGATACCTCGATAGTTGTAGCAATCCCTCCTGTTTCTTTGCTTATAGATAGGTGCAATTACTGCTTTTGACCAATCTGAAGGTACCTTATCAACACTCCATGCTAGTCTTACTACTCTATGAAGCCGTTTCATCCATGCCTACCCAATATACTTCACCATTTCAGGTCTAATTTCATATATTCGTGCTGCTTTATGAAAATGGAGTTTATTTACCATCCTTTCCACTTCCTGAAGCGTAATTTCACCGACACAGTTTTCCACAAATCCCTGTCTGTCTCGGCCCTTGTTATGAACCATTTCTGATAAGCCTTCTTTTTACGTTTACAAGCTGCTCTCTCTTAATCATTCCACCAAGATGTTCACCTTTTCCCATCTTTACACACAGTTGTTCCTAGGCATTCCCTTGCTCTTTCTACTACAGCATCCCTGTATGCCACTCATATCTAAATAGTGATAGTGTTCATTACTTAACTTTTTTTAAACAATTTATTTCTCAGATTGATCATTAGCTCACGGATGGCGTTAAAAAGGTTTCCATTGAAATTTCTATATACCCTATTTCTATGTTACAGGTTGTCTTCTAAAGGATCTGCTGTTCATCCTCGTTGTGTTCATGATTCACACGCTTTCGAGTGTTCAAAACTATCGAGAAGAGTATAGTGTAATAAATAAGATGCAGGATTGTGAGTGACTGCAAAGATACCTCTGCAATATCGTGATATGGGCAGTAGACAGTGGAATGGTGGTGAACGGGGTCAAAAGCCAGGCTGAAAGTTTCATCAAGACGGGAAGTGCTCTGCATTTTATTTAGAGTGTTGGTGTAGAAATTATCTTCCCAGTTACGGGTCACTATTTTGTTCCACCGGACCGAGTATTCGCTCGCGTAGAGAAAGTTATTAGAACGGTAAACACGATAACAGACCCGCATGATTATGAAGAATTATGTTCTGATCATGGTCATTTGTTCACATTTGGTTCAGATGCAGTGCCAGTGTACGATTGGAAGTGTAAAATAAAAGCAAGGTTGAAAGCTGTAGGCTCTTGGCATTTTAAGCTCCGATCATCAAAATGGTCATCAAAAGGTGTGGTAATATCCTAATGAATGAAGAAGCATTCTCAAGACTGATTGTGGTGTATTAAAATTACTTTTTAAGACGGGAAAAGTGGCCACATACATCGTCCCAAAAACCCTGTCAATTGGAATACTTGAATATTTGACAAAGTAGAGAATTTGAAGGACAATGAAGACCTGAGGAAACATTGTGAAGACGATCGGATGAGTGAAGAGAGACTCTGATTTCATGAAATGTCGAGATATATTGAGGAATGGAGAACATTTTGAAGTACTTCATGCTGACGACGTTTTATGTGAACATTTTCAAGAAGATGTCATTGATTTGCGAATATAAGATATTCACACTTTTCTTCATCTAATTTCCAATATTTTGTCCAGACATTTTACTTTTGTTCCAGATTATTATGGTGAAAAGTTCTACAAAGTAGCAAACATTTCTCTTCCAGTTATATTTCGTTGAGACCACTGTTCTAGTAATATAGGTATAAGTAATTGAATCTTATAAATATATTTGTAGAGGGTCCGCTGTCTATGTCATTTATTTCGCCAAATTTTGACATATTTTTACGTTTCAGGTAATTCAAGATCGTATCAGTAGATTTTAGTTTTCGTGCCTGTCTGTTTGTTTGTTTGTTTGTTTGTTTGTTTGTTTGTTTGTTTGTTTGTTTGTTTGTTTGTTTGTTTGTTTGTTTGTTTGTTTGTTTGCTTGTTCCACCATCACGGGTAAACAGCCGAATAAATCTCGACCAAACTTCATAATGAGAGTCTACTCATCCGGGAGCAGGGTGTAAATATGTATATAATTTAAAAATCACTGAACAGACTGGGGGTTTATACGAAGAGCATAAGAATTTTTTTTAAATTTTCACTTGCACTATTAAGTATATCTGGACGAAAATTCATACTTGGAGTCTACTCATCCAGGAGCAGATTTCGTTATGCATATCATTTAAAAATCACTGAACACACTGGAGTTTATGAGAAGACCAAAATAGTACTTTTTCAATTTTTCTTTTACACTGTTGATTACTTCTCGACCAAACTTCATATTTAGATAGTACTTATCCAAGCGCAGATTTTTATATGTTTATAATTTAAATTAACTGAAAAGACTGGTGGTTTATACGAAGACAAGAAAATAGTTTGTTTTTTTCATTTTCTCATAGACTTAGTTATATCTCCACCAAACAACACATTTAGAGTCTACTCATCCGTGAGCATTTTTTGACATGCATATAATTTAAAAATCACTCAATAGATTGGGGCCTTGGTGCTTTATATAAAAACAAGAAGAGTTTCTTTTTTCCATTTTCTCTTACACTATTGATTATATCTCGAGCAAATCAAGGAGCAGGTTTCGATATGCATATCATCTAAACGTCACTAAATAGACTGCGGGTTTAAAGGATTACTAGAAGAGTTTTTTCAGTTCTCTCTTACACTATTTGTTATATCACGGCCAAACTTCGTATCTTTGTTTTTTGCTAATGGCTTTACGTCGCACCGATACAGATAGATCTTATGGCGACTATGGGATAGGGAAGGCCTGGAAGTTGGAAGGAAGCGGCCTTAATTAAGGTACAGCCCCAGCATTTGCCTGGTGTGAAAATGGGATACAACGGAAAACCATCTTCAGGACTGTTGGCAGTAGGGTGTGAACCCACTACCCACCGGATGCAAGCTCTCAGCTGCGCGCTCCTAACCGCACAGGCAACTCGCCCGTTCGTACCGAGTATAACAGCCTGACTGAATATTGGCGGGAAGTAGCTGGGGAGTCAGATAACTTTCTTCTTTAGCATGCCAACTCCTCTGATTCATAAATTTTGTGAAACTACTGGTACGTAATAAACTGGTTCATCATAGCATTCGAGCTATTCAATCCCTACTCTGAGGCACTGATTGGAATGAGCAGTGTGCATATTTAATGGAATAATGGTAGAGGAGTTTTTATATATTTGCTATTTGCTACACGTCGCACCTACTCAGATAGGTGATATGGCGACGATGGGACAGGAATGGGCTAGGAATGGGAAGGAAGCGGCCGTGGCCTCAATTAAGGTACAGCCCCAGCATTTGCCTGGTGTGAAACTGGGAAACCACGGAAATCTTGCGACGGTTGTATACAAACTGAAAACAAAATCAAGTCGAATATAACGTGTATTATCGATTATAAGACAGATTCCTCTGAAAAGACTAAAACACCGCCAAATTCTTTGAGTTTCATGAGCTTAACTATTACTACTCAAGTAAAACCTTTACATTTGAAATAATATGGTATTTAATGCTAGTCTCTAATCCAAATTATCTTCAGGGTTACCGAAAATGGAGTTCGAACCTACTATATCCCGGATGCGAGCTCACAACTGCGCGCCCCTAACCGCATAGCCAACTCGCGAGGTGGCAGAGAAGTGTTCACGGCTGTCTGCGGCCTGGTCATTCCAGGACTGGAACTTTGGACTGTTAGATCGGAACCGTAGTACCGTTTGTTAAAAGTGAGAAAATGTGTGGTTTTTCATTTGATCGAATATTTCATATGATAACATTGCTTTTAACCGCTACATTCCTACTGACGTTTTTGTAATGGTCTAAGATGACTTCAGTTAGGGAAACCACGAAGACGTCTTTCTGAGTATCCCGTAGCGAAGCACGAGTGCATCAGCTAGTAATAGAATATATTTTAACCGACTTCAAATTCAGGAAATCTGTTAGGAATGTACGGGTTTTTCGGGGATTTTTCTATGATACGGACCACTATCTGATATGTTGTGAACTAAGTATTTCTAGTCCGAGGATAGAGAAAGTGAAATCTGTCTGCAAACGAATAAGGGTAGAAAATCTCCAGGACGTGGAAATTGGACATACATACATGGATATAATTAGTGAGAAGTTCCGAACAGTGGACGGTAAGCAGGTTCAGGATATGGAAGAGAATGTGTGGCATACAGGGATGCTGTAGTAGGAAAGCAAGGGAAGCCTAGGAACAACTGTGTGTAAAGATGAGGAAAAGCGAACACCTTGGTGGAATGATGAAGTGAGAGCAGCTTTAAATGTAAAAAGAAGGCTTATCAGAAATGGCTCCAAACAAGGGCCGAGGCAGACAGGAAATTGTACGTAGATGAAAGAAACGGAGTGAAACAAATAGTTGTTGAATTAAAAAAGAAGTCGTGGGAAGATTTTGGTGAAAACCTGGAAAGGCTAGGTCAAGCAGCAGGGAAACCTTTCTGGACAGTTGTAAAGAATCTTAAGAAGGGAGGGAAAAAGGAAATGAACAATGTTTTGGGTAATTCAGGTGAACTCATAATAGATCCCAGGGAATCTCTGGACAGGTGGAGGGAATATTTTGAAAATCTTCACGAAGTAAAAGGAAATCATCCTGGTGGTATTGCAAACAGCAGAGCTCATGGGGAGGAGGAAAATGATGGTGAAATTACGCTTGAGGAAGTGGAAAGGATGGTAAATAAACTTCATAAACTTCAATTATTTAGGATGTGTATTCTTCCATTATGGTAATATAGTAATTGAGATTGTATCAAGGTGCAGTAAGGCTAAATGGGTGAGCTCGCTGTTGCGATCAACAGTACTTTGTAAGAAGGTAGTCAGTTCCTGGACGAAACTATCTTTACATCGGTCTGTTTTCAGACCAACTATGCTTTACGGGAGCGAAAGCTGGGTGGACTCAGGATATCTTATTCATAAGTTAGAAGTAACAGACTTGAAAGTAGCGAGAATTATTTCTGGCATACATGGGTGGGAACAATGGCAGGATGGTACACGAAATGAAACGATAAAGGCTAGTTTAGGAATGAACTCGATGTATGAAGCTGTACGCATAGACCGGCTACGGTGTTGGGGTCATGTGAGGCGAATGGAGGGGGATAAGTTCTTCTCCTTCCTAATCTGTTTACCCTCCAGGGTTTTTTTTCTTATACTGTCGGCAGCCCTGAAGATGGTTTTCAGCGGTTTCCCATTTTCACACCAGGCAAATGCTGGGGCTGTACCTTAATTAAGACCCAGGCCGATTCCTTCCCACTCCTAGCCCTTTTCCTGTCCCATCGTCGCCGTAAGACCTATCTATGTCGGTGCGACGTAAAGCAACTTGCAAAAAAGAACAATGTTTTTTTCTCTCGGTCTCAGCATGGGATCCCACCTCTACCGCCTCAAGCGCAGTGTCCTGGAGCGTGAGACATTGGGTTGTGTGATACAACTCGGGAGGAGGATCAGTAGCTCACCCAGGAGGCCTCACCTGCTATGCTGAACTGGGGCCTTGTGGGGGATGGGTAGGGATAGACATGGAAGAGAGAAGAAAGTGGTCGTGGCCTTAAGTTAGGCACCATCTCAGAATTTGCCAGGAGGGGAAGTGGGAAATCACGGAAAACCACTTCGAGGATTGCTGAGGTGAGAATCGAAGCACCTCTACTCAGTTGACATCCCGAGGCTGAGTGGACCCCGCTCGAGCCCTCGTACCACTTTTTTTAAGTTTCGTGGCAGAGCCTAGAATCGAACCCGAACCTCCGGAGGTGGCAACTAATCATGCTAACTACTACACGACAGAGGCGGACGGGGGATAGGTTACCTAGGAGAATAATTGTTTCTGTTGTGGATGGTAAGAGAAGTAGAGTTAGACCAAGACGACGATGTTTAGACTCAGTTTCTAACGATTTAAAGATAAGAGTTATAGAACTAAATGAGGCCACAGCACTGGTTGCAAGTAGAGTATTGCGGCGATATTTAGTAAATCCTCTTTTTTCTTCTTTGCCATTTGCTTTACGTCGCGCCGACACTGATATGTCTTATGGCGACGATGGGATAGGCCTAGGAATGGGAAGGAAGTGGTCGTGGCCTTAATTAAGGTACAGCCCCAGCATTTGCTGGTGTGAAAATGGGAAACCACGGAAAACCATCTTTAGGGCTGCCGACAGTGGGGTTCGAACCCACTATCTACCGATTACTGGATACTGGCCGCACTTAAGCGACTGCAGCTATCGAGCTCGGTTTTAGTAAATGCACAGAGGCTTGCAGAATGACGCTGAAGGACATAACGGTCTGTAATGATGTACGTACGTATGTATGTATGTATGTATGTATGTATGTATGTACTATCTGCGCACTTTTTAGTGATATATTTACACCCTAGTGCTGAAGCGGTCGACTTCGGTTATCTTCGAGATTCGTATTGGCAACCTTTGAAACACAAACTAAGAATCGCTTATCATCACTGTGCGCCATCTGGCGTACACTTTAAGTACTCGTACTGTTGTTGTTTACACAGCAAAGCCAAACTATAGAATTCATGCTAGGAACACGTTTCGCAACGGGAAATGTTATATAGTATTATATATTGTGTGTGTGACACAGTTGTTTGCTTAAAATAATAAAGGTTTATAAAATTCATATCGATCGATCATATTATCGATTCAATTCAGATTTCATTTCCATTCAGTTGGCAGTATTAACGGAACCCTTCTTACTTTTCCAATGAGTACAAAAATCTATCACTAAAAAGTGCGCATACTATACGTATGTAGACATCATGTGATACCGATCAGAACATTATTACACGGAAGTAACTCAGAAAACTTTCCTATTAGTTTTCAGAAATGTTATTCAGATAGAATGAAGAAAATGGAGAGACTATGAAGGAATTTAAAAGCACTGGAAGTAATTGAGATTTTATTTCATGGCAGAACACAAATTAAAAATACAGAGATTGGGAAAAAGACAGAGCGAGAGAGAGAGAAAGTCTTAAAAACACAGGAGAAACAGAGAAGCATGTAATCTCAATTGCAGAAAATAACGCAACAAAGAGAAGCGGATAACGAGAAAGGCAATACAAGTTACAAATCGACAATCAATACTGAAGACAGGCTAGGCTGCAGATTCTTACGTTTGAGGTCTTTCATCGAGGAAAAGGCGAGTGTAACGAGTACTAAAATGGAGCCTTTCAGATCCAGCTTTGCACCTACTGACCGACGTGCGATTTCCAAGTACAGTCATTCATCCCCCATAATTCTCTTCTACATCTGCTGAAATTATATTGGCATTTTATGAGAAAGCATCCTTGTTTTATAAAAGATCTGTCTCATTGCTAGACGGCAGTATTAAATGGGAGATAGATTGCGACACTTAATACGCCCGTTAGTGTTACGACTACGCAAGGTACTACGGAGGGTCTTATTCGTATTCCATTCTTTTTATTGATGTTATTCACAGCCTTGAAGACCAGCAGGTAATCTCACTCTATGATATGATTTAGAAACTACACACTACGGAGATTCAAGGTTGAACTTTCGACAGCGAGTGAGTTGGCTGCATGGGATGAGCCGCGCTTCTTATACCCATTCCTAGCCCTTTCCTATCTTATCGTCGTCAGAAACCAGTTTGAGTTAGAGAGACGTTAAACCACTAGCTTTCGACTTTCGACTCTCGGTTCCAAGATTCCTATCTAACGTACACTTTTCACTGGGTTTTCCTTACCGTAGCAAGTATTAGGATAGCACTTCATTTGAAGTTATAAATTACCTAAATTTTTGACATCTATTCCACATTTTCTCTGTGCTCTCGTTGAGTCCTTTGAGTTCCAAATATTGTTTTGTGAGAACATTCATTTGCCTGTAAATTATCTTGAGCCTCATGCACTTAAGCACTTTAAATAGCAACCGACTGCACTGGTATTCACTACAAAGAGGCAGAGCTGTCATCTCCGTACAGGTCATGGAGGCCTTTGGAGGGGTGGAAGGTAAATGCTTCCTCTATCCGTAACCTCGGCACTTGGCGGTGTAGGTTAGTTTTACGCCCGGCCACCTTTACCACCAGACGGTACTCCAATACTCATTTTCGGTGTACGCTGAGTGCAACACCAGAGGTGGAAATCTCGTTTCTTAAAAGTTTAGACTTCCTGACAGGGAATCGAACCTTCGTCCTTCCCAGTGAATTGAGTAAACTTGTATCGCCTCGATCGGGCAGTCCCTATACACCCTACAACATTGAACAAAAAATGGAAGTGCCTATTCAACTCTGGTACTCGGCCTTATTTCAAGTCAGGACTAGTAGCGGCCGGCCCTTAAGGACTCCGGATGGTGTCCACCCCAGAGAACGAAGATCTTTTCCCCCCTCGTCATGTGAAGTCAAAACTTGGACTCGAATAATACTAAGAAATTAACATTTCATTGTAAAACTGTAAATTCTCATCAATAAGGAAGCAGTGGCGGCGCGTGACTTTCATCACTGGGGGTTCAAAAGAAGAAAAAATTGCCTCCCCCCCAACCTCTCCTCTCCCCATCACCGCCAGCTTCTTTTCCATCGTGGGCCGTAACCTCCTAAACTAAGATGACATAAGTTCTAGAAATGTGATCAAATACGAGAGGAGCAGAAAATACGGTAGGCCTACATGCCGAGTTTTACCACATGCAAAATAAGAAATAACTGCTTCATTGAAGTCCGCAGAGTCTCGAACAAAGTTCCTTTAAATTGACAACATAGCAAGAGCAATAAGTCTATCCTCGGTCGTTGTGCTGCGCTAGAAAGTCTTTGTTCTCTTCAGGGTAGAGAAACACCTTTCTGCTTCCGATGTCATGGGAATAGTAACAACTATATTTAAAAGTTTTCATTGGTATTACCTTGCCGCAATTCTTTGCCTCAATGATTTTTGAGTTAAGTTTCTCTCCAAAAGGTAATTATTCCAAAGAAGGCATATTAATAGATGTTTAGTAAGTAATGATATATTTGGGACAAGATATTAATTGGAATTTGACAGTTTAATGTAACTTTTGGTAGTAACGATGCTTTTCAACACTAGCGCTAGCTACGTGCACTATTCTCCGTTGCCTAGTCAAATTCCCGTAAGGCCAACAGATGGCAGGCACATACCCCAACCCCAACAACACAACTAGCTAGTCTTGAGACAGTGGCCTATTGCGCATGCGTAAAGAACAGAGATCCGTTTCTGCGATATCCTGGTCTTGCCTTAGTGCTGGCTTTCGTCCCCCCAGCATCTCGCCACTCCCTTCGCCGATGTACGGACGGAGAGATCGCCTTTGCAAGGGGGTTCATTCCAGACAAGTATCCAGCCGCAGACCTTGCGCATCTCACATGAATTGAAAGCCAGTACGAGTATATTACGGATAGAGGGACTTAGCAAGAGCTTCGAGATTGATAAGGGAGTTATGAAAATTACGTAGTTGAGAACACTTTGATATAAACTGGAGGTTCATTGCTCCATTGCGCTATACCAGAAACCGCCACTGTAAGGAAGACTGTTCGGCAATAAGTTATCAAACTTAGGTGACCGACTTTCAGCGCGCAGTTCGCTGGTAAATGTTTCTAGGTTGAAGATGTCCGACTCGTTGGCTGAATGGTCCACGTACTGGCCTTCGGTTCAGAGGGTCCCGGGTTCGATTCCCGGCCGGGTAGGTTAATTTAACCTTCATTGGTTAATTCCATTGGCCCGGTGGCTGGGTGTTTGTGCTGTCCCCAACATCGCTGAAACTCACACACCACACATAACACTATCCTTCACCACAATAACATGCAGTTACCTACCCATGGCAGATGCCGCCCACCCTCATCATCGTAGGGTCTTCCTTACAAGGACTGCACTCAGCTACAAAAAGCCACACGAAATTATTATATTATAGGTTGAAGATAAGGCACAGACTCTCGAACTTCCGTGCGAGGATGCAGTGAGGGTGACGGGGTTGAGATGCAAGAGGGAAGCGCGCTGGTGGACGGTTCCGGGGGGGGGGGGAGGAAGGGTGCGGAAAGAGGCTTTCACTTGGGCAGAGTCCATAGCAGTGAAGCAGTAAAGATTTATTTATTTAAGTATACTTTAAGAAGAAAAATAATAAATAATTATATTGAAATGTAACATTACTGAGACCAGAATTTTATTCAAATTGGGCCTCTGGCTTGCATCCCGCGTTTTGTGAGGCTTGGCAGCTGTGAATCAGTTTGTTTTAACGCGGAAGACTTGATTGAGTGCGATGGTACTGGTTATTAGCAAAGAAAAAAATGTTGGAAAAAGTATTGTGGCCGCCCAGTCCCCCTATCACTCACCGATCTGCGAGTCCCTTGTCACAAACACAAACACACACACACACACACACACACACACACACACACACACACACACACACACACACACTCAGACAGTAATCACTTAAGTGCCCGACAATGCCAGAAAGGAAACAAGTTCATATCGCCACTACAAATACAGTAACAACGTCTGGCCTAAACATGTCTTTGCCGGTTTCTGAAACAAGCAACGAAGCAAAGCGAGCTCTGAGCGCAGGCCATGGATACCCCTGGATGAGAGTAAGTTATTCCCAACTTCTGCACTAACAAGAGAGGTGTTTGCACCTGAACCAACCGACTGTAATCCAACATGGTAGCAGGTTCAATTAAGGAATTATACACTTAACGATGATATTCTGTCGTAAAATAAGAAGTCAATACAGTAGTTTGTTCCTACACTTTTAAGTGGAACATGGAGTATCGAAGATATCGGTTGCAATTAAACTTGGTAGGACAATCAATTAAGACATCATAACAAGGCTCCATATCTGCCATTGTTACATAGTAAGGTAAGGGTTATTCTTCCCGAAGGCAGGTCCGAACCTCCGCTGAGGTGTTCCTGAGCCGGAGTTTACGTGCGGTAGGGTGGCCAATTCTTTTCCGCTCCTCCATTCCCTTACCCCCACCAACAGCGCGTGGCAACCCATCCAACTCCTGACCACGCCCAATGTTGCTTAACTTCGGAGATCTCACGGGATCCGGTGTTTCAACACGGCTACGGCCGTTGGCTTCTTACATAGGCTGTCCACATTATGGCAAAATGTGTGTTTCTGAAGCGGAACAGTAGTTTCAGCGTTTTAACTAATAAAATAATATATTAATATGTAGATGACCAAGAAACAATATTTAATTTCCACTATAAACAATTCAGATGTATCAAACTTTAAAATAATAGTGTTATTGGTTTTACGTCTCACTAACTACCTTCACGGTCTTCGAAGAAACTCTAATATATTGATGTATTTATATCTCTCATGGGCTGCAATAGTGGCACATCTAAAAATATCAAGTTCTGAAATAAATTAGTATAAAGTTCCCTTAGTAGTGAAATGCAGAAAATATACTATTAATCTATGAAATAAAGATTAAATGGTACTAAATGTTTCGATGGGCGTTCAGTTAGTAAAAATGTTACTTAAAATTTGCTCCTTCATTCCCCTTTCCGAAGCCATGACCTAGACGTTTTGAGAATTGTCGCAATTGCTGCAATGATTTTTTTTAAAGAGATTATATTTGACTAGCTTGGCGGTTTGCGGCTTATAATAATGAAGCAAATTTACGGACAACGCTAAAGTCTTCAATAACTCCGATTTCGTATGTTTAGACTTCTGCCACTCTTGCAGCTCACGAGGGATGCACTTGTACGTGCCGATAGAGTAGGTATGTAGAGCATGACACTGTGCTCGTTTATCAAAAATATAACTTTTTATATAAATATTTTATGCAAATTTAAAGTAGAATATCGGGTATACTGTATTTCCACAGTGTATACGCAAGGTTATTCTATGTCATCATCAGGTAACTGCTCGAAGTTGCCCAGCTACATTTCAGAAAATAATTACAACACTACTGTACTGTTGATTTTACGGCAAATTGTTATTACTATTTAATTCAGGATATTATAACTGACCTTTCACCAAAGGATCATTGATAACTTCAACCTAAACAGTTCCCTTGAAAGTGAAGTACAGTGATAATCTAAATTTTCAATCACCTTCCCCACCACGTACTCATTTGAAGTATATCCCAAGGACCACGTACCTCTCCGGAATGCGAAGTGTCGTTTATAAATTCTTTGACTTCCTGACGGGGAATCCAACCCCATGGATTTATGATGTACAGTAGATTTATTTAGGTATTCCAAGGTAAGTTCTGGGTTAGTGTTTGATCCTGTCAGTTTCTTTAAATTCTTCTTTGGGACATATTAGCGTTGGTCAGTATTCAGACTGAAGTCACATTCTAAGAAGACGTCAATCAACCGTAAAAGACGTACTCCGTAAATTATTTTATGACGTAATATATAGTAGGATGTATAATAATAATAATAATAATAATAATAATAATGATGATGATGATGATGATGATGATGATGATGATGATGGTTCATGGTGTGGGTTACTGTAGTCACGTTCTAGTTCGTGAACCCTGGGCAACGGCTGAGTGGCCTAGTAAGTGGTCCTGAGAGTCGGGATACCAGTTGCTATGGAATGGGAGAGGGGATCTTGGACATATTCTGAGTCATGGACCGCCTTGTGCTCAGGAGGCTAGGACTATACAATTCACCGGTGGTCCATAACCCGTTAGAGGAGAGACCCTCACTTGGACTATGTGCACGTAGGGTACCATCCTGCTTCATGAACTCAATGAGCTCAGAACATTTTAGGCAAGCCTCGGACCAATGGGAGTAACGGAGTCCCACTCCCATTTGACAGGCGAGGGACTCCTTGGAAACAACATGGCGAACGGAATGTAATTCGATGGGGAGCTATCAATATTAAAGGGGCTTATGGAAGAAAGAAAGTAGAACTGGCTGAGTCAGCAATGAGGATGCATCTGGAGGTGCTAGGAGTATGTGATATTCGGGTAAGGGGAGGTAACGAGGAAGAGATAGGAGATTATAAAGTGTACTTGACGGGTGTTAGAAAGGGAAGGCCAGAGTCCGGGGTAGGGCTCTTTACCAGGAATACCAGTGCACGCAACACAGTTTCTGTTAGGCACGTAAATGAGCGAATGATGTGGGTAGGTTTGTCAGTTGGAGGAATTAGGACTAGAATTGTCTCCGTGTATTCACCATGTGAGGGTGCAGATGAGGATGAAGTTGACAAGTTTTATGAAGCATTGAGCAACATCGTGGTCGGGGTCAACAGCAGGGATAGAATAGTGCTAATGGACGATTTCAATGCGAGAGTTGGGAATAGAACTGAAGGGTACGAAAGGGTGATTGCTAAATGTGTGGAAGATATGGAAGCTAATGGGAATGGGAAGCGTTTGCTGGACGTCTGTGCTAGTATGGGTTTAGCAGTTACGAATACATTCTTCAAGCATAAGGCTATTCACCGCTACACATGGGAGGCTAGAGGTACCATATCCATAATAGACTATATCTTAACCGACTTCGAATTCAGGAAATCTGTTAGGAATGTACGAGTTTCCCGGGGATTCCTCGATGATACGGACCACTATCTGATCTGTAGTGAACTAAGTATCTCTAGGCCTAGGGTAGAGAAAGTGAAATCTGTCTGCAAACGAATAAGGGTAGAAAATCTCCAGGACGAGGAAATTAGACAGAAGTACATGGATATGATTAGTGAGAAATTTCGAACAGTGGACAGTAAGCAGGTTCGGAATACAGAAAGTGAATGGGTGGCATACAGGGATGCTGTAGTTGAAACAGCAAGGGAATGCCTAGGAACAACTGTGTGTAAAGATGGGAAAAGGTGAACATCGTGGTGGAATGATGGAGTGAGAGCAGCTTGTAAAGGTAAAAAGAAGGCTTATCAGAAATGGCTCCAAACAAGGGCCGAGGCAGACAGGGATTTGTACGTAGATGAAAGAAACAGAGAGAAACAAATAGTTGGTGAATCCAAAAATAAGTCGTGGGAAGATTTTGGTAATAACCTGGAAAGGCTAGGTCAAGCAGCAGGGAAACCTCTCTGGACAGTAATAAAGAACATTAGGAAGGGAGGGGAAAAGGAAATGAACAGTGTTTTGAGTAATTCAGGTGAACTCATAATAGATCCCAAGGAATCACTGGAGAGGTGGAGGGAATATTTTGAACATATTCTCAATGTAAAAGGAATACATCCTGGTGATGTTGCGAACAGCCAAGCTCATGGGGAGGAGGAAAATTATGTTGGTAAAATTACGCTTGAGGAAGTGGAAAGGATGGTAAATAAACTCCATTGTCATAAAACAGCACGAGTTGATGAAATTAGACCTGAAATGGTGAAGTATAGTGGGAAGGCAGGGATGGAATGGCTTCATAGAGTAGTAAAATTAGCATGGAGTGTTGGTAAGGTACCTTCAGATTGGACAAAAGCAGTAATTGCACCTATCTATAAGCAAGGGAACAGGAAGGATTGCAACAACTATCGAGGTATCTCATTGATTAATATACCAGTCAAAGTATTCATTGGCATCTTGGAAGAGAGGGTGCGATCAGTCGTTGAGAGGAAGTTGGATGAAAACCAGTGTGGTTTCAGACCACAGAGAGGCTGTCAGGATCAGATTTTCAGTATGCGCCAGGTAATTGAAAAATGCTACGAGAGGAATAGGCAGTTGTGTTTATGTTTCGTAGATCTAGAGAAAGCACATGACAGGGTACCGAGGGAAAAGGTGTTCGCTATACTGGGGGACTATGGAATTAAAGATAGATTATTAAAATCAATCAAAGGCATTTATGTTGACAATTGGGCTTCAGTGAGGATTGATGGTAGAATGAGTTCTTGGTTCAGGGTACTTACAGAGGTTAGACAAGTCTGCAAACTTTCACCGTTGCTGTTCGTAGTTTACATGGATCATCTGCTGAAAGATATAAAATGGCAGGGCGGGATTCAGTTAGGTGGAAATATAGTAAGCAGTCTGGCCTTTGCTGACGACTTGGTCTTAATGGCAGATTGTGCCGAAAGCCTGCAGCCTAATATCCTGGAACTTAAAAAGAGGTGCAATGAGTATGATATGAAAATTAGCCTCTCGAAGACTAAATTGATATCAGTAGGTAAGAAATTCAACAGAATTGAATGTCAGATTGGCGATACAAATCTAGAACAGGTCGATAATTTCATGTATTTAGGTTGAGTGTTCTCCCAGGATGGTAATATAGTAAGTGAGATTGAATCAAGGTGTCGTAAAGCTAATGCAGTGAGCTCGCAGTTGGGATCAACAGTATTCTGTAAGAAGGAAGTCAGCTCCCAGGCGAAACTATCTTTACATTGGTCTGTTTTCAGACTAACTTTGCTTTACGGGAGCGAAAGCTGGGTGGACTCAGGATATCTTATTCATAAGTTAGAAGTAACAGACATGAAAGTAGCAAGAATGATTGCTGGTACAAAGAGGTGGGAACAATGGCAGGAGGGTGCTCGGAATGAGGAGATAAACGCTAATTTAGGAATGAACTCGATGGATGAAGCTGTACGAATAAACCGGCTTCGGTGTTGGGGTCATGTGAGGCGAATGGAGGAGGATAGTTACCTAGGAGAATAATGGACTCTGTTTGGAGGGTAAGAGAAGTAGAGGTAGACCAAGACGACGATGGATAGACTCGGTTTCTAACGATTTAAAGATAAGAGGTATAGAACTAAACAACATTAGTGGCAAATCGATGATTGTGGCTACGTTTAGTAAATTCACAGAGGCTTGCAGACTGAACGCTGAAAGGCATAACAGTCTATAATGATAATGTATGTATGTATAATAATAATAATAATAATAATAATAATAATAGTAATAATAATAATAATAATAATAATAATAATAATAATAATACTATATATAAAAATGGATGTATGTATGTGAGTAAATGACACTTCTCCTCCTAAACCACTGGAGCAATTTCAACTAAAGTTGGTACACTTATGACTTACCATCTGGAGACGAGCAATGTGGGGGTAAGCCATCCGGTAGCTCCCTTAAGGGTGGGGGAAAGGGGGGGGCAGGTATAAAAATTGAAAAAAGTGTCGAATCCGCAGTTTTCGGGGTCACCGAGATGAATAGTGACACTCCCGATTTTAAAAAGGTCAAAGTTCAGCTCCCTTTCGAGTGGGGGGGGGGCGATGGGGGAGTGATATATAAAATTAAACGAGAATAGTATTGGATACATAGTTTTCGGGGTCGCCGAGGTGAATTGTGCACTTAGGATTTTGAGTATCAGGAGACAAACCACGTGGGGGTAAGATAGCTCAGGAACCCTTAGGGAAAATAGTGTCGAATCCATACTAATCGGGGTCGCTGAGATGAATAGTGACCCTCCGGATATTTTTAAAAGTCCAAGTCATCCCCCTTTAGGGTGGGGGGCGAGGGGGCAGTGATATACAAAATTAAACGAAAATAGTGTCGAATACATAGTTTTCGAGGTCACCGAGGTGAATTGTACACTCCGGATTTTTAATATCAAGAGACAAACCACGTGGGGGTAAGACTTTTCGGGGTCGCTGAGATGAATAGTGACACTCCGGAATTATTTAAAGTCCAAGTTCAGCCCCCTTCGTGGTGGGGGTGATGGAAGAGTTATATATACAAATAATCGAAAATAGTGCCGAATCCATAGCTGTCGGGGTCGCTGAGATAAATAGTGTGACTCCGGATATTTTATATAAGTCCAAGTTCATTACCTTTTGTGGTGG
This sequence comes from Anabrus simplex, assembly GCF_040414725.1. Taxonomy (NCBI): domain Eukaryota; kingdom Metazoa; phylum Arthropoda; class Insecta; order Orthoptera; family Tettigoniidae; genus Anabrus; species Anabrus simplex. The sequence goes on along the minus strand of NC_090266.1, from coordinate 577,717,334 downwards.
GGGGCGACGGGGAATTGAGATATAAAAATAATCGAAAATAGTGTCGAATCCATAGTTTCCGGGGTCGCTGAGATGAATAGTGACATTCCCAATTTTTTAAAACTCGAACCTTAGCCCCCTTTAGGGTGGGGGGAGGTGTGTGCGATATAATAATCATCAAATATACTGCCGAATCCATAGTTTTCCGGGTCGCTCAGATGAATAGTAACATTCCGAATTTGTAAAGTCCAACTTTAGCCCCTTTGGCATAGGGGGTGAGATAGGGCGGAAGAATAAATTGTAAAAAATGTACGTGTGTATGTTCCAGAGTTAAGTTTGTCACTTAACAAGTTCGTGGTTAGCTTGTTGGGTTGTTAAGCTAGGTCCTCACAGGTTCTCCACGAGTCTGAGTATATCTTATTCCAAATGAAACGAAGATGTCCAATATTGTATTTATTAATTTACTAACACTTATTACATTTGAAGATTTAAGTCTATTTAAAAGTTCTGAGGCCTGACGCCTAACAGCCAACTCAATTAGTTGGTAGTTCTTAACTGACTACATTCCAAGAGACCTTTTCCATTTGGAGTCCAGGGTTTTATATGAATTAGGGCAGTCACGTGTCAATCCCTCTGGGTGGGATACATTGTCTTCGTACTGGTTGATTACCAGGGAAGAGGGGATATGTGTAGCAAAGAGTTAGGAGTTTAGGAAGGGGTTTCTGATGGCACCAGGGAGTGGGGCACATACGTCACGGAAAGGTTTGGGCTGATTCTGCCAAGCCTGAGGATATGTGTCAGGATATGTGTCATCCTGGACTCTGAGTTGTTATTGAAACTTACTCACATCTTGACTCACCAGTATTGGTCACTAGTTTGCCTAAGGTCTGTTGAAACTGCTTGACACTCATACAGTATGCCAGCAGCAGTAATAATAATAATAAAAGTAGCTCCTCCCCCCTTATTTTCATGTTACTGTCCTCAGTAACATTTACATTTTTCTCATTCCTAATTTTTACAGTTTTACATAATTTATACATTTTCTTTCTGAACATGATTGTAATACTTCCTATTATTAGTAAAACAAGGATGACATTAGTAGACACAAATGTTTTTATGTCAATAGAGGTTGTACGGATGGGTTTTAAGTCTAGTTTCATTTTCTTTACATCTAAATGAGAAATATGAAACGTAATTTCATTCTTAATTAAAGGTTCCTTCTGGATACCTAGGAAAGGATAAGTATGGATGTAATTAGTAGGTTTTTGTTGTAAAGTTATTCCCATACTGGAGATAGGGCAAGATTCATTGGAATAAATTACCTGTGGTCCAGAAATCTGGATGGATTTCTGGGATTCTGGACATGTTTGTAAGATTACCTCTGGGTTTCTTGTAAAGAACAGAATATGTTCTTTGTTTAGCGGTCTAAATAATTTTACATCATTCTTTACAGAAGCAAATTCACATCCTGCAGTATTTGTTAAGTTGCAGTTTGTGATTCTGGTGTTATAATATAAGCATACGTATGATAGGGTGTTCTTAACACATGGTACGGTAGACCATTTCATAATTGGACTTTGTAGGTATTATTTTTCAGATGGGACAAGTATAACATTATTAATGGTGGGTACAGGGGTTACATCATATAATTTATATTGATTTCCATCCGTGATTGGCATGGAAAGGATTATTATCATTTCTTCGTCCAGCACAAGGACTTGAGTTTTTGACATTTTTAGGTTTTCATACTGATTATATTGATCGGTATGGATCATACTCTGTGTAGGATAGATTGATAACTAATGTTTGACAATGTTAGTTAAGTCTTTTCTTGATAGCATTTTTACATTTGTCATCTCGTGAAATGAAAGACTAATGGTTTCTTGAAGCACTCGTATGATATTTCGGATTTTGTTAATACACAGTAACACGTATTGGATGTTTTCTAGTAGATTTATCTTGAAGTCTTCTGTTCGAAGTATACCTTGAATTACCTTCATATTGTCATTAACATGATTCATTTCATCATAAAATTTTTGAGCAATTGAATTTGTAAATGATACTAGTTTATTTATATGCTTGATTTCATTAGAATGACTTTGTTTTAAAGTGTTTAATTGATTTTGTAAATTATCTAAATCGTCCTGGTCTAGATTGCCAGAGATGAACTTAATTACTTTTCCTAGTCCGTTTATTAAACCTCGTTTAGTTCTGTTAGAAGTACTGGGTATTAGCTTATTTAATTCTTTTTTGGTATCTTTGGTTATTTCAGTTAACTCGTATATTAAGTGAGGAAAAGTATTATTGCTTTTCAATACAAGACTAGAGACAGTATCATCAATAATTTTGTATGATTCTTTTAAGGTAGTAAGATTGAAATGAACCATGAATTTATGGTACTTATCGATTACCAATACAGATCCCATGGGGTCCGCATAAAATCCTGATGTGGTTATGGGTTTGGTGTAGATGGTGGCATATCCTGGTAGGAATCTGGAACGGGAAGAGATTTCCTTTTAGGTTTAATGTCACGGAAATTTCTGACATGGGTCTTGCCATTTTTCATTTTACACTATACTCGGTTCTTTTCGATTTTGGTTATCGTGCCTTCATTATATAGGTTTTTGGACTTCCTATTTCTGGTTAGAGAGTCTAGGACATATACCTGTTCACCTATTTGATAGGAGTGTTTGAAAATGGGCTTTGCTGGGTCAGATTTATTCTTATTTAAGATTTTCATCTGGTTTCCTTGTCTCTCAATATATTCATTAATTTTTGGAGACGAGGAGAAGATATGATTTAGTGCTTTGTAATACGGGCCGTATAGAACATTGAATGGTGGCTGTTTGGTTGTGGAGTGAATTGAAGAATTATAATTTGTGATCGCAGTGGTTATTAGCTGTGGGAGTGGAGTGAATTTATCATGATCTCTTGAGATTCTCAGTTTTTCGAGGAGGGTCGAATTCAGTCTTTCTACCGGGGAGTTAGACGATGCATTCAGAGGTGTAGTGGCATGATATTCAATGTTAGTAGCTTTACAGTATTCTGTAATTAAGCTATTCTAAATTCTCCTCCCTGATCATGGGTAATTCTCTTGGGATATCCATGGTGTGAGAAATACACTTGCAGTTGATTCAGAACTGCCATGGCTGTGCCATTGGATAGTAAATACGCTTGTCCGTATTTAGAGAATACGTCTAGTATAGTTAAAATGCGGTTTTGTTCAAAATGAAAAGTATCTATATGAATCAGAGCGAACGGGTGGTCGGCTGTAATAGGGCCTTGGTTTGGTACTTCGTTAGGGTGTCTTTCATATTTATTTCTCTGACATAAGTTACATTGGTTAATTAGATTTCTAATTTGTTCTTTCAAATGTGGCCAATAGTACTTGGTTCGAAAATGTTCAAATGTTTCAATGATACCATTGTGGTTTATTGAATGGTATTGTAATATCAACTGTTTCTGAGTCTCTGAGCTTTCAATATCTTCTAGAAATTTAGATGTCCTAATGATTATTAATTCTGACGTAAATAATTTCTGACATACCCTGATGAATGGGATTTCGAGTGTTACGTCGTCAAAGTAGGCGGCATATCTGTTTGACGTGTTAATAATTTTGAGTAGGTGACTATTCAAATCTTGTTGGAGGTTTTTCTCTGTCACTATCATGATATGGCGGGTATATTTCTTGAATAGTTTTTGTTCAAGGATTTTGGGAAAGTTACCATATTTTATGATAAGTTGGTTACGGTTTTGATTCAAGTTTCTCTCTGATGCTTTTAGAGTGAAAATGGGATCTTCTTGATTTGAATGTACAGTTTCATTGTCCATTTCATTCTGGTATGTATCATCTCCGGGGATGGGTACATTAGAAACTGTTTCATCATTTACATTTACTTGTATTCTGGAAAGAGCATCTGCGACATAGTTAGTTTTCCCTTTAACATATTTTATGTCAAAGTCAAACTCTCCTAATTTCATTTTCCAGCGGTAGAGTCTTGAACTGGGATCCTTTAGGGTGAAAAGCCATTGCAGTGGACGGTGGTCACTTTCCACATGAAAGTGTCGTCCCCATAAGTAAGGTTTAAAATGCTTACTACTTTCTACGATGGCAAGCAATTCTCTCTCTATGGTGGAGTAGTTTCTTTCAGCGGGGTTTAGGGTTTTGGAATAATAGGCAATAGGGTGTCCCTTCTGTGTGAGAACACTCCCTATGGCAAAGTCTGAACTGTCTGTGGTTAACACGAATGGTTCTTCGAAATCTGGGTAAGCTAAGACTGGAGCATTTATTAGAAGGGTCTTTAGTGTTTCAAATGCAGATTTGTACTCAGGGTTTTCTGCATCGATTTTTGATCCCTTCTTTAGGCAACGGGTCATTGGATATGCTACTTTAGCAAAGTCCTTTATAAATTTCCTATAGAAACCCGCTAGTCCTAAGAATTGTTTGATTTCTTTGGTGGTCTTGGGAATAGGGTAACTTTTGACTGCCTTGATTTTTTCGGGATTAGGTTTTACTCCGTTCTGTGAAACAACATGACCTAGGAAGGCTACTTCCTTGTGGAGAAATTCGGTTTTATCGAGCTGTATTTTCATATTTACTTCTCGTAATTTCTGCATTACAAGGGTCAGGTGTTGTTTATGTTCCTCTAGGGATTTGCTATATATGATAATGTCATCCATATATACCAGACAGAATTTGAAAAGAAAGGGGCGTAGGACATTGTCCATTACGCGCTGAAAGGTGGCCGGAGCGTTTCTGAGCCCGAATGGCATTCTGCGGTACATTAGATGCCGATTGTCTATAGTAAAAGCAGTTTTTTCTATAGATCTAGGATCCATTTCAATTTGATGGAATCCTTGGGCACAATCTAAAGTCGAGAAATACTGGCAGTGACCTAGGTTGTCTAGAATTTCTTCTATTCTAGGGAGAGGGTATTTGTCTTCAATGGTCTTCTTATTCAGCTGTCTGAAATCTATGACTAATCTCCATTTCTTCTGTCCAGAAGCATCTGGCTTCTTGGGCACGGCCCACACGGGATTACAATATGGAGATTCGCTGTTGGTGACTATTCCCTGGCTAATAAGTTTTTCAACTTCTTCACTTAATACCTTCTTTAGTGCGGGAGGATATCGGTAATTTCTCTGATATACCGGGTCCTCATCAGTAGTTCGAATAAAATGCTTTACGGCGTTAGTGAATGTTAAATCGCACCCGGGATAGTAGAATACATCCGAGAATTCAGAACATATTTCTGATATGACTCTAAACTCTAGATCGTTCATATGTTGTGTGCGGAGATATTCTTGAATATCGTGGTCTGAAATAGAATTTATTTCCAGTGGCTGTATTGTAATGTTCTCCAAAGGTTCAACTAACACTGGTTTGTTAAATTCTTGTTTTAACTGTGTTTCAATAGGGTACATGACCTGGTAGTTTTCTGCATGCAAAATTGCATCTGCAAAATATATTCCTTCATGTTCAAACTTTGGAATATATACATCCCCTTGTTCGATATTGACAGGGATAGCAATTTTCTGCATGTCTGGTGAAGGCTGAAAATTTACTTGCTTGTTGTTTGAGTGGAAATAGAATGGTATGTCTTTGTTGTCTAATGTAACTAGGTTTGATTTATAATCTATTTTTGCACCTAGTTTAACAAAATCAGCTGTTCCGATTAGCGCGTCGAAATATTCGTGCCATTTCATGACTCGAAAATCTACGGGCGTGTCAATTTCATATTCTGAAAAAATGGGGAATTGTATGTTTTCTTCACCCATTGTTTCCGAATGAACAGATTGTATGCAGAATGATTCTCGGAACAAATATTCTGCAAAATATTCATGTGCTATTGATGGGTTCATTATTGAATGACAAGCACCACTGTCTATCAAGATTTTGAATCCAAATAGAGTGATGAACGGCAGTTTGGGAGCGTTTCTTATGTTATTTAGGTCTTCGCTTGAGATGGCGGGACCAAGTGAAAATCCTGACTCTGTTCTTGGTTTTCATAATTATTCTGAGGTAGTGATAAATCGACTGTGTCGTATTCGAACTCGTATTCGTGGGGTTGAGTTTCCTGAGTGTAGTCTGATGACTGTGCCTCCTGAAAATATTCTGGTGGTACATAGTCACATTCGTTAGTCTCCTCTGCGTGTGTATTTACATTCCCTCTGATGGTAGATACCCCTGACATAGATGTTGGGTACCTTTGAGTATCGGTCGTGAAGCGTCGGGCAAGGTTATTTGGTGTAGGATAAAGTCGGTTCATTGGCTTAAAAGGTTGTTGGTTCTGTGGTCTGGCAGTAGGTGGGTTCGGACCTTGGAAGGGTCTGAAGTTTGGTTGTTGGTTAGGATTTCTGAATTGTTGGTTTGATTGGGTAGCGAAAGGTCGCATTTGAGGAAAGTAATGGTTCTGTGGTCTTGGATACATAAATGGATTGTGAGTGACATGGTTTAGTGGTTGTGTCGTTTGATTGTTTCTGTTAGGTTGTGTCTGCATGAATGGCTTGTGACTGGCACTGTTATTGAGAGGATATTTCGGTGTCCCTCTCAATTGATCCATGTAACTTTCGTGCGCTCTATCATTGTCATAGGTCCTACAGTGTCTTAATGCTTGACTTAAGTCTGTAACTTGAGCATACCGTAGGTACGCTCGGTACGGTTCTAAAATACCTGCTTTAAAAGTGTTCAGACTCAGATCATCTAGTTCTCTCAACTTGAGCTCCAAGATCTGGTCTCTGTAGTTCAATTTGCATAAACTTTTACATTGGAGGACTAAAGTGTCCAACCTGTCATGATAATCTGTGTAACTCTCGTTTCTCTTTTGGAAACAGTTGGAAATTTCCTGTACTAATAATCTCTCATCTTTGACATCACCAAATTTTCTAATTAATTTATCCTTAAACTTCTCATAACTAGAGTTCGCATCGAGATCCAAAATACTACTAGCTTCTCCTTTTAATTTGGATTTAACGACATTAAATAAAAATTCATTAATAATATTTGCGTTGGGAACTGTAAGGGCTCTCTTGTGAGTATTTATAAAACTATCGCATCTCGCTATGAAATAGTCTAAACTACAAGATGCGCTTCCGTTAAATTCAGGTAGCAACTGAATTTGGGCATATTCAAATAATTTCAAAATTATTTTGAAAGCATTTCTGTCTCAGTCATTGTAGTGACTTTATTTGACTGATTAGTTGAAATAATTGAAAATTATTATTATTATTATTATTATTATTATTATTATTATTATTATTATTATTATTATTATTATTATTATTATTATTATTATTGCTCTTGCTCAACTAAAAGAGATGAATGATGTTATTACTGGCAATATTCAGGCATTACAAATAGGTACATTAAATGTAACTCACAGGCAGGAAATGATGATCAGCATGGACTGCATTCTCCTTGAGCTGTGTAGTCGGTTGGTCTTCCTTCTGCGTTGTCGTGCTATCGAAAGGCCCCTCTGCGGAGTTGTCGGTACGCACGTACAGCGATGGCGGTTGGTTGCTGTCGAAAGGCGCTTCTGGAGCGTTGTCGGCTAGCTTCCTTCCTTCAAGCTGGCGTAGTCGGTTGTGGTCGAAAGGCCTCTAGTGAGGTTGTCAGTTCCACTTCCTTCTAGCTGGCTGGTTCAAATGGAATAGATGACTTCAGTATTTTGCGGGAAGATACTGGCTTGACGGACAAGTAGCGAAAGGCGATTCTGGATCGTTGTCTGAATACTTTGTCCAACTAGCACGTAGATCTTGTGGCGATCGTGTATCAAATCCCGGCCACAGGCCCCCAGTTAAGTTTGTCGCTTAACAAGTTCGTGGTTAGCTTGTTGGGTTGTTAAGCTAGGTCCTCACAGGTTCTCCACGAGTCTGAGTATATCTTATTCCAAATGAAACGAAGATGTCCAATATTGTATTTATTAATTTACTAACACTTATTACATTTGAAGATTTAAGTCTATTTAAAAGTTCTGAGGCCTGACGCCTAACAGCCAACTCAATTAGTTGGTAGTTCTTAACTGACTACATTCCAAGAGACCTTTTCCATTTGGAGTCCAGGGTTTTATATGAATTAGGGCAGTCACGTGTCAATCCCTCTGGGTGGGATACATTGTCTTCGTACTGGTTGATTACCAGGGAAGAGGGGATATGTGTAGCAAAGAGTTAGGAGTTTAGGAAGGGGTTTCTGATGGCACCAGGGAGTGGGGCACATACGTCACGGAAAGGTTTGGGCTGATTCTGCCAAGCCTGAGGATATGTGTCAGGATATGTGTCATCCTGGACTCTGAGTTGTTATTGAAACTTACTCACATCTTGACTAACCAGTATTGGTCACTAGTTTGCCTAAGGTCTGTTGAAACTGCTTGACACTCATACAGTATGCCAGCACCAGTAATAATAATAATAAAAGTAGCTTTTAGAAGCCGAATACACTAGTATTAATGGGTGAGGGTTCTATACCCGGTGAGGGATATAACTCCAGTATGACTTTCATGTATGACTTACTATCTGGAAAACATATTGTGGGAGTAAGACGCCCCTAGAAACGCTAGGGAACCGGTGAAATATAATCCATATTAACAAATGGTAGTCAGTTTGGCGCGATCTATATATACTGTACTATATATATAAATTCTGGCATAAGAATGAAAACAGACGTGAATTAATGAGACCATTCTAGGCATCTTAGAAACTTAAAACCTGGTACCAGACAAGCTGATGACTTCAGGATCCCTAGAAAAATCTAAAATTCTCAAAATTCTCTGAAGGTGATATGCTGGGAGTTTCAAGTCTGCATCAGAACACAGTCGGTGATATTTATCCAGAACGATAACATATAGGTTTCATGGGCTTAAAAGTTTCCTGAAAGTCCTTATTATTAACCCCCTCCCCCATATCGAGATGGCAGCACAATATTGCAGACGAGTTAGAATATAGGAATTTGGCAAAATTATAACTTTTAGAATGTAACCGACGGAACATTTATGAGGTGTTTAAAAATTGTAATTTTTCCCCTGAAAAATATCGAAATATGGATGCAATTTCAATGACGGTGCAGACCTTCCTTTCGAGGTATTTCGTGGCTAAACGGTAAGTCGTATCTCAAAACGGATGGCACAATCTCCATTCGATTTGGAGTGATTTACAACTTTGGTCCTATGATATTTTGTAGTATCTCCATCCACTATACGTTAAATTTGGCTCTATTTCTGGATTTACCTAAATTTTGCACTTTGTACACGTATAATTCATGGTTTGATTCACTTATAGGAAAGATGGAATCTTGAAATTCTACACGAATATCAGCCCACCCAGTAGCCATATGTGAGCCAAATTCTATGTTTGAACCTGTCGCATAAGTATCTGAAAAGTAATTCACTGTGTGAAACCTTACACAAATTTCACCCTATTTAACGTTTTTAAAACAATCTTACCTTTAAATAGATCAGATACGAGGAAATATCATATGGCCAGCCATTTAGACCGCTAAATGAGGCCAGAGGCGTCTTTTCATACAGTCTGCTTTTCGATATGATGCACCGTTTAGCAGCAGTTATTCTGTAAATGAAGGTGAACATGCACATACTTCCGTATGTCTATCTGCATTTATTAATTTAAGTAGAGTTGTAGCGATCTAGAAGGGGTGTGTCTCACATTGTAATTAATACTTTGCAAATCAATAGTGACTGTCAGCAGGAGGGTGTCTGCTGTTGTAATCAGTACTCCCCACATCGACTTTATTTTTTAAGTCCAAATTCATCCCCCTTTGGAGTGGGGACGAGGGGGGATGAGATATAAAAATTATCGAAAATAATGTCGAATCCATAGTTTTCGGGGTCGTTGAGATGAATAGTAACAATCCAGATTTTTAAAACTCAAAGTTTAGCGCCCTTTAGGGTGGGGGAGGAGGGACTAATATATAATAATAATAATCGAATATACTGCCGAATCCATAGTTTTCCGAGTCGCTGAGGGGAGTAGTAACATTCCGGATTTTTAAAGTCCAACTTCAGCCCCCTTTGCCATAGGGGGTAAGAAAGGATGAAAAACTGAAATGTCAAAAATAACCGAGATATTGGACGTGTGTGTGTTCCAATATGACTTTCAAGTATGATTTTCTACCTTGGAAACGTGCTGAAAGAGTGAGACGCCCCTAGAACCACTACGGAAGCAGGTGAAATATAAACCATATTAATAAATGGAAGTCAGTTTGGCGGGATTTATATATACTGTACTATATATAGAGAGAGAAAATTGAAATTTGGCAAAATTATAGCTTTTAGCATTTAACCGATGGAAAATTTACGAGGTATTTAATTTTTTTATCCCCGATAAATATCGAAATGTGCAGGCAATTTTAATGACGATGCAGACCTTCCTTTCGACGTATTTCGTGGCTAAACGGTAAGTCGTGTCACAAAGCGGATGGCACAATATCCGTTCAATTTGGAGTGATCTACAACTTTGGTCCTAAGACTTTTTCTCGTAACTCTATCCCTTATACGTTAAATTTGGCTCTATGTCTGGATTTATCTAAATTTTGCACTTTGTACACGTATATTTCATGGTTTGATTCACTTATAGAAAAGATGGGATAATCGAATTCTACACGAATATTGGCCCACCCAGTAGCCATATGTGAGTCAAATTCTATGTTTGAACCTGTCGCATATGTTTCTGATAAGTAATTCACTGTGTGAAAACCTTAGACAAATTTCACCCTATTCAAGGTTTCTAAAACAATCTTACCTTTAGATAGATGAGATACGAGGAAATATTATAGGGCCAGCCATTTAGATCGCCAAATGAGGCCAGAGGCGTCTTTTCGTACAAACCGTTTTTCGGAATGACGTACCGTTTAGCAGAAGTTATTTTGTAAATGGCGGTGAACATGCATATACTTCCGTATGTCGATCTAAATTTATTCATTTACTGATCTATTAGGGGTGTGTCTGATATTGTAATTAATACTCTACAAATCGGTAGTGACTGTCAGTGGGAGGGCGTCTGCTGTTGTAATCAGTACATCCCACATCGACTTTAACTGGCAGTAGGAATGGGGTCCCCCTTCAACGCCTGTGTACCATTGTAATGAATAATTCCCTTATCGATTTGACTAGCAGAAGGCAAGGGAGCGTGCATTTTTTTCAAAACTCTTTTACCTGCTTCTCTTTATCATTACGTATAGGTGCCCCCTTGCAAGAATGCCCCGATTATAAACAAATTTACCCATTAAAATGTGATTGGCGTTACGCATAGTGAATTGCGTTAGACAAGTGGACCTGTCGTTATCATCACAACTCCGCAACTCGCACATTACATTGGAAACAACGTCTCCGGACCTCCCTATGCTTTTTCTCGGGTAATGCCAAGAGACATGCAATTTAAAAAATCTTAATCACTTCATGTACAGTAGTTTACTTCGATATCCGTATACAATGTAGAATACCGTAGCGAAACACGGGTACATTTGCTATTAATAATAATAATAGTAATAGTAATAACAATAATAATACTAATAACAGAACAGGACTCGAGATCTTATATCAGAAAACTCACTACCTGGAAGGATCTCTACGGTACCTAGATGGACAACCAATGAAATGAAATGACGTATGGCTTTTAGTGCCGGGAGTGTCCGAGGACATGTTCCGCTCGCCAGGTGCAGGTCTTTCGATGTAACGTCCGTAAGCGACCTGCGCATCGTGATGATGATGATGATGATGAAATGATGATGAAGACCACACATACACCTAGCCCCCGTGCCAGCGAAATTAACCAATGATGGTTAAAATTCCCGACCCTGCCGGAAATCGAACCCGGGACCCCTGTGACAAAGGCCAGCACGCTAACCACTTAGCCATGGAGCCGGACTGGACAAGCAATGAAAAACCCAATATGGCAAAATATTCCAAGTGCCTAAATTCAGATACCTCGGATAAGTCATCCAACCTTCAGGACTCAAACGTGAAGCAAACTGCAAAGTGCATACAGACTCACTTGGAGCAGATACAATAAAAAATCTATATCCCGAAATGGAAATTTAAGACATTATAACACTGTAATCAAGCCTGAAGCGCTATATGCATCTGAAACACTGATCATCGGGGGCAGATCATTGATTAAAGATGTAGAAAAGCAAGAAAGAAAAATCTTAAGGAACATTTTTGGGCCAGTCTGTTCAGGGGGAATTTGGATGATAAGGAAATCACATGACCTGTATTAACATTCAGAGAAAATCTCAGACACATTTAAGAAAATATGTTTGAAATTTTATGGACATATTCTCGGAATGAGTAATCAGAGACTGACCAAAATAATTCTGAACCTCGTCATGTCAATGAAAGTAAAAGAATTTAGCTGATCGAAGTTGGAAAATATCTTCAGGAAATAGACATCACAGATGACATTGCGTTAGACACATCTATGTTCAGAAAATTAGTCGACAATCACCGCTTTAAACATCATCCAAGCACTACCACCAACAAAACCTGGTCAGAAGATCGCAAGAAAAGGCACAGTGAGAGAATGAAGAGATTTTGGAAGAAGAAAACGGCAACGACATCAGCTAAATAAGTTCAATCGAACTCCTTAGTTGGGCATAACGAAGAAAGGATAATAATAATAATAATTACTATAATTATTATTATATTTATAATAATATTAGTGTTTTCGCGACCCACTAACTACGTTTCTGGTTCCTGGAGACGCCGAGGTGCCGGGATATTCTTCGCCAAGGATTTTTCCACCTACTCGTAAACCTATCGACACGAGGCTGGCGTTTTTAGCAGCTTCAACTACCACCGCACTGGATGGGGGTCGAAACGAAAAAAAACTCAGGCTTGGATGGACAGCGCTCTGCCCTTTGAGCTACTCAGCCAGGCTCTACGGGTTGATTCATTCTTGGTATTTACAGTATGAAGACCACCAGTCCAGTTCCTTGTTTGAATGATCAGCAGTCCATAGGTCCACGGGTTCAATTCCTGGCCGGGTCATGGATTTTACCACTAATTGATTAATTCCTCCAGATGGAGGGCTAGGCGCTTTTTATCGTCTTAGTACTTATCTTCCTTCTCATACAACGCTTATCGGGCGAGTTGGCCGTGCAGTCAGGGGCGCGCGGTTGTGAGCTTGCATCCTGGAGATAGTGGGTTCGAATCCCATTGTCGGCAGCCCTTAAGATAATTTTCCGTGGTTTCCCATTTTCACACCAGGCAAATGCTGGGGCTGTACTTTTATTAAGGCCACGGTCGCTTCCTTCCAACTCCTAGGCCTTTCCTATGCCATCGTCGCCATAAGAGCTATCTGTGTCGGTGCGACGTAAAGCCACTAGCAACAACATATAACGCTTAACACTACCAATCACCACAGAAATACACAACATCCCTCCACGTGGGGTTGGCATCAGAAATGGCATCACCGAGGCATTGGTCAAGCATTACGGATCTAGTAACTATGGACATGGATTGGGGAGATGTTAGGAACGAACTGTAGCGTCGGCAGCCTTGAATGTGTTTCTCCGCGCTTTCCCATTTTCACACCAGGCTAATGCTGGTTAGGGCTTTACAATAATTAAGGCCACGTCTGCTACCTCCCCAATCATACTTTCATGGCGGGAAATATTCGATGTGTTAGTGTGACGTGAAACCAATAAAGGAAAAGGAAGGACATCCGGTAGTAAAACTGAGTTTAATCCCAGATAATTGGGACGAAGACAAGAAAAGGAGAAATCGACGAAGAACATTTAAATCAATTATTCTATACGAATTTTAATATTTTGCTGGATTCATATTTTTGGTCGATGAATGGCATGGTAGGAATGGCATCACCGAGGCATTGGTCAAGCATTAGGGATCTAGTAACTATAAGCATGGATTGGAGAGATGTTAGGAACGAATTGTAGCGTCGGCAGCCTTGAAAGTGTTTTCCCGCGCTTTCCCATTTAAACAACAATCATTAAGATTCATATTTCAAACACAAGATCAATTAAATCTTTTATGTGATTGCCTCACCTGTCATAAAATAAATCTGTTTTAGATTTCCAAGTGTGTCACCAAACTCAAGCAAAATAATACCTAATTCATAACGACAAAATTCAAAAAACACTCTCCCGATAGCTTGCAACATTTTACGAGAAGTAAATTAGATCATCTCTGAACGTGTAGCGCGACTGGATGAGCATCTATCTCCTCACTCTGCCTTATCACTGAGGAGTTCAAAGGCTAGAAAGGTTATCCGGTTTCTGTGATAAGGACTTATGAAAATAATAATAATATTAATAACATTAATAATAATGATAATAATAATAATAATAATAATAATAATAATCATAATAATAATAATAATAATAATAATTGTTACGGGGTTACCCGTGGAGCAGAAAGAGGTTGAAGGAGGTGCCGGGGTGAATGGGTCTATCTACAATATCAAAATTGAATTAAAACTTTAAAAGGTTATATTTCTTTTCCAAAAACAAACTTAACATTATATCAGGTACAAAAGCAATCTTAAAACAAGAGTAGGAAAGTCCAAGATTAGTGATTTTTACAAATTCTGGGCTTCAAGCCCCTAGTTTTGCAATTTTACAAAAGGAAGAGGTATTATTTAGTGAAGGGCAGAAATCCGCTCATTCAAAGAGCACTTGCTCCCGAAATTACAACATCTAGCCTTCGAGAGGCATTCATTAATCTCATTAATCTTACAAAAACTTTGAAAAAGAGCAAACAGGCTCTCAGTTTTCCAAGCCTACTCAAGGCAACATCAACTTAGAATTTCTGGCCTCTCAAGGCACAACTTACAATTGGAAAATGATTATACAGGGGTATTTAATACCCAACCTACTGGGCCTTCATGGAAAAAGAACAACGGTTAAATAAATGGCCCGAACACAAAATGACTGGAGGCGAAAACCTCCTTTGACACACACACTCAGTTAGATGACGATCAAGTAGCCAGGAGACGTGAAAAGCCGCAGTTTATAAACCCTCAGGGAAGGTTCGAGATCATTCATGAATAAACCAGTTACATTCAAAATCGAATAAGAATAAGAAGAAGAAGACTATGATTGGTAGAAAATTAATTACAGAAATTGGGGATTCGTCAGACTCAAAACTGGCGGAAAGGAAAAGAAAATATTGCCAACCCAAAAATAAATGAACATCAATTAGAAAGAAACTTACGAATACAAAACTTCTTTATATCAAGTGTCATCTGTGGGAAAAATGTCCAAACTTCTTTATGAATGTCAAACAAAACAAGTGGAAATTCACTCAGGTTAGGAAACAGTACAATAACAAAATTACATTGTATTTCTGTGGTGACATCTTCGGAGTAAAGTTCGAAGTTGGTATAGTTTCAGTTTCACTGTTTTAACACTAGAGGAGTTCGTTTAGGCGCTGAATTTAAATGCGCGGCGTTGGGGTGTACCTCCCAGTACAATAATAATAATAATAGTAATAATAATAATAATAATAATAATAATAATAATAATAATAATAATAATAATAAAATATTGATAATTTTAGGTTCCCATGTGACTGTCAGCTCTGTATAAAGCCTTTTTCTCATAACACGAGTCTCTGTTCACTGAGCTTTATACATATGCAACGCTACAGTAATTTTCTAGAGTGAGCGTTTGTAGTCGAGCGAAGGGTAGAACAAGTGCGTTCTTCAATGCTGACGCCTGTTAGGTAAGTGAAAGCCATCTCTGTACGGGTCATAAAAGACTTTGAAGGAGTAGAAGGTACAGGCTTCAATTAATCATAACCCGGGCTTTAAGTTGGAGAGTGTGGCCAGCTCAATATCTGGTTAATCTTGCCCTCAGAAATTAACCTCGTATTTATCTCCGTTGTTGGCTGAATGTGCTTTTCCCACAAGGAGAAGTCTCGTGTCTACTTTCCCAACTTCCATCGAACACCCCCCGTCATTCTGAGTAAAATGAGCAAGCCTTTTTCACACCCACTGGGTTGTCCACTACACAGGGATGTTAATAAATCGCCTTAGAAAAAGAATGTGCTATTCAAATGGTAAACACTCCGGAAATTCTCAGAATGTATTTGTATATTCAAACAGAGCAACTCTAAGACGGACACTACATTTGAGAACATTGAGAAAACGACTAGGACGAAATAACGCCCTGTATTTAACAATACTTCAAACGCGAAGATCCTTAGATATATAGGTACAGAACAATAGTTCCTGAAAAGTTTCCTAAAAGATTTACGAGTTGATTTCCTAAGACGGAACACTGGCACTTATACACATTTAAATACTGTCCAAATCTATTACGTCAGGAAATTATCATGATATTTTGGATATAGAAGGGAAGCGCCTAACAAACTATGCCCTACTGATGTATAACCAACCCGTTTCTGCACACCCATTTACAAGGTGCCGAAGACCAATTCTACGCTATGCCTTGAAATCAAACAAGGTGCGTAGAATACAAGGTAGGGATTACGAGAGAGGTGCAGATTAGCAAAGCAGAGCTGTGACGTCACGCAGGACCCTCGCGTTGAATCTGCTCTGAATGAGGTAGAGGTAGTTCGAATAAGAATCGCTGTACACGCAGAAGGTAGGTGCTAATAATAAACGATAGTAACATATCTGTGGTGTATAAGAAACCGTGTGTGTTTATTTTATGTGATAAAACGTAAAAAGCAGTAATACTGTACACTTTTTAGTATGTTATGTCATGCCATTGCAGGCTGCACAAATTATAACAGGCACGCGGAGGAGCGAAACATACACTTTCATGTATTCCGTAAGCCACTGACCTAAATATATGGCGACAGGCGTAATCAAGATATTATCTTCGAGCTTCGAGGGTTCGGAAGGCTTTATGACCATCCTCTTCCGACAGCTGTGACGCGAAAGTGAAATCATTGCTTCTTGGCCTCAATGCTTCCGAGGCAATAAGAAATTCCATCTGTTCTTCGGAAGATTATGAAACATTGCGCCCAAATATGTTACATGCTACTGATGAACTCGATCAAAACTCGGATATCGTGTGCCAGTCTAAGGCCAGCGTTGAGCCCACAGCATCCTATTCTTTACCGGAGGATAAGCAAAGCTTCGTTAAAGCCCTTGAAGAGCTAGTAAAACAGCTCGAGGACAGTCACGAAACCAAGGATCGTGATGAGCTGCTTGAAAACTTCACACGCTATATTGTAGCTTTTAGGGTAAAGAAGAAGAACCTCGATATAGAAAGCAATTACGGAGAAAAAACAGGTCAAACTACAAGGGGTGGAAATTAGATTTCAAAAAGAGTTCCATTTTTTCGCAAGTTGCTTTACGTCGCACCGACACAGATAGGTCTAATGGCGACGATGGGACAGGAAAGGGCTAGGAGTGGGAAGTAAGCGTCCGTGGGCTTAACTAAGGCACAGCCCCAGCATTTGATTGGTGTGAAAATGGGAAACCACGGAAAACCATCTTCAGGGCTGTCGACAGTGGGGTTCGAACGTACTATCTCCCGAATACTGGATACTGGCCGCACTTAAGCGACTGCAGCTATCGAGCTCGGTAGTTTCAATTTTACCACGGGAAAGAACTGAAAGAGGGTTCTCAACATCATCCCAAACCTTAAGGATATCCTGAAGAAGGAATTCCCCGAAATTTATGAGCTTCCAAGTTACTTCGTGAGAAGCCGTTCTTTTATTTGAATGGACGCTTTAAACAAAAGTAAGACATTCAAGAGACCGGGTTTCAGTTAATGCAATACCGATAAAGAAAGAAGGAAAGCAAAGAAATTCCACTGATGCTAGGGATAAGTGTGTTTGATATTACTTTTTTAATACCAGCATTATACTTTGTGTATAACATACCTGTTATTTTTTTATGAAAGGCAATTTATTATGTTGTATATGAAACCAGTGCTAAGAATGTTAATATACAGGCTCATTAATTTATATGGCCTATCTAATTGGAGGAGAACATTTACTGTACTGTTTGTTTTGTGGACAGTTTCCTAACATTTGCTGTTTTTGTTGTTGACAGTGTATGTAGTTTCCCAATATTGCTTGTAACAACGGGCATATTTCTTGCAGTCACCAAGCTTTAGTGTTCGCGTCTGTAACAATTAGAGCCCGTTGTTATTGTTATCATAGGCGTGAATATATGGAATGGCCATTCCACTGCGATCACAGTCTTAGCATTGTTACAACCTTTTATACAGATCGAAATACTTCAGAAACGCTGCTGGATTCACACTGTATTTGATCTATTATTACTTACTGTAATAATGAAGTGGAATGCCTTTCCTGAGGTGATGTTAAAATATCAATGAAGTTCTATCTCTAACGTGTGGTTAAAACAGAATAGTTTACAGCTGTGCATTAGCCTACCTCATGCAGAAGACAAGGCGCTGAGGGTTCACGTTGACGTCATTGACGGCCAAGCGTGGTGGGGAGACCTGCGCGTGATCCCTACCTCTTACTCTAACTACCTTGGAAATCAAACAAAAACATAACATATTTCCTTTATATATAATTAAATATTACACATATTATTTTCCCTTTTTACTTACAATGTAATATATCCAGTGACAATGGCATTATTCCTCTTATAATATGCAGTCATAATGGTATAATAGTGCCTCTGAAATCGTAAAGTGTATTAGTGGGACCTGAAGCCAATAACATTAGTGAATCATGATTTTCATTTTTGTTATCATCATAATCATAACAGCATAATTCCTTTAATTTCCTAGTCGAAAACTGTGAACTCTACGTTAATACGCAGATAAGGGAAAGAGAAATAGCGGGCAGTGCTTGTTTTATGAAGGTTAACAATCAAGTAATGACGGGATGTGGTAGAAATAAGAGGAGGAGACAAAGCCGGGTAGGGCGCCCAGCTCCACTCTTGATGATAATCCCGACCTTTCATGGGTTAGCATGCTAGAGACCGCTTATATGAAACTTGCTCCAGTCTGAGCCTGGGCCAAGTTCCATAACCCACGCAGGGACATTCACACGCCTCTTGAGAAACAGCTAATCCATGTAAATTTCTGCTGACGCTTCCTTCAACATTTTCTACAGACCTAGACTAATAATGAGAAGAAAACAATACTGAATATTTCATCTCATTCACTTCCCATCAGCAAGGCGACATACCGGTAATTAATAATTTAGGAAATATATCTAGTCCGCCTCTGTGGTGTAGTGATTAGTGTGATTAGCTGCCACCCACGGAGGCCCGAGTTCGATTCCCGGCTCTGCCACGAAATTTGAAAAAAGTGTTACGAGGGCTGGAACCAGGTCCACTCAGCCTCGGGAGGTCAACTGAGTAGAGGTGGGTTCGATTCCCACCTCAGCCATCCTGGAAATGGTTTTCCGTGGTTTTCCATTTCTAATCCAGGCAAATGCCGGGATGATACCTAACTTATGTCCACGGCCGCTTCCTTCCCTCTTCCTTGTCTATCCCTTCCAATCTTCCCATCCCCCCTCAAGGCCCCTGTTCAGCATAGCAGGTGAGGCCTCCTGGGCGAGGTACTGGTCATCCTCCAAAGTTGTATCCCCAACCCAGAGTCTGAAGCTCCAGGACACTGCCCTTGAGGCGGTAGAGGTGGGGTCCCTCGCTTAGTCCGAGGTAAATGCCAACCCTGGAGGGTAAGAAGATTAAGAAGAAGTAGAAGAAGAAGAATAAGGAGAAGAAGAAGGAAATATATCTGTCTTTCTGGTAATATTTAATTAATGGATGAATGAATAAATCAAGTATCAAATCCAGAAATCAACGAGGCGAAATCACAAATGGGCCTATAACAACAATATATGCATGTATATATGTGTGTATGTATGTATGTACGTATGTGTACACGTGTACGCACTCTCAGCCTTAATGGGATTGTATAAGTTGTAGAAATTTCAGAATGATCACTTTGACGCTGTTTGCATAGTTGTGCATGGCGGTTAATTGTAATTACCAATATTTAGCGTTTTTGCGAGTCACGCAGGTTTCCTAGCCGAGACAGTAACTATGCTCGTTGTTCGCCCTGATGTTCCCGGGTTCGACTGTCAGTTAGAAAGAGATCCACACTCAGCATACAATGAAAATGTTTACCAGGTTAATTCATGGGAACAAAGGCGATAGGACATAAAATAGACAATTCTATTCCACTTAGTGCCAGAGTTGCCTTTAATTATTAATTCCCAGGCGACCTTCACGACCTGTTCATCAATAACGAAGGTGCGTTCAGAAGCTAAAATTCTTAATGCATAGTTATGTTGAAGATAATAACTAGACTTTTCAGTCAGTAAACGCGTGACAAAGATCTAAATTACTTCGTGTGAGTGGTTGAGGTATTCGTTAGACTCCGTATAGTAGGGGTGATTGTTTATATAATGGCAGACAGCGAAAATGAAATATACAAAAGACTGTGATGACACCTAAAGGTAAACACTTGAAACAGAAATGTATATATCGTGACTATACGAGGTAGAGATTGAATTGTAGGCACGTAGAAGATAAATTGCAAAGTAATGTATGTTTAGTCCTCAGCCCGAAAGCTGGTTATAGGCCTATCCCGAACAGCTCCGCCATCATCAGTCATAAACAAACTTGGCGTCACAGATCAGGCATATTAGGCAAATGAGGAGTGAGGTAGTTTTCCGTTGCACTCCTCTCTGAGTCAGAAGTCAGTCTGCCAAGCGCACTGAAATGTAAACACAACCGACTATATGAGCGACGCCTTTACTCCAATCTTGAAAAGAACTGGCTGCGGCCCCTTTCATTTTTCTTCTGCTAGTTGCTTTAGGTCGCACCGACACAGATAGGTCTTATGGCGACGATGGGACAGGGAGGGGCTAGGATTGCGAAGGAAGCGGCCATGGCCTTAATTAAGGTACAGCCCCAGCATTTGCCTGGTGTGAAAATGGGAAACCACGGAAAACCATTTTCAGGGCTACCGACAGTGGGGTTCGAACCTACTATCTCCCGAATACTGGATACTGGCCGCCCTTAAGCGACTGCAGCTATCGAGCTCGGTCCTTTCATATTATCAAAGCCAAGCATGAGACTGAGACATGTCAACAAAAGTAACAGTGTGTTCTAACCCACGCCAGAGAGCATAGAGCGCTGGAAAAACTATGTTTCAACATAAATATATCTGGGCGTTATGAATATATGTATAAAATAAAATAGGCACAGTTGAAAAATAATTATCTTAGATCGTGTCCCTCGAATTGGGATTTATGTTTTGATGATAGGCCTTTCCTCACTCATATCAGTAACTGTGTCTCTGAGGAGGGGTAAACAGGTTATTTATTATTTTTCAAATAAATGGATCGGAAATATTGTACCCTTGGGAATTTCGAATCAGCGGTAATCTTCTCTACCATTCTTCCGCCACGGCGCACTGTAATAAAATATACTTACCGCTTTGAGAGTCTCATCTGCTTGGGGTGCGCTGAAAGCTCGGCTTCATTAAATAAATATAGTGGCTTTAATCCAGTATTCATTTATTTATTTATCAGATATTATTATTGCTATTATTTGACTTATTATTATTCTTCTCAATATGACTTAAACATTTCTGGACACGGTAAATATAAAATTTAGATCATTAAAAGGCGCAGTAGAGATCCCAAAATATATAACACAATGAAATCAACACGATAAACAGAAAAATGACTTAATGTCAGGCCCTCAATATTAAATCACTCCATGCCCGTAATACGTGACCTACAATTTTACATTTAAAGCAATATTAGCTGTCCTTGACAAAACTCTATCAAAGTAGACATAATTATCTCTAAAGGATGACAGCATGGTCAGGGATAGAGTTAATTATTTACATATTGATTAAAACAACATTTCAATGATCTGGTACATACATTCACCAAGCTGCATCAGTCAGGCTATCCCATGCGATACATGGGACCTTCCTTGGATCTAAGCCATGTTAAATATTTGCGCTGTCATGGTGGAGATTGGTGTTTACCCAGCTTGGTACATTTTACACTTCTGACACACGCCTTATTTCTGTACACACACAAAACACACTTCCTTAACTTAATTCTAAGTTCTAATATAAATATTTATCCTAACACACTCCTGGCGATGACCTAGCTGTATCAGCATAATTTGTGACACTGTCCTATATTTACCTAACTTCATACCAGCTGGTCTGGTATGCGGAAAAAGTGGAAAAAGTGTTCTCTTAAAATCACAGTAAAATGTGCTACTTTTCTGACGGCTGGCTAGGAATTATTCTCACTCTTCATGTTAGCGTTCATTGTCCTCTGCTGGTTTGGTCAAAATAATGTCTGTAATAAGCTTAAGGACATGCTCTTCCACTTGAAATACAGGTGACCAGACGAGGGATGTATCAAACTGCTCCCTCTTTACCTGCTCAATGTCCCGTTAGCCTCTGCGGAATTTTAGTCTGTCCACCCTCACTGTGTTAAAACAAACCGGCTACTTTTATCATGACGTTGTACTTCTCCCATTGTCTCATGATATCAACACTGTCCTAGACAATAGCAAGTTATTACGTTAATAATGTCCTCTACTTAGAGCTTATTTTCTCCACGGCGAATGAGTAAATATAGTTTATGTACATTCACTTACATTTTCCAAGCTCTGAATAGTTGGTCACTTCGCGTTCCCTTGAATTCGGTTGAACACGCACACGCACTATACTGCACGATAGACTTCACTGATGGACTGAACTCAACTGCTCGACTGATGGAGGTGTACTCGCGGAAAGTGCTGATGAAAATGTGGTAGTGCCCTCCTGGTTCGTTTCACGTCTGTTATAAGCATCCGGTCCGACTACGCGATTCTAACTCAAATTCCGGTGATATTACGGAGCGTCACAAATTAAGCCAATGTCTTCATTAATTTATTAACCGATGTCCGTGGTTCCTTATTTTTATTGTATAACGGTACAGGGCTGAAAGTGTGAGTACGATCCTACCGTTTTGTATAATTCACTTGGCGTTGGTTCAATTAAACTAACGTCGGCCAGTTGCTTGATGGCGCTACTATTGTTACTTCCGCTTGCACTCACGCTATCCACACGTGATAAGTCGCGCATGATGACTATGATTCTACCTACGTTGTAATTAATTTATATGGGTCCACCATAAATTTTCTTCACTCTAATACGGTTATTAGAAGCCCAATTGATGTGCAATCTTTCACAAACTCACGAGATAGACTAAAATATTCCCAGCGGGAATTTCGGCGGTTAAGAATGAAGCAATTTGATTGGTTGCGCCACTTTTCTACGGAGTGTACTCGTCTAATTCCAAAGATTTCAGCTATCCTCTGTCCTATAAGTGTATCTTAAATTTCTCTAAGACAGATGCGTAGAAAAATTCCAAAGCATGTCCACAAGGTGTGGTAAACGACTGTTCCCTAGGTGCGGCGGGCGGAAGTTCCCACGCAATATCTGGCTACCTGCATTTATTACATAATTGTTTAACAACCCCCAACAGAACGTGCTCTACCTCTCCTAATGTGGCTTAAATATTCTACGTTGGTGGGCTAAGAGCATTTTGCAGTCCTCGCTAACACTGTCGAATGTTACATTCTTACTCTGAATCTAATGAATGAATATATTCCACCATACCGCCTAAGGCAATTTGGGTGCAATATCTAATCTTGATATTATGATAACGTTAAAAATATTAAGTGAAAAGTATACTACTCATCTAAAGAAATTAGCTAGTGTGCCGCAAAAATAATTGTGGCTTGATAAGAACATTCGTAAATATTTGCGGTGAAAAAGTTGAGATTCTGTAAAAAGTAGGCATTTTGAGAGTCAAATTTTAGTTTAATAAAACTTCTCGTGCTCTTGTATTAAAGGATGTTTGTTCCTCCATTTAAGTGTATTCACTGATACTGATACGCAATAGCCTTTTGAATTCTTAAGTGTATAACAAGAAAGGTAAACAGAACAGAAGGTGGATGTACACCTGTGTTGACCTGATGATCTCGTCGTATCGAACATGATGAATCAGACCTTGAATACACGTAAATGGGGTAACTTACATCCATTAATAGCAGAACACGACAAGTTTTAATAAATTAGAACTTAAATTCGAACATTTTCGTGTACTTCAGAAAAGTCACCAAACTGGTTATTATCGCTACATAGGACCTGAATAGCTCACTTACTGAGGATTTTTGTACTTGTAGGTTTAAATCAAGTTGTAGTAGTACAGGCCAGTCGAGTAACTGTGTCAAAATTAGTCAGGTTTCTCTTTATTAAGAAAGTGTCGATGATGCCCCCCACGTGGGGAAAAATGTTAACGTGACTGGGCACAAGTGCACTCACGACAATTGTCCATAAAGCATAAACCAATTAGCAGGTACACTGTAGGCTATCAACTTTCCCAAAATCCACTAGAAAATAATCTAGTGCCGTCGGAACATACAGTACGTATACAATAGTCCAGAAGACGGTGTATTAATATGTTTCAACTTCTTTCTCTCGTTATTCTACTAGTGGTATTAGCAGGCTATTTACAGTGGGGCTACTCTTGCTCTACACTTCCTGTCTTTGCTCTTTGCAACATATGAGGCCTTAATATGCCTGCCTAACCCCCCAGGAGTGCACGGTCCTCGAGGAAATACACACGCGGCAGAGATAAGGCTTTTGGAATGCGAATTAAAAGTCTTGCGTGTAAAATAGAATTTATTGTCTAAGCGAAATAAAAACATAATGTGAAAAATCATATTACTTTACAAATTGAATGAATATTAGGGTATCATGCCCCATATACGATTAGTTTAATATTCACTGGGAGTACGGGTGCCGACACCGTGGTGTAGGGGTAGTGTGCCTGCCTCTTACCTGGAGGCCCCGGGTTCGATTCCCGGGAGGTCAGGGATTTTTACCTGGACCTGAGGGCTGGTTCGAGGTTCACTCAGCCTACGTGATTAGAATTGAGGAGCTATCTGACGGTGAGATAGCGGCCCCGGTCTAAAAAGCCAAGAATAACGGCCGAGAGGATTCGTCGTGCTGACCATACGACACCTTGTAATCTGCAGGCCTTCGGGCTGAGCAGCGGTTGCTTGGTAGGCCAAGGCCCTTCAAGGGATGTAGTGCAATGCGGTTTGGTTTGGTTTGGAAGTACGGGTTCGTTACTACAAATCTCCTGGTGGGTGTGGAAAAATTCTTATCATGGAAATTTGGTCGACCGGACCGTTTGAAAGATATATTAACGACTAAAAGAAAAGTATTACGCCGCACACTTTTAAAATAATAGTAATTATGGCGTATGGCCTCCGGAGAGGCTTGGTGCGGTTATTTTCTTATAGACGGCCTATTAGGTGACCTGCATGTCTGTGAAGATGAGGGCCAGGACTAGGGTGATTTCTAATGCTGAATACGTCACACATACCCAAGCCGCAAGCCACTGGAATTAACCAATTAAGGTTAAAATCCACGACCCTGCCGGGAGTCGAACCCGGGACTCCCTGGACCAAAGGCTAGTCCGTTAACCATTTAGCCATTGAGCCGGACACTTAAAATTATTCCCTAAGATACCGGGATTCATTAACACATGTAGTAGCACGAAGCATAATTTGAAGTGTGATCCTAACGAAAATACACATTCCTCAAAATAACACCAACTCTAACATATGCACAAAATCACGATACACACACGGCCGGTTCAGAACCACGATTTCAAAACAATGGGCTGAACCCACAAACATAACACACTGGACTGATCTCACATTAGTTTAAACAGCACATGGAAGTGAAAACAAATGTCATGCTAGATAGAAAAGAGCATGGAAAGCACAGCACTAGATACAGAACATACACTAAGGCGCAAATTAGGGCATCTCCAAAAGGAGCAAGTGTTGTCGAACTCACAAACTGGTGGAACGCTTTCCATGACTTGTGACCAGGAAATCCTACTAAGATGAAACGTTGCTACAAGCTTGGCTGGCCTTATTCCTTCCTTATCTCCCGTCCACAACAGTGGGTAAGAACTAAGGATAACCACGAAGTAATTTCACAATACTTTACTCTGAGATATACCGGGCGAGTTGGTCATGCGGTTAGGAGCGAGCAGCTGTGAGCTCCCATCCAGGACATAGTGGGTTCGAACCCCACTGTCGGCAGGCCCGAAGATGGTTTTCCGTGGTTTCCCATTTTCACACCAGGCAAAATCTGGGGCTGTACCTTGATTAAGGCGACGGCCACTTCCTTCCGATTCCTAGCCCTTTCCTGTCCCATCGTCGCCATAAGACCTATCTGTTTCGGTGCGACGTAAAGCAACTAACAAAAAACGTCTGAGACATTGTTTGTGGCATTGACTCATCTTGCTCAACCCGGACCATAAAATTTCACTGGCGCGACTGGAGCCTATTCCTCGTCCTGCGTTATCTGGCAATTCATAAATTTTGTGGCTCGCTTGAAAGAAAAAATCACTTACACCTTCCACTCATGTGGGACCTAATTGATCTCCTAGCTATCAATTACTCGGGAATATCCTTTCGATTCAAAAATACAACACTGTCAATAATCTTCATAAAATCTTCTCGTTGTTTCTTATCCTCTTGTAAATGTCCCACTGGTTGCAAAGCTGTCAGTCTCAAATACCACCTAAAATCTCACTGATCTTTACATAAAAAAACAACCAGCAAAATGCTCTCAATAAACGAGAAAACTATAACAACGTGAATTACCTCAAGCAAAACCCAGCTGGGCTAGGTCTCTTAATAAATGTGCTGCTTCGAGTTATAGTTTCGATGTTTCGGTAGGGTGATTTCTCTCTTCACAAATACTGTACACCTGAAATATCGCGCAAGAACGTGCTCAATTTATGTTATTCAAATGACTGCCTGCTACCTACGAGGATATTCCTAGGTTGAGTCTTAGGTAGGCCATCATGATTCTATTAGCACACAAATAAATTAATCATGCAAATTACACCCACGTTTTCACTCCAAGTTAACCGAACAGTGGCTGAAAATACGGAATTTAAATTAACCTATTTATACAACTGTTTAAATTGCAGATGTCGGTAAAATTGCCTTATATTATCAAAATATTTTATGACCTGTACTTATCCGACTCTCATTTCTGTCGGTTCCGGGCCCATAACGGACACTGCGAGTAACTTAATTCTCTATCTGGCAGCTGACGTTCAGTAGCTGCAGTCACATAAGTGCGGACAGCAGGTATCCAGTATTCGGTATATAGTAGGTTCGAACCCCATGTCGACAGCCCTGAAGATGGTTTCCCGTAGCTTTCAAACCAGGCTGTACCTCAATTAAGGCCACGGCCTTTTCCTTCCCACTTCTAGCCCTTGCCTATCCCATCGCCGCCGTAAGACTTATCTGCGTCGGTACGACGTACAGCAACTTAAATCTCTTCCGTCAGTGCTGGGGTAATATCTCTGCTGGAATAATAATTATAATATATTCGTCAGCGATTGTACCTCTCATCGCGCACTGAGTTGTTTTGATGAACGAGAAAGATCTCAAACCTAGACTTCAACTTCCCTAATCCAAATGATGCGAGTAAGTTTATTAATTCGCTTACAGATATTGTTCCCTTGGACAATAGTTCATAACTATCGCGGCGATTGAATTCTCGCCACTGTATTTTGTGATCATTTATATCAAGTTATCTAGTTCTCACCTGCGATCGTAGATTACGCTTTTTCCACTAGGCAAACTCAACCGTTCTGCAGCGTTTATTCCCACATATTCAATTACAATTTATCTGCCCAATACTACAACAAATTGTCAGACTATTTAGACTGAAACAAAGAACGCTCCCAGAGTAAACAAAGACTCGAGCATTGAACGTACAACACGTACTCACGCACTCAAAACTAAAATAAAATCGACGCTTAGAGTCGGTCTGCATTTCTCACGCGAAATACAGAGAACGAAAACATAGTTGAAGTGAGCTATACATTCAGGAACTGAGCTTCGCTGTCAGAGGTCGTAAAATGCATTTGGTATCGCGCAGGTTATTCTTTGGGCTCAGTCATAATTTTTTATATCCGAGTGCCTAAGATCCCGCTTAACACTGGCCCTTCATTGTCCCAGCGTGATCTCATTACGGCCCAGCGTCTGTAACCGCTACCACATTGTTATCAATATACATAATTAAAACAAATTTAGTAGGGCCTTTCTTCATTAATTATTTCTTCACTGATTTTACCATTTATTTCCCCCGTTCTCTCTAATTGGAGAGTTCTTGTAAGTTGCAGACCAAAATCTTGTCGTGGTATGACTGCTTTATAATCCCTGGGTTGGTAATGCGAAAGTCTCCGCTACTCTTTTTTTTTTTTTTTGCTGGACTTCTTTTTCTGTATATATATTCATTTGAGGTAGAAAATAAAGTTCGACTGCAATTTACTTACCTACTTAATCTGTTTACCCTCCAAGTTTGGCTTTTCCTTCGGACTCAGCGAGGGATCCCACCTCTACCGCCTCAAGTGCAGTGTCCTGAAGCTTCAGACTTTGGGTCGGGGGATACAACTGCAGAGAACGACCAGTACCACGCCCTGGCGGCCTCACCTGCAATGCTGAACAGGGGCCTTGTCGGGGGATGGGACGATGGGAAGGGATAGACAAGGAAGAGGGAAGGAGGTGGCCGTGGCCTTAAGTTAGGTACCATCCCGGCATTTGCCTGGAGAAGTGGGAAACCATGGAAAACCACTTCGAGGATGGCTGAGGAGGGAATCAAAAGCCCCTCTACTCAGTTGATCTCTCGAGGCTGAGTGGACCCCGTTCCAGCTCTCGTACCACTTTTCAAATTTCGTGGCAGAGCCGGGAATCGAACCCGGGCCTCTGGGGCTGGCAGCTAATCACACTAACCACTACACCACAGAGGCGAACTTCACTTCAATTTAACAATTGTTGATGAGACGACCGTTTCGTTAAATTATGTGTTAAGTCTCCTTAACAGCACTTAACATTCGTTGAAGAAACCGGGCCTGACTTTCACTTAGGTGTGTTGCCTTTATCACAACAGGTCCGTTTGACATTGCGACTTGAGTTTCTCAGAGTATACAAAAGATCAACACTGTAATAATGCATTAATGTATTAAATGTATTAAAAAACACGGCACTTAACGCCCTTGAAAGGGCCTTAGCCTGCCCAGCGAAGGCCAGCAGATTACGAGGGGTCGTGTGGTTAGCACGACGCATCATCTCGGCCATTATTCTGGTCTTTCGGGACCGGGGCCGCCATCTCAGAGTCAAATAGCTCCTCAATTCTAATCACGTAGGCTGAGTGGACCTCAAACCAGCCCTCAGGTCGAGAGAAAATCCCTGACCTGACCGGGGAACGAACCTGGGGCCTCCGGTCGAGAGGCAGGCACGCTACCCCTACACCACGGGGCCAGTGCCTAATGTATTACCTTACATAAAAATATGTTTTGCAACGTCATGCCTACACCATCACTGTACCTAGAGTATTTCGGCAAAATATAGACTATACTTTCTAAATGGTTTTCACTATATCTTGAAACTATCATTCTCTGACCCCATCACATATGATCGTGGTACAACATTCCCTTTCTCCCTGTATAGTAATAAATTTGAATTATACATTGACCACAAAACAAACGCTTGCGGCAAACTCATGGCGAGCTGTTGGGAATGACAGGCTATATTATCCCAGTCAAATAACGAGCAAAGAGCTACCTGGCGTGAGACAACAAATCGACAGATTCCTTGTCCCATACTTCATCGTGGAAGGCTTGGTTGTTTAAACAACTCTGTACTCGTTCTAGCGAGACACTTAATGCACTTCACGCGCTCAGTAAGCGATTATAAATAACACAGTAAGAACCATCCATCATGATTAAGGGTTGATTCACACTATGGGTACGATCACGGTACGCTCATGCCACGGTCGCGGTCCAGTCAGATATTATTGAACTGATTTGATGGGAACTGTACACACTAGCGATCACAGTACGGTCATGGTACGAGCACGAGCAAGCAACGATCTTCCCAAAGAATATTTGAGCGGAGCGTGATCGTACCGTTCCATGAGCGGACTGGCAGTGTGAATACACCACGTGCAAGCAGCTCACATGCGAAAGTACAGTGCCTGCGCTTTTCGGTCCCCACCTCAGCTTCTGCCTTGGAGATATGGCTTCTCTAAATGTTGAGTTTGTTTTCTGAAGTTCGGGAGCAATTTTTTGGCAGGATCATTTCGAAGGTACCAATGTTCATTCTAAAGTACTCTACAAATTTACTTTCATCGTCCATCAAATGGGGAAAGAGAGTATAATATTCCCCTTCATTTTTCCTATTAATTAAACTTGGATGTATCCAACATGTCCTCCTTTTACATTTTTTGTTCGCATTTCTTCTTCTTCATCATCCAGCGCAATCGTAATAATTGCTAAATCTCTCGTAGAGAACTCGCCTGACATTGTACAGCAACAAGGGTCTGATCTGAACTGAGTGGTCAAGACCGGAGTTTGCCCTTAGGCTGCTCGTTCTTATGTGAATACCTACTGTATTTTTTTTTTTTTTTGCTAGTTGTTTTACGTCGCACCGACACAGATAGGTCTTACGGCGACGATGGGACAGGAAAGGGCTAGGATTGGGAAGGAAGCGACCGTGGCCTTAATTAAGGTACAGCCCCAGTATTTGCCTGGTGTGAAAATGGGAAACCACGGAAAACCATTTTCAGTGCTGCCGACAGTGGGGTTCGAACCTACTATCTCCCGAATACTGGATACTGGTCGCACTTAAGCGACTGCAGCTATCGAGCTCAATACCTACTGTATGTGATCGGACTGTAGGTATTCACATTAGACGAGCAGCCTAAGGGCAAGCTCCGGTCTTGACCACTCAGTTGAGATCAGGCTGTTGTTGCTGTACAATGCCAGGCGAGTTCTCTACAAGAGAGTTGGCAGTTCTTGCGATTGCGCTGGATGATGAAGAAGAAGAAAGAAGAAATGTGAACAAAAAATGTAAAAGTAGGACATGTTGGATACATCCAATTTTTAATTAATAGGAAAAATGAAGGGGAAAATTATACTCTCTTTCCTCATTTGATGGACGATGAAAGTAAATTTTTACAGTACTTCAGAATGAACATAGGTACATTCAAAAGCTTTTTGAATTCACCAGATGGACTTGTATTTTGGCAATATGATAAGATCAGACACTTTCAGGTGGATAAGCTTACTCATCTTCAAGCTTTAAATGAACTGCAATGTCCTACTAGGCATTCCTTTTTGCAACATTGCCCCTGTAACGTGATGAACTAATGCCATACAACATGGCCTTGCTCCTTACCAGTTCAATCAATGCCGCATCTGAAAAGGATATAAAAATTCATGTGTTATCCTTTATTAATGTAACTTTATGTTTCTATTCTAACTGCATAGAAACACTGAATTTCAAGTGTATACAAATGATGCATTCTTAATTTGTACGTAGTCTCAGTTCATTTTCTAAAAAAATTGTACTAATGGTTAGTCACAACCTTTTGAAATGCAGTAATGAAATGTCATTATCGCCATACAGTAATTTGTAAATAAAATAGACACATTAAATACGTGAGATATGTTGTACTACTTACCTTTCTCAAAATCCCACGTAGAATAACTTTTACTTCTTCTCATGTTAATATGAAGCAAAAAGTCGCGGATAAAGCGGATTCAGGCTGCCTCTTCTTTAAAAATCTAGAAAAGTACCAAACTTCAAGGTTTTTTTTTTTTCGTGTGGCTATTTCTAGCCGAGTGCAGCCCTTGTAAGGCAGACCCTCCGATGAGGGTGGGTGGCATCTGCCATGTGTAGGTAACTGCGTGTTAATGTCGTGGAGGATAGTGTTATGTGTGGTGTGTGAATTGCAGGGATGTTGGGGCATCACAAACACCCAGCCCCCGGGCCATTGGAATTAACCAATGAAAGTTAAAATCCCCGACCCGGCCGGGAATCGAACCCGGGACCCTCTGAACCGAAGGCCAGTACGCTGACCATTCACGTACCGTGATCGTACCCATAGTGTGAATCAACCCTAAGAATACCGTTGAGCAATGAGTGTTTATTTTCCAAGCATGACTTATAAACGAATCGTGTGGTAGGTGCGTGCGTAATTATTGTAAATGATTACCGAAAAAATTCTGTGCCATCGAAACCATATGTCCGTGCTTAGTTTGAAAAGCGGTGCGCAATTATATCCGTCTTAACTGATGAAAAATTTGAAGATTTGGAAACCAAACTTCAGGTTAGCCGTCGTAAAACACCTACCGTTTAGCACAGGAGTGCATTATGTTCGCACAGCTCAGTGCTGAGAGGGCTTAAAATTCTAATTTTTTAACCCTACAAGGTTTCCATAATGTACAAGTTAAATGTTTCAGATCCTGTCGGTCGTGTTGACTTTTGCAGGTTCATGCTAGAATTCGTGCATGGCAGAGATTTAGATCATTCGCTTCTGATCCTACCTGACAAAGCTTGGTTTCACCTCAGTGGGTACTTCAATTCTCGGAACACTCGACACTGAGACACTGAACATTCTTAAGCGATACACGTGGTACCTCTTCATGATACGAAACTGGGTTTTCGTTGTGCACTTAGTGGATGAAGAATAGTTGGACCAATAATTATTTTAATGAAAAACTGACCTCCGAGCGATACAGTATTTTACACTTCTTTAAAATGTTGACTCAGGAAGAGAGAGACTACGCCTCCTTTCACCAAATTTGTGCTACGACCCCATTGCACGTAATTCTACGGCTGCAGTTAGAAACGTACTAGTACTAATAAGAATGTTTGCATTCCTCCCCTGAAGGGGGAGGCGGGACTCTTAGACGGTGACGCCGTCTCTCAGGCCGGAAGATTTGTTACGGTAAAGGAGATGCTCGGTGAAGGTGAGGGGGTTGGCGGCCGTGGCCTATACTAGAAATTGTCCCGGCATTCGCCTTAGTGCAGGAGAATGGAAAACCACGGAAAACCATTCTCAGGACAGCCGACGGTTGGGGCCAGCCGTGAGGTCCAGTCCTGTCGCGTCTTCCGAATGCAGAGGCGTAGAGCCACGTGCAGAGATGTTGGACCACAGACCAGCCGTGGCCCCTTATAGGCCGAGACCCACTCTGCATCTACCGACATAGAAACGTAGCCAGCCCGTTCGCCAGATCTCAGTGAGTGTGACGTTTATTAGTGGGTAAATTAGAAATAGAAAGCCTATCGGAACTTCCACGTAGTTGATATTCTGGAAAAAAGAAATTACGATAGTGAAAAGGAAAATCAGTACCTGCTTTCCATTTCCTTCCTGTTTTTTATGATGACGAGTCTGTTTCTTACCTCCTTCTTTTTGAAGATAACAGCGACTGTCTCCAGCGAGAAGGAATAGTAGGGTTCTGGGCAAATACAGCATGTCCTTCCCTGAGCTCGCTCTGCACTCCTCGCTTGAGTTTGCCGTAAACATTTGTTTGGCGGTCATTGTACATGCTAATCGATTGTCTTGAAATAATACAAGCCTAAATGTTATGTATTTGTGAGACACGTTAGAGACAGATATGGAATATCCGGACAATATAATGTTAGACAACGTAACCTCACTACACTCGCTTCTCCTCTGAACGTGATAACTCTTTTTCTTCCTCCCTTCAGGTAAGAACTTCCCTTCACTCACAGTCTGGCTCAGCCTTCACGTTAGTTCCTTACAAGTTACTAAACAATCACCTCCTTGTAATTCCAATCAACGAATATTTTTACAGTTCTTTCGCCTTATCACTTTCTTGATTGCGTGTCATGCAGGCATCCGCTCATGACCCTGTTTGGGACAGAGAATGCAATAAAGTATCGCAGTGGCAGCTCTTGAAGTTTCGTACAGGAGGGGCACGTTATGGTTTAAATACAGACATGGATAATACTGTATAAGTGTACAATACTGACATATATTTACACATGCAAGTGTGTTGTTTTTGCGTGCTGGAGTCATCAGTTCATAGACTGTTTAGATGCAGTGCCCCATGCCACCCAATCCTGTGCTAATCATTTCATTTATACGGAACTACTACGTCCTACATCTGCTCCAATCTGCTTTCATATTGATGTGTCCTGTCATTCTACCTTTTATTCTCCTCAAATTTAGTCACGGCGTTCTCCTCTCACCAATTCTATTCAGTATCTCTTCAATTGTGTTTGGATCTATCCAATTCACCTTCAGCATTTTTCTGTAATATCACATTTCTTTCTGAGCTAGTTAGCGTCCATGTTTCTGTTGTGTTGTATCAAGTATTCGGTATACAGAAACACAACATAATTTTATTGCTTCAATAAGTTTTTTTACACAACATGTACATAAATATAACTAAACTTCTTTTGAAGCTGGATGAACTTACACGCAATTAATGATGATATTAACCGTAGACTGAGGGTCTGTTATACACATGAGAGTTCTATATACACACGAATCTATCTTGAGGAGATAGTCTGTCAAATAAAGGAGAGTTCAAGATAGTCAAAAACTATCTGCCTTGTAGAATTATTAGTGTAACTTGCAATGAAAGTTCGCACTAACAGAATGCTAGTAATTGCCGTAGGCTTGTCAGGAACTGACATAAATATTCACAATTAGTAGAATACTAATGTTGATGTCGGAGCATAAGTGAGGACTGAGGGATGAGTACAATACTGGCATCGGGGCTCGACGTGGCTACAGGAAGCGGGAGGTGAGGCAGTGCCAGAGGTGAAAGCTCACAACCAGAATTCAGTCCACCTGTTCGATACACATGTTTAAGAGGGATAGCCTCCGTGTTCGACTTTCAGTGTAATCTGGCGTTGGACACTGGGGAGTCCTGGGAAGTAGCGGAATGCTGCTCCTTTTATAGCGCTGGCTGACGTCATAAGCAAGCGCACTGCAGTCACCTCGTAGAGTCTGGAAAGATCCGGGCTGCGGCGTGTTGCGGAGCTATCAGGCGCAGAGCTGAGATCGCGAAGGCCACACAACAACTTGCATACACTAACACACTCCAGACGGAAGTCTTCAACAACGTCTTACCAATTTCTATATCAATATTCGAAATGAGCAAATTCCTTTTCTTAAGAAAGGCTTTCCTTGCTAGTGCTAGTCCTCCTTACTTCTACCATCGTTAGTTATTTTACTAACCAAGTAGCAATATTCATCTAATTTCTTTAAGACTTCATTTCCTAATGTAATATTTCCTGCAAATAAACATTAAAATACAATATGTCAAAACACACATAAGTTTAGCTTATCATTAATTCCTATGTCAGATGTACACCTCTTTCATTAGCTGTAGCAAATCTCTCGATCATAGCCTGTGCATTTTTGCCCCTCAACTGACATTGTACTTCTCAGTAATATACACGCATTTATTCTGCCTATTAACAATGGTATGGTTGTAGTAATATTTTCAGCAATAGCACTTCGGAAATAAAAGTCAATCAACTGTGTAGCTCTCTTTCTTTTTGTTTCAGAGAACTACCTGCTGCTCTTCTCGGTCACCGTTTGCTTGCGACCGAGGCTCTCTCATTACAAGAAGCATCTTCCCTAAGAAACAGAGCCAGCGGCAACGTTTGGAGACCATGTATTTTAAAAGCCTACTGTATGGTCAAATGGGGTTGTGACCAGGAATAGGCATATACGATTTTATGCTCTCTCCTGAAGCCAGATTTCACAATTTAGAAGTAATGGTTACATTCCTTATGAGCGTAAAGCCTGTGTCCTCCTTTATACAATGCACTGAGAAGTAAAAATTAAAAGATTAATGTTTAATGGGGGGTGTGGGGTGGGGGCATGTGACCCTGCGACCTTATGCACCAGCTGCCATTGAAGTATCGGTAACCTTTCTAATACTATGATAAAAATGTATGAGGCAGGAAAGATCAGCATTTACTATTGCTCCTCTCTTTGATACAGATGATTCTTCGGTATGATTAACAATGGTAGGACACAGGAAATAAACAGAAGACACAAAATCGTACACATTTCCGTTATTATTCATTGTTGGATCAATTTATACTGTGCATAAGTTTAAAAAAATGTAATGTTCTACAATGTTTGTTATTTAGGAGATGTCGATAGAACCATCATTAACTGAGGTATTTGAGAATTAATTTGTGGATATTTTCCTAAAGTAGTACTTCATCCAGTATGAATAAAATTGTTTATGGCCCAGATTGTTGCACCGCTTCCCCCGAACTTAAATACCGATTTTCATTTCATTCCATTCAGTCGTTTATTCGTGATGTATTATATATATGTGCACACAGACAGACAGATATGGTAGAAATGTAATAATTTTTTTCTTCCATATTATGGGCCTGTCCGATGCATAAATTCCAATTATGTTAAATTCAGACCAATGTACGAAAAAAATTCTATTTTGTATATTAGGTAAACTGATTTTATCAAAAGCCCAATTATCATTGTAACTTGTCGGTCAGGTTATCAAATGTGATTTATATTGTGTATGCGCTAACCTTGTTCTTGCCGTCATCCTCAGCTCCTTATTTGAAGGTCATTTTTCAACGTTTAGTTGGGGCCAGTGGATTACCCAGGCTTTGTTTCCATCTTAGCAAGGAGTTGAAGGCATTGTACCCATTATATCGCTGGTCCTCCTGAACATCCCAACCAAAGTGAACCGAATTCGAACCCAGGTCATTCGCGCAGAGAGTAGAGTGGCTAGACCACAGGGCCAGCGCTAGATTCATTAGTACACAGGTCTGTTGGTCATGATTTTCAAAGTGCTATACTGTACATGAAAAAACATCGAACGATATCAACAACGCAAATGTAGACATTGAAAGAAAAAAATGAAGCTACAAAGATATATAGACCCGAAGTTCTTAAGTGATAGTTTTCTTCTTCTTCTTCTTCTGCTTCTTCTTAATAATAATAGTACAAGCAATTGTAAAAATGCAATGCTTCCTCCTTACAGGCAATGACATCCATGGATGAGTGGAAGGTTATGACTTCCACTATCCGTAACTTCGGTGCTAAGTGGGAGAGAGTGTTTCGCTCTATGACCGGAATTAACCTGATGCTTATTTTTGGTGCTGGCTGAGTGAACTTTAGGGCCATGTGCCTCTCCAGTTGTGGAAATCTCGTACCTACATTTTTCAACTTCCTCAGGAATCAAATCCATGTCCTTCCGAGCAAATCGAGCTTGCCTTTACCGCTTCGCAAGGATTCGATCTTCGGTAGTAGGCCAGACATTTGTACTCTTCACCAGTTCCGAACGCTTAATATCTGCTAGGGGCTTTACGTCGCACCGACACAGAGAGGTCTTATGACGACGATGAGATAGGAAAGGCCTAGGAGTTGGAAGGAAGCGGCCGTGGCCTTAATTAATGTACAGCCCCAGCATTTGCCTGGTGTGAAAATGGGAAACCACGGAAAACCATCTTCAGGGCTGCCGATAGTGGGATTCGAACCTACTACCTCCCGGATGCAAGCTCACAGCCGCGCGCCTCTACGGAACGCTTAATATCAACATTAACAGTGTCAGTGATATCCACATAAATTGTGATAACTAATTTAATGTCGTAGCGATAAGGACATTTGGTGAATGTGCTGCACTTTAGTCTTATGAAATACACTCTGCTGTGCAACCGTCCAATCCTGCCGTCCCATTGGTTTATTTCGTGCCTCTAGGGCGAGAATCGCTACTTTGTTTTCTTCCGTAAGAATAATTGGCTGCTTTCCGATCGGATAGATGACTCGGAAACCGCCTCTTTTTATGGACTGAAGCCATTGCGTGGGATGCCGTGAATTGCTGGTGGCATGAGACTCCCTACCGGCTCGGAGGTGGGAGACGCCACAGGAAATCATGAAGGCACAGAGGTAACTCGCAACGAGCCATCGGTTGGGCCGCAAATAGACAACTGTTCTGGGGGGAGGAAGAAAGGGGAAGACGTGGGTGCCAAAATAGTTATCATCCTTCACTCTTCGCAATGCGCTAGTCCCCAGAATTCGTCACCCTTTCGCTGTCTATCACCATCAACAAGCTAAAGAAATAGGAAGGAACTCTAGCTAAGGAAACACAGCCGAGCATATAATATTCCTTACCACAGCCAACACATCGACTCCCGAAGAATACTTGTTTTTTATACTTTGCGTCTGAGATCTCTGATTTCTTCGCAGGTATGTAATATATTGCACCCGCCACGTACCCATTGGTTCTCCAGCGATGAATCAACAGGGTCATTAACTGGCTATAAATAAAGTGGACATCGAAAATATGTATAATAATAATAATAATAATAATAATAATAATAATAATAATAATAATAATAATAATAATAATAATGGCGTATGGCCTCCGGAGAGGCCTGCTGCAGGTCTTTTGCTAGTAGACAGCCTATTAGGCGACCTGCATATCTATGAAGATGAGGGCCCTACCTAGGATGATTTCTAATGTTGAATACGCCACACACACACCCAGCCCCCGAGCCATTGTAATTAGCCTATTAAGGTTTAAATCCCCGATCCGGCCGGGAATCGAACCCGGAACCCTCTGAACCGAAGGCCAGAACGCTGACCATTCAGCCAACGAGTCGGACATGTATAAAAATAACTTAGCGGCATAAAGGCTAGGATAATGCGGGTGTCATATAACTAAAATCGAATAAGAACACTATTTTTTTAAATATTACAATCAAAGTGTTTAGTGTCCTTCTGATGATTGTGTAATCTGATGGTAAATAATCAAATTGAATATACATGAAAAATTACAAGTTCCGCAGCTAACATGTTGAAGACTGTTTCAATTTATTTTGAGGACGATACTAAACTCCATAAAAACAATATTTGATCATGACCTCGCATATACGGAATATTAAACAAATAAATCACTGAAACTATCCCCGTTAACACTACGGTATATTTACATAAATTTCACACAAGTCTGAGTGAAGCCTAACCTAGATCCAAATTGATAAATTAGTAATAAACCCATTTAAAAGAATACGTACTAAACACAGAGGGATATTTTAACACGAAATGCTTTGGTTCGGAATCGAACCCAGCATACACACAATCCACACCAGGATTGGAACCTGTGTTGATAAATCAAAATAAAATGCACCCACCACAATGAAAC
Organism: Anabrus simplex; assembly: GCF_040414725.1. Taxonomy (NCBI): domain Eukaryota; kingdom Metazoa; phylum Arthropoda; class Insecta; order Orthoptera; family Tettigoniidae; genus Anabrus; species Anabrus simplex. Next base: position 577,678,335 of record NC_090266.1, on the reverse strand, counting down.
AAAGCATAATACAATAGATACAAATGAACACGGATTACCTTCTTAATGAGTCATGTATCACATAAATCATATTGTCCAATCGTGTAAACTGGCCATGGTAGTCGTTTTTTTCATGATTGACTTAAGCTGAAAACCGCGTGGTGATCAGCCCATTTCAGCAAGGAAAATTGTGAAGATGAACTGGGAATAACTTGGATTACGAGGAGTAAAACTAGCAGTCAGAATTAAAAATGCAGGAAAAAAAATATTTAGAGAAGAAAATAAGGTGCGTCTATGTGGTTTTATGAGCTAATAAGGGAATTCATCTTTTAAAGACTTGATGGGAAGCTTGCATGCTTTTGCTTGTGTAGAGAACTGGATTGTACCGGGAAATAAGATACAAGTCGAAGATTTTACAGTCTATTCCAAGACAAACAGGAAGGAGAGCACTTTCATGTAAGATATCCGGGTGAATTAATAGCTATAGTGAAGGAGAAGGTGCGGGGTAAAATAGAAAAAATAAAATAGAAAACAGTGAACCGGATAATGGAAGAAAAGGTTTGGTAAAAACTTATGAGAAGAGTGAGCGAGATTTATGCATTGGTTTTATCTACAACCCCATCGAAGGTGAACGGGCTTTCCTCCTGCTTCCAACTCACCGCTCTAACAGATTCACTGCATTCAAAAACCATACCTAATCCAACCACCTATATCCCGTGCTTATGAGCAACATTCCATGTTTCATTCTCCTCGTGAACTTCGACAAGGCCCCATCAGACAATTCCTCAACCTCATCGTATTCCTTCCCAAATGAACTTGAATAACTCTGTTTCAGAGAATACTTCTTTTGTGATGAATTCCTTAATATCCCATGTTCGCAATTTCATTTTTCTACATTTAGCAAGGAATAACCTCATTTCTGACAGCTAAAAAAGTTAGTTTATTAAAGGAGATTCTTGACAGACAGGTTTCTTTTGAGTTGTTCATCTCCAGGTTTCCGGGAGCAGTTTGGAGGTTTTCGAGTGTACAGAGATGATCGTGTGGAGGATTACGGTGGAGCAACTCTCATTATTTCCTCTCTAGTATGATATCATAGAATCCCTCTGAACTTCAGGCAAGTGCCGTCTTTCCAGGTCGTCGCTGTACGGATAAACCTGGTTACTAAGACTTTTACACCGATGTCAATATATTGCCCTCCTCGATGTGTGATGGAGCTTAACGAATGGTACACTCTGACATCACAACTCGACCCATCGTGCCTAAAATGTGGCTACCTAAATGAACATTGTGTGGCCTGCGGTTGCGCTCTCGCTGATGCTGCGGTACAGCGCTATTGAAAACCCTCGATGAATTTAACATCCTTATTTTAAATGACCCTTCTCCAACTTTCGTCCCTCGAATGTCACAGGTTCCGATCATTACACGATTGAAATTTTCTTGCATAATCATTATATCTCATATGCTCTACGTATTCGCCAAGTAGAATACAAAACTTTTAGACTGGTACGCTTACACTTGTTAACTCGAAAACGATCTCCAGTTATTGTGGGCTCCGTTAACTCCGCTAGAAGAGTACACTGTTCTTCTGAAAATAATACATTCTGCCGGCCACCTTTCAATACCTGAAAATCACCCATAAACTCTTTAAAGAGGCCTTCCAACCATTTGATGGGATTGAAAATATTTGTTGATGATAGCGAAGCGTAAGCAAGTTTTTGGCAAATATCGCCACCAGCCTACTTGGAATAATCATGTTTTGTACCAACAGACAAAGTCCAAAGTGAAATGTTATCCGAAACAACGAAAATGTCAAATCTGGAGGAGTTTCTCTGAACGTATTAATAAAGATATCCCTCTAACTACAACATGATCGCAAATTAGAGGCCTCCGGAAAGATAGCCACATTACGTCATTTCAGTCTAACATTGCAGAGTGGGAAGAACTGTATGTCGAATTCATTGCACCTCTTCAGTGCCCCAACACATAGATAAAAAGGATGACTTCGCAACGATACTAATCACATTCATCACACGAACTTTTATACTGGCTGAATTTCAGCGGGCTCTTAGGGACTGTAATAATCCTGCTCCGGGAAACGATGCCTTACAATACTCCTTGCCCAGATTTTGAATGGATACATGAACCACTATAAGAAGGCTAGACTACTCAAACTGTGGTACCCATGTAAAAGCCCAGTAAGGATCCTCCAGATGCAAAGTCTTACAGAGCAATATATTTTTCATCTTGCGTGACTGAACCACTAGAATATATGGTTAAAATAGACTAGAGCTGTTTGTGGAACATTACACGTTATTGCAGATAGATACATATCTTTATTGCCCACCCTAGTATACACCATCGGCTTACAGGTAATAAATACAGAACGAAACAAAAAATAGCCACTACATCTATCTTAAAACTACTTAAATAAATTTACTACCCCTACATCTATTCAGTATCATCCCACACGTGCGCGGATCGCCAGCACACATGCAGGATGCCACCGCACTACACATTACCCTAATCACCTACTCTTGTCCACCACCTAAAAAAATTAGTAAACTGGTCGCTGCGCCAGCCCCGGTATGCAACACACGCCCACCAACCCGATTGACGAGCCACTAGCCTCGCCACGTGAGAACGGATACCATATCTCGTCTACACTTGCTGACACTGTTTTCCTTCCCTATCTTGCATGACAATCCACCTGGGTCGGAACCCGACACATCACGCGGCCAGCCACACTCTTCCGCCGATGTGTACGTCACTCCCACTCTGATCACGGCTTCCTTCCCTCTCCTTCTTTTTTCACGTGCAGACATGCTTAAGGCTAACATCCTTGGAATGGGTCAGGACCCCACACCTCCCTCTTCCCTTGATACGTCACACTCTCCTCTCTCACGCTCTTCCCGCGAGCTACATCTCACATTAATATAAAAGTATATCTTTTTTTAACTCTCAATCATATACTTTCACAATTTTCATTATACCAACCCTTACTACGGTACTACACTACCCACTTCACCACTCATAATTTTCTATTCCATACACATTCACTTACATCACCTTCTCAACACATATACTCCTAGACAAAGCCCTTATTCTACCACACCGCAATTACACACATACAAACAGTTTACCATTCCAAGTCAATACATTCACAGTCTTCTCAATCTACAGCACCACATTTACACACATCTAACCGTTTTCTTACCAAAGCAGTTTATTCACTCAGACTCTTCCGAGTTCTTTCCATCTTATTAAACTTAAGACTTAAACATCAACTATGAATTCTTTTACACCTCTCATCAAGGCACCTAAAGCAACTTAATATTCTTTTAAAGACACTATCACATCCTTTCATGTTTTCTATACCGCCAATGTTTTCTCCTTAACTACAGGCCCACTTAATCCACCTTAATTAATATTGCATACACTATCTTTATCCTCCCTCTTCACACAAATACACTTGAACAATCCCAACATTTTTCCACACCTCATTCACACACAACCAAACATTTCTCTATTCCAAGTCCATTAGTTCACTCAGTCTTCTCACTACTTTTTTGTACTAGCTTCCAACTAAGCGTCAATTCAACCATCGACGATAAACTTAAACTACATACCAACTTCTTAAATTTACACTACCCTCAGAGCCTACTCAACCTCCCCTTTTCTCAACTCCTACATAATTTTCTCAGGCTTTCCCTTGTGACCAACTCGTCTCATAAACACATCTACTCTCGTATTCCTCAAGTCTTAAACCTACTACACACTCCCATCCTGCTACTCTTCGACCTACTTCCGAACAACTTGCCCCAGGCGGATCACCTTTCCACAGGGCAAGGTGCTCTCCTTCTTTCCCCTAACTCTACACCCCCTCTTCTTATATCATGGCCACCATGATACCCTTCCAGCATCTGCTCAGGGCGGATACCCACTCCTCTGAACAGAGTACCTTACCTCTTCCCCTCTCAGCATGTACGACTTTATCTCAACAACCCCTGTTATTCCCTCAGTTTCTCTAGAAATCTAGCTCGTGCCACATTTAAGAATTTCGCTACATTCGTTCCTTTCTTCCATTCTCTACATAACCAAGATGTCATCTTATAGTTTTCCCTACCTTATCCACCTCCTTCTTACTTAGTAGTTTAAACTTTACCTGCTCTAAAGCTCGACAATGATTGAAAATATGCAGGTCCACCCACTTTTTTCCACATAACACACATCTACCCTTGCTCTCTCTACCTACCCATCCCCTGTTTCTCGGAACTCCCAATATCCACCATTAAAAACCTCTCTTATCCCTTCTACCCTCAAACTCAGTTTTCGGGTATATTACTTCCACCAATTTATTTAATACTGATAAAGAGACTCTCTCTACATTCCCTTATTAAACTCCCTCTTTCTATATCTAGTAGTCTTCCATTTATCCTTTCCCATACCCATTTATTCCTACCTCCCGCCCAAACATCTCCATATACCCCGAATCCAATCTGCTGTAACCTTTTTTTCCCACTTATCCACCCAGTAACTTTCATTCGTCATACCTTCCTGAAAACTAAACGTTTCTTGTACTAATAACCCACCCTTCCCTTCCTCCAGTCAAATCCAAAACTTGAAGACCATCTTGGCAATTTCAACCTCCATCGATTCTTTACAGACTAATCTGGCACCGGCATTGGCTGTACAGTTCGGGAGGTCCATCATGATCTTACTAAATTTCGCCACTACATGGTTTAGTTCACCTCTGCCATCCTCCATTCCCCATACAGTACTTCCACCCCAAATAGCATTTTGCCCATTACCAGTGATTTAAATACCATTTTCTGAATTTTGTATCTAACATCTGAAAATTTCTTTCCTAATGTTGCCACTGCCGCAAGCGCTCCTCTTCCCTTCAGTTTAGCCCTCCTACACTGCTCTTCCCAAGAACCATTCTTACTAATTATTACACCTAGATACTCAATTTTTGCCCTGGTCTAATTTCTTCCTGATCTACCCTTCTGACTTCCTTATTCTTTCTCCCACCCCTTTTCCTACAAACCATTATATGAGTCTTTCTTACATTTACTCTGAGAGACCACTTCCTAGTATACTCAACTACCTTTGTCCGAATCTTTTTTTAACTCACTTGCCATCAAAGCCAAAATCAATAGGTCACCCGCGAATAGCAATCCCGGAACCTCCATTTTCCCTATCCAAGGGCATTGCCATCTTTCTACTCCATGGCCCTCTAAATATTATTTATAAATAATATAAATAATATCGGGGATAGCTTACACCCTTGTCTCACCCCGCTCTTCGATTCAAAATCATACTCATCCTTCCACCCTGCAATTTAATCATCACAAACACTTCCTCGTAAATTGTTTCTATTGCCCCCCTCATATTCTTCGACATTCCAACCTCCCTTAATCTCATAAATAGTGCCTCCCACTTTTCGTCTCATTCAATACCTCCTTGTATTCTCTTCTCAATTTACAATATTCCTTCCTTTTTTCTTGCTCCCCTTCCTTCCTAAACTCCACTAGGGCTCTCATTACAACCTCTCGTTTCCTCCTGCAGTCTTCGTCAAACCATCCATTCATTTTATTCTTTATTCCCTCTACCCTTCTCCTCACTTTCTTCCCCACCTTCCATACAGCGAGTTCTATTAATTCTAGCACCCTATGCACGTCATTCCCTTCTGCCGCCCTTTTAATCCCTAACCTTAATATTTCTCCCTCCTCTTTCAAATCGCGTCTCAATTTCTCTTTCGCATTATCATCCCAGACATACTTACATCCTCTGTTCCTATATCTCTCCCTACTTTCCTCCAGCTTGCCCTTCTCATCAGCAGCCAAAGTTCTCAATTTAATTTTGATAGGCATATGTTCAGTTAACCCACATTCTAACACCTCAAAAATTATTCTCATTAACGCTATCTCTGAGCTTATTCCTATATCCACTACACTCCCTCCATTTGTTGTAATATACGTCAAATCTCCTAAACTATCCCCTTTCATCCACGCATTTAAAATAAATAAATGTTATATAGCACATAACTCTAATAACCATTCTCCATAATATTTACACCATTATTCGTACTCTTTCTTTGCAGCCCCGCCTGCTTTTACTTCTTTCCCTTACACCGGTACTCTATTGCTCACTCTCGCATTCCAATCCACCAATAAAATCATCCCATTTTCTACATACATCCCTTAACTGTGGTTATTTCTTCAATCAGTTCGTCAAAGAAATGTTTATTTGCATAAACTGAATTGCTCTGATGGTTATAAAGCAAGGCCAGACAAATTGCTTCTGATGGCCCATCCCCATTTTTACTCTCAGCCACACTACCCCTCTACCCTACTCTATAACATCTCCACCCATTCCGCGACCTCATTTTTTATTAGAACTACTATGCTCCCTAGGTTTCTGCCCCTCTTCCCTATTTTTTCCTCAACACGTTAACTACTCTATAACCGTCCCATGTAATTTCAACCACTTTCCCTAACCACGTCTCCACTAGAGCAATAATCTCAAAATCTTTCACTAAATCCACAATTTCCCTATTCTCTAACTTCCCCATCAACCCCTCAATATTCAGCACCCCTATCACCATCCCTAGTTATTTATTTCCCCCTCCCTCGCTGTGCTTTTGCTTTTCACCACTCCCCCATACTTCTCGTAATTCTTTCTTCCGGCTCCATCCCATTCCTCTCCACTTCCCTCCCTTTCTTCTCCCCCTCCTTTCCCTTTTCTGTGACAACGTCTTTTCTCCCTCCCCATAGATCCTTTAAACTTAACGATCTCTCGTTTTTCAACGCCTGATTTCTCTCCAAATTTCTTTCTAAATTTCTCTTATTCGGGGAGGTTGAGTCAATACCCTAACTCCTTTATCGTCCCATCATCTCTTCACTACCTGAACTCACTTCACTTCGATCTAGTGTCATATTTGTTGATTCACTCATTCCTGCGTTGTTCTGCCTCACTAAGGTCCCTGCAATCCCCGCCACCTTACCGCTGACACCACAGTCCCGTCTTCTCTCCTCCTTCTCCCCCACTGATGACACCCTGCTCTCGATTTCTGCAACTCATTTCCTCGTCACATTTTTCTATCCTCAGCAGTTCCTCCTGTGTCCACGATCGGGTCTAATTTCTGCCTGAAGTCACCAAACACCTCCCCACTATCTTTGCTCGCAATCCCTGCGCTCTATACCGCCACATAAGCCGCTTTAAGATCTCCAACCGCATCTTATCTTCTTTCTCTGTCTCATCCTTCAAATAAATGTTCGACCCTTTCAAATTTCCGGCATTCCTCAGAATTACATCGGCCATCAGGGTTAAAATTAATCTTATCTTCACCGGCCTATGACCCATGTTCCTTCCTACTCTATATATATCATCTATATCCATTTCAGAGAAGTTCATCTTCATTTTATTCGAAGCTATGTCCACCACTTTCAATACTAACTCCACATTTGATTCTACTCCTTCCTCTGGTACACCATACACAAACACATTTTTTCTTGCTGATTCGTTCCTCGCTATCTCCTCTTCTCTCTTCATTTCTGTCAGATCCTCTTCCAGTGCCAACACCTTCTTTTTCAAACTCTCTATCTCATCTCTCTCCACTAACTTGTCATTTACCCCTCCAAATTCTTCTTTTATACAAAATGTTAAGTCCTTCATCCCCTTCATTTGGGTTGCCCGGTGTTTTTGCATCATTTCCTTTATTTAATCTCATTGGCCCGCTTCCTTCACCACTCTCTTGATCTCTTCAAGTTCCTCCCAACCGAATGGTCCCTGATTTTCACCCGGGTTCATTTCTATACCACCTACCACCAGCAACGTCGCAATAACCGTCACACACAGCATAATTTCCAACAGTCCTTTAGAACCACTAATTTTTCTCCTTCTGCTTCACCTTTCTTCCAACACCACCTTGCACCATGCCATCTTCCAATTCTTAGCCTGTATTGCTGTAGCGTTACTCCCATCTTGCAACCTCAGCTCACTCACACGTCCGCACTTCCCGCTGTCTCGCTCGTGACTGACACACACGTTATTGGTAAAATCTCAACATGGGTTTTGAAGACGACATGGAACTATGCATCATCTCAGCCTCTTTACCACTGACATCGATCGTACTTTCCATCGCGAGGTTATTTGGCTGCGCTTTGTTTGGACATTGGACGATATTGATGTATCTCACCTGCTACGCAAGTTAGGATCATTGAAGCTCCCTAGAACTCTAACAATCTGCTTTACAATGGCACAGTCACAGATATGTCTTATGGCGACGGTAGGGTAGGCAAGGCTAGGAGTGGGAAGGAAGCAGCCGTGGCCTTAATTAAGGTACAGCCCCAGCATTTTTCTGATGTGAAGATGGGAAATCACGGAAGAACATCCTCAGGACTTCCGACAGTGAGGTTCAAATCCACATTCTCCGCAATGCAAGCTCACAGCTGCGCGCTCCTTGGGCCCTAGAACTCTTCTCTTCTGTATTTTTAGTTTAATTAAAGAGAGAGAAAGAATTAAAGAAAGAAAACACCATATACGTTCAGAACGGACCGACTTTATTTGGACCGCTTACACTCTCTAAAGACCTTCCACAAGGCAGCGTATTAAGCCCCTTACTGCTATCTACATCTCTGACATGGTCGCAGTATTTAGTGCAGCCGTCGATGTCTTGCAATATGGTAATGATGTCTGCATTTATATTTCCTCAGTCAGTCTGACGATTATTCTTCATTATTTGAACACTGCATCACAATGTCTTAAAGTATGCACTACACAGAGTGGCCTTACGAAATCATAAGTACCTACATTCACAAAAAAGAAAATGGTTCTTCAATTTCCTACAACTCAACTTGGATCATATTACTTTTTCTTTGCGGGCTAATGTTCGTCTCCGGGGGATGCTTGTGGATAGCAAACTAACTTGAAGTGGTCATATTACTTAGATCCAGATACGGAAAGTGCATGCACTCAACGTCCTTCGTTTCTTAACCGTCGCTTGATGGGGCGCTGCTCCCACCTCTTTTTTTAACACTCTACCGCTCCTTAAGACGGACCACGATTGACTATGGCAGTACGTTGTATAGCAACACTCCAAAGTATGTTCTGGAGAAATTCAATGTCTCTCAGTGCTCTCAGTGTATGTCTTTGAGTAATATCGTCAACGCCTACGTATGCACATCAGGACGAAGCTCAGGAACTAACCCTACACATGAGACAGAAACAACCGGCAATGATATTTCTCCTTCAACGATCTACTCTGGATGAACACCCATTATTCAACAATTCTGCACAATCAGTATGGAGAACATCATGCAAAACGACATGCACTTCTACTTCTAAAATATTTCAGACCGAGCTCGATAGCTGCAGTTGCTTAAGTGCGGCCAGTGTCCACTATTCGGGAGATAGTGGATTCGAGCCCCACTGTAAGCAGCCCTGAAGATGGTCTTACTTGGCTTCCCATTTTCACACCAGGCAGATGCTGAGGCTGTACCTTAATTAAAGCCACTCCTAGCCCCTTCCTGTCCCATCGTCGCCATAAGACCTATCTGAGTCTGTGCGACGTAAAGCAAGTATCCAAAAAATGTTTCAGGGAACTGAAGTTCTGCATACCACTGATTCTGTAGTCCCATACGATTCAAGCATTTCAGTATGACTACGCCTCTTCGATATCTCCATCCATCACATATTTTGTTCCGAGGTACCTGCAAGAAAAACCTGTCCCAAATAAACACGTAACGTCCTGTATTGCATCTACCTGGCCAGATTACGTCCACATTTATACTGATGGTGACTTCTTTCTGGTGCCGAGGAAATGGCCTCCAAACCTCCCCCTGGCAGCTACAATGAGTGTGTGTTTTCCTTTCCTTTGAGGTAATCTTGAGTAATAATAGTTGATGTATACCTCCATGCATTCTGTGACAGAACCAACCTCATAGCTATACGGTCCAATATAATAATCTAATTCAATTTAATTCAATCATTTAAGAAGTCTGAAGATTAGGTTGGTTTTGCATACTTTTGAACGCAAACACAGGATTATGACGATTTTCTATTCCCACCGAAGCATACATCTACAGTACTAAACTTTTCGCAATGAGTGAGGCACTTTATTACTCACAATTAAGAAATGTTCATAAGACACTTCACATTCAGATTCTCAAAGTGCTATCAGGAAATTGGGGCACCCTCGGAGAAGCATACGGAGAAACGCCTGCACCTATAAAACATTAGAATTATCGTCCGTCATGAAATCGCTCGGAAAGAATGTGTCATTTGTAGGGGTGAATGGACACTCAGAATTTCCATACAATTATCTGGTTGACACTATGGCCAAACAAAGCACGCGCACTGGCGCATTCTTTCCATTACGCCTCCCTTGCAAGGATTTTCACGTAAATAGCTGAAGGTAAACTTACGTTGAATGAACAGCTCTGTAGAACAGAACTTCTCAACAGAGAGGACATTACTGTACATCCATCCAGACAGCTATGCCATACAAACCATGGTATCACATTACTGTCCAGCCCATCTGACGTATAACTGGCCCCTGTGGCCGGAAGTTTTTGGCAGGGACATGGAGTTATTGCAGGGTATCATAATTTAATAATTTTAGGTTCATTCACAGTTATATCTGTCCACTTTAAAGTTTTTGGTCAGATTTTATATTTCGGTTCATTTTGGTAATGATATCTGTTTGATTCCTCCACCATATACGCCAACAAATCATTACAAATGAACAACTTGACATCACAATCTATATTTTCAGGTTCACTCGGCGAAGTATTAACGCCAGGCGTCCACGAGAAAGGCTCCAAAAACAGTATAATATCCTGTTAGGACACTCACTGCCATAAATAGGGAGAATATTATCAACAGTACTTATATCTAGATCATCTTTGCTATCTGAAGCATCAGGTCATTGCTCGCATGGTGCAATAAACGTGTCATTCAACGCATCACTTCCACATAAATGCATGACACTAGCACTAGAATTATCATTAAACTATTCATCTTCACTCTCCTCACAATCACGGGAAATATATGACAAATTTTCAGCGTATAATTCATGTATAGTATCACCAGGAGTCAGTCCACTGTTTTTGTTTACCGGCGCTGCCATTTTTGTTTACTAGCGTTGATGGATACACGGAAGATATTCAAAGGCAAAAACAAATGCCACTGACGCACTAAAACGGGCAAAACCAGTACTAAAAGAAGCGTAGATTTTCTACCATTTAGGCACATCAACGTAAATCTCCAAATAGTTCCTCAATAACCGTTAGATGACATCAGAAGACAGACTTGCACAAACACGTATTCATACGTGATCGGCTGGAGAGCACCGTGCTTGGAAACACGTATTGATACGTGTGGTATGATAGACCAGAGGCAAGTGACCACTATCATCCGGATGAAATTCAACCATGCTTCAATCCCCACTCACCTCAAGAAGATTGGGGTCCCCCAATCAGAGCAATACCCGTGTAGTGCAAGAAAAACATGAGATGTGAACTAGACGTCAGCAAATCACCTAGTTCATTCGCTCACGTTCATTCGACCTTGATACTGTCGACCGAGATACGGGTTGAGCGGGTTGGCTAATGGCGTGTAGTCTGAGGCAAGGCCGTTGACGGGCTTGCGGCCAGTATGAACGAACTTACCACGAAGCAAACTTGAAAGGGGCGAGGAAAGGGGGGTGACTTCTAGTAAAATGTTGGACACATGAAAATATTATAATGAAATAATGAAAGAGTTTTACAATTGGAAATAATTTCGATACAAACTTAACTTACTATAAACACTTATCAGGTTCCTAGACAAAAGATTATTAACTTGTACAGTCTTCCAGATCACAAACATTCACCATTGTTGTTTTGTTTGTGTTAGAACGGAATGAATCTAGATAATATCATCTAATCCATCTGGGTTAAACGTACTCCTTTCGTCATTAATTAGGTTACCAGCTGACAGAAATTATATTCACATGCCGAACTGGAGATTGGAATGGACAATATTTTCCACACATCTGCTGTACATGTTCATGGCAAAATTATGTGCAGCTCGAAATTTTTTTGGCAACTTCTTAGTTCGTATCTCGGAGGCTTGTGCTTTATTACTTCCTGAAACTGTTGTAGGGAGGGGAAGAGTATCACCCCGTTTATCCGTCCTTAGTCTGCACCAACATTAAAAAGTTCTTTTTTTGCTAGCGGCTTTACGTCGCACCGACACAGATAGGTCTTATGGCGACGATGGGAGAGGAAAGGCCTAGGAGTTGGAAGGAAGCGGCCGTGGCGTTAATTAAGGTACAGCCCCAGCATTTGCCTGGTGTGAAAATGGGAAACCACGGAAAACCATCTTCAGGGCTGCCGATAGTGGGATTCGAACCTACTATCTCCCGGATGCAAGCTCACAGCCGCAATCCTCTACGCGCACGGCCAACTCGCCCGGTGTTAAAAAAGTTCTTGACATAGCTCTGTTCCCTAAACAACCGTAAGGGAAGAAGATCTGTTTCGCACATTTTGAGTCACTTTCGCGTAATGTTTTGTTTGACATCATATGGTACAGTATTTCATCGACCGCCTCACTACACACGCGTGTTTCCATATGTGAGGTAGTAGAAGCAAGCGTCGATAAGGAAGCACAATCTTTACCTGACACATATCCTACATGTTGAATATTCGCAACTGATACTAGCAAGAACTTTACCCACACTTCACTCTTTATTCCTACTTTCTTCTGTAATCCATATTCCTTCCTCTCAAGTTTCGCCTTCACCGCATCTTTGGACTCCCATTCCATGTTTGCACTTGGTGTAATGAAATGAAATGGCGTATGGCTTTTAGTGCTGGGAGTGTCCTAGGACATGTTCGGCTCGCCAGGTGCAGGCCTTTGATTTGACTCCCGTAGGCGACTTGCGCGTCTTGATGAGGATGAAATGATGATGAAGACGGCGCACACACACAGCCCCCGTGCCAGCGAAATTAACCAATGATGGTTAAAATTGCCGATCCTGCCGGGAATCGAACCCGGGGCCCCTGTGACCAAAGGCTAGCAAGCTACCATTTAGCGATGGAGCCGGACACTTGGTGTAATATTTTATTCATTGTACATTGTTGATGGCCAAATATTCTAAAGACGAAGGCCATAAATAAATACAAAATTTTAAAAATAATAACACAGCATGTTTAAATTAGTAGCTCCTGTAGCTGTCTGTTACAACAAGTAGTGTAACAAAAGTATTCGTCCACTTGTAGTTTACTTCGCATGCACTAGACTCACAGAACAAATAACACCTCAGTAAAAATGAAAACCCACAGCCTGTTTCCAGTCATTCGACCGGGTCAGGGATGGAATGAATGAAGCCCCCATCTAGCGGCGAGGATAGGAAATGGGCCGGCTGCCGGAGCCTGTCGCACTCCACTGAGGAAATGATCAATGCATGACAGATGGAATGAAATGATATTGGAGAGTGTTACTGGAATTAAAGATGACAGAGAAAACCGGAGTACCCGAAGGAAAACCTGTCTCACTCCGCTTTGTCCTGTACAAATCTCACATGGGGTGACCGGGATTTGAACCAAGGAACCCAGAGGTGAGAGGCCGGCATGCTGCCACCTGAGCCAACTCTTCAGTATCAAGAGGAATTTCCTTAGGCAGCAATGACAGCTTGAAGCCTCTTCGTTATAGACTGGACTAGTTTTTCCGTTATTTCTGTGTCTATTTTCTGCCATTCTTCAAGAAATGCTGGCTTTCATCTTTCCGTATATTTTTCTCTTTTACTGCAGTCTCTGTTTTAGTTCCACCCATATATGCTCTGTGGAGTTTAAATGTGGCGTCTGGAGTGGTGTTTGCAGCACATTAGGTGAATTGTAAAGCAATCAGTTCTTAACGACCTAGGGACTTTCGCTTCATCGTCTTGTTGGAAGCAGTAATCGGCAGAAGTCCCTAGTTTTTCGACACTGGAATTCAGATGCTGCGTTGAAATGTCCAAATACACCATCCTATCCATTGTTGAAGATTTGTAGAAGCTGCTTACACCAGCCACCAACATATACCCCCATGCCATGTCCGGCTCGATTGCTAAATGGTTAGCATGTTGGCCTTTGGTGCTAGGTGCCCGAGTTCGATTCCCGGCCGGGTCGGGCATTTTAAACTTAATTGGTTAATTCCAGTGGTTCTAGGGCTGGATGTGTGTGTCGTCTTCATCAACAGAATTCATCAGGGGTCGGTCCTCCTTCTCACAGACGCTCATGTCGCCTATCAGGCGTCAAATCGAAAGACCTGCATCAGGCCTTTCCGGAGGCCACACGCTATCTATATTATTATTATTATTATTATTATTATTATTATTATTATCCCATATCGTGAAGGATCTACCTCTATGTTTAACTATGGGCTGAAGGTTTTTTTATTGTGGATTTCCTCGTTCTTCTTTCTCAACGCAGACGCTTTGCGGACGTATCAAACGAGCTGAATTTACATTCATCCGTAAATAACACTCGTTTCCAGAACACAAGTGACTTGCTAAAATATTGTTTTGCTAACTCCAACCTCTTCTATCTGCTTACTTATCCATTAGACTTACAGTATCGGTGCTGATGTTCATCCCACTTCACGATTCTACATTTGCTCACAGAACAAGACCAAAAAACATGCGGATTTTGTGGCACGGTGCGTAGGCTGCGCCTCTGTTCACGTTGTGTGAGCTTCCTAGGGCGTCCTGTTCTCGGTTTATTTATTATAGTCGAAGAGGTTTCAAACCTGTAATCAATACCTTCTACTGTTGGTAGTGGGATTCATGTCTTCTCAGCAATTTCCCGTTGCGAATTGTTACGAGCTCAACTTCGCTTACCTTGTGCATACTTCTCCGCTCCGATTTTGGTGCACATTATACTGCGCTGCTTCACGAACTTTCTGCTTACAAGTCTGTCTCGCCACTGCTTGGACTGTTCTCCCTCCACGCGCTATCACCGTGACGTCACCCGGTTCTAGTGTTTTCTCGAGCTCGCTTCGCTTCCGTATATATACTGGCCGCTTTCTCCTGTTCGGGGATCAGGTGTGATTGACATGTTGTGATCGGCAGTGAGAGCTTGAGCAGTGTACGCGGCTGGACCGTGTGCATTTCAATTTTTACTTCACTCTTCTTTACGTACTGGGTGAGCAGACCTTTATTATTATTATTGTCATCCATTCAATTTATGCCCTCTCTTTCTCCGTATGGGCTTGGCTAATGCTTGGATTTCGAACTCTAGTCCCTTCAGGACTCTACTAATTGCGCCGTGCCAAACTATTGTTTTTAGACTTGTGGTGGAAATGTGAAGCAGGAAGTGCACTGGACTAGCGATATCATGTTGGCCCTCAGCTTCTAAGTGTTATGCATGAACTTTGCCTTCCCTTGTTTTGAAGTGGGACTTGACAGCCTGATCATTTCCCTTTCCCCGCTGTTTGTTTCTTGGTTTTCTTTTCCTGTTCCTCTTTCCATTCTCCTTTTCGTCTCCCATTCGTATTTTCTTATAATTTGCTAATGAAATTTGGTAACATTGTGCTCTGCCAATTTCGCACTGCGTCTGCTGTTTACATTTCGAATGTTCTAGTATCTTCCTGTCTTAAACAAGTGTGTGTTAGATTTTGGGGGATATAATGTCGTTTTATTGCGTACCATTTTAGGTACTGGAAAGTTCCCTTTAACTTGCGTAATTTTTACTTGTTCCTTTTCAAAATTTCTTGCTGTTTTTTGCGCAGCATTTATGTGTGCGTTGTCATATTGGAACTTGAATGTAATGAGAACATTAATTTATTCCTATGGCCCTTATCTTGTACCTGAGTATACCAAAGATTTATTGTGATTAGTGTGATTACCCTCTTTAGTGCCTGTATGAACCAAAATAAGACCTGTCAATAACTTGTATGATTCCCCTTTTCTATGGTGCATCAAACTATCCGATTTTTACTCTCTGTTGTGTAAACATTTGTTATTCTTTTGAAGTTGTTTCAATATATATGTTCATCTTTTCTAAACCTGTGCTTTTGGGAGTTCTTATTTTTGTGTTCCCGTTCGTTTTGCTTAATATGTACCTACCGCGGAAATTCCTCTTGGGAAAACGCCCATAATTGCAATCGGCACATGACTTGGGATATGTTCTGCACTGATTGTGGTTATTTGAAGCATGACATTTGAATAGTGCCATTACTCCATTTTACACGTTTCCCTGCGCTCTGCTTTGCTAAGTTCTCTGTGCGCCATACCAGCACATATTACTGGGAGTTTTTCGCTTCCTTTATTTTGAACTTTCGTTGATATTTGCCGAGCGATTGCTGCAAGTACTTGGAAATACATACCCATATTTAATTATACCAATGTACCGCATTACAGAATGTCCTTTATGATGTTGAATATTTCGCTCCCGTTCATAGTGTGTTTTCCCTTGCCTCACCCATTCTAGCGCTGAACGTGATGTTTACGTACTTCACTGTCAGCACGTATTGCTCACAAGAACCCTATGTCATGTATTTCCCCATGTTCTTTCTTTCTTAATCTGCTTACCATGCAGGGTTGGTTTTTCCCTCGGACTCAGCGAGGGATCCCACCTCTACCGCCTCAAGGGCAGTGTCCTGGAGCGTGAGACATTGGTTCGGGGGATACAACTGGGGAGGATGACCAGTACCTCGCCCAGGAGGCTTCACCTGCTATACTGAACAGGGTCCTTGGTGGGGATATGAAAATCGGAAGGGATAGACAAGGAAAAGGGAAGGAAGCACCCATGGCCTTAAGTTATGTACCATCCCGGCATTTGCCTCCAGGAGAATTGGGAAACCACCGAAAACCACTTGCAGGATGGCTGAGGTGGGAACCGAACCCACCTCTACTCAGTTGACCTCCCGAGGCTGAGTGGAACCATTTTCCAGCCCTCGTAACACATTTCAAATTTCGTGGCAGATCCGGGAATCGAACCTGTGCCTCCGGGGGTGGCAGCTAACCACACTAACCACTACACCACAGAGACTGACATTTCCCCATGTTGCAATGTCAAACAGCTCAGAGAACATAGCGGACGGATACTTTAGCGTTACCGTTTATTACGCTACGTTCATACATTAATGGATTATTGACAAAAAATGTAGGTACACATTATATATTATGATACCATTATATTCCGCCTTTATATTACTTTGCCGGATGCTATCTACGGGGCCTCCCCTGCGAACCATGTGACCTTGCCGCGGTGAGGAGTTTTGCGTGTCCCAATGAAGCAGATAGCCGAGCCACAGGTGCAACCATATCGGATGGGTATCTGTTGAGAGACCAGACTAAGGAATGGTGGATCGAAAGTGGGGTAGCTGCCTTTCGGAAGTTGCAAGGGCGGCAGTCAAGATGATTTATATGGCCTTGTAATAATACTTAACATGGCTTAGCTGTGTTGATACTACTACATGGCTGAAAGCAACGGGAAATTACAGCCGTAACTAACTCCCGAGGACATGCAGCTCTCTCGGTATGAATGATGTACTGATGATGGCTTCCGGAGGTAAACTAGTCCCCCATTCGGATCTCCGGGTGGGGACTACACGAGAGGGGGCGATCATCAGGAAGATGGATACTGACATTTTGCGAGTCGGAGCGTGGAATGTTAGAATTTTAAATCGTTGTGGTAGATTAAAGAATCTGAAAAGGGAGTTATATGTAGTTGGTATAAGTGAAGTACGTTGGCAGGAAGAACAGGATTTTTGGTCAGGCGACTAGCGAGTTATCAACACAAAATCAAACAGGGGAAAGGAAGGAGTTGGTTTTATAATGAATAAGAAAATAGGGCAGCGCACCATTCGTTTAGTATCACATGCCTGGAAAATTTTAACACGTATTATTTACAGAAGAATGGAAAAACAAGTTGATGCTGAGTTGGGAGAAGATCAATTTTAGTTCAGGAGAAATGTAGAAACACGTGAAGCAATTCTGACTTTACGTCTGATCTTAGAGGATCGAATCAAGAAGGACAAGCCCACGTACATGCCATTCGTAGATCTAGAAAAGGCATTCGATAATGTTGATTGGACCAAGCTATTTAAGATTCTGAATGTGATTGGTATCATATACCGAGAACGAAGAATTATCTACAATCTGTATAAAAATCAGTCTGTAGTGATAAGAATCGAGGGCTTTGAAAAAGAAGCAGCAATCCAGAAAGGAGCGAGGCAAGGCTGCAGTTTGTCCCCCTCATTTTCAATGTTAACATAGAACAGGCAGTAAAGGAAATCAAAGAGGAATTTGGAAAGGGAATCACAATCCAAGGAGAGGAAATCAAATCTTTGAGATTTGCCGATGATATTGTCATTTTATCTGAGACTGCAGAAGATGAGAAGCTGTTGAATGGTATGGACGAAATCTTGGTTAAGGAGTACAAGATGAAAATATTTAAGTCCAAAACAAAAGTAATGGCGTGCAGTCGAACGAAGGCAGGTGATGCAGGAAATATTACATTAGGAAATGAAGTCTTAAAGGAAGTAAATGAATATTGTTACTTGGGTAGTAAAATAACTAACGATGGCAGAAGTAAGGAGGACATAAAATGCAGATTAGCACAAGCAAGGAAGAGCTTTCTTAAGAAAAGAAATTTGCTCACTTCAAACATTGATGTAGGAATTAGTAAGATGTTTTTGAAGACTTTCGTGTGGGCGTGGCATTGTATGGAAGTGAAACATGGACGATAACTAGCTCAGAAAAGAAGAGAATTGAAGCTTTTGAAATGTGGTGTTACAGAAGAACGCTGAAGGTGAGATGGATAGATCGGATCACGAATGAAGAGGTACTGAATCGAATTGGCGAGAGGAGATCGATTTGGCTAAATTTGACCAGAAGAAAAGATAGAATGATAGGACGCATCTTAAGACACCCAGGACTTGTTCAGTTGGTTTTTGAAGGAAGTGTAGGTGGTAAGAATGCTAGGGGTAGACCAAAGTATGAATATGACAGGCAGATTAGAGCAGATGTAGGATGCAATAGTGACGTAGAAATGAAAAAGTTAGCACAGGACAGGGTGACATAGAGAGCTGCATCAAACCGGTCTATGAACTGATGACTCAAACAAAAACAATCTACTGGGCTTCGTGAAGGCATTTCAATTCCCTTTTACCAAAGTGTCTATTCCACCAGCAGGTGGACGAAAACTTTTGCGGCTAACTCTATTTCCCCCTGCTGCTCTGTGTTATATTCGAATTCCACAGTGCGTTGGATAATGAATCCTTCCATGTTGTCTCTGGAGGTTTATCACTTTCCTGGTTCCGATATTCTTGATGGAGGTGAAATGGTCTGCATGACATCTTGATTGGTCTATACTATTAAGAGAAATACTACATGAAGAAAAATCCTTATGGTGCAAGTATCTGATCTGAAGAGAATTTACTACATTCCACCCGGAAGGTGGAAGCAATTCATCATACACTGTCACTCACTGAGATGTAATTTCAATTCATCCAAGCAATAAGCAAATACTTGACCTTTTGACTAGCTCGGCTCACAAATTGGGAAGTATTTTCAGATTATGAGTATGAGGAACGTTTCATGATATTTCTCTGTATAGCAGCGTGACCTCAAAAAGCGTGACTTTGAATTTAAATAGTTGAAAGGGAAGAAGAGAGGACCACAAGCTCATCAGTCTCATAAGCCATTCCTTGCAGCTATTTTTCAATGTCCTTCATCAAATACTATTCATGAATTTCAAAAGGATCATCAGTGATTCTCAGTTTGGGTTTAGATAGTGTATAACTGTAACGATCAGAGAAGAAATCTAGGTATGTGTTCTACTGATTATGAAAAATCATTTGACGGGGTTAAATATAGTGAGCTTACAAAAACCTTCAGAAAAGTGAGCATAGAATCAAAACACATTCGATTTATAGAAAACTTGTGCTGACATCAGATAGCCCATATTAAGGTTAATAACGAAATGACTGACACAGTAAATTTCTGCAAAGGATTCCGGCAAGGATGTGTTTTCTCACCGCTCTTATTTAACTCGTAATCTGAGAGTACCTTTCGGGAAGCATCTGAAGACAAGAAAGGCATTAAGATTTAAGGGATTGGCTAAGATTATGACACAGTACTCTCTGCTGATAAGTTACATGATTTTCAATAACTCCTTAGTACACTAAGTGAATGCAGTTGCATTCTACGCCTGAATAATAAGGTCGAGAAAAGGAAGTTCATGATTGTCACATGAGACCCAATGCTAGCCTAACACTAAATGGCTCATCAATACGATGCTTCAATACGATGATGAGATTAAGAGATTACACCGAACCAAACCAAACCAAACCCCATGGTACAAGAGCCCTTGCAGGGCATTGGCCTACCGGGCGACCGCTGCTCAGTCCGAAGGCCTGCAGATTACGAGGTGTCGTGTGGTCTGCACGACGAATCCCCTCGGCCGTTATTCTTGGCTTTCTAGACCGGGGCCGCTATCACACCGTCAGTTAGCTTCTCAATTCTAATCACGTAGGCTGAGTGGACCTTGTACCAGCCCTCAGGTCCAGGTAAAAATACCTGACCTGGCCGGGAATAGAACTCGGGGCCTCGGGTAAGAGGCAAGCACGCTACCCCTACACCACGGGGCCGGCATTAAGAGATGACACACCTTGGAATATGACTTTGGGACGACTGGACATCAGACATGGGGAGGGAATGCTGTGTAGATAATGGCCTTAGTGTTTTCGTGAAATTCAAGAAAGCCCTTACAAGTACAGATTTGGTCTTCAATCTCAGGGTTGGATTTCTAAAACGTTATTTCTGGTCTGTACTTTTGTATGGTGCTGGAGGGTTAGAAATGGGTCCAGCGAACCGTATCGTGTTACAACTTTGCTGGGTGTACTGGATTTAATTCTTGAAAGTGCATTTAATTCCTTTTCCCTTGATTTATGTCGGTCACACTTCATCAGTGCTCAGAAGTACTTATTTGATTCCATTAACAGTATAGTTTTAGTATTAAAATAGCTTGAAAATCATACTTACAGCAAGATTTGTATGTCGTGTAACATATTACGGTAAAGTGATTTTCACGTATTTTGAATCTAATAAGCGCATTTGAAAGTGGTACATTCTTCAATCTTCTGCCTACATCTTCCAATAAATTTACTGTAACATTAAGACCCATGCCGGAAAGAGTGTTTCGTTATAGATTAATTGATATATTTAAAAGGAAATCAGCGTTATTTTCAAAAGGAAGCTGTCCTTTGTTCCTTATCACGTAACTTCAACATTTGCCTTACTTCTGCGCAAATAAATAAAACAGCTATGAGAACAAAGAATGTTTTCATTCCGTCTTCACAAGTGCTACTTCTTAAAGAGTCGAACACAAATGGAGAACTCTCATATCCATTGAACTGTGTTTTAACTGTCAAGTTTATTCATAGCTTGAGTAAGCATGTAAATATACAATATTTCTCATCGTGAAACACTCAGTACATAAAATGGAAATAATATAAATCAATTCTGATTATAATAGGGGAAAATGGAAAGGATAGAAAGTAATAGAGAAATCAAATACCAATGATCGATGAATTTAGGCGTATACTATGGGAGTAAATCTCGAAAGTCAAAATGAAAACAGTGATGTGTAGATCGTTTCACCTCACAGCCTTAAATGCAATAAACGAGAGGGGATTTGAGACACTCCTATTCCTCTAGATCAAATGAGCAGCAAGGATAATGAAGATATTCTCACGATTATTATTCATCATTGCTTTGCCCCTAGATATTTTACCATATTAAAAGAATACGTGACATTTATGAAGGATAATTTCCGAAGAGTGAATACGTTTACGCACCATCAAATCAGAGAATATACTATATGTACGTTGCACGCGGGAACTAAGAAGCTGCATCATTCTGTATTTCTAAGTATGAATCTCTGGACTTACTCTGGATTTTATGATATTGCCTCTCATCACAGATTCTCTTTCATTCAGAAATTCAAGAATCATAGAAAATAGATGATCATCTTAGGAGAGAAATACGAACTTGCGTGTTCAAGCGGTCTACGACCGGAACAAGTACGGGACTTATTCCTTGAGGAAGTGACTGTTTGACAGGAAGACAACCACATTATCCTACATAGCGCGACGCATACGGATTGTGGAATCCTTCACATTCCACTTTTCCTGGGTTCATCACAACCTGAACGGAGAAGACTGTTGCTCATACTGTGTCTCATCTCCGCGTTCTTCTGCAAAAGGATAATCCTCGACAAACGTCCATTCAGCGCTGTGCCATTTAGCGCGTATCTTCAATGGGTTGCTGTATCAAGAACTATTTTCAAAGTTCTCCAAAAGTAACCTAGAACATTCTTAGACGTATTGTTAAAAATAATTCTAATTATACTCCAGTTATTACTAGGATGGTCTCATTACCTAACCTGAAAATGATGTTCATTAACTAAATAAACGAAATTAACTGAATAATTTGATGTTTAAATTCACAAAATTCTAGACATTATCACAACCATTGCTGAAGATTTTTAGTACCCTGTGACACCTTCAACTAAACTAGTAAACAATATGTAGTGAATTGCACTAATCTGTTCTGGAATAGTGAGCCCCTGAAAATTCATAATTCCAACTCAGAAAGTATATATGTTGTGGCTACGGACCAAATTGGTGTTGGTTCCCTACTTCATATTGAACATTGATCTGAAGACTGAGGTTACAAAACAAAACGTGGCTTGCCGCAGTCGAGGAAGAAGAGCTACGTTTTCACCTTAAATATTTATAAACGGTCTTCGCTAATAAAATTGTAGGGAAGTTTTATATGGTTATAGCTTAAGGAATGTGATACATTGTACAAGTATTTCAGAAGGTGAGGTCTTTGATTATGTTTAGTTAAATCTTACGTGGTTGAAATCTTATCCGAAAACAATGGATCATTTAGTATGTGAATGGGATAACTCGTTCTTGTATTGCAATGCATGCTTTACCAAGGCATATTTTGAAATTCTAATTGACTTCTATGTCAAACAGCGAAGTGTAATTTTTCTCCATAGGTTGTGACTGGATAAGGTTGCAGCTGAAAGAATAACCTCAGTCTATGCTCCAGTGTTCAAAGAAAGAGCAAAATATTAAGCTCCTCGTATCGTTTTTGCGTATACCCTGAAAGTGAACTTTAACTTAAATAACGGTAAGTACCTCCAGAAAAGCTAAA
Source organism: Anabrus simplex (assembly GCF_040414725.1). Classification (NCBI taxonomy): domain Eukaryota; kingdom Metazoa; phylum Arthropoda; class Insecta; order Orthoptera; family Tettigoniidae; genus Anabrus; species Anabrus simplex. The sequence goes on along the minus strand of NC_090266.1, from coordinate 577,655,159 downwards.
AAAAATTAAGACTCCTGAAAATGAAATTAAATATTTTATCTTAGTTCGGCTGTTGTGGTGAAACTTTGTAACTCACTTAGTTTGTTCTATGCAGGATACAATGAGTCAAAGCTTTCTATAAGTGAGTGCATAGATAATCGAAGGTATAGTGTCGGAGCTGGACAGCCGTTGAACGTATTCATTAATACATTAATTAATAAAGTAATAACGAAAAAACGAAACGAAACGAAGGATTTTGGGACATATGTATATCTGGCATTTTCTTCTTCTTTCGGTGTAAGGAACCAGTCCCCACAGTTTGTAATAGTATTTTGAAATCACCCTGTATAACATGTACAAATCATTTGATAATCATCCAAAACCATTTTGCTTTTTGAAAAGTCCAGGTGATAATTAAGTTAAAATATTGACTGGACTACGTATCTTATTGTATCTCTGTACAGGATGATCCTCATGAAATGAATATTCTTGGACTTTACCATAAATCTGATGGTGATGAGACATTTGTCATAAATATAACCCACACCCTGCATACGCAAACTGCGAAATATTCAGCAGTGTAACGTGTTCTCTGCGTAAAAGACACACCATCACCGTACATGAACGAAACGCGCGGTTTCAGACCATTCAGTACAAAGATGAATTCGTAAATCTAAAAGGAATTCTGGCAGAAATTGCTTTCTGGAAGTCTGCCACAGACATGGGTTTAATATGAATCTAAAAATTACAAAAATACAGGATATACGTAGAAGGAGAATGAAAAGTGTAGCTCTGATTAGAATGCTGTATATTAACATAAGTTAACGATGGTGCACTTAGCTGTTTTAAGCTAAAAATAAAATATCATGAGAGAAAAAGTTGCGATAATAACATCGGATCTATTTTGAGATCGGGGATATTCTGGGACTCATACACGCTTCCGTCGCGTTGGCAACTAAAATAGCAACTTGATATAGCACAAGGTGAGTGAAGAGTGGCATTTATCACTGTTTCTAAAGAGCACGTGGAGAATGAAGTCATCTTATAAACTAAGGAACGCCTCCCAGTGGTTCAGATGGCTTCTAATCTCAAATTAGTTTCTGTTACATTAGTGGCACTTTCTCCAATAATGCTGTAACTAACCTCACGGAATAGGATTTATTCAAGTTTTATACCACACAGAAAATTAAATGTTTTGAATGAATCGTAAGTAGAACTCCATACATGAAGCTATAATGGCGTATGGTACCCGGACAGGTGCAGGTATTTTGAATGCACGTCTACACGCGACCTACGTGTATCTGAGGACGGGCCTTCACCTATGATGAATTCTGATGTTGAAGACGGGAGAAGATAAAAATTAAAATGATTAGATCATATTTTAATGTAGCATATGAGTCTTGAAAAGGGACATAGAAGTGACAAAAAAAGTAATATGCAGCAAAACAGGAAAATGAATGGAACACATGCAGTACATGGACTAATAGAAGAGTGCAATGAATGGTCAATATCGAAACAGGGAGCAACAGAAAGACGAGATAAAGACAAACATAGAAACACAAGAGAAAAACAAAGACAATCTCCACATCTAGAAACATATACCATAAGCTTTCTTCTCCTTAATCCCAGTTCTTCGATGTTCATTTCTTCTCAGCCCCCAGCAAGCTCGTTTCTCCTCCCAGCTTCATAAGGAGGGCAGGCGTGACCATTTTCTGATATGGGATATCAGGGGGAGTGAGGAATCTCTGTGCTAAACACCTAGTTCGAGATTTTAATATGGATTGGTCTTTTGCAATTTTCTTTCTTTCTTTCTTTCTTTCTTTCTTTCTTTCTTTCTTTCTTTCTTTCTTTCTTAATCCGTTTACCCTCCAGGATTTGTTTACATTCGGACTCAGCGAGGGATCCCACGTCTACCGCCTCAAGACTTTAGGAAGGGTATACAAACGGGGAGGAGGACCAGTACCTCGCCCAGGCTGCCTCATTTACTATGCTGAACAGAGATCTACCGAGCTCGATAGCTGCAGTCACTTAAGTGCGGCCAGTATCCAGTAATCGGGAGATAGTGGGCTCGAGCCCCACTGTCAGCAGCCCTGAAGATGGTTTTCCGTGGTTTCCCATTTTCACATCAGGCAAATGCCGGGGCTGTAACTTAATTGAGGCCACGGCCGCTTCCTTCCCATTCCTAAGCCTTTCCTATCCCATCGTCGCCATAAGACATGTCTGTGTCGGTGCGGCGTGAAGCAAATAGAAAAAAAGAACAGAGATCTTGTTGAGGGATACGACGATTGGAAGGGATAGACAAGGAAGAGGGTAGAAGCGTCGTGGCCTTAAGTTAGATACCATCGCGGCATTTGCCTCGATGAGAAGTGGGAAACCACTCGAAACCACTTCGAGGATGGCTGAGGTGGGAATCGAACCCCCTCTACACAATTGACCACACGAGACTGAGTGGAACCCGTTCCCAGCCCTCGTACGACTTTTCAAATTTCGTGGCAAAGCCGGGAATCGAACCCGAGCCTCCGGGGGTAGCAGCTAATCACACTAACGACTCCTCTGCAGAGGCGGATTTTTACAATTTTGTGAAGTATGTAAGAGGGAGAAATAGTTGAAAATAAATAACGCTGTTATCACTCTGGAAAGAACACACTTTATAAAGTACCACATTTCAAATACTTAGGATCCAAATGCAGGAATCAAACACGAAAATCGGCCATCCAAGGAGCGTTATTCAGAAGTTAAAACATCATGTGAGGAACCGTGACTTCTGATTCGAAACTCGACGGGGTCAAGTTCCATTTGTTACCAGAGCTACTTCTCAGTGTCAAAAGATGGACAGTAAAGGCGTCGTCAAGAAACCGACTGAAATGCGGATGCATCACAAAATATTGAACATCTCATGGGTAGATCCTCGGAGGTACCGGGTTGGATTCCCGGTCAGAGAAGTGATTTTTACCTGGATCTGGGGACTCCTCTGAGGTTTACACATCTTACATTAGAACAATTGGGGAGCTAATTGGCGCTGAAATAGCTGCTCCTTACAGAAAGTCAGTCAGAAATAATGGCCGAATGAATTCGTCTTGCCAATCACGTGTCACTGCGTAATCTGTAGGACTCTGGGCTGAGCAGCGACCGCTTGGTTGTTCAATGACCATCAGGGTTGCAGCACCATTTGTGAAACGGTCAGGGAAAGGGGTTGGGGTAGACCAGTGAGGAGGTACTCAAATGTGCAAGGAAATCCACGTGAGGAGCAGGGAAGCAACCAATTTGCCCACATCTTCCGAAATGCAGAATAGAGCCCGATACAACTTTTCACAGAAGTTATGATAGAAGGGAATCGTGGATTTGGGTGGAGAGTGTTATCCTGCGAGGAGAGTCTCAAACATCGGTTCGATGTCCATGATACGACAACCCTGATTTGGGAAACATGAAATAGGAAGTTAATCCAGGATAGTCACCAAACTTCTGAGAAGATAACACGCCAGAGAAAATTAGAATAAACAAACAAATAAAAAAAACCACAATCATTTTCTCTTGAGTTTCTCACAAACAATGATATATCATTGAAATTGATTTCATAAAACAAGTATACATGAGATAATGAGGCTAAGACTCGTCTCTAGCTCATTAATATTGATGCACACGTTCGTATCTGCACTCATTGCTTAGAGCCATGTGCAATCACAATATAATCATCTACCATGCGCTTTGTCATCATCTTATCACTGAAGATATTATAGATATCATTCGATGACCTTATGTTTTACTGCACGCAAATACTATTGCGCATTTACGACTCAGTTAATTTATAACTGTTAGGTTCTTCAGTCACCGAAACTAACTTGGAGTCAATAAATTTAAATATTGCTTGAAAGAGAAAACATATGGTAACAATATTACACCTGAAGAAAAACTGTTGCATATTTACCCAAAGTTAGTTTCGGCAGACCGAAGAGCCTAACAGTAATAAAAATTTTAAAAATATTAAATGCATGCATACCATTCGCTCATTCCCTTTTGTTTGATTGTACATCCCATTGGTTATAATGTATATGGAATAACTAGCAAAATACCCGTGCTTCGCCACGGTTTTAAACTGAAAGTTATTAGTCAAAGTTTTACATTTTGGAGAGTCCACTGTTGACTGAGCCTGTAAAATACACCCTCAATTGGTACGTCAAACGGTTTTGTGGGAATGATTTTTTTCTGATCTAATACTCATTTTGAAACACGTACAGAAGAATTGGAATGTTTAAAAGCTTTCTTATTTAATATCAAGGACGTTTAAGCGACCAACTTGTGAAATTTTTATTTTATACCTCCAACAGTATTAGAGGAACGAATGCTGTTTTATAGGGTGAAAGTTTTAAAGTATATATTGAACCCAACCCATGACCTTTGGCCAAAGGGTTCAATATTAACATGTAGGTTATAGGTAACATTTTAAGTTCGGGCCTGAAACGGTGTCGGATAAGTGGATATCGCGTTTTTGAAAGTCAACCACTATCCAAACCCCTCAGGGGAAAAATACACTGAAGAAAATTGAAATTGCAACATCCAGAAGGAGTGGTGCTACATTTCTGCAATTGAACATGAAGGACGAGTGTTCGGTTGTGATTCGATGATTACACCTTCATGTCCCTCCGTCGGCAAGTTTGGACAACAATGAATACAGGATGTGCCCACCACGAGCTGCAATACATCGATGAATTCGTCGAGGCATGGAGTCAATAAGGCCCTGGATCGCTTCCTGAGGAATTGTGGCCCATACTTGCTGCACTGCACGGGTCAGTTGTTCCAGAGTTGTAGGTGGCTGAGAACGGTTGGCCAGTTGTCGACACATCATGTCCCACACTGCTCAATAGGACTGAGGTCCGGGGATCTGGCTGGCCATTCTAAGGTTGTGATGTCGTGGAGAGCTTCTCTGGAGATGCGTGCAGTGTGAACCCGGGCATTGTCCTGCTGAAACATACCATTAGCAATGTTCGCCATCATAGGGACAACCACTGGATTGAGTACCCTATCAACGTACTGTCGAGCAGTCATAGTGCCCTCAACAAGCACTAATTGTGATTTCACATTAAAACCAATAGCTCCCCAGATCATAATGCTTAGTGTTGGACCTGTGTGCCTCTCGACAATAAGATCTGGGCGGCCCCTCTCCCTGGTACGTCGGCGCACACGATTCCGGCGATCACTGCGGGCAAGACAGAAGCGCGATTCATCACTAAAGACGACCCTATGCCATTCGTCGACCCACGTCGATCTTTCTCGACCCCAAGCCAGCCTTACACGTCGCTGTTGTGGGGTCAATGAAACACATTCAGCAGGGACACGGGCTCGTAAGCCAGCTGCACGCAGGCGATTACCAACTGTTTGTTGTGTAATGTGGGATGCCACAGCTGCTCGAATTTGCGCTGCTGTTGCATGGGGTTCCATCCGGGCCATCCGAATGATACAGCGATCCTCTCTCACAGTTTTCTGTCTCGCTGGGCCTGTGCCAGGTCTACGAGTGTGGGTACCTTCATTTGACCACTGCTGCCATTGTACCGTAGATGCCTGTCGGCCAACACGTGCAGCGACAGTCCTTAGCGAAAATCCAGCCTCACACAGCCCAATTATCCGACCCCTCTCAAACTGCGACAGTTGTTGATAGCATGTTCTTCTCTGTCGTCGAGGCATGTTTGACAGGGAACACTTCACTGCACAGACTGCAAGTCAACTACGCTACACCAGAGTCCGTATACTGGAGTTGATTCCGCCGTGACCAATCACGTGGGGAGACCTGTAGCAACAATTCAATGGGTCTGAAACTTGGATCGTTTACATACCTACATGGCATCGTTCCATATCTTGAATATCAACACAAACGACCAATGCTTTCATGGTGTTGAAATTTCCATTTTCTTAAGTGTATTTTGAAGTGTACGATATTTTACACCTAGGACATAAAAGTAAAACCTTCTCGTAAAATTAAAACTTTGTACGTCAAACGGTTTTGGAGGGATAAATAATAGCGTTTCCGGAGCTAACCACATTTTATCATATTAAGGGTTGAAGGTTTAAAAATATTTCCCATTGCACATATAGGATTTAAGGGCATATAGAATCGGATTTTTGTTCAAATTTTAAAAAAATATTACCGATATTTATTCCCTGAAGCCTCCCCTTTAGAACGGTATATTGAACATTGCTCTATCACAGTTCTAACTATATTAAAATTAGATACTTCTCAGAAGTGGCGTGGCATCATTTTGTTCGCCATCTATCATGGATGGCTATCTTTCAAAATTTTAAGTATGTTGACACTTCGTATGGCTTTTTGAATAATATTCCACTAGCCCTTGGCATTTTAACTACAAACTGAACAATAGTACTTTTCAAAACACAGCTTACATCGGATGCATGTACACAAAGAGTAAGTTCAAAGAAAAATATGTGGAGACGAGCGAATATCGAATAAAACAAGGCTAAATTCACTTGTGATAATGTTGAGAACTACGTAGTTAAAAAGCAAGACAGACCATTAGAAGTAACAAAAGAAGACTGCAGGATGACTTCAGATGTGGTGAAGATGGTGCAAACTATGGAGCAGGAATGTTTTAAGTTTAAACTTAATTTCCTGAAAATGTACTTTTTTTGCGTTCAGGGAACATCTTCTCAGCTTCTGCTCAACCTATAACAAAGTAATTTTCAGTATATATTTACCTAAATGTTTTACGTACATGGAAACAATTTTATGTAGATCTGTAGTTTCTTCAAAAATCTATTCGTGATAATATACTGAAAAACGGTGATGAAAAATTCTTAGGTATTTTTTTACATTTGCCGCATTATTCCTGTTTAAAACATATCGTTTCAGTATACATAGAATAGCTGTTCCCGTACAGAGTAAAAATTTGGGCTATGTCCCTAAGATGGTTCCCATCAAAATCTATATATAAAATAAGTTTTTTGTCTGTACATTGGTCATAATTTGAAAATAATGGTATTTCTGTATCGGTCCTGTCCACAGTAACAAGAAAGTGCATTTTTTACTTTTCCATAATTTCTGTCTGTCTGTCTGTCTGTCTGTCTGTCTGTCTGTTTGTCTGTCTGTCTGTCTGTCTGTCTGTCTGTCTGTCTGTCTGTCTGTCTGTCTGTCTGTCTGTCTGTACACGCATAACGAGAAGACGGCTGAAGAGAATTTAATGAAAATCAGAATGTAAAGTCGGGTGATGAACCACTACAATCTAGCCTGTAAATTATTATATTCACGCTGAGTGAAGTGGTAGTTTAGGGGAAGGCCTGAAATGTAATTCTGAAATAAGATATTTATCTTATTTGTGGTCTTATCGATAAATACCTTTGTAACTAAGTCCTTATCAGCGCCGAGTCACGAGAAAATGGGTAAACGGAATTTTGTGAAAATAGGTATGTAAAGTCTGAGAATAAGAAACTACAGTCTACGATATAAATAATTTTGTAAGACGCCCTAATATCACAGAGTCGAAATAAAACTAATGTGAAGGCCTGCAATATAGAAAGCTCATAAACTTTATCAAAAATAACATTACATTGATCATTGTTTGTTGTGATGTGCTTTTTGCCTTCTGTTTCCACTCATCCCCGATAGATAGGATTGCTGCAGCGTACCGAGGTTTTTTAATTTGCTTTACGTCGCACCGACTCATGTAGGTCATATGGCGACGTTGAGATTGGAAAGGAATAGGGTTGTGAAAGGAGAGGCCTATGCTTTAACTAAGGTACATTCTGATGTGAATTTTGTGAAAATGGGATACAACGGAATCCCATCTTCAGGGATGCCGGCAGTGGGATTCGAATCCACTATCTCCCGGATGCAAGCTCACAGCTGCGCGCCTCTAACCACACGGCCAACTCGCCTGGTCGTACCGAGTGTAACAGCCTGCCTGTATATTGGCGGGAAGTAGCTGGGGAGTTAGATAACTTTCTTCTTTAACATGCCATTCCTCTGGTTCATACATTTTCTGATATTACTGGTACGTAACACACTGGTTCATCATAGCATTAGAGCTATTCAATCCCTACTCTGAGGCTCTGATTGGAATGAGTAGTGTGCATATTTAACGGAATAATGACAGAGGAGTGCTCACGGAAGTCTGCGACCTGATTATTCCAGCTCTGGAACTTTGGACTGTTAGATTGGCACCGTCTTACTGTTCGTTGAAAGTGTGCGGTTTTTCATTAGTTCGAGTATTTTATACGATAACCTTGCTTTCAATCGCTACATTCCTACTGGCCTACGTTGAATTCAGTTAGGAAAACCATCAACTCAGTCTTTCTGAGGACCCCGTAGCGAATCACGTGTACATCAGCTACTGTTCCTATAAATTAACATTGTTAAGATAGGCGATTCCTTATCCTCTTATATATATATATAACGCTATTTGGAATATTGCCTTCGTACTGTGCTCTACTGCTTCTAGTCGCTTTCAAGCAATGCTGAGAACGAATTGGAAGTGCTGTATTTGCGTCGAATACTCACGTATGTGGTTCATAAACCATGGCACATAGCTTACCTTAATTCCTGACTACTCAGTCGGCGAGTACAGAGGGTTAAATAAGGGCGCCGATAAGTAAAATTGAAGAGGAACAGGATATTTCGAGGTTATTCTACCTTTAAAATAACTGTGGTCTTTTTGAGTTGCAAACTAATATGTCAAATCAAATGACAAATTTATTTAACAGGAAAGATTGTGAAGTGCAAAACGTATTTTGAATGGTTAATGAATTCAATAAATTTACATGAAACTTTACAAATTATATTGCCAAGAAGTGGCATCTTCAATCACCATCAGACTTCCAGCAGGGAAGTCCTATTTATGCTTCATTGTCGTGGTTTGCTAAGTGATCTCTCGGACTGCTATTTCACGGTGCAGACAGATTCTACGAATAAAGGTCTTTCGCTTAAAATAAAATATTGTGATAGAGTTAGAGATGAATAACTTCGCCTGATTTAACCTAATAACTTCCCTGGTTCAGAAGATATCTACATTACACTACAGGACAACCTAACCTATGAGACAAGTACTTAAAACTACACGCGCAAATCTCACCGCTTACAATCTGGGACATAAACCTACGACCCATCGTGGATCCATGCAATATATCAAAACAAACATAAATGCAATTACAATATAATGGCAATGAACGGAGTAGTCCAGGTATTGCCGAATTCCTGTTAATAAAATTACGTAAGACGGCCTTGTTAAAAATGTGCCTGCAATGGCGAGGTGATTCCAAACCCAAACAAATGACGTAAGAAAATTCACCCCACACCACAACTTCAGGCATAAGAGAGGGGACCGTGGCCATCATGAATTCCCACAACATTCGCTTGATTTATGGACCCACACAGCTGACTGCCGATCGGGTCGGTCTACTGCGGGATTTCCTTCACTCATTCCATGCCCACCAACAACAAACTAAATTACTTGGCCCTTTCAAAACATTATCAATCGCAACATCAAACATTTTAATCTCATTTCTGTGCGTATAACTGCACGCAATACTGCTCACCTACGGAGCTAAATACAGGCTATTTAACATCTCATATTGTACGCTTATTCTTGCGTATCCACACAAATTGGGCTTCATCTTGCCTCAGCATCTAACGGCTGATTGAACATATACATCTCGCTTGGGCCTTGTTTCTCTGAATTAAATAGTCTGCCGTTCGAATCCCGCTCATTGTCTGAGAGTGTGTTTGAAGGAACTGTTATGATGATCTTAAATCTTATAACGCTGACAACCAATGTGAAATTTATATCTCTAAAGCATGATCATGCAGTTATCTAACTCACATAAGACACAAGGTCTGCCTAACAAATTTACTAGACGGTGCAGGTCACTTTATTGATGATCATACAGAATAATCCTTCCTTCAACTTAATGACAAATTTACGTACACAAACAAAGAAAAACCTAGAATCATGACTAATGTAGAATAACACACAAATAAAGACACTAACTATCTATACATGCTTTGTCCTCAGCGCAAAATTATTCATATAGTCGCCTGAAGGGCAAAACATACTAATTTACAATCTTTTGCGAAGCTATTAGAATCTGTTTGACCTTAATAGTTGCTAATCTTAGCGGTCCTCCATGGCGGACTCCAGCGTTTAGCACGTCATGGTACTGCCGTTGACACAGGGCAGCATTCCTAGGTTCGACTACAAAATATCACTATGGTCTTCTGTCATCTTACTGGAACACTTGGAACTGATGTCTCGTTCGGACCCTCATGACCCAACGCTGCACAATAATAGATCTTCTCCCAGCAGCAACTGATATCTCGATTGGAACGTGATGACCCAACGCCGCTCAATGATACATCTTCTTCTCCCTGCTGCAACCGATGTCTCCCGTCGCCTTCTCGTACAGCTGGGCACGTGCCGTGATGTATTAGCACTTACGGGCGAGCGTTTGTGCAGTTTAATGCAACTGATAGGAAATGCAGGTTTAACAATCGTATCTGGTTAGATGCATATTTCCTTATTTCGCATATCAGTGTGATACTGACGTTTATTTACAAAGTTTGAAGATGATAGACATGCAAGACCGCACACGGATTTCTCTTCTAATACCACGCAGAATAAAGTTCTGTGCAATTTTATTCTTCTGCCTAATCTACACTAAATTCTGTATTTACAATTTACGGCGTTTCTTCTAGCTTGTCGCCTAATTGTTGGCAGATTAAATTCTGTCCTTATAGAAATGGTCCATTATAAGACTCTTAATCTAGGCTGTTCATTTCCAGTCTTCACCGACTTAAGAACAAGTTAGCGTTCAGACTACACTGGATATCTGCTTATATGAAGAGCCATTTTGGTAAATAAGATTTGCTTCTGGCTCGTATAATCTTAATCAGCTTTCCGCTCAATTTATAACACCCGTTTACTGTATTTTACTGGTAACTTAAATGCACAGATAAATAAAAGTTCTCCAAGTTCTAATCACAGTTCTAAAATGCTTTGTCCTATCTTAGCGCGATCGACACGCGACACGTACCTCACGGCCAGAGTTGAATGTAGAGAGTGATCTCAGCGTCCCCTGAGCTCAGTATTTATTGGAGCGACTATCCAAGCCACGCTAAGTTTTTCCCTGTTTGGGACTAATTGAGTTCCTTGTTTGGAGCTGGCTTGTTTCCCACGGTAATCGGGATGAAGATCAATTAATTAGAGTAGATGATAATTAGCTGAATGAGGCATATCAAATCACTCAGAAAATTACAATCAATATTCCTATCGTTTTATCTTCACTAGATTCCGTCTGTGGACGGAGATACTTCTCATGTTTTATTTCTGTCAGGCCTAGATTCCCCCGCTTTGTCTTGTTCGCATCTTAGCACCAAAAACCCCGATGTTAAGAGGTTGCCTTCTTTTCTCTTCATCCTTGTTGTGCAGAGAACCGCACCCCAACTGAAGCTATTGTGCTCTCAAAAACGTGCACTATTGCGTCATGTTGCACAATATTACACCAACCATTTGTGGTCTCATTTGCTCATCCTAACTGCATTAACATTACTTCCAATGGCCCATGAAAAGAACGGTTCGTATTGCCGTTTCGACGACAGAAAGTAAAATATCCAAATTTAATTTTTTCAACTATATGAGACCAACCAGGTACATATTTCTGCTATTATTTCTCAGCACTCATCTCACCTCTGCTTTCACTCTCTCGAAGTTTACTTAACAGGTCCTCGTTCTCCGTTCTTGGATGATAATAAACGACCAGAAGAGCTAAAAACTCACGCTGGTTACTTTCACATCCTGGACAGTCAACTTCCTCTTGATTCTCTCCCTCTTCGCGTTGAACTCAGTCTGGCAAGATAATATTTACTGCATCCTCACCGCCATCTCCTTCCTCTGTCGCAACGGCTCTCTCATCTTCAACAAGGTGTTCTTCTTCTGGGATGATAGGATCTTCTTCTTCTAATTCTTCATCTTCATCGTCTTCTTAACCTTCTTCATCTCTCTCTGCTTCTATATGGTTTTCATCTATATGGTATCCTCCTGGAGGGTGACAAACTTACAAATTACCTTTGTTGAAGGTTTTGTCAGTCGTCCCATCTAGACTCTGTACTTTATAAGAGTTGTTCTCGTAGCATTCAGTGATACGGTAGGGTCCAATGTACAACCCGTCGAATTTATGATATAAATTTTCTGGAGGATTTGAGATTGCAGGACGTTTGATTCAGACCAATTCACTTACCCTTAGAGGACGGTGAAATTTCTTCCTTCGTGTCCTTCTGAGTCATCGTTCAGCCTGTGCTTTCAACTGCTCACCCACGTTTCTTACACATATTTTCGGTGATAACCCTGGATCGCTATGATATGGGATGACGTCATGCCACGGGCGCCTAGGGTACTGACTGTAGTGTACTAAGGACGGAATTTGTCCTGTTGACTCGTTCTTGGGTGAGTTAATGCACTCCATGATTATCGGTACTACGCTCAACCATTTATAATGCTATCTAGGGCAGTAAACTCTGCAGTACTTGGCTATTTTTGCTCCGTTCTCTTCAATTTTCTTCTCTATATTTCCCTTAATATCCGTTACATAGTCTTCAGTAGTATTCCGAGTTTCTTCAAAATGCTTTTTTAACTCCTCAGTACTAGCAATGTCCGGCTCCGTGGCTAAATGGTTAGCGCGCTGGCCTTTTGCTACAGGGCTCCCGGGTTCGATTCCAGGCAGTTTCGGGAATTTAAACCTTAATTGGTTAATTTCGCTGGCACGGGGGCTGGGTATATGCGACGTCGCCTACGGGTGTCAAATCAAAAGACCTGCATCTGGCGAGCCGAACTTGTCCTCGGACGCTCCCGGCACTAAAAAAAAGCCATACGCCATTTCATTTCATTTCAGTATTAGCAATACAATAAATACGGACATTCTCTATTTTTATGGTCAAGCTCTACCAGTGTTTTTGTGTAACCCTATTTTCTACTACTAACTGTTCTAATTGTGTACTGGTGCGTTCCCTGAACTCGGTTAGTTGTTCACACGTTCGCTTTTCTGTACTAGCCAACTGTTCTGTCAACTTATTGGACAACTGCTCAGACACGTGCTGTTCGACAGCGGTTATGTGTTCTGCCATCCTATCTTTACTGTTAGCTACTTGTCCCTTAACACTAACTAATTCTTCTCGGAGTCCTTTTAACTGCTCTTCTATTCGCAGCATAAACTCTTCCATTGAAATTGACATATCTGTTATTCTATTCATATAGTTCTACTGGAGGGTCGCTAAGCCAGCACGAAAGATCTTCTCAGCAAACGCTTATAAAATAAATTCATTTATCCATGCAGCTTCTAACAGTTCATTCATATGAGAAATTCTGTTCTTACATCAACCGTGTATTGCTGCATAATTTAGAACATCTCTCCTTCTGTTGCATGTCGCATATGCTACAATCATCTAAATACATGATTTAGAAAATGAGAATTAAGTTAGCCCTTAACTATTACTACCAAACTTTCCTAAACAATTCCTATGATGGGCTCGAAAAATAGACTGCAATATTCAGTCCAGGTCAAGTTTCACTCTCACATTTTCGACCCGTGCCACCTGATCAAATATTGTCCAGCTAACAACGCATCGCCAACATTGACACTAATCCTTGCCATACATTACTTACTGAGATCGAGGTTAACTCAACATATGCGATAACTATACGACCCACACAATTATACATCATGACTTCATTCATGAATTCAATTCCTGATGTAAATTACATACACTACCTCTTTAATTAGGAAGGCATTTCATTTTTCCTGACATCCCTCGGATGCACTTAATAATTAACGAAGCTGACTACATTAAACCGTACAGATCCTTTACCAATTACTGGTTCCTCTGTTCAAAAATATATTAAAACATTTCGGAGGATTGAAGGAATATGTTAGTAGTATAATTGGATGGTTCTGCCGCCTCCTCCCGCGGGAAATTTAAATTTTTGCGGGAAATTTGAATTCTGGCGTAAAATTTGAATTCTGGCGGGAAATTTGAATTTTGGCGAGAAATTTTAATTTTGGCGGGAGATTTGAATTTTGGCGCGAGATTTGAATTTGTAAACAAAGCCACGTGCTTTTTGACAGCTGTAATCGACAAGAACGCATCGCTAACCTCACTGCTGCCATCCTAACGGGCCTAAACCTTAGTGGTACCAATTTAACCTCACAAGCGTGGGATTTGAATTGCTAAACAAATCCACGTTATTTTCTGACAGACAACAACGCATCGCTAACCTCAGTGCTACCATCTTGACGGGCCTAAACCTTAGTGGTACCAACTTAACCTCACTAGCGCGAGATTTGAATCGGTAAACAAATCCACGTGCTTTCTTGACAGGGTAACAAATCCACGTGTTTTTTGACAGCCACGTGCTTTTTGACAGACAACGACATATCGCTAACCTCAGTGCTGTCCTCTTGACAGGCCTAAACCTTAGTGCTGCCAACTTACCCTTACTAGCGCGAGATTTGAATCGGTAAACAAAGCCACGTGCAGCTGTCATCCGCCATCTATAATCAAGAGACCACCGTGCTGCCCTCTTTCGTCAGCTGTCATCCGCCATCTATAATCTAGAGAGCACCGTGCTGCCCTCCTGCGTCAGCTGTCATCCACCACCATTAATCTAGAGAGCACCGTGCTGCCCTCTTGCGTCAGCTGTCATCCGCCATCTTTAAACCACAGAGCACTATGCTACTCTCTGTAGTAGCGGGTAATTTGAAAAGTTCTGTCAGCTATCATCTGCCATCTTTAATCCAGAGGGGACCGTGCTGACATCTTTGTGGTGTGGCAAATTCCACGTGCTCTTGTTTGGAAACAAACTCACGTGCTTTTTTGACAGCTGTCATCCGCTTTCCTTAATCTACAGAGCGCCGCGCTGCACTCTGTGGTGACGGACAATTTGAAAAGCCGCCATCTTTAATCAAGAGAGCATCGTGTTGGCATCTTTATTCTTTGACATGTGGTGGCGGCAAATTCCACATCCGCCATCTTTAATCAAGAGAGCATCGTGCTGCGCTCTTAATCGTAGTAGCGGACAATTTAAAAAGAACATGTCAAGGAATACCTTTGTTCTAAGGAAAAAGACTGCAGTTCTGAACGACTTGCGTAAGATAGCGATTATTATAACCTCCTTTTCCCTGCTCTGTTAAGGCGTAGCTTTATCGAACATACAACGTGATCTTATGCATAAGACGGCACACATATCGCATACCGGCATGTTTAGACTTGAACACGTACTAAAGGTTTATAGTTCGATGTTGTTGAGCACTGCATTGCAAGACTAGAGTCAAACGCTGCAAATTCTCTTCTCAACATACTTACGAATCTGCTTAATACCTTCCTTCTTGACATACTTACTCTTCTTCCTTGAGTGATATAGTATTGAACAAAACTCTATCTTGCAAATAAGGAGCGGGAGGAAGGTAATACCCAATCTAAAATAACAGAATATGCAAATTCTTCATTATTTATTTACATCTCGTATGTACAAGTTTTTTCTCGAATCATTTTATCCTAGTGATGTTTGCGTACTTCTCCTATTCTCGACACAATTCATGTATGTACAACTTTAAACTCGCTGTACTGCGCTCTGAGCGTACCTCTTACTATCTTTATACAATATGTACAGTGAATTGTGATGTAAGACTGCTTAACGTATATATTACAAAGTACACACCTCTAGCATAATGTTCACACACACACATCTGCTTTATGTAAAGTAGTACCTATCAATACTACTCTGCCCCCAGGCTAGAGTGTTGGCAGAATTTGGAATGACAAACCGTTTGCAATCATCATTATTAAGGGCTACCTTACTAATTAAGTGAGTGTACAACTGGTGCTTCTTGCTTCTGATGACAGACATTTGCTTATGCAAAATAGGTAGATTACTTTTAATGCAATTGTTATAGTTTTCAAAACTTAGCTGATTCTGAACTACATTCTTTTAACCCCCTTCAATCTTTTTAATTGTAGTTCATTTAAGAGTTTTATGCAATATGACTTGGATTTAGTACCTACAAATGAATCGATAATATTTCCAGCACATTCATCTTTCATTTTACCCAGAACCCTTTTGTTTACTAGCGGTAGATGATATTGATTATTTGCTGGATAGTTACTAGTATCAAACCTACCCAAGTCCGGCTTTATATCATTGTAATAGTCATCAGTTTTGATTTGATAAATAAAAGAATCGGTATCTGCGTAGAGCAATTGCGCATTATGTTCGTACTTCTTCTTCATATAATCGTAATGGAATTCATACATGAGTGTTTTAGCCAATTCAAGTACTGCAAAGCCGACGTAGGTAGGTTTGTCGTACTTAACCCTAACGCGATTCATCTGTATAATAAATAAATTCTCATGTATGATGGCACAGCTCTGGAAATTTGGTTTACTTATTAAACAGTTAGCACCCTACCTTTTTTGATATTTTCCCACTTTGTAATCAATTTTACATCACGCGTTTGTCAACATTTTCCATAGTCTTACCAAGCACACTGTTATTCATGAGCTTGTAGAAATCTTTCTCAAACTCGTTAACTGCAGTTGTTCTTAAATTATTGTTCAGATCGATATATGGCTTTAGCCACAGTGACTGATTAAATTCGAATACGCGATGCATTTTGGATAACTTCAAACCATGCTGCAAACACTGTTTTAAATTTCGGTAATGAATGATATACTTAGATTTATCACACAAATTAGCAATTAGCATTTTCGGCGTTGATGCGATGTACGGGTACTTCATATTTTCAGGGCAGAACGGTAAATCATTATGAGAAGTGTGTAACTCTTTAGGATACTGTAAGTCAACTTCGAGGAAATAGCCTTTATCAGCTTCATCGCCTAGGGCGTGCAGCTGTAAAGCATCAATTTCGCACTGCGTTAGCCTGCGGAAACCACTCACCGGTAGATGCTGACTCATCGCCCACCCATACTGATTTTTAGCATCTAGATAAACAATATACTGATATTCCTGACTAGAATCGAAACTCGGCATGTATTATATTTTACCTTAGAATACCGCCCACTACACTGACTTAAACCGCCTCGAATAGACGATTTTATAAAGTGCACCATATCAATATCGGTCAGCAGTTCCAAATTCACCTGCGTGTATTTTAACATGGCATCCCAACTTAACCCAGGCGCTGTAAAATACTGACATGTGTCAAGGCTGTAGGTTTTCTTGCAAACACAGCGAAAATTTTCGAAAACATCAGGTAACAAAAGTACATCCGTCTTTAAATATAAGTCGGAGTATTCACCTAGCGTTTGAATGTGAAACTGCACGCAGATATGTTCCGCATGTAAATAGTCATCATCACTAATAACTGCTGAATTTATCCAGCTGTAAAATGATTGCTTTGATGGTAAAGCACGTTCTTCGAGGCGTTCTAAGCAGTCAAGATGTTCATAACAAAAAACACCCTTACGCTGAAGTAAATTAAACTGCGCTTCTTCAGGAAAAACGCGTCGAATTTCCGTAAATTGTTCTGGCTGTTAATTACTAGAAAGTTTATCGAGGCTACTCGCCATAAAGCGAAACGAGTCAAGGAATCTCAGTTTTATAGAATGCTCCTCATTTACTTTTACAGACTTCGCAAATGCAATGTACCGCTCTTTGTTCTGAGGATTATATCTACTTTTTAATCTGAAGCTCGAAATTGTAAAACGATAAAATGTGAGTCGTAACCAGATAAGTTATAAAACATTACAGGGATAAATTTTGGAACTTTGTACTTAAGATTACAGCTATTATGAGCGGCGCATCTATAGAAACCAGTTAAATGATCATGGTCAAAGGCTTTAGGGTTATTTTCGGTAAATTCCCCATTACAAATGCCACATTTTATAGCATGTTCATGATCATTTAACTGAATTTCTGTGAGTGGCTTGATAAGAATATTACTATTTAGAATACCGCCAAGACGTACCGCATCACTTTCAAGTCTTTCTAAAAATACTTTAGCAGCATCAGGTCCTCGATACAGCTCTAACTTGTTAAGCGTACTATCATAACTACACTTGATGTAATACGCGAAGCTATACGGGATATGTATGTGTGTAGTATTAGTGAAAGAGTTGTCAGGATTAGGCGAGCATGTGCTGCATGCCTTGAGGATGGCTTCAAAGTCTGCGTAAATCACGAAAGATACCCACATCTGCTTGCCATAATTTGTAAATTTTAAAACATTATTACCTGTGGTTGGATTCTCTGTACGTACATGATTGCAGTCATTCTTGGAATGATTCGTTAACTGATCTTCAGTTCTAAAATACTGCAGGCATCCATCACAGAGCCACTTTTTGTTACACCTGTTTGACAACTGACTACCAACAAGTGTACTCAAATTTTTAATCCAGCAAATATGGCTATTCTTACTTGTTTCGATATAGAGTAAGTTAACATGAGTACTCTTCTTATTACATGTATAATACAGAGGACCCACTACAGACTTCTTGTTCACACTATACACATTAATGCTAATGTTATTTAGTCCTTCAAAGCGCTTAATGTCCTTTAACTGCATAGGAAATTCTATACCATCGAAATTTAGTTGCTTTGAATAGTGTGGATACGATGATGTTCTATTCGCTACATTCGATTTCGCAGGATTTAAAGCCGATACTACCGCCCATGCAAAACATGTCTCGTCATTGTTTTGGATGTTTACAATAGTTTTCTTTGCTGAATCCATGTCGGCAGCTCGATGTGCGAAGATCCTCGCATGGGATTGTAATTATTGATGATAATTTCTAGATACGAAATTTCAACTAAAGCCCACCCTGATTCCTTTTCTTGAAATTCCTCGCTCTTAGTTGAAATAATGTTCAAAACATCCCTAAGTACATCACCAAAATCTGTTGACTGACTTAGTGCAAAATTCTTCGTATTAAATGATTTAATGTCCGTTATTTCGGATTCATCTGTGCTCTTAATATACAACGCAAAATGTTCGAAATTAACTTTACATAAATTATGACTGGACAAAGTTTTAGCAAGAAGCTGTTGTACATCCGGTTGAATGCAATTTAAAAAGTGTTCAGTACTCTGAAACTTTCGACTGGTACGAATTCTGCAACTAGAAATCCTACTTTTAAATGCTGTATTAATTTCCTCGATGTTTGTGTTACTACCACTTCTACAGGCGTTATTTTTATGCGCATTACTCCGTAAGTGACCCTGAAAATGTAAAGATGGTACATCAGTGTTACAGTGCTCGCAGTAAATAGTTTTAAGTTCATGAGTTTTTCTAGGTTTTTACTACTAGTACTTTCTACAGCTACATCCGTTTTTTACGCTTTTCCCTACTACTTGAGGGTTATAGTTGCAAGTAGATACCTGATGGGCTTCTAATAAGTGAGCCTCGTATCGCTCTACATTAGCGAAATACACATTAAAAAACTTAAAAAACAAATGTCATGCTAGGGTGTTTTGATTTCATATGGCGAATGAAGTTATCTCGCCTTGCAAACGTTACATTGCATTCCTCACAGCAGGGGATCATCTGAAAAGATAACAACCAATAGAGATTAGGCGAAAGTTGCTATGTTCGAAACAAACCAAGTTGCAACCTATAGAGGTTAGATATTGTCGTAAATTTAAAAAGCAAACAGAGAGAGATGAATGTTCTCTACCTAACAAAGTAGAAGCACTCTTGTTGTTAAAACTATAGTAACTTAATATCCTTACCTCGAGTCGCAAAGAACAAACGAAAATTTAATTAATAACGGTCAACCGGCGTGAGGATTGAAGAAAACAACTATGTATCAATAGAAATTAGCCTAAAGTTGCAATGTTCGGAAGAAACCAAGTTTCAACCTATAGAGGTCAGACATTGTTGTGAGTTTGAAAAGCAAACAAAGAGAGAGAGACGAATGTTCTATGCTTAACAAGGTAGAAGCACTCTTGTTAAAACTATGGTAACTCAATATCCTTCTCTTGAGTCGCAAAGAACAAACGAAAATTTAATTAATAACAGTCAACCGGCATGAGGATTGAAGAACACAACTATTTATCAATAGAGATTAGCCTAAAGTTGCAATGTTCGGAAAAAACCAAGTTTCAACCTATAGAGGTCAGACATTGTTGTAAGTTTGAAATTATAAGATTAACTTCTTCTATAGCATGAGGATGGAAGATAACAACTATTTATAAATAGAGATAAGACTAAAGTTGCGATGTTCAGAAGAAACCAAGTTTCAACCTATAGAGGTCAGACATTGCTGTGAGTTTGAAATTATAAGATTAACCTCTTCTATAGCATGCGGATTGAAGAGAATAACTATTTATCAATAGACTGTCCGACTCGTTGGCTGAATGGTCAGCGTACTGGCCTTCGGTTCAGAGGGTCCCGGGTTCGATTCCCGGCCGCGTCGGGGATTTTAACCTTCATTGGTTAATTCCAATGGCCAGGGGGCTGGGTGTTTGTGCTGTCCCCAACATCCCTGCAACTCACACACCACACATAACACTATCCTCCACCACAATAACACGCAGTTACCTACACATGGCAGATGCCGCCCACCCTCATCGGAGGGTCTGCCTTACAAGGGCTGCACTCGGCTAGAAATAGCCATACGAAATTATTATTATTATTATCAATAGACTAAAGTTACGATGTTCGGAAGAAATCAAGTTTCCACCTATAGAGGTCAGATATTGCTGTGAGTTTGAAATTATAAGATTAACCTCTTCTATAGCATGCGGATTAAAGAGAACAAATATTTATCAATAGACTAAAGTTGCGATGTTCAGAAGAAACCAAGTTTCAACCTATAGAGGTCAGACATTGCTGTGAGTTTGAAATTATAAGATTAACCTCTTCTATTGCATGAGGATTGAAGAGAATAACTATTTATCAATAGAGATTGGACTAAAGTTGCGATGTTCAGAAGAAACCAAGTTTCAACATATAGAGGACAGACATTGCTGTGAGTTTGAAATTATAAGATTAACCTCTTCTATAGCATGCGGATTAAAGGGGATAACTAATTATCATTGGACTAAAATTACGATGTTCGGAAGAAATCAAGTTTCATCCCATACAGGTCAGACATTTGCTGTGAGTTTCAAATTATAAGATCAACCTGTTCTATAGCATGCGGATTAAAGAGCACGACTATTTATCAATAGACTAAAGTTGCAATGTTCAGAAGAAACCAAGTTTGAACCTATACAGGTCAGACATTGCTGTGAGTTTAAAATTATAAGATTAACCTCTTCTACTGCATGCGGATTGAAGAGAATAACTATTTATCAATGGACTAAAGTTACGATGTTCGGAAGAAACCAAGTTTCAACCTATAGACGTCAGACATGGTTGTAAGTTTGAAAGCATAACGATAACCTCTTCTATAGCATGCGGATTAAAGAAAACAACTATTTATCATTAGACTAAAGTTGCGATATTTGGAAGAAACCAAGTTTCAACCTATAGAGGTCAGACGTTGCTGTGAGTTGAAATTATAAGATTAACCTCTTTTATAGCATGCGGATTAAAGAGCACAACTATTTATCAACAGACTAAAGTTACGATGTTCGGAAGAAACCAAGTTTCAACCTACAGAGGTCAGACATTGCTGTAAGTTTGAAATTATAAGATTAAACTCTTCTATAGCATGTGGATTAAAGAGCAGGAATATTCATCAATAGACCAATGTTGCGATGTTCGGAAGAAACTAAGTTTGAACCTATAGAGGTCAGACATTGCTGTGAGTTTAAAATTATAAGATTAACCTCTTCTACAGCATGCGGATTGAAGAGAATAACTATTTATCAACGGATATTACCTTAAAATTACGATGTTCGGAAGAAACCAAGTTTCAACCTATAGAGGTCAGACATGGTTGTAAGTTTGAAATTATAAGATTAACCCCTTCTATAGCATGCGGATTAAAGATAATAACTATTTATCAATAGACTAAAGTTACGATGTTAGGAAGAAACCAAGTTTCAACCTATAGAGGTCAGACTTGCTGTGAGTTTGAAATTATAAGATTAACCTATTCTATAGCATGAGGATTAAAGAGCACAACTATTTATCAATAGACTAAAGTTGCGATGTTCGGAAGAAACAAAGTTTCAACCTATAGAGGTCAGACATTGCTGTAAGTTTGAAATTATAAGATTAACCTCTTCTATAGCTTGCGGATTGAAGAAAACAACTATTTATCAATAGAGATTAGACTAAAGTTGCGATAGAAAAATTTCGAAACATACCTTAAAATGTACGCGCTGAAAACTTTTACTCAGAAGAATAAAATGCGTGCGTTCAAGCATGTAACTCGAACGATAATATTCTGGTCGTACCTAAAAAGAACAAACATATATGAATGTAGTGCAGGGATATGAAAGGGTACGTCAGCTGGCCTAGCTATCTTTACAAACATGCAACTCCAAGTTCGAAACATACCTTAAAATGCACCCGCTGCAGACTGTTACTCGGATAAATAAAATGCGTACATTCAAGCCTGTAACTCGAACAATAATATTCTGGTTGTGCAATTAAAAAAAACATATATGAATGTAGTGTAGGAATATGAAAGGGTACGTCAGCTAGCCTAGCTATCTTTACAAACGTACAACTCAAAGTTCGAAACATGCCTTAAAATGTTCGCGTTGCAAACTGTTACTCGGATGAATAAAATGCGTACTTTCAAGCCTGTAACTCGAACGATGATATTCTAGTTGTACCTAAAAAGAACAAAAATATATGAATGTACATGTTTATTACCTAGCGTAGGAGTTGCTTTGCAAACACTAACCAACAGTTCAGACTTACTTTAAGTTGAAGGCTGCAAACTTAAGAATAATATTCACAGCAGACAGTTCTTAGACGGTAAGTGAGAATGTGCACGCAATAAACACACACAAACAACTGTATGCGCTTCACGCAGACTGCAGCGAGTAAATATGCTGCTTGTTACCAAGCGGATATCAGAGTTGCTGTCATCTGCAGTACAGTTGGAACTAAATGTTTATGCAACAAGGGCTCTCCTGAGTGCCTTACGCTGAGTTCTGCAGGCTGACGTATTTAAGCATTAAGCCGGGATCGAACCTGCTGTTGATGCCGAGGTGCTAGAATTTAGGAGTTCTGCAGCGGATCGAACCTGCGAAGGTCAGCGCGCGATTGCAATGTTTGGAAGAAAACAAGTTTAACCTATAGAGGTCAGACATGGTTGTAAATTTGAAGTTACAAGATTAACCTCTTCCATGTCTACGTCTTCTAATCCTAGAGTGCTAGAAACCAAAGCGCGAGTCAGCTAGCCTAGAGTTGCGATGTTCAGAAGAAACCAAGTTTTAACCTATAGAGGTCAGACATTGTTGTGAGTTTGAAATCACGAGATTATCCTCTTCCTTGTCTACACCTTCTAATTCTCCTATCGTAAAATGCTAAATACAATGAAGGTTCTAAAAGTTACTTGGTTCGTTAACAGCTAACCTAGGCATTTTTAAATCAAAGACCTTTATTACTAGCGTAAAAGCAGATGTAATAATACGATATGAAAGGACAAGTCAGGTAGCCTAGAGTTGCGATGTTCAAAAGAAACCAAGTTTCAACCTATAGAGGTCAGACATTGTTGTGAGTTTGAAATTATTAGATTAACCTATTCTATAGCATGAGGATTGAAGAGAACAACTATTTATCAATAGAGAGATTAGCATAAGTTGCAATGTTCGGAAGAAACCAAGTTTCGACCTATAGAGGTCCGACATTGTCGTGAGTTTTACTAAGCCAAACCTACATCCACAGTATCCCCTTCCTGTTAGCGACTTTTGAAAACAACACGAAACGCTGAGGTACCGAAATATACAAGTTCTACAAGCAGACGTATTTGTACTACGATTAAACGAGAAGGTTTAAGCTCAGCTCTTCAAGCTGCTAATAATTTTAATGCGAACTGTACGCGTGCTGTGGACTTCGTACTCCGCTGAGGCAAACACATTCCGGTAGGAGCTCGCTAGCCGGATGAAGTTTGCGAGCGCGCGCGCGCGCGCGCGTGTGTGTGTGTAAGCATGCTTCAAAAACACATCCCAGAAATTTTTTCTCGTTCTACAGTCTGCTTATTCGAAACCCGGTGCTAGTGCATAGCTACTCGTTAGGCATAACACCTGAAATGCACTAGGAAGCAGCTAGCTGCTGCTCTCCTACTCCTAGTCCTGTTTTACGACCGGTTGTCCATTCCTAACATGATATTTTAAGTTGCAAGAACCTATTTTACGGCCGGATGCTCGTCCTGACGCAAGAATCTGTTTTTACAGCTGGATTTTAAATCACAGTTTCTAGTGTTTTACATCATGAACTATTGTTTTAGCGAGTTACCTTTTCTGATGTAACAACAAGCATGTTAGGTGCAAGTTATGCTAAGCAAACAATCGCTATCTTACGCAAGCTATTCAAAACTGTAGTCTTGTTTCCTCTTAGAACAAAGGAATACCCCCAATCGATGTTCTGATCATATGTTGTATCGAGTACAATGTTCGATTATATTCTTAATAGCTTCTTTTGTAATTTCTTTTAAATTGTCCGCTACTACGATCAAGAGCGCAGCACGGTGCTCTCTTGATTAAAGATGCTGGATGTGGTATTTGCCGCCACCACAAGTCAAAGAATAAAGATGCCAACACGATGGTCTCTTGGTTAAAGGTGGCAGCTTTTCAAATTGTCCGCCACCACAGAGTGCAGCACGGCGCTTTGTAGATTAAAGATGGTGGCTGACAGCTGTCAAAAAGCACGTGAGTTTGTTTACAAACAAGAGCACGTGGAATTTGCCACCACCACAAAGATGGCAGCACGGTGCTGTCTGAATTAAAGATGACAGATGATAGCTGACAGAACTTTTCAAATTACCCGCTACTACAGAGAGCAGCATAGTGTTCTGTGGTTTAAAGATGGCGGATGACAGCTGAAGCAAGAGGGCAGCACGGTGCTCTCGAGATTAAAGATGGCGGTTGACAGCTGACGAAAGAGGGCAGCACGGTGCTCCTTTGATTAACGATGGCGGATGACAGTTGCACGTGGCTTTGTTTGCCGATTCAAATCTCGCGCTAGTAAGGTTAAGTTGGCAGCACTAAGGTTTAGGCCCGTCAAGATGACAGCACTGAGGTTAGCAATACGTTGTTGTCTGTCAAAAAGCACGTGGCTATCAAAAAACACGTGCATTTGTTTACCCTGCCAAAGAAGCACGTGGGTTTGGTTACCGATTCAAATCTCGCGCTAGTGAGGTTAAGTTGGTACCACTACGGTTTAGGCCCGTCAAGATGGTAGCACTGAGGTTAGCGATGCGTTGTTGTCGATGACAGCTGTCAAAAAGCACGTGGCATTGTTTACAAATTCAAATCTCGCGCCAAAATTCAAATTTCCCGCCAAAATTTAAATTTCCCGCGGGAGGAGGCGGCAGAACCATCCAATTATACTACTTATATTTCTTTCCAAATTTTAACCTCCATTTAACTGTCTGAGAGGTTAAATTTATTTGGAACCTTCTGTTGTTTATCTCCTAATATATCATATATATTTGAAATTCGCAATTCAAATGGTTTCATTAAATGCATATTTTTGTCATCATTCCTCACCCCCTCACAGTAAAAACCCCTCGGGCGTACATTGTCTTGTTTTTGTTTATTTAAAATCTAGAACAAAATTTTATTTTTGTAACGGACAGTATCGATCTCTCGATATCTAATAAAAATCGAGATGTACCTCTATTACCTCAATTATTACTTAGGTCTAGTATATGCATTAAGCGTGTAGAATTTGAATTTGAGAGGTTTAAGTCTTTAATTAATGGTACACAGTCTCAAAAATATTCCTCCAATTGTGTACTAAGATTATGATTATTTCAGTTAAACCAGTAAGTTTTACAAACAAACATGTTTGGCAATAAAGAAGTGGAATCGGAAATTCGGTTGAGTACCTTGGCTGCTGTGCTTATTTACATGAAATGTTTTGAATAATATCATGTGTGACACCTATGACATCCATAAGTCTACACCCCCAGCCAAAATCCCTTAGGGGTGTGTTGTTTTAAGACCAGTTATTATTTAAAATCTAAAATGTATAGGAGGAACCATCACGTGAAATTTTAATGTCGTACTCAAACGATTCCAGAGAAATAAAAATTTATAGCATCAGAACTCCCCACCCCACCCCCTACTCCCGCCAGTTAAAACCCATTTAGTGTGTTTTGTTTTAAGACCACTTCTTAGTTAAAATATAAGGCATACAGGAGCAATCATCATGCGAAGTTTCAACCTCGTACATCAAGCTGGTTCAGAGAAATTAGCATGTTATCATCAGGTCCCAACCCCTATCAAAACCTCTTAGGAATATATTTTTTGAAACCACTTCTTAATCTAAGATATAATGAAGCAACAATTATGTGAAATTTTAATCTCGTATGTCAAACGGTTTGAGAGAAATAAATATGTTTTCATCACACATCCCCCCACCCAGTCAAAAACCCCATAGGTGTGAATTGTTTGTAGACAACTTCATATTTAAAATCTATTGAGGTGTAACCACCTTGTAAATATTCAACCTCATATGTCAAGCGATTACAGAGGAATGGATATTTATGTTATGAGGCCTCACATCCAATCTCAGTCAAAAACCCATACGGGTGTATTGATTTAAGACCACTTTTTATTTAAAATCTAAGACATGTAGGACAACCATCATGTGAAATTTAAAGCTCGTATGACAAGTGGTTTGAGAGAAATTAACACTGATGTAGTCAGCTACTCCTCTCCTATCAAACCCCCTTAGGCTGGTATTGTTCTGTGTTACTTTATTTCTAAAGGAGGTTACAAATACCAATTTTCACGTCTGTAACATCTTCAGTTTTTGAGATATCAGTATCCTCCTGAAAAGAATTCCAATCATGTTTCACTTCTTTTCACCCACCCCCTTAAGTAGATATTCCGAAAACAAAAGAGTATATGTTTACTTTTTATGGAAAATCAAAATACCAATTTTCACATCTGTAACTTTCCGCTTTGAGATATAAGTATCCTCATAAAAATCTTTTGAACTTCATTTCAACCTACCCTCCCCCGTAAGTGGATTTTCCGAAAACAATAAAAGACGTATTTATTTATAAAGGAGATTCAAATACCAATTTTCACAACTCTAACATCTTCAGGTTTTTAGATATATGTACCCTGACAAAAATATTTCAACTCCTCCCAACCCCGAACCGCCCGCTTGAGTGGCTTTCCAAAACCGAAAATACGTGTTCCATTATTTGTAAAGGAGATTTAAAATATTAATTTTCACAACTGTAAGATTTTCAGTTTTTGAGATATAAGAAATCCTCATAAAATGTTTCAATCCCTTATCAGTCCTTCGTTCAAACCCCCTTAAGTGGATTTTCCGAAAACAAAAAAAAATGTGTTTCTTTAGTTTTAAAGGAGATTCCAAATGTCAATGTTCACGTCTGTGACATATTCAGTTTTTTATATATCAGTATCCTTAAAAAAATCCATCCACTTTTTCAGTCCTTTTTATCTCCCCTTAACCCTAGAACTGCTGCAGGTTTTCCTGTCAAATGCTGCAGTTATTTTTCTCAACATACACCATGAAAATAAATTCATGCCTGTCATCACATATTAATCCTAATAAATCCATATTATATACCAATAGAAAGCTAAAAGACTGATCTAAATGAAGATAACACAAATAATAAAAAATATTGCCACGATTTCTAACTATCCTAAAATGAAATAAAAAAAATTTTTAGACAAAGAAAACTGTCGAAATATTTTGCTCAAATAAAGGAATTTGTGATAGATAATTTACTTCTGAAACATGATATTCTGAAACGAATAAGTATTTTCTTACGTATTCCTCCACAGTTATCCACTTTTCATTTCGTTTGCAAAATAAAACTCAACTTTTCATCGAAACGAATTTTGAGTTCTTTTGACGAATTTCGAACCTACGGCTTATCTTAGTTTTCTTAGGTCAGTTTCTTCTTTCCTGTGTTGTGATCAAATTCCTTATAACAATCTGCAAAAATATCAACAGTTCACATTTATCCCTTCGCTGGTTTCTTCAAGTATTGACGTACTGCCAATAATAACATAACCTGCACCGACTTGAACATCATTCCGGTCATCGGAAATTCCCATTACTTCCGAGGCACCTTGTACTTCGCTGTCACTTTCACTATTTTCAGGAATAATTTTCTCGTCGGAATTAAAACAATAACCACTGTCACCATCAGTATTGCCACTAAGATCTTCGGAAATCGAGCGCTTGATTTCAGAATCGTCAACAAAGCGGGCTGCCATCTTGATTCTAAGAACATGTGAAAGTACTTTCACTTCTACAGCTAAATAAACTTGTCCAGACCGATGTTTGTGTTTCAAAAACTTTCAATATTGAAGATAAAAGTATAAGTATTCGGCTGGTATCTATATTATTGCCATCTGGAGACCAATTATAAACCTACGGCGGAAGAACGACACCGTCTCTCAGAAAGACGATCGCACTTGACGGAACAGTGCACCGTCTTCCAGAAAGACGGTCCGCAGTTCTAGGGTTAAGATATTTTTTGAAAACAAAAATATGCAATTCTTTATTTTCAAAGGAGATTCCAAATACCAATTTTCACGTCCGTAACATGTTAAGTTTTTCAGATATACTCTAGATAGGCTCATTTTAAAAATTAACCCACTTTTCTCTTCCCCTTAAGTGTACTTTCCGAAATCAAATAATGCGTATTTCTTTACTTTTCCAGGAGATTCTAAATACCAATTTTTAAGTCTGAAACATGTTACATTTTTTAGATATACCGTATATATACTCAATACTCGTTTTTTATAATTCACCTCTTTTCCTCACACCCGTTCACCCCACTTAAGTGGATTTTCCAGAAAACAAGAAGTACGCTTTATTTCTTTATTTTTAAAGAAGATTCCAAATACCAATTTTCATGCCTGTAACATCTTCAGTTTTTGAAATATAAGTATCGTCATTGAAGTTATTCAACCATTTTTACACCTTCTTTCACCCCTCTTAAGGGGATTTTCCGTTAACGAAAAAGGATGTGCTTCTTTATTTTTAAAGGAGAATCAAATTACCAACTTCACGTCTGTTAACTTTTAAATTTTCGAGGTAGAGATGTAGTAATTTTTAAAATTCACTCCCGTTTTCACCCCCGTAGGGAAGGAATAGACTAAATTCCTTCCCTAGTGAGAACTTACACTGTAATATAAATGCATCCCCAACATTTCATTTCTTTATGTCCAGTAATTTGGCTCGGCGATGATGAATCAGTCAGTCAGGACGTATTATTTTATATATATAGGTTAATTAAACATCAGAAATGTTCAATAACATGGCAGCCATCTTCTCTATGAAGAGCGTGCGTGACGTTTTTAAGGCACATAAATCAGGAAGATTTAGCACTGCGTCGACCGCCAGCGATGCACTAGTATTTTTCTCAAGAACCCATTCCTCCACCAACAATTGTTGTGCGTTGCACATAGAACTGTAGTAATTTGTGAAAATAGTATTTTCGATTGTGTTTTAGTGACTGTCCTAGTGCTGAATAGAAGTGGCAAGGAATATTGAGAATCAAATTCAATCGAGTTGGATTTGAGTAGGGAAATCCGCGGGATGCCACTTATAGGATTATTGAGTGTGGAATTTTCTTCCATTTTTCTCCGACTTGTGTTTTTGAAGGATAGTGTATCCCGTTTTAAACCCTTCCCCCCAAAAAATTAAATCAGTGAGAGGCTATCACGTTATTCCCAACACCGATCATGCTGGTAGCCAGAGAGCAGGCACTGCACTGCAGTCATCTTCCTGACCTTTCTTCCACACTTTATTGCAGTCGGCATTTGATCTGGATTTAGACCAGTTTTACGGCCGAATACAACCCCATGTGGAGAAATGTATGCTATTCACTACAACGTGTTTCTGTTGTGGTAGGTAGTGAGAATAGTTGTATGTTCGTCTTAAGACGAATTCAAACACTCAGCTCCTGAGTCAGAGGAATTAAACGTACACAGTTAAAACACATCAGCCCGGCCGGGATTCTATTCTGGGTCCCTTTGAAGCGAAGCCTAGTACTCTGACCATTTCAGCTGAGGAGCCGGGCTAGTCACTGCAGTAGACTATCGCTTAGCTATTAAATTCATATTATGTTATCTTCGGCTAAATATTTTTCTATCACATCCAGTGTGGCCAACTTAGCCTTCTTGGAGATAAATCCAACACTTTTAGTTCCTGTTTGAAATCATTTTATTTAGCTCTTCGCATGAAATCTGCACTAAAATCTTGAAGTTTTCTTCTTCTTCTTCTTCTTATACTGGGGGTACACCTTCCCCGGCCAGTTAAACTGAGCTTCTTCCCCAAGGCAAACTATGTAAACAAACTTGAACCAGTGTAACACACGATATTTTGGTCCTCTACTGTTAGATGTCTCTACCATTGGTTTAATTGCTCCTCCTAGCGATATAAACTGTAATTATTTCATAAAGAAATTTGTATTTTTTATATGTGTTAACCTGGTCGTTTGGATTGTTTTTTAATGTACCGAAGTTGTCAACACTTCAGCTGGTTCCTCCTCGGTTGGAATCAACCTATCAAATTTTTGGATATATCTTCTTTAACCAATTTAAACCAGGGATGTGCATAGGAATCCAACCTATCAGTAATGATTTCTGGAAGCTTTCCCTAAAAGTAATATAAAACAAGAGCGCTTTGGGGCAGTATTCTCTTATTTGCTCCAGTGATTGTGAGTGTGGTGTGTCCTAAGGGAGGCAGAGGTGCGGCCTGCGTGAGGAAGGCCCAATGACTCAAGCTAATGGCAGAATTTTCAGTGATGTGTGATAGCTCCTGCGGATAGTGTGAGGGGAAGGTTTAACCTCATTTATTTAATGTATATTTCTAAATTTTGTGGTTTAAATGTAGAATTTTTGGCAAGTCTGGAGAGTCTGTTCTATTGCCTACTGGGAAATTTGTTATGTAAGGGAGCAAAGAGTGGTTACCCTCTGTCGGTTCCCATTCAACTTGGCATGGGGTGACCAAAGTTTTCAAAACTCTATAATTTCTGAAAACGTTTTCGGTAGTAATGTTTCTCATTTAGTCACCGCGACGTAGTATAGGATTAGCCTCTGCATCGTTGGGCCATAAGCCCACTTACGGTTTTAACTATTTCTATAAGGAGGCCAAGTGTGTCACCTCCTAGATTTTTGTGTTAGGCCGCTCATATACAACCTTTTCTTTTTACACTAGGGCCACTTAGTGTGGGCAATTATGCCACTGTACATTTATTTCTGTCTGCAAAGATTTTCTGGCGTTAGTTCCTTTGTGAACAGCGAAACTTGTAACTACTGAGCAACAGATAAGCCCACATCGGGACAACATGGTGTAAATACTTCAGTGCGCTATAAGAAATTGTTGCCTCTGCGAGACTGGACTATGGTAAAGTTCGAGCGCAGAGTCGTACGAAGTGTGCTTTCCTGGAGCATTTCTTGCTCTTGTAAAATGTTGTATATGGCAAGAACAATTCGGCTCTTTTCTGTGTAATTTATCAATTTGTATTTCTCTCAAGTTTTCGTACCTGATAGGCCTATTTAGTCTTCTAAGTCCACTGCATTGTTAGAGCTGACGAGTTCATTAACATTGTTGTTATTCATTCACATGTTCTATTCCTCAAATTTCAAACTAAATAAAAGTAGGAAAGAAATAAAAATTCAAAATTTGTTGTGTTAAGTTTTGCTCTAATTAATTCCTCGTCCATCCATTCACCCCTCACGCTTCTTATTCCTCTGCGAGCCACGATATTTCCTTAATAATTATTATTATAATTACTAATATTATTATTATTGTTATCAGACAACAACAAGGCAAGAAAGGAATTCGTCAGTTTGTTCTCTGCTCATTCATTGAACTCGGTTCTTATATTTGTTTTGTCTTTTGGTTTTGTTCCTTTCAAACTCAATATTATATATACGAAATTGGAAGAAAGTTAATCTCGGCTTACAATTTTTACTACAGTAGAATAACTTTGATTTTAACTAAAAATATTGTTCTCTTCTTGCCAATTCTGGTTATTTTGGTTAAATCTAATTCTTTTCTTGTATACGGATTTAGAAACACTGATCGCATTTAGTAAATATTGTTATTAAAAGCATAACTGTCTGTTCATACAGATATCTTTATACATTATATGTGTTTATTTACAGTTTCCACTGGGAATTAGGGAGGAGTTGGTCGAGGTCGAGGGAATAGTTATCCCTTCCATTTTGTCTGAAATGCAGAGGATGGCAATAATAATAATAATAATCCGGATGAATTTGAGTGGGATAAATGTCGTGTAAACATCTGGGTGAAGGGCTGCTGAGCTGAACATGTGGAACACGAACTCACCACAACAGTTGGAAAAACTGAAGCCGTGGAGAAAGGAGAATGTTGCAAGTATCTGCATACCTACAAACCCAGGACATAGGTCACAAGTGAAAATATCTCCAGTCTGTCTTTATTAGTCGTGTCAAGGGAGTTCTGAAGACACAACGCTCGGCAAGAAATATGGTAAAAACAATGAACACCTACACATAACAGTGCTCACTTGATCCTTCGTAAACTTACCGAACTTGACGAAATTATTCGCTAAGTTCACGTTCTGGCTACAAGAAACCAAATTCGTAATCCAAAGAGCGCTATTGAAAGATTTTACCTGCCAAGGAGGAATAGAACATGTGAATGAATAACAACAATGTTAATGAACTCGTCAGCTCTAACAATGCAGTGGACTTAGAAGACTAAATAGGCCTATCAGGTACGAAAACTTGAGAGAAATACAAATTGATAAATTACACAGAAAAGAGCCGAATTGTTCTTGCCATATACAACATTTTACAAGAGCAAGAAATGCTCCAGGAAAGCGCACTTCGTACGAGGTAATTGACAGTGCCAAACTCCCAGCCTCCACAATAGGCAAAAAAGTGCACGGAGGGAGTACTTTCTTGAACGAACTGCATAATGCACTATGTAAAGTCTATGTGCGTTTCACAGCCCTCGGACCAGCACACCGAGAGCTGCCACCAGACAGCAAGATTGATGGCGACAGAGCAAACCAGCAAAGATGGGAAAATAAACAGCTCTATGGCAGAAACCGCGCCTCCTAGAATCAGCCAGACATTGACTTTGATGTATCATGTAAATAGTTGGAAGTGGGTGACACTTTCGGTGAAACAGAACGATTAATGGTGGCCGTAAAAGACGAAGTGATAGCCACAATAAACTACCGAAAGCACATCATCAAAGACCAACACTTACCAAACAAACTCTCTAGAATGCGTAATGTTGGCAGAGAAAAATGTAGAGCACATAAATAATTGGCTGCTCTACTCTAGACCCTGCCGAGTACGCCAGAGGCATAACAGCGTAGCCAAAGTCCTTCGTCAGCGGATATGTTTAGACAAATATCTCATCACCGATCATACACTTTACGAAAGATACCATCCACAACGCGTTTACGATAATTAGGAGTATAAAGTGTACTATAACGGGAAAGTAAGGATTAGCAGAACAACTGATACAAACCTAATATTGTACTGACAGACAAGGCATCAAA
This sequence comes from Anabrus simplex, assembly GCF_040414725.1. Taxonomy (NCBI): domain Eukaryota; kingdom Metazoa; phylum Arthropoda; class Insecta; order Orthoptera; family Tettigoniidae; genus Anabrus; species Anabrus simplex. Next base: position 577,621,546 of record NC_090266.1, on the reverse strand, counting down.
TGTCACATACATGATCGATAGTTGCAATCCTAGCTCCTAAGAACATCATAAAGGAGATCAAGGGAAAATTCACAAGTACCTGCATTTTGCCCTCTCCAACCCAAATTTCGTTGACACATGAAAGGGAATGTTCTTGAAAATCTCCTTCAAGTAGTTATGAATAATGTCTCTGTGTAAAAATACATACAATTTCAGGAAAAATAAAGCAAATAGAACAGTGATTCCAAGTGGAATGTGAAAGATTTACTTAGGATATTCACACAAAACATGAAAGTTAATGAATACAATTGGAATCAAAGGCCTGGAGTGGGGTAGCCAATGAAATAGAAGAGAGCTGGCATCATGATAGGGTCGTCACTGCTCCAATAGCGGTGGTACCATTAGGACGAATTTCCATCCAGCTGTACGATTCACTACACCAGCTAAAGCTTACCGAAAACATCTACATTGAAATCCAGAAGATAGTGATGTAAGAAACCTGCAGCGTCATGAGGAATATGTTGAATAGGGATTTGGAGGATCCACAAATGAAGATATTCAGAATATCAATGGTGTTTCACTAGGCTTGATCAATAATCCAGCCTAATGAATTGAAGAACGGAAATCCCGAGAAAACCTGGCTAACAATAATGTTAATCCCTTCATGTGCTGTTGGTCTAAAGAGACGTTAGAGAGTCAACGTTAGCCTTGTAGAGGGGTTCTCCAACATGTTTATGAATCCTCTGACCTAGTCCTTCCTCGCAAACCGCTATTAAATGCTGAAGGCTGTCCACAATTTTCTTTTAAATCTTAGAGCACAGGAGGCAACTTACCAGCCATTCTAATCATATGGCCACTATAAACATAAAATCACCAGGGAATATCTTCACAGATGTTCGACATAAAATGTTGCCTAATCTCGAATATACCGAGCTCGATAGCTGCAGTCGCTTAAGTCCGGCCAGTATCCAGTATTCGGGAGATCCCACTGTCGGCAGCCCTGAAAATGGTTTTCCGTGGTTTCCCATTTTTACACCAGGCAAATGCTGGGGCTGTACCTTAATTAAGGCCACGGCCGCTTCCTTCCCACTCCTAGACCTTTCCTATCCCATCGTCGCCATAAGACCTATCTGTGTCGGTGCGACGTAAAGCAACTAGCAAACAAAAAAAATCTCGAATATGACCAATTCCATACAATTTATGAAAATTTCTGGAGGATTAACACAAAATTAAGACACGAAATAACGACTAGGAACGGGGGTGCTATTAATAGATAGGTCCTTCATAAACTACATAAGGCAACCCTAAGCAGCAAAAATAGCTTGTCGAAACAATACATCGACAGCGAAGATCACACCCAACTACATAATATGACGCAGCAAAGTATTTGGAGATCATACGCTCACGGTCTCTCATATCCAGATTCATACGACGACACTACAACCTGCGACAAAAACAACGGTACTTTAGGATTCATGGCTAGTACCCAAACTTCTACCTAAGGCCTGTCAACATAATACTTCCGCAAACTGAAATGGCCTCCTAACGATAACTTTCATATCTTCAGCATAACAACAAAATAAACCACACGCCCACACAATAATCTCTAGTCGCGATACTGACAGATTTCAACTTCAATATCTATGAAATTCCAATTAACTACAACATAAATAACTCAATATTGTTACTTAATTCTCATTCGAAGATAATATTCCTCTCAATTTACGTTAAACCGGGCGAGTTGGCAGTGCGGTTAGGGTCGCGCAGTTGTGAGCTTGCATCCGGGAGATTGTGGTTTCGAACCCCACTGTCGGCAGCCCTGAATATGGTTTCCCGTGCTTTCCCATTTTCTCACCAGGCAAATGCTGGGGCTGTACCTTAATTAAGGCCACCGCCGTTTCCTTCTCATTCCTAGGCCTTTCCAATCCCATCGTCGCCATCTGTGTTGGTGCGATGAAAAGGTTGTTCTAGAAAAATACATCATTTAATTCAATTATTTATTGATGATCACAAGTTTAGGCCACCGGAGGCTCAGAATGTTTTAAGACGTCTTTAAATCCAAACTTAAACACTCTCGAACTGTTAAATGTGAAATTTGAACACACGGATGACATATGATCCTAACAAAAATTTCCAAAATACTCTTACGCCCTTAAAAACCAGAACACCTTGAAAGACAAGAGATGGAATGTTCATATTCACAGGACATGTGCATTAATATGTTGTGAAGAAAATCTTAGCCACAAACCGGTAAAATGTGCCTGCGGCTCTCGTATTCGCTATAAACCGAAGGTAATGGATCAGTGTGACTTGAGCAAAAGTGCAGGACGTTTCGCAGACGTTTGCGAGAACCGCACCGTCAAATGGGTGAGTTTGAAAGATGGCGCATTATTGGCATGAGAGAACGTGATGCATCTATCCGGGAAATTGCTGCTCGTGTGGGACGAAGTGTGTCGGCAGTGCAACGGGTGTGTACAGAATGGTTCACAGAAGGCCGTAGAACACGACGAGATGGGTCGGGTCGCACAACACAGAACCCCCCACCCCCGAGAAGATCGACACGTAATCCGAATGGCATTGCAGGACAGATCTGCGCACTCCTCGGCTCTGGTGCAACAGTGGAACAGTGTAACACATCGTACACTATCAGGAGTGACAATCCGTCGCCGTTTATTACGGTCTGGGTTACCAGCGCGTCGTCCTCTTCTCCGCCTGCCTTTGACTGATGTGTATAAACATGCTAGAGTGCAGTGGTGTATGGAACGACGTCACGTCTTCTCTGTCTTCAAGAATAACACTGCCACGTCCATCTTGATATATAGAATCCTGCTACAAACAGTTGTAGCGTCACGCGTATAGTGCTCAGTCTCCGTCGTCGCGTGTAATTCCTATATTGCTGATCAATACTTTCTGTCATAATGTGACAAAGGAAATGCAATAATTAGCCTATAAACACATAACATCGAAGAAACACTATCAAAAGAATGCATACGAATACACAAATACACTGACTGACAGTGACAATGCAATACCAAGGAGGAGTGGTTCGAAAGGGATGAAAGTTGGGGAAAAAACAGAGACGGCACGGACGAATAATTGATGTTTATTTCAAACCGATATGCAGGTTACACAATGCGCACGGCATCTACTCAGTAGGATGTAGGACCACCGCGAGCGGCGATGCACGCAGAAACACGTCGAGGTACAGAGTCAATAAGAGTGCGGATGGTGTCCTGAGGGATGGTTCTCCATTCTCTGTCAACCATTTGCCACAGTTGGTCGTCCCTACGAGGCTGGGGCAGAGTTTGCAAACGGCGTCCAATGAGATCCCACACGTGTTCGATTGGTGAGAGATCCGGAGAGTACGCTGGCCACGGAAGCATCTGTACACCTCGTAGAGCCTGTTGGGAGATGCGAGCAGTGTGTGGGCGGGCATTATCCTGCTGAAACAGAGCATTGGGCAGCCCCTGAATGTACGGGAGTGCCACCGGCCGCAGCACATGCTGCACGTAGCGGTGGGCATTTAACGTGCCTTGAATACGCACTAGAGGTGACGTGGAATCATACGCAATAGCGCCCCAAACAATGATGCCGCGTTGTCTAGCGGTAGGGCGCTCCACAGTTACTGCCGGATTTGACCTTTCTCCACGCCGACGCCACACTCGTCTGCGGTGACTATCACTGGCAGAACTGAAGCGTGACTCATCGGAGAACACGACGTTCCGCCATTCACTCATCCAAGTCGCTCTAGCCCGGCACCATGCCAGGCGTGCACGTCTATGCTGTGGAGTCAATGGTAGTCTTCTGAGCGGCCGCCGGGAGTGCAGGCCTCCTTCAACCAATCGACGGGAAATTGTTCTGGTCGATATTGGAACAGCCAGGGTGTCTTGCACATGCTGAAGAATGGCGGTTGACGTGACGTGCGGGGCTGCCACCGCTTGGCGGCGGATGCGCCGATCCTCGCGTGCTGACGTCACTCGGGCTGCGCCTGGACCCCTCGCACGTGCCACATGTCCCTGCGCCAACCATCTTCGCCACAGGCGCTGCACCGTGGACACATCCCTATGGGTATCGGCTGCGATTTGACGAAGCGACCAACCTGCCCTTCTCAGCCCGATCACCATACCCCTCGTAAAGTCGTCTGTCTGCTGGAAATGCCTCCGTTGACGGCGGCCTGGCATTCTTAGCTATACACGTGTCCTGTGGCACACGACAACACGTTCTACAATGACTGTCGGCTGAGAAATCACGGTACGAAGTGGGCCATTCGCCAACGCCGTGTCCCATTTATCGTTCGCTACGTGCGCAGCACAGCGGCGCATTTCACATCATGAGCATACCTCAGTGACGTCAGTCTACCCTGCAATTGGCATAAAGTTCTGACCACTCCTTCTTGGTGTTGCATTTGTTCTGTCAGTCAGTGTATATACACTAAGGGTAGTATACTAAGTTACATACTGTAAAATGTTCGGCTGAACGCTACTCACCTGGACTGTACGATGATGGTGACGAGGCGAATGGTTTCCTCTCAAAACAATGTCATTATTTTATTCTTGTCTGAGCACACGAATAACTGTTAAAAACGTATTTCTCAAAATATGACAGATCTTGGTCACAACACTCATTAACTCAGCAACACACACCCACACTTGTCGCACGTTTTTCAGCTTTCATTATCAAAACATTGAAAGAAACCTCTCTAAGATTTCCACTGTTTAAAAATACTTCTTTGAATCAGATATCAAGGTCTAAATTAACATGTAGCCCTCAATAACAAATCATTTGATGTTCACTAGGCGAACTGTTGTCTTAAAAATCTCTTTATTTTATGCTTGTTTTTAATAACAAATTTTAAGTAATTGTTACAAAATATGTTTCCCAAAATGTGGCAGATATTGGACACAATACTAAATACACTATACCACACACACACACACACACACATTTATAACAGTAATTGCCAGTTTCTTCAACTTTCATTTTAAAAAGGTTTCTAAAACATGACTTCCAGTGTTCAAAAAGGCATCTTCAAAATCAGAAATAAATATCTGAAATAAAGTGTAGCCCTCCACAGTAATTTGAAAATTAAAATCTGTAGGCTGATTCAACCACCCTCTGCACAGCTTTAGCAAGTATAAATTTGTGTCATCATTCAGTACTACTCTTGACAATTCTTTGTCCAAAGTAATAAATGTTCTACAATCAGCACACCCCTTGACATTTCTTAATAAACAGTGTGAAATCTACGCCGCCATGTAAAACAATACTGATGCAGTACTGAAATCAATTTCTAAGTCCCTTGATTTAGTGATAGCCAAATTTCCCAGAAATTCTACAAACTTCTTAAAAAATAACACACTTTCATCCTCAGCAATTCGAATTGGCTCCCGTAATGGATCTCTGTTTTCCAGTTTTGGGGGTCCCAACATTGACAATTCTCCACCATGTAAAGACAGTCTTTATGAATTCTGCTGTACCCACAATGCAATGATCATTTTTAAAATGTCTCCAAGCCACAATGTTCTTCTCATCAAAAAGACGGACAGCCAGTGAGACATTCTGGTGTTCAATATTTGAGGGATACAAGACATTCATTGTCAAAGATGGTGCTAACATCACTAAAGTTATTTCTTCCGAAAAATGAAGCTTTTAAATCCTTCAATCTAGCACTTATAACTATCCTTGTGTCTTCAATGTATGGAAATTTGAAACTCTGTTCTTCATTGCCCTGGTTTAGCTAATTATTTCTAACATGCTTCAGTAGGTGCACTGAATCAAATAATAGAAATATGTTTTTCTGTTGGATTAAAAGGATTGTCAATACAAGCTTGAATGGTACCATAACAATGCAGTTTAAATGTGTTATGGTTCATTCTGTTATTATCACATATCAGTGACAAAACAACAAATCCACATTCATGAAACAAATTTAGCACCTGAAGTGTTAATTTCCTTAATTCTTCTGCCTGTAATTTTTTTACAAGATATCATGCAATAATGTACTCATTTGCAGAAAATTAAGAATTTGAATTTTAGTAGAAATGTTATTGTTTTCTGAAAAACCTTCTAAACGACCCCCCCCCCCCCGTATGTCACTCTCAGCATTATGTGAATTTCATCAAAAAGAACATTTGACAATTTTTTCATGTCAATGCTTTTTCCTTTAGGCAATTTACATGTGTTCTTCAACCCTACTTCACTCTTTATATCAGCACTTAATCTTCCTAAGAAAGAAGAGTGAGGTACCGGTAAGGTCAAAACACCTGAATTTATCAATTGAATATATGCACCCGGAAATGAAAAAAATATTGAATATGCCCACAAAATATCTCTGATGAATACTTCCTGTCTTTAGATACACTGAGGTCAAGTTTTTCTCTTAAAAACTGGAGTTTTTGAGCAAGTGGCAATGTGTTATCACTGTCAAAATTGAAAAAATCATTAATACAGTCATCTAGAGTTAAGCACATATCATTGAACTTGTTAACTGTATCCACTGATGTAGACGAGTTACTAAAAGCATTCAAATGACTTAGTAAACACTCCAGTGCTGAACATGTGGTACACAGTAGACTATCTCCTAAAATCCAGCTATATTTTTAGAAGGTACCTTGTAACCATTTAAGCATACTTGCACACTTAAGTCTTTGAAAATTGTAACAGATAACTCGACAGTCGAAATGTCTCTGGTTTGACGCTTTTAAAATAAAACTTTATTGAAATCAATTTTTGTAGAAAATTCAAGTAAATGTAGGGTTGTTAACTCACCCAACAATTCCTCATAATTTGATGTATTGTCTCCTTCACACCATGACTTGAAAGTTAGTTCGTCATTCTGCAAAATATCACATCTCCTTTTTTCTGGCGATTTTCGTTTGGTAGGTGTTGGTTGAGACATATATGACGGCTGTCCAGAAAACATGGTTGGCACAGCATCGTCAGTTAATTTTGGCTTTGCCCTAAGCGCAGTTAAAACGGAACCATCTGATCTTTTGATGATGATGATGCGTGTTGTTTAAAGGGGCCTAACATCGAAGGTCATCGGTCCATCTGTTCTTTTTGCAGTTTCAACTCGATTTATGTGATTTTCGGAAAAGTTTTTAACATAGACACATGCATATTTACTGGGTTCAAAATTAGCTCGGTGTATATTATCATGAATCAATTTATCTTGCTTCTCCTTATCGCTAGGAAACGCAAATGTTGAGATAGTCACCTCCTTATTTGAATGGTAATTGGATGTACTTCCAGGCACACTACACGTTCGTCCCAGTTTGCAAAGAGGAGCATGCACTACACTACCGGTAACACATTATAATAATCATAATTAAATAATAAACTTGAGACAATTCATAATAGCTCAGTGGGTTCACCTAACCTTTCACATAACCTCGCAATACTCCCTAACATCAGGCTGCTCAAATTACAATACTATAGTATTTAACACATACTGAAAATGAAAACGTACAACCTGTTTTCCAGTCATTGACCGGGTCAGGGATGTAATGAATGAAGCAGATATAGGCTGTTAGTACGATGGGGTCGCCACTCCCAAAGTGATATATTAATGAATGGTAGATGCTATGAAATGAGAATGGAGAGTGTTGCTGGAATGAAAGATGGTAGGGAAAACCGGAGTACCCGGAGAAAAACCTGTCCCGCCTCCGCTTTGTCCAGCACAAATCTCACATGGAGTGACCGGGATTTGAACCACGGTATCCAGCGGTGAGAGGCCGACACGCTGCTGACTGAGCCACGGAGGCTCTTTAACACATACTATTGCTGAAAATACATCTTTTTCTGATGCTATCACTTACAAACACGAACGAACACCTCTAATAACGTTGAAATAACAGCAGCGTGCTACCAAACCACCATGAAGACAGGACTCGTGCCTCCACATGGATGCGCTAAACGATTGACGTCACCACTAGGGAACTGTCATGTGTAGCAGGCCGGAACTTTGAGCTGGCCGTGACACTGCCTATTGTCTCGCCGAACTCCTTTTCTAATTCCCTTAACGGTGGTGCCATGAGTGAGTCTTTCCTGCTACCTTTTATGAACTTGTACAGTCCATTTTATTTTATAATATTACTCATTTATCCACTTTAATATTATTTATTACTATTGAGCTCGTGGTTAAAGTCAATTCGGGTTCAATATTTATGAACAATTTATAAATCAGAAATAACGTAAAATACGCATACACCGTATAAGTTTTCAACATAAAAGGAATTACAGGTCAATGTGGCCCGACCGTCCCTTAGAATAGTAATGATGCAACCCAGCCTTCAAGAACAGGGGAATCCCATGTTTGCAGTGAGTTTGTGTCACGTAATTTCAAAAATTAAAAATGTACCCGTTGGCAGTCTTTAATGTAACGCAGTGTTAATTTCGTAAAAAATTGAGGCAATGGGGATTTATGTAAAAGCAATGTCATCTCCGTACAGGCCATGAAGGCCCTTGGAGGGGTGGAAGGTAAAGGCTTCCACTATTCGTAACCTCGGCACTTGATGGGGTAGAGTGGTAAGCTCTACGCCCTGCCACCTTTGCCCCCAGGAATTAACCTGGTACTCATTTTTTGTATAGGCTGAGTGAACCTCGGGGCCACGTGCACCTCCGAAAGTGGAAATCTCATTTCTTAAATTTTTACGACTTCGAACCCACGTCCTTCCGGGCGAAGCGTGCACGCCTTTGCCGCCTCGGTCAGGCATCCCCTTAAGGATTTATGTCTTATACTTTAAAATAGACAAACGTATGCAAATTAATCTTCGCTACATTCAACCTTCAGACTCAGAAACGAACTTACATTAAATCGTTCGCTTTACATTTGCCAAAATAAGCATAGGTATTTTGCCTAACATCCAAACTATACCCATAACATTCTAAGCTTTCTTCCGAGTAACGGGCACTTCTTAAATAGGAGGGTATTTTTTTTAACTTTTTCTCCTATTCGTTTCGAGAAGTGTGCTTAGTACTGAGTATCACTTCAAAGTGCACGTAACGGGACTTCTGGATTTTCTGTATGTCGAGTGATTGAGATAAGCTCTTCCCACTTCTCAAGCTTACCCTGCTTCTACTAAGACTGCGGAAGGGAATGCTACACTTTCTGGCCAGTAGCTAAGCCCGTTATACTGCAAATAAAGGGAATACTAAAGACCTCACTATCTTGGAGGAAAATTAGTACAGGGATGTTTCTTTCCCTGTGTGGAAAGCCAGGCCTCTTAGAGTGGGCGAGCTTAGCGCACCCACGGACAGCACAAAGAGCGTCGTGCGTGTTAGAGGCGCTATATCCGATGGTCATGAAAATGAGGCAACGAAGGGGAGCAGGACGGTTTATAGCAAAAGCAAACATAGCTTCCCTCCGTAAACTGAGTGGTGTAGTGTAACCACCATCTACTGTATATCAACAAAGTATGTAGGCTAAGTGTTAATTCAAATACTGTTACCACTTCCTAGAATGGGAACCCAAGTTTAAGGCGCGCGATACCGCATTAGCCTTCCAGGAATGTAACACAACAATGAAGGTGGAGAGAGAACCAGAGAAACACCCCAGCTGTTTAATTAAGTCTCACATTAGTGTCATTGTAGTTTTCAACTATATTACTTGACGAGTGTGTTGTGCAGTGTCGTTAATGACGGTAAGGATTCACGAACGGCCACTGTGCTGACTCCTTCAAAGAGGAAACCATAAATGTCTAATACACAGGCATTTTGAAAAGAACGGTTATATTATTTTCCAGTCTGGCTCTTGGCTGAATGATCAGCGGTTCACGGAGGCCCGGGTACGATTCCCAATACAGCTGGGGACTTCAACGACGTCTGGTTCATTCCTCTAGCTCTGGGACTGGGCGTTTGTGTTGGCCTTAATACACACCTGCATTTACATACACACCGAGCTCGATAGCTGCAGTCGCTTAAGTGCGGCCAGTATCCAGTATTCGGGAGATAGTAGGTTCGAACCCCACTGTCGGCAGCCCTGAATATGGTTTTCCGTGGTTTCCCATTTTCACACCGGGCAAATGCTGGGGCTGTACCTTAATTAAGGCCACGGCCGCTTCCTTCCCACTCCTAGCCCTTTCCTGTTCCATCGTCGCCGTAAGACCTATCTGTGTCGGTACGACGTAAAGCAACTAGCAAGAAAAAGCATTTACATACATCGAATAACACGACAACTACGAGAGAAACACGCAGAAAATGGCATTCGGCCATAAAACTAGACTGAACATATAGTGCCGAACCCGAGTAATTGGGATAGGCTTTCAGTCTGCAAGCCTCTCTGAATTAATTACACGCCCCCACAAACCTTTGTAGCCTAATATACATCCACTCCACTTGCTTTTAATGATTTAAAACTGGATCTAACCATCGTACCCTTAGTCATCCTCTGTTTCTCTTACCTTCTGGAACCTAGTCTATATTCTCCTGGGTAATCTGTCCTCCTTCACCTCACATGACCCCACCGCCGAGCTCTTTTATATTCACAACTTCATCCACTTAGCCCACTCCTAATTTAGACTTCGTCTCCTAATTCTGAGGACCCTCCTACCATTGCCCCACCTGTTTGTACCAACAATCATTCACACATCATCCATGTATGTTACTGCCAACTTATGAATACGATACCATAATCTACCCAGCTTTCACTCCCGTGCACTAAATCGTTCTGAAAACAGATAAATGGAATGATAGTTTCATCCGAGAGCTAACTTTTTTCCCTATAGAATACCGTTAAACGCAATCGCGAGCTCACTGCCTTAGCTTTGCTACATTTTAATTTCGCCTAGTATAATACCATCCTGAAAGAATAGACATACTAAATACTGGAATTGAACCGCTTGGTCCATTTCTGTGCACCTGACCTGACATTCAGTCCATTTAGGTTTCTATCACTGCTGTCTTGGAAATGCTCATTTTTCATGCTGTTCTGTGCCAGCCCTGTGGTCTACTTCCCGGAACTGGCTCGTGAGTCACACGACGGGGGAGCTCCCAGTCAGCCTGTCATCAAGAATGTATACGTCTTATTTAATGCAAAAACACTTTTCAATTTCTCTGTCAACTTCACCCCAGCGGTCAATTTACCCCCGCCATTTGGCTGGTACTGTACAATACCTGTGTTAGTTTAAACGGTTTTTAGTCTATGTGCTACACGGTTATGTGAGCAATTTTGATTCTAGCTATGAATGCTTGATTTTGAGTCATTGTATGTACAGCTGGAATAGTATTTCATGTTGTATTCGCCAACTCCAACGCGAGTAGCTAGCGGTGGGGAGAAAGGAGGATTTTTGGTCTGGCGACTAAAAGTCAACAACACAGAATCAAACAATGGAAATTCAGCGGGTGGTTTATTACCAAATAAGCAGCGGCTAAGTTACTTTGACAAACATAGTGAAAGATTTATTGTTATCAATATAGACAGCAAGCCAGTGTCCAGCACAATACTGCAGATCTCTGTGACAAATAGTTATACAGTGATGAAGAGAGAGAAATAGTATGTGCAGAGATATAATTTTAATACAATATTTAGAAGGAGGTAAGTATCTAATTGTAATGGGAGACTAGAATGCAGTGGTACGCTAAGGAAGAGAAGGTAAAATAGTAGGAAAATTCGGAGTGGGTCAAAGGAATTTAAAAGTAAGTCGGCTGCTAGATTTCTGCATCGATCATAATTTAATCCTTGCTAAATCTTGGTTCAAACACCACAATCGAAGGCTGTGTACCTGTATACGTGGACAAGACCTGGAGACACTTGAAGGTATCAAATATACTTCATTATAATTAGGCAGGGATTCAGAAAACAGATGTCGGTTTGCAAGACCTTCTCAGGAGAAGACGTGGACTCTGATCACAACTCAGTGTTCATGAAATCCCGTCTGAAGCTGAAGAATTTGAAGAAAGGATTAAAAGGAGATATGATAGAGAAAAGGTTTTTTTTTGCCATTTGCTTCACGTCGCTCCGACATAGATAGGTCTTATAGCGACGATGGGATAGGAAAGGCTTAGGGACAGGAAGGAAGCGGCCGTGGCCTTATTTAAGGTACAGCCTCAGCATTTGCCTGGTGTGAAAATGGGTAACCACGGAAAACCATTTTCGGGGCTGCCGACAGTAGGGTTCGAACCCACTATCTCCCGGATGCAAGCTCATAGCTGCGCGCCCCTAACAGCACGGCCAACTCGCTCGGTAGAGAAAAGTTGAAGAAAAAGTCAGTGAGGGATTGTTTCAAATAACACGTTGCACAAGGTCTAAAAGGAAGTGCTGAAGGAAACACAATTGATGAATAATTGACATCCGTGAAGTATAAGATCAATAGGGCTGCTGAGGGAAGGTTAAGAAGGAATCCAAGATCAAGTAAGAATGAGTAAATAACTCGGGAGGTACTACACCTGACTGAAGAACGGCTAAAGCACAAGAATGCAAAAAATGAGGAGTGCATAAAAGAATACAGACGACTAAAGAACGATGTAGATAGAAATTCCAGGACAGTTAAGGATGCCTGAAAGAGAAGTGCAAGGATGTTGAATTTTGTATGGTAGTACGAAAGGTGTTTGCTACATATAAGAAAATCAAGGAAGCATTTGGAGAAAGGAAAACTACGTGTAAGAATATCAAGAGCTGAGATGGAAAACCATTTCCAGGAAAAATAATACAAGGTACAAAGATGGCGGGAACAAATTCAAGAATTGTATCAAGGGGAAGTGGCTGCTGATGGTGATTAAGTTTTTGAGGTGAGAATTCGGCAGAGCTTTGAGGGACTTCAGGAACGAGGCACCTGTTACTGACTGACAGGCGAGGTTATACCATTTACTGTGTAAGATACATGATACAGGAAAAGTGTTATCCGATTTCACACAGGAAGTTGTGATACCTGTTCTCAAGAAAGCAGATGCTGACAAGTTTGAAAATTACCGCACCATTAGTTTGCCATCTCACGGATGAAAATACATACACGTATAATTTACTGAACAATGTAAAGACAAGTTGAAGCTGAGTTGGGAGAAGATACTTTTCCTTCAGAAGAAGTGAAGGACACGTGAAGCAATATTGACTTTGCGTTTGACCATAGAGGACCAAATTAAGATGGATAAGCCCACGATGGCATTTTATTACGTTGAATGGACTCATATACGAGATTCTCATATTGAGATTCTGAAGGTAATCGGGTTCAGATACCACTCAGGAGATACCGTTGCGCGATGTACAAAAATCTGTCTGCAATGATAATAATCGAGGGCTATATAAAAAAAGCAGCAATCCATAAAGGTGTCAGGCGAGGCTGCAGGGTATCCCCTCTAGATTTCAATGTTGATATAGGTCAAACGGTGGGGAAAATCAACGATGAATTTAGAAAGGAAATCAGAGTCTAAGGAATAAAATCAAAACTCTGCAGTTTGCCGATGATATTGCTATTTCATCTGAATCCGCAAAAGATCTGGAGAAATTGCTGAATGTTACGGACACAGTCTTGGAAAAGGAGCACAAGATAAAAATAAATACGTCTAAAACAAAAGTAATGAAGTGCAGTCGAACGAAGTCAGGTGATGCAGGAAATATTAGATTAGGAAATGAAGTATAAAGGACAGATGTTATAGTTGGGAATAGAACTAAGCACAACAGTGCATGCTCTTATGACGTCTCCTTATTCCCATCAAATTACGCATAGAATATTCAAATTTTAAATATGCACTGTGTAGTTGTCCTTTAACAGAAAACCAAAAAAGATACGGCATGACTTATGCTTTCATTCGAGAAAATGTATTTTTATATTCCATGCGTAAAATGTCTTTAAATGTGTCTTTCTCTGTACTTTTCTCAGAATGTGGCAGAGAGAGAGCAACTGAACTTCGTACACATTATTTATAGAAGTAGATTTACATACTAGGTGAGATATTATACTAATTTGATTAACATCTTGGTCATAACATATTAAACTTGAACCACTTTATTTTGATAATATTTTACAGAATTTAATATTTTTCGTGATCAATATTTTACTTGTTTTCAAGATATCTTCCACCTGTTATATAGCTAATGTTCTTGTGGATACCCTCAACAATTATTACTTCAATTGGTTCAACGGTTTGTGAGAAACGTTGCAGCGGTGAGCAGTTTTATGCTTGAAGACTATATTAGTGACTGTTAATCCCATACTAGCAGAGAAGTCCAGTAAACGCTTCCCAATCCTATCAGCTCCCATATCTTTCCCACATTTACCCATCACTTTTTCGTATCCTTCAGTTCTGTTTCCAACTCTCGTCTCAAAATCGCGCATTAACACCATCCTATCCTTGTGGGACTCCGTTAGACCCATAGGTTTGACGCTTGCTTAAAATGTTCTAAGCCCGGTAAATTTTGTGAAACAGGTCGCTACCTCACTTACACATAGTCCCAGTGAGGATCTCCCCTGTAACGGTTTAGGGACCACCGATTTGTTGTGTTGTCTTAGCCGTCAGAGCACAAGGAGGGCCATGACTTAGAGTAAGTCCGAGATGTCCACTCCCATTACATATCAAATTGTATATTGATTCTCAGGACCACTAACTAGGCCATTCAACCGTCGCCCAAGTTTCACGAACTAGGACGTGGCTACAGTAACCCACATCACGAACCGGTTTATTCTAATACAGTTCAATTTTCGTGGCGCTGATCCAACTTATAAAATGTCCTTCAATATATCTTCTTCTGTTCGTAATGTTTTATTTCAGGCTACCTGTACATACAAAATTCTCTGGTTACATCACATTCCCAATCAATTTACTTTTTTGTGTGACATTTTTCATTATTTCCATATATTCTTTAGTGACATATTATGATGATTTCAGCTTTACGGGGCAATAAATTACTCGAAACTCTTCGTTGTTAGCCAGGAAACATTGACTAGGTACAAAAAAATTCATTCATTTTAATGTTGGGTGTCATTTCAGTAGGGCTTGTTCTGATCTCTGTATGAAGCCGACCGCAATTTAAGCGTTTTATTCTCTACTTTAATATTTCCATTTTTGTGCTTTCAGAGACATCAGTCTGTTTCCTAAGCCCCACGACCTGCCTGATCGTTTACCCATTAATAACAGAATCCTATATCTGGGGTACCACCATAGGTTCGGCAGCTGTAAAGCCACACAAGATTCTTGTAAAACACAATATTCGTTGGGATTCAAATAAGAAGTTAAGGTATATGCGTATCAGAGAACATAAATACTAAATTTAATTTTTCACTTGCAGACTGCATGTCGCGTTCCATTTCACAGTTAGTTCCTTCTTCTTCTCCTTCTTCTTCTTGACGGATGGCTAGTTTCAGTTGAAGCATCTCTATATATTACACGTCTCTTTTCCGTGCATGTAAAGAATCGCGCGTTTTAAATATATCTTCCTTCAGTGGATTTCTTTTCATGCCATTTTAAATAAGAAATATTTTATAGATAGACGTGAATGGTAGGGCTCCCTCGAACAACGCGCAGGGTATGGTTCTTAGACAAGAAGGAGGAGAAGGAAGGGAGTAAGTTGTGGGAGACAAGTGGGCTGGTATTTTAAGGGGAAGAGTATTGAGGGCCAACAGGTCAGTCCAGGGGGAGAATCCGGGAGAGGTATCGGTGAGGAACCATTGAGTCACTGCAGGTAGAACACCAGAGGATAGATGAGAAACATGAAAGTGCAACTGAGGAGGAGGAAGTTAAGCCTGAATGAAAAGGGAGGAAATGGAAAAGCAGAGTGGAGAATAGGAAGAGTGAGGTGGAACAGGGTCATGAGAGGAGGAAGTAGGTTCTGTTATTATAATTTTTTTTTTTTGCTATTTGTTTTACGTTGCACCGACACAGATAGGTCTTATGGTGACGATGGGACAGGAAAGGCATAGGAATGGGAAGGAAGCGGCCGTGGACTTAATTAAGGTACAAGCTCAACATTCGCCCGGTGTGAAAATGGGAAACCACGGAAAACAATCTTCAGGGCTGCCGACAGTTGGGTTCGAACCCACTATCTCCCGGATGCGAGCTCACAGCTGAGCGCTCCTAACCACACGGCCAACTCGCCCGAAGGTAGGTTCTGCAGCTGCCAGGAAAGATAACAAAGATCAGGATGGGTGGGGATCTAGTGACATGGGTAGGGTTGATGCTCCTGTCAGGGTGACTAAATTGTCAGGCACGTGGAGAAAGTGTGTGGTGGGAAGTGAGATGGTACAGTGTTATCCAGGAATTAAGTGACAGATGTTGAGGAAAGTAGAAGGCAAAAAGGTGTGTAAGGAGAAGTCGGTAGTTTATTACCTTGGTGCCAACAACGCAAGGCAAGTAGGAATAGGTAACACCACATGTGGCATGTATGGGGAGTGTTTATGATAGCTTGAGAGAAGTTTATGGGAGTACAGAATTTTACCAGTGGTTTACTTTTCAGGAGGGATAGTAATTGAAGAGTGGTCGAGGATTTAAATGTGGAATGGGAATGTGAGAAAGTGGGAGTGAGATTGGGTAGGAGACAGGGATCTGCACTCATATGACTTTCACTTGAAACGCATGGGTACATAAGTTAGAAGGTTTGTTTAGAATGGTAATGGTGAGGTACATTCAGGGAAGCTGGAGCTGGAAGTCAAGTAAGGATGACATGAAGTTGTTAGTGTTAAACTGTAGAAGGATTAAGGAAAGGAAATAAAATAAGCAATTTTTAAAGAAATAACTAGTGCCGTTTCCTGGCATGAGGTCGAGGATGATGTGGAATGGTATTTTAATCGTTCGGGTGCCCTTCCTGACGCCAACCACAGTTGACGAGCTAATGAAGAAAAAATCACTTATGGTGAAATAAATTGTGTAAGGAGGTCAAAGAAATCGGCTGTGGTCTGTTAATAGGAACTGTCCCGGCATTTACCTGAAAGTTAAAATGCGAAATGACAGGAAACCATCCTCGAGATAGCCGAAGCTGGGGTTCTCTTCTTGGTATGATTGGTGACGGAGGTGGGTGAGTCAGGATCAACAGTTTCAAGTGATTTGGAGATGTTAGGCAGCGGTGAAGGTGATAAACAAATGTGCAACTGTTACGTTTGTATTTACGATTCAGTATACTGAACCCATAATTCTACCATGATAAATATTTCAGCAACACAAGCTCAACCATAAGTAATTATTGCAAGCATCTTACCCTCCGAGAGCGGGACGAGCACCAGCAGAATTCACCGTAGGTACCGTTCGTACAAAGTCGGGATGCTTCGGCCGATTTCGAGTATTAAATAATGAACAATCTATCTATATATATATATATAAAATAACTTGTCCTCACTGACTGACTGACTGACTGACTGAATCGTCATCGCCGAGCCAAAACTACTCGACAGAAAGATGTGAAATTTTGGGGATACATTCATATTAATATGTAGGTGCTCGCTAAAGGAGAATTTTTTGATATTCCGTCGCTAAGGGGGTGAAAACGGGGGTGAATTTTTAAAATGAGGATATATATCTCAAAAACTGAAAAGTTTACAGATGTAAAAATTGGTATTTGGAATCTTCTTTGAAAATAAAGAAACACGTATATTTTTGTTTTCGGAAAATCCCATTAAGAGGGTCGAAAAATGGGGGAAAAGTGGTTGAACACCTTTCATGAGGAGACGTATATCTCAAAAACTGAAGATGTTACAGACGTAAAAATTGAAATTTGGAATCTCCTTTGAAAATAAAGAAACACGTATTCTTTGGTTTTCAGAAAGGACTCTTAACAGGGGGGGGGGGGTGAAAGGATTGAAAAATTAGTTGAATTATTTGTATGAGAATGTATACATACCAAAAAATTTAAAGTTAAAAACGTGAAAACTGGTATTTGGAATCTGCTTTAAAAATAAGGAAACGCGCAAACACGCATTGGCGGGGGGGGGGGAATAAACTTGGTAGAGGGGGGATGAAAACCGAGATGAATTCCTTTTACGAGGATACATATATCTCAAAACTGAAGATGTTACAGAAGTGATAATTGGCATTTGGAAGCTCTTTTAAAGAAACGAGTAAGGTACTGTTTGTTTTTGGAAAATTCACTTGAGTGGGGAGTGTGAAAGGAAGTAAAAAGTAGAATACTTTTTTTCTGGAGAATCTTATATCTCAAAACTGAAGGTTAAAGACCTAGAAATAGGTATTTGGAATCTCCTTTAAAAATAAAGAATCACGCATTTTTTGGGTGGGGGGAAGCCAACTTAACGGTGGGGGGGAGGGTGGAGTGATAAAGGAGTTGAATTCTTTTCATGAGAATATTTATATCTCAAAAACTGAAGATGTTACAGACATAAAAATTTGCATTTGGAATTTTATTTCTAACTAAAGAAACACGTAATCTTTTGTCTTTGGTGAATTAATTGAAAAATTAGTTGAATACTTTGTATGAGGATACTTATATCTCAAAAATGAAAGATGTTGCACACGTGAAAATTAGTATTTGGAATCTCCTTTAAAACTAAAGGAACACGTATTTTGCGTCGCGGGAGGGGGGAATCAACTTGGGGGCGGGGGCGGTGAAAAAGGAGTTTAATTTTTTTATGAGGATTCATATATCTCAAAACTGAAGATGTTACAGTCGTGATAATTGGCATTTGGAAGCTCCTTTAGAAACAAAGAAACCAGTTTTCTTGGTTTTCGGAAAATTCACTTAAGGGGGAGGCTGAAAGAAAGTGAAAAATTTAATTATTTTATGGGGAAAATTATGTCTCAAAAACTTGAGGTTGCACACGTGAAATTGTTTACTTCGAATCACCTTAAAAATAAAGTAACACGCATTTTTGAGGGGGGGGGGAAGAATCAACTTAACGGGCTGGGGTGAAAAAGGAGTTGAATTCTTTTTATGAGGATACTTATAACTGAAAAACTGAAGATGTTAGAGGCATGAACATTTATATTTGGAATCTTCTTTCAAAGTAAAGAAGCACGTGTTCTTTTGTCTATGGAAAATCTACTTAAGGGGGTGAATGAATTGAAAAATTAGTTGAATTTTTTGTGTGAGGATACTTATATCTCAAAAAATTAACAATTTTGTCCCTGGCACGGGGACTTGGTAAATGTGTTGTTTTCATCATCATTTCATCCTCATCACGACGCGCAGGTCGCCTACGGGAGTCAAATCAAAAGACCTGCACCTGGCGAGCCGAACCCGTCCTACGATCTCTCGGCACTAAAAGCCATACGACATTTCATTTCAACTAAAAATGTTAATGACGTGAACATTGGTATTTGGAATCTCATTTTAAAATAAAGATACAGGCACTTCTGGGGAGGGGGAATCAACTTAACGGGTAGGAAGAGGCTTAAAAAGGAGTTGATTTACTTTCATGCGTATAATATTATATATCAAAAACTGAAGATGTTACAGACGTGAAAATTAGTATTTGGAACCTCCTTTAAAAATAAAGAAACGCGCATTTGTTTTTTCATCGAAAAATCGACGTAAGGGGTGTGGGGTTGAAAATAAGTAAATAAATAGTTGAAATACGTTTCTGAGGATACTTTATCTTAAAAACTGAAGCTGTTACATACGTGAAAGTTGGTATTTTGAATTTCCTTTCAAATTAAAGAAATACGTATTTTTGTTTTCGGAAAGTCCAGTTAAAGCGGGAGACTGGTGGAAAGAATTGAGGAAGAAGGAGCTGAATAATTCTTATCAGTATACATTTATTTCAAAAACTGACGGTGTTACAGACATACAGGCATGAAAACTGGTATTTGAATATCCTTTAAAAATAATGAAACACGTACTTTTTTCCTTTTGCTTTCTGAAAATCCAATTCAGGGGCTGAAAAGAATTGGAAAAGCGGGTGAATTTTTAAAATGAGAACCGGAATATCTAAATTATATGTCGTCCGACTCCATGGCCAAATGTTTAGCGTGCTGGACTTTGGTCACAGGGGTCCCGGGTTCGATTCCCAGCAGGTTCGGGAATGTTATCCATTATTGGTTAAATTCCCTGTCACGGGGGCTGGGTGTATGTGTTGTCTTCATCATCATTTCAGCCTCATCACGACGTGCAGGTCACCTACGGGCACCAAATCAAAAGAAATGCACCTAGCGAGCCGAACCCGTCCTGGGATCTCCCGACACTAAAAGAAATACGCCATTTCATTTTACATTATATGTCAAAAACTGAACATGCCAGGGACAAGAAGCTTGGTATTTGGAAAGTCCTTTAAAAATACAGGGACCTGTACCTTTTTGTATTCGGAGAGGGCACTTAACAGGGGGTGAGAAGTAGTGAAAAATAGTTGAATTATTTTTATGAGGATACTCACATCTTAAAGACTGAAAATATTACAGACTGGAAAATTGATATTTGGAATCTCCTTTAAAAATAAGGAAACATTGTAATGGTTCAAATCCCGTTACAAGATGATATCTGTATTTTTATTATTGTATGATTTTATCTGTATTATTATTATTATTATTATTATTATTATTATTATTATTATTATTATTATTATGTCAGTACTATTATTTTATCTGTGATATTATTACTATTATTGTAATTATCCGTTTTATTCAATTCGATTTTGCAATTGCCTGTTGCTTGCAAGATTGTACTTAGATGTATGCATATATACGTATGTGTAGAATCACACTCAATACCTGTACAGTGAGAATTGTTGTATATATCAGAGATTGAGTGTGACGTTGGGACATTGTGCAAGATTAGTGGCGATTCTGCCAAGTCATCGCCGCGCCATGGCTATGTCATCGTATTTATTTAGCAATGCGCGCACGGACTTAGCCGCCTGGGGGCTATTTCACCACTGGATGTAATATCTGTCGCGTAGGTGGGAGTATGTCATTGTTATTTCTGGAGATTACGTAGTTGTGTCAACCAACGTCTATATAAGGTAGCTCCATATTGTAGCGTGAGTCATTACTTATACGGATGCAGTACAGTGAAGTAGTCTACTAGATCAAGAGGCCTTAGTTGGTCCGGCAACCAGTGTGAACGAGAGATGGTGAAGACTCAGTGAGCCATTATTGGTCATTGAGAGAGTGAGACCAAATGGTTGGTCCGTCACTTGGTGGAAGACGCGGACGCAAGGCTTACCAAGGAGTCAGAGAGGGCAACCCTGGACCTGCCAAGAGGTCATACCATATTGACTTACAAAGAAGTCAGATGATATGGAGAAGAAGCAGTCGCGAGGATGTATCACCACGTTAGGCGTGACACATCTACAGTAAACACCAGAGCAAAGGAATACGTCGTAATTACACTAAAAGTGTTGAAGGTACAGTCAAGTGAATCAGTGAGGGAAATATTTCGTATAAATTGTTAAATGTCCGGTCAAGAAGAATTTAAATTCATGCCTAGTTTCTTTCAGTTGCAATGTCATAATTTCATATTCTCATCTGTTTTATCGCAACAAGACTCACTATTTTTTGATATATTATTTAAAGAATATATTGTTCTATCAAACGAATTCATAGTTTCATTTCATTGACAGTAAAATATCTTAACCTCAAAATTAATGGGGAAACCGAACGCCAATCTCCTTTTCCCAGAACTTATATGGTATGTTGTCAAAAGTAAGCTTATTACCCCACACCCTAGAGATGGTCAAGAATCTCATTCTATTATTGCTGTACTGAGTGACAGCTGGCGCCCTTCAAATAATGTATGTGTAAGTAAGCAGGTAACAAGTAAGTGTGAGTACAAGGTTCAACAAGTGTGTATTTTATGTAATGAATGTTAATTTTCATAATTTCCATTTTAAATGCAGATATTCAGATTTTTCAAGTTAAAATTTAGATTAATATGTTTCAAAAGTTAGTCAGCTAGTTAGGAACATGTTCACAAAGTGTCGACGCAACGTGGGACTCGAATAAATTCAGAATCTGTTCTGAATGACAGCATATCATAGGTTCATTTGGGAAGAGTATGCACATTTAAGCCAACGGAATTATTACCGGTAAATTGCAGGACTATAATTTTGTGATATATATTTGTATTTTGGGGATATGTCAAGGGATTTGAAGAGGGAAATTAATTTGAGATCGCGTACTATCACTAGTGAACCAAAGATGGACAAGGAAGACAATAACAAGTCATGTGATGACGAGGTCATTGCTTCTGCGGACATCCAAGGTGAAATTCAGAGTAGGGAGCAGGTGAATACGATGGAAGCTTCTGAGATAATTCAGGAAAGTACAGAAATTGAGAAGCACACTGAAACTCAAAAGGAAATCGCGGGGGGAATGAACCAAGATTTTCTAAATTTGCTGATGGCCAAATTTACCGAGATCAGTAATGATAATAAAAAAGAGATGAAAGAATTTTTTAGTAGTAGTGAAAATAGTCAGAAACGTATGGAGGAAAAGATTGATATTAATAGTGAAAATAATAAGAACGAGATAAAAGAATTAATTAGTACTAATAATGAAAATTGTAATAAACAGATTAACTCTCTAAGTAATAAAATGGAACAAATGATTGGTATTAGTAATGAAAATAATAAGAAACAAATGGAAGAATTAATTGGCAGTAATAAAGAAAATTTTAATGTGACCAATGAGAAAATAGATGCTTTAAGTGAATCACTAAATTATAAAATAGATACTAAGATAGTAGAGGTAACTAGTCAAATATGCAAGTTAGAAAATAAGTTAAACAAAGAGTGTGTTGACCTTAGAAAAGAAATGGAGTCGAGTCGGAGCGATCTTCATACTCAAATTGAGCATGTCAAAGAAACTTGTACAGAGAATATCTTAGAGTTAAGTAATAAGATTGCGAGTAATCGGGAAGAATTTCATGAGGTAGTCGAGGAAAGATTGGACAAGATTTGCAATACAGTTGGGGAAGATAATAGGGAACAGATTAGTAGAAATGAGCAAATTGAAAGCAAACTTGTGGAGGTCACTGAACTACGGAACGAACAGGAAAGGCTCTCACAGCAGGTGAGAGAGAGAGAGGAAGAATTGCAGGAAGACGTGAGAATAGTGGAAGAGAATTCTGAGAGAGCAGCGGAAAAAGAAGAAGAAGAAGAAGGAGAAGTTGCGAACTGCCAGGGAGTGATTCGGCAGGAATTTGAATTTGCAGGTGAGATGACGGGAGAAATTATAGTGGCGAGAGGTTTGTTCAGTAGGGATTGTGATTTAACCAAGTTTTCTGGAAAACAGTTCAGTACAACAGAATTTGGAAATGTAGTTGAGAAAAGATTTGCAAGTAAGTTGAGGAATAATGTTATTGAATGGGAATACGTGCTGGAAGTTTCGTCTAATGTTTTTGTCGGTGAAAGTAGAATATGGTTTCGAGTGTACTGGGATAATATGTCTAATTTAGGAGAGATTAAAGTGTTCATTGATAGGCTTTGGGAGGAATGTGTGCTAGGGCGCGCGCGAGAGAGAGAGCGCATGATAGCTGGGGAAAGTAGTATAGTAGAGAGAGAGGGAAAAATGTAAGCCGTGTATCAGAGGAGAGGGGGTGATCATGATGAGCAGAGGATTAATAGTTGTGTCAATGGTGAGAGGGGTCAGAGGAGTAACCAGAGAGAATTGGAAGATGGGAGGCGTATGTATTTGCGTTATGAGAGAGAAGGTCAGAAGAGTAATCGGAGAGAATCGGAAGATGGGAGGCGTATGTATTTGAGTTATGAGAGAGAAGGTCAGAGGAGTAATCAGAGAGAATCGGAAGATGGGAGGCGTACGGATTTGAGTTATCGGAGGGATTATGATAGTCTCAATATGAATGTTATCAAGGTGTCGTTATCGAGCCAGAGTATTTCAGATTCACAGGGAATCGGGTAAGTTAAGTAGACAGGCTGAAGGTAGTAGATGAACAGGTATTTAGTATAAGTACTTATGTAGTGAAAGTAAATTTAAGAGTAGTGTGATTGTGACCTAAGTAATGTTAAGTGAGATATTTAAGTACTGACGTAGTCGTAGGTAATGAAGTAATTAATAGTAGTAGTAAGTTAGACGTAAGAAGTGTTCTGGTAAGTGATGTAAGTACTTATAATACCGAGTATGTGATGTAAGTAGTGAAGTAGTAACTCCGATGATGGAAATTGTGATACGAAGAAGGTAAGCAAAGGTACTATTAGATATTATAACAGCCGTTGGGTAAGTCAAAGTGAGTAAATAGGATGATAGCGGTAGTAATCACTATTGAAGATAATGGTAAGTTTCAGCCATGTCTTGTGGTACCAGAACTTGTGTATTCAGTTGTTTTAGGAGCTGACTTGGTTGCAAATCATGGAAGTAGAGTAGACTTTAATTTAGGTAGTGTGTGTTTGTTCTATGAGGAAACTAGCAAAGAAGTACGTGTTAATTATGATGGTCTGAGGTAAGTGTGTTGGTGACGTGTGTTCTTTGAAATATATGAGAGGTAAGTGAAGTTGTTCCTAGTGAGAGGAAATGTTTTGTTGGGTGTGTTACGTGCCTGTACGACCAGTATCCGAGGGATAGTCGGTATGAGGCAGTGACGTGAGGTAATTTGAGTGAATTACAGGAGGAGTAATTGTGTTCGATGTTAGGTAAGCATCGAGATGTATTTAGTGGTAAGTGAGGAAGAACACGTATATGAACATAAATTTGTAGTAAATGACCATAGATCGTTTGTGGGAGGTAAGTACCCCATTCAACTTAAAAATGCTAGTGAAGTCTAAGAACAAATAAACATTATGCTGGATTACGGAATAACTGAACCATCTTGTAGCCATAGTATTGATTCTTTAATTGTTGTTGCCAAGTAGGATGTGATCTATTGAGAGATGTAAGTTAATAAGGGCAAAATTGATTCAGTTTGAGTGACAGAGTGCTACTCAGAGTTCCATTTCATCATCTGCAGAGGCGGGAAATATGTCTAAATTCTTTCTTTTGTATCAGGGGTATTTCACTATTGTGAACCGTATCGGGAAGTGTGCATATTCTTATAAATTCAGGAAGGGGATATTGTCGGTATTTGTAGTATTATATATGTAAAGAAGTATTTCACGTGAGATTTGTTGAAATAAGAGTAAGATGATTAAATTTTGTGAGAAACTGGCAAAACAAAACTAACATCTGCGATATGCGTGTGAACCAAGTGTCGTATTGGTGTATTGGAAGAATAAGTGCTACATTGTCATGTACTGTGTGACAAAAAAACGGAGAACAGGACATTGGACAGTTATCTGCGATAACAATATGCGAGAACAGTTCTCATATAAGTGAATTTTCACAAAATATTTTGATATGTTAAAAAAAAAGGAGAAGAATGTTGTATATTGATTGAAAATTATTTGTGTGTGTTAAATTAAGGGCTATGCTCTTGTGAATTGTATGAGAATGGGACACTGAACAGTTATCTACGATGGCAATGTGCGAGAAAAATTCTCATATGTGATGTATTATAAAATGTATGGATGCTGAAAAAGAAAATTATTGTTGTATATTCATTTAAAGTGTTTATCTGTGTCAGTGTTATATATATAATTTTGTTCATAAATCAATCGATTCTTTGTTCTTCGATTTATTTATGAGGGAGGCGAATTGTAACGGTTCAAATCCCGTTACAAGATGATATCTGTATTTTTATTATTGTATGATTTTATCTGTATTATTATTATTATTATTATTATTATTATTATTATGATGTCAGTATTATTATTTTATCTGTGATATTATTACTATTATTGTAATTATCCGTTTTATTCAATTCGATTTTGCAATTGCCTGTTGCTTGCATGATTGTACTTAGATGTATGCATATATACGTATGTGTAGAATCACACTCAATACCTGTACAGTGAGAATTGTTGTATATATCAGAGATTGAGTGTGACGTTGGGACATTGTGCAAGATTAGTGGCGATTCTGCCAAGTCATCGCCGCGCCATGGCTATGTCATCGTATTTATTTAGCAATGCGCGCACGGACTTAGCCGCCTGGGGGCTATTTCACCACTGGATGTAATATCTGTCGCGTAGGTGGGAGTATGTCATTGTTATTTCTGGAGATTACGTAGTTGTGTCAACCAACGTCTATATAAGGTAGCTCCATATTGTAGCGTGAGTCATTACTTATACGGATGCAGTACAGTGAAGTAGTCTACTAGATCAAGAGGCCTTAGTTGGTCCGGCAACCAGTGTGAACGAGAGATGGTGAAGACTCAGTGAGCCATTATTGGTCATTGAGAGAGTGAGACCAAATGGTTGGTCCGTCACTTGGTGGAAGACGCGGACGCAAGGCTTACCAAGGAGTCAGAGAGGGCAACCCTGGACCTGCCAAGAGGTCATACCATATTGGCTTACAAAGAAGTCAGATGATATGGAGAAGAAGCAGTCGCGAGGATGTATCACCACGTTAGGCGTGACACATCTACAGTAAACACCAGAGCAAAGGAATACGTCGTAATTACACTAAAAGTGTTGAAGGTACAGTCAAGTGAATCAGTGAGGGAAATATTTCGTATAAATTGTTAAATGTCCGGTCAAGAAGAATTTAAATTCATGCCTAGTTTCTTTCAGTTGCAATGTCATAATTTCATATTCTCATCTATTTTATCGCAACAAGACTCACTATTTTTGATATATTATTTAAAGAATATATTGTTCTATCAAACGAATTCATAGTTTCATTTCATTGACAGTAAAATATCTTAACCTCAAAATTAATGGGGAAACCGAACGCCAATCTCCTTTTCCCAGAACTTATATGGTATGTTGTCAAAAGTAAGCTTATTACCCCACACCCTAGAGATGGTCAAGAGTCTCATTCTATTATTGCTGTACTGAGTGACAGCTGGCGCCCTTCAAATAATGTATGTGTAAGTAAGCAGGTAACAAGTAAGTGTGAGTACAAGGTTCAACAAGTGTGTATTTTATTTAATGAATGTTAATTTTCATAATTTCCATTTTAAATGCAGATATTCAGATTTTTCAAGTTAAAATTCAGATTAATATGTTTCAAAAGTTAGTCAGCTAGTTAGGAACATGTTCACAACATGTATCTGTGTTTTCGGAAAATACACTTAGATTGAATTCTTTTTATGGAAATACATATGTAGGCCTATATCTCAAAAACTGAACGTTACAGATATTGGAATAGGAATTTGGGATCTCCTTTAAAAATATGGAAACATGTATTTATTTTTTGACTTGAGAGGAGACTGTTTCTAGCATGTACAGTTCTATGTCGCGTGATCGTCTTAGCCCGAAAAGGTAATACCAAAAACATGGTTTGCAAAGAATTTCTGGGGTAACTGAAACTCAATTTTTGGGTGAGTTTTTATACTTTAGGAATTTTCAGATAGTCTCTTAGTACAATGCCGAAGAACGATTACTCTGATCAAATTACGAAATCCACGCGAGCGAAGCCGCAGGTAATTGCTAGTCTATATACACTGAAGAAAATGGAAAATGCAACACTCAGAAGGAGTATTGCTACATTGCTGCAATTCAACATGCAGGACGAATAATCGGTTGTGATTCGATTATTAAATTTTCAGGTCCTTCTAACCGCAAGTTTGGACAGCAGTCACTGCAGGATATGCCCACCACGAGCTGCAATACATTGATGAATTCGTCGAAGCATGGAATCAATAAGGCCCTGGATCGCTTCCTGAGGAATTGTGGCCCATACTTGCTGTACTGCACGGGTCAGTTGTTCCAGAGTTGTGGGTGGCTAGGACGGTTGGCCAGTTGTCGACCCATCATGTCCCACACTTGCTCAATATTACTGAGGTCCAGGGATATGGTGGGCCATTCTAAGGTCGTGATGTCGTGGAGAGCTTCTCTGAAGATGCGTGCAGTGTGAACCCGGGCATTGTCCTGCTGAAACATCCCATTAGCAATGTTCGCCATTATAGGAACAACCACTGGATTGAGTACCTTATCAACGTACTGTCGAGCAGTCATAGTGCCCTCAACAAGCACTAATTGTGATTTCACATTAAAGCCAATAGCTCCTGAGACCATAATGCTTGGTGTTGGCCCTGTGTGCCTCTAGACAATAAGATCTGGGTGGCCCCTCTCCCCGGTTCGACGGAGCACACGATTCCGGCGAGCACTGCGGGCAAGACAGAAGCGCGATTCATCACTAAAGATCACCCTATGCCATTCGTCGACCCACGTCGATCTTTCTCGACACCAGGCCAGCCTTACACGTCGCTGTTGTGGGGTGAATGGAACACATTCTGCAGGGACACGAGCCCGTAAGCCTGCTGCACGCAGGCGATTACCAACTGTTTGTTGTATAACGTGGGGTGCCACAGCTGCTTGAATTTGCGCTGCTGTTGCATGGGGTTCCATCCGGGCCATCCGAATGATGCGGCGATCGTCTCTCACAGTTGTCTGTCGCGCTGGGCCTGTGCCAGGTCTACGAGTGTGGGTACCTTCATTTGACCACTGCTGTCATACACGTTGTACCGTAGATGCATGTCAGCCAACACGTGCAGCGACAGTCCTTAGCGATAATTCAGCCTCACACAGCCCAGTTATCCGAGCCCTCTCAAACTGCGACAGTTGTTGATGGTGTGCTCTTCTCTGTCGTTGAGGCATGTTTGACGGGGAACACTTCACTGCTCAGACTGCAAGTCAACTACGCTACATCAGAGTCCGTATACTGGAACTGATTCCTCCGCGACCAATCACTTGGGGAGACCTGTAGCAACAATCCAATGGGTCTGAAACTTTGATCGTTTACATACCTACATGGCATTGTTCAATATGGTGAAAATCAACACTAACGACCAAAGCCTTCATCGTGTTGCAATTTCCATTTTCTTAAGTGTATATAAAAGAACATGGCCTGACTGACTGACTGACTGACTGACTGACTGACAGATTTATCATCACCGTGCCAAAACTACTGGACGTAGAGAAATGAAATTTTGGGGATACATTCATATTAACATGTAGGTGCTCGCTAAAGGAGGATTTTTGGATATTCCGTCACTAAGGGGATGATAAGGGGGGGTGAATTTTAAAAATGAGAATATATATATCTCAAAAACTTATATTTTTGCAGACGTAAAATTTGGTATTTGGAATCTCCTTTAAAAATAAAGAAACACACGTATTTTTTGTTTTCGGAAAATCTCATTAGGGGGGATGAAAAAAGGGGGAAAATCGATTGAAGACCTATATGAGAAGACTTATATCTCAAAAACTGAAGATGTTACAGACATGAAAATTGGTATTTGGAATTTCCTTTGAATATAAAGAAACACGTATTTTTGTAATTTTGGATAATCCGATGAATAGGTTGGTGAAGAGGACAAAAAATCGCGGTGAAATTTTAAAATGACTATATCTGAAAATAATCTCGGACTCGTAACACACTACAGATTTGAAAAATTGAATTTGGAATTTCCTGTAAAATGAAAGAAGCATAAATATTTTTTCGGTAAATCCACTTAACGGGAACTGAAAAAGGTGGTAAATTCTTAAAATGAGCATATCTACAGTATATCTCAAAAACTGAACATGTTGCAGGCGTGAAAACTGGTATTTGGAATCTCCTTTAAAAACAAGAAAACACGTATTCTTTGGTGTTGGAAGAAAACCTTTAGGGGGGGGGCTTGGTGAGAAAGAATAGAAAAATTAGTTGAATTATTTGTATGAAAATATATGAATATATATATATACCGAAATATCTAACAAACATGAAAACAGATTTCTGGAATCCCCTTCAAATATAAAGGACACGCACTTGAGGGGGGGGGGGGGAATCAACTTGGTAGAGGGGGATGAAAACAGAGATTAATTCCTTTTACGAGGATATATTTATCAAAAACTGGTGGTGATACAGTCGTTATAATTGGTATTTGGAAGCTCTTTTAATGAAACGGATACTCTTTGTTTATAGAAAAAACACTTGAGTGAGGCGTGTGAAAGGAAGTAAAAAATTCGAATTCCTTTTCTGGAGAAATGTATATCTCAAAACTGAAGGTTACAGACGAGGAGATCGGTATTTGGAATATCCTTTAAAAATGAAGAAACACGCATTTGTTGGGTGGGGGAAACCAACTTAATGGGCGGAGGTGGATAGAAAAAGGAGATGAATTATTTTCATGAGGATACTTATATCTCCAAAACTGAAGCTGTTACAGACATGAAAATTTGTATTTGGAATTTTCCTTCTAAGTAAAGAAACACGTAATCTTTTGTCTTTGGAAAATTCGCTTAAGGGGGAGAATTAATTGCAAAATTTTTGAAATCCTTGATTGAGGATACTTATATTTCAGAAACGTAAGTAGTTACAGACGTGAAAATTAGAATTGCGAATCTCCTTTAAAAATAAAGAAACACGCATTTGAGGAGTGGGGAGCTTGAAATCAACTTAACGGACTGGGGTGAAAAGGGAGTTGAATTCTTTTTATGAGGATACTTACATCTCAAAAACTGAAGATGTTAGAGGCATGAACATTTGTATTTGGAATCTTCTTTCAAAGTAAAGAAACACGTGTTCTTTTGTCTTCGGAAAATTCACTTAAATGGGGTGAATGAATTGAAAAGTTAGTTGCATTCTTTGTATGAGGATACTTATATCTCAAAAATTAAATATATTAAAGACGTGAACATCGGAATTTGGGATCTCCTTTCAAAATAAAGAAACACGCACTTTTGGGGAGGGGGAAATCAACTTAACCGGTAGGAAAGGAAGGGGGCGAAAAAAGAGTTGAATTACTTTTATGAGGATAATTATATCTCAAAAGCTGAAGACGTTACAGACGTGAAAATTAGTATTTCTAATCTCCTTTAAAAATAAAGAAATACGCATTTGTTATTTTTTCGGAAAATCGACGTAAGGGGTGTTGGTTTCAACATAAGTAAATTAGGAGTTGAAATATGTTTATGAGGATACTTTACCTTAAAAACTGAAGCTGTTACAGACGTGAAAGTTGGTATTTTGAAATTTTTTCAAAATAAAGAAACACGAATTTTTGTTGTCTCAAATTCCACTTAAGGCGGAAAGTGGTGGAAAGAAGTGAAGAAGGAGAAGTTGAATTATTCTTATGAGTATACGTTTATCTCAAAAACTGAAGCTGTTGCAGACGTACAGACATGAAAACTGGTATTTGGAATCTCCTTTAAAACTAATGAAACAAGTATTTTTTTGTTTTCGGAAAATCCAGTTAGGGGGCTGAAAAGAATTGGAAAAAGGGTGTATTTTTTAAATGAGTACCAGTATATCTACATTATATGTCAAAAACTTATCATGTTAGAGACAGGAAGCTTGGCATTTGGGAAGTACTTTAAAAATAAAGGAACATGTACCTTTTTGTTTTCGGAGAATGCACTTAACGGGGCGTGAAAAGTAGTGAAAAATAGTTGAAAATGTTTATCCTAAGTTGTTACAGATGTTAAAACTGGCATTTTTAATCTCCTTTAAAAATGAAGACGCATGAATTTTTTTTTTCGGAAAATACAGCTATATGGGGGTGGGGGTGGGGGAAGGACTGATCAAGGGGTTGAATTCTTTTTATCGGGATACTTATGTATACCTCGAAAACTGAAGATGTTACACGTGTGGGAATAAGATAACAATTAAGTAAAGGTTCCACCTGATCGATACTCTTTTATTATTTAGCATTCCGCTAAATTTATGTCATTAAAAACTTACAGAACATGTTTCGATTGCTTAGCAATCATCATCAGCTGTTTCGCTTAAAGATTAGGTGAACAAGCATAAAACATTTCATGATTAAAATTAAAATGTGTTGGTAAGGGACGTTTAAGTTGTGAGGGAGGGGTGAAGGGGGGTTGTGTTTGTTAGTTAGGATTAAAATTATACAAATCTAAAACTATTCTAAACTAAAACATCTTTGATTTCATTCGTTGTCAGTTGCACTGGTTCATTATTAAGTTCGACAGTTTTCCGTTAATGCTCTTGCACACTTGTCTTGATGGTATAGTGTTCCTTCTTTTTCTAGACCTTTCTTACTGTCCGGTGGAGAAGATAATGTAGATTGTCGGTCGAATTGTTCAGTTTTCATTTAGTTGGACAGTTTGGAGTACGACCCCTATCCAATTATTCGTTGTACGAATTTTATTCGGAATCATTAAGTCGGGAAGTTTGGTTTACTATTCCTGTCCAATTCGTTCTTGTTCCGATGTTTACGTGCGAACTCCTTTCTCTGTACCGGCTCCTAAGAATCGTTCACTAGTTGAGACCTTTCCCATGCTCAATAGCCTAACAACTTTTCGTGGTACAATATGTCTGGAACGTGGAGATGAAAGGCCACTTGGAACCTCATGCTTGAATTACAATGTGGATTTCGTGATGGTGGTGATTACTGTTTAGGCGATATTAGGCCTATGTAAAGTTAGACAAGTGTTGAATTTATTTTCATTTTACCGAACTTCACTGCGCGTGTTGAGATTGTATTTGAGTCATGGATTAAAGTAGCCAGACGTCGCTTAATTTCGATTTCACGTTTTTTTATTG
Source organism: Anabrus simplex (assembly GCF_040414725.1). Classification (NCBI taxonomy): domain Eukaryota; kingdom Metazoa; phylum Arthropoda; class Insecta; order Orthoptera; family Tettigoniidae; genus Anabrus; species Anabrus simplex. The sequence goes on along the minus strand of NC_090266.1, from coordinate 577,589,215 downwards.
GAAGGAATGGACATGGTTATATTTCCAGACTTGAGTTCATTCTGTGGCGAGCTTCGTTTAGTTGTGTTAAAGTTTCAACCAGGATCACATTTAAATATCCGCGATTGTTTTTGAAGTTTCGATTTCGCCTGACATTGTTTAAATAACCCAGTTTTCGCTCAACGATAGGTTTAGGATGTTGCGCGTGTTATATGAATATACGAATGAGTAGACATCCCAACATCCACTCAACGATAGATTTAGGATGCTGCATGTATTTTATAAATTTATTGTTAGGATGGGCAGACACTACGTAGGCTCGACGACAGGAATATGGTGTCGTCTATACAGTATATAGCCAAGTCTTACGTTGGTTGTGTTGCGAATCGACTTGAACACTGTTGGTGTCTGCAGCAGTGAATGCGAATGCGAAGTGTTTTGGCAGGTATTGTGTAGGCCATGTTTCGGCATAATTCTTACTAGCCAGAAGGTGTTCCCATAATAGCATGGCAACAATAGTGGCATGAATGTGAGGGTTGTCCAACGTGGATACTTAACTAATGGAGATTGATAATTACTTCAGCCACGCACGTTCAGCTACGATGAACTTTAGTTTCTCTACTTTTTCTTGACTTTTGATTTGTTGTTCGGATGTCCGGTATCTTGTGATAGTGCCGTGTATGGATACTTAGCTGATTTATGTAGGATTTGCGCTACGAATGCGGTTTCGATTCGTCAGCTGTTAATGCATTTTATTTTCAATTTTCGTTCTTTCACTTTATATTAAGTGAGTCATTGGTCTACCAATTACTTGTAGTTTGGTTTAGTGGGACAAGCGCAGGTAGACAGATTTGTAATGGTAGTCGGAGTTATTGAAAATGGAAATATTTCCTTTGATTTATTTTGTTGTGTGGACTTGTAATTTATTAAAGTTAACATAACCGTTTATAACCTGAAAGTTGGTTTTTATAAGAATAGTTTCAAGTGACTTATCACTTTTCATTAACTTCAGTGTTTGGCATTTCTTCTAAATCCATAGTGAACAAAAGTTTCCTGCATTTGGCAGTTTTGCTCCTTCTGAACGACGTAACGTAACATCCTCTCGGATCAAATTGTTGTTGGTTCCCTCTGAACAGCTGTTTGGGATATGCATGTTTAAGCATCGGGATTATTCCATAACTTAAGAGTGTCACGAGATGACAATACAAGGTGGAATTTTATTTTAATTATGGCCATTGCTGTTAACTGGTAGTGAACACCGTGCTTTCTAGTAACATTTCGCATCGTATCCAAAGCAACTGGCAGTCAATTTGGTTCGATTAAGTGTCCATTCCGCGGATGTTCCAATATCCGATAGGGTATCAGACTGGTAGATAACCTTAATTAAATATAAATCTGGAATGCTACTTGTTGAAGGTCAGATTTTCCACGGACCTTGTGGATTAATTCTCAGTTATCGTTTGGATCAATGGTGCCCGATTTTAACCTTTTAGTTTAGTTTTTTCTATTTTTTCTGTCCACGAACTTCATGATATTTTTACACTGTCCGAAACAACCTTAAGCTGTAATAAGAATACAACATCCAAGCAATGCATTGTGACTGCGTTAAAATATTATTAATAAGTAAGTGATTTGATGATAATTGTTTATACATATATTTTGCATTAATAATTAAATAAAATTTAGTAAGCACATTTTTGCTCCTCATTCAAAGTAGTTAGGCTCTCTTCTGAACCCCATTGTTTGGTCAATATAGTGACAGAAATAAACCCGCTACGACCCCAAGATATAAGAGTTCAATATTGCTCTATTTCAGCAGCTGTGGCAGACGACCAACGGTGGAACGGTAAGTTCAAGTGTTCAATACTTACACTGTTTGTTTGCATTTATTTCTTATTTCTTCCAGATTCATATCGTAAAGACAATGGGTCACCAAAACAATGGAGTTGGAAGTTCAGCCATAAACAGTGCTACCAACGTAGACCGCTTCGTTTAGTGCGTGGTGGACGACTTCATTAACTCGGACAGCTTCCTTGAAAACATTGCGCAGATCATATACGCACGCATAACAGAAATGGTCATAAAAGAGTTCGAGAACTTTTTAAAATTGAATAGGAAAGGTTTGTCAGAGTTAACTGAAAAATTGGATAAGAAGGGGGCGGAAATCCGCAAACTGGAGAAAGATATAAACGGCATATGTGATTCACTGGAATAATATAGCAGGAGAAACAATGAGAGAATTTTCGGCATCCCTGAAAGTTTGAACGAAAGCTGCGATGAACTGGTGCTCAACGTGTGCAAAACAGTAGGCGTAGGTCTGAGACTTAATGAAATCGATAGGTGTCACAGAGTAGGACCTCGATCTCCAGCGAAAACATGACATACACGTACTAGCGAAATTTTTGTCTTATCGCTCACGGCAGGATGTTTTCACGAGGAAAAGGAAACTGGAAGGATCATCCACAACAATCCGTGAATATCTTACGGTTATTAGATTGTCCGTCTTAAAGACTGCAATCCAGCGATTTGGACTTACAAACACTTGGACTGATTCGGGAGATCGTAATCAAGAAACCTGACGGGATGGAATTATTTGTGTGCCAGTTAAAGGAACTTCCTATGGCATAAGTTTATGTTACTGTGCTACATTATCACTTGACTGTGTGAATCCACTCCCGTTTTTCGCCGTAAGTCACAGTTGAGAAGCTATCTTTTCATTTATTTTATGTAACATTATCTAATTCTATATCTACCTATCTATCTATACATCTGTTTATGTATTTATATAAATATCTGTTCGTTTATCTACCTTCTTGCCCAACCATCTGTCGATCAACTTACTTTTTAATACTTTCCGTAACTTGTCCTAATTTAAGCCAGCGCCTCTTTATTACGTCCGCATAAATCTAACATCATCACTATGTAGAATAAGCTCCTAACTGAGTTATTCCGTACGCCTAATCTGCTGTTACACGTAATAACAATGATAATAATAATAAAATTTAATTATCTAAAGTACGTTAATCGCTAGTTATTCATTGGAAGTGGTCGCATGCTGTGTTCTCCTAGCGCTAGTTAGTTTCATTTTAGCAATTGACAATGCACACCACAAACAGCCGTAATCCCTCTGACAATAGCAATACTTTGCGTTGTCATACTTACCCTTCCCAATCAATCCCTTCAATTGAACTACTCGCACTTGCTAGTCCATGGACCCGCAACGCACCTCTTGAAGCTATAACACACATTCTCTCGTCAGCCATAGACATAAAAGCGCTCTGCAGATGTGTCAGCTTAATCCTCAGAGTTTCATTCTCACATTCTTACAGATGAACTAAAAGCGAGTTCCATTCCACTGTCCTTTGATATTACCTTATGCAGTAAAATTTGCTTAAAAGTCAAACATCTGAGGAATGACAAGTTTGGCAAAGGTAGTGGTGGGGTCCGTGCGTTTGTCTCTTCGCGCTTGAAACCTCAAATTATCTCCCAGTCGCCTCAAGATTATGAGCGACAACGTGAGTTCATGTTCATAGAGATACAGGTCTCTACCGCGAAATGGGTCGTAGATGTTTTAGGCCTATACAAACCTCCCACAGCTCACTGTCTGAATAACTCAGACACTGGACGTATTAGACTGTTACCTATGTACGATAATTTTATTATTATGGGAGGCTTCAGCACAAACCTTCTAGACCCAGGTTCTTCCGAAACCACCCATTTACTGAATATGATTCAGGCATGCAGTATTGTGATCCTCCCACTTTATCCCATTCACTACAGTAAACCTTCACACACACTACTGGACCTAACAGTAACAAACAACCCTGACTAAGTATTATATCACGGCCAGACATCTGTTCCCGGACTGTTAGCCCATGATATTATCTTTATGACTTATGCGCTACAATGTCCCAAACATAAGCCTAAGTACGTTACTTACAGGCACGATAGCCGCATTGAAAACTAAAATTATTGGTAGCCGCTTTTTCGATGGCATGGCCCATAAATCTAATATCGACGACATGGTTACAGTTTTCAAAAACATGATACTACGTATTTGTTTACAAACACGCCCCTCTACGAAGAGCATGTGTCTGTAAAAGACTATATCCGTGGTTAAATGATGATACTGGAGCAAAACTGGCTAAGCGGGACGCAACTCATACGAAATATAAACATAAACCGACAAAGGAAACTTTGTCTACTACAAATGACTACGTTATAAAACAACTCAGACAGTAAGAAAGGCTCGACTTACGCTACGCCGATGATTTTCTAAAACCTGACGTAAGACCAGCTACTTTATGAAATTCAATCCACCAATTTGGACTAAATAAACCGGACAAGGTAGATGATTTGGAGATTTATCTTGCTGAATTGAATTATCACATCGTATACTCCCATGTACTTAAAAGAAGACGCAAAATAAAATCATTTGATTCTAAATTCTAACACACCACCTGCAGGTAGAGACGAATTTATTTTAGTTTTATCTATGTCTCACCTCTGCAAGTGAAAGTGGTTATATTGCGAATTATAAATCCATAGGGATGGACAATATAGGTATTACAACGCTAATAATAATAATTTCGTGTGGCTATTTCTAGCCGAGTGCAGCCCTTGTAAGGCAGACCCTCCTATGACGATGGGCGGCATCTGCCATTTGTAGGTAACTGCGTGTTATTGTGGTGGAGGATAGTGTTATGTGTGGTGTGTGAGTTGCAGGGATGTTGGGGACAGCACACACACCCAGCCCCGGGGCCATTGAAATTAACCAATGTAGGTTAAAATCCCCGACCTGGCCGGGAATCGAACCAGGGACCCTCTGAACGGAAGGCCAGTACCCTGACCATTCAGCCAACGAGTCGGACATTACAACGCTAAAGAAAATTGTCGTAGCTATAATTCCAGCACTGACATTCAATACAACTTCTCCCTTCAAAAGTGTATTTCCAACTGTCTGGAAAAATGGCTCTGGTACATCCTTTACCGAAGGCAAAATCTTCTAGACTAAACAGTGACTACAGGCGAACATATTGAGCATAATCAAATCACAAACCATGTCAACGACGACGACGTACTCGACCCGCAATCACAGTACATGTACTGCCTTACTAAACGTGACTGACGATATAAGACAAGCTACTGACGAGCAAAAAGTGACAATTCTAGTATCATTGGACTTTAGCAAAGAATTGAACTCTGTACGCCATGAGTTGCCCCTATCCAAACTTTATCACCTAAGTTTCTCCGATCAGCACTCTGAGATTATGCGAGCCTATTTATAGGAACGTCAACGACGTGTCGTCAATCAAGGTACCTTTCTTCGTGGCAACATGTGAAATCAAGTGTCCCACAAGTGTCAACCTTGGCTCCTTTGCTATTTTCAGTATTTATCAAAGACCTAGGTAAACAGCTGACACATTATCAACGTCACATTTACGCTGGCGATGTACAATTGTACATCCACGCAAAACCAACAGACGTTTCGATAGCAATCGAGCAAATTGACGTGGATGTAGAGGCCGTAAGCAAATGGTCTTCCCAGCATAAACTAATTTTAAACCCGAAAAATCCCAGTCAATAGCAATTGTCCTCAGAAGAATTATTTTCAGCAACTACACAATGTCCATCCCTGACATACGACTTCTAAACCAATTTTTTTCATTTTGCAAGAGCGTATAAAACCTGCACCTCTCGTGGTCGGATCATACAATATCTATAAGTAGATGACTTTTTGCAACGTTGCATACTTCAAACAATTTCAAAATTATTTCCCCGCTCAGTTTAATGATGAAATTAGTCGTAACCCTTGTTCTTCCAATATTCGACTATTGTGATGCAATTTAAAAAGACGCGAATACCTAACTCCGAGATAAACTATAACGTGCACAGGATGCCTGTGTAAGATTGATATGTAATTTGACGTTTTCAGATCATGTTGCCCAGTATTACGTTGATCCAGATGGCTATGCCTCGAAGGCAGACGTACACTGCATATCTTGACTTCATTGCACCGAATCCTTACTTTACAGTCCCCAACATACATGTATAAACGATTTCATAGCATTTTTGAACAGCATGATAAAATACCAGAGCGCTCAGCATGACATTGCTCGCTATTCGTAAGTATAAATCCTCAACCTAGAACAATTCATTCACTGTTGTGGTCAGTTGTGTGCTTTTACTGAGGCGGAAGGGATCACACCTTCAGTTGACGTTGGTACATTGCAGTGAGAGTGAACGTGATGGCGGTGGAGGTGATGCTAACGCAAATAGTGATGAATCTGAAACTATCAGTGTTAAGAGAAAATTGAGCAGAACAGAAAAAAAGCTGAAACCACGGAGTGAAATGTATGTTGATAGACAAAGCAAGGTACGGCCAGGAAAGGTGTTTATTCCGATTGATAAGTGTTGTAGGAAAGAGTGTACCAAGAAATGTAAAGAAAGTGATCAGAAATCGATATTTACTCACCTTCATTCAAATTCTGACCCTGCTGGTCAAGATCAATGTTTTAGCAATGGTATCCAGATCACAAGGAAAAAGACAGAAAAGAAAGGATGTGGAAAAAGAGATGGTGGCTCTCATGATAGGACTATAACTGCCAATTTTTTGTTTCTGTAAATAAGGTGCCAATAGAAGTTTGCTATTAGCTTTACGTCTCACCGACACACATAGGTCTTATGGAGACGATGGTACAGGAAAGGGCTAGGACTGGGAAGGAAGTGGCCGTGGCCTTAATTAAGGTGTGAAAATGGGACACCACGGAAAATCATCTTCAGGGCTGCCAACAGTGGGTTTCAAGCCCACTATCTCCCGCACTTAAGCGACTGCAGCTATCGAGCTCGGTAATAAAAGTTTGTAAGACTTTGTTTATGTCAGTTTATGGAATTAAATGAGGTAAAGATGATGTGCTAATACACAAGAAAAAAGCTAATGTAGTTGGTAATGAAACGCCTGATAAGAGAGGAAAGCATGAAACTAGAAATAAACTAGTTTCTGAAAGGGATGAAATACTAGTTCACATCAATAGCATTCCGCTGCATTAAAGCCATTAATCGAGATGCCATACCAGTTGCAAATACCTACCATGTCATCTTAATATAAACAAAATGTACGAGCTTTACGTGACTACGAAGAAGGAGAAAGGTGAGCGAGTGCCACCTTATCCTCTTTATAAAGTTGCATTGCGATCAACAGCACTCAGATTCAAGCAATTTAAGACAGACGCTTGTAAAACATGTGACGTGCTTCATATGAAGCTGAAGAGTTGTAATCAAGAAGATAAGGATATTATTAAACAATAATACAATGATTATTCAGCTTTAGCAGGTTATGCATACAAGGGCAAGGAAAAAGATAAGAAATGAGCAGATGAAAACAATACAATGAAGGTACTGGTATTGGATATGCAACAATGTCTGCCAACGCCAGTGCTGAGCAACAATATAGTTTATTACAAAAGACAGCTGTGGGTCTACAATGTAACTGTTAGAGACTGTTAGTGAAAGAAATTATTAAATACGGGTTTTATTGGCATGAAGGAGCTGCAGGACGAGGATCAGATCAAATTGCATCTAGTTTGAACAAGAAAATAATGTTCATACGTAACACAGTGACACAACTCACAACTTATCACGATTCTTGCGGTGCACAAAACCGAAACATCAATATGGCAGTGAGGATGTGTGTTGCAGTTGAAAGCCATCCCTCTATGGAAATGATAGATAAAAGTTTCCATTACCTGGTCATACCCATCTTGAGTGTGATGTGGACCATGTTCGGATAGAACGAGCAAAGAAGCAGAATCCATTTGAAATAATGGTGCCCAGCGACTAGTATCATTGTGTTCATTCTGTGAGAGGAAAGGTACTAATGAAAGTCACTGAGATGAGACACAATGATTTTCACTCTAATACACATTTGCTGACAGATAAACTCATTAAACGGACAAACGATACAGAGGGCAATACCGTGAAGTTGTAACAAATCAAATGGCTGCGATACAAATAATTTGGAGTTGTAGAGTTTAAATAAACCCTTGATCCAGATGTACCATTTCAAATTATGGACCTAAGCCAGAATAAACGAGGAAGATCGTCAAGTGTCCACATTACTCCAACTTATACCGGGCCAGCTCCAATCAATCAAAAGGATAAAAATGTATTTTTGTTGCTGCTACGTCTCATCAGACCAGATCGTCAAAATTTCTATCACAATTTAGCCACTAGTTCTTCTGCATCAGATAATAATAACAATGGCGTGTGGCCACCGAAGAGGCCTGGTTCAGGACTTTCGAGTTGACGCCGTAGAGGCGACCTGCGCGTCTATGATGGTGGGGCCACACCTATGATGAATTCTAATGCTGAAGGCGGCACATTCACCCAGCCGCCGAGCCGTGAGAATTAACGAATTAAAGTTAAAATCCCCGAGCCGGCCGAGAATCGAACCCGGCACCCTCTGGACCAAAGGTCAGCACGCTGACCATTTAGGGACGGAGCCTGACTTTGCATCAGATAATATTCCTACATATTCTTATTCATCATCATCAGAGTAATAAAATTGAATCAGTGTATCCTCTCAAAACTGTGTCAAAACGAAAAGAAAATGAAGTTGGAAATTTACAGTGATGATAATGTCAAAATTGGTGTTTTAACTCTTGAAATTTATAGTACTAGAGAAACAATACTATTTCAGTCAAGATTATTATGTTTGTATTAAAGTGTATGTGGATTTGTTAAGAATATATCTTAGTAACATAACTTGATATGTCAATTATATAGCATACCTTCATGTGCCAGAACTTTATATGTCAGTTTATGCCCTTGTGTCAACACACTTTTTCAAGTATATGTAAAAATGTATTTATTGTGCTCTGTAATATGTTGGTCTACAAATTTATATAGTTTGAAGATAATAAATACAGGTATGTATTTCACACTGCCATGTAAATTTTCAATTTAATTTCCTGAAAAGTTGCATTTTTGACATATCGACATTTGGCTTTTCACCACAGAATTAAGAACGTATCACGAGTGAACGAATGCTATTGTACTGACTCTCGAAGTACATTTGCAGTCAGTGAAGGGTATAATACCGTGCATATCATAAAAATATGCAGAGTGGGCTGGTCCGTGGTCCTACAGCTGTTCACTCCGACCGGCCATCCGAGCAGAGGATGCCTGGCTACGGCTCTACCGTGGCTCTACGCCTCTGCATTCGAGAGACGGGACAGGGTTTGACCTCAACGCTGGCCCCCAACCGTCGGCTGTCCTGAGGATGGTTTACCGTGGTTTTCCATTCTCCTACAGTAAGGCGAATGCTCGGACAGTTCCTAGCATAGGCCACGACTGCCAACCCCCTTACCTTCTACATGCATCTCTTTCGCCGTAACAATTCTTCCGGCCTGAGAGACGACGTTAATGTCTAAGAGGCCCGTCTCCACCTTCAGGGGAGGAATGAAAACGTTTTGGTAATAGTAGTAAACATAAGGGAATTATTATATATGCTCAGATAACGGAGATCTCTAACGTATTTTCTACTTTTGAAATGCAAAGAGTAAAATACAATTAAACGCCTGTTCTGTGTAATGAAAGACTCAGCTTACTTTCACCAGCAAAACAGTGGTAATTCTGTCAAATACAATTAGTCTCCTGGAAGAGTAGAAGGTAAAGATATCCATTATTTATAACCTTTATAACCTGAACACTAAATACAATAGAGTTCTTAGCTCTCTACCCGACCACATTTGCTACCAGGAAGCTACTTGGTACTCATTTTTGTCGTGGGATGGGTGAACCCGAGTGGGCTTGAAGTGTCATTTCTGTAATTCAGTGATGCTCAAATAAGAAACGTGAATATAGATAACCTTTAGACCTCTAGTCTTGAGGCTCTAGATATTAATGAGATTTACATTTTAATTGTGAAAATAATATGATTTAATCCTGGCCAGAAAAATGTTTCACATGCGCAGGATTAGAACCAAAGGTTTTTGTAGGTTAATTGACTTAGCATGGGAGCGTCTTAATTCGTTCGACTGCCTCAGCTGCGTTATAGGGTAGTCGAACTGGCCAGCAGCAATTTAAAATTAATTTACAGTTCGATCACAATGCAAATACCGAAAGATGCAAATTTCAGAATTCATTGATTCTTGATTACCTACGCACACAGGGGCACAAAGAGATTCTTGGTTAAACCTGGATTACAACTTGGGCAGCAAATCGTAACTGATCCTCTCCATATTGTTGTTTATATTGAATCTTTATAATAGACATGAGATTCTTACGGGATTTTGCCGTGCAAAAGAGACAATCTTCCTGCAAACTTTATGATTCACGAAGTCCTTCCTAGGTTTCCCCAGAAATGAACCTCGTCCAGTCAAATAATACTGGAATGTTCGAATTCAATTAACTGTTACCCTGTTAATGGAATGGTAATCTCATTGGTCACGAAATGGCTCACGATGCGTCACTATATTCAGAGACTTTGTGATAGCATAATACATACATCACACACTCTCACCGTATTCATAACTAGAAGATATTATTGTGATTATTCGTATTATTATTTCCTTTGTATATTTATTGATTTTTTAAGCTGGAAGGTCTTCATATGTGATATGAGTAATTTGTTTTGTACAAGCGGATGGGAAATCAATGCTATTTACAACTCGAAAAGTTTCCGTGAGTCATGTGGAACAGCCCAGATTGCGATGACGTGGCCTTTTTGTTATTGTCTTGGGACACGGAAGAGGTTCGGGGAGTGGTCTTGGAATGACAAGAGGACCTTCCACTCGTGATTGGATGGCCAGGATCAATCTAGACGTACCATGTGAGAGTAGGGGGACCCTGAGGTGTATGTAGGCATGTGAGAAAACAGCAGTGTAAAAGAGATGTAACTTTTGTGGAAGATACGTGAACTTACAACTTTTGTGGAACATAGTTGACTTAAAACTTTGGTGGAGCTTGCTTGAATTAATACTTTTGTGGAACGTCGTTGACTTGAACTTTTTGTAGAATGTGAAGTGTGCTACTCACCTAAACTGTGGAGTGCTTAGGCACTTGGTATTATATCACTTGTGGCAGCTTGGTGTCTTATATGTTGGTAAAAGCTATGGGGTACTGTATTTTAGATTGTCCATAATTTATGCTCTGAAACAACAAGCGTGTGTTGCTCAAAGTATCTTTAAATCGAGTGTTAGAATCAGTGAGCACAGATTTATAAATGTACAGTATCAGTTTGATATAATAAGTGCCAATAGTGAAAAATCCGCAAGTGGTGTTGATACATAGAGACAGTGAAGGGTATTTATCAATATACATGTATATAAACATATGTTTTTTATGTAATTAGTGTTCATCGGGCTAACTATAAATTGTAGCTTGGTCCTCGCTTTTGGTGTCCCGCCGTTCTTGTTGTTGTTGTTGGATAATTGTGTAAATACGGAGTCTTCCAGCAGTATTTTTGAGTGTATTTTATGTATATTTTGGTGTGTTGATGAGGTACTCATGCACGGATATTATTCAGAATACAGTTAGTTATTTTAGAATCAGTGGAGTTATTGATGAACCTAGGTGCAGTTCCTACCTATTTAGGGCCGTTTCTACCACCTACGGTTAAAGTAAAGCGTAACTTGCCCTCTGTGTAAAAGGATATTTCCGTTCGACCATTCCCGGGTAGTGCTATCGGCAGCATAATTCGTAGTTACCCGATGCGTAATTTATTGGCATCTTTGAGGGCCCGATAATACTTTACCTGCCGGGTAAGTTTGGAAAGATGAACATTATTATCTGTATTTCTGGTGACATACAGCTTAAATTGGCTTTGCATATTGATAAAAGCATGATGCCGTAACAGTGATTGATATTGTATAGCAGTATTTTGAACATTAATGCTCCCCTTGAGTTGCAGCGGTCACTACCAGCCTCGCGCTTCGACAGCGTCGGGGAAACAATTTGTATGTCAATCTTTTGCAAAGGAACTCTACAAGGATATAAAATCAAAACCTATTTGGAAATAATCTCAAATGGGCTTTAATGTTCTAATTTTAATTTTTCAGTTCTCAGATACCGGGTATATGTAAACCTATCTCAATTACCCGAAACCTACTCCTAACGTAGTGTAATGACTAACGCGCTATCTTCGTAGTATGAGGTACGCAGGTTCGAGTCTTCATTAAGCCGAATAATTTTATTTTCATTATTAGTGTTGTATTCATCTGTATGTCTATTTTCGCACGTTATTTTGTTAATAATATATTTCATATACGTTTTAATCACAATATTATGCCTACTAGAAAAGGGCCTTATACGTGTGGTGCTTATAAAAAGTGATGTTATGGTTAATTCCAATCATCATTACAGTAATAAAGCACATAGTGAGCCGTATCCTGACGGCCCATAAGAAACACTCAGATTATTATTTGCCATATTATATGATTTTTGGAATAAATTTCAGTCGGGCATGGTAAAATTTGTAGATCGCAGGATAGCTGAGACCGGAAGTCCATGGAAACATAAAGTCGCTCGATATTGATGATGATGATGCTGCTTGTTGTTTAAGGGGGCCTGACATCGCTGGATATTGCACGATGCTTCCTCGGGACCGTGAGAAAGGCTTAGCGTAACCAGAATTTAGCACATCTCGGCACGTGTAGAAGACGTTGGTCAAGAGGAACATTCAGCTAATCAGAACGCGTGGGTGTGGCAAATATGGAGTCTGGATCGCGCGGAATTAATATCCCAGGTTGACCAACATGGACAATTGCATGAAGAAGATATCGTTATCAAGGAATCAGTTCTATTAGTTGATTGACTTCCACAGGTCGGAAAGTGTAATATAATAAGGAATACGCTATAAAATAATCTGAGTCACTTTTATATCATCTGGAGTGTGTTTTATGGTGTGTTTAATTAACATATAAGTCATTGTGAACGGCAAGCACGCTGATTGGTTGCTCTTTTAAACATGCGAGAATCCCATAGCTACAACGGCGTTAGCCAAGCTTCTCCAGCGTCCCAAGCTTTGAGAGCATCACTCTGATTGTGGGAGCCGACGTGGTGTGAACGTTGTTCGGTATTGCTCTGAGACTTGTGCGTGAATATTGCCACGTGGATAGATATACAACAGTGTGTGGTGTTACGACCGAGAAACAGTGCTTTTAGTCGTGAAGTTTACTGAATTAACTGGTGCAGTGATAGATTGCCGATTTCATTATGGCGCAACATTTTACTCCAGATAAACAGACGGTAATAACAGCCGCAGACTGGAAAGTGAAGAAGAAACGCTCAGCTGTATTGCATTTTCGTATCGGTCACGTTTCTCGAAGAACTTTCGTACCGAACCGCGGGCCGCTCCAACTAACTGTATAAAAGAAACCCTAATTGTTTAATTTTAAGTGTGTTTGTTTGTCAGTGATGTTGGCTTAGTTCACAGCTAATAAGGGTTTGTTCGGTACGTGCTAATCGAGCGATGAAGAGACATTCATCTAAAGTCTTCTGTGTTGCAGTGTACAGGAACTTTCATCAAGAAGACGGCACCGCCCATAGAAGAAAAAATATTGTTTCTATGTGTTAAAGCAGTGATCAACATGGAGTAAGACACCACCATGGCAAGGATGTGAGCCGTTGCCAATGTCCAGAGAGTGGTCACAAATAAGACGCATGTTTTTAAATTAGAAGGCATGTTATATGAATTATGTTTAAATACTAGTGAAGTTTAGTGTAGGGATTTATCTTTAACGTAAATTTTGCCTGACGGCATGTGTTTATTTTACATTTGTAATGCTGTAAATACGGATAAAAGAGGAATGCATGATTTCTATACTTTTATTTTACTTTACGATTAGTTGTAGATGGGATAATGAGGGAGTTGTTAGGTTTTATTTTGTTGTGTCATTATGCATGATAATTAGCTTAGTATTATTCCGATATTCTTGTATATTAGAGATAGGAGGATTAGATTGACAGGATCATCCACTTTCCGAGTTAAACACTTGCTACGTTGAGAGTAAATTCAATTTAATTTTGATCATTTAGAAAGTTAGTAACAGATTGCATGACGCAAGTTATTTCAGGAGCTGACATGTGTGGAGCTCTATCGCAACGTTGAATGAGAAAGGAGTCTTCCAATGTAGGTTGGAAACTGTTTCGAACAATGATATGTATGGGAATCGAACCTGGATTTATAATGGGAAAGGCTGATGAGATTGTAAGAAATATAAGAGATTTTAATGCATGTTGTTTTATGAAGTTGATTATGCAGGCCGATTGCATGCCTGATGAAGTGATAAGAATGATGTGCAGTGAATTTAGCCCTGCAATTGTATTCTGACAGAATATAGAGAATCAGAATTGACGGGAAATTGATGCCAGCCCAGTGAGTCTGATGTGTGTGATAAATTATTGTAGCATGCTAGTAAGAAGCACGATTGTATGTGAGTTTCCGTGCCGTTGAGGAAATATGAGATCGACTTACAGGTTTAGTTATCAGCCGTGTTTACATAGACAGCGTGAATGAGATGTTATTTCCGTGATACAATCTTGTTGAACAGTAACCAAGCCTCAGTGCAGTATTGAGTTCTAACATTTCTTTTCAGCCCACAGCTCAGCAGGAAATATGTGACGGATGAACGCGCTTTTGGGTGCGCAAATGCAGCAGAAGAATGCAATGTTGCCCATTGCTTTCCACATGTTTAATAAAGGATAATAATATGTTTTATCTTACAGGATTGTGTTTTGTGCTATTTCGTGTTGTTTGATATGTTGCCTTGTTGTTTAATGGGGAACAGCCCGAGTGCTGATTGAATGTTGGTGGTCAATCTAGTTCTCACTAGATCTTTTGGTGAACCGCGTTTCACGTCGAGTCAGTGTGGTATGTAAGATATCCTTTTCTTTATCCGATGTATATATTTGAGATACTTTGCTTATTTGTGTTCATTGTAAATATAGTGTAGGGAAATGCCGCGAGTATTTTTCATAATTCATATCATGTCCCATTGCGCCTTAAATTTATTTTTATGTTAACTTTGCGACGATTCTCCGAAACGAAAATCTGTATCAATGTGATACTTAACATCGTGTTACTCCGTGCGAATCGAATACGTATTTGTATACGCATACGTATACTATTACGAACATGAACTTTGGACAATAATGTGAAGAATATTTTTGAAGTACACAAGTATTTAATGTTGTGTTTGAACTTTCCTTTTGCAGTTAATTACTTGAAAAATTAACGTTTAATGTCCATTTCTTTTCAATTTTTGAGATAATGTTATCATTTTTATTAGTTGATTTTCTTTTTATGTTGGTATGATTCGGGGTTATTTTGTGAATAAAGTCATCCTACCTCATATTATTGTTTCTCATTCGAGTTATACCTCCATTTGCCTGTCATTTACTTATAATTATATGAGAAACTCCGACTTTTAGACTTGCCCATCGACAACCAACCAACATACAGGAATGGAGGCTTCGTCTCAGAGGGTTACTACCCCTGGGTACGGTACAATAGCATATAGGACTGTCGCACAGGTAACAGATTCCCTATAAGTAGTTTACCTAGACTTCTCACAATTTTTTCAAAGAAATTGGAAACTATTCCATTCCCGAATTCCTCTTCTCATGAATGGATATTTACCCCAATTCGTTCTTTACAGTCAGAGTATCTTCCAACTTTATCTTCATTAAGTTAAACATTAGAATGAAATGCATTATAAATAAATGGAAGCATGTGGAACTAAACGCGGTTACAGAGCTAGTTGCAAATAGAGAATCGCCGAAATTTCTATAACGTCGGGAGCAGTACAGGGTTGTGTTATAGAACCACTCCTATTTATAGCACTTATCAACGATTCGCTGAATGAAATTCTAAGTGAATACAGACTTTTTGCAGACGTCTGCATAATATACAGAAAACACAGAATGCTAGTGATAATAGATTAGTGTATGCAAACAAAAATATACTCCATAAGTCGGCACTGGAAAACAAAATGAATATAAATTCTTGAAAATTCAGTCCTATACGAATGGGAATGAAACAGAGGCAAGGAGACTTTCAATATTGCCTTGAATCGGACGCTCGAGTAGAGAGTGACTCATGCAAGTAACTAGAAATTCACGTAAGGAGGGATCTAAAATTGGACAGCCACGAAGGATGTGTAATTACTAAAGCGTACAAGTCCTCACACTTCGTGATGAGTGTGCTAAAGGGCAGCAGTTCACAGGCGAAGGCGCAGGGACAATCACTCATTAGGCCAGTCCTGGAATATTGAGCAGCCATATGGGATCCATACCAAACATGACTTATTTTGAGATAATACAGCGAAAGGCTGCAAGATTCGTGCTTAACGATTTCAATCTTAGAAGTAGTGTGACAAGTATGATAGAAAAACTTAGATGGGAGACACTGGGGACTAGAAGGAAACGAACACGGTTATGTGCTATGTATAATGCTTACAGGAATAGGCCACCTTGGAGAGAGTTGAACAGTCCACTAAGAAAGCCCTGTTACATAGGCAGGACAGACCTTCCGCATAAAGTAAAAGGTAGATCGCAGAAAACTATGGTAACTATTTGTTTGTAAATAGGGTAATTGATGACTAGAATGAATTACCTTCAGCTGTATTAGAGCCTTCTCCCAAAAACAGGTACAAGAAGCTTCAAGAACAGATACCAGCATACTGAAAACTGTGTTGCAATTTCTATATGTCGGTGACATATTTTAATGCAACGCTCAACTCATTGTAAATTGTAGTATTAAGGCAGTTGAACGTAAGTGACAATTTGTATATGAACGTGTTGTATTTACAATGCTAAGTGATTGGACCGTTCAATCTATTGTAAGTCATAGTATGAAATTTTGAATATACTGTAGGTACGTGCGAATTTGTATATGACGGTGTTGTAATGTTAAGCTAGTAGTAAGCTCAACCTACAGTACTGTAAACCGTAGTGTTAAGCACTGGAAATACTTGAGTGTGAATTTGTACATCATGATGCTGGATTTAGAAGGCTAAACTAGTAGTATTTCGTGTAATATTTTCTTTCCATGTAATTGCTTTTTGCACTCTTGTAGCAGTTGTTGTTATAGTTGCTGGGTAATTATGTTTTTACTTTATTATCACACTACTATAAGTGATCATAGCCACCGGACTCTTAAATGTAAATTGAGGAATGTGATGTGTATTCTTGGCCCATTAGGACGCTGAAAACTAAATTTGTGGTTCAGGGTTCGAGATCCTTCTGGCGTGTAAATTTTTTAATTGTGGGTTCGATTCCCCTCTTGGTAACTTTGTTCTAGAAGCTCTTTCTCTTTTTGAACAAAGTAACGTTCGATATTCCACCTGCCGGGAAACTTCATTTGTAAAATCTAGTTTGTCATTGATCTCACTAATACCAAATATTCCAAATACTTGTAAGACAGTTTAGTCCTGTGAAGACCTAACATCTTGTTTGGAAAATGGGAGCCGTTTTCTCCCAGATTGTACACTAAGCTACGCTTCAAAGCTTGTCTGTTACCCATTGCTATAATATTCTAAAATTCATTTCTTGTTGAAAACTCACTGTTCTTGTTGTTGTTGTTGTTGTTTTTGTTTGACCGATTATCAAACGAAGAAAAGAAAATATTTTTTTGTAAATATACTTTTCAGAATTTAAAGTTTTGTGTATGCTTTGTCCAGATTTTTAACCCTCGCGTTTCTTTACCCTTTGATTCACACAAGCAAGATAATAATGATAATAATAATAATAATAATAATAATAATAATAATAATAATGTGTATTCTTGCAGGATGGTAGTATAGGAAGAGAGATTGAATCAAGGTGCAGCAAAGATAATGCAGTGAGCTCACAGTTGCGATCAACAGTATTCTGTAAGGAAGAAGTCAGCTCCCGAACGATAGTATCTCTACACCGCTCTGTTTTCATACCAGCTTTGCTTTAAGGCAGTGAAATCTGGGTTGACTCAGGATATTTATTCATAAGTTAGAAATAACCTGCATGAAAGTAGCGAGAATGATCCCTTCTACAAGCAGTTTGGAACAATGGTAGGAAGATACCCGGAATGAGGCGGTAAAGGCTAAGTTAGTAATATACTCTATTGATGAAACTGTACACACATCCAGGCTGCGGTGATGGGGTCATGTGAGGTGAATGGAGGAGAACAGATTACCTAGGAATACAATGGGCCCGGTCATGGAGGGTAAGAGATGTAGAGGGGACCAATATGACGATGGCTAGACTCAGTAGCTAATGATTTATGGATAAGAAGTATGAAACTTAACGAAGCGACAGAGCTTGTTACAAGTAGAGGATTGTGGCAGTGGTTAGTAAATTCACAGAGGCTTGCAGACTGAACACTGAAAGGCTTAAGAGTCTATAAGGAAGATGTATCTATGCGTAATAATAATAATAATAATAATAATAATAATAATAATAATAATAATAATAATAATAATAATAATAATAATAACAAAATAATAAAGCTTGGTTTCAGCTACCATATGAAGCCATTTTTGACGCCATCTATTTTTGCTAGTGGTTTGAAGTCGCACTAGCACATTGAAGGTTTTCGGTGGCGTAAGCACGGTAACGAGATAGAACTGAGATGGTAGGGACCGTGGCTTTAATTAATGTACCGGCCCAACACTTGCCTTGTGTGAAAATGCGAATACACAGGGATCCACTTCAGGGCTGTTGACATTGTGAATCAAATCCATCATATCCCGAATGCAAACTCACAACTGCTTGACCCTAAACGCACGGACAACTCGCTCGGTTTACGCCATCCAGCCTGCCCGCGTGTGAATTTCGACATTCCTTTTAACTCTACCAGACAGCTGACTGCCACTGGGCAATCTATGGCTGAGTTTCAATTAATTTTGTCGGGTAAACCCCCATATATACCACCAAAGATATTTTACTTGCCGACACATACGACATAGAGTGCAGAATATACTCTTTTTCGTGTCCTTCAAAAATCCGACTACGCCCTGCCTCTTCCGGGTCTGAACACGTGGTTTTGCCATACGGAGATCTGGACTCTACCACTGACTTGCAGAGGCAGCTAATTTAACGGTTAATATACCACACACTGAATTAGATACTATCGTTGCTGAAATTAGGTTTTCCAGGAAAATTCGAGACGTAATGAAAATATGCTATTGACAGGTTTACAACCCTTCTTAGATAAACAGTCAAAGAAGGTACCTTTTTACACAATGAATCAAGTAATCTAATTTCAAAATCACATTTCGTGATCAATTTTCCTAGTACATGAAATACTGCAACGGTGTTTTAGTACTTTAATTAATACATGCCACACAGACCAAGTTACACTACGTTGTTCATGGGAATTTTAAGGTTGTTGCTCTCGCTAATGTGAGCCACGAATTCGTTAGCAGAGATGAACTGTAGTACGCAGGACACAAAGTTAGTCGAATTCTCCCAGCCTCACAATTCACCTGTAGCGAACAGAACAATGTAGGGGACCTGAAGTACGACCGTGAGTTATTGGTCCAAATAGTGAACAGGTGGGCGTGGTGTGCATTAGGGTAATTTGTTCGTTGGAGATGCTGCTGTACATCACGTTGGCGATGTGTTCAGACCATTAATTTAACGAAAAGAGTTTAGAAATAAGGCTAAATTCGCAGAATTTCTGCACCACGAGTGATATTTTTGTACGAAATATGGATTTTGGAAGACATCATTTTCTACATTCAGTTAATCCTAATTTTAATTTCTTTCCCACTGGTTAATCTATTAATTTTTACCAGTCAATGCAAATACATATATTCTTGTATTGAACGTGCAGCTTTCGCTCACTTCGTGTTGCAGTAATACAAAATTTAGCAGTCGATGTAAATATTCAAAGTAAGTATTAATTTAACGCACTGAGACGAAATATGGAAGTCATAATAATCTCAAGTAGTAGCAGTATTCAGTTAAATAAGTAAAAATGCTTCCGTATAAATTACAGCGTGTATTATTAATATTTGTTATGGAATTGAAAGTCAATAGCGTAACCATATTGAAACACTGGATCCCGTGGGGTCTCCGAAGTTAAGTACAGCAATATAATTGCAAGCGAGGAAACAAGATAGATTGCTATAACCATCAATATACCAATGAAAATGTTTAAATAATGTGTTATCAGAGGTGCATTATGATTATATTTTGGTCGAGCTGAGTGGCTCAGACTGTTGAAGCGCTAGACTGAATCCGACGTATAATGATTATTCATACTCTCTTTCATCACGAATAAATTCAATATTTTCACCCTCGATGTCTTCATTTAAATTGTTAAGATTATTTTACAAATTATGGTAAACGGGGGAATCAGTGGTAACAGTTTCAGTATGTCACTGCTCTCAGACAGCTTGATGCAGTAACCGCTTGGATACCTGGAATTGTATGTGATCACAGGGCAGGTGTGTTGGCATACCGACTCTAGCATTCGGTAACACATTTTTTCGCTTTACCTGTAAGCAACTTGATTTTCCCCACATCAACAGCATACGCTATTCCACTCGCTACGGACTCAGTGCTTAGGCTGGCTGGGATATGCGGCTTTTCCACCGGGACAGAGTGCCGCAAGCGGTTGTGCAGAACCGAACACTAAAGATTACGACGAAATGACACATCCCACCTCGAAAGCAGGTTCCTCAGTTTGTTACTAGACAGCAGAACAGTACATTGAGACAGCGAATTGCGATCTGCCATTTTTCCTCTGAAGTATTCGTTCATGTGCCTCAGCCGTAACACAAGGTGTCATTTAGTTTTGAACAACATATACTCTGTTGCTTTCTGAGTTTTTTCACTTGTATATTACCAAATTAACCTTTTTAAAATGAACATGTATGATGTACGTAAAATACTGATGAGATACAATGTCTAAAGTTCATCGTCCTGGTTCCTTATATTAACAAAAATATTACAAGAACTGATCACCTTTTAACTTTATTGTTTTTATAGTCAGTTCACTAAGCAGTCCGTGTCACATTAGTACCATATACTGATATGATAATTACAATACTCAAACACTGTTACGCCATTAATTAAAAATGTTATAAGAATGAACCAAAAACTGTTGACATCTTCATATTGACCTTATATTTCCATCTTTCCATCCGTATGTATTGCTGAAATATTTTTAAGTTCAACGATCTTGGTTTCCGCCGATATTCCATAATGAAGTGAGTGGTTGCTGCAATTAGCCAGAGAACTGCGTTGTTCACTCTAGCCGGGATGAATGCATATTCTATGTTGATGAGTCGACATTCTAAGGTGGTATTTGGAGTCATTTTAAGTATTTAGCATATTTTTTCGAACGACCACGACCATATGTCCGCACTTACACAAGATATTCTAAGATGGGATTTGGCTCATTTTAAGTATTTAGCATATTTTTCGAACGACCACGCCCATATGTCTGCACTTACACAAGACATAACACGATGTGTTAGGGTATATCTTTGTTGACAATGTTCACATATATTGGAGTCAGACCGTCCATGTCGGAATAATATCCATGGAAGGGGAATCCATTTATTAGCAATATTACTCCATATTAAGTTTCCATTGTCGCGAAGGATACTTTGCCTGTACTGTAGGTGATTTACTATTCCGGTTCATTATCTATATATATAAAATAGCATGTCCTGACTGACTGACTGACTGACTGACTGACTGACTGACTGACTGACTGACTAACTGACTGACTGACTGATTCATCATCGCCGAGCCAAAACTACTGGACATAATGAAATGAAATTTTGGGGATACATTCATCTTAAGATGTAGGTGCTCGCTAAGAGAGGATATTCCGTCGCTAAGGGGGTGAAAAGGGGAGTGAAATTTTAAAATGAGTCAATCTATATCTCAAAACTTTAAAAGTTTACAAATGTAAAAATTGGTATTTAGAATCTTCTTTAAAAATAAGGAAATACGTATTTTTTTGTTTTCAGAAAATCCCAATAGGAGGGGTGAAAAGGGTGAAAAAGTGGTTGAATGCCTTTAATCAGGATACCGGTACTTATATCTCAGAAACGGAAGGTATTACAGACCTGAAAATTGGTACTTTTGATTTCTTTTTTTTTTAAAAACACGTTTTTTTGTTTTTGGAAAATCCAATTAATGGGAGTGTGGAAAGGGGGTGAATTTCTAAAATCAGTGTATCTATATCTCAAAACTTTGAAAGTTTACAGATGAAAAAAACGGTATTTAGAATCTTCATTAAAATTAAAGTACATGAATTTTTTTTGTTTTCGGAAAATCCCAATAGTAAAGGTGGAAAGGGGTGAAAAATGGGTTGAATGCATTTAATGAGGATACTTATATCTCAGAAACTGAAGATACTACAGACCTGAAAATTGGTGTTTGGGATCTCCTTCAAAAATAAAGAAACACGTATTCTTTTGTTTTTGGAAGATCCAATTAATGGGGGGGTGAGAGGGGGTGAATTTTTAAAATGAGTGTATCTATATCTGAAAACTTTAAAAGTCTGCACATGTAAAAATTGATATTTAGAATCTCCTTTAAAAATAAAGGAACACGTATTCTTTTGTGTTCTGCAAATCCCAGCAGGAGGGGTGTAAAAGGGTGAATAATGGGTTGAATGCCTTTAATGAGGATACACATATCTCAGAAACTGAAGATATTACAGAACTGAAAATTTGTATATGGGATCTTCCTTAAAAATAAAGAAACACGTGTTGTTTTTTTTTTTTGGAAAATCCAATTAATGGCGGTTAAACAGGAGTGACAAATTGGGGTGAATTTTTTGAAAGATTATATCTACAGAATACCTGAGAAACGTAAAATGTTACAGACGTAAAAAGTGGTATTTGGAATCTCCTGTAAATGTAAAGAAACATAGGTGATTTGTTTTTGGAAACTCCACTTAAGGGGAACTAAAAAGGGGGAGAAATTTTAAAATGAGAATTTGTACAGTATATCTCAAAAAACTTAACATGTTACAGAAGTGAAAAATGGTATTTTTTATCTCTATTAAAAATCAAGAAACGTGTATTTTTAGTTTTCCGAAATACCACTTGGGTGGAAGGGGGGCGGGGTAAAAGTGTCTGAAAATGGTGTTGAATTATTTTAATTAGGCTACTGATATCTCAAGAATGAAGATGTTACAGACGTGAAATTTAGTATTTGGAATCTGCTTTAAAAGTAAAGAAACAAGTATTCTCGGAAAATCCAATGAAGTGGGGGGGGGGGGTGAAAGAATTGAAAAATTAATTGACTTAATTGTATGAGAATACTTTCATCTAATAAAAACTAAAGTTGTTACAGACGTGAAAATTGGTATTTGTATCTCCTTTAAAAACAAAGAAAAACGCGTTTTGGGGGGGGGGGAATCATTTAGCGGGGCGGGAGTAAAATGGAGTTGAATTCCTTTCATGAGGACACAGAAATCAAAAATTCAAGGTTAGAGTCGTGATAATTGGTATTTAGAAGATCCTTTACTATTAAAGAAACAAGTTTTTTGCCGGAAAATTCACTTGGGGGGGGGGGAGGAGTGTGAATAGGAGTCAAATAAAGTGAATTGTTTTTATGGGGATACTTATATCCCAAAGCTGAAGGTAATAGAGGTAAACATTCGTGTTTGGAATCTCATTTAAACGTAAGGAAACATGCCTTCTTTTAATTTTTTGTGGGGTGGGGGTAAATAAACTTGACGGCGGTGGGGTGTAAAAGGAGGTGAGTCCAGTTGATTTTACTCTTCATATTGTACTTATAAGGAGCCTCCGTTGCTCAGGTGGCAGCGCGCCGGCTTCTCACAACTCGGTTCCGTGGTTCAAATCCCGGTCACTCCACGTGACTTTCGTGCTGGACAAAACGGAGGCGAGACAGATTTTCTCCGGATACTCCGGTTTTTCCTGTCATCATTCATTCCAGCACACTGTCCAATATCATTTCATTTCATTTGTCATTCATTATCCATTGCCCCAGAGGAGTGCGACAGGCTTCGGCAGCCGGCACAATTCCGATTGTCGCCCCTAGATGGGGGCTTTATTAATTCCATTCCTGGCCCTGTCGAATGACTGGAAACAGCCTGTAGATTTTCGATGTACTTATTCTGATCATAAACCGATCATTTTTAATCTTTCCTGGGTTCGTTTTCAAGAGCCATCTTTTTCTTCGGAGAACGTTCTTAGATTACAGTAGATTCTCCTGGCATATAAATAAAAATGTAAACACCTTTGAAATAAACGATAGGAATGAGATTGACCGTCCAATTGTTCACATCTATAATAAAGTCAATAATACACGGAAGTATGTCATTCGTATCGCCGGAAATCCCGCACACTTGCCTACGCGCGACAATGGTGCAGGTCAAAATGTCAACAATGACAATGGCAGCAGATGTAATTTACCGCCAAGTAGCGGTCTTGCATCTTGCTATGGGGTCCAGAACATCTATAATAATAATAATAATAATAATAATAATAATAATAATAATAATAATAATAATAATAATAATAAAAATAATAATAATAATAGTAATAATAATAATAATAATAATAATGTTCTGGACCGTCGCCAAATGTGCGGACCGCGCTGGAAACGAGTCCTGGACGGGTAATGACTAAGAATGCTGTCCGGCCGCAGGTTCAGTACCGCCAAGGCACCCAAGACGAAACCACGCCGGATCTCCTCAAGGATTTGATCCATATTAAAAATGCTTATAGGAAAAGATGGCAATGATTTAGGGACCCAACTGACCGGGTGGAATACCTGGACCTAGCCCGGGAAGTATGAACTCGATTCCTGGAAAGAAAGATTGAAAAATGGGAGGAAACTTGCCGTAATCTATTAGAAAACGAGTCAGATCGCGAAATTTGGCGGATTCTTTCAGAAAACCAGTCATATCGCGAATTTCAGCTGATTATGTATAAAACAATAAGCATTCAATTATAAATTTCTGTATAATACCGTAGCGAAGCATGGGTATCTTGCTAGTAAGGGTATATATGAGTTTTGCTGTTGTAACTGAAGTTCGATCTATTAAAATTCGTAGAACGTTATCCATGAAGCTCAAAGCTAGTTAGACCTGCAGTGGCAAATTACGGCGGGGAGTGGGAAAGGCCACACTTCGGATAATATTATTTAGAATCGCTTTAGCATAATCACCATCTGGTCTGCGCTCGCAATTAACAATATTTCACGCGACGAGCGCAGTGCATTTAGCTTCTACATAAACCAGTCCTAACCGTCCACACATAATGCTGTTGTAAAATTGTGTTCAGGCGATTTTATACTGTTGTCCTCTCCATAGGTAGTACCCTCTAGCTAGATTGATTTTTTAATTATTATGGGTGGTGAATGTAAAGTATGCGCTACATACTACAGTTTACTGAGTGCAAATGAGTTAACTCTCCAGACCTTTTGACATATATTGAGGTTTCTAAGTTGTTGAGCAAATAGGACG
The DNA here is from genome assembly GCF_040414725.1 of Anabrus simplex. Taxonomy (NCBI): domain Eukaryota; kingdom Metazoa; phylum Arthropoda; class Insecta; order Orthoptera; family Tettigoniidae; genus Anabrus; species Anabrus simplex. The sequence continues at coordinate 577,563,795 of NC_090266.1, read as the reverse complement.
GAGCGAACTCTATGAGCAAATTTCTCTAGTTGTGATCAATCATTTTAGTCAAATTAGGAGAAAATGTTATTCCAAGGCAGAGGGAATCCATTGATGTTGTGTAGCCCAGTTGGTAGTACTACAGACTTGTGTGGATTAATTTTGCTCCAGAGTGATAGTGATAGTCGTCTTCTAGCTGTCTGGGCTGTGATGTCATCCGCATAGACGTGCGCTTGTAAGGCCGTTAAACCTACTTGTATTGCTGGAAGCTTCAAAGTTAATTGTATAATGAATACTTCCACTCTGATGAGGACTGTGGAGAGTGGATAACCTTGTCTAATCTATTTTTTAATGTGGACTGTTTTGGAGAGAAAGTCATTAATTTGTAGTCTGGATGTTGCATTGCTGTATAAGTTCCGTTGTGCTGTAATTATCCTGTTTGAGAAAGCAAATCTTCTTAGAACAGACCGTAGATAAGAATGTTTAACACGGTCAAAGGCTCGCTGAAAGTCTATGCTACGAAGTGCAGCACATCTGATTGGTTGAGATGGAATGTGCAACACAAAGTTACGTAGATATGAGCGGCCGTGTACGATATTTGAGTTATTCAACACATTATGCTGCTCGGAACCTAAGATATTAGGTAAGGCGAGTCGTGTATGGCGAGAATTTCCGCAAACCACTTGTAATATTTATTCATTAAAGTTAGTGGACGGTAATCCGACTAGGATTAGGTTGACATAATCTTAGGTACTAACACAATTACTCCTTCAGCGAAATTGTTCATGTGTTCTTCACATGTGAATATTTCTTGGAAATGTAAGAGTAAGTCGTCCTTTATGTATTGCCAATAAGATTTGTAAAATTCGTAAGAAAGACCATCAGGGCCGGGTGATTTTCTTAAACATGCGTCGTTGATGGCTTGTAACAGTTCCTCTTGGTGTATGTCGCTCTCTAGTCGCTGGATTTCATCTATAGAAAGTTGTTTCCGGATAGGTTGTAAAAGGGTTTGGGCTGATGTGCTTCGTTGGGTGGAGTCCAAGGCAAAAGCAAGTTCAAAATGATCGGTTGCCACTTGAATAATATTGCCAATTCCTGTAATGAAACCCCCTGTGGATTGTAGTTTTGAGATGATTTTTTCCTACTTCTACCCTTCTCTTTGGCAATGTGGTATAACGACGTCTTTCCGTCTTCTCCTAAGACAGGAGTACGTGTGCGTGCCTGTATACACTGTTTATCTTGTTTTTTCATCTGACAGAGTATATGCTCAATTTCTGTTAATTTATGCTGTACGTCATGTCCATGCTGTTGCGCACGACTGTAGTTATGTAAGGCTTGTTCGTAGAATTGTCGAGTGTGTTTTCGTTCCAGAGCTTTATGAGAAGACGAATTTCGGAATAAACGCCGTATGTCAGGTTTAGCCGCATGAATCCACCAGAGCCGGGCTGAGTGGCTCAGACGGTTAAGGCGCTGGCCTTCTGACCCCAACTTGGCAGGTTCGATCCTGGCTCAGTCCGGTGGTATTTGAAGGTGCTCAAATACGTCAGCCTCGTGTCTGTATATTTACTGGCACGTAAAAGAACTCTTGCGGGACTAAATTCCGGCACCTCGGCGTCTCCGAAAACCGTAAAGGAGTAGTTAGTGGGACGTAAAACAAATAACATTATTATTATTATTGAATCCACCAGAGGAGTTGTGAGGAATAATTCCGTTTCCTGTCGACTATTCATTCCCACATCATGTACAATTCTTCTGTATCATCTGGAGTCTTTAGAAGTTTCTTGTTCAACTTCCAACATCCTCTTCCTATCACTGGGACATGCATGTCAACACGTAATCGAAAGAGTATTGTATGATGATCAGAGAAAGGGACTGGGATGACGGATATTGTTTGTGTATTTGTGGGCATTGTGTAAAAGAAGTAAACTCTGGCAGGTCTGGATGCTGGATTGTGGCGGAAAAATGCGAATTCAGCGTAATTCCCGTGTTTCATTTCCAAAGCGTCTATTAAACGGAGCTGCTGGAATAGTTCAGAGAGCGCTACCGAGTTGTTCAAGTTGGGTCCGGTTTTATCCTTCGGGTGGAGAACGCAGTTGAAATCACCTGCAAGTGTAATATTCGTTCCCCGTGTGAGATGAATGTTGGGGTCTTCTAGGAAAACTTTCCTCGTTATAATCTATTTTGCCTCCTGATTTACGGTATAGAATAATGAGTACAAAGTGTTCACAGCGAACGACAAGCTCTCTACCGTTTGGATGTGCAACGAAGTCATGAATGTCAAGACCATATCTATATACAATAACTGTTCCTCGAGTATCCTACCCTAAATTAACATAGTATTCGTATGGGATTAACATGTCTAAATTTTAGGTACACACTTCTTGGAGAAATAAAATATCAAGTCATTGTCACTAACAAGGGACATCTCTGACCTCGAACGCGCGGAACCGCACGAAACCATGCTTAGAATAACAAGCAATCATAAACAAAACAGTGGTGTGCGTCGTTTCCATGCAAAACGTTGCATTCTACCTCTAGTAACGTTTTAATAGAGAGAAACAAAGTAACAAGATATCAGTACCATAGGAAGAAATTTTAATGCCATTTAATGGCGTCAGGGTATCATTACATTTTAAATCTGCAGCGCCAAAAACTATCTGCTTAAAGTACTTATAATAGCGCAAAACGTGCATATACAGCAGTACTACACAAATGAAAGTGCTTATATTAGTTCTCTAAGTGCAGATGCGCGATTTCGATGAAGTGGTTAAAACAAAGTGGGAGAGAACTATGTGCACACCTCACTAAAGCCATGTTATCAAATTGCAAATCACTTTCGCATTCACTCAGTCCAATATCAAAAGCCACACTAATTACATTTTCAAATTATGAGGTTGGTAAGTCAATATCATAACTTGGCTTTCACCAAGAATATTGCAACATAGGCTTGTACGTAGGTAGAGCAAATTGGTTGTAAACCACAGAGTGAAGTTTCGCGATGAAATAATGATCATGTACCTTCACTTTTGGTTTGGCGCCTTGTAGTCTTACAAAATCAGTAATACTTCTGATATAGGGTTTATATTGCAGAAAGAAGTAAACATCAAGGGCTTGGCAATGTTTTGTTGTTTTCAGTGACAATATCTACAGCGTAACGTCTTTGTTTTGAAAAGTTGCATCTAGAAGGGTACGATCTGTATGGCCTGCCCAGGAATCACAGAACAATAGGCTCTCTTCATTTGTTACATGTTTGCCAAGGACTGAAGTTGGAAAACGTTTCATGTGTTTCATGTCATTTTTCCACTTTTGCTTGCCTCCCACATGAATGTTTCGTGGACAGGTTGTATCAAGTTTCTTAAAAAAAAATTGGACCGAATGTGCCTTGTGCCTCCTGAAAACAGATGTACAACTTGTTTGCTAGTCTGCCTGTCATTGATAAAGCCACATCAATTGTGTAGCTGTGGATAGAGCTATGTACAGACTGCAACAAACTACCTGTAGTTTTCTCTCCCCTGTAGCACAGTGTTGATGCTGAAGATATTTCATATTGGAATTGACTCTGGTCACTGTTCGAAACATTATCTTTCTCCACACCCTCCTCTGTTATAAACATGTTCACTTCTTCCACAAACTGTTGTGCCTTCTGACGTATAATATTATTATCTTCTATGTCCTTACATACATGATCATAATAGACCGTTATGCCTTTCATCGTTCAGTCTGCCAGCCTCTGTGAATTTATTAAACGTCGCCACAATCCTCTATTCGCAACTAGTGCTGTGGCCTCATTAAGTTCTATACATCTTATCATTAAATCGTTAGAAACTGAGTCTAACAATCGTCGTCTTGGTCTCCCTCTACTTCTCCTACCCGCCATAACAGAGTCCATTAATCTCCTAGGTAACCTATCCTCCTCCATTCGCCTCACATGACCACACCACCGAAGCCGTTTTATGGGTACAGCTTTATTCTCCGAGTTCATTCTTAAATTAGCCTTTATCTCCTTATTCCGAGTACCCTCCTGCCGTTATTCCCACTTGTTTGTACCTGCAATCATTCTCACTGGTTATGAATAAGATATCCTGAGTCCTCCCAGCTTTCGTTCCCGTAAGGCAAAGTTGGTCTGAAATCAGACAGATGCAAAAACAGTTCAGTCTGGGAGCTGACTTCCTTCTTACAGAATACTGTTGATCGCAACTGCGAGCTCACTGCATTAGCTTTACTACACCTTGATTCAATCTCACTTACTATATTACCAGCATGGGAAAATACACAACCTAAATACTTGAAATTATCTACCTGTTATAGCTTTGTATCACCAATCTGACATTCAATTCTGTTGAATTTCTTACCTACTGACATCAAATTAGTCTTCGAAAGGCTAATTTTCATACCATACTCATTGCACCTATTTTCAAATTCCAATATATTGGACTGCAGGCTTTCGGCAAAATTTGCCATCAAGACCAAGTCGTCAGCAAAGGCCACACTGCTTACTACATTTCCACCTAACTGAACCCCTCCCTGCCATTTTATAACTTTCAGCAGATGATCCATGTAAACTATGAACAGCAAAGGTGAAAGATTACAGACTTGTCTAACCCCTGTAAGTACCCTGAAGCAAGAACTCATTCTACCATCAATTCTCACTACAGCCCAACTGTCAACATAAATGCTATTGATTGATTTTAATAATGTACCTTTAAATCCATATTCCCCCAGTATGGCGTACATCATTTCCCTCGGTAACCTGTCATATGCTTTCTCTATATCTACGAAACATAACACACAACTGCCTATTCCTCTCGTAGAATTTTTCAATTACCTGGCGCATACTGAAAATCTGATCCTGACAGCCCCTCTGTGCTCTGAAACTACACTGGTTTTCATCCAACTTCCTCTCAACTACTGATCGCACCCTCCCTTCCAAGATGCCAGTGAATACTTTGCCTGGTATACTAATCAATGAAATACCTCGATAGTCGTTCCAATCCTTCCTGTTCCCTTGCTTATAGATATTTGCAGTTACTGATTTTGTCCAATCTGAAGGTACCTTATCAACACTCTATGCTAATCTTATTACTCTATGAAACCATTTCATCCCTGCCTTCCGACTCTAATTCACCATTTCAGGTCGAATTTCATCTATTCCTGCTGCTTTATGACAATGGAGTGTATTTACCATCCTTTTCACTTCCTCCAGCGTAATTTCACCAACATCACTTTCTCCCTCCCCATGAGCTTGGTTGTTCGCAACACCACCAGGAAGGTTTCCTTTTACCTTTAGAAGATAATCGAAATATTCCCTGCACCCCTCCAGTGATTCCGTGGATCTATTATGAGTTCACCTGAATTACTCAAAACACTGTTCATTTCCTTTTTCCCCTCCCTTCCTAAGATTCTTATTGCTGTGCAGAAAAGTTTCCCTGCTGCTTGACCTAGCCTTTCCAGGTTCTTACCAAAATCTTCCTCTTCAACAACTTTTTGTTTCGCTCTGTTTCTTTCATCGACGTACAATTACCTGTCTGCCTCGGCCCTTGTTTGGAGCCATTTCAAATAAGCCTTCTTTTTTCGTTTACAAGCTGCTCTCACTTCGTCACTCCACCAAGATGTTGGCCTTTTCCCATCTTTACACACAATTGTTCCTAGGCATTCCCTTGCTGTTTCTATTACAGCATCCCTGTATGCCACCCGTTCTCTTTCTATATCCTGAACCTGCTTACTGTCTTCTGTTCGAAACTTCTCACTAATCATATCCATGTATAAATCCATATCAATAAATAAATAAATAAATAAATAAATAAATAAATAAATAAATAAATAAATAAATAAATAAATAAATAAGTAAATAAATATGTTGACATCTAGGTTTGTAATAGTACATCATAGTTTCTTACCTCATCTAACAATAATAATCGAACAACCAGTCGTACAGACACTACTCGAAAATGTATGATATGTAGAGAGCATCTAGAAGGAGACATTTGTACATTTTCTCTGCCGTGCTTGGCTGAATTCGGTAAGAAACTGACTGTTTTACCGGTGGAAAATCTCTCTGGACATCTAAACAATAACAATACAAACACTTTTCTATCATATTTAACTCGAAAATGTAACATGCGTTTTCCAAAATTCACTGTGGAAAAGTCATTTCTATTGCATTCAAATATTTTAAAAATTAACGCAAATGATTCGTCTCCTATTCACTTCCCTATGAAAGCCGGAACCTTACATCTACTCTCTAGAGCCCTTGTTCTAACACGTCAATGTTGTTAGGGAACAAGGATGGCAAGAGCTTTCTAGGAGATGTAGTGCAGCTATTACTTCTTCCGAAGCATTTACCCTGTTTCTCAATCTCCTCCTTCTGAGTTTCCGGTAGTCTATACTGCCTGACGTCTATTGGTGGTTAGCTTTCACGGAATGGGATCGTTTACTGAAACAAGTTCGTGTGTGCCAGATGATCGCTCTCCAAATAGAACACATCAGTACATGCCGAACACATTGCATAAATATTTCGTGCGTCTTGGGCCCGCAAGTGATACACTCGCAACTGCTCGATACCTCACCGTACAGCTGCTTCACAGTGCTTATCCTGCTGACTTATGGCAGTTTCAATGAATATTCTTAGCCCATTTCTGCATGTGTACAGCCAATTACCATCATTTATGCAGTGTTTGAAACAGCCCCAAGCCCAGTGTTATTTCTAGTACGTTATACTGCCTCTTATTAAGGAGGACCGTAATAATAACCCCATTTCTATTTACTTGAATGTAAGATCCGTTATAGTGCCTCCCTCTGATCACACTCTCTAACTACACGAAGGACTCTCATCTTGTCACAAAACTATTTTATACGCACTGAGGAAGGTTATTGACGTACGTTTCTTGACCTTATGAGTTTTATAATCATGGTAACTACAGAAGTGTACTACCGAGCTCGATAGCTGTAGTCGCTTAAGTGCGGCCAGTATCCAGTATTCGGGAGATAGTAGGTTCGGACCCCACTGAAAATGGTTTTCCGTGGTTTCCCATTTTCACACTAAGCAAATGCTGAGGCTGTACCTTAATTAAGGCCACGGCCGCTTCCTTTCCACTCCCAGCCCTTCCTTGTCCCATCGTCCCCATAAGACCTATCTGTGTCGGTGCGACGTAATGCAACTAGCAAAAAACAGAAGTGGACTATTCATGTCGAGAACTGTCCATACTGTAACGATACTTAAGTGGCTCAAACTTACGGTCTTACTGTATTTTAGTTTGAAGACCACTCGTTCTGTAATTGTGTCCTCTTGGTTTTTGGCAAGCAATGTTCATTCGCTCGATGTAATTATCGATTACAAGTACTTCATTGAAATCGTTTCTCTCAGATTCTTTGTTTATTGGAGGACTTCTAGCTTACGCTTTTATAGACATACGTAGAATTTCCACAGAAATATTTGGAATAATGTCATAAAGTAGATTCTCTGTACAGAGAAAGTGGTTGCGTGGTTTGGCTTACGTAGCTATCAGCTTACATTCGGGAGCTAGTGGGTTCGAACCCCGCTATCGGCAGCCCTGAAGAATGTTCTCCGCTTTTTTCCATTTTCACACCTGCTAAGTAATTTATGTTAATAAATAAATAAAAATTAATGAATTAATTCTGTTAATTAAAGCAACGATCGCTTCCTTCCCACTCCCAGCCCTTTCCCATCACATTGTCGCTACAAAAAATGTGTCGGTGCGACATAAAACAAATTGTAAAAAAAAAAAGATTCTGAGACGGCTCATTTCAGCCGATACACAGTACAGTACTGTTGGACCTCACTAAGCAGACAGTGACTGTTCTTTGTTTTTATATCTTACAAGATAGGTTCTTAAGATATTATACTCCGATTCCGTTCGAAATTTGCATGTGGACAGCTGAGCTAGTGTACCTCCCAAAAGTGTGTGCCCAGATTAATATTTAGTTCTGTTTATTTTAGTTTGAATGTTGTAGAAATATGTGCGGAGAACTTTCGTTCAGTAGCTACCTCGTGGCTGAGGTTCTCGGATGATTTACGGACAGTGAGAGTTGACTGGAGGAAGGGTCTTCGCCGATGAAAAGCACATTACGACAGGTAATATTTCACGATCATGACTGAATATATACTAGTGTAATGCTAGAAGTTGTGTGTTCATAACTGTATGTATTCGTTGTGAAAATTTATTTCTGAAATTACGAATGATCCGTTTCAGATGGACCAGTAATAATCTATAGAGAAAGAATACCGCTAGTAGAGTCGTGAGGGCCGCGTTGCATCGCTACTGGCTTCTCACTAGCGGACGAAGGTCGAATACTGACCAGTGTATGTCGGAATTTTGAAATGAAAAATCACGTCATTGTGGCTCGGATTCCTCGTAAAACTGGAAGTCCCGTGGCTACAATCACGATATCAACAGTCACGTTAAACGTCCAGTTTTCTTGATATTCTCTGTGTTATTCATAACACTCTACTGGCCATATGCCACACGTCCAAGCACAAGTTAAACGTTCGGTAATCTGCAATCAAGAATATCGCAAGTCAAGGCCTAACCCAGGGCCTCTAAGGGAGCATGGGCCTCTACATTGCACCATGCAAGATGCAAGAGACGGCTTAGCTAGGCTGACGAAAGTGCAAATCACAACTCCTCGATTTTGAGCAGTAGCGCTTTCTATCTGCTTCCCTACGCCTCTCTCTCTCGATTCGGCTGTCTCGCCACTCCTTACATTCCTCGCTGTTTCTTCCTCTTTTCCTCCTTCTTTGCAATTATACCATTAATATCTGGAACAAGGTATCGGCTGGCAGCAATTCTGAGAGCGTGTTTTAAACTACAATCAGAAATACTGCCACGCAAACTAGTTTTTGTACCAGTCAAAACACAAATAACTTTCCACATGTTCATTTGGAACTAAACATAGAAATAATCCTAGCAACTTCTTGACGCACCGAGCTCGATAGCTGCAGTCGCTTAAGCGCGGCCAGTATCCAGTAATCGGGAGATCGTGGGTTCGAACCCCACTGTCGGCAGCCCTGAAGATGGTTTTCCGTGGTTTCCCATTTCCACACAAGGCAAATGCTGGGGATGTACCTTAATTAAGGCCACGGCTGCTTCCTTCCCTTTCTTAGGCCTTTCCTTTCCCATCGTCGCCATAAGACCTATCTGTGTCGGTGCGACGTAAAGCAAATAGCAAACTTCTTGACGCAACTTGGAAAAATCTTCCTTCGACAAATTCCGGTGGAATTCGAGCAAATTTTTGTAATGAAAACTAATCTTTTTGGTGATCACGGTTTTACAAATCTGTTAATTCGAAATGCAAATCGGGACACATACTTTCAACTGCTATCGAAAAGGGCTTTACAAACACATCAAGTATTGCCTGCAGACCAGTGATATCCTGTAACGAAAAAACATACAGTTTTTAAAATACCAGTTCGTATATAATGTTTCTGAAGTACCTGAAACTGACATGTATTTGGACTAATGTTTTCTAATTGAATGTTAGACTTGCACACTTGAAAATTGCATTCGGGAGATAGTGGATTGGAACCCAACTGTCGGCAGCCCTGAAGATGATATTCCGTAATTTCGCATTTTCATATCGGGCAAATGCTGGGTCTGTACCTTAATTAAGTCGACGGACTTTTTTCCCGCTCTTAGCTTTTTCCTATCTCATCGTCGCCATAAGACCTATCTTAGTCGGTGCGACGTTAAGTCAGTTAAAAGAAATTGCTCACAAACTTGTAACTTATTTACTACTCTGTAGAATCATCATCCTCAAAAAGCCGTACTTCTGATTTCAGTTCTTTACTTATGTCATTTATACAGACACTGTCCGAAAACGTATGATATGTAGAGAGCATCTAGGAGACATTTGTATATTTTTCTCTGCCGTGCTCGGCTGAATTCGGTGGAAACTGACTGTCTAATAATACAGACTTGGAGAATTCCCCTTTTAAGGTTTTACATGATCAAAATAATACTCACCTACTCTAATTCTTTGAGTTCTAATTTCTAGAAATATAGTCACCCGTTCAATCATATTTTTGCCTATTCCAAACGCACCCCCTCTTGAAAGTAGCCTTCCATCATTTCCCTATCGAATTCCTTAGATAGATCAATCGCGATTAAGTCCATTTGACCTCCTGAATCTAAGATATCTGCTCTACCTTGCTGAAATCCTACAAGTTGAGCTTCAGTCGAATAACCTTTCCTAAACCCGAACTGCCTTCTATCGAACAAGTTAATACTTTCGCAAACATGTCTTATCTAATCAGAAATAAAATTTCCCACAGCTTACATGTAACACGAGTTAAACTGACTGGCCTGTAATTTTCGGCTATATGTTTATCAATCTTTCCTTTATACACAGGGACTACTATAGCAACTCTCCATTCATTTGGCATAGCACCTTCATATAAACAGTACTCAAATGAGTACCTCAGATGTGGTAATATATTTCCCACCCTCTTTCCAAATTTTTACCTTATTGTTAATGTCTTTGTTATCTTACACTAATTTCAATACATCGTTAGTGTTAGTCACCTCCTGTATCTGGACATTATCCTTGTAACCAGCAACCTTTACATCTGCTGACAGAATACTTCTGTCTTCTGTAGATCCTCGCATATACGCTCCCCTTGTTCAGTAATGAATCCTGGATTATTCTTCTTGGAACCAGTTTCTGTCTTAAAGTGCTTATACATACCCTTCCATTTTCACTAAAATTTGTATGACTGCCAATTATGCTTGCCATCATGTTATCCTTAGCTGACCTCTTGGCTAGATTGGAAAGTTCCTTCAATTTCTCTATATATACACAGCCATTTTTAACTCCATTTCTTTCCAACCTGCACCTCATTTTTGGTCTCTTTACTTATCTGTTATAATATTGTGGGTCTTTACCATTCCTTTTTGCAAGTTGCTTTACGTCGCACTGACACAGGTAGGTCTTATGTCGACGATGGGATAGGAAGAGGCTAGGAGTGGGAAGGAAGCGTCTGTGGCCTTAATTAAGGTACAGCCCCAGCATTTGCCTGGTGTGAAAATGGGAAACAACGGAAAACCATCTTCAGGGCTACCGACAGTGGGATTCGAACCCACTGTCTCCCGAATAGTGGATACTGGCCGCACTTAAGCGACTGCAGCTATCGAGCTCAGTTTACCATTCCTTACCACCTTTAAATTTACCAACCAGTTTTCGTACAAGCCTGGTTTCACTTTTCTCAACAATTGCTTTAAACCCATCCCACAGTGTGTTTACATTTTTATTTATCATTTTCCACCGATCATAATTACTTTTTTTAAACTCCCTAATGCCTGTCTTATCAGCCATATGGTACTGCCTAATAGTCCTACTTTTACGACCATCCTTTCTACATACATACATTATCATTATATAGACCTTTATGCCTTTCAGCGTTCATTCTGCAAGCCTCTGTGAATTTACTAAACGTCGCCACAATCCTTGATTTGCAACTAGTGTTGTGGCCTCATTTAGTTCTATACGTCTTATCTTTAAAAAGATAGAAAATGAGTCCAAACATAGTCGAATTGGTCTACCTCTACTCCTCTTACCCTCTATAACAGAGTCCATTATTCTCCTTCATTCGTCTCACACGACGCCACCACCGAAGTCGGTTCATGCGTACAGTTTCATTCATCGAGTTCATTCCTAACTTACCCTTTATCTCTTCGTTCCGAGTACCCTCTTGCCATTGTTCCCACCTGTTTGTACCGGCAATCATTCTCGCTACTTTCATGCCTATTACTTCAAAATTATGAATAACATATCCTGAGTCCACCCAGCTTCGCTCCCGTAAAGCAAAGTTGGTCTGAAAACGGACCGATGTAAATATTGTTTCGTCCGGGAGCTGACTTCCTTCTTACAGAACACTGTTGAAGGCAACTGCGAGCTCACTGCATTAGCTTTACTACAACTTGATTCAATCTCACTTACTATGTAACCATCCTGGGAGAATACACAACCTAAATACTTGAAATTATCTACCTGTTCTAGCTTTGTATCACCAATCTGACATTCAATTCTGTTGAATTTCTTACCTACTGACATCAATTTAGTCTTCGAGAGGCTAATTTTCATACCATACTCATTGCACCTATTTTCAAGTTCCAAGATATTAGACTACAGGTTTTCGGCACAATCTGTCATTAAGACCAAGTCGTCAGCATAGGCCACACTGCTTACTACATTTCCACCTGACTGAATCCCTCCCTGCCACTTCATACCTTTCAGCCGATGATCCACGTAAACTACAAACAGCAAAGGTGACGGATTACAACCTTTTCTAACCCCTGTAAGTACTCTGAACCAAAAACTCATTCTACCGTCAATTCTCACTGCAGCCCAATTGTCAACATAAATGCCTTTCATTGATTTTAATAATGTACCATTAATTCCATAGTCCCCCAGTATGGCGAACATCTTTTCCCTCGGTACCCTGTCATATGCTTTCTCTAGACCTACGAAACATAAACACAACAGTATATTCCTCTCGTAATGTTTATCATTTACCTGGCGCATACTGAAAATCTGATCCTGACAGCCCCTCTGTAGTCTGTAACCACACTGGTTTTCATCCAACTACCTCTAAACCATTCATTGCACCCTCCCTTCCAATAAGCCAGTGAATACTTGGCCTGGTATACTAATTAATGAGATACATCGATAATTTTTGCAATCCTTCCTGTTCCCTTGATTATAGATGGGTGAAAATACTCTTTTTGTCGAATGTGTAGGTACATTTCCAACACTCCTTGCTAATCTTACTACTCTATGAAGCCATTTCATCCCTACCTTCCCACCATACTTTACCATTTCAGTTCTAATTTCATCTATTCTTGCTGCTTTATGACAATGGAGTTTATTTATCGTCCTTTCCACTTCCTCAAGCGTAATTTCACCAACATCATTGTCTTCCTTCCCAAGAGCTTGGTTGTTCGTGACCTCACCATAAACGTTTACTTTTAAGTTGCGAAGATTTTCAAAATTTTCCCTCCACCTGTCCAGTAATTCTCTGGGATATATTATGAGTTCATCTGAATTACTCGAAAGACTGTTCATTTCCGATTTTCTTCCCTTCCTAAGATTTTTTATTGCTGACCAGAAAGATTTCCCTGCTGCTTGACCTAGCCTTTCCAGGTTATTACAAAAATCGTCCCACGACTGCATTTTGGATTCCACAACTATTTGTTTCGCTCTGTCTTTTTCATCTATGTACTATTCCCTGTCTGCATCGGGTCTTCTTTAGAACCATTTCTGTTAAACCTTCTTTTTTACGTTTACAAGCTGCTCTTATTTCGTCATTCCACCTACGTGTTCGCTTTTTGCCGTCTTTATACACAGTCGTTCCTAAGCATTTCCTTGCTGCTTCTACTACAGCATCCCTGTATGGCACCCATTCACTTTCTATATCCTGAACCTGCTTAATGTCTAATGTTCGAAACTTCTCACTAATCATATCCATGTACTTCTGTCTAATTTCCTCGTCCTGCAGATTTTCTACCCTTATTCGTTTGCAGACAGATTTCATTTTATCTACCCTAGGCCTACAGATAATTAGTTCACTACAGATCAGATAGTGGTCTGTATCATCGAAAAATCCGCGAAAAACTCGTACATTCCTAAACGATTTCCTGAATTCAAAGTCTGTTAAGATATAGTCTATTATGGATCTGGTACCCCTAGCCTCCCATGTGTAGCGGTGAATAGCCTTATGCTTGAAGAATGTATTCGTAACAGCAAAACCCATATTAGCACAGAAGTGCAGCAAACGCTTCCCATTCCCATTAACTTCCATATCTTCCCCACAGTTACCAGTCACCCTTTCGTATCCTTCAGTTCTATTTCCAACTCTCGCACGGAAATCGCCCATTAGCGCTATCATATCCTTGTTGTTGACCCTCACTACGATGTCACTCAATGCTTCAAACAACTTGTCAACTTCATCCTCATCTGCACCCTCCTATGGTGAATACACTAAGACAATTCTCGTAATAATTCCTCCAACTGCCAAATCTACCCACATCTTTCGCTCATTTATGTGCCTAACAGAAACTATGTTTCGTGCAGTGGTATTCCTGATGAACAGTCCTACACTATACTCTGTCCTTTCCTTTTTAACACACGTCAAGTACACTTTATAATCTCCTCTCTCTTCCTCTTTATCTCCCCTTACCCGAATATCACTTACTCCTAGTACATCCAGATGCATCCTCTTTTTTGACTCAGCCAGTTCTACTTTCTTTTTTCCATAAGCCCCATTAATGTTGATAGCTCCCTATCGAATTCCATTTCGTTCGCCAAGTTGTTTCCAAGGAGTCCCTCTCCTGTCAAATGAGAGTGGGAGTCCGTTACTCCCATGGGTCCGAGGCTTGCTTAAAATGTTCTGAGCTCGGCAAATTCATGAAGCAGGATGCTACCCTACTTGCATATAGTCCAGGTGAGGATCTCTCCTCTAACAGAATCAACCTTTGTACAACACACACCTGAATAAATTAGATCTAGTTCTTATTCTTTATTCTCTCGTAAATGCTCGCTACGAAAATTCATGTCATTTCCTACAATGGCCCCGAGTTGGAAAATACTGCAAACGGAAGCATAACAAAATCATACTTTCCTGACGTACGGAGTTGATTGAAAATTAAACTAAACCTAATTCAAAATGTGACAGCTCTAACAACAGGCCACTGGAAGTTTGGTATATACTTCTTTAGGTTCAAAATGACAGAGGATCGTATTATATATGTATGTGTGGTGAAATAATCATCAAATAGTTGACCATATCCTTTGGGAGTGTAAGTTACTCATCTCCGGGAGAAGTGAACTTTGTAGAAGTGTTATAAACTCAGTGGGCCACTGCCCAGTGGAGAAATACGAGCTCGTGGTCAAACACCTAATAGAATTTTCCAAATTTGTAAACAAAATTAATTTCGACATCTTATAACAAGCAAGCAGTTACGTTCAATATTGGCAAACGTCATATGTAAATAATTTTATGTGGGGTATTAATTGGTACTGTCATCTATGTATATAAAATAAGATTTTTGTCTGTACATTGCTCAGAATTTGAAGAGAATGGTATTTCTGTATCGGTCATGTCCACAGTAACCAGGAAATGCACTTTTTACATTTCCGTAATGTCTGTCTGTCTGTCTGTCTGTCTGTCTGTCTGTCTGTCTGTCTGTCTGTCTGTCTGTCTGTCTGTCTGTCTGTCTGTCTGTCTGTCTGTCTGTCTGTCTGTCTGTCTGTCTGTCTGTCTGTCTGTCTGTCTGTCTGTCTGTCTGTATGCACACGCATCACTAGAAAACGGCTAAAGATAATTTGATGAAAATCGGTATACAACGTCGGGGAATAAGTCGCTACAATCTAAGCTATATATAATTTTATTCACACTGATAGAAATTGTAGTTTAGGGGAAGGCCTAAAATTTAATTTTCAAATATTTATGTTATTGGTGGTCCTGTCTTAATAAAATTGGTATGCAAAGCCTAAGTCGCTACAATCTAAGCTATAAATAATTTTATTCACCCTGAGTGAAATGGTATTTTAGGGGAAGGTCTAAACATTAATTCTTAATATTTACGTCATTAGTGGTCCTATCTCTTTGAAAACGGGTATACAAAGTCGGAGAATGAGCCACTACAATCTAGGCTATAAATCATTTTATTCACACTGAATGAAATGGTAGTTTAGGGGAAGGCCTAAAATTTATTTCTCAAATATTTATATTATTAGTGATCGTGTCGATAAATACTACATAACAAAAGTTATATAGAATTAAATTTCCGACCATTTGTGTCTTATACGTTTTTACCGTACCGCCTATGATAACACAGATATTCATAAATGTGTATTTTTGCTACTAAGTCCATATCGACGCCGAGCCACGAGAAAATGCGTTAACAGAATTAAATGAAAATCAGTAAGTTATATAGAGTCGGGGAATAAGAAACTACAGTCTAAGCTATAAACAATTGTATTCACTCTGGATGAAATTTTAGTTTAGGGGAAGACGCCCAAAATTTAATTTTTAAATACCTATGTTTTTGGTCCTATCGAAAAGTACTACATAACAAAAGTTGCAGAGAATACAATTTCCGATCATTTATGTTTTATTCAGTTTTACCGTACCGACTAGGGTGAGTGGTATTTCAGAGTCGGAAGAAAACTAAATATGACGGCCTACAATGTCGAAAGCGCGTAACATTGATTAACAATAACATTTACATTTACCATTGTTTGTTGTGATGTTATTGGTCTCTTATGCTGCCTCTCAACTCCGAGAGATGGGATTACTGCTGTGTACCGAGTGTAATAGCCTGGCTGAATATTGGCGGGAAATAGCCGGGGAGTTAGAAAACTTTCTTCTTTACCATACCATTCCTCTCTTTCATGCATTTTCTGATACAGCTGGTACGTAACACACTGGTTCTTCATAGTATTCCAGTTATTCGATCCCTACTCTGACGCACTGTTTTGAATGAGCAGTGTGCATACTTAAAGCAGAGGCTGACTTAGTAGTAGTAGTAGTAGTAGTAGTAGTAGTTGTAGTAGTAGTATAGCCTGGTCTAGAATAACAATTCCTATTCCAAATTATAGCACCACAATTCACTAAATAACTCAAAATTCAACCCTGAAAAGAGCCGTTTCTTAAGAAAGGCTTCTTCCTCTTCACTTTTATTAAATTCTACATTCATTTTATTCCAAATTTTCAGTGAAGAGGGGTTTTATCCTCTCGCTTGGAGGAAAAATTTGCCTCCAAGTCAGATAGATTTTTCCGCCACCAGCGCAGTGAATTGATATTTTCCGACTCATCGGGTAATCCTAGGAAACAGGTTAGTAAAAGGGCATAGTTTTGCCCTGGCAGTCTCCACTATTCAATCCCCTCCCCACCGAAAAAGGACAAAGAGTGTTCACGAATCACGGCTGTCTGCGGCTTGGTCATTCCAGCTCTGGAACTTTGGACTGTTAGAGCGGTAGTGTAGTCCTATTCGTTAAAAGTGAGAACATGCGTGGTGTTTCATTTGATCGAGTATTTCATATGAAAGCATTGACTTTTAATCGCGCCATTCCTACCGACGTCATTGTAATGTATGTTCATTTCAGTTGGGAAAACCACTAAGACAGTCTTTCTGAGGATGTAAAAAGGCAGGTGGAGAGCGAGTGTCTACCATTATAATGAAAACTCCCCAACCTGATTGTGACTGATGGTATGCAAGCGGGTCTACCATTACAGAGAAAATTCCCTAACTGAGTCTTCATATGAGAAAAGATATTTGGTGACTTAACCCGTCACGTTTCTAAGGTAAAGTTAAGAGCTATACAATTTAATACAATCTTGCTCATAATGTGTACACTAGATTTCCGTATAGAAGGTAGAATTCCGTAGCGAAGCACGGGTACATCGGCTAGTTATGTATATAAGTTACAAGCACGTAATATTACTCTCTAAAATGGAACATGCTGTTAATAGATTATTTTAAAAAGTACATAATACGATTTCAAATGCCTGAGCCAACATTTAAATTTCCACATGCCGTGTTGGAAATTCCTGTCAGCAGGAGTATTTTTTTTTAATTAATGACGAAACACAAGGAAATTAAAGCTCTCGTTACTATGGCTCTTTTAGAAACGCCTGCTGAGTTCATACAACAAGGAAGAACATCATTCTCATGTGAGAAAGATTTTCATTAGAATGCCGTCCTTTTCCAGAGCTGAGTGTTGAGCGACTTGGCCTTGTCTCCCGGGAGTACTGTGTTCGCTTCCCCACCGGGAAGAGGGATTTTGATCTTAAACTATACATTCCCTTCTGTCGAGGACAGGGCGATTATGCCGTCCCCAACATTCCTGCAACGTACACACTACACTGAACATTATCCTCCAACATACTAAATTAACACATAGATTCACACACACGGCAGACACCGCCCACTCTCTTCGAAGAGTCTGCCTTAAAATGAGGCTGCATAAGGCTAGGAATATCCATGCGAAATAATAATAATAATAATAATAATAATAATAATAATAATAATAATAATAATAATAATCAGAAATAAACCTTTTTATCTAGTGACCAATTAGGATTGTACAAATTAAAGCTCCACACACTGAAGCAGGAGACAAAACTGGTGTTTTCACCTTTCGATTTCGACCACGCCTTAGCCACAGGAAACATCCATCGATGGAATCCTTCTAGTTTATATCCAGATAGCAGCTTGAATGAACTAAACGTCGTTGGGAATGATAACATTTTTGTTTCAACAATTATTGCTCTGTCTTTCACCTACAAATCCATTATGATATCGTGTTACTGAGGGGGCCTATGAACCTAAGGCCAGCACGCTGGGCATACAGGCTTAGAGCCGGACATAAATCATATTAGCAAAAAAATCATAAATGTCCAGATAAGTTTTAACAATATTATTATAAGCATATGAACATAGCAACTTCGTCACCAAATAGCAAATCAGTGTAAGTTTCTAAAGTATCCGTCAAATTCCTAATGGTTCACGAAGAAAACAATATGAATTCACTTCAAGAACAGAAGCTGCGTTCATAAAAATACCAAATAAATATATTGTAAGCTTACTTCTAAATTGTTAAGCACTAAAAAAACTGGGTACCGAGCTCGATAGCTGCAGTCGTTTAATTGCGGCCAGTATCCAGTATTCGGGAGATAGTAGGTTCGAACCCCACTATCGGCAGCCCTGAAAATGGTTTTCCGTGGTTTCCCATTTTCACACCAGGCAAATGCTGGTGCTGTACCTTAATTAAGGCCACGGCCGATTACTTCCCATTCCTAGCCCTATCCTGTCCCATCGTCGCCATAAGACCTATCTGAGTCGGTGCGACGTAAAGCAACTAGCACACACACACAAAAAACTGGGTATCTATTGTTCTTCTTTTAGTACAGTTATTTCTTTTAGTATATTTAATTTGAAAGAATTCTTAAATATAAGTAATTTCTGAAATATCGTCGTTTCTCCGTTAATTCATTTCGATATACTTCTCCTCAAATTCTGAATGAAATCTGTCTTTCTTTTCGCTATATATAACCAATAAATGAAGTTCAATTCAAATAATGCTTATAGTTGCTGTTCCTTACGTGAATCGTACGAGACATATAAGTTTTATTGCTCTATTTTCTCAACGACACTCTTAGGAGCAACGTTTTTTATAATACAAAATCTGTAGGTCTCGGTAAAGTATGATCCTCTACATGAGGACAGCACCCTGCTACCACGAGTCAAGTGCATGCATGCATTCTCAGTAGTTATTGTGCCTCTGAGAGCAGTTTGTGTCTGAGCGCTGTCAGCATGTGACAAAGTGGTCGTGCACATAAAGCAACAAGCAGGAAGGAGCATCTGATGGCGGTCCCCCGGCCTAAATGCGCCGCACAGGGGTAATAATGGCATTTTATGCCAGGATTTGGTGGAACCACTTCGCCGAGACCTGTCGGTTACTAGGGAGAACGCAATGAATGCTCGCCAGGATGACGCCGTCACTAAAGTTTGGTTTACATCGAAACAACTCCATTTTCCCCATTTCTGTAATGTAATATACATACTAAAAGTGGTAAAATCGTTTCCATTATCCCATTTTTTTCTATTTACCTCACTTGGGGAGTTAAGGACTATTTGTATGCTCTCTTCAATATCAAAGCACCTGAATAATCTCTGTGAAAGAAGTGGTATGCTGGACTGCTCTGAGGATGCGGGGGTCGAAACTCTACACTGACAAGAGGTACTGTAGGCTAAGGTTCAAATTTCCCCTGTTGAATGTATTCCAGCCTTACTCTAGGCGTTGCACCTTAAGTCAAAGTCAGAGTCACGCAATAGTGTAGGTTATTGGACAGTTACTGCATACGAGTTATCATTTTTCTTTACGATTTACTGTACGTCGCAACAACACAGATCGGTCTTACGGTGACGATGGGATAGGGAAGGGCTAGGAGTGGGAAGAAAGAGGCCGTGGCCTTAGTTGCTTGGTGTGAACATGGGAAACCACTGTAAACCATTTTAAGGCTCCCGATAGTGGGATTCGTCACTACCTCCCGAATGCAATCTAACAGCTGCGCGACCCTAACCGCACGGCCAACTCGCTGGGTGCGGATAATCTCATGGATCGCGCATGCCCAAGGGCATTCCAGGTCCCATCAACGAATTCTTAAAATCATCTACTGATAGCCCTCCTTCCAATATTGCTGCAAGTTACCTACCAGAATCTTAAATGTGTAGCATATGACACAATTAATGAGCGAAATAGAAAGCGGACTGCTTAAAATATGGGTCCAGCTTCTACCCCCCGCCACAAAAACCGCCTAAATGTTGGAATACATCTGGTTATGAAGACTCTGGAGTATTTGAATTTTGATACGGAAAGAAGTCACAAAAAACAAAAGATAAACCGTAGAATTTATGACGCCCCAAAGAATAGTCGAAGATTAAGGATTGTACCTTACTCTCGGGCCTAAGGAGGGTACGATCAACTTTGTCATGACCGAGCTCGATAGCTGCAGTCGCTTACGTGCGGCCAGTATCCACTAATCGGGAGATAGTGGGTTCGAACCCCACTGTCGGCAACCCTGAAGATGGTTTTCCGTGGTTTCCCATTTTCACAACAGGCAAATGCTGGGGCTGTACCTTAATTAATGCCACGGCCGCTTCCTTCCCATTCCTAGGCCTTTCCTATCCCATACTGGATACTGGCCGCACTTAAGTGACTGTAGCTATCGAGCTCGGTCATGAAAATCTGTTTCTTCTTCTTCTTCTTTACCTGTTTACCCTCCAGGGTCGGTTTCTCCATTGGACTCAGCGAGGGATCCCACCTCTACCACCTCAAGGGTAGTGTCCTGGAGCTTCAGACTCTGGGTTGAGGGATGAAACTGGGGAGGATGACCAGTTCCTCGTACAGGAGGCCTCACCTGCTATGTTGAACAAAGGCCTTGCGTGGGGATGGGAAGATTGGAAAACATAGACAAGGAAGACGGAAGGAAACGGCCGTGGTTTTAAGTTAGGTACCATCCCGGCATTTGCCTGGAGAAGTGGGAAACTACGGAAAACCACTTCCAGGATGTCTGAGGTGGAAATCGAACCCACCTCTACTCATTTCACTTCCCGAGGCTGAGTGGATTCCGTTCCAGCCCTCGCACCACTTTTCAAATTTCGTGGCAGAGCCTGGAACCGAACCCGGGCCTTCAGGGGTGGCAGCTAATCACACCAACCACTACACCACAGAGGCGGACAATATTAAATTTCATGTATATAACATGTCCTTCCAAATGACTTTAGTGTTCACTGAAATGAAATGGCGTATGACTTTTAGTGCCGGGAGTGTCCGAAGACATGTGCGGCTCGCCAGTTGCAGATCTTTTGATTTGACTCCCGTAGGCGACCTGCGCGTCGTGATAAGGATGAAATTATGATGAAGACGACATATACACCCAGCCCCCGTGTCAGCGAAATTAACCAATGATGGTTCAAATTCCCGACCCTGCCGGGAATCGAACCCGCGACCCCTGCGACCAAAGACCAGCACGCTATCCATTTAACCATGGAGCCAGACTTCAGTGTTCATTAATTTTGTCCATTAGTATCCATGAAGTTCTGTTTCAAACTTTAAAATTGCTTTCCTGAACAGTTTGATAATCTGGACGAAGCACTTTCTTGTCCTGTACTCTTCGTATTGTCCCCTTCTCCGGGGTCGCTCAGTCGGCAAAACGAGAGTCCCAAAAGGGTGGACCGTTCGCAGGGCCGATTTTGCTATTAAGGGACAATTTCATAGAGTTTATATTTTCAGGACCCTTGGTGACTGGATAGGTGACACAATATAAATGAAAATCAGGGCAAATAACAACAACGTTTATTAAAACATAACGGAAACTCAGTCTGGACAAATGCATGAAAGAAAAAAAAAATTTTAAATACAATGTGACTTTGCAACAAAAGAAATATCTCAATCTTTAATGGCTTGTGAATAAATGAACACGACTATAAGTCCTCGCATGCTTCTGGAGTTAGATTCCATTGCTTCTTCAATGAAACTCCACCCAATATTTTACTCTGCAACATCGAATGAACCACAAAATTAGCAAAGCTGTCATTTCCCGTTATAACTCATGTTTAGTCATTTACAGGTAAAATAATTTCATACATTTTGAAGAAAAATTACTATTAGCTCAGCATTTACTTGTTCGAGGAAATCTCTTGAAAATTCATTCACTCTACCTGTGAAAATCCTCTAACTCATCTTGTCATCATAAAATTCCTTTACAATTTCATTTTAGTGTTGGGAAATATTTTTACAATTTCTTTGGCATAACTCCCTCTCTCTCGTAGACTACGCTTGACTGTATTCTTTCCTTACTCTATTTAACTTTTCTAAATTACCTAGCATTTCATGGATGGATAGAGCATCATGAGATCCTACACGGAATCAACAACAACAACAATGCTTCACAGTCACCAAAAAAAAATATACAAGATAAGTTTCCTTGGAATGATATAAGTAAATGACATCAAACAACCCAATTCTACCAACTGGTTAAATAAATTTTTATCACACAATGAATCTGTAATATTTATTATTATTATTATCATCCAGTCATTTTATCTCGTCTTCCTCTTGAGTTTTATTGAAGATCCTTACAATCATCTGACCAGAATAAAAACTCGCTCATGACTGTAGTTATGATGATACAGAAAGCCAAATTTCTCTCTCGAAGAATAACTATCACCATCATCAGTGATAAGAGCTCACGAGCCTCGAAAACATCTAATAACGATTAAGTCATGTATTATTCATTTCAGTTGTTGAGCCAGAAATAGACCTATTATTAGTCACTAAATTCGTACATCCTCATAAATCATTATCGCCATAATCATTCATTACAATCACTGTGACTCATAATACCTTTTAGGCCCGACATGCACCCTAGTAGTCCCATGTCGTCCATTAATGGCGAACTCCATTATCACAATGACCATACAAGTTTAATCTCAACAACTTTTACATTATCCGACCTTTACTATTATTAGCATTATTATTATTATTATCCTATAATGGCTCCTAGATCGTTCTCTCGAAGAATATTTCTCACATTCGTCGTTCACTTTCCCTTCTACCATCAATCACTACACATGACTAACAGGGTTTTAAAACTACGATTTAATTATAGTGTACTCCTACATCTAATCATATCTTCATTTACTATTTTTATGAGTTTAATTTATTCTTATTATTATTATTATTATTATCATGATTGTTAGTAGGCCTTACTCCCTTAAAGTCACTTTCGAAGATCATAATCACTCACTCTTGTCGACTCAAGAACAACTGGGATTATTCATCATCACGTCCAAAATAAAACTATCATTATTCCAAGGAAATGCAAAGATAGAACAATATTGAAATCACAAATCAACGAAGTAAGGAACGCTCTCCCATCACCATTAAATACAAATTACTAAGGAAACTACTTTACTCTACGCAAGAATACAATCTAGTCATCTACTAAAAGAGAAGAAATTTTACAAGGGTACTCATATTTCCGGTGAGAATCCTTGGCGTCGGGATGCTGCTCCAGGCGACGACATCTCTTGCCTCATCTATGGTGGTTTACGGATGTACAAAGTCATCGCGTTGGCGTGCACTCTGGAATTTAGTTCCACATGACTGTAGCTCTATTCAGCGTCTTCCTTTTATTCCAGCAAAGTCCCAGAAAATCTCTCGATTTCCCTCTTGATCGCCGCATGTCGACAACTTGGTTTCCTCGGAGATAGCTGAAACTAAAATATTATATTAGCACAGGGATCCACACTAGCTATAACTCACTAAGTTATTTTCAACACTTAACTTGGCGCAACGATGTACTTCAGGTCCATTATTACTATAAGCTTTGTCTTCTGAACACATTCATTAAGTTACGATGCGCCTTAGGCTGACAAATAATAGGGCTGAATATTATGATGATTAAATAAAGGTTAGATTTCCTCTCGTCTATCCACTTGAGATCGTGACTTCCTTTCATAATGTCCAATGGAACATTCCTAAAGCTTCTATGGCAAGAATCGGCTTTAATGAGCACGCTGACTGTCTGTGGTTTAACATTTTCCACCCGGGAGAATGCATGACTGTAATAAGCTCGCTGGATACTGCGTTGAGCTAACAATGAATTACACTGGCATTCAAGTAATGTAATGATCGTGCCCTACAAGGATTACACTAGTATTCACGTCGTCTGAAAATATTCTTCTTTCCCGTAGAGAATACACGGTTCGACTTCTCGTAAGAAAACCACTGTCCGACGTGCTCTTGGAAAACTGTTCTGGCCGTCGTCTCGTGAAATTTCTCCTGAACTGTTCTGTCGTTCATACACAAGAACTTTCTTCGACTTTTCCAGAACAATCCTAACATTTCCAGCACTTTCCTCAATTTCTATTGGCTGGTAATCGACCTGCGCCATAGCTCGTCCTTGACCGCTACGAGTGGATTTTATGAGAACATTTCTCCTCCCCTCTGTCGTCTGCTGGTGTCATGACGTAACTGCGCTCTGGTCACCCTCGATCAGCTGTTGACCTAGTTTCGGCCGGCTCGCTCTCGCACAACTATGTCACAGCTGGTACACGCGCACTCGTAAGCAATGCTCCGTAATAAATATTCCCAGCTTTCCCAAATTAACTGAGGTACCATTTAGACGGGTACAGTATGCATTCCGCCCATGAGCTGCGACGTAGACACGAGAGAGAGAGAGAGAGATAGCGATAGCTACATTATCTGAGACGTGCCTTCTAGTTACGGCATAGAATGGAAGAGAGAGCAACATTTACTAGCACTATGAATTTGTGGTCTAGCTCACTGTAAACTGCGCATAGTGCTTCGCTGGCTCAGGTGGCAGCTCACCGGCCTCTCACGGTTGGGTTCTGTGGTTCAAATCCCGGTCACTCCATGTGAGATTTATGATGGACAAAGTGGAGGCGGACAGATTTTCTCCGTGTAGTATAGTTTACCACGTCATCTTTCATTTCAACACTCTAAATATAATTTAATTGATCCTGTCAGTCATTAATCTTTGCCCAACCGAGCTCGATAGCTGCAGTCGCTTAAGTGCGGTCAGTATCCAGTATTCGGGAGATAGTAGGTTCGAACCCGACTGTCGACAGCCCTGAAAATCGTTTTCCGTGGTTTCCCATTTTCACACCAGACAAATGCTGGGGCTGTACTTTAATCGAGGCCACGGCTGCTTCCTTCCCACTCTTAACCCTTTCCTTCCCATCGTCGCCATAAGACCTATCTGTGTCGGTGCGACGTAAAGCAACTAGCAAAAAATATATATATTTGCCCCAGAGGAGTGCGAGAGGCTTCGGCAGCCGGTACAATTCCTATCCTCACCGCGATGTTGGGGCTTCATTCATTCCATTCCTGACCCGGTCTAATGACTGGAAACAGGCTGTGGATTTTCATGTTCACTGTAGACTACCAATTCTAGCCGACAGGAGTATTTGTCCTACAATGAAAACCTATATCATTGAAGAATAAACTCAATACCATAAATATTAGAAAGACCAATGTTTGGACGAACATTGCTGAGGCTACTGTGAATTATCACTGTCACATTTAATAATTTATTAATTGGAAATTAAGATGTCAACATCAACGGAATTTATAATGCACACGGCTCCTTGTTATATCTAATGGTGGAAGATACACTGACTGACAGAGCAAATGCAACACCAAGAAGGAGTGGTTCGAAAGGGATGAAAGCTGGGGAAAAAACAGAGACGGCGCGGACGAATAATTGATGTTTATTTCAAACCGATATGCAGGTTACACAATGCGCACGGCATCGACTCAGTAGGATGTAGGACCACCGCGAGCGGCGATGCACGCAGAAACACGTCGAGGTACAGAGTCAATAAGAGTGCGGATGGTGTCCTGAGGGATGGTTCTCCATTCTCTGTCAACCATTTGCCACAGTTGGTCGTCCGTACGAGGCTGGGGCAGAGTTTGCAAACGGCGTCCAATGAGATCCCACACGTGTTCGATTGGTGAGAGATCCGGAGAGTACGCTGGCCACGGAAGCATCTGTACACCTCGTAGAGCCTGTTGGGAGATGCGAGCAGTGTGTGGGCGGGCATTATCCTGCTGAAACAGAGCATTGGGCAGCCCCTGAAGGTACGGGAGTGCCACCGGCCGCAGCACATGCTGCACGTAGCGGTAGGCATTTAACGTGCCTTGAATACGCACTAGAGGTGACGTGGAATCATACGCAATAGCGCCCCAAACCATGATGCCGCGTTGTGTAGCGGTAGGGCGCTCCACAGTTACTGCCGGATTTGACCTTTCTCCACGCCGACGCCACACTCGTCTGCGGTGACTATCACTGACAGAACAGAAGCGTGACTCATCGGAGAACACGACGTTCCGCCATTCCCTCATCCAAGTCGCTCTAGCCCGGCACCATGCCAGGCGTGCACGTCTATGCTGTGGAGTCAATGGTAGTCTTCTGAGCGGACGCCGGGAGTGCAGGCCTCCTTCAACCAATCGACGGGAAATTGTTCTGGTCGATATTGGAACAGCCAGGGTGTCTTGCACATGCTGAAGAATGGCGGTTGACGTGGCGTGCGGGGCTGCCACCGCTTGGCGGCGGATGCGCCGATCCTCGCGTGCTGACGTCACTCGGGCTGCGCCTGGACCCCTCGCACGTGCCACATGTCCCTGCGCCAACCATCTTCGCCACAGGCGCTGCACCGTGGACACATCCCTATGGGTATCGGCTGCGATTTGACGAAGCGACCAACCTGCCCTTCTCAGCCCGATCACCATACCCCTCGTAAAGTCGTCTGTCTGCTGGAAATGCCTCCGTTGACGGCGGCCTGGCATTCTTAGCACACGACAACACGTTCTACAATGACTGTCGGCTGAGAAATCACGGTACGAAGTGGGCCATTCGCCAACGCCGTGTCCCATTTATCGTTCGCTACGTGCGCAGCACAGCGGCGCATTTCACATCATGAGCATACCTCAGTGACGTCAGTCTACCCTGCAATTGGCATACAGTTCTGACCACTCCTTCTTGGTGTTGCATTTGCTCTGTCAGTCAGTGTATTACAAAGAGAAGAGGGATATAGTCCCGAAGATGCTAGTTATATTTGGAATATTTAGATGTAAATTGGAACGAGAAGTTGTGTTATGTGTGAACAATTGCTATTGAAGAATGTTATGGCAGAATTCAGAAATCTGTGAAACCCTTGGGTTTAGATTAACAAGTCCAGCGGAATCATAATTTGGTAGGGAATAAGTGAATCCATAAATGATATGAATAAATTAACTGCGCCACTAGGTGGTGGCATAAATGTACAGTTT
Source organism: Anabrus simplex (assembly GCF_040414725.1). Classification (NCBI taxonomy): domain Eukaryota; kingdom Metazoa; phylum Arthropoda; class Insecta; order Orthoptera; family Tettigoniidae; genus Anabrus; species Anabrus simplex. The sequence continues at coordinate 577,536,438 of NC_090266.1, read as the reverse complement.
CGTTGGGAGCTATGTCATTTTTTCTTTGTAGTCCAAGGCAGGGCTTAAGTCGGGTCGAGTCTTCACAAATGACTTTGAATTTATCAGTCATAATGAGTCTGAAGACACAGACAACATGTTGCGAGGGAACAGTGGTACTTTACCAAAATTGTGTTTTGTGGGGGTTCCAACTCGTAAACTTGTTCACAATTGGCTGTGTGCGAACTTGGAAGAGCCAAGTTTGGCAAGTTCAATCCTGGCTCAGACCGGTGGTATTTGTAGGTCCTCAAATATGTCATCCAGGTGTCGGAAGATTTACTGGCACGTAATGGAACTGCCGAACAAAATTCGGGCACCTCTGAGCCTCCGAAAACCATAGGAATGTATTTAGTGGGACATAAAACCAATAACACTTATTTATTAGAACTTCGGTACGTTATTAGCCTGCATTTGATTAAGCAATAAATTGTGGAGCAGAAGGAACAAGTACTATTCGTTTCTTTGTGTGCAATCACAACATTTTGGCATTTCCTTAAATTATCAATGACTTCAGCTGTTCACAACCTATACAATCTTGCGTATTTCAATTCTAGAGGGTCTTTGAGGCAAAATAACTTATCTTCAATGGAGATCAAGAAATAGAAATCATTTAAGTCGTCAGAAATATAAACTAGAATATATCTTTCTCTTTTGTGATCGAGTGTTAACTTACCAAAGAAGAACAGTGTGCTTTTCTTTTTTTTGTGAAGTGTAAATCTCTTTTTACCACTTATGGTTGTGTTGTTCAGTTGTCAAATGGTTAAGAAGATGCCGTCGACCCAACGAGTGAAGGAACTCTTGGAGAGATGTAGGGCTAAAGTGGAGAGCTGTGCTGATTAACCGAGAATGTGTTCCTACTTTCGAACTGCTGTCGGATACAGGTTAAGTCCAATTCAAATGATTACTATACATCGTTTACTTAGATCAGTTCTTAGTTAAAGTTAATGTGATGAGTGTTTACATGATATGTATTTTTAAATAATGTTAGAATTTACAAAGTAGGTGCGACATTCCAGTGGTTAAAGATAAGGGTAAAGTTGCGTGAATAATGATGTAGTGAATGTTTTGATATTGTACCTGGATTCTGCAAGTGATAAGTGACGTGTTATAAATAAAATTACTACTATTACTACTTGTTACTAGTGGCTTTATGTCGCACCGGCACAGATAGGTCTTATGGCGACGTTGAGATAAGAAAGGCTTAGGAGTTGGAAGGAAACGGCCGTGGCCTTAATGAAGGTACAGCCCAAGCATTTGCCTGGTGTGAAAATGGGAAGCCACGGGAAACCATTTTCAGGGCTGCCGACAGTGGGATTCAAACCCACTATCCCCCGCATGCAAGCTCACAACCGCACGCCTCTAACCACACTGCGAACTAGCCCGGAACTTCTACTACTACTACTACTACTACTACTACTACTACTACTACTACTACTACTACTACTACTACTACTACTACTACTACTTCCTTATCCGTTTACCCTCCAGGGTCGATTTTTCCCTCGGACTCAGAGAGGGATCCCACCTCTACCACCTCAAGGGCAGTGTCCTGGAGCTTCAAACTCTGGGTCGGAGAAAATAACTGGGGAGGATGATCAGTACCTCGCCCAGGCGGCCTCACCTGCTATGCTCAACAGGGGCCTTGCAGTGGGATTGGAAGGTTGGAAGGCATAGACTAGGATGAGGGAAGGAAGCGGCCGTGGCCTTAAGTTAGGTACCATCCCGGCATTTGCCTGGAGGGGATGTGGAGAACCACGGAAAACCTCTTCCAGGTTGGCTGAGGTGGGAATCGAACCCACCTCTACTCAGTTGACCTCCCGAGGCTGAGTGGACCCCGTTCCAGCCCTCGTACCACATTTCAACTTTCGTATCAGAGCCGGGAATCGAACCCGGGCCTCTTGGGGTGGCAGCTAATCACACTAACCACGACACCACAGAGGCGGACACTACTACTACTACTACTACTACTACTACTAATAATAATAATAATAATAATAATAATAATAATAATAATACACCCATTTGTATAAAGGAGGAAGATTAATAAACAATGATATGTCTGATAGCGATGATGGGATAGGAATGTTTTAGGAGTGTGACGGAAGCGGCCGTGGCCTTAGTTAAGGTACGACCCCAGCCAGCATTTACCTGATGTGTAAATGTGGAATCACGGAAAAACATTTTTAGGGTTGCGGACAGCGGGATTTGAACCTATTATCTCCCGAATGCAGGGTACGTGACCAAACCGCGGAGCTACTCGCTCGGTATGATACAATCCGTTGTCTATGGAATGTACAATTTGACCTATGATTTAACTGTAATTTCCTAATAACATATAACTGTCACATAACCTGTCTTCTTGTGAAATTTGTCATACTATGTATTATGTGTGATTATCTAATTGCAGAATTGGAATGCATCCATTTGGAATTTGAGATAAAACACAGATGATAGCCGTCGAAATTCATTTGTACGTGGGATCTACAGTTAAGGAAATGTTCTGATGAAAGTTTAACATGTATATGTCATCATCACTAAATATTATCCTTGATCCGTGTTTATCATAAAACACAACACATGCACGACTAGAAAAGGAAGTTAAGAATTAAACGAGAAATGGGCTTGGTTGTGAAATGTACCAGAAATGAAATATTTCACTCTGAACACTTTTTTGGAATTTGAGTATCTTGTAATCATGTAACTTACATTCTAAGCAAATAGAGAATGTATGTAGGAAATGCACCTCTCATTAATTAAAAAAGTATTTAAATCTTATGCTTGGCTCCACTTTATTAGCCAGTATCTCTGTGCATAATTTTGAGGATTAGTTTTGGCCGCGTGGTCGTGAGAATCAAGGTTAAGGAAATATAAAGAACCCAGTCGAGAACATCAAGTACTATGGTACAGGAGGCATCTCGCACACTACGTGACACTCGTATAGCTGCAGACTACAGTATACTACTCGACAGCAGTCGTTTTGGCAGTCACAGTGCCAGTCAAGAGTTGTGTGAGTTGTGTGGACCACAGCTTTTGCTATTCGGCTGGGCGGTACGGGACATAGTATGTGCCGTGAATGAGTGCAGAAATTCTTAGGTACAGTTATTTAAGTTGCTGTTTCCCAGTCTTAAGAAGAAGGGACTTAACTGTTAGGATACCTACGTGGAGTAGACTGAATGTCTTACAGTTTATGTCATAAAGCCAGTTGATATTTCTTGTTGTATGCGATATTTTTGTATCTGCGTCTGGGCACAGGCCAAATTCGAATAAGTATCCACTGATGTCTCAGCAGGGGCGTAACTTTAGCGCCTGCAGGGCCTGCAATGCAGGCGGGCCCGGGCCTTTAAGGGGCCCCGCAGACACCTCGCAAAAAATGTACCGAGTGGTACAGCTGCCCCCATTCACTCAGTTTTATGCAACCCTCAGATTATAGCCTAACCTTACAACATTGACCTTGCTTACTCACAGCGATTTATGGTCTTATTACGCTTTCTATAATTCGTTTATTCGTGTCAACGAAATCAGCATTAACAATAAATTAACGAATGATTTTAAAGAATCGTGAATATTCTGCATCACAGAAAGTTCATGTACAGAGAATATCGTGGCTGAATGACTACAAGTAGTGCGGATATACCGCTGGCAAACGACAGCTCGTGATAGCCGAGCGTGCTCGTTAGTTAGAGGTTCGAGTCCAATATAGGACGATTTCTTTTACATCGTTGTTAAATGTTCGTGTGAGTCACGTTGTTGAAGACAAATCTAAATCATGATCAGTTCTCATGTTGCAGGTGCTCTGTTATGTTCATTTCTGAGTAGCTCCTAAAAGATCTATTTGCAGTATCATAAACTATTACCGACAGAGGTGCAATGGGCTTGTATATGGCCATTAGATTAATGAAGCAAATATTCGAAATGACCACCTCCTTCGTTAATGTATTTCTGAGTACGGTAGAAACTTAACTCTATCGCTTCGAAACTGATCTTGTATGTTACAAGGTCTGAACTCGAATTTGTACACAGGTTTACCTTGCTGCAAAACACCACAGCGTGCTAAAGGATCATGTCTCTCTTAAGCCCAGATAGTTGCAACCATTCCCTACGAGTAGAGTGGGTACCGATTACTTGGTTAAATGAGTCCAGCATTATGTTTCAGGTGGTATTCCTAATGAATTTGTCCGTAGTCGGTGGTTACGTGGCGATATATATTATGCCTGTTTATTATAAGTTCCTCAGAAGAATATCTGAGACTTCTGAAAAGTCAAGTCTTCGTAAAGGTTGCCTAGAAGAGTACAAAATAAAAATGGCATAACTCAATTCGGTTTCGAAACGTCACTGCTCCCTGTAGCTTATCCGTGTACATCCTACACGCAGCTACTCGCTGCTTGAACGTCTAGCTCTTACAACTCTGTGTTCACGAGCAGAGCGAACGTTCTCGCTTCGTAAAGTTACTTATGTGTTACAGCCTCATGGTCCAGTTTTACGACTTTATTGAACGCTGTAACTGTAGTAATTACATGGCGTAAGCTATCACATGTCCGCCTCTGTGGTGTAGTGGTTAGAGTAATTGGCTGCCTTCCCGAAAGCCCGGGTTCGATTCTCGACTCTGCCACGAAAGTTGAAAAGTGGTACGAGGGCTGGAACGGGGTCCACTCAGCCTCGGCAGGTCGACTGAGTAGAGCTGGGTTCGATTCCAACCTCAGCCATCCTGGAAGTGGTTTTCCGTGGTTTCCCACTTCTCCTCCAGGCAAATGCCGGAATGGTACCTTACTTAAGGCCACGGATGCTTCCTTCCCCCTTCCTTGTCTATCACTTCAAATCTTCCCATTCCCCCGCAAGGCCCCTGTTCAACATAGCAGGTGAGGCAGCCTGGGCGAGGTAGCCTACTGGTCATCCTCCCCAGTTGTATCCCGCGACCCAGAGTCTGAAGCTCCAGAGGAGGGAAAAACCGACCCTGGAGGGTAAGCAGATTAAGAAAGAAAGAAAGAATGCTATCACATCAGCTGTACAGCATTTGCGCACCGTAGATTATAAAATTCTGTGAAAAACGCGTTTCCATCAGTTTCGATGTGATGAGACTATACAAAATTGCGGTGAAATGACATGTCTGTAAATAGTCCTAACCAGTCACGTTTTCTATGATAAAGGAGTAGCTACGGTTTGTAGAGTACAGTAACATTTCGTAAAAATGACTGGAGTATTGGACTCCGCTCTACATAAAATAGTACCGTTATTTTGGATGGGTCTCACTTACTGTCTCTTGTACCGTTTTTGGATTGTACGGGAAATGTATAGCGGACTAACTACACATACAATTGCTTTAAGATATTGCACAAGATAGGACTAAGAGAAATTGAATTCCTAGTGGTTGCATATGTTTGGGAAAATATAGGGGCAGCTGTACCACCCGGCATATATCAATACATCTAACCCAATCTCAATCTGCACGGAAATGGTCCTTGCAGTTTTGTAGAATCAGTCTGAATTGTTTGTTTTACAATTTGTTCGTAGAGGAATTGCAATTTGGTTGCATCTAGCAGTAGTTATTATACTGTAGCACAGCTGTAAACAGCAACGAAAACTGATAACAAAATATTACATTTTAATTAGAAAATGACACCTTGATGTCTAGTGCACCTGAGATCGTATTATGCACAATTTTTGCTGAATATGTAACTTTTATCATCAGGTCCCGGAATTTGATGACCTAAAAGTATTTAAAAATTTACCTAGAAAATTACTGAAACTATCCAATAAAATGACCCGAAAACTCAAATTTGAATGAAACTGACAAGTTATATCACACAAAAATTGTAAACAGACTATGTCATTGTATGTTGAAATGATTTTAATAGGTACGTAATATAATTTAATTATTATTTGACAAATAAGAATTATTTGCACAGAAATACTGGTTAATATTTCTGTCTAATGTTTGCCACTCCAAGTTCTGTGCTGTTTTCCTCAAGAAAAATAACACTTCATGGTATGTGGAACTTTAAGGCTGCAACATCTGAAGAACAAAGAAAAGAGAGAATTTCTCTGTTAGGTAGTGGAATTCCTTTTTCGGATTATAGGTAATAAGAAAACTGTGCACTTAAAATGCATGACAGGCTATACGGGCTTAACTCACTCCGCGTTACGGTAGATGACTGTGACAATTCCCAGATTTTCACAGGAAAAAGAACGACGATTGTCGACCAGCACGTTTTCTTACTTTGAAAAGCTCTTTTCAACGTCTATGGATGCTATTGGAGCATACTTAAAGTGCACTAAATCACTGGACATAAGTTCTTCTTCAATGCCAATAATGCTGAAATATTCACCCGCCAAAATCTGAGAGATTGAGCACAAAATATTAACACCCGAGTTCTTGTCAAGAACAAGTTTCAGTTTTTCTGACACTGTTGCGCCAGAATGGCCACGAAAGCATTTTAATTCGTCTGTGGCTGTTCTGACTGAATTAGTCATTTTTTCTAGAGCCACGACTCTCTCCTGAAGACGTGTAATAATTGACGACAAGGAACCGAAATTTGCTTTGATGCACGTTAGTTTTCCCTTCATTTGCGTATCCGGAAACAATTCTTGAGCCATCTGAATGGTCTTGGCATCTTGTACGTCGAAAGAATCTATTACTTGCTTCACTGTCTGAAAGTGGTCACAATAGTAAATACAGGCGTCGATCCAAGTACTCCACCGTGTGATGCAAGGCTGCGGTGGTAATGGAATGTCGGGTGCTTGGGATCCGAAGAGTTCCCCGCGTGATGGAGCCGTAGTAAATACCTTCTTAGTTAGGGACACAAGCTTGTCAAATTCAGGGAAATTTGATCAGACTTCTTCGGCCACTCTGTGAAAAGCGTGAGGTAGGCAGGTCACATTTACAATTGTTGAGTAAAATGCTTTGATTGCATTGGCAGCTTTAACTATGCAAGGCGCTGTATCAGTCAAAAAGAGCAGAACATCATCAAACATTACACCCTCAGGCCATAGTAGTCCCATTGATTACCGAAGAGGAGACATATTGTAGAATGGTTCACAGATTGCAAAACTTCGGTCGTGAGCAAAAATATTTTTTCATGCCTATCTACTTCTAACGTACCCACGATAACATTGGCAATGTAACGGCCCTCCACATCACTGGTTTCATCGATTGAAACATATATTTTGTTTCCGCAGACTTCTTCTCTGGCATTCCTCATTGTGTCGTCATAGCAATGGGATACATAGTTCTTTCTCAGAGTACACTCATCCGGAATTACACGGCTTGTATACCTTTCTAAGAAATCTCTCAGTTTAATGTTGTGCGATTTCCAGAGTGGAATGTTCGAAGAAACCAAAGCTTCAGAGAAGTCTTTACAAAACACAGAGGAAGTACCGCCATCGGAGGGTGACTGTGAGTGTAACAGTTGAGAAACTTTTTGTTTTCTACTATTTTGGACTCCACGTATGTGCTCCTCTCGACCGATATGTTGCTGAACGGTAAATCTCCTATCTGCTGCCACTATCACTTGACCATTTTGCAGAAAAGAAATTCATCATCGGTGGTAAAAATATCCTCGCCGACTTTGGAAATTATTTGTTTGGAATGAGCAGCCCTAGATGGGATTATCTATGGCTTTTTAAACACACTCGAATAACAATCGCGGCCGATAACACAAATCCAATTAGCACACGTATGGTTGCACTGAGGTACTTAACCAGATTTGCATTTCTTGGCCTACTATTGTCTGTCTTCCTACACTCCTCGATTTCAACATCGCTTCCGGATTAGCTGCAAGAACAGATGTGTCTGCTGGCATGTGGATATTCCAAGAAATAAGGGTTGAACAAAGTTGTGAAGATTCTCATGTTTTCGTATTCATCCTCCCTTTCAGTTCCGTTAATACCCAATACCATACGCAAAAAAAAGCATCATAAACCATTGAGAATGTGACAAAATTAGTCAAAACGTACAAATTATTCGAATAAATTCCATAAAATGACATAATAATGACGCGAAAAGGGAGTAAATCATATAAAAATGCAATATTTTAAAAATGAGGAAAACATGACTTAATAAATATGCATTTCTGTAATATGGGGGCCATGGACAGGATTTGTATGTAAGTTAGCAATTTGTGTGGTGAAGCATGTAAAAAGGTGACATATCATCAGGATCCAGGCCCTGTTTATCACGCATTTATTCAGCAACAATGTATAATGCCAATAAGAAGTAGGTGTCGTAACATTCTCTCAGTTCAGGTTCGACTGAGCTCTCCTTGCGCGAAGGCTATTAGTTGTGCTGTTTGATATTTTTCAAGCTTTATTTGAAGAGTTTGTGATTTTATTTTGTTCATATATTTTTCTGTTTTGTAGTCAAATAAATTATTAGATCTGAGACTTTGGTAGACTTTGGTAGGTAGAGAGCTGTGGGCCTACCTGGAGATTCATAGCGTATTATGGCGACAGACCAGCTAGCTGGGGTAAGGTAGGGTAGCGACATAAGTTACTTGAGTTAACATATTATGTTAACAGTATATCAACTTTTACATCGTCTTGCTAATATCAATAGAACCATTTTATGAAGTTAATTATTTAAAAAAAATATTTTAATTTTGGATTTCGACATGTATACAGGTTTTGGGATCTATTCATTGATGGCAAGTGTAGAGGATGTTTTACAATACGTGCAGAACTATTTTAGGTTGCCCAGCATTTTACAGAACCGGGCGCTAAGTGCAAGAATTTTGTTACTATGTACGCGTGGGTTTACCTGTAATGGTGGTGGGGTTTGTGTATATTTATAGTTTTTCTTCGATTATAAGTGAAATTTTTGTGAGATCTGTGACATCTTCGTAAATATAAAAGTGTTTGAGGAATACATTCCCCACGTCCGTCTTCACTGTACCTACACGCAGTAAGTGAGTGAAACTGTAAGATTAAGGCTGCGGTAAAATACCTACTACATTCCGCCCAGTCAGTTTAGGTTAGGATTTTCAGTTAAGAAAATAAATTAAGTCCCAGTATATTCTGTGAAAACGCGACTGTACGATTGAGAAGAGTCACCGGGTGAAACTGTAAGTACATTATTTAAAATCTTCTGTGGCTTCTGTAATGATGGTGTTGTGAATGTCAGTTTGGAAGTGTCAATGTGGTGGGGCTGCGATTACTTAATTTCTTTTCGAAACTGGGGTAACGAACGTGTTCACCGCGTGCTACTGCTTCTGGGAAATGCGTGATGCCGAGTAACGGGATTCAGAGCACGACTATTGCATCTGAAAATGTGAAGGGTGAATTGTGCTGCAATAGTACTTTTTGATTCAGAGAAGAAAGCAACGCAAACTACCTAACTGCTCATCTCGGCTGGTACGTCTCATTTTGGTGCCGTCATTAACTTTTGCGGTTTACTTATAACCGCATCGTCATCTCTGTACAGGCCATGAAAGCCCTCGGCGGGGAGAAGGTAGGAACTTCCAACATCCGTAACCTTGGTACTTGGAGGAAGAGTGTGCTTAGCTAACCGTGCGGCCACATATGCCTCCAGGAATTAACCTGGTTCTCATTATCCTAAGTATTTGCTATTTTTGCTATGTATTTGTTTTACTTCATACGTCTTACGGCGACGATGGGAAGGGAATGGTCTAGGATTAGGAAGGAAACGACCCAGCATTTGCCTTATATAAAGAAGGGAAACCGTCCTCAGGGTTGCTGACAGCAGGGTTCAAACCCACCGTCTCCCGAATGCAAGCTAACAAATGATTGATCAAAACCTTGTAGGCAGCTCGCTCGGAGCATAAATTCGTTGGTTCTGTTTAAGGATCCAGCCTGCTTTCCGGCTGACGACTTAACAAGCAAACTGTCAGGCAGACGAACGGACAGACGAACAGACAGACTGACTATACGAAATAGTACGTCGTGATAATTTTTGTTAATACAGTCCACTTAAAGTGCTCGTTTCAAATAACAATTCCTTCATTATTTATATAAGATGATTTATTATATTATCCCGTTCAATACCTAAAACATTTCTTTGCTCCCTGAGATATGTCGGTAATCAGTATAGCTTCATATATTTCACGTCACCTTCAGGCCTTCTCTGACTTCCTTAGAAGCTTGTATGAAGGCTGGGAGACTAGAGACGAAGTTGAGTTTAAATTCGCAGTAAAATATGCAAGGAGAGGGGGTGAAAACTTACATGAATCTAATCCCATCACATACTTTATTTCCAAAGTTAATTTTCGTAATATTAAAACTTTGTAATATATGGAGTCACTCACAGTGAAACAGCCCTACTGAAAAAGTACCAGTTTCCGTAATGGTTTCTCCCAAAAGCCTTATTGAAGTCATTAATTCTTCGTAATATAGTGTCAAGAGGTAAAGGTTACCTCGAAAGGCAATTAGTAAAAGTGTGATGTAACTGAAATATAATGACAGACTGATGTGTTTGTCAATTATTGGCTCATGACCATTAGGTACTAGTTTCCCACAACTCATCAAACTCCGTATTAATATTGCCCCCTTGCTTGCCGTTAAGTCTCCGGCTAACTCAAGATTCAGGGCGCGTTCAGTCCTTAAGGGCTCACGTTTATCTAGCTGAACGCAATGGCTCGGCAAAGAGGAGATACACAGTACTATCTACTTTAAATGAAGAGGTTTATATCTGGGAAAACAAATTTATTAAGTCTAAGCAGCACATACACTAAACAATATTAACACAAAGATCCATAAAACCGAAAATGACAAATAACATTGGACCATCGGCTCCAACATCGCGAAAAGTTCAATAGTTCCTGATTATTAATTATGACTTCGGCTAATGCGTGGCATTAGTGGTACGCATGAGCTCTCCTTTGTATGATTTGAATCACGCCACTCTATGGCTTCTTGCAGTGATACGAGTACCTGAATGAAAACTCGCCGGCATTTAAAATCATCTCAATTTATGAGACACAAACGTTAGCACATTGAAAATAAATTGAATGAGACCAACATCCTAAATCAAATTCTAACATAACACATGCCAAAGTAATCACACAAATACCTATAAGTTAGCCCGTGCATGAATTCACGGCTGGGCATTTCGAGATCAAAACCCGTATCTCAAAAAATAAGAATCAAACACAAATAACATGGGGCATAAAATAAGCAATCCCTGAAAGAAATAAACAGCTTCTGAAACGAAAACATGGTGTCTAGCTGTGTGTTGCATGCGAACCCGTGGCGTTAAAAATGATGGATGACCATCCTCCATTTACCGTAACTCTCAGACAGTAGGCTGGAATAGTGAACGGGTTTGGCCCTTTGTCGATGCAAAATTACCTAACAATGGGCTTTCAACGTTAAGAAGACTTTATGATGATCGGTTTGGTTTGGACGACTCTTAGCTGCGTTTCACTAGCTATTTGCCATGATGCACTCGTAATTCTTAAGACATGGCAAGGTAAAGGCTACAGTTCGCTCAACAGGAGATATACGACCCTCCTAATACTTGCTCTTCCCATCTATCAGGGTAAAAATACCTTAGCCCTGCTCTCGCTGAAAACAGCAAGGGTTACCTGACACAATTCTCGTGGCATTCGCAAGACCTATCACTTTTACATTTCATTTTCGCGAAGAAAAATTGCTTCTCTCATTATTCACCTTGTATCTCACTGTTTATCACATACTCAATAGTCATCTCACTATTTATATCACGGCCCTACGCCATTCACTTATCTCAGGTCAGCACATCTAAATCTTATCCTTATGAGGGCATGGCGCATGGCTAGCAACCCTAATAACAAAGCAACAGCATTTTACTTATTTGTCTCCCCCACCCCCCAATACTGACTTTTTCCCCACAATTAATCCCATTGTGGACTTCGCTACTCCGGTCTTTCTTTTTAAATTAGCTATACTTTGCACCGGCACAGATAGATTTTATGGCGCCCTACGACTTTTTGCCCCACATGAAAAGAACAAGGAAAAATCGACTATCTTGGCGCTGCTTTAAAAAAATGTAAACACGCCAAAACGGTGCCACAGTTTTTCGGAAATTTTGTATTTAAACTAAAATGACCCCCACCTACTGCTAAGTCTGAAAAAATATCTTGGAGATAATACTTCCATCAAATTAAGAGTATACAGTACATTATACTTCCAAAAATGTTGATATTTTGGTGCGACGTTCCAACAGTTAAAAATGCCTAACTTCTAAAATACTTGGCCTACCTTAATGAAATGAGGCGACATTTATCCTATTACACGTAAAAGCTGAGAAAAAGGATTACAGAGGTCTAGTGGCATTTCATGATTTGTTCATGTGGTTCTCAACGTTTGACCGGCACTGTATATAGGAGTAGAAGGCTTTGGTATGACAACCGAAAACCTTCCTGTAGGGAATTATAGCACTAAATTAACAGTAGAGTACACAGCATGTTACTGCACTCTTTCCAAGTAATTTAACAAAAGTCAACGCGAATTATTGTTTTCTTCTCTTCTTCCTTGTAGTAAATTGTACCAGTAACTCCCATGCTCCCATTGACGCGTGTAATTGAGAATGAGGGTTTCGCAGGGCGTATGCGACTTTATGTTAGGATATTGTACGGATAGGGAGTAAAAGAATGCATATGCTGGCCACATAAACTTTATTAAAATCAGTCAAAGTAGACGATTGGCCTATCATCTCCTTGCATATTTGTCAAATTGGACTCTCATCCACACTTAATACTCAATAAAGTGATAATAGATTTTGTCAATCTTATTAGCGACAAATATTTAGAATGAAGTTCACCAATGAAATTAACAAAATTTCTTCTTGATATAATTAAATAACTTGGATAAATAAAGTTCATTTTTGAAGTTTATGAATGACAACATTAATTAAGGTAACCTTGAAATAATTAGTTATTTTAAGTGGATAATGTTCATTCTTGAAGTTAAAAAATAACGACAATAATTAAGTTCACTTTCAAAACTAAACATCATTCTTGAAAATGGAACTAATGAAATTATTAAGAGTTATTTTCTGAAATGATTAATTGGTGAGAGCAAATAAAGTTCCAACTTGATATGCCTATCAAATTTCGACCTAAAGTTCATTCTTCAGTTAGCTAACTAACTAACTAACTAACTAACTAACTAACTAACTAACGTAATATTGAGATAAACAAGGTTCTAATTCGCAGAACTGTTAACGAAGTGGATAAGTTTCGAAGTTTCCGCTCGTTAGCAAGTTCGCCGGTACGACTTAATATTACACTGGCTTTAAGAAATAGCAAGACATTTGAAAAGTTGGAATGTAGGAGTTCGAAATCGTATTGAATGAGAATTTAAGTTGCTGGAAAGCTTTAAAGTTACTTGCTGAATTGAAAGTTACTTGATAAGACACAGTTCGCACTATTCTTTAATGACACAGATGCATATCACCTTATTGAAGTACTGGCTCCTTTTGACTGTGTCCTCACAGACTATAGTACCATATCTTCCATGGATCAGGAAGACCATCACCGGAACACCCTCACCACGTCCCTCGAAGTTACCACGTCCATCATAGATCAGGAACACCATTACCACGTCTCCATCGGCCGGAGTTCACATGAAAATACGGGCGGTCGGAGTATGCATGGGGCGTTGGTTTACACACACCACTTCGAGTGATATTGCACTGTTCGTTCCAAGTAGGATATCTAATATGCGCAGTAATTTGCACCATCCACTTATAAAGTGATTGACTTGTCATGAGGCACTGAATTTAATAAGTTCCACTTGCCAGTTTAATGCGATTAAGTAAGTTTTAAACAAAGTCTATGCTAAGATAATTGAACCTTCACAGTACCCTGACTTCACTAAGTTCTGACTGTCAGGTTGATGCGGTTCAAGGAAATTGAAATAAAGTCTATTCATTCAACTTTCCACGTGATCTTAGTGTAGGATTCCGTCTATGTTCCTGACGCGTTGAGAAACAGTCTACTATCACTCTATCACCACGAAATATTAAATAGTTAATGGCACTGTCTTTACTTCCAACCATGATGGTTTAGGCATGTAGTATCCACAAACAAAGTCCTAAGTGGATAATTTACTCGTAGAAGTTAACACGTAGACTCGTCGTATTAATTAATAAGTTAATCAACAGTCCTATCGCACACGGTATTAATTTGTCCCATGTCTAACACTTGTATACAGTATTATAAGTCACGCGAAATGTTTAAGTATTTGGAAAACTTAGAATGCAGGATTTATACCGCTGTCGGAGTTAGACTTCTCGGCTGTACCTCGTGGGTACTTAGTTCCAGGTTCGGACTCGACACTAGCGCACAAAGTTGAACTTTACTGCCGGAACAACCTGGGCGGCAGGTCTCTACTATGCTGTACTGTGCTGTACTGTGTCTATACTTTCCTCTCGCTCGTCTTATATACCCGGGCTTGACCCTGAGTATACACGTCATTGAAATTACTTGATATCTTGACGTTGAGATATCTCCTTAATAAAACAGTTATTAACGTGCAATTTGGATATGAGCTATCAGTTATTGTAAGCTACGCGGTCCCGTTGTCCATTAGTCGATATCTCTCTGGAAGCTGAGATATAAGAAAGCTTCCAGATGGTTCTCTCTGATATGTGGGCCACGCGTTTCGTGAAGTCGTAGTCGTGTCTTAGCAGGATCCCGCAAGCTCGCTCGGCTAGAGCGTTGCATCATAGCCCACAACGCGCACAATTTGAAAGGATGAAACAAACCGCGCGCTCACTTGTTCGATAAAGGGCGGTTTCTGTTTCAATACATTTTCAAATTCTATCCTCAAAAGTTATCTTAATGCCAAGTTGGACATTCTTGAAGTGCCTTTCATTGAGCTTAGAATTCCATCAGATTCAATATTAGGCTGGGCTGAGTGGCTTAGACGGTTGAGGTGCTGGCCTTCTGACCCCAACTTGGCAGGTTTAATCTTGGATCAGTTCAGTGGTATTTGAAGGTGCTCATATTGGTCAGCCTCCTGTCGGTAGATTTACTGGCAAGTAACAATCTCCTGCTGAACTAAATTTCGGCACCTCGGCGTCTCAAAACGCCGTGCAAGTAGTTAATGCGACATGTCGCAATGTAGTTGCCTCTGTCAGATCTCCCGCTCCTGACGTGTACCTGAGTTAAGTTTTGTACTTTTGAACTCCTGTACGGTCCTCTAAGGTTCGACCGTGGCTGCGTCGTTACTGGCTAAGTAGATAAAGAAGCTTCAAGTTTTAACAATGTTTTATTCTTGGTGGTCTTACAACTATGAATTAACCTAAGTAGTGAGCTCCGATAGATGTGCGGGGCTCGCTTTTATACTAACAGATAACACTCAGTTATCATTAAGGAATGAATAACAAGTATGAGAAGGCATATTTTGAATCATATGAGCAGGATGTTAGTTTAGGTCCCTAATAGCGCCGGCTCCATTATGACTTACATAAGCTAACAGACAAATGGTCAATACAAGGAAGTAACTTTTGCCTCAAGCAAATTCCATAAACACATTAGTTGGTGGCAGCCTTCCTTGTGACTTGAAAACATGATAACATTAAATAATTATTTACAGTCTTAGAACTGATATCTGGTTTCCTCGAGCGGTCTTGAGTGAACAGAACATACAGTCTCGGAAACTGTGGGTAAGGAACATAACTCCCCCCTCTTAGATTATTGTTACTCTCCTCAGTAACTTGTAATTTTCTTGTTTTATATATTACATTCAATTTTTTCACACATTTTATACAGTCTTTGTCTACATATAAAAAGTATAATGCAGATTATGTGTCCATTAATTGGAGTAAATTCTTTTATAATATCGCATTTTGAACTGATTGGCTTTAAAGACAGTTTTAATTTATTTGCATCGAGATGCGAATGTAGGAAGTTTATTTCATGTTTTTTATAGAGTTCCTTTGGTACACATAAAAGAAATTGATTAAAGTAGTATGTTGGTTTCTTTTCCAACGTTATTCCTATGGTTGAAACTGAACACGAGTCATTTAAATATACAATATTTGGTCCTGAGATACGTACAGCTTTTTGGTAATTATGACATGTTTGTAATAATGTGTCTGGCCTTGTACTAAAGAAAAGGAGGCGCTCATTATTTAGCGCTTGAAATAATTGTACATTGTTTTATACATTATCAAAGCCACGTCCAGTTGTTTTTGTTAAATTACAAGATGTTACTCTTATTGTATAATGGATACACAAATAGGATTGTGTTCTTTTGATACGTGGCATAGCGGATCATTTTGATGTTGCTCCCTGCAAATAATATTTTCCAGACGGAATAAATACAATATTATCAATAGTAGGTACCGGGTAAATCTGATACAGTTGATAATTATTTTCATGAGTAAAAGGTACAGGGAGATTTACGATTAATTATGTATCCTGCTTTATCGTTTGAGTTTTGGTGAATTTAAAATTTTCATACAGGTGATAAGGATCAGTATTATTAGGGATTTTGTGGGGTAAATTGAATTTACAATATTTCTTACATCTTCTTGAGAAAACAGTTCTACATTTGTTATAGCATTGAAATAAAGGCTGATGGTGTCTTGCCTAGTCATGATGATTCTTCTTAATTTATTTACACACATTAACACGTATTGATGTTGTTCTAATATGCTTATCTCGAAGTCCGCCTTCTCTAAATTATTTTTCATTGTACCCAAATTGTGATTGACATGGTTCATTTTCTCGTAAAATTTGTTAGCAATAGGATTATTACATGACACAAGATTATTAATATGTTATGTTTCTTTAGCATTTACTTTTCTCAAAGTTTTAACTCGTTTTTGCAAGTTTCTAAATCATCTTGATCTAAATTACCTGAAATAAACTTAATTACTTTACGTAGACCATTAATGAGTCTAAGTTTATTTCTGTGTTTTACAGGTAGGAGTTTGTTTAATTCATTCTGCGTATATTTTAGTGTATTCATTAATTCTTGAGATAGGTATGGGAAAGTGTTATTAGAATACGTTATAAGAGGCGAAACTGCATTTAGAGTATTAATATAAGATTGAGATAAATTCGTTAGGTTGACATGAAACATGAATTTATGATAGTTGTTGACTATTACCGCAAGTCCTACTAAATCTGCGTAGAATCCTTGGGTTTTTATTTTTCTGAAGTTAATTGACCAGTATCAGGAGAGGAATCTGGAAGAGAAGGGATTTTCCTGTTAGATTTTATGTCTCTAAAATTTCTGACATGCACTTTGCCATTTTTCATTGTACAGTGTACTTTATTGCCTTCTATTTTCGTTATGATACTTTCATTGTACAAAAACCTTGACTTTTTGTTTCTGGTCAAACGATTTGTTACGTAAACTGTTTCTCCGATTTTGTAGAAGTGTTTGAAAGTGGGATTGTTGGGTTTTGGATTGTTTTCATTTATGATACGAAATTGGTCACTTTGTCTCTGAACGTATTCATTGATCTTTGGAGCGGGAGAGCAAAAATTATCTAATGCATCATAGTAAGGCTTATAATATATGTTAAAAAGTGGTCCTTTTCTTGCCGAATGCACTGAAGAGTTGTAGTTTAAGATGATAGTGGTCAAGGGTTGGGATATTGGAGAGTTTTTGTCATTGTTTCATGAGATGCGTAGCTTCTCAAGCAATGAAGAATTGAAACTCTCTACGAAAGAGTTAGATGAAGAGTTCAAAGGAGTGTTTGCATGATACTCGATGTTTGGGGATTTACAATGTTATTTTATAATGTTGTTCTCAAATTCTCCAGCTTGATCGTGTGTGATCTTCTTGGGTAGCCCATGGTGTGAGAAGTAAAGCTGTAGCTGGTTTAATTAAGTGAAGACTGTGCCATCTGACAATACGTAGGCTTGTCCGCATTTTGAAAATACGTCCATTATTGTCAAAATTCGTATTTGTTCGAATTGAACAATTGTGAATCTGAGTGAAAGGGTGATCAGGTGTTGTTGGACTTTGGTTTTCAACCCGGTTCGGGTGTCTTTCATACTTATTTCACTGGCAGATTTCTTTGGTTGATCAAGTTTGGAACATGTTCTCTTGAATGAGGCCAATATTACTTTGTTTGCAAGTGCTCTATTTTGTCAGTGGTTCCATGCACGGTATTGCAAGAATAAATGCTTTTGTTTTCCTGGATCTTCGACATCTTCTAAGAGCTCTGATGGTCTGACAATTATGAGTTCAGAAGTAAACAGTTTCTGGCAGGTTCTAAGAAAGGGAATTTCTAATGTTATGTCATCAAAGAAAACAGCGTATTTGTTTGAAGTTATTATTACTTTCAATAGGAAATCCTTCAAGACTTCGTAAAAGTTAGTTTTTGTAACTATCATGAAGTTTCGGGTGTTTTTCTGAATAGTGTCTGTAAAATTAATTTAGGAGAGTTTAAAAATTTTACAATAATTTCATTGCGGTTTCGATTTAACTTGCTTTCGGAAGCTTTCAAAGTGAAAATGGGATCTTCTTGGTTAGAGTGTATTGCCTGAATATCAATGTCATTCTGATATCGATCATTCTCAGCGATGGCTATGTTAGAATCTGTTTCTTCATTTGCATTAGCTCAATGCGAGACAGGGCATCCGCGGAAAAAATTGTTTTTCCTTCTACATAGTTGATATCAAAATCAAACTCTTATAGGTTAGTTTTCCAACGGTAAAGTCCCGAACTTGGGTCCTTCAAAGTGAAAAGCCAATGTAATGGTCTGTTATCACTCTCTAGTTGGAAATGTCTACCGTATAAGTAGGACTTGAAGTGCTTGCAAATATCTACTATGGCGAGTAGTTGAATGTTTTCTTTCAGTTGGGTAAATTGTCCGTGAATAGTAAGCAATGGAATGTCCTTTACCTGAAAGAACGCTTCCAATTGCAAAATCAGTAGTCAAAGTGAAGGATTAATTAAAGTCTGGGTAGTCTAAGACAGGAGCGTTCATTAGAATGGTCTTGAGTGTTCCCAATGCATTCTTATGTTATAGATCCTCTGTATCACTCTTGGCTCCCTTCTTTAAACATAGTGTTATTGGCTGTGCAGTTTTTGCAACGTATTGAATAAATCTTCTGTAAAAACCGGCCAAACCCAGAAATTGCTTAATTTATTTTAGGTTTTTGGGATGGGATATTTTTTGTCAGATTTTCTCTTTCCTGGGTTTGGTTTGATCCCGTTTGTTTCACAACGTGACCCAAAAATCTAACTTCCTTATGAAGGAACTCAATCTTGTCTAACTGTATTTTGAGATTGACTTCTCTGAGTTTTTGAAACACTTGGGCAAATGGTGCATATGATTTTCTAGAGACTTACTGTACGCGATTATATCATCTATATAAACAAAACAAAATGTTTACAAAAATATCCACCAAACGTTATCCATAACGCGTTAAAATGTTGCAGGGGCATTTTTAAGACCAAAAGGCATTCTTTTAAATATTAGGTGTCTATTGTCAATCGTAAAAGCGGTTTTCTCTATTGATCTGTTATCCATTCCTATTTGATGGAATCCTTCTGCTAGGCCTAAGGTGCTGAAGTACTGACAGCGCCCTAGATTGGCGAGGATCTCTTCGATTCTGGGATGTGGATACTTGTCCTCAATATTATTTCGATTTAACTGGTCAATGTCCGTGACCAAACGCCGTTTCTTTTGTCCTGAAGCGTCTAACGTCTTGGGGACAATCCAGATTGGGTTACAATAAGGCGATTCGCTATGAGTTACTATGCCTTGTTTTAAAAGCTTTTCTACTTCGGTGTTAATTATTTAATTCAAATGGGGTGGACAGCGATAGTTTGTCTGATATATTGAATCTTCGTCATTAGTCCGAACGTAATGTTTTACTACACTTGTGAAAGATAAACCGCAACCAGGGTAATAGAATATATCAAAATATTCAGAATAAAGACTGTGGATAGCGTTCTCTTTCTAGATCATTTATATGTTGTGTTCTGAGATATTCTTTTATGTGTGTGATGGAATTGATTTCTATTGGTTGAATGTCCACGTTTTCAAGTGGTTCGACCAATATGGATTCTTCGAAACTCAGCTTTAGATGTGTCTCAGTTGGGTAGAGTACTTGATAATCTTTCGCATTCAGGATTTCGTCAGGAAAGTGAAGTCCATTATGCTCAAACTGGGGAACATATAAATCTCCCTGTTTCATATTAACTGGAATTGAGATGAAATGTGGGAGTTCTGTAGGCTGGAGGAGTTTCTGTTTAATGAGTGAAAATGAAGCGGCATGATTGAGTACGTCTGTTGGTACTGTAGTCTATCTTTGCGCCTAGCTTGGCGAAATTTGCGGTACCAATTAAGGCATCGAAGTATTTATGCCATTGCATGACTCGAAATGCACTGGAAGATAAACATTATGCTCAGAAAATAAATGGATATCTTTCACTGTCATTACCTATTGTTTCGGCATGAACGGATTGAATACAAAATGGTTCCTTAAAGAAATGATCGGCAAAACATGTGTATGCTATGCTTGGATTCATTATACAATTGCACGCTCCACTGTCAATTAGTATAGTATAAGTCCGTTTAGACTAATAAATGGTAGTTGAGGTGCTTTATTAATGTTGTTTAAGTCTTTGATCGTGATGGTTGGGCCAAGTGAAAATCCTGATCATGAGCTTCAGTTTCTGGCTCTACCTGTTCTACTGGCTCGAAATATGAGTCGTAGTATTATTGGAAGTCTCGTTCCAATTCTTCGGCATGTGGGATTTCAGGCTGACAGTTTTCAAATTCTGTGTGCTGAGGTTTATCAATTACATCCGCGTGAGAATTTAAGTTACCTCTGATTGTGGAGATACCTGACATGGGTCTCGGAAGGTTTCGATTTTGTGGGGTAAGGGCGATTTGTCGGCTGTGATGGCCTCGCGGGTATCATGTTTCTCTGTTGTGGGATTTGTGGTGGTGTGTTGGGCCAACCTTGTATAACCTGATTGGTGGGTTGTTTTTGTGCGTTCTGTGGTAGTGGGTTATGTGGAAATTGAGGACTGTTACACGGCAAGAAACTCTGAGGAGTGAATGGATAGTGATTAGAGTTATTAAAGTTGTTAGGCTGGTGTTAAGGAATGGGTTTGTGGAGAAACTGCTTATGTCCCCCTCTTAATTGGTCCATATAGCTCTCGTGACTCTCGTATGCTCTATCATTATCGTAAGATCTGCACATTTTCAGTGCATGATTTAAATCTAGGACATGAGCGTAACGTAAGTATGCTCTGTATAGTACTAATATCTCGGCTTTAAATGTGCTTAGACGTATGTCTTCTATTTCTTTCATTTTTAGGTCTAGAGTCCCATCTCTGTAGTTGAGCTTACAGAGGCTTTTGTATCTGAGAATTAATGTTCATAAACGTTCATGGTAGTTAGTGTACCGGAAGGTACACCCGCCCCGTTTATTCAAACGAAGCGTTTTGGAGAATGCCGTATGATATATAAAGTTTGCATCAACGAATACAAGTAGTTTGGACTTTTCTCTACAGATGTCTATTAAACAACTGATGTTATGCCCTGTGTGTGATGAGGAATTATTAAAATTTTTATGTATTTTTTATTTTAATGTTTACTGCACTGGGATGATTGTTTCTTTGTTTTTGACGACTTAAGGTGATTGCCAATACAAAATTTTGTTTATTAATTTTTCAGCCAATCAAACTATTTCTAGTGTTTATTGAATTACCCAATAAGAACTGGGGGTGTGTCGGGACTTAGCCCAGAGCAATCTAGAACCTTCCCGTCGGGCATAAAGGCTGGCACATTTTCGACCAGGGGTTCTTATTCATCGCTCCAGTCTAGTATGTGTGTTTACAAAGTAAGCGGGGTGCCTCGTCCATGATAGAACAGTCCATCTGCACAGTCCGGATTTTATTAAGTGATAGTCTTTGAAAGCTAGCTCAAGGGGAAGGTTTCCAGTCTCTACTAATATAACTTTAATTTTCTAAAATGTAACTTTCAAACAATTCAAAAGAACTCAGCCGAAATCAGGGAAGAGAGAGTGTGATACCCTTTCGGGTTCCCTTTCAACATGATTTTGAGGTGACTATGATTTTATAACATTTTTCAGTTTGAAATCCTTGTAATTTAAATATTCTCTCCAACTAGTCACCTCTGTAGAATAGGCTTAGCCTCTGTAACTTAGGGCCAGAAGCCCAAATAGGGTTTTAAGCTTTTAATAATCAAATTTCGAAGAGTGCAAGTATCTGCTTCCACATAATTTTGATTTTTGGGCCAGTAATTTTAGCCTGTTGTTTTCTACAAAGGCCCGGTAGATTGAGTATTCGATACCCCTGTGAAATTCTATTTCATTCCTTCTGTGTAAGGATGTTAGACTGCTAAACATAGAAGACAATGAATATTGTTGGAGTTCGTAAAATGTAGGTTGAGCCTTTGACAGGCCTGGAAATTTCTGGAAATAGATTTCTAAGTGTAAATTTCATAGACCATAGATGCGCCTTTTATTCATGTAGGGCTGTTAATGTAAATATTGAATGGTGCCGTTGGAAGGCTGTAACGTTGTAATGTTTGGAGACTGGTCTCCTAGATAATTTTGAGGAGCAAAGAAGTGCTCATGGAAGAGTGTGTATTTTGAATACTCTGTTTCCTGGTGATGTAAAAGAAATTGGGAGGGTCGTCTCCTTGTCTGTTCTTAGAAGGAGCCGCAGCCCTTTTGGAGAATGTATAATTAGGGAGCTGGAATCTCAGGTGCGCTATTGTGTTATTTGTTGATTGTTCTGATTTTCTAAACATTGTCACCTAGCTTGTAAGCAAATTTTGGTACCTGAAATTGTAAAGTCTAACTTCGAAAAGAAACAAAAAATAAGGAGAAAGATATATAGCTATCATTTTAAAGTTTTAAATTAATCTTCTGATCGTCCTACTTTGACCCATTCATGCCCGCAACTTCTTTCACCTCTGTCCACCACGGTATCTCCGTAACAGTATAGGATTCACTGTGCTTTTGGAAACAAATATAAATTTCTTGGAGCAGAAGTCGCTCGTTTCTAACATATCCGTATTTTGTGACAAGCTTTTCCTTGAATCTCTCATAGTTAGTTTTAGCGTCTAAGTGTATATTATACTTAGCGCTTCTCCTTTCAGTTTTGATTTCACTACATTGAAGCTAAACAAAAATTTTAATTTATTTTTATTATTACTATCGTTTACACGGCTGCTGTGGATACTCTCTGAGACGTACCCGAATAAGAGTGCTTTAGCATTTAAACTATCGCTTTCTCTCTACAGTGAACTCCAAGAAGAGTGCTTCAGTTAAGATTATTATTATTATTATTATTGGGGCTGTGGCTACTCTCTCAGACGTATCTGAATAAGAGCGTTTTAGTTATTTAAACAGTTGCTTTCTCTCTACAGCGAATGCCAATAAGAAACCTTCAATGATCGTTATTTTAAATTAATTAAATTTAATTGCACTAAAAATGAACCAGGCTATTCTGAATTTGGTCTCACAGAATAATATGTCTAAAATGTGAAGGAGGCAGTTAACCTTTGACACTTATTTAGAAATAGCACATGTAAAACTTGTTTGTTATTCACTTACAGGCTTGAAAAGATGAACAGGAATTTCAGCATCCTCGGTCTGCAGTGGACAGTGTGGCGGCTTCCCGTTGGTCTGTCAGTCGCAGCAGTTTGGACGGATAGGCAGCTGGCATGTCGGCAGGTGAACAGAAGACTTCTTGTTGTCACTCACCTCCAATCAGCTCGTGGTCTATCTGGCTAGGATAGGCGGCTTGCCTATCGCGGACGGGCCCCCAGTTAAGTTTTGTAGTTTTGAAGTGCTGTACGGTTCACTCAGGTTCGACCGCGGCTGCGTCGTTGCTGGCTAAGTAGAGAAAGAAGCCTCTAGTTTTAACAATGTTTTATTCACAAGACGAAAAGACCTGGTGGTCTTACAGCTAAGAGTTAGCTTAAGTTGTGAGCTCCGATAGATATGCGGGGCTCGCTTTTGTACTAACAGATAACACTCAATTATCCTTAAGGAGTGAATAACAAGTATGAGAAAACATATTCTGAATCACATGAGCAGGATGTTAGTTTAGGTCCCTAATAGCGCCGGCTCCAATATGACTTACATAAGATAACAGACAAATGGTCAATACAAGGAAGCAACTGTTGCCTCAAGCAAATTCCATAAGCACTTTGGTTGACTACAGCCTTCCTTGTGACTTGGAAACATTAAATAACTATTTGGAGTCTTAGAACTGATATTTGGTTTCTTCGAGCGGTCTTGAGCGAACAGACGTTACCGTCTGGGGAACTGTGGGTAAGGAATATAACTTCTGAACCCAGAATTGAATTAAATAAACTAACAAGATTTACGCACTAGATGTTCTACCATCCTGTAATAATTAAATTCATATTGGGCACATAATATTTTTTTAATTTATTTTACCTCCATAATTTAATTTAATTTTCAGTTTTCAGACATTTCAGACAACTTCCGTCAAGTGTAAATGCGGAAATGTTCTCGTTAAATTCGTAGTTCCCTCTCTTGATTTTGAGGGTACACATTTTGGCAAGTACTCCAGAAAAGCTGGTTGGTCCACTTATATGTAGGGGGATATTCGTCTCCAAAACATCTTCGCTGTATCTTCTACACAATAAGTTTTTCCAATTTTGCACATTTCTCTTTACTTTGCATCATTTGTGTGGTGGCTTGCCGCTTTGCATATTGCTTCTATTCGGATTTATTGTTAAATGACTGTTTTTACTGACAATTCCCCAGCTTTTGATGTGCATGCCTAAAACGGCCTTATTTGGTAATGATTTACACACTAAAATTCCACCATCACTGATATAAAATCTTCTTGTTAATAATTTTTCGACAGCTGTGTTGTAGACACTTTAGATTTCACCATCTTTATACTTGTTGACTTAACCTACGCAAAGGGAATGAAAGCGATGGTTGAGCAACGTGTTACCGACGTGAACAGCCGTGACATGAGCTGTAGTGTGATCACTGATCGTACGGCGTGGAAAATGTGTAGCAAATCTGTTTTGGTCAGGTAAGACTGTGACACGATACATGTGAGCTCATGGAACGTGACGATAGTGTGTTTCCGCCTTCACTTTCCGTATTCCACAATGGTGGTCAAACCTTCATAACATTCCAAGGATGTACAATCTCCTCAGTTATAGTTTAGAGAGGAAAATTAAAAAATACTTGTAAAAATCCCAGATTGGGCATTTTGGTATACTTTTCAAATTTTGAGTTAATTTCGCACTTTTTCGCTTTTCCAAATCAAATTAAGAATAGCTTTCAGGTCGTGAAAAATGGGAACATACGAGTACAAGCCGTTACGATTATTTCGCACTTTATCGCATTAACGAAAATTCACCATCCCTAATAACCGTACATCTTCCGACGACGATTTTTGTGCAGACATATTTGGCAGTCCACAATTCAATGTTATTTTTCAGAAAGTGTAACGTTGTTAATGAATGTGGATAATCTGATGTATTCTATTTATTTCTTCATGTAATCCAAAAGTGATTATTTGAGGCCGATCGTCTTATTAAAAAGAGTTAGAGGTAGTATTGCCATCTTGGTTAAGTTTCTAATAATTCTACCACGAAAGCAGGAGTCAAAACTTGCATTTTCTCACATTATTCTGTCATCAAAGTTAGGATATTGTTCCCTAATTTGCCTTATCCATGGCGCTTCTCTTCCCTAAACTCACCGTATACAATCAACTAATACGAGAAGACAATTTCAGCACATGACTTCAAGCTACAGTTTACCCGTAGTGATGATGATGATGATGATGATGATGATGATGATGATGCTTGTTGTTTAAAGGGGCCTAACATCGAAGGTCATCGGCCCTTTACCCGTAGTGTATGTCTGTTATTCTTGAACTATGTTATTATTTCACGCAATTTTGTGCTCTGAATACAGAGTATGAATCAATGGGGTTATCACTCCTGTTGCGAAAAAGAAACGGAAAAGAACGAAGAGCGATCCGGATTCCAGGAGAAAAACTAAGGAGAAAAGAGAGAGGGGCTATGAAAGTTAGATCCCAATATTTTAGTAGATAGTTGCCACCGTTAAAGTACAGTGAAGCCTCATAAATACGTTTCTGATGGGGACAATTATATTGTGTCTACTTGAAGTATTTTAATTTTGTTTTCACCAGTTAATGATTTAACATATCTTTCTTCCGAATTTCAAGTGAACGCTGAATACACAAACACGCCGGCATTGGATTTGGGTTGAGCAACTTAGGTGGTAGAGCGTTGGTGTTCTGAGCTCAATATGACGGTTCCGATCACGGCTCAGTACGTTGGTATTTGAAGGTCCTCAAATACGTCATTCTATGTCGGTAGATTTACAGGAACATTAAAGAATTCCTGCTGGAAAAAAATTCCGGCACCTCAGCGTCTCCGAAAACCATAAAAGTAGTTAGTGGGACGTAAAACCAATATCATTATTATTACGAAGGTTTCCAGTATGAGCAAAATCGACGAGCTTGAATGTCGAGCTACTTGTTATCTCGCAACTTTCACCCGTCCCAACGCAGATGTAAACAACGCTGTTGAAGAAACGGAAGGTTTTGTGATGGATCTGAAGGGATGGGTTCAGATTTGAGGGTGTAGCCTATGAAAGAAGAGTTTTCTCCCAGTATTGAGTATTTAACGTATTAGTGAATGTCATTTCACTGATAGGAGAAAAGTGTATTATTGTACTAGTACCTCGAAATCACAATCGTTAAGGTGGTGAAGCCTTCTGTATACGGTCTGACACCGTGTTTAGCCGGTTCGAGTCCCGTTGGTCGAAAAAATTTCAGCATCAGAATGCTGACCGGCAGGGTACAGGAGGTGGTAGCATATAATTCCTAATCACTAAATCGCGTGCCAAAAACCTGGATTCAATTCAAAAACGCCCGCAGTTCTCATATGGAGTGAGGGCATATGCCACTGTTACTGGTGATTCGATCGCCGTATGGGGACGTTAAGTCTTGAGCAGGCCCCTTGGTGCTATTCGACAGAAGTAGGTCTGTGCCGGCACCAGATTTCACCCTCTACCTTCCTACTATCATATATCACGTCATTACTGAACTCCATAGATGCAATCGTTTATGTAAGGCTAGTATCCAGTATTCGGGAGATAGTGGATTCGAACACCACTGTCGGCAGCCTGAACACGGTTTTCCGTGGTTTCCCATTTTCACACCAACCAAATGCTGGAGCTGTACCTCAAGTAAGGCCACGAGCGCTTCCTTCGCACTCCCAGACCTTTGCTGTCCCATCGTCACCATAAGGTCACCATAAGACCTATCTGTGCCGGTGCGACGAAAAGCTACTTGCAAAAAAAAAAAAAAAAAAAAAAAAAAAACAAGTCACGTGATTCATTTCACCTCATTAACTCCTCTGATAAGGGCAACCTGTCATAAAACTCGCTACGAAGATTCATCTCACTTCATACACGACCCCGTACAGAAACGGGTAAAGGGCTCGATATACACAGATTGCATTCACAAGTTTTCTCTTTTCTTGTTATTTAAATAGTTGTGCATGGTAAAATATTTAATTTTCTCACTGGATGGTCTAACATTCACCTCATCCAAAATACAAATTCAATTTATTGACATCCTACAAATCATATTTATGAATTAGAAATATATGCATGGTATTATAATTAAGTAAGTGAAACTTAAGCTATATTACAACAATTACACCGTTTTTGGGATTTCCTGAAAAATCACCTATGGTGGATAAGACGAGTTTTGGAACGGACCGCCTCATTTGAGAGTAGCTAACAGACGGGATCTCATTTCGAGACCAGGTGGCTATAAGTTATTATTTATTGTAAATTTGTTTGTTAAACCTGTCTGCCCGATCTCATTTCTAGCAGTCGCTTTTCACCTTGCCGTACAGTAGCCTATTTCCGTTTCCTTAAGTATATGTTTCCCCATTTTTGCTGACGTTATACTTAATTCGACACTAACACGTTGCCCTCTAGCCAGAAGAATACATGAGACGCAATAAAATCCCCGACCCGTCGGGAGTCGAACCCAGGACCCTCTGAACTGAAGCCCTCAATAATGACCATTCAGCCAACGAGTAGGACTGAGTGCTTACATTATAACAGGATAATTTAGTCTGCATAAGACGTCACAATACTGACAATTATGTAACCGCTCGTACTCAAGAATGGGCGTTTTCTTCCAGAGCCCATGAATTCCTCTGTTGTGATGTGCTGAATGTGCTTCACAAGATCACAACACACCGTGACAACCAATTCTCTGTGTGTGTCAACCCACGCACACATGTGCAGCTGCTACTCTAGCCCTTGCCCTGGAGGGAGGTTGCCTCATTAAGAAAAGTAAGGTCGGCGGCACTGCCAAAGACAGATCCCTTCCTTCCTTTCCCCTTCATGATTATTTTTGACAAGGTTTTTAAGAACTTTTCCTCGTTAATGACTTTTTTACTCGCTTCTTTAATAATCTTTGTAGAAACAGTGAATTAGACAAGTTAATTTGAATCTTCTGATAGAAAGGGTTGACCTTTGGTACGTTGAGTGTTTCATAAACGGAGTCTTTAATTACAATTCTCGACTAACTAGCTTCCGTAATTCATATTCCTCGCTCAATAGATTTTTTGTCACAAAATAGTTATTGTCAGAATCAATCAAATAATTTGGAACAGTAACCTTGAGACGATCGCTTGTCGGACTGCCTTCAGCAGCCGTTTCGCAAATGTGTAACATATATCTCAGACCTTATCTTCCGTTCTGAGGATATCGTATTTGATTTCGACTGAGGTCGGTGACGTTTGAAGGTGGTTATTATTATTATTATTATTATTATTATTATTATTATTATTATTATTATTATTATTATTATTATTATTTGTTATTTGAAGGGCATATAGAAAGAAGGGACTCATCAACATTATACCAACCTTTCGAAGCATTTTTTACATTTCAGAACCTCGTAGAACCTCTTCTTGTATCGATTTTAAAGTACAGAATTTCACAGAACTTGGTATATTCGTTGTAAATGTGCAACTTATCTTCATTGAGGAATTTTAACATAATACACGGGAAAAAAATTGTTACTCTGTACAAGTGTTGGAAAAAGGGGGTCATTGCACTGAACCATTATGTTAAGGCTCTGTACTGTATTATTGTTAAGGAATACAAGGGCAGTAGAGGGGATGAAACGGCTGGGCCTAGGCTACTAGACAAATTAATACACAAAGAAATTTAAATTTTGAATGTATTCTAAAATTAAATCTTTTCCTTTTTTGGTTTCGGTTTCTGTTTTTTAGACAACAACAGTTTAACAAAACAGTACAACCTGAATAACAATTTAAAAAGGGACCTTTACAACTACAATCTTTAGAGATTAATCTTTAATAGGGGAGAGTGAACTACCATTTTACATGACTTGGTAGTCTTAAATGCATCTTTGGTGAGGCAAACTTTAGTTTTAACAAGCCGAGGCTTCAAATAGTTCAGTTATATAAACTGAAAACTCTTTCCAGGTACCTCCTAGTACACTTAAAGCTTAACAGTCTTTACACCACTAGACACTCTATACCCTACATTTAGAGCGTAGCCACAATAAAATATGAATCGGAAGCGTCCAGAATAAACAGGGGCTGAAGCTCATAATAAACTACCAAGAAAGGGAAAAATAAAAGGCTAATAGAAATTCCGAGAACAAACTATAATGTGATGTTGAACCCACTCAAGCAATCTAGTGACATCAGTCTAATGGGGCAGACGGCCCAGTGACACAGAGGATAAATTACACTACGTTGGTGACTAAAGACGGAATGAAATGAAGTACCGAAAAGTATTAAGACAAATATAGAAAATTGTAAAATTTAGTCACAGAAAACTAAAGTGAACGAGGGAACGCGGGTCTACACGCGTACATCCTTAAGAATTTCATTACACCCACTGGAGTGGTCAGACTTTGTCGGCAGACAGCCTAAAAACCTACATATTACAAAACTAACCAAATTTAATAGAGCCTACATTTAAAATCAAGGTAAAAGCGGCTCATCCTAACCGTTACATGCTAGAGGGTAAAGCTGGAATCTTCCCGTAACTACACGCAAGTAAGTTCACATGTTAGAGAAAAAGTCTTGCCACCTACCTTAGACGCTGCCCCAACACGCCCTTAGCCTCCTGTGAGGAGAATATCACTTGTCACTTCTCGCTGGAATCAGCAAGATCCAGATGGATCTGTAAGGTCCAAGATCACCGATATTTATCGGGGCGTGTTGGGCGATGATTGCTTGGTTTAATATGAACTGTCATATTTGGCAACTTAGAAGCAGATTGTGTACTAAGCAGAACACAATCCAAGCCCCTGAAGGCCAATCAAAAGTAATGATATCTGTTAAAAGCAAGAAAATCAAGTACAGTTCAGAAAGTTGAGTCTGTCTGCGAGAGACTACACTGCCTTTAGGCGTTTAAGGTTTTGCCTACCACTAGGGAGAGGCCTTACTGATGGTAAAATTATTATTTACAGTATATTATAAAGCGAGCAATATGTAAACTATGAACACTTTTATAATCCTCTGATATGCACAAAGTCACATTATACAATATTTTTAATAATTTACCAGTTGCTTGCAACTATTACTTACATCACATCCCATGACAGAGGCAATAGTTTATCATCCGTGAGCAGCATTTGAGAAACAATCCCGTGCCTCAACGCCACGAAATCGAACTAACTGTTGTACCATAAGTCTTTGAACTTCTTGGCAGATATTGGCGCTCCTATGGAAGAACAATTTAATATTAGATTTCATTGTGCTATGATGAGGTAACTAGGTGAACGTGGGAATTACACCATGAAGGGAGTGATGCACTCACCTTCATAAGCTTCCTCTGGCAGGTCAAATTGGCCTTCAGGATGATTGGAAGCACCAGTTCCTCTCCGTTTCGCTGCTAGTGAGACTAATGATCAAGCTCCATTGTAAGTGGTCCGGAAGCTCAACAATGATCCGCTCTGAATATTTATCTCATTTACTTGTCGGGATGGAAATGGTGATAACTTTGCACACCTCTCATAAACATTGTGTGGTCAACTGTTTCAACGTCGATCTGTGAGGGTTCATGACGTGCGGTTTTGATGATGGAGATGCAGTCACCAGGAACAATTGTCTGGGCTTTTGAATTCACCAGACGGTGATGGGCTCTAGTTTCTTCTCAGTGTTCACCGTGTTGAAGAGTAAACAAAAGAAAGTGAAGTTCTTCTGTTGTCCACTACGCGAGTCACAGAATATACATACGTGCTACACATTAGAATGTAAATGGTTGTGGATGAAGTGATGCAACAAGGAAAACACGTCGTCACTTCCCTTTTTACCTTCATGTTCCGGATACACATAAAAACACTTCGGGAAATGTTCGGTACATGGACGTTGAATGCAAATACAGATAACTATCTCCTGCAGTAGACATCATTCGTGGAGATGTTATGAACAGCCAATTTTTTTCACATAGTAAAAGCAAATCGCCTTAAATTCACATGGTCTTTTCGATTTCACCTTATCTCCTCTTTTTTAAGTAAAATGCTTTTTTTTCTTATGAATAGAGTCCATTAATATAAGTCGATGTAATTCATAATCCAATCTGCGAACCTCTTCTCTGCCAGATTTTAGTTTCTTCTCTGCTCCTTGATTTTTATTTTCAGCAATATACTCGTCGCATATGCTATGGGTATCAGTCCTGAAATAAACAAAGGTAATGTTGAAATCCCTACAGAATATGCCCCTATAAGTCCCATACCTCACTTGAATGCCTGGTCGTTTTTCTTTGAGCATTTGACACATCATATCAATATTTAGATCTTCCAACAGATAAAGTTTGTACGAATGCTGTAAGCTGTAGTGGCTTTGACGACCTTAGGAAGAATGTATGTGTTGGCGTATGGTGTCAACACTAAGTTTGTAGTGGTGATGTCATGTTTTCATCACATGTCAGTTGGCGCTGAACCTGCATTTGTTAAAGTCTCCGGCATTTTCCTAGTGTGAAAATGGGAAGTCACGGAAAACCATCTTCCGGGCTGACGACAGTGGGGTTCGAACCATCCCCAGAATGCAAGCTCACAGTTGCGTGACCCTCGACCACGAACCTTTTACTTGTTTTTGTACCATTACATACAGCAGATTCACTAGATGAAGAATAATTCCACTCTTCCCAAGTAAGGGGACGACTAAGGCTAGACGACATTAAGCTATTCAATGTTATAACTGAGAGTAAGGTTTAAGAAGCAGCAAGTTTGAACGAAGAATAAGTAAAAGACTCAAAACGGGTCATTTTCAGCAATGTATTGCACTATTTTCGTCGACGAATCTCAGGATCTCGGCATCATGAGCACAAACTCATGAAGTCTTTCTAATCTCAGTGGGTGGATGCTGTTCGTTGAAGTCGCTTCATCTTCTCATCGACAGGGTAAGAGGGAAAATATTAACTACTTGAAACGAGAAGGGGGCCGATGACCTTCGATGTTAGGCCCCTTAAAACAACAAGCATCATGAAACGAGAAGAAAGAATTTTACTCACTCGATATCTAATTAAAGAAAAATCAAAACGAGAAAGAAGAAACAAATTAAAAGGAATTACGTTATGTCGACAAGGAAAACAACAACCAAAATAAAATCTCTGACAAATGAAAATCAACAATACCTCGTCCCCATACTGATTAGCTTTATGGCTATTGGGGTTGTATTTATTTAACGCCACTATTAATTGATAAGGAAAAGAACCTGAAAACGAGAAGCGGGTTTTAAACTAAACAGTTGGTTAAGTTGCTTTCGTGTGAAGATTTGGTTTCTCCGAACTCCAAAGTAAAGATGTCCAATGACTAAAATAATCAACATGGTATCATACAATCATCGAATGAGCACTTAACTGATAGACCAATCCTTCAGTTTAACTTGGACAGATCTTTAACTCCTAGCCAATATTAGATTAAGTCAAATGTACTCCTAACTTGAGCATAACGCTCTAAAGTTCAGTTTTAAATAACTGAAGACAAAAACTAAATACTAATGATGATTACATCACTTGGAATGGAAACTGACATCATGATCATGTGTACAAAAGTGCTTTACAGTAAGTCAGCACCAAGGAAGTCTATGTTCAAAATGAACATATTAATGTCATCGAAAATCCTGGACTACTCTCAAATTGTTACATTTAAGTGAATTATTATTATTATTATTATTATTATTATTATTATTATTATTATTATTATTATTATTATTATTATTATTATTATTATTGTCGTGAGCTGCTGGACCGAAAATGAAATGCATATTTAAAGACTAAAGGTCGATTCACATATCTCCGGGACGTGACGGCGCTCTCCGTGTCCGTATCCGTCCTTTCCGACATGAATATTTCACGTCTGTTCTCGCACTTCAGTTCCGTGCAGTTCCGTGCAGTTATAAGTCGACAATCAAGTGTTCCATGATGAGTTTCTTTAGTGATGATAAACTGTTAATGATGCTATAATCTTGAGTGAAGAGGAGAAAGAGAGGAAGAAACAGTGGGTTCGTCGTATATGGAAACGGAGAGTTTTCTACTCTATATAAGTACTTGAAGGACGACGAAGTAAAATTTCACGGATACACTGCATTTGCTTTCAATTACTTGAAAAATTAAATAGGTAATAATTACTTGAAAAATTAAATAAATGAAATTGTTGATTAATTTTTAATACCCCTGACTTGGTAGGTTGGGGGCAGAAAGTGCCTTGCCGCGCCAAAGTCGGTGCCTATGTAAAGACTGACTGATTTTCTTAATCTTGAAAGTAAAAAATGTTAGTTACCTACCTTCAGCTTACATTTTCTCACCAATTTCGTCCCATACACGCTTCTTCAAACCACTATCCATATATTTCGAATCAGCTAAATTATATAGAAAAGAGTGTGCCTTCACTAATTCAATCAGCAGTTCGTCCTTCATTTAGGGAGGTAAAGAACAGTTCAAACGTACACAGATAACCCCAGTACTCGAAGAAAGCAGACAAGCAGGAAGGCGGGAAGAGAGAAATCACATCCGTGAAAGCAAGAAAATATCGTTGGCGAGCGAATACGTATTGCCGGCACGGATCACGGAGAAGCACTGAAGGTCACGGCGAATGACGTCAACGGAAGTGTTGGAACTCATCCCTTTGTTTACATGGCGACGATATTTTATTTTCACGGAAGATGCCGTCACGTCACGGAAAGCGCCGTCACGTCCCGGAGATGTGTGAATCGACCTTTATCGTTTTATCGTTCCGTCACGCTGGAAGATTATACAGAATAAAAATAACTTATTATGTAAGGACATCTACTAAGTAAGTCGGCTTCTCTACCGTAGAGTCCAACCGTACTCGAAAAATATACAGCAGCATGCTGTACGAACACGGAATGCGACAAACAAGAATCAGTCTACTAGTGGTCAGAGCCAATCACTATTAGATGGGATTTCATGGGTGAGAAATAAATACGCTAACCGGGCGAGTTGGCCGTGCGCGTAGAGGCGCGCGGCTGTGAGCTTGCATCCGGGAGATAGGGGGTTCGAATCCCACTGTCGGCAGCCCTGAAGATGGTTTTCCGTGGTTTCCCATTTTCACACCAGGCAAATGCTGGGGCTGTACCTTAATTAAGGCCACGGCCGCTTCCTTCCAACTCCTAGGCCTATCCTATCCCATCGTCGCCATAAGACCTATCTGTGTCGGTGCGACGTAAAGCCCCTAGCAAAAAAAAAAAAAAATACGTCAGAGTAGGTTATGCAGTAGTAATTGTGAAAGTGTACCTCAGCTGACTCAGCTTCCAACATCACCCATGACCTATTCATGTATCCCACTAACCAATCAATCAATCAATCAATCACTACTGATCTGCATTTAGGGTAGTCGCGCAGGTGGCAGATTCCCTATCTGCTGTTTTCCTAGCCTTTTCTTAAATGATCGCGAAGAAATTGTAAACTTATTGAACATCTCCCTTGGTAAGTTTTTCCAATCCCCAACTTCCCTTCCTATAAACGAATATTTGCCCCAACAATCCTCCGAGATATAGCCCCAGACACTACCAACAAAAATCACACATCTTATCTAAACGAATCCTTAAAAAATAAATCCCGAAAGGAAATAATTTAAAAGTAATCATCATGAAGTCAAATGATCGACACGGTCCTATCGTGTATACGACTGAAAATCTAAATAAGTAAGTTACACCGCGTGTATTACTACACGATTAGTTATTGAAGTCAACACCATAACGGGTCACATGTGAACATCCACCCGACCTGCAACGTTGGTGGTTACTTACGAGGATTCAATCTACGTATTTATTTTCGAAAAATGCCAAAAAATACCAAAATCTGAAGTGAGTGGTTACTAGAATGAAATGGAAATATTTAAACTGAAACTTCACTGCTCTGCAAACAAATGTGCCCTATTCTTTCACGAAAACAGAAGTGACTCTCCTAATAGAATACTTGGATCAACATGCGACATTCCCAAATGAAATACTGAACTCAACCTGAAGTTATTAACGTGGATAAACTTGATATAAATACATACAACAAGATCTTCCCATCTAATCTTCAAATTCAAATCATTGCGGCCTGAGAATGATCTATCTCCATTAAGCTTCACTTAGAATCGATGGGAAAGTTTCATGGAATTACGGCATAAAGCATTTTCAGAACAAGGGGGAGGAAAGCTGACAAAACCACTTCGAACATCATAAAAATCCACGTGTGGCCTCCAGGCTATCCACGGATATAATTCCGAACTGCACGGCACATATAACACAAACAAAGGTGGCTCAAACATGGCTACAGCCTGTTCCAAAATCCCGCACACATAAAAATCCACAGTAGATTCGTAATCATACCGCCTATTCCAAAACTGATCACATATAAAATTCCAACTTCTCCACTCAAGACTTGGGCCTCAAATCTATCCCAAATTAATGCCAAATACAACACCTCGAAACTCCGAATTACACATTCGTTGACACCAATTTCTTTAAGAATGACTCGGTTATTTACGGAACACAAACGTATTCTTATTGCTATGTAGTCCGGCTCCATGGCTAAATGGTTAGCGTGCTGGCCTTTGGTCACAGGGGTCCCGGGTTCGATTCCGAGCGGGGTCAGAAATTTTAACCATCACTGGTTAATTTCCCTAGAGCGGGGGCTGGGTGTATGTGTTGTTTTCATCATCATTTCGTCCTCATCACGACGCGCAGGTCGCCCACTGATGTCAAATCAGAAGACCTGCACCTGGCGAGCCGAACCCGTCCTGGGATCTCCCGGCACTAAAAGCCATATGTCATTTCATTTCATTTCATTGCTATGTAAATTAATTTGACCTTGAATTTACTCCGGACACAAACCCTAAGACAAAATGAAATGTTTGCATACCAAATACGCTCAAGCATGCGACCCGCACTGCACAAATAAATTATTTTACACGCCAACATGCTGACTTAATCCTCAACCGTTAAAATAGTAATGAAATGTGGCACAAGAAGGAACAACACATGACGGAACGTTACAACGACAAAATATACATTTTCAAACCACATTTTCAGACAGACGTTCGGATGTGGTGTCCCCGCCGTCATGCTAATCAGACCACCAGCCTTCTCGTATAATTTGATTTTGCCATATCAACCATTGCAATAGGATATTATTGATGGACCGACTCTCGCCTTCATATTTACTATAGTATTATTTACACTTGATACTATTTTATTAAACAATTGAAACCTTTTACACTTTAAATATAAACACATTCTTCTTACACTCAATCGCGTTATTACCGAATTCGTATTATGATGCAATTCTCTTACGGCACTCCGCAAACATTATCGCTTTCATTCCGTAGCGAATGGAATTTTCAACTGTCTGATGCTGTTGGTCGTCCACGTGTTACTTTTCAGATACAATACCCCCGCTGCTAAAAAACTGTCTCGCCTAGCACAAAGTATGTCTGACTGAAATATTACTTGTTACCCCTGCTTCACTAACACTGAATATGTATGTCAACCACAGGCATAATTTTCATCACCGACGAAGGTTACAAGATCAACACTAGTGTTTAAAACACCAAATACCTTGAAGGAAAACCGTACTATAAAAGATCTGAGTTCTTTCTCGACGCTCTGCTTGAATACATTTCCCGGCGCGACACCGAGTGTCGCAGACGTAGGCTAGCCCATGGTCCAAAATATAATGAGTCTCCCACTCTTGCTCCCTTTATAGGCACATGTAATCATCCGCGAAGAAATCCGCATCAAGCACCATATTACCCTAGTGTGCAAACACACAACCTAAATTCAGTACGTTAGGGTATAAAAAACGAAGTTCGAGTTTCGAACTCTCAGTTACCTCCATCAAAAACAACCTAGGGTCTCACTAAGTAAACGGCTAAATAGGAAGCTTGACCCAAGAGCAAGGTTAAATTTTGAAAAGGTATAATGTAACAAATATCAAGGACCGAATACCGGAATAATTTAGGTTTGGATAGAATACCGGTATTAAAAATGCCTGTATCCGTATATAACTGCAATTGTGAATATCGTTATTATTACCGGTAAAATATGTCCAATACCGGTATTTTCATATCGGTATATAAGTGTTACATTACCGGCAAAGAGTGCGGGAAATTATACTCGTAAAGGAAAAATACTTTGCCGGTGATTGAATTCAAATTAGAATATAAATAAAAGAGAGATATGCCAGCGTAAAATTCAAAGAGCATAGGTCACACTATTGCGCTGAGTCGGAAACAAAACACTAAAAACAAAAATAAACTGAATACTACATAAGGAAAATAAAGCTCTTATTATGAAAGGAAAGACTAATGTATTCTGTTATTATTATTATTATTATTATTATTATTATTATTATTATTATTATTATTATTATTATTATTATTATTATTATTATTATTATTATTGACGCTGATTGCTAATGTTTGAGCAAACATTACATACATACATGTATACTTTAAGCATGAAATGTAAACCTCGGACGTTAAGACAATAAGTTATAAACTTTTAAAAAAGGACGATTTCAAATTTTACGGACCATTGCACAGTAGATTCTCGTATTCCTCCATGACGTCAACGAGCTTCAGGCTTTACCCAGCCATAATGGCACACATACTGACCACTCTTACACTGACCACTCTTACACTGTTCTTTAAAACTTATTTAGATACATCACAAAAACACACTCTTATTATTTAACACAGACACGATACACTATATTTTCTTTCGTATTCAAACGTCTTCTGTTGTTACTTCCGTCCTGATAGTTTACGATCCACAGTATTGTCTTTAAATGTTTCACAATAATGCGTTTTTAAGTCCTTTACTACAAAGTCATCGAATTTTCCTGGCACATTTTCTTCTTCACCGTTGGTTCGAATGTATAATTTTAGAGCAGATTGTTGTCTTATTTAGAATCTCGATATTTCTTTATAATTAGCCTCGTGAATACATTATATGTTGAAAGGAGGGTATATTCGTTGGTGACTTGTGCTACGTGATGTGTATTGATATGTCCATTCGTAATTGCAACAGGAGTTGTGTCGGAGACGACCTTAAACTTATAAAATATGGGAATGGATGAACTGCTAAGATTGATTTCTTGCGCTCACTTTTTTCTAGAGTATTCGCACCTTTGGTAGTGGTCATACGCGAGGTGTAATGAGATTCTGAAATATGTTTTCAAATATAGTTCTTCATTTAGAACCTTGATTGTTGGTCCTGTGACTTTCAAGTCTTCACATTTTTGGATATATAGGTGTTAAATAAGACCTTAAGATCAAGGATCACAAAGCTATACCTAAGTCATTTATGGAGTATACTTTTATGTATCTACGTTTGACAATGAGCTCCGATTGTTCCTGAGGAGGGACGACTCTCCTAATAAAACACACACGATTACCTTGGAATAGAGCCGAGATTGTTCAGGAGTATCTCCGGTGTATTATTGCCTATCATGTTGATTACTTTATTGTGGACGAAGAAGGTAGACATTGGGCTTGTCTTTACAATCATGTACAATCATTAAATACAAATGAACAAGGGGCTGATAACACTTCGCTTTGGCCTTTAAAATATATCAATTAGCATCATATGAATTCTTTACTCTAGATTAAGAGCACTGATTTGCGTCCTCAGGAGTGCATAGAATATCTTGGTGATGCATTGTTGATTATCCCGGAGGATAATAAGAGTAGG
This sequence comes from Anabrus simplex, assembly GCF_040414725.1. Classification (NCBI taxonomy): domain Eukaryota; kingdom Metazoa; phylum Arthropoda; class Insecta; order Orthoptera; family Tettigoniidae; genus Anabrus; species Anabrus simplex. The sequence continues at coordinate 577,497,239 of NC_090266.1, read as the reverse complement.
TGAGGGTTAACAGAGTTATTCAGATACTGTAGCTCCGATTATAGCCTATTATCATACACGAAGATTTCTATACAGATCACCTTGCTATATTTCTACAATATTGAGTAGATACGTTCAAGAGCACACAATCACGTTGCTTTGGCATTTTTTTTTGCTAGGGGCTTTACGTCGCACCGACACAGATAGGTCTTATGGCGACGATGGGATAGGAAAGGCCTAGGAGTTGGAAGGAAGCGGCCGTGGCCTTAATTAAGGTACAGCCCCAGCATTTGCCTGGTGTGAAAATGGGAAACCACGGAAAACCATCTTCAGGGCTGCCGATAGTGGGATTCGAACCTACTATCTCCCGGATGCAAGCTCAGAGCCGCGCGCCTCTACACGCACGACCAACTCGCCCGGTGCTTTGGCATTTTAAAACAACATTCAGCTTCATACAGAAGATTGATTTTTGACGAAAAGTTGCGATTTTCTCTCTCAGAAGTCTCCAGGACTATCCTTGCAATACATACATTGTTTATCTCCGATTAGAAGGAGACGAAAAGGGTTTCCCTGTGTGATGCAGGTGTGTCTGGATCCATTTGTAAGTGCCGTGTTGACGATTACTTTCTTGTAGATGGGAAAATGTGCATTTCTGAGGGGTTGACTTTACAGGCAATGAGAAGAAATGAATGTAACATTCGGTAAATGTCTCTGTTTTATGGTTTTGAGAGCTAGTGAAATTCGAAGGCGTGTGTATGATTAATATAAAGAAAATGAAAACAAAAACACGGTGTCTTCTTCACCTTCCACTCGATAATAGTTCGTATAAAAGATACGTGAATTGATTTTATGTTGCTTTCTGGCATCAAGAGGATATTTAAGATATTTTGCGTATTCTTTTGAACTTATAAAATTGAAATATGTGCGAATATATATAATTAAATTGCTTCTATATCCCCACATTATATGTTACGCAAGAGGTTGCGATCTGGTGCTATAATTTCCCACCAAAATTTTCAGCTTTGGGAGAGATCCATACGCCCATTATTCACGGGTCATTTGTCGGGCGCCTAGGAGTCAAAGCCACTGTCGTATTGCATCCTTCTGAAAGTAACTCAAGAGATTTAACACATAAAATAGCACTCAGTTTTACATCTCTATGCCTCAGAGAGCAAGTGTCGGGTGGGTCGCCTTCGCAGACTAGTCACGAAAGACTAACAGCCGCAGAGCTCCGCAAAGAACGATCTCCTTTACGAGCATCCAACCCTCACTTACCTAATATATATTTTACATGAACCTGTATATGATGGTTACATGTAATAAACAAAACGTTAAAAGTCGGCATCATGGTCAGTACTGACATTCCTAAAAAGTATGAGTTTGAGTTTGGACATTGACAGTCGCACTTCTGAATCCACCCAATCAACAACTGCTATGCTAAAGGCAAGTCTAGACCACTCTCTGGTGAGATATATTGTTTGTAGGACATCATATTCTCCGATATGGGTTAGAACAAATTTGTTACAATCATTGACCTTACTCAGTCTTATCTTTCATTTCGATAATATGAAACTGACTGAGATGAATTATTCCATTAGCACCACATTTTATTTAGCCATTTCCTCAGATGAATGGTATAAACGTAAGGCATATAGCGGCAGTTGGTGTATACGTTTCACTGGGAAAGGGAGACTCATATTTTTCCTGAATGAGTATACGGTGGTTGTATGTAATAGCCCCTTCGGGCTGAATATGGAAGGCAAAGGGAATCCATCTCACTCCTTATTTCACCAGTGTGCCTCTTTAGAGACATCTGGATATTATGTAACAGCCAAGAGAGTTACCAGCCAAGAGAGTTACTAGTTAATAGCGTATGTTCTCCGAAGAGGCCTGGTGCAGATCTCTCCAGTTGACACCGTATTGGCGACTTTCGCGTCTATGAGGATGGGGCCCTATGATGAATTCTAATGATGAAGATGGCACACACACCCAGCCCCCTAGCCATCATAATTAACCAATGAAGGTGAAAATCCCTCACCCAGCCGGTAATAGAATCAGACACCCCCTGGATCAAGAGCCAGCACGCTAACCGTTTAGACATGGAGCCGGACACTAGGCCTACCTGTAGATGGAAATGAAAAAGTCCCTGTCAAACGATTTCACACACGAAATTGATACCACTGTCTTTGTGAATGGAAATGTCATGGAACTAGCTGCGCAAAATTTAATTTTGTCTGGCTGAACCGGATACTTGTAACTCAAACTGGGCTAGGGTGTACTGCAGAGGTTGAGTTTAGACAATTAGTCTGGTATTGTGACTTGGTTTTTGTCATTCATTCAACTTAGAGCCTGGTCATCTCGACCAATATGCCGCCGTACTTAAGCCTGCGGCTTGCGTGAAAACACATTTTATCCTAAAGCCTTTGAATACAGTCTCAAGGGAGGTTCACGGACGATTTTGATTTCGTCTGTCTTCTGAGTGCGTGGGTGCTCTCCAGAGCAACCTCGTCATAAACGAGCTGATATTACCAGACTGTTAATATTAATGACCTGCTAAGTTTCGTGCTTCAAATCTACGAAATGGGATATTTTGTAATGTTACTGTTCATCAATAGAAAGTTCTTTGCTCTTAAGAATCGATTTGGTAGGCTAAACACGTAAAGCATGCCAACAAAGCACTTCAATGCCTCAATGACGGAGAGAACATTATTGGTGCTACGGAAACTAGAAACTGTGCGATTCAAACAATAACGTTTGGGATATTATATCAGATTTTTAAACAGAATATTATAAGAGTAATCGAAAGATGTCATCTACAGTGCGAAGCATATTAATTTGGCACAATTTAGGTTGCATACGATTCAATTTCGACGTTCTCTTTTTCTTTTCCTTTTCTCTGCTAGTTGCTTTACGTCGCACTGACACAGATAGGTCTTATGGCGACGATGGGACAGGAAAGGGCTAGGAGGGGGAAGGAAGCGGCCGTGGCCTTAATTAAGGTACAGCCCCAACATTTGCCTGGTGTGAAAATGGGAAACCACGGAAAACCATTTTCAGGGCTGCCGACAGTGGGGTTCGAACCTACTATCTCCCGAATACTGTTCGCTTTTTCTTTACGACATGGAAATTAAACCGAATCTTTTGGCGACCTATGGCTGACTTTTAATTAATATTATTGGATTAACACAAATTGACCGGGCGAGTTAGCCGTGCGCGTAGAGGCGCGCGGCTGTGAGCTTGCATCCGGGAGATAGTAGGTTCGAATCCCACTATCGGCAGCCCTGAACATGGTTTTCCGTGGTTTCCCATTTTCACACCAGGCAAATGCTGGGGCTGTACCTTAATTAAGGCCACGGCCGCTTCCTTCCAACTCCTAGGCCTTTCCTATCCCATCGTCGCCATAAGACCTATCTGTGTCGGTGCGACGTAAAGCCCATAGCAAAATAACACAAATTGTGCTCACAGAAATTTTTATATGCTGACATCGTACGACTTGAAGTGTCGATGAGATTTTCTTCGCTCTTCAAAAATCGGACTGCCTCCCCCGGGAACTACTGTACCTATCTTGGAATCCGGAGAGTTGCACTCTACAAAACATCCACAGCGGAAGCTGAAGGTCTGTTAGGTACAGTACTAAGTAATAAAGCAGTCTGTTGCCTTTTAATAACAACCTTGGAAATATAATAAATGTCCGTTGAAATGTAAATGTGTCAAATGAATGGTTAGAAAGCACACGGTGAGTTTCGAAATAATATATATATTTTCAGGTACGGTAATTTCTGGTTTTATTAAGTTTACCTTAGTTTCTACAGAAACTTCAAAGTTATAATCATATACAAATGTTAAAGGCATTTAATGCCCTTTTCCTGAAGAGATTTTTGGAATCAGTAAGGATGATGGATATAGCAGAACAGTTTATTAGGCTCACCACGTTTCACAACTACATGATATGTATGCAATCTTGAACACACTGTTGGTCACTAAAATTGGAACAGCAAGAAAGACGCCGCTGATAGACCCTACATTGGGGGAATGTGTAGAGCAGGGTAGAATAATGACGTGATTAGTGTTTCAGTCGTCTAATGCGGCAATGGCGACACTCACAAGCGGTATATTAGTAGAGACCAGAAAGCCGCTGAGAAGTAGAGACACTGTGTTCCCCATCGTTCGTGTGCCCAGAAGAGTTGGCATACCACATAAGATCACGACAACTACGCCTTTGGCCTGGGCAGAATCGTGGCCTATAAGGAATTTGAATTATCCTACTGCTGAATTAGATCTCGCATTGGAAGAAATGCAACCACGCTGAAATGGATATGGGATCAATAGGCCGAGAAGGGGTGAGCTGATTGACGACTTGCAGCAATTCAAAGGCACTGTCGCACCAACGAGCACTGGTACATACATCTGGCACGCAAGGCGGTTACGAAGCGTGCAACCACATCAAACAACGATGTTCAGGATTTCAGCCAAGTGACACATCAGCCTGTGTGCGAGGGTTATTTGTCACCGTCTGCAGCAGCTTATTCATGCATCCATTACTGTGGCTACCACAGCCGCCTCCGTATGCACTGGTGTGTGGAACGTTGAACCAGAAGGGACGAATGGCATGCCATTGTCTTCTCCGACGAATCCCGCTACTAATTTCTGCTCCATAACGGTCGCATCCAAGTAATTTATGTAACCTATGCTGAGTGACTTACACGCTTAATGTTAGCTTAATGTTTTAGTGAATCTCCAGGCGGAATAGAAAAAAAATGTGTGATGAAATAGTAACAGACAGGTACTGGTAAGTGCATTAGTTAATAGTGAAAACAATATTTTCGTGTATAATAGAATGTGCTCAATAAGTAAATGATTTTTTAATTAGCATGCGGCGAAGCAAGCAGTCCCACAAACGCAGCGAGTGCAATAGTGCCAACAGCGTTGAGAAGGCAATCCCGCAATCTCCGATAAGTTTTAAGAAAGAATTACTGAGGACAAATTTGAGCGGGTGGCATAAATTTTGAAGAAAGAAATGAAAAAGTCATTGCAGTTCAACATGAGTGCTATAGAGGAGATAGACGCCAGATCAGACAGGAAGGGAAGGGAGATGCAATACCTTGAAATTAATCTAAATGTAAATGAGATGCAATAGAACGATACAGTCGAAGGAAGTATGTGAGAAATTTTGGTATTAATGAAACAACATAAATTACCAATTAACTGCTAGTTAGAGTTTTCAGGGACATAAGCGTATGCATGAATTCTAGCGATATCGACCACAACCAGCGTGTCGATCACCAGAGTGGCAAGCCGCAACCGATTTTCGTAAACTTTACGTGTACGACGATAAAAGGGAATCTAAGGCTGCAGCAATAACTATTCGAGAGGACTTGATATCCATTGACTCATGATTTTGAAAGCCGCAATCCAGTGGTTTGGACTCAAAAACGTATGGACATCTCAGGGCGAAATTATCATGGAAAGATCCTGTGTTTCAAGTATTCGCATCAATGGTATAAATGAACTACCAAATGTGATTCACCAGATGTGATTCACTCAACCGCGTTCAACGAACAATTAGTTTTCACGTAGTTTCCTCCCAATTCCAATATGAGGCTCATAATCTGTTTTCAGTAAAAGTGTTATTATAATAAAATTATTTTCTCAGTTAATTAACCGACTTACCAGCGGCTCACGTAAGTATTCGTCCGTCTGCCCTTTTCATATGTTTCACACCAAGAATACATTACAAAGCTTAAGGTACGTTCAGAAGGAAGTAAGCAGTAGATATGCAATATATACTTACCAATACCCTCTTGCAGGTCAATACTCTTTAATAAAAATAATTAGTGTGGTTAAGCTAGGAAATGGCAACGCAAAAGTATTCGTCCACCTTGTGCACGGTCTTGTATAACGATCACAGCATTGAGAATGTCAGTCACATCACCGAGGTCTGTGATGCGGACAGTGTCAGTGAGTGAACATCTAGTGCATGTCCCGAGTACAATGGTTAAGATAAGGAAACGAGCTGTTGTTGAACACGAACGAATTATCCAACTCCACCAAATTGATGATTATTAGAGAGTATTTGCTGAGGAAACAGGAATACCGCGAAATACAGTCGCAAATATCATTCAGCGATATAAGACCAGTGTAATTGTACTCAATAGAACAAGAACTGGGTGGCCAAGAAAGCTGACAGCACGAGAAGAGCGAAGCATTATACGCACCGTCCAGCAAAATTCCCTTGTGCCTGGACCTGTGCTCCGAACAGATGTACACACCTTCACTGGGAAGAACATCAGCACAAACACCGTACAACGTGTATTACAGAGCTGTTTTGCAGGGCCGTAAAAGACAGAATAAACCCCGGGATGAGTGAGGTGAACTGTAGGAAGAGGCTGGCATTCGCCAAAGAGTACGTTAGAAAGCCTTCGGCGTTCTGGAAACACGTGTTGTTTACTGAGAAGAGCAAATTCTGTTTATATGATTGCTCTGGAAAGCGACGTGTATGGAGAAAGAAGAACGCCGGGCTCGAAAATCAAAGTCTGCAACCAACCGTAAAATATGGAGAAGGTTCAATTATGGTATGGGGGTGTATGTCGGCGGCTGGGGTGAGGAACTGCCATATAATACCTGAACGGAATGATAAGATGCTGCGTTTGAATATTTTAAAGCAACGCACATCACCAAGCGAAGCAAAATTAGGTCTTGATAGAGGGTACTTCTTCCAGCAAGTTTATGACCCTAAGCACACTGCTCGTGTTGTTAGGGAATGACTACTCTACAATACACCTCATGTGTTGCAAACATCACTCCAGTCCCCAGACTTAAACCACATCAATCATTTACGGGCGGAATTAAAATATAAACTGAGCAAGCAGCGTATTATACATAAGGAAGCTTTGAAGCATTACTTCATGGACGAATGGCACAAAATAGACCCATAAGTGATAGAAAAGCTGGTGACATCCATGCCAAAAAGCCTTCAAGCTGTGATTGCTTCCAAAGAACGTTCAACGCGCTGCTGATTCTTAGGAAATGACTGTACATTCCTCGAGTTCTTACTGTGGACGAATACTTTTGCAACGTGACTTTTCTGCAAGCAGTGCGATTGTTTTTTATTATTTCCAAATGCCAGTGCTTACAATGCTATACGTTATGTCCTCAGATGGTCAGATGGCAAATAAAACATACTATTATTTGTTTATCATTAACTTCTTTATGATATTGGTGCTATTGACCATTGTCCTCACATGACGTACGTGGACGAATACTTATGCGAGCAGCTGTATCAGTTGGACGTAATTTTCACCTTCACATGTTTGAATATTTAATTGCTTTTTATTTTTGTAGTATAGTTTCTTTTAAGCTAAGTTCAGTTATATTAGTAATCATGTTTTGCCTTTAAGGTATTTTGAGTGTTAATTCTAGCTATATTTCATTTTGCAAAATTCTAATTTCGGCCCGTCAATTTTGAGCCGTTTTTGTTATTTTTCTCAGCTGACATCAAAATTCAACTTGCTTTTGTGGTTATAATAGATTGTGCACGTTCTCAGTTGTGTAGAATAATTCCTAGATTTATTTAAGTTACCCCGACGTAATGCTTGATAACACTATTGACTTCGGATTCCAACATCATCTGTGCGGTTAATGGGGCAAGTAAGCCGCCCAATTTTAGTAAACTTAAACACTAGAGATACGTATTCATAAATGTACAGTCTAATATAAAAAACTCAAACAAGAATATAGTAGAAAAAAAGGCATTACAATTCTAAAGTGAGTCAGTACAGTCCGAATATAACAACTGTAAATGTTTATGCTCCACAAACATGGTCGTTCATCTAATTTGCCGTTTTGTTTAGTTTCGTTTCCTTTTCCTGAGCAACTACCCTTGGTGCACAATAGCGGACACTAATTTTTTAATTATTCCTTATTGAGCCATACCTCATAGTCGAAAACAGTGATATTTCAGCAATGAAACGAATAATAGTTCTTTTGATCTTGATTTCGTAGAAGCAACATTTTCGATATTAATTATGTGACAACCGAATTACTTATCACGTATGTTCCAGATTAGGGTTACGAAAGCAAGCATGTAGTAGGTGTCATACCGCATTAAAGCCCAGCTAACAATTGTTAGTCCCAAACACTAAGCTATGAGTTGTTTGAAATAGTTGTTTTAACGTAATTGCATGCCATAGATTATGGTTTTTTTTAGAATGTGTTGTAAGATCACTAATTATTAATCTTGTTAATATTTTGTGTGTGGCAGGGAGGGATTCAGGTATGTGGAAATGCAGTAAGCAGTCTGGTCTATGCTGACGACTTGGTCTTAATGGCAGATGAGCAATGAGTATACTATGAAAATTAGCCTTTCGAAGAGTAAATTGATGTCAGTAGTTAAGAAATCAAAGAGAACTGAATGTCAAATTGGTGATACAAAGCTGGAACAGGTAGGTAATTTTAAGTATTTAGGATGTGTGTTCTCCCAGGATGGTAGTATAGTAGGGGAGATTGAATCAAGTTGCAGTAAAGATAATTTGTGTGAGCTCGCAGTTGCGATCAACAGTATCGTGTAAGAAGGAAGTCAGCTCCCGGACGAAACTATCTCTACATCGGCCTGTTTCCAGACCAAGTTTGCTTTACGCGAGCGAAAGCCCGGTGGTCTCAGGATATCTTATTCATAAGTTAGAAGTAACAGACATAAAAGTAGCGAGAATGTTTGCTGGTACAAACAGGTGGGAACAATGGCAGGAGGGTACTCGGAATGATAAGATAAGAGTAAGTTAAGAATGAACTCGGTGGATGAAGCTGTACGCATAAACCGGCTTCGGCGGTGGGGTCGTGTGAGGTGAACAGAGCAGAATAGGTTACCTAGAAGAATAATGGATTCCGTTATGGAGGGTAAGAGAAGTACAGGGAGATCAAGACGATGACGGTTAGACTCTGTTTATAACGATTTAAGGATATGAGGTATAGAACTAAATGAGGCCATAGCACTAGTTGCAAATAAAGGATTGTGGCGACGTTTAGTAAATTCACAGAGTCATGAAAACTGAACGCTGAAAGGCATAACGGTCTATAATTATGGTGTACGTATGTATGTTTGTGTACGACTTGAATGCTGCTAAGATTCATTTGCAGTAGCTAAATATTTTATTAGCTCCACACGTGGAAATTTATGTTACGTTAATTTCCTTTTCTTTGTAGGTGATGGAACGTTAAGATAGCATAGACTAAGTTCCATGCGCATTTATTTACACGCCATGAAATTAACAACTGTAGTTGACAGGGAAAAGAGATCTACATTTATTCGTCCATCATCGCAAGGTCTTATTAAATTATATCGTATGTTTATTTTAATAATTATTTTTGTGTAAATACTTTCATTCAAGAGTTAATTACATTATTTTTCTTGTTCAGTATTTAATTGATTCATTCCAAAGATATTTTCAGATTATATGCGTATTTGAGCATTGGCTAACTAATAAACTCCACGATGGCCTAGAATGACATACGACTGTGTAATCTATACAATCTCTTTAATTATTGTAATTTGATTTCTAGATCACCATGCTTTGCAGATAATCATTTATAACCGGTCCAAGGTAACTCGAGGTTATTTCGATTCGATTAAGTGTCAATTCGGTGCGTGTATGATACCCCGCGTTTGTACTAAATCGGTGCACAACCTTAAGTTCGGAGTTCAATGAGGAAAAATAATTTCCCATGGATCAAGCGTACCTACTAAAACACGGTTTTATTCGGAAGCCGAGTTAGCAACTTTCAGGTATTTCACTTTTCCAGCATGGTTTTACACCTCATAAATTTGAAATGTTAATGAAAGTGATGTTAAGGGAGTGACGTGTTTACTTTCCATTATCATTAAGCAATATTCATTCAAAAAATTTTTATAAATTCAGTTTCTTAATTTCTCCTGTGTTAGATAAATTTTATTTTATTTTCGTATTTCATTTGAAGTAGTTATGCATTCCTTCGAAACCATCGATTATGTCAGCAAGTGAGAGAAGAGTCCGTAACGCCCTTAGACTACAAGAATTTATAAATATATGGCGCCAACATAGCCAATGTTGAAGATCGACCGGTACAACACATTCATACAGACATGACGGAAATGTAAAATTGCATTTCCTTCTTACTGTGCATACGAACTATACAAAAAATATGATTTATTTTTAATTCTGAGCAATGTATAGACTAAACTCTCGTGATGTGTGATGGTTGGGGCGTTGGTCATGGCAAATGTTTTTCCTCCCATATGCGGTATCTATCAGACAAATGGAAATATACGAACGGAAGCGGGGAGCGTATGGTGGTGTGGAATGTATGAATAATATCGGGTAGGTTTACCCGATGTAGGATGTTGTAACTGTACACAGGTACCATCTCCCGATTTTAGGTTAGGACAGTTTCACAAAGTAGTGAATATCATGTGAGTTTGTTCAATTAAAGTGCAAGAATATACAGTGTTACAAAAATAATTTTTAGTTAGGGAATATTGAGTATGTATATCATAATATTTGTACTGTATAACTTTTAATTTGGGTGAAAATCTGTACTTACGGCTTAGCAGTGAAGTTTGCTCAGATTGTGCAACATGAAAAGCAGTGACTGTATCGGTAAAGACGTTGCAGTCGGATGAAAATGTTGCAACAAGTGGTTTGAAAACCCAGGGGTACAGTCAAGAAGTATAGGCTGAAGATTGTAATTCATCAATACGGATGAACACGAGAGTTCGGAAATTTTCGTATCGGCCGTTCGACAGTCAATCCGAAAGCTCCGATTTTGAACGAGGTTGCGTTGACTGAGAGACGGTTAGAGATATGTAAGGCAGAGTGCTGTTACGAGTGAACCTTTGGGAGATGTTACAGCCAAGTGGAGCAAGAATATATATACGTGTGCATGTTTGCGAAATTATTTATTACGGGGTCATTACAAGTCCATTTTCTGTGTTAGTTCTGTGGAAGACCCTTCATGGTGTTTGTTTGCTCATTTTACATGTGTAATCTGGATGTAATGTGTTATTTTGTCAGAACTGATTATTGCTAGATGAAATAATATATCATTATACTCGTATATCAAGTGTTCATTGCTTGGTCATTCGACATGGCATTCGTCGTTCATTGATTCTACATTATGAACTTGTTTGGATAGATTCATATAGTATAGTGTGACGACTGGGATACATTTTTGCTCGTGTACTTGTAACACTTTGGTACCTTTATTTCATGGCGATGGTACTATTTTGTTCCTGCAAAGGAGGTTAAGGAAAGGACAGCAATCTGATCAATACGAAATCATTACTTTGAAGCCTGGTTTTCAAAACTCTGTACGTACACCTGTGAACCAAGGAGGCGATTCATGTATATTAATGTCAGGAAGCGAGGGGCCGGACCAAACTTTGGAAGTAGTTATTGTAAGCTGGGACGACTCAAGTCGTCAGTGAGGAGGAAGTGCGTAATTAAGGTTAGGGATGACCTTCGCAAAGAAGGGGCACCCAAGTGTAAGGAAGGTCGTCGCACCTATCCTTACCAGATAAAGTAAAATTCTAGTAGCATCAGGCAGTACCAATTGGACTACTACCTTGAGGTATATAATAAGTGTAAGTAATATGTATATAAAGAATGGGTGTAGCCAAATTGCGGGTATATTGGACATCGGTGGTTTGTACCTTTTGGTAATGTACGTGTTCGTTGTAGTTTTGTTTGTTTCTGGAGTAAATTCAGATACTGAAACTTATGATAATTATTCTTGTTGTTGGTGTAAAGAAAAACCTGGCATGCTACCCAGATTCATTTTCAGGGTTAAGGTAACCCATGAGTGAAGTTCAAAATTTCTAAACCATCAGAGATATTTTTTGAAATGAATACAAAATATGTAATATGATATCAAGAGTCTGTTTATAAATTTTCAATTCAGTAACTTAAATGGTACATTACTTCATTTTTATGGGTCGCCAAAGAAAAACTCCCTCGTATTGTAAGTTTGATTTTCCCACTCCATATTTTGTCAACATGTTCATCATACTGAACCGTATCAGTTCATGGTACCGTTGAATTAATTTAACACGGTGTAATATTTTAAATTTGTCGCTAAGCAACAAGCTTAGGAACGCTGGGTGACCGTGTGGTAATACGTGTGGAACCCGTAGCAAGCTAGGTGCGTCGTTTTTCCATCAGAAATACCAAGACAGGATGCCGTTATTTTACTGGTATGAACCCAGCTGATGGCGAAGGGAAGCGAGAGACAAAGCGCATAGCATGCTACAGACAGAGCGGGTAATTTGAATGCGGTGAAGTAATAAACAACGCCATTCTGCCAGCTAACACGAAATATCCAGGACTGAAATCATTTGAATTCGATCCCGTATCTTAGTCGCAGAGCTATAATAACACAGATCCAAGATAAGGAAAATTCCTTGTTACATTTACGTAGTACCGTGAGCCATTAAAACGACGTTTCTGTGCTTGTTTTGTTTATTAAGGACTTCTTTAAAATATCCGTTGTGAGGTAGTTGGCCGTACACAAAATGAAGGCTGTTGTATCTCGGGGAAGTACTAGCGGGTGCGGCCCAACACACCTACTATAAAAGGCCGACAGTATCAATACAAGCTCTCATTCTGATTCCCATTCTGAACTCATTCGGATTCTACAAGACACTCATTCTCAGTACTTCAGTGTCGCGGTAGCAAAGTGATATTCGAGATGTAATCTACAAAATATGCAATCATTGTATCGGTGATAGACGAGACTCAATAACTGTTTGTTTAAGTTCACCCGAGCAACATATTGATGTTTAGTGCGAGTTCGCGCGGTGAAATAAACTGAGTGCGGCTAATGACGATGTATCGCTATTAAAGACTCTATCGGAACCTATAAATATCCCTTAATTTGGTTACTATCGTTAACCGGATTAATTTCTCGATAGAGGATATCGTCAATTGTATCCTTGCCAAGGTTACGACTGTGTATTCGTGCACAAACGAAGCGGAGAGGAGGATTGATAGTGATCAAAGTTATCAGGTTGCAGGCAACAACAGTACGGGAACGAAGATATCAAGGACCAAGGACCAAACCAGCAGACTTCTAGTCATGTAGACAGCGCCGCTGTCATGTACTAACTCGTACAAATCAGGCGGTCGCAAGGAAAATACGGATGGCAGTAATCGAGATAAAGATGGGTTGAAATTGTTTCTTTCAAGCATGATATGTAGTGATCAGAGTCACATGTGGCCCTTTCGTTAAATGTAAATAGTAATTGTAATGTAAGCCAGCGTGGCAGTGATTTATTTTTCATTTGCATTGTAAATAATATTTAGGCCTGAATGAATGCTATAATTTAGTCAAATTTTAGGGTTATTTCGAATTGGGAAGCGACGCGTATGTTAGGTATAGAGTAATAGTTTTGGTGTGTGCTTAGGTATTTTCTTCACTTGTGTCATGCAAACACTCAGGAATAAGCGATGTCAAGATCATCCATTCAAATTGGAGGGACAGAACCTCTTGAGATTCGAACGGGAAGGTAGAGATATATAGAACTAATCTTTAGACAGGCTGTGCATGATGTTGTAGTGTTTCATGTTTTTCTACGGATGACGTGTGCAGAGGGCTATCCATCGTCATTGTATTTAGTGAGGGTCATTTATAGAAATTGGCAGGCGACCCTAACAGTGCTCCAGAATTGAACCGGGTACTAAGAAATATGAGGCTATGATGTGCCGTGAGATTGCCTGAGAGGCTGAATTAATGAGTTGTGCCTGGTTTGTGATAGTGTGTATCCCAGACCAGATGTTATAATGAATGATACGTTTAAGGGCTTATTTAGGCGAGATTAGTTCCCCTGGCCGAGAGCAATGTGTCCCAGGTAGACAGCGAGCTAAGTATACGGTAAAGGCCGGAGTGAAAGTGTAAACGCATATCGTGTATGTATATCTTATTTGTGTTCTATTGTTTTATGTGTCCCATGTATATGATGGTGTTGTCGACTGTTTGCATTGATTAGTGTTCCACAGCCCTTTGGTTGTAGCTGGGTTGCGAGGTCTCCGAACTTCTGTCTTTTGCCCACGATACGGTTATCGTGTGTCAGAATCTGTGTTCTTTTGATGGGTTAAATGTAGGTCAGTCCCAAACATAGTGTTCTATTGTATACGTAAATATCCGACAATTTCGGAAGTAACGTAATTAGGCCAATATAGATACGATAATTACATATTCATGCAAGGGACGGTTTCCTTAAATAGCAGCCTGCGGGCTAATAACAACTCATCTCGATCTCCGTCACAGATAAATGTGTTCACGTTTCAAAAGTTATTGAAATTGATATGTTCCGTTTCTCAACCCGTAGGCTTTTGAACGACTTTTAGTGTAAAATTTTCCATTGTAAATTTGCTTGTAATATGATTTGGGATTTTCCCTTTGTTTGATTTAATCTTTATGGTTTTGATATAATAAATTATGATTTCACCTCTTGCATATTACTGAGTTCTCATTCATGAATATGCATTATAGATCCTGCCTCAATCTCACATGAAAAATTTTATTAGACTATAATTTTTGGCTTTTCGAACATTAACCACGCAGCGTCTCCGCTGACATAGGCCATAAGGGACGGGGGAGAGGTGAAATACATGCACTTTTTAAAATCTCCCTTGTTTTAATGTGCTAATGATAGATAATCTTCCCGAATTTTTAAATTTATGCACTCATAATTTTTCTTTCAATATCAGAAAAAGTAATTTAAAAATATATCCCAAGCGCAATTTCAATTCGCCATATATCTGTGAACTAATGTAGCAAGTTTGGACTGCCTGTCTCAAAAAATGTAATGCAAGCGACATGTTATATACAGGAAGGTACTGAAAATTTGAAGTGTGAGACAACAGCGATTAAAGACCTGCATGCCCGACTCACACTAAAATCCTCCTGGTACATATGTTGGGCCCTCAGATTTCATTTCCTCCTTCACTCCTGATAATTTAGCAGTCTTTTTCTCCTTTCTCTGGTCTTTTTCACTGGCAGAACCTCGCTTCTTGCTATGGTATACCCGATTGATGTCGCGTTGCACAGAAGAAGTGGGCGTAGCGTTCGCAGAGATTAAAGCTCTGTGAGACATTGAAATCGCTGCAGGGACTTTAAAATTGTCGGTTGAGGCTCGGCGATGAAATGAAATGAAATGAAATGAAATGGCGTATGGCTTTTAGTGCCGGGAGTGTCCGAGGACTTGTTTGGCTGGCCAGGTGCAGGTCTTTTGATTTGACGCCCGTAGGCAAACTTCGCGTCGTGATTAGGATGAAATGATGATGAAGACGACACATACACCCAGCCCTAGTGACAGCGAAAGTAACCAATGGTAGTAAAAACTCCCGATCCTGTCGGGAGACGAACCCGGGTCCCCTATGACCAAAGGCCAACAAGCTAACCATTTAGCCATAGAGCCAGAGGGTTAAATAGTAGCAGGTAAGGTAATGAAGTAAGGTTGGAGCCTCGCCAGCCTTATGACCGTCGTCTTTGGAGAAGGATTTCGTTCACGATCAAGCGAGTTATTTATTTCTGTAAATATTTGCAGATGGCGTCCATTTTCGTTATTAATTTCCTTGTTTATATTTTATTCAAGTTACAATATAAAGCTAGGAATATGCCAGCCATGAAATCCTTGTGCTACATATGTTTATTTTCAGAGAGAACAGTAACCTTTACGAAGAACCTTCAAAATAATCCCCTAAATTTTTCACAACACGCTGCCAACGATGCGAAAACTGTCGGATACCAGTCGCCTAACCATGTGTGAATTTCGCCGTTTCACAGAGTGGCATGTTCTTTCGTGTCCAAGACCGTCTCCCAAGCGGTGGTTCTTTCACTTTGGGAATGAGCTCATAATCGCACAAGTACGAATCCGATGAGTATGGTAGGTGTTTCTGTACTTCCCGCACCCAGGTTTGAAGCTTCCCCCGTGCAGCTTCTCCAGTATTCGGTCAAGCGGTGTCATGGAGAAGGACGGCATTGTTGGGAAAATGGGGGCCTTTGTTATTAATGACCCGACGTGGCTGTCTCTGAAGGAAGGTTCTGTAGTAAGTTGCTGTCACCGTTGTGTCATGTGGAATGAAGTGACATGTAATCACGCCTCTGGCGTTGTCAACCACGATAACCATTAGCTTATGTTGCAAGGGTTTTGCCCGAATGTCTGTCTTCATAGGGATCCTTCATGTCGCCATTTTCCAGACTGGCGTTTGAGTTCTGATTCATAATCTGTGGCCCAAAATTCATCCACGATCACTTTTATCTCTTGCTTATCGTGTCCATTTTTACACATGAGTCAGTGTACATGGCACCCACCGTGATGCAATTTTACGCAGATGGAGATCTCCCCGCAATGTTCTATTTATCGTTCCAATTCAATGCCTGTTTCTGTTTGTAACACAAGTAGTATCCACCATCTGCCCTTGTCCATGCAATGGGCGGTTACTGCAAGTAACACATCAGTCTGGACACTAACATGTCTTCCAGAACGTTGCTCGTCGCAGCTTGTTTCACGTCCTTGCTGAAATGGTGATGCCGATCTCGTGACGGTTCGGGACGGAAGTGCATTATTCCCCACAGCTTCCACAAGCTCTCTAAAACATTCTTTGGTAATGCGACCCTGGCGAGCGGCCAATTTGATGTACGCACGGTGTTCTTGCCTCATCATTTCTATTTGCGTGGAGCCTGGCTAACTACTGCAGTCGCATACACTGTGCTTAGTACCGGTTCAACGCACCGCAATCTCTTTCCGTGTCCAGGTACTATGGGTGACATGCTCACCAGGAGATATGACCATTGTTCAGTAGCACCGTGCAAATGTCAGGAGAAAGGTAGTATACCCTAACCCTGTAGATTAACAGGGAGTCAGCTCTCAAAGAATTGTCGAACACTTAACGTCAAATCACACAAAGACCTGCAAAAATAATATGTTTTCTAAAAATCGAAAATATTAGAGTAAATGTAGAATAGCATAAAAATCATGATTATGTAAAAACAAGTCCTAACTGAAATAGACAGAGAACGTCATCAAAATTCTGTACAATGTTATTTTTCGTAACGCATGAGGTCCATACTCCAGTTTGTTTGAATGAGGTTTAAATGTCACACGTGTAATATAGGCCTGTTATGATATGATAATCATGTAGGTTCTTCACTATATTATTAGGACAGACCTAATCATTAAAGTGTTGAAATTATTATTAATCCGAAATTTTATTATTATGTGTTAATATTTTAAGTCTGCAGTTGAATAAATCTGCATTCTCATGTGTATGGGCCATATACGAATGAAACATTAATAAAAACTTGTGACTGAGAGAAATTACGCTAGCCGTAGCTACTCACCAAGCGTGCTGCAACACAGCGCGTGTTCAAGTGAATGATGTGCACACATTTCGTGTAGGTTTCCATGAAGTTACGGCGTGAGTTTCGAAAATTTAACAAATAAATTTACGTTCATTTAATTAGTGGAAGACCACCGAAGTTGTAGTCCGTCTCGTGCAACGAACAGGAACTCGTAGTGCTTTCCAAAGTATATATTTTAATGCGACAAAGTAGATCAAAGGTAATCAGTAAGTTTCCAAAAAATATAAGTAAAACTGAATACTGCAATGAAATAAAGATATTATATTTAATACATTGTTTGTTCGTAATATTCCTGTAAAAGTTTGATTCTCTGAAAAATAGACAATATTCATCATTTAATATAAAGATGACTGTTGAAGAGAGGGAACCAATGTTGTGTAGAAATGAATATATGCAACCACCTCATTTTTAAGACATTATTTGAAAATTATACACATTCTCATCTTTTTCTCTCCGATTTCACACGGAATGCCCCGTATGTATTTAGAGAAATGCTACTCAGAAAATCCGATGGAGAAGGTGTACTTCAAACATTGAGCACTGGCCAAATAACCCTCAAATTTTTTAATTCCCTTTCATACTTACAATAGTCATTACGCCAGTTACGAACATTTCGATCACAGCAGACAAATTGCAGTTACTGCAAACGGTGACGATGTCATGCAACTGACAGGAAAGTGGAAGACATAAAGATTAATTTTAATGGGAAAATGTAATGTAATCGATTCTGTAAGTGGTCATTGAGGATTGAAGTACATTACGCAGGAACACGCCTATATAAACAGTTTTTCACGTTATGTTACCCACGAAGGCAGATAACCTATTTGTATAAACACAATATTATTTTAGTTCAGAAATGGACATCGTTCAAGAAGACACATCAAAATTCACTTTTTAAGCATGATTCATTGGACTAGTTCGTAGCGTTTATGCCAACCACAAGGAATAGTTTAGATTGCTTAAGTTGTAATAAGTCGAAGAAAGATATAGAATTTCTACGGCACATGTAAGTGTTTTAGCTGTTTTGTTGTGCTCGTATTCTTAATTTAGCGCCTGTTTCTCTTTAGGACTACCAGAACTGCCATTTCCATATTATAATTCGCGTCTCTGTAAAGGATGCTGTATATATTTGTGTTTCAAAAGCATCTACGCCATTAGCTGAATTGGAATTACAGGAACAGGAGATTGGAGCGAGGACAAGTCAACTGCCTTGCAAATTAGCTACTTTAGTCTTTTTTAAAGTGTTGTCAGATTTGCCACTCTCTCTTCTTTATTTGCTGAACCGAAGGAAGAATTTAAAATATTCAATTAAAATTACTAAAACGGTGAGCGCTCTAATATAGCAACAATGTAATGTTTCCCTTTATTAGAGCAAATACGTACTTTCGCATGAATGAAAGTTTTTGATTTATTTCGTGAGTGAAATTAAAATAAAACAATGTTTTTCCTGATGAAACTCTCTTGAATTTGAGTAACGGTTTACATTTTTCCGTGTCTTATTTTACAATATTTTCTACATTATGGTGTTTTACAGCTGAAATCCACACTATCCACACTATCGATAACTCTATGCCTGTAGTGTTTGGTGCAGGCTGTCAAGTGGCAAATGGACGAGCTGTTCATCTCTTTCGATATTGGTAGTTTCGTCAGCATTTACTGCACGCACACCTAGGATGACCAGACGTCTTATTATATCTGCATATCTCCTCCTTTTTTAGACCATTGCCCGAGCTCGGGTGGATTATTTAAAAAACCGGGATGCGCTCTTTTTTAATCTGCTTATTTTGGGGGAATCTGTTTTACTACTTCGTTTTTAAAAGTATTCTTCATCACGCGACGGCATCATAGATACCGTATCGATATGCAGGAATGTTGTTATGGATATAGAGTACATACGATTTTTCTATGCATGCCTTGTATTGTGACAATAGGCGCTATTTGTTACTCTGTATACTACATGCTTCTCTCTCAGCAATACCCCGTCAAAACACTGCTGTGTTAATGTGTGCCAGCTGATAACGTGACAAGCGACAGGAGATAATCGGGATTTGAAGGAAGCCTGTTTTAAATGGATGGCGCTGAAAAGGGATTTTGATTATTGTGATGTTGAAAATTGTATTATGTATTTGCAAACTAAGTCTAGATCCTTTCAAATTGATCATGTGAAATATTTTGATTAGTTCTGTCATTTCAAAGAATTCCTGAATGAGAGTAGTAATGATTCTGAATATAACAACTTACCCTGTGGCCAGAAATTGGCAACGTTTTTCTATTCACGTAAATTAGTTGATGGTAGTTCAAATTTCTTAAAACTTGCATAATAATTTTTTCTATACCAGGCCACAATAAAAGTGTACAAAGACTATTTTAATTGAAATCAGCACAATAGACTGATAATAGGAAACGTTTCAAAGTAGAATTTCTGCAAATCTTCTTAATTGTTTAATGCAATCCAAAGAATTTAAATGCGTATCTTATATAAGTATATTTAGACACACCAAATCTCGTAAGTGCAACTGAATCTTAAGAAAAGTAACAAAAAGGCGTAAAACTTAGTTTCATAGTTTAAATTTGTTAAGAATTTATTGTATAATTTGGAACTGGACACATTTTGTTCATGTATGTGAAAATTTAAATATACAGTATAAGTGTAAATTCAGAATCTCCGTGAAGGATTTTTGTGTCCTGTTTCTTCTGGCCTTTTAAAATAGTTTTGTCTTCTTTTCTATCTATCTATCTATCTATCTATCTATTCTATCTATTTTCACCTGCCCTGTATATAATATGTAATAAAACAAGTCTAGCGGTAAACAGTAGATGTATATGAATTAAAAGATTAATATTACACATATTGTACCAGGAACGCATGGTACATGCCGTATTTATTAAGGGCAACGTCGTATAATTATCACGCGCGCCGAGAACCTCCAAGCTCGGTGTTTTTGCATCTGCCAGGACGAGGCAGCGAGCGAGCGAACAGCTGTGCATCACGTAGATGTACTGTAGGTGCAAGACAGACTAGCCCTCCCAACTCGTCAACCTACTTCGTGGCGAGAACTGGATACATCAGGAATCCATGAGTCATGTATTCGAGAATTTTCGATTCAGAAATTTACAAAACATTGTAATAATAATGGTCGTATCGTCTCGGAAGATATGCCATTCTGTAGCCAATCCCAAAAGTGTCTCCGCTGTTAAATCTCAAGGAAATACACCGAGGGATTTTCGAGTAAATCCACTTTGATATAATCATGTTATCATATGACGTTTAGGCCTGGACAGTATAACAGCCGAGGCTACTCAACGATAGACAGACATTCTTCGGCAAGGGCTCCTCCTGGTCTGACCCGGTGTTATTCTGTCCTTTGGAAAGCTGAGTCAAGTGACAACGTGGTGATTGTAAAACGCGACTTGTAAATTCTCACGCCGAGAATTGAACTTAGTGTAATTCTCGAACTGTGGAACTTAATGCTTCTTCGATCAGAAACCAAGTGAAGTGTTTTAACCTATTTCGTTGCTGTGAAAGTGTTAGAAAATTATTTAATATTTTAGTAACTGTGACATTTTAAAGTGTTTGAGATATCTCATCGTTATAACACAAGTGTTTGCATATTTCTTGCCATTCAACACTTAAGTGCTCCTTAACTAGTGATAAACTTTGAGTACGATAGACTGTGCTAACAGTACAGTACTATCAAATACGAGTGACTTAAACTGATAATCCATTGCGGTGATAATCTTAACTGGATTAGATCTGATTTCTGCACATAAATGTATATAATTGCTTCTAAATATTCTTCAGTTACTTTGTTATGTCATGAGACTCACTGTGCTAAGAGTGACTGACTAGTTATTATTCTTTTATTTCATCGCTATTACCAGTGTCGTTCAGGTAAACTCTTTAATAGCTCTTCTTGTGTGTCAAGTGCGACACTATTTCTTTTACGTTGTGGCAAGTAACCACAGACAGTGAATAGCAAGTGAATTCTGTCCAGTTTCATCGTTTTTCAGTGGTAAATGATTATAAACTGGTTCCATCACTATTTCATTTTTTAGTAATATTTTTGTTTCTTAAATCAACACAATCCGCATTTTCAACTTTACCATTTTGAGTGACATTCATTAATTTCTATATGCAAGTGTCAAGTGAAGTTTATTGGCATATTCCAGACAATGTGTTGAATGTCTATAAAAAATTAAAGGCAGCGCTTTGCAAATTTTGGTGACAAGTGATTGTGAACGTGTCGGGGGACTGTAGGACTGTGGACACTCGTATAAATCTAAAGCACGAGTGATTACCCCGCATCAAGATCGCCGTAGACCTCCGAGAAATTTGAGACCTTCAGGTACGAGGTACGGGTTCGATTCTATGGCGGCGAGTGGACTTGGAAGCACGAGTCCAATTCCATGGTGACGAGAGGATCCTGGAGTACGAGTAAAATCCCATGGTGACGAGAGGATCCTGGACTACGAGTAAAATCCCATGGTGACGAGAGGATCCTGGAGTACGAGCTGTCCGGAGAACCATTCTTGAAGACGATTCTGGAGATGGTACTTCACTGTACTATACAAAGTTGATATGAATTTAAAACTTGCCAACATTTTGAATAAACCAAGAGTTCAAAGTACATCTTCACTTATTGTAGATAGAACCTATCCTCCTGTACCAAACCCTAGCTATTTTTGCTTAGGAAACGCCTTGAGAACTTTAATTTATGCTCATTTCAAATAAGATAACACGAGCTTTGTTTTACTGGTATAATATATACGCTGATGTTTCTAATAATAATAGCTGTAAGAATGAAGGGCGTATTTTAATTGTGAAGTCAAGAAGTTAGTACCTTACGTACCATAATGGCGCAACCGCACAACCTATCATACATCACCAGTCACACGAAAGTGGCAGAGGTGTTCAAAAGGAAATCTCTTCAAGCTTTATTATATATTGAAATCAGCTGGAAGTGTATTCGAAAATTACTATCCAGTCACAACGAAGTATTTACTGAACAAAGGAGCACGGTTGATCGGTAACAGCTGGGGAAGAGCCAGACCAGAGTTCAATACTCTTCGCAGTTCCATAGTTCTTTCGCCAGCCATGTCAACGATGTCTGAATAGTCAAGTATTGGTAGTATCAGAGTCTCAATAAATTGTACATTCACGTCTTGTGTAAAAATGGCCTGATGAGGTTTGAGTGGGTGTAGCCTCACTTTATGCAAGTATTACTGCTGAAGTACAGGAATAAATGTATATTGC
The DNA here is from genome assembly GCF_040414725.1 of Anabrus simplex. Lineage (NCBI taxonomy): Eukaryota > Metazoa > Arthropoda > Insecta > Orthoptera > Tettigoniidae > Anabrus > Anabrus simplex. Next base: position 577,474,615 of record NC_090266.1, on the reverse strand, counting down.
TTCAATCTGAAGTTATATATATTCTTAGCTTTGTCCAATCTTCCATGTGTAATTTATGTAATGGAGAAAGCGTTTCGGAAGCAGCATCGAAATGGAGCTTTTTGTTTCAAGTTTGTTGTTACACACAATGTTAACATTGCACTATCAAATACATCTCCTCTTAAGTACATTGCTTTAATGATATGTGACAGAAAGTGTTCTGTGCATTTCTTTTCGACTGCAATTAGACGCAAGCCACCATCCTATTCAGTCAGATGTAATTGGTCTCTCCTTATTCTGTATATGTAGCCTCCACATAGATAAAATTCACTTGCCATTTCAACATGTTGGCAAATGACAGGTGAAGCTGGAAGAATTTGGGCAAGATACCAGAGCTTCGACAGAGCAAAAATATTAATATTATAAACTTTTGGAAAATGTTTAACCGCCTTGACAGTTCCTCCTTTAGCTGAAACCGTATAGTGTTTAGAGGAGATGTCCAATTAGTCTGTATCGTCTCTGAAATGTCCTTACTGAAGGTAATGCCCATTGTGTTGCAGTGGTTTACAATAGGAATCCTGGCTCTGTCAAATATTTGTCGACTTTCATTTGAACTTAATAGCAATAATGAGGATTTCTTATAATTCACTTTTGCAACTGACACCTTACAGAAGGCCTCTAGAGTCTCTTGTGCATTATTAGCATCTTTGTTCTAGTCGACAGTAGGGTAATGTCATCCGCCAATGCGCGTGCTGTGAAGCATTCGTTGTTAACAGTTAATCCGGTTAAATAATTTTTCAAACTTTGAATCAGGGGTTCTATTGCTAAAACAAAACGTGCCTTGGATAATGAGCATTCTTGTCTAATTGATTAGTTGATTGCAAATTTTTCTGAGTGAAATTAATTAATCATAACGCGTGAGGATGCCTTCTGGTATATGCGCTGTATTGTTTCTATGACATTGCTTGGAAACAGAAATTTTTTAAACTTTGCAAAAATAAGAGTGTGCTATCCTATCAAATGCTTTTCTGAGGTCAATGCTAGAAAGTGCTCCTGATGCACCGTCACACATTCAATGATACACGATATATATTATTGAAAACAGACCTATTCATCTTCCATATTCGTTTCCCAATGAAGCATCTTTCACTCCATGTTGTCACCATCATTATTAATATTTTCCCAGGTATATTGCTAATTAAATAACTATTAATTAATGAAGGGAGGGTCGTCCTGATTCTGTTCGCTAAAAGCCCGGCCAGTAGCTTATAGTCCGCATTTAATATTTTGATAGGTCTATAGTCACTGATATAACTGCACCTGGGGAGTTTGGGAATTGGGATGATAATTCCCTTTGTAAATGAATCACTTATCGTGTGACTGAAAGCATGTGTCAGCTCTTTACCGATAATGTTCCAGAATGTCTTATATCATTCACATTGGATCCCATCATAGCCTGGCGCCTTATTTGGCTCAGTATGGTCTAACGCTTGCTTCACTTCTTCTTCGGAAATATTATTAGTAAGATGTGCGATATGATCTCCTTCTAGATGACTCTGGAGATGATGAAGGTGCATGTCAATATCGAAATATGAGATGCTTTTTTCTGCAAATATTTCACGGAAAAATCTCACACCTTCTGCATGTAGTTTTTCCTTAGTTTTGAACATTGTCCCTTTTCCATTATCCCAACGACTTATAAATTGCTTATTTGCTGATCTTCTGATCATAGCAATGTGATAGGGAGAGATTTTTCTATAAGGGAAGTGCCTTTCACGTGCTGATGTAGTTGTTCTAAGTTGCTTTCCTTAATCCCTAAAATAATTCTCTTAATAGTGTTTAATGCAGATGAGACATTTTGGCCATGCTGTTCCTTGTGATGCAGATCAAACATAACTCTGTCATAAAATTCAATTTTCCTACTTGTATCCTGGTTATACTCAAACGCTATTGTTCTTCCTCTGTCAAATGTTGGACATCCTCAGTATTGTTGAAAACAGACCTATTCATCTTCCATATTCCTTTCCCAGTTAAGCATCTTTCTCTCTATGTTGTCATCATCATTACTAAAACGCTGTGGTGTTCGCTAAAGTCCACTGGAATCACCTTACAGCTATCGCGGTGCTGTACATTTGACGTGGATACGTACATCCTGTCTGTCCTGGATTTAGACTCTTAACGGCAATATGTAAATTCGACATGTGATCCGTGTAGCTGCTGCCAAATATCCTTGAGTTGCATGGACTGTGTGAGTGTCTCAAGGCCTGGAAAAAAGTTATTATTACTGTGTGGTGGTGTACCATTGGGTAAAAGCTTGATTGCTAAAACGTAGTGTCAGAGGCCGTTTGACAACCAATGGGGCTTCCACAAGTAGTTGTTTTAATCGGATCCCATTTAATTATATAACTTTCTGTTGCCCCTCTTCCATCTCATTTTATAGTAATTAACCTGGTGATTTTTCTTGCGTAATGGGACCTGCCAGATTGTTTTTTGTTTGGTATAAGGAGTTTTCCACGTTGTCGGGTATTGTTCCGGAGTTCGTGGTTCATTTGTTTTGTTTTGGGGTTGTCATGGTAATTATGCTAATCATTTTTGTGACAAGCTACCGCGTGGTTGAATTCTACGTGAAACTTCTGTATTTTTGGAGCATCCCTTGATGGTACATTTTCTTCTGGGATATGTTTGAGTACTTTTCCTTCACTTGTCTACGTACTGATATTTTCTACGTTTATTCGCGTAATAAATGTACCTCATTACACATTAAATCTTGTGGGTGATTATGAAATGATCCTTGCGCAATCTCGGTGGAATGTATTTGGTGCCATCAAAATTAAAAAGCACAAAATTGTCACTGGTTCCTTTCTGTGAATCATATGTTTTAAAAAAGTGGTTGATGTACGATTGGTCCATATTTTAGCGTAGTTCTTCTATGTCGTTTTATTGTTCTACTATCATTTTACTATCCTGCGTCGGTCGACCACGTTATAATTAGCATTATAATATCTACGATAGTTTATCATTTTTTCTGTTTTAATAGGTTACAATTATATTGTATTTTCCTGATATTTTAAGAGCCTACGATATGTAAATTTAAATATCTGAATTGTTTTTCCTTTTCCTTTTCAATTTTAATAAATTCTCTTGTTTCCCAAAGGTATTGATTATTTGAATCAATTTTGATAATTTCTCCCTACTCGGAAGTAATTTTTCGATCCACCTGATTCCTTTTTTGTACTCTGGACACCCTGGCCTTCTAAAGGTAAGTTTCCTGTTCTTTTAAAACGTTTCCATTTTAGGTTTGGTTTAGTTGTTGTTCCGAGGGTGTCTGTCATCTGTGTTCGCTATATTTTGGTACCAAGGCGGCACAGTAATGACCAATGTTCAATCGCATCTAGCCGTGCCGGTAGATTCGAATGTCCGTTTTGAGACAGATGTTATACAAGCCAGTCAGGTCGACTCTGAAAAGAAGAACATCTACGAACCGTGCATCCCTTAACTCAGTAGATACTACAACATCCGCACAGACAGATGTTCTGTATTAGAATTGTTATTCCGTTGCAGAGGCAGTGTTACCAGATAAACACGTCTCATGAAGGACTTGGTTATCCATCAACGTACGTTAGAGAACATCATATTAAACATCAAAAAATGACTCAGACAGCATCCTAAATCACCACCTGTATTATTAATTTTACATATCAAAACTGTGATTTTCACTATATTGTTGTGGTTTATTTTATTCTTCAGAGTAGTATGGTGCCCTTCTAATAATTTGCCTTCCATTTCGAATTCAGGAACCACGTGGTCACTCACAGTTTGTAAACTGATGTGATTTTTGGATATATATATTCACTTAATTGTTGGATCTTTTCAGTACTACAATTTCTATGAAAACAGACAGAAGAAAATAATAACATATAAACAAGAATAGGGAGAACTTCTGCAATGACTGAAAATCAGAATTAAGACTTAAAAATATGATGTTCGTTACGATAAATTTCTGTGAAACGTGATGCAGACCTTACTTCCATATAGACCCAGTGACACTTTTCTCACGCTTACGGTTTATCGAACACCGATTTGTTATTCCGACCTGTCTGAGCCCAAGGATGACACCGGCGCAAAATATCCCATGTCAGGATCCAATAAGATTCGAACTTTGACCATCCGTCTGAAAAGTCAACAGCTAATCCACGGGTCAGTCTCATCCCTTCAAGTGTGAAGTTAGCCTCATTTATGTTATCTGCACTGATTCATGCATTTGCATTTTAACTGATTAGGCCTATTTTGAACGATCTTCATAAATTGGATAGCAAACCGTCAAAAGTAGTTAATGTGACGTAAAAGTAATAACGAAATTTGGAGAATATCTGGACATTCATTTAAATTTCAAATTATTATTATTATTATTATTATTATTATTATTATTATTATTATTATTATTATTATTATTATTATTATTATTATCATCATTATTATTATTATTATTACTATTATTATTATGGGAAATGAATCACGTAATCTTAACTGTGAGTTTAATAACTTGTTCGATTTCCAATATTCTTTCTTTCTTAATCCGTTTACCGTCCCGGATTAGCAGTATTCTGCTGCGGGAGACAACTGCGAAGGAGAGCCAGCACCTCTTCCAGGTGGCCTAACATGTTATGCTGAACAGGGGCCTTATGGAGGACGGGACGATTGGAAGGGATAGGCAAGGAAGAGGGAAGGAAGCGGCCGTGGCCTTAGGTTAGGTACCATCCCGGCAATTGCCTGGAGGAGAAGTGGGAAGCGATGGAAAAGCACTTCGAGGATGGCTGATGTGAGAATCGAAACTCTTTACGCTCAGTTGACCTCCCGAGGATGAGCGGATCCCGTTCCAGCCCGCGCGCCACTTTTCAAATTTCGTGGCTGAGCCGGAAATCGAACCCAAGCCTCCGGGGGTGGCAGCTAATCACACTAACCACTACACCACAGAGGGGGACATTTTCAATATTAACTATATTTTAATCCATATTTCCCCGGCTACACGGCACTGCGTATTAGTAACATGAGATTTTTCTTTAGATTAAAGCTAACTAGTATAAATGTTACCGAGCAAGTTGGCCGTGCGGTTAGAATCGCGCAGCCGTGAGCTTGCATCCGGGAGATAGTGGGTTCGAGCCCCAGTGTCAGCAGCCCTGAAGATTGTTTCCCGTGGTTTCCCATTTTCACACCAGGCGGATGCTGGGGGTGTACCTTAATTAAGGCACGACCGCTTTCTTCCCACGCATATGCCTTTCCTATCCCATGGTCGCCATAAGACCTATCTGTGTCGGTGCGACGTAAAGCAAATAGCAAAAAGTATAAATGTTAACCTGTACATATTTATACACGAAAAATTTAGAATGATGACCATTCCAATTTAGGTTGAACTTCATAAACCATGGTCGAGTCTCAAACATATTCCGTGTTGTAAACAATCTGCAATGACTCAAACCCTTAACATGAAAGAAAAGCAACGAAGAGGGCACACTTTTTTATTTTATACTTGCAAAGTACCTATCGTATTTGTAGAATATAACATTTATTACAACACATGACATAATATCCTGCATTTTGTAGCTTCCCACTTTGCTGTCTATGATGTCTGCTGGCATGTAATCGAATGTGCGATTGCCTCAACCAGCTATTGATATTAAAGCGAATAGCGCCACGTTCGCGTATCCTACTGTATGTTGTATTCATCACCCAATTCACGTACTATGCATTTCGGTTCACACAGACAAGAAGGTATATTAGTGGTTCAAATTTGATAATAATAATGTAGAATTTGCGCTACATGCTAAGTACATCAACATGTTCCGCATGGCTAAATAATTCAACTCGTTAGCAATTAAGCTCTAGTGGACACACACACATTGTGCCATTCTCTGCATTTGTATGAATTAATATTTGGGAAAGAGCATTCACCTAAAAATGACCTAAAATATTCCTTTGTAAAGAATGTATCTGTTTCACATTTAATTCAGCGATATATTTCAATTTTAAATAAGATTATTTCCAGAACCGAATAGCCTCAGTATCCTCCTGCAAACGACTAACGTAGGTACATTTTCAGTTTCAGCGTTGAACAATCAACTGTTTATTTTATATTAAAGTTTCAGTTGTAGAATATATTTAATTCCAAAGATACATTAGCGGCTCCCGATTATCCCGGATGGTCCAACAGCCCCTTGCGATCTAGTTTTATGCATCCCGCCGCTTTTACTAGAATTCTGAAATACATATATCCTTCTCCCTAAACCGAATTATTAAAACAGGTTTCGGGCTAGAAAGCAGCAGGAACCATGTACGCCAATATTATTTCATCATACTTCGAACGAACCCGTAAAACGAGCAGAGATACGGAAAGCACGTACCTTACAACAGGTGCACACACAGACCAGGAGCAGGTATTTTATAGGCTGGGAACTGTGGAGTGCATGTCAAACCTCGCAGTAGCTCACATTGCAAGAGCGCGTTGGGAACTATGGTAATGGACAGTGCTCCAAGCTTCGAACCACACGCATTTTTCTTTGAACCGCCAATTGCCTGGAATGTGGTATGAGTGCATGCCTGATAGTTTCCACAGAATGATTTGTTTATTTGTCCCTGTAGAGGGCCGTGTGTATCGTGGCATAGGGTATCGAGGATGATGATGTGATATTCTGTGGCTAGGACACAGGCAACCAGTTAGCTACGTCTTACGTGTTCCAAGCTTCGTAGACCACAGGTAGAGCTACGTGTGTCCCATTGAAATGGTAACACCATGGAATGGCATATAGGCATGTAGCTGCGCAAACCTGCCCTCCTTCGAGGCAAGTCGCAACACAATACAAAGTTTATTCACTGCCTCGTGATGTATTCCAGCTACCAGTATGTGGATATGTTACTTATCTATGGATAAGCTAGACAGAATGCATACCAGACACAACGCATGTATCAGGAAAGCTATCCGGATAGGCGACAACTGACAGGCATGACATTCCGGAGTGTGGAAAGTCGTCCGCGGGCTACTGCGACCCTGGGAAGTACACAGCCTGTTCGAGATCACCCTGTGACGTCTGCTCACAATGAAGCGGTTTTCCTTGACGCTATCCCGTATAACCCTCACACTGGCACACTGGCACACGGTCCAATGCGTAGGAGACGACCATCTGCCGGGCGTCTCTTATGCGGATATTGCATACCTAGCTGTTTCACCCGTACCACCTGCACTTACAACAGAATCTCCATGTTCATGATTTCGAAGCGCGGATGGCGTTCTGTCAATGGACTATACAGAATGTGGACACTGATCCTGCCTTCTTAGCGACCATCTTATTTAAGGACGAAGTGCCGTTCCACAACAATGGAACCGTTCATCACCATAATAGATATTATTGGAGTGTGGATAATCTCCATTGGGAACGACAGGCAGCTTTTCAGATACAATGGGGCGTGAACGCATGGTGTGGGATCATGGCCGATCACCTCATTGGTTCCCATTCCTCTGAGGGTTATCTGACGGTAGAACGCTATCTGCGATTTCTCCAAGATGAACTACCACCGTTCTTGGAACATATGCCACTCGTCGATAGCTACGTGATGTGGTATCAACATAACTGAGCTCCACCACACGCGGCGGTGGTCGTCCAGGACCATCTCCATCTGACGTATTTTGATAAGTGGATAGGAAGTGTAGGACCTGTCCCCCGGTCCGCCAGATCACCCGATCTTACGCCTCTGGATTCTTTTCTATGGGGTAAAACAACTGGTGTACGTGGAGGAGCCGACCAGTCCTGGTCGTCTTATACATATCATCACCGAGGCATGCGGATCCATTACGCCGAAGATGTTGCAACGTTCCAGGCGGTCCTTACAATGATTCCTGTATATTTGCGATCAAGGACATTTGCGGTCACTGAGATAAACTTGCGCCCACTCACAGAAATTCATCAGCAGTCACAGGATATTTGCGGTCACTGCAGTAGAGGGTGGGCCTCATTAGTTAATCTCCGGGTATCCCCACTAACCTGCCTAGGCTCCTGCTCGCTCCTTTTAGATCAACAATCTGGATAATGTGTGATGATAATCAGCATTTTAAAACATATAATTTATCGTCGACCAAATTTATTTGGCCAATATTTACTCGAGTTTGAAGGTTGTTCGTTAACTAACCAATAGTCCTACAGAATATCAAATGACGTCATAATTTTCCTCGTTTCATTTTAAGTTTCATTTTACGTTAGATTTTGAATTTGTAATTATTTTAATATTTTTATCACAAGTGGATTGCAAGAAGTTCCCGTTTCTTAACGTGTTTCAACCGTGCCTAAGATATTGTTACTCAAAAACCCGTAATTCGATCTAATACAACTTTCAACACAATATACATTGGGTGCTTTATACTGTGTTTATAAATTGCAGAATTGTATGTTTCCAAAAAACACGACACTTGTCCTTTTCCTTCAGACACATCCAGGTGACGATGACATGTTGACTTTCCCTATACATCCTGTACATATAACCATTGTAAAGTGCATAACGACTTGCACAATTAGTAACTGTCAACTCCGTTACAAAATACAGGAGTAAGTACTTACACCAGGAATTTTAGATATAGAATTATGTTTGTGGCTGAAGGTATCAGTCTCTAAATAATTTTCGTGAGAGGAGAATGTTGATGTCGAACGATCGAGCAGGAGGCCAGGCAGGTTAGTGGGGATACCCTGAGATTTAGCTAATGAGGCCCACCTCCTGCTGCATTGACCGCAAATCTCCTAGGACTGCTGGGGAATTTCTATCAGTGAGCACTAATATACACTGACTGACAGAGCAAATGCAACACCAAGAAGGAGTGGTCAGAACTTTATGCCAATTGCAGGGTAGACTGACGTCACTGAGGTATGCTCATGATGTGAAATGCGCCGCTGTGCTGCGCACGTAGCGAACGATAAATGGGACACGGCGTTGGCGAATGGCCCACTTCGTACCGTGATTTCTCAGCCGACAGTCATTGTAGAACGTGTTGTCGTGTGCCACAGGACACGTGTATAGCTAAGAATGCCAGGCCGCCGTCAACGGAGGCATTTCCAGCAGACAGACGACTTTAGGAGAGGTATGGTGATCGGGCTGAGAAGGACAGGTTGGTCGCTTCGTCAAATCGCAGCCGATACCCATAGGGATGTGTCCACGGTGCAGCGCCTGTGGCGAAGATGGTTGGCGCAGGGACATGTGGCACGTGCGAGGGGTCCAGGCGCAGCCCGAATGACGTCAGCACGCGAGGATCGGCGCATCCGCCGCCAAGCGGTGGCAGCCCCACACGCCACGTCAACCGCCATTCTTCAGCATGTGCAAGACACCCTGGCTGTTCCAATATCGACCAGAACAATTTCCCGTCGATTGGTTGAAGGAGGCCTGCACTCCCGGCGTCCGCTCAGAAGACTACCATTGACTCCACAGCATAGACGTGCACGCCTGGCATGGTGCCGGGCTAGAGCGACTTGGATGAGGGAATGGCGGAACGCCGTGTTCTCCGATGAGTCACGCTTCTGTTGACAGTCACCGCAGACGAGTGTGGCGGCGGCGTGGAGAAAGGTCAAATCCGGCAGTGACATCATGGTTTGAGGCGCTATTGCGTATGATTCCACGTCACCTCTAGTGCGTATTCAAGGCACGTTAAATGCCCACCGCTACGTGCAGCATGTGCTGCGGCCGGTGGCACTCCCGTACCTTCAGGGGCTGCCCAATGCTCTGTTTCAGCAGGATAATGCCCGCCCACACACTGCTCGCATCTCCCAACAGGCTCTACGAGGTGTACAGATTCTTCCGTGGCCAGCGTACTCTCCGGATCTCTCACCAATCGAACACGTGTGGGATCTCATTGGACGCCGTTTGCAAACTCTGCCCCAGCCTCGTACGGACGACCAACTGTGGCAAATGGTTGACACAGGATGGAGAACCATCCCTTAGGACACCATCCGCACTCTTATTGACTCTGTACCTCGACGTGTTTCTGCGTGCATCGCCGCTCGCGGTGGTCCTACATCCTACTGAGTCGATGTCGTGCGCATTGTGTAACCTGCATATCAGTTTGAAATAAACATCAATTATTCGTCCGTGCCGTCACTGTTTTTTCCCCAACTTTCATCCCTTTCGAACCACTCCTTCTTGGTGTTGCATTTGCTCTGTCAGTCAGTGTATATCTCAGTGAGCGCAAATGTCCGTGATTCTGTGGTGACCGCAAATGTCCGGACACTCTTACAACATATCGCACGCAGCTGTGTATCGACCACGGACGTTGTCAGTTCGATTAGGTGCTACGTTAAACGACGTAGGTATCTGAAATCCTGTCACATATGTCCTATCCTCTTCAAACACAGCTCTATACCATATGCTACCGTGCCAGCGGACTTTTTCCGGGACAAATAAACAAATCACTCTGTGGAAACTATTAGGTATACAACTTTGCCACATCCTAGGCAACTGGCTGTAACAAGAAAACGTTCTGGGGGATACGAACCTTCTAACTCTCGAACACTGTTCACTTTCAGATCTCCGACCACGCCCCTGCCAAGTGAGCTATTGCGAGCATGAGAGGTAGCGGGCAGTTCCCAGCAAATACAATAACTGTTTCTGGTCTGTATGTTCACCATCTATTGTAAGGTGCATGTTCTTCGCATCTGTGCTCGTTTCACGGGTTCATTTGGGGTCTCATTATGAATTAGTAGTGGCGCTCATGATCCCTGCAGTTTTCTAGCCCGTAACCGCATATCTAGTTATGATACACCGGTTTAGGGAGAGGGACCGATGTATTTCTGAATTGCAATAAAGGTGGTGGGTTGTACAAAATTCCATCGCAAGGGGCGGGTGAACCACGTGGTATATGTATATTCATCACTACTGTTAAGTAACTGCTACTTTCACATCCCAGCACTTTCTTGGATCGCTCGAGCGACCCAGGCTCATTTTTACTATTTTCATTTTGTCCTGGAATGTAAAAGATGATACATATCTGATATGTGGTGTAGCTTCCATCGAAGTGAAAATCCCATGCATGGCTCTGCCAGTATGAAAGCTGCTGAGGTATGGATGGTGCTGCGGAATGACATTCGGAGTGTTATGAATGGTGCTTAACTATGAGGTAAATATTTTTCTTCTGAGAACTGGAGTTACCACAGTGGATTTGGGGCATTTTAATAATTCACCACTGAATTATACGCATGCTTAAGTACAGTCTGTTCGTAAGGAGTCACATTTTTATCCTCTGCGTTCTGACTTGTACTTCATATTCCTCCCTAGTACAGACTAATGTTTCCATTGACAAAAATGAACCGTAAAGATAAAGTATGTAAAGAATACGATAAAATCACGGTTATCCCTATACATCATATCAAAATGCATAAAATAACTAAAAGCACTACATAAAAATCATTTTAAAACAATGCTGGAAAATTAATTACTTACGGCCAGCATTTTGTACTAAATGCCCCTCTGTTGGGCGTCCCAAATTGTAACTTAATTTGGTGAATGATAATTGTTGTTTCTGTTGTTCATTTCATTACTCCCCCTTTTGGTGAGGCAGTAGAATAACAAGGCAAAGCAGAGCAAAGCAAAGCAGTCATCTCCGTACAGGCCATGAAGGCTTCCACTTTCCGTAACCTCAGCACTTGGTGGGATAGAGTGGTTAGCTCTACGCCCGGCCACCCTTGCCCCCAGGAAATAACCTGTTACTCATTTTTGGTGTAGGCTGAGTGAACCTCAGGGATGTGCACCTCAGGAAGTGGAAATCTCGTTTCTTAAATTTTTCGACTTCCTGACGGGGATTCAAACCCACGTCCTTCCGAGCGAACCGAACACGTCTTTACCGCCTTGACCAGGCAGCTCCTGCAGTAGAATAACATCCACTGAATCCGCTGCTTGTCATAAGAGGCGAGTAGAACGGGGACCAGGTACTGTCAACTTGGGAACGTGGGTTCGCGACCACGGTTCCCTGACCTGAGTATGATTCACACTCACTCACTCACTCACCCACTCACTCACTCACTTGTGTCAGGGCCCTTCTATCCGACCTCCCATGGTCAACTCTTGTCTTTATGACCCGGATGGTACTAGTTTTTGAGGCCTAGGAAGCGTTTCATTTTCACGCCGTTGGTCACCCTCCCCTTTGTTTTCCAGAAACGTTAATTTTTTCAAGCGTCAGTCCTCTTCCCTTTTTCCCTCCGATTAGTGTCAATACAGGTTGGTTGGTGGGTTGTACTTCCTCTTAAAACAATAATCACCCCCACCACTATTACTTCAATACGCTGTCCACATCATCTGTTATGTCAAAATTGTCCCTTACCTCCTTGCAATGTCGAGTGATTATCACCCGGATTATATATATATATTTCAAACCATTTATGAAATTACTAATTTCGTGTAATGGACAAACAATTCCGTTCTGCGAACTAGTTCTTCTCTTGTACATTTTATGAATCAGGTAAAAAGCAACTCCTCGTTCACAAAATAGAAGCTTCCAGAGTTATCAATTGGCTCGTTTGTTACACGCCCATATACAGTGTTTTCATTAACTTAATGACATTATGACTAGACTATTTTAAGGACTATCTTCACTACTAGTGTAGTTCACATTGTCTGAGAGTCATGATGAGGAACAGCTCCCTTTTTCTAATTACAGTCATTTTATTGGTTGTTCAGAAAGTATTCGATTATTCTCACGTATGTATCAGCTCCATAACATTTCCCAAAAAAATAGTGAGTGACGGAAAATGTAACACACGGATACAAACGTACACACTCACAATAAACCAAACCCCATTGCACTACAGCCCTTGAAGGGCCTTGGCCTACCAAGCGACCACTCCTCGGCCCGAAGTCCTGCAGATTACGAGGTGTCGTGTGGTCAGCACGACGTATCCTCTCGGCCATTATTCTTAGCTTTCTAGACCGAGGCCGCTATATCACCGTCAGATAGCTCCTCAGTTGTAATCACGTAGGCTGAGTGGACTTCGAACCATCCATCAGGGCCAGGTAAAAATCCCCGACCTGGCCGGGAATCGAACCCGGGGCCTCCGGGTAAGAGGTAGGCACGCTATCCCTACACCACGGGGCCGGCACTCACAATAAACACGAAACTAATATTATGTTCTTACTTCACATCAAGGGCTTGGTATATTCTGGTAGATGGGCTTGTACTCCCCATATTGTTACTTGTGTACAGTGTTTAATTGATTGGAACAATGGCTTTGTTGGAAATAGCCGTGATCTTTACGTTGTGTATTCGGTATGATGCTTGCATTCGCCTGCACCTGATGGTGGGGGTTGGAGGTGATTGCTAATTGAATTTCTCCAACGAGCGTCAGGGTTGGTAGACTGAGCCGAATTTCGAATGCATACTGAATACCGATTTTCTCCAGTGAGTGAGATTGACTTATTTGAAGAAAGTGATCCATTCTCATTCAACGAGTTTAGACTAGACCAAGCGTGGGATTTAAACTGATTTATCTGCTCAGTTTTGTTCTCGAGGATGAGTACAACTCATCCAAAACCTATAAATCAATCTTAAGGTTGTAGTAGAACTAGAAATTGAAATCGAAATCACCTAGTCGGCAGACAGTTACACACCCTTTTATTCTGAGAACTGGAGTTACCACAGTGGATTTGGGGCTTTTTTAATAATTCACCATTTAATTTACGCACGCTTAATTACAGTATGTTCGTAAGGAGTCACATTTTCATACTCTGCTTTCTGACTTTTACTTCATTTTCCTCCCTTACAGTTATGATGGAGCTGGGCGATTTCAGGTTGCGATGCCAAGCTATTACTTTAAAGTGCCTGAAGAGCCATTGTGGAACAGCCACCTTAAACTGAGCGTAAAACAACCACAAAAATCTGGAAGTATTGCTAGTCGTATCCATAAATAACTGTGGGTTAAACTTCCGATTGCTGAAATGCCTGAACATCACGAACTGATTTCCAAACATTTCTTAATTAAGGCCGTCCACTATCTGACGATAACACAGGACGAGCTACATGGACACTTAATTGAATATGAGTAACCTCCAGTTAGCAATATGGACCGATTATCATCACCCTTGAATATGAAAATAGGTTAAGCACACATGGTTGATCACCATGGTGTCCCTTCACTGAAGTTGAGTTAAATGAACGTGGTTGATGACCCAAGTGATCCTTCAATGAGGTTATGTTAAGTTAACGTGGTCGATGACCATAGTGTCCATCCACTAAAATAAAATTAATTGAACGTAGTTGATGATCAACGTGTCTCTCCAAAGCAAGAGCACAATATGATACGCTTACTGAGTTTAAGTACACTCGGTTGATGACCACAGGGTCATGACAACTGCTATTCCATTAAATACAATCAGTGCAGTTCATTAGCAACCAACAACAACAAATTATCCTTCCAGGTTAATTTCAGGTGAATAATTGGCTTTATATTAATACACGCAAATCAACCTTAACTTTATATATTAATCTACTAATACTTTTATCAACTAATACCTGATGAGTGGGAGATAATTATTTATCTGCCCGCATTATCTAGTGATTTTCAACAATAAACAATACTTATCGCTAACACCCTTGTTCCATTGGAACAAATTTTTGGAATGCAATCTGAAAAAGATCTGTTGAGAGAAATCCTGTGCTACCACAGTGTTGAAATATATAAACCATGTCACCATTATATTGCACCCTATAAAAATAACTCTAAAATAAAATATTTAAATTAGTCCGACCCATGGGTGCCCGTTTACTACAACTCTACTAACCTAACCCTGAATAAATGCGAATAATACAATTTACATAACTAGATTCATGCACGCCATGTTTACAACTCGATGACATCCCTTGGAATAAGTGGCTGGTTACTACACCATTCTATGGAATTCCATATGGTGCTAATGGCATGCACTAACCAGCAAACTCGCTTTCAGTTGGCGGAAGTTGACTAGCTGCATCATTTCGCTAGTCCTGTATATGGCATCTCTATCCCAAGAACACTATCCATTCTTTCAAACATTAACTATCGTCACAAACCATCAATAGGCTTATCTACAACAAAATATATTATAGAAATGGAAACACGTTTTCTAAAATAATACAATCTCATCTCAAATTCCATTGAAAGACAACAAATGCACTCTGGACGACCCTGTGTGTCCATTGTTTCCGCCCCAGCCGTGTCGCCCCCAAGGGGAACGGCAAGGGAAATGATTCATTTACGTTCTCAGTGCGTCTAAGCGCTCCTCTAACGCAGTTTGAAGTGGGTTGAGTTCTATAGCCGACTTCATGTCAGTCCGCACTACAGAGAATGTAGCGTAGGAAATATAAGGTATCGCTCGATCGTCTCATTCGACATTAGTGAATTGGTGACACAGCAGCAATTTGCGTAAATAGTGTAATTTTACATTTTAGTGTAGTTTAAAGTTGTTTGGGTTTAGTTTTGAGACCAAGTGTTAAATCTTTTAATGAGTGGTGAACGTGCGGATGTTAGGCCACCCATCCAGAGGGTGACCACCCTCCATGTTGCTTAACTGTTGTGGAGAAGTGCTGAAGCCTATTGTGGTTTCGTTTTCGTGTGTAGAAAAAGGGCGGACGTTAGCTATCCATCCCCTGAATGACCACGCCCGATGTTGCTTAACTATGTATGTTTGTTACATCAAGGTTGTCGCGCCCGCCTCGGCTTATCTGCACTATTCCAGCGCTTTTAGGTGGTTCGGGATGTTGTAATTGAACGCTAAGCAGGTAGGAGAGTTAGGAAGAGTATGGTGTGTAGGGGGTATTGCGTGGGTCTGGGTGGGGTCGTGAGAAGGTTTAATAGCAGGAGATAAGTAGATTCGTAGTTTGAGGGCTGGGAGTAGGGTTGGGATTAAAGCCTGGTGGGGGAGGTAGCTGAGCATGCGACCCCTAAGTGCTAAACGTTTTTGCACCGACAGAGATAGGTCTTATGCCGACGATGGGAGAGGAAAGACCTAGGAATGGGAAGTGGCTCTGGCCTTAATTAAGGTACAGCCTCAACATTTGCCTGGTGTGAAAATGGGCAAAAACGGGAAACCCTCTTCAGGGCTGTCGACAGTCGGGTTTGAACCCACTATCTCCCGGTTGCAAGCTCACAGAGTGTTAAACTAGCAAACTCGAAAGACAAACTATTACGTCCTGACTAATTAATGACTTCACTCAAAATGTTGGCCCGGGAATGCAAATAAGATTTTAAAAAACAATCTCCCTTACTATCCATTCAACATTTAATTGCTGTCACAACCCGTCTTGGATATTCTAAAGCGACCGACCTTTCCTTGCATGAAAAAATTAAACATCTGTTGCTGTAGCGAAAGGGTTTGTCTACAACTGGAAACTGGATGTCTCATCAGCCCGAGAAGAAATCTATTCCTAACCAGATTCAATTACACATTATAATGATCAAACGCCTACATAATTTTAAAAACGGCTAGGTTCCTCGGTCTGTCCCATACTAATAAACTTAAGACAAATGAGACTGGTGGAACACATCATGTGTGCCTTAATTACGTAGTGGCTTAAT
The DNA here is from genome assembly GCF_040414725.1 of Anabrus simplex. Lineage (NCBI taxonomy): Eukaryota > Metazoa > Arthropoda > Insecta > Orthoptera > Tettigoniidae > Anabrus > Anabrus simplex. The sequence goes on along the minus strand of NC_090266.1, from coordinate 577,458,068 downwards.
CCTCTCCTACAGTTTCACATGGAAGCCAAACCATGGGTATCCCACATTTCAAACACACTGTCCTACTACATTTTCCTCAGGTTTTCTACACCACAAACCTGGTATGATCTGGATTTCCCACCAGGAATACATTACATCCGGTCTAGTGTATGCTGCTAAGTTTATGATTCGAAGCAGTGCATCGATTCATTCATGTATTTTCTTTTTTGCTATTTGATTTACGTCGCACCGACACGGACAGGCCTTATGGCGACGTTGGGACAGGAAAGGCCTAGGAGTGGTAAGGAAGGGGCCGTGGCCTTAATAAGGGTAGCACCAACATTTGCCTAGTGTGACAATGGGAAACCACGTAAAACCATCTTCAGGGCTGCCGACAGTGGGGTTCGAACCCACTATCTCCCAGATGGAAGTTCACAGTGCGCAACCCTAACCGCACGGCTAACTCGCCCGGTATTCATCCAAGTGTCCGAGTGAACCGATTCAGAGGAACGGCGAGCTCACGGCACACGATTCAGTTGACTTGCAGCAGATAGTACCGAATGGCTCACTTGCGGATCAGTGAGAAACCACACACACACGGTTCGTTATCGGCACACTGAACATTGACGGGGAGCCTGACGTTCGCTGCGGGCGAGACATACAAAGCCATGACACACTGAAAGAATCGCACGCAATCACAGCTGAGACACAACCCTCAGAGTTCATTACCGGCACACTGGACATTGACGAGGAGCCAAACTTCCGCTGCAGCGAGACATACGGAGTCGCAGCACACTGACAGAAAGGTACGCTAAGACGGGCTCTCGCTCTCAGCTCATTTGAAAATAACACCCATTTGCATTCACTGGCCTCTTTTAAGAGGGAGGTTTAAATAATATATGGATTTACTTGCAGTGTTATAACGGTAGTCAAAACCTAATTCAAAAGTCACTAGGTATTACATTCGTAGTCTATTAGGTTCTTCTATTTATTAGTTTAATGAACCAGTATTATAACTTAGCTGGCATTCGACAGTTCATTCATCTCAACTCAGCCTACCTTATGACTATAAGTCATGCTCGAGACCACCCGAAATTGCCTGTTTTATATTGGTAAGAACCGCTCAGTATTTTCTTAGTTCGTACGTCGCTTCTTTGCTCAAGACTTCAATAATCGAATCAACAGATCACCGGTGTACGTGGACAGTTGGTGAGTGAGCCGACTGATGCAATAACTTAAATAAATAGATGTTGAAACAGAAAACCATAGGAGTACTCTGTATCTCGGGTAGCCTATCCGAAGTATGACGATATAAGAAATCCTCTACTGATAGAAAGAGGCATATTTTCAAAGATTACCGAGCGAGTTGGCCATGCGGTTAGGGTCGCGTAGAGCTGCACTTGTATTTGGGGAATGGTGGGTTCGAATCCTGCCGTCGGCAGCCATTAAGATGATTTTCCGTGGATTCCTATTTTCAAACCACGTAAATGATGGTGTTGTACAGTAATTAAGGCCACGGCCGCTTCCTTTCCACTACAAGCCCATCGTCACCAAGGCCTGTCCGTGTCACTGCGAGGTAAAGCAACTTATTTCATTTATATTTAATATGTGGGCCGCTTTTTGCGAACACAGAAATTGTTACATCTAATTTATGTATATAAAATAACATGTCCTGACTGACTGACTGACTGACTGACTGACTGACTGACTGACTGACTGACTGACTGACTGACTGACTGACTGACTGACTGACTGACTGACTGACTGACTCATCATCGCCGAGCCAAAACTACACTGGACACAAAGAAATGAAATTTTGGGAATACACTTATTTTAGGGTGTATGTACTCACTAAGGGAGAATTTTTGGATATTCCGTCGCTAAGGGAGTGACAAGGGATGTGAATTTTTAAAATTAGTATATCTATATCTGAAAAACTTAAATGTTTACAGACGTAGAATTGGTATTCGGAAACTCCTTAAAAATAAAGGAACACGTATCATTTTTTTTTTGGAAAATCCCATTAAAGGGGGTGAAAAGGGGGAGAAAGAGGTTGAACACCTTTTATGAGGAGACTTATATCTCAAAACGTGAAGACGTTACAGACATGACAATTGGTATTTGGAATCCCCATTGAAAATAAAGAAACACATATTCTTTGGTTTTCGGAAAAACACCTTAACGGGGGGGGGAATTAGTTGAATTATTCGTATGAGTATATATATATATATACATATATACTAGCTGATGTACCCGTGCTTCGCTACGGAATTCTACATTGTATACCGAATTCTAGGTTAGGAAGTGTACAGGTTGTGAGCAAGATTGTCTTAAATTATATAGCTCTTAACGTTACCCTAGAAACGCGACGGGAGGTCACCAAACATCTTTTCTCATATGAAGACCGAGGGAATTTTCACTGTAATTGTTGTATGTCCGGCGCTTCCTTCTCGCTCCACCAGCCAGCTGCACGCGCGCCTGTGTATCATTCTGCTAGCTTCGACGCGCAGCCCTCAGTGCGCGTGCCTGACCATCGAGTGTACTATAAATAGGAGCTCCCTGCCTGCTCAATAGCCCACTTGCCCTGGTGTCCAGCTCCAGAATACACCCTACGTCGAGCACGGAGGCTACTCCTCTTGAAAATGTGCTTCGACCAGGTGGACTGAATTTCTGGCAGTACGAGGTTTCACCTCTGGTCACCGCTCCCTTACCTGTTTCCGCTGCCTATGTACCGTAATTCTTTTTCAAGCCATTTTCATTCCCTAATTTATGCAAGCTCCCTTAGTTTCGCTAGGTGGAATTTCTTCAATCAATTGAACTTGCTTTTTAGGAATTCAGGCACTTCAACAAACAAGGACTCTCAAAGACATTTATGTTAGTGTGCCAGATAGTTCTCGACTATCAACGTGTCAATTCACAAAGACTATCTTTTCAAGATAGAAGTGTATATAAAGACTGTAAACCTGTACATATTGTATAAAGACAGACTTTTCGCAAGATTCAATATTCCTTTTTGCTTCAAAATAAATTTCAGTTATTTGTGTAAATATCAAAGTGAAGCAATAAAAGTTGTGCTTTGTAAACTTCAACCTTGGTTACAACAGTAATGGTAGACCCAATTTCGTACCATCAGTCACAGTCAGGTTGGGATGTGTTCATTATAATGCATTTTACATCCTCAGAAAGACTGTCTTAGCGGTATTCCCAACTGAATTGATCATACAATGACGTTAATAGGAATGGCGCGATTAAAAGCAATGCTTTCATATTACGGAATACCCGATCAAATGAAACACAACACATTTTCTCACTTTTAACGAACAGGACTACGCTGCCTATCTAACAGTCTAAAGTTCCAGACCTGGAATGACCAAACCGCAGTCAGCCGTGATCCATGAACACTCTTCGGCTTTCTTCGCCGGGAAGAGGGTCGAATAGTGGAGACTCCCAGGGCAAAAACTATGCCCAATTTTTATTCTGTTTCCTAGGAGTACCCAATGATTCGGAAAATATCAATTCACTACACTGGCGGCGGAAAAATCTATTTGATTTGAAGGCAAATTTTTCCTCCAAGCCAGAAGAGAAACCCCCTCTTCATTGCTAGTTTGTAATAAATTTAATGCAGAATTTAATAAAAGTGAATAGAAAGAAGCTTTTCTTAAGAAACGGCTATTTTCAGAGTTGAATTTTGAGTTATTTAGTGAATATTGTGGTGCTATAGTTTGTAAAAGGCCTAAATTGTTATTCTAGACCAGGCCATACTACTACTACTACTACTAATACCACCACTAAGTGAGGCTCTGCCTAAAGTATGCACACTGATCATTCTAAACAGCGCTTCAGAGTAGGGATCGAATAGCTGAAATACTATGATGATCCAGTGTGTTACGTACCACCTGTATCAGAAAATATATGAACCAGAGGAACGGCATGCTAAAGAAGAAAGTTTTCTAACTCCCCGGCTATTTCCCGCCAATATTCAGTCAGGCTGTTATACTCGGTACGCAGCAGTAATCCCATTTATCGGAGTTGAGAGGCAGCATAAGAGACAAATAACATCACAATAAATAATGGTCAATGTAATGTGATTGTTGCTCAATGTTATGCAGTTTCGATAGTGTAGGCCTTCACATTTCGTTTTCTTCCGACTCTGAAATACCACTCTTATCATAGTCGGTACGGTAAAACTGAATAAAAAATAAATGATCGGAAATTGTATTCTCTATAAGTAGTATAATAGGACAGTTCGGCGGCCTCCTCCTCCCGCGGGAAATTTGAATTTTGGCGGGAAATTTGAAATTTGGCGCGAGATTTGAATTTGTAAACAAAGCCACGTGCTTTTTGACAGCTGTCATCGACAACAACGCATCGCTAACCTCACTGCTGCCATCTTGACGGGCCTACACCTCAGTGGTACCAACTTAACCTAACTAGCGCGAGATTTGAATTGGTAAACAAAGCCACGTGTTTTTTGACAGCCACGTGCTTTTTGACAGACAACAACGCATCGCTAACCTCACTGCTGCCATCTTGACGGGCCTAAACCTCAGTGGTACCAACTTAACCTAACTAGCGCGAGATTTGAATTTGTAAACAAATTCACGTGTTTTTTGACAGCTGTCATCCGCCATCTGAGAGCACCGTGCTGCCCTCTTTATCGCAGTAGCTGAAAATTCGTCACCTGCCATCCGCAGTGCTGCCATCTTAACGGGCCTAAACCTTAGTGCTACCAACTTAACCTCACTAGCGTGAGATAAACAAAGCCACGTGACTTTTTTGACAGCTGTCATCCGCTATCTTTAATCAAGAGAGCGCCGTGTTGCACTCTATGTCGTGGCGGCAAATTCGAAGTGCTTTACAAACTCACGTGCTTTTGTCATCCGCCATCTTTAATTCAGAGAGGACCGTGCTACCCTCTTTGTGGCGGTGGCAAATTCCACGTGCTCTTGTTTGGGAAACAAACTCACGTGCTTTTTTTCTGACAGCTGTCATCCGCCATCTTTAATCAAGAGAGCACAGTGCTGCCCTCTTTAGCTACTTACCTTTGAAATGTGGTGGCGGATAATTTGAAAAATGCTCTTTGACAGCAGCCATCTTTGAGCACCGTGCTGCCCTCTTTAGCTAGATACCTGTGGTGGCAGACAATTCTACGTGACAGCAGCCATCTTTGAGCTAAGTGCTGCCCTCTTTGTGGTGGCGGCAAATTCCACGTGCTCTACAAACTCACGTGCTTTTTTATGACAGCTGTCATCCGCCATCTTGCAACACAAACCTCAGTGCTGCACTCCTTAGCTAGATACCTTTGAAATGTGGTGGCGGCAAATTCCACGTGCTCTTGTTTGGAAACAAACTCACGTGCTTTTTTCTGACAGCTGTCATCCGCCATTTTTAACCAACAGAGCACTGTGCTGCTACCATGTGGGTAATTTCGTTAGCTGTCATCCGCCATCTTTAATGAACAGAGCACCGTGCTGTCCTCATGCGGGCAATTTCGTCAGCTGTCATTCGCCATCATTAAACTACAGAGCACCGTGCCGCACTCTTGCGGGCAATTCCGTCAGCTGTCATCTGCCATCTTTAATCAAGAGAGCGCAGTGCCGCACTCTTTAGTTGAAATGTGGTGGCAGACAATTTGAAAAGCTGCCAAGAGAGCATCGTGTTGGCATCTTTATTCTTTGACATGTAGTGGTGGCAAATTCCACATCCGCCATCTGAGAGCACCGTGCTGCGCTCTTGATCGTAGTAGCGGACAATTTGATAAGAACATGTCAAGGAATACCTTTGTTCTAGGAGAAGAAAAGACTACAGTTCTGAACGGCTTGCCTAATATAGCGATTGTGTTAACCTCCTTTTCCCTGCCCTGTTAAGGCATAGCTTTATCGAATACTTGAAGATTATATTACAAAAGAAGTGATTAAGAATATAATCGAACACTGTACTCCAGGGCTGTCCAACGTTCGTTTCTACGCGAGCACATTCACATGGTAACTAAGGGTATGCGGGCGCCAGGTAGATTCCACTAATTTGACTACTGTTATCAGTACTACAACGACTATATAATAATAATAATAATAATAATAATAATAATAATAATAATAATAATAATAATAATAATAATAATAATAATAAATCTAGAATTAAAAATTATATGAAAATATATTTACTTGCATAATTAATGTGAAATCTGGCACTGCTTGCTCGCTGCAAGTTGAGGAATGTCTGGTGTGTAACTGGAACAGGCTGATCTTAACGCGTCATTCAGGTGTGAGTCTGTCAGGCAGGATCGGTATTTGTTTTTTTATTATGATCATAGTCGAAAACGCGACTTCACTAAGATGGGTTGACGTACAACAAGATTGCATCTTCAGGGCAACACTGCGGGTAATGGGATATTTTTTACCGTCCATCAGAGTCCAGAAATTGCCTCATGTTGTGTAGGAGGATTTCAAAGAAAGGTTTGACTGAAGGCTTAAAATTTCCATTTCTAATTATTCAGGATTATAATTTTCGAATATTTTACACACCCTCCCTCCAAGCTAACAAACGTCAACAGAAGCGAAGGGATTTTTGACAAACATGATAACTGGCTCAAGCATTGAAAACTGGCTAAATATGCTACCAAATTCGGACCCAAGAGTTTCAAGATGTTTAGCAAGGGATGAAAAATCACGCTTGACGCCATTTACTGTATCTGCCATAGATTTCAAATTTGGAAAATGTGAAAGGGAATTTCTATTTAAATGGACAATCCATACCGTAAGTTTCTTTTCAAATGCATTGACAATATTTATCATACCTGAAATATTATGATCTTTTCCTTGCAATTCGAGATTGACAATATTTATCATACCTGATATATTATGATCTTTTCCTTGCAATTCGAGATTTAACTCATTTAATTTTGAGGTGATATCTGCCAATTATGCTAATTCAATTAGCCAAGATATATCATCAAGTTCGTGATAATATTTCCCAGGAGATGATTTCATAAAGTCTCGTATCTCATACAACATGCAGCAGAACCGTTCGAGTGTTTTCCCCCTACTAAGCCACCTTGCGTCTGCATGAAGGATGACGTCACCATTCTCCGAATCTGACACACACAAAATATTTCTGAACAATCGATGACGAGTAGATGTCGATCTTATATAATTCACGACATGAGTTAACATTTTCATGACATGATCGAACTTTAAAACCTTTGCACACAGAAGCTTCTTGGTGAATAATACAATGATAAGAAAGAAATTTTGGAAATGATTCATCCTTAGCGCAAAGAGAAAGAAATCCATTATTTCTACCAGTCATAGACGGTGCCCCATCTGTTGTTATAGCGACTAGCTTTGACAGTGGTAAGTTACTCTCTTTGGTTAATTTAACGAAAGCATTAAATATGTCTTCTCCCCTAGTACGTCCATGAAGTGGCAATAGCTTGACAAATTCTTCCTTTACTGTAAAATCATTAAAAACATTCTAGCAAATACACACAACTCAGCAGTGTCAGACATATCAGCACTTTCATCAAACTGGAGTGAAAAATGTTCACACGATTTCAAATCCTGATGTAATTGAGATTCCATATTATTAGAAATTCGTTCAACCCGCCTAGAAACAGTTTGGTGAGACAAATGAAGTCCTTTGATTAAAGATATCAATTCATATTTATCTTTGTGAGATTCGAACAGAGATTCAGCGGCATTTAGCATAGCTTCTTTCACTACTTCCCCATCACTGAAAGCTTTTTTTTTCCTTTTAGCTAGGATGTAACAAACTTTGTAAGAAGCTATTGTCACGTTACGCGTTTGCTGAACTGGCTTCTTAAACGCACGTTGTTGCAATGCTAATTTAGATTTTAGGTCTTTCACTTCCCATTCACTGTTAAAGTTATAATTTCTTTGCCTTTTAGCAATGTTAAGAAGAGTTATATTTAATGAATGTAACTGATTATAAACTGAGTAATTTAAAGTTTAAATAGTAATGGGAAAAAGCACACGAAGCATGTTGAATGTACAACTTATCACAACACAACGCACTCAAAACGTATTCCATAAGTCCTGCATAAGCTCACACGTAACACTGAATGTTCGCCTGAAAGCTAGGAAGTGGGAACATTCCAATTGCAAGACTTTCATAAATCGTTTATTCATTGTTTACGGCACATTTTTTTGGGATTAAAGTTACTTTGTGGGCAAATTGGGTGTTCCATTGTCGTCCTGGTGAAACTCTGTCATGGTAGGTAGTTTATGGCATTGCTATCAAGTGAATCATAAGGAAGCTGTTCTGTTTGGCAGAATAAATATGCTGCTATATTTGGCTCCGTGAGTAGAGAGGGCCTTATACCTGGCGCTTGCCCCCCCCCCCCACCCTCCCACAGTGAGAGTTTTGTGGAGGATTTCCCTTTGTCGCAACGACTTACATGTCGAAAAGCTCTCTTTCTGAACCTTTCTTCTACCTCTTCACTAATTGCGGACACGAGTCAGTTAGGCCTAGATCACATTTATGGCTTACTCAAAGCTCTTTGTGAATTTGGAGGTACGGATATAACAAATTTCCTGACTTTGAGGACGGTATTTTTAAGAGAAAATTGAGAATATTTATTGAAATGCAAAAGTATTGTTGGACAGGGCTGCTGTACTCGATACAACATATGATCAGAACATTGAATGATGTGTTTGGGGTGCACCTTCGTTCTAAGAGAATCGAACCCGAGACTGCCGGGTGAGAGGCAAGCACACTAAACCAAACCGTAGGAGCCGGCAATTCCCTTTCTATATAATAATTTCGTGTGGCTATTTCTAGCCAAGTGCAGTCTAAAAATAAATCCTAGTCTTGTTACATCAGGAAGGGTAACTGGCTAAGTCCTGTCTTTCAGCGTCAGGAAGGGCAACCGCCCGTAAAACAGATTCTTGCGATTTAAAATCTCATGTTAGGAAGTGGCACTCGGCTGTAAAATATATTTTTAATCCCGGCCCTGTTACGTTAGGAACCACATCTAGCTGTAAAGAAGGAGCTACAAACATTTACAGTGTTAAGCTTTAGGAACATGCTATGTGCTCACACCAGGTTACATTTTTGTTCCACTGCTTAGAACACTGTCTTTGAAGTTGCACCTGTGTAGTCAGTCAGAGTGAGGTGTGGAATGCATGCGTTGACTGAAATTGTACACTCGTCTTCCGGCTGTAGTAACCTTGAACGAGGACACTGCGTGCTGACAAGCTACTTGTAACTCAAAGAGCGTTTTCTTAGCCGTGTAGCGTTTAGCTGGTGTAAGTTCCTAAGATAAAATATTATGATTGTACGGAGAGGTTAAAACCCAGTACCAGCACATAGCCTACCCCTGTCGAAAGAGCCTGCACGGCGCCGGCACATAGGCTACTCCTGTTGAAGGAGCCTGTACAACGTTTAACGCCCCCATCAACAGCGTTATATACCCTTACTTAATGCTGGCTTTTTGCACACCCTCTGGTTATTCGAAACTGCCTAACTACCGATGAAGCCTGTACACAGCTTATCGCCTCCATCCGACAGATGAATCACCATCAACATCTTGTACTCACAATCATTTTCGAAGGAGTCTGCACAAGGTTTAACGTCCCCATCAACAGCGTTATATACCCTTACTTAATGCTGGCTTTTTGCACACCCTCTGGTCCCCTATCGAAAGAGCCTGCACGGCGCCGGCACATAGGCTACTCCTGTTGAAGGAGCCTGTACAAGGTTTAACGCCCCCATCAACAGCGTTGTATACCCTTACTTAATGCTGGCTTTTTGCACACCCTCTGGTTATTCTAAACTGCCTAACTACCGATGGAGCCTCGCACACAGCTTATCGCCTCCATCCGACAGATGAATCACCATCAACATCTTGTACTCACAACCATTTTCGAAGGAGTCTGCACAAGGTTTAACGTCCCCATCAACAGCGGTATATGCCCTTACTTAATGCTAGCTTTTTGCACACACTCTGGTTATTCGAAACTGCCTAAGAATGTAATATACTACAGTAGGGAGACGGTAAAACCCGCTGCCGGCACATAGCCTACTCCTACCGAAGAAGCCTGCACATAGCTTATCGCCCGCATCCGACAGATGAATCACCATCAACATCTTGTACTCATAATCATTTTCGGAGAAGCGTGCACAAGGTTTAACGTCCCCATCAACAGCGTTATATGTCCTTACTTAATGCTAGCTTTTTGCACACCCTCTGGTTATTCGAAACTGCCTAAGAATGTAATATACTACAGTAGGGAGAGGGTAAAACCCGGTGCCGGCACATAGCCTACTCCTACCGAAGAAGCCTGCACATAGCTTATCGCCCGCATCCGACAGATGAATCACCATCAACATCTTGTACTCACAATCATTTTCGAAGGAGTCTGCACAAGGTTTAACGTCCCCAACAACAGCGTTATATGCCCTTACTTAATGCTGGCTTTTCGCACGCCCTCTGGTTATTCGAAACTACCTGAGAATGTAATATGCAACAGTAGGATCGCCTCCATCCGACAGATGAATCACCCTCAACACTCTTGTACCCGCAATCATTCTCGCTACTTCGGGGGATAGCGGGTTCGAACCCCTACTGTCGGAAGCCGTAAAAATAGCAAATGCTAGGGGAGAGACCTGCGCGATCGTCATAACGTGTAATTACATGATCTAGCCGGATGTGGTCTTAGCTCAATACCTTTAAGTGCCTACAGGTAAGGAATACCGCGGATGTCGGCTTCTTGCTTAGCTTAGTACCCTCCCGTTTAAGTCCAGAGGTCGAGGATCGCGCGCTAACTTTCTAAGGCTCGATCCGCTGCAGAACTCTTAAATTCTGACACCTCGGCATCAACAGCAGGTTCGATCCCGGCTTAAATACGTCAGCCTGGAGAACTCAGCGCAAGGCACTCAGGAGAGCTCTTGTTGCATAAACATTTCGTTCTAACTGTACTGCAAACGTCTGCAATTCTTGATATCCGCTTGGTAACAAGCAGCATATTTACACGCTGCAGTCTGCGTGAAGCGCTCACAGTTCTTTGTGTGTGTTTATTACGTGCACATCCCCCGTCTAAGTACTGTCTGCTGTGAATATTGTTCTTCAGCCTTCAACTTAAGGTAAGCCTGAACTGCTAGTTACTGTTTGCAAAGCAACTTCTACGCTAGGTAATAAATATCTACATTCATATATTTTCTTTTCCTTTTTAGGTACAACTAGAATATTATCATTCGAGTTACAGGGTTGAAAGTACGCATTTTATTCATCCGAGTAACAGTCTGCAGCACGTGCATTTTTAAGGTATGTTTTCGTACTTTGAGTTGTAAAGATAGCTAGGCTAGCTGATGTACCCTACACTACATTCATATATGTTTCTCCTTTTTTAGGTACAACTAGAATATTATCATTCGAGGTTCAGTCTTGAACGCACGCATTTTATTCATCCGAGTAACAGTTTGCAGCGCGAAGATTTTAAGGTATGTCTGACCTCTATAGGTTGAAACTTGGTTTCTTCCAAACATTGTAACTTTAAGCTAATCTCTATTGATAAATAGTTGTTCTCTTCAATCCTCATGCTATAGAAGAGGTTAATCTTATAATTTCAAACTCACAGCCATGTCCGACCTCTATACGTTGAAACTTGGTTTCTTCCGAACATCATACCTTTAGTCTATTGATAAATACTTATTCTCTTCAATCTACAAGCTGTAGAAGAGGTTAATCTTATAATTTCAAACTCACAACCATGTCTGACCTCTATAGGTTGAAACGTAGTTTCTTCCGAACATCGCAACATTAGTCTATTGATAAATAGTTGTTCTCTTTAATCCTCATGCTATAGAAGACGTTAATCTTATAATTTCAAACTCACAGCCCTGTCTGACCTCTATACGTTGAAACTTGGTTTCTTCCGAACATCGCAACTTTAGTCTGTTGATAAATAGTTGTTCTCTTTAATCCTCATGCTATAGAAGAGGTTAATCTTATAATTTCAAACTCACAGCCATGTCTGACCTCTATAGGTTGAAACTTCGTTTCTTCCGAACATCGCAACTTTAGTCTATTGATAAATAGTTGTTCTCTTATTTACCCATGCTATAGAAGAGGTTAATCTTATAATTTCAAACTCACAGCCATGTCCAACCTCTATACGTTGAAACTTGGTTTCTTCCGAACATCGTAACTTTAGTCTAATCATAAATAGTTGTTCTCTTTAATCGACATGCTGTAGAAGAGGTTAATCTTATAATTTCAAACTTTCAGCCATGTCTGACTTCTATACGTTGAAACTTGGTTTCTTCCGAACATCGTAACTTTAGTCTAATCATAAATAAATGTTCTCTTTAATCGACATGCTGTAGAAGAGGTTAATCTTATAATTTCAAACTTTCAGCCATGTCTGACTTCTATAGGTTGAAACTTGGTTTCTTTCGAACATCGTAACTTTCGCCTAATCTCTATTGGTTGTTCTCTTTTCAGATGTTCCCCTGCTGTGAGGAATGCAATGTTACGTTTACAAGGCGAGATAACTTCATGCGCCATATGAAATCAAAACACCCTAGCATAACATCTGCTTTATGTAAAGTTTGTGGTGTGTACTTCGCTAACGTAGAGCGATACGAGATTCACTTAGTAGAAGCGCATCAGGTATCTACTTGCAACTATAACCCTCAGGTAATAGGAGAAAAGCGTAAAGAAACTGATGTAGCTGTAGAAAGTACTAGTAGTAAAAAACCTAGAAAAAATCATGAACTTCAAACTATTCACTGCGAGCACTGTAACACTGATGTACCATCTTCACATTTTCAGGGACACTTACGGAGTAATGCGCATAAGAATAATGCGTGTAGAAGTGGTAGTAACACAAACATCGAGGAAATTAATACAGCATTTAAAAGCAGGATTTCTAGTTACAGAATTCGTGTTAGTCAAACGTTTCAGAGTACTGAACACTTTTTAAATTGCATTCAACCGGATGTACAACAGCTTCTTGCTAAAACTTTGTCCAATCAAAATTTATTTAAAGTTAATTTTGAACTTTTCGCCTTGTACATTAAAAGCACGGATGAATTGGAAATAACGGACATTAAATCATTTAATACGAAAAATTTCGTCATAAGTCAGTCAACTAATTTTGGTGATGTACTTACGGATGTCTCGAACATTATTTCAACTAAGAGCGAGGAATTTTCTTTACTGAACTTTCTATGTTGCTTTGTGTATGTACGTACATTATACATTACGAATAGTACATACAAAGAAAAGCAATATACAGTGAGCTATGCAAAAGCAACAGAAATGCATCACAGATGTAACGTTGGTAATGTGAGATTTTGAACACAATATGATCGTTCATTGTGTGGCAGATGAATACCGTGTACAGGCACCTCCGGCTCTGAGGCATTCTTGAACACCATGAAGCATAATCAGCACGAAAGGATCCAGCTTGCTTAGGAGAAGATTATCTAACTCTTGTATAATATCTTCAGTCAGTTGCTGAATGTTACCAGAGGGATTAGCACAGTGGGAAATTTCTCCCTTCAGTTCATGTCCAACAGAGTTCATGTAGGCAGAAAATGCTGGCCACGCCATTCGCTGTATGCCATGCGTTTCAAGGAGTCGATTGACCACCAGCACGATAAGTACGAACATTATCATCAGCTAGTGTAAAGCCCTAAGTACAGCGGCAGCAATCATGTAATTACCGTTTGGAGGATGTTGTTTCCGTAAATCAGATCAGCCATTTTACCCTGGATAGGAATTACAGCTGTACGTCGTCGGAACGTGATCCCACACCAAAACATAACGGAACCACCTTGCTGTTGATGGCGCTCCAAGATGAAAAGCACCGAGCAAGTTGGCCCTGCGGTTAAGGTCACGTAGTTGTAAGCTTGCATTCGGTAGATAGTGGGTTGGAATTCCACTGTCGGCAGCCCTGATGATAGTTTTCCGTGGTATCCCATTTTCCCACCAGGCAAATGATGGTCTTGTTCCTTTATTAAGGGCACGATCGCTTCCCTCACACTCCTAGCCTTTTCCTGTGCCATTGCCGCCATAACATTTATCTGTATCGATGCGACGTAATGCAAAGTTGTAAGAAAGAAAAAGAGATGAAGGGCTTGTTACAGATGCCACCGGATGATCTCCTCACTCTAATGCTCCTGTCGTATGAGCGCAAGCTTATGATGCGCTTATCAGATAAGAGTCTTTCTGATGCCATGGGCTAATGAGCTGTTGCCCACCTCACGCGAGTGCTCTATTGCATGATTCAAGAGGAGCTATTTTACACCAACCTCGTAGATAACCGTTTTACGCCGTGCCGATTTCGCGCGGTCTAATCTGACACATTCACTCCGATGGCCTTCCTGGCAAAATGAGGTAGCAGTATCGGTGGATCTGCTACTACTGAAAGCAACGTCCGTAGTCGAATGAGGAACGGTACATGTCTTCTGAGTTTTATGAAAACTCAGGAGTCTTAAGTCGGACTCACTCTAACACGAGCGGTGACATCAACTTGACGCCATCCTTCTTCCAGCAATGCTATAATTCAAATGTAATCAATAATAATAATAATAATAATAATAATAATAATAATAATAATAATAATAATAATAATAATAATAATAATAATAATAATAATAATAATCGTCTTCTTCTTTTCCCACCCGCGTCGCACGTGCGTATTTGGCCATGTTTTACGCCTGGATGCCCTTCCTGACGCCAACGCTATATGGGGGTATGAAATCACTATTGCGTGTTTCTGTGGTGGTTGGTAGTATGGTGTGTTGTCTGAATGTGATGAGGAGAGTGTTTGGACGGACACATATACCCAGTCCCAGAGCCAGAAGAATTAATCAGAAGCGATTAAATTCCCCGACCCAGCCAGGAATCGAACCTCTGAACCGAAGGCCAGTACGCTGACCATACAGCCGACGAGTCGGACAATCAATAATAATAATGATGATAATAATAATAATAATAATAATAATAATAATAATAATAATAATAATAATAATAATAATAATAATAATAAATGTTTTTCGCCCCACTAAATACTTTTTGACGGTTTTCGCAGACGCCGAGGTGCCGGAATTTTGTGCCATAAATCTACCTACACAATACAATCAATAGCAGAAAAGGGTACTCTAACCGTGTTTACCTCCTATATGTGCTGATCTTAGAATTAGTGATATTCTTAAACGGGCCGACATGGTAAATAGCTCCTATCGGACGAATATGGAACCTGTCCTGCTATTAGCGTATCTATGTGCCTCAAGCACTGGCCTACAGTGCGTATTGCAAGCAGTTGCCGTGGAAAATCATAACGTACAAAACGAGTTAAACGCCCCATATCTGGAGATACACTACATACCATATTCCCAAAAAATGGAAATATTGATTATTTGTTATTAGTTTTCTAAATCATACAATCATATTACTGAATGCCAGGCGTATTGAAATCCACTCCCATTCAAAGCCCATTTTGGTGTACCTTTTACAGACTTCGGTATAAGTTTCAAGAAATTTGTGGGATAGCATCGTTTACCCAGACTCACGATTTCTGCCCATAAGTTATATCTATATAACAGTAAATACATACACCATTACGGTCATCATACAAGACACTTTCACACTGACTTTGGCAGCCGAGTAAATCGTTTTCCGGAAATTATTGCAGGTGTGTCTTACCACAGGAATTGTCACATTATATCCTACGAAACATATACTGTTATAAGCGGGGGAAGTTGTGGAGAAAATTCTCACTAAAAATAGCCACAGTCAGCGCCAGAATCCGAGTCTTAGATTACCGACCGAGCAGTTGCTCAGTCTTGCTGTAGATCATAAGTTCCACATAATTTGCTTGAAGTCGCACCGGCGTAGATAGGTCTAATGGCGACCATGGGATAGGAAAGGGCTAGTAGTGTGAAGGAAGTGACTGTGAACTTAATTAAGGTACAGCCCAAGTATTTTTCTGATGTTAAAATGGGAAACTACGGAAAACTCTCTTCAGAACTGTCGACGGTGGGGTTCGCACCCACTATCTCCCGAATGCAAGCCGACAGCTACGTCAGATAAACCACACAACCACTTGCTTGGTGATCATAAAGTAGTGCATTTGGCTGTGGAGAAGGGTCTCCTCACTTTCAACTTGGTTCGTAACTGTTTACGTTAAGCTACGTGATTCATAAGAAATGTGCTCTTTATCACATTAATTTTTGAAGGACAGTACAAAGAGTATATATTTGGAGATCCACATGAGTTTGATGTCAAGTTCTGGAGAAGACTTTTAACTTTTCTCTGATTATGAATTCACCACAAGGGCAGTTCTTATCTCCAGCACTGAAATCGATCGTCAAAGTTCTCCCACAATCTCAGAATTCTATCGGCGAGGCAAACTTTTACGCAGCGAAGGGGAGGCATTGGCCCGCATTTAAATGGTTTTTGCTGTGTATTATAATCACCGTCGTCGCTTCCTGAATGAGTTATAGTGTGATATTAATCGCTGAAACAAACTTTCTTCCCCCACTTCTGAGGACAGCAGAACGTGACCAGGAAACCATTAATCTTTGATACGCAAAATGTTCAATACTTGCTCCACACAGTGCATGGTTCCAGGGATAAGTTAACTCAAATAATAAGACTCCAGGGACATTAAGCTGAACTACGAAATTCACTAGCCTTAGAAAAACCGTATTCACTGCCAGGAAAGATAAATAAAATAGTATTCCTGTAAATACTGGTCATCCTTCCCAGTTATATACCCCGACCAAAAGTTCTACGCTCCAGGACACTGCCCTTGAGGCGGTAGAGGTGGGATCCCACGCTGAGTCGGAGGGAAAAAGCAACGCTGAAGGGTAAACAGATTAAGGAAGAAAGAAAGAAAGAAAGAAAAAAAGAAAGAGAAAGAAAGAAAGAAAGAAAGAAAGATTCTTAAAATTGTCTACTTCACGGATATGCAATATTATTAGTCACAAAATGTGTTATGAAAGTGAGATATTGATAAATCTAGTCACATTTCTGTCTGCCCGCCGTAAGTAAACTGTTATTATATCTTAGGGACTCGAGGCCCGGCTCCATGGCCAAATGGTTGGCGTGCTGGCCTTTGGTCCAGAGGGTCCCAGGTTCGATTCCCGGGAGGGTTGGGGATTTTAACCTTAATTGGTTAATTCCAATGGCTCGGTGGGGGGGGTGACGTATTAAGCATTAGAAATCATCCTAGGTTGACATGCAGGTCGCCTAATAGACCGTCTACGAGAAAACGACCAGCACCAAGCCTATCCAGAGGCCATACGGCATTATTATAGGGACTGGAGACTAGGTGCACTAAGTATGAGCGTGAGATTCGTATGATAGCCTGTGTTGTTAAAGAGGTTATTATAAGGTACGATTCTAAGCTAATTAGGACTAGAAATAGGAATTAAATGGCCAAAGCATATGCGAAAAGAACAGTCCCATAATTTTGCCGACGTTTTAAGCAAAGTAAAATTATTTGAGGTTGATTGATATCTGATTCGAATCCACTCATCATATTAGATGACTGAATTTGCTTTTCTAGACAAGAAACTGAATGTATGAATCGACTACCTGACAGCAACTACTTGGCTTTCAGATAAAAATATATTTCAATTCGTAACAAACTAATGCCTATTTTATTTCAATTTATTTCTAATTTTTCAACTTCCAATAGGCAATCAAAGCTGATAGCTACTTTTACCGCGTTCATTACCTTTATTCAGAACAAATTTATAATTTGCCTTTCATTGGTACCCACAATGTGCTATAGAAAGTTCCATAATGGGATATGGATGGGAAGAACTGGAATGTATATCTATCCCTTCGTATTAGCTTTACAGTCAAGACAGACTTGACAAAAGACGTTTCCCAATCTTGTAAGCCGTTGTCCAATTGGTTTCTAGATCCCAGCGTTTAACAAGCGACTACGTGCGGCATTTTCAACTGTATACTTCCGCCGAAGAATAGCAGTGGACTGATGTGGCAGTGCACTCCTTGGTCATCCGTATGTGTCACCCATCTAAAAAGAGATAGGTGATGAGTGAAGTACCGTTACCAGTGCGCTCGTGGCGTTCCTCTGTCGGTCTGTATGTTAGTGTGTAAATTTGCGTATTTTAGTTCGTTTCAGTAGTTTTAATAGTTTTAGGATGCGTGTTTATGTTTAATTTGTTTAATGTTTGTGTTGGGCAGCAGGGCCATCGATTTGGTTGTACGTTAGCATGGCTGGCACAGTTTAATATGGTATACGGTGCGTGGTAGAACTGAGCTGTGACCGATCCAGGTACTCACCAGCCCAGTTTTTCTTTTGGGATTGCAACGGGACTATACCGTAAATTTTTGCGCATGACTTATATACATTTATATATTTATATAAGTTTGCGAGTGTTAGAATGTAGAATAAACAGCGTAGTAATAGATTATTGGCGGTGCACCTCACCTCGGCGACCTAATATTGTCACATTACAATTTGTTTTACGTCTCACCGACACAACGATGGGATAGGAAAGGCCATGGAGTGGAGAGGGAGCGGCCGTGGCCTTAATTAAGGTACAGCGCCAGCATTTGCCTGGTGTGAAAATGGGAAACCACGGAAAAACATCTTCAGGGCTGCCGACAGTGAGATTGAAGGCAGGCGTGTTTGTGGTTATGGAAGATGTGAGGCAATTCTAGACTTGGCGTCTGGGGAGAGGTGTATGGGGGGGGGGGCGTTGGTTGGTGCCAATGTCTCGGCTACTACCCACCGACATGGCCGGAATTGGGCGGGGAGCGGATTTATTACTTGTCTGGTGCACCCCCAAATTGTATGGCAGTGGTGATTTGTTCTCTGCGCGGTCGGAAAATCAGATGTTCCGAAGGGTTCGGCATGCTGGTGGGTCTACTGTGGTGGCTACGGATCATTGGCTGGTTGTTCCTTTACCGAAGCTGTTCCCTATTCTAGTGTCCACCAGGTGTAGATATAAGGAATTATTTGACTCTGATTATTCATTCGGTTACTTTCCTCGTGTTCAAATGCTTGAAAATTCCTATGTCTTCCTGTTTTAAAGGAGTGAATACTCGCAATTGAGAGTATGTTTTAATCCCAGAAATATAATTTCTGGCCATCCAGTAGAGAGTGCTCAGGGACAAATGGGTTTTCTGTCCGACATCTCCGCCGACCCTACTCACCCTGTGATGAGAACGAGACACGATCAAGTGGCAGGCGGAACCCGAAAGAGGTGGTGGTCCATTGCCCTGCCTTCGCCGACGGAATGAAGGTTGTATGGTCGTAGGAAAGGTAAATGCTGCATACAGGAAAATAAAGTAAACCTTTGGAGAAAGGAAATCTAGGTGTGTGAAGATTAAGAGCTCAGATGGGAAACAACGTCTTGGGAAAGAAAACAAGGCGGAAAGATGGCAGGAACATATACAAGAGTTGTATCAAAATAATAACGTAGATGATATGGCTCTGGAACAAGAAGACGCTGTTGATGCTGATAAAATGGCTGACCCAAGTTTGAGGTCAGAATTCGACAAAGCTTTAAGAGACCTAAATAGGAACAAGGCACCTGGAATTGATAACAGTCCCTCTGAATTACTGACTGACTTGGGAGAAACCAGCATGGCAAGGTTACTCCATTTGTGATGTTTGGGACATCACTGTATATTTTTAATTATTGAACTATATATTTAATTGATAAGATGTATATATTTAATCACTGATAGGTCATTTTAAAATTAATATGTATATATATATATATATATAGGGTTTTTATCATCCATTTCAATCATCATTTCATTTCTTTGTATCGCGGCTATAACGTATTCTGAACGAACAAATTATTGGGTAAAGTATTTCAACATCACGCATATTTATAACTTGCAGTAAATTTTCCAATAGCCGTTGTGAGGTGACCAGAGTCAGCAGGCTAATTTCAGCCCAGTTCCAGGAAAAGTACGTCATCGAGGTTACGAGAGACCTTACCCTCTCCACCTCATGATGAGACAGTTGATACATTATTAACACCCACTTTTCAAACTATGCTTGGGGACGCTTTATTTCAGCGGGAAAGTTCAGCCTATGTGAATGAACGTAATGAAGCAACGTGATGGATGCACAGCTATACATCGGAGAAGGGATGAGACCTCGAATCTTACTGGACCATGTGATAGGGCTGATGGAAGGAGACTTTTGAACCAATATATACCGCCGACAAAGGCTGGAGAGGACACTCTCATTCACACTCTCATACGGACATTCGGGGATTCGGACATTCTGATTCTCATTCTCACGTTTGGAAGATACTCTTACTACGATTCTACGTCTACACATCGGAGAAGATTTTAACTTAGTTCACTTCGCATCTGAGTATATTCTACTCAAAAGTTACTCTCATTGGGACTTGTTATCTCAATGACGAGAGGTAGTCAACGGGAGACCGGTTCTGACTGGTATAGGGGAGGAGAGCTTTTATTATGAATTTAGCTACGCTACTGTTCCGTAATATGGAAGAATACGAACGTATTCTCTCCATGAACATAACCCATGGTGGTTTTGCACTTAAAATTAGGACTCATTACGACTTTATGTAAGGAGTACAATAGGAAGTGTTAAAGACAGGAAATGTGGACGTAGGACTGGAATCCAACAACAGATGAGGCAGCCTGTACGAGAGATCCACCCATCTTCAGCTTCAAGACAACAGAGTCTACATTAGGTGAGCTTATGGCATAAGTTACTGCAAGTCTTCGCGCAACAGTTCATTTTTAAAATTAATTTCATTCAATTTTCTTTTGCTTCCGTAAGTTCAGATTTCGTTAATACGCCGTTACGTAACGTTTTTCATCTTAATAAATAGCTGTTTTAATTTGTATTTTATGAAATGATTATTAATGATCCTTAAATTCCAAGTTAGTGTACTTAATGATTTGTGTTCCGTTCACCCCACTCCTGGGAGTTTCTGAGTCTCATTACATATTTTATTTATTATTATTATTATTATCATTATTATTATTATTATTAATTATCTACTTTTATTTTCAAGCTATAAGCTTGAAGACTGGCGCCCTTGGGATACTGTCTCTGGAGAAACAATGACATATCATTTATTTATTTTAATATTAAAGTGACCCGCCAGGTTATAAATTTGTCATACATCTATGGGCCAAGTGGGTACGTCACACATTTAGTGTGTAAGATACATGAGACAGGAGAAGTGCTATCCGATTTTCGGCAGAATGTCGTTGTACCTACTCCCAAGAAAGCCGGTGCTAACAAGTGTGGAAACAACCGAATCGGTAGTTTAGAATCTCATGCCTGCAAAATTTTAACACGTATTATTTACAAAAGAATGAAAAGAAAAGTTGAAACTGAATTGGGAGAAGATTAGTTTGGATTCAAAAGAAATATAGGGACACGTGGAACAATCCTGACTTTACGTCCGACCTAAAAGGATCGAATAAAGAAAGACAAACCCACGTACATGGCGTTCCTAGATCTACAAGTGGCATTTGATAATAATGATTTGACCAAGCTATTTGAGATTCTGAACGTGATCGGGATCAGATACACATAACGAAGAATTATCCACAATCTGTATTAAAATCAATCTGCAGTGATAAGAATCGAGGGCTTTGAAAAAGAAGCAGCTATCCATAAAGAAGTGAGGCAAGTTTGCAGTTTTCCCTCCCTCCATTTCTATGTGTATATAGAACAGGCAGTATAGTAAATCAAAGACGAATGTGGGAAGGGAATCACGATCCAAAAGGAGGATATCAAAACCCTGAGATTTGCCGATGATATTGTTATTTTATCCGAGACTGCAGAAGATCTGGAGAAATTGCTGAATGGTATGGACAGAATCTTGGGTAAGGTGTACAAGATGAAAATAAGTAAGTCAAAAACGAAAGTAATGGAGTGCAGTCGACAGAAGTCAGGTGATGCAGTGACAATTAGATTAGGAAAGGAAGTCTTAAAGGGAGTAGATGAGTATTGTTACTTGGGTAGTAAAATAACTAGCGATGTCAGAAGTAAGGAGGACATAAAATTCAGACTAGCACAAACAAGGAAGGTCTTTCTTAAGAAAAGAAATCTGGAGAAATTGCTGAATGGTATGGACAGAATCTTGGGTAAGGTGTACAAGATGAAAATAAGTAAGTCAAAAACGAATGTAATGGAGTGCAGTCGACAGAAGTCAGGTGATGCAGTGACAATTAGATTAGCAAAGGAAGTCTTAAAGGGAGTAGATTAATATTTTTACTTGGGTAGTAAAATAACTAGCGATGGTAGAAGTAAGGAGGACATAAAATTCAGACTAGCACAAACAAGGAAGGTCTTTCTTAAGAAAGTAAATTTGCTCACTTCGAACATTGATATATGAATTAAAAATATGCTTTTGAAGACTTTCGTTTGGAGTGTGGCATTGTATTGAATTGAAACATGGACGATAACTAGCTCAGAAAGAAAGAGAATATAAGCTTTTGAAATGTGGTGTTACAGAAGAATGCTGAAGGCGAGATGGATAGATCGGATCACGAATGAAGAGATACTGAAACGAATTGGTGAGAGGAGATCGATTTGGCTAAATTTGACCAGAAGAAGAGATAGAATTATAGGACACATCTTAAGACACCCAGGACTTGTGCAGTTGGTTTTTTAGGGAATTATAAGCGGTAAGAATGGTAGAGGTAGACCAAGGTATAAATATGACAGGCAAATTAGAGGAGATGTAGGATGCAGCAGTTATGTAGAAATGAAATGTTTAGCACAGGGTAGGATGGTATCGAGAAGTGCATCAAACCAGTCTTAGGACTGATGACTCAAACAACAATGGAGACTTACCCCCTCCATTTGAGCTAATACGATATTTCAGAAGCAGTGCAAACATTGTTTACAACAGAAACCGTGTGCAAAAATGCAATACACGTACGTGTAGGCGATTGTGACTAATGTTCTTATATCAAACCCAGAATGCAGACAAAAGGCATTAGTGTTCACGTGATGATGAATGGTGCAAGAAAGTTTGCTGTATGCGGAAAAGGACCTGAAACAACTGTCTACTTTAATCCACCGATCGAACTCAATCATCGGCTATATAGTCGTGGACTAGTATTATTTGAAAGCTACAATAAAATCTATAATGTGCGTGATGGCATAAGCAAGTTCTATTGCGATGAGTATGTGAAAACGCTACCGTCAGGCACTTATTCAGTAGACGTTATTCATGACTAGCCTACGTTGAAAGTATGTTAATTGAACAGTTTAGTGATGGGAGTTTTTGTAATAATAATTACTAGTTCTCAATTAATGTGAGCAACATCACACATGAATGTGTTATTGAGTCTTCATTCAAGATTGACTTTAATTCACAACCTGATTCGAGTAGAACATTGCTCGTATTTTCATGAAGAGAACTAACACCGGACGTATGTCATGAGTCTGATCAACCTATAACACTTTTCGATGAACATCGCGTAAGCATCACTTGAAATACCATTACAGAATTTTATACTTATCAACAAACTTTGCACGTCCTGCATGACTTTATCATTACAGAAGAAGGTGGTCACAGTATTAATTTAGATCGTCACAAGCACGTAGCTTACAAACTTCAGCTTAAATCAATATGAAACAAATATATAAAACACGGTGTACATCGAGGAGACATGCTACTTGTTTGCGAGAAGTTGTCGAGTTAACAGATGTGCATAGGCAGATTCACCAAGACTTATTTCATACGCTACTACAATAACAATATGGAAGAGATGCTAGACATTATGAACACACTAGAAACTGAAGAAAGTGCAGTACGAAGTGCGTTCCATTATTATCAACCTTATATGTTTGGACATAATTACAATGATGAAATTCGCATGATTATCAATCAGCAAGATGTATACACCCTACCTCATGAAAGCTACCTCTATATTGTAGGACGAATAGATAAGGCTGAAAGGAATGGGCCGAGCACATTTCAACTAAACAACTATGGTATGGCTTTTCTCTTTCCGGAGGCGTGTTATGAAGTAAATAGTGTTGAAATACAGAGATCGGAGAATGTTGGTATTACGAGTGCAATGAAACTCTACCCTTCTTTTGGTGTTGAAGAAAGTAATATTTTACGGACGGCAGGATGGTGTCCAAAAGCTACCAACAGCTGGATGGTTAATTATAACGGTACATTTACGGGTATGTTATCATTGAAACATATTCTTGATCAACGCAAAACAAGAGCTAATTCTAATCCGTGATCGCGGTAAATACAACGCTCTTAAAGCAGCAGCGGTTCCTGTAGACTCAAAAATTAGCCTTCAACGTATCCTGTGGAGGATTCCACATGTAACATTATCAGATAGAGAAACGCTTTGGTGCTTAAGGGTGTAGAAAATGATACCAATACGTTTCCGAAGTTGGGAGCTGCACGTATATCCTGTGTTACCACCTAAAAACAAGCATAGCTGGGCAGTAAAAACATAACGTTTCACTGAGAAACCTCTGCACATTATTTATGGATTTCACATGGATCGTAAATTCAACCACTGAAAAGATAGATCTGAGGTTGATCACTGCAAATTAAGAAATATCAGACTATACCTTAAAGGAGTTACTTACCCACACGAAAACAATGAATATTATTTTCGAGAAATATAAATTTGGCTTGCTGTATGGCATGTTTTGTAAATTTCAGTCACCATATTACCAGAAAAAATATCGTCCGCTATTTTCTCCTGAAGAATTTAAAAATAGAACACCCATTGTTGTTGTAGACTGCACTTATCATGAAGAGTCTAAAAAAGAATCTCCTCTTGATATTTATCTACAATTTGAAACATCCGAAAATATTGCTGCTAAAACTACAGCCTATTGCCTTATTATTCACATTACTGATGTCATTTACAATCCGCTATCGAATATCGTCACAAGGCTGTAAAAAGGAATATTTCTACTTCATTATTATTATTATTATTAGTGTGTGTGTGTGTGTGTGTGTGTGTGTGTGTGTGTGTATGTGTGTGTGTGTGTGTGTGTGGGTGTGTGTGTGTGTGTGTGTGTGTGTGTGTGTGTGTGTGTGTGTGTGTGTGTGTGTGCTTCTCGATCGAGGATTATGCATACGAAAAAAGAAAGAAGAGACGATGAAGTAAGAAAAACTTGTTTGTGCAAATCTTGCATTGAACCTAAAGTTACACTAGTAAGTAAGGCTATTACAGTTCTCCATGAACATAAAGGATTACGCTGTATGCCACAGCATTTGATTATGAATTTACCATCTGTTTGTCTATCAACGTACGCTGCTTAAGATACACAGTCCGCTCGGGAAATGCCACTTTTCCATTGTACAATTTCATTAGAAGTAGCCGAGCGCAGACATTGCCAGCAACATCATAAGAATCGAGTTAAAAGCAGTAATAGAGATTGGGATGGATTAAATCCAATCAATCAGTAAATCAGCCACTACTGATCTGCATTTAGGGCAGTCGCCCAGGTGACAGATTCCGTATCTGTAGTTTTCCTAGACTGTTCTTAAACGATTGCAAAGAAAATGGAAATTTATTGAACATCACCTTTGGAAAGTTATTCTATTTCCTAACGCCCCTTCCTATAAATGAATATATGCCCAATTTTTTCTCTTGAATTCCTACTTTATCTTCGTATTGTGATCTTTCCAACTTTTAAAGACACCACTCAAACGTATTCGTATACTAAAGTCATTCAACGCCATCTCTCCACTGACAGCTCAGAACATACCGCTTAGTTGAGCAGCTCGTATCCTAACTCCCAATTCTTCCCAGCCCAAACTTTGTAACATTCTTGTAACGCTATTTTTTGTCGGAAATCACCCAGAAAAAAATCGAGCTGATTTTGTTTGGATTTGTTCCATATCTCAAACCAAGTAATTCTGGTGAGGGTCCCATACATTGGAACCATACTCTAGTTGGGGTCTTACCAGTGACATATATGCCCTCTCCCTTACAGCCTTACTATAAACCCTAAACACCCTCATAACCATGTGTAGAAATTTGTACACTTTATTACAATCCCATTTTTGTGATTACTCCAATGAAGGTCTCTCCATATATTAACACCTAGGTACTTACAATCATTCCCATGAGGAACATTCACTCCATCAACACAGTAATTAAAACTGAGAGGACTTTCCCTATTTGCAAAACTCCCAACTTGACTTTTAGCCCCGTTTATTATCATACCATTGCGTATTGTCCATCTCACAACATTATCGAGGTCATTTTGCACTTCCTCACAATCATGTAACTTATTTATTACTCTGAATAGAATAACATCATCTGCAAACAGCCTAATCTCTCATTCCACTTCTTTACACATAGCATTGATATATACAAGAAAACATAAAGGTCCAATAATACTGCCCTGAGTAATTCCCCTCTTAATTATTACAGGGTCAGATAAAGCTTCGCCTACTCTAATTCTCTGAGTTGTATTTTCGAGAAATATAGTCACCCATTCAGTCACTCTTTTTTCTAGTCAAATTGCACTCATTTTTACCAGTATTCTCCCATGATCTACCCTCAATGCCGTAGATAGGTCAATCGCAATACAATCCATTTGAACTCTGAATCCAGGATACCTGCTACATCTTGCTGGAATCCTACAAGTTGAGCTTCAGTGGAATAACCTTTCCTAAACCCAAACTGCATTCTGTCAAACCAGTTATTAACTTCGCAAACATGTCTAATATTATCAGAAAGAATACTTTCCCAAAGCTTACAAGCAATGCATGTCAAAGTGACTGGCCTGTTATTTTATGTCTATCACCCTTTCCTTTATACATGGGGGCTACTATAGCAACTCTCCATTCATTTGGTACAGCTCCTTCTTTTGAACAATAATAAAATTAGTACTTCAGATATGGTACTATATCCCAACCCACTGCCTTTAGTATATCCTCAGAAATCTTATAAATTCCAGCCGCTTTTCTAGTTTTCAACTTTTGCATCTTACTGTAAATGTAATTGTTATCACAGGTAAATTTCAATACTACTTTAGTATTAGTCACCTCCTCTATCTGGACACTATCCTTGTGACCAACGATCTTTACATACTGCTGACTGAATACTTCTGCGTTTTGAAGATCCTCGCATTCACACTCCCCTTGTTCATTAATGATTCCTGGAATATCCTTCTTGGAACCTGTTTCTGCCTTAAAATACCTACACATACTCTTCCATTTTTCACTAAAATTTGTATGACCACCAATTACTGTGTGCTTGCCATCATGTTATCCTTAGCTGACTTCTTTGCCAGATTCCCTTTCCTAGTAATTTCCCTCAATTTCTCCTTACTTCCACAGCCATTTCGAACTCTATTTCTTTCCATTCTGCACCTCCTTCTTAGCCCCTTTACAACTCTGTTATAATATAGTGCATCTTTACCATTCCTTACTACCTGTAAAGGTACAAACCTATTGCTTTAAGGTAACCCATGAGTGAATTTTGGTGAAAATTAAATAAAATTAAATTTTGATTTTGACGTTGTAAAATACTCCAGGCCTTCTTCTATCGAAATATTGCATCTCCGAACCGCAACCGCTATTTTTAAGTCCCTGAAGCGATTTAAATGTCTCGCGGAACTTTAATCTCTGCGAGCTCCACGCCCACTTCTTCACTCCGTGCATCACTTAAGTTTCATTTACATTTTCGATGCATTGTGTTTGAATGCAATGCTCTAAAACTTTGGCAAAATGTTCCTGTAGCTATGGGGAGTGTTTGGAGTTAAAATTTCTCATACTTACTGATCTGGTCGTGTTCATAACGGTTTATGAAATAAATGTCCTGCTTTCTGTAGTTCCTTTGTGATAGAGATATTACATAATCTCAAAATAAATATTATTATTCAAACTCGTGTATTTTGTCTAGAACTGAGTACTATGAATACGATTGCAGACGTATTCATATTGATTATTTCCTCCCTTTGTTTGTAAACATTGTGCTTACTTCGTGGTCGTGTTTATATGGATTGTTTTTCTTGTGTGTTAGGATGTAGTGCTTGTATCTTTTAGTTTTCTGCCTTGAAATCAATTATTTAGTAATGGAAAGATTGAAAATACCGCAAAGTGGTTATAGGACTCAAAGGAAACGTCCATGTAAGAAATCATGAGCTGGAAAATTGTCTTTCTCTAAAGCTAAACAGTTAGGCCTAAATACACTGACTGACAGAGCAAATGCAACACCAAGAAGGAGTGGTTCGAAAGCGATGAAAGTTGGGGAAAAAACAGAGACGGCACGGACGAATAATTGATGTTTATTTCAAACCGATATGCAGGTTACACAATGCGCACGGCATCGACTCAGTAGGATGTAGGACCACCGCGAGCGGCGATGCACGCAGAAATACGTCGAGGTACAGAGTCAATAAGAGTGCGGATGGTGTCCTAAGGGATGGTTCTCCATTCTCTGTCAACCATTTGCCACAGTTGGTCGACCGTACGAGGCTGGGGCAGAGTTTGCAAACGGCGTCCAATGAGATCCCACACGTGTTCGATTGGTGAGAGATCCGGAGAGTACGCTGGCCACGGAAGCATCTGTACACCTCGTAGAGCCTGTTGGGAGATGCGAGCAGTGTGTGGGCGGGCATTATCCTGCTGAAACAGAGCATTGGGCAGCCCCTGAAGGTACGGGAGTGCCACCGGCCGAAGCACATGCTGCACGTAGCGGTGGGCATTTAACGTGCCTTGAATACGCACTAGAGGTGACGTGGAATCATACGCAATAGCGCCCCAAACCATGATGCCGCGTTGTCTAGCGGTAGGGCGCTCCACAGTTACTGCCGGATTTGACCTTTCTCCACGCCGACGCCACACTCGTCTGCGGTGACTATCACTGACAGAACAAAAGCGTGACTCATCGGAGAACACGACGTTCCGCCATTCCCTCATCCTCATCCAAGTCGCTCTAGCCCGGCACCATGCCAGGCGTGCACGTCTATGCTGTGGAGTCAATGGTAGTCTTCTGAGCGGGCGCCGGGTGTGCAGGCCTCCTTCTACCAATCGACGGGAAATTGTTCTGGTCGATATTGGAACAGCCAGGATGTCTTGCACATGCTGAAGAATGGCGGTTGACGTGGCGTGCGGGGCTGCCACCGCTTGGCGGCGAATGTGCCGATCCTCGCGTGCTGACGTCACTCGGGCTGCGCCTGGACCCGTCGCACGTGCCACATGTCCCTGCGCCAACCATCTTCGCCACAGGCGCTGCACCGTGGACACATCCCTATGGGTATCGGCTGCGATTTGACGAAGCGACCAACCTGCCCTTCTCAGCCCGATCACCATACCCCTCGTAAAGTCGTCTGTCTGCTGGAAATGCCTCCGTTGACGGCGGCCTGGCATTCTTAGCTATACACGTGTCCTGTGGCACACGACAACACGTTCTACAATGACTGTCGGCTGAGAAATCACGGTAAGAAGTGGGCCATTCGCCAACGCCGTGTCCCACTCATCGTTCGCTACGTGCGCAGCACAGCGGCGCATTTCACATCATGAGCATACCTCAGTGACGTCAGTCTACCCTGCAATTGGCATAACGTTCTGACCACTCCTTCTTGGTGTTGCATTTGCTCTGTCAGTCAGTGTATTTCCAGTAAATGTGAAAGTGCGCCCCCTACTCTGGTTAGTTCAGTGAATAGTGTGCCAAATCAGTGTGATTCTGAGTCTGCAGTTTCATTTTCAGCGAGTGAGAAGAAGTTTGTTGTCTTTGCTCAGAGAATTAATATTCCCGTAACTGGTAAAGCTGAAAATGATTAACTATCCAATGTTGATTACACACTTGTACATAGTGGGGTTTGGAAGCAATTATTTCAGGGATTACTGTGTGGTGATTGCATGTCTGACAGTATCAATGTTTATACATCTAAGAATTTAGGTTACTGCTCGAAACTAGTAGTGCAGTGTAACGCCTGCCTGAGCATTTCATCAAGTATTAAAGATTGTCAGAGGCCACCATTTGACGTCAACAAAAGGATGGTTGATTCATTTTTATCTCTAGGAAGGGGACATTCTTCTATGCAGATATTCTCAACGAATACGGGAATGAACACCATGGGGTCAAGGCCTTATTCAGAACTATTGAATAGTTTTGTTCAAGAAGGGCAGGTAGTGAAGTCAGAACTTTTAAATCTTAGTTGTTCAGTTGTACGTGCAACTTACATTGAGTCGGATTCTTAACTAAAATACAATGAAGTAATTGATATTTGTGTTTCCTATGATGGCACATTCCATAAACGTGGACACACATCACATTATGGCATAGGTATGGTAATAGATGTTCTGACAGGAATTGTAGTGGATTTTTGAAATTCTTTCAAAATTTTGTGGATGTGTGTTTCTGCTGCAGTATGCTTGGGAGAGGACTCTCTGGAACATAGGAAGTGATATCAGGACCATATTTCCAATGGAAATTGCCAGAAATTCTACTCAGGTTCATCCAATGGTTTTGAAAAGATGCAGCTGAAATATTGTGGCGAAGGTCAATCATGGATAGGAAACTTAGGTACACTAACATGTTATCAGACGAGGATGCAAAAACACATGCACATCTGAATGATATTCAAGTTTATGGTCCTGATGTCAGTGTTGTTAAAGAGGAGAGTATAAACCATGTATCAATAGGTTTAGGAACTGCTCTTCGCAATCTTGTAAAGTAAAGGAGGGGTAAAGTTGTAACACTTGGTGGAAAAAGACAGGGGAGTTTAACAGACAGCATGATAAGGAAGCTTACTAGATATTATAGGAATGTCATATCCAACAACATAAATGATGTGGAAAAAATGAAGAGGGAGATTTATGCTACTCTGAGGCACTACACTTCAAGTGATGAGAAGCCACAACATGGCACTTGTCCAAAGGGGGTGGACTCCTGGTGCTGGTACAACAAGCAGGCTGCAGCGGATTGTGTTGATACACATTAAAAAAGAAAAGTGCAGCTGTCTGAAAATATTGCATTCAAAATGATGCAAATATACCTCACACTGGCCTCTAGTGCACTTCTAAAAAGATGTACACGAGGCCAAACACAGAATGCCAGTGAGTCTCTCCACCATGTGATATGGAACAAATGCCCAAAAGAAGTGTTTGTTTCAAAAAAGAAACTAGAATTAAGTGTGACCAGAGCTCTCAGTGAATTCAACATGGGGAGTGTTAAATCAGTGGAGCTTCAGCAAGAGCTCAAGGATGAAGGAGTGGTAGTGTGTGCTAAAAATGTTCTATGCAACGCGATAAGAGTCGGATATACCATAGCAAGAAGCAAGGTTTTACCAGTGGAAAGGATCAGAGAAAGAAAAAGAAGATTGCTAAAGTATCAGGAGAGCAGGAAGAAAAGAAATCTGAGGGCCCCCACATATGTACCAGGAGGTTTTTAGGGTGAGTAGTGCATGCAGATCTTTAATTGTTGTTTTCTCATACTTCAAATTTTCAGTACCTTCGTGTATATAAAATGTCCCTTGCGTTACAGTTTTTGAGATAGGCAGTTCAAACTTGCTACATTAGTTTACAGATATATAGTGAATTAAAATAGCTCTCAGTTTTCTTCTGGAAAAATTACTATTATTATTTTTTAAATTACTTTTTTGCTGATATTTAAGGAAAATTTATGAATGCATAAATTTAAATAATCTAGTGGATTATCTATCATTAGCACATTAAAACCAAGGGCAATTTTAAAAGGTAATTTCATGAGTAAGTGTTGTCCAGATGTTATGTGAGTAGAACGAAGTGGGGAGAATTTTTAAATGTGTATGGTCATTTAGGTTGGTTACACTAGCATTTTTGCGATGTAAATTTCGATTGCTTCCTTTATATCAAAATACTTACTTTTTTTTCGGTGTGTAGAATGAAAAGAAAAGGAAAAATAAAATAGCTTATGTTGTGCAAAAAGATGACAGGGAAGAAATATTGTCTAGGAGAGTACACAAGGATCACACAGTAATAAGGTAATTAATATACTGCTACACTGCAATACTACTTTGTTGAACTGTATTTTTATCCTACGACGAGCTAACAAGATAAAAACTGGCATTAATTACTGAATACCGAAAGGAATACACAAGACTTACACAATTCTAAACTGCATTCAATCCTATCCTAATTACTAAAACAGAATTCTAGTAAGAGTGTTTCTACAGATACTTCTACTATACTACGCAAATATTTTACAATAATAGAATAAGCACACTTATTTCTAACAACAGTAATTTTAAACTACTTTCAGACGTATTACTAATTACAATATGTTATTACCAACCACAAACAGAAATGAAAATTACGAGTTTAAAGTTCGGAAGAACTACTCAAACATTATCAACAAAGCTGAATGTGTATACAGATTATTATTGGTGCTATTTTATCCTACTATGCTCTTATAGATACACACGAAAGATACAGACACAAAGATACACACGAATATAGCAGGCAAGATACTATCTAATATACCGTATCAACACTATAATTCTCAAATGAAATGTGGTTGTATGATTTGTACAGCTGGTGGATTACTAATAGTTTCCATACTACGCGGGACGGAGAATAAAAGTGTCCTTGAACGCTGAATAATAATAGGTTGAATACAATAATTTCTCAAGAGAAAATCCTTCTGTTAAAACTACGCAGGCGACTTAAATAGCAATATTATTGGGATATAGGAATTTTGTTAACTTATAAACTTTACTTGATTAACTTTTACTCTATGAATATACGAAGGTGCAATGTACAAAGTATACCGAGGACTTAGAAGTACAAATTATAGGAATACAGTAATCAGCTGATTCTTGTATTTATTTACTCAACTGATCTCGTCGGAATTCAGCAAACAATCCAAAGACTGTTGAGTAATTCTCCAGTGAAATACCGTGTATTCTCTTTAACTTCGTTTTTATTCGAAGTTCACAGCCATATCATGTTATTTAAGTGAATAAATTACTACCTTCGTGATAGTTTGAACAGATATCTATACATATTACCGGATCTATTGTCTGCTCGAATGTGAAAGCTACAGAAGTTACAACTCCTTTTGATAATCTGCCTTTGTAAGTATTACACGAACTAACCTACAGATATTTAAATTTAGAAAGGATTATATTATTACCTATATTATTTCCTAAACCTAAATTCGAAACAAAGTACACCTAGCTAGCCCACTCAACGTAGAAAACACCATGTAATGAACACCAACTGAACTACTTGATATAAACTTCAAATAAATATCACTACTCACAATTTCTACCAACAAGCACTTAACACCAATTTATAAACAGCACTAAAATGGATCTCTCTCTCTCTCTCTCTCTCTCTCTCTCTCTCTCTCTCTCTCTCTCACACACACACAGAATTAAACTATTTCAATTGATGTTAACAACTTTATCACTACAATAATGCAAGAGCACTCTCAACCGCTGACCATTCACAAGCGCATCCAAAACGCAATCCCAAAGATTAAGGACTGTAGACTGTGTATGCGAAAATTAAACAATTTATTTTAAAGCTGTGTACTTTTAAAACTGTATCTCAGATGTGTTAATGTATGTGATAAACTGAAAAAGATTATTTATTTATTTATTTATTTATTTATTTATTTATTTATTTATTTATTTATTTATTTATTTATTTATTTATTTATTTATTTATTTATTTATTTATTTATTTATTTATTTATTTCAATAAACCTATCCCTTTATTCGCCACTCCTAATACCGCAATCTGCTTTCAACAACGAACATACGCACAGCTATCCAGTATAGTTTTTTGCATCGTGCTACGGTAAGTATTATTTTATGCATACGTCTTAAAAGATTATGTTCCAGTTACATGTCTTGGAAATGTCGTCAGTATACATCAGGTAAGTCTTAACCTCTCTTTTTAGGTACCCGGTAAGTAGCGCAGTTTTCGGATTTGAAGGTAAGGGTTTAGTGTCCGAGTGATATCAACACTTGTAAGCTACTGTATGTCCCTACCGTGCGAGTTGGCCGTGCGGTTAGGGGCGGGCAGCTGTGAACTCGCATCTGGGAGACAGTGGGTTCGAACCCCACTGTCCGCAGCCCTGAAGCTGGTTTTCTGTGGTTTCCCATTTTCACACCTGACAAATGCTGGGGCTGTACCTTAATTAAGGTCACGGCCGCTTCCTTCCCATTCCCAGGCCTTTCCTGTCCCGTCGTCGCCATAAGACCTATCTGTGTCGGTGCGACGAGAAACAAATAGCAAAAAAAACACCAACCGGTATGTCTCTAGAGTTCAAATCTCTAAGCTCTAAATTTCAAATCAACAATTGAGTGTACCTGACACTAAAAAGAAAACGAATAGTGCGTTACGCGTCAGCACAGGCACCATCTTGTTCCAAGTTCAGCTCCAAGCTCCTTTCAGTCACTTTAGGAAGTGTGTATAAAGCATATGTATTAAGCCTAACACCATCTCCCTAGCCCCGTGCCGCCATCTTGTTCCGAATTCAGCTCTGAGCCCCCAAAGTCATTTTCCGACATTACACCTCTGAATAAAGCATATGTATTATGCCTTGTTCCAAATTCAGGTTCAAACTCCCTTAATTGTTTATGCAGTTAGCTCGGGTATCGAACTTGAAGACTGTTAGGTTAATCTTACACTCTTATGCGGTTAGCCTGGGAGGTTAGGTTAACGCGTGGTCAGCGTAACGTTAGACCTGCAATTTTATGCAGTTAGCCCGGGGTATCGAACTTGAAGTCTGTTAGGTTAAGCTTCCACTCTTATGCGGTTCACCCGGGTGTTGAACGTAAGCCCTTAGGCTTGTGGTCGATTCCCAGGTCTGCGAGGTTAAGCCTGGGCACGTAGCCAGCGTAAGGTCATGTGAGCTTAAGAGCGCGCTCTTAGCGAACCGCCCTGCTTTTCAAGTCAGGCCATATACAAGTCAGCACAGTCCATGAGGTGGAGGCCTCTCCCAGAGGCGGGTGGTGGTGGCGGCGGCAGAACTGTCCAAAAATAACTACCGTACGAACAATTTCGGATAATAATGGTAGTAAGCGAAGCAGGTTAAAATGCATCTTAATCTTAAGTGGTTATACTTCACTACAACGGTTAAATGTGTCATAAACCCATCTTATTTTATTCGGAAAACTGGGCAGGATCGTTGGCATATGTTAAAAAGGACACACAAGATAAATTTGAAGAATATGTCGTTTTCCGATGTCGTGTTTACCGGCAACTGTCACGACTTGTGGCTGGAATGCCATCACGGCATTGGACAAGTATGCGTCACTGTCATCTACACAAGATTTCGCGGGACTAATGTCGGAACGCACACCTATGATTTTTTTTTCCAACCTGTCCAGGTTTTGAAGCGTATTGATCCACTTTGATCTTGCAAATTTGAGGAAAATATAGTTGCCATGACATATGCCCCACTCCTTGTACATTCTGTCATTGTCTCTTTGAAGTCTGAAGTAGTAGAATTGTCCTTGAAATTTGTTCCAGTCATAATAGTTCAGAGAAAGCTATCTAATTCAAAACAGTTTCAGCTGCTGCTCAATCACTCTCCTTACCGACAGTCACTATCCAAGCGTTGTACACGCCATGTCGTCTCATAACCCATGTGTCTCGAAAACTCACTAGTATCAAAGTTCACTAATTCCAAGAAGAGGATTAGAAAGAGTAGTTTTCTTTACCTGGGCCAGTCTCAAAACCGTGTTCTCCTCTGAATGGATAAATGCACCCCGTCCCACATAACGACTGTAGATATTTGAAAATGTAATCGAAATTGTGAGAAATGGTCCATTGTTAGCATGCCCTATTGTAACTGGTACCTCTCTAACAAGAGGAGGGCCTGCCATTGAGCCTCCCACAGAGTATATGCGCCGGGAAGTTGAGAATCCCACGGAAATCAGTAACACACTGGTGGGCTGTTTCACTTAAGACGCTATTGCCACATACAATATAACTATACCGGCACATGCGGGAGACACTCTTTTATGAACAAACATACTGTTTCTCCTGACCCGATGTTTCCTTGATCATAAAACATATAATTGATGCAGACTAAATTTAGTTTACCCTTTTGCGAAATCATGAATTCCATGTTGTGCACTGCCCGATGACGCTAAGCAGAAAAACTGAGTAAAGATCAGTGTTTTACCTGAAGAATTTTGTCTGTGGTAAGGGTGATAATTCCCGTTTTAACAGTACATGGGATATCCCATTCTAAATGTGGGTGGAAAATAATGGGTTGAAGGGCAGCGTGAGACAACGCGCATTTCAACCCTCCTGCGGTAATCGCAGGCACCTGTTGTCGGCATTCGAGAATTTTGAGACCCATTAGAATGTTAATTTAGTTACTACTTTGTAGTCGTGAGTTTTGATACTATTGTCTACTAATTTTGAGACGTAACCGTACATGCTAGTATAAAGGTAATATCTCTTTTTTTCCAGTCGTATACATGTAACTCCAGCAGACACAACCTACACAGACGGCATCTTTGTTTCCAAGTTATGAACTCGCCCTGCTACACATAAACAGAACAATTGGGACGACAGGACTGCAGAATTACTGTTTCAGTTCCCCACATGAGTATACTTCACAGTTTTTCTTATTCTGTAATAGGAAGAAAAGAAATCTACAGAGGTGTTTATTTCTTAGTAGGTCAATAAATGCGTATGCCAAATAACGAAAAGCATATTCCCAAGAAAAGGTTAAAACATGTATTTTATACTGACGAGTAGATATCATTTTCATTGCTTGATGAATGAATACTTGACAGGCGTCATTGCCGAAACAACTTTATTTCAGATTTTTATTTCCTATTTTAAAATGGTCACAATTTTATTTCTTATTTCATATTCTTAAGAGATTTTCCGGCTCCGTGTCTAAATGGTTAGCGTGCTGGCCTTTTGTCACATGGGTCCCGGGTTCGATTCCAGGCAGGGTCGGGAATTTTAACCTTAATTGGTTAATTTCGCTGGCACGGGGTATGGGTGTATGTGTCGTCTTCATCATCATTTCATCCTCATCGCCGCGCAGGCCGCCTTTAGGCGTCAAATCAAAAGACCTGCATCTGGCGAGCTGAACTTGTCCTCGGACACTCCCGGCACTAAAAGCCATACCGTACGCCATTTCATTTCATTTTTTTAAGAGATTATTTAGAGGTTGTAGTAAGGATGTAAAGGAGAGTGTGTACAAATCTCTGGCAAGAGCCCAATTAGAGTATGGTTCCAGTATATGGGACCCACACCATGATTACTTACTACGAGAGGTGGAAGAGATCCAAATATCCAAAGGTAGGAAGATACAGTTGGAATTGAAGGAGAATAATCGGGCCTATTGGAAGAAGAATTAGGGAATTGACTAAGTTATTCAAGTTCGATAAACTTCCAAGTTCTCTGAAATCATTTAAGAAACGACTAATTAAATAATAGCTTGGAAATCTGCCACCTGAGTGATCAATAATGATTGATTGACTGATAGAATGAATAAGTGTCCTTATGGAAGGAGCGAAGAACGAACGTTGCCATGAGTATAAGAAAACGTTAAGAGTTATAACTTTCAGACAAAATAATAGAAGCATGGCACACCCCAAGCTAATTGTGCATTCCTCACCCCGGGAGAGAGAAGAGGGTTAGAAAGTCCGTGTCAAGCGACCAGAAATCCCTGTACTTGGAGAGGGGAGTAAGTTCCCCTTTGTCCGCGATCGTATCTTCTCTCTCCACCTTTTCCTTATCTTGACCAAATAATTACAAAGCCTGCTAAGGGGATTATTAATGGACTTGGACAAAGTGGACTTATTTCATAAAGGACAGTGCTCATTGGAGTTGATGTTTCAAGTAGGTTTTAAAGACACGCAGATTTACCATACACACTCCTTACTCAAATCATTATACATAAAGCTAATCTGACTGAAAGTAGAACGTACTTTGCACAAAATACGTGCATTACAAACTTCAAATTAATTGTGAGAATTAATTGTACTTTCTTCATAGTTGCGCAGCAGTACTGATGCATGGTGGCTTTTTTTTTTTTGGCTTCAATAGTGTGTTTATCATCATTAATGAAACTGTCCTAGGAACATAGGCGTTGGAATAAATATTGATCAACTGAAATATCAAGTTACTTAGTATTCTTGCAAAGGAGTGCAGGTAAATACAGCTAAACAATATCTCAGGATGTATTAATTTAATTACTTATAAAATGTTTGTACGAACACACCCTTTACGTATTGCTGTGCAAGAGTATGAACAGAGATACACTGAAAAGTGCACGTGTGATGTAATGTTACTAAAACACTGAATTCTCTTAGATCTTAAAATTTTGTCTAAATCGCCCGTGGTGACCACTTGGTACATGTTCTTTGCTGAAGGAACTTACCGCCTTACCGCAAGCTAATTCACGATCAGAGTTATTTTTTTATTTACCCATGTAAACGTTATTTACCCATGTAAAGGTTGCTAACATACAGGTTTTATTAAGCCACTACAGTTTCTTTTACGTAGTGAGACTACAGGAAAATAATATATTTTAGTTTTTTAATTTTTTTTTTGCTACTTACTTTACGTCGCACCGACACAGATAGGTCTTGTGGCGACGATGGAACAGGGAAGGGCTAGGAGTGGGAAGGAAGCGGCCGTGGCTTTAATTAAGGTACAGCCCCAGCATTTGTCTGGTGTCAAAATGGGAAACCACGGAAAACCATTTTCAGGGCTGCCGACAGTGGGGTTCGAACCTACTATCTCCCGAATACTGGATGCTGGCCGCACTTAAGCGACTGCAGCTATCTTTCTTTAGGGCGTTGCGCAGTGGTTAGAGAGAGTGGTATGCGATGTGCATTCTTAAAACTAAACATAAGCGAGCAAGTGGCTGTGCGGTTTGTGTCACATAGCTATCAATTTGCTTCCGGGCGATGGTGGCCTCGAACCCAACTGTGGGCAGCCCTGAAGGTGGGGTTCCGTGGTTTCCGATTTTCACACCAGGCAAATGTACTTTAATACAGGCCACGGTCACTTCCTTCCTACTCCTAGCCCATTCCTGTGCCATCATCGCTATAAGACCTATCTGCGCCGTGCTGAGTGGCTCAGACGGTTGAGCTGCTAGCCTTCTAACCCCAACTTGGCATGTTCGCTCCTGGTTCAGTCCGGTGGTATTTAAGGTGCTCAAATACGTCAGCCTCGTGTCAGTAGGTTTACTGGTACATAAAAGTACATCTTCGGGACAAACTTCCGGCACCTCGGCGTCCCCGAAAACATTCATAGTAGTTAGTGGACCGGGCGAGTCGGCCGTGCGGTTAGGGACGCGTGAGCTCGCATCCGGAAGATAGTAGGTTCGAGCCCCACTGTCGGCAGCCCTGAAGATGGTTTTCCGTGGTTTACCATTTTCACACCATGCAAATGCTGAGGCTGTACTGTAATTAAGGCCACGGCCGCTTCCTTCCCACTCGTCGCCATAAGGTCTGTGTCGGTGTGGCGTAAAGCAAATTGTAAACAAACTAATAATAATAATAATAATAATAATAATAATTTCTGTTCTATAGTTGGGTCTTTGATATATAGCGTGTTTTTGTGGTGATTGGTTGTTGAATGTAGATGAAGACGTATGTTAAGAAGAACGCTAACACTCAGTGAGCCAGAGGAATTAACCATACGCTGTTAAAATCATTGGTCCAGCCAGGAGTCGAACCCGGGTCCATCTGAACTGAAGGTCAGTAAGCTGACCATTAGGACCAGGAGTCGGGCACTGAAACATTGTTTACAAGTAAATAATACTGTACGTGGAAGTTATTGAATTGGTAAGTACTCTGTTTGCATTCACTTTCTGAACATTAGTGACTCCGAAATGAGATATAGGACCGTACATTCGGTTTACTGTGTGATGACATCCCCTTGTTCTCGTGAAGTATATGTGTTCTTGGTACAAACCTACATTAATATCTTTCATGAAGGCCAGTAGTGGCCTTTTAATGCTAGCGGACGTACCAATTAACATGCCATTTCACTGAAACTTAAGTAAAATCCGTCGGATACTCTGTCATGTTAACCTAGTGAGTTGTAACTTGAGCAAAATGACAAGAGCGTGGCGGTCGTTCCAGTCTTCCTGCGGTCATTTGCACGGTATAAGTAACTAGGACACGATTTTACAGTTTTAGGTGGAAAGTAGTGCATTATGGGGCTCACATATTGTTTGTGGCACCTCGTCAAGAGCTCCAGCGTAAGGAGCATAATATCCATATTATTCCTTCTGTCGTTTGTCCTTGCTGCCCCATCTATCCATGCTTATATTATTCTAGAAACACTGAATAGATTACCTGTGTTACCTGCATTATGATGCTCATTGCATGCTATGGGTGACTGTGAACACTGAGAATAAGAATTATAGAAAAGTGAGCAAAACACCGTGATGTTACAGGCTTTGTGTTCTCTTCTGCCGGACTGAGCGGCTCAGACGATTGAGGCGCTATTCTTCTGACCCCAACTTGGCTGATTCGCTCCTGGCTCAGTCCGGTGGTATTTGAACCTAGTGTCGGTAGATTTACCGCCATGTAAGACAATACCTGCGGAACTAAATTCCGGCACATCAGTGTCTCCAAAAATCGCAAAAGTAGTTTTGGGACGTAAAGCCAATTACATTATTATTATTATTATTATTATTATTATTATTATTATTATTATTATTATTATTACGTGTTCTCTTGATCTATCGACCGACGGCTGCTCTTCGTACGGGTGTGGCTGGGTGATGAATGGTGAGTAAGATGGATTCTACTTTCATTAATTTCAGTTTACCAACCTACCCGTCCGTTTGTGGATAATGCAGCTCCTTGGATTCCTTTATGAGGTTGAGTGAAATCCGTTCCAGGTCTTCAAACTTTTTTTATATATTTGCTTTACGTCGCACCGACACAGACAGGTCTTATGGTGACGATAGGATAGGAAAGGGCTAGGAGTGGGGAGGAAGCGGCCGTGGCCTTAATTAAGGTACAGCCCCCGCATTTGCCTGGTGTGAATTTGGGAAACCACGGAAAAACATCTTCAGGGCTTCCGACAGTGGGGTTCGAACCCATGGTCTCCCGAATACTGGATACTGGCTGCACTTAAGCGACTGTGGCTGTCGAGCTCGGTGACCTTCAAACTAGTCTTAACTAGTGACATAGATGACGATCAAACCAGAAGCCTTCCATACGGCATTTTACAACATCATGAACTAGTCCAGGCACTCAGGCTGGTACTCCAGAAAAAAGCAAGAACGCGATTAGTTGCACTGAGTATGAAAATACTCTTCGGAAAACTACAAAGGGAACAAAGCACAAATAACATTGTAATGGAGACAAGGAAAGGTTTTATTCCATAGGGAACAAGGGTCTATTAGAAACGGTTGCTGTTTGGATTAACAGTACATAGAATGGTTTAATGCAAATCTCCACGCCATTGAATCTTGTGCTAAATTCTTTGTTTCTAGATAATTACTCCACTAAATATCTACTCTAATATATTGTCATGCTCAATGTTCATGTCATGATCACACCCTACTACTGTTTTCCAATTTATTTTTCATCTAGGCAGTTTACCGTCCAAGTTTGATTTTTTCCCCCGACTCAGCGAGGGATTCCATCTCTTCCGTCTTAAGGGTGGTGTCCTGGAACGTGAGACATTTGTTAAGTGATAAAGCTAGGGAGGAGGACCTGTACCTCTCCTGGGCGGTCTCACTTGCTATACTCAACAGGGGCCTCGTAGGGAATGAGATGATGAGGGAAGGTAGCGACCGTGGTTTGAAGTTAGGTACCATCCTGGTAAAAATGAAATGGAGTATGGCTTTTAGTGCCGGGAGTGCCCGAGGACATGTTCGGCTCGCCAGGTGCAGGTCTTTCGATTTGACTCCCGTAGGCAACCTGCGCGTCGTGATGAGGATGAAATGATGTTGAAGACGACACATACACCCAGCCCCCGTGCCAGAGAAATTAACCAATGCTCGTTAAAATTCCTGACCCTACCGGGAATCGAACCCGGGACCCCTGTGACCAAAGATCAGCACGATAACCATTTAGCCATGGAGCCGGACACCATCCTGGTATTTTCCTGGAAAAGAAGTGAGAAACAATTCCTGGAAAAGAAGTGAGAAACAACGGAAAACTACTTCAAAGATGGCTGAGGTGGAAATCGAAATCCCCTGCTCAGTTGACCTCCCGACGCTTCATGGATCCCGTTCCAGTCCTCGTACAACTTTCTCAAATTTCATGGCAGGGCCTGGAATCAAACCCGGCCTCCATGGACAGCAGCTAATCACACCAACCACTACCCCACAGAGGCGGACCCCTACTAACCTTACAACCAATGTTTGCCACATTAAGCACCTCAACATGTCCTGGATGTTTCAAGTTGTGTCCTATAAACCGATCGCTTCCTTTTTCTCAAGCTCATTTACGTCGCACCGGGACAGATAGGTCTGACGGCGACGGTAGGATAGGAAAGGGCTAGGAGTTGGAAGGAAGAGGTCGTGGCCTTAATTAAGGTACAGCCCCAGCATTTGCCTGATGTGGAAATGGGAAACAACGAAAAACCATTT
The DNA here is from genome assembly GCF_040414725.1 of Anabrus simplex. NCBI lineage: Eukaryota > Metazoa > Arthropoda > Insecta > Orthoptera > Tettigoniidae > Anabrus > Anabrus simplex. The sequence goes on along the minus strand of NC_090266.1, from coordinate 577,415,590 downwards.
CCAGGGCTGCCGACAGTGGGGTTCGAACCCACTACCTCCCGGATGCAAGCTCACAGCTGCGCGTCCCTATCCACACGGCCAACTCGCCCGGTGATCTCTTCCTCTTTCACCAACTCCATTCATTCTCAGCATTTTCCTGTAATACCATATGTCAAATACTTCTGTTACTTTGTTCCTTCCTTTCTTAGTCCATTTATTATCCAGGGTTGGTTTTTTTCCTCGGACTCAGCGAGGGATCCCACTTGTACCAACTCATGGGCAGTGTCCTGGAGCGTGAGACGTTTGGTCGGGGATACAACTGGGGAGCAGGGCCAGTACCTCGCCTGGGCGGCCTCAGTTGCTATACTGAAGAGGTGCCTTGTAGTGGGGGGGGGGGTTATGGAAAGATTGGAAGGGATAGACAAGGAAGAGAGAATGAAGTGGCCGAGGCCTTATTTTAGGTACCATCACCATAATTTGCCTGGTGTGAGAATGAGAAAATACGGAAAACCATCTTCAGGGCTGCTGTCAGTATGATTCGACCCACTATATCCCGGATACTGTATAATGGCCGCACTTAAGCGACTGCAGTTATCGAGCTGGAAACTACCGTATTCCTGTCCAGAATCATTCGCTTTGTCATGCTGTGGATAGTTATTAAACAACTAGCAAGATACCCGTGCTTCGCTAGGTTATTATATTGAAATTTATAATTGAATGCTTATTGTTTTATATATAATCAGCCAAAATTCGCGATCAGACTGGTTTTCTGAGAGAATCCTCCAAATTTCGCGAACTGACTCGTTTTCTAATAGAATACGGCAAGTTTCCTCCCATTTTTCAATCCTTCTTTCCAGGAATCGATTTCATACTTGCCGGGCTAGGTCCAGGTATTCCACCCGGTCAGCTGGGTCCCTAAATCTTTGCCATCTTTTCCTATAAGCATTTTTAATATGGATCAAATCCTTGAGGAGATCCGACGTGGTTTCGTCTTGGGTGCCTTGGCGGTACTGAACCCGCGGCCGGACTGCATTCTTAGTCATTACCCGTCCAGGACCCGTTTCCAGCGCGGTCCGCACATTTGGCGACGATCCAGAACATTATTATTATTACTATTATTATTATTATTATTATTATTATTATTATTATTATTATTATTATTATTATTATTATTATTATTATAGATGTTCTGGACCCCATAGCAAGATGCAAAGCGCTACTTGGCGGTAAATTATATCTGCTGCCATTGTCATTGTTGACATTGTGACCAGCACCATTGTCGCGCGTAGGCAAGTGTGCGGGATTTCTGGCGATACGAATGACATACTTTCGTGTATTATTTACCTTATTATAGAGGTGAACAATTGGACGGTCAATGTCATTCCTATCGTTTATTTCAAAGGTGTCTACATTTTTATTTATATGTCAGAAGAATCTACTGTAATCTAAGAACGTTCTCCGAAGAAAAAGATGGCTCTTGAAAACGAACCCAGGAAAGATTAAAAATGATCGGCTTATGATCAGAATAAGTACATCGAAAATCTACAGCCTGTTTCCAGTCATTCGACAGGGTCAGGAATGGAATTAATAAAGCCCCCATCTAGCGGCGAAAATTGGAATTGTACCGGCTGCCGAAGCCTGTCGCACTCCCCTGGGGCAATGGATAATGAATGACAAATGAAATGAAATGATATTGAAGAGTGTGCCGGAATGAATGATGACAGGAAAAACAGGAGTATCCGGAGAAAATCTGTCTCGCCTCCGTTTTGTCCAGCACGAATGTCACGTGGAGTGACCGGGATTTGAACCACGGAACCGAGCTGTGAGAGGCCGGCGCGCTGCCATCTGAGCAACGGAGGCTCCTTATAAGTACATTATGAACAGTATAATAAACTGGACTCACCTCCTTTTACACCCCACCGCCGTCAAGTTAATTTACGCCCCCCTCCCACAAAAAATTAAAAGAAGGCATGTTCCTTTATGTTTAAAGGAGATTCCAAACACCAATGCTCACGTCTATTACCATCAGCTTTGGGATATAAGTATCCCCATATAAATAATTCACTTTATTTCACTCATTTTCACACTCATCCCCCCCAAGTGAATTTTCCGGCAAAAACGTGTTTCTTTAATAGTAAAGGATCTTCTAAATACCAATTATCATGACTCTAACTTCTTCAGTTTTTGATTTCTGTGTCCTCATGAAAGGAATTCAACTCCATTTCACTCCCGCCCCCAAGAAGATTCCCCCCCCTCAAAACGCGTTTCTCTTTGTTTTTAAAGGAGATACAAATACCATTTATCACGTCTGTAACAACTTTTGTTTTTATTAGATGAATGTTTTATTATACAATTAAGTCAATTAATTTTTCTATTCTTTCACCTCCCCCCCCCCACCCACTTCATTGGATTTTCCGAGTATACGTGTTTCTTTACTTTTGAAGCAGATTCCAAATACTAAATTTCACGTCTGTAACATCTTCATTCTTGAGATATCAGTAGCATAATTAAAATAATTCAACACCATTTTCAGACACTTTTACCCCCCCGTTTGCACCCAAGTGGTATTTCAGAAAACTAAAATACACGTTTCTTTATTTTTAATAGAGATAAAAAATACCATTTTTCACTTTTATAACATGTTAAGTTTTTGAGATAGACTGTAGAAATTCTCTTTTTAAAATTTCACCAACTTTTTAGTTCCCCTTAAGTGGAGTTTCCAAAAACAAATCACTTATGTTTCTTTACATTTACAGGAGATATGAAATACCCCTTTTTACGTCTGTAACATTTTACGTTTCTCAGGTATTCTGTAGATATAATCCTTCAAAAAATTCACACCAATTTGTTACTCCTGTTTAACCGCCATTAATTGGATTTTCCGAAAACAACTAATGCGTGTTTCATTATTTTTAAAGGAGATCCCATATACAAATTTTCAGTTCTGTAATATCTTCAGTTTCTGAGATATATGTATCCTCATTAAAGGCATTCAACCCATTATTCACCATTTTACACCCCTCCTATTGGGATTTACAGAACACAAAAAAATACGTGTTCCTTTCTTTTTAAAGGAGATTCTAAACATCAATTTTTACATGTGCAGACTTTTGAGATATAGATACAGACATTTTAAAATTTCACCCCCTTTCCACCCCCATTATTTGGATTTTTCAAAAACAAAAAAATACGTATTTCTTTATTTTTAAAGGAGATCCCAAACACCAATTTTCAGCTCTGTAATATCTCCAGTTTCTGAGATACACGTATCCTCATTAAAGGCATTCAACTAGTTTTTCACCCCTTTTCATCCCTCCTATTGGGATTTTCCGAAAACAAAAAATACGTGTTTCTTTATTTTTAATGAAGATACTAATTACCAATTTTTACATCTGTAAACTTTCAACATTTTGAGATATAGATACACTCATTTTAAAAATTCACCCCCCTTTTCACCTCCCATTATTTGGATTTTCCGAAAACAAAAAAATACGTTTTTCTTTATTTTTAAAAGACTAAAGGTACAAATTTTCAGGTCTGTAATATGTTCAATTTCTGAGATATGAGTACCGGTATCCTGATTAAAGGCATTCAACCCCTTTTTCACCCTTTTTCACCCATCCTATTGGGATTTTCCTAAAACAAAATAATACGCATTTCCTTATTTTTAAAGAAGATGCTAAATGCCAATTTTTACATGTGTAAACTTTTAAAGTTTTGAGATATAGATACACTCATTTTAAAATTTCACCCCCCTTTTCACCCCTTTAGCGACGGATTATCCAAAAATCCTCTCTTAGCGAGCACCTACATGTTAATATGAATGTATCCCCAAAATTTCATTTTTGTATGTCCAGTAGTTTTGGCTCGGCGATGGTGAATCAGTTAGGACAAGTTACTTTATATATATAGACTAGCAAGATACCCGTGCTTCGCTACGGTATTATACTGAAATTTATAATTAAATGCTTAACGTTTTATATATAACCCGCCGATATTCGCGATCTGACTCGTTTACTGAGAGATTACGGCAAAGTTCCTCCCATTTTTCAATCGTTTTTCCAGCAATCGATTTCGTATTTCCCGGGCTAGGTCCAGGTATTCCACCCTGTCAGTTGGGTCCCTAAATCTTAGCCATGCTTTCCTATAAGCATTTTTAATGTGGATCAAATTCTTGAGGAGATCCGGCGTGGTGTCCTCTTAGGTGCCTTGGCGGTACTGAACCGGCGGCCGGACTGCGATCGTAGTCATTACCCGTCCAAGACCCGTTTCCAGCACGGTCCGCACATTTTGACGACAGTCCAGAACATTCTTCTTCTTCTTCTTCCTATTATTATTATTATTATTATTATTATTATTATTATTATTATTATTATTATTATTATTATTATTATTATTATTTTTATTATTATTGTTCCGAGGTATCTGTGGAACAGCAGAGGTGAAAGAAGGTGCGGGGGTGAACGGGTCTCAAACTACGAAATTAAAGTTAAGGTAAAATTTAACAAGGTTATATTTTCTTTTCAAAATCAAGAATAAGAAATAACAAATTGAACAGGTACACAGTAGCCGAAACACAATTCGAAAAAGTACAATTACAGTGATTACAGGATTTGGGCTCCGAGAGCCAGACACCCAATTCTTGCGCTATAAGCCCAACCTTACGATATACAGAAGTCAACAAAGGGGCAGAAGTCCCCAATCATGCCTAGGAGCACTTGCTCCTCTTTACACGGTAAAGCCTCCTCGAGGCATACAACAACGCACTTTTTCAAGAAAGAGCAACTCGCTCTGAAAATTTAAGCCTATCAAAGGCCACACCAAACTCCACCTTCAAGTTGTCCTCTAAGGACATAAACACAGGGGTAAAATACCCAACCTACTGAGGCCTATTAAGTAAAGAAACATGAAAATTACATGGCCTCAAAAATACCAACTTGAGAGGAGGCCTACTTGCACTCCTAATACATTTTGTTTCAAACCTAATCTGGCTCTAGGCCGCTAATGCAAGGGCTAATCCCATACTAAAGAGGTGACTTATAGAAGGAAACAATTTACATTACGTTAAGGAAGAAAGGTTGTGAAAATAAGTTCACCTCAATGCAATATGAGTGGGAGCTCGAGAGGGTTAAGCACTCTCTATCCCGATTTGTAGTTTAAAAAGATAGAATAGATACCAAGTGTTTTTACATTTTAAGGGAAGTTACATGGTAAAAGGCTTCGGACCTGCCCCGAGAGTTAAACTGCTGAGCTAGCAAGAAAAGAAGTTATTGAACGGCCATTACCTTGTGGATGAACTGCTGCCCGAAGAAAGAGGCGCTTCCCGCCCCCTGCTGCGTACTTTACACACTGAAAGATGTTACTGAAGTGGCGCAGAGACCCTAAAATCAGCAGTTTATATACTCTCGCGGAAAGTTCGAGGCGTTTCAGGAATGAGAACACCCTCCCACAAGCATTTTATTAGTTAACCAAGAAAACCCCTACACAAGATGAAGAAGAAACACATTATTGGTGGAAAATTAATTCGAGAAATTAGGGATTGGCTAAATTCAAAACAAGGGGAAAGAAAGGGTTAATATTGAAAAACTTAAACCATGACTGCAAGAAATTTAACACAGAACAAACTTATGAATTCAAATTTTCTCCAAAAACATAGTTCTTTCACTTCGCACCAGGGTGCACAATTGTAGTTCTTCAGTAGTGTCCTCTAGAAGAGAATGTTCACACTTCTTACTACAGGCAAAACAAAACTACGTCGAAAACGACCCAGTTCAGAAACTTCAAAATTTCCAAGTAGTGACATCTTCTGAGAAACTTGAAAATTAACACAGTAGATAAAGTTCAGACTTCCTCCAGCAGAGGAGTTTCAACTGGCGCAAAGTTTGAATTAGCGGCGTGGAGGTGTACCGCCCGGTACAATTATTATTATTATTATTATTATTATTATTATTATTATTATTATTATTATTATTATTGATGTTCTGGACCCCACAGCAATATGCAAGGCTTGTACTTGGCGGTAAATTACATCTGCAGCCATTGTCATTGATGAGAGTATGATGAGCACCATTGTCGCCCGTAGGCAAGTGCGCAGGAATTCTGGCGATACGAATGACATACTTCCGTGTATTATTGACCTTATTAGAGAAGTGAACAATTGCACGGTCCATCTTATACCTATCGTTTATTTCAAATGTGTTTAAATTTCTATTTATATGCCAGAATAATCTACTGTAATCTAAGAAGGTTATCCAAAGGAAAAGATGGCTCTTGAAAACGAACCCAGGAAAGATTAAAAATGGTCGGTTTATGATCAGAATAAGTCCATTGAAAGTCAACACTCATTCAACCGGGTCAGGAATGGAATTAATAAAGCCCCCAGCTAGCGGTGAGGATAGGAATTGTGCCGGCTGCCGAAGCCTGTCGCACTACTCTGGAGCAATGATTAGTGAATGACAAATGAAATAAAATGATATTGGAGAGTGTTGCTGGAATGAATGATGACGGGGAAAACCGGAGTACCCGGAGAAGAACATGTCCCGTCTCCGCTTTGTCCAGCACAAATCTCACATGGAGTGACCTGGATTTGAACAACGAAACCCAGCGGTGAGAGGCCAGCGCGCTGCCGCCTGAGCCACGGAGGCTGCTGATAAGTACACTAGGAACAGTAAAATAAATTGGTCTCACCTCCGTCTTCACCCCACCGTGGTTAAGTTGATTTACATCCCCCCCCCACAAAAAAAGAAGGCGTGTTTCTTTATGATTAAAGGAGATTCCAAATACCAATGTTTACGTGTGTTACCTTCAGTTTTGAGATATAAGTATTCCCATAAAAATAATTAACTTTTTTCACTTACTTTCACACTCCCCCCACCCCCTTAAGTGAATTTTCCGGCAAAGAATATTTGTTTCTTTAACAGTAAATGATCTTCAAAATACCGATTATCCTCAGATTTTGAGATATGTGTCCTCATGAAACGAAATCAACTCCTATTCACATCCGCCCCCAAAGATGATTCCCCGATCCCCCCTCCCCCAAAACGCGTCGTTTTATTTTTAAAGAAGATCTAAATACCACTTTTTACGTCTGTAACAACTTTAGATTTTATTAGATGTAAGTATCCTCTTACAATTAATTCAATTAATTTTTCAATTTTTCACCCCTCCCCCAAACCCACCCTCTCTTCATTGGATTTTCCGAGAATGCCTGTTTGTTTACTTTAACAGGAAATTCCAAATACCAGTTTTTACATCTGTAACATTTTACGTTTCTGAGATATACTGTAAATATATAGTGTTTCTAAAAATTCATCCCAATTTGTCACTCCTGTTCAACCCCCATTAATTAGATTTTCCAAAAAAACAAAATAATACATGTTTCTGTATTTTGAAAGAAGATTCCGTATACTAACTGTCTGGTCTGTAATGTCTTCAGTTTCTGAGATATAAGTATCCTCATTAAAGACATTCAACAACTTAGTCACACTTTTCACCCCTCCCATTGGGATTTTCCGAAAACAAAAAAATACGTGTTTATTTTTACATCTGTAAACTTTTAAAATTTTTGAGATATAGATACACTCATTTAAAAAATTCAGCCCCCTTTCAACCCTCCACTATTTGGATTTTCCAAAAAGGAAAAGTACATGTTTCTTTATTTATAAAGGAGATCCCAAATACCGATTTTCAGATCTTTGACATCTTCAGTTTCTGAAATATAAGGATCCATATTAAAGGAATTCAACCATTTTTCACCCCTTTTCACCCCTCCTATTGGGATATTCTGAAAACAAAAAACTGCGCGTTTCTTTACTTTGGAAGTAGATTCTAAGTACCAATTTTTACATCTGTAAAGTTTGAAAGTTTTGAGATATAGATACATTCATTTTACAAATTCACCCCCTTTTCACACCCCCATTAATTCGATTTTCCAAAAACAAAAAAATACGTGTTCCTTAATTTTTAAAGGAGATCTCAAACACCAAATTTCAAGTCAGTAATATCTTCAGTTTCTGAGATATAAGTATCCTCGTTAAATTCATCCACCACTTTTTCACCCCTTTTCACCCCTCCTATTGGGATTTTCCGAAAACAAAAACTACGTTATTCTTTATTTTGAAAGTTGATTGTATGCACCAATTTTTAGATCTGTAAACTTTCAAAGTTTTGCGATCTAGATACAGCCACTTTAAAAATTCACCCCCCTTCCCACGCTCCCAGTAAGTGGATTTTCCAAAAACAATAAAACATGTGTTTCTTTATTTTTAAAAGAGATCAAAAGTACCAACTTTCAGGTCTGTAATATCTTCAGTTTCTGAGATATAAGTACCGGTATCCTGATTAAAGGCATTCAACCCCTTTTTCACCCTTTTCCCCCCCCCCTCCTATTGGGATTTTCTGAAAAAAAAATTATTTCCTCATTTTTAGAGAAGACTTTAAATACCAATTTTTACATCTGTAAACTTTGCAAGTTTGGAGATATAGATACACTCATTTTAAAATTTCACCCCCCTTTTCACCCCCTTAGCGACGGAATTTCCAAAAATCCTCTCTTAGCGAGCACCTACATCTTAATATGAATGTATCCTCAAAATTTCATTTCTTTATGTCCAGTAGTTTTGGCTCGGCGATGATGAATCCATCAGTCAGTCAGTCAGTCAGTCAGTGAGTCAGTTAGTCAGTCAGTCAGTCAGTCAGTCAGTTAGTCAGTCAGTCAGGACAAGTTATTTTATATATAGAGATGACAGAGTGCAGTGATGTTTTCATTTCATAATTTACCATCATGCCATGTTTCATAGCTACTGATGTCTTCGGTACACTGCGTTCTTTTTTAAATCAAAGCAAAATATTACCATTATTCGAGGTTGGAAATTTTATTCAGCGAAATAATCGCTATAACCTTTAGTTTATGATGCCTACCAATTTTCATTGCAATTAGTCTGGTCCAATTCAAACAGTTCACTTGTGAGTTCAACTCGTTCCATTTCCTTATATGAGACATACGTGGTAGAGACGAGCATGGAACTCGAGCCACTGTCGGCAGCCCTGAAGATGGTTTTCCGTGGTTTCCCATTTTCACACCAAGGAAAATGCCGGGGCTGTACCTTAATTAAGGCCACGGCCGCTTACTTCCACTTCCTAGGCCTTTCCTCTCCCATCGTCGCCATAAGACATATCTGTGTCGGTGCGACGTAAAACAAAATAGCAAAAAAAAAAATAGTAACAGTACGTCTAGCTTATGGCAAACAGGAAAGGAAACAACCGGATTTATACAGCCAGTCTTACGCAAGGAAGCGACTAACGAGGCACCACATAATCCAGAAGCCATGAAAAATTAAAGAGTGTTTAATAATATTATTGGGAAAGATAGCTTTCTCTAAAGGTAAAGGAAAAGTACATCAAGGAAAAGGGGCGGGACAATATTAAGCACAGGAGATAATTATATTCTAATCAAAACACGAGAGTTTAACGTCTCAATTTATGTATTAATATCGATACAGTCTATAGACGTATAAAATGACTAGTTTCCAAATGCATACAAGAAAAGTTGCTGACCACCCGTGACCACAATACAAAATAAAGAACATTTAGAAGGAATTCATTAAACGACGATAAAAGTTTAAGTGCTAGGGCAAGAGAACCTATTGAATACAATGACCACTCAACACGAGTATAAGGACCAAAGGGACCTACCAAAAGAAAATTAATATACAACATACTTAAGAAAAACGAAGAGGACATACTACAAAGACTCTTGTCCCACTTTTCATTCGTAAAACACGAGAATTCATCTATGGAACCAAACCGAATTTACATGACCATCTTCGTTTCAAAAGAAAGTTTTGGGCTGACCATATTAAAACCAAATTTGTGTAAGACTTATACCACTTACTGCTAAAAAAGGAAAGCCGATCATCAACTACTGAACATAAATACAACGAGAAATACACATATCTGAGATCAGTGTCATTAAAGTTCGTAATAAGAATAATCCCATTTGTTTATATAGAAACATGCGATCCCTGCTGCTATTTATGAGTCCCAGAGTTGGCTTCAAAAGGATTTTGTGCACCGAAGCTGTTAATAATGTAGCTATTAGGCACGATAGAAGTTTGTATGGGTTTTAATCCGACAATCGCACTTTCCACTTCATTCAACTGAAGCGATGTACATGAGTGAACGAAAAACGATCACCTGACAAACACCACTTTGGTAAACTCTCTTAAGTTAGTAGGTCCGACGTGGTCACGGCATTCAAAATCCTGGAGACTGAATTTTCATTACTGCAATCAAAGTCTACCTCGCTTGCAGATGAAGATATGCCGTCACGCGTGACATAGCGCTATTCTAGTGAACGGTTAGCAAGGAGGCGAAATCTAAACACGCCACCACAGATTGCCACACAATACGTCAAACCACAACTTTCAGATTATTCCACCACCAGGTGGGAGTAGAAATCATCACCTTAGGAGACTGTTCCAGAAGCCGGCAGATCGCCGGATAGAAAAATGACGACATAATTTCAGTTTCAGTCTGGTAACAGACGGATGAACAGGGGAATTTCCGGATGAAGCAGGCAGATGGTGATGCCAATGGTTATTTCGGCCAGTAGGAGTTGTTAGATGCATGCGGGTAGGATGTTCATTACAAGAAAAATCACGACATTAACCACCACCATCGTCAGATGTTCGGTACCATGACGACTGAACAACATTCCCTCGTCAGTGATGCTCACCGACTTAATATCTCTGTTACCTTTGCTCGCACCGGGCGATTTGGCAACAATGCGTACGGGCCAGCAGTGAGCAAAACAGTACCTTCGGCGAATTGTTGACGGGCGCGATAATCTACATACAAGATAAATACTCTTATTGGTTATACGTCACGCCAACTACTTTTAAGCTTTTCGGAGACGCCGAGGTGCCTGAATTTTGTACCGCATGAGTTATTTGACATGACAGTAAATCTACTGACGCGGGGATGACGTATTTGAGCACCTTCAAATACCACAGGACTGAGCCAGGATAGAACCTACCAATTTGGGCCCAGAAAGCTAGCGCCTTCACCGTCTGAGCAACTCAATCTTAGAAGAAGCTGAAAGTGGAAACTGAGGGAATATCCCTCTGGCCTGCACAAAGTGTTCCTCCACCAAGCATAGCACTCAAACTTCACTATGAACAACTGAGACAAAATGTGATTACCACTCTTTAAAAAAAGCTGAGGGAATATCCCTATGGCCTGCACAAAGTGCTCCTCCACCAAGCATAGCACTCAAACTTCACTATGAACAACTGAGACAAAATGTGATTACCACTCTTTAAAAAAAACTGAGGGAATATCCCTCTGGCCTGCACGAAGTGTTCCTCCACCAAGCATAGCACTTAAACTTCACTATAAATAACTGAGACAAAATGTGATTACCACTTAAAAGAAAAAACTGAGGGTTCAATGTCCAGATCAACGGTCGCTCATAATGGCACTTATCACTAGTACAGAACAACAATGGTATTTCTCACAGAGAACGCAGACCAACAGTGTCGCTCATATAGTGGTACTAATCACAGGTAACGCCCAGACCCGTACTGTTTCTCACATAATGGTACAAATCACAGGTACTGGAAACCCACAGTGTTGTTTAAAGGGGCCTAACTTCCAGCTCATCTGCCCCTAATGGTACGAAAGGAGACGAAATGCGATGACAATTTAAAAGTACAAATTTCATCAACTGACCGGAATTCAAAATGTGATAATGAATAATGAATGGATGAATAGTCTATGAATTTAAAACAATCAGTGGATCCGATCTACAATGCCGCACCTCGCCAGAAGGACTGCTTCCAAAGCACAATCCTGAATCAATGATGCTTGTTGTCTAGAGGGGTTCAATGTCCAGATCAAAGGTCGCTCATAATGGCACTTATCACTAGTAAAGTACAACCATGCTATTTCTCAAGTAGCTCTACTAATCACAGATAGCGTAAACTCACGGTGTTCCTAACATTACGTTACTACTCACAAGTACTGTACGTCGTACAGGTCACGCAGACCTATGGTGTTTCTCACATAATGGCGCCAATCGTAGGCAACGCAAACCCATGGTGCACCTCACATAGGTGCACTAATCATAGGGACTCGTACTTTCCCGTGCTGTTCCTCACAAAGCGGGTACAGATCACAGGGAACGCAGACCAACAGTGTCGCTCATATAGTGGTACTAATCACATGTAACACCCAGATCCGTGCTGTTTCACACATAACGGTACAAATCACAGGCAACGTAAGGTCATGATGTTCCGCATATAGTGGTACAAATCACAGGTACTGGAAACCCACAGTGAACCGCTCTCTGCTTGTACTAATCACAAACCCATTGTGTATCTAACAAAGTGGTAATAACTGCAAGTAAAGGTGACCCATGGCTTTCCCCGCGTGATGGCACTAATCACAAGTAGTTTCATGGTTCTAATTCAATCATCCCTTGGTCGCCCCTTTTAGTCGTCTCATATGACAGGCAGGGGATACCTTGGGTGCATTCTTAGTCTGTGGCCCCCACCCACAGGGGGTATAGAGAGGACAAAAAAGAAAAAGGAGGGATCCGTCACTTCGAAAAATGAAGTAACGGATGAAGAAAGGCAAAGGACATGAAGGGCGTGAAAATGAAATACTCCCTAAGCGTCGAATGCTCTAATACTGCCGGGGTCGGAAAAGAACAAGAGTTGATCAAGGGAGGTCGGGGAGGATAGATGAAAGTGAGGAGTCTGGCACAAGTAAGTGGAAACAATGCCAGGACTCAGCTAAGAGCCCAGTGGTCGCCAACCCACCCTCCCAAGTTGAGAGCCCCTGGGGCCCCATTTAGTCGCCTCTTACGACAGGCAGGGGTATCGTGGGTGTATTCTTCATCTGCGCCCCCCACCCACAGGGGAACTCACAGGAAAAATAAGAAATAACAATGTTTTAACATGAAAGATTAACTTCTAACACCTAACGTCGTGATAATTAAAATATTCCCAAACCCAAAATTAACTCCCAAGACCTATTATAGTGGTAATTAACAATACTCTTAAACAAAGAATTAACTTCCAAGTCTTATCGTAGTGATACTTAATGATGCTCCTAACATCAAGAATTAGCAACTCAGATCGACTCAATACCAAATCTGTCTTGCCATCCGACACAGACATTCCGACTACCCTTGATATTCCCAAATAAACAGTACATGGACGATGAACAAATTCTGATATAGTATTCGAAACCAAATCTTCCTTTCCACTTTCCAAAATTCCGATACTTGAGGCCTAAGTGTGTCTACACTCGATAATCATTACATTTTTCCTAGTGGCTTTACGTCGCACCGACACAGATAGGTCTTATGGCGATGATGGTATAGGAAAGGCGTAGGAGTTGGAAGGAAGCGGCCATGGCCTTAATTAAGGTACAGCTCCAGCATTTGCCTGGTGTGAAAATGAGAAACCACAGGAAACCATCTTCAGGGCTGCCGACAGTGGGATTCAAACCCACTATCTCCCGGATGCAAGTTCACAGCTACGCGCCTCTAACCGCACGGCCAACTCGCCCGTTAATCATTACTTAGAATCGTGGGATGACTCCTGCCATATGGACCTAGAGTTGAACTTGTTATCCAAAGTCCAAACCAATTAATTCAAATCACACTTTCATAAATTGTTCTTCAGGCAAATCTCCAACCATGGCTCTTCGTGGACACTCTGAATATCTGAAACTTAACAAAATACAGAGGGGCATTTCGTACCTATCCCTGGACATTATCTCAACTTCATATAGCAATTAATAACGTGCAGGGGCTCACATCCAGATATACGCTGTTACATAACTTGTGTTCGATATCAATAACAATTGTTGGCTTGTCAATATCTCATTTCAGTCCCAACTAAAAATTGCAGCTTTTAACATTCTTCTCTTAAACTTGGACCTCAAAGTTATCCCAAAATTGTATACCCCCCCCCCCACTATGGCGCAACAGCCCCGAAGTGCCAAGGCTTACCAAGTGACCGCTGCTCAGCTCGAAGGCCTGCAGCCACACAACGAATCCTCTGGGCCGATGGCCAATATTTTGAATAAACAAAAAATGAATTTCCCTTGAAATTTACGTGTTTTCTTTACCACAAATACCGATAAAAACTTATGCATACCCCTCGAAAACTTCACATGAATTAGACTTAGTCCAACTCATAAAGAAAAATCGTTAAATGTTGCCAGAGTTCTCACAAGTGGACTGGCAGATATTTTCGAAGTACCACGCCTCATACAGTATAACACTCCGAGACGAATACAATCCGGGCTGCTCCACTAAATCGGAAAAATTGACCTGGTCTCTTCCTCGTTATTTTCGTAAATACCCACGCTATCTGTGATGGAATATGATGCAATAAATGCGACTCTGAACGAGCTGTTTCTTCAATCATGGGATTTGACAGAAAAATCCACTGCAGTCATAAAATTCACGCCGTCATAATTTCACTGTCAGAAAAATTTCTATGCAAATTTAAATGCCTGAAATGATCTCGGCGTTCAACTTGCATCACCCGGACGTCACTTACCGCACACCCGTTACATAACTTCGACTTCAATTCAGTTATTTGGAGGTAAGATCTACAATATGTAGGGATATTCTCTTAAAATTTGCCATATCATATCTGCACGATTTAGGTTTTACTTGGGCCAAGATGGCTCTAATTCCCTTCTGAAATAACTTCCGATGAACGACAAATTACGAAGTATTCTACGGCTTGGTGAATGGATTTCCGAAGTTGTTCGTCTATGCAAGGAGATGACGCTCCTTCTATCCATCTCACTCAGAACATCAAACGCTTGGCGGTGATAAGATTAGAATATCGATCGTCTACGGAAAACACATGTAGAGAGAAGTTACCGCACTCATAGAATTTTTAATTATGAAGCAAGTTGACGCGCTGACTTCATCCACTGAAGGTTACAGGTTCAGTAAATGGAGTATATGACGCTATAAGACGCTATAAGATATTACATTAAACAAGGGTAACTGACAATTGTACTCCGATTTAGTTATATAATTTCTCTCTTAATTTTCAGGACATAACTCATGCTATACTCATCAACACTTCTGTGTAATAAATGATGATCTTACAGTTCAGGTAATAAACTTTTCTAATATTTTAAAAGTATTTCTCCAAGTATTGTAGTGTATCAATGATATAGGAGGAGAAAAGAAGCGCTTCCACTTCATATTTAACCCTGCATTTGCCGAGTGAGTAGGGTGTGAGGTTAGGGTCGCATGGCTGTGAGTTTTCAGTCGGGAGATGGTGGGCTCGACTCCCAGCGTTGGCAGCTCTGATGGCGGGTTTCCGTTGTTTACAACTTTCACACCAGGTAAATGCAGTGGATTTACACTAATTAAGACCATGGCACCTTCTTTCCTATTCTTACGTCACTGAAAACTTTCGATGTACTAGTGCGACGTTAAACCACTAGGAAGAAAACAATAACCTTGCAAAGGGTAGGTCGGGTAAGAAAAGCTCCAGGCGTTTATCTTTAACGAATTCTATATTATAGTCTTCATACTTCCAAGTTTAAGATAACGGTTTTATTGGCAAGTAAACGGTCCTCAAAAGGGAAATTTCTTCTCTTCTGATTCTTGGAGGTTGGTCCAAAGTTATTACAATATTAGAGGTATAAGAAAATACTGTTTTTAATATCTCGATCTTCAACTGAACACTATCAGAAAAGTTGTGCCAAGCTGGTTTTTAGTGCGCAGCTGTCAAATTGGGTGAAGTTTGAAAAATTGAAATGAAAATTACGGCAACTAACATCAAGTAGTACGGATACCAAACTAAAACATTTCATATTTTTGTTACATTCATTAGATTAAATATAGATGACCTCATAAAATTATATCTTATAATTTAATTCATAATCAGCAGCATCATTATCATCAGCACAATTTAGATTTAGTGGTCTAAAGAATATAAAATTCAAATGATTCTTTTATTCAAAATATCTCTTGTGGCGAATCTCATTGCAGAACTAAACGCTTCACTCCGTGTTCGTATTTTAAACCAGAGACTTCTAGCTTCTAAACAACTTACACATGGAACTTTCAATAAATCACAATATTTCTTGCTTTTGAGATTTAGTTGCAAATGCTGAAAATATGTAGAGAGAATGAATGCTATTATCAGCACCAATGCTAGCGATTTCCCGGTTCATCTGTACAGTATATTTTACATAGAGGCATTTAAGATATAAAATAAGATGTTTCGTAGAAACATAGAGGAGTTAATTTTTTAAATCAATGTTTATAAATGAACACCATGTTTCTGCTTTTAGTAAAATTATTTTATTTCATAACCTTGAAAACTGTGTCTTAAAGTGAATTCTCTAGGGAGAGAATTGCAGAACACGTTACTCTGTCTTCAGAGTCATATAAATTTTAATATTAATACAAAATATGCCCAACATTGGGCGCCATGTGTAATATCACTAAATATAAATGAATAAAATAAATAAAATAATTAACTGAAATATCTAAATTTTGGGCGCCAGTGTTCACGAAAATGGATCCCTTGAATTTTGATAGAAAATGATAATTCTCCCTCCCAGGGCGCGTACATTAAGCTCCGTACTACTACACTTGCCTAGGGCCTAACCTAACCCTCTGAAAACGATTAAAGATGTAGGAACTGCATATAATTTCGCCATTAACTTATCTACTGATCCTAAAATGATTACCCATATCCGGAAAATGTCAGGGCATGAGCACTTCATCAATACACAAAGTATAAAATTTACACTCAAAAACATTCGCAGCTGCTGCAAGACTTCCTATGTACATTCAATAAACCTAGAACAAAAAGCAGTGAGAAGCAACAGCGCGTAGGTATTTTTAAAACCGATTAAATTGCTCTGGTCTCGTTGTTTATTAACATCATGCGTGCACTTGTACCACACAAATAATTTGACCATTTCTGCGCCTAATCATACCATCACATTCATAAAAACGTAAATGTAGACGCATATAACTAAGCATAAAAAGCATTACAGGAATTCATAAGTACTTCGTATCATCTAATATATAGTCGGGTATCAATTTGGTTGTACAACTGCTGCACATCGAGTTGGCATAGAGCCCACCAATTTGCCAAGGCATGAGACAGGGATATTGGACCATTCTTCATTTGAAGCTTCGAAATATGCATCCTTGTTTGTGTATGTTTTGCTTTTAACGCGCATTTTGAGTTCATCCCATAGATGTTCAATTGGGTTTAGGTCATGGCTTTGACTTGGCCAGTCAATAACCCTGACTAACTTGGAAGTATGATTAAAATCGTGGTCATGCTGATACAACCACCTACGAGGCATGCTTGGTTTATCATACGGTACTATAATGTTGTTCAATAATCCTTCCATATAGAAATTGATCCATGATGCCTTCAGTATTTACCAGTGGACCTACTCCAATTCTAAAATAGCAGCCCCAAACCATATTTTACTATGGGGTTTTGGTACCATACATCATTGCTTGTGTTAACTTGACATCTGACGGAGGAATTTCTTCCGAGTTGAACATATTTAATTTTATCTCATCGCTCCACAATACTTTACTCCATTCCTTGTTCGTCCAGGCACCTTATTTCTTAAGAGAGACAGTCAGGCCTTCCTCTTCTTTGCTTCTATCTTGGTCGTTGGTCGATTAAACCTTGGTGTTTGAGGTACCGTTTGATAGTATTTAAGCTATGTTTGATCTTATTATTGTGTTCTAAATTATTCTGTACAGCTACTGCCGTCATACGAGGATCAGCAGCACATTGCCTTGGAATGAGTCTCCCAACCGCAGCGGTAACAATTCTAGGGCGACTTGATCTAGGCTTATTCAAAAGTGTTCCGCGGTTGTTGTAGGCTCTGTTCCAAACATTTATAATTTTTCTAGAAAGGTCGAAATATTTTCCAACTTGTGCTAGGCTATTGCCTCCATTTAAAGCCGCAATCACTGCTTGCCTAAGATCTAATGAATACTCTCCCCTTTTCTGTTTGGGTGAAAGGACTGGAAATCAGACGTAAGTTAATCATGGCTATAAGTAAAATCTCACATGTCAAAATACTGACGGTCTCCACGTAAACAGCTCGTCCCACTTTACTGCTTGATTCGAAACATAAACAACACTGAACTGTCTATTCAGACACAACATGTTTGTTTTGCATTGTGGGTATAATTTACGCTATCTATGGTCGAAAATAATAATGTCAAAATATTTATGGCCGATACTCTACATCAGGCTGACCACAACGAGGCTCGCGAGCCGCATGCGGCTCTTGAGTCAGTCTTGTGCGGCTCTTGACACAAACCTTAGAGTTAAATTAAATGATATAATTAATGGAATCTAACGACATCTCGCGGATGGCGTCAGTCAGTAGCAGTGATGTGCGGCTTAACGTTATTAGCGCTGTAGGTCAGTGGTAAGACATGGGTGGTGAAGATAGTTCCGGCGCCTTCCATTTGATACTGCTTTGAGCGGGAGAGTGTGCCAGTGAGCCAGTGTCGTGAGGTGAAGCCAGTCGCATTCACGTATAGGCAGTCGTGTGCTGTGCTGAAGAAATCAATGGCAAATTTAATGATTTGAGATCATTCCTAGAAAATCCTTTTTTCTGTTGATGTTGTGAACGATGGCAGTCCTGTTTCATCACCAATAACAAAGGATACAGCAGCTGTAGAGTTGGAGCTACAAGAACTGCAAGAGGACAAAGGATTAAAAGGACTCAAACGAAGTGGCATTTCTACCATAGAATTTTGGAAGAATGTTCCAGAAGAAAAATACACACTAACAAAACAGTGTGCCAAAAGACTAATCTCAATCTTTGGGACTACTTATGTGTGTGTGAATCACTGTACTCAACGATTAAATTCATTAAATCTACATATCGTTCTGAACGGACTGATGAACATTTAAGTGAAATTGTGCGAACTGCACTTACCAATCATCAGCCAGATTTCAAAAACTAACAGCAAAAATGAACATTTTCTGAACATGCTCTCAATTTTTTGTCTCCTAAATTTGCGGCTCCCAGAAGTAACGTTAGTGGTCCCCCCTGCTCTATATGTTAGAGACTGGATGGTGACGCTGGTATTTTCCAATCGCCACACGCAAGTAAATTCACATTTCTGAGCAAATTATTTAGCCGCCTAAATTACAAGCTGCCCCAACTCTCCAGTGGCCTTGAGTTTGGAGAACCTCACCGGTCGTAACAATGATGAAGACAGAAGCATAAGGTCCCAGACTGCTCCTATTTACCGAGTGTCAACCTCCCAACAGTTACAATTCTCCACTAAAGAATGTTCATACCAAGCCTCTAGGTGGCACTCCAAACCAAATGTAGTGGCATATGTTAACAAACTGCAAAATCAAATGCTCTTCAGAAAGTTCAGCATATATCTCAAGCTTTCACCGCCCTCAAGCGTTTAAGGATTTTTTTGCCTACAATTAGGGAGAGGCCTTACTGATTGTACCATTTCATTATAAATTTGATGTATCATTAGTTTAGAAACTACTTTACTAAGCATATTTCAGACGCTTGCTAATTTATAGTTTAAATTTACTCCATTTTTACAAAGTTCTATTGAAACTCCTCCATTAGCTAAACCCATTGACACAGAAGACTATTTCGACTAATTTGCAGTGAACTTCCATTCCTTATGTCGGTAGTATTTTTGTAGGAAATGTGATTGCTAGAGTGCAGTATTTGGTTAGCAAATAAGAAATCACAACAAATCACTCACTTCGAATTTCTAAATTTTCAATAACTTCATCCGACAAACTACTGAATGGATAAAAATATCCATCAGATTCTTAAAAGACACGTAATATTGAATACAATAATAATAATAATACGCACTAACTAACCTTATTTTTTTCGCAGAAGCCGTGGTGCCTGAATTTAGTCCCAGAGGAGTTCTTTTACGTGCCAGTAAATCTACCGACACGAGGCTGACCTATCTGAGCATCTTCAAATACCACCAGACTGGTCAGGATCGAACCTGTCAAGCTGGGATCAGAAGGCCAGTGCCTCAGCCGCCTGAGCCACTCAGCCTGGCACGATGGAAAACCTCTGAAAGAAAACCGTAGCGAAGTCTTTATCATTGTCAGAACAGTGACAATCATACGACATTTTCTCCGTTTCCATAATTGCTTTCAGTAAAATAAAATCATATATCATACTCAGACCATAAGAATCAATCAATTTCGAAACAATGAGCTCAAAAAGGTGCTCTAGTAATTTTACAGATCTCTCTGAATACGTTTCACAGATTCGGGGTTTTAAATGTGACAGTTTTAACACTGAAAAATATGGCATACAAGGGGAAAGTAGCTGGTATCAGAGCTAGATTTTAATTCCTCTCACATCTACTCTCTTTAAGAAGTTGGTGAAAATATTTCGTTATTCAATGTTACGCCCTTTTTAGCTTTTCTTAGGCAATGAATTGGACGGCATTTAGGTTATTACCACAGATAAGTGGTAATGAGTGGTTGGTAATATGTTAAGCTTCGTATATGCCAGACAGTGTGAAAATTATGACTTACTTAATTAAATTAAATGAAGTGACAGCAAATTAAAAATTAGATTAAAACTTTACACTAGTTCATCTTCTATACAGTGTGATTATGAAACATGTTTACATAAAATTCCATTGAAAACTCGATACATTTTAATTGAATGTTTCGCTGTGTTTGTTGAACGAAATCGAAACGTGATGTCGGATGCAAGTCTTGAAATATTGAATATGAATTTCCGTCCTCGTTTCTCTGGTCGAGGCAATATTTACAACATGCCGTAACAGTATATCAAACGATTGTATGTGCAGATGTCCCTAGGGCTCCCGTCTATGTAATCTGGGTACACATGTAGAGTGCAGTACGTACTATCAGCTATTCATGTATTCATTGCGTTCCCAGGCCATGTCCACGTTATAATCGCTCAACCCGCTAATGAAGATCTAATGAGTTGCCAGCACCATCTGTCAGAGAGGCGAGGAAACTACTCCTGACAGGACACAAATACACAATCCAACTCTTCTCTCCCCCAAACAGTTTTATGTAATAAAGATCTCGGTTGTATTTCACAGCCACCTGGCTTCAGATTACTATTGCTTGTGTAGCGTCATTAAGTCAATGTTTAGGCTCAACTAAAGTTTAACTGTTCTTTACAAATGAAGGTCATTCCATCCTCCATAAAATGGAAGAGTGTCTATTGTAAAACACTGGCATTAAATAAGAAACACAGTGGCAATTTCGTTGCTCCTTACTAACAATATTCTGAGGACTAAGGAAGCTGAAGCCACTCTAGAGGATGACCAGATACGAAGTATTTAAAACCAGACAACTTATGGTTTATATGCACAATATGTCTCTTCTATTGTTATTCTCTGCTTGCAGGGTTTAGAGGAAAATCAAAGACTTCGCCTTCCGGCAATGTGGAACAGAAAATTACTCCCAGATTAGCAGCTGGAATTTCCTTTGGACTAGAATCAACTATACATACCCTGCACTATATTTTAAAATGCTGCCACAGTTTCGCTTATCGTAATAATGGTATTCTTGTATAAAGGGAATTGAGAATCAATGTTTACCTGTTTACAGCAAGTGGTAATACTCAAAGTCATATGAATACATTTAAAAAATAAATTGTATTAAAATGAAACATGTTAATATTGGTTGTTATACTCGGAGAGTATTGAGTAAAAAGAAAACGTCTTCGAATTTCCTTAAATAACAAGAATAGCAATTACTTAAAAGTCGTTAAATGCGCTTTGTGTTATAAATTGTAATTTTACAAGACAGCTTGTAATATTCGTAATGTCTGAAATGATCCTTGTTCAGAATACGATTTGATCTACATAGTACATCTTGTTAACGTATTGAGAAATTATGATAAGTTATAAATAATGAACGAGCGATGGATATGCAAATACTATATATACAGGGTGTTAGGTGTATACGTGCAGATATTTATTGTAGCAATAGAGAACGATGTGACGAACCACTATATATCAAACTTTTAGTAATCCTCGGAAGTTATTTTCGAGAGCAAAGGGATACGATGTTTTTAGAATAGGTAGTATGCCTTGTTCTGGTGAATGAATAGCTTTCCTTTGATAACAGGCAAGTCACGCGCCATCCCTGCCAAACTGGTTTCTGTTCTGTTTATGTTTAAGAGCAAATGTGCTACTGTGACAGCTGAGCGCTCTCTATTCCATGCCACGAGATGTTACGTAATATACACTGACTGACAGAGCAAATGCAACACCAAGAAGGAGTGGTCAGAACTTTATGCCAATTGCAGGGTAGACTGACGTCACTGAGGTATGCTCATGATGTGAAATGCGCCGCTGTGCTGCGCACGTAGCGAACGATAAATGGGACACGGCGTTGGCGAATGGCCCACTTCGTACCGTGATTTCTCAGCCGACAGTCATTGTAGAACGTGTTGTCGTGTGCCACAGAACACGTGTATAGCTAAGAATGCCAGGCCGCCGTCAACGGAGGTATTTCCAGCAGACAGACGACTTTACGAGGGGTATGGTGATCGGGCTGAGAAGGGCAGGTTGATCGCTTCGTCAAATCGCAGCCGATACCCATAGGGATGTGTCCACGGTGCAGCGCCTGTGGCGAAGATGGTTGGCGCAGGGACATGTGGCACGTGCGAGGGGTCCAGGCGCAGCCCGAGTGACGTCAGCACGCGAGGATCGGCGCATCCGCCGCCAAGCGGTGGCAGCCCCGCACGCCACGTCAACCGCCATTCTTCAGCATGTGCAAGACACCCTGGCTGTTCCAATATCGACCAGAACAATTTCCCGTCGATTGGTTGAAGGAGGCCTGCACTCGCGGCGTCCGCTCAGAAGACTACCATTGACTCCACAGCATAGACGTGCACGCCTGGCATGGTGCCGGGCTAGAGCGACTTGGATGAGGGAATGGCGGAACGTCGTGTTCTCCGATGAGTCACGCTTCTGTTCTGTCAGTGATAGTCACCGCAGACGAGTGTGGCGTCGGCGTGGAGAAAGGTCAAATCCGGCAGTAACTGTGGAGCGCCCTACCGCTAGACAACGCGGCATCATGGTTTGGGGCGCTATTGCGTATGATTCCACGTCACCTCTAGTGTGTATTCAAGGCACGTTAAATGCCCACCGCTACGTGCAGCATGTGCTGTGGCCGGTGGCACTCCCGTACCTTCAGGGGCTGCCCAATGCTCTGTTTCAGCAGGATAATGCCCGCCCACACACTGCTCGCATCTCCCAACAGGCTCTACGAGGTGTACAGATGCTTCCGTGGCCAGCGTACTCTCCGGATCTCTCACCAATCGAACACGTGTGGGATCTCATTGGACGCCGTTTGCAAACTCTGCCCCAGCCTCGTACGGACGACCAACTGTGGCAAATGGTTGACAGAGAATGGAGAACCATCCCTCAGGACACCATCCGCACTCTTATTGACTCTGTACCTCGACGTGTTTCTGCGTGCATCGCCGCTCGCGGTGGACCTACATCCTACTGAGTCGATGCCGTGCGCATTGTGTAACCTGCATAACGGTTTGAAATAAACATCAATTATTCGTCCGTGCCGTCTCTGTTTTTTCCCCAACTTTCATCCCTTTCGAACCACTCCTTCTTGGTGTTGCATTTGCTCTGTCAGTCAGTGTACTTGCCAAACTGGTTTTATGTTTACGAGCAACTGACCTACGGTAACAGCTGAAGGCTACCAGTCTACAACATGTTACGTTACATTATCGCCAGACTGGTTTGTTGTTGTTAGTATTTAGTTTCCGTCTTAGGGGTTTCAGACAACACTAGTTATCGGTTTCGGACCCTGGAGATGTATTGAATTCTCAGCGTTAATACTGGTTCATTTGCTGTTACGTCCTTTAGGGGATAGGGATATCTGTGGTCGTCAGCCCTGTGGTCTAGTGAGTATGGAAATTATCTGAAAACCTGTGCCGGTGCGCGACCTGTACGAGCGTGTGATATAATTATTGGTTGGGATACGCACGCCGGGACGAGAAATGCGGTACGATCCCCGTTGTGCATTGCGTAAAGGTAGAAGAAGGAAGACAGTTCCTTGCGCCAACGAACAAATGCATGGCATAGGATATCCATATGAGTAGAATCAGAATTGAATTATCGAAGCACATCGAACGTTTTGTTTCAAACGAAAAATGGACATATTATACAACTAAGTAAATTAAACGTACCTACATTTCGTGCTTCCTGCCTGGTTGAGTGGCTAAAACGGTAGAGGTGCCAGCCTTTTGACTCCAACTTCGCATGTTCGAAACTGGCCCCGTGCAGTGGTATTTGAAGGTGCTCAAATACGTCAGCCTCGTGTCGGTGTATTTACTGGTACACCGAGCTCGATAGCTGCAGTCGCTTAAGTGCTACCAGTATCCAGTATTCGGGAGATAGTGGGTTCGTACCCCACTGTCGGTAGCCCTGAAGATGGTTTTCCGTGGTTTCCCATTTTCACACGAGGCAAATGCTGGGGCTGTACCTTAATTAAGGCCATGGTTGCTTCCTTCCCACTCCTAACCCTTACCTGCCCCGTCATCGCTATAATACCTATCTGTGTCGGTGCGACGTAAAGCAACTTGTCATTCGAGCCAAGACACCACTGTGGTTCAGAATATCCTCTGGTGCTTAAACATACGTTCACGGAGGTCATCCGAAGTGGTTACCTCAGTTCGGTATACTTTGTTTCTCATGTCCCCCCAGGCATAACAATCCACTGGAATAAAGGCTGGCCAATTGATAGTTCCACATCGTCCTGTCTACCGTTGAGGAAATGTCTGCACCATCGTGTAAAATCCACGTGGTTCGGCGTAGTCGAAGCGACACGTCCTCTGAAAGCTCCAGTAACGTACTGTATCTACTGTACAGGAGCAAGATAACATTAATAAAAAGATGTAACCGACCTCCAACTACACCCATCCTGATATTAATTAGAACCGGTGCTGGAAACTGCCTTGTCCTATTGAATGGGAATATTCCACAGCTCATGAGTGGGATATAGTGGGTTCCAACCCCTCTGTCGGCAGCCCTAAAGGTGGTTTACCGTGGTTTTCCATGTTTACACCAGGCAAATTCTGGGGCTGTAACGTCATGAATGCCACGATCGCTTCCTTTCCCGTCCCATCGTCACCATAAGGAAAGCTACACCGATCAAATTTATGCAAGTAAGGTGATTGGTACCGGTCTGAGTGTCTGAGACCGTTGAGGTCCTTATTTTCCGACCTCCAGCTTGGCAGGTTCAATCTTGGCTCAGTCTGATGATATTTGATGGGGCACACATACGTCAGTCTCGTGTCGTAGAAATACTGGCACGTAAATGAACTCCTGCGATATGAAATTTCGTCACCTCAGCGTCTCAGAAAACGGTATAAATAGTATGTGGGACGTAAAGCAAAATAACGCTAATAAAAAGACGATTGGTCAAAGAGACAGACTTCCCACTGCATCCATCCAGATATTAATTGAGAGCCGGTGCTAGAGGTTGCCTTGGTATACTAAATATTAAACACTCCTTCTATAAAAATTGCCTCATGTGTCACTAATACACTTGACAGAAATTCTGGATTGAGAGCTTGATCAATTAACCAGCGGCAGAAATCCACTCTTAAATCATCACCGAGCTTGATAGTAGCAGTCGCTAAAGTTCGAACAGTATCCAATATTCGGGATGTACTGGCTTCGAATCCCTCTGTCGGCAGCTTTAAAGATGATTTTCCGTGGTTTTTCATGTTCACACCAGGAAAATGCTAGGGTTGTACCTTAATTAAGACCACGGTTGCTTCCTTCCCGTTCCTAGTCCTTAGTTATATCTGTCGCCATAAAACCTATCTGTGTCGGTGCGACGCATTTGCCTGATGTGAAAATGGGAAACCACGGAAAACCATCTTCTGGGCTGCCGAGAGTGGGATTCGAACCCATTATCTCCGGGATGCAAGCTCTCAGCCATGCGTCTCTAACCGCACGGCCAACTCGCCCGGTAATAATAATAATAATAATAATAATAATAATAATAATAATATTTTTTGCTGCCGGGCAGAGTGGCTCAGACGGTTGAGGCCCTGGCCTTCTGACCCCAACTTGGCAGGCTCGATCTTGGCTCAGTCCGATGGTATTCGAAGATGCTCAAATAAGTCAGCCTCGTGTCGGTAGATTTACTGGCGCGTAAAAAGAACTCCTGCGAGACTAAATTACAGCACCTCAGCGCCTCCAGAAACAGTAAGAGTAGTTAGTGGGACGTAAAGCAAATAACATTACCGGTATTATTATTAACAAGTCATTAGGAGCTGAAAGGCAGGGAAGAAAATAGTAAAATATGTGTGGTGTAGGAGGAAACAAGATGAAATGTACTTCACCCGTGCCTACATCGCTCGCAGTAGTTTACTACAGGATAGTATGCGTAAGACCAGAACCAGGTCTCTTTGCGATGAGTCAGGTGTATCTTCGTATTGTGGTTAGCACTAGAGGACAAAGTGTGACAAACAGGTTTTGTGTATAAACATCAAACATGCACATCGACAGACACACACACGCAATGTACCCAAACCAGTACAGTGTAGAATGAAGAACTGCCATGCTGTGTTCAAGGTCAATATCTAGCGTTTTAACAAGCACGTCTTCCGTGTGTTGTGTTCAGCTTGCGCCACGTACAAGGCAATCGCGAACTGAAACTCTAGATTTATAATTTTTGTTACCGGTACTTCAATTTTTCTGCTCGGATTTATGAGAATATCGAACTATCGAGACTCAAAATACTACATCGATTGAGAACTGAACTCCCAACTCAATACGCTGCAGAAATGGTGTAACATCTGACATACCAATGTGAAACACGTAGCAATTGTTCAAGTGACCTCCCTGGACTAATCTGCAGGCTTCACTTCTCCGTACCCGGCTAGTTGGCCATACGGTTAGGAGCGCACAGCTGTGAGCTCGTATCCGGGAGATTGGGGCTTCGAACCCCAATGTCGGCAGCCCTGAAGATGGTTTTCCGTGGTTTCCCAAGTTCACACCAGGCATTGCGGGGGTTGAACCTTAATTAAGGCCACGACCACTTTCTTACCATTCCTAGGCCTTTCTTGTCCGATTGTCGCCATAAGACCTCTCTGTGTTGGTGCGACGTAAAGCAACTAACAAAAGAAAATCACTTCTCCGAATCCAGTCTTCCGTAATATCCATTGGAGATCTGGCGGGCCAATTGATGGCTCCATGTCGTCCTATTCGCCATAGACCAAAGGACTGATCCAAATGATCACGCAGTAAGCGGCTTATATCAGGTGGTGGACCATCGTGTAAAAACCACATGTTTCGGCGTAGTCGAAACGGAGCGTCCTCTGAAAGCTCTAATAACGTACCTATGAGGAACTCCAGGTAAGATACCCCTATGAACTGTGCAGGTAAGATGATGATAATAATGTCATTGGCTTTACGTCCCACTAACTACTTTTCACGGTTTTCGGAGACGCGGATTTGCAGGAATTTAGTACCATAGGAGTTCTTCACGTACCAGTAAATCTACTGACACAAGGCTGACGTATTTGAGCACCTTGTCAAGACTGGACTCAGAAGGCCAGTGCCTCAACCGTCTGAGCCACTCAGCCCGGCAAGATGATTGGTGCAGCACTGCGTAAAGTGCTGGCCTTCTGAACCCAACTTGGGAGGCTTGGTCTTGGCTCAGTCCGGTGGTATTTGAAGGTGCTCAAATACGTCAGTCTCGTGTCTGTAGATTTATTTGCATTAAAAAATACTGCGATAAAAAATTCTGGCATTTCAGCGTCTCCGACAACCGTGCAAATTAGTTAGTGGAACGTAAAGATATTATTATTATTATTATTATTATTATTAGTAGTAGTAGTAGTAGTAGTAGTAGTAGTAGTAGTAATATTATTTTTACGGAAGTTCTAATTAAACGGGTCCATTACAGTCATCATTTTACCTATCGGTACTTACTGTTCAGTAATAAGCCTTCCGTCCGCCTCTGTGGTGCAGTGGTTAGTGTGATTAGCTGCCACCCCCGAAGCTCGGGTTCGATTTCCAGCTCTGACAAGAAATTTGAAAAGTGGTACGAGGGCTGGAACGGGGTCCACTTAGCCTCGGGAGGTCAAATGAGTATAGGTGGTCCGATTCCCAACTCAGCCATCCTGAAAGTTGTTTCCCGTAGTTCCCCCTTCTCCAGGCAAATGCCGGGATGGTACCTAACTTAAGGCCACGGCCGCTTCCTTCCCTCTTCCTTGGCTATCCTTTCCAATCTTCCCATACCCCCGCAAGGCCCCTGTTCAGCATAGCAGGTGAGGCCGCCTGGGTGAGGTACTGGTCATTCTCCCCAGTTGTATCCCCGATCCAATGTCTCACGCTCCAGGACACTACCCTTGAGGCGGTAGAGGTGGGATCCCTTGCTGAGTCCCATGAAAAACCAACCCTGGAGGGTAAACAGATTAGAAAAAAGAAGAATAAGCCTTCTATTAGAAATGCCCGGCGGCAATTCCACAGTAGGTCTTTTTCCTTCGAGCAATGTTCACGATGGATGCAACTACGGTTTTTGAAATTTGTCTCATTAATAACAATTTCACTGAATACTTATAGCCTTTTCTTTCAGTGTCCACCGTCCTTTCAATGACCTAAAAAGTTTATGAATAAGCATAGACAACCCGCATTGTCTATTGTCCGAAATTCATCGTAGACTGTCGCTATAACAGCACAGAAATGTTGCGCCCATATTTCATTTACTTATTAACCATTTCCTTTCATTTTGTCAGCTTGGATCACTGAGTAATGCCATTGACGTCTTAAAAATCGTACACAAATACACAACACTTAATTCGCACGTATGTGCTTGTACGGATCTTCGACGTCACTGTAAGGATTCTGTGTACTTTTCACACAGAGTACCCTACACCGGTTTTCGAGTACAGCAAGTGACCTGGCACGTGAGTCATCCTCTTCTACTTGCCAAGCCTTTAGGGGAAGTGCACAACAACATGTGTTGGCCTGCGATAAGAAACAGGTTCAACAAGCCCTATACTCGGCTACTGTACTTCCGCTACGCGTGGACAGAATGACATCACCGGCGTATCCTGCTACGGCCATTCAAAACACAATAGGTCCTGAAATATTTGGCTCAGTTATGGGCAAACTAATAGGACAAGGTAAAAAGTACATAGCATATATTATGAGATGTATTTTTCTTAGCCGACTAGCTTAATATCTGCACGTATACACCTAACACCCTGTATATAGGCCATGCAGACATTAAGTTTCCTTATTTCTTTTCTTGTAAAGTAAACGTATTTAGACGGAAAATATGAGCATGCGCGACAGACCTATTATGTAGCAATCATATACCGGCCGGACAAGTTCCGCCTGGTGCAGTACCGCAGCAGCAGTAGCTTGAAATGGCGGATCATCTTCTTTGTCCCGCCACCTACGAGGTTCGGTCTGTGATAAAGTTTCTATGAAAATTGTGATAGGTCATTCAAAACAAAAGGCGTGGAATGCTCAGTGCAGGCGTCGTGCTAAGTCTTGGCAATGCTCGCCCACATACGGCTCGGTGCTCAGAAACTTTTCTGCAGGAATTCGGCTGGGAGATATTTGATCATCCACCGTAGAGTCCAAATTTTCATATTTACTTACATATCAATAAATGTCTGTCTTCCTGACAGCATTTTCACACGGACGAAAAGCTGCAAACGTATTTACACGCTGATTCCATTCCAAGGTGGCGGACTTCTACGACTCCGGCATACTAAAGTTTATCCCACGATGTGACAAGTGTCTCACTTATGGTGGTGATTATGTCGAAAAACAGTTCCAACATTGCTGTATCGGGTGCCAATTACGTTTTCATGTAACTAGGGAAAATTTCTTGATGGACTTCGTATGTTATGCTGTTTGTCAGTGTTTTCCCAAAGAGTCCGAATTGACTTACCGTTCAAGTTCAGTTGAAAATTTCAGCAATGATAAATACTGATGGATACTTATTGTTTTTGGAAAACTTAACACATGTTTTCTTTAATGAATATATTTAGCCTCAATTTTAACGGTAACTGATTTGATTCCTTCATAATTAAGTGAGATTATTTGTTAGTTGACAGGATGGGTTTTCATGTTTCGCTGAAATGTTACTCCATTGTATTTCATTATAACGTTACTTCGCTCCAGGATGCAGCAATGAACATAATATGAAATAACGTACATCTAAGGATGCGTGAATGTGTGATGATTATTAAGAGTCTGGTTCTCCGTCGGTTGTAGACTCATTTCTTTACTCCCATATGGATCATAATGCTACAGAACTTTATTTATACGAACATCGGCAGCTTGCAGATGTTATAGATATTTTCGATGTATATTTAGGATGATGAAATTCCTCCTGTTGTCTGTAATGATGAGGTCACACAACAACCATATTCTCGGTCATTTACAGAAGTGTACTTTTACAAAGACATAAAGTGATTATAAATTGCACTATGACTGCCGCAGGATTATAAGCATATCTCGCCATAATTACGCTCGTGGCATCAGAGATGCAGAAATAGAGAATATAATTTTTATACAATTGGATTTACACAGAAAGGTCCCTTGGCGACGTTGGGATATGAAAGAGCTTTATCCCATCTTGTTATGTCCACTATTCCTGCTATGGTGTTTAACTTCCTCCCCAATTTCTCTGTCAAATGGAAATAGGAATGGGGTCATGTGAATATCACAACGTTATACAATATACATTCCCTGAAGCCACAGAAACCAACTGTGGCAAATGGTTGACAGAGAATGGAGAACCATCCCTCAGGACACCATCCGCACTCTTATTGACTCTGTACCTCGACGTGTTTCTGCGTGCATCGCCGCTCGCGGTGGTCCTACATCCTACTGAGTCGATGCCGTGCGCATTGTGTAACCTGCATATCGGTTTGAAATAAACATCAATTATTCGTCTGTGCCGTCTCTGTTTTTTCCCCAACTTTCATCCCTTTCGAACAGCCAGGGTGTCTTGCACATGCTGAAGAATGGCGGTTGACGTGGCGTGCGGGGCTGCCACCGCTTGGCGGCGGATGCGCCGATCCTCGCGTGCTGACGTCACTCGGGCTGCGCCTGGACCCCTCGCACGTGCCACATGTCCCTGCGCCAACCATCTTCGCCACAGGCGCTCCACCGTGGACACATCCGTATGGGTATCGGCTGCGATTTGACGAAGCGACCAACCTGCCCTTCTCAGCCCGATCACCATACCCCTCGTAAAGTCGTCTGTCTGCTGGAAATGCCTCCGTTGACGGCGGCCTGGCATTCTTAGCTATACACGTGTCCTGTGGCACACGACAACACGTTCTACAATGACTGTCGGCTGTGAAATCACGGTACGAAGTGGGCCATTCGCCAACGCCGTGTCCCATTTATCGTTCGCTACGTGCGCAGCACAGCGGCGCATTTCACATCATGAGCATACCTCAGTGACGTCAGTCTACCCTGCAATTGGCATAAAGTTCTGACCACTCCTTCTTGGTGTTGCATTTGCTCTGTCAGTCAGTGTATAAAAAAAACATGGCGGCTGGAGTAGCCGAATTACTGCGATTGGCTAACGCGAAAATATGACGTACACAGGCGGTAATTTAACATTACAAATGTAACATCATAGGGAAAACCACTCTTGCACGTACGAAAACATGTCGGCAACCACTGCCCATCACATATAATCAACTAGATGTACATATATTCTACTACAATAAATGGACAACCCCAAAATAAAAAAGGAACAGCAAACTGATTATTTAGAAATTTCACTTAGTCAAACAAACACTGTCTCTTCAATTTCACTTCACAATATAATGGGAAAAGATTACAAAACCGGTTAAATAATTTTATAACATCATTCTGAACATTTAAACAAATTATGGTGTAAAATTTCTCAATTTGTTCCTATGCATGAGTCCTAAGAAAGCATAACTTTTGCTCTGAGGGAATTAAACATTTTAACAAGAATATTACAGAGCAGAGTGAATTGGTGACGATGTGGGGCTGGAATATTCCTGGAATGAATCAAGCTAATGTTTGAAGGTGAATGGAGGTAATCAAGCCAGCCAAGGGAAATGGGTGCAAATGCTACAGAACAATAAATGAATGTAAAATATGCTTTAGGCCTACCTTATTTACTGCTGAGTTTTAATGCCTTACGTTTGTTCACTTTAACTCCAAGTTCCTCAGTAATTTTCCTTTTATGTTCTTGGTTCTCAAGTTTATTTGCCAGTTCCCTGGACACATTTTTATCATGCAGCACTTTTGAATAGTTATTAACAAATATGATAGCAAACACTTTCACACATTTCTTGACAATTTTTAACAAAGGCACACCACAACTGCATTCATCACGTACATTGCTTATATTGCTCTCTATAAACTGTATACCTAATGTAATCACAGCATCTCTCTGATTTTCTAACTTTAAAAATGCAGGTTCAAACCTGCTGCTAATGAGTACCTGAAAAAGTCTATAAATGTCACAACATAAACACATAAAAAAAGATGAAGGACACTTCAAACCACCCCTGTTGAGTTCACTGAAGTAAGATAGAAGATCTTCCTTGTCACAAATTGATGATCAAATCATCTTCAGATTGTAATACCTGCTTACACTGTGTGCACTTTCCACTTTTCTCTAACTTTAACAAAACCTTCATGCTCGTGTAACTTGCAATACATACAATTATTTTTAGCGTCTCAAGAGAAATCGACACTAAAGGTGTTTCATCCAAGGCAGACTGAAATTTGTCCACGTTCTCAACTATTTTATCTTGGCTGAAAGTAACTGTCAGATCCTTGAGAGTAAATTCCCCCAACTTTGCAGAATGAAGTTTTAACAAACTTATCACCTTGAGTCTTCGTTCAGATTCTAGCACTTGTTCTACTGAGACATTATATGTGCAGCCACTTAACCTTCTATATGCTCCGAATCTGCCCTCTAAACTGTCGGTCTGTAGCTTAACTGTCAGAATGTAGGACCATTTATATTTATTGAAAATATATCTGCATAACTGAACAACTGCAGTCAATGTGTGTGTAAAAGCTAAGAATGTTTCATTACTAAGTTTACCCTCATTGTGTGAAGTGCTGCTATGCTGTCTTAATAGTTTCTAGAAAGACAAGCTTAGCATCACCAGGGCCATTAATTGGGCTAGCATCATCATTTCGTGTGTACTTCCCTTTCATTGGGTACTGAACATTAGAAATAGTCCACCACTTAGAAACTAATTTTAAAAACTGGACAGTCCCCTCAGAAATAGTGACACCCTCACTTTTAAGCATATCCAATGCCACTGTGTTTTTGGTATCAAATATACTCATAGCAAGAGCAACATTCTGTCTCTCTATATCAGTGGGATACAGTGCCTTTCTTGATAAGTTTGGAGCCAGTTTTAATATCATATTTTTTTCAGAATGGGACAGGTCTCTAATATCAGATAACTATGCCTCAACATCTGTGTACTGAAAAGTAGATTGATTTGCAGTAGAGTGTAGCAAGCATTCTATTTTTGGAAATATCTGCTCAGTGTTAGGAATAACAAAAGTTTGACTGGGTTGATTTAACCAATTGTTTCTTACACATTTCAGCAAATGTACACTGTCGAACAGAAGAAATAGTGACCTGGAAGGATTAGCTGGGTTTGCAATGCAAGATTTTAGAGTACCACCACCCAAAAGCTCAAACATCTTGTGATTCATGCTATGATTATCTGATATCAAGCAGACTACATCAAATTTAAGCTCCTCCATGAAGGTTAAGACATCAATAGTTAGAGTCAATAGAGTTTTTGCATTCATGTTTCTCACAGGGAAAAGACCTATTACATCTTTATTGTCTGAATGTAAAGAGGACAACATGAAAGCCTGAATGGTAGTGTCAGAGTCACCTCCTGATCTATTTTCAGCCATTCCTATTATTTTCCCTGCTTTATAACTGAGTTTGGAATTGACATAGATCTCATCCAGCAAAATAGCGACAACTTTCTCATCATCATTCAGGAGCTTACTTACAGAACTGTTTGGACCTATTTTGGACAAGAACTGTCTCAGATAAACATGGTGAGGTAGTGTCATTATGTTTGTTCTTCTCAAATATTGATAAGCCCCTGGATGTGAGTAACAAACACTTGCAGCCCATATTAAAAGATCTGCTGAATATTTAATTTGACAAGAAAGAGCAAGTTCCAACTGTTCTAATGCAAACTTTATCTTTCCAGCCCTCTCTACATTCATATCAGCATCGAGTAGCAAGCCCTCCTTTGTAACATTTATCAGTGCAGTTACCCTTTCAGAGAAGGATACATTTTCCTCATTATAATTAGCAAGACAACTCAGCAGATTCTCCAGTTTGCTCCATCTATCACACTTGTAGGTTTTGTTTCCATTAGATTCCAAGATCCAGGCAAACTTTTCCACAGGCAAGTACAGATTCTTGTAAAATACACTTACATCTAAATTGCTGGACACTTTAAAGCACACAGACACTGATGGAATATCTCGATATCCATTATAATCTATTTTAATGAAACTAACATAGTCTTCCTTTACAATCGTTGTGAATGGATTTACCTGCCTATTTTTAATTTCACATAAAAAAGAATCAAAATCTGCAATAGTATCCTGTTCACACCATTCATTAAAATTATCCTCATCTCTCCGTAATATCTTTTGCACACGTTCTTCAGGATCTTTTCTTGCTTTACTTAGCCTGACTGTTAGATATGATGGTTGATTAGGGAAAATTGTGGGGTAAGCATCATTACTTAGTTTTGGATATTTTCGAGGAACACGAATCGGTTCTCCATTTAGAACTGGAAAAACATCTTCCCTAACCACAAACCTATCCTCAAAGTGGTGTATGCACACGATTGTTTTATCATTTACTTCAAAATTGTCACGGTGTATACTCCTAATCCACTTTTCTCTTAATGTTTTCTCCTTAGGAAACTTAAAAATACTAGTACGAGAGGCATTCGTGTAGTTTGATTTACAACCCGGCACACAGCATGAGCGACCCATATTAAAATAAACACATTTTCACATTGCTACACATAATTACATATCATGAATGTCCACTGATTCATATACACACTCCCACGCTAAAATTCTGCAAATAACCTAACGTTTATCCTCAACTTTCATGAAAAAACACCGACTGAGCACGATCACAACAAACCAAAACAAACCCACGTTTCCAACAAATTCGGCTACTCGATTGGCAACTTTGAGCAATCGAGAGTAGCATTAAGGTCTGAGGATTGGAGTCGGTCTTGGATAAACAATAACCGTTCCATACTAATGATGACATCGATACTAATGGAGAAAGAATTTCAGAGATTTTCACTTACTATAACAAAACAAAACAAAACAAAACAAAACAAAACAAAACAAAACAAAACAAAACAAAACAAAACAAAACAAAACAAAACAAAACAAAACAAAACAAAACAAAACAAAACAAAACAAAACAAAACAAAACAAAACAAAACAAAACAAAACAAAACAAAACAAAACAAAACAAAACAAAACAAAACAAAACAAAACAAAACAAAACAAAACAAAACAAAACAAAACAAAAATCAAGGGGTTCATACAGTTGAAAATGGCCAATAAGTACATCGTAAACGCCTTGATCAGGCGGTAGTTCGTTCATGCTATTATCCCCATGTATTGGCTGCAGCAAAACCTGCTGGTTAGACCTCTCTCTGAGTATTGAATCAAGCGAAGATAATTCTCAAATAATTTACAGTAGAAGCGACACAGTGGATTTGAAAAATATATCATTACAACGATGTGTGAATGATGAGATTGATTCAGAAACTAGGGTTACAACTCAACGTAGGACAGCTCTAAATTCCGTCTAGAATAACGAATATTATGTGTATAATGAGCTGGAGGTTGTACGAAGAAAATTTGACACATTCTAGTCAATTGCACGTGATCATAATTCATTGAAAACTAGGAATTTGAACCATCTCGCTTTTTTCTGAACTGTAGTCTTTGCTCTCCGTTGAGCGTCGCATCAACACAAGTAATTTGGCGAAGGTGGAAAACGGAATGGTTAGGAGTAAAGATTTAGAGACAGTCGCCGAAACTACCGTAGAATCTCAGAATTTCCTTGATGGGAAAACGGAAATTCACGGAAACCATTCCTAGAGCTGCCGATTATTTTGCTAATAATGACAATAATAATAATAAGAATCATAATGATAATCGTAAGGCCTCAGTTACCGTATTGAAGACCTTCTGAAATGTTGCCATGTAGGCGGCCTGCCCACCAGTTGCAACATTCCGATTTTGCAGCTATCTAGCAATGACATGGGAATTCTACTTGAATGGATGTTATGGATGAGTTAATTTAATTTTTTCACAATATTAAGAGAAATGACAATACATAATTAATTGCGCATTTATTATTATTATTATTATTATTATTATTATTATTATTATTATTATTATTATTATTATTATTATTATTATTATTATTATTATTATTATTATTATTTGGTCTAGTTATTCGTCATGTGGTATTTTCAGTCTGAGAGAAAAATATTTCCAGTGACACACATAAATTTCCCCTAATATAATTAAGTTTCTTAACCTTAATATTTGTTTTCCAGTACCGTAGTCGAAAAGATAATGAACTTCAGTAGTATCAGTTACTGATTCGAGCGCCACCTCCACCTTCGGCTCCCGCGAGAGGGCTCCACCGCCACCGCAGATCCCTCCGCAGAGGCCTCCACCGCATAGACTGCGCTGGATAACAGAGCGAGCCTAACCACACATCCGCCATCTTGGAGTGGCTTAACCTAACTTGTAACGCGTAACAGAGCAAGCCTATCATCATGAAGGGGCCTAACCTCAATTTTACACCCGGATGCCCTTCCTGATGCCTAAGAGAGCGAGGGTCATTTGCCACGCTGTGACGTCACAGCTCTGTCAGCAGATAGCCTGGGCGTTAGGTTATGCAAAGATAAGCATGCATTTTTAAATCGCCCGCACTTATTACGTCACAACTCCGTCATTATTCCAAGGGCGGGACGGCAAAGTGCGTGTGTGAGGATAGGTTACATTTCGTGGCCAAAGTTAGGTTAACACACGTGTTAACCACACCTACGAGTCACCTCACTAGTTCGGCTCCTCCAAGGGGATCACGTCTGTGGTTAGGTTGGCGTTCCTCGTACCGAGGTTAGGTTAACACATCTTAACCTCAATTACCAGTCACCTAACCGATTGCACTCATCCAAGGGGAGCCTCTTTGTAAGATTAGGTTAGCGTTCGTCAAAATGACGTCTTAACCTCATCTGCAGGTCACCTAACCGTTTTGTGGCTCCTCCATGGGTGCTCGATCGTTTCGGCTCCTCCAAAGTTGTCCGTGACCTTTCCAACTTGGCTCCTCCAAGAGGGGCCCGTCCGATTCGGCTCCTCCAACGTAGGCCCTGAGGTCAGCATTGCCCTCGTACGTAAGGGTACGACGTCATAACTTAACCTATCGGTCAAAAACACTCCAGTTGACTAGTGAGGTTAGCATTGCTCTCGTACGCACACGTATGACGTCATAATCTCAAATAGGGGTTCTAAAAACACCCCAGATCTTTGCCTGACCAATTAGGCTCCTCCAATGGAGTTTGTGAGTTTAGGCTTGCTCTTGTACGCAAGGTTATGGCTTTATTCCACGTTCAGTGGTCTACAACCTACATAGCCTCACTACTCAACTAGGGGTCAATAACCTCGCGTCACTATCGGCATAGCCTTACTACTCAAATAAGGGTCAATGACCTCGTGGGAAAGCTCGCATTTTCCCATACTAACGTAAAAGGAAGTATCTCTGGTGACGTGAACAATCGAGCTCATAGGGACGATGGCAACGGTGTTGGTAAAATTACGATTGGGGAAGTGGAGAGGATGGTAAGTAAACTCCATTTTCATAAAGAAGCAGGAATATATTATACATCGAAGTAATGCGAAGGCAGGTATAAAATGGCTTCATAGAGTAATATGATTAGCATGGAATATTAGTAAAGCACATTATGATTGGACAAAAGCAGAAAATGCAAGGTATCAGGGAGGATTGCAACAACTGTCGAAGTATTCCATTGATCAGTATACCAGGCAACATGTTCACTGACATTTTTTAAGCTAGAGTAAGATCAGTGTTTGAAATCCAGTGTGGTTTCTGACCACAGAGGGTCTGTCAGGTGCAGATTTCCAGTTTGCCGCAGTAATTGATAAATTCTACGAGAGGAATAGACAGTTATGTATATGTTTCGTAGATCTGGAGAAGACATATGTCAGAAGGTAGAATGAGTTCTTGGTTCAAGGAACATACAGGGGTTAGACAAGGCTGCAGTCTATCACCTTTCTTGTTCACAGTTTACATGGACAATATACTGATAAGAATATAATGGCAGAGAGGGATTCTGTTAGGTGGAAATGTAGTAAGCAGTTTTACCTATGCAGACGACTTGGTTTTAAGAGCAGATTGCGCTAAAGGCCTGCAGCCTAATATCTTGGAACTTAAAAATCTGTGCAATGAGTATGATACGAAAATTAGCCTTTCCAAGACTAAAGCCATGTCGTTAAGTAGGAAACGTAAGTGAGTTGAATATGAGATTGGGAGTACAAGGCTGAAACTGGTAGATCATTTCAATTTAGGATGTGTAATCTCTCAGGATGGTAGCCTAATATAGTAAATGAGAGTGAATCAAGGTGCAGCAAAGCTAATGCAATGGCATAGGAGTTGCAGTCAACAGTATTCTGTAAGAAGGAAGACGAAACTATCCCTTCACCGGTGTGTTCGCAGATTTAAGGGAGTGAGAGCTAATTAACTCAGGATATCTTATTCATAAGTTACAAGTAACAGACAAGAATACAGCGAGAATGATCGCTGGTACAAACAGGTCGGAGCAATGGATGGATAGTACTGGGAATTAGGAGATGAAGGCTAAGTTAGGAATGAACTCGATTGATCAGGCTGTACGCATGAACCGGCTTCGCTGGTGGGGTCGTGTGAGGCGAATGGAGGAAGATAGGTTACCAAGCAGAAGAATTGACTCGGTCATGGAGGGTAAGAGATATAGAGGGAAATCAAGGCGACGATAGTTAGACTCAGCATCTAATGATTTAGTGATAGGATGTATAGAACAACACGAGACTACAGGGTTAGTTACAAATAGACAATTGTGGCGGAGTTTTGTAAAATCAGAGAGGCTTTCATAATGAATGCTTAAAGTCATAAAAGACTATAATGAAAATGTATGAATGTACTTTTTTTTCAATTTGTCTTAAGTCACATCGATACAGAAAGTTCTTATGGCGACGATGGTTATGAAAGGGCTATGAGTGGGAAAGAAGTGGTCATGCCGTAATTAAGGTACAGCCCTAGCACTTGCATGATGTGAAAATGGTAAACCACGGCAAACCATCTTCAGGGCTGCCGAGAGTGGTGTTCGAACTCACTATCTCCAGATTGCAAACTAACAGCTACATGACACAAACCACGCAGGCACTCGCTCGTTAAGACATGAAAGTTTTGACCCATGTTCTTCTTGAGAGTTCGGGGTCTCAACAGTGCATGCTCAACTGCAAGAGATAAAAGTGAAAGAGAAATGCAACATTTCGTTCCCATATATAGGTTCTGGACATAGTTACTCTCATTCTCTAATACTTCATTTTGGCATTCTGTGACACCACGTGATGCTGCACCTGTTCCCGCACAGTGCGGCCGATTTCGTCGTCAGCCATTACTATCTTTTCGAAGGATGTTGTTGATAACGGAGTATAAGGTCGCCTTCCACTGTGTTGATAAGCTGGAGAGGATAAAAATTTGCCACTGAATGGTAACTCGACTAGGCAGCGAAGTTTATCCAATGTTAAACTCAAACGCACTAACCATCTACTAGCGGTTCTCTCAAATCAACCAAACTCGCCATATGAAGTGCAGTATTCCCTACCATGATATTTTATCACCAATGTGAAGTGAAAACTAAAGAAATATACATCAAAACACTGTTAGCCACAATAATACTGCACCGAAAGTACTACTCAATCTCGACGTCAGTTAATAAGCTACTTCTCGAGCTCTATACAAGAAGACGTTACATGGACATAACATGACATGAACCGACGGTTTACGTATGAGCATTATTAGGGGATTGATATCACTTGTATTTAAACTAGCACTACAAGGTACTCTCTTAATAAGGGCATTTCCTTGGTCTTAATTTAGCTCTGTATTTCATAAATCTCTAGCGTTATAAGGGTATTGTTTCCACACAGCCCGTCCTATAATCTCACTCATCTGCCACTACTACAAAGGGGTTTCTCATAGGACAGCTTGCCTCAAAACTTACTCATCGTAAATACAGGGGACCTATAATAGCACAGTCTGTCTCAAAACTTCCTCATAAATAGAAGAGCCTCTCGTAGCAGAACCTGCCTCAAAACCTCCATTCCGAGGGCATTCTACTTCTTCCCAGCATCCCGAACGTCATAACAACATAACGACATAAAAAGTTACAAATTATTCTGTACCTCAAGAGATGACCTGGCTTTAATTCTGTGATACGCGCTGTTCCATAACAACCTAAGTGCAAATATCCACCATTACTTATACAAAAACTTACTTTTCGATCCCGTGAAATACCTCCCAAACATGATTATTAAGAGTTTTATTTCACTCAAGATTTTATTTCCCGAGATTAATATTTAACTAAAATTATTTTCATTATTGTAGGCTACACGTCACTGAAATTTACTATAACTATACAGAGGACATCTAATAGCACAGTCTTTCTCAAAACTCCCTCATAAATACAGGAGTCTCTCGTAGCAGAGCCTGTCTGAAAACATTTAGGTAGCAAAAGCCACGTTGACTTTTTCTTACAGCTCGACCGAGTCCAGAATTTCCCTCTTCCCACTGAAGTTCATAATACCCGTTCACAGCGTTATTATTACTACAGCACTAGGCTCTAGAAAAGTGTTATACGCAATAGGGTATCACTTCGACTAGCCCGACTTAGCAACTTTACGGAAGTAAACGATATTCCGGTTTTCTTTATTATAAAGTCCATTATTCCAGACACCGTAAACGATACAAATTCCTCCTATATTTTGACGCTAATTTGAGCAGATTAACCCTCTCAGGCCTATGAAAACAAAGTGAGTATATCCTAAGGGGGGGGGGGTATTTATAAGACTGAGAAGGGAAGCTACTCAATGCATCTGTTATTGCGCAACAATAGGCCCTTTTCTCAGATTTTAACACCAAGTATTCCATAAATTGTATTAATTGTGGTGGTGACTTATTCAGATTTTTCCCATTCTTCCAGCAGGCGTTATTATACAGAGTTCTTCCCTAATATTCCCGCGGCTTGGTGATGCAATTGTTACACGTGTCGATTCTCCCCTGGCCTTTGACCGATCAACAACTCTCATTAACATATTAATCAATGTATCTCCCCGTGAGATGAGGTAACGAAAAGGGTACTACCTGGGATTTGAACTTATCTCTACAGGAGCTGGTTTCGTAACCATAGTGGCACGTACTTTTGCCGCCTTAGCTAGTGCAAGAACCGACACTTGGTAGGAAGTTCACAATTTATGCGATATCTGTTCATAGGCCTAAAGTACGTTTTCCGTACAAGCGTTAGTATTATCGGCAGCTGTGATAGTTTATATGTTCATTAGAGTATCCAATAATGAATTGCCATTGGTGCAAACGATTCCGGCCGTACTGTGCAATTTAGACCCAAAATTACCGTAATACCAATACCGTATAGGAACAGGGAAGAGTCGACCACTACACGGTGTGATTCTAAATTCAGGGATGATGGAGAAGGACCCATTAGAGATACGGAGATACGGTCTGAAAACGCTGCAGTCTCACCTTACATATGAAGGCCAGTTTTAGTAGATTGCCGGTTCAGCACATGAGGGTTCACCATGGTGGAGTCCCAGTCAGCTCTCCATATGCTGCTCTTGAACACTTTAACCAGACCTTCCCGGACAAGCGGATAGGAACAGATTCTGTAGCGAGGCCACCTTATTTCTTAGATATGACAACATTTGTTATTTCTTGTGGGATCATATTGTAACGTGACAGGCTGATGAATAAACACACAACTGTTACCGTTTTACACTACGATTTAGATTTATTTGGCTTCTATAACTTATGCATGAACATACACACTAGTTCAGAGTTTGCGTTCTCCATCACTTAAACGCGAACACAGTCACACCTGACACACTTACATACTAGAGTTTCTCGTATCGTACCTAGTGGACTGTTCGTCATAATAAGCCACTGTAATTCGTACGTACGTCACACATCCAACTGTCCCGTTCGACGTCCCTGGCTGGCCTCCGTGAAACTCCACGCTGAAACAGACAACCGGACACTAATTTCGTGGCAGACACTCAATTGGAGCACAGCTCCACGATTCTATAACTAAGCACATTTCACCAAGTTACTCAGCACTTCGACGCTATCACTGAACACACTTTTGGCTGTACTGTGATGGCAACAGTATTCCCCGGCAGTACACGCGCACAGTCCTCAGTAGTCCACGGTAGTATACACACAATTATTGTCCGTACTTCCACGACAGAACCCGCAGAGTACTCAGTACTTCATGGCGGTACACACACAGTATTCGCTACTCCGCAACAGTACTCCACACGGCACTCCACGTCAATCAACGCAATACTCACTCCACTCGACTGCACTCTCCTGCACTCACGACAGTAAACTCCACTACAGCACATCCTTATATGAGCCGAGTGCAGCAGCCAATAATAACCCAAAAGGCGGATTCACCTGGAATATCACGATCTCCACTCCTCTCTTGGTTTCTAGTAGTTGTCAGAGGTTTCCAGAGTGACGTAAGGGGAGGAGCAGGCCTTTCACTCCTGATTAGTACTTCCAAGTGGTGCCCACGTGGCGAAGGGCGGGGCAAAAGCCAGCAGAGACCTCAACTGCTCTCAGGTGGAGCCAAGATAGCTCGCGCCTCCTAGGCACTGGCGAGTTCTAGCAGACAAAATGGCAGACGTCCCGTTACATCGCATTGTGGGTCCCCTGGGTCTGGTGGATGAGGTCGTCGATCTTGGTGATGACAGTGTATGGGTCCAAACA
Organism: Anabrus simplex; assembly: GCF_040414725.1. NCBI lineage: Eukaryota > Metazoa > Arthropoda > Insecta > Orthoptera > Tettigoniidae > Anabrus > Anabrus simplex. The sequence goes on along the minus strand of NC_090266.1, from coordinate 577,372,403 downwards.
CGGCGACCAGTGCTTCGACGAATTTTCTGTCGTCTACATATTCATCCGCTTCAGCGTACGCCTCCGTTATCCACTGGCACAACGCACGTAACTGGCTTACACTCCAAAGTTCGGCCTTTCTGGGTATCCTTCGATCCCACAATGTCGAATTTGGTATTCGTACTGGCATCAAGCTTCGTGCCGGTACAAGCTTCCTGGACGGCTAAAGTCCCTATTCAACAGTCGTCAGTCCGGGTTCAACCAGCGCGCTGTCTATTTGTAGAGGTCCCCCCAGCCGCGCCATGATCATTACCTCGCAGTTGGATCACCTCCCGCTGCAGTTCTAACAGGCGATCCCATGGGGGCTTTGGCGTCTTAGCAGTGGCGTATAACTAAGGGAGCCTCCGGTGCGCGTTTGCTCTTGAAGGCTCGTATCATCGATGATAGTGCCACGGTGTCCCTACCCACCCTTCGATTTTCACAGCAACTTTAGGTTATGCTCTCCACCAAGCATCAAATTCTGACAGTTCGGGGCGTCGTGGAGCCCATCAGTGCAAGCGTAGGCCACCCCACGCTGGAGATGATTTTGCGTTACTCTGCCCTCAGGCTCCGGGAATATTTGCTCAATGTCGGCGTCGAATTCCTGCAGCATTCCATCGGCATGCTCGTTCCTCCTTCGTAGCTGAATACGGTAAGTGGTTGTCAGCTGGTAGTCACGGTAACTTTCGTCGAGCACTTCCACAATCTCTTCACATTGCATCCATATGGAGGCTGTGTAGTACCTCCACCGCTTGTCCATAGAGCCCGACAATCAGGTGTACAGCACTGTCCTCCGATATCCTTCCATGGTATTCGCAGACGGCCTCGAAATGCGTCCAGAATGTTCTCCGAGAAGAGATCCCGCCGAATTGTGGAGTTTTCCCAATCGCGGCGCTGGATCCGCCCTCGCTGCTATAGGGCGCTCTTCGTGTCTCTCTGGTCGTCGTCGTCCACGCCGGAAAACTCCATTCTCCCATCAAGTCTCGAACTCCAGATTTCTTAATCTGGGTTATTGCCTTAAACTACTCTTCCGTCAGTTCGTTAACGTCCTGCGCGATGTTACTTTTCAACTTCTCTCTAAGAGAACCCATTTTCTCTACTGATATCACCGGACCACACTTTAGTTGGCTCAATTCGGATTTTAGTTCGCACACAAGTTCGCTTTCGAATTTACTAATGAATTGATCCTGCACAGAAAGTTCCCTCCTAGATTCTTCCTAGCTAGATTTAAAAACACACATTTTTCACTCTTAAATTCGTCTGTCTTATTGAGGATAATCAGGAACTCTCTGGTATCCATTTTACTGCTCTCTATAAATGTATATACTAGGAAATCGCTACTAGTTTATCCCACTTCTGACACAAGTTGACACGTGACGGGGATAATAAATAAACACACAACTGGTCGCGTTTTGCACTACGACTAAAATTTATTTAGCTATTAAAACTTACACACAAACAGACAGAGTAGCTTACAGTTTACGCCCTGAATCACTTAGACGCTAACACGGTCACACCAATAAGCAGTAACACAATACAAGGCCTCAGGGGCTCTGAACATTGGAGCGTGGGTTGGCGACCACGGGGCCCACAGCTGAGTCCTGGCATTGCTTCCACGTACTTGTGTCAGGCTCCTCACTTTCATCTATCCTCTCCGACCTCTCTTGGTCAACTCTTGTTCCTTTCCGACTCCGACGCTATTAGGTTTGCGAGGCTAGGGAGTCTTTCATTTTCACGCCCTTCGTGGCCCTTGTCCCCTTTGGCCAATACCATCATTTTTCGAAGTGTCGGACCCCTTCCATTTTTCTCTCTGATTAGGGTCATATAGAAGATGGTTGCCTAGTTGTACTTCCTCTTAAAACAATAATCACCACCACCACCACCACCACTAACACAGTACAATGTTTCTTGTATCGCACGTAGTATACAGTCCGTCTCAATAAGCCACTGTCACTCGTTCGTCCATCGCACACTCATTCGTTCTACGTTCGATCGTGCTCGATAACTTCAGTTGCCTAAGTGCAGCCAGTATTCTGGAGATAAAGGGTTCAAACCCCACTGTCGGCAGCCCCGAAGATGGTTTACCTTCGTCTCCCACTTCCACTCCAGGCAAATGCTGGGGCTGTACATTACTTAAAGCCACGGCCGCTTCCTTCGGTTTAGTAGCCATTTCCTGTCCCGACGTTGCCATAAGACCTATCTGTGTCGGTGCGACGTAAGACAACTTGTAAAAAGGAATGGCCTCCGTTCATTGTACGTCTTTGGCCTACTTCGGACTCCACACTAACGCACACGCTAACGCAGGTTACTCCACGGCAGACATTCAACTGGATCGCAACCCCGCGACTCGATGACCGAACACACTGTATAGCAGTCCAACACGGTGAAAATCTCTCATCACTTCGACACTGGCACTGAGCACTCTTCTTATTGTATTGTGGTCATGGCAGTTCTGCAGGGTAGTATATCACGGGAGTAATCGGTACTCAGCGGCAGTTCTCCCCATGGCACTACACGATAGTCAACACTACACTCACTCCACTCGACTGCATTCCCTTGTACTCATGATAGTAAACTCACAACAGACTGACTGTGAGACTGTGACTGGCTGCCTTTCCGCCTTATATGGACTGAACCTAGTATCCGATAACTGACCTGAATTTGGATTCACCTATAATATTCACGATCTCCAGGCCTCTCGACGTTTCTAGTAGTTGCCTGAGCCTTCCAGAGAGACGTAAAGAAAATGACCTGCTTTCACTCCTAATTCATCCCTCCCCCCCCCCCTCCCCAGAGCAGTGGCAATGGAGCGAAGGGCGGAGCCAAAGCTCGAAGCTACATTGACTGCTCTCAGGCGAGGTCAAACTAGCTCGTAACTCGCTAGAACCAGGCATGGTCTAATAGACAAAATGGCGGACGTATCGCCATATCATGGAGAGTATTGTCTACGGGCCATCCGCTGAGACTCAAGATGAGTTCGTGGCAAGAATCCTCGCTGCCATTGATATAGTCAGAACGACGTCAGAGTTGTCCGACCGGATGATCATAACTTTCTGCTATGTTGTCATGCCTGGGTCGAAATCGGTCGGCACCATTATGCATGACAGTTATAAATCTCCGTGTAGCACGTGTATATAGTGCAGGTAAAGTATTACATCTCAACACAAAGATTCGTTGGTTCATTACCCTACGTTCAGATATATCCCAAAACAAATTTGGCTTTTACCCGACGGTTGAGACGCTACCTGACAGGGATTCTCTCTCTCAAATCGATACATGGCCCGTATTCGGCATTCCTGAAGGTGTGTATCATTATCAGGGGAACATTCTGTATATGCACCTCTCAAAATATGTTTGGAATATTATGGGATTAGATACGTTATAGGGTAGGGCCTGCTTAATTCTGTTGTAAGTTGTAGGAAAGAAAGGTACATACAAGTAATTCAATTTTTTGCTTACAATACAGCAGATGTCGCTGTTTGAAATCTGCATTGAACTTGAAGTGAACAATGCCATTTCAATTGAAGACGGGCAGTAGTGTGTACAGTGCAGTACGAGCTTCAGCTAGTGTTTACGTTTCATGTGCAGTGCGTATTACCTAGTTTGACCAAGCCATAAATGCGGCATTGATAAGCAGCAGTAATGGGTATAGTAAGGGTTACCCAAATTGCAACGTAAAAAGTGTGGAACGGTATCAACTGGGGTCCGTGTATCTACATAGACTGTACGCAATTGGATGTACGGTGCCCAATTTAGGTAATTTCGACTGATTCAACGTGTTCCACTAGAGAATGGTCATCGTCTTGAGATGAGAAGATGGATCCATCCAACATTGTAATAGGGATTGGATGACTGGCGTACTGTCACTTTTGCTGATGAAACATGGATATCACTTAGGAAAGAGTACCATTACGTTTAAGAGTTGTATGAATTTGGCGGTGGTGATGTGATATGATGTGTAGTGCTGATATTATGCATGACTGAAGCACACCTTTCATATTGATATAAATTTGAGGGATGTTAACTGCCCAGCGGTGTGCCTATGAAATCCTTCGACCATTTGCACATTCCTTTAGGGATGAATATTGCTCTGAATTCATTTTCGTCGACGACAGTGATCGCTCACATCGAGTTACATCAGTGAGTAACTTCATGAGTCAGGAGGGTATCAACGATATGAATTGGCCAGCTAATTTACTGGACATGAAGTGCATGAGCATGCATGGGACAGGTTGAGAGCGGTTGTTTCTGATCGTCCACAACCTCCGAAGGCACACCTAGACGTCATTATAATCGCCCAGAATGAATGGGATATTCTTCCTCAATATGACGTCAGTGTACCTATTACAGGCTTGCCTTACGGTGTCAGAGAGACCTAACAATGCCAGAGGAGGCCATGCACATTACTAAGGGACGACTTTCACAAAAAAATGTAACATTGTCATTATTGCTGGTTATTTGCGTTAGATACTGGAAGAAGAACATTTCAGTTCCTCAAACTTTACATTTCCAGGATGTGTGTCTGTGACACAATAAACAATATTCTGTAACTTTATTATTGTATTACATCCTTGATATTGCAAACTTCTTGCGGTGTATTTACACTGACTGACAGAGCAAATGCAACACCAAGAAGGAGTGGTCAGAACTTTATGCCAATTGCAGGGTAGACTGACGTCACTGAGGTATGCTCATGATGTGAAATGCGCCGCTGTGCTGCAGACGTAGCGAACGATAAATGGGACACGGCGTTGGCGAATGGCCCACTTCGTACCGTGATTTCTCAGCCGACAGTTATTGTAGAACGTGTTGTCGTGTGCCACAGGACACGTGTATAGCTAAGAATGCCAGGCCGCCGTCAACGGAGGCATTTCCAGCAGACAGACGACTTTACGAGGGGTATGGTGATCGGGCTGAGAAGGGCAGGTTGGTCGCTTCGTCAAATCGCAGCCGATACCCATACGGATGTGTCCACGGTGCAGCGCCTGTGGCGAAGATGGTTGGCGCAGGGACATGTGGCACGTGCGAGGGGTCCAGGCGCAGCCCGAGTGACGTCAGCATGCGAGGATCGGCGCATCCGCCGCCAAGTGGTGGCAGCCCCGCACGCCACGTCAACCGCCATTCTTCAGCATGTGCAAGACACCCTGGCTGTTCCAATATCGACCAGAACAATTTCCCGTCGATTGGTTGAAGGAGGCCTGCACTCCTGGCGTCCGCTCAGAAGACTACCATTGACTCCACAGCATAGACGTGCACGCCTGGCATGGTGCCGGGCTAGAGCGACTTGGATGAGGGAATGGCGGAACGTCGTGTTCTCCGATGAGTCACGCTTCTGTTCTGTCAGTGATAGTCACCGCAGACGAGTGTGGCGTCGGCGTGGAGAAAGGTCAAATCCGGCAGTAACTGTGGAGCGCCCTACCGCTAGACAACGCGGCATCATGGTTTGGGGCGTTATTGCGTATGATTCCACGTCACCTCTAGTGCGTATTCAAGGCACGTTAAATGCCCACCGCTACGTGCAGCATGTGCTGCGGCCGGTGGCACTCCCGTACCTTCAGGGGCTTCCCAATGCTCTGTTTCAGCAGGATAATGCCCGCCCACACACTGCTCGCATCTCCCAACAGGCTCTACGAGGTGTACAGATGCTTCCGTGGCCAGCGTACTCTCCGTATCTCTCACCAATCGAACACGTGTGGGATCTCATTGGACGCCGTTTGCAAACTCTGCCCCAGCCTCGTACGGACGACCAACTGTGGCAAATGGTTGACAGAGAATGGAGAACCATCCCTCAGGACACCATCCGCACTCTTATTGACTCTGTACCTCGACGTGTTTCTGCGTGCACCGCCGCTCGCGGTGGTCCTACATCCTACTGAGTCGATGCCGTGCGCATTGTGTAACCTGCATATCGGTTTGAAATAAACATCAATTATTCGTCCGTGCCGTCTCTGTTTTTCCCCAACTTTCATCCCTTTCGAACCACTCCTTCTTGGTGTTGCATTTGCTCCACTTTCATCGGAACGTATTGTATCCCATTACTAATGCTTCCAAAAATTACACAACTGCCCTCAGGCATACCATTTTCCAGGTAAATACATCTACAGGTTAGCACAACTTCACTTATTCCACATGAGCAACTCTAACTTCATTTATCACCCACGACCATTATATTGCCATTTAACCCGTTTTCCAATTATTTTTTTATTATTGATTATTACGTTTACCATAGACGTCCGGAATAAATATTGCTAGTAGATGACACAATCTGCAATATCGCGTGGCAATACAGTGAATGAAGCACAACCTAAAATTTATCCCACAATATTTCACGAGATTCAGAAATGATTCTTTCAATTCTCATTTAACCGGGAGGGTAATGATTATTAAAGTCTTACTTTTAGAAATTACACTGAGGTAGTAACATTTCAGAAAACAAACTGCTGTACTTCTAGCCTAATAGAACATAATACACACATCTTCACTCTCAAATCTACCTGTACCCGGGTAGGAATGAAGTAGGAAAATATCTCAAAACAACGCATAACTAATAAAACTGCAATTCTACTGAAGAAGATCGTTAAATTTTCTAAATAAATGGACAGATAATACTACAAAATTTTACTTAAATTTTATGATGAAACTCGATTCCCGTCTGCGGTCTGCTAGGTTCTTCTGCCCCTCATGACCTTCGATGCTGGCGATGCTTACATGTTTTGTTTAGTGCCACATGTTCGTAATTGATGTTGAATCCCACGTTGACTGAAGTGGTCCTCTTGGAATTATAGATGACTTTGTAAAGTTGGTACTGTCGTTCGACCCTGGGCATGTAGTCCTCTTCAGAACGAAGTGAGTATAAGCTGAAAGTGGCAAATGAAAATTACGAAAAGTCCGAGCCAGACCAGAATAAATATTTCACGTTTCACACGAAACTTAACTTGGCTCTCTAGGTGAATGTTTCAGAATATCTCTAAGAGAAAGGGAAGGTTTAGGCAGTATCACTGGGGTTAAATATCCTCGAGGTTGGAGGTGTGGCTGTTAGAAACATTACGTTTGGTGTTTTTCTAAAATATTGCTTCCCATAATTGGTTCACTTGCTTCAGAGTATGCTCCACACTCAATAGACACAAGCTGAGCCTTGAGCCGGGCCAGCATATCACGTGATCTTGCACAAATCTGCCATCCTATCAGAGGGTGAAAAGGCAAATAAAACAAAATGACTTCAGCTCGCCACAACACCGGACTGAATGAGATAAGAGTCTGTCACCACTAATACCTCGAAAATAACATATATCATAGGAATAATACTGGCTGTTAGAAAAAACATAGTTATATACGCGAAAAGCACAATTTTGACGGGGACAATACATACATACACGCATACATACATACATGCATACATACATACATAAAAACATTTTCAATACAGACTGATATGCACTTCAGTGTTCAGTCTGCAAGCTTCTGTGAATTAACTAAACGTATCCACAGTCCTCTACTTGTAACTAGCTCTGCGGTGATAGTTTTATCCCTCTTATCGTTAAATAATTAATAATTCAGTCCAATATTCGTCGCCTTAGTCTCCTTCTATTTCTTTTACTCTTCATGGATAAGTCCATTATTCTCCCAGGTAACCTGATCGTCTCTATTCAACTCCCACGACCCAAAATCGAAGGCGTTTAATTCGTACAGCTTTATTCATCCAATTTAATCTCAACTAAGTCGTTACCTCCTCGGTACGAATACCCTGCTGCCATTGTTCCGATCAGTTTGTACCAGCAATCATTTTCACTACTTTCATATCTATTACAATTTATGCATAAGACATCCTGAGTCCAACCAGGTTTCACCTCCGCATAGCAGGTTCGAACTGCCAACCAACTGATGTAGAGACAATTTCGTCCCAGAACTCATACTTTTCTCACAACATACCGTTGATGCGAGTACACAACATTAGCTTTGCTTCTTCTTGCTTCATTTGCAGTTATTCTGCAGCATGGAACGAAATCCAACACTCAAAAATCAAGTCTCATACATTTCCAGATAGCCTATTTTTATCAGACGTACTTCGATTCGTGGGTCACCTTGCTTAACATAGTTCATCATCTAGCTCAATGGCATTAGTGAATTTCTGACAGTAACATTTTTCTCTTTTCCCTTGAAGTAAGGAACAATTTGCCTTTGTAAATGTAAATAATGTGAGAACTTATAACAGTAAACTGGCTGCTAAAAGGAAGAATTTTGAGCTCAATTCCCGAAAATTCCTTTTTCATCCTTTATCTATGTATTAATGACTGCCCTCAGCCCTTTTTTGGCTGAAATCCCAAATAATGAGTTGTTTAATGCGAAAGCTCTATAATTTGAATCTACTTCCCTCTAATGCAAAGGCTATTGTTTGTCTTTTGTTATCTCCGTCCATTACAGCTTAAACGATGTAACAACCGGACACCGAAATTCTAAACGTACAATCTGTTTTAACCAGTCAAGTTTCATTTCAGAGTGAGGTCTTGGATGCTATCTCGAGATTCACTTTGTAAGCAGTAATTGTCTCTAATGGAATGGACTTGCCTTTAAACGTTTCCAACGTAGTGAGCGATTGTCACTATTGACTAGGTCCGGCTCCGAGGCTAACTGGTTCGCACGCTGACCTTTGATCAAAGGGGCAAGTAAGAAAGCCGTGTTATGAGGATGAATCCAATGTATACATCCGTTTAAATCAGAGAAGACCGGGCGAGTTGGCCGTGCGCCCGCAGCTGTGAACTCGCATCCGGGAGATAGTGGGTTCGAACTCCACTGTCGGCAGCCCTGAAAATGGTTTTCCGTGGTTCCCCATTTTCACACCAGGCAAATGCTGGGGCTGTACCTTAATTAAGGCCACGGCCAATTCCTTCCCATTCCTAGGCCTTTCCTCTACCATCGACGCCATAAGACCTATCTGTGTTAGTGCGACGTAAAACAACTAACAAAAAGAATGAGCGAAGTAACTTATGATAAAATTTGTTGTATCTCTATTGCAGAAATGTTTGTCACTTGTAACAGCTGCAAACTATATATGGTGGAGTGTTTTCGGTCTCCTGTTAGAAATCCCAATTTATGGTAAGAAGGGAATAATTTTAGTGTATCTCACAGGCGCATTAGTTGATGTGTATGCTTTCAACTAAAAGTAAAGGATTCACTTTTTATCATATAGCTAGTTCAGTTCTTAAACAATAGCTTCAGTTTCAAAGGAAATGTTCAAAATGATAGCACTGTTAATAAAATATATCGTAATATTTTCCTGTTAGATTGTTAATACTGCTGTCACTATCCTGCATATTATAGCATATGCTTATATCTTTCTAGAAAACCCATCCAACCCTGAAGCCATTGTTTAAATAATTTTTCTCACTTTTCGGTTCTGATTCCGTGTAGCCTTTTCAGATTGCACGAAGTTCCGCTATGTTTAAAATAGTTTTTAACATTTATGCAAGGCCTCTCCAATTAGCAACAGGGCTGCCGAGCAAGAATAGAACTCTATGTAATGTCAGCATTGACGGTACCCTTATCACTTTCAGAATCCGGCAGAGTTTTCAACAGAGTGGAAATTTCGCTCAAGTCTTCAACGATGTTCGTCCAAGAAGATCTCCACCACTATGAGGTCGTCACCTGATAGAAATCACAAGGATGAGCCATTGCAGGTTTTCTGAAAACTGGCGCTTCAGTTAGTGGGACTATATCCCACGTCAGTAGTGGTGGATGCGTCGTGTCACCAGTCATTCTGTTATAATTGATACTATCCTTTTGTAGAAAGTTCTGTTTTGAATGAGGCTGAGTTGTTAATAACTAATTGTGAACTTACAAAAATCTGACAAAATTTGCTTTAGCTCATAGGATGTACATGAAATGATATTCTGCATGTAATGTTGAAAGTAAATTGAAAAACAGTTCATTGGAACTCTTAATTTATTCAGCATTAATGAGAAGGTTTTTGATACCATCTGACTGCATGTCTAATTGTTGTGATATTACTCCTTATCTCCTGCATTTCAAGCCTAATTTTAGTAATGACGTATCTTCATTCACACAGGCTAGATAATTGGATTTGTTACGTAATGGGATGAAAATAGACTCTTTTGCTCTTTAATTAATCTGAATAGGAGAGTAATTAGATGGTAATTGATACACGATCGATAATACAGCCTACAGTGCTGTTCACGAAGAGTGAAACTACAGTACTATGGCGCCAGCATAGTGGCGATGTATACTCCGTTGTTTCATCAGTGGGTTGTCCTAACCTCATCTTCTTGTACATGTAAAAAATAAACACTCGTACAAGTAGAATTGCCATAAATATATATTCTGTTGTAAAATGTCATTTTTTAACGTTCTTTCAAACTCCTAAGGGTGATAAGTGGTGTACGGAGCGTTTTTCTTTTGTACTTCACGTTATGGTATAAATCACCACACATACGTTTATGTTTAACAATCCTGCCACAAATATATCACAACGTAACGTACATGAGAAGATGTGTAGTTTCCTCATGTCTACATCCAGAAAGAGTGCTTAGTATCTGAGGCCACACAGAATGGTTGCTAGTGGAAAATGCCGTGCGCTCTTTAGAAGAAGGTTTCTTCGGTATTTCCAAGGCGTCAAGTGCGTTGGGGGGAAGGGCATACAAGCTAAAAGTGATCTCATATTGTCATTATTGACAGAAAACCTGTAATGCAATTTGCTTATACCGCTATGGAAATAAGAATGAATCAGTTTCATACATTGGCAATTGAATGCACAATTATACGACAAGAAAGCTCCGAGGGACTACATTGTGATTTTGGGGTCTCAGAAACCTTCTGTACTGAACATATATTTTTATACAACATCGAATACTTTTCAGACATTTAGTCAAAAATGCTTTTTATTATTATAAGGCGTTCAAATTATCGTCTTACATCTTACACACGTCTTTCTTAAATAGGCGGTGACCCATCTTATCCCTCCCACCACGCAGGATTTCGGATCGAATGAAACGTTAAAGGCAATCAACAGGCCCTGAGCACAGACTAGTACAGCCTACACTTACTTGTACCAGATGCCTACATTTTGGCCTCTGTTGCCCTACTCAAGCATAAGAACCCATTTCAAGAATGACCGTCAGTATATTTTGATGTTACTTGTGTCATAAATCCACGATTTGTTGCTACCGTGGTCAGTCCTAAAAAGGGCAGATCTATCGTGGCAGGTATCTAAAAATGATTTTTAGTTGAAAAAATAAATGTATGCAAGAGTCCTGATCGGAAAATTAAGTCACGAGATGTAGACACTATGTTAGAATACTGGAAACGAACAATCTAATAGCCGTGCAGAAAGTGTTAATCATTGGCCTCGGGTCTGACGTAAAATTCAGACGATTTTAACAGGTGATATGCTTCAATATGGAGATGCTGAATTGTATTAAGGAAGAAGTATTGACCATGCTCTTTATGATTGAATTTATATTTCCCATTGTAGTTCCATTCTGACATTTTTAAAGTTAACCTGTTACAATATATTTGTCTGTTATGTCATACGTGACGAATATAACAGGACTGGTAATTCTCCGTGATATCTGCTGTTTTAAGTATGCTATGCTGTGTTTTAGTACTATACAATATCGGCGAATAAAGTTGTGATTTGCCGTAGCTATAGATACGTTGCGACTGTTATATTGACAATTTAGTTTTCAACGATACTCCGTAAATTGTAGGCCTATATTTTGCATAAGTCATCAATTTATGCTGATGTATGAAATGGTAGCGGTGAAATTTGACTTCTTCTTTCAAAAGAAAACTCTTCTAACACAGCCATTTAAAAGTATTACATTTTCAGAGGCTTTTGTCGGTGATTTCACTAGCGCGTATAAAAGGCCTTTGTGACAATATTCCGTTACCGCCTCTCTAGATCGCTATAGGCCTAATACGTTGGAGTTAATATCCTGTCCCTCTTATTGTTATTGTTATCCTACTATTCTTATTTAATTATTTACTCATTGAAAGCTGCAACAGGTCACTGCTCTAAGCTAAGTATCGTCAGATATCAAATGTTCAAGTGATACTTCCATGTACTGCTTGGTAAAGAAGTATTTCAAAGCAGAGTATCTTCTTCTCCTTCTTCAAGTGATATCTCTGGTCCTCCAGACGTTGGCGATCACCTTGGAAAGAACAACCCTTTCTTTGGCTAACTTGGAGATTGTTTCGCGATGTTGATGCAAGCCTAGTCTTCGATGTTTTGGAGCCATGGCATGGTTTACCAGCTCCTTGCTTGCCTTCTGTCTTGCCTTGTAATATCAAGTATAGAATCCTGTACTTCTTACCTCGTAGAACATGGCCTAAATAAGCTGCTTTCCTGGCTTCGATGATGTTTACCAGCTCATGCTCTACTCTAACTCTCCTTAACACGACATTATTTGTTACAAAATTTGTGGAGGGTATTTTGAGCACTCTCCTTTGTAACCACATTTCAGAGGTCTCAAATCTGTTCGTGGAGGAAATTTTACAGTCAGGTCTGTAGTCCATAAAGCAATGTTGACAAGACGTAACAATTCAACAGATTTTGCCTGAGTTTGAGGATTAGATTATCATGACAAAAGAATGACCTCATCTTTTGAAAAGATGAACTGGAAATCTCAGTAGTGGTCTCTTTTTCAGAGTACAGATGGTCTGTAATGGTGCACCCAATATATGTGAAGTGACTTCATCGTTCAATTTTTGTATTATTTAATGAAATGTTTCATGATTGCTTCTGCTAAATACCATACTCTTGGTTTTTGTGGTTTCGAAGTTTAAACTATACCTTAATCAACTGAGATGAAATCTACTCAGGAGTCCTTGAAGCCTTTCGATGTTGTCATATGTAATTAATGTGTCATCTGAAAATATAATATTATTTATGAAAACTCCCTTCAATTCCATACCAAGCTTAATATCATGCAAGAATTCTTTGAATATGTGATCGGCAAAGAGTTTGTGAAAGTACGCAACCTTGGTGTACTCCTCATTTGACACTTGTCTCCCAAGATCCTGTTCGTCCAATGTTGACTATGGATCACTTGTTCCAGTAAAGATTTTCCATGATGCAGATATATTTGATGTCTAACTCTTTCTGCAGGAGAATCCCGATCACTTTTTCATGTTTGACTCTGTTCAATGCCTTCTCATAGTCAATGAAACATGCAAATAAATCTTTGAGTCGTTCTCGGAGAACAATGACACTGAACAATGCCTCTCGGGTACCAAATCCATTTTTGAACCCCATTTGGTCTTCATCCATGTCTATTTCGCACTTTGATCTTACGCGTGCATGTACATAATACGCAGATATATCTTCAGCATGTGGTTCATTAGACTTATAAGACGGCAATTTTTATCTTACGTTGGGCATAATTTGTTTGGAATAGAAATGAGTATTCATTGTAGTCCGTCACATGGGATTTCTTCTGTACTTTATGTTGTGTTAATGAGCTTGGTGATCTTATCAATATTGTCCTCTTTTATCAGTTTTAAAAACTCCAGCTGGGATCCGTCGTGTGATCTTTGAGTACTATCCAGACAATACATCCCTCCGTTCATTTCTTTTTGCAAATATGTTATTTTATTTTCATTTTCTTTTCAGTTTTTCCGTAAAGAATGGCTAAGGAGTGAAAATGTAGGAACTGTGGGTGTGGCGAGGCATTGAAGGGGATGAGGGAGGATTTGGAGAGTTTGAGAGAGATAATTAGGATTCTCACAGAAGACAGGAAGGATGTTAGGACTCCCTCAAGTAATGTACAGGTTACAGTAGGAGTACAGTCCGACTCTTTGGCTGAATAGTCAGGGTGCTGGCCTTCTGTTCAGAGGGTCCCGGGTTCGATTCCCGGCCGGGTCGGGGATTTTAACCTTCATTGGTTAATTCCAAAGGCCCTGGGACTGGGTGTTTGTGCTGTCCCCATCATCCCTGCAACTCACACACCACACGTAACACTACCCTCCACCACAATAATACGCAGTTACCTACACATGGCAGATGCCGCCCACCCTCATCGGAGGGTCTGCCTTACAAGGGCTGCACCCGGCTAGAAATAGCCACACAAAATTAAAATTAAGTAGTAGTACAAGAGGGAGGGGAGGGAAAGGGGAGAGTTGTAGAAGAAAGGTGGTCTAATGTTCTAAAGGGAAGGAGATTGCAGGTTAAGGGCTCTGTTCAGGGTCAGAATTCAGGACATGTGTCTGTGAGAAATTGGTACGAGTCACTCCAGGTAGAACAACAGAGGGAAGATGAGGGACAGGGAACTGTTGCTGAGATGTTTAGAAGTAGGAGGAAGGGAAAAGGTAGGAAAGGTAAATGTAGAGTAGAGGATAGGAAAAGACAGGTGGAACAGGCTCATGGGAAGGAGGAAAGGAAGGAGGAAGCAGCTTCTGCAGCTATCAGGAAAGATAGGGCTGACCAAGAGGGGAGGGGATCAAATGAGGTGGGTAGGGTTGAGGCTCTGGTCATGGGGATTCCATCGTTAGATATGTGGGGAAAGTGTGTGGAGGAAAGGGAAACAGGGTATAGTGTTATCCAGGAATTAGGTTGAGGCAGATGTTGAGGAAAGTAGAAGAGAGGAACGAGGGGAAGGAGAAGGTGTTAGTGTTTCACGTTGGTACCAACAACGTAAGGCAAGCTGATATAAGTACCAACATAGTTGGAGATGTGTGGGATCTGGTAAATGCAGCACGGGCGAAGTTTAATGAAGCGGAGATTGTTATCAGTGGAATACTGTGTGGGAGGGATACTGACTGGAGGGTGATTAGGGATTTAATCGAGACTATGGAGTAGGTATGTGGGGAAACTGGGAGTGAAATTTCTAGATCCTAATGGGTGCGCTCAGATGGCCTTCAGTTATACCGCAGTGGTACGTATAAGTTAGGAAATGTGTTTGGAAGGGTAATAGGGAGGTACATTCAGGGAAACGGGGTGGCACAGGGAGCGGTGATAAGGGAATAGAGAGCTGGAAATCAAGTAGGGATGTCATAAATATGTTAGTGTTGAACTGTAGAAGTATTGTAAAGAAAGGAATAGAATTAAGTAATTTAATAGATATATATTTTCCAGTTATTGTAATAGGAGTTGAATCATGGCTGAGAAATGATATAATGGATGCAAAAATTTTCTCACGGAACTGGAGTGTGTATCGTAAAGATAGGATAGGAATGGTGGGAGGGGGAATATTCATTCTGGTGAAAGAAGAATTTGTAAGCTACGAAAAATATAAAGATGACACACATGAAATTCTAGGTGTGAGGATAATTTCTAAAGATAATAGGCAACCTGATATATTTGGAGTGTACAGACCGGGAAAAGGTAGCGCTGACACGGATGCAGAATTATTTGATAAGATAATCAGCTATGTGGGAAACGACATGGAAAGGAAAGTTATTGTAGCGGGAGATCTGAATTTACCAGATGTCAACTGGGAATGAAATGCGAAAGACAGGAAGCATGACCAAGAAATGGAAAGGACAGCTGATTCTGAAAGTGATGGAACCAACTAGAGGGGAAAATATTCTGGATGTGCTGCTGGTAAAACCAGATGAGCTCTATAAAGAAACTGAAGTACCTAATACATGGTATTAGTGACCATGAAAATGGTTTTGTCGTAGTTAAAAATAAACGTGATAGAGAGGAAGGTCTTAAAATTAGGACTATTGGACAGTACCATATGGCTGATAAAGCAGGCATGAGGTAATTTCTAAAAAAGTAACTATTATCGGTGGAAAACGGTAAATAAAAATGTAAACAGACTCTGGGATTGGTTTAAGGCAATTGTTGAGGAATGTGAGAACAGGTTTGTACCTTTAAAGGAGGTAAGTAATGGTAAAGACCCACCTTATTATAATAGAGAAGTAAAGAGACTAAGGAGGAGGTGGAGACTGGAAAGAAATAGAGTTAGAAATGGATGTGGAAGTAAGGGGAAATTGAAGGAACTTACTAGGAAATTGAATCTAGCAGAAAAGGCAGCTGAGGATAATATGATGGCAAGCATAACTGGCAGTCATACAAATTTTAGTGAAAAATGGAATGGTGTGTGTTTCCAAGAAGGACATTCCAGGAATAATTAATGAACAAGGGGAGTGTGTATGTGAGGATCTTCAAAAGGCAGAAGTATTCAGTCAGCAGTATGTAAAGATTGTTGGTTACAAGGATTATGTCCAGATAGAGGAGGAGATTAATGCTAAAGAAGTATTAAAATTTACACATGATAAAAATGACAAAAGTTGAAAACTAGTAAAGCGGCTGGAATTGATAAGATTTCTGGAGATATACTAAGGGCAATAGGTTGGGATATAGTACTATATCTGAAGTACTTATTTGATTATTGTTTGGTCGAAGGAGCTGTGCTAGATGAATGGAGAGTTTCTACAGTAGCCCCTGTGTATAAAGGAAAGGGTGATAGACATAAAGCTGAAAATTACAGGCCAGTAAGTTTGGCAGGCATTGTATGTAAGCTTTGGGAATGCATTCTTTCTGATAATATTAGGCATGTTTGCGAAATTAATAACTGGTTTGAAAGAAGGCAGTTTGGTTTTAGGAAAGGTTATTCCACTGAAGCTCAACTTGTAGGATTCCAGCAAGATATAGCAGATACTGTATCTTGGATTCAGGAGGTCAAACGGACTGTATCGCGATTGACCTGTCTAAAGCATTTGATAGGGTGGATCATGGGAGACTACTGGCAAAAATGAGCGCAATTGGACTAGACAAATGAGTGACTGAATGGGTTGCTATATTTCTAGAAAATAGATCTTAGAGAATTAGAGTAGGCGAAGCTTTATCTGACCCTGTAATAATTAAGAGGAGAATTCCTCAAGGCAGTATTATTGGACTTTTATGTTTTCTTATATATATATACTAGCTGATGTACCCGTGCTTCGCTACGGGATTCTCAGAAAGACTGACTTGGTGGTTTTCCTATCTGAATTCAACATAGGTCATTACAAAAACGTCAGTAGGAAGGTAGCGATTGAAAGCAATGTTATCATATAAAATACTCGATCAAATGAAAAACCGCACACTTTCTCACTTTCAGCGAACAGTACTGCGGTGCCGATCCAACAGTCCAAAGTTCCAGAGCTGGAATAACCAGGTCGCAGACTGCCATGAACACTCCTCTGTCATTATTCCGTTGAATATGCACACTACTCATTCCAATCAGTGCCTCAGAGTAGGGATTGCATAGCTCGAATACTATGATGAACCAGTGTGTTACGTACCAGTAATATCAGAAAATGTATGAACCAGTGAAATGGTATGCTAAAGAAGAAAGTTATCTAACTCCCCAGCTACTTCCCGCCAATACACAGGCAGGCTGTTACAGTCGGTACGACCAGACGAGTTGGCCGTGTGGTTAGGGGCACGCAGCTGTGAGCTTGCATCCGGGAGATAGTGGATTCGAACCCCACTGCCGGCATCCCTGAAGATGGTATTACGTGGTTTCCCATTTCCACACCAGTCACACCAGAATGTACCTTAATTAAAGCCAAGGCCTCTTCCTTCACAGCCCTATTTATTTCCTATCCCATCGTCGCCAAAAGACCTACCTGTGTCCGTGCGACGTCAAGCAAATTTTAAAAAAACTCGGTACGCTGCAGTAATCCTATCCATCGGGGATGAGTGGAAACAGAAGACAAAAACCACATCAAAACAAACAATGGTCAATGTAATGTTATTGTTGATAAAGTTTATGAGCTTTCTATATTGCAGGCCTTCACATTAGTTTTCTTTCGACTCTGTGATATTAGAGCGCCATACAAAATTATTTATATCGTAGGCTGTAGTTCCTTATTCTCAGACTTTACATACCGATTTTCACTAAATTCTGTTTACCCATTTTCTCGTGACTCGGCGCTAATATGGACTTAGTAACAAAAATCCAAATTCATGAATATCTCTGATTATATGCGGTACGGTAACAATGTATAAGACATAAGCGATCGGAAAATTAATAACTTCTTACATAACTACTACTAACTTACGACATAACTAAAGTTAACTTACGTCATATTCTTAAGTTATGTTAGTTATGTAGTATTTATCGATACGACCACTAAAAACATAAATAACTTATTTGAGAATTACATTTCTGGCCTTCCCCTAAACTACCATTTCACTCAACGTGAATAAAATAATTTGTAGCCTAGATTGCAGTGGTTCATCACCCGACATTACATACCGATTTTCATTAAATTCTCTTCAGCCGTTTTCTATCGATGCGTGTACAGACAGACAGACAGACAGACAGACAGACAGACAGACAGACAGACAGACAGACAGACAGACAGACAGACAGACAGACAGACAGACAGACATTACGGAAAAGTAAAAAGTGCATTTTCTTGTTACTGTGGACATGACCGATACAGAAATATCATTAATTTCAAATTCTGAGCAATGCACACGTAAAACACTTATTTTATATATAGATTACATTTCAATCCTTCCCCTAAACTACCATTTCACTCAGTGCGAATAACATTATTGATAGCCTATATTATAGGGACCTATTCCCCGACTTTGCATATCAATTTTCGTGAAGATACGACCACTAATAAAATAAATATTTGTCAATTAAATTTTAGGCCTTCCCCTAAAATACCCTTTTTCTCAGCGTGTTTAGCCTATATTGTAGCGAATCATTTCCCATCTTTTTCTAGCGATTTTCATTAAGACAGGCCACTAATAACATAAATATTTGAGAATAAAATTTCAAGCCTTCGCCTAAACTACCATTTCACTCAGCGTGATTAAAATAAGTTATAGCCTAGATTGTAGCGGTTCATCACCCGACTTTACATTCCGAATTTCTCCCACAAGCTTTTTATAATTGTGAATAATTTTGATAGTTTCCCTGGCCTTCTCCATTCCCTGTTTATTAATTTGACAAGAGTATCGTACTCAGATTCTCTTTCCATTTTGTTTATCTCCTCCGCTTCCAAGTATTTAACCCGTAATGCTCTTGTACTTTCACACTGTCTCAAGTAATGTGCATTTCCTAACTCCTTTTCACACAATAAACATGTATTTGCAACTTCTGTAAATGCCTTATTTTTATAAACTCCCATCCACCACCACATCATTCCCCTGTATTCTCTTTTGGTTAATTTATCATGTATTATTTTCATACCTGGGTATATATTCATGAATTCCTCCAGAGTTCTCCTATTATTACCCTCAGCTCTTAGCCTTTGTATTTCTATATCTGCTACCCTCTGTGCCACTCTCCTACAGACTTTTCTTTCTTCTAAATCGTTGTCCCAATAGTTCCCCATCCCAATTCCTTCTAGTATTTTCTTTCATTAAGTTGCCCGCCCAGTACCCATCCTGATACCTCATTTGGTATCGGTAAGCTATATCTAGAATTTCTCCCCCTCCTCCCCTTTTTAACCTAAACCAATATTTTATTAATCTCTTCATTATATCCACTTTTATATTAATGTCAGTACACATTAATCTTGCTCCACTGTTCGCTGTACATATTGGTAAGCCTGTAATTATTTTAAAAAAATCTACTAGTGACTGAATCGAGCATTATTATTTCCTTTTCTGTGCCCCATACTTCTGAACCGTATATCATTTTAGATTTAATCACAGCGTTGTATACATTTCTTTGTACCCTAAAATCAATATTAGGCATCCTGTTATCTAATATTCTTATACTAGCTAGGGCTGCTGCACCAATCAGTTTTGCCCTCTTGACGTGTTCAGACCAATTTCCATTTCCTGATATGATAATTCCTAAATATTTTAACTTGTTAACTACTTCCAGATTTACTCCTTCAAGATTTGTTCCCGTTTTTGCACACCACTACTCTAGTTTTCTGTGCGTTAATTTTCATATTTCACTCTTTACAGTACTTCTCGATACCATCAATACTTTTTTGCATTGCAACTGGCGTTAGTGTGAAAAGGAGTATGTCGTCAGCAAAGACAAGACCAGGAATATCCTGATTTTCTAAACACGGCAGTGCTAATCTTTCCTCAACTTCAAATTCTAGTATATCGTTAATGAACAATAGAAATAAAATCGGTGACAATTTACACCCCTGTCTCAAACCCATTTTAGAAATAATATCTCCTACTACTACTCCTTCTTTGACTCTCACAGTACACTTTACTTCAGCATATATCTTTTCTATAACCCTTATCATTTTACATGACACTCCTACTTGTCTCAATCTAGTAACGACTGCCCCCCTGTTCACAGTATCGAATGCTTTTTCTAAATCTATTGATGTAATATAGAGCTTTTCACGTTTTTTCTTTACATATTTGTCAATAAGAGTTCTCACAATAAAAACATTATCTGGTGTTGTTCTCCCTCTTCTGAAGCCACTTTGAAATTTCGAGAGGATTGTATGTCTCTCTGCCCAGTTCCTTAGTCTATTTGCTAGTATACCTGTATATACTTTCCCCAATGTATCTAATAAGGTAATTCCCTATAGTTTCCTTGATTTAATCTATCCCCTTTATTTTTGTATATAGGGCATATAATCCCCTCTTTTCAAGCTTTTGGAAATATCCCTTTCTCGAATATTTTATTGAATATCTTTGTCAAAATTTCCAACATGCCGCTTCGTTCTCCCACCTCTTTCCAAAATTCATATGTGATACCTGAAATAGCTCCTGATTTTCCCTTTTTGGCTCGTTGTAACAGGTTCCTTATTTCATGAGTCGAAATAGCCTCATCTAATTCAGGCAGAGTGACACTCAAACCCCTCGAAACAGTAATCCCCTCATGCTGAGCTCTCCATTTGTCGTCTTTATTCAATGATTTCTCGAAATACTGGACCCATGTACTATGACTTATATTGGTCCCCCCATAGCCCGACTTCTTCTTGGTTATTTGATTTATTTTATCCCATACTTTCCTAGTGTCATTGTCCTTGCACTTTTTATTTATGTCTGCAGCCATCTTTTGTTGCCATTCCAACTTCGGCTTTCTTAACAATTCTCTGTATTCTTTCCTTTTTTTTTTACAAAATTCGTTTCTAGCTACTTGACCACCATCCACCCTGTATCTCCTAAGTGCCTTCATAACTTGTGACTTTTTCTTTACACATTCTGTATTATACCATCCACCTTTTATCTGTGTTTTACTTAGATTTTGCCTCATACATTTTCGTGCCATTCCTATTAAATTTTCTATCCTGGTTAGGGCTTCCTCCACTCTATTCTCTTCTATCAATTTTACAATACCTATTTTCCAAATCTCAAAATTTTCTCCATTGAAGTACTCTCTGAATTCATTTCCTAATTCTTCTCTCCAACGATACCTATCTATTTTCCTCTCCTGTACGCTATCGTAAACGATCTCTTGCGCTCCTATCTCTTGAATAATTAATTTTATAGATACTGGCATATGATTTGCCTCTGCCCAATCCTTAATGCTTATCTCTTTGATAATTTGCAAACTATCCCTACAGCATACAACTAGGTCAATTGTACTGCCCCCATTTTCTACTATGTAGGTTAGTTTTCCACTCTCATCTCCAAACCACCACCCATTCAATATATAAAGCTCCTCTACCGCGCATAATTCTAGTAGTTCTTCTCCATTTCTGTTACATTCTTTGTCCTGGCTATTTCTATTAACTAGTAATACCCCGTCCTCAAGTTGACTATAAACTGGTTTCTTGTCCCCTATCCTCGCGTTAAGATCGCCCATAATAATAGTGCTTGCCTGATCATACGTACTTCTCATTCGTCTAATTTCTGTCGCTAAATTCTCAAAAATATCATTCTGCGCAAATGGGGAGCTCAAAGGTGGATTATATATAAAAGCTATACATATTTCATTCCTCCAATTGACCCTATCTAATATTCTTATCCAGATTAATTCCTTAAACTCAGATTCTAAGAGCTGTATTCTATCTTTTAAGTTGTTTTTGATAACCACTGAAATTCCGCCTGACATCCTTCCTCTATTGGATCTCCTTGATCCATATTGACTCCATACAATACACCCTTCTATCTTTAAGTCTTTCTTGTAATCAGCCCAAGTTTCTACAAGCCCAAGGATGTCCATTTCTTCCAGTAGCTCTTTAAAGTCTTCGTTACCTATTTTGCTCCATACTCCTTCAATGTTAACACATGATACCTTTAACTCTAGTTATTTTTTACTTCTATGTTCTAAACTCCCTGACTTACTTCTAGTTATTCTAGATCTTTCCACTTCCATTATACTTCCCTCCGGAGAGCAAATAACGTTCTTCTCAGATAGTTCTTCTGTGAGTTTTAATCTACTACCTGAACCCATCCCCTTGTTCTGAAAAAAGTCTTTTAGACTCACTGACTACGCCTGGAAGTATCCTCAGCTCCTCCACGCGGCGCCGCTGTTGACATCCGGCTCGCCTCGTCGTTCCTCCTACTGTTATTTAACTCCGCTGGAAGATCTGACGTAGGCTGTTGAATCACCTGTCCGGGGTTATCAACCCCAGCATCGCACGTATGCACTTCCGCTGATGACCCAAACTGCTTACTTCGTTCCTTAAACATATCACCCTGACCACTGACCGTCCACGTTCTCGCCCAGGTATCTCCCATCACATGCAAACGGTTTCCTCTTATAAATGCCCGTAGATTCGATTTTCTTGCTTGTCGTAAATGGAATTGTAGAACTCTTTGCTCTTTGAGGCTGTTTCTGTCCATATCCCTTTTTATCCAAATTCTGCTGCCCTTCAAGTTCCTCGCACTATTCTAAATTCGGCTTGCCATTAATGAGGAAACAAACTTAATTCTAACAGGTCTTCTTCCTCTATTTCTTCCCATCCTATACACATCATCTATCTCCCTTTCGGTACAATCAATGCCTAATTTCTCTCTCATTAGCTTAAGGACTGAGCTCATCAATTCCATCTTAGATTCTCCTTCCGTTTCATCCAGTCCGTAAATAATAATATTTCTTCTCTTCTCCTCCTCCGTTCTTCTGCTATCTCGCCATTGAAGTACCTGTACTTGTTCTTCTAGCGCCTGTATCCTCTGATTTATTATAGTTCTTTCTTCCTTGTCTTCTCTTATCTTCGCCTTTATTTCTGTTAGATCTTTGGTTATGCTGTCCTTCATATCGATGATTTGTTGGAACTGTGCTTCGAACATTTCTTTGGTCTGGTCAGCCTGAGAAGCATCGCGGACAACTTCCTTGATTTTCTCAATGTCCTCCCATGTCAATGGGCCTGGGTTCATCTCGACGCCTCCGATGACTAATAGAGTAACCACTCTAGATGCCGCCATCAACAGTTCTGTCAGTCCTATTTCTTTATTAAAACCTGATTTACACTCCGTCTTGATCCACTTGACCCGGTTGTGCCATCGCCCTATCACACTCCTATACTGCTGCACTGTTACGCCCATATTGCTTTTCCTGCACTTCCGCACCGTTACCACGCACGTCTGCTCACTAGCTCAGCTCGGCAAAGGCTGATTCCGATTTTCATTAAATTCTCTTCAGCCGTTTCTCGTGATGCGTGTACATACAGACAGACGGACAGACAGACAGACAGACAGACAGACAGACAGACAGACATTACGGAAAAGTAAAAAAATGCATTTTCTTGTTACTGTGGACATGACCGATACAGAAATACAATTCTTTTCAAATTCTGAGCAATGTAGAGACAAAACTCTTTATTTTATATATATAAATATAAATGATATGAGTAAACAAGTGGAATCAGAGGTAAGGCTTTTTGCGGATGATGTCATTCTGTATAGAGTAATAAATATGTTACAAGATTGTGAGCAACTGCAACGTGACCTCGATAATGTGAGATGGACAGCAGGCAATGGTGTGTTGAAAAACGGGGTTAAATGTCAGGTTGTGAGTTTCACAAATAGGAAAAGTTCTCCCAGTTTTAATTACTGCGTTGATGGGGTGAAAGTTCATTTTGGGGATCATTGTAAGTATCAAGGTGTTAATATAAGGAAAGATCTTCATTGGGGTAATCACATAAATGGGATTGTAAATACAGGGTACAGATCTCTGCACAGGGTTATGAGGGTGTTAGGGGTTGTAGTAAGGATGTAAAGGAGAGGGCTTGTAAATCTGTGGTAAGACACAAACTAGAGTATGGTTCCAGTGTATGGGGCACTCACCAGGATTTCCTGATTCAAGAACTGGAAATAATTCAAAGAAAAGCAGCTCGATTTGTTCTATGAGATTTCCGACAAAAGAGTAGCATTAAAAAATGTTGCAAGTTTGGGCTGGGAAGAATTGGGAGAAAGAAGACGAGCTGCTCGACTAAGTGGTATGTTCCGAGCTGTCAGTGGAGAGATGGCGTGGGAGGACATCAGTAGACGAATAAGTTTGAGTGGTGTCTTTAAAAGTAGGAAATATCACAATATGAAGATAAAGTTGGAATTCAAGAGGACAAACTGGGGCAAATATTCATTCATAGGAAGGGGAGTTAAGGATTGGAAAAACTTACCAAGGGAGATGTTCAATAAATTTCCAATTTCTTTGAAATCATTTAAGAAAAGGTTAGGAAAACAACAGATAGAGAATCTGCCACCTGGGCGACTGCCCTAAATGCAGAAGCAGATCGCTTCTGCTAAAGTCCCGTCTAATTTTGTACTTGCAGTCAGCCCTGTCGATATAATTTTTTTCCAACTGAAGCCTATCACGGATTTACCCATGCTTCCTCTCCTGTATAGGCTCCATATAATCCCATAAGTCTAGTTTTCTCCCTTCTATTACTTAAAGGTTCCCACCCAAGCTTCCCTAATATTTCTGATAAACTACTTTTCTCCTGAAATCCCCTGTTACAAATCTTGCTGCTTTCCTCTGCACAGTATCTCTTTTTTAATTAGGTATTCCTGGTGAGGATCCCAAACACTGATTGCATATACCAATAATGGATGAACCGTACTTAAGTAACTTGTCTTTTTTTATTTTTTTGTTGCATCCTTTAATTAACCTCATTATGACATGTAACGATCTGTATGCCTTCCCAACAATGTCCTCAACATGACCTATCCAGTGCAAATAAACATGCCACCTAAGTATATGTACTTGCCATCTTTTGGAACAATTACCTCATCCAAAGTATATTTAAATTCAGTTTGTATGCTCCTGTTTGGAAATGTTGTGACAGTTTATTTGCCTCCATTTACCCTCATATTATTCTCTTCAACCCATTGTTGGATACCGTTAGGATTCTATTGTAATTCTGTACAATCCTCTATGTTACTTATTTCCCTATAAAAATTGTCATCTGCATAGGGTCTTACTTTTGATGTTATAGTGTTCCCTAAGTCGTTTTCATATACACTGAGTGGATAAAAGTCGTGGGATGACACTGAACGTGATGTTAATAACGAGTTGCTCCTCAGCGAGCTCTCAAAAAGGCAGCAATACGGCGTGGTGTGGACTCTGCAAGGTGTTGGAATCGTTCTGCAGGGATCTGGAGCCACGCATCTTACACAATTACCCACAATTGTTCTAGTGTAGTTGGTAAGTTTTTCCTGGGGAGTACACCAGCATCGACAGCATCCCATATATGCTCGATTGGATTAAGATCGGGGAGCTGGGGGATCAATCCATTGTCCTAATTTCACTGGAGTGCTCCTCCAACCATCTGCGTACCACCATACAGCAGGGACGTGGCGCATTGTCCAGTTGAAACATGGCATCTCAATCAGGGTACTCTAGGGCCAGAAAGGGGTGTAGATGCTCTGAAAGAATGTCCACATAACGTGCACCGGTCAGAGCTCCCTGCAGCGGGAAAATGTGGCCTAATTGCGACCATGAGAACGCAGCCCAGACCAGAACTCTGCCACCTCCAGCCTAGACACAACCTTGTGGACACGCAGGATTCATAACTTTATGGGGCATACGCTAAACTCTCACGCGCACGCTCACCGAGATTCATCGCACCATACCACACGCCGTAACTGTTCCATGGTCCATTGCCAAGTTCGCGGGCCCATGCACGTTTTCGAGCTCTGTGTCGAGGTGTCAGCAAAGAGACACGGGTTGGTCGTCGGCTGGTGAAGCCAGTGCGTTGCAGTTGCCTCCTTACAGTCCTGGTAGAAAAGAGTTCCTGGGTCCCAACATTCAACTGGGCGGTGATCTGACTCACATTAGCCCGTCGAGCGACCAGTATGGTTCTGCGGGTTCGACGTGATATCCGTCCGTTAAACACCTGTGGTCTTCCGGTGGGGTGACTTACGCGGGTGGTAACATTATCTCTGCAATATTGATGATCCCCCCTCGACACTGTTGAGCTCGGAAACCTGAATTCGCGTGTAATCTCCGCAATGGTATGACCCATGCACCGCGCGCCGAAGATCATCCCACGTTCAAAGTTAGTTAACTCGTGGCGTGTTACCATCCTCACGATACTGGTGTCTGTGACAGACTGCTCAGCTACGGCGCAGCTAGCCGCAACGCTCTGGGGTCATACACGGCACATTTCCTAATGGGACACCCCTTCCTGTGACTTTTGGCAACTCAGTGTACTAAGAAAAGTAATGGACCTAATTCCCTTCGAAACTTTCCCTTCCTATGATTCATGATTTCCTACTTTGACTTTCTGAACCCTTTACTTTAGAAAAATTCCTTATCCAACGTATAATGCTTACGTCCAATCCTACTCCCTCCAGTTTCTTTAATAATATTCCATGTTCCACTTTGTCAAGTACTTTGGACACGTCTATGGCTTAGCAATCCAACCGGCCTCCTGAATTCAACTGATGTGATATGTCCTGCTGAAATCCCACCAGTTATGCCTCAAAAGAATATTTCTTTCTAAATCCATACTGGCTCCTCATGGATCAGTTTTTATCTTCACATACCCCTCTAAAATACTTTGCTGTTAAACTCGCCAGTATCTTACAAAGTACATTGGTCAGGTTGACTGGTTTGTAGTTCTGAGGTTCCCTTTTATCACCTTTCCTTCATAAATTGGTATTATTATAGATATTTCTTTGGTATTACACTATTATTAATGACAGAGTCGAAGATAAATTTTAAATAAGACACTATGTACCACCCCATTGTCTGTAATACTTTCCCAGTAATTTGATCCCTGCCTGCTGATTTTCCTCGCTGAAGCAGTTGGATTTCTCTGAAAATATCCCAATTAGTGAACAAGAAGCTCTTTTTTTTCTTTATGTGTCTCTCCATCTCTGTCTTCTATTTCGGTTCCAACTCCTGGCAATTTTCTAGTGATGAATCTATGAATTCCCTACTAAATAGATTTGCTTTCAAATTACTTGTTAAAAAGTGTTCATCCCCTTCTCCCACCATTGTGGTATTTGGGTTCCTTTTCCTTTTTGATTCCTTTTTTCCATTTCCCTTTGTAGTCATTTCCCTCATGAAGAATGTCATTCATGTAATTCTCCTTCACTTCCTTTTTCATCCTATTAAGCTCCGTTAGTAGCTGTTTTCTAGTTTCTCAATTCTCCCTACACTCTTTGATTTTTCTGTTACTATTCTACATTTAATTTTTAATTTTCTTATTTCCCTTGAATAATGAACAGGGTCTAAATTTATTTTACCTTTGTTAAAGGGTAAAGATCTCTTCTCTCCTTCCCAAATAACTTCTTTATGTTTGCCAAAAGTTTACCCACATTACTCCCTTCACTTATCCATCAACTGGATTGTGATTTAAGGTAAGTCCCGAATTCATCAACTTTAGTTTTTCTGTACAGTTTCTTGTCTTGTGTGACCCTCTTAATACGTCTTTTCTTACCAGTCCTACATCCATTATTACAGCCTTATGGTCACCTATTCCTTCAATTACCTCGGTTTTATCAACAATTTCCCATGGTTTAACCAAGAATACTTCTAGTAAGTTATTGAATTATTGTACTACTTGTGTAAATCCTTCCTACCAAATTAATTTATTTGCCAGATTGTGTTCGTGGGCTTCACTTCCAGCTCCATTCCATTCAGCTTCAGGGAAGTTTAGGTCTCCCACCATTATTACCACATCATTTCTATTCTTTATGAGTGTAATCTCTTAGTTTCTCAAATACTTCCATGTCTCTTTCCTCTCTTCCAGGCCTATATATCCTTATAATTTCCACCTCCTTCATATTATCAAAAACTAATTTTATCCCTAATATTTCATACCTATCATCGATGAACCATTCCTGTGAGCAATTAGTTTCCTTCACCAGAATAAACACCACCCCATCCCATTTTATCTCCTTGGTTTCTGTGATAGACTGCATACCATTCTGGAAATATTTCTCTAATACCCACCCCTTCTCTCAACCGTGATTCCACTCCTATTACCACATCAATCTCATTAGACTCCATTAATTTACCGAATTTTAATTGCTTATATACTACACGTCGTTAGTTTACCAAGAGCAATTCCTTACTTTCCTGACACTGTTATTCTGTACTACTTTCAGTGCCATTAATTTGTTGAAATAGTACGGAAGTGCAATTACATTCTGTGGTACAGTAAAGTCTTTAATAATTGCACACGCTTCCCTCGACAAGAACTTTTTGCCCCAGTTGTTCATATGCATACCGTGCCTCGTAAAATGCTGTCTACCTAACTTACCTACGTCTACCGTCTTACCATTATTAAAGTGCTTACAGATACTCATCAAACGTTTCTTACTTTTGTCAGTTTCCTTATTCACACAAGACCATTCTGGAAGATCATGCCTGTGGGGTAATTGCATAACTAATACATTGTTGAATTTAAGAAGGACAGAGATGATTTCAAATATTTGATAGCAAGGTCCTGTTCATTTCTATAAACAACATTAGAACCTGCACACAAAATCACACACTCTTGTTTCGCCAGTTTTCACATTTTTGGCGAACACTTGCCGTAATCACAGAAGTAGTGGCCCCAGGATGTTCAATACCTTGAATTTCCCCGACACCACATTCCGGCATTATTTTTGCGGCAGTTCCTCTGTCGTGACTGCTACTATACAAATGCACTGAAGGCCCTGCTTGTTACTTCTTCATTAAACTATTTTCACCATATATGTTGGGAACTACGTCATTATCACTATCACTAAAATTATCATCCCTGCTATCTTACACACTGAACTTACTTGACGTCGAAAGCATACTATCTCGTGGTGACATAACCTCCATTCATTTCTGCGATGCTTACTTATACCTATTAGCAGGGCCTCTCTGGATGCATGCGCCTGGTGCATGCACTGTGCACGGTACAAAAGACGACTTCGCTTGGTTGTCCAGAGTGCAGACCCCCGCTCCTCGATTTGGAGCAATAGCGCTGTCTCTCTCTTTCCGACGCCTGTCTCGCTCGCTCCCCCTGTCTCCCTCTTCCTCACTTGCTCCGTAGCGCTCCAAATCCGAGCTGAGTTGAGCCGAGATTAGCCGAGTATCCTAGAGACGAAGCGTTGGTCCGAGCCGAGCCGTGCGGGACCGATGCACTGTGCAAAGGAACTCTGCGCTGCTGTTTGCACGCGTGAGATTTTGGGCGTTTGAGAGGCCCTGCTACTAGGAACATCCTTCCATTTTTTACGCTCATCTAGTTCACTTTCTAAGTTCCAAGCCTATCTAATAATGTATCATTGTCTTACTGTAGCACTCGAATCACTTCATCTTTCGTTATATGTTCCGAGTGAAGCTGCTAACCTCGTTATTCACTTGGCTTAAAACAGAACTCGCGAACACGCAATTACATGCTCATTAATTTTAGTTTTCTTCCTTAATACTTTCAATATATATTCCAAACGGTACCAGACTTTACATACATTACACTGAATACCATATTTAACACGATGCTTGTTCATACCACACTTCGCATTATCAAATTTACACAAAAACCGGAGCAAAACACGGATACATTTGACTCCACTGACGCCATCTTACATCACGTATAAACTACTTGCCACGTTTGTCTTATCTTGCAGGTTTTCTTGGTCTGAGAACACTTTAGAAACATGAAATGATCCTCACACATGAAGGGAAACTTTTAGCATCGGTGCGACATAAGTACTTTCGCTAGTAAAATCTCGATTGAAAATAACATCCTAAGTTTAATAAACTTAATTCTCACAGACCCCTCGAATATTCTACAGAATGTCCAAATATTGGTTTAATGTGAGACGGTCATCTATGAGATGAAGCACTCCATCTCCATCAGACGTTATACACTCCCAACACGACGTAGAAATGCAGTATGCGGCCACAGAGTGGATACGCGGCTATATATCGTTTACTGTATCGGGCTCCCGTGGCCTCTAAACTTGAAACGGCCTGATCTCCACCAAACTGAAAGAAGTCTCGTCAGAGATGATCATATGATCTGAATTACGATTTACCCCCATCTCATCAAAGGCGCACTGATCGAACACTTTCGCCTCGAATAGAGACCCATTAACGGCGCTTTTCAGCAATAGAGTCCAGCTTCTTGTACTGGCTTACGGACGGTGTAAGTACATCCAGGAATATTGGTCGCCTTTATGACCCCTACCGAGTTTACAAACTTCTTCTGCGAAGTTTCAACGAAACTTTCGTCTTCTTTCCTACTAGATACCCGCTTGAAACATGTGTCTGTTTGACATCTAATGTCCCATGACACCCACCGTTACTGGATCCATCTCTGAGCAGCCTTAGGTGAAACGCCACACTGAATCTCTGTCACACGAGAGCCAACACTTGTTCTATCCACGAGAATGAATATTGTGCCATGTCAAAGTGGAATGAAGCACTCAGCATCGAAGTTATCTTAGCCAAACTTGATGTGTTAGTTGCCTGACATCATCACGGTGTATTCATTCGGAAATGAAAAATAAAAATGAGTGACTAACACAACGAATGAAAAACGTGTTGAAAAACGTATCCAACCAACTGTAAAAATGCCGAACAAAGTCGAAGTAGATTTACTTTTCTTTCACGTCTCCACAGATTAGGCAATTGTTTACTGCACATAGTTTTATTATAACCTGAAGGTCCAAAGCTCTCCCAAGCTAACGAATAACCAACAACGACCGTTACATTTGCTTTATAAAACATGAAGCCTTCAGATCATTGCCCAGAAATGATATGGGATAAAATTTAGCCTGGCATTATGTAACAAGCAGAGTCTCTGAGCCTAGAGATTTGCAGCGACCAAATTTACATGTAAATAACTCATTACCTGGTGACACAGTGGAATGCAGTAGAACTCTCCAGCCACAAGCATGATAATCTAGTTTCCAGGCTCTAAATAGCCTGTGCACTTTGCGGGATAATGAACTGAGGCTCTCTTGTAAGTCAATATGTTCTATATCTAGTACAACCCAAGATAGTCGGCTCTCCATTTAAATACGCTGATACAAGGTCTTTAGAAAATAACTGACGAAAATTCACAGGTTAGCTCTTCCTTCGTTAATGTAATGGAATGTAATCAGACTTTATTCTGAAGAGCTCTGTCATTAATTTCAGCTTAGGAAACATATTTCACAATTACACAGACCTATAGTATGATTTCATAAAAGTGTTCATATCCATGAGTATTTCAGGAATGTGTCACATAAACTGATAGTTCCGAGCAACTCATTGTTCCAGATATATTAAACAATTACCATGAGTAACTGACAGAGTGGTTCAGGTACCTTCCTCGGCGAAAGAAATATGACAAAACAGATATGGGCATGGGAATTACTGAACTTTTAGCAGCGACTTTCACATGTATGTTACATTACCATTACCGATTTTTTACCTTTAAATTTCAGAATTATTTATACATGCTACACATTACTTCTTTCCACATCTAAAAGAGTCTAGGCCATCATTCCTTGCTTTACGGTCATATAATGACTTAATATTACAAAGAAGATCAAGATACGAGTAAATGTTGCCAAACTTTTACCTGAACTTAATTCGTCTGACATATTTTCATTTCTTAAAGAGCGCCCACAACTGGAAAACTCATAAAAATTAGTTTTATTTGTTAAATAGAACATTCTAGGTACGTTTAGGTGAAATTTGCATTGAAACGGCTCAAGCTGATATTTTTATAATCTGATTTAAGACACACCGACACAGATAGGTCTTATGGAAACAATGAGATAGGAACAAACTGGGAGTGGAAAGAAAGCGCCCTTGGCCTTAATTAACGTACAGCCCCAGAATTTGCCTCGATTGAAAATGGGAAATACGGAAAACGATCTTCACGGCTGCCTACAGTGGGGTTAGAACCCACTATCTCCCGAATGAAGACTCAAGCTGAATTATTTAGAATCATCATACACTGAAATAAAACTTCTGAGGAAAACGATCACATTCATCGTCCATGTCACTATATTAGTGAATTTATTGCAATGAATTTTACTTACAGTGTTCCACCTCTTTAAGGTAATGACTGTAGAGTCACTAAAATGCTCTGTTTACACCATTTAAATATCATAGATCATATTTTCAAAGTAGGGTAAATTGGAGAGTTTGGCCCTACATCAACCTCACGCACCTGAGAGGACACCTCCAATTCATACACCTCATAAAAATGAAATGAAATGGCGTATGGCTTTTAGTGCCGGGATGTGTCCGAGGACTTCGGATCGCCAGGTGCAGGTCTTTTGATTTGACTCCCGTAGGCAACCTGCGCGTCATGATGACGATGAAATGATGATGAAGACGGCATATACACCCAGCCCCCGTGCCAGCGGAATTAAGCAATGATGGTTAACATTCCCCACCCTGCCGGGAATCGAAACCGGGACTCCTGTGACCAAATGCCAGCACGCTAACCATTTAGCCATGGAGCCGGACATACACCTCATAGATATGCTGGCTACGAGAGTTTGCTTAACTTCACAAGACATCATACCTTAACGCTGTCGACGAGTGCAAGATTAACCTTACAGGTTTGCATTCCACGCCAGGCTTAACCTAACAGCGGTGTTAATCTCAGAGACCGGAGTTCGACTAACGGGTTAACCGATTAAGAGTATAAGCTTAAAGTTACAGGCCTGGATTCTACCCGAGGCTTTAGCTTAAAGGGTTCCTTACCTTAAAGGTTCTAGTTCCATGCCATAACTAACTCCATAAGAATGCAAGCTTAACCTAACAGCAGATGTCATCACGAAACCTACCATAACCTTACAGGCCCAAGTTCGACGCCCGGGTAAACTCAATAAGAGTCCAATCCTAACCATACAGGCTTGGATTCGATCTCAGGCTGAACCAAGCTGGCATTCTAGGCATGATGTCAAATATTCATTGATCTTATGGGGCTAACTCTGGAAAGATACCTGAGGGGCTCAAAACTTGTAACGTAGGACCTATTGGTCTAATCGTGCTAACTCTCGTGGAACTGATGCAAGGTCTAGTATGCAATAAAACAGCTATGTATTTTTATGAGACTAAATCTGCAGAACTACCTGAGGAACTCACAACTTGTAACTTAGGATTTATTGGTTTTATCGGAAAAAATTTCGAACACTGACATAAGAGCTATTGACGAAGATAGCTGCTATACATTACTCTTATGGGGCTAACTCTGGAGAGCTACCTCAAAGGTTCACAACTTGTAACTGAGGATCATTGGTACTGCTGGACTAACTTTAGAGAGTTGACGCAAGGGCTACTGGGCAAAATGGCTTCTATTAATCACTCTTATAGAGCTAACACTGGACAGCTACTTCAGAGACTCACAAATTGTAACTTAGGACACATTGGTGTTATCGGGCTCGAATTCAACCCCCCGTTGAAGTAATGTAGTGGTTCTGAGATTGAGTATAAGGCTTCAATTTTTGTGTGCTTTAGCTGAGATGGACTCTATCTTTCGAGCCTCATATTGGGTTCAAATGTTCAATTCCTGTACGTGTAAGCTAATTCTGTTACTGGAAGGATATCTAGTTCGATCCCCGGCTTCAGTTCAAGGCCTCAATTTTTATACTCTTCGGTTCATCGTTACTGGGACTAACTCTGGGGAGCTGGCCCAGAGGCTATGTTTGAACACAATGATTGGTAAATAGACTAAATCTCTTGGGCAATAGTTTGGAGCACTGTGAAAAGAGAAATGAATAAGCCCTACACAT
Organism: Anabrus simplex; assembly: GCF_040414725.1. NCBI lineage: Eukaryota > Metazoa > Arthropoda > Insecta > Orthoptera > Tettigoniidae > Anabrus > Anabrus simplex. The sequence continues at coordinate 577,338,388 of NC_090266.1, read as the reverse complement.
TTCGCACCCGCAATCTCACAGGTATTGGAGAAGAGCTTGAAGAAGAAGGAGAAGAAGAATAATATAGTTCCACGCGATTCACCAGTATCTTACAAATAAAATTCTAGGAGCTCCGCTGCCTGTAATTAAACTTCATTTGCCTTATTTTGATATATTTATCCGTTTTAGGTCAAGTCAAGACCGTATCAGTAGCCTTAACCTTTCTTGTCTGTTTCTTGCTATATCTGGTTGCTTGTCTGTTTGTTTGTTCCACCATCACGGGGAAACGGCTACATCTCGACCAACCGTTGTATTTGGAGTCTACTCACTCAGGAGTAGGTTTAAACATACATATAATTTAAAAATCACTGGACCGATTGAGGGTTTATAGGAAGACCAGAGGAGTTCATTTCTATTTTCTCTTACACTATTGATTATATCCCAAAGAAATTCACACCTAGAACCTACTCAACCAAGAACACGTATCGTTATGCATATTATTTAAAAATAACTGAACAGACTGGGGTTCGTAGCAGGACCAGAAGAGCTATTCTTGGTTTATATTACACTATTTATTATATCTCGACCAAAATTCATCCAGGAGCAAGTTTTGATATGCATACCATTTATAAATCGCTGAATACACGGTTTTTTTAAGAAGACCAGAAGAGGTTTTTCAATTTTCTCTTACACCATTAATTATATCTCGAGCAAACTTAATATTTAGAGTCTAAACATCAAGGAGCAGGTACCGATATGCATATCATTTAAATAATCACTTAATATACTGGGGGTTTGTAGGAAGACCAGAAGAGTATTATTCAATTTTTATTACTCTATTGATTATGTGTAAAATCTGTAGAAAATACGTAAAACGCCCCCTCATTTTCAATCATTTTCCTTATGTACATAATTTCGCTTACTCTTCAAATGACGGATAAAATTACTATTTCCTACGGGCTTCATGCTCTGCAGCCAGTCACGGACACCCTCGCAGACCTACAATTATTTGAAGGACCCATAACAAGAGAAAAAAGAGGATTCATAATATTTCGTTCGGCTTAAAAATTAACCCAACCTAATGTAACTGAACACCGAGGAAACATTAGGTAGAATTTTCCCTTTGGTGTCAGTCCGTCTGGTTATCTATCTGTATATATATACCTAAAAGTGGAAAACCGCTGGACTTATTTCAACCAAACAATGTATTTGGAATCTACTCATTCAGGATTGTGTAATCAGGTGCATATGATGCACTGGTAATCGCATGGAGTTGGTATGTATATGAATATATATATGTATATATATAGTACCAGCAACTGACACGCACTTATTGACGCGTGTAATTGAGCATGGGGATTTCGCAGGGCGTGTGCGTTCTTGTGTTAGGAGATTGTACAGAGTGGGAGTAAAAGATTGCATATGTTGGCACAAAAACTCTATTATAATCAAACAAAGTAGATGCATGGCATATCATTACCTTGAATATTTGTCAAATTGGATTCTCATCCACACTTAATAAATTGATAATACATTGTGACAATCTTATTAGCGACAAATATCTACAATGAAGCTCACCAATGGAATTCATAAAATTCCTCCTTGATATAATTGAATAACTTGGATAAATAAAGTTCATTCTTTAAGTTTATAAATTACAACATTAATCTTGAAATAATTACATAGTTTAAACGAATAATCTTGAAGTTTATAAATAACAACATTAATTAAGTTCATCTTGAAAAATAAGATCATTCTTGAAAATGGAACTAACGAAATTAATATTAGAGTTCCTTTCTGAAATGATTAATTGGTGAGAGCAACTGCAGTTCAATCTTGATATTGAACCATTCCGTTCATTGTCTTATAGTCATGATTTTAGCCTGCGATATTTGGAATATTCGAGACCACACAGAAAATACTCGTCTACTAATTTATTACATGAGAGAAGTGGAGTATGAGCAGTTCTCGTGGGAAGATAACAGCGATATAATTATGAAGTCTCTAGAATCTCATAAGATAGATTTATTACCCCAAGCTAAGCTCTTAACTGTAGGCAGAGGATGTCAAACACGTCACCTATGTAGCGTGCCAACAAAGGTTTTGGAGCGAAGAAAGAAATTAATTGATATCTGTGAAGACAGAAGAGATGCATTTGATTTGATGAGAAAATTGCAACCTGTGTAAATTTTGTAAAATTTTGATATGCTGCACGATTGCAATTAGAAATGCATATGGTAAGTGAGGTACTTGGCGCGCATTGTGTGTGCACGCATCGTGCCGCGGGCGGGAGAAAATCGCCGCTAACCCGTTGGCGTGGGTACGCCAGCCTCATTATCAATATAGAGCTGCACGGCGCTTGAGATTCATTCTTTGACTGTCTTGCTGTCAGGACTCTGTGATAAGACGACGAGCTAACTCCGAGTCTAGCATCTGAGCTGCGAGCCGTAATCACCAGGCACGATCTAGTTGGGAAAATAAGTAAGTACATAATCTGCAAAACTATGTTGAAATTTTCATAATACATGTGATGTTTTGCACATCGTGAGAAGATGTACTGCCTATGATTTATCAGCCTAGCTAGTAGCTTCATATGACTTAGAGGACCAATTGTTAGAAGGGAAGTACGGAGAGTAATAATAGCTCAGATTATTTCTGGTAGTTGAGAGTAACTGTTCTATGATGAGACAACAAGATCTTGTCACCAAATGTGAATGAGTGAATTCTTGAATAAACTCTAGTAGAGAATCGAACTTAGAAGCGTGTGAGTGTGGGAAGTTGTGGAAACTGGCATCGAACTGGAACCCTCTGTAACACATGTCTCTTTACAGTTTTCCCTTCAACGGATAGCGGGAGAAACGACACGCTGAGAACGAGAAGAAGTCCGACCAGTTGGAGAAGACGGGAGCTGTCAAGACCCAGAACATCGACGTGGGGACACCAGGAAGGCGTGCTCACCACGACACCGAAGGGGACACCTCACAACTTTCGAGGAAGCTGCAGTAGAAGCTTCCATCAGACATCATGGATCCAGTTATCCGCACACCTGTGACACCGGTGATGACAGTTGTCAACATGCTGTAAACTCCAGGAGTCCACAGAGGGGCGCCTCGCAATGCCATCGATACGTCCAGGTTAGATCGCTCCAGTTTGGTTCTAAGCATGTAATTTATTGTAAGTAGATTCAGGATGGCCGTCAGCCACAGCAATAGCTGTCAGATGTAAATAACGTTTTGGTTAGAGTAATCATGAACAGACCTCGAACTCAGGATCGTAGGATAGGCAGTAGGTTGTATATTCCCTCTCGTATTAGTTTGATGTTTTTATTTCTTTTATTTGTGTTTTCTGTTCCGTTGTGATCAGGTTTGCTAGGTCTGTTAATCAGATCCTATAGTTAGTGCAGCGTAGCCTATATTTATTGGTCGTAATTCAGAGGAGATAGTGACTCGTTCCTTGACTCACAGGGGCTAACGGGGATAGCTGTGTGTGCCCGATTGCTTGAGATATATTTACACCAAATTCTAGCTGATCACTCGTTTGTTTTAGTTATGCCAAGCGCAGAGAAATAATGAACATGGTAAGGTGAATATTCCGCATTCGTCTGGCTGTAGTAGCGCCAGGGAAATGAGTTATTGTGTATTTATGGATGAGCCCATGGAGGCTGATATCAGAGAATGTGATTTAGACAAACGCCCAATGGAGGCAGAAAGATTATAGTGGTTGAATAATTTCGGCGCTAAGAATGGCACGTCATGTGTTTATTGAAGTGATTTGAGGAAGGCGGCAGGCATGCTGTTATAGGATCAGCTGAACGCTCCCCAAGGGTAGCAGGGCCAACACACATCCCGTTGTTTTTGTGGGCTTAAGGAAGTCAAGTTTTACGTCAGCGGCGAGGCTGAGTAATATTGCTGTCTGCACGAGCTCAAGTGTTAGCAGGGAGAGCCTTCCCCGGCTGCAACCTTGTGCTGCCAGCAAGGGATCACATTTTTGTCTGCATTTCTCTGTTTTGTCTTACTACTTGATTATTTAACTACTTGCTGGCCTAGCGTAAATTTACGTGATTTTGTTGACGAGTCTTGGGGTCTTATGTACGCTGGACTGTGCACCTTCATTTTGTCCAAGCTGTGTATCTTTTTGTTTGTTGTTAGATGACCGTGGGTTCGAGGTCCTGTGAGAATAATTTTTATGTTGAGGAGATGGCACTTCTGACGTGCTTTTTTACAGATAGGGACTCCTTCTCATTATTTTTGACTCATTCCTTGATTCATGCTTGTTCCTGCTTGGCGGTTTGATAACCTTCTGACATGGAAGGCATCTGCGACAAACGGTTGACAAATTAGAAGTTTTATTTGAGATTTTAACGTATTGTAAATACTTGGTTTTTTTCTTAATTTTGTAATAAATTCATTTATGTTCACTGTGAATGCAGCTTTGTTTCCTGTAATTTCTTTACTTTTGGTTGTTCTTAACTGGCTATCTTGCATATCCATGTGTTTAATCATATTTTGGCCCTCTATTACCTTTCCCCTTTTTCCCTGAGATATGCGCGACTGAGTTGCTGTGGTTGGATATGTAATGCAGGTAAGAGAGGTGCACGAGCCCACACTTGTGGGAGTTTTGTTCACTATGGTGCTCTTGGTTCGAGCTCAGCATTCGCTTGACGGGAACCAACAGCATTGTAGGGCACATAGAATTATGGCGCAGGCCAACTGTGGGGCCCGAAATATCCGTATATGAGGGTGACCCAGCCATAGAATCTTGGTGCCAGGCAACTTGGAGACCCGATATGTTCGGAAAAGGGGCCCATACCGCTATATATATTTGTGCTGACATGTGTGGAACCCGATATGGATGTGAAAAGCGGGGTAACACTACCGTTGTTTGGTTATGTCACTATTGTCCATAGTTAGGATAAGCTGCATTCACCTTGGGTTAGGTTGTTTTCTAAGGTAGATTTATCCGGTACGGTTAGCTTTGTAGTATTTCGGATATGTCCTATTGTGATTTCAGATGGCTATATGACTTCCAGTGCACAGAGGTTGTTGAGGAGTTCATTGTCTCTTAGGTTTCGTAGATAGATGATGAAACTAGCAGTTGGTGGTGCAGAGTAAGTGTATGCTGATGGACTGACTACTTGGTGTATTGAAGAATTTTATTTTATTTTCCAGATGGTGATTTAACCTATAGGATATTTTGTTTTACAGATATTTTACTTAGTGATTGTACTATACTTAGTGCATGTTGATATGTGTGTTTCTGTGTTCTACGACATTTGTTGAAGTAGGAGGTGTCTATGTTATATCTATTTTGTATTATACTGTTGTGCTGACGGTATCCTTGAATTATAGTGAATTTATGGGGCGTTGATATAGCCTACACAGGCTTTGGATGATCTAAATTTTAACTGATAGGAGCATTTATTTTTCTTTGGCGATAGGATAGTTGTAGGAAATTTATTGAAATTGTTAGAGTATCGATGGCATGCGAAGGGGTTCCTCGCCGGACACGTTAAATAGCTAGTGCACGATGTCAGTGGACATGGGAGAGGTACTGCGGTACCTAAAAGAACAGTTCGCTCAGAATAGTGAACAATTAAACGAGCTATTAAAAGAACAGGAGGCTAGGAATACTGAACTACTCAGGGAACTAAAAGAACAGGAGATTAGGAATAGTGAACAGGTAGCTCAGAATAATGAGCGACTCGATAAACAATTTCAAGAATTTGAAGAGCGCATAGTGGCTAGGAATAGTGCACAACTAAACGAGCGATTGACTGAACAGTTCGCTCAGAATAGTGAACAACTAAACGAGCGATTAAATGAACAGGTGGCTAGGAATACTGAGCAGTTGCAAGAACTAAGAACGCATTTAGCAGAACAATTCACAGAAAAGGTCGCGGAATGCGAGGAAAGGGTGACAAATACGATGACCGAAAGATTAGCAGACATTGAGAAAAGAGTATTAAGCCAGATAACTGAGCTAGGGGAGAACACCAACCTTCGTTTCGAGCGATTGGCCTCTGAGAACGAAACTACTAGGAAAACAATAGCTTAATTTGATACAAAATTAGAAACTGTGAGTCTAGGTTGCATGGCTACAACCAAAGAGCTACAAAAACAATTGGAAGAGTCGCACCAGTCAGTAGATAGGCAGTTTAACGAAGTAAAAGGCAGCATTGGGGGAATAGAACGGCGGATCGAAGAAAAAACGAGGGTACACAGACTGAATTAAAAACGCTCAAGGAAAACCTGGTAGCAGTAGTAATCCGTATGGACCATACACAAGAAGAGCTCGAGAAGGTAGAAGAAAAGTTAGAACACCAGATAGAGGCTAGGACTCAAGAAATAGTGGACAGATGGGAAAAAACTACGGAAAGAACAAGGCAAAGATTGCCGGATTAGAGCTTAATTTACAGCAAACCAGGAAGGAAGTCAGCGCTGAGGTACAGGGTTTAAAAAGTAGCAGGAAACAGGCTCAAAAGGCAACCGAGAAGCGAATACAAGGAATAGAGCAGGAAATAGAAGACATGCGTGATAAGTTGGACAAGATGAAATTTCCAGAGGAAAACGGAATGAAGAAACGGAAGCTGAGCCTCACCCACAACACAATAGAACACCAGTATGAAGGTGATAGCTTAAATGGAAGCCTAGGTGATGACAATGGGCTATTAGGAGAATCATTTAGTACCAAGCCAAGAATGGGAAACACCACCCTATTCAGTAATAACAGTGCTATCCCAGTTTATGGTTGGATAAGGGCGCCAGAGGACAAGCCTAAGAAATTCGAGGGAAATGGGGGAAATTACCCCTCGCTCATTCTTAAAGGAACTAGAAACATATATGGATGAGTGCCAGATACCATCGGAGCGGAGGTTACGCACTGTAGAAAGGTATCTTGGAGGAGTTGTGGGAGCATGGTTCAAGGCCTTTAGGCAAATATTTAAGAGCTACGACGAGTTCAAACGTGCGTTCTTGAATAAGTTCTGGAATCAAGGACACCAGCTGGCACTTAGGATCGAATTATATGCTCGCAGGTATGCAAGTAGCTCTCCTACGAGGCTCAGTGAATTTTTCATTTCCCAGTACTTGCGTTTACAAGAACTAGATCATCCTCCTGAAGAAAAGGAAATAGTAACAACCATCATTAGGCAGCTACCGGTGGAAGTACAAAGAGCCCTCATAGCGGCAAATGTCACGACTGCGGTTGCGGCAGAAGAAATGCTTCGACTCTGGGACCAGACATCTGCGGTACATCAACCACGAATTCGGACCGTAGAAGCCGTGCCTCACGTAGATTTATTAACGGAATGACAGGTCGGAGAAAGAAACACGAAAGAGTGTCAAAATTTCGGCACTCAAACGCCTACGTCGAGAGAAATCGAAGAGGAAAAACCTCAGCACCGGAGAGGTACGAACTGGTGACCTCGAGGATGGCACTCACGTCGGGACAACACGGACGGATGGAAAGGACACGACCGTAGAAGGAACTCTTTTGATAAGCGGAGAAATGATCGACCGTATTGGAGGCAAGAAAGGGATTATCGCCACCCCAGTCACAACAACCCGCGGTGGAAAGATAACAGAACAAGTTATAACAGACCTAGTGAGGGGGCGTTGCGCTCCCGGGATGACGACAGACGAGGGAGTTCCTTCCACTCGACAGAAAAAGTAGAGGGGAATGTACCTTCACGAGATGACTGGCATGATGCAATACATGCACACAGCGTTGCTAATTCACCTGGGGCAACGAGTTTGGCCTATCAAGAATACCACAATGGGGCCCGACATAAGAATTTAAACCCTAATGCGCCCAGTTACGTAGAGAGAGAGAGAGAGAGAGGATAAAAAAACTTGGACTTTAACTAGAGGAGATAGAATAAATCGCGAGGATGCCGGATGGATGACGGTGGCTATTCATAGTTGGGTTCTAACTCCAGAAGACCTACTCGAAGATCCGATTAAAAGTAATTTGCCCAGGCCTAAAGAGCTACCCGTAATCTACACTAGGGTTCATGGTTTGAACGTATGCTCATTAACTGACAACGGAGCCACTGTAAGTGTGGTCTCCCAAGCATTAGTATCCGAGATTCAAAGCCGAGTTTGTATCCCGTCTATACCAATTTCAAAAGTCAAGATTAAAGGCATCATACCAGACAAGGCAACGTGCTGTAAAGAGCAGGTATTACTGGACATACAAATCGGAAACTTACGTGTATCTCATCCATGTATTGTGCTTCCCATAATGGAGTATAATCTTATATTAGGGGCCGATTTCCTGAGGGAATATGGAGCTGTGATTGATATGTGTACGAATTCTATTCTGTTGCGATTGAATGATAGCCAGGAGAAAGTTGAATTGAATAAGAACATGGATTACCAGCCAGGCGAACGCATTTGGGCAGCGGACGTGCAGGCGGAGGACCTTAGTTCAGAAGATTGGCTACAGGGGCATGAATAAATTATACCTGAATTTGAAATTATGTTATCGGAATTGGAAGAGCAACAAGAGAAAGAAAAATTTATAGGTCCTTTACCTGGCAAAGTGGAAGAAGCTAAGATCGGTTCTGAGTATAAGGGGAGGCTGCAGGAACTGTTAGTGAGACATGAGTCAGTCTTTGGCTCGAAACCTGGGAAGATCCCTAATTATCAATACAAATTGTGTGTAAACAGCTGGAAACCATTCAAACAGAAACCATATGCCATTCCGGAGAAGATGCTTCCCCAGGTACGGGAGGTCATCGAAGATATGGAAAGGAAGCGAATAATGCCAAGTCCCCGAGTCCATTTTTAAACCCATTATGTGCGGTACCCAAACCGAACGGATCGGTCCGTGTGTGCCTTGATGCACGGGCTCTCAACAAGCGCCTAGTCCCCGAGTATGAAAGACCACCTAACCTTAAGGATATTCTTAAGAAGTTTGGAGGTATGGAGTTCTTCAGCACCGTAGATGTAACCTCGAGCTTCCATCACATTGTTCTGGATCCAAGCACTAACATGCTGACAGGATTTCTATTTGATAATCAAACCTATATCTTCCTTCGTTTGCCATTTGGCCTGGTCTCAAGTAGTTCTGCTTTAATAAGGGCACTGGAATCGAACCTTAGTCAGGAAGTGAAAGACTTTACTATTCGCTATATAAAACATTGGAATAACATTTGGAAAAATTGAATTTACTCTTTCAGGACCTTGAGCGAAGCAATTTCAAGGTAAATTTTGAGAAATCGCACTTCTGCCAGCGCAGTGTATTGTTCTTGGGACATGTCGTCGACGGTCAAGGTATTAGGCCTAACCCCGCCAAGATTGCAGCGATACAGAATTTCCCAAGACCAGTTAAGATTAAACATGTTAGGCAGTTCTTGGGACTTACCAATTTTTTTCTGACCACTGTCCGGGATATACGGATACCGTGGCACCACTTCAAGGCATGTTGAAGACTAACAATAGATGGAAATGGGGAGAAGAACAAGAAAGAGTTTTTGTAAACACTAAAGTACTGCTAGAAAATTCGGTAAAATTAGGATACCCTAGTTTCGATAGAAAATTCATAATTCAGACAGATGGTTCGGCAGTGTGAGTTGGAGCTGTACTGTACCAGGAGACGCCAGAGAGGGAGCACAAAACCTCATATTTAGCTTTCATGAGTAGAAAATTGCGGGCGCATGAGCTGAAATACACTACCACCGAGTTGGAAATGTTAGCCATAGTTACTGCATTGGCTCATTGGAGGAAATATGTGTATGGATTTCCAGTGGTGATAAGAACAGATCACAAAGCTCTTACTTTCATTCTAAAAACTGACATGGCTAATGCACGGGTCAGTAGATGGGCACTGTACGTACAACAATTTGATCTTAGGGTGGAACATTGTCCAGGGAAATTAAATGTACTTACCGATGCGTTAAGCCGGAATCCTAATCCGGAGAAGCTCACAATACACTTAACTATGTTAAATCAGGAAGATCAGAATATACTGGATAGATTGCGAAACATTCACGAGGAACAGTCGGATTACCCAGAAACAGGACTGCTGATCAAGTACTTTCGTAAAGAACTACAACCCGGGACTCCACAGTATGCTGAGGCTGAAAGTAAAGCGGCAAACTATCATTACTTCAATAATATCTTACATAAATTTGTAGATGAGAACCACACGAAATTTAGGGTTGTAGTACCTCCTCGATTACAGATTGACCTGGAGTGGGTAGCCCATCACTCCACCGGACATGCGGGTATCGATAAAGTGGTAGCAGTATTGCAGGAAACATTCGTATGGCCGAAAATGCGAACTATGGTACAGAAAATACTGCGTACCTGTGACATCTGTCAGAGGGTCAAGCCAAATCCCTATCTTCTGAAGCAACCACCTAGGCCACTGATCCCCACGGAGCCACGTAAGTTGTATGCAATAGACTTTTTTGGTCCGTTACCCTCTGCTACAAGGGGCCTAAAACACATCCTTGTCTGTATGGACGTGTTTAGTAAATTTGTAACACTCTGCCCTATCCAGAAGGCAAATACTCGCTCGGCACTCTCTCAAATCAAGAAGAAAATCATACCCAGTATGGGCAAGCCGGAGAGTATATTAAGTGACCACGGGAGCCAATTCACTGCCGCAGGGTTTAAGCGTGAACTAGACAGACTTGGAATTAAGCATGTCTTATCCAGTATCAGACATCCACAAGCAAACCTGAGCGAGCGAGTCATGAGGGAGATATCCAAATACTGTAGGATATACTGCCCTAGAGAGCATTATAAGTGGAACACTGTAGTGCCTATAATTACTGAATGCATAAATTCAACCAGACATGAGTCAAAAGAATAGTTACATCATGGTTGCACAACAATGTGCTGCCCAAACGTCCTTGGGAGAATGTAATTCCCTGCCCTAGAGATCCTCAACTGGCTAGGGAGATTTGCATTAGAAATGTGGCAGACCACTTGAAAAGGCAAGCTGAAAAACGACTGCTTCGAACCCGGAATAAGAGGTTCCATAGGCCACTAGAAGTGGATGAGCTGGTCTTAATCAAGACACCAACTGTCTCCTGTCCTACCGAGAGATACGATCATAAATTTGCAGAGTTATACACTGGACCATATCGGGTCATCCATAGCTATGAAAACAACTCTTATAAAGTAAGTAGCTTGGATGGTACAGTGACTAAGGTATTTAACTCCACCAATTTTAAGCCTTTCTTCACTCCCGGCCAATATCAGTTCAACAATGAAGAGGGGGAAGAGAACGATGAAGAGGAAGAAGAACTTGGCGAAGGAGAAGGTGGGGAAGTTGCCGGAGAAGAAATTATTGTTACAGAAGAGGATGAACAGAATGACGGCGAAATACTCCCTGAGGTTCAAGAAGAAGAAGAAGAAGAAGAAGAAGTGAATGTGCTTACCACAGAGGACAGACAGACATCACAATCAGAACAGCGAGAAGAAAGGGGATGCCTAGGCTCTGACAGCAACCAGCGGAAATTTTTAGCCTTGTTAGACGCTTACTATCAAGTCAGGAAGGAAAAGGAAGCCTTATCGGCGGTAAATAAATTAGAGTTGAATCCAGGAAGCATGGAAGACTAGCAGCTGTGATGACCAATGCAAACATGTGGTCTCTCATATAGGAAAATTAAATTCCTGCCGAAATTTTATTTTGATGTTCACGGGGGGCAATGAACCATTCCGTTCATTGTCTTATAGTCATGATTTTAGCCTGCGATATTTGGAATATTCGAGACCACACAGAAAATACTCGTCTACTAATTTATTACATGAGAGAAGTGGAGTATGAGCAGTTCTCGTGGGAAGATAACAGCGATATAATTATGAAGTCTCTAGAATCTCATAAGACAGATTTATTACCCCAAGCTAAGCTCTTAACTGTAGGCAGAGGACGCCAAACACGTCACCTATGTAGCGTGCCAACAAAGGTTTCGGAGCGAAGAAAGAAATTAATTGATATCTGTGAAGACAGAAGAGATGCATTTGATTTGATGAGAAAATTGCAACCTGTGTAAATTTTGTAAAATATTGATATGCTGCACGATTGCAATTAGAAATGCATATACCGAGCTCGATAGCTGCAGTCGTTTAAGTGCGTTCAGTATCCAGTATTCGGGAGATAGTAGGTTCGAACCCCACTGTCGGCAGCCCTGAAAATGGCTTTCCGTGGTTTCCCATTTTCACACCAGGCAAATGCTGGGGCTTTACCTTAATTAAGGCCAAGGCGGTTCCTTCCCACTCCTAGCCCTTTCCTGTCCCATCGTCGCCGTAAGACCTATCTGTGTCGGTGCGACGTAAAAAAACTAGCAAAAAAAAAAAGAAATGCATATGGTAAGTGTACTTGGCGCGCAATGTGTGTGCACGCATCGTTCCGCGGACGGGAGAAAATCGCCGCTAACCCGTTGGCGTGGGTACGCCAGCCTCATTATAAATATAGAGCTGCAGGGCGCTTGAGATTCATTCTTTGACTGTCTTGCTGTCAGGACTCTGTAATAAGACGACGAGCTAACTCCGAGACTAGCATCTGAGCTGCGAGCCGTAATCACCAGGCACGATCTAGTTGGGAAAATAAGTAAGTACATAATCTGCATAACTATGTTGAAATTTTCATAATACATGTGATGTTTTGCACATCGTGAGAAGATGTACTGCCTATGATTTATCAGCCTAGCTAGTAGCTTCATGTGACTTTGAGGACCAATTGTTAGAAGGGAAGTACGGAGAGTAATAATAGCTCAGATTATTTCTGGCAATTGAGAGTAACTGTTCTATGATGAGACAAAAAGATCTTGTCACCAAATGTGAATGAGTGAATTCTTGAATAAACTCTAGTAGAGAATCGAACATAGAAGCGTGTGAGTGTGGGAAGTTGTGGAAACTGGTATCGAACTGGAACCCTCTGTAACACATGTCTCTTTACAGTTTTCCCTTCAACGGCTAGCGGGAGAAACGACACGCTGAGAACGAGAAGAAGTCCGACCAGTTGGAGAAGACGGGAGCTGTCAAGACCCAGAGCATCGACGTGGGGACACCAGGAAGGCGTGCTCACCACGACACCGAAGGGGACACCTCACAACTTTCGAGGAAGCTGCAGTAGAAGCTTTCATCAGACATCATGGATCCAGTTATCTGCACACCTGTGAAACCGGCGATGACAGTTGTCAACATGCTGTAAACTCCAGGAGTCCACAGAGGGGCGCCTCGCAATGCCATCGATACGTCCAGGTTAGATCGCTCCAATTTGGTTCTAAGCATGTAATTTATTGTAAGTAGATTCAGGATGGCCGTCAGCCACAGCAATAGCTGTCAGATGTAAATAACGTTTTGGTTAGAGTAATCATGTACAGAGCTCGAACTCAAGATCGTAGGATAGGCAGTAGGTTGCATATTCCCACTCGTATTTGTTTGATGTTTTTATTTCTTTTATTTGTGTTTCCTGTTCCGTTGTGATCAGGTTTGCTAGGTCTGTTAACCAGATCCTATAGTTAGTGCAGTGTAGCCTGTACTTATTGTTTGTAATTCCTTCCTTGACTCACAGGGGCTAACGGGGATAGCTGTGTGTGCCCGATTGCTTGAGATATCTTTACATCAAATTCTAGCTGATCACTCGTTTGTTTTAGTTATGCCAAGCGCAGAGAAATAATGACCATGGTAAGGTGAATATTCCGCATTCGTCTGGCTGTAGTAGCGCCAGGGAAATGAGTTATTGTGTATTTATGGATGAGCCCATGGAGGCTGATATCAGAGAATGTGATTTAGAGAAACGCCCAATGGAGGCAGAGATATTATAGTGGTTGAATAATTTCAGCGCTAAGAATGGCCCGTCATGTGTTTATTGAAGTGATTTGAGGAAGGCGGCAGGCATGCTGTTATAGGATCAGCTTAGCGCTCCCCAAGGGTAGCAGGGCCAACACACATCCCGTTGTTTTTTGTGGGCTTAAGGAAGTCAAGTTTTACGTCACCGGCGAGGCTGAGTAATATTGCTGTCTGCACGAGCTCAAGTGTTAGCAGGGAGAGCCTTCCCCGGCTGCGACCTTGTGCTGCCAGCAAGGGATCACATTTTTGTCTGCATGGCTCTGTTTTGTCTTACTACTTGATTATTTAATTACTTGCTGGCCTAGCGTAAATTTACGTGATTTTGTTGACGAGTCTCGGGGCCTTATGTACGCTGGATTGTGCACCTTAATTTAGTCCAAGCTATGTATCTTTTTGTTTGTTGTTAGATGACCGTGGGTTCGAGGTCCTGTGAGAATAATTTTTATGTTGAGGAGATGGCACTTCTGACATGCTTTTGTACAGATAGGGATTCCTTCTCATTATTTTTGACTCATTCCTTGATTCATGCTTGTTCCAGCTTCGCGGTTTGATAACCTTCTGACATGGAAGGCATCTGCGACAAACGGTTGACAAATTAGAAGTTTTATTTGAGATTTTAACGTATTGTAAATACTTGGATATTTTCTTAATTTTGTAATAAATTCTTTTATGTTCACTGTGAATGCAGCTTTGTTTCCTGTAATTTCTTTACTTTTGGTTGTTCTTAACTGGCTATCTTGCATATCCATGTGATTAATCATATTTTGACCCTCTATTACCTTTACCCTTTTTTCCTGAGACATGCGCGACTGTGTTGCTGTGGTTGGACATGTAATGCAGGTAAGAGATGTGCACGAGCCCACACTTGTGGGAGTTTTGTTCACTATGGTGCTCTTGGTTTGAGCTCAGCATTCGCTTGACGGGAACCAACAGCATTGTATTGCACAATTTGCCTATCAAATTTCGAGCTAAAGTTCATTCTTTAAGTATTGAGGCAACTCACGGAGGAACGAACGATACAGAAGATCAGCAATTCCACCATCCGTCGGATCCTGTATCGGCATGGGTACTATAGAAGAATCATTCGAAAAAGGCCATACGGAAGTAGAAAAAACCGACGTCTTAGACCGATATTCGCTAAGGATCATATAAATAAGTAGAACGAATTCTGGAATAACGTTATCTGGTCTGATGAGACAAAAAAACTGTTTCGAGTCAGATGACATCCAGAGAATATGGAAAAAAATTGGTACGGACAATGATTTAGCAAATACACTCCCAACTGTAAAATACGATGGTGGGTCTGTAATGCTTTGGGGCTGTATGTTATCCAGAAGTGTGGGTAACATATATCTCATTGACGGAATAATGAACAAGGAGGGCTAAAATGCAATCCTGAGGGCAAACGTGAAGCAGAGTGCCGAAAAAATAGCGATGCCACCTGTTTATATGTTCCAGCATGACCCAAAACACAGTGCTGATATTAATAAGACATGGCTGATGTGGAACATTCCTAATCAGCTTATAACACCTCCCCAGTCTTCGGATTTAAATCCCATCGAACATATCTGGGCTACGTTGAAGAGAAATATCCGTAGGCAACATATGCGTACGAAAGAGGAACTTAAAAATGTGATTCTTCAGGAATGGCAGAAAATCCGGCAGTTATAAACGCTAAGGGACATTCCACTAGATACTAACATGTTCCAGGAACCCTTTATTTTTTGTGCTCAGTTTGCTTGTACGAAAAGGAAAGATACAATATTATGGGCGCGCTTTCCTTTATTAGAAGCTGTATGTTTTGTAAACATGATTGTATACATATATAGTAGATATATATTTCCTGAAGTCTTTTTTGAATATATGTTCAGTGAATAAAATCCTTTCCAGTTTATTAATTTCTGGCAGTGCGTTGCGGTACGAAGACAAACAGCCCGTACGAATAGAATAGGTACAGACTGTATATACCTTCCTAATACGTTCAAGTGAACTTTTTTTCGTTGCATTGAATCGAACATACATTCTACGTTAAGTGTGTAAAGAGAAATTTTGCCCGATTTTCCCCCTTTCCATAAAAACAAATTGTTCTAAGTTCGTGCGTTCTTCGCCAGTCCCGTAGTGTAGGGGTAACGTGTCTGCCTCTTACCCGGAGGCCCCGGTTTCGATTCACGGCCAGGTCAGCAATTTTTATCTGGACGAGAGGGCTGGTTCGAGGTTAACTCAGCCTACGTGATTAGAATTGAGGAGCTAGCTGACGGTGAGATAGGGGCCCCGGTCCAGAAAGCTAATAATAACGGCCGAGAGGATTCGTTGTGCTGACCACACGACACCTCGTAATCGGCAGGCCTTCGGGCTGAGTAGTGGTCGCTTGGTAGTCCAAGGACTTTCAAGGGCTGTAGTGGCATTGTGTTTGGGGAGGTCGTGCGTTCTTCTGTCTTTCTTTTAGAATCTCAGGAAGAGGCGTTAGACATAACTAGCATGAAAGTCACATAAAGGGGAACAGGGTACATGAATATTCAAAAATAAAAAGATGTGTTTCTTTAATGATCACATTAGAGTATTAACTAATTGTCCCGAATCCTGTGAGAATGGACTCAGTCATCCTATTTCTCAACTTGTGTCTCAATATAAGCAGAAATGGTCCAGATCACATGGAACGTAAGATATATTTATCAATATCAATGAAAGATGGCTTCAGATAACACTGTGCTTTCCTATATACAAAGGCAGTGGAGAAAAGAAAAGAGGTCGCCCGTCAGTGCTTTTTTCGAAAGCTTCTGACTGTACTAAACGTAAGAGGACCCAAGAGCTGAGGCAGAAGTATTCATCAAAAGAAGTATAATATGCCACTCAGATGAGTTTGCGAGCTATTGGTGACATAGAGACTTAAAATTTAGTGAAGGAAATCACTGTTAATGCATCTCCTTCCTAAGCAAGTCGCTATAGAAAAGCTATTTGGGATTCGGCACAAGAGAAGGTCTCTACCTTGACTGGAGGGGAAGGTCCTTCCATGATTATAGGAGTCAAACTATCAAGACATCAATATAAAGTTGGGAGATCTAAAGGCAGAAATAGATTTCCTTCATATAAAGTGATCCAATTAGTGAAGTGAAATGATTTTGCATCAAGAAGATCCTGCTAGTTTTAAAATTGATTGATAAATGGGGATTTGACGGGAGTTCTGGCTTAACTCCATACAAATAAAAACGCAGTGCTAATGAAGCGTAAATCTCCGGTTCCAGTGTTTTTTGTCCCGCTGCAGTTGCTAAACAGAAATTCCGAAGACAACGAAACGGTTCTCTGGCAAAAGCCACGGCCATCGTTGACTAAATACTGCACGCTAGTCAGAATGCAGTTAAAACCAGAGAGCGCGGAGCTTTCAGTAGCTGAGAAAACAAACATTGTCAGTCAGATAACTGCTCTACAACCCACTAACATCTCTCTGGCAAATTAGAATATTATTTTAAATTACTGTTTGATATTTACTATGATTAACGGGAAGATTTGTAATGCCCTGACGGACACAAAATACACACAAAGATGCTACTTATGTGGAGTGACTCCTTTAGAGTTCAATGATATCGAAAATGGTTCTAAATATGGAAGTTCACTTCCCTCACTTAGAATTTGGTACTACAGTCCTGCACACTTAGATTCGATGCATTGAGTACCTGCTGCATATATCTTCCAAGATTCCAATTAAATTACGGAGGGCACGTGTGGAAGCCAAGAGGATGGTGTCTAAAGGAAGAAAAAATTACAGAAAGAATTCCAGGAAAAATGGGTTTATTAGTAGACAGAACAAAGCCCGGATTTGGCAATTCTAATGATGGTACTACCGCAAGACGATTTCTTGAGAATCCTGCGATATCGGCATGTGTATCAAGAGTTCATCGTAAAGTAATATAACGATTTCGCTTAGTACTCAACGCCGTTTCCAGTGGTTTTCGATTAATCCAGAGAAGTTTCAAATATTTTGTGTTTTGTATGCCGCCAAAAGTACACAATCTACTCATTCATGGTCTAGCAGTCATGGTGAATTCTTTACTACCTATTGGTCAGTTACCTGAAGAGAAAAAAGAAGCGCGTAATAAGGACATTAAGAAATTTATAAAATACTCTTCTCGTAAGTTTGCCTTTGACAAAACGAACGAAGACATTTTTTGCCGACTTCTGATATCATCTGATCCTGTCATCAGAAACCACAGACAACTTCCTGAAAAGCAAATTATACAACTTTCGATGTAAGTTTTAAATATGATGTAGCCTGGGCAAGCTCAGTGCGCAATAGAAGAAGAAGATGATACTGAGGAGTGTTCATTTTTATTATATTGATGAGAACTGAGCCATACAACGATGAAGGAAACACACAGATAAAGAAAATAGTTAAGTATTATCTTACTTCATTGACGAAGGTTGGACGTGGAAGTTTTTCAACAAAGTTGTAATTTGGAGATCAGTAAACAAGTATTGTTATATTTAGCGTTATTTATGTTATCTATTACACTTTGTTATCAACTCAGTCCATTACTGTTCTTCAGTTTCTTTAAACTATTTATTATTAACTTTGGAGGCCTTCTAGCCCATTGTGCGTAGTGTAACAATGACATGTCTGTACACATTTGAAGCAATTCATCATCTAGCAGCTCCGGTAATGTCCTTTCGAGGAACTTCCAGCAAGCCACACCGGTCAATCATGAAGGTAACATGGCTGTAGCCTATGATACTTATCCAGCTATTGACTGAGCATTAGTGCTGAAAGTTATCATTGCTCACAGTGTGGGGATGTTCCACAGTCTATGTGTGAGTACTGCGCAATTGAACATACCTTTCCGTTTGGAAATAGCTCCATCTATCACGAATACACTCAAATAGAAGTCTGGATTATGAGATTGATAATAAACCGGTGGCACACGTGTAAGCGTAGTGGATAATCAGCTACTGAGCAAGTGGCAGAGCATCTTGGTTCACGCAGCTCTCAGCTTGCATTCAGGAGATTGCGGATTCGAACCCCACTGTCGGCAAACCTGAAGATGAGTTTTCGTGAACTCCCCTTTTCACACCAGGCTGTGCCTTAATTAAAGCTTTCTTCCCACTCCTAGCCATTTCCTATTCCATCGTCACCGTAAGACCTTCCTGCGTCGGTGCGAAGTAAATCAAAATTGCAAATAATAATAATAATAATAATAATAATAATAGAAATCAGCCTGTAATAATCAGATTATGTAAGCTTTGCATGTTATTCACACTACGGTCATTAGAATTTCGGTTGAGAAGGGAATCATGTAACATTCGGACGTAGATTTTGGCCAACAGTCAAACAGAGCAACGTCACATGTGTTTGTCTTCCAGGAGATGGGGGCTGTGATGTCAGAAGATCTCACAAGACACTCCTACTCGACTGGCATTTTGTAAGGAAATGAATAAAATGTTTCTAAGATTAAATATTCTGGCTATACTGGCTTTTCCTGATCAAGGAAAACAATTAATTAACTGTAATTTCATTTTAGAGAAAGGTGCTCGATGTAGTTTCGCTCCAACACGTACGGCTTTTCAGTGTTTGATCAGCACTGATAATAACTACACGGAACATTTTTTTTCCAAACTCCCTTGCGTCTCTGACGATCATCATAAGTAGGCCTGTTTAATGAGAGGTTACTTTTTACTTTGGTTGTTGACGATAAATAATAATAATAATAATAATAATAATAATAATAATAATAATAATAATAATAATAATAATAATAATAATGCACCGGGCGAGTTGGCTGTGCGGTTAGGAGCGCGCAGCTGTGAGCTCGCATCCGGGAAATAGTGGGTTCGAACCCCACTGTCGGCAGCCCTGAAAATGGTTTTCCGTGGTTTCCCATTTTCACACCAGGCAGATGCTGGGGCTGTACCTTAATTAAAGCCACGGCCGCTTCCTTCCCATTCCTAGGCCTTTCCTGTTCCATCGTCGCCATAAGACCTATCTGTGTCGGTGCGACGCAAAACAAATAGCAAAATAATAATGCGCCATTAGGGAAATAACCTCAACAGTTATTTAAAATTCAACGCCGTACTTATTCTATTTGTCTTTAGTTGCGTATTCGCGATCTCCCCCTGTTTTGAGTATTTTTATAAAGGAATATATCACATAACATGTTGAAAGGAAAGTTCTAAGACGCCATTTTCTCTTTTAAAACGTGGGCAACATAATTTATTACGTCACTACCATGCTTATATTACAAAAGATATCGTTAGTGAAAGCATTGCCTTAAAGGGTATTTTCCGACCAGATGGAAATGCACTACAAAATTCTAAAATTTAAAAAATACGTCTTGAAAAATAGTAATTTAATTTGCTGTACGATATTCGTAGATGTCTAAAATTAGAGGCAGAACAATGCAGCGCCAGAGCTGGGATGTACAGTAGGTAAAAGGTGGGAAGCAGTAAATACTTTAAGATCCGGTCGGATGAATCCTTCAGAAGTGTCCATGTAGACGATGGACAGTGTCCTGTGCCGTCTCATGCAAAGTAAAAAGAATACACGCAAAAATCTTGTCGCATTGATGGTTAGAGAGTGCTTCTCCACAACATATTATAGGAAGAAGAAAGCAAAATGAAGCCCCATCCGGAAGCGGAAAGTGCATGGTGGCATAGTGATTGTGCATGAAAACTGCTCATATGCAACATTTTTATTTGTGGCCGTACTACAATAATGTACGTTAAAATGGCCTGTTGTGTCCTATTAGGCAATGATTACAAAGAAGCAGGAGAATTTACCTTGAATGGGCTGACGTACTTTTATCGCTCTTCAGTTGTGTGCATGACTCTACTTTGACCAATAAGAGACAGTGTAAGCCAGTACTGGCGGTTCTGAGTGCGGTACATATTTCCTTGCCTGAAATGAATATTTCTGGCCCCTAGTTATTAACGACAGTGAATGTACAAGTACTGTAGTCCAAACCTTTCTCTACTGTTACCAGAATGTCTTCTTCCATGTCCAAGATTATACTTCACCTTACAGGCTCTCGATTGACAAACACAACCAGTATCACGAACACGCTGTTCTATGCACGCAGCACCTGTTCGTTAGGAAGCATTTCTTGACTAATTCGCTGAGCGCGGTGAGTATTCTGTCGTGCCTTCCATACTCTAACAGCATGACAAGGTACTCGTGGTTTGAATATGCTACCATCATCTGGAAAATGTTACTACGTAAATCTTACAAAATAAAGTATAATTTGACGCGACTCTTCTCGCCACGAATGCTATTCTTTACAGATCAGCTGTTTATCTACTGTAAGTCTAAGTTGTCGAAAAATACCCCTCACAATCTTTACAGTGCTCGTACAAACGGACTAATCTTATAACAGAATTGCCAAAATTCCATAACTAGAGAATTGTGAAGGAAAATGTATTTCAGTTGAGGGGACGTAAGTCACACGGTTTGTACCAAATATGGTATTAACTGTAGTTCGATATCCATTATCATTACGTGTTAACTTTTGTAAGGAATCGATAATGAGGTGAAATACCAGAATAATAATAATAATAATAATAATAATAATAATAATAATAATAATAATAATAATAATAATAATAATAAGTATGAAGCAAGAATTCCAATATATAAAATCAATACAGTTCTGGTATTCCGGTACCGTTCATCATTGGAGGGATTGTATTGAATTTTGTGGGCAGATTACCAGAATTTCCGGGACTTCACATCATTTGTGTTTATATTGTACATGCCATAAGACCTATCTGTGTCGGTGCGACGTAAAGCCCGTAGC
Source organism: Anabrus simplex (assembly GCF_040414725.1). Taxonomy (NCBI): domain Eukaryota; kingdom Metazoa; phylum Arthropoda; class Insecta; order Orthoptera; family Tettigoniidae; genus Anabrus; species Anabrus simplex. The sequence goes on along the minus strand of NC_090266.1, from coordinate 577,316,823 downwards.
AAAAATATATATATATATATATATATTGTACATGAGACTAAATAACACTGAAGGATTCGTGATAATCATCTTAAGTATTTCAGTGAAGTACATAATAGGACTAATGGAAATGATGTTTAAAAACTCTAAAACTGTTTTTACCAGGAATTCCTTACCTTCCATGTAATTTTGAAATAGTAAAATTTCAGTAAAATGAAAAAACGAGGGCCAGGTCTTCAATAGGTTGTCCTTTTATTATTATTAACATATCATAGCTTCACCGGTGAAAGGTTGTAATCCACAAAGCTCTTCCTATCGATTATTCTCCTTAAGGCTGGTCACGCCTCCCAGCCACATATGGATATGCAGCCCATCCAACAATGTCCGTTTTGTTCGTTTTCCTATGCCGACTAGTAACCGAAAATGCACCTAACATGCATTATACAATAGGAGTGCGTAAATACGTAATGCAAGCATACATTCGTATAGTACGGTACAGTAAGGTTAATTTTCCTTTACATATGGGCATAGGAAAATGAACACAACAAAATTTGTTCTGATGGACTGCATAACCATATGTGGCTGGGAGGCGTGACCAGTCTTAAGGAGAATAATCGATAGGAAGAGCTTTGTGGATTACAACCTTTTACCGGTGAAGCGACGATATCCATTGTTTTATGAAATATTTATCTGATTCTAGTGATAGATATATTGCATTAAAATAAATAATCTCATTGTTCTTGCCCTTGGCTCTGGTGTGACAGCAGATCTAGAGAAATGAAATTCATCATAGCCTTGGGCTTGGTATCTTGTTATAAGTTGAAATAAAACAGCACTTCAGTATGGCGGTGTAATTTCGAAGGTGACGTTTCCCTGCAGACAAGAATTGTTACCCCTCTAAAACGCATCAGCAACTGCGTAAAACATAAACACGGCCGATGATTGCCTCAAAGAGCAAACGAGTCGAGTGTTCGTAGCAAATAAAAAATATAAGAGCAGAAAAGTTGAAACTTATTTCCAACAGAATTTTCCATCTTGTATTTCTTACTTTTTCTTTGCTTCGCTCCCTCCTCCTCGCCTTCATCCATCATGCCGACTGATGCTTCTTGTGATTAACTTCGCAGTCGAAACGTACCGCAACAAATTGGAGGTCTGTGAAAATGTTGCCTTGGGACGTGGAGATGAAATAGCCCGTGGAATTGCGCCGTGAAGGAGAGCTCTCCAGACCATGCGTTCCAAATTACATTGATTTCTTAGAGGAAGACATATGTTTGATATCATTATTTATGCATTAAATCATAAGAAAGGGATTGAAGTTCTGACTTTACTGCACAACTGAAATTTTTCCATATTCAGGAGTTCATTAGTTAATGCTTCAGTGAGTGATTGAACATCTCCCCTTCTGTATGAAGGTAGAATGTTTTATATACTGCTCATTAGGCAACCACGTTTCCATTACTAAATATCAACGAACAGCATACCTCAAGTCCAATTCCACCTAAGTACTAAGAAATCGTTCATTCTAAATGCAGTGGAAATAGGTCCCTGAGGGTTTAGTCATTCTAGTCTTATTCTCTTGGATTACTTAAATATCAGCGAAAAATCATATGAATTCAAATTAAAATCACCCTGAATTGATGATGTGTAATAATATGAATAACTATTCCTTCCTTCCTTCCTTCCTTCCTTCCTTCCTTCCTTCCTTCCTTCCTTCCTTCCTTCCTTCCTTCCTTCCTTCCTTCCTTCTTTTATTTGTCAATAGCGAAGTAGGGCGACTTCAGTTCTATTGTATCTCCATCCCAACTATTAACTGTGTATAACGGTAGGCGATAGTTCACATTTAACAGTATATATTATTGCTAATTGGCGAGATGTTGTGTTCACAGTGCTCTAGGCCTTCTGTATGCGCTAGAATAAATTTGTTACTTTCCTTGACCTGTCTCAGTCTCATCCTCGGCTTTGACAGTATAAAGGTGACCGAGGTATGAGCGATGCTAGTAATACCATTCCTTATGCAGCCAGTCCCTGTTATGAATGGTGTGAAAATATCACTCATAGAGTCGGTTGGTGCATGCATTGCAGTGGGCTTGGCAGACTGATATGTAATAGTAACTTCTGGCTCAGTGAGAAATGTAACGGGAAACTACCTCACTTCTCATTTCCCTAGTATGTCTCTTCAGTGACGGCTACGCTATCTATGACAGATGGTGGTGGAACTGTGGAGATTCAAACCTGCCTTCAGGCTGAATACCCAACATGCACAACATATATTATTGCTAATTATCATTATGGTCATTAATAGTTATTAGTTTTAATGTTACCACGGGATTCATGGGGATCATCTCATAAAATATATTTAAAAAACATTCGAAATTTTTCCTCGGGTGTACAAATCAGCCTTCGTTCCGTTTACTTTTCATGTAATTTCGAAACTGTAAAATTTGAGTTAAATCTGAATGATGATGATGATAATTTCTTGTTCTCCTGGCCTCTTTCATAATTATTTGGGGTCAGCACAAATTGGGTTTAAGACTAGTCTTAGGACACGATGCCCCTTCTGATGCCAACACTGTGTCTATTCTGTGTGCTTCCATAGTGGTTAGTATGTTGTGTGTATATTAAGGTGTGTATTAATACACTCACAACCATCCAACCACCAAGTTAGAGGAGTCAACCAGACGTGGTTAAAATCTCTAGTCCGAGGGGGAAGCGAAACCGCAGCCCTCTGAACCGAAGGATTCTTGAACATTCAGCCAACGAGCCAGACGACGAAGAAAATAATGATAATAATATATCGTCGTTGCCGGGACAAAACCTCCTATGTGATAATATTTTTGGAGATATACTGACCCGCAGCACATACATTATGAAGAGCGAGAATGCCTTGACCATCCTCACAAAATATTGCACCTTAGATGACAGAACCTTACCGGCCAAAGTTCTAAGCAAGAACATTTCACATAGGAGGTTTTGTCCCGGCAACGACGATATCCATTTCATAATAGATATTCATATGTTCTAGTCCTGAATAGATTGCGTTACGGTAAATAATCACATTTTTCCTGCTTTTGACTCTGGTTTGGCAGAAGATCTAGAGAAATGGAATTCACGTTTCGTTCAGCACACTGTATTTGGTTATTTTTCATTTATATGGAAATGTAAATTTTGCGCGATTATAATCATGAATATTAGTATATATTGATGTATAAGTTATTATAACTTCGATTAAGTCATTTATAACTCCGAGTACAAAACATCAAGAACTCTACTTATGCCTTGCGAGCTCCAGTTGAGTAGCCGGCTGTTCCCCGTGCCGTGTCTGTGGGAGTGGATGATGCAATTACCGTCTGACCCCAAGCTTCCATACCGTGTACAACGTGATTCTTATACAACAGTTACTGATTCTTATACAACAGTAACTGATCGATTTTTTGCATTTCATGGCTTATGAATTAAGTGTTGAAGAGCGTATTTTCGTGTGTTGTTGACTTCTAAAACACAAATCTGCTGGGCGAGTGAGAAGAAAATTCCGCGAACAATTTCCTGCAGGGCGAGATCCGATGCGTTAAAGAATTAAGAATATTGTGAATAGATTCGGAACTGTGGGCTCAGTACTAAAATGAAAACAGGATACGACCAGCTGTCTCAGCTGACGAAAATCAGTTGTAATCCAACCTGCGAGCTGCACGGACGTGTAGTGGAGGTGGCATTGTAGGATGAAAGTGATGTCCATTCGCAATGTCAACAGTCCCTGCAAAAAATCATATGAATTGAAATGAAAAACACCTTGAACTGATAATGTGCAATAATATGAATAAATATTTCTTGCTTCCATCCTTCCTTCCTTCCTTCCTTCCTTCCTTCCTTCCTTCCTTGCTTCAATTCTATTCGATCTCCATCCCAACTATTAGCCATTTATAACGGTAGGGGACAGTTCATATCTATATAACTAAAATTGTAGGGGGTCCGCTGTCTGTAATTTCTTTTGTTTTGAAAATTATTCAGATATTTATCCGTTTTAGGTCAACTCAAGACCGAATCGGTGGTTTACACGTTTCGTGTCTGTTTGTCTGTCTGTTTGTCTGTTCCACCATCACGTCGAAACGGCTGGATAGATCTCAACCAAACTTCATATTTAGAGTATACTCATCCCGGGGAAGGTTTCGATATGCATATCATTTTAAAATCTTTGAATATTCGGAGGGTTTATAGGAAGACCAGAATGGTTTTACCACCATCACGTCGAAACGGCTGGATAGAACTCAACCAAACTTCATATTTAGAGTATACTCATCCCAGGGAGGGTTTCGATATGCATATTATTGTAAAATCTTTGAATAGACCGGGGGTTTATACGAAAACCAGAATGGTTTTTAGTTATCACTAGCGAATGTACCCGTGCTTCGCTACGGTATTCTACATTGTATTCGGTTATCGAAGTAAATAGTGTACATGCAGTAAATAAGATTGTTTTAAAATTGCATGTCCCTTAGTGTTATCCGAGAAAGAGCATGGGGAGTTCCCCGTACGTTGTTTCCAGTGTAAAGTGTTTGTTACGGATTTGTGATATAACGGCAGGCTCACTTGCCTACTGCCATTCACAATCGAGTTGGGATGATTACGTTATAATTGCAGGCCCCATTGCCTACTACGCGGACAGAATCGATTTGGGGAGTTTTCGTTAATATGGTAGCCCCCTTTCCTACTTCCAGACAGATTACAGTTGAGGAGTTTCTATTATAATGGCAGGCAATTACCCTACTATCACTCGAAATTGAGTTGTGTAGTTATCATTATAATGCCAGGCCCATTTTCCTACTGCCAGCCAGCTTACTGCCAGTCACACCAAGTTGGTGAGTTTCCATCAAAATAGCAGGCCACTATGCCTAATGCCAGTCACATTTTAGATGAGGACATTTCTTTATAATGATAGGCACCCTTGCCTACTGCCAAACACAATCGGGTAGGGGAGTTTTAAACAAAACTGCATGCTCACTTGCCTTGTGCAAGTCAAATCGAGAAGGGAACTATTCATTACAATTGTAGGCCTAACATACTAATGACAGTTACACAGGAGTTGGAGAAGGAAAAATTTCCTACTGCAAGTCAAAGTCGGTGTGGGGAGTACTGATTACAATAGCAGACCCACCCTTTCTCGATCGCTAAAAATCGACATCAGTGAATATATATAGATCGACATACGAAAGTATATGCGTGTTTACAATATTGAAGACCTTCATTTACAGATTAACTGCTACTAAACGTACGTCATATCGACAAAGGATTATACCATAAGACACGCCGGATTTAGTGGCCTAAATGGCTGGTCCTATGATATGTCATCTATTCTTGGGTCAGATTGAGTTAGAAACGTGGAACAGGGTAAAGGTTTTGTAAGATTATCTCACATTACATTACTTTTCGGATACATACATAGCATTTGGCTCACATATTGCTACTGGGTGGGCCAATTTTCGTGAAAAGTTTAATGATTCTGTATTTCATATAAGTAATTGAAAGTATGAATTATGCATGTGAAAATTCCAAATTGACTTAACATCGATTAAAGAGAAAAATCATACGTAAAAGGGATACAGATGCGGCAAAAAGTCATAAGACCACGGTTGTAGATCATTCCAAATTGAACGGAGATTGTGCAATCCGTTATGTGATAGGAATTTCCGAAGGTGTGCACCATCATTAAAATTGCCTGCATATTTCGATATTCTTCGGGGATAAAAAGTGAAAAATTGAATGATCTTGGATGTTTTCCGTTCGTTACAGGCTAAATCGTATAATTTTGTCAAATTTCAATTATCTTCTTTTTCTTCTGGCAGATTATGGCGCAATTTGGACGGGCGAGGCGGGTAAAAATTAGTACTTTCAGGAAACTAAACCAAAAATTATGGAGATGGTCATTATAACCCCTTAAACGGAAAGCTGTACGAAAATTTCGCCAAAATAGTCAGTGTAGAGGCACACAGTCGTTACGATTTGATTTATATAGATAAGGAATCTGCTCCATGTAAAACACCTTTTGGGCTATGTTCGCTGGACTTAACCTGCAAAAGTGACCATTCATGATATCTCCCTTATTAATCCTCCTGACGAAAAAATGCACATGACAAAAAAAGGTTTAGAAGTGGAATTCCATCACGTTTGGTCGATTTCCAGTCAGGATGGTCTTGTTCTGTATATAGTGTGGAAGAGTAAAATCACCACTTCGGTTCCCTATAAACCGCCAGTCCGTTCCGCAACATGAAATGTTATTTACGTTTAAAACCTACCTTTGGACAGGTGGATGCGAAATATAAATTTTGGTTCGAATGTCTTCAGTAGTTTTCAAATAGTGAGGAATACGCTTTACACGCACCCACTCGTGAGTTAAGTCCGATGGGACTTGTACAGAAAAACGTTCCGTTAATGATATCTCCCTTATTATTCCTCGTATCAAAATGATGCACATGAGAAAAAAGGTTTAGAAATTAATTTCTACCAAGGTAGGTAGATTTCCATTAAGTTTGGTTGTGTATATTTTGTGGAAGTGAAAAATCACTGTTTCTGTTTCGTATAAACCCCCAGTCAGTTCAGGGATTTAGAAACAATATTTGCCGAAAAACATATCAAGGACAGGTGTATTCTAAATATGAGTCTTGGTGGAAATATATCCAGTAGTTTGTAGCACTCGCGTACATAAGGCGTAATTAAGGAAGAAAATAATACAGTTAAGAAAGTTGAAAGTAATAGAAAATGGATTATAACTGAGGATAACGACAAATACGTAAATGTCAAGTGAATGTATTGGAAAATCAAATGCCCCTCAATAAATTATGCTGGTGTGAGTTATGGATATTCGAAAGAGGTAACAGTGGAGAAATTTAGGCGCAGGCATTCTTAGGTCAACAGATAAGATGACTAATGGTGTTATTACTTAAGCTATTCGAGGGCGGTTATAACATCCAATGATATTCCGCCAATATCCCGCAGATAGGCCGATTGACGCCTCTCTTGCCTTCTACCCAAGGAACAACCACGAATTTAAAAGCATGATGAGGAAAATGGCAATACGTTACTTCCCTGCTGGCATGCAGTCAGAGACGTTGCCATGGTATCCTGTAGGTTCGTTGTCGGTCTGTCGGTCACTCAATGCAGAGCATGATACCAGCGGAAAATTGTAGATTTCTCCGTCATGTGAAGAGTAAGGTAAATTATGAACATAACGAAAATTGTTTATAATGAAGAGACGTTTCACGTACGGTAAACTAAGTTTATAGAAAATCAATAGTATAAAAGAAAATGGAATTCAATGATTTTAAAATAATATGTATATCAAAACCTTTCCCGGGATGAGTATACTCTAAATATGAAGTTTGGTTGAGATCTATCTAGCTGTTTCGAAGTGATGGTGGAAAAACCATTCAGGATTTCCTATAAACCCCCCGTCTATTCAAAGATTTTAAAATGATATGCAATTCGAAACCTTCCCCGGGATGAGTGTACTCCAAATATGAAGTTTGGTTGTGATCTATCCAGCCGTTTCGACGTGATGGTGGAAAACCATTCTGGTTTTCCATAAACCCCCGTGTATTCAAAGATTTTAAAATGATATGCATATCGAAACCTTCCCCGGGATGAGTATACTCTAAATATGCAGTTTGGTTGAGATCTATCCAGCCGTTTCGACGTGATGGTGGAAAAACCATTCTGGTTTTCCTATAAACCCCCCGTGTATTCAAAGATTTTAAAACGATATGCATATCGAAACCTTCCCCGGGATGAGTATACTCCAAATATGAAGTTTGGTTGAGATCTCTCCAGCCGTTTCGACGTGATGGTGGAACAGACAAACAGACAAACAGACACGAAACGTAAAAACCAACGATTCGGTCTTGAGTTGACCTAAAACTGATAAATATATGAAAAATTGGCAAAACAAAAGAAATTACAGACAGCGGACCCCTACAATTTTATTTATATAGACTCATCCCGGGATAGGTTTCGATATGCATATCATTTTAAAATCTCTGAATAGACGGGGGGTTTATAGGAAAACCAGAATGGTTTTCTTCCATTTTCTCTTATACTATTGATTTTCTGTAAACTTCGTTTAACGTACGTGAAACGTCTCTTCATTATAAACAACTTTCCTTGTGTTCATAATTTACCTTACTCTTCACATGACGGAGAAATTTACAATTTTCCGCTGGTATCATGCTCTGCATTGAGTTACCGACAGACCGACAAAACCTAGAGGTTACCATGGCAACGTCTCTGACTGCATGCCAGCAGGGAAGTAACGTATTGCCATTTTCCTCATCAGGCTTTTAAATTCGTGGTTGTTCCTTGGGTAGAAGGAGAGAGAGGCGTCAATCGGCCTATCTGCGGGATATTGGCGGAATATCGTTGGATGTTATAACCGCCCTCGAATAGATTAAGTAATAACACCATTAGTCATCTTCTTATTATTTGTTTACCTAAGAATCACTGGACCTAAATTTCTCCTCTGTTACCGCTTTATTATATCCATAACTCACACTAGCATAATTTATTGAGGGGCATTTGATTTTCCAAATGCATTCACTTGGCATTTACATATTTGTCGTTATCCGGCTGTCCTCAGTTATAGTCCATTTTCTATTACTTTCAACTTTTTTAACTGTATTATTTCTTCCTTAATTACGCCGTATGTATGCGAGTGCTACAAACTACTGGATGTATTTCCACCAAGACTCATATTTAGAATACACCTGTCCTTGATAGGCTTTAGGGCAAATATTGTTTCTAAATCCCTGAACTGACTGGGGGTTTATACGAAACAGAAACAGTGATTTTGCACTTCCACAAAATATACACAACCAAACTTAATGGAAATTTACCTACCTTGGTAGAAATTAATTTCTAAACCTTTTTTCTCATGTGCATCATTTCGATACGAGGATTAATAAGGGAGATATCATTAACGGAACGTTTTTCTGTAGAAGTCGCATCGGACTTGACTCACGAGCGGGTGCGTGTAAAGCGTATTCCTTACAACTTGAAAACTACTGAAGACATTCGAACCAAAATTTATATTTAGCATCCACCTGTCCAAAGGTAGGTTTTAAACGTAAATAACACTTCATGTTCCGGAACGGACTGGCGGTTTATAGGGAACACAAATGGTGATTTTACTCTTCCACAATATATACAGAACAAGACCAACCTGACTGGAAATCGACTAAACGTGATGGAATTCCACCTCTAAACCTTTTTTTCATGTGCATTTTTTCGTCAGGAGGATTAATAAGGGAGATATCATGAATAGTCACTTTTGCAGGTTAAGTCCAGCGGACATAGCCCAAAAGGTGTTTTACATGGAGCAGATTCTTATCTATATAAATCAAATCGTAACGACTGTGTGCCTCTACACTGACTATTTTGGCGAAATTTTCGTACAGCTTTCCGTTTAAGGGGTAATAATGACCATCTCCATAATTTTTGGTTTAGTTTCCTGAAAGTCATAATTTTTACCCGCCTCGCCCAAAATCCACATTGCGGCATAATCTGCCAGAAGAAAAGGAAGATAAATAAAATTTGACAAAATTATACGTTTCAGCCTGTAACGAACGGAAAACATCCTAGATCATTAAATGTTTCACTTTATATCCCCGAAGAACATCGAAATATGCAGGCAATTATAATGATGGTGCAGACCTTCGGAAATTCCTATCACATAACGGATTGCACAATCTTCGTTCAATTTGGAATGATCTACAACCTTTATCTTATGACTTTTTGCCATATCTGTATCCCTTTTAAGTTTGATTTTTCTCTATTAATCGATGTTAAGTCAATTTGGAATTTTCACATGCATAATTCATACTTTCAATTACTTATATGAAATACAGAATCATCCAACTCTTCACAAAAATTGGCCCACCCAATAGCCATATGCGAGCCAAATGCTATGTATGTAGCTGTCACATAATTATCCGAAAAGTAATGTAAGAATAGATGACATATCATAAGACCAGCCATTTAGGCCACTAAATCCGGCGTGTCTTATGGTATAATCCTTTGTCGATATGACGTACGTTTAGTAGTAGTTAATCTGTAAATGAAGGTCTTCAATATTGTAAACACGCATATACTTTCGTATGTCGATCTATATATATTCACTGTTGTCGATTTTTAGCGATCGAGGAAGGGTGGGTCTGCTATTGTAATCAGTACTCCATACACCGACTTTGACTGGCAGTAGGAAAGGGTTCCTTCTCCAACTCCTGTGTAACTGTCATTAGTAAGGAAGGCCTACAATTGTAATGAATAGTTCCCTTCTCGATTTGACTTGCATAAGGCAAGTGAGCATGCAGTTCTGTTTAAAACTCCCCTACCCGATTGTGTTTGGCAGTAGGCAAGGGTGCCCGCCATTATAAAGAAATGTCCTCATCTAAAATGTGACTGGCATTAGGCATAGTGGCCTGCTATTTTGATGGAAACTCACCAACTTGGTATGACTGGCAGTAAGATGGCTGGCAGTAGGAAAATGGGCCTGACATTATAATGATAACGGCACAACTCAATTTTGACTGGTGGTAGAGAAGTTGCCTGCCATTATAATAAAATCTCCTCAAGTGTAATCTGTTTGGAAGTAGGAAATGGGGCCTGCCATTTTAACGAACACTCCCAAATTGATTGTGAGCGCGCAGTAGGCAATGGGGCCTCCAATTATAATGTAAACTTCCCAACTCGATTGTAAATGGTAGTAGGCAAGTGAGCCTGCCGCCATATCACAAATCCGTAACGAACATTTTACATTGGAAACAACGTATGGGGACATCCCCATGCTGTTTCTCGGATAACGCTAAGAGACATGCAATTTTAACAATCTTATTTACTGCATGTACACTATTTACTTCGATATTCGAATACAATGTTGAATACCGTAGCGAAGCACGGGTACATTTGCTAGTTTAATAATATATACATTATTGCTAACTGGCGAGATGTAGTGTTCACAGCGCACTATGTCTTCTGGTATGCGCTAGAATAAATTTGTTACTTTCATTGATCTGCCTCAGTCTCATCCTTGGCTTTGACAATATGAAGGTGACCGAGGTATGAGCGATGCTAGTAATACCATTCTTTATACAATTTGAGTTAGCATCATTTGTTGTGATGGTACTATTGGTGATTGGTGGTGTGGAGTTTAACCCGGATCGTGGTGTGTCTTGGGATGATATTGCGAAGCTGCAGGATGTTATGAAGGAAATATTGACGGGCCAAAACAAGGAACTACAAGACATGAACACTGATTTAAAAACGGAAATAAGTGAAAACAAGGAGTGTTTGGTTAAAAATAACTTTGAGTTGGAGGAAATTAAGAATAAAGTTCTGGACTTAGAAGTAAGGGTAAGGAAGCTTGAGATGAAGGAATTGACGCGAGAATGGGAAGATAGGAGGAGAAATATAATTATATATGGACTGGTTGATTCGGAAATGGAACATTTTAACGAGATGTTGGAAAAAGTAACTGCTTTAATACACGAAAAATTCAAAGTTGAGTGTAGTGAGAGTGACATTGATAGTGCTCTTAGAATAGGCAAAAATACGGGAAGAAGGCCAAATAAAGTATGTATGGTGTCAAGCCTAAAAACCTGAAAAATTCTGGATAACGCGAAATACTTGAAAGGATCGAAAATTTCAATTAGGAAAGAACTTGGTGCGGAAGAAATAAAAAATATGAAATTACTACGCTTCCATTTATTTAAAGCAAGGAAGTCAGGACTAAAAGCTTTCATCACTGGAAACAGGCTTGAGGTGGTAGGCGATTCTTGGTCAAGAAAGTGGTCAGCTGAGCAATTTCAGGACACGGCACAACGACTAGAAACGTCAGCAATGTGTAAGGTCAGTGTTAAGGCTGGCGTACGTGAGAACGCTGAGGCAGCAATAGCAGCAGCAGTAGAAGTGGTATCTGAGCAACGCGGAGGTAAAGATACTAATGACTCACCGAAGAGATATCAGCTAACCAGGAAATCTGCGCAAGAAGAAGAGGCACCACCCCGTAGGGAGGACATCTCAGGATAAAGAAGACAAAATTGTGAGGCACCTTCATGTTTAAACGATATTTGGGCTCAAAAGGATTGAAAAGTGCGGAGGAAGGGATGGGTATAGAAGAAGAAATAATTAGTTCACCATGTGGATCCGTTATTCAATTAGAGAGAGCACGGATTACACGTAGCAAATCAGCCAGCGTAGTAGATATACCCACGAGTAAATAACAAGGATTGAAGATAGGATTAATAAATATCGAAGGAATATTGGGTAAACTTGGAAATGATGAGGTCAAGGAATGAATGTGGTTCAACGAGATTACGACGATGACAGAGGCGTGGATGCCGGGAAGATACAAGTTACAGATACCGGGTTATAACATTTGTAGCAAATCGGAACACAGAAGAATGAATAAGAGGAGATATACGGGAGGGATTTCAGCCTTGATAAAGGATGAAATACGTAATGAAATAGAGCACGTGGATTCAGCACCAGATGATACGATTTGGCTGAAGATAACGAAAAGTAGGGAGGGGGAAGAGAGAACTTTTTATAGGTTTCTGCTACAACCACTAATGGGATCCCCTTTTGAGAAAAATAATTTTTGATAGCCTTATTAACGTAAAACACCAGATTAAATTAATGGATGAAGAAGCGGGAATAATTATAATGGGATATTTTAATCCAAGTGTGGGAGAAAAATCCAGTATACGATAGAGAAATATAAGACATATTAATAGAAAGAAGGTAAAGTAAAGATGAGGAATACAACAAGGATAGAGAGAAACTACTTGATGATGATGATGATGATGCTTGTTGTTTAAAGGGGCCTAACATCTAAGGTAATCGGCCCAAACTACTAGAAGTGTGTGCAGTAGAAGAATTATGCATACAAAATGGTGGGTGGCTGGGGGATAAAACAGAGAATTTAACGTATATAGTTAATGGAGGAGGGAGTACCATAGATTTAGTTATGGCAAATAGAGAGGTACTGAACTATGTTATACATATAAAGGTAAATAACTGGACAGCTCCACATCATTTCCCAGTGGGCTTTCGTCAGCTAAAAATGAATGAAAATCAAAAGAAATAAGGCAGATTAATTGAGCACAGAAACAGTTGGTAAGTTATAGATGGAGTGAGGAACATAGAGATGGATTTAGAGATTATTACAGAGGGAAAACATTTGAAATTCTGAAGGTAGGCTTGAAAATAATTATGACTGAGAATAATAATATACAGAAAGCAATAGCAATGATTTAAAGATCGACAGTAATAGCTGGTAGAAAATGATGGTAAGAAAGGGAAGGGAAAACAAACAAAAACCTGTAAGGAATGTAAGTAAGAGAAATCTGAAATGATAAGGGCATTAAAAGCATACAGATGTGAGGGATCAAAGTTGCTTAGGATAGATGTTTGTAGATTAATAAATGAATATAAAGATCTAATAAGTGAAAATAGAAGTACCTGGCAGAAAGGAGAGGCACAATTATTAAATAAATGTAATATAGAAAACGAAAGTAAGAAAATGTTGAATAGAATAAGAAAATCTCTAAAGAAAATAAGGGTAGAAACGAAGAAAATATAAGTGAGGGAGAGCGGATAAGGTAATTTAAGCGACTACTAGTGAGTAAGGATGAATGGAAAATTAATAAAAATGATCCTGTTATACTGAGAAGTATGGAGAAACCAAGCCTGTACTAGACGATCCAATAAACATGGATGAAGTATTAGAGACATTATAAAAGGAAAGGGAGGTCAATCAGGTGCTATTAGCGGAATTATATATATGCTTCTTTTTTTGCTAGTTGCTTTACGTCGCACTGACACAGATAGGTCTTATGGCGACGATGGGACAGGAAAGGGCTAGGAGTGGGAATGAAGCGGCCGTGGCCTTAATTAAGGTACATTTGCCTGGTGTGAAAATGGGAAACCACGGAAAACCATTTTCAGGGCTGCCGACAGTGGGGTTCGAACCTACTATCTCCCGAATACTGGATACTGGCCGCACTTTATATGCATTTTGGAAAGAGCTAGGTATGAACAAGCAGATGCAGGAAATAATAACTAAAATATTTAACAAAAATATTTGACGGCAGGAAAATCCCAATATATTCGCCGGAAGGAATAATATGTCCTATGTACAAAAGGAAGGGAAACAGATTGGATACAAATAACTACAGGGGTATTACCTTGTTGGATACATTGTGCAAGATATATACCGGAATATTAGCAAACATAATTATAAAATGGGCAGAGGATTACTCCGTACTCTCCGTATACCAGTCGTGATTCATAAAAGGAATGAGAACCACAGACAATATATTTATAATTAAAAATATAATTGATGAGTACATAAAATGAAAAGGTGGTAGATTATGTATTATAGCTATAGATCTGCAGAAAGCTTTTGATTTGGTCAGCAGACGGGCTGTCGCTGCGAAGCTGGCTAGAATAGGAATGCCGAATAACATGATTAAGGCTATAGAAAATCTTTATGTGCAAGTGATATGCACATTTGAAGTAAAGGAATATCTAGTGATAGGAGAGATACAACCAAATATTTTTCTAAAGCAGGAATGTAAATTATCACCAATATTATTCATACTTTTTTTATAAACGGTATATTGGATAATGAAGGGAAGGAGGATAGGACATGTCCATGCCTGAACAATAGAGACATTCTTGGCCGGTAATGAATAAACAACTATCTTCAATATTCGGCTGGATCACGGGGTTCCCCCTGTCAAGTGGGCGTCAAGATATTTAACACATGGCCTCTGCAACTTTCCACTGTAATGCAATCATATATTCCTTCTTTTAACAGAAGATTATCACCAAAAAGGACGTCACACACTCTAAATAAATTCACAAATCACTTGATGCTCTTTTGAATCGTTTTACAGTGCAGAATTATGAAAATCGTTCGTTCCTTTAAGGTAGAAAACGAAGTTGGTCATGCGGTTTTAAAGATGGTTCCCAAATTACGATGCTAAAAAGTGTACCTCTCCCACTCACCAACATCATGTGGTGGGGATAACTTTTCCCTCCTTTCAATCCAGGGATTCCCTAGCTCTGCTTGGGGGAAAAACATTCTAGCCTCGCCCGGTGGCGTTCCTAGCTTCGAGATCCCGCGAACTCACTCCCAGACAAAGAAATGCGCGTCCACGTGATCATTAGTCCTTGGTTCATGTCCCGGTCGGGTGCAATAGAACACTATTATACGCGGGTCGAATGTCTAGGGAGCAGTCATCTTGGCAGGCTATGGCTCGAATGGATTGTTGCACAATGTATTTAATGTGGACTATGTAGAATTGCACTTCTGTACAAAATTGCTACCCCCGGAAAAGTAATTCAGGTTATCTGATCGACCCCAAATTCTAGTATGTAAAACTGACGACCAAACACGTTACCAACCCCTAAAACGCATAAGCTGCTGCAACAACAACAACATCCTGGGCAACAAATAATTACTATTACGGAGATGTCCGACTCGTTGGCTGAATGGCCAGCGTACTGGCCTACGGTTCAGAGGGTCCCGGGTTCGAGCCCCGGCCGGGTCGGGGATTTTAACCTTCATTGGTTAATTCCACTGGCCCGGGGGCTGGGTGTTTGTACTGTCCCCAACATCCCTGCAACTCACACACCACACATAACACTATCCTCCACCACAATAATACGCAGTTACTTACACTTGGCAGATGCCGCCCACCCTCATCGGAGGGTCTGTCTTACAAGGGCTGCACTCGGCTAGAAATATCCACACGAAATTATTATTATTATTATTACGGAGATACGAAATTCTCCCAGCTAACGAGATGGGACATTGTCATCTGTCTAAGCTGAAATTAAAGGCAGATCATATCATCCCTGTTTTGCCAAAACGGCGAATGTGACAATGCTATTCCAATCAATTATTTGCCTTAAGACTGGTCACGCCTTCCAGCCATATATTGATATGCGGTACATCAGAACAATTTTCGATGAGTTCGTTTTCCTATGCGCGTGTGTAAAGGAAAATAAACTTTACTGTACCATACTGAAGGAATGTATGTTTGCATGACATTTACCCACGCCTAGAGTGTGATGTATTTAGGTTCATTTTCTTTTACACGATATGATCCACGTGATAAAAAAACAAGGTCATGTTTAGACCTCTGAATATGAAGGAATTTTCTGCTTTCACACCTACACTGCCTCTCTGATTTGATACCTTATTAACATGCACGCTAATTCTTCTGTCAACATAAACGTCTGCTCCTACGTTGCCTTCGCTCTCCTTCCGCAGATTTGACAACCCCCTAAATCAGCATCAAACCATATTTTGTTCAAGACCTTATCTGAAATTGTTTCCGGAAATCTAATAATACTTTTATATTCATATCACCTATTATTCTAACAAAGTAGGTATTGATAAACTTCTTCAAATTAATGTCCTGTTGTTAAATTATATGTACCGGGCGAGTTGGCCATGCGGTTAGGAGCGCGCAGCTCTGAGCTCGCATCCGGGAGATAGTGGGTTCTCGAACCCCACTGTCGGCAGCCCTGAAGATGGATTTCCGTGGTTTCCCGTTTTCACACCAGACAAGTGCTGGGGCTGTGCCTTAATTAAGGCCACGGCCGCTTCCTTCCCATTCCTAAGCCTTGCCTGTCGTCATAAGACCTATCTGTTTCGGTGCGACGTAAAACAAAATAGCAAAAAATATTACATGCAGGATACTGTATCTTGTTGCTGTTTGGTCCAATATTCCATTTATGACATGTCTTGTGTATACCAATGCAACTGATTATAATACAGGAAAATATATCTTATCTTTACGTTATATATTTAGCGCATGTCACTTATCTCACCAAAATCAATGGACTGAGTACTGTTGATGCACAATGAGTCAATCGCGTAATTCACGGAACGAAATATAATACGCTGATGATGATGATGATAATAATGCTTGTTGTTTTAAGGGGCCTAACATCGAAGGTCATCGGCCCAATGGCCATACCATGTTGAATACACCGGTTCTCGTCCGATCACCGCAGTTAAGCAACATTGGGCGTGGTCAGTACTTGGATGGGTGAAAATAATAAGCAAGGTAGTTCATTAAACCCACAGTATAATTTGCAGTGTATTGCTGTGCCCTAGTATCTTTCACCTCCCTTCGTATTCATGCCCCGATGATACATTTCTGAGTGATTTGACTCTATTGATCCCCTTCACCTCCACCAGTGTCCAACTCGTTGGCTGAATGGTCAGCGTACTGGCCTTCGGTTCAGAGGGTCCCGGGTTCGATTCCCGGCAGGGTCGGGGATTTTAACCTTCATTGGTTAATTCCAATGGCCCGGGGGCTGGGTGTATGTGCTGTCCCCAACATCCCTGCAACTCACACACCACACATAACACTATCCTCCACCACAATAACACGCAGTTACCTACACATGGCAGATGCCGCCCACCCTCATCGGAGGGTCTGCCTTACAAGGGCTGCACCCGGCTAGAAATAGCCATACGAAATTAAAAAAGTACCTCCACCAGTTAACGTCTCTGTTGAAGATCTTTCTTACAAGCTGCTTTACGTCGCACCGACACAGATCAGTCTTATGGCGACGATAGGACAGCAATGGGCTGGGAGTGGGAAGCAGGCGGCCGTGGCCTTAAGGTGCAGCCCCAGCATTTGCCTGTTGCGAAAATGGGAAGACAGAAAACCATCTCCAGAGCTTCCGACAGTTGGGTTCGAACCCACTATTTCCCGAATACTGGGCGCACTTAAGCGACTGCAGCTATCGAGCTCGGTATGCTGTGTTTCAAGCCGATTTGGCTCACGTTTTACTCCGACCGAGAATTTCAGACAGCTCTTCCAATCATATACAATGTGGCTTCTCTCCTTAAAGCTACAGAGAGAGAAGTAATTCGTCCACAATCCTCAGAGTTTTGACATGACTATGTGTAGTTATTTTACGTTGCTTCTATTAAAATTACGCCTCCCAATCAAATACGAACTTAACATGAGTGATGCAATCACTATTGCGTTTTTGTGGTGGTTGATAGTGAGATGTAGCCTATTATACGCAAATAAAGATGCGTATTAAGATGGACACAAACACTCAGCTGGAAGAAATAACCAGAAGTGGTAAAATCTCCCGCCCGGCTGGGAATGGAAGCTGCGTATCCCTGAGTCGAAAGCCACTACGCCGGCAATTCATCCAAGGAGCTGGACTAAATATCCAAAAATATTACGGTGAATTACTTTCTAGTATCATTATAAGGTATTAAGTGTTAAATTTCATTACTCTTTTGTTCTTCAAATCATACTCCGCCATCAATGTGCAACTACTTAAATTCATACACCTCGTGTTTCATTCAGTTGTCATGTTATTCACTAATCCTGAGGAGACTGTGTACTCCTATACAGTATGATGAAAAAATCTACTTCTTATTCTCATAAAATCCAAATACGTACATGTATATAGCTGACTGAGCCGGCCTCGCGGTGCAGGGGTAGCGTACCTGCATCTTACCCGGAGGCTTCGGATTCGATTCCCGGTCACGTCAGGGATTTTTACCTGGATCTCAGTGCTGGTTCGAGGTCCACTTAGCCTACGTGATTACAATTGAGGAGCTATCTGACGGTGAGATGGCGACCCCGGTCTAGAAGGCCAAGAATAACGACCAAGAGGGTTCGTCGTGCTGACCACACGACACCTCATAACCTGCAGGCCTTCGGGCTGAGCAGCGGTCGCTTGGTAGGCCATGGCCCTTCGGGGTTGTTGCGCCATAAGGTTTTGTTTATATAGCTGACTAAGTGTACGATGACTGTATATAAAAGTAAACGTCATTTAAAAATGGCTTCTCCTGAGCCACGCCCATATAAAATGTCAGAAGTGCTATGTTGTGTATACTTATGAGTAATTCAGATTTATACTATAGATCCTTTGTTAGAGATGCAAATCTGGTAGCCCAATGCTTTCATGGGGAACTCAAAATTACAATGAAAAAGGTTGGGAATCAATAACTCAAAACACATCAAAGACAGAAGGATAATATCTGTAACGATTGTGAAAAACCGGGTAACTGTCAATGTACCTCCTAACCATTATTTTCCTTAAGAGTGGTCAGCCTCTCAGACACGTACGGATATGCAGTCCATCAGAACAATTGTCGTAGTGTTCATTTTCATATGCCTACGTGTACAGGAAAATGAACCTTACATACCTTGTGGCATAGGCCTGCTACAGAAATGTATATTATCGGCACACTTTATCTTGGTGCATTTGTGTACGGGGGTGAGGAGTAAGGAGGGAGCTGTCCCGCTCCCGGTAGTGCTGCCAACTGAATGAAAATGAAATCTGAATTGAATCGAGAATATAATCGATCGATATGAAGTTTCTAAACCGTTATTATCTTAAGCCAACAACTGTGTCACATACACATTATATAACAGTATGTAACATTTCTCGATGCGAATATTGTTCCTAGCATGAATTCTATAGTTTGGCTTTGCTGTGTAAACAACAATAGTACTAGTGCGTAAAGTGTACGCCAGATGTCGCACAACGATGCTTAAGCGATTCATAGTTTTTGTTTCAAACTTTGCCAGTACGAATCTCGAAGATTGCCGAGGTTGTCCGATTTAGCACTAGGGTGTAAATGCACCAAGATAAAGTGTGCCGATAATACATGACTCTCTCCTACAGTATATTGCATGTAAGGTTCATTTTCCTGTACACGTGGGCATAGGAATATGAACACAAGGATAATTGTTCAGATGGACTGTATATCCGTACGTGGCTGAGAGGCGTGACCAGTGTTAAGGAAAATAATTGTTAGGAAGTACATTGTCGCTTGTGCTTGTTGTTTTAAGGGGCCTAACATCGAAGGTCATCGACCCCCCAAGTGCATTGTCAGTTACCCGGTTTTTCACAATGGTTGCAGATATGTTCTACTCTGCCGTTTATGATACAGATCTTGGACATGCAACTACAATAGTTTACATAAGATATTATCAGGCTGAGAACTAAAGAGAGATCCCTTTTGAACATTATAAAAGATTATTGTTTAAAAGCTTGTTATTGCATATACACTGACTGACAGAGCAAATGCAACACCAAGGAGGAGTGGTTCGAAAGGGATGAAAGTTGGGGGGAAAACAGAGACGGCACGGACGAATAATTGATGTTTATTTCAAACCGATATGCAGGTTACACAATGCGCACGGCATCGACTCAGTAGGATGTAGGACCACCGCGAGCGGCGATGCACGCAGTAACACGTCGAGGTACAGAGTCAATAAGAGTGCGGATGGTGTCCTGAGGGATGGTTCTCCATTCTCTGTCAACCATTTGCCACAGTTGGTCGTGCGTACGAGGCTGGGGCAGAGTTTGCAAACGGCGTCCAATGAGATCCCACACGTGTTCGATTGGTGAGAGATCCGGAGAGTACGCTGGCCACGGAAGCATCTGTACACCTCGTAGAGCCAGTTGGGAGATGCGAGCAGTGTGTGGGCGGGCATTATCCTGCTGAAACAGAGCATTGGGCAGCCCGTGAAGGTACGGGAGTGCCACCGGCCGCAGCACATGCTGCACGTAGCGGTGGACATTTAACGTGCCTTGAATACGCACTAGAGGTGACGTGGAATCATACGCAATAGCGCCCCAAACCATGATGCCGCGTTGTCTAGCGGTAGGGCGCTCCACAGTTACTCCCGGATTTGACCTTTCTCCACGCCGACGCCACACTCGTCTGCGGTGACTATCACTGACAGAACAGAAGCGTGACTCATCGGAGAACACGACGTTCCGCCATTCCCTCATCCAAGTCGCTCTAGCCCGGCACCATGCCAGGCGTGCGCGTCTATGCTGTGGAGTCAATGGTTGTCTTCTGAGCGGACTCCGGGAGTGCAGGCCTCCTTCAACCAATCGACGGGAAATTGTTCTGGTCGATATTGGAACAGCCAGGGTGTCTTGCACATGCTGAAGAATGGCGGTTGACGTGGCGTGCGGGGCTGCCACCGCTTGGTGGCGGATGCGCCGATCCTCGCGTGCTGACGTCACTCGGGCTGCGCCTGGACCCCTCGCACGTGCCACATGTCCCTGCGCCAACCATCTTCGCCACAGGCGCTGCACCGTGGACACATCCCTATGGGTATCGGCTGCGATTTGACGAAGCGACCAACCTGCCCTTCTCAGCCCGATCACCATACCCCTCGTAAAGTCGTCTGTCTGCTGGAAATACCTCCGTTGACGGCGGCCTGGCATTCTTAACTATACACGTGTCCTGTGGCACACGACAACACGTTCTACAATGACTGTCGGCTGAGAAATCACGGTACGAAGTGGGCCATTCGCCAACGCCGTGTCCCATTTATCGTTCGCTACGTGCGCAGCACAGCGGCGCATTTCACATCATGAGCATGCCACAGTGACGTCAGTCTACCCTGCAATTGGCATAAAGTTCTGACCACTCCTTCTTCGTGTTGCATTTGCTCTGTCAGTCAGTGTATTCTAATCATTGAAGAACGAGACATTATCCATTTCCGGTGTGTGGGGTAGAATTTGGATGAAGAACGATTGAGATAGTTGTACAAAATGATTTCGTGTTAATTTATATTTTACTCTTCAGAAATTATACTTATAAATGACATGAAAGGACCATCAGTCAAATCAGAAAAACTTATTTCTATATGTTAAAAGATTCTCTTCCATAGCCATAATATAAAAGGAGAAAATGCTTAATGTAATATTAGTCTTTCCCCTGACCTTCTTCCCAATTTATTGGGGTCGGCATTTGACATGAATTCGGTCCAGTGTTACGCCCGGATGATCTTCCAGACACCTACCTTACGTGTAGGGAAGTATTCACTGTCGCATGTTTCTGTCGTGGTTAGTAGTGTAGTGTGTTTTATATAAATGAAAAGGATGTGCGCCGGCCCCGCGGTGTAGGGGTAGCGTGCCTGCATCTTACCCGGAGGCCCCGGGTTCGATTCCCGGCAAGGTCAGTGACTTTTACCTGGTTCTGAGGGCAGGTTCGAGGTCCACTCAGCCTACGTGAATACAATTATTGAGGAGCGATCTGACAGTGAAATGGCAGCCCCGGTCTAGAAATCCAAGAATATCGGCCGAGAGGATTCGTCGTGCTAACCACACTACATCTCATAATCTGCAGGTCTTCGGGCTGAGCAGTAGTCGCATGGTAGGCCAAGGCCCTTCGGGGCTGTTGCGCCATGTGGTTTGGTTTGGTGAAAGGGAGTGTATCAAGTCGAACACATACACATAGTCCCCGAGCCAGATATATTATGCGTGCACAATTAAAGTTCTCGACCCGATTGGGAATCGCACACGGGGCCCTCTGAGCGAAAGATCAATATGCTGTTCATTCATCCAAGAAACGAACAAAGTGGTTCATGTTATTATGTTAGCTAATGTGTATAATTCGCATTCTAGAGAGTATTCTGTGTTCTTAAGACAACGTAAAACTGGGAGCGTAAATACGGAGATTTATTTTTGCTTTACGTCGCACCGACACAGATGGGTCTTATGGCGACGATGGGACAGGGAAGGGCTAGGAGTGGGAAGGAAGCGGCCGTGGCCTTCATTAAGGTACAGCACCAGCATTTGCCTGGTGTGAAAATGGGAAACCACGGAAAACCATCTTCAGGGCTGCCGACAGTGGAATCCGAACCTACTACGTCCCGAATACTGGATACTGGCCGCACTTAAGCGACTGCAGCTATCGAGCTCGGTCTGATAATCATTCATCGGTAATAGAACTAAGGTGGTAATTCAACTAATGTAATGTTTGTGAGATACTGTGAACTACAGTATTTGGCTCTGTTATTCGTAGAGGCTTCAATTTCTCATCAAGTCTCGTATATCCACATTAACGGTTGAAACACTGAAATAAAACGTACATTACGGGTATAAACACGGTTTTTCAACGATTATTCGTTAGTCAAATAAAACATTTATTTACGTACAGGAAGGAAGATTTTATATGAATGTGCTGGCATCGACAAACGCGTGTACCAGTTGTATTCGTACACTTGGACAGGATGATGGGCACCGTTTATTTGCGATGCACGGAAAAGTCTCAGTGATAAGTGCGGCCAGTATCCAGTATTCGGAAGATCGTAGCTTCGAACCCCACTGTCGGCAGCCCTGTAAATGGTTTTCCGTGGTTTCCCATTTTCTCACCAGGCAAATGCTGGGGCTGTACCTTAATTAAGGCCACGGCCGCTTCCTTCCCACTCCTAGCTCTTTCCCGTCCCATCGTCGCCATAAGACCTATCTGTGTCGGTGCGACGTAAAGCAACTAGCAAAAAAAAGTCTCAGTGACGGCATACAACTAGTCAAGTGTGTTAGTCTCCTTCCTACTGTATCTGTGGTGGACATGGGTAGGAGTGCAGAGTTAAGTACGGAGCTTAAGAGCACTATACATCAACTGTCACTTCAAGGATTTTCATTACGAAAAATTGGACATTCTACAGTGCAATATGTGGTTGATAAATTTAAACAGAAAAGCACCATGAAGAACACTCCAAGAAAACCCAGGAGAAAGTGTTTAACTGAAAGGAAAGAACATTTTTGTTGCTAGTTGCTTTACGTCGCAACGACAAAGATAGGTCTTATGGCGACGATGGGACAGGAAAGGGCTAGGAATGGGAAGGAAGCGGCCGTGGCCTTAATTAAAGTACAGCACCAGCACTTGCCTGGAGTGAAAATAGGAAACCACAGAAAACCATTTTCAGGGCTGCCGACAGTTGGGTTCGAACCTACTATCTCCCGAATACTGGATACTGGCCGCACTTAAGCGACTGCAACTGTCGAGCTCGGTAAGAAACTTTTTTTTTGTTTGGCTGCTAAAGTCAGATTGCAAATTAATTGCACCAGTATTGATGAAACTCACGGAGAAACGACCTGGAAACAAGATCAGCAACTTCACCACCCATCGGATCCTGTATCGGCATGGGTACTACGGAAGAATCCCTCGGAAAAGGCCATACGTAACTAGGAAAAACAGATGGCTTAGACTAACATTCGATAAGGAGCATATCAATAAGTAGAAAGAATTCTGGAATGATATTATCTGGTCTGATGAGACAAAAATAAACCTTTTCGGGTCAGATGACATCCACAGAATATGGAGAAAAATTGGCACGGACAATGATTTACCAAATACACTCCCAAATGTAAAATACGGTGGTGGGTCTGTAATGCTTTGGGGCTGTATGTTATCCAGAAGTGTGGGTAACATATACCTCATTGACGGAATAATGAACAAGGAGGGCTAAAATGCAATCCTGAGGGCAAACGTGAAGCAGAGTGCCGAAAATAGGATGCCACCTGTTTATATGTTCCAGCATGACCCAAAACACACTGCTAATATTAATAAGACATGGTTGATCTGGAACATTCCTAAGCAGCTTAGAACACCTTCCCAGTCTCCGGATTTAAATCCCATCGAAGATCTTTGGGCTACCTTAAACAGGAACATCCGTAGGCAACGTGTGCTTAGGAAGGAGGAACTTGAAAGTGTGATTCTTCAGGAATGGCAGAAAGTCAACTCTGACATGTGCAAGAAATTAGCGTATTGTATGCGGCGACGATATCTGGCAGTTATAAAGGCTGGGGGACATTCCACTAGATACTAACATGTTCCAGGAACCCTTTATTTTTGTTTATTTCAGGTGTTCGATTTGCTTGTATGAATAGGAAAGATACAAGATTATGTGCGCGCTTTTCCTTATTAGAAGCTGTATGTTGTGCTAACATGATTGCAAACAGATACAGTAGGTATATGTTTTCTGAAGGCTGTGTTGAATATATGATCAATGAATAAAATCTTTTTCAGTTTATTATTTTCTGGCAGTGCGTTGAGGTACCAAAGCAAACAGCCCATACGAATAGAACAGGTACATACTGTATGTGTGTGCCCATTTTTAGTCATTTCAGTTTATTAATATCTGTTATTTTAAGGAAAAGTTCCCCGGAGACTATTTTCATAAAGTTTAAGTTACGTAATTAAAAAGTTAAACCTCCCAATATTGATCTAAGGAGGGCACCTTTTATAATTCATTGCCAGCATGCGTTGCCAAATACAATGAAATCTTCCATTGTACCGTAGTTCCAAACTAGAAGCCATACACCGAGCAATACAGCCTACGGGTCATTTGTCATATTTGTTCAGCCATTGTACTCGACAGACAAAGAAATAA
The DNA here is from genome assembly GCF_040414725.1 of Anabrus simplex. Taxonomy (NCBI): domain Eukaryota; kingdom Metazoa; phylum Arthropoda; class Insecta; order Orthoptera; family Tettigoniidae; genus Anabrus; species Anabrus simplex. Next base: position 577,291,606 of record NC_090266.1, on the reverse strand, counting down.
ATACAGAACAAACACAAAAACCATTTAATAGCTATAAACCAAATGAATGAACGATTGAAAATTACATATCAGCTGGCTATTACGAAGTGATTCCATTGAACAAATGTTTAATGAAACTATTAATTTTCTTTATTAGCAACACAAAATATAAAACTGATGTAATGAACAAACAAAACAATTTAGTTCCATTAAAATGGGAATATCAATTTGAAAATTATTTTCATGAAAATGACAACTTCCCACTGGGGCTAATATTTTGTCCAGGTGGGCAATAAGTGAACAATATCCGGAGTGGGCATAGGTATTGTGACCTCGTATAATGTGCACTGTATATGAATCACACTGGACCATAATATTACAGGCTCTTGAAATAAAGCCCTCGAATTCTCAGGCATATGTGGTTAATGAAATATATACTTAAATCATTTCCATATCAGGTGGATCCACGGCCTTAATACTAGTGTTAGCGGTTTCGCTTCTACTGAACAACTGAAGTACTTCTTGAGGGACCCCACGGACATAGTTCACCGGGCGAGTTGGCCGTGCGGTTATGGGCGCGCATCTTTTAGCTTGCAACCGGGAGATAGTGGGTTCGGACCCCACTATCGTCAGTCCTGAAGGTTGTTTTCCGTAGTTTTATGTAGTTTTCCATTTTCACACCAGGCAAATGCTGGGGCTATACCTTAGTGAAGGACACGGCCGCTTCATTCCCATTCCTAGGCCTTTCCTATACCATCATCGCAATAAGACCTATCTGTGTCGGTGCGACCTGACGTAAAGCAAATAGCAAAAAACCGGACATAGTTCGAAAGTAAGAGTGTAAAATTAGACATTTACGTTCTGCAGGATCCATATTTCAGCATCGGTGGAACATAGAACTTCATGCGGTTTATTTGTTTATCATTTTACATTGATTCTATGAAAGTGTAAGAATAGTGACTTCAAGATCATAACAGTTTAGATACAGTATATCCTAGGCCGGTGACTGAATGATTTAGCCTTCGGTTTAGAAGACTCCGGGTTGGATTCCAGGCCGGGTGGGGTATTTTCACTACGTATAGTGAATTCTCATGACTCAAGGCATGTGCATTTAGGCTCGTCTTAAAAACATTTCTTTATCTATATACAACAAGCCCAGCCAACATAGAAACACAGGATACTGACCACATTCTCCGATATTACGTTGATGTCAGGAAGGGCATCTAGTAAAATATCTGCGCCAAATTCGAATCACATTTCGACTTTAATAAATTAGCTAACGGCCAGAAAGAATAAGACAAACATAAATGAATGGTCTTATGCTTAAGGAAAACAAGTGGCAGTAACATGATTTCGAGAAAACCTCAGAAAATTTGGAACTTTTCGACCACTCAATTAATTTGAGTATAAATTCATTGTATGGCTGTAGTTGTAGAAGAAGGATTTATTTATATTTTACGTACAACATAAATTGTTGAACAGTTTGCTAATAAATAGAAAATAAAGTTTGATTTAATTTAATTTATGACTGATACATTAACAATCTTGAATTTCAGTATTTTACAATCATGCCTTAATATATTACTAGGGTAACATAAATTTTATAACATTTCTGAGTAGATAATGTGTATTAATATATCCATATTTACCGTTTTAGTAAGATATAGTATTGATAACTTATTGTTCATCCATCAATGCGAAGTACGATGCAACCCATTACTGGAATTGCTACCCATCCACAGTAAGATTTCAAGACACGAAGCTGCATGCAGACTCTGTCAACGATATCAGAAGCACCGAGGTGAAAATGGCATCGATTGGGACTTACCTATTTCGAACATTGTAACCTGTAAACAGTGTACACCTATGCGTGAACTTGCTATAGCTGATGATGACTCTGAACGACACTAGACACATGAATCTCACCATACGTAGGATGCTAGGCACGAAAAGAAAATTAATTGCACAGCATGGTATAATATATTTTCAGCACTTAATTTCGTAAATAATAAGTAGTTTGTTAAATTTGAGGAGTTTCACATTTTCGTACATGCTACTCCCTTCGCAGAAGAGATGTGGGATTATAGCAAAATGTCAACGATTGTAGTAAAAATTGTAATAGTTTATATAATATTGTAAAAAGTTAAACAATAAAATATTTCCTTAAATTTAAAATTGTGTACTTATTTTATTCCCCTTTCCTTCTGTTACCTATTACCTAGTCGTCGTTTTATTTCTAATATGTTCGCACAAGTAGATACGAAGCAGTGATTAGTTCCTTCATGCACGGTGCACAAAGTTCGAAAACAAAACCTACTATGTGAATATTTTATTAAAACTTGCACAATTTAGTCTAGAGAACCTGTCAGCAAACACGTCTAGACATGCATGATTGTGTCCAAATAATGAATGCATGTCAAAACAGCTCGGAGACGGAAGGGTATTGAAGTTAGAGAGGGAGAGAGAGAGAATCCTTTAGCTGAAGCTTACAAAAATTCGCCTTTAGCTAGAGTTCATCCTATAAGAACATGACATAACATAACCTATAAGCGAAGAATGAATATATAATGATTTATTTACTTTCTGCGAATTTATACATACATACATATATGTATATATATATATATATATATATATATACACCGAGGTGAAAAAGGCATCGATTGGGACTTACCTAATTCGAACATTGTAACCTGTAAACAGTGTACACCTATGCGTGAACTTGCTATAGCTGATGATGACTCTGAAGGAAACTAGACACATGAATCTCACCATACGTAGGATGCTAGGCACGAAAAGAAAATTAATTTCACAGCATGGTATAATATATTTTCAGCACTTAATATCGTAAATAATAAGTAGTTTGGTTTTTTTTTGCTAGGGGCTTTACGTCGCACCGACACAGATAGGTCTTATGGCGACGATGGGATAGGAAAGGCCTAGGAGTTGGAAGGAAGCGGCCGTGGCCTTAATTAAGGTACAGCCCCAGCATTTGCCTGGTGTGAAAATGGGAAACCACGGAAAACCATCTTCAGGGCTGCCGATAGTGGGATTCGAACCTACTATCTCCCGGATGCAAGCTCACAGCCACGCGCCTCTACGCGCACGGCCAACTCGCCCGGTAAAGTAGTTTGTTAAATTTTTATATATATATATATATAAAATAACTTGTCCTGACTGACTGACTGACAGCTTCATCATCGCCGGGCCAAAACTACTGGACGTAAAGGAATGAACTTTTGACGATACATTTATACTACAATGTAGGTGCTCGCTAAGGGAGGATTTTTGGATATTCCGCCGCTAAGGGGGTGAAAAGGTGGTGAACTTTTAAAATGAGTGTATCTGTATCTCAAAACTTTAAAAGTTAACAGATGTAAAAATTGGTATTTAGAATCTCCTTTAAAATTAAAGAAACACATGTTCTTTTGTTTTCGGAAAATCCCAATAGGAGGGGGGGGTTGAAAACGGGTTGAATTCCTTAAATGAGGATACTTATATCTAAAGAACTGAAGATATTACAGACCTGAAAATTGGTATTTGGGATCTCCTTTAAAAATAAAGACACGCATATTTTTTTGTTTTTGTTTTTAGAAAAAACAATTAATGGGGTGAAAGGGGGGGGGTGAATTTTTAAAATGAGTTTATCTATATTTCTAAACTCTAAAAGTTTAAAAATGTAGAAATTGGTATTTAGAGACTCCTTTAAAAGTAAAGAAACACGTATTTTTTGTTTTTGGAAAATCCCAATAGGAGGGGTAAAAAATGGTGTAAAAGGTGTTGAATGCCTTAAATGAGGATACTTATATCTCAGAAACTGAAGATATTACAGACCTGAAAATTGGTATTTGGAATTTCCTTTTAAAATAAAGAAACACGTATTTTATGTTTTTTGTAAAATCCAGTTAATGGGGGTTAAACAGGAGTAAAAAACTTGTGTGAATTTTTAGAAAGACTATATCTACAGTATATCTCAGAAACGTAAAATGTTACAGACATAAAAACTGGTACTTGGAATCTCCTGTAAAAGTAAAGAAACATACGTGATTTGTTTTTGAAACCTCCACTTCAGGGGAACTAAAAGGCGGGTGAAATTTTAAAATTAGCTTTTCTACAGTATGTCTCAAAAACTTAACTTGTTACCGAAGTGAAAAATAATGTCTTTTATCTCTATAACAACAAGTATTTTTTTGTTTTCTGAAATACCACTTGGGTGGAGTGGGGGGAGGAAGTGACTAAAAATGGGGTTGAATTCTTTTAATTAGGAAGCTGATATTTCAAAAACTGAAGATGTTACAGACGTGAAATTTGGTATTTGTAATCTCCTTTAAAAATAAAGGAATATGTATTTTCTGTTTTCGGAAATACACTTGAAGTGGGGGGGGGGGGAAAATTGAAAAATTAGTTGAATTATTTTTATGACGATACTATTACCTTAAAAAATGATTTTGCAGACGTGATAACTGCTATTTGGTATCTGCTTTGCAAGTAAAGAAACACGTATGTACACTGACTGACAGAGCAAATGCAACACCAAGAAGGAATGGTTCGAAAGGGATGAAAGTTGGGGAAAAAACAGAGACGGCACGGATGAATAATTGATGTTTATTTCAAACCGATATGCAGGTTACACAATGCGCACGGCATCGACTCAGTAGGAGGTAGGACCACCGCGAGCGGCGATGCACGCAGAAACACGTCGAGGTACAGAGTCAATAAGAGTGCGGATGGTGTGCTGAGGGATGGTTCTCCATCCTCTGTCAACCATTTGCCACAGTTGGTCGTCCGTACGAGGCTGGGGCAGAGTTTGCAAACGGCGTCCAATGAGATCCCACACGTGTTCGATTGGTGAGAGGTCCGGAGAGTACGCTGGCCACGGAAGCATCTGTACAACTCGTAGAGCCTGTTGGGAGATGCGAGCAGTGTGTGGGCGGGCATTATCCTGCTGAAACAGAGCATTTGGCAGCCCCTGAAGGTACGGGAGTGCCACCGGCAGCAGCACATGCTGCACGTAGCGGTGGGCATTTAACGTGCCTTGAATACGCACTAGAGGTGACGTGGAATCATACGCAATAGCGCCCCAAACCATGATGCCGCGTTGTCTAGCGGTAGGGCGCTCCACAGTTACTGCCGGATTTGAACTTTCTCCACGCCGACGCCACACTCGTCTGCGGTGACTATCACTGACAGAACAGAAGCGTGACTCATCGGAGAACACGACGTTCCGCCATTCCCTCATCCAAGTCGCTCTAGCTCTAGCCCGGCACCATGCCAGGCGTGCACGTCTATGCTGTGGAGTCAATGGTAGTCTTCTGAGCGGACGCCGGCCGGGAGTGCAGGCCTCCTTCAACCAATCGACGGGAAATTGTTCTGGTCGATATTGGAACAGCCAGGGTGTCTTGCACATGCAGAAGAATGGCGGTTGACGTGGCGTGCGGGGCTGCCACCGCTTGGCGGCGGATACGCCGATCCTCGCGTGCTGACGTCACTTGGGCTGCGCCTGGACCCCTCGCACGTGCCACATGTCCCTGCGCCAACCATCTTCGCCACAGGCGCTGCACCGTGGACACATCCCTATGGGTATCGGCTGCGATTTGACGAAGCGACCAACCTGCCCTTCTCAGCCCGATCACCATACCCCTCATAAAGTCGTCTGTCTGCTGGAAATGCCTCCGTTGACGGCGGCCTGGCATTCTTAGCCATACACGTGTCCTGTGGCACACGACAACACGTTCTACAATGACTGTCGGCTGAGAAATCACGGTACGATGTGGGCCATTCGCCAACGCCGTGTCCCATTTATCGTTCGCTACGTGCGCAGCACAGCGGCGCATTTCACATCATGAGCATACCTCAGTGACGTCAGTCTACCCTGCAATTGGCATAAAGTTCTGACCACTCCTTCTTGGTGTTGCATTTGCTCTGTCAGTCAGTGTATGTGTATGTTGGGTATTCAGCCGGAAGGCTGGTTGGATCCTCAACAGGTTCACCATTAGCTGTCATAGATGGCCTAGGTGTCACTGAAGAGACGTACTAGGGAAATAAGGAGTGAGGTAGTTTCCCGTTGCTTTCCTCACTGGGCCAGAGGTTGCTATTGCACATCCGTCTGCCAAGCCCACCGAAATGCGTGCACCAACCGACCCTATGAGTGACATTTTCACATAATTCATAGCAGGGAATGGCTGCGTAAAGAATGTCATTACTAGCGTCACTCATACCTCAACCACTTTCATATTGTCAAAGCCAAGTACAAGACTGAGACAGGTCAATGAAAGTAACAATTTTATTTTTGCCCATACCAGAAGACATACTGCACTGTAAACACTACATCTTGCCAGCAAACGTATTCTCGGAAAATCCAACGAGGGCGGATGAGGGGGGAAGGGGGCACGGCTGGAGAAAGAATTGAAAAATTAATTGAATTAATTGAATGAGGATACTTACATCTAATAAAAACTAAAGTTGTAACAGACGTAAAATTTGGCATTTGGATCTCCTTTAAAAACAAAGGAAAACGCGTTTTGGGGGAAATCATCTTCGGGTGGGGATGAAAAGGAGTTGAGTTCCTTTTATGAGGACACATGTCTCAAACACTGAAGATGTTAGAGTCATGATAACTGGTACTTAGAAGATACTTTACTATTAGAGAAACGAGTATTTTTTCCGGAAAATTCACTTAAGGGGGTGGGGAAAGTAAAAGGAAGTGAAAAAGTTAATTCTTTTTATGGTGATACTTATATCTCAAAAGTGAAGGTAACAGACGTGAACATTGGTATCTGGAGTCTCCTTTAAATATAAAGAAGCAGGCCTTCTTTTTGGGAGGATGGGGGAGGGTGGGAATCAATTTAACAGCGGTGGGGGTGAAAAAATAGTTGAGACAAATTGATTTTTCTCTTCATATTGTACTTATTCTGATCATAAACCGATAATTTTTAATCTTTCCTGGGCTTGTTTTCAAGGGCCATCTTTTCCTTTGGATAACTTATAGTTAGATTACAGTAGATTCTCCCGGCATATGAATAAAAATATTAACACATTTGAAATAAAGGAGAGGAATGAGATTGACCGTGCAATTGTTCACCTCTATAATAAGGTCAATAATGCACGGAAGTATATCATTCGTATCGCCAGAAATCCCGCGCACTTGCCTACGCGCAACAATGGTGCTGGTCACATTGTCATCAATGACAATGGCAGCAAATATAATTTACCGCCAAGTAGCGGTCTTGCATCCTGCTGTGGGGTCCAGAACAATAATAATAATAATAATAATAATAATAATAATAATAATAATAATAATAATAATAATAATAATCATAATAATCATAATAATAATCATAATAATCATAATAATAATAATAATAATAATAATAATAATAATAATAATGTTCTGGACCGTCCTCAAAATGTGCCGACCGCGCTGCAAACTGGTCTTGGCCGGGTAATGACTACGAATGCAGTCCGGCGGCGGGTTCAGTACCGCCAAGGCACCCAAGACGCCACCACGCCGGATCTCCTCAAGGATTTGATCCATATTAAAAATGCTTATAAGAAAAGATGGCAAAGATTTAGGGGCCTAACTGACCGGGGAATACCTGGACCTAGCCCGGGTAGTACGAAATCGATTGCTAGAAAGAAAGATTAAAAAATGGGAGGAATTTCGCCGTAATCTCTCAGAAAACGAGTCAGACCGCGAATTTTGACGGATTCTCTCAGATATCGAGTCAGATCGCGATTTTTGGTGGATTATATAAAAAACGTTAAGCAATCAACTATAAATTTCACTATAATGCCGTAGCGAAACACGGGTATCATGCTAGTATACAGATAAGAAAGTTATGCGAAAACGTAAAGCATGTAAAACATGAAAATCTAAAAGTCGTTTGAAAAGTCGGATGAAGAGATAATGGAGCATACGTGTTAGGCCTTGCACCAGCTCCCTAGTCCCAAACGAATCTTGTATTGTTGTCATCTTGCTCAAAATTCCAAGTTCAGCTCCAAGTCCATGAAATTGCCCTCGAAAATGTAGTTGGTAAGGCGTGGCGGAGCGGGATTACATGTCATGTGGGAGGTTCGAGTCCGGGACGAGGATTAGAAATTTTCGAAATATTTGTTTCGTAAATACGGCACGGAATATAACTTCAACAGTCACTTTCATGAAAATTGTGTGTGAATGAATGTGATTGTGGGTCTAAGGAGGGCCGATTAGTTAGCAGGCCGGACACATACGGACCGTAAATAATAGGAACACAACTGTTCTGACAATGTTTTATTTTTTCAAATCCTGTACGTGATGACCGTTTTGGTTCATGCACATTCGGGCACGGTGTCCAGTAGATCGTCTTGCGCCCTGAAGCATTGAAGGTGTAATTGCTCGGTAGGCATCCGTGATGAGTTGCCAGAACTGGTCGTGTTTTTCCGGCGCTTGAGTGTAAACGACGTTCTTCAAGTGCCCCCAAATGGAGGAGTCTAACGGCGTTAAATCCGGAGATCTGGGGAGCCAAGAAACAGGGTCTCCTCGTCCTATTCGTTTCCCTGGAAGTTCCTCGTTGAGATGGTTACGAACGGGCAAAGTCGAATGTGGTAGAGCTCCATCCACTTGCAACCATATCGCCAAATGATCGTGCAAGGCCACATCCTCCAGCACAGTGGGAGTTCCTGACGCAGAAGGTGCAGGTAGCGTGAGCCCGTCCAATGGCCCTTAAAGAAATAATGTCCAATCAGGCGATCCCCAAAGATTTCACACCACACATTCACTCCCCATTGTACTTGACGGGCAGCCTGTCGCACCCAGTGAGGATTGTCCGGACTCCAATAGTGCACGTTGTGGCGATCGCCGTTACCAATATTGTGGAAGCGCGATTCGTCCGAGAACAAGATATGCGATACGAATGCTGCATCATTGTCTAGCCTGCCTAATAGCCACCGACATAACTTCATTCGAGCTTCGAAATTCCGCCCAAGGAACTCTTGGTGTAGCTCAAGATGGTATAGGTGAAATTTATGTTCATGCAAAGTTCGCCAGACGGACTGCTGGCTAGTGTTCACCTGTCGTGCAATCACTCTTGTACTGATGTGTGAATTATTACGAGCTGCCTCCAGAATGGCCTCTTCTGTTTCACCCGATGTAACGGGCTTATCGTGGACTGGTGGCTGGTTGGAAATCACGCCTGTTGTCCTTAGGCGTCTTTCAACACGGCGGAATATCGTAGAAGCAGGGTGTCGCCTGTCGTGATACTGTTCCTGCTACATACGTAGTGCCTCGCACGCGTTTTGTCTTGCTTCCCCATAAATGAGGAGCATTTCAACGTATTTCTCTGTGGAGCACATGCCGAGTGACAGCAGGCATTACAGTACATTCATTCCCTAACCAGCGGAGATTGCGCTGGGCAATAACAACGTCATTGTTCTGTTTGTATGTGGCAAACGTGGGCCTGAGTTTAGTTATTCAAACATCATACCGATGAGAAAATACTTGAATAACGCAGGACTCGAACCGCCGCTGCCACATTCCGCCGATTGCAGGCGAAAGCTTAACCACATCCGCTACGCTACACTGCTGGAAGCATGCTGCTAGTACGACGAGAGCAGAGCACATACGCCATTTGTTTCGGTGTTTAAGGCATTAATTACTGCACTATTACCTAGTCTTATGCATTATTTCCCCTCTTCGTTACACCTGGTCACGAGGCACAACACATTAACAGAGTTGCATGGTAAAACGACGTTGCTACATGATTTCAAGGCGTCATGTTTTGGGAACGGATGATATAAAATTTCGCTAGGGTTCAGAATTTTGTGCAAAATGTGCTTACTGAACATTAGACTTCTTCTTAATCTGTTTACCCTCCAGGGTTGGATTTTTCCTCGGACTCAGCGAGGGATCCCAACTCTACCGCCTCAAGGGCAGTGTCGTGGAGCGTGAGACTTTGGCTCGGGGGATACAACTGGGGACAATGACCAGTACCTCGCTCAGGCGGCCTCACATTCTATACTGAACAGGGGCCCATGTCGGGGGATGGGAAGGTTGGGAGGGATAGACAAGGAAGAGGGAAGGAAGCGGCCGTGGCCTTAAGTTAGACACCATCCCGGCATTTGCTTGGAGCAGAAATGGTGAACCACGGAAAACCACTTCGAGGATGGCTGAGGAGGGAATCGAACCCACTCTACTCATTTGACCTCCCGAGGCTGAGTGTAGACCCCGTTTCAGCTGTCGTACCACTTTACAAATTTCGTGGCAGAGCCGGGAATCGAACCCGGGCCTCCGGGAGTGGCAGATAATCACACTAATCACTGTACCACAGAGGCGGACACTGAACATTAGTACCATACAGTACGCCTGCAGGGGAATAGCACCCCTATAATTATGTGCACGTTAGTTGGGATGCAGCAAACGATATTGGAAGGAGCTGCTGAAACGCTCTGTATAGTGTATATATAAATATAAATAATACTAAATATACGTTCTGTATTGCATATGCAACTACCTTTGGTGGGCAATTTCATGGACTCGGAGCTGAACTTGAAATTCTGAGCAAGATAATACATGATTTGTTTGGGACTGGGTAGCTTATAACAAGTAGTTGGTTTACTGCGGTCGAAATATGAATTTATTGTTTCGTCGGCGTGTCAGGTTTATATTATCTAGAAGGCACACGCATGTCTTCTAGTGTTTAATACGAGTATAACATTGCGGCGTCCTATCATGATGAGGAGGTAAATACCAAGATATCCGGTTGTGTTGTCTGAGCATACGGGCAGGGCAGATGTTTTCAGGACGGAATGAATATTGGGGGCTGGTCGCCATAAGACCTATCTGTGTCGGTGCGACGTAAAACAAATAGCAAATCGTCTCTGCCGGGACAAAACCTCCTACGTGATTTTTTTTTTTTTTTTTTTTTTTTTTTGCTAGTTGCTTTACGTCGCACCGACACAGATATGTCTTATGGCGACGATGGGACTGGAAGGGGTTAGGAGTGGGAAGGAAGCGGCCGTGGCCTTAATTAAGGTACAGCCCCAGAATTTGCCTGGAGTGAAAATGGGAAACCACGGAAAACCATTTTCAGGGCTGCCGACAGCGGGATTCGAACCTACTATCTCCCGAATACTGGATACTGGCCGCACTTAAGCGACTGCAGCTATCGAGCTCGGTGTGAAATATTTTTTTTTTGCTAGGGGCTTTACGTCGCACCGACACAGATAGGTCTTATGGCGACGATGGGATAGGAAAGTCCTATGAGTTGGAAGGAAGCGGCCGTGGCCTTAATTAAGGTACAGCCCCAGCATTTGCCTGGTGTGAAAATGGGAAACCACGGAAAACCATCTTCAGGGCTGCCGATAGTGGGATTCGAACCTACTATCTCCCGGATGCAAGCTCACAGCCGCGCGCCTCGACGCGCACGGCCAACTCGCCCGGTGTGAAATATTCTAGCTTAGAACTTTGGCCGGTAAGGTTCTGTCATCCAAGGTGCAATATTGTGTGAATACTGTCAAGGTATTCTCGCTCTTCAGAATGTATGTGCTGCGGGTCAGTATACCTCCAAAAATATTGTCACATAGGAGGTTTTGCCCCGGCGACGACGAAATATATATTGTGGGTTGCAAAAAACTTCATTGGAAGGGGCGTCTGAATCACGCTGTATATATACCGGGAGAGTCAGCCGCGCCTCACGTTTTATGCTGTTAGGCATCCCACCGAACGTCAACTGGTGTCGTTATGGTCTATTCTCCTTTGCCGTACACCAAGCAACAATCGCTTTCAATCGCTCACTGCACCACTACCTTTGCAAGAACAGGTACCGTATGCGACAGGAATTTACACAATGCATCATACTGTCATACGGTTATGTACAAAGTACGTGCCAATCATGAGCTTTCAGTATGTTATGACATGAGCGGTAAAAGCGATGGCATACTGATAGAAAACTTGTGTGCATTTGTGAAGCGGAAAAAATCGTCTATCTTGTAGGCTTTCTGGAACGCTGATTGGTGGAGTCGCCGTGGTGTCATAGGTTGCGTGCGGTACTGTTAATACAGTTGCGTTTAGTAGGTGGGTTCGAGTCGCATTGGAGCTTGTAAAGTTTATTCGCATTTTGTATTTCGAGATATTTTTTTTTTTGCTAATTGCTTTACGTCGCAACAAGAGATAGGTCTCATGGCGACGATGGGACAGGGAGGGGCTAGGAGTGGGAAGGAAGCGGCCGTGGCCTTAATTACGGTACAGCCCCAGCATTTGCCTGGTGTGAAAATGGGAAACCACGGAAAACCATCTTCAGTGTTACCGACAGTGGGGTTCGAACCTACTATCTTCCGAATACTTTTTTTTTGCTACTTGCTTTACGTCGCAACAAGAGATAGGTCTCATGGCGACGATGGGACAGGGAGGGACTAGGAGTGTGAAGGAAGCGGTCGTGGCCTTAATTACGGTACAGCTGCAGCATTTGCGTGGTGTGAAAATGGAAAACCACGGAAAACCATCTTCAGTGCTACCGACAGTGGGGTTCGAATCCACTATCTCCCGGATGCAAGCTCACAGCCGCGCGCCCCTAACCGCACGGCCAACTCGCCCGGTACTTCGAGAATCATCCACAGAGCCAATGTGTCCGATTGCCCTCACGTGGTGGGTTATTTTGTTTATTTATTTATTTATTTACTTATTTTGGCACTGTTCTAGGTCATTAGTGTTGCTTATGTGGATGTTTCTTAAGCAGGGCTGGACGAGGGCTGGTTGGGGGTTTGAGTCCCCTTGACTGAGCAACAGCCTGTTAGCGCAGTAAGTGTTCAAATAGATGGCCTTCTGCAGTAACGCACGTTTCAGCACGCCGTTGAACTGCCAATCGGGCTCTTTGTAGCATTGTAGGTGTTACGGATTCACATGCTTCCGTAATAAGATTTCGAAGGCTTTCAGTATTTTCCGGCTGCTGAGCGTACACTACATCCTTCAAATAGCCCCCTAGGAAGAAGTCCAGTGGGGTCAAATCGGGCTATTTAGCAGGCCAGGTGAGAGGTCCTCCCCTTCCTATCCATCGACAGGAATGTGTAACATTCAGGTAGTTGCGAACATCTGCTGATATGTGAGGGGGAGCTCCTTTGTGTTGATACCACATGGTTACACGCTCACTCTGGAGAACATCCTCTAGCAGCAATGGTAGTTGTTCTTGAAGAAACTGTAGATACAGGGCGCCTGTCAAATGATCCTGAAAGAAATATGGTCCAATTAAGTGATCAGCCAGTATACCACACCAGACATTTACTCCCCTTCGTGCCTCAAATGCCGCCTGCCTTACACAGTGGTATTTTCAACACTCCAGTAGTGCATATTATGACGATTAGCATAGCCATTATTATGAAATTGTGCCTCGTCCGAAGATAAAATGTGAGATACAAACGCTGGATCATTTGACACTTGCGTCAGCATCCACACACAGAAATCAACACGAGTTTCGAAAACTTGTCCGAATAGTCCTTGATGTAGTTACAGGTTATATGGACGAAAAAATGGAATGCAATATCCTTACAAAAGACGACTGGCTGATGTTTTCCTGTTGTGCTACTGCCTGGGTACTCGCGTGAGGATTCTCCCGGAAAATGTCTAAAACCATCTCAACAGTTCACCGGACGTAACTGGTGCCTCTCTAACAGGACCTGTTCGGGAAAGTGACGAAGTTACACGCAAACGTCGCTCCACCCTCCTAAACGCATTTGCGTTTGGTTGTTGCCTGTGTGGAAATCTTTCCTGGTACAGGCGCTGTGCCTCCTGTGCGTTCCGTCTTGCTTCGCCTGAGTGCACAAATTTCGGTTCATTCTGTATAGAGTCACTGTAAGGTAGGCAGGTGAAGCAGGTCCTACCACTTTTATCACATCAGCCACCAGAGTACAGTCATAACACGTCATATATAATACACCTTGTAGGTACATGCTGGGTGAATCGAAATTCGCGCTGTAAGTTGAAACCTAAAGTCGAATATATAATAATGTAAATAATATTAAGCTTGGAGTCGAATCCAAGTCTGTACAGTTAAGCTCGCACTCTTACCGACACTGTACGGTTGGCACACATACTGTCAGTTTGGCGAGCGTTGTACGGTTGATGCACTTAGTTTTAAAATCACCCACCAGAGCACAGCAAACGCTCTCGCGTTGTGCAGTACACGCGCACACACACACACACACACACACATACACACACACACACACACATACACACTTCTCAAATTTCCCGCACTTTTCAGATCACAGCCAATCAGCGCTTGATTCAGTATCGGAGTACATATTCTACTCCTACTTACTTCTCGTGCAGGTAAAATCCCTATGTATACCCGTAACAAATATAACTATTGGTTCAATTGTTTTTCATAAAAGTGTAGAGCTCCGCCGGAATGTCGTGGCACCAAAATGCGCGGGGAGCAAGCTAGGCTACCACGGAAGAAGAGTGGGGGTGCACCAGTTTGTTGATAGAGAGAGAGTAAGTTACTAAATTCAGCATTCTTCAGTTAAGTTATCGGTTGGACAGCTTATTTTTGTGACACTCTTGTCGGGGGCATGACTGTAGTGGAAATTGCATTCCGCTGACCGAAACAAAACCCATGATCATGTATTCAAATCTGCAGTACCGATGCAAATCAAAGAAATCTCACACTCAGTGTCATTATTATAAACTGACTCTTTAGAATTTTCTTAACATATTTCTTTCATTCTGTATGTCCTTTTTTCGAACCATTCTCAGCATAATAGAAACATTTTACCGGACAAAACGTACAAGCTCTCTGAACAGCGCATTTCATTCGCTATATGCAAACATTGTGACCTCTATCACACTCCCTTTGACTATGGGACTGTGTAACACGCTGACATTGTATCATTAACTACTGTAAGAGACCACTAGTAAATAAACACTGAGAGTTTAGCCCAAAACCGCAATGTATTCAACTGATTAGTCACATTACACCATGTGGTAGAACAGTGTCACTATATTTGGACCAGTGAGTGAAAACGAATTATTTATTTGTTCTTTAGTGAAAATGAAAACCTACAACCTGTTTTCCAGTCATTGATCGGGTCAGGGATGTAATGATTGAAGCATATATAGGCTGTTAGTACAATCGGGTCGCCACTCTCAAAGTGATATATTAATGACTGATAGATGCTATGAAATGATAATGGAGAGTGTTGCTGGAATGAAAGATGACAGGGAAAACCGGAGTACCCGGAGAAAACCCTGTCCCGCCTCCGCTTTGTCCAGCACAAATCTCACATGGAGTGACCGGGATTTGAACCACGGTATCCAGCTGTGAGAGGCCGACGCGCTGCCGTCTGAGCCACGGAGGCTCTTTGTTCGTTAGTACTGCTGATACATATATTGTAAGAAATCTAGACCCTTAAACGAACAACATTATGATGTTTGGCTTCTTATGAACACGAATATTTGTGGAGATTTGAGTGAGAAATTAGTTCTTATTAAGAGGTGAAAGGGTAAATATATATTAATACTATCCGTAACTTGAATTGAAAGGTTGTACGACTACTTGCCACCTTTGCACCCAGGAATTAAATCTTCTGAATATCGACTGAACCCTAGTATCATATGCCTCATCATAACTGGAAGTAATTTCTCACAAATTTCTTGTAGGTGTTCGTCTCTTCCTTTTGTCCTGCCTTCATTGCCGATTTCATTATACTTCTAGGTATCATATCCTCGTTGAATTATCTTACATGGTTATACCACCGAAGTCAGTTCGTAACTTTAACTTAATCAAACGTGAGTATATATATATATATATATATATATATATATATATATATATATTCATATTTTGGTCTTCTACATCTCATTACAAATATCATCTTGACATTGTTCCCTTCTCGCCATATTCCAGGCAAATGATACTATTCAGCACACTAAATGGCTATGCATAGCACAAAGCGAAATATAAAATTTTTGATTTGGCGCTGAAGACTTTTCGCCTGTAAAACACATAGTGAGAGTACCCTTAAATTTCTCACTTCTGAAACACAGAATTAGTATTTAAATATATAAAGGGAATAAAGGGGGATAATAAATAATTCAAATACGAAAATATGCGTCAAAGCTTCTTCGTACACTGTTACGTTTTCAATAAATTTTATTGATAGATTAGTATGTCTCAGCGCTTAACATCCACAGACGATTCACACACTCTAGTCTAGTAAGCTTTATCATGTTCTGATATTGTGAGAATATTCTAACTTGAAACTTAATGCTTTGAAACTTAACGCTGTAGCAGTATGTGCTCGATGTACCCCGCAGCGGTAAGATTACCACGAACAACGATAAGATCCGTACGGCCATCAATACTGATGCCACTCCTCACCATCACAGAACCATGTCCGAATCCGTCGCCCTCCTGGGCAACATTTGGCATGTACTGCTCACCACGGCGTCTCCATACACGTTGACGTCCAGCACGCTGTGTCAGGGGAAATCTGGACTCGTCTGTGAACAACACGGGTCTCCATTGGCGAAGTTGCCAGTTGACGTGGGCACGGACAAACAAAAGGCGAGCTGCGCGATGATGCTGCGTTAAACGTGGCACTCGAACAGGACGACTGGGTCATAAGGATATTTCTCTTAACCTGTTCCTTACTGTCTGGTAAGACACCGTGACTCCAGTGACCCTCCTGAGGTCTTTTTGCAGTTCTTTGGCAGTTGCTGAACGACGCCGCAACGCACAGATGGTCAGATATCGGTCATCCTGTGGGGTTGTCATGCATCCACGAACTTGTCCAACTCTCCTTGTGAACTGGCCTGTCTCATTGTAGCGATTCCATAAGCGTCGAATAACTGACGGAGAGACATTGAGATGCACAGCAACACGACCAAAAGTCCATCCTTCCTGGATCAAAGTGACGGCCCTTGCGACTTGAACCTCGTTAAGATGTCTCATGAAATGTGCTGGTTTACGAACAACGTGCTCAAATGACCGCAGTAGTCTGTATACCTCAGAACAACACACGGATGCATCGCTATTCACTTTGTTTTAACCGGGCGAGTTTGCCGTGCGGTTAGGGGCGCTCAGCTGTGTACTTGCGTCCAGGAGATAGTGGGTTCGAACCCTACTGTCGGCTGCCCTGAAGATGGTTTCCCTTGGTTTCCCATTTTCAGGCCAGGCAAATTCTAGGACTGTACCTTAATTATGGTCACGGCCGCTTCCTTCCCATTCCTAGACCTTTCGTGTTCCATCGTCGCCATAAGACCTATCTGTGTCGGTGCGACGTAAAGCAAAATTTTTAACAAAACAAAACAACTTAGTTTCGAGGGGTCACCTGACAGTTTAATGCATGGCTACGCCTACAGATGGAGTATAACTTCGATTATACATACCCTGAGTAACTATAATCTCAAGGTATGCTGTACGGCCATTGGAACCCCATCTACCAAATTAATGTTCACATACCAGACATTACAATACATGTTCCCTAATGTTTCTGGACTGTGTACTTGGTTGACGGGACAGGCACTTAAAATTTGTATTTTTGTCTACCTCTCACATGGTTCTCCTTATTCTGAGGCACATAAGTCAGTATGCTTCCCCTATCAGCGGCTCGTCGTGACGTACTCTCTTCCTCGCTCTTTGTGGCTCTTTACAGTTCTCTTTATTTTGCATTGTTGCTGACCTTGATTTGATTCTTTCCTTCCAGTACTAAATAAAGCTAAGTATTGTGTTAATATATTTTTAATCTGACACGTATACAGTGAATTCACAACGTTGCCGAAAGGATATCCATAGTAATGTTCTTTACAGTCGGTAGAGCTTGTTATCGGCTCTTGGACTTATTCTTTAGCATGCCTGCCGCTGATATTTCCCTCATTTTTCATTATTCGTGTAAAACCAACCCTAAGAGACATCGAGTTTTATGCTTTAGGCCCTTTGCGAAGGATCCCCTCCTGGTCAAATTATTTGGATAATAATTGATAGCTGAGATCCTACTTGACCTTGTTCTAAACTGAAATGCCATGTTTCATAAAAATTCAATCATCCATTTTCCCGTGATTCCGTAAAAATACGGACAAATATTAAACTGAACTCGATATAGGTCATTACAATGACGTCAGTATTCTTGTCAGAATACAATATTTATCGACTGGAATTTCGCGGTTAAAAGCCATGCTGTCATATGAAAATCTTGGTCAGGTGGGAAACGGCACACTTTCTCACTTTTCACCAAGAGTAGCCTACTACGCTAGCGTTCTAACAGTGCCAAATTCCAGAGTTCAAATGAGCCGCCCACAAACAGCGGTGAACACTGCTCTGCCGTCCGACTCGTTGACTGAATGGTCAGCGTACTGGCCATCGGTTTACAGGTCCCGAGTTCGATTCCCGGCAGGGTCGTCGGGGATTTTAACCTTCAGTAGTTGATTCCAGTGGCTTGGGGGCTGGGTGTTTGTGCTGTCCCAAACATCCCTGAAACTCACACACCGAATATCGTAAAAGTAGTTAGTTGGGAAATAAGGTCAATAATATTACCTTTTTATCTCCGATACAGGGAATTGTTGTTACATCCCGAGGAGAACAGCCTGCCTACGTTCGCGTATATGAGTTGCAGGGATGTTGGGGACAGCAAAAACACACAGCCCCAGAGCCATTGGAATTAACCAATGAAGGTTAAAATTCCTGAACCTGTCGGAAATCCAGCCCGGGACCCTCTAAACCGAAGGCCTGCGCGCTAACCATTCAGCCAACAAGTCGGACGACTCTGTGATATTACAGATTATGCTATGAATATAACTCATAATTTATATATATGTAGTTCTGTATCGTCCTTTCATGACACCCTCTTGTCTTGTTCTTCAAGCGATCGCTCCGTATTACTTTTTCTCATTTTGATGATCATCTTCACAATTTTCCTCGACGATAAATGCAATTGATCACGTGTTTTTTTCATCTTAAGGCAATCACGTCAAAAGCCACCACAATCGCCAGTTAACACTTCTTCTTTATCTGTTTACCCTCCAGGGTCGGTTTTTCCCTCGGACTCAGCGAGGGATCCCACCTCTACCGCCTCAAGGGCTGTGTCCTGGAGCTTCAAACTCTAGGTCGGGGGATACAACTGGGGAGGATGACCAGTACCTCGCCCAGGCGGCCTCACCTGCTATGCTGAACAGGGGTCTTGCGGAGGGATGGGAAGATTGGAAGGCATAGACAAGGAAAAGGGAAGGAAGCGGCCATGGCCTTAAGTTAGGTACCATTCCGGCATTTGCCTGTGAGAGAAGTGGGAAACCACGGAAAACCACTTCCAGGATAACTGAGGTGGGAATCGAACCCAACTCTACTCACTTGACCGCCCGAGGCTGAATAGATCCCGTTCCAGCCCTCGTGCCACTTTTCAAATTTCGTGGCAAAGCCGGGAATCGAACCCGGGCCTCCGGAGGTGGCAGCTAATCACACTAACCACTACACCACAGAGGCGGGCGCCAGTTAACACTACTGAACAAAATTTCTACGTTAGCGTTGCTGGGCGTTGATATGAACTAAGCAACATAAGTCTAAATTCATTAATATATCTGTTATAATAGCGGTGTGGTAAAACTGTATAAGACATAAATGATCGGAAATTTTATTCTGTAAAACCTTTGTTATGTAGTTTTATCGATACGACCACTAATAACATAGATACTTCAGATTTATAGTTTAGGCCTTGCCATAAAGTACCATTTCACTCAGTGTGAATAACATTATTTACTGCCTAAGTGTAGCATCCTGTTCCCAGACTTGACGGTACCTTCTTTCATTCTTTCTTTCTTTTTTAATCCATTTACCCTCCAAGATTGGTTTTCCCTCTGATTCAGGGAGGGATCCCACCTCTACCGCCTTATGGGAAGCGTCCTGGAGTGTGAGACTCTGGTTCAGGGGCATACAACCGGAAAGGAGAACCAGTACCTCGCCCAGGCGGCCACTCCTGCTGTTCTGAAAAGCGGCGTTGTAGGGGATGTGAAGATTAGAATGGATAGACAAGGAAGAGGGGAGGAAGCGGCCGTGGCCTTAAGTTAAGTACCATCCCGGCATTTGCCTGGAGAAGAAGTGGAGGACCACGGAAAACCACTTCGAGGATGGCTGAGGTGGGAATCGAATCCTCCTCTACTCAGTTGACTTCCCGAGGTTTAAAGGACTCCATTCAAGCCTTCGTAACAGTTTTCAAAAATTTCGCGGCAGAGCCTTGAATAGAACTCGGGGCTCTAGCGGTGGCACATACCTAATCACACTAACCACTTCACCACACATGTGGATGACTTTGCATTCCGTTTTTCATTAAATGTTGTTCAGCCATTTCCTCGTGATGCGTATACAGACATACATGACGGAAAATTAAAAACTGCGCTTCCTACTTACTGAGGACATGACCGATAAAGAAACATCATTATTCTTTAATTCTGAGCAATATACAGACAACACTTTTATTTTACAGTACATACCGTGTGATTCAGCCGCCCCTTCCAACGCAGTTTTATGCAACCCAACTAACGTGCGGCATGGTAATAAAGTGGCAAGTCCCCGGCACGCGTCCTGTATGGTACAAATGTCCAGTGAGCTCATTTTGCGCGCAATTCTGAACCCTACCGACAGGTTATATCGTCCGCTCGCCAAACATGGTGCCTTGAAATCATTTAGTGACGTGCTTTGACAATGTAACTATGTTAATATGTGTGCCTCATGACAGGGTGTAAGGAAGAGGAGAATCAATGCATTGCAGTAATTAATGTCTTGAACACCGAACCGGACGGCGTATGCACTATACTCTCATCGTAGTACCAGCGCGCTCACACCTGTGTAGCGTAGTGGATGTGGTTAGGCGTTAGCCTAGCAATCGACGGAATGTGCTATCGGCAGTTCGAATACTGCATCGTTTAGTTATTGTTGCATCGGTATGATGATTGAATGCGTAAACACAGGCCCATGTTTGCCACAATCAAACAGTAGAACGACACTGTTATTCACCTTATGCTCTATGCATACTCTGCTGGTTAGGGCCTAAATGTAATCTCTGCTGTCATGAAGCATGTTTTCCACAGAGAAATACGCTGGCATGCTCCCCATTTATGGGGAAGCAAGACAAAATGCGTGCGAAGCACTACGTCTGTAACAGGAACGGTATCCGGACGGGCGACACCAAGCTGCAACGACATTCCGCCGTGCTGAAAGACGCCTAAGGACAACACGTGTGATTTCCAAGCAGCCACCAGTCCACGATAGGCCCGTTATATCCGGTGAGACAGAAGAAGCCGTTCTGGAGGCAGCTCGTAATAATCCACACATCAGTACAAGGGCGATTGCACAACAGGTAAACACCCGCCAGCCGTCCGTTTGGCGAATATTGCATGAAAAATTTATTTCACCCAGACCACCTTGAGCTACAGAAAGAGTTCCGTGTGAGGATATCGATGCTCGAATGAAGTTATGTCGGTGGCCATTAGGCACGCTGGACAATGATGCAGCATTCGTATCACACGTCTTATTATCGGACGAATCACGCTTCCACTATAATG
Source organism: Anabrus simplex (assembly GCF_040414725.1). Classification (NCBI taxonomy): domain Eukaryota; kingdom Metazoa; phylum Arthropoda; class Insecta; order Orthoptera; family Tettigoniidae; genus Anabrus; species Anabrus simplex. The sequence continues at coordinate 577,270,107 of NC_090266.1, read as the reverse complement.
GAGACGTCAATCACCACAACATGCGGTATTGGAGTCCAGACAATTCTCACCGGGTGCAACAGGCGGCCCATCAAGTACGATGGGGAGTGAATGTGTTGTGTGGAATCTTGGGGTGTCACCTGATTGGACCTTATTTCCTTGTGGGTCATTGGACGTGCCCAGGCTACCTGCACTTTCTGCTTCAGGGACTCCCATTGCTGCTGGAGGATGTGCCCTTGTACAATCGTTTTACGATGTGGTTGCAACAGTATAGAGCTCCGCCACATTAGATTTTACCCGTTCGTAACCATCTGAACGAGGAACTGTCAGGGAAATGGATAGGACGAAGAAGCCCTGTTTGTTGGCACGCCAGATCACCGGATTTAACGCCGTTAGACTTCCTCTTGTGGGGGCACTTGAATGAAGAACGTCGTTTACACTCAAGCGCCGGAAACTCCAACCAGTTCCGGCGACACATCACGGACGCCTGCCGAGCAATTACACCTTGAATGATTCAGGGAGCAAGACGATCTATTGGACACCGGACCCGAATATGCATGGACCAAAACGGTTATCAAGAACAGCATTTGCTGCGAAAAATCATTGTCAGAACAGTTGTGTTCCTATTATTTCCGGTCCGTATATGTCCATCCTACTAACTAATCGGCCCTTCCCAGGGCCACAAATACATGCATTCACACACAATCTACATAAAAGTGGGTATTGAACTTACATTACGTGAGGTACGTATTAAACGAATATTTGAAGAATGTCGATTCTTCGTCCCGGACTCGAACCTCCCACCTTACACGAAAGCCCTCTACGCCGTGCCTTTACCAACTACGCTACTCTGCCGTACAGCACATTGTGCAGCTTATAGCATGTATTAGGTTCACTGCAGTCACAATATTAGTTTAATGTTTCGCCGGCGTGTCAGGTTCGTATGATCTAGAAGGTACATCCTCGCCTTCCAGTGTTTAATACGAGTAAAAAATCACGGCGTCCTATCATGGTGAGGCGGTAAATACCAAGGTATCCGGTTGTGTTGTCTGAGAATTCCGCCAATGCAGATGTTTTCAGGACGGAATATATATTGCGGGTTGCGGAAAACTACATTGAAAGGGGCGGCTGAATCACATGGTATATTCATTTAGTACTATCCAAGATCACCGTTTTTGGAACTGTCGTATTGGCGGCTGTTGCTATAAGGTAACTTCCTGTGGGATATATTGCTACTGGAGACCCCGCATTTGTCAGGTATGTGATATTCTGTGTTCTTAGAAGCAAGTTTCTTATTTTTACAGAAATGAAGTGTATCGTTAAAGGGCGAAGTGAAAGGAGTGGCTTGTATATAAGGCGTGTTGTCAATGGTTTCCTGATCCATGGAATAATAATAATAATAATAATAATAATAATAATAATAAAAATAATGTTCCGTAAATTATCTCTGGTTAACCATAAGAAGGTGCGGCCCTCATAGGATCTGGACTATGTAAGGATGGAACCTACCCAGAGGGCAAAACAGTGATACCGGCAGGGAAACAGTATAACAAGGTTTATTAAGCAAGGATAAACAAACATCGAAGATAATAGGGAAAATGTTAAATGTTTCGAAATCTAACATCCCTGAGGTTTACAGTGACACGTGTCTCATACAATTCAAAGGGGACCAGCCATGTTCAGCATTTAACATACAGTGGACTCGAAAACAATAAATAACTCTGTTTACATATATCATCAATAATACGCCACTTCTAGTGACTCAAGAAGGGGGAGCACCAGGTACCCCTAGCGACCATTCAATGGTTTCAAATGTTTCTTAAAAGAGCAAATGCTCTGCCCCACATCATTTCTTACACATACCAAGGAGGTACAAACTTTCAAATACATGCTCTAAACTGCAGGAATAAGAACGCATGGTTCACCGAGAACTTGCTAATACACACTTGCTAGGTTTTAAACAACTTGGCCTTTAAAATGGCTTAAACCAATCTTTAGCGCCCATCAAGGGGCTTTGAAGAAAAGAAATGTCCTCCCATCATCCACAAGTTCAATGAAAAGTCAGACGCTTACCTCCCATACCCCAAGCGGTCCTGGGTTCGACGGTGCCGTGCGGTGCTCAGGATAGAAAGAGAGCCAGGCACGAAGTGAACAGCTGCTCACAGCGAGTCCGCCCGACCTCGGCAAGCGAGGCAATCGCGCAAGGCGACTCGCGCAGGCGGCGTAAAGAGAGCACGGCGCATCCGCAGGGGTAAGGGAGGGAAGCAAGGGGAGAAAGCATAGGGCAGATCGCTCCTAGGGCGGAAAGCTCCTTTACCCTAGGGCCATAGTTTAGGAACATTATTTCATTTTGCCCGAGGGCATTACACAAGGGGGCGAAATACCATAATTATACATAAAATAATCAGTAAACATTAAAATAGAGATAATAAATAGAATAAATTGAGAGGGGAAATCAAATCCATGGCACAAATAATAATAATAATAATAATAATAATAACAATAATAATAATAATGTCGGCCTCTGTGGTGTAGTGGTTAGTGTGATTAGCTGCCACCCCCCCGAGGCCCGGGTTCGATTCCCGGCTCTGCCACGAAATTTGAGAAGTGGTACGGGGGCTGGAACGGGATCCACTCAGCCTGGGGTGGTCAACTGAGTAGTGGGGAGTTCGATTCCCATCAGCAGCCATCCTGGAAGTGGTTCTCCGTGGTTTCCCGCTTCTCCGCCAGGCAAATGCCAGGATGGTACCTAACTTAAGGCCACGGCCGCTTCCTTCCCTTTTCCTTGTCTATTCCTTCCAATCTTCCCACCCCCTGCAAGACACCTGTTCATCATAGCAGGTGACGCTGCCTGGTTGCGGTACTGGTCCTCCGCCCCGTGTGTATCCCCAACCGAAAGTAACAACCTTCAGGATACTGCCATTGAGGCGGTAGAGGTGGCATCCCTCGCTGATGGGTCCCAGGGAAAACCAAACCTAGAGGGTAAATAGAATAAGAAGGAAGGAGGGAAAGAAATAATAATACTAATAATAATAAAAGTAATAATAATAATAATAATTGTACCGGCTGGTACACCTCTACGCCGCACATTTGGATTTTTCGCCTTAAAGTACTCCTCTACAGGAGAAACTCTGAACTTTAACAACTCTATCAACTCACACGTTTTCTCAGAAGAAGCCTCTACCGTAAATTTTGTGATTACGAAGTTGTCAGTACTGTGTGGAGTTCAACTTGTTCTGTTTTCTATTGATCAAGAAGTGTGGACATTCTCTGATAGATGTCTCTACAAAAAACTATGATCATGCACCCTGGTGCGAAGTAAGGAACTTTCTGAAGAAATTTTGTATTCATAAATTTTATCTTTACTAAATTTCGTTTTTTCATTTGAGCGTTGGCAATATTAATCTTTTCTTTCCGCCAGTTTTGAATTGAGCCAATTCAGAATTTCTGTAATTCATTTTTGTTCTTCTTCTTCTTCTTCTTCTTCTTCGATTTTGATGTGTAACTGTAAGCTACCCAATAAACGACTGTGGGTGTGTCTTAATTATTCATGAAAGGTCTCGAATCTTCCCCGAGAGTGTAAAAACTGCTGATTTTCCTGTCTCTCGGCCACTCGAACAACATCTAGCATAGTGTATGGAAGTGTAGCAGGAGGCGGGAAGTGCCTCTTTCATCCGGCAGCAGCTCTTCAACAAGGTAATGGCCACTTAACATCTTTATTTCTTGCTAGCTCAGCAGTTTAATCCGCGGGGAAGGTCCGAAACCTTTATTATGTAACTTATCTTCAAACATGTAAATTGCCGTTTTGTAAAACTTCATATATCTTTAACTGTAAATCGGGGATAGAGAGTGCTTTACCCCCTCGAGCTCTCCTTCATTTTGAATTTGAGGTGACTACGTTTTCGTAACCGTTCTTCTACTCTTCCTTAATGTGTTAAATTTATTCTGTATACGAGTCACCTCCATAGTTTGGGAATAGTCCCTGTTTCATCAGCCTAGTGCCTCTTAGGTTTTAAGAAGTTTCATGTAGGAGTGCAGATTCACGCCTCCATTCAGTTTTGCATTTTGGGCTATTAACTTAACCTATCATTTTTCTACTAAGGCCCATTAGGTTGGGTACAAGATACCCCTGTTTCTTTGTAAGTGTGCCTTGAGGGCAGTTAATAGTAAAATCCGTCGTGGCCTTTGATAGGCTCAGAACATTGAGAGCGGGTCAGCTCTTTTATTTGTGGTAAATGTGCCTCTAGGAGGCTTGACATTGCTAGGCGGGAGCAAGTGCTCCATGTAATTAGGGGATTTCTGCCCTTTGGTAATATGTGGTTGTGAGCTGAGGGCTCAGAAATTGTAAAAATTAGGGCTTGTGGCCCAGATTGTTAAAGTGTCTCTAAATCTTGGCTTTCCTGGTCTTGTACCTGATTTGTTAACTTGTTGTTATTTACTGAATGTTCAAATTCTATGTCGAAATTGTTAAGTTTTGCTATTTTTGAAAATATAACCTTTAATTCAATTTTAATTAATATCTCAGCTTTGTAGTTAGACCCATTCCAGCCCGCACCTTCTTTCACCTCTGCATTCCACGGGTATCCCCGTAACAACAACAACAACAACAACAATAATAATAATAATAATAATAATAATAATAATAATAATAATAATAATAATAATAATAATAATAATAATAATAATAGCTGGGTTGTGTGGCTCAGATAGTAAAATCACTGTCATCCTGCATCCACGCTGGAGGGTTCCATCTCTGCTCAGCCTGGTGGTATTTGAAGGCACTCAGGTGCGCTACTTTCATATTTTTATTGTATGGTAGAGGCCCAGCATTTTCCTGGCGTGAAAATGAAAAACCATATTTGGGCCTGTCAACGGTAATATTCGAACACGAATGGAAGCTAACATCTATCGCTAAATTTACTGGCACGTAAAAGATTCCTATGGGGCAAAATTCTGGCTCGTTAAAATGTCTTAGTGGGACGTAAAATTAAAAACATTAATAATAATAATAATAATAATAATAATAATAATAATAATAATAATAATAATAATAATAATAATAATAATAATAATAATGGTGTGGCCTCAACACCCGAGTAGCAATATCTGTTTTGATATTCTGATTGTATTGTGGTCTAACAAAGAAACTGGAATTATACTGGTTGATTTCAATGGCTGAGCTAATTTAATTTTTGGAGGATGACATTGGCCTCTGTGGTGTAGTGGTTAGTGTGATTAGCTGCCACCCCCGGAGGCCCGGGTTCGATTCCCGCCTCTGCCACAAAATTTGAAAAGTGGTACGAGGGCTGGAACGGGGTCCACTCAGCCTCGGGAGGTCAACTGAGTAGAGGTTGGTTCGATTCCCATCTCAGCCATCCTGGAAGTGGTTTTCCGTGGTTTCCCACTTCTCCTCCATGCAAATGCCGGGATGGTACCTAACTTAAGGCCACAGCCGCTTCCTTCACTCTTCCTTGTCTATCCCCTCCAATCATCCCATCCCCCCCCCGCAAGGCCCCTGTTCACCATAGCAGGTGAGGCCGCCTGGGTGAGGTACTGGTTATCCTCCCCAGTTGTATCCCCCGAACCAGAGTCTGAAGCTCCAGGACACTGCCCATGAGGCGGTAGAGGTGGGATCCCTAGCTGAGTCCGAGGAAAAAAACCGATCCTCGAGGGTAAACAGATGAAGAAGAAGAAGAAGAAGAAGAAGAAGGACACTGAGTGTGTCACTGGAATTCCTTAACATGCCAACGGGTATGACATGGGGTGCCAAGATTTTTGACAGTAATTCAAAAGCAGACTACCTTAGCCGGGATGGAACTCGCGGACGTAGAGCCATGAATCGGTCACTCTACCACTGAAATGAATGAAATGTCGTATGGATTTTAGTGCCGGGATATCCCAGGACGGGTTCGGCTCGCCCGGTGCAGGCCTTTCTAATTGACGCCCGTAGGCGACCTGTACATCGTGATGAGGATTAAATGATGATGAAGACAACACATACACCCAGCCTCCGTGCCATTGGAATTAACCAATTAAGGTTAAAATCCCCGACCCGGCTGGGAATCGAACTCGATACCCTCTGAGCCGAAGGCCAGTACGCTGACCGTTCAGCCAACGAGTCGGACACTCCTTGTGAGCATATGCTACGGAACCTTGATGTGACTTCCCATTTCAGTAATCTGAGATAAATTTATCAAGATCTTAACAACGGCTATCTTTGTGAGACCAAATCACTGAATTATCACACACACACACACACACACACACACACACACACACACACACACACACACACACACACACACACACACACAATAAATATGACCAGAATGAGCAATATTAAGTGAAATTTGCAATAGTGTTGAATATCCCAATTAGCAATTCCATTCCAGTACTGCATACGTAATTGTAGTGGAGGCAGCAGATATAAATATTGGGTGGATTTAACCACTCTCTCTGCCTGGCAGCATATAGCTTCCTTCCAGCAAAGACAGTTAAACGATTACGGAAAGTCTTTTTAAACAAAGACAGTTGTAATTTCCGTTCCCTGCTGGCTTCACGAAAACCAATATAAAGTTTAAAAGGTCCGGGTTAATAGTGTGGTAGTACTGGCCTTGGAGCACACGACAGGGGCAGAGGGACACGAGCATATTCGCTTTATGAGAATTTAACGGCAGATGGCATAGCGAACAATGGACCATGTCGTATTTTGAACTTCCAACCCTTTGCCTCTCCTTGCCACGTGTTATCACGTTGTGGGGGAGGAGGGGTTACACAGGATGGTAGGACGGGTTTAGGGGACGAAATGCGGAGGGTAAGTGCTGGAAGCTATTGTGAACTGGTGCTGATGAATAAAAGGTGTAAAGATGGTAGTGCAGTATGCTTTCTGCTATTGTAGCAGCTGATCCAGGCCCAATCATACACAAACTGCTGACTCCAGACAACCCCCACACTCACAACTAATTTAAACAGGGTGACAGAAAAATTGCTCAACCATCTCCACCTACATTACGCATAAAGGTCTATATCCAGGATATGTACAAATTCATAAGTATCAAATCATTTTAAGAATAACACGATGTGTTCAACTGAACTGGAAAGTATTATGCACTAACCTCCTAACCGTTTTTGTAAAATAAGCCACGAACTGTGATTGAAGATTTACTTCCAGAAAGGTCTCGATGTATAATGACTGTTTGAACACTTCTGTAAATAAACTCTCTTAAGTTATCATCGCAGATGATGTTATTCTCTACAGAGTAATAAATAAGTTACAGGATTGTGAGCACCTGCAAAATGACCTCGATAATGTTGTGAGATGGACAGTAGGCAATGGTATGGTGATAAACGGGGATAAAAGTCAGGTTGTGAGTTTCACAAATAGGAAAAGTCCTCTCAGTTTTAATTACTGCGTTGATGGGGTGAAAGTTCCCTTTGGGGATCATTGTAAATACCTAGGTATTAATATAAGGAATGATCTTCATTGGGGTAATCACATAAATATGATTGTAAATAAAGGGTACAGATCTCTGCACATGGTTATGAGGGTATTTAGGGGTTGTAGTAAGGATGTAAAGGAGAGAGCATATTTGTCTCTGGTGAGACGCCGACTAGAGTATGGTTCCAGTGTGTGGGACCCTCACCAGGATTACTTGATTCAGGAATTGGAAAATATCCAAAGAAAAGCAGCTCGATTTGTTCTGGGCGATTTCCGACAAAAAAGTAGCGTTTCAAAAATGTTGCAAAGTTTGGGCTGGGAAGACTTGGGAGAAAGAAGACGAGCTGCTCGACTTAGTGGTATGTTCCGAGCTGTCAGAGAAGAGATGGCGTGGGAGGACATCAGTAGACGAATAAGTTTGGATGGTGTCTTTAAAAGTAGGAAAGATCACAATATGAAGATAAAGTTGGAATTCAAGAGGACAAATTGGGGCAAATATTCGTTTATAGGAAGGGAAGTTAGGGACTGGAATAACTTACCAAGGGAGATGTTCAATAAATTTCCAATTATTTTGCAATCATTTAAGAAAAGGCTAGGAAAACAGCAGATAGGGTATCTGCCACCTGGGCGACTGCCCTAAATGCAGATCATTAGTGATTGTGATTGTAGTTATTTCTGAGGTCTCAGGAACATCCAGGCTCGTTTTGGTTTAGGCCGGGGATTTTTAGACCGGATGTCTTTTCTGACACCACGAGATCCTTGAGATGAAACTCTCGACCCAGGATCGACCAGGATTCGAACCGCAGCTTCCCGGGTGGGAAGCTAGCAGCTTAGACACTGACCTCAACACTTCTAATAATAATAATGATATTTGCTTTACGTCCCACTAACGACTTTTAGAGTCTATCGGAGTCAGTGCTTGCCAGGACAGAGGGCAAGCATAAGAGTTCACCCAGTCCTGTATTGCTAGTTTATGAAATACAGATCATCTATAGCTTGTCCTTTTAATCAGACCTTGCGTTAAGGAAATTGCATGTCTTCACTAGTTGTTCGTACGGCACAATTCTTCCACAGCTTTCCTACTTGTCAGGAGAAAAGAGATGCCTTCGAGAAAACAAATAACAGATGTGGGTTCAACTCACACCTTAGCCATCCCTCTTCTCCTCCAGGAAAATGCGGGGATGGTACCTAACTTAAGGCCAGGGCCTCTTCCTTACCTCTTCTTTGTCTGTGCCTACCAATCTTCCCATCCTTCCACAAGGTCCCTGTTCAGAATAGCAGGTGAGGCCGCTTGGGCGAGGTACTGGTCCTCCTTTCCAATAGGGAACATGCATGATCCGGGGTTTTAATTAAAAATATGCTAATCTGATTCAAAATTTCATGCAGAATTCAAAAATGTGATCAGAATGTACAAATAATAACTCCAAACGTGATAAAAATCTACGAAAATGTCACGTCACGCAAGCACGCGATCTCATTGGTCTGACGTCATCGTACAGGTTGACTGAATTAGCAGACGAAATAACACATAGTGTGCTGTGAGAAGCAGGATACACTTCGCGTATTTCTACTTTACGTTAGTGTCTAGTATGGTTAAATTCGAGGTCTATACATTGGATAATAATCTGAGTGGTATATTTTAGACTTAAAATGAATCCTGCGCAGACAGTGAGGCAGAAAACTTACAAATGGTGTAGAGTTCCGATGTGCAATAGCACATCGCATACCATACCAAACAAATTGTTTATAAATGTTCCAAAGACGCTAAAACTAGGAAGAAATGGATTTTGGCGAGCCGGAGAAATGCTGGTGATATATCGGAAAAGTCTACATTTTATTTTTATTTTTTTAATATTTTAACGTAAGATGAATTTGTTTGAATTTTCAAATCACTTTTCCATGTCAGCTGTTCTAGTGGTAAAACTTTAAATTTTAATGTATGATGCTTTATTTAAATGCTTCAATTACATCTTGGAATATGAAAGTAATAAACAGTGCATTAAATAATGCTGATTATTAAAGTATTCTCCAAACCTAACCTATGTTTTGGGTGATCCATGTCAAGATAATAAATCAAAGGGGTTATGAACCATTTTGACAGCTCTAATTCTACCAATATATCTTGGCATGGGACAGTTATGTATGTCTTTATTGAAGAGCTTAATTGGTAAAGAAGTTTAGGCTATATCTGAATACTCTATAATGTAACAAAGAATAGACGTGTACATCACGAAAGGAAGCAATGTGAATTTAACAAATGTATAACTCTACACAAAACCATTGCTTGTCTGTTGGGGTCTTATAAGTTAACAATGCTCAATTATAATAATTATCATAATATTAATGAAATAAATAACATAATTGCACACAGGTGAAAATAGTGATGTAGGTGTTTAAAATATTATCCAACTTAGCCTAAGTTTTAGGTTATACAAGCCAAGTCAATAAACCGAAGGGTAAAAATACCGCGCGAGTTGGCCGTGCGGTTAGGAGCGCGCAGCTGTGAGCTCGCATCCGGGAGATAGTGGGTTTTGAACCCCACTGCCGGCAGCCCTGAAGATGGTTTTCCGTGGTTTCCCATTTTCACACCAGGCAAATGCTGAGGCTGTACCTAAGGCCACGGCCGCTTTGTTCCCATTCCTATGCCTTTCCTGTCCCATCGTCGCCATAAGACCTATATGTGACGGTGTGACGTAAAGCAAAAAAAAAGTAAAAGTCACAGCACCCAAAGACATTCCTGTATTGAGCGACTAAAATGTCACCAGGACACTTTTCTTTCCTGATATGTTCAGCTTGTTAAAAGCCAAATGTAATTAATGTTATTGGCTTCACGCCCCGCTAACTACTTCTACGATTTTCGGAGACGCCGGTGTGCAGGAATTTAGTCCTGCAGGAGTTCTTTTACGTGCCAGTAAATCTACCGACACGAGGCTGACGTATTTGAGCACCTTCAACTACCACTGGACTGAACCAAGTTGGGGTCAGAAGGCCAGCACCTCAACAGTCTGAACCACTCAGCCCGACTTGTGAAAACTAGATGAAGTGATATTTATCTTTATAATGTTTAACTTTTTCCCTCCGCAAAGATATTTAATTCTCTTTCATGGGCCCTGGAAGTGGGTAGGCCAGTTGTCCCAACCATAAATATATTTTTTTTGGGGAATGATAGATTATAGCCCTATAGTACTATGATCTTTCTTTCTTTCCTTCTTTCTTTCTTTCTTTCTTTCTTTCTTTCTTTCTTAATCAGTTTATCCTTCAGGGTTGGTTTTCTCTCGGACTCAGCGAGGGATTTCACCTCTACCACTTCAAGGGCAGTGTCCTGGAACGTTGAGACTTTGAGTATGGTGATGAAACTGGTGAGGAGGGCCATTACCTCGCCCAGGCGGCCTCACCTGTTATGCTCAACAGGGGCCTTGTTGGAGGATGGGAGGATCGGAAGGGATAGACAAGGAAGAGGGAAGGAAACGGCCGTGGCCTTAGGTGCCTGGAGGAGAAGTAGGAAAATTCGAAAAACCACTTCGAGGATGGCTGAGGTGGGATTCGAAACCCTTCTACTCAGTTGACCTCCCGAGGCTGAGTAGACCCCGTTCCAGTCCTCGTACTATTTGTTTTCAACTTTTATGGCAGAGCCGGGAATCGAAACCGGGCCTCCGGGAGTGGCACACATTAACCACTACACCACAGAAGCGGACTAGTACTATAATGCTATCTATATGTTTATGTTAGTGCTGAAATCCGATTTCTTACTTTACTAATGCTGAAAGCCCGAAAATGTAATGTTATTCTTTAATAGGGGAATCAGTCTAGAAGGAAATGTTGAAAGTGATGTGATATCTATCCAGGTTCGTTGTTATCCTAATACTATGGGTTACAGTACATTGCACGTATATAAAAGACGCCACTTACAAACTTGCTTGTTATCCGCGAATTTCTGCGGCCACAAAAGTCACATTTTTCAAGAATGATGACATCTACACATGGTAGATTGTCTGACTGTGCTGTTTTGAACCTTTCTTCTGTCATTTCGAAGTTACTCGCGATCATGAATAATAAACAATCGGCTTTTAGCAACGGCTGATGCACAACGGCTGGTAGAGCTCCATGCGGTACTGGATCGTGACGTCACAGCGCGCCGCTTACGTCAGAGGCCGTTTCACTCGCCTTGCGGAAAGGCACTATTAAACATTTTTTTAATGGTAGAAAACAAGGCAACATACCACAATGTAATACGTTTACGTACTATTTCATTGGTGTACTTTTCAAAAAAAATATTTTTGAAAATTATGCATGTTCCCAATTATATCCCCCGACCCAAAGTCTCACGTTCCAGGACACTGCCCTTGAGGCGGCAGAGGTGGGATCCCTCGCTGAGACCGAAGGTAAAACCGACTCCTCAGGGTAAATGTGTTAAGAAAGAAAGAAAGAAAGAAAGAAAGAAAGAAAGAAAGAAAGATTGCTTTGCCCAATGATGATAATAATAATTCCTTCAACTTCATCCTCACGTGTTTGTATGGAGTCTGTGGAACAAGCAGAAAGAAAAAAGGAATAATAATAATAATAATAATAAAATATAATAATAATAATAATAATAATAATAATAATAATAATAATAATAATAATAATAACTCAAAGTGATTGGCACAGTCGATAGGTCAATGTCCTTCTGTTCCTGAAGGATTGATTTCGATCCTGGCTGAGGTCTCCGGAATCTTAAAGTGTTTAAACGCGGTAGAATTTCATGCGATTGCCTTCGGCTCGGTTAAGAACTTTTACAAGGCAAAATTCCGACACATCGGCATTTCCTAAATTATACAACAACTGAAGGGACATTATGAAAGCAACGTTAGAATTATTATTTATCATTTTATGGGGTATTTGCTATTATTTAACGCGCCTGTTTCGTGATTAATCGTGAAAGGGAGGTATATATCTAATAGTTTTCCCATTAGCAATAATCTATTAATCACCGAGCGTGTTGGCCATGCGGTCAGGGGCACGTGGCTGTGAGCTTGCATCCGGGAGATAGTGGGTTCGAATCCCGCTGTCGGCAGCCCTGAAGATGATTTTCCGTGGTTTCCCATTTTCACCAGGCAAATGCTGGTGCTGTACCTTAATTAAGGCCACGGCCGCTTCTTTCCAACTCGTAGGTCTTTCCTATTCCATCGTCGCCATAAGACCTATCTGTGTCGGTGCGACGTAAAGCAACTAGCAAAACAAAGAATCCAAATCATTAAAGTACCTTTAAATAGGTGCCAAAACAACAAACAACAACAACATGATTATCAATTACTGACAAGAGGAAAGAAATCGGAGAGAATTACGTTCATAATAGTACCACAGAATGTAATCATTCGAGATCATTTAATATGTCAAAAAAGCGCAGTATATTTATTCAATACCTATTGAAAACCACTTTATTATTAGGAGCATTATTCTCAAAACTCAGGAATCCGTATTCAACAAGCTTTACTGCAAGAAACAACTCTCCGCTTAGCTCTCACGTCACCGCTTTTGGGAGACAAACACCGCGATATCTTAAGCTCATGGAGGGAACTGAATTGAAATGAAACAGATGATCATAATTAAAGAGAAATGCTGACATGATTTATAGTTCTGGGTGTCAGGGAGACTGTACTGAAAGACGTGCCTTTTACAACTGATCAATTTGCCAACGTAACCACCCCACTGCCTTATTATATGAGAGTAAATTGCGCCTGTGGTATGCTTAACACGTTTCTAAGAAATACGTTCAGTACCTAGCTTATATCAGTTCTTTATCCTCACATTGAAGCCGTTATATCTACGATAAAATGAGCTGCTGAATACGTCAAACAAAGTGACCACTAAACGCACTTGAAAAATCATCGCATCAGTCTAACGACACGCACTAGAACACCCGTTTAACGATGCTAGAACCTGTACAACGTCACTATTCGCCTTTTTTCAAAAAGCTTGCTGAAAAACGACAAGCAATTCATATGGATGGAATCGATATCAGGATGATGAACGAACTGATCACACCGCTAAATGTATGACGTATTTTGTTACATCATGTTGCCTACGACATTCTTATGTTTTGCCATTTCTAATATCGGGCGGTATAAATTCGTTCCATATGGCGATCTTGATACAAATTTAAAGTAAGCCTATTTTATATCCCTTCAAGAAAACATCAAAAGAAATAAAATGCCAGAGGTCACCCACACTTAACTTTGTCTTACCATGGAAAAAGACGCTCCTATAGCATCTGTCTCATAAGCTTCATGCAGACGGTGCTTCTGAACTTTTGTGAAGTCACAATAAATTGTATATGCTAGATACGTTCACGGGGCTGCCTAGCCAAGGCGGTAAAGGCGTGCTTGGTTCGCCCTGAAGGACGTGGGTTCGAATCTCCGTCAGGTAGTCATAAACATTTAAGAAACGAGATTTCCACTTCCGGAGGTGCACATGGCCCTGAGGTTCACTCAGCCTGCACCAAAAATAAGTACCAGATTAGTTCCTGGGGGCAAAGGCGGCCGGGCGTAGAGCTAACCATTCAACCCCATTAAGTGCTGAGGTTACGGTTAGTGGAAGGAAACCTTTACCTTCCACCCCTCCAAGGGCCTTCATTAACTGTACGTAGATGACTTTGCTTTGCTTTTTTACTTTTTAGAAATGTTCATCATTCATAAGAGCTATAAGGTAGCGACGTTCCTTTGGGCACCATTTCGCCATCTGAAAATGATAACTGAATATGAAAGATGTGATGTAACAGCAGAAATAAGGCACGGAATGCAGTAATATGACTATTAATTTTTGTGTTCTTCAGGATGGTAGTGTGTTCATGAATGAGATGTCTGAGTATTCGCTTTAATTACGACTGGTTCCAAATTTATATTGTGAAAATAGCGTAAGAGATGATACACTATTGTATACCAATTCGTATTCCTTTCTCCCCTATTAGCAGCTACAGTTTGCGTAATACTTTTACCTTATGCTTCGCAATTTGGTGCCGATTTACGTAGCGACGAATTTGAAATACTTTTTCTTCTTTTCTTGAATAGGTAAAGAGAAAGTATGATGAAGGAAGCGTACATGAACGACGAGCATTCCAAGCTTCCTGGTTCATCAAACTCCGCAGCTGTGCCAACCTGCCAAAGTAATGAAGTTTACCTCGAGAGTTGGCCGTGTGGTTAGGGCTGCGCAGCTGTGAGCTTTCATTCGGGAGATAGTGCGTTCGAACCCCACTGTTGGCAGCCCTGAAGATGGTTTTCCGTGGTTTCCCATTTTCACACCAGGCAAATGCTGGGGCTGTACCTTAATTAAGGCCACGGCCGCTTCCTTCCCAGTCCTAGCCCTTTCCTCTCCCATCGTCGCCATAAGACATATCTGTGTCGATGCGACGTTAAGCCAATAGCAGAAAAGTTATTTAAACCAAAACAGTGGAAACGAAGAAGATGTAGCGTGCTATTGGAAGACAAATGGACAAAACTATCCGAAATATCACCATATCTCCAAGGAAGTATTGTGTGTGCAAGAGTCAAGTTCAGTTCCAGAAATAAATTTCAGTTCATCGGGCTTCATTCTCACCGCACGGTGGTCTCTTCTACACCCAGATAATTTTTATGCACTTACTATGTAAACGCCATGTTCAGTTGGCATATTCCACGTCATTTCATTTTGTATTGTAATTTGAATTAGACCGCGAGTGGGTCCCCCTGGATAGCCTATTCTTTATGTTATTTAGGTTCATTTTCAGTTAACTTAATGTCAACTGCAGTTTCTAATAATGTTTATGTTTGAGTTCAATTATTATTATTATTATTATTATTATTATTATTATTATTATTATTATTATTATTAGCCGGCCCCGTGGTGTAGGGGTAGCATGCCTGCCTCTTACCCGGAGGCCTCGGGTTCGATTCCCGGCCAGGTCAGGGATTTTTACCTGGACCTGAGGGCTGGTTCGAGACCAAACAGCCTACGTGATTAGAATTGAGGAGCTTTTTGACGGTGAGATAGCGGCCTCGGTCTGGAAAGCCAAGAATAACGGCCGAAAGGATTCGTCGTGCTGGCCACACAACACCTCGCAATCTGCAGGCCTTCGGGCTGAGCAGCGGTCGCTTGGTAGTCCAAGGCCCTTCAAGGGTTTTAGTGCCATGGGGTTTGGTTTGGTTTCGGTTATTATTATTATTATTATTATTATTATTATTATTATTATTATTATTATTATTATTGTTGTTTTTATTATTAGGAGAGATCTCTATTGTTTTATTTCAAACTGCATTTAGCGTACTTTGTAATGTGTCATTAGCGTACGGGAATTCGTAAAGTGAGCGATCTGAATAGAAGTGTGAAGTGAATATTCCGTAGTGTTGCGCACATGTCATTACGGGGAAGTAGTCAAGGTTAGTCTTACTCCTCCATCATGTTTTCTATCCGCCTTCCCTTGCTATGTAAGGGATATATGGTCAGGGCCCTCTCCATATATCTCTGAATTTGTATTCTTACATTTTCATTTAATCCTTCGTGTTCCATCTTTTCGATGCTTTCGAACTGTAGTGCCTGACATAGTGTGTGGTCTGAATTGCCGGCTAGTTTTGTGAATCTGTGATGTGTTTCTGTATGTTCTTTACATCGTGGAACTGTTTTTGAACTTCGTCAGGTTGGTTCATTAGGACGTGGAATCTATCGTAGCTCTGATGTGGATTGTAGTGTTTACTACTTCCCTTCATTTTCTTTAATGATGATTGTATGTGCTGGTTTGGCAAAATTGAAAGTTCTATACGTGATTTTCCTATCCTTTCAAGTAAGTTGTTTTCTTAATGTTCTCTTGTGTATATAAGTTGAAGAAGGAAAATGTATGCCACAATTCGTGTTCCAAGTATATTTAAATTCTTAGAGGTGTGAATTTCATTTGTACCTGATATTTATATTGCATGCTTTGGTGTCTAATCCGTAATTTCGTAGCGTACGTTGTCGAATACTCTGTGGTGTAGTGGTTAGCACGATTAGCTACCACCACAGGAGGCCAAGATTCGATTCCCGGCTCTGCCACAGAATTTGAGAAGTGGTATGAGGGCTGGAACGGGGTCCACTCAGCAGAGGGAGGTCAACTGAGTAGAGCTGGGTTCGATTCCCACATCAGTCATCCTCGAAGTGGTTTTCAGTGGTTCCCCACTTCTCCTCCGGACAAATTCCGGACTGGTACCTAACTTAAGGCCACGGCCGCTTCCTTCCCTCTTCCTTGTCTGTCCCTTCTAATGCTCCCGCCCCCCCCCCAACCCCACACACAAGGCTCCTGTTCAGCACAGCAGGTGAGTCCACCTCCCCAGTTGTATCCCCGACCACAAGTCTCACGCTCCAGACAACTGCCCTCGCTGAGTCCGAGGTAAAATCCAAGCCTGGAGGGTAAACAGATTAAGAAAGAAAGACATCTATATCTATATAAATAAAATTGTTTCTGTTTGTCTGTCTGTTTGTCTGTTCCACCATTACGTCGAAACGGCTGGATAGATCTCAACCAAACTCCATATTTAGGGTATACTCATCCCGGGGAAGGTTTTGATATGCATATCATTTTAAAATCCTTGAATAGACGGGGGGTTTATAGGAAAAGCAGAATGGTATTTCCACCATCACGTCGAAACGGCTAGATAGATCTCAACCAAACTTCATATTTAGAGTATACGCATCCCGGGGAAATTTTCCATATGCATATCATTTTAAAATATTTGAATAGAAGGGGGGTTTATAGGAAAATCAGAATGGTTTTTCCACCATCACGTCGAAACGGCTGGATAGATCTCAACAAAACTTCGTATCTAGAGTAAACTCATCCCGAGGAAGGTTTCGATATGCATATCATTTTAAAATCCTTGAATAGACGGGGGGTTTATAGGAAAACTAGAATGTTTTTTCCACCATCACGTCGAAACGGCTGGATAGATCTCAGCCAAACTTCATATTTAGAGTACACTCATCCCGAGGAAGGTTTCGATATGCATATAATTTTAAAATCTTTGAATAGACGGGGTGTTTATAGGAAAACCAGAATGGTTTTCCTCCATTTTCTCTTATACTATTGATTTTCTTTAAACTTCGTTTACCGTTCGTGAAACGTCTCTTCATTATAAACAACTTTCGTTATGTTCATAATTTATCTTACTCTTCACATGACGGAGAAATTTTCAATTTTCTGCTGGTATCATGCTCTGCATTTAGTGACCGACAGACCGACAACGAACCTACAGGTTACCATGGCAACGTCTCTGACTGCATGCCAGTAGGGAAGTAACGTATTGCCATTTTCCTCATCATGCTTTTAAATTCGTGGTTGTTCCTTGGGTAGATGGCAAGAGAGGCGTCAATCGGCTCATCTGCGGGATATTGGCGGAATACCGTTGGAGGTTATAACCGCCCTCGAATAGATTAAGTAATAACACCATTAGTCATCTTCTTATTATTTGTTTATCTAAGAATCACTGGACCTAAATTTCTCCTCTGTTACCGCTTTATTATATCCATAACTCACACTAGCATAATTTATTGAGGGGCATTTGATTTTCCAATACATTCCCTTGGCATTTACATATTTGTCGTTATCCGGCTGTCCTCAGTTATAATCCATTTTCTATTAGTTTCAACTTTCTTAACTGTATTATTTTCTTCCTTAATTACGCCGTATGTATGTGAGTGCTAGAAACTACTGGATGCATTTCCACCAAGATTCGTACTTAGAATACACCTGTCCTTGATAGGTTTTGGGCAAATATTGTTTCTAAATCCCTGAACTGACTGGGGGTTTATACGAAACCGAAACAGTGATTTTGCACTTCCAAAAAATATACACAACCAAACTTTATGGAAGTCTACCTACCTTGGTAGAAATTAATTTCTAAACCTTTTTTCGCATGTGCATCATTTCGATACGAGGATTAATAAGGGAGATATCATTAACGGACCGTTTTTCTATACAAGTCCCATCGGACTTGACTCACAAGCGGGTGCGTGTAAAGCGTATTCCTTACAACTTGAAAACTACTGAAGACATTCGAACCAAAATTTATATTTAGCATCCACCTGTCCAAAGGTAGGTTTTAAACGTAAATAACATTTCATGTTCCGGAATGGACTGACGGTTTATAGGGAACACAAATGGTGATTTTACTCTTCCACAATATATACAGAACAAGACCAACCTGACTGGAAATCGACCAAACCTGATGGAATTCCACATCTAAATCTTTTTTTTCATGTCCATTTTTTCATCAGGAGGATTAATAAGGGAGATATCACGAATGGTCAGTTTTGCAGGTTAAGTCCAGCGGACATAGCCCAAAAGGTGTTTTACATGGAGCAGATTCCTTATCTATATAAATCAAATCGTAACGACTGTGTGCCTCTACACTGACTATTTTGGAGAAATTTTAGTATAGCTTTCCGTTTAAGGGGTAATAATAACCACCTCCATAATTTTTGGTTTAGTTTCCTGAAAGTCCTAATTTTTACCCGCCTCGCCCAAAATCCACATTGTGGCATAATCTACCAGAAGAATAAGAAGATAATTGAAATTTGACAAAATTATACGTTTTAGCCTGTAACGAATGGAAAAATCCTATATCATTAAATTTTTCATTTTTTATCCCCGAAGAATATCGAAATATGCAGGCAATTTTAATGATGGTGCAGACCTTCGGAAATTCCTATCACATAACGGATTGCACAATCTCCGTTCAATTTGGAATGATCTACAACCTTGGTCTTATGACTTTTTGCCTTATCTGTATCCCTTTTACGTTTGATTTTTCTCTATTAATCGATGTTAAGTCAATTTGGAATTTTCACCTGCATAATTCATACTTTCAATTACTTATATGAAATACAGAATCATCAAACTCTTCACGAAAATTGGCCCACCCAGTAGCCATATATGAGCCAAATGCTATGTATGTAGCTCTCACATTATTATCCGAAAAGTAATGTAATGTGAGATAATCTTACAAGAACGTTACTCTGTTCCACGTTTCTAACTCAATCTGACCCAAGAATAGATGACATATCATAGGACCAGCCATTTAGGCCACTAAATCCGGCGTGTCTTATGGTATAATCCTTTGTCGTTATGACGTACGTTTAGTAGCAGTTAATCTGTAAATGAAGGTCTTCAATATTGTAAACACGCATATACTTTCGTGTGTCGATCTATATATATTCACTGATGTCGATTTGTAGCGATCGAAAAAGGGTGGGTCTGCTATTGTAATCAGTACTCCCCACACCGACTTTGACTGGCAGTAGGAAAGGGTTCCTTCTCCAACTCCTGTGTAACTGTCATTAGTAAGGAAGGCCTACAATTGTAATGAATAGTTCCCTTCTCGATTTGACGTGCAGAAGGTAAGTGAGCATGCAGATTTGTTTAAAACTCCCCTACCCGATTGTGTTTGGCAGTAGGCAAGGGTGCCCGCCATTATAAAGAAATGTCCTCATCTAAAATGTGACTGGCATTAGGCATAGTGGCCTGCTATTTTGATGGAAACTCACCAACTTGGTGTGCCTGGCAGTACGCTGGCTGGCAGTAGGAAAAGGGGCCTGTCATTATAATGATAACTGCACAACTCAATTTCTAGTGATAGTAGGGTAATTGCCTGCCATTATAATAGAAAATCCTCAACTGTAATCTGTCTGGAAGTAGGAAAGGGGGGCTGCCATTTTAACTTCCCCATGCTCTTTCTCGGATAACGTTAAGAGGCATGCTATTTAAAACAATCTTATTTACTGCATGTACACTATTTACTTCGATATTCGAATACAATGTAGAATACCGTAGCGAAGCACGGGTACATTCGCTAGTCTATATAAATAAAATTGTCGGGGGTCAGCTGGCTGTAATTTCTTTTGTTTTGCCAATTTTTCAGATATTTATCCGTTTTAGGTCAACTCAAGACCGAATCGGTGGTTTTTACGTTTCGTGTCTTTTTGTTTGTCTGTTTGTCTGTTCCACCATCGGCTGGATAGATCTCAACCAAACTTCATATTTAGAGTATACTCATCCCGGGGAAGGTTCCGATATGCATACCATTTTATAATCTTTGAATACACGGGGGGTTTATAGGAAAACCAGAATGGTTTTTCCACCATCACGTCGAAACGGCCGGATAGATCACAACCAAACTTCATATTTAGAGTACACTCATCCCGGGGAAGGTTTTGATATGCATATCATTTTCAAATTTTTGAATAGACTGGGGTTTATAGGAAAACCTGAACGGTTTTTCCACCATCACTTCGAAACGGCTGGATAGATCTCAGCCAAACTTCATATTTAGAGTATACTCATCCCATGGAAGGTTTCGATATGCATATTATTGTAAAATCTTTGCATAGACGGGGGTTTATAGGAAAACCAGAATGGTTTTCCTCCATTTTCTCTTATACTATTGATTTTCTGTAAACTTCGTTTACCGTACGTGAAACGTCTCTTCATTATAAACAACTTTCGTTATGTTCATAATTTACCTTACTCTTCACTTGACGGAGAAATTTACAATTTTCCGCTGGTATCATGCTCTGCATTGAGTGACCGACAGACCGACAACGAACCTACAGGTTACCATGGCAACGTCTCTGACTGCATGCCAGCATTGAAGTAACGTATTGCCATTTTCCTCATCATGCTTTTAAATTCGTGGTTGTTCTTTGGGTAGAAGGCAAGAGAGGCGTCAATCGGCCCCTCTGCGGGATACTGGCGGAATATCGTCATCTTCTTATTATTTGTTTATCTAAGAATCACTGGACCTAAATTTCTCCTCTGTTACCGCTTTATTATATCCATAACTCACACTAGCATAATTTTTTGAGGGGCATTTGATTTTCCAATACTTTCACTTGGCATTTACATATTTGTCGTTATCCGGCTGTCCTCAGTTATAATCCATTTTCTATTACTTTCAAGTTTCTTAACTGTATTATTTTCTTCCTTAATTACGCCGTATGTACGCGAGTGCTACAAACTACTGGACGTATTTCCACCAAGACTCATATTTAGAATACACCTGTCCTTGATAGGTTTTAGGGCAAATATTGTTTCTAAATCCCTGAACTGACTGGGAGTTTATACGAAACCGAAACAGTGATTTTGCACTTCCAAAAAATATACACAACCAAACTTTATGGAAATCTACCTACCTTGGTAGAAATTAATTTCTAAACCTTTTTTCTCATGTGCATCATTTCGATACGAGGATTAATAACGGAGATATCATTAACGGACCGTTTTTCTGTACAAGTCCCATCGGACATAACTCACGAGCGGGTGCGTGTAAAGCGTATTCCTTACAACTTGAAAACTACTGAAGACATTCGAACCAAAATTTATATTTAACATCCACCTGTACAAATGTAGGTTTTAAACGTAAATAACATTTCATATTCCGGAATGGCCTGGCGGTTTATAGGGAACCGAAATGGTGATTTTACACTTCCACAATATATACAGAACAATACCAACCTGACTGGAAATCGACCAAACGTGATGGAATTCCACCTCTAAACCTTTTTTTCATGTGCATTTTCTCGTCAGGAGGATTAATAAGGGAGATATCATGAATGGTCAGTTTTGCAGTTTAAGTCCAGCGGACATAGCCCGAAAGGTGTTTTACATGGAGCAGATTCCTTATCTATATAAATCAAATCGTAACGACTGTGTGCCTCTACACTAACTATTTTGGCGAAATTTTAGTACAGCTTTCCGTTTAAGGGGTAATAATGACCATCTGCATAATTTTTGGTTTAGTTTCCTGAAAGTCCTACTTTTTACCCGCCTCGCCCAAAATCCAGATTGCGGCATAATCTGCCAGAAGAAAAATAAGATAATTGAAATTTGACAAAATTATACGTTTTAGCCTGTAACGAACGGAAAACATCCAAGATAATTAAATTTTTCACTTTTTATCCTCGAAGAATATAGAAATATGCAGGCAATTTTAATGATGGTGCAGACCTTTGGAAATTCCTATCACATAACAGATTGCACAATCTCCGTTCAATTTGGAATGATCTACATCCGTGGTCTTATGACTTTTTGCCGTATCTGTATCACTTTTACGTTTGGTTTTTCTCTATCAATCGATGTTAAGTCAATTTGTAATTTTCACATGCATAATTCATACTTTCAATTACTTATATGAAATACAGAATCATCAAACTCTTCACGAAAATTGGCCCACCCATGTAGCCATATATGAGCCAAATGCTATGTATGTAGCTGTCACATAATTATCCGAAAAGTAATGTAATGTGAGATAATCTTACAAAAACATGACCATGTTCCACGTTTCTAACTCAGTCTGACCCAAGAATAGATGACATATCATAGGACCAGAAATTTAGGCCACTAAATCCGGCGTGTTTTAAGGTATAATCCTTTGTCGATATGACGTACGTTTAGTAGCAGTTAATCTGTAAATGAAGGTCTTCAATATTGTAAACACGCATATACTTTCGTATGTCGATCTATATATATTCACTGATGTCGATTTGTAGCGATCGAGAAAGGGTGGGTCTGCTATTGTAATCAGTACTCCCCACACCGACTTTGACTGGCAGTAGGAAAGGGTTCCTTCTCCAACTCCTATGTAACTGTCATTAGAAAGGAAGGCCTACAATTGTAATGAATAGTTCACTTCTCGATTTGACTTGCAGAAGGCAAGTGAGCATGCAGTTTCGTTTAAAAATCCCCTACCCGATTGTGTTTGGCAGTAGGCAAGGGTGCCAACCATTATAAAGAAATGTCCTCATCTAAAATGCGACTGGCATTAGGCATAGTGGCGTGCTATTTTGATGGTAACTCACCAACTTGGTGTGACTGGCAGTAAGCTGGCTGGCAGTAGGAAAATGTGCCTGGCAGTGTAATGATAACTGCACAACACACTTTCGAGTGATAGTACGGTAATTGCCTGCCATTATAATAAAAACTCCTCAACTGTAATCTGTCTGGAAGTAGGAAAGGGGGCTGCCAGTTTAACGAAATGTCCCCAAATCGATTCTGTTCGCGTAGTAGGCAATGTGGCCTGCAATTATAATGTAAACTTCCCAACTCGATTGTGAATGGCAGTAGCCAAGTGAGCCTGCCGTTATATCACAAATCCGTAACAAACACTTTACATTGGAAACAACGTACGGGGACCTCCCCATGCTCTTTCTCGGATAACGCTAAGAGACATGTAATTTTAAAACAATCTTATTTACTGCATGTACACTATTTACTTCGATATTCGAATACAATATAGAATACCGTAGCGGAGCACGGGTACATTCGCTAGTATCTATATAAATAAAATTGTTCGTGTCTGTTTGTCTGTCTGGTTGTCTGTTCCACCATCACGTCGAAACGGCTGGATAGATCTCAACCAATCTTCATATTTAGAGTATACTCATCCCGGGGAAGGTTTCGATATGCATATCGTTTTAAAATCTTTGAATACACGGGGGGTTTATAGGAAAACCAGAATGGTTTTTCCACCATCACGTCGAAACGGCTGGATGGATCTCAACCAAACTTCATATTTAGAGTATACTCCTCCCGGGGAAGGCTTCGATATGCATATCATTTTAAAATCTTTGAGTACACGGGGGATTTATAGGAAAACCAGAATTGTTTTTCCACCATCACGTCGAAACGGCGGGATAGATCTCAACCAAACTTCATATTTAGAGTATACTCCTCCCAGGGAAGGTTTCGATATGCATATCATTTTAAAATCTTTGAATACACGGGGTTTATAGGCAAACCAGAATGGTTTTTCCACCATCACGTCGAAACGGCTGGATAGATCTCAACCAAATTTCATATTTACAGAATACTCATCCGGGGAAGGTTTCGATATGCATATAATATTAAAATCTTTGAATAGATGGGGGTTTATAGGAAAACCAGAATGGTTTTTCCACCATCACGCCGAAACGGCTCGATAGATCTCAACTAAACTTAATATTTAGAGTATACTCCTCCCGGGGAAGGCTTCGATATGCATATCATTTTAAAATCTTTGAATACACGGGGGGTTTATAGGAAAACCAGAATGGTTTTTCCACCATCACGTCGAAACGGCTTGATAGATCTCAACCAAATTTCATATTTGGAGTATACTCATCCCGGGGAAGGTTTTGATATGTATATCATTTTAAAATCTTTGAATACACGGGGGTTTATAGGAAAACCAGAATGGTTTTTCCACCATCACGTCGAAACGGCTGGATAGATCTCAACTAAACTTCATATTTAGAGTATTCTCATCCCGGGGAAGGTTTCAATACGCATATCATTTTAAAATCTTTGAATAGACGGGGGTTTATAGGAAAACCAGAATGGTTTTCCTCCATTTTTTCTTATACTATTGATTTTCTGTAAACTTCGTTTACCGTACGTGAAACGTCTCTTCATTATAAACAACTTTCGTTATGTTCATAATTTACCTTACTCTTTACATGACGGAGAAATTTACAATTTTCTGCTGGTACCATGCTCTGCATTGAGTGACCGACAGACCGACAACGAATCTACAGGTTACCATGGCAACGTCTCTGACTGCATGCCAGCAGGGAAGTAACGTATTGCCATTTCCCTCATCATGCTTTTAAATTCGTCGTTGTTCCTTGGGTAGAAGGCAAGAGAGGCGTCAATCGGCCTATCTGTGGGATACATACATACATACATTACATACATTATCATTATAGACTGTTATGGCTTTCAGCGTTCAGTCTGCAAGCCTCTGAGAATTTACTAAACGTCGCCACAATCCTCGATTTGCAACTAGTGTTGTGGCCTCATTTAGTTCTATACCTCTTATCTTTAAATCGTTAGAAACAGAGTCTAACCATCGTCGTCTTGGTCTCCCTCTACTTATCTTACCCTCCATAACAGAGTCCATTATTCTCCTAGGTAACCTATCCTCCTCCATTCGCCTCACATGACCCCACCACCGAAGCCGGTTTATGCGTACAGCTTCATCCATCGAGTTCATTCCTAAATTAGCCTCTATCTCCTAATTCCGAGTACCCTCCTGCCATTGTTCCCACCTGTTTGTACCAGCAATCATTCTTGCTACTTTCATGTCTGTTACTTCTAACTTATGAATAAGATATCCTGAGTCCACCCAGCTTTCGCTCCCGTAAAGCAAAGTTGGTCTGAAAACAGACCGATGTAAAGATAGTTTTGTCTGGGAGCTGACTTCCTTCTTACAGAATACTGCTGATCGCAACTGCGAGCTCACTGCATTAGCTTTACTACACCTTGATTCAATCTCACTTACTATATTACCATCCTGGGAGAACACAAAACCTAAATACTTGAAATTATCGACCTGTTCTAGCTTTGTATCACCAATCTGACATTCAATTCTCTTGGATTTCTTACCTACTGACATCAATTTAGTCTTCGAGAGGCTAATTTTCATACCATACTCATTGCACCTATTTTCAAGTTCCAAGATGTTAGACTGCAGGCTTTCGGCACAGCCTGTCATTAAGACCAAGTCGTCAGCATAGGCCAGGCTGCTTACTACATTTCCACCTAACTGAATCCCTCCCTGCCATTTTATACCTTTCAGCATATGATCCATGTAAACTACAAACAGCAAAGGTGAAAGATTACAGCCTTGTCTAACCCCTGTAAGTACCCTGAACCAAGAACTCATTCTACCATCAATTCTCACTGAAGCCCAATTGTCAACATAAATGCCTTTGATTGATTTTAATAATCTACCTTTAATTCCATAGTCCCCCAGTATAGCGAACATACTTTCCCTCGGTACCCTGTCATATGCTTTCTCTAGATCTACGAAACATAAACACAACTGCCTATTCTTCTCGTAGCATTTTTCAGTTACCTGGCGCATACTGAAAATCTGATCCTGACATCCTCTCTGTGGTCTGAATCCACACTGGTTTTCATCCAACTTCCTCTCAACGACTGATCGCACCCTCCCTTCCAAGATGCCTGTGAATACTTTGCCTGGTATACTAATCAATGAGATACCTCGATAGTTGTTGCAATCCTTCCTGTTCCCTTGCTTATAGATAGGTGCAATTACTGCTTTTGTCCAATCTGAAGGTACCTTACCAACACTCCACGCTAATTTTACTACTCTATGAAGCCATTTCACCCCTGCCTTCCCACTATACTTCACCATTTCAGGTTTAATTTCATCTATTCCCGCTGCCTTATGACAATGGAGTTTATTTACTATGCTTTCCACTTCCTCAAGCATAATTTCACCAACATCATTTTCCTCCTCCCCATGAGCTTGACTGCTTGCAACACCACCATGATGATTTCCTTTTACATTGAGAAGATGTTCAAAATATTCACTCCACCTCTCCAGTGATTCCCTGGGATCTGTTATGAGTTCACCTGAATTACTCAAAACACTGTTCATTTCATTTTTCCCTCCCTTCCTAAGATTCTTTATTACTGTCCAGAAAGGTTTCCCTGCTGCTTGACCTAGCCTTTCCAGGTTATTACCAAAATCTTCCCATGACTTCTTTTTGAATTCAACAACTATTTGTTTCGCTCTGTTTCTTTCATCTACGTACAAATCCCTGTCTGCCTCGGCCCTTGTTTGGAGCCATTTCTGATGAACCTTCTTTTTACGTTTACAGGCTGCTCTCACTTCATCATTCCACCAAGATGTTCGCCTTTTCCCATCTTTACACACAGTTGTTCCTAGGCATTCCCTTGCTGTTTCTACTACAGCATCCCTGTATGCCACCCATTCACTTTCTATATCCTGAACCTGCTTACTGTCTACTGTTCGAAACTTCTCACTAATCATATCCATGTACTTCTGTCTAATTTCCTCATCCTGGAGATTTTCTACCCTTATTCGTTTGCAGACAGATTTCACTTTCTCTACCCTAGGCCTAGAGATACTTAGTTCACTACAGATCAGATAATGGTCTGTATCATCGAAAAATCCCCGAAAAACTCGTACATTCCTAAAAGATTTCCTGAATTCAAAGTCTGTTAAGATATAGTCTATTATGGATCTGGTACCCCTAGCCTCCCATGTGTAGCGGTGAATAGCCTTATGCTTGAAGAATGTATTTGTAACAGCTAAACCCATACTAGCACAGAAGTCCAGCAAACGCTTCCCATTCCCATTAGCTTCCATATCTTCCCCACATTTACCAATCACCCTTTCGTATCCTTCAGTTCTATTCCCAACTCTCGCATTGAAATCGCCCATTAGCACTATTCTATCCTTGCTGTTGACCCTGACCACGATGTCACTCAATGCTTCATAAAACTTGTCAATTTCATCCTCATCTGCACCCTCACATGGTGAATACACGGACACAATTCTTGTCCTAATTCCTCCCACTGACAAATCTATCCACATCATTCGCTCACTTACGTGCCTAACAGAAACTATGTTGCATGCAAAGGTATTCCTGATAAAGAGCCCTACCCCAGACTCTGCCCTTCCCTTTCTAACACCCGTCAAGTACACTTTATAATCCCCTATCTCTTCCTCCTTATCTCCCCTTACCCGAATATCACTTACTCCTAGCACATCCAGATGCATCTTCTTTGCTGACTCAGCAAGTTCTACCTTCTTTCTTCCATAAGCCCCATTAATATTGATAGCTCCCCATCGAATTCCATTTCGTTCGCCAAGTTGTTTCCAAGGAGTCCCTCGCCTGTCAAATGGGAGTGGGACTCCATTACTCCCATAGGTCCGAGGCTTGCTTAAAGTGTTCTGAGCTCGGTAAATTCATGAAGCAGGATGCTGCCCTACTTGCACATAGTCCAAGTGAGGATCTCTCCTCTAACGGGTTATGTACCACCGGTGAATTGTGTAGTCCCGGCCGCCTGAGCACAAGGAGGGCCACGACTCAGAATATTTCCGAGATGCCCACTCCCATTCCATAGCAACTGGTATCCCGACTCTCAGGACCACTTACTAGGCCACTCAGCCGTTGCCCATGGTTCACGAACTAGGACGTGACTACAGTAACCCACAAACATGAACCATCCACAAACATGAACCATCCACAAACATGAACCATTAAAGTGTTTCGATCATATTGGCGGAATATCGTTGGATGTTATAACCGCCTTCGAATAGATTAAGTAATAACACCATTAGTCATCTTCTTATTATTTGTTTACCTAGGAATCAATGGACCTAAATTTCTCTTCTGTTACCGCTTTATTATATCCATAACTCACAGTAGCATAATTTATTGAGGGGCATTTGATTTTCCAATACATTATCTTGGCATTTACATATTTGTCGTTATCCGGCTGTCCTCAGTTATAATCCATTTTCTATTACTTTCAACTTTCTTAACTGTATTATTTTCTTCCTTAATTACGCCGTATGTACGCGAGTGCTACAAGCTACTGGATGTATTTCCACCAATACTCATATTTAGAATATACACCTGTCCTTGATAGGTTTTAGGGCAAATATTGTTTCCAAATCCCTGAACTGTCTGGGGGTTTATACGAAACCGAAACAGTGATTTTGCACTTCCAAAAAATATACACAACCAACGTTAATTTAAATCTACCTGCCTTGGTAGAAATTAATTTCTAAACCATTTTTCTCATGTGCATCATTTCGATACGAGGATTAATAACGGAGATATCATTAACGGACCGTTTTTTTGTACAAGTCCCATCGGACTTCACTCACGAGCGGGTGCGTGTAAAGCGTATTCCTTACAACTTGAAAACTACTGAAGACATTCGAACCAAAATTCATATTTAGCATCCACCTGTCCAAAGGTAGGTTTTAAACGTAAATAACATTTCATTTTCCGGAATGGACTGGCGGTTTATAGGGAACCGAAATGGTGATTTTACTCTTCCACAATATGTACAGAACAAGACCAACCTGACTGGAAATCGACCAAACGTGATGGAATTCCACCTCTAAACCTTTATTTCATGTGCATTTTTTCGTCAGGAGGATTAATAAGGGAGATATCATGAATGGTCAGTTTTGCAGGTTAAGTCCAGCGGACATAGCCAAAAAGGTGTTTTGCATGGAGCAGATTCCTTATCTATATGAATCAAATCGTTACGACTGTGTGCCTCTACACTGACTATTTTGGCGAAATTTTCGTACAGTTTTCCGTTTAAGGGGTAATAATGACCATCTGCATAA
This sequence comes from Anabrus simplex, assembly GCF_040414725.1. Lineage (NCBI taxonomy): Eukaryota > Metazoa > Arthropoda > Insecta > Orthoptera > Tettigoniidae > Anabrus > Anabrus simplex. Next base: position 577,240,533 of record NC_090266.1, on the reverse strand, counting down.
TTTTTGGTTTAGTTTCCTGAAAGTCCTAATTTTTACCCGCCTCACCCAAAATCCAGATTGCGGCATAATCTGCCAGAAGAAAAAGAAGATAATTGAAATTTGACAAAATTATACGTTTTAGCCTGTAACGAACGGAAAACATCATAGATCATTAAATTTTTCACTTTTTATCCCCGAAGAATATCGAAATATGCAGGCAATTTTAATGATGGTGCAGACCTTCGGAAATTCCTATCACATAACAGATTGCACAATCTCCGTTCAATTTGGAATGATCTACAACATTGGTCTTATGACTTTTTGCCGTATCTGTATCCCTTTTACGTTTGATTTTTCTCTATTAATCGATGTTAAGTCAATTTGGAATTTTCACATGCATAATTCATACCTTCGATTACTTATATGAAATACAGAATCATCAAACTCTTCATGAAAATTGGCCCACCCATGTAGCCATATATGAGCCAAATTCTATGTATGTAGCTGTCACATAATTATCCGAAAAGTAATGTAATGTGAGATAATCTTACAAGAACGTTACTCTGTTCCACGTTTCTAACTCAATCTGACCCAAGAATAGATGACATATCATAGGACCAGCCATTTAGGCCACTAAATCCTGCGTGTCTTATGGTATAATCCTTTGTCGATATGACGTACGTTTAGTAGCAGTTAATCTGTAAATGAAGGTCTTCAATATTGTAAACACGCATATACTTTCGTATGTCGATCTATATATATTCACTGATGTCGATTTGTAGCGATCGAGAAAGGGTGGGTCTGCTATTGTAATCAGTACTCCCCACACCGACTTTGACTGGCAGTATGAAAGGGTTCCTTCTCCAACTCCTGTGTAACTGTCATTAGTAAGGAAGGTCTACAATTGTAATGAATAGTTCACTTCTCGATTTGACTTGCAGAAGGCAAGTGAGCATGCAGTTTTGTTTAAAATTCCCCTACCCGATTGTGTTTGGCAGTAGGCAAGGGTGCCCGCCATTATAAAGAAATGTCCTCATCTAAAATGTGACTGGCATTAGGCATAGTGGCCTGCTATTTTGATGGAAACTCACCAACTTGGTGTGACTGGCAGTAAGCTGGCTGGAAGTAGGAAAATGGGCCTGGCATTATAATGATAACTGCACAACTCAATTTCGAGTGATAGTAGGGTAATTGCCCGGCATTATAATAAAAACGGTAATCTGTCTGGAAGTAGGAAAGGGAGGCTGCCATTTTAACGAAAACTCCCTAAATCGATTCTGTCCGCATAGTAGGCAATGGGGCCTGCAATTATAATGTAAACTTCCAAACTCGATTGTGAATGGCAGTAGGCAAGTGAGCCTGCCGTTATATCACAAATCCATAACAAACACTTTACATTGGAAACAACGTACGGGGACCTCTCCATGCTCTTTCTCGGATAACGCTAAGAGACATGCAATTTTAAAACGATCTTATTTATTGCATGCACACTATTTACTTCGATATTCGAATACAATATAGAATACCGTAGCGAAGCACGGGTACATTCGCTAGTATAAAATAAGAGTTTTGTCTGTACATTGCTCAAAATTTGAAAAGAATGGTATTTCTGTATCGGTCATGTCCACAGTAACAAGAAAATATATTTTTTACTTTTCCGCAATGTCTGTCTGTCTGTCTGTCTGTCTGTCTGTCTGTCTGTCTGTCTGTCTGTCTGTCTGTCTGTCTGTCTGTCTGTCTGTCTGTCTGTCTGTCTGTACACGCATCACGAGAAAACGGCTGAAGAGAATTTAATGAAAATTGGAATGTAAAGTTGGGTGATGAACCGCTACAATCTGGGCTATAAATTATTTTAATCACGCTGAGCAAAATGGTAGTTTAGGGGAAGGCCTGAAATTTAATTCTCAAATATTTATGTTATTAGTGGTCGTGTCTTAATGAAAATCGCTTGACAAGGATGGGAAATAAGTCGCTACAATATAGGCTATACACGCTGAGAAAAATGGTAGTTTAGGGGAAGGCCTAAAATTTAATTGTCGAATATTTATTTTATTAGTGGTCGTATCTTCCCGAAAATTGGTATGCAAAGTCGGGGAATAGGTCGCTATAATCTATTCTATCAATAATGTTATTCGCACTGAGCGAAATGGTAATTTAGGGGAAGGCCTGAAGTGTAATCTATATATATAAAGTAAGAATTTTGTCTGTACATTGCACAGAATTTGAAAAGAATGGTATTTCTGTATCGGTCATGTCCACAGTAACAAGAAAATGCATTTCTTAACACTCCGTAATGTCTGTCTGTCTGTCTGTCTGTCTATCTGTCTGTCTGTCTGTCTGTCTGTCTGTCTGTCTGTCTGTCTATCTGTCTGTCTGTCTGTCTGTCTGTCTGTCTGTCTGTCTGTCTGTCTTTACACGCATCACGAGAAAACGGCTGAAGAGAATTTAATGAAAATCGGAATGTGAAGTCGGGTGATGAACCACTACAATCTAGGCTATAAATTATTTTATTCACGCGGAGTGAAATAGTAGTTTAGGGGAAGGCCTGAAATTTTATTCCCTAATATGTATATTATTAGTGGTCGTATCTTAATTGAAATCGGTAGACAAAGATGGGAAATAAGTCTCTACAATATAGGCTATACATAATTGTATTCATGCTGAGAAAAATGGTAGTTTAGGGGAAGGCCTGAAATGTAATTCTCAAATAAGTTATTTATGCTATTAGTGGTCGTATTGATAAATACCACATAACTAACATAACTTTACTTAAGTCGTAAGTAGTAGTTATAAAAGAAGTTATTACATTTCCGATCACTTATGTCTTATACATTGTTACCGTACCGCATATAACCACCGAGATATTAATGAATTTGGATTTTTGTTACTAAGTCCAAATCAGCGCCGAGTCACGAGAAAATGGGTAAACAGAATTTAGTGAAAATAGGTATGTAAAGTCTGAGAATAAAGAACTACAGTCTACGATATAAATAATTTTGTAAGACGCCCTAATATCACAGAGTCGAAAGAAAACTAATGCCAATGCCTCCAATATAGAAAGCTCATAAACTTTATCAACAATAACATTACATTGACCATTGTTTGTTGTGATATGCTTTTTGTCTTTTGTTTCCACTCATCCCCGATAGATAGGATTACTGCAGCGTACCGGTTTTTTTTTAATTTGCTTTACGTCGCACCGACACAGGTATGTCTTATGGCGACGATGGGGTGGAAAGGAAGCGGCCTAGGCTTTAATTAAGGTACAGTCTGGTGTGACTGGTGTGAAAATGGGAAACCACGGAATACCACCTTCAGGGATGCCGGGAGTGGGGTTCGAATCCACTATCTGCCGGATGCAAGCTCACAGCTGCGCGCCTCTAACCACACGGCCAACTCGCCTGGTCGTACCGAGTGTAACAGTCTGCCTGCATAATGGCAGGAAGTAGCTGGAGAGTTAGATAACTTTCTTCTTTAGCATGCCATTCCTCTGGTTCATACATTTTCTGATATTACTGGTACGTAACACACTGGTTCATCATGGCATTCGAGCTATTCAATCCCTAATCTGAGGCACTGATTGAAATGAGTAGTGTGAATATTCAACGGAATAATGACAGAGGAGTGTGCACGGCAGTCTGCGACCTGGTTATTCCAGCTCTGGAACTTTCGACTGTTAGATCGGCACCGTAGTACTGTTCGTTGAAAGTGAGAAAGTGTGCGGTTTTTCATTTGATGGAGTATTTTATATGATAACATTGCTTTCGATCGCTACATTCCTACTGACGTTTTTGTAATGACCTATGTAGAATTCAGTTGGGAAAACCACCAAGTCAGTCTTTCTGAGAATCCCGTAGTGAAGCACGGGTACATCAGCTAGTTATAGAATAAGAAGGACCATTTATTTTCGACAGTGTTATAACCTCTGTTTTTGATCTTCTATGTTCAGCTTTGCGGATCTCGAATTCTTAACAGGTTGATTTTCATGGATTGATCAAAAATTTATGATAGCAGTTGTCATTAAATTCATCATTATTCCCAGTGTGAGGTTAAGGTCACCTCGTGAAAGGTATCTGTTTGTTACCAAACTTGGCCTCAATTTTATAATGAGATTAAAAATAGATAAAGTTTGTAATTCAATTATTTGCAAGAAAATTTGTTATAAGCCCAAATTTAAGGTTAACGGCAGGATGTGAGAGTGAGTAATTCACGCTATTTTGTACAAAATGTCCCATATCCGCGCTTTAAATAACGCACTTAACTCTAAATAATTAATGTCCGCGTAAAGGTCTAGATATGTAGGTATATAATAAATTGATTGTCTGTTGATATTCTGAACCATCCTATCATGTAAACTCCTTGTCCTGTACCATCCTTGCGCACCTCAAAAACAGTACTGAACACGACCTTGAGTTATTCCTATACATATACAGTATATATATTTGCTGAGAAATTTTGTCTGCTAGGGTTTTCAGTAAAAAAAATCACACGTCACATGTACTAGACTCATGAACATGTTTCCTGTATATTACATGGTAATCCAATCACATTTATCACCACTCCACATCGTAGCAGAGCGAGTTGGTTAATTGCTTTAGGTCACGTACCTGTGAGCATGCTTTCTGGAGATAGAGGGTTCGTATCTCACTGTCGGTAGCCCTAAAAATTGTTTCCCGTGGCTTCCCATTTACACACCATGCAAATGCTGAGGTTCTATCACATTTAAAACCACTTTAGCATCCTTCTCAGCCCTAACCCTGTCCTAGTACGTCGTCACCATAAGACCTCTCTTTGTCGCTGAGATATAAAACAAATAGAAATACAAATTAAAGGAGGATATAGTTTTTAAAGGGGTAGAGATTCAGGCAATGAGTGGAGATGCGAATTGGTCTCCTGAGCTGGTGGGTCCGTGTGATGAGACTTGATAAATGCAATGCCCACGTTATAACTCTGTGCAACGTCACTAGGTTTTGGAAGTGAGTGGAGAGAGAATGAGATGTTACATTTCTTATAAAAACCTTTTGAAAATTTATAGCATGAATGTGAAAATGTGCTACTTGCATGTTCGGTAGTCTGTTGTACATCACATACTCCCGAGCCCCAAATTCGTAGGAAACGTCATTAGAATTGGAATTGCAGCTTTGACAGTCACTCGATCCTTCGAATTCTTAGAAACTCAACGGGTACGCAAGGACAGAGTTATAATGTGACCACAATAGATACTATTTCAGATGGTAAAGTTGTTCCTAAGCTCTCAAGGAAATAGTAAGAGCTACCAAGACAATGACTGGTTCAGAAGCTGCTGTAATTAATTTTCTAATAAATTCATTTCCGATTTCCAACTGATTGGTCTGGGTTCGATAACAAGCGACTTCATGAATATTCACATCCTCATTGAGGGAATGGAACGTGGTGAACTGACGTGTATCATGCTCTATGTGACAGAAAAACAGCAAATTTTGACTGACATAATTGAATTCGACCTCAAATCATGTTATAATCAACCTTCCGAGCTTATCTATAAAAATTTCAGCGCTCCAATATGCAACAACATGTTTAAGCCTGCCTCTAAGGAAGATTCATTCTCAGTTGAATGTAATATAATTCATATTCCTGACAAAGTTTTCTGAAAAAACTGAAGATTCAAGTTCTTCAACTCTCAGCTGAAAAGATAAATCATTCACCCTGTGTGCTTTTTGTCGGGTGCATTTACACATACGAGATTTCTTTACCAAGACTCATAGAAATGTAAAATTACCACTTTGAGCAGAAGAAAAATTCAGCTCAGTAAACACTGGCTCTCTGTCTTATGGTATTTCAGACCAACATCTGCCAGACACTCCGTGAACGTTCCTCATTAGCAACCTACAGGAGGTTACGATCCCATTTTCACTCACAACAGAAGTGTGTTCGTAGATGTCTACTTCAACTTAAGATGATTGTTGAGAAAACTGATACATAGACCATGACAATTTATATCTCATTTCCAGACCTTACTAGTAACAAATTCACACACCTGTGAGACACCTCAATGATACATTTTATCACACATGCCCCACATACTAAGTACACCAGTCGGTTGATTAAGATATATGAAGCAATACCAACAAGTACTTCCGTTTTCGCAATGAACGTTGCTTAAACTTGAATATTTACATACGATTTTCTTCAATCCGTTTGCTTTCATCAGCCTTTACATTGATAGTTTATATTTTATCTTAAACATCATTTCCAGCGTACAGAACGGCAAACAATCTCATTATCAGACTGATATAAGTACTTCAAGAATGTCCATCTTCACGGGAATTTTCAAGAAAATATTTTTTTGTTTGGTTTCTTTTAATACTTAGAAACGAAAGGAAGATGTTGCAATGCTAAGTGAGAGGAAGCAACCTAATGATATGCATGCTGCTGGTGACGTGATCGTTGCGTGAGCGTGAAATGATTGATGAGTTACTTGCCAACGTATCTCAAGATTGCGACAGCTAAGGGCATGCAGTAAGGTTCTCTGTCACACTTTCCCCAGGGTTGTCAGAAGAGAAGAGTAAAGAAATCGCTATACCAGTCCGTTAGTTCCTTGAGTAGGATATCAAGATTTAGCACCTAGTAAAACAGGAACGAAAAATGGATAATACTTTGTATTTTGATCCACGAGCACTCTATTGTGAAGTGAAGAAAATAAATACAGAAAAATGCATTATTTTTATAAATATTACAAAACTCTCTACGTCGGTCGTGGTACGAATCCTGGGCATGTTGTATTAAGGTGTGGAATAGGATCACAAATCACGATCAAGAAAGGTATTACATCATTCGGTAGACACCAGATAGTAACTGGTAACATGGTATGTACTACTCATATACTATGTAAAAAATTGTGTATGTAAACTTCTTGGTGTTTATATTACGAAAGCAACGTGCTGAACAGATGTCGATACTTTTCGATAGTTTAACGATTATTGAATAGTTATTTATATATATATACAGGTTTTTTTCTGGCAATCGTAAAAGTTTAAAGTGATTACCAGTACATGGCTGTAACGCGAAGTTTAAACTTTATTAGGGGCGCACAGCTGTGATCTTGCATAAAGGAGATAGTGGGTCCGAGTCTCACTGTCTGCAGCCCTGATAATGGTTTTCCGTGGTTTCCCATTTTCACACCAGGCAAAATGCTGGGGCTGTACCTTAGTTAAGGCTACGGCCGCTACCTTCCCACTCCTAGGCCTTTCCTATCACATCGACGCCATAAGTCCCATCTGTGTCGGTGCGACGTAAAGCAAACTGTAAAATAACGTTAATAATACAAGCGTGAAAAGCTTCAATACTTCGACTTCTTTAACAACCCAACTGTATAATGTATATATAGATATTTTTAACAAAATATAGCGTGAGTCTACAAATCATCATGACAACTAGTATTTCTGATGATGGATATTACACATCATAAAACCATTAAAAACCGAAAAAGGTATTCAGTATTCCAGCATATCGTTATATATTTCTTTTTCTTCTTCTTATTCGTCTTCTTAATCTGGTTACCTTCCAGGGAAGGTTTTTCCCTCGGACTCAGCGAGGGATCCCACCTCTACCGCCTCAAGGGCACTGTCCTGGAGTTTCAGACTCTAGGTCAGGTATACAACTGGGGAGGATGACCAGTACCTCACCCAGGCGGCCTCACCTGCTATGCTGAACAGGGGCCTTGTGGGGGGATGGGAAGATTGGAAGGGATAGACGAGGAAGTGGGAAGGAAGCGGCCGTGGCCTTCAGTTAGGTGCCACCCACCTCTACTCAGTTGACGTCCCGAGGCTGAGTGGACCCCGTTCCAGCCCTCGTACCACTTTTCAAATTTCGTGGCAGAGCCGGGAATCGAACCCGGGCCTCCTGGGGTGGCAGCTAATCACACTAACCACTACACCACAGAGGCGGATACAATATAGCGAAGAAATGCAAATTCCATCACCGCCAAAACAGACCGTTACTGAAGAGGAAGTAAAGACAAATTCAAGTGAGAAGAGTGGTGTCTGTTTTTAGTGATGAGAGCATTTCTAAGGAACCACAGTTCTTGACTCAACAGAAATTGGATGACCTTTTAAGGGATTTGCAACTACCCATATCAAAGGCTTACTCGATATGGTAAGGCATGAAGGTTTAGTGTGCTTGTACTAAATGTACGAAAATCTTTATTTTTGTAGTGAAGTTAATGGTTTCCCTGAAAGCATTGAGATTCCTCATGAACCACAACCATGACCTATTTTTATATAGCTCAAATAGAAGCCTCAAAGCTGTCTTACTCCACAATGGTAACACGTTTCCTTCTAATCCAATATGCTAGTAGCTCATTCTGTACAACTTGAAGAACTGATGCAAATATCAACACGATGTGACAAATGAGCCTTTCCATGTCCCGGAGAAGATTCTGTAACCACCACTCTACATCAAACTTGGACTTACTAAACAATTCATCAAAGTTTTGGATAGCAACACTGAGGCTCTGAGTCTCATCAAACAGATATTCCTTAAGTTACCTGAACCAAAAATGAAAGCTGGAATTTTTACCGGACCGGACCTCAGATTCATGCAATGTTACAATCTAGATAAGTAGTAGATGCAACGGCTCTTCATGAACGAAACGCTTGGGACGCTTTTGTAATGGTAGAGTAATTATTGTTGAGCAACGAAAGCATTTTACATGAAACTGATAGAGAATTTGCTACAGAGTTACCGTGTTCTTGGATGTAGAATGCCAGTGAAAATGCACTATTTGTTTCCTCATTTTGATTTTTAGACCAAATTTAGGAGCTGTAAGCGAGGAATATGGCGAAAGCTTCCACCAGGACAATCATCACATTGAAGGCAGGTATCAGGGAGTTTGGGACTGTGGTATGATGGGAGAATACGTATAGAGTAAAGTACGTGCATAGACCGAGTGGTTTGCGTCTCGTAGCTGTCAACTTGCACTCGGAAGATAGTGGGTTCGTATCCTGCTGGCAACAGCCCGGAAGATGGCTTCCGTGGTTTCCAATGCAGATTTTACATATTTAATATGTACACGAGGCTGACCATGATTTTCCGATCCCCTTGATCAAGTGACATAATTTAATCATAACGTAAATTATCTTATATCTGCTCTTACGTTAGAACGTCCTAGCAGAGAACAAGATTTGTGTTTACGCTGCTTTTGATTCATAAAATGGGAATATCTCATTATCTTCAAGTAGGCTGCTTTAGACTGCAGGATCGTTTGGTCACTTATATGAATGTGTGGTCGGGAAACGTCAGTAGCACAGTGGTTTAGCTGTTAGTTTTCCATTCGGACAGCGATGTTTCGAATTTCTGCTGATCTGCTTGGAATTTTTCAGCTTGAAAATTGCGTAGTTCCAAGATCATCCGGCCTTAAATCCCGCTCAAAAATCACGAAATATCAAGATGGTCTCCGGCCTTAAAACCCACTTCATATATCACGTAGTGTCAAGGACATCCGGTCTTAAAATCCCGCTTAAAAATCACTTAGTGTCAAGAAGGTCTCCCGGCCTTAAAGGCCTCTTCAAGAACAACCGGCCTTAAAATCCCGTTCAAAAATCACGTAGTGTCAGAAAGATCAACCGGCCCTACACCTACGTTCAAAAATCACATTTAGTCAAGGTCAGCCGGCTACAAACCCTCGTTCAAAAATCACGTTATGTAAAGGTCATCCGGCCTCGAGGCCACGTTTGAAATTCACGCAGTGTAAAGGAGGTCATCCGATATTAAACTCCCCGCTTTAACACAGCGAGCTGGCTGAGTGGTGCGAACCATGTAGCTGTAAGCACGATTTGTTCCAGACGATTTCAGACAAACGAGTAGTGGTACGAAAATGTTACAATCTTTTGGCTGGAAAGATTTGGGAGTAAGGAGAGGAGCTGTTCATCTAAGCGGTACGTTCCGGGCTGTCAACGGTGGGATGGCGTGGAATGATATTAGTGGACGAATAAGCTTGAGTGGAGATTTTAAAAGATAAAGTTGCAATTCACGAGGGCAAATTTAGGCGTGTACACTTTCATAGGAAGAGGAACAAGAGGGTGGAAGAATTTATCAGTGGACGCCTGATAAATTTCCAACTTCCTTGAATTTTTTTAAGAAAACACTAGGTAAAAAATTGACAGAGAAACTGCCACCTCGGTGACAGCGACAGCTCTAAATGCAGATCAGCGGTAAATTAAAAGAAAAGATTAAGTCTTCATCCGGGAAATGCCCAGAGTATATACACACAGAATGCTTGGGAGATAAGTACAATACCTTTTCCGCTGTTTATTGGTAGGTTTCTGAATACATATTACGTCAAAATAACCTATTTCAAAAGTAAAAGAATGAATTTGAAAATTTTATGCTTGGACGACTTAGGGCTTTGTTGATATACAATACAATATTTGCCAATGTAGAAACGTCCACTTCATATACAGTATACATAATGAAGAAAGATTAGGAAGAAAACCTAGCGAAGAATGTAACTCACAATAATCAGGGTTGGGATCGGTGACCTATATGTTTGCTCCCTTAAACAACAAAAACAGTAATGACGATCATCATCACCATCGTCATTAATAAACACCCTCACCACAAGAATCTACATTTTGGATCTGTAAAGGATTGAGGTTTCCAGTCCTATCTTGGAGTGTCCTCTGACACCTTGAGCTCGAGTCTCGGCTGCGAACTCGGCTGCCGTCCACCTGGCAGTACGCCGGTTCGAGTCCCTGGGAAGTCGGTACACGACACGTAAGCCAGCTGCACGCAGGCGATTACCAACTGTTTGTTGTGTAATGTTGGGTGCCACAGCTGCTCGAATTTGCGCTGCTGTTGCATGGGGTTCCATCCGGGCCATCCGAATGATGAGGCGATCCTCTCTCACAGTTGTCTGTCGCGCTGGGCCTGTGCCAGGTCTACGAGTGTGGGTACCTTCATTTGACCACTGCTGCCATACACGTTGTACCGTAGATGCCTGTCGGCCAACACGTGCAGCGACAGTCCTTAGCGATAATCCAGCCTCACACAGCCCAATTATCCGAGCCCTCTCAAACGGCGACAGTTGTTGATAGAGTGCCCTTCTCTGTCGTCGAGGCATGTTTGATGGGGAACGCTTCACTGCACAGAATGCAAGTCAACTACGCTACACCAGATTCCGTATACTGGAGTTGATTCCTCCGCGACCAATCACGTAGGGAGACCTGTAGCAACAATCCAATGTGTCTGAAACTTTGATCGTTTACATACCTACATGGCATCATTCCATATCTTGAAAATCAACAAAAACGACCAATGCCTTCATGGTGTTACAATTTCCATTTTCTTAAGTGCATATTGAAGTGCCTGTGGGCTGTGTGCCGACTTTCCCAGCCATCTAAAATGTCATTCTCGCATAGCCGCGTTAGTAGCGGTCCTATCGAAAAATACATAGCCAAAGTTGTAGAAAGAACAAATTCTAATCACTTTTGCCTTTACATTTTTTCTGTACAGGCTGTAATAACAGAGATAATCGTGAATTCAGACTTTTGCTGAGTTGTGAGAAAATAGTTGAAAAAAATTTAAATAAATTTCAAAAAATGTTCTGCTTATTTGCCCCTGGCCCTGCTTATTAGCCCCTGCTCAATAGCAACTGCTCATTACCCCGTGCTTATTAGCCCTTGCTCATTAGCTCCTGCTCATTAGACCCTACTCATTATCCACGGCTCATTTTCGCCTATTCATTATCGTCTGCTCATTAGGCCCTTCTTATCAGCGACTGAACATTAGTCCGTGCTCATTATTAAATGCACATAAGTCAATATTCATAACCCCCTGCCCATTTGCGCCTTTCTATTATCGTCTGCTAATTACCCCCTGTAGGTTGCTAGAATCCTTTGGAGTTGAAATCTATAAGCTCAAAAGATTAAAATCAGAAATTAAGTGTTCCATTCAGCAAAAGACATCATCATATGTCATCTGAAGTGCTAGCCCAACTGACCTCGCGGTCTAAACTATCGTGCACTCCCTTCGGTCCTTTTACACTCCTTTAGCCTGTACGTGTCCTTTAGCCTTATATATATTACCTCAGCCGAAGATTGAACTACAGTCCCTTCTAGTAACCGAAATAGCTAAAGCATGCAAGAATCGTTCTTGAGCTACAGTTAGTCTACAAGAGCATGCATAATCTATATATATAAAACTAGCAAGATACCCGTGCTTCGCTACGGTATTGTACTGAAATTTATAATTGAATGCTTATTGTTTTAGATATATAATCCGCCGAAATTCGCGATCTGACTCGTTTTCTGTGAGAATCCACCAAAATTCCCGATCTGACTCGTTTTCTATTAGATTACGGCACGTTTCCTCCCATTTTTCAATCTTCCTTTCCAGCAATCGATTTCGTACTTCCCGGGCTAGGCTCAGGTATTCCTCCCGGTCAGTTGGCTCCGTAAATCTTTGCCATCTTTTCCTATAATCATTTTAATATGTATAAAATCCTTCAGGAGATCCGGCGTGGTGTCATATTGGGTGCTTTGGCGGCACTGAACCCGCGGCCGGACTGCATTCTTAGTCATTACCCGTCCAGGAGCCGTTTCCAGCGCGATCCGCACATTTGACGGCGGTCCGGAACATTATTATTATTATTATTATTATTATTATTATTATTATTATTATTATTATTATTACTATTATGTGTTGCTGGAAAGGCTGATGACAGGGAAAACCGGAGTATCCGGAGAAAAACCTGTCCCACCTCCGTTTTTTCCAGCACGAATGTCACATGGAGTGACCGGGATTTGAACCACGGAACCCAGCTGTGAGAGAGGCCCGCGCGCTGCCGCCTTAGCAAAGGAGGATACTTATAAGTACATTAAGAACAGTAAAATCAATGGGTTCACCTCCTTCTACACCCCACCGCCGTTAAGTTTATTTACCGGCAAACCCCCCCCCCAAAAAAAGAATTAAAAGAAGGCTTGTTTCTTTATGTTTAAAGGAGATTCCAAACACCAATGTTCACGTCTATTGCCGTCAGTTTTGAGATATAAGTATCCCCATAAAAATAATTTATTTTTTTCACTTCATCTCACACTACTCCCCCCCACCCGTAAGTGAATTTTCCCGCAAAAAATACTTGCTTCTTTAATAGTAAAAGATCTTCTAAATACCAATTATCACGACTCTAACTTCTTCAGCTTTTGATTTATGTGTCGTCATGAAAGGAATTCAACTCCTTTACACTCCCACCCTCCAAGATGGTTTCCCCACCGAAACGCGTTTTTCTTTGTTTTTAAAGGAGATCTAAATACGAATTTTCACGTCTGTAACAACTTTAGTTTTTATTAGATGTTTGCATTCTCATACAATTAAGTCAATTAAATTTTCAATACTTTCACCCCCCCCCCCCTCATTGGATTTTCCGAGAATACGTGTTTCTTTACTTTTAAAGCAGATTGCAAATATCGAATTTCACGTCTGTAACATCTTCATTTTTGAGATATCAGTAGCCTAATTAAAAGAATTCAACACCATTTTCAGTCACTCTTACCCACCCCCCACCACCCAAGTGGTATTTCCGAAAAATAAAAATACACGATTCGTTATGTTTAATAGAGATAAAAAATACCATTTTTCACTTCTGTAACATGTTAAGTTTTTTTAGATATACTGTAAAAATTCTCATTTTAAAATTTCACCACTTTTGAGTTCCCCTTAGGTGGATTTCCAAAAACAAATCACCTATGTTTCTTTACATTTACAGGAGATTCCAAACACCCACTTTTTACGTCTGTAACATTTTACGTTTCCAAGATATTCTGTAGATATAGTCTTTCAAAAAATTCACCCAATTTGTCACTCCTGTTTAACCGCCATTAATTGGATTTCCAAAAAACTAAAAAATACGTGTTTCTTTATTTTTAAAGGAGGTCCCATATACAAATTTTCGGTTCTGTAATATCTTCAGGTTCTGAAATATAAGTATCCTCATTAAAGACATTCAACCCATTTTTCACCCTTTTACACCCCTCCTATTGGGATTTACAGGAAACAAAAAAATACGTGTTCCTTTATTTTTAGAGGAGATTCTAACTACCAATTTTTACATCTGTAAATTTTTAAGTTTTAAGATCTAAACACACTCATTTCTAAAAATTCACCCCCCACTTTCAACCCCCAATATTTATATCTTCAAAAAACGAAAAAATACGTGTTTCTTTACTTTTAAAGTAGATACCACATACCAATTTTCAGGTCTGTAATATCTTCAGGTTCTGAAATATAAGAAGCCTCATTAAAGGCATTCAACCCATTATTCACCCTTTTACACCCTTCCTATTGGGATTTTCCGAGAACAAAAGATTACGCGTTTCTTTATTTTTAAAGGAGATTCTAAATACCAATTTTTACATCCATACACTTTAAAAGTTTTGAGATATAGATACACTCATTTTAAAAAATCACCCCCTTTTCACCCCCCCCCCATTAATTGGATTTTCGAAAAACAAAAAAATACGTGATTCTTTATTTTTTAAAGAGATCCCAAACATCAATTTTCAGGTCTGTAATATCTTCAGGTTCTGAGATATAAGTAGCCTCATTAAAGGCATTCAACCCCTTTTTCACCCATTTTTACGATTCCTATTGCGATTTTCAAAAAACCAAAAAATACGTGTTTCTTTATTCTTAATGAAGATTCTAAATATCAATTTTTACATCTGCAAACTTTAAAAGTTTGGAGATATAAAATCACTCATTTTAAAAATTCGCCCCCTTTTCACCCTCCCATTAATTGGATTTTCCAAAAACAAAAAAATACGTGTTTCTTTATTTTTAATAGAGATCAAAAGTACCAAGTTTCAGGTCTGTAACATCTTCAGTTTCTGAGATATAAGTACCGGTATCCTGATTAAAGGCATTCAACCCATTTCCCCACATTTTCACCCTTTTTCATCCCTCCTATTGCGATTTTCTGAAAACAAAAAAATACGCGTTCCTTTATTTTTAAGGAAGGTTCTAAATACCAATTTTTACAGCTGCAAACTTTAAAAGTTTGGAGATATAGATTCACTCATTTTAAAAATTCACCCCCTTTTCACCCTCCCATTAATTGGATTTTCCAAAAACAAAAAAATACGTGTTTCTTTATTTTTAAAAGAGATCAAACGTACCAATTTTCAGGTCTGTAATATCTTCAGTTTCTGAGATATAGGTACCGGTATCCTGATTAAAGGCATTCAACCCATTTTCCCCATTTTCACCCTTTTTCACCCCTCCTATTGGGATTTTCTGAAAACAAAAAAATACGTGTTTCCTTATTTTTAAAGACGATTCTAAATACCAATTTTTACATCTGTAAACTTTTAAAGTTTTGAGATATAGAGCAACTCATTTTAAAATTTCACCCCCGTTTCCACCCCCTTAGCGAAGGAATATCCCAAAATCCTCTCTTAGCGAGCACCTACGTCTTAATATGAATATATCCCCAAAATTTCATCTCTTTATGTCCAGTAGTTTTGGCTCGGCGATGATGAATCAGTCAGTCAGGACAAGTTATTTTATATATATATAGATAGATAGCTTGTCCTGACTGACTGACTGACTGACTGACTGATTCATCATCGCCGAGCCTAAACTACTGGACATAAAGAAATGAAATTTTGGGCATAGATTCATATTAAGATGTAGGTGCTCGCTAAGAAAGGGTTTTTGGATATTCCTTCGCTAAGGGGGTGAAAAGGGGGTTGGAATTTTAAAATGAGTGTATCTATATCTCAAAACTTTGAAAGTTTACAGATGTAAAAATTGGTATTTAGAATCTCCTTTAAAAATAAGGAAATACGTATTTTTTTGTTTTCAGAAAATCCCAATAGGAGGGGTGAAAACGGTAAAAATGGGGGTTGGATGCCTTTAATCAGAATACCGGTACTTATATCTCAGAAACTGAAGATATTACAGACCTGAAAATTGGTACTTTTGATCTCTTTTAAAAATAAAGAGACATGTATTTTTTTGTTTTTGAAAAATCCAATTAATGGGAGGGTGAAAAGGGGGGTGAATTTTTAAAAACAGTGCATCTATATCTCAAAACTTTTAAAGTTTACAGATGTAAAAATAGGTATTTAGAATCTTCATTAAAAATAAAGAAACACGTATTTTTTTGTTTTCGGAAAATCCCAATAGGAGGGGTGAAAAGGGGTGAAAATGGATTGAATGCATTTAATGAGGATACTTATATCTCAGAAACTGAAGATATTACAGACCTGAAAATTGATACCTTTGATCTCTTTTAAAAATAAAGAAACACGTATTTTTTTGTTTTTGGAAAATCCAAATAATGGGGGTGAAAAGGGGGGTGAATTTTTAAAATGAGTGTATCTATATCTCAAAACTTTTAAAGTTTATAGATGCAAAATATGGTATTTAGAGTCTCCTTTAAAAATAACGAAACACTTTTTTTTTCGGAAAATCTCGATAGGAAGGGTGGAAAAGGGTGAAAAAGAGGTTGAACGCCTTTAACGAGGCTACTTATATTTCAGAACCTGAAGATATTACAGACCTGAAAATTGGTATTGGGGATCCACTTTAAAAATAAGGAAACACGTATATTTTCGTTTTTGACAAAATCCGGATAATGGGGGGTGAAAAGGGGGGTGAATTTTTAAAATGATTGTGTCTATATCTTAAAACTTTAAAAGTTTACAGATGTAAAAATTGGTATTTAGAATCTCCTTTAAAAGTAAAGGAATAAGTATTTTTTCGTTTTCTGTAAATCCCAATAGGAGGGGTGTAAAAGGGTGAATAGTGGGTTGAAGGCCTTTAATGAGGATACATATATCTCAGAAACTGAATATATTACAGAACTAAAAATTTGTATATGGGATCTCCTTTAAAAATAAAGAAACGCGTATTCTTGGAAAATCCGATGAAAAGGGGGGGGGGAAGAATTCTAAAATTAATTGACTTAATTGTATGAGAATACATACATCTAATAAAAACTAAAGTTGTTACGGACGTGAAAATTGGTATTTTGATCTCCTTTAAAAACAAAGAAATACGCGTTTTGTGGGGGAAACCATCTTGGGGGGCGGGAGTGGAAAGGAGTTGAATTCCTTTCATGAGGACACATAAATCAAAAACTGAAGAAGTTAGAGTCGTGATAATTGGTATTTAGAAGATCCTTTACTATTAAAGAAACAAGTATTTTTTGCCGGAAAATTCACTTAAGGGGGGGGGGGAGGAGAAGTGTGAAAGGAAGTAAAAAAAAAAAGCGAATTATTTTTATGGGGATACTTATATCCCAAAACTCAAGGTAATAGACGTGAACATTGGGGTTTGGAATCTCCTTTAAACAAAAAGAAACACTCCTTCTTTTAATTTTTTTGGGAGGGGGGGTAAATAAACTTAACGGCGGTGGGGTGTAAAAGGAGGTGAGACCAATTGATTTTGCTGTTCATAACGTACTTATAAGGAGCCTCCGTTGCTCAGGCGGCAGCGCGCTGGCCTCTCACAGCTGGGTTCCGTGGATCCCGGTCACTCCATGTGACATTCGTGCTGGACAAAACGGAGGCGGGACAGGTTTTTCTCCGGATACTTCGCTTTTCCCTGTCATCATTCATTCCAGCAACACTGTCCAATATTTCATTTCATTTGTCATTCATCGATCATTGTCCCAAAGGAGTGCTTCGGCAGCCGGCACAATTCCTACTGTCGCCGCTAGATGGGGCTTTATTCATTCCATTCCTGACCCTGTCGAATGACTGGAAACAGGCTGTATATTTTCGATGTACTTATTCTGATCATAAACCGATCTTTTTAATCTTTCCTGGGTTCGTTTTCAACAGCCAACTTTTCCTTCGGAGAACGTTCTTATATTACAGTAGATTCTCCTGGCATATGAATAAAAATTTAAACACATTTGAAATAAACGATAGGAATGAGATTGACCGTCCAATTGTTCACTTCTATAATAAGGTCAATAATGCACGGAAGTATGTCATTTGTATCGCCAGAAATCCCGCACACTTGCCTACGCGCGACATTGGTGCTGGTCACATTCTCAACAATAACAATGGCAGCAGATGTAATTTACCGCCAAGTAGCGGTCTTGCATCTTGCTGTGGGGTCCAGAACATCTATAATAATAATAATAATAATAATAATAATAATAATAATAATAATAATAATAATAATAATGTTCTGGACCGTCGTCAAATGTGCGGACCGCGGTGGAAACGGGTCCTGGACAGGTAATGACTAAGAATGCAGTCTGGCCGTGGGTTCAGTACCGCCAAGGCACCCAAGACAACACCACGCCGGATCTCCTGAAGGATTTGTTCCATATTAAAAATGCTTATAAGGAAGATGGCAAAGATTTAGGGACCCAACTGACAGGGTGGAATACCTGGACCTAGCCTGGGAAGTACGAAATCGATTGCTGGAAAAAAAGATTGAAAAATGGGAGGAAACTTGCCATAATCTATTAGAAAACGAGTCGGATCGCGAATTTTGGCGGATTCTCGCAGAAAACGATTCAGATCGCGAATTTCGGCTGATTATATATCTAAAACAACATTCAATTCTAAATTTCAGTATAATACCGTAGCGAAGCACGGGTATCTTGCTAGTCTATATATATATAAAGTAACTTGTCCTGACTGACTGACTGATTCATCATCGCCGAGCCAAAACTACTGGACATAAATGAATGAAATTTTGAGGATATATTCATATTAAGATGTAGGTGCTCGCTAAGAGAGGATTTTTGGATATTCCGTCGCTAAGGGGGTGAAAAGGGGGTGTGAAATTTTAAAATGAGTGTATCTATATCTCAAAACTTTATAAGTTTACACATGTGAAAATTGGTATATAGAATCTTCTTTAAAAATAAGGAAACCCGTATTTTTTTATTTTCAGAAAATCCCAATAGGATGGGTGAAAGAGGGTAAAAAAGGGGTTGAATGCCATTTAATCAGGATACCGGTACTTATATCTCAAAAACCGCAGACATTACAGACCTGAAAATTGGAACTTTTGTTCGCTTTTAAAAATTAAGAAACACGTATTTTTTTGTTTTTGGAAAATCCAATTAATAGGAGGGTGAAAAGGGGGGTTAATTTTTTAAATGAGTGCATCTATATCTCAAAACTTTTAAAGTTTACAGATGTAAAAATTGGTATTTAGAATGTTCATTAAAAATAAAGAAACACGTATTTCTTTGTTTTCGGAAAATCCCAATAGGAGGGGTAAAAAGAGGTGAAAAAAGGGTTGAATGCCTTTAAAGAGAATGCTTATATCTCAGAAACTGAAGATATTACAGACTTGAAATTTGGTGTTTGGGATCTCCTTTAAAAATAAAGAAACACGTATTTTTTGTTTTTGGAAAATACAATTCATGGTGGGGCTGAAAAGGGGGTGAAATTTTAAAATGGGTGTATCTATATCTCAAAACTTTTAAAGTTTGTAGATGTAAAATTTGGTATTTAGAATCTCCTTTAAAAATAAAGAAACACATATTTTTTTCTTTTCGGAAAATCCCAATAGGAAGGGTGGAAAAGGGTGAAAAACGGGTTGAATGCCTTTAATGTAGCTACTTATATTTCAGAACCTGAAGATATTACAGACCTGAAAACTGGTGTTTGGAATCTCCTTTAAAAATAAAGAAACACGTATTTTTTAGTTTCGGAAAAACCAATTAATGGGGGGGGGTGAAAAGAGGGCTTATTTTTAAAATGGGTGTATCTATATCTCAAAACTTTTAAAGTTTATAGATTAAAAATTGGTATTTAGAATCTCCTTTAAAAATAAAGAAACATGTATTTTTTGTTTTCGGAAAATCCCAATAGTAAGGGTGGAAAAGGGTGAAAAAAAGATTGAATGCCTTTAATGAGTCTAACTATATTTCAGAACCTGGAGATATTACAGACCTGAAAATTGGTATTTGGGATCTACTTTAAAACTAAAGAAGCAGGTATTTTTTCGTTTTTGGAAAATCCAAATATGGGGGTGAAAAGGGGGGGTGAATTTTTAAAATAAGTGTGTCTACATATTAAAACTTTAAAAGTTTACAGATGTAAAAATTGGTATTTAGAATTTCCCTTAAAAATGAAGGAAAACGTATTTTTTTCTTTTCTGTAAATCCCAATAGGATGGGTTTAAAAGGGTGAATAATAGGTTGAATGCATTTAATGAGGATACATATATCTCAGAAACTGAAGATATTACAGAACTGAAAATTTGTATATGGGATCTCCTTTAAAAACAAAGAAACACGTATTTGTTTTGCTTTTGGTAAATCCAATTAATGGCGGTTGAACAGGAGTGACAAATTGGGGTGAATTTTTTGAAAGACTATATCTACAGAATATCTGAGAAACGTAAATTGTTGCAGACGTAAAAAGTGTGTATTTAGAATCTCCTGTAAATGTAAAGAAACATAGGTGATTTGTATTTGGAAACTCCACTTAAGGGGAACTAAAAGTGGTGAAATTTTAAAATGAGAATTTCTACAGTATATCTCAAAAAAGTTAACATGTTACAGAATTGAAAAATTGTATTCTTTATGTTATTAAAAATAAAGAAACATGTATTTTTAGTTTTCGGAAATGCCACTTGGGTGGAGGGGGGGGGTAAAATTGACTGAAGATAGTGTTGATTTATTATAATTAGGCTACTGATATCTCAAAAATGAAGATGTTACAGACGTGAAATTTGATGTTTTGAATCTGCTTTAAAAAGTAAAGAAACACGTAATTTCTGAAAATCCAATGAGGGGGTGGGGTGAAATTATTGAAAAATTAATAGACTTAATTGTATGAGAATACTTACATCTAATAAAAACTATATTTGTTACAGGCGTGAAAATTTGTATTTGGATCTCCTTTAAAATCAAAGAAAAACGCGTTTTGGGGGGGAATAATCTTGGAGGGGGCGGGAGTGAAAAGGAGTTGAGTTCCTTTCATGAGGACACATAAATCAAAAACTGAAGAAGTTAGAGTCATGATAATTGGTATTTAGAAGATACTTTACAATTAAAGAAACGAGTTTGTTGCAGGAAAATTCACTTAGGGGGGGGGTGGAGTGTGAAAGATGTGAAAATATTGAATTATTTTTATGGGGATACTTATATCTCAAAACTGAAGGTTATAGACGTGAACAATGGAGTTTGGAATCTCTTTTAAACATAAAGAAACACGCCTTCTTTTCTTTTTTGCGTGGGGGGGGGGGATGAAACTAACGACGGTGGGGTGTAAAAGGAGGTTAGACCAATTGATTTTACTGTATATTCATTCCATTCCTGACCCTGTCGAATGACTGGAAACAGGCTGTGGATTTTCGGTGTACTTATTCTGAGCATAAACCGATCATTTTTAATCTTTCCTGGGTTCGTTTTCAAGAGCCATCTTTTCCTTCGGAGAACGTTCTTTGATTACAGTAGATTCTCCTGGCATATAAATAAAAATTAAAAACATTTGAAATAAACGATAGGAATGAGATTGACTGTCCAATTGTTCACCTCTATAATAAGGTCAATAATGCACGGAAGTATGTCATTCGTATCGCCAGAATTTCCGCGTACTTGCCTACGCGCTACATAGGTGCTGGTCACAATGTCAAAAATGACAATGGCAGCAGATGGAATTTACCGCCAATTAGCGGTCTAGCATCTTGCTGTGGGGTCCAGAACATCTATAATAATAATAATAATAATAATAATAATAATAATAATAATAATAATAATAATAATAATAATAATAATAATAATAATAATAATAATATTCTGGACCGTCGTCAAATGTGCGGACCGCGCTGGAAACGGTTCTGGACGGGTAATGACTACAAATGCAGTCCGGCCGCGGGTTCAGTACTGCCAAGGCACCCAAGAAGACACCACGCCGAATCTCCTCAAGAATTTGATCCATATTAAAAATGCTTATAGGAAAAGATTGCAAACTTTTAGGGACCGAACTGACCGGGTGGAATACATGGTCCTAGCCCGGGAAGTACGAAATCGATTGCTGGAAAGGAAGATTGAAAAATGGGAGGGAACTTGCCGTAATCTCTCAGAAAACGAGTCAGATCTCGAATTTTGACGGATTATATATAAATCGATATCCATTCAATTATAAATTTCAGTATAATACCGTAGCGAAGCACGGGTATCTTGCTAGTCTATATCTATATATATAAAATAGCTTGTCCTGACTGACTGACTGACTGACTGACTGATTCATCATCGCCGAGCCTAAACTACTGGACATAAAGAAATGAAATTTTGGGCATAGATTCATATTAAGATGTAGGTGCTCGCTAAGAAAGGGTTTTTGGATATTCCTTCGCTAAGGGGGTGAAAAGGGGGTTGGAATTTTAAAATGAGTGTATCTATATCTCAAAACTTTGAAAGTTTACAGATGTAAAAATTGGTATTTAGAATCTCCTTTAAAAATAAGGAAATACGTATTTTTTTGTTTTCAGAAAATCCCAATAGGAGGGGTGAAAACGGTAAGAATGGGGGTTGGATGCCTTTAATCAGAATACCGGTACTTATATCTCAGAAACTGAAGATATTACAGACCTGAAAATTGGTACTTTTGATCTCTTTTAAAAATAAAGAGACATGTATTTTTTTGTTTTTGAAAAATCCAATTAATGGGAGGGTGAAAAGGGGGGTGAATTTTTAAAAACAGTGCATCTATATCTCAAAACTTTTAAAGTTTACAGATGTAAAAATAGGTATTTAGAATCTTCATTAAAAATAAAGAAACACGTATTTTTT
Source organism: Anabrus simplex (assembly GCF_040414725.1). NCBI lineage: Eukaryota > Metazoa > Arthropoda > Insecta > Orthoptera > Tettigoniidae > Anabrus > Anabrus simplex. Next base: position 577,217,801 of record NC_090266.1, on the reverse strand, counting down.
TGTTTTCGGAAAATCCCAATAGGAGGGGTGAAAAGGGGTGAAAATGGATTGAATGCATTTAATGAGGATACTTATATCTCAGAAACTGAAGATATTACAGACCTGAAAATTGATACCTTTGATCTCTTTTAAAAATAAAGAAACACGTATTTTTTTGTTTTTGGAAAATCCAAATAATGGGGGTGAAAAGGGGGGTGAATTTTTAAAATGAGTGTATCTATATCTCAAAACTTTTAAAGTTTATAGATGCAAAATATGGTATTTAGAGTCTCCTTTAAAAATAACGAAACACTTTTTTTTCCGGAAAATCTCGATAGGAAGGGTGGAAAAGGGTGAAAAAGAGGTTGAATGCCTTTAACGAGGCTACTTATATTTCAGAACCTGAAGATATTACAGACCTGAAAATTGGTATTGGGGATCCACTTTAAAAATAAGGAAACACGTATATTTTCGTTTTTGACAAAATCCGGATAATGGGGGGTGAAAAGGGGGGTGAATTTTTAAAATGATTGTGTCTATATCTTAAAACTTTAAAAGTTTACAGATGTAAAAATTGGTATTTAGAATCTCCTTTAAAAGTAAAGGAATAAGTATTTTTTCGTTTTCTGTAAATCCCAATAGGAGGGGTGTAAAAGGGTGAATAGTGGGTTGAAGGCCTTTAATGAGGATACATATATCTCAGAAACTGAATATATTACAGAACTAAAAATTTGTATATGGGATCTCCTTTAAAAATAAAGAAACGCGTATTCTTGGAAAATCCGATGAAAAGGGGGGGGGGAAGAATTCTAAAATTAATTGACTTAATTGTATGAGAATACATACATCTAATAAAAACTAAAGTTGTTACGGACGTGAAAATTGGTATTTTGATCTCCTTTAAAAACAAAGAAATACGCGTTTTGTGGGGGAAACCATCTTGGGGGGCGGGAGTGGAAAGGAGTTGAATTCCTTTCATGAGGACACATAAATCAAAAACTGAAGAAGTTAGAGTCGTGATAATTGGTATTTAGAAGATCCTTTACTATTAAAGAAACAAGTATTTTTTGCCGGAAAATTCACTTAAGGGGGGGGGGGAGGAGAAGTGTGAAAGGAAGTAAAAAAAAAAGCGAATTATTTTTATGGGGATACTTATATCCCAAAACTCAAGGTAATAGACGTGAACATTGGGGTTTGGAATCTCCTTTAAACATAAAGAAACACTCCTTCTTTTAATTTTTTTGGGAGGGGGGGTAAATAAACTTAACGGCGGTGGGGTGTAAAAGGAGGTGAGACCAATTGATTTTGCTGTTCATAACGTACTTATAAGGAGCCTCCGTTGCTCAGGCGGCAGCGCGCTGGCCTCTCACAGCTGGGTTCCGTGGATCCCGGTCACTCCATGTGACATTCGTGCTGGACAAAACGGAGGCGGGACAGGTTTTTCTCCGGATACTTCGCTTTTCCCTGTCATCATTCATTCCAGCAACACTGTCCAATATTTCATTTCATTTGTCATTCATCGATCATTGTCCCAAAGGAGTGCTTCGGCAGCCGGCACAATTCCTACTGTCGCCGCTAGATGGGGCTTTATTCATTCCATTCCTGACCCTGTCGAATGACTGGAAACAGGCTGTATATTTTCGATGTACTTATTCTGATCATAAACCGATCTTTTTAATCTTTCCTGGGTTCGTTTTCAACAGCCAACTTTTCCTTCGGAGAACGTTCTTATATTACAGTAGATTCTCCTGGCATATGAATAAAAATTTAAACACATTTGAAATAAACGATAGGAATGAGATTGACCGTCCAATTGTTCACTTCTATAATAAGGTCAATAATGCACGGAAGTATGTCATTTGTATCGCCAGAAATCCCGCACACTTGCCTACGCGCGACATTGGTGCTGGTCACATTCTCAACAATAACAATGGCAGCAGATGTAATTTACCGCCAAGTAGCGGTCTTGCATCTTGCTGTGGGGTCCAGAACATCTATAATAATAATAATAATAATAATAATAATAATAATAATAATAATAATAATAATGTTCTGGACCGTCGTCAAATGTGCGGACCGCGGTGGAAACGGGTCCTGGACAGGTAATGACTAAGAATGCAGTCTGGCCGTGGGTTCAGTACCGCCAAGGCACCCAAGACAACACCACGCCGGATCTCCTGAAGGATTTGTTCCATATTAAAAATGCTTATAAGGAAGATGGCAAAGATTTAGGGACCCAACTGACAGGGTGGAATACCTGGACCTAGCCTGGGAAGTACGAAATCGATTGCTGGAAAAAAAGATTGAAAAATGGGAGGAAACTTGCCATAATCTATTAGAAAACGAGTCGGATCGCGAATTTTGGCGGATTCTCGCAGAAAACGATTCAGATCGCGAATTTCGGCTGATTATATATCTAAAACAACATTCAATTCTAAATTTCAGTATAATACCGTAGCGAAGCACGGGTATCTTGCTAGTCTATATATATATAAAGTAACTTGTCCTGACTGACTGACTGATTCATCATCGCCGAGCCAAAACTACTGGACATAAATGAATGAAATTTTGAGGATATATTCATATTAAGATGTAGGTGCTCGCTAAGAGAGGATTTTTGGATATTCCGTCGCTAAGGGGGTGAAAAGGGGGTGTGAAATTTTAAAATGAGTGTATCTATATCTCAAAACTTTATAAGTTTACACATGTGAAAATTGGTATATAGAATCTTCTTTAAAAATAAGGAAACCCGTATTTTTTTATTTTCAGAAAATCCCAATAGGATGGGTGAAAGAGGGTAAAAAAGGGGTTGAATGCCATTTAATCAGGATACCGGTACTTATATCTCAAAAACCGCAGACATTACAGACCTGAAAATTGGAACTTTTGTTCGCTTTTAAAAATTAAGAAACACGTATTTTTTTGTTTTTGGAAAATCCAATTAATAGGAGGGTGAAAAGGGGGGTTAATTTTTTAAATGAGTGCATCTATATCTCAAAACTTTTAAAGTTTACAGATGTAAAAATTGGTATTTAGAATGTTCATTAAAAATAAAGAAACACGTATTTCTTTGTTTTCGGAAAATCCCAATAGGAGGGGTAAAAAGAGGTGAAAAAAGGGTTGAATGCCTTTAAAGAGAATGCTTATATCTCAGAAACTGAAGATATTACAGACTTGAAATTTGGTGTTTGGGATCTCCTTTAAAAATAAAGAAACACGTATTTTTTGTTTTTGGAAAATACAATTCATGGTGGGGCTGAAAAGGGGGTGAAATTTTAAAATGGGTGTATCTATATCTCAAAACTTTTAAAGTTTGTAGATGTAAAATTTGGTATTTAGAATCTCCTTTAAAAATAAAGAAACACATATTTTTTTCTTTTCGGAAAATCCCAATAGGAAGGGTGGAAAAGGGTGAAAAACGGGTTGAATGCCTTTAATGTAGCTACTTATATTTCAGAACCTGAAGATATTACAGACCTGAAAACTGGTGTTTGGAATCTCCTTTAAAAATAAAGAAACACGTATTTTTTAGTTTCGGAAAAACCAATTAATGGGGGGGGGTGAAAAGAGGGCTTATTTTTAAAATGGGTGTATCTATATCTCAAAACTTTTAAAGTTTATAGATTAAAAATTGGTATTTAGAATCTCCTTTAAAAATAAAGAAACATGTATTTTTTGTTTTCGGAAAATCCCAATAGTAAGGGTGGAAAAGGGTGAAAAAAAGATTGAATGCCTTTAATGAGTCTAACTATATTTCAGAACCTGGAGATATTACAGACCTGAAAATTGGTATTTGGGATCTACTTTAAAACTAAAGAAGCAGGTATTTTTTCGTTTTTGGAAAATCCAAATATGGGGGTGAAAAGGGGGGGTGAATTTTTAAAATAAGTGTGTCTACATATTAAAACTTTAAAAGTTTACAGATGTAAAAATTGGTATTTAGAATTTCCCTTAAAAATGAAGGAAAACGTATTTTTTTCTTTTCTGTAAATCCCAATAGGATGGGTTTAAAAGGGTGAATAATAGGTTGAATGCATTTAATGAGGATACATATATCTCAGAAACTGAAGATATTACAGAACTGAAAATTTGTATATGGGATCTCCTTTAAAAACAAAGAAACACGTATTTGTTTTGCTTTTGGTAAATCCAATTAATGGCGGTTGAACAGGAGTGACAAATTGGGGTGAATTTTTTGAAAGACTATATCTACAGAATATCTGAGAAACGTAAATTGTTGCAGACGTAAAAAGTGTGTATTTAGAATCTCCTGTAAATGTAAAGAAACATAGGTGATTTGTATTTGGAAACTCCACTTAAGGGGAACTAAAAGTGGTGAAATTTTAAAATGAGAATTTCTACAGTATATCTCAAAAAAGTTAACATGTTACAGAATTGAAAAATTGTATTCTTTATGTTATTAAAAATAAAGAAACATGTATTTTTAGTTTTCGGAAATGCCACTTGGGTGGAGGGGGGGGGGTAAAATTGACTGAAGATAGTGTTGATTTATTATAATTAGGCTACTGATATCTCAAAAATGAAGATGTTACAGACGTGAAATTTGATGTTTTGAATCTGCTTTAAAAAGTAAAGAAACACGTAATTTCTGAAAATCCAATGAGGGGGTGGGGTGAAATTATTGAAAAATTAATAGACTTAATTGTATGAGAATACTTACATCTAATAAAAACTATATTTGTTACAGGCGTGAAAATTTGTATTTGGATCTCCTTTAAAATCAAAGAAAAACGCGTTTTGGGGGGGAATAATCTTGGAGGGGGCGGGAGTGAAAAGGAGTTGAGTTCCTTTCATGAGGACACATAAATCAAAAACTGAAGAAGTTAGAGTCATGATAATTGGTATTTAGAAGATACTTTACAATTAAAGAAACGAGTTTGTTGCAGGAAAATTCACTTAGGGGGGGGGGGTGGAGTGTGAAAGATGTGAAAATATTGAATTATTTTTATGGGGATACTTATATCTCAAAACTGAAGGTTATAGACGTGAACAATGGAGTTTGGAATCTCTTTTAAACATAAAGAAACACGCCTTCTTTTCTTTTTTGCGTGGGGGGGGGGATGAAACTAACGACGGTGGGGTGTAAAAGGAGGTTAGACCAATTGATTTTACTGTATATTCATTCCATTCCTGACCCTGTCGAATGACTGGAAACAGGCTGTGGATTTTCGGTGTACTTATTCTGAGCATAAACCGATCATTTTTAATCTTTCCTGGGTTCGTTTTCAAGAGCCATCTTTTCCTTCGGAGAACGTTCTTTGATTACAGTAGATTCTCCTGGCATATAAATAAAAATTAAAAACATTTGAAATAAACGATAGGAATGAGATTGACTGTCCAATTGTTCACCTCTATAATAAGGTCAATAATGCACGGAAGTATGTCATTCGTATCGCCAGAATTTCCGCGTACTTGCCTACGCGCTACATAGGTGCTGGTCACAATGTCAAAAATGACAATGGCAGCAGATGGAATTTACCGCCAATTAGCGGTCTAGCATCTTGCTGTGGGGTCCAGAACATCTATAATAATAATAATAATAATAATAATAATAATAATAATAATAATAATAATAATAATAATAATAATAATAATAATAATAATAATAATAATAATAATAATAATAATATTCTGGACCGTCGTCAAATGTGCGGACCGCGCTGGAAACGGTTCTGGACGGGTAATGACTACAAATGCAGTCCGGCCGCGGGTTCAGTACTGCCAAGGCACCCAAGAAGACACCACGCCGAATCTCCTCAAGAATTTGATCCATATTAAAAATGCTTATAGGAAAAGATTGCAAACTTTTAGGGACCGAACTGACCGGGTGGAATACATGGTCCTAGCCCGGGAAGTACGAAATCGATTGCTGGAAAGGAAGATTGAAAAATGGGAGGGAACTTGCCGTAATCTCTCAGAAAACGAGTCAGATCTCGAATTTTGACGGATTATATATAAATCGATATCCATTCAATTATAAATTTCAGTATAATACCGTAGCGAAGCACGGGTATCTTGCTAGTATATATATAAAATAGCTTGTCCTGACTGACTGACTGATTCATCATCGCCGAGCCAAAACTACTGGACATAATGAAATGAAATTTTGGGGATGCATTCATATTAAGATGTAGGTGCTCGCTAAGAGAGGATTTTTGGATATTCCGTTGCTAAAGGGGTGAAAAGGGGGGGTGAAGTTTTAAAATGAGTGCACCTATATCTTAAAACTTTAAAAGTTTACAAATGTAAAAATTGGTATTTAGAATCTTCTTTGAAAATAAGGAAACACGTATTTTTTTGTTTTCAGAAAATCCCAATAGGAGGGGTGAAAAAGGGTGAAAATGGGGGAAAATGTGTTGAATGCCTTTAATCAGGATACCGGTACTTATATCTCAGAAACTGAAGATATTACAGACCTGAAAATTGGTACTTTTGATCTCTTTTAAAAATAAAGAAACACGTATTTTTTTGTTTTTGGAAAATCTAATTAATGGGAGGGTGAAAAGGGGGTGAATTTTTAAAATTTGTGAATCTATATCTCCAAACTTTTAAAGTTTGCAGATGTAAAAATTGGTATTTAGAATCTTCATTAAAAATAAAGAAACACGTATTTTTTTGTTTTCGGAAAATCGCAATAGGAGGTATGAAAAGGGGTGAAAAAGGGGTTGAATGCCTTTAATGAGGCTACTTATATCTCAGAAAATGAGGATATTACAGACCTGAAAATTGGTGTTTGGGATCTCCTTTAAAAATAAAGAAACACGTATTTTTTGTTTTTGGAAAACCCAATTAAGGGGGGTAAAAAAGGGGTAATATTTTAAAATGAGTGTATCTATATCTCAAAACTTTTAAAGGTTATAGGTGTAAAAATAGGTATTTAGAATCTCCATTAAAGATAAAGAAACACGTATATTTTGTTTTCGGAAAATCCTAATAGGAAGGGTGGAAAAGGTTGAAAAAGGGGTCGAATGCATTTCATGAGTCTACTTATATTTCAGAACCTGAAGATATTACAGACCTGAAAATTGGTGTTTGGGATCTCCTTTAAAAATAAATAAATACGTATTTTTTGTTTGTGCAAAATACAATTAATGGGGGGGGGTGAAAAGGGGGTGATTTTTTAAAATGAGTGTATCTATATCTCAAAACTTTTTAAGTTTATAGATGTAAAAATTGGTATTTAGAATCTCCTTTAAAAATAAAGAAACACGTATTCTTTTGTTTTCGGAAAATCCCAATAGGAAGGGTGTAAAAGGGTGAATAATGGGTTGAATGCCTTTCATGAGGATACTTATATTTCAGAACCTGAAGATATTACAAACCTGAAAATTGGTATTTTGAATCTACTTTAAAAGTAAAGAAACAGGTATTTTTTCGTTTTTGGAAAATCCAAATATTGGGGGGTGAAAACGGGGGTGAATTTTTTAAAATGAGTGTGTCTACATCTTAAAACTTTAAAATTTACAGATGTAAAAATTGGTGGTTAGAATCTCCTCTAAAAATAAAGGAACACGTATTTTTTTGTTTCCAGTAAGTCCTAATAGGAGGGGTGTAAAAGGGTGAAAAATGTGTTGAATGCCTTTAATGAGGATACACATATCTCAGAAATGAAAGATATTATAGAACTGATAATTCGCATATGGGATCTCCTTTAAAAATAAAGAAACACGTATTTTTTAGTTTTTGGAAAAGCCAATTAATGGCGGTTAAACAGGAGTGACAAATTGGGGTGAATTTTTTGAAAGACTATATCTACAGAATATCCTGGAATCGTAAAATGTTACAGACGTAAAAAGTGGGTGTAAATCTCCTGTAAATGTAAAGAAATATAGGTTATTTGTTTTGGAAACTCTACTTAAGGGGAACCCAAAAGGGGTGAAATTTTAAAATGAGAATTTTTTCGGATATCTAAAAAACTTAACATGTTACAGAAGTGAAAAGTGGTATTTTTTTATGTCTATTAAACATAAAGAAAAGTGTATATTTAGTTTTCGGAAATACCACTTGGGTGGAGGGCGGGGGGGGGGGGTAAAAGTGACTGAAAATGGTGATGAATTCTTTTAATTAGGCTACTGATATCTCAAAAATGAAGATGTTACAGATGTGAAATTTGATATTTGCAATCTGCTTTAAAAGTAAAGAAACACGTATTCTCTGAAAATCCAAAATCCAATGAAGGGGGGGGGTGAAATAATTGAAACATTAGTTGACTTAATTGTATGAGAATACATACATCTAATACTAAAGTTGTTACAGACGTGAAAATTCGTATTTGGATCTCCTTTAAAAAGAAAGAAAAAGGCGTTTTGGTGGGGAAACCATCTTGGAGGGCGGGAGTGTAAAAGAGTTGAATTCCTTTCATGAGGACACATAAATCAAAAACTGAAGAAGTTAGAGTCATGATAATTGGTATTTAGAAGATCCTTTACTATTAAAGAAACAAGTATTTTTTTGCTGGAAAATTCATTTAGGGGGAGGAGAGATTATTGTGAAATGAAGTGAAAAAAAGTAAATTATTTTTATGTGGATACTTATATCTCAAAACTGAAGGTAATAGACGTGAACATTGGTGTTTAGAATCTCCCTTAAACATAAAGAAACAAGCATCCTTTTAATTCTTTTTCGAGGGGGGGGTGGCTGTAAATAAACTTAACGGCGGTGGGGTGTAGAAGGAGGTGCGACCAATTGATTTTACTGTTATTAATGTACTTATAAGGATCCTCCGTTGCTCAGGCGGCAGCGCGCCGGCCTCTCACAGCTGGGTTCCGTGGTTCAAATCCCGGTCACTCCATGTGGCATTCGTGCTGGACAAAACGGAGGCGGGACAGGTTTTTCTCCGGATACTCCGGTTTTCCCTGTCATCAGCCATTCCAGCAACACATAATAGTAATAATAATAATAATAATAATAATAATATTCCGGACCGTCGTCAAATTGCGGACCGCGATGGAAACGGCTCCTGGAGGGGTAATGACTAAGAATGCAGTCCGGTCGCGGGTTCAGTGCCGCCAAGGCACCCAGTATGACAGCACGCCGGATCTCCTGAAGGATTATATCCGTATTAAAAATATTATAGGAAAAGATGGAGAAGATTTACGGACCCAACTGACCTGGAGGAATACCTGAGCCTAACCCGGGAAGTACGAAATCGATTGCTGGAAAGGAAGATTTAAAAATGGGAGGAAACGTGCCGTAAAATAATAGATCGGGAATTTTGGTGGATTCTCGCAGAGAACGAGTCAGATCGCGAATTTCGGCGGATTATATATCTAAAACAATAAGCATTCAATTATAAATTTCAGTATAATACCGTAGCGAAGCACGGGTATCTTGCTAGTCTATATATATAAAATAGCTTGTCCTGACTGACTGACTGACTGACTGACTGACTGACTGACTGACTGATTCATCATCGCCGAGCCAAAACTACTGGACATAAAGAAATGAAATTTTGGGGATATATTCATATTATGATGTAGGTGCTCGCTAAGAGAGGATTTTTGGATATTCCTTCGGTAAGGGGGTGAAAATGGGGGTGAAATTTTAAAATGAGTGTATCTATATCTCAAAACTTTAAAAGTTTACAGATGTAAAAATTGGTATTTAGAATCTTCTTTAAAAATAAGGAAACACGTATTTTTTTGTTTTCAGAAAATCCCAGTATGAGGGATGAAAAAGGGTGAAAATGGGGAAAAATTGGTTGAATGCCTTTAATCAGGATACCGGTACTTATATCTCAAAAACTGAAGATATTACAGACCTGAAAATTGGTACTTTTGATCTCTTTTAAAAATAAAGAAGCACGTATATTTTTGTTTTTGTAAAATCCAATTAATGGGAGGGTGAAAAGGGGTGAATTTTTAAAATGAGTGAATCTATATCTCCAAACTTTCAAAGTTTGCAGATGTAAACATTGGTATTTACAATCTTCATTAAAAATAAAGAAACACGTATTTCTTTGTTTTCGGAAAATCGCAATAGGAGGAGTGAAAAGGGGTGAAAAATGGGTTGAATGCCCTTAATGAGGCTACTTATATCTCAGAAACTGAAGATATTATAGACATGAAAATTGGTGTTTGGGATCTCTTTTAAAAATAAAGAAAAACGTATTTTTTATTTTTCTGGAAAACCCAATTAAGGGGGGTGAAAAGGGGGTTATATTTTAAAATGACTGTATCTATATCTCAAAACTTTTAAAGGTTATAGATGTAAAAATTGGTATTTAGAATCTGCATTAAAAATCAAGAAACACGTATATTTTGTTTTCGGAAAATCATAATGGGAAGGGTGGTAAAGGTTGAAAAATGGGTCGAATGCATTTCATGAGTCTACTTATATTTCAGAACCTGAAGATATTACAGACCTGAAAATTGGTGTTTGGGATCTCCTTAAAAAATAAAGAAACACGTATTTTTCTTTTTGTGGAAAATCCAATTAATGGGGGGGGGGTGAAAATAGGGTGATTTTTTTTAAAATGAGTGTATCTATATCTCAAAACTTTTTAAGTTTATAGATGTAAAAATTGGTATTTAGAATCTCCTTTAAAAGTACAGAAACACGCATTATTTTGTTTTCGGAAAATCCCAATAGGAAGGATGTAAAAGGGTGAATAATGGGTTGAATGCCTTTCATGAGGCTACTTATATTTCAGAACCTGAAGATATTACAGACCTGAAAATTGGTATTTTGGATCTACTTTAAAAGTAAAGAAACACGTATGTTTTCGTTTTTGGAAAATCCAAATATTGGGGGGTGAAAAGGAGGGGTGAAATTTTTAAAATGAGTGTGTCTACATCTTAAAACTTTAAAATTTACAGATGTAAAAATTGGTAGTTAGAATCTCCTCTAAAAATAAAGGAACGCGTATTTTTTTGTTTCCTGTAAATCCTAATAGGAGGGGTGTAAAAGGGTGAAAAATGGGTTGAATGCCTTAATTGAGGAAACACATATCTCAGAAACGAAAGATATTACAGAACTGATAATTTGCATATGGGATCTCCTTTAAAAATAAAGAAACACGTATTTTTTAGTTTTTAGAAAAGCCAATTAATGGCGGTTAAACAGGAGTGACAAATTGGGGTGAATTTTCTGAAAGACTATATCTAGAGAATATCTTGGAAACGTAAAATGTTACAGACGTAAAGAGTGGGTGTAAATCTTCTGTAAATGTAAAGAAATATAGATGATTTGTTTTGGAAACTCCACTTAAGGGGAACTAAAAGTGGTGAAATTTTAAAATGAGAATTGTTACAGTATATCTAAAAAACTTAACATGTTACAGAAGTGAAAAATGGTTTTTTTTATCTCTATTAAACAAAGAAACGTGTACTTTTAGTTTTCGGAAATACCACTTGGGTGGAGGGGGGGGGGTAAAAGTGACTGAAAATGGTGATGAATTCTTTTAATTAGGCTACTGATATCTCAAAAATGAAGATGTTACAGACGTGAAATTTGATATTTGCAATCTGCTTTAAAAGTAAGGAAACACGTATTCTCGGAAAATGCAATGAAGTGGGGGGGGGGGTGAAAGAATTGAAACTTTAGTTGACAATTGTATGAGAATACATACATCTAATACTAAAGTTGTTACAGACGTGAAAATTCTTATTTGGACCTCCTTTAAAAACAAAGAAGAACGCGTTTTGGTGGGGAAACCATCTTTGAGGGCGGGAGTGTAAAGGAGTTGAATTCCTTTCATGAGGACACATAAATCGAAAACTGAAGAAGTTAGAGTCGTGATAATTGGTATTTAGAAGATCCTTTACTATTAAAGAAACAAGTATTATTTGCGGGAAAATTCACTTAACGGGGGGGGGGGGATTATTGTTAAATGAAGTGAAAAAAGTGAATTATTTTTATGGGGATAATTATATCTCAAAACTGAAGGTAATAGACGTGAACATTGGTGTTTGGAATCTCCCTTATACATAAAGAAACAAGCATTATTTTAATTTTTTGGTGGGGGGGTTGTGGCGGTAAATAAACTTAACGGCGGTGGGGTGTAGAAGGAGGTGAGACCAATTGATTTTACTGTTATTAATGTACTTATAAGGATCACCGTTGCTCAGGTGGCAGCGTGCCGGCCTCTCACAGCTGGGTTCAGTGGTTCAAATCCCGGTCACTCCATATGGCATTCGTGCTGGACAAAGCGGAGGCGGGACAGGTTTTTCTCCGGATACTCCGGTTTTCCCTGTCATCAGCCATTCCAGCAACACATAATAATAATAATAATAATAATAATAATATTCCGGACCGTCGTCAAATGTGCGGACCGCGCTGGAAACGGCTCCTGGACGGGTAATGACTAAGCATGCAGTCCGGCCGCGGGTTCAGTGCCGCCAAGGCACCCAATATGACACCACGCCGGATCTCCTGAAGGATTTTATCCATATTGAAAATATTATAGGAAAAGATGGCAAAGATTTACGGACCCAACTGACCGGGAGGAATACCTGAGCCTAGCCCGGGGAGTACGAAATCGATTGCTGGAAAGGAAGATTTAAAAGAGGGAGGAAACGTGCCGTAAAATCATAGAAAACCAGTCAGATCGGGAATTTTGGTGGATTCTTGCAGAAAACGAGTCAGATCGCGAATTTTGGCGGATTATATATCTAATACAATAAGCATTCAATTATAAATTTCAGTATAATACCGTAGCGAAGCACGGGTATCTTGCTAGTCTATATATATAAAATAACTTGTCCTGACTGACTGACTGACTGACTGATTCATCATCGCCGAGCCAAAACTACTAGACATAAAGAAATGAAATTTTGGGGATATGTTCATATTAAGATGTAGGTGCTCGCTAAGAGAGGATTTTTTGATATTCCTTCGCTAAGGGGGTGAAAAGGAGGGTTAAATTTTAAAATGAGTGTCTCTATATCTCAAAACCTTAAAAGTTTCCAGATGTAAAAATTGGTATTTAGAATCGTCTTTAAAAATAAGGAAACACGTATTTTTTTGTTTTCAGAAAATCCCAATAGGAGGGGTGAAAATGGGTGAAAATGTGGAAAAATGGGTTGAATGCTTTTAATCAGGATACCGGTACTTATATCTCAGAAACTGAAGATATTACAGACCTGAAAATTGGTACTTTTGATCTCTTTTAAAAATAAAGAAACACGTATTTTTTGTTTTTGGGATATCCAATTAATGGGAGGGTGTAAAGGGGGGTGAATTTTTAAAATGATGAGGCTACTTATATCCCAGAAACTGAAGATATTACAGACCTGAAAATTGGTGTTTGGGATCTCCTTTAAAAATAAAGAAACAAGTATTTTTTTGTTTCTGGAAAATCCAATTAAGGGGGGGTAAAAAGGGGGTAATATTTAAAAATGAGTGTATCTATATCTCAAAACTTTGAAAGGTTATAGATGTGAAAATTGGTATTTAGAAACTCCTTTAAAAATAAAGAAACATGTGTATTTTGTTTTCGGAAAATCCTAATAGGAAGGGTGGAAAAGTTTGAAAAAGTTGTCCAATGCCTTTCATGAGTCTACTTATATTTCAGAACCTGAAGATATTACAGACCTGAAAATTGGTGTTTGGGATCTCCTTAAAAATAAAGAAACACGTTTTTTTTCTTGGAAATTCCAATTAATGGGGGGGGGTGAAAAGGGGGTAATTTTTTAAAATTAGTGTATCTATATCTCGAAACTTTTAAAGTTTATAGATGTAAAAATTGGTATTTAGAATCTCTTTTAAAAATAAAGAAACACGTATTCTTTTGTTTTCGGAAAATCCAAATAGGAAGGGTGTAAAAGGGTGAATAATGGGTTGAATGCCTTAAATGAGGTTACTTATATTTCAGAACCTGAAGATATTACAGACCTGAAAATTGGTATTTGGGATCTACTTTAAAAGTAAAGAAACACGTATTTTTTCGTTTTTGAAAATTCCAAATATTGGAGGGTGAAAAGGGGGGGGTGAATTTTTTAAAATGAGTGTGTCTACATCTTAGAACTTAAAAATTTACAGATGTAATAATTGGTAGTTAGAATCTCCTCTAAAAATAAAGGAACACGTATTTTTTGGTTTGCTGTAAATCGCAATAGGTGGGGTGTAAAAGGATGAAAAATGGGTTGAATGCCTTTAATGAGGATACATATATCTCAGAAACGAAAGATATTACAGAACTGAAAATTTGTATATGGGATCTCCTTTATAAATAAAGAAACACGTATTTTTTAATTTTTGGAAAATCCAATTAATGGCGGCTAAACAGGAGTGACAAATTGGGGTGAATTTTTGAAAGACTATATCTACAGAATATCTTGGAAACGTAAAATGTTACAGACGTAAAAAGTGGGTGTTTGGAATCTCCTGTAAATGTAAAGAAACATAGGTGATTTGTTTTTGGAAACTCCACTTAAGGGGAACTCAAAAGGGGAGAAATTTTAAAATGAGAATTTTTACAGTATATCTAAAAAACTTAGCATGTTACAGAAGTTAAAAATGGTATTTTTTATCTCTATTAAACATAAAGAAACGTGTATTTTTAGTTTTCGGAAATGCCACTTGGGTGGAGGGGGGTAAATGTGACTGAAAATGGTGTTGAATTCTTTTAATTAAGCTACTGATATCTCAAAAATGAAGATGTTACAGACGTGAAATTTGATATTTGCAATCTGCTTTAAAAGTAAAGGAACACGTATTCTCAGAAAATCCAATGAAGTGGGGGGGGGGGGTGACATAATTGAAAATTTAGTTGACTTAATTGTATGAGAATACATACATCTAATAAAAACTAAAGCTGTTACAGACGTGAAAATTCGTATTTGGATCTCCTTTAAAAACAAAGAAAAACGCGTTTTTGGGGAGAAACCATCTTGGAGGGCGGGAGTGTAAAGGAGTTGAATTCCTTTCATAAGGACACATAAATAAAAAACTGAAGAAGTTAGAGTCGTGATAATTGGTATTTAGACGATCCTTTACTATTAAAGAAACAAGTAATTTTTGCGGGAGTATTCACTTAGTGAGGGGGGGGGGAGTATTGTGAAATGAAGTGAAAAAATAAATTATTCTTATGGGGATACTTATATCTCAAAACTGAAGGTAATAGACGTGAATATTGGTGTTTGGAATCTCCCTTAAACATAAAGAAACAAGCCTTCTTTTAATTTCTTTTGGGGGGGAGTGGGTGTCGGTAAATAAACTTAACGGTGGTGGGGTGTAGAAGGAGGTGAGACCAATTGATTTTACTGTTCTTAATGTACTTATAAGGATCCTCCGTTGCTCAGGCGGCAGCGCGCCGGCCTCTCACAGCTGGGTTCCGTGGTTCAAATCCCGGTCACTACATGTGTCATTCGTGCTGGACAAAACGGAGGCGGGACAGGTTTTTCTCCGGATACTCCGGTTTTCCCTGTCATCAGCCATTACAGCAACACATAATAGAAACAATAATAATATAAATATTAATAATAATAATAATAATGTTCCGGACTGTCGTCAGTTGTGCGGACTGCGCTGGAAACGGCTCCTTGTCTGGTAATGACTAAGAATGCAGTCCGGCCGCGGGTTTAGTGCCGCCAAGGCACCAATATGACACCACGCCGGTTCTCCTGAAGGATTTTACCATATTAAAAATGATTATAGGAAAATATGGCAAAGATTTAGGGACCCAACTGACCGGGAGGAATACCTGAGCCTAGCCCGGGAAGTACGAAATCGATTGCTGGAAAGGAAGATTGAAAAATGGGAGGAAACATGCCGTAATCTAATAGAAAACGAGTCAGATCGGGAATTTTGGTGGATTCTCGCCGAAAACGAGTCAGATCGCGAATTTCGGCGGATTATATATCTAAAACAAAAAGCATTCAATTATAAATTTCAGTATAATACCGTAGCGAAGCATGGGTATCTTGCTAGTATAATACATAAACTAAAATAAATGTAAAATTGGTTATTTTCTATGCAGCCCTACACACTATTTTTTCAAATATACGAAAAAATAGTAGAAAAGTTTTGTTAAAAACGAAAAATTTATTTTCCGAAAAGTTTTCTACGACAACCCGTCTAGGAAAAACAGTTATGACGTTCGAAGTTAGGGGATGGTATCACAACTACAGTTCTTACTCTAAATGTATAATGAAAGCCTTTTTTATATTGGAGGTTATTTTTACCCCGAAACATTGAAAAGAAACAGTAAGGGGTCAGTTGATATGTATAAACTGATAACTCCGAAACATTGAATAGAAACGGTTAAGGGTGAGTTGATATACTCTGACTGACAGAGCAAATGCAACACCAAGAAGGAGTGGTCAGAACTTTATGCCAATTGCAGGGTAGACTGACGTCACTGAGGCATGCTCATGATGTGAAATGCGCCGCTGTGCTGCGCACGTAGCGAACGATAAATGGGACACGGCGTTGGCGAATGGCCCACTTCGTACCGTGATTTCTCAGCCGACAGTCATTGTAGAACGTGTTGTCGTGTGCCACAGGACACGTGTATAGCTAAGAATGCCAGGCCGCCGTCAACGGAGGCATTTCCAGCAGACAGACGACTTTACGAGGGGTATGGTGATCGGACTGAGAAGGGCAGGTTGGTCGCTTCGTCAAATCGCAGCCGATACCCATAGGGATGTGTCCACGGTGCAGCGCCTGTGGCGAAGATGGTTGGCGCAGGGACATGTGGCACGTGCGAGGGGTCCAGGCGCAGCCCGAGTGACGTCAGCACGCCAGGATCGGCGCATCCGCCGCCAAGCGGTGGCAGCCCCGCACGCCACGTCAACCGCCATTCTTCAGCATGTGCAAGACACCCTGGCTGTTCCAATATCGACCAGAACAATTTCCCGTCGATTGGTTGAAGGAGGCCTGCACTCCCGGCGTCCGCTCAGAAGACTACCATTGACTCCACAGCATAGACGTGCACGCCTGGCATGGTGCCGGTCTAGAGTGACTTGGATGAGGGAATGGCGGAACGTCGTGTTCTCCGATGAGTCACGCTTCTGTTCTGTCAGTGATAGTCACCGCAGACGAGTGTGGCGTCGGCGTGGAGAAAGGTCAAATCCGGCAGTAACTGTGGAACGCCCTACCGCTAGACAACGCGGCATCATGGTTTGGGGCGCTATTGCGTATGATTCCACGTCATCTCTAGTGCGTATTCAAGGCACGTTAAATGCCCACCGCTACGTGCAGCATGTGCTGCGGCCGGTGGCACTCCCGTACCTTCAGGGACTGCCCAATGCTCTGTTTCTGCAGGATAATGCCCGCCCACACACTGCTCGCATCTCCCAACAGGCTCTACGAGGTGTACAGATGCTTCCGTGGCCAGCGTACTCTCCGGATCTCTCACCAATCGAACACGTGTGGGATCTCATTGGACGCCGTTTGCAAACTCTGCCCCAACCTCGTACGGACGACCAACTGTGACAAATGCTTGACAGAGAATGGAGAACCATCCCTCAGGACACCATCCGCACTCTTATTGACCCTGTACCTCGACGTGTTTCTGCGTGCATCGCCGCTCGCGGTGGTCCTACATCCTACTGAGTCGATGCCGTGCGCATTGTGTAACCTGCATATCGGTTTGAAATAAACATCAATTATTCGTCCGTGCCGTCTCTGTTTTTTCCCCAACTTTCATCCCTTTCGAACCACTCCTTCTTGGTGTTGCATTTGCTCTGTCAGTCAGTGTATATCACCTGATAGAGAATAATTTTTGATAAACTTTTTGCAAGTTGCTTTACGTTGCACCGACACAGAGAGGTCTTATGGCGACGATGGGACAGGAAAGAGCTAGGAGTGGGATGGAAGCGGCTATGGCCTTAATTAAGGTACATCCCCAGCATTTTCCCGGTGTGTAGATGGGAAACCACAGAAAACCTTCTTCAGGGCTGCCGGCAGTGGGGTTCGAACCCACTATCTCCCGAATACTGGATACTGGCCGCACTTAAGCGACTGCAGCTATCGAGCTCGGTTTGATAAATTTTAAGCTAAAGGACAGCTTCATACGACTACCCGTTTAGGTTATAAAAAATTATTCATTTAAGGGATTTTTCAATCTCTACCTAACACCATTGCATTTTCACACACTTCTGCAGTTACTACAGAAACACAGATTATCAAACAAATTTTACTCGTACATATACAGTAAGTACATGAAACTGTTGGCCTCGATGTTACAATGCTCCTAATAATTCAACAACAGCTTGAAAGAACGTTTCGTTAGAGAGAGTATGAAACAAATAGTTAACAAAAACGCATTTAGTTGCTCTATACTTGGTAGGAAATAAATAATAACACTTATAATAATAATAATAATAATAATAATAATAATAATAATAATAATAATAATAATAATAATAATAATAAATGTCTAGTCAGTAAGATTAATAACCCTGTGAGGTTAATCCCTGTGTATAATTGAAGCCTGTATGATTACGCTTGGACTATTCTGGGCATCGAACTTGGGTCTGTACGTTTGTAACCCCCCTCTGCCAGGTCGGCAAATTTTGTTGGGTTCCCGAGCTGTCGCCACGCTATTTTCAAAACCGTCGACTAGGCACTATTACCATCATTCTTGCCACGTTTCACCACACCCAACTTGTGTGCCCACTTTTCAAGTCTCCCGTGCTGTGACGTCACAGTAACGTGACCGAAAACACGCAATCAGTGCTTGATCTATAACTCTCATAAGGTAACTACCGGCTACGATTGGGAGGGCAGTGTCCGTGGCCTTAATTAAATTAAAGCCCCAGCATTTGCGTTGTGTGAAAATGGGAATATACGGGAAACCATCTTCGGGGCTACCGATGGTAGGATTAAAATTACCACATCCCGAAAGCAAGCTCACAGCTACGCTATCCGAACCCCACGGTCAATTCTGTCAGTATGGCTGTTACTGTTTATTATTAGGACATTATTTCTTTTCACAAAAATATACTATGTATAAAATAGGCCCTAAAACATTAAGCTTCATTCAGTTTCCTATTATCACTTCTAAACGTAGATTAATAGATCTGCATCTCACATCGCAATTCTGCTGGATTATTCTATGAAACCGAATTATAAACTATTAAAATTAAAATTACGTTCACAATGTATTAGAAGCATAAATATCGTATAACTCGATTTACTAGTACGGAGTAGCTAGTGAAGCTTCTCACAAGGACTGCAAAATTGTATAGTTACGAAATACGGGATAGTGTAATTTGACGTGCATTTTTTCCGAGGCTTTCCGGTCTATCCAAATTAATTCTTGGTTCACTCTAAGGCACTTGTCCTAATGCGATACCAGAATCGACTAAGAACAACAGATCACAACTGGTATATACACCGGTGGCAATGTTTGCTTTCAGTAGGGTAAGAATTATTATGTTCTGCTAGTAATATTCAGTAGATCTGAAAGATCATATACTTCTACCGAAACCAAACC
This sequence comes from Anabrus simplex, assembly GCF_040414725.1. NCBI lineage: Eukaryota > Metazoa > Arthropoda > Insecta > Orthoptera > Tettigoniidae > Anabrus > Anabrus simplex. The sequence continues at coordinate 577,198,420 of NC_090266.1, read as the reverse complement.
CCATGGTACAAGAGGCCTGGTGGGCCATGGCCTACTAAGCACCCGCTGCTCAGCCCGAAGGCCTGCAGATTACCAAGTGTCGTATGGTCGGCACGCAGAATCCTCTTGGCTCTCTAGACCAGGGCCGCTATATCACCATGAGATAGCTCCTCAACTGTAATCATGTAGGCTGAACGGACCTCGAACCAGCCCACAGATAAGGTAAAAATCTCTGACCTGGCCAGGAAAGGAACCCTGTGTAAGAGGCAGACATGCTACACCTACACCTCGAACATAAAATTTAACTTACTGTATTCACTATACGGTAAGTAAACGGTTATATCTTTTTTCCAAAACGCAGCACAAGAAAAAGTTGTACAGTTGAGTGAAGGGTACGGCACGATTATGGATACTAACATAGACCACACACAAACGGCCATTAGATGGTTTTCATAAAGAAACATTCCCATAACGGTCGACGAAGGACTTTTCATATCCCTAATATAAACATCATCAAATACAAAAACGTATTTGTATCATTATTCTGACTTTTCAGTAAATAGATCACGAACTATGTAATCACATTAAATTATATCCGAGTAATCGAAATTTTTGTTCTAGTCTTTAACTCATCTGTACCACACGACCCGATTCTTTCATTATTGATGAACATTAATCATTTGATGTGCTGTACGCTCGATGGCATGTCAGTCCCCAGTTGTCTACTTCACCAGGAACAGCATGCGCATCAACAATCAGGCTACCTGCTCAATGCATTTAGATGTCGGGGGCACGGTCACTTGACAGTCAAAACCCAATGTCTGTCAGTAAATAGGCTGAGCAGAGTCATGGGAGGATGTGTGAAGTAATTAATAAATGGCACCCCCATATCTAACTACAATACAAGTGATTCACCCGTCATCTAACGAAGATTGATGGCAATTTTTTTGTGCTATTCTTAGTTCATAAATTGTTTTCCGCTGTATTCCTTTTAACCTAATGAAATGCTCCTTTCTAGCTACGTTTGTATCGACAAAAGATTGTGAATGCAAGGGTATTTCTTAATATTCAGGTTATTAACTTACATTCATTTATACAGTACAAACGTGAAATATTCATACATAGAAAGAATCTAATTATATACCAAATTTATGACAGTTGCAGGATTACACATCATTAGCCTTCAGCTGACCGATATATTAAGCTATCCCTTATAAAAGGAAGACATTCAGAAGCCAGTCGTAGGTTATTTCTATGACCCGTCTCGGCGTGTTCCAACAAGAGGAAATTGCGGGTTCGATGTCTAGAATAAAACGTAAAGGTTTTTCTCGCAATACTGTAATAGCTTTCAATTGTTATCTTTAAATACACATCACAATAAACGTAATTTCGAGATTATATGCAGACAATCCGGAATACGCAAACTTCACATCTCGTACGCAACCGTACTGAATAGTCGGAAAGTCTGCGACATCGTGGCTTCTCCATTACTTTACAAAACTACGGTTACATAGTTCAGCTTGTGACATAGATACCGTAGAAAATTTTCACTTGAGGTTAATGAGAACGTTATTTTGCCCTTTGAAACAACCAACACCACCATTTACCTGGAGTAAGTATGGAACAAATGTTCCTTACAAGCACGCTAAGGAAGCCACCAAAAGATACTGAGATCTGAAATTAAAGTGTTCAGCTTAGGGCTCTTTCTCCTTTCATTTTTCAGAGCTTAGCGCCCTCATCTATGAGCAAAAAACATTCTACTTTTATAACGAATAATTAACTTTGAATATTTCAAATCTCATCAAAATTCTCTTTATTCGTTTTCTTCTTTTTATATGCATCGTTACTATCGTTTGTTTATGATTCGGAGTTAGAAAAGGGGGTAAACGTCTTCCCAAGCACATTAGTGATGCAGAAATGGCCGGTTGAATAGTTAAGTGGGTAATCACTTCCGATATCCAGGGCTATGGGACGATAGATAAATACAGTATACGATCATAAATACAAGCATTCGTAACTTGAACTTAAATATTTCTACATACTTTAGTAGCTTGTGTAAAGAAATAATCACGTAGAAAGTAACCACAAAAAGGGAAGATGAATAAATTTTAATTTAGGTGTCCAAATGTCTTACTACCTGTACCACTGCGTAGTTTCTCTATCATTCCCACAGAGGAGAAGGAAAGGTAAAAGCGTACGGCCCCGCGCCTGGTTAAAGATAGCGTAACTTTCAGAGAATTAACATATTGATTATAGATGCAATTCCCTTGCTTAGTTTTCCTTCGTAATGTTCACATGTACAATTAATGTAAAATATACATATTTGAAAGTTTAAGTCAGCCTCAGGCTGTAAAACAAGTACATAAAGGCCGGGCCTCATGCCCCAAAAATATAATAGAGAATTACAATTACAATAAAAATATGAAAGTGAGTTTCAACTCTTCAACGCTCCCTTCAGCTTTCGAGGCACCTCGTGCACACAGTGACTCTAGTCGCTAACACGTACAGACTCACACCCTTGTTTGTTTTCTCTAAGAGTTTGCATATCTTCATAATTCTGAACATCGCAATACGAATCATACATCAAGGGTTTCAATAAATTCTAAATATAGTGAGGTATTAACATGATGGAGCTGCCTATAACCAGGCCTTCCTCCCGATTTGCTTAAGGCAAGACATAAGGTAGTAGTTAAGTATTAACATACAACGTAAACACAAGGTCGCTAGACTGCGACTCAAGAAAGGGAGGTGATTTAATAAGCAACTCGGCTCACGGCCAATTTAACAGGGAAATCACAAGTTACAATTCAAAATTTTAACCCAACTGACCACAAAGGTGGCAGCAAATTCCAAAATGCCTGGACGTGTTCTTTTACTTCAAGGGCACTGTAGTACAAACAACTCATATTACCGAAAGTTTCAAAAATCGTAAAACGATATACTCCCTTCGTTACCCCCACTAAAACTCCAATATTTATTTAGTTAACGTCTTGCCTCCAACACCATGGACAGTCAAGGGTTCGAAACCCGAGCGAGACCAGCCCGCTGTCACTCCAAGCACAGAGTTATTCGCAGGCCACTGGCTACAGTTCAAGTCCCCGACCTCGTCCGCTGCTCGACATAGCAGAGCAAGCAGCAGACGGGGAAGGAAGGGGGAAAGCCAGCCCAATTGGCTAGATAAGAGGGGAAGGCACGTTGCCATAGAAAACACGTGACTAACATACAGAAGACAATTGCGTGGCGAATGGGGGGGGGGGAAGAGAGATTATCAAATATTTGAAACACGTCCAAAGAAAGTTATAGACACACATACTAAGCATATAAATAAGAAATATTAAACCGTAAACGCCAAACATAGCAGATATAAGGCAAAATGTAAATCTTAAAGGGCGCTACCAGGTAGCCAAGACGTACCCCGAAGGAGGTAGGGGGAATTTGCGGAAAACATGCTATAACCCTTCATCACCACACCACAGGCATGTTAGGAGGTTTAGTCAACCATAAATGCCGTTTTCCGTAACATTCTGCGACCTATAATGTCCTAATTAGCAGTTCAAGTTCCAAACCGGGACAAGAGTTGCGATACGCAAGCTCGAAGGGAGCAGGTCTCTGCGCTGTATCGAGAGAAGGATAGCGTATTACCGCGTAACCTTGAAATTGCGCTCTCACTCGGTGCGAGAGAGAAGAAGAGATGACGCTAAGCGTAAAAATGTATTTTGTCAGAGAGTGTGGTGAATTGTCTGTCTGTTAGGTCATCAGCCCAGAGGCTGGTTGGATCCTCAAATAGCACCACCAAAGGTTATGCGGTTATAAGGAAACCCCAAAAACCTATGGCAGCACCAAAATGAGGTATACTAGGCAAGATGAGGAGTGAGGTAGTTGTGCCATTGCTTTCCTCACTGGGTCAGAATGTACTATTGCAGCACGACTGACCCTATGAGCAGAAAAGGTGTGTTAACCCCCAAGAAATGAAAATCCTTACTGATTCAACACCACATTCATTGGTGCCAATCCACCATATTTAACTAAGAAGTAGAAGAATATATTTTCTTGATATAACCTATAACAATTTGTAAGTCGGGACTCATTCGAACCGGCGTATTTTATGCAAATTGTTGATGCACATAAACGCAATACTTTATTAGTGGATCGGTAATGACGCATGTCATATAGAAGTGCGCAGACTGAAGCCGAATGCTAAGATTTGGCAACGAGAGGAAAAAGGTGGGAGTAATTAAGAAATAAACCATGACGGGTGAATTTATAAAAGGACGCTTTTTAGATTGTGAACGACCCGCTGATCTGTTAGACATGAAACAATATCAGTATAAGACAGGGATCAAGAGCTATAATTTGATTACTCCCACGTCGCTGAAAGATTACGTTTAGCGGACCGGAATTTCGATTAGGGGCGTGGTTTTCCTCCTCTCCGACAACTCAGCCCAAATAGTATAAATAAAACCAGGACTTAGATGCAGGAACCCATTGTAATTCATGCAGCTGCAGTACTTACGTGTCAGTGATGAACTATGCAAACATGGATAACAGTGTGTGAAGTGCTGTGTCGAAGAAAAACATATCAGTGCGGTGTAAATATTGCGAAATAAGCCGTGTGGTACGAGACAAAGCTGTAGTAGTGATTAATGGAGGTGTTATTTCAACATTTAATCCTTTAAATACGTGTGACTTCACTGCCGGCTTATGATGCTATTATCAAAGAACGGGCAAACGCATCAGGTTGCGTAGAATCAGTGAGACAGCCGGATACATTCAGTGATTGATAGGGGCCGATTTTAAGACATTTAAACAGTGAGTGACGCTCAGTAAATTAAAAGAACGGTGTTCATGATAGCAAAATGTTTGCATACTCCATGGACACTCGTGGTAATAATTAGTCAGGCAGTGTAATAAAAGGGGAAATGTATAGTGATTTATACAAACTTACCGCTATTCGGGTTAGTCCATTTGAATCAGAACGATGGATTTAACATGATACCATATGCCATGACTAGGCCATAGCTTCAAAATGTATTGTTTGCTAATGTGTTTAATATTTCTCTGTGTAATGTCTACCAGGTGGCTCCCGGACGCCGTACTTTCTACTTATAAATGTCCCGCATGCATAAGTGATGTGTGGGGTGTCTACCAACTGATTTTAACAGGGGAACTACTGCCAGCGGGCAGGTTACGTCAGAATATGAAGAGATAAGAAACAGAGTCACACTCGCAGCATGTTACTCAGCGCTGACGGTCGAATGCACCCCTTGCATTAGTAAACATCGTTTTCGACCGCATAGTTCTAGGCTGGTGTATGGTACAGCCGCACTATATTTACTGTCTGCTTATCGCCAATGGCTAGTGTGTTCAGCAGCGACGAACACATAGACATTATTTTAATCTGGACAACCCGGTCTGAATGCAACGGAAGCTCCAAACAGACGTATGCCTTCTACACAAGTATTTCACCGAACAGTATCGTTTTTGTTTCATACAAGCAACTCTTTTATCGAGTGGAATGTCTACACATGTATAAATTAACAAGTGATTAAATTTCCTTTTCTGCATCTTTGGCGTGATAACAAACAGTAGTGGCGATTAGGGGGTGGGGCGTGAAGGGAAAGTCGCCCCCGCCCCTCGCCACTTTGTGGAGTAAACATTACATATTCACTTTAGCCACCTGGAACTAGGAATTATTATTATTTGTTTTGCTAATTGCTTTACGTCGCACCGACACAGATAGGTCTTATGGCGACGATGGGATAGGAAAGGCCTAGGAGTTGGAAGGAAGCGGCCGTGGCCTTAATTAAGGTACAGCAACAGCATTTGCCTGGTGTGAAAATGGGAAACCACGGAAAACCATCTTCAGGGCTGCCCACAGTGGGATTCGAACCCACGATCTCCCGGATACAAACTCACAGCGAATTACTTGTAAAACAAACGTTATCTGTACAAGCCTTTGTGTCTTATCTGCTAATTCTTTCCTTTATTTTCCTTAATTATTAACATAATTTTTGGCGGAAATGAGCACCAAATGCCGTTCGTCGCGGCTAACCGATTTGTATAGCGCTACGGCAAGTAGTGGAGACTTTGCATGTGCTGTGGGAAAGGGTAGTAGGGGTATAATGTTTTTGCCAAGGTCGTGGACACTGAGTTATAATTCACCGGTATACCGCACGCATTCGTCAGTCTGGCAGCCTCTTCAGTGTCTGTTAGTTCCTTAGTGTGTATTAAAATACTAAATAACTTTTAATTGCATGATCATGCCGTACATCTATTTAATTCTACCGAGTTAGGGCCGCGCAGCTGCGAGCTCGCACCCGGGAGATAGTGGTTTCGAATCCCACTGTGATCAGCCCTGAAGATGGTTTTCCGTGGTTTCCCATTTTCACACCACACAAATGCTGTTGCTGTACCTTAATTAAGGCTACGGCCGCTTCCATCCAACTCCTAGGCCTTTCCTATCCCATCGTCGCCATAAGACCTATCTGTGTCGGTGCGACGTAAAGCAATTAGCAAAACAAATAATAATAATTCCTAGTTCCAGGTGGCTAAAGTGAATATGTAATGTTTACTGCACAAAGTGGCGAGGGGCTGGGGCGACTTTCCCTTCACGCCCCACCCCCTAATCGCCGCTACTGTATGTTAACACGCCAAAGATGCAGAAAAGGAAATTTAATCACTTGTTAATTTATACATGTGTAGACATTCCACTCGATAAAAGAGTTGCTTGTATGAAACAAAAACGATACTGTTCGGTGAAATACTTGTGTAGAAGGCATACGTCTGTTTGGAGCTCGGTTGCATTCAGACCGGGTTGTCCAGATTAAAATAATGTCTATGTATTCGTCGCTGCTGAACACACTAGCCATTGGCGATAAGCAGACAGTAAATATAGTGCGGCTGTACCATACACCAGTCAAGAACTTTGCGGTCGAAAACGATGTTTACTAATGCAAGGGGTGCATTCGACCGCCAGCGCTGAGTAACATGCTGCGAGTGTGACTCTGTTTCTTATCTCTTCACTAGCTGATGTACCCGTGCTTCGCTACGGGATTCTCAGAAAGACTGACTTGGTGGTTTTCCTAACTTAATCCAACATTGGTCATTACAAAAACTTCAGTAGGAATGTAGCGATTGAAAGCAATGTTATCATATAAAATACTCGATCAAATGAAACACCGCAAACTTTCTCACTTTCAACGAACAGTACTACGGTGCCGATCTAAGAGTCCGAAGTTCCAGAGCTGGAATAACCAGGTCGCAGACCGCCGTGAACACTCCTCTGTCATTATTCCGTTAAACATGCACACTACTCATTCCAATCAGTGCCTCCGAGTAGGGATTGAATAGCTCGAATACTATGATGAACCAATGTGTTACAAACCAGATATATCAGAAAATGTATGAACCAGAGGAATGGCATGCTAATTCCCGCCAATGTACAGGCAGGCTGTTTCAGTCGGTACTACCAGGCGAGTTGGCCGTGTGGTTAGGGGCGCGCAGCTGTGAGATTGATATATATAGATTTATCTATACGACCACTAATGACATAAATAACTTATTTGAGAATTACATTTCAGTCCTTCCCCTAAACTACCATTTCACTCAGCGTGCATAAAATAATTTATAGCCTAGATTGTAGTGGATCATCACCCGACATTACATGACGATTTTCATTAAATTCTCTTCAGCCGTTTCCTCTTGATGCGTGTACATACATACATATAGACGGACCGACAGAAATTACGGGAAAGTAAAAAAATGCATTTCCTTGTTACTGTAGACATGACAGATACAGAAATACCATTCATTTCAAATTCTGAGCAATGTACAGGCAAAACACTTATTTTATATATAGATTACATTTCAGGCCTTCCACTAAACTACCATTTCACTCAGTGTGCATTATATTATTGATAGCCTAGATTATAGTGACCTATCCCCAGACTTTGCATACCAATTTTCGAGAAGATACGACCACTAATACAATAAATGTTTGACAATTAAATTTTAGGCCTTCCCCTAAACTACCATTTTTCTCAGCGTGTATAGCCCATATTGTTTTATTGCTGGCATGTGAGCAGTCGCGCTGCGACGCCTGAGTGCGCGAATTTCGCTTCACTCTGTATATAAAATAAGAGTTTTGTCTGTACATTGCTATGTTTGTCTACTGATTTTCATTAAGGCACGACCACTAATAACATAAATATTTGAGAATTAAATTTCAGGCCTTCCCCTGAACTATCATTTCACTCAGCGTGATCAAAATAATTTATAGCCTAGATTGTAGCGGTTTACATTCCGATTTTCATTAAATTCTCTTCAGCCGTTTTCTCGTGATGCGTGTACAGACAGACAGACAGACAGAAATTACGGAAAAGTAAAAAATGCATTTTCTTGCTACTGTGAACATGACCGATACAGAAATACCATTATTTTCAAATTATAAGCAATGTACAGACAAAACTCTTATTTTATATACAGAGTGAAGCGAAATTCGCGCACTCAGGCGTCGCAGCGCGACTGCTCACATGCCAGCAATAAAAAAATGTCTCTCACAAAAGTTCGTCCTTCGAGTATATCCGGCAGAAAAAGGGCGTTGAAGAGTGGCAATCTGGCAACACTGTAACCACATGTAGGGTAACTACCTCTGTCAGCACGCATTCTTTGTGCTGTACAGTTGGTGCAGTGGTTACAGTTTTGGGTTAGCATTCAGGAGGTCGAGGGGTCGATCCTGGGTTGAAGCGTATTTTTTTTTATTTCATAAATGTAGTCCAGGTGGTATGGTATCTGGCAACTTAATCGTCAACAGCCATTGCAGCGGGTCTTCTAGAAACCCTTTGCACTTACATACTACGATCCTACAAATGGACGAACAATCGTTTCCCTTGGTCAGCTTTGAAAGACGTCCTTTCCACGTCGTGGGCGTGAATTTATTCGCACAAATTCATATACTAAATGCGAAACCTGTTTTCTTTCTACCGTCCTCCAACGATCTCATAGATTAGTAGCAACTATTATTCTTGCCTCGTTCAAGTCCATTGTATTTCGTAAGGGCTTACGTTACCAGTAGGCCTAGTAAGGTATTTGTTGTGTTCAGCGTTACAAAATGTTGTAAATGTAGGATACATGAGACCTGAGGTACGGTGTCTTACTGTATTACAGTATGTAATGTCCGATGGAAATTAGTAAACAAAAAATTTGCGCCTTAACCCAGGATCGAACCCTCTACCACCTGCATGCCAACCCAAAACCCTACCCAATGCACCAACTGCTCAGCACGGATATATGATGCTGACAGAGGTAGTTACCGTACATGTGGTTACAGTGTTGCCAGATTGCCACTATTCAACGTCCTTTCTCTGCCTGATATACTAGCAGGACGAACTTTTGTGAAAGACATTTTTTTATTGCTGGCATGTAGGGAGTCGCACTGCGACGCCCGAGTGCGCGAATTTCGCTTCACTCTGTATATAGATTACATTTCAGGCCTTCTCCTAAACTACCATTTCACTCAGTGTGAATAACATTATTTATAGCCTAGATTATAGCGACCTATTCCCCGACTTTGCATACTAAATTTCGTGAAGATAAGACCACTAATACAATAAAAATTTGACAATTAAATTTTAGGCCTTCCCCTAAACTACCATTATTCTCAGCGTGTATAGCCTATATTGTGGCGACTTATTTCCCATCTTTGTCTACCGATTTTCATTAAGACACGACCACTAATAACATAAATATTTGAGAATTAAATTTCAGGCCTTCCCTAAACTACTAATTCGCTCAGCGCGATTAAAATAATTTATAGCCTAGATGGTAGCGGTTCAACACCCGACTGTACATTCCGATTTTCATTAAATTCTCTTCAACCGTTTTCTCGTGATGCGTGTACAGACAGACAGACAGACAGAAAGACAGACAGACAGAAATTACGGAAAAGTAAAAAATGCATTTTCTTGTTACTGTGAACATGAACGATACAGAAATGCCATTCTTTTCAAATTTTGAGCAATGTACAAACTCTTATTTTATATATAGATTACATTTCAAGCCTTCCACTAAACTACCATTTCACTCAATGTGAATAACATTATTGACAGCCTAGATTATAGCGACCTATTCCCCGACTTCGCACACCAATTTTCGTGAAGATACGACCACTAATACAATAAATAATTCACAATTAAATTTTAGGCCTACCCCTAAACTACCATGTTTCTCAGCGTGTATAGCCTATATTGTAGCGACTTATTTCACATGTTTGTCTACCAATTTTCATTAAGACACGACCACTAATAACATAAATATTTGAGAATTAAATTTCAGGCTTCCCCTAAACTACCATTTCACTCAGCGTGATTAAAATAATTTATAGCCTAGATTGTAGCGGTTCATCACCCGACTTTACATTCCGATTTTCATTAAATTCTCTTCAACCGTTTTCTCGTGATGCGTGTACATACATACAGACAGACAGACAGATAGACAGACAGACAGAAATTACGGAAATGTAAAAAATGCATTTTCTTGTTATTGTGAACATGACCGATACAAAAATAACATTCTTTTCAAATTCTGAGCAATGTACAGACAAGACTCTTATTTTATATATATAGATTACATTTCAGGCCTTCCCCTAAACTACCATTTCACTCAGTGTGAATTATATTATTGATAGCCTAGATTATAGTGACCTATCCCCAGACTTTGCATACCAATTTTCGAGAAGATACGACCACTAATACAATAAATGTTTGACAATTAAATTTTAGGCCTTCCCCTAAACTACCATTTTTCTCAGCGTGTATAGCCTATATTGTTTTATTGCTGGCATGTGAGCAGTCGCGCTGCGACGCCTGAGTGCGCGAATTTCGCTTCACTCTGTATATAAAATAAGAGTTTTGTCTGTACATTGCTATGTTTGTCTACTGATTTTCATTAAGGCACGACCACTAATAACATAAATATTTGAGAATTAAATTTCAGGCCTTCCCCTGAACTATTATTTCACTCAGCGTGATCAAAATAATTTATAGCCTAGATTGTAGCGGTTTACATTCCGATTTTCATTAAATTCTCTTCAGCCGTTTTCTCGTGATGCGTGTACAGACAGACAGACAGACAGAAATTACGGAAAAGTAAAAAATGCATTTTCTTGCTACTGTGAACATGACCGATACAGAAATACCATTATTTTCAAATTATAAGCAATGTACAGACAAAACTCTTATTTTATATACAGAGTGAAGCGAAATTCGCGCACTCAGGCGTCGCAGCGCGACTGCTCACATGCCAGCAATAAAAAAATGTCTCTCACAAAAGTTCGTCCTTCGAGTATATCCGGCAGAAAAAGGGCGTTGAAGAGTGGCAATCTGGCAACACTGTAACCACATGTAGGGTAACTACCTCTGTCAGCACGCGTTCTTTGTGCTGTACAGTTGGTGCAGTGGTTACAGTTTTGGGTTAGCATTCAGGAGGTCGAGGGGTCGATCCTGGGTTGAAGCGTATTTTTTTTAATTTCATAAATGTAGTCCAGGTGGTATGGTATCTGGCAACTTAATCGTCAACAGCCATTGCAGCGGGTCTTCTAGAAACCCTTTGCACTTACATACTACGATCCTACAAATGGACGAACAATCGTTTCCCTTGGTCAGCTTTGAAAGACGTCCTTTCCACGTCGTGGGCGTGAATTTATTCGCACAAATTCATATACTAAATGCGAAACCTGTTTTCTTTCTACCGTCCTCCAACGATCTCATAGATTAGTAGCAACTGTTATTCTTGCCTCGTTCAAGTCCATTGTATTTCGTAAGGGCTTACGTTACCAGTAGGCCTAGCAAGGTATTTGTTGTGTTCAGCGTTACAAAATGTTGTAAATGTAGGATACATGAGACCTGAGGTACGGTGTCTTACTGTATTACAGTATGTAATGTCCGATGGAAATTAGTAAACAAAAAATTGCGCCTTAACCCAGGATCGAACCCTCTACCACCTGCATGCCAACCCAAAACCCTACCCAATGCACCAACTGCTCAGCACGGATATATGATGCTGACAGAGGTAGTTACCGTACATGTGGTTACAGTGTTGCCAGATTGCCACTATTCAACGTCCTTTCTCTGCCTGATATACTAGCAGGACGAACTTTTGTGAAAGACATTTTTTTATTGCTGGCATGTAGGGAGTCGCACTGCGACGCCCGAGTGCGCGAATTTCGCTTCACTCTGTATATAGATTACATTTCAGGCCTTCTCCTAAACTACCATTTCACTCAGTGTGAATAACATTATTTATAGCCTAGATTATAGCGACCTATTCCCCGACTTTGCATACTAAATTTCGTGAAGATAAGACCACTAATACAATAAATATTTGACAATTAAATTTTAGGCCTTCCCCTAAACTACCATTATTCTCAGCGTGTATAGCCTATATTGTGGCGACTTATTTCCCATCTTTGTCTACCGATTTTCATTAAGACACGACCACTAATAACATAAATATTTGAGAATTAAATTTCAGGCCTTCCCTAAACTACTAATTCGCTCAGCGCGATTAAAATAATTTATAGCCTAGATGGTAGCGGTTCAACACCCGACTGTACATTCCGATTTTCATTAAATTCTCTTCAACCGTTTTCTCGTGATGCGTGTACAGACAGACAGACAGACAGAAAGACAGACAGACAGAAATTACGGAAAAGTAAAAAATGCATTTTCTTGTTACTGTGAACATGAACGATACAGAAATGCCATTCTTTTCAAATTTTGAGCAATGTACAAACTCTTATTTTATATATAGATTACATTTCAAGCCTTCCACTAAACTACCATTTCACTCAATGTGAATAACATTATTGACAGCCTAGATTATAGCGACCTATTCCCCGACTTCGCACACCAATTTTCGTGAAGATACGACCACTAATACAATAAATAATTCACAATTAAATTTTAGGCCTACCCCTAAACTACCATGTTTCTCAGCGTGTATAGCCTATATTGTAGCGAATTATTTCACATGTTTGTCTACCAATTTTCATTAAGACACGACCACTAATAACATAAATATTTGAGAATTAAATTTCAGGCTTCCCCTAAACTACCATTTCACTCAGCGTGATTAAAATAATTTATAGCCTAGATTGTAGCGGTTCATCACCCGACTTTACATTCCGATTTTCATTAAATTCTCTTCAACCGTTTTCTCGTGATGCGTGTACATACATACAGACAGACAGACAGATAGACAGACAGACAGAAATTACGGAAATGTAAAAAATGCATTTTCTTGTTATTGTGAACATGACCGATACAAAAATAACATTCTTTTCAAATTCTGAGCAATGTACAGACAAGACTCTTATTTTATATATATAGATTACATTTCAGGCCTTCCCCTAAACTACCATTTCACTCAGTGTGAATTATATTATTGATAGCCTAGATTATAGTGACCTATCCCCAGACTTTGCATACCAATTTTCGAGAAGATACGACCACTAATACAATAAATGTTTGACAATTAAATTTTAGGCCTTCCCCTAAACTACCATTTTTCTCAGCGTGTATAGCCTATATTGTTTTATTGCTGGCATGTGAGCAGTCGCGCTGCGACGCCTGAGTGCGCGAATTTCGCTTCACTCTGTATATAAAATAAGAGTTTTGTCTGTACATTGCTATGTTTGTCTACTGATTTTCATTAAGGCACGACCACTAATAACATAAATATTTGAGAATTAAATTTCAGGCCTTCCCCTGAACTATTATTTCACTCAGCGTGATCAAAATAATTTATAGCCTAGATTGTAGCGGTTTACATTCCGATTTTCATTAAATTCTCTTCAGCCGTTTTCTCGTGATGCGTGTACAGACAGACAGACAGACAGAAATTACGGAAAAGTAAAAAATGCATTTTCTTGCTACTGTGAACATGACCGATACAGAAATACCATTATTTTCAAATTATAAGCAATGTACAGACAAAACTCTTATTTTATATACAGAGTGAAGCGAAATTCGCGCACTCAGGCGTCGCAGCGCGACTGCTCACATGCCAGCAATAAAAAAATGTCTCTCACAAAAGTTCGTCCTTCGAGTATATCCGGCAGAAAAAGGGCGTTGAAGAGTGGCAATCTGGCAACACTGTAACCACATGTAGGGTAACTACCTCTGTCAGCACGCATTCTTTGTGCTGTACAGTTGGTGCAGTGGTTACAGTTTTGGGTTAGCATTCAGGAGGTCGAGGGGTCGATCCTGGGTTGAAGCGTATTTTTTTTAATTTCATAAATGTAGTCCAGGTGGTATGGTATCTGGCAACTTAATCGTCAACAGCCATTGCAGCGGGTCTTCTAGAAACCCTTTGCACTTACATACTACGATCCTACAAATGGACGAACAATCGTTTCCCTTGGTCAGCTTTGAAAGACGTCCTTTCCACGTCGTGGGCGTGAATTTATTCGCACAAATTCATATACTAAATGCGAAACCTGTTTTCTTTCTACCGTCCTCCAACGATCTCATAGATTAGTAGCAACTGTTATTCTTGCCTCGTTCAAGTCCATTGTATTTCGTAAGGGCTTACGTTACCAGTAGGCCTAGCAAGGTATTTGTTGTGTTCAGCGTTACAAAATGTTGTAAATGTAGGATACATGAGACCTGAGGTACGGTGTCTTACTGTATTACAGTATGTAATGTCCGATGGAAATTAGTAAACAAAAAATTGCGCCTTAACCCAGGATCGAACCCTCTACCATCTGCATGCCAACCCAAAACCCTACCCAATGCACCAACTACTCAGCACGGATATATGATGCTGACAGAGGTAGTTACCGTACATGTGGTTACAGTGTTGCCAGATTGCCACTATTCAACGTCCTTTCTCTGCCTGATATACTCGCAGGACGAACTTTTGTGAAAGACATTCTTTTATTGCTGGCATGTAGGGAGTCGCACTGCGACGCCCGAGTGCGCGAATTTCGCTTCACTCTGTATATAGATTACATTTCAGGCCTTCCCCTAAACTACCATTTCACTCAGTGTGAATAACATTATTTATAGCCTAGATTATAGCGACCAATTCCCCGACCTTGCATACTAAATTTCGTGAAGATAAGACCACTAATACAATAAATATTTGACAATTAAATTTTAGGCCTTCCCCTAAACTACCATTATTCTCAGCGTGTATAGCCTATATTGTGGCGACTTATTTCCCATCTTTGTCTACCGATTTTCATTAAGACACGACCACTAATAACATAAATATTTGAGAATTAAATTTCAGGCCTTCCCTAAACTACTAATTCGCTCAGCGCGATTAAAATAATTTATAGCCTAGATGGTAGCGGTTCAACACCCGACTGTACATTCCGATTTTCATTAAATTCTCTTCAGCCGTTTTCTCGTGATGCGTGTACAGACAGACAGACAGACAGAAAGACAGACAGACAGAAATAACGGAAAAGTAAAAAATGCATTTTCTTGTTACTGTGAACATGAACGATACAGAATCGCCATTCTTTTCAAATTCTGAGCAATGTACAAACTCTTATTTTATATATAGACTAGCTGATGTACCCGTGCTTCGCTACCGGATTCTCAGAAAGACTGACTTGGTGGTTTTCCTAACTTAATGCAACATT
The DNA here is from genome assembly GCF_040414725.1 of Anabrus simplex. Lineage (NCBI taxonomy): Eukaryota > Metazoa > Arthropoda > Insecta > Orthoptera > Tettigoniidae > Anabrus > Anabrus simplex. The sequence continues at coordinate 577,182,792 of NC_090266.1, read as the reverse complement.
GGTCATTACAAAAACTTCAGTAGGAATGTAGCGATTGAAAGCAATGTTATCATATAAAATACTCGATCAAATGAAACACCGCAAACTTTCTCACTTTCAACGAACAGTACTACGGTGCCGATCTAAGAGTCCGAAGTTCCAGAGCTGGAATAACCAGGTCGCAGACTGCCGTGAACACTCCTCTGTCATTATTCCGTTAAACATGCACACTACTCATTCCAATCAGTGCCTCCGAGTAGGGATTGAATAGCTCGAATACTATGATGAACCAATGTGTTACAAACCAGATATATCAGAAAATGTATGAACCAGAGGAATGGCATGCTACTTCCCGCCAATGTACAGGCAGGCTGTTTCAGTCGGTACGACCAGGCGAGTTGGCCGTGTGGTGAGGGGCGCGCAGCTGTGAGATTGATATATATAGATTTATCTATACGACCACTAATGACATAAATAACTTATTTGAGAATTACATTTCAGTCCTTCCCCTAAACTACCATTTCACTCAGCGTGCATAAAATAATTTATAGCCTAGATTGTAGTGGATCATCACCCGACATTACATGACGATTTTCATTAAATTCTCTTCAGCCGTTTCCTCTTGATGCGTGTACATACATACATATAGACGGACAGACAGAAATTACGGGAAAATAAAAAAAATGCATTTCCTTGTTACTGTAGACATGACAGATACAGAAATACCATTCATTTCAAATTCTGAGCAATGTACAGGCAAAACACTTATTTTATATTGTAACGGTTCAAATCCCGTTACAAGATGATATCTGTATTTTTATTATTGTATGATTTTATCTGTATTTTATTATTATTATTATTATTATTATTATTATTATTATGTCAGTATTATTATTATGTTATCTGTGATATTGTACTATTATTGTAATTATCCGTTTTATTCAATTTTGCAATTGCCTGTTGCTTGCAAGATTGCACTTTGATGTATACATATATACGTATGTGTAGTATAACACTCAATACCTGTACAGTGAGAATTGTTGTATATATCAGAGATTGGAAGTGACGTTGTTATATTGCTATACCAGTGGAGATTCTGCCAAGTCATCGCCGCTCCATGGCTACGTCATTGTATTTATTTAGAATATGCGCGCACGGTGTCATAGCCGCGGGGCTATTTCACCACTGTATGTAATATCTGTCGCGTAGGTGGGAGTATGTCATTGTTATTTTTGGAGATTACGTAGTTGTGTCAGCCAACGTCTATAAAAGGTAGCTCCATGTTGTAGCGTCAGTCATTACTTATACGGATGCAGTACAGTGAAGTAGTCTACTAGATCAAGAGGCCTTAAGTGGTCAGCCAACCAGTGTGAACGAGAGATGGTGAAGACTCAGTGAGCCATTATTGGTCATTGAGAGAGTGAGACCAAATGGTTGGTCCGTCACTTAGTGGAAGACGCGGACGCAAGGCTTACCAAGGAGTCAGAGAGGGCAACCCTGGACCTGCCAAGAGGTCATACCATATTGACTTACAAAGAAGTCAGATGATATGGAGAAGAAGCAGTCTCAAGGATGTATCACCACGTTAGGCGTGACACATCTACAGTAAACACCAGAGCAATGGATTACGTCGTAATTACACTCAAAGTGTTAAAGGTACAGTCAAGTGAATCAGTGAGGGAAATATTTCGTATAAATTGTTAAATGTCCGGTCAAGAAGAATTCAAATTCATGCCTAGTTTCTTTTAGTTGCAATGTCATAATTTCATATTCTCATCTGTTTTATCGCAACAAGACTCACTATTTTTTGATATATTATTTAAAGAATATATATTGTTCTATCAAACGAATTCAGAGTTTCATTTCATTGACAGTAAAATATCTTAACCTCAAAATTAATGGGGAAACCGAACGCCAATCTCCTTTTCCCAGAACTTATATGGTATGTTGTCAAAAGTAAGCTTATTACCCCACACCTTAGAGATAGTCAAGAGTCTCATTCTATTATTGCTGTACTGAGTGACAGCTGGCGCCCTTCAAATAACGTATGTGTAAGTAAGCAGGTAACAAGTAAGTGTGAGTACAAGGTTCGACGAGTGTGTATTTTATTTAATGAATGTTAATTTTATAATTTACATTATAAATGCAGATATTCAGATTTTTCAATTAAATACAGTTTTATATATTTTTATAATATTTGTAAAGGTAGTCAGAGACTTAGGAAGTTCTCATTTTGGCCCCGCAACGTGGTGCTCGAATAAATTCAGAATTTGTTCTGAATGACAGCATATCATAGGTTCATTTTGGGAGGAGTGTGCGCATTTAAGCCAACGGAAATTATTACCGGTAAATGTCAGGACTATAATTTTGTGATATATATTTGTATTTTGGGGATATGTCAAGGGATTTTAAGAGGGAAATTAATTTGAGATCGCGTACTATTACTAGTGAACCAAAGATGGACAAGGAAGACAATGACAAGTCATGTGAGGACGAGGTCATTGCTTCTGCGGACATCCAAGGTGAAATTCAGAGTAGGGGACAGGTGAATACGATGGAAGCTTCTGAGATAATTCAGGAAAGTGCAGAAGTTGGAAAGCACACTGAAACTCAAAAGAAATTCTCCGGGGTAATGAATTTACAACAATTTAATTTGCTGATGGCCAAAATAACCGAGATGATTGAAGACTGTAAGAAAGGGACAGAAGAAATAAAGAATAGTAGTTTCGAAAAGTGTAAGGAAAAGACTGATAATGATAATAAAGAAATTAAAGAATTTTTTATTAGTAGTACTGGTGAAAATGATAAGAAACAAATGGAAGAAGTGATTGGTAGCTGTAGCAAAATGGAAGAACAGATTGATACTAGTAGTGAAAATAATAATAATAAAGAAATGGAACAAATAATTAATAGTACTGAAAGCAGTCATAAACTGAAGGAGGAAAAGATTGATACTAGTAGTGGAAATAATAAGAAAGAGATGATAGAGATGAAAGAATTATTTAGTAGTAGTAGTAGTGAAAATAGTAATAAACGAATGGAAAAGATGAGTGAAAATAATAAGAAAGAGATGAAAGAATTAATTGATAGTAGTAATGAAAATTTTAATAAACTGTGTAACTCTCTATGTAGCAAAATGGATCAGTTTATTAGCAGTAATAACGAAAATTGTAATGCGATCATTAGTAAAATAGATTCTAAGATATTAGAGATAAATAATCAAACATCTAAGTCAACATGTAAGTTAGAAAGTAAGTCAAATGAAGAATGTGTTGAAATTGAAGGTGAAATGAAGTTGGATCGGAGCGATTTTCATACTCAAATTAAGCATGTCAAAGGAACTTGTACAGAGAATATCGTAGAATTAAGTGATAAAAGTTCTAGTAATCGGGAAGAAATTCATGAGGTAGTCGAGAAGAGATTGGACAAGATTTGCAATGCAGTTGGGGAAGAGATGGGGGAACAGATTAGTAGAAATGAACAAATTGAAAGCAAACTTGTGGAGGTCACTGAACTACGGAACGAACAGGAAACGCTATCACAGCAGGTGAGAAAGAGAGAAGAAGAATTGCAGGAAGACGTGAGAATAGTGGAAGAGAGTTCTGAGAGAGCAGCGGAAGAAGAAGAAGAAGAAGAAGAAGAAGAAGAAGAAGAAGAAGAAGAAGAAGTTGTAAACTGCCAGGAAGTGATACGGCAGAAAGGTAGAGGTAAGACAGGTTTAGACGTGATAGTAGCGAGTGGTTTGTTCAGTAGGGATCGTGATTTAACCAAGTTTTCTGGAAAACAGTTCGGTATTACAGAATTTGTAAAAGTAGTCGAGAAAAGATTTGCAAGTAAGTTGAGGAATAATGTTATTGAATGGGAATACGTGTTGGAGATTTTGTCTAATGTGTTTGTCGGTGAAAGTAAAATATGGTTTCGAGTATACTGGAATAATATGTCTAATTTAGCGGAGTTTAAAGTGTTCATTGATAGGCGTTGGGAAGAATGTGTGCAAGGGCGCGCGCGAGAGAGAGAGCGCATGATGTCTGGAGAAAGGAGTATAGTAGAGAGAGGAGGAAAAATGTTAGCCGTGTATCAGAGAAGAGGTAGTAATCATGATCCGCAGAGGATTAATAGTTGTGTTGATGGTGATAGTGGTCAGAAGAGTAACGAGAGAGAATCAGAAGATGGGAGGCGTATGGATTTGAGTTGTGAGAGAGAGGATCAGAAAAGTAATCAGAGAGAATCGGAAGATGGGAGGCGTATGTATTTGAGTTATGAAAGAGAAGGTCAGAGGAGTAATCGGAGAGAATCGGAAGGTGGGAGGCGTACGGATTTGAGTTATCAGAGAGACTATGATAGTCTTAATATGAATGTTATCCAGGTGTCGTTATCGAGTCAGAGTATTTCAGATTCACAGGGAATCGGGTAAGTTACCAGTAAATGGACAGGCTGAAGGTAGAAAATGAACAGGTATTTAGTATAAGTAGTTATATAGTGAAAGTAGATTTAAGAGTAGTGTGATTGTGACCTAAGTAATGTTAAGTGAGATATTTAAGTAGTGCCGTAGTCGTAGATCATGCAGTAATTAATGGTAGCAGTAAGTTAGACGTAAGAAGTGTTCGGTTAAGTGATGTAAGTACTTGTAATGCCGAGAATGTGATGTAAGTAGTGAGGGAATAACTCCGATGATGGAAATTGTGATATGAAGAAGGTAAGTGAAGGTACTATCAGATCTTATAACAGCCGTTGGGTGAGTCAAAGTGAGTAAATAATGATAGCGGTACCTATCACGATTGAAGATAATTGTAAGTTTCAGCCACGCCTTGTTGTACCAGAACTTGTGTATTCAGTTATTTTAGGGGCTGACTTGGTTGCAAATCATGGAAGTAGAATAGACTTTAATTTAGGTAGTGTGTGTTTGTTCTGGGAGTAATCTAGCAAAGAAGTACGTGTTAATTATGATGGTCTGAGGTAAGTGTTTGGTAACGTGTGTTCTTTGAAATATATGAGAGGTAAGTGAAGTTGTTCCTAGTGAGAGGAAATGTGTTGTTGGGTGTGTTACGTGTCTATACGACCAGTATCCGAGGGATAGTCGGTATGAGGCAGTGACGTGAGGTAATTTGAGTGAATTACAGGAGGAGTAATTTTGTTCGATGTTAGGTAAGCATCGAGATGTATTTAGTGGTAAGTGAGGAAGAACACGTATATGAATATAAATTTGTAGTACATGACCATTTATCATTGTGGGAGGTAAGTACCCCATTCAACTTAAAAATGCTAGTGGAGTTTAAGAACAAATAAACATTATGCTGGATTACGGAATAATTGAACCATCTTGTAGTCATAGTGTTGATTCTTTAATTATTGTTGCCAAGAAGGATGTGATTTATTGATATATGTAAGTCAATGAGGGCAAAATTGATTCAGTTTGCGTGACAGAGTGCTACTCAGAATTCCATTTCATCATCTGCAGAGGCGGGAAATATGTTGAAGTTATTATTTTGTATCAGGGGTAATTCACTATTGTGAACCGTATCAGGAAGTGTGCATATTCCTTAAAAGATCAGGAAGGGGATATTGTCGGTATTTGTAGTATTATATATGTAAAGGAGTATTTCACGTGAGATTTGTTGAAATAAGAGTAAGATGATTAAATTTTTGTAAGAAACTGGCAAAATAAAATTAACATACATGAATTAGCGTGTGAACCAAGTGTCGTATTGGTGCATTGGAAGAATAAGTGCTACATTGTCATGTTCTGTGTGACAAAACTGAGAACAGGACATTGGACAGTTATCTGCGATAACCATATGCGAGAAAAGTTCTCATATAAGTGATATTTCACAAAATATTTTGATATGTTAAAAAAAAAAAGGAGAAGAATGTTGTATATTGATTGAAAATTATTTGTGTGTGTTAAATCAAGTGCTATACTCTTGTGATTTGTATGAGAGAAAGAGAGAGAATGGGACACTGGACAGTTATCTACGATGGCAATGTGCGAGAAGAATTCTCATATTTGTGATATTTTATAAAATGTATGGATGTTGAAAAAGAAAATTATTGTTGTATACTCATTTAAAGTGTTTATCTGTGTCAGTGTTATATATATAATTTTGTTCATAAATCAATCGATTCTTTGTTCTTCGATTTATTTATGAGGGAGGCGAATTGTAACGGTTCAAATCCCGTTACAAGATGATATCTGTATTTTTATTATTGTATGATTTTATCTGTATTTTATTATTATTATTATTATTATTATTATTATTATTATTATTATTATGTCAGTATTATTATTATGTTATCTGTGATATTGTACTATTATTGTAATTATCCGTTTTATTCAATTTTGCAATTGCCTGTTGCTTGCAAGATTGCACTTTGATGTATACATATATACGTATGTGTAGTATAACACTCAATACCTGTACAGTGAGAATTGTTGTATATATCAGAGATTGGAAGTGACGTTGTTATATTGCTATACCAGTGGAGATTCTGCCAAGTCATCGCCGCTCCATGGCTACGTCATTGTATTTATTTAGAATATGCGCGCACGGTGTCATAGCCGCGGGGCTATTTCACCACTGTATGTAATATCTGTCGCGTAGGTGGGAGTATGTCATTGTTATTTTTGGAGATTACGTAGTTGTGTCAGCCAACGTCTATAAAAGGTAGCTCCATGTTGTAGCGTCAGTCATTACTTATACGGATGCAGTACAGTGAAGTAGTCTACTAGATCAAGAGGCCTTAAGTGGTCAGCCAACCAGTGTGAACGAGAGATGGTGAAGACTCAGTGAGCCATTATTGGTCATTGAGAGAGTGAGACCAAATGGTTGGTCCGTCACTTAGTGGAAGACGCGGACGCAAGGCTTACCAAGGAGTCAGAGAGGGCAACCCTGGACCTGCCAAGAGGTCATACCATATTGACTTACAAAGAAGTCAGATGATATGGAGAAGAAGCAGTCTCAAGGATGTATCACCACGTTAGGCGTGACACATCTACAGTAAACACCAGAGCAATGGATTACGTCGTAATTACACTCAAAGTGTTAAAGGTACAGTCAAGTGAATCAGTGAGGGAAATATTTCGTATAAATTGTTAAATGTCCGGTCAAGAAGAATTCAAATTCATGCCTAGTTTCTTTTAGTTGCAATGTCATAATTTCATATTCTCATCTGTTTTATCGCAACAAGACTCACTATTTTTTGATATATTATTTAAAGAATATATATTGTTCTATCAAACGAATTCAGAGTTTCATTTCATTGACAGTAAAATATCTTAACCTCAAAATTAATGGGGAAACCGAACGCCAATCTCCTTTTCCCAGAACTTATATGGTATGTTGTCAAAAGTAAGCTTATTACCCCACACCTTAGAGATAGTCAAGAGTCTCATTCTATTATTGCTGTACTGAGTGACAGCTGGCGCCCTTCAAATAACGTATGTGTAAGTAAGCAGGTAACAAGTAAGTGTGAGTACAAGGTTCGACGAGTGTGTATTTTATTTAATGAATGTTAATTTTATAATTTACATTATAAATGCAGATATTCAGATTTTTCAATTAAATACAGTTTTATATATTTTTATAATATTTGTAAAGGTAGTCAGAGACTTAGGAAGTTCTCAATATATAGATTACATTTCAGGCCTTCCACTAAACTACCATTTCACTCAGTGTGCATTATATTATTGATAGCCTAGATTATAGTGACCTATCCCCAGACTTTGCATACCAATTTTCGAGAAGATACGACCACTAATACAATAAATGTTTGACAATTAAATTTTAGGCCTTCCCCTAAACTACCATTTTTCTCAGCGTGTATAGCCCATATTGTTTTATTGCTGGCATGTGAGCAGTCGCGCTGCGACGCCTGAGTGCGCGAATTTCGCTTCACTCTGTATATAAAATAAGAGTTTTGTCTGTACATTGCTATGTTTGTCTACTGATTTTCATTAAGGCACGACCACTAATAACATAAATATTTGAGAATTAAATTTCAGGCCTTCCCCTGAACTATCATTTCACTCAGCGTGATCAAAATAATTTATAGCCTAGATTGTAGCGGTTTACATTCCGATTTTCATTAAATTCTCTTCAGCCGTTTTCTCGTGATGCGTGTACAGACAGACAGACAGACAGAAATTACGGAAAAGTAAAAAATGCATTTTCTTGCTACTGTGAACATGACCGATACAGAAATACCATTATTTTCAAATTATAAGCAATGTACAGACAAAACTCTTATTTTATATACAGAGTGAAGCGAAATTCGCGCACTCAGGCGTCGCAGCGCGACTGCTCACATGCCAGCAATAAAAAAATGTCTCTCACAAAAGTTCGTCCTTCGAGTATATCCGGCAGAAAAAGGGCGTTGAAGAGTGGCAATCTGGCAACACTGTAACCACATGTAGGGTAACTACCTCTGTCAGCACGCATTCTTTGTGCTGTACAGTTGGTGCAGTGGTTACAGTTTTGGGTTAGCATTCAGGAGGTCGAGGGGTCGATCCTGGGTTGAAGCGTATTTTTTTTTATTTCATAAATGTAGTCCAGGTGGTATGGTATCTGGCAACTTAATCGTCAACAGCCATTGCAGCGGGTCTTCTAGAAACCCTTTGCACTTACATACTACGATCCTACAAATGGACGAACAATCGTTTCCCTTGGTCAGCTTTGAAAGACGTCCTTTCCACGTCGTGGGCGTGAATTTATTCGCACAAATTCATATACTAAATGCGAAACCTGTTTTCTTTCTACCGTCCTCCAACGATCTCATAGATTAGTAGCAACTATTATTCTTGCCTCGTTCAAGTCCATCGTATTTCGTAAGGGCTTACGTTACCAGTAGGCCTAGTAAGGTATTTGTTGTGTTCAGCGTTACAAAATGTTGTAAATGTAGGATACATGAGACCTGAGGTACGGTGTCTTACTGTATTACAGTATGTAATGTCCGATGGAAATTAGTAAACAAAAAATTTGCGCCTTAACCCAGGATCGAACCCTCTACCACCTGCATGCCAACCCAAAACCCTACCCAAGGCACCAACTGCTCAGCACGGATATATGATGCTGACAGAGGTAGTTACCGTACATGTGGTTACAGTGTTGCCAGATTGCCACTATTCAACGTCCTTTCTCTGCCTGATATACTCGCAGGACGAACTTTTGTGAAAGACATTTTTTTATTGCTGGCATGTAGGGAGTCGCACTGCGACGCCCGAGTGCGCGAATTTCGCTTCACTCTGTATATAGATTACATTTCAGGCCTTCTCCTAAACTACCATTTCACTCAGTGTGAATAACATTATTTATAGCCTAGATTATAGCGACCTATTCCCCGACTTTGCATACTAAATTTCGTGAAGATAAGACCACTAATACAATAAATATTTGACAATTAAATTTTAGGCCTTCCCCTAAACTACCATTATTCTCAGCGTGTATAGCCTATATTGTGGCGACTTATTTCCCATCTTTGTCTACCGATTTTCATTAAGACACGACCACTAATAACATAAATATTTGAGAATTAAATTTCAGGCCTTCCCTAAACTACTAATTCGCTCAGCGCGATTAAAATAATTTATAGCCTAGATGGTAGCGGTTCAACACCCGACTGTACATTCCGATTTTCATTAAATTCTCTTCAGCCGTTTTCTCGTGATGCGTGTACAGACAGACAGACAGACAGAAAGACAGACAGACAGAAATAACGGAAAAGTAAAAAATGCATTTTCTTGTTACTGTGAACATGAACGATACAGAAATGCCATTCTTTTCAAATTCTGAGCAATGTACAAACTCTTATTTTATATATAGATTACATTTCAGGCCTTCCACTAAACTACCATTTCACTCAATGTGAATAACATTATTGATAGCCTAGATTATAGCGACCTATTCCCCGACTTCGCACACCAATTTTCGTGAAGATACGACCACTAATACAATAAATATTTGACAATTAAATTTTAGGCCTACCCCTAAACTACCATGTTTCTCAGCGTGTATAGCCTATATTGTAGCGATTTATTTCACATGTTTGTCTACCAATTTTCATTAAGACACGACCACTAATAACATAAATATTTGAGAATTAAATTTCAGGCTTCCCCTAAACTACCATTTCACTCAGCGTGATTAAAATAATTTATAGCCTAGATTGTAGCGGTTCATCACCCGACTTTACATTCCGATTTTCATTAAATTCTCTTCAACCGTTTTCTCGTGATGCGTGTACATACATACAGACAGACAGACAGACAGACAGACAGACAGACAGACAGAAATTACGGAAATGTAAAAAATGCATTTTCTTGTTATTGTGAACATGACCGATACAAAAATAACATTCTTTTCAAATTCTGAGCAATGTACAGACAAAACTCTTATTTTATATATATAGATTACATTTCAGGCCTTCCCCTAAACTACCATTTCACTCAGTGTGAATTATATTATTGATAGCCTAGATTATAGTGACCTATCCCCAGACTTTGCATACCAATTTTCGAGAAGATACGACCACTAATACAATAAATGTTTGACAATTAAATTTTAGGCCTTCCCCTAAACTACCATTTTTCTCAGCGTGTATAGCCTATATTGTTTTATTGCTGGCATGTGAGCAGTCGCGCTGCGACGCCTGAGTGCGCGAATTTCGCTTCACTCTGTATATAAAATAAGAGTTTTGTCTGTACATTGCTATGTTTGTCTACTGATTTTCATTAAGGCACGACCACTAATAACATAAATATTTGAGAATTAAATTTCAGGCCTTCCCCTGAACTATCATTTCACTCAGCGTGATCAAAATAATTTATAGCCTAGATTGTAGCGGTTTACATTCCGATTTTCATTAAATTCTCTTCAGCCGTTTTCTCGTGATGCGTGTACAGACAGACAGACAGACAGAAATTACGGAAAAGTAAAAAATGCATTTTCTTGCTACTGTGAACATGACCGATACAGAAATACCATTATTTTCAAATTATAAGCAATGTACAGACAAAACCCTTATTTTATATACAGAGTGAAGCGAAATTCGCGCACTCAGGCGTCGCAGCGCGACTGCTCACATGCCAGCAATAAAAAAATGTCTCTCACAAAAGTTCGTCCTTCGAGTATATCCGGCAGAAAAAGGGCGTTGAAGAGTGGCAATCTGGCAACACTGTAACCACATGTAGGGTAACTACCTCTGTCAGCACGCACTCTTTGTGCTGTACAGTTGGTGCAGTGGTTACAGTTTTGGGTTAGCATTCAGGAGGTCGAGCGGTCGATCCTGGGTTGAAGCGTATTTTTTTTTATTTCATAAATGTAGTCCAGGTGGTATGGTATCTGGCAACTTAATCGTCAACAGCCATTGCAGCGGGTCTTCTAGAAACCCTTTGCACTTACATACTACGATCCTACAAATGGACGAACAATCGTTTCCCTTGGTCAGCTTTGAAAGACGTCCTTTCCACGTCGTGGGCGTGAATTTATTCGCACAAATTCATATACTAAATGCGAAACCTGTTTTCTTTCTACCGTCCTCCAACGATCTCATAGATTAGTAGCAACTGTTATTCTTGCCTCGTTCAAGTCCATTGTATTTCGTAAGGGCTTACGTTACCAGTAGGCCTAGCAAGGTATTTGTTGTGTTCAGCGTTACAAAATGTTGTAAATGTAGGATACATGAGACCTGAGGTACGGTGTCTTACTGTATTACAGTATGTAATGTCCGATGGAAATTAGTAAACAAAAAATTGCGCCTTAACCCAGGATCGAACCCTCTACCACCTGCATGCCAACCCAAAACCCTACCCAATGCACCAACTGCTTAGCACGGATATATGATGCTGACAGAGGTAGTTACCGTACATGTGGTTACAGTGTTGCCAGACTGCCACTATTCAACGTCCTTTCTCTGCCTGATATACTCGCAGGACGAACTTTTGTGAAAGACATTTTTTTATTGCTGGCATGTAGGGAGTCGCACTGCGACGCCCGAGTGCGCGAATTTCGCTTCACTCTGTATATAGATTACATTTCAGGCCTTCCCCTAAACTACCATTTCACTCAGTGTGAATAACATTATTTATAGCCTAGATTATAGCGACCTATTCCCCGACTTTGCATACTAAATTTCGTGAAGATAAGACCACTAATACAATAAATATTTGACAATTAAATTTTAGGCCTTCCCCTAAACTACCATTATTCTCAGCGTGTATAGCCTATATTGTGGCGACTTATTTCCCATCTTTGTCTACCGATTTTCATTAAGACACGACCACTAATAACATAAATATTTGAGAATTAAATTTCAGGCCTTCCCTAAACTACTAATTCGCTCAGCGCGATTAAAATAATTTATAGCCTAGATGGTAGCGGTTCAACACCCGACTGTACATTCCGATTTTCATTAAATTCTCTTCAGCCGTTTTCTCGTGATGCGTGTACAGACAGACAGACAGACAGACAGACAGACAGAAAGACAGACAGACAGAAATTACGGAAAAGTAAAAAATGCATTTTCTTGTTACTGTGAACATGAACGATACAGAAACGCCATTCTTTTCAAATTCTGAGCAATGTACAAACTCTTATTTTATATATAGATTACATTTCAGGCCTTCCACTAAACTACCATTTCACTCAATATGAATAACATTATTGATAGCCTAGATTATAGCGACCTATTCCCCGACTTCGCACACCAATTTTCGTGAAGATACGACCACTAATACAATAAATATTTGACAATTAAATTTTAGGCCTACCCCTAAACTACCATGTTTCTCAGCGTGTATAGCCTATATTGTAGCGACTTATTTCACATGTTTGTCTACCAATTTTCATTAAGACACGACCACTAATAACATAAATATTTGAGAATTAAATTTCAGGCTTCCCCTAAACTACCATTTCATTCAGCGTGATTAAAATAATTTATAGCCTAGATTGTAGCGGTTCATCACCCGACTTTACATTCCGATTTTCATTAAATTCTCTTCAACCGTTTTCTCGTGATGCGTGTACATACATACAGACAGACAGACAGACAGACAGACAGACAGACAGACAGACAGACAGACAGACAGACAGACAGAAATTACGGAAATGTAAAAAATGCATTTTCTTGTTATTGTGAACATGACCGATACAAAAATAACATTCTTTTCAAATTCTGAGCAATGTACAGACAAGACTCTTATTTTATATATATAGATTACATTTCAGGCCTTCCACTAAACTACCATTTCACTCAATGTGAATAACATTATTGATAGCCTAGATTATAGCGACCTATTCCCCGACTTCGCACACCAATTTTCGTGAAGATACGACCACTAATACAATAAATATTTGACAATTAAATTTTAGGCCTACCCCTAAACTACCATGTTTCTCAGCGTGTATAGCCTATATTGTAGCGACTTATTTCACATGTTTGTCTACCAATTTTCATTAAGACACGACCACTAATAACATAAATATTTGAGAATTAAATTTCAGGCTTCCCCTAAACTACCATTTCACTCAGCGTGATTAAAATAATTTATAGCCTAGATTGTAGCGGTTCATCACCCGACTTTACATTCCGATTTTCATTAAATTCTCTTCAACCGTTTTCTCGTGATGCGTGTACATACATACATACAGACAGACAGACAGACAGACAGAAATTACGGAAATGTAAAAAATGCATTTTCTTGTTATTGTGAACATGACCGATACAAAAATAACATTCTTTTCAAATTCTGAGCAATGTACAGACAAAACTCTTATTTTATATATATAGATATTCTGACGTAACCTGCCCGCTGGCAGTAGTTCCCCTGTTAAAATCAGTTGGTAGACACCCCACACATCACTTATGCATGCGGGACATTTATAAGTAGAAAGTACGGCGTCCGGGAGCCACCTGGTATATGTATTTCTGTTGTTCTCAAGTGTTTGTAGTGAAGGGTAGGAAACCAACGTTGTGATGATCCGCTTCTAATATAACAGGGTCAGGTAAACCCAGAATGCGTGTTTGTGTTCAGTATAATATGTAATTGATGTGGTCAGATAGACCATGTGTTCGATATGCGGCTGTGTAATCTCGTGAGTGAAAAAAAGAAGTTCTAATTTATCTGCCTAAATTACTTAACCATGACGGCCAATTAATAACATGGCTCAGTGAGATAGTGTCATCTCCACCTAATAGCTAATCCATTCAAATAATAGATACCATCGACTATCATTGCTCAGAGATAAGTAACACCTATGTTTGTATAAAAATGTATATAGTAATAGTGCGCGCTAATAAGTTTATTCAAAGTATGCCAATCGATAGCCAAAACAGTGTATGAACTGACAAAGACTTTGAGGCATACTGTATACGAATGATTTCTTCGTTATCATTTTATTTTTATGTGAAATCAATGACATTATCTCGTGTATTTTATAGTGTGGTTCTATCAGTTTAATAAAATTCTTAGTAAATATTGGCAACAAAATTCTTCTCATTTAATAATATTAGTGTATTCCTCTTACATTATAGAGAACCGTGCTTTCGTTATATTTAATGTAGTGCCCATTTTTCTTTTACGAACATTCCATTACCCATATGCTACTGAGCTTTAGACGTTGACGCAATGAAAGTAGGCAGGATGGGACTTCGAGCCCGGGAAGTGATTTCCGAAGGTTCTCACCAAGAAGCTCCATTTATATACGTATTTGTGAAGCTGAATTATTTAATTGATGCCCTGATATGCCCGGGATGGGTACAATACGGCACACTACTTATAATCCAATACAGTAAGTATAACACATTTTACATATCTATATATAAAAACATGTCCCGACTGACTGACTGACTGACTCAACATCGCCGAGCCAAAACTACTGCACATAAAGGAATGAAATTTTGCGGATACATTTATATTACAATTTAGGTGCTCACTAAGGGAGGTATTTTGGATATTCCGTCGTTAATAGGGAGAAAAGGGGGTGAAATTTTCAAATGACTGTATCTATATCTCAAAACTTTAAAAGTTTACAGATGTAAAATTTGGTATTTAGAATCTTCTTTAAAAATAAGGAAACACGTATTATTTTATTTTCGTAAAATCCCAATAGGAGGGGTGTAAAGGGGGAAAAAGGGGTTGAATGCCTTTAATGAGGATACTTATATATCAGAAACTGAAGATATTACAAACCTGAAAAATGGTATTTGGGATCCCATTTTAAAATAAAGAAACGCATTTTTTTGGAAAATCCACTTAATGGGAATTTGAACAGGAGTGACAAATGGTGTGAATTTTTAGGATATTTTTAAAATGAATGTTTCTATATCTCAAAACTTTAAAAGTTTACAGATGTGAAAATTAGTATCTGGAATCTCCTTTAAAAATAAACACGTATTGTATTGTTTTCGTTAAACCTCTCTAGGAGGGGTGAAAATGGGGTTGAATACCTTTAATGAGGATTCTTATATCTCAGAAAATGAAGATATTACAGAACTAAAAATTAGTATTTAGAAATTCGTTAAAAACAAAGAAACACATATTTTTGTTTTAGGAAAATCCAATTAATGGACGTTAAACTGGAGTGATAAATGGGGTGAATTTTTAGAAAGATTATATCTACAGTGTATCTCAGAAGCGTAAAATGTTACAGGCATAAAAATTGGTATTTGGAATCTCCTGTAAAAGTAAAGAAACACAGGTATTTTTTCGGAAACTCCAATTAAGGGGAACTAAAAGGGGGATGAAATTTTAAAATGAGCATGTCTACAGTATATCTCAAAAACTCAACGTTACGAAGTGAAAAATGGTATTCTTGATCTCAGTTAAAAAGAGACATTCTTTTACGGAATAACCACCTACGTGGGGGTAAAAATGACTGAAAATGGAGTTGAATTCTTTTTATTAGGATACTGACATTTCAAAAACTGAAGATAATACAGACGTGAAAATTGGTATTTGGAATCTCCTTTAAAAATAAAGAAACACGTATTTTTTTTTTTACTTTCGGAGATCCACTTAAAGAGGTGGGGGAAATTGAAAATTTAGTTGAAATATTTGTACGAAGATACTACTATCTCAAAAACGAAAGGTGTTGCAGACGTGAAAACTGGTATTAGGAATCTGCTTTAAAAGTGAGGAACACGTATTCCTTTGATTTCGAAAAATCCAATGAGGGGGGTGAAAGAATTGAAAAATTCACTGATTTAATTGTATGAGGATACTTACATCTGACAAAAATAAAGTTCTTACAGACGTGAAAATTGGTATTTGGATGTCCTTTAAAAACAGAGCAAAAATGCTTTTTGGGGGGAAAATCATCTTAGGGGAGGGGGGTGAAAAGGAGTTGAACTACTTTTATGACACATATATCAAAATCTGAAGATGTTGCAGTCGTGATAATTTATAAGATCCTTTACTAATAAAGAAACAAGTATTTTGTACGGAAATTTCACTTAACGTTGGGGGGGGGGAGGAAGTGTAAAAGGAAGTGAAAAAGTGAATTATTTTTATGGGGATTGTAACCGTACAACAGGGTTACAGACTCCATTCTGTATTTATTATTATTATTATTATTATTATTATTATTATTATTATTATTAACCCGATTCATTAGATTTTATATATTCTGTTTCTCATCAATTAGACTGTAATAATTAGGTATCACGTATA
Organism: Anabrus simplex; assembly: GCF_040414725.1. Taxonomy (NCBI): domain Eukaryota; kingdom Metazoa; phylum Arthropoda; class Insecta; order Orthoptera; family Tettigoniidae; genus Anabrus; species Anabrus simplex. The sequence continues at coordinate 577,166,150 of NC_090266.1, read as the reverse complement.
TTATTGTATTTAATCATAGGTTAAGTGAAATATGTTTGTAATTATTCTGTATTGTAGTAAGTGAGATTTGTTGGTTTCATATGGTCATGCTGTGGCTTGTAACTTTGGCTAGATGAGCTGGCATAGTATTTTGCAATCGAGGCTATGTTTAACTGGGAATGTTGTGTACAAGGTGATTTCCCGGTGACGCATTCGGTATAGTCATTGTCGAACCGCTTGGGTACGCTTAGACAACACTTGACTGATGACATCAGTGCGTGGACACGTGATTGCGACCAAGTGTCAGTATTCGCCAGCTACTGTATGTGGAAGTGGAAGGGATGAACAGTGAGTGGGGAGATGAGTCGTCATCGCGAGGTGATATAAGGTGATGCTACGGTAGGGAGAGGTACTCAGTTCATCATATCTATTCTGTTCTTACTCAGTTCATAAGCAGTTCATATCGTGCAGATCATATGTAACAGTCAGATGTATAAAATGGAAGAAGTGGTCTTAGTGTGATGGTCAGAGCTAAGAGTTGTGTTTGAAGAAGTAATCATCGAGGAAGTCTACAAGTGGTGCTTGTATCCGAGCAGAGACGGGTACTATGCTGATAAAGAAACATCATCTTCTTGTGAGGATGGACTACACAAGATGCTTCAATAATATTTTCCAATTATTTAAAATACATTGAGTGGACGTAATTACATTGGAGCTCCCTACACGCGTACATGGTATGTAGGCCAACTCCTTGTTATATAAGAAGATTACAACAGACGGCTCCCGACTTCAGCTCACAGGTTTTCCCAAGAATTTCAAGTTCAACAGCGGTGTATGCAGACAACAGGTAATTAAAGCATCAGACATGTTATGCATTCATAACATGAAGAAGAGTGTAATCAGCGGCGATATCATATCTCACTTCAAGTTCATGCCAATAGCTTTTTTTGTTTAGATTAAATTTTCCTTTTCTTAATACCGCAAATCTCACGATATATTTCTTGTGTTAAATTAAAAGACGTCAATGATTGTTCATTGTGACGTAAATTATAGTCATAAACTCAGTTTTATTTTTAATTATAATAAGTGATTCCAGTTCCATGTACAATCCTCAATTGTGGAAATGCAACAGTAATTTAATATTGTCCTGATCCATATCCCTGTATATTGCCAGATATGTGAGTTTATCACCTCACGCCTTGAGATAATTAATATAAGAGGTATGCTCTACCGAATTTTGTTGTTTTTCTTAAAAAAGCAACTGGCGCTCAAACAAATGTTATGTATATTGTGTGAAGGAGATGTAAGTATAAGAGTAGTGGTTGGAGTAGCCACAACGTGTCGCCAGCAACGTGGGACTCGAAAGGTTCAGAAAAAGTGTTTCTGAATGGCAATATACATGGATCAGTTCTTTTAAGGAGTACGCACATGTTAAATTCACCGAGTAATGTTAGGAAGGTCATTTTGTTGAAGTTTGTATTTAAGGGGTAATGTCAGAGGAATTGCAAGGGGAAATAGCTTTGAGATCGCGAAAAATTAGTAGGAAACCGAAGATGGACAAGGATAGCAATATGCAGTCAGGTGATGAGGCTGAGGTTATTGTGTCCAAGGAAATCCAAGGTGGTAACATAAATAGGAAGTTGGTGACTAAGGTGGGACCTGCTGAAAGTCAGAAAATAGTAGAAACTGAGGAAAACGCTGTCACGCAAGATCAATGTAAAGGGGTGATTGACCTTGGTTTATTTAATTTGCTGATGTCCAAAATGACTGAGCAGAATAATGCTATGAGTGAGAAAATTGAAACGGTCATTAGTGAGAAAATTGAATCTCAGAATAATATTATGAGTGAGAAAATTGAATCTCAGAATAATATTATGAGTGAAAAAATTGAATCTCAGAATAATATTATGAGTGAGAAAATTGAATCTCAGAATAATATTATGAGTAAGAAAATTGAAGCGGTCATTAGTGAGAAAATTGAAGCTCAGGGTATTAGTATTAATAAGAAGATCGATGATGTTAGTAATAAGATAGATCATAAGGTGTTAGAAATAAGTAAGCAAATTAATAATTTAGAAAGTAAGGTAAATAGGGAGTGTAGTGACATCAGAGCTGAGATGGAATTGGGTCGGAGCAATCTCCATACGGAAATAGAGCAAGTTAGTGAGACATGCATCAAACAAGGGCATAAGATTGATGAATTAGGTGCCAAGATCGAGTCTAATAAAGGAGAAATCAATGAGTTAGTAGAAGAAAGGTTTGAAAAGATAACCAATACAGTGGGGCAAGAAACTAGAAAATGTATTAGTAGGGTAGAACAGGTGGAAAGAAAACTTGGAGAAGTAGGTGATCTAGAGAGTGAACAAAAATCATTATCACAGAAGGTGAGAGAATCGGAAGAAAAGTTGCAGGAGGAATTAAGAAAAATTCAAGAAAGGGCTGAGGAAACAGTGGAAGAAAAATTTCTGAGTTGCCAGAGAGTACTCCAGAAAGAAGTGCGTGATAGTAAGAATGTACGTGAGATAATTGTAAATAATGGTTTAATCACTAGAGATCATGACTTACCTAAGTTTTCTGGGAAAGAATTTAACCCGATGGAATTTATGAGAGTAGTAGAGAAGAAATTTGCTGTTCAATTAAGAGACAATATTATTAGCTGGGAAACTGTATTGGAGATCTTATCTAATGCTTTCGTAGGAGAGACTAAGTCTTGGTTTCAAGTATATAAAAGCTCGATGTCTAGTCTAACTGAATTTAAGGAGAAATTCATGGCTAAATTTTGGAGTGAAGGTGTTCAGAGTAGAGAGAGAGAGAGAGTAATGTTTGGCAGGTATAATTCTAACGAGGGTGTTAGAATGACTGAATACTTTTTGGCTCATGTTTTGGTGTGGAGAAATTTAGAATGTATTGGACCTGAGGCTGATATAGTTAGACTTATGGCCAAGCACTATCCCGATAGAATAAGAGAAGCTGTTTGTATGCAAAGAGTGGAGACTATTAAGGAAATGGAGATTTTGTTGGAAAGTTTTGATGCTTTAAGTAGTAGCTTGAATAATAGTAGGACACCTAATAGGAATGTAGAAGGAAGGGGTAACCAATCTAATAATCAGGACAGGACTATGAATAATCGTAACTACAGAAGAGAATATCAGGAGAGACCTAATAATAATTTCCACAGGGAGAGAAATTATCAAAATAGTTCGGAAAATTTCAGGGCTGGGAGGCGTGATTATGGTAATCAACCAGAAGCTGGGAGGCGGGAGAATACAGGCCATAATAATAATAATAATGACGCTAGAGGAAATAGGCAACAGGGGAGGCCGACTGAGGTGTGTAACCAACAAGTCGTAACCGAAACAAGTACTTTAAACGCGCAACGGACTGTATAAACAGGTCACTGAGACAGTCCGTAAATGGTGAGTTCACGTATAAGGTAGATAAGTATGACAATGTCGACCAGCCTATAGTTGTAAGTGAACATGATTGTGACCTAAGTAGCAATAATTCAAATATTTTAAGTGACGACTTAATCGTAAACAATAAATTTTATAAGTGTAATTTAAATTTAGATATAAGGCAAGATTTGTTAAGTGATCTTATATTATGTAATGAGGATAATTTAAGTAGTGTTACTGTTACACCGACGATTGAACTGCGGATATGGGGCAGAAAAGTTAAGATTTTGTTGGACTCTGGTAGTGAGAAGTCATGTGTAAATTCCAAGCTGTATGAGGAAGTTTTGAGAGAGAAGTATGAGGTAGCGGAAATTCCAGTGAGGAATACGTTCATCGTAACAGCTGTTGGAAACAAGTCTCAAAGAGTGAATAAACAAATAGCTGTCCCCATTAGCATAAGTGGAGAATGTATTTTCCAACCATGCTTAGTTGTGCCTAATTTAGTTTATGCCGTTATTTTAGGTACCGACTGGTTAACGTGTCACAAGGCTAAATTAAATTTTGATCTGTGTAATGTCAATCTTATTTGGGGAAAGAGTAGCAGGGAAGTCAGTTTACCATATGATGTTTTGTCAGAAATTAGTGCGAATAAAGTGTGTTCTAGTACGGAAGGATCTTGTGAAATTCCTAATATTAGGAAAAATATTGATGTCTGCCATGTGTACATACAGAGAGATTCTAGAGATGAATTGTATGAGACAGTGGAGAAATGTAAGTTAGCGGAAAGTCAGAAGGACGAATTGTGTGAATTATTGATATCACATAGTGATGTTTTTAGCGATCGGCCTGGTAGAACACATCTTTACGAACACAAATTTAATGTTATTGATAACTCAACTTTTGTAGGACCGAAATATCCCATTCCGTTAAAATACGCTAGCGCTGTTGAAGAGCAGATTGACATTATGCTAGATTATAATATAATTGAACCATCATGTAGACCTAATTTAAATCCACTTGTTATTATACCTAAGAAGGATAACACGGTAAGATTGGGCATGATAATTTTTGTAAGACTAAATTGGATGAATTTGAGCTTGGTGACTAGGTTTTACTCAGAGTGCCACTTCCGTCATCAGCAGAAGCTGGTCAATTTTCTAAGTTTTTCTTGTTATATCAGGGATACTTCACCGTAGTGAAACGGATTGGGAAATGTGCTTATTCACTAGAAGACAAGGAAGGAAATATCGTAGGCACATACAATATAAGAAATCTTAAGAAATATATCATGTGAGTTTGTTGATTAATTTTCATTATTATGTTAATTCACCATATTTTATGAAGCTGGCATTGCGAACAGGACTTCAGTGAAATTAGCGTGTGTTGTGATATTAAGTGAAGCATGGCAGTGCAATAAACTCCAGTGCTTGGAGACAGTGTATATAATGAAATGTCTTCGAGAATTACTTTTGAACACTCAATGAACGTTTGAAACGACAGAAGTGAGAAAGAAATGTAATATGTATGTAAATAATACTGTATAATCAAAGTGAAAATGATAATTGATCAATGTTTTATATGTGTAACAACGAATATCCAGATGGATGATACTATGTACCCAATTTGTAAAGGGCATTTTTATACATGTATCTATGGTGTACTCGATTTCAGGTGATTGTGTAGATATTTCATGAATCAATCGATTCATTTAATCGATTATTTCATGAGGGAGGCGTTCTGTAACCGTACAACAGGGTTACAGACTCCATTCTGTATTTATTATTATTATTATTATTATTATTATTATTATTATTATTATTATTATTATTATTAACCCGATTCATTAGATTTTATATATTCTGTTTCTCATCAATTAGACTGTAATAATTAGGTATCACGTATATTATTGTATTTAATCATAGGTTAAGTGAAATATGTTTGTAATTATTCTGTATTGTAGTAAGTGAGATTTGTTGGTTTCATATGGTCATGCTGTGGCTTGTAACTTTGGCTAGATGAGCTGGCATAGTATTTTGCAATCGAGGCTATGTTTAACTGGGAATGTTGTGTACAAGGAGATTTCCCGGTGACGCATTCGGTATAGTCATTGTCGAACCGCTTGGGTACGCTTAGACAACACTTGACTGATGACATCAGTGCGTGGACACGTGATTGCGACCAAGTGTCAGTATTCGCCAGCTACTGTATGTGGAAGTGGAAGGGATGAACAGTGAGTGGGGAGATGAGTCGTCATCGCGAGGTGATATAAGGTGATGCTACGGTAGGGAGAGGTACTCAGTTCATCATATCTATTCTGTTCTTACTCAGTTCATAAGCAGTTCATATCGTGCAGATCATATGTAACAGTCAGATGTATAAAATGGAAGAAGTGGTCTTAGTGTGATGGTCAGAGCTAAGAGTTGTGTTTGAAGAAGTAATCATCGAGGAAGTCTACAAGTGGTGCTTGTATCCGAGCAGAGACGGGTACTATGCTGATAAAGAAACATCATCTTCTTGTGAGGATGGACTACACAAGATGCTTCAATAATATTTTCCAATTATTTAAAATACATTGAGTGGACGTAATTACATTGGAGCTCCCTACACGCGTACATGGTATGTAGGCCAACTCCTTGTTATATAAGAAGATTACAACAGACGGCTCCCGACTTCAGCTCACAGGTTTTCCCAAGAATTTCAAGTTCAACAGCGGTGTATGCAGACAACAGGTAATTAAAGCATCAGACATGTTATGCATTCATAACATGAAGAAGAGTGTAATCAGCGGCGATATCATATCTCACTTCAAGTTCATGCCAATAGCTTTTTTTGTTTAGATTAAATTTTCCTTTTCTTAATACCGCAAATCTCACGATATATTTCTTGTGTTAAATTAAAAGACGTCAATGATTGTTCATTGTGACGTAAATTATAGTCATAAACTCAGTTTTATTTTTAATTATAATAAGTGATTCCAGTTCCATGTACAATCCTCAATTGTGGAAATGCAACAGTAATTTAATATTGTCCTGATCCATATCCCTGTATATTGCCAGATATGTGAGTTTATCACCTCACGCCTTGAGATAATTAATATAAGAGGTATGCTCTACCGAATTTTGTTGTTTTTCTTAAAAAAGCAACTGGCGCTCAAACAAATGTTATGTATATTGTGTGAAGGAGATGTAAGTATAAGAGTAGTGGTTGGAGTAGCCACAGGATACTTGTATCACATAACTGACGGTAACAGACATGAACATTCGTATTTGGAATCTCCTTTAAACATAAGGAAACACGGTTCCTTTTTGTGGGGGGAAGGGTGTAAATCAACTTAAGGGTGGTGGGGTGAAAAAAGGATTTATTACCAATTGATTTTACTGTTCATAATGTACTTGATTCTAATCATAAACCGATCACATTTAATCTTTCCTGAGTTCGTTTTCAAGAGCCATATTATCCTTTGGAGAACTTGAAGTTAGATTACAGTAGATTCTCCTGGCATATAAATAAAAATTTAAACACATTTGTAATAAACGATAGGATTTAGGCCTATATTGACCTCTATTATAAGGTCAATAATGCACGGAAGATACGCTAGAAATCCCGTGCACTTGCCTACGCACGACAATGGTGCTGGTCACATTGTCAGCAATGACAATGCATTTTTTGGCAAGCTGCTTTACATCGCACCGACACAGATAGGTCTTATGGCGACGATGGGACAGGAAAGGGATAGGAGTGGGAAGGAAGCGTCCGTGGCCTTAATTAAGGTACAGCCCCAGCATTTGCCTGGTGTGAAAGTGGGAAACCACGAAAAACTATCTTCAGGGCTCCCGACAGTGGGGTTCGAACCCACTATCTCCCGAATACTGGATACTTGCCGCACTTCAGCTACTGAAGCTATCGAGCTCGGTGCAATGACGATGGCAGCAGATGTAATTTACTGCCAAGTTGCGGTCTTGCATCATGCCGCGGGGTCCAGAATATCAGTAATATAATAATAGTAATAACCATAATAATAATAATAATAATAATAATAATAATAATAATAATAATAATGTTCTGGATCGTCGTCCAGATGTGCGAAAAGCGTTGGAAACGGCTCCTGGCCGGGTAATGCAGTCCGGCCGCGGGTTCAGTACTGCCATGACACCCAAGAAGACACCACGCCGGATCTCCTCATGGATTTGATCCATATTAAAAATGGTTATAGGAAAAGATGGCAAATATTTAGGGACCCAACTGACCGGGCAGAAAACCTGGACCTAGCCCGGGAAGTACGAAATCGATTGCTGGATAAAAGATTGAAAAATGGGAGGAACTTCGCCGTAATCTCTCAGAAAACGAGTCAGATTGCGAATTTTGGCGGATTCTCTGAGAAAACGAGTCAGATCGCGAATTTCGGTGGATTATTTACAAAACGTTCAGCATTCAATTATAAATTTTCTTTATAATACCGTAGTGAACCACGCGTATCTTGCTAGTTATATGCCTACATATAGGGCCTAGCGGTGCAAGCCTGCACCACCTCACTTCTCACCACGAGTTATACATACAGTGGTGGAAGATTCGAGAAAATGAGGCAGACTACACTGTCTTACATGATATTACCTACAATTTACTTTCCCTTTCCACCCAATTTGAATTAAACTATGGAAATTGTTCATCCAGTGCTTCAAGGTTTCACCGAGCACTGTAGTTTACTCAGAACTTCAAAATTATATCATTCAATCCTCCAGAATATAGATTAGTCTCAACATTTTTATTTTTCCTAGTAATAAATAGTTAGGTTCCATGCGAACACAAATTACGCCGGGCCGAAGATCTGGATGTCGGGCCCCATTAAACCATGCTCATCAATGTAACAGATTGTGTTGGGTGAACAAACATCGAAATTTCCCCAGGTATGCCTCTCAATCCTTCCTCTTTTACAAGGGAATACTTTTAATTCGTAATCCTCCGATATCGCTAACACCTTCTAGCTCGGTATTCTACCGTATGCATTCCGTAGATTTATATAGCATAACTGTCCTTTTCTCTCGTAGCATTTTTAATTTCCTGTCCCATACATAAATTCTGTTCCTGAGAGTACCTCTGTGGTCTGACATCACACTGGTTTTTGTCCAACCTTCTTTCAACCATTGATCGTACCCTTCTCACGAATGCCACCGAATACCTTGTCTGGTATACTGGTCAATGAAATACGTTGATTGCTATTGCAATCAGTAGTCTGAGCTATGTGTATGTTCTAAAACAATGGGTGCTACGTCTGCATTTTCCCACGCTTTTGGCAGGACATTTGAATTTTTGCTGAGTCAGCAAACATTTTTGGTACAGGCGAAGTCATTGTGACGTCATTATGACGTCTTAACCAAACCTGCAACCACGGACGCTAACCTAACCTCATTAGGTTAGGTTAGGGACCAACGTTTCTTTTTGGGGAGAGGATGGAGAAGGTCCTCTCCTCCCTCCCTAGGGGCCACCTCCCAGCCCCGTACCAAAAATAGGGGGAGGGTGAGCTCTCTCTCTCTCTCTCTCTCTCCATCACCCAGAGGACCACCTACCGGTCCTGGATTCTTAGCAGGCATGGCTGCCTTCTCTTGCGGGAAGTGGCACCGAACTCTCTTTGCACTGACTTTTATAGCGTGGGCGTGCGGGTGGGGATGTAAGTGGAGCGTGGGGCGTAATGCTAGTGTGAGTGCTGGTAACACTTCACTCTCGCTGCGACTTGGCGAGTTACTGTGATGGGAGTGGAGACATATCAGTGCGCTCTCGCTGCGAATTTGTGAGTTACTTTAAATAAATGACCATCATATAACAGTGCGTTCTTGCGGCGACTTTAGTGAGTTACTCTAAACAAATGTCTACCAGATCCCGCTAGAGACATATCAGTGCGCTGTTGCGGGGTCTTCGTGAGTTACTGTAAACAAATGACTATAAGATCCCGCTTAGAGACACAAACGCGGCTAAGAAGAAACGCTGTCTATCAGATAATTGCTAAAATAGGTAACAGATCGCGCACTGGCAGTTAGTTCACTGTTTTCCACTTGGTAGCGGATGCAAACAAGATGACCGAGACGCGCTTTTGTATGAGTGTTTTAATCACATGCATTCCCTGATGTTATGTTACAGTGTTCATAGGAGAAGACGGGTGCGCGTGGAGGCAGAACGGACAGCACCCATCCTATACCATGTAGCGGAAGTGAACAACGTGGCGGCATGCCTACCAATTTTAATACGTACAACCTACATTTTTGTGTTTATAACATGCATTGTCGGTTGTTATCTTACCTTTCTCATAAATTTCACATCTACATGTATTTTGTAATGAACTGAAAAAATTTGAACTGCAAGCATACAATCTCTTGTGTTCTGAATAGAAAATAACTTCTACATGTTTATTTTCGGTGATTGAATGAACCTTGCCAGTTTGACACTTCTGAGAGGAAAAGATAATTGGGGACACTTTGAAAAAAGAGAATATGTGATTTGGTTAGCGTTTATAGGCAATATTAACACATGTGCTATCCTCACCTATAAGCAACTTTATGTGTTCAACTCCTTCAAGGGAAGTCAATAAAGATCGCGCAGGAGGTTAGTTTAGCGTTTTTAGTAACCATTAGCATAATATATGCACTTACAAGTTAAAACATAAGGGAATTAAACATGCTCAAAATGTTGCATTTGGACTGCCTCCTAATAAAACTAAGACTACAAGTGAAAAAAGTAGGAAGTCTATGAGAGTAGTATAATAAGCGGGTTCGGCCGCCTCCTCCTCCTCCCGCCGCCTCCTCCGCCTCCTCCTCCGCCGCCGCCGCCCGCGGGAAATTTGAATTTTGGCGGGAAATTTGAATTTTGGCGCGAGATTTGAATTTGTAAACAAAGCCACGTGCTTTTTGACAGCTGTCATCGACAACAACGCATCGCTAACCTCACTGCTGCCATCTTGACGGGCCTAAACCTCACTAGTGCCAACTTAACCTAACTAGCGCGAGGTAAACAAAGCCACGTGTTTTTTGACAGCCACGTGCTTTTTGACAGACAACAACGCATCGCTAACCTCAGTACTGCCATCTTGACGGACCTAAACCTCAGTAGTGCCAACTTAACCTCACTAGCATGAGGTAAACAAAGCCACGTGCTTTTTGACAGCCACGTGCTTTTCAACAGATTTGTAAACAAAGCCACGTGCTTTTTGACAGACAACAACGCATCGCTAACCTCAGTACTGCCATCTTGACGGGCCTAAACCTTAGTGGTACCAACTTAACCTAACTAGCATGAGGTAAACAAAGCCACGTGCTTTTTGACAGCCACGTGCCTTTTTGACAGCTGTCATCCGCCATCTTGAATCCAGAGAGCACCGTGCTGCCCTCTTTATCGTAGTAGATGTAAATTCATCACCTGTCATCGGCAGTGCCGCCATCTTGACGGGTCTAAACCTTAGTGCTACCAACTTAACCTCACTAGCGCGAGATAAACAAATCCACGTGCAGCTGTCATCCACCATCTTTGAGCATCGTGCTGCCCTCTTTAGCTACTTACCTTTGAAATGTGGTACGTCACAGCTGTCATCCGCCATCTTGCATCCGAAACCTCAGTGCTGCACTCTATGTGGTGACGGCAAATTCCACGTTCTCTTGTTTGGAAACAAAGCCACGTGCAGCTGTCATCCGCCATCTTTAATCACCGTGCTGCCCTCTTTAGCTACTTACCTTTGACAGTTGTCATCCGCCATCTTGCATCGCAAACCTCAGTGCTGCGCTCTATGTAGTGGCGGAAAATTCTACGTGCTCTTGTTTGGAAACAAATTCACGTGCTATTTTTCTGACAGCTGTCATCCGCCATCTTTAATCCATAGAGCACCGTGCTGCCCTCTTTAGCTACTTACCTTTGAAATATGGTACGTCACAGCTGTCATCCGCCATCTTTAATCCAGAGAGAACAGTGCTGCAATCTATGTGGTGGCGGCAAATTCCACGTGCTTTACAAATCAACATGCTTTTTTGACAGCTGTCAACCGCCATCTTTAATCACCGTGCTGCCATCTATGTGGTGGCGGTAAATTCCACATGCTTTACAAACTTATATGCTTTTCTGACAGCTGTCATCCGCCATCTTTAATCTAGAGAGAACAGTGCTGCCCTCTATGTGGTGGCGGTAAATTCCACGTGCTCTTGTTTGGTAAACATAGCCACGTGCTTTTTTGACAGCTGTCATCCGCCATCTTTAATCAACAGAGCACCGTGCTGCGGGCAATTTCATCACCTATCACCCGCCTTTTTGACAGCCGTCATCCACCATCTTTAATCAACAGAGCACAGTGCTGCACTCTATGTGGTGGCGGCAATTTGAAAAAATCTATGTGCTCTTGTTGGGAAACAAAGCCACGTGCTTTTTTGACAGCTGTCATCCGCCATCTTTGAGCACTATGCTGCGGGCAATTTCGTCAGCTGTCATCCGCCATCTTTAATCCAGAGAGAACAGTGCTGCACTCTATGTGGTGGCGGTAAATTCTATGCGCTTTACAAACCTATGCGCTTTTCTGACAGCTGTCATCCGCCATCTTTGAGAACAGTGCCGCCCTCTATGTGGTGACGGCAAATTCCACGTGCTCTACAAAGCCATGTGCAGCTGTCATCCGCCATCTTTAATCACCGTGCTGCCGGGTGACGGCAAATTCCACGTGCTCTTGTTTTTAGAAACAAAGCCATGTGCTTTTTTGACAGCTGTCATCCGCCATCTTGCATCACAAACCTCGGTGCTACACTCTATGTGGTGGCGGCAAATTCTACGTGCTCTTGTTTGGAAACAAAGCTTTTAATCCAGAGAGAACAGTGCTGCCCCGGTGGCGAGAACAGTGCTGCAATCTTTAGTTTGAAATGTAGTGACAGCAAATTCTACGTGCTCTTGTTTGGAAACAAAGCCATGTGCTTTTTTTGACAGCTGTCATCCGCCATCTTTAATCAACAGAGCACCATGCTGCTATCATGCGGGTAATTTCGTCATCTTTAATCCGCAGAACACCGTGCTGCCCTCTTTATGGCTACTACCTTAAGCACGTAGTAGCGGGCAATTTGAAAAGTTCTGTTAGCTATCATCCGCCATCTTTGAGCACCGTGCTACCCTCTTTAGCTAGATACCTTTGAAATGTGGTGGTGAAAAATTTTACGCGCTCTTGTTTGGAAACAAACTCACGTGCTTTTTTGACAGCCATCATCCGCCATCTTTAAGCAACAGAGTAGAGTGCTGCCCTCTTTGTTGTGGCGGTAAATTCCACGTGCTCTTGTTTGGAAGCAAAGCCATGTGCTTTTTGACAGGTGTCATCTGCCATCTTTAACCAACAGAGCACTATGCTGCTATCATGCAGGCAATTTCGTTAGCTGTCATCTGCCATCTTTTAATGAACAGAGCACCGTGCTGCCCTATGCGGGGCAATTTCGTCGGCTGTTATCCGCTCGCATACCCGCAGTGACACATGTTTAGACTTGAACACACACATACTACTGTTCAAAACTTATTACAACTTGAACTGCATACTAGTGTTCGATGTTGCAGAACACAGCAATGCGAGACTAGAATCAAGCACTGTTTAGAAAAACAAAAAATTCTCTTCTCAACAGTGGCGGCTCGTGGATATCAGCAGTGGGGGGCGCACCTTAGTTTCATAATTCCACAAAATATCTCAAGTTCTTCAAAACATGTTATCAAGGTACACACTTCGAACACTATACGGTGCAATGCATATGCAATTGTTTTGATTATGATGATGTTGATTATTATTATTATTATTATTATTATTATTATTATTATTATTATTATTATTATTATTATTATTATTATTATTATTATTATTATTATTATTATTATTATTCTTTCGAATGGGCCACCAGAGGACCACGTGCCAATTTCAATTCCTTCTTCTTTGTTCTTTCCTATTCTTCCAGTACGCTTTCATCTGTTCACTATGTTTCTTCTTTCTGTCTTCAGACCACTTTGAACCAGTCTTTTTTACTTTCCTACCTTGGAATCCTTCTATTTTCAATACTTTTTCCCGAAAGCCTTCTCTATTATTTTTTCTTCTGTTGTTATATTGTTTTTTTCTAAATCTTATCTTACTTCATTGACCCAGCTTGTCGTTGATTTCTTACCACACAAATATCTGAAAATCTTACTGGATAATCTACTATCTTGTATTCGATATAAATGTCCTAAAAACATAAGTCTCCTTTTCCTCATTACATCTGATATATTTTCTATTTTTTGATCCAACCTTCTGCTGTGTTTTGTGGGCCTAATATTTTCCTCATGATTCGCCTTTCTAGTATTTCTAGCTTATCTAAATTATAGTTTAATGCCAGACATTCGCTTGCATATAGGCATTCTGGCTTCACTACTGTGTTGTAATGCCTTATTTTTGCATTTTTGGATATGCATCTTTTATTGTAGGTATCTTTAGTGACTCCATTATTATTATTATTATTATTATTATTATTATTATTATTATTATTATTATTATTATTATTATTATTATTATTATTATTATTATTATTATTATTATTATTATTATATGCCTTTACTGGCAGGACCTAGTGTTTACAGTGCACTATGTCTTCTGGTGTGGGCTAGAGCAATTTTGTTACTTTCATTGATCTGTCTCTGTCTTATCCTTGGCTTTGACAATATGAAAGTGACTGAGCTATGAGCGATGCTAGTAATTCCATTCCTTCTGCAGTCAGTCCCTGCTAAGAATGGTGTGAAAATGTTGCTCATAAGGTCGGTTGGTGTGTGCATTTCAGTGGGCTTGGCAGACTGATATGTAACAGCAACTTCTGGCTCAGTGAGGAAAGGAACGGGAAACTACCTCACTCCTCATTTCCCTAGTATGCCTCTTCAGTGATGCCTAGTCCATCTATGACAGCTGATGGCAGAGCTGTTGAGGATCCAACCATCCTTTGGGCTGAAGACTGAACATACATACATACAGATATATTATTATTATATTATTATTATTATTCATTATTATTACTATTCATTTATTCATAATAATAATAATAATAATAATAATAATAATAATGTCCGACTCGTTGGCTGAATGGTCAGCGTACTGGCCTTCGGTTCAGAGGGTCCCGGGTTCGATTCCCGGCCGGGTCGGGGATTTTAATCGCTTCTGATTAATTCTTCTGGCTTGGGGACTGGGTGTTTGTGTCCGTCCCAACACTCTCCTCTTCATATTCAGACAACACACTACACTACCAACCACCACAGAAACACGCAATATTGATCACATCCCTCCATATAGGGTTGGCGTCAGGAAGGACATCCGGCCGTAAAACAGGGCCAAATCCACATGTGCGACGCAGTTCGCACCCGCGACCCCACAGGTGTGGGAAAAGCGGTAGGAAAAGAATAATAATAATAATAATAATAATAATAATAATAATAATAATAATAATAATAATAATAATAATAATAATAATAATAATAATAATTGCCTTTCTTGTCCACCATAGAGTTTTTTTTACGAATAGTTTCGTTGTAGTGATCACTTACACAAGACACGACATTGACTTCACCAAGCATTTCAAAGTCCATGGTACTATTGATATCACCCCTGTGGTGATCCATTTATCTCCTTTCCTAGAACGGGAGAATAGCAGGTTAGGAAAGCAGTAAAAGGTTTCTGAGATATCACTTTCACATATCCGCGAGTTCTTGTTATATACGTCAGGAGAACTAATTTGTCTTTGGAAAGCCCTATTTTCATTTTTCTTTGTCTCCGGTTTTTTCAACGAGAAGTCTGGTGTCGGCCTAAAACACTCCTTCAGTTCGACTTTCTTCTCGATGGAAAGAGAAGAAAACGTTAGTTCTTTAATATGTTCGACGGTAATCATACTGTACGAAGTGCATACATAACACTACGCCTACATATAAATCACAACCTTTCTCTTAATTTCACCTTGTCACAGTCACCTCACGAGATCATTCATCAACACAAAGTTAAACATCGCGCTCTCCAGTGAGTATGGCCAACATGATTCAAGTGCGAGGAGCCAGTAGTTACAGTCGTTACTCGTTTCGTTAGTTAATAATCCTAAAAATTACAAGACAATTTTAAATGTATACCGGCACATTTAACTCAGGTAAGTGCCTCAGTAAAATAGTTCCTAGTTTTAGGAGAGAAATGGCATAAACTGACCCCTGTTAAATAGAAATCAGATCACCAATGTTTCGGGTAGGTTGGATGCAACGATGGGCCGCGGCAGAAACGCGCCTGAATCTCCGTAGTACAGCACATCTCTACTGCGCCTCTGATTGGCTCCCTCAAGGCCAGTCAAGCGAGACTCGGAGTATTTGGTCCGCTATGAGAGAGCGCCCTCCTGCGTAGGGCCAGCAGCGCATCGCGCCGCAGCACAGTACAACTCGCGCCCTTGATAATAATCTTATACTAAAATATTTCCCTTGTTAACATTTAAGATTAAAATTCCCGAATTTAATGGAACCCCGTGGGGGGCGCGCGCCTTAGCGCCTCCCAAACGAGCCGCCACTGCTTCTCAACATACTTACTGAGCTGCTCTTCCTGCTCAGTGAAGGTACATCTCTATCGAACGTGCATTGCAAAAGCAAGATTGTAAAACATAACAAGACTAGAATCGAACACTGCACTTGATGTTAACTTCAACATGTGATTAGAACATTAAATCAGGTTCAAACATAGCAGGACTAGAATCGAACTCTTCCTACTCTTTCAAGGTACACCTCTATCGAACATGCATTGCAAAAAACAAGATTGTAAAACATAACAAGACTAGAATCAAACACTGCACTCGATGTTGTTAACTTCAACATGTGATTAGAATATGAAATGAGATTAAAACATTGCACTCGATGTTGTTAACCTTAACATGTAGTCAGAACATTAATTGATGTGCTCAAAACACTAGATAAGTGATCAAGACTAGAATCGAACACTGCACTCGATGTCGTTAACCTTAACATGTGATCAGAACATTAATTGATGTGTATAACTTCCTTTACCTTTACTTACTCTGTCAAGGTACATCTTTATCGAACATGCATCGCAAAGCGAGAGTGTGCAAGTTTAGACTTGAATACATACCACTGTTCAAAAAACATATATACACATACTATAGTGCGATGTTGTAGTACACTATATTACAAGACTAGAATCAAGCATAGTTTAGGAAAAAAATCTCTTCTCAACATACTTACTGTGCTAGACGATAACATACTTACGAATATAATCAACATCTTCTTTCTTGCTCTTATTCTTCTTCGAGAGGAAGGAGTAGGAGGAGAAGGCAATACCTAATCTAAAATAAAAGAATATGCCAATTCTACAGTATTTATTCACATCTTGTATGTACTAGTTTTATCATGAATGATTTTAGTTGTAGTGATGTTTGCATACTTTTGCTTTCTCGATGTAATTCTTGTATGTACATGCTTTTACGCATCAGTAAAACTAATAACACAAGATTTGTTCTCTATGCCGTGATATATAATGAAAATAGAACGTTGATTTAGTTCTTCTGTTTCTAAATCAGTTAGCACGCTAAATCTATTAGGTAAAAAAACTTGAAAGTCTTCGCAGACACATAAAATCCTTTCTCCAAATTTCGTTTTTAATCTTCGTAGTGAAATTACTTTAAATTGCTCATTTAGCGGTAGACTTGTTAACGGCTTGGTAGTTGGAGTTGAAATATGACCTAGCTGGTTAATCTTCTCCATGGTTTTTCTAAAAAGAATAAATATATAAATGTAGCGTTAGCACTTGCATCACACATAGTAATAATAGGATATAAAAGGGTAAGTGTGCTAGCCTAGAGTTACGATGTTCGGAAGAAAGCAAGTTTCAACCTATAGAGGTCAGACATGGCTGTGAGTTTGACATTATAAGATTAACCTCTTCTACAGCATGAAAGATTGAAGAGAATAACTATTTATCTATAGACTAAAGTTGCTATGTTCGGAAGAAAGCAAGTTTCAACCTATAGAGGTCAGACATGGCTGTGAGTTTGAAATTATAAGATTAACCTCTTCTACAGCATGAAAGATTGAAGAGAATAACTATTTATCTATAGACTAAAGTTGCTATGTTCGGAAGAAACCAAGTTTGAACCTGTACAGGTCAGACATTGCTGTGAGTTTGAAATTATAAGATTAACCTCATCTACAGCATGAAAGATTGAAAGAGAACAACTATTTATCAATAGACTAAAGTTGCTATGTTCGGAAGAAACCAAGTTTGAACCTGTACAGGTTAGACATTGCTGTGAGTTTGAAACTATAAGATTAACCTCTTCTACAGCATGAAAGATTGAAGAGAACAACTATTTATCATTAGACTAATGTTACGACGTTCAGGAGAAACCAAGTTTCAACCTATAGAGATTAGACATTGCTGTAAGATTGAAATTATAAGATTAACCTCTTCTATGGCATGCAGATTAAAGAAAATAACTATTTATCAATAGACTAAAGTTACGGTGTTCGGAAGAAACCAAGTTCCAACCTATAGAGGTTAGACATTGCTGTAAGTTTGAAATTATAAGATTAACCTCTTCTATGGCGTGAGGATTGAAGAGAATAACTATTTACCAATAGACTAAAGTTACGATGTTCAGAAGAAACCAAGTTTGAACCTGTACAGGTCAGACATTGCTGTGAGTTTGAAATTATAAGATTAACCTCATCTACAGTATGAAAGATTGAAAGAGAACAACTATTTATCAATAGACTAAAGTTGCTATGTTCGGAAGAAACCAAGTTTGAACCTGTACAGGTTAGACATTGCTGTGAGTTTGAAACTATAAGATTAACCTCTTCTGCAGCATGAAAGATTGAAGAGAACAACTATTTATCATTAGACTAATGTTACGACGTTCAGGAGAAACCAAGTTTCAACCTATAGAGATTAGACATTGCTGTAAGATTGAAATTATAAGATTAACCTCTTCTATGGCATGAGGATTGAAGAGAATAACTATTTACCAATAGACTAAAGTTACGATGTTCGGAAGAAACCAAGTTTCAACCTGTACAGGTCAGACATTGCTGTAAGTTTGAAATTATAAGATTAACCTCTTCTATGGCATGAGGATTGAAGAGAATAACTATTTACCAATAGACTAAAGTTACGATGTTCAGAAGAAACCAAGTTTGAACCTGTACAGGTCAGACATTGCTGTGAGTTTGAAATTATAAGATTATCCTCTTCTATGGCATGCAGATTAAAGAAAATAACTATTTATCAATAGACTAAAGTTACGGTGTTCGGAAGAAACCAAGTTCCAACCTATAGAGGTTAGACATTGCTGTAAGTTTGAAATTATAAGATTAACCTCTTCTATGGCATGAGGATTGAAGAGAATAACTATTTACCAATAGACTAAAGTTACGATGTTCAGAAGAAACCAAGTTTGAACCTGTACAGGTTAGACATTGCTGTGAGTTTGAAATTATAAGATTATCCCCTTCTATGGCATGCAGATTAAAGAAAATAACTATTCTATCAATAGACTAAAGTTACGGTGTTCGGAAGAAACCAAGTTCTAACCTATAGAGGTTAGACATTGCTGTAAGTTTGAAATTATAAGATTAACCTCTTCTATGGCATGAGGATTGAAGAGAATAACTATTTACCAATAGACTAAACTTACGATGTTCAGAAGAAACCAAGTTTGAATCTGTACAGGTCAGACATTGCTGTGAGTTTGAAATTATAAGATTATCCCCTTCTATGGCATGCAGATTAAAGAAAATAACTATTCTATCAATAGACTAAAGTTACGGTGTTCGGAAGAAACCAAGTTCTAACCTATAGAGGTTAGATATTGCTGTAAGTTTGAAATTATAAGATTAACCTCTTCTATGGCATGAGGATTGAAGAGAATAACTATTTACCAATAGACTAAACTTACGATGTTCAGAAGAAACCAAGTTTGAATCTGTACAGGTCAGACATTGCTGTGAGTTTGAAATTATAAGATTATCCTCTTCTATGGCATGCAGATTAAAGAAAATCCACGTCTATAGTATGAGGATTGAAGAGAACAACTATTTATCAATAGACTAAAGTTACGATGTTCGGAAGAAACCAAGTTTCAACCCGTTGAGGTCAGACATAGCTATGTGTGCGTGTTTGAAATTATACCACGTCTATAGCGTGAGGATTAAAGAGAACAACTATTTATCAATACTCTAAAGTTACGGAAGAAACCAAGTTTCAGCCCGTTGAGGGCAGACATAGCTATACCTCGTCTATAGCATGCAAGAACAACTATTTATCAATAGACTAAAGTTACGATGTTCGGAAGAAACCAAGTTTCAGCCCGTTGAGGGTAGACATAGCTACGTACACGTGTTTGAAATTATACCACGTCTATAGCGTGAGGATTAAAGAGAACAACTATTTATCAATACTCTACAGTTACAGAAGAAACCAAGTTTCAGCCTGTTGAGGGCAGACATAGCTATGTGTGCGCGTGTTTGAAATTATACCACGTCTATAGCACGAGGATTAAAGAGAACAACTATTTATCAATAGACTAAAGTTATGATGTTTTAGAAGAAACCAAGTATCAACCCGTTGAGGTCAGACATAGCTATGTGTACGTGTTTGAAATTATACCACGTCTATAGCATGATGATTGAAGAGAACAACTATTTATCAATAGACTAAAGTTACGATGTTCAGAAAAAACCAGCTTTCAACCCGTTGAGGTCAGACAGAGCTATACCTCGTCTATAGTATGCAAGAACAACTATTTATCAATAGACTAAAGTTACAATGTTTTAGAAGAAACCAATTTTCAGCCTGTTGAGGGCAGACATAGCTATGTGCGCGTGTTTGAAATTATACCACGTCTACAGTATGCGGGTTGAAGAGAACGACTATTCATCAATACTCTAAAGTTACGATGTTTTAGAAGAAACCAAGTTTCAGCCTGTTGAGGGCAGACATAGCTATGTGTGCGCGTGTTTGAAATTATACCACGTCTATAGCACGAGGATTAAAGAGAACAACTATTTATCAATAGACTAAAGTTATGATGTTTTAGAAGAAACCAAGTATCAACCCGTTGAGGTCAGACATAGCTATGTGTACGTGTTTGAAATTATACCACGTCTATAGCGCGAGGATTAAAGAGAACAACTATTTATCAATAGACTAAAGTTATGATGTTTTAGAAGAAACCAAGTTTCAACCCGTTGAGGTCAGACATAGCTATGTGTACGTGTTTGAAATTATACCACGTCTATAGTATGCGGGTTGAAGAGAACAACTATTTATCAATTGCTTAAAGTTATGATGTTTTAGAAGAAACCAAGTTTCAACCTGTTGAGGGCAGACATAGCTATGTACGTACCCCGCGTGAGGATTAAAGAGAACAACTATTTATCAATAGACTAAAGTTACGATGTTTTAGAAGAAACCAAGTTTCAACGAATAGAAGTCAGACATACCTTAAAATCTTCGCGCTGCAAACTGTTACTCGGATGTATAAAATGCGTGCGTTCAACCCTGAAACTCGAATAATAATATTCTGGTCGTACCTAAAAAAAAAAGAAGAAACATATATGAATGTAGTGTAGGATGCATCATCTAACCTAATTATCTTTACAACTCAAAGTTCGAAAACATACCTTTAAAAAAATGCACGTGCTGCAGACTGTTACTCGGATGAATAAAATTGTGTACTTTCGAACGGTACCTAAAAAAGAATAAACATATATGAATGTAGATGTCTAGCGTAGAAGTTGCTTTGCAAATAAAAAAAGTAACTAACAGTTCTACCTTACCTTAAGATAAAGGCTGAAGAATAATATTCACAGCAGACGGGAGATGTGTGTGTACGTAATAAACGCATACAGAGAACTGTAAGCATTTCGCGCAGACTGCAGCGGCTAAATATTCTGCTTGTTACCAAGCGGATGTGAAAAAATCGCTGACAAACTGCGGGTACAGTCGGAACGAATGCAACAAGAGCTCCCACCTATAGTCCTGCAGGCTGACGTATTCGAACCTCCTGTTGATGCCGAGGTGTCAGAATTTAAGAGTTCGAGCCTTGGAAAGTTAGCGTGTGATCCTCGACTTCTCGAGGGTACATACGTGGTATTCCTTACCTGTAGGTATTGAGCTAAAGCTAGATCATGTAATGACGATCGCGCAGGCCCCCTCGCCTAGCATTTACGGCTTCTAGTTCGAACCCGCTACCCCCGAAGTAGCGAGAATGATTGGAGAGTGTTGAGGGTGATTCATTCGTCGGATGGAGGCGTTAAGCTATGTGCAGGCTTCTTCTAGTCGGGGTACGCGATTCAAATCCTAGCAACTTATACCGTCGGGAAGGGCATCCGGCTAGATCATGCAATGACGATCGCGCAGGTCCCTCGCCTAACATTTACGGCTTCCAGTTCGAACCCGCTATCTTCCGAAGTAGCGAGAATGATTGAAGAGTGTTGAGGGTGATTCATTCGTCGGATGGAGGCGTTAAGCTATGTGCAGGCTTCTTCTAGTCGGGGTACGCGATTCAAATCCTGGCAACTTATACCGTCGGGAAGGGCATCTAGCTAGATCATGTTATGACGATCGCACAGGTCCCTCGCCTAACATTTACGGCTTCCAGTTCGAACCCGCTATCTTCCGAAGTAGCGAGAATGATTGAAGAGTGTTTGAGGGTGATTCATTTGTTGGATGGAGGTGTTAAGCTGGCTTCTTCGGTAGGAGTAGGCTATGTCGGGATATCGATTTAAAATCATGGTCAGGAGGGGCAACCGGTCGTATAAAACTATGGTGTGAGGCGGGGTGTGCAAAAAAAGCTAGCAATAAGTAAGGGCTGTTGATGGGGACGTTAAACCTTGTGCAGACTCCTTCGAAAATGATTTTTTGAGTACAAGACTTGACGGTGATTCATTTGTCGGATGGAGGCAATAAGCCTTGTGCAGGCTTCTTCAGTGGGAGTAGGCTATGTGTCGGTACCGGGATATCTAGTTATAAAACCCGCTACAACAAATTTATCGCGTATACTGCGATTTAAAATCCTAGTCAGGAAGGGCAGCCGGTCGTATAAAACTATGGTGTGAGGCGGGGTGTGCAAAAAAGCCAGCATTAAGTAAGGGCTGTTGATAGGAGGCGTTAAACCATGTGCAGGCTCCTTCACCAGGAGAAGCCTACATGCCGGTACCGTGCAGGTTATTTCGATAGGAGTAGGCACTGTGTGTGTGTGTTTTAACCTCTCCGTACAATCATGATATTTTACGTTAGGAACTTACATAGGCTAAATGCTGCACATTCCGTGGCAGAGCCAAGAATCGAACTCGGACCTCCGAGGGTAGCAGCTAACTACTACACCACAGAGGAGTACTATTTCAGAATATTTTACAACCTTAATTAGTACTGTGTTTTAAGAGCTTACATGGGACTCAGCTAAGAAGACGTTCGCGAGTTACAAGCACGCAGTGTCCTCGTTCAAGGTCGAGCCGGAAGATACGTGTACAATTTCAGCTAACACACGCATTCCACACAACTCGCTCAGAATGACTGTGCCGATGCTTCAAGGACTGTAGAACAAATCTATAGCCTACAGTATGCATGCCTCTCACCCGGTAGTCTCGGGTTCGATTCTCTTGGGAATAAAAATGTGTTTAAATCGCATGAATTTGTTGAGTTATCCTTCCTGATGCAAAACTAGCAGTATCTAACCTCATACACTATAGTTTTCAACCGGTTGCCCCTTCCTGGCAACTCGGATTAAGAATCTGTTTTACAACGTCTAACACGGGGAATCGGGGATTTACAGCTGGATGCACTTCTTAGATTTTAAATCACGAACTATTGTTTTACGGCCGGATGCCCTTCCTGACGCAAAACTAAGATTTTTAAATCACAAGAATTTGTTTTAAGACTAGTCGCCCTTCCTGATGCAAAACTGGCAGTATCTAGCCTCTCACGTCATACACTATTGTTTCGACCGGTTGCCCTTCCTGACAACTCGGATTAAGAATCTGTTTTACAACTTCTAACACGAGAATCGGGGATTTACAGCTTAAAGATGGCAGATGACAGCTGTCAGAAAAGCATATAGGTCTGTAGAGCACGTAGAATTTGCCGCCACCACATAGAGTGTAGCACCGAGGTTTGTGATGCAAGATGGCGGATGACAGCTGTCAAAAAAGCACATGGCTTTGTTTCTAAAAACAAGAGCACGTGGAATTTGCCGTCACCCGGCAGCACGGTGATTAAAGATGGCGGATGACAGCTGCACATGGCTTTGTTGAGCACGTGGAATTTGCCGTCACCACATAGAGGGCGGCACTGTTCTCAAAGATGGCGGATGACAGCTGTCAGAAAAGCGCATAGGTTTGTAAAGCGCATAGAATTTACCGCCACCACATAGAGTGCAGCACTGTTCTCTCTGGATTAAAGATGGCGGATGACAGCTGACGAAATTGCCCGCAGCATAGTGCTCAAAGATGGCGGATGACAGCTGTCAAAAAAGCACGTGGCTTTGTTTCCCAACAAGAGCACATAGATTTTTTCAAATTGCCGCCACCACATAGAGTGCAGCACTGTGCTCTGTTGATTAAAGATGGTGGATGACGGCTGTCAAAAAGGCGGGTGATAGGTGATGAAATTGCCCGCAGCACGGTGCTCTGTTGATTAAAGATGGCGGATGACAGCTGTCAAAAAAGCACGTGGCTATGTTTACCAAACAAGAGCACGTGGAATTTACCGCCACCACATAGAGGGCAGCACTGTTCTCTCTAGATTAAAGATGGCGGATGACAGCTGTCAGAAAAGCATATAAGTTTGTAAAGCATGTGGAATTTACCGCCACCACATAGATGGCAGCACGGTGATTAAAGATGGCGGTTGACAGCTGTCAAAAAAGCATGTTGATTTGTAAAGCACGTGGAATTTGCCGCCACCACATAGATTGCAGCACTGTTCTCTCTGGATTAAAGATGGCGGATGACAGCTGTGACGTACCATATTTCAAAGGTAAGTAGCTAAAGAGGGCAGCACGGTGCTCTATGGATTAAAGATGGCGGATGACAGCTGTCAGAAAAATAGCACGTGAATTTGTTTCCAAACAAGAGCACGTAGAATTTTCCGCCACTACATAGAGCGCAGCACTGAGGTTTGCGATGCAAGATGGCGGATGACAACTGTCAAAGGTAAGTAGCTAAAGAGGGCAGCACGGTGATTAAAGATGGCGGATGACAGCTGCACGTGGCTTTGTTTCCAAACAAGAGAACGTGGAATTTGCCGTCACCACATAGAGTGCAGCACTGAGGTTTCGGATGCAAGATGGCGGATGACAGCTGTGACGTACCACATTTCAAAGGTAAGTAGCTAAAGAGGGCAGCACGATGCTCAAAGATGGTGGATGACAGCTGCACGTGGATTTGTTTATCTCGCACTAGTGAGGTTAAGTTGGTAGCACTAAGGTTTAGACCCGTCAAGATGGCGGCACTGCCGATGACAGGTGATGAATTTACATCTACTACGATAAAGAGGGCAGCACGGTGCTCTCTGGATTAAAGATGGCGGATGACAGCTGTCAAAAAGGCACGTGGCTGTCAAAAAGCACGTGGCTTTGTTTACCTCATGCTAGTTAGGTTAAGTTGGTATCACTAAGGTTTAGGCCCGTCAAGATGGCAGTACTGAGGTTAGCGATGCGTTGTTGTCTGTCAAAAAGCACGTGGCTTTGTTTACAAATCTGTTGAAAAGCACGTGGCTGTCAAAAAGCACGTGGCTTTGTTTACCTCATGCTAGTGAGGTTAAGTTGGCACTACTGAGGTTTAGGTCCGTCAAGATGGCAGTACTGAGGTTAGCGATGCGTTGTTGTCTGTCAAAAAGCACGTGGCTGTCAAAAAACACGTGGCTTTGTTTACCTCGCGCTAGTTAGGTTAAGTTGGCACTAGTGAGGTTTAGGCCCGTCAAGATGGCAGCAGTGAGGTTAGCGATGCGTTGTTGTCGATGACAGCTGTCAAAAAGCACGTGGCTTTGTTTACAAATTCAAATCTCGTGCCAAAATTCAAATTTCCCGCCAAAATTCAAATTTCCCGCGGGCGGCGGCGGCGGAAGAGGAGGCGGAGGCGGAGGAGGCGGCGGGAGGAGGAGGAGGCGGCCGAACCCGCTTATTATACTACTTATGAGGAGGAGGGAAATATTGTCATACGCTACTAGATTAATCAGATCCCGCTGAAGACATAACAGGGGGAATAGATTGCGAGCATATGCCATCAGAAGAATATATCACCTTGCGGAGGAAAGACGTGTTGAGGTACATTCTGACGGCGAGTTTTGTGAGTTAATGCAAAACGAATGACAAAAAACGGATGACTCGGTTCATCCGTACCACACGTGATGACACGTCTGCAACGGTCGGTGCAATGAGCTCGTTTATGTGACTCATTTGCTTCTTTAGGTTGAAGAGCTATTACTCAATAATACCCGTACGACGTAATTCTTGCTCTATTTCTAGAATATCTGGTTCATACTCTGTGTAACCAGCATGTTGATAAGCTCTTAGGAGTTGTAAACGTTTAACGGTAAGTTGAGGTTTTTACAGTATCTTACACCTGCATAGGGTAACAGAGTCTTGCTGTTAACACTGAAAATACGTGCCGACAGTTGAATTGTTTGAAAAGGTAGAACTTGTTTTGATGTAGTACGTGCTTCTGCAATGACATTTGAAGTTTGAAACTTAACTCGGTTTGATCGCGAAGAAGCGTTCTGTTTCATTATCTTCTACTACTTCATCTTGCTTCTCTCCTTGAGACGTTTGCACTGCAGCAGAACGTGTAGTGGGCTTAGGAAATAAAGTAGAATGGAAAAGCTCCGATGGTAAAGAAACGTTGAGTTCTTATTCATGCTCTTCTACCCCTTCCTCCTCGTGAATCTCCTCTCCTTGCTTCTCTTCATCTGGAGGTGTGTGGTTAGTAACAGAACTAGTAGTAGGCTGAGACGATGTATCGTTTAGAACATGATTCTTTATATTACGCTGTCGACATTTAGATAGAGTTTCGAAGCTTTCTACTGATAGATTCCTTGAGCAAATGTGTTTAGAATTCACTCGACGTGTGAGACTGTCACGCCTGTTGAATGTAGCAGTACATTGTATGCATGCGAATATTCTGAAGTTATGCTTAACAGCCGTATGTCACTGAAAATTTTCTCATCTTGGAAAAGTCTCTCCACAATTATCACAAACATAATAGATGTTTGGTGTATTAACGTGCACACTTAGGTAGTTATGATGTGTAGTTTTTAGACTGCAACCGATAATAACAACAACATGCTGGTTACACAGAGTATGAACCAGATATTCTAGAAATAGAGCAAGAATTACGTCGTACGGGTATTATTGAGTAATAGATCTTCAACCTAAAGAAGCAAATGAGTTACATAAACAAGTAGCTTATAACTACCTCCTCATCCTCCTCGTCATGGACTTAGACTTCCTCCTCCCTCCTCGTTTTAGAACTGCTGACTCTATAAGGGAAAGAGAAGGAAGATAAGGAGGAGGAAGTCTATGCGAAGCAATAGGTTGGCATACTCTACTAGGTTTATTAGGAAGAGGATAAGGAGGGAAACTTTAATTCGAGGAGGATGAGGATGAGGAGGTAGTTATAAGCTACTAGTTCTATTAGAAGGATAGAACTCTCTGTTAGGGTGAGGAGGAGGATATTTAGATAGATGAGATAAGGAAGTAAAAGGAAATAGTAAAACGAGCGTTATGTACAAAGGTTACTTGTAACATGTTATATTTTTCATAAGAAAGATTTCAAAGGAAATGTGTTAACATATGTATTCACGTGAAAAATCAGTTCTACATATAACAGAGGGTGAGTTGTCATTCTACTACCTCAGTAGAATAATGCTTGAAAACGTATCTCACTCTAACGTGTAAAAGAAGAGAATAAACTGATAGGAAGGGCACCTTGCCCGAAAACATTATTTTTACGGTTCGTTAGATCATCGAGTAAAAAAAGGAGAAAGTGAAATTAAACTGTATAAAAAGTCACCAACCACGCTCCTGAGTTGAAAGACCCTAGGAGGGACTCCTTTTAGTCTCCTCTTACAAGACGAGGCCCCTGTCCTCTTGCCCATCCCATAGTCGGCAACACACACTCCTTAGTTTAACAGCCTCTAGAGGATCCCTTTTATTCATCTCTTACAAGAGGCAAGGGGATACCGCGAGATTTATTCTACTACCTCATTAGAAACATGTCTGAAATATATCTTACTCTCGCGTATAAAAGAAGAGAAAAAATGATGGGAAGAACGTCTTGCCAGAAAACACTTTTTACGGCTCGTTAAAACATATGCGCCCAGAAGTCATCAACTCAGGCCCTCACCTGTTAAGCTGAACTAAAGTCATGTAGGCGGATGGGAAGATTAGAAGGGAAGTAACAACATTACCCCAGGTGGTACCCAATCCACCCGTCGCATTGAGACGGCAACCAAGCTTTCGGATAGCATGTAGGGACCCTCTTCGGAGGCATCCCTGCCCAGGGAGTGGCACATCTGCCTATGTGAGTCCCAGAGCACACTGACTTGGTGTGCATCATCTGGTAAGGGTCCCAGCTCAGGGTTACGAATGAAGACCTCAATGGCAATGAAGGCGGGGATGAAAATAATTGGTACGGCGGAACTGGCGGAAGAGGCATCCTTGCTTTTTGAGAAAGTAATAAAAAGCCTGTTTAAAATCCAGGTGCGTCTGAGTGGTATCCACCGGCTTCCTGGTCCGTGTCTGATATCTGGTGGGTGCGGCGGCAATACCAGGCTTCAGGAAATAACAATCCCTGGTTTAAGCACCCAGCACTGCTGGATCTCCTATTACAAGCATAACATGATTCGTGAGCGTAGTAACAACATTCCCCCAGGTGGTACAAATCCACCCGTCGCACTGAGGCAGCAACCAGGCTTTCGGATTCTGGGGAGCTTGGACGACCACGAAAACATGGGAGGGATTCGGAGCTCTCTGATAAACTATCCCACACACCCCCCACATACATTGGTACATTCAATATCAACACTTTGATTCAACCAGGAAAATTACTAAATTTAGTCACAGAATTTGATTGGCAAAAAATTCTTATCCTTGCCTTGAAGGAAACTCGATTTACTGATGATGCCACCTTGGATTATGGAAGTCGCCGTATATTCAAAGGTAAAACAGATCAAAAGATGTTAAATAGGACACCTTTATTCGGTATGAGCTTCGTAGTACGTAAAATTATACTGAACTCGATCCAAGAAGTTAATTCCATCAACAATCGCCTAATGACCTTGAGAATTCAATGTGCCAATAAAAAATATACATTAATAAATGCACACGCCCCTACAAATATAGACAACAAGGAGAACCCCTAAAACGTGGACAAATTTTTGGAATGAACTTGAAAAGTTAATGCCAAATATTCCAAAGGATGACGTCAAAATCCTCTTAGGCGATTTCAATACACAAAGCGGCCGAGAAAAGGAACACAGGAAAACCGTCGGACTCTACCCGGCGCACAAATTTACCAACAAGAACGGTTCAAGGCTCACTGAACTATGTCGACAGTGCAACCTTAAAATCATGTCCACATCCCTCGGGAAGCATTCCAAGAAACAAAAAACCTGGAGATCCCCCAATGAATCCATTGGCGAATTTCAGGTTGATCATGTAGCTATCTCATATCCACTACAGAAAGAGGTACACGATGTACAAGTGAGAAGAGGAGCAAACATCGACTCTGATCACTATCTGACAAGAGTTAAAGTAAAATTTACTCCAAGAAAATATTCCCCTCCCCAAGAAAATCCAACAACAGAAATTTGACATAAAAATGATTCCTGTTGCGGATCTAAAAAAAGAATGGGAAAATCAACCAGCGAAAACATGGGGAGAATTCCACACCAAAATCATACAGAAGTCACGAGAAATAGTACCCTTAAAAAGGAATAGAAAACACCCCTGGTGGAACTCAACAAGCAACCAAGCCCTAGAGATAAGAAAATCAGCATTTCAGAAATACAACAGTAGAAAAACCCAGAAAACTCAATAAGAAATTTTTGAGACCAGAAAACAAGTATCCAAAACCATCAGGCAAGAAAAAAGAAAGCACCTGAAAGAACAACTGGACTCAATTGAAGAAGATTTAGAAACCACAACACAAGGGATTTCTACAGAACGTTCACAGAAAAAATCTGAGGATACATTCCACTGAACTTATGTTTCAGGCAATAAGGCGGAAAATTGGCGCTTACTACTAAATAAAACTGCCAAGAACTTGCATGGTACTTCTCAGAACTTCTTAACTGCCCCGAACCAACTGAAAGATTTCTTGAAGAAGCATCCAGTTTCACTCACCCAGAATCACCTCCACCAAACCAGGAAAAAATTCAGAGCCACATTAAACGACTAAAGAACAACAGAACCTCAGGAAGAGAGGGGATTGTTGCAGAATTACATAAGAATCTTGGTCCAGATTCACTCGAAGAACTTACAGAAATCATAGAGAAAATCTGGAAAAACGAAAAACTCCCCGAAGACTGGAAATGTGCCTTGACTCGCCCACCTCTCAAAAAAGGAGACAAAACTGATGTCAACAACTATAGGGGAATCTCCCTCCTTGAAGTCGGCTACAAAATGTTCTTTGCATGCCTGTTGAAACAAATACTAGATTGGTGAATATCGAGCTGGGTTCCGCCCTCACAGATCGTGCACTGAACAGATCTTCAACCTCAAAACCGCTCTATAATTCAGGGTCCACAGAAACCACCTAATCGTCTGTACATTCGTAGATTTCAAGAAGACTTATGATTCAATTGATCGTCAATCTCCGTTCAGGTGTTCACCATACTGAAAGAACAGGGACTAGACTCCAAAACGCTAAACTTCACCAAACAGACCCTCACTGACACGAAGACAAAAGTGATATTCATGGGAGAAATCTGAGACTAATTCCTGATAAAAACTGGTGTCCGGCAAGGAGATGGATTGTCACCCCTCCTCTTCAACCTCATCCTAGATAAGGTGATGCGGGAATGGGAAGAAGAACTTAAAGCACAAATAGCTGATACCCAGTAAACATTGGGACACAAAAAACAAGCTAGAAATTCCATGCTTAGTCTTCGCGGATGACCTGGATCTTCTGTCCAGCGATAAAGCAAGTTTAAATCCTCCAAGAATGTGCCAGAAAGGTCGGAATTCATATCTCCTTCCAGAAAACTGAATTTTTCTGTTTCAAACTAGACATCCATAGTCTCAATACAAAATATGGACAAATCAACAGAGTCCCTCACTTCAAATACCTGGGCGAAATCCTCGAACCAACCGGACAAGAAAAAATAGCCCAAAACAACCGAGTCCAAAACTCAGAAGACCATATGGGAGAACAAGAGAAATCTACAACAAAAAATGTACGTATCTCCACGTTAAGATTAAACATTACAGTACTGTAATGAAATCTGAGGCTTTATATGCAGGGGAAACTATAACGCTTCATAAAAAGGGTGAGCTGGAAAATATCCTAAAAAAGAGCTAAAAATCATGAGGAAAATTTTAGGACTAAGACACACGGGAGAAGGGTACCGCCTCCAAACCCGGAAATCCACAGAAAAATTATCTAATGTTGCGGCAGACCTGAGGAAAAGAAGGCTAAAATTTTTGGGACATGTTAAGGGACTTCCAGAAATCAGACTAACTCACCAAGTTCTTGAAAGTGTTGATAAACTGAAGAATTTCCCTTGGATACTACAAACAAAAGCGGACATGAAGAACACACAAATTAAACCAGAAGAAATTTTGAATCGAAGTATATATAGAAAGAAAATTGACAAGTGGGAACTTACTCCAGAAAAGGAAGTACCAAAAAGAGCAGGTACCAAGTGGACGGAAGAAAGAAAGAGGCTCTTTAGTCAACAGATGAAAGCATCCTGGATCCTGCGCAAACGAAATCATAAATAAAGCTTCGTGTGTTCCGAAAGGGACCATTCACCATTCACACATAATAATAATAAGAATAATAATAAGAAGAATAATAGCAGTGCTCATACGGAGTGAGGGCATAAGAGGCTGTAGATGGTGATTGTTCGTTGGATGGCGATGTAAAGCCTTGAGCAGACCTCTTGGTGCTATTCGACAAGAGTAGAAAATGTGCCACCACCGGGTTTTACCCTCTCCTTCCTACTGCCATATATCATGTAATTCATTTCAACTTATTAACTTCTCTGATGAGGTTGACATCAGGAAGGGCATCGGTTATAAAAATCTGCCTCGACGGATTCATCTCACCTCAAACACTCCACCGTAGAGAAACGGGACAATTATTATTATTATTATTATTATTATTATTATTATTATTAATATTATTATTATTATTGATCCTTATTTCTTTCTTTCTTTCTTTCTTTCTTTCTTTCTTTCTTTCTTTCTTTCTTAATCTGTTTTCCCTCTAGGGTTGGTTTTAACCCTGAGACTCCTTATTACAACAACCACTACACTGCGGATTTACCTGTTAAGCTGAACTGGGGGCGTTGTAGGGGGATGATAATAATAATAATAATAATAATAATAATAATAATAATAATAATAGCGGTGCTCACATGGAGTGAGGGCATAACACACTGTTGATGGTGATTGTCCGTTGGATGGAGACGTAAAGCCTTCAGCAGACCTCTTGGCGCTATTCGACTAGAGTAGTTAATATGCCACAACCGGGTTTTACCCTCTCCTTTCCTACTACCACATATCATGTCAATCTTTTCATCTTATTAACTTCTCTGATGAGGATGACGACGGGGAGGGCATACGGTTAAAGAAATTCGCCTCGACAGATTCCTCTCACCTCAACCCCCGATACCGTACAGAAACGGGAAAGGGATTGTGCAAACAAACGCGCTGTACTAGACAAAATACACATGTATATATCAGTTCGCACGTGTCTGGGACCCTGCAAGTAGTAAAGAAACTTAGAATTATTATTATTATTATTATTATTATTATTATTATTATTATTATTATTATTATTATTATTATTATTATTATTATTATTGTACCGGAGATTCTGTGGAACTCAGAGGTGTAAGAAGATGCGGGCATGAATTGGTCGGCAGAGAAGAAAAAAATCTTAATTTAAAACCCTAAAACTTGACATTTTACGTCTGTCCTTGTTTTTTTTTATTCCTTTCAGACTTTAAACTTTGTTAAACAATAACAAATGAAAATTGGGCGGACAAAGGTTAGCTCGTGAGCTCGAGTAACAATATTAGAAAAGCCTACAACAATCAGACAATAACGAGTTAACGGAATGAGCTTGAAGCTCCCAAGTTACAAAATTTACAAGATCACCACTGCTCCATTCAAATAATCCTCCAGGAGACTGAGCTACAAAATTTACTACATTCAAAAGAGCGCCTTTGCTCCACACACTCAAAGCTCTAGGAGGCTACTCTCCAAAGTTTTCAAGATTCAAGCCTCTCCATGGCACAATCTAACTTTGACATAAGGTCATACAAACTGTCTTAACCGCTCAACAGTCTAACTTACATAATACATTGGAAGTTAAACTGTAACAGGATCAATAAATGCCCATTCTATCTGGCCTAAGTGAGAAAAAGAAACAATTGAAGTACTTAGCCGAAAATCAAAATGTTAGGGGGCGAACACTTGCACTCTTTTTAAATTCACTTGAAAATACTTAAAACCCTATGTGGGCTTATGGCCCGACGTTACACAGGGTCAGACTCTACCACGGAGGTGACTAGATGGAGAGAAAATCTTAAATTACAAAAGAAGGAGATAAATATTAAAGTTCTCGAAATTAAAGTCACCTCAACACGAAGTTGAGGGGAAAAAGAGAGTGTTCACACTCTTTATACCCTAAGTTAGACTACGGTCTTTAGACTAGGTTGAAAATTCACATTTACTGATTGAATTTTACATTACGAAAGAACTTGAAGCCTTAATATCGAACCAGCTTTCTGTGTCTATTACATGATTACAAGATGTCTGTCATTACCTTGAGCTGATGAGCCGATGGGCAATCTATCCCCCTGCCTCCTCTACGAACACACTCTACCTCTTGACTTGACTGGAGTGATCGAAAGACAACATGGCCCAAAAGGTCCCAGCCTTTACTGTATAGTGGAGAGGAAGGTTTCAGAATTTTCTGGACCGAAGCTCTGTACACACCCACAATTTTGATTGCTTAAAAAATTAAGTACCAAAATTCCTTATTGCTCAAAAATTTTGAAGAAGAAGGAAGGGATAGCAGTGCTAGTCACCTAAGAACTCAAAAAATAAGTTACAACATTTCAGTTCTGAAAACCTCGAAATTAGAAATTGATTTGAAAAAAATTGTTCATCTTCCCACCAGAAGGGGTACGTAAGTAGAGAGCAGAGATATCTGACGATAAACGTTCTAACTTCTAGTGCAAGAAAGTTCATTGGGCGTATTGTAGATGGCGGCGCTCACTTTAAATGAACGCGGTTGATCTACCTCCGTTACAATAATAATAATAATAATAATAATAATAATAATAATAATAATAATAATAATAATAATAATAATAATAATAATAATAATAATAATAATAATAATAATAATAATAATAATAATAATAATAATTGGGCCAATAATAATAATTATTATTATTATTATTATTATTATTATTATTATTATTATTATTATTATTATTATTATTATTATTGCTTTATCCTGTGGTGTAGTGCTGAATGTTATTAGCTACTACCTCTTGGCGAATCGGGTTCTATTCCCAGAGGCATTCATTTCTTAAGACCACTAAATGCAGTTCACGCGCAACATTTTAAACATGTTTAATCCTCTTATTTTTTTACTTGTAAGTACATATACTGTATTATGCTAATATCTGGTAAGTAATTAAATACAAAAACGTGATTGAATTTTGTGTAGAATTAAACGCGTTCATGAAAGCTGCGTGTTATGCTTCTGAAAATTCGCCGTTTTCCGTTGCTGTTCCGCTACGTTACGACGTATATACACCATGGCGAGTAATATCGATATATGTGATTAGCTGCCACCCGAATAGGCCAGTGTTCTATTCCCAGGTCAGTTACGAAATTTTAAATGTAGTACCGGGGCTAAACCTGAGTAAGAGTTGAAGCCTTCACTTCAGAGGGTCCCGGTGTAATTCCTGCCTGTGATAGAGATTTTATTCTCGTTTAATTAATTATTCTGGCTCGGAGACTGAGTGTTTGTGTTTGTCTCAACACTTTCGTCTATATATTCTGTCAACGCGCTGTAATAAGGAAAATTCACATGTATATATCAGTTCAAACCTCGGATCCTACAAGTAGTAACGAACCGTAGAATTATTACTATCACTATTATTATTTTTATGATGATGAAGATGATGATGATGATGATGATGATGATTATTATTATTATTATTATTATTATTATTATTATTATTATTATTATTATTATTGCTTGTTTGCTTCTGCAGTGTAGTGTTTATTGTCATTAACTTCTATCCCTCGGAGGCTCGTGTTCTTTCCCCAGGGGCATTAATTTCTAAGGCCCCTGAATGCTATCCACATGCAACATTTTAAGCATGTTTAATCGCTTTTTTACTTGTAAGAATAAATATTATGCTAATATGAGGTAAGTAATTAAATACTAAAAGAAGATTGTAGTGTGTGTAGCATTAATCGCATCCGTAAGTGCTGTGTACCGAGCTCGACAGCTGCAGTCGCTTAAGTGCGGCCAGTATCCAGTAATCGGGAGATAGGGGGTTCTAACCCCATTGTCGGCAGCCCTGAAGACGGTTTTCCATCGATTCCAATTTTCACACCAGGCTGTACCTTAATTAAGACCACGGCCGATTCCTTCCCATTCCTAGGCCTTTCCTATCCCATCGCCGCCATAAGACACATCTGTGTCGGTCCGACGTAAAGCAAATAGAAAAAAAAAGCTGTGTAAGTGTCATGCTTCCGTAAATGCTACTTTTTCCGTTGCTTTCTTCACTAGGCTACGATCGCAAAGTCGGTGCGAAATGGAGAAGAAACTCCTGCTCCTAATAAACCTTGCAGCGTATGACTCCTTCTCCTCCTCATAGACCTCCTCCTCTTCTTTGCCCTTATTGCCTTAGTTCTATAAAGAGGGGGCCTCCTCCTTCTAATAAACCTAATAGCGTATGACAATCTTTTCCTCGTAGACTCCTCCCCCTTTTTCCTTATAGTCTTAGTTATATAAGGAGGGAGGAGGAAGTCATGAGGAGGAGGTTCCTACTACATTGAAAAAATACAGTTTTCAATCATTTACCTTTTATTGTGTTTTCTGACTGTAAATTGTATGGAAAGTATTATTTCACACGTACGTTTGAAGCTTATGTTCCCCTTCGAAGACTTATCAATGACGTAAGTATACGAGACTTGTCAAAGTTAAGAGAAAAAATAACTATAAATGGTATGTGTTTTGTGTGCACGAGCTTAAATTCATGTACCCTTCAAATAATTCTACTGCTAGACAGGGTAATAGGTGACCTGGAAGTAAGGTTAAAACGCGTGTTTAGGTAACCTCACACACAGGCTCTTCACCGTCTTCTCCTAGAAAAGCGACACCAGTTTGATAATTATGTAGTTGAGGACAGAATGTTGTTATGGCATTATAACCTAACTTTGTTACTAGAAACGCTGACATAACCTCCTACGCGATTTTTATTGACTCCCCTTGAAGGATTTGAACACATAAGGTAACTTACAGGTGAGGATAACGCGTGTGTTAACCTTTCCTATAAACGCTAACCGATCCACATTCTCCTTTTCGAATGTGGCCCCAGTTACCGTCTCGTCTTAGAAGTAACAAATTGGTAAGGTTCATTCGTTCACCGAAAATAAACATTTAGATGTTCTTTTCTGTTCAGAACACAGGAGATTTTATACTGACTGTTCAAATCATTTCTGTTTATTAGAAACCTACATGTAGATTCGAAATGTATGAGCAAGGTAAGATAATCGACAATGCATGTTCTGAACTCAAAATGTAGGTTGTATGCATTCAAAATTGGCAGGCGTGCCGCAACCATGTGGAGGATGCATGCTGTCTGTTCCCCCTCCACCTACACCTCTCTTCTCCTATGAACAGGGTAACAAAATGTCAGGGTATGCATGTGATTAAAACACTTACAAAAGCGCTTGTCAGTCCTCTTGCTTGCATGCGTTAACAAGCGGAAAACAGTTAACTAACTGCTAGTGAGCGATGTTACACATTTTAGCAACTAGCTGCTAGGTAGCGTTTCTTCTTAGCCGCGTTTATGTCTCTAGCGGGATGGATCTGATAGTCATTTGTTTACAGTAACTCACGAAAGTCGCCGCAGGAGCGCGCTGTTATGTCTCTAGTGGGATCTGATAGTGATTTGTTTACAGTAACTCACGAAATCACCGCGAGAGCGCACTGCTATGTCCCTCCCCGCATAATAACTCGCCAATTCACCGCGAGAGAGAGGTGTTACCACTCAAGCCCACTAGCATTCCCCCACGCTCTACCAACATGCGCACCCGCACGGCCACGCTATGAAAGTCACTGCAGAGAAAGATCTGTTTTATTTCCCTCAAGGGAAGGCGGCTATACCTGGCTAAGAAACCGACATTATCTTTGATCGAGGACCAGGAGGTGGTCCTCTGGGAGATAGAGAGAGGCAGACAGAGAGAGAGAGAGCAATCTCTCCCTCACCCTTCCCCTATTTTTGGTAGTGGGCTGGGAGGTAAACTCCCCACCCTCACAAAAAGTCAAAACCTCGGTCCTGAGGTTAGGTTAGCAACCGATGTTTCCGGTTAGGTTAAGACGTCAACGTGACATCATAACCTTACCTACGAGAGGTTAGGCCTGCTCACGTAGGTAAGGGTTGATGTCATAATGGCGTCACTGACTAGGAGTAAGTGACCTCGCCTGCACCAAAAAGTTTTCCGACTCAGCAAAAATTCAAATTTCCCGACAAAAGCGTGAGAAAATTTTGACGTAGCACCCATTGCTTTAAAACATACATGGCTCATACTACTGCAATCTTTCCTGTACTATTTCTTATATATAGGTGCAAATACTGCGTTCGTCCAATCGGAAGGCGCCTTACTAGCATTCCGTGCTAATCGTATTACGCTATAAAGCAATTTCAGCACTGCTCTTTCACAATAAATTTCAGGTGTAATTTAATCAATTCCCACTGCTTTATGACAATGGAATTTTTATATCATTCGCTCCAATTCTTCAAGCGTAATTGAACTAACACCGTTATCTTCCTCTCCATGATCTCGATTGCTCGCGACGTCGACAGAAGGATTTCCTTCTATCTTGAGATGTTCAAAATATTCCTTTCTCTTGTCTTGTGATACACTGCGATCTATTATGAGTTCAAATGAATTACCCGAAACACTATTAATTTTCTTTCTCCCTGCAAAATTCTTAATTTCAGGTTTTTTCCGAAAACGTCCTATGCCTTCTCCTTGTATTCAATTATTTGTTTCACTCTGTTTCTTTCTCTACGTACAATTCCCTGTCTGCACCAGTCCTAGTGAGGAGTCGTTATTGATACGCTTTCGTTTTATATTTACAAGCTACTCGATTCATCATTCCACCAAGACGTTCGCTTTTGCTCATCTTTGGACACAGTTGTTCCCGCGCATTCCCTTGCTGTTGCTACAACATCATCCATGTATGACAACCTTTCTCTTTCTCTTTCCTGAGCCATATTATCGTCTATTGTTACTGTGTCCATTTATACGGACTTGAACCGCAGCTACATCGATGAGAAGGGAAAGTCGATATCACTCAGCTATGAGAGGTTCGTCTGTAGACCTCAGTAACTCCCTATGTGCTTAGTATTCGAATATTTTAAGCCTCGATCATAATAAACATCTGACTCCCAATATAGATTACACTTCGGAACACAGTCATAAGTTGAAATGGTGAAGCTGACATATTTCTTTATCATTGACACTAAAATATAGAATGTCTGCTTAGCTCATTTTGTGACGAAGTAAATAGTTTTAATCCCGAGAGATTTTATCATGCCTAGCTCCTTACCCAAATGTTCCGATAATGGTCATTGGTTCAGTGTGTTCGGGGTTCAAATCCTTGCCGGACGGGGGATATAGACGTAGAAAGCTATTTGTTTCTGGCTCGAGGACTCGTTAATCATGTTTGCCCCAATACCCACCACTTCAGTTACGCAAAGCACATCACACTGCCAGACATCACATAAACACATAATCGTAATATACAGTACACCCCTACCCATACGGTTGGAATTAGGAAGGTCAATCAGCCGTACATCTGGGATAAATCCATATGTGTTAACACAGATTGTACCCACGACTTCGCTAAGATGTAGAACAAAACTCCTGAGGAGTTTTCGTTATTTCATTTGTTCCGCATTAGCTTATGCAGATCAGTCGATGGATGGATGGATGGATGGATGGATGGATGGATGGATGGATGGATGGATGGATGGATGGATGGATGGATGGATGGATGGATGGATGGATGGATGGATGGATGTTATTGTTGTCAAAACATGTTGACGTTTTTATGATTGCATACTCCTCCACTATATGTTCTTGCCGACAATCATACTTCGATTTTAACTTTCGCTGATCATGATGATGATAATTTACAATTAGCTTTACGTGGCAAGGACACAGCTAGCTCTCTTATGGCGACGATGGTATAGGAAAGGGCGAGGAGTGAGAAGGAAGCGCCCGTTGCCTTAATTAAGATACAGCCTCAGCATTTGCCTGATGTGAAAATGGGAATCCGTGGGAAAACCTCTCGAGGGCTGCCGGCAATCGTGTTAGAACCCACTATCTCCCGATGTTGCTGCTGCTGCTGCTGCTGCTGCTGATGATGATGATATAATGATTGTAAGGGAATGGATGATTATGTAAAACATTTTTCTTGCTTGTATGTAAAGGACTGTGACAACGACAGAAATCCCGAATTCGAACACTAATCTGTATACGAAGTTTAATTTCACAAAAATAAAAATATTTTTGAAAAATTCTTATTTAATTTTTTTAATTATTGGGGACAAGAACACATTCATTGTTATATTTTCTTTGTTCTAATTTTTAAATTTATTAAAACCTCATACTTCATATATATTTCGTATTAATGAAAATACATTACTAATGAACTTTCGTATACTTTTTGCGTAGTGAGTGACTAAACTTGTCCGCACGTGCAGGCTTCATTTGTCAAAGTCGAATCCATCATGAGCAGTGGGATGCGCACGACGCGACGCAGTTTTCATCAGATCAGTCATTCACTACCCTTGGCAAGTTTGAACGACACCGTTTATGTAGTACTGGTATATTTAATGACGTCAATTTAATAAATACTAATATTTAAAAGCAACAAATTATTATTATCTGCGATTCCAGTAGCTGACTTTCCTCGTATTGGCTATCATCATCCGGCTCCCATTCCTCAGTGACTGGAACATCAATGTTGGATTTCGAGTTTCGTATTTCCTCTTGGTCGGTGAGAAATGAAATAAGACCGAAGTACCACAATGTTGGTACATGGACACTTTCTTGCTACGAACCCGTTTTACTTTCGACTCTTTAATTTTCCTCACATCCCTACGGAAACTTTGTTTCAACGAATTAACACCCGCAGTTAAAAACGTTAAAGCTGCCCCGGCTATCTCCTCTCGGGTCATTCTCAGTAGCTCCTGTAATGCCTCCTCCCGCTTATTTCTGTCTCAATATTCACTTGACTTCACTTTCCAAAGAGAAGGGAAGCCTGTGAAAGACGCTAGGATGCATGAAAGACGCAGTGTCTGCCATCCCGACTACTGTACTTATCAACCGCTTGCTTCCAATGTCTGGTCTCATAAAAAACCCGGTTTGTACTGTTGACAGGAAGACCATGTTGGCACCCGTCACTATACACACGCGTACATGGTACATCGTTGGCAATTTCACGAACCAAGTTTTCCAACCCAACAGAAATCCATGTTAACCACGAAAATGGTTTGTGAGAGAACACACACAAGCGATATTGGTTCGTGAACTTTGAAACAGACTAAGTTTGCCGAACCATGTCCGTATGTGTATAGGCGTTTAATGAGCTCGAGGTAGGGTTTCTACCTGTTCCGCTGGGCTACACAAGACTTTGAAAACTTTGCTGTATGTAATATTGTTTTTGCTTCCTTTCCTTCTTACAACCTAGAAGGGCTTTCATAGTCTATACATTTTTAGCTACCATGTGTCTAAGTGAACATAATATTCATATTTACGCACGAATTATAAATGTGGTTGGTACAGTTTTGTGTGTATCTAACATTCATCACCTAATTTATTTAGTTATCTTCTGTTTCTAACAACGAAAGTGATAATTAATGGTATATAAGTTCACACTTACTCCTTGGTTCACATGCTGAAACTCCATACTGGTACGGTCGCTTCGCGTTGACATTTGTCGATCAGACATAACGAACGTCGGCGCACACTTGTTGAGCGGATTGAATACACCGTGTACCATGAATGAACTGAGTCGAGTGTGTGCGACATTGTTTTTGGATCTACTTTTAAAGTCTGGGGCGAACTTTCCCTTATGCCGGCTAGGTGGGGCTATGTAGAACAGCCGGTTTCTATAATATAAATTTTAACACTATCTTTCCTGGTGTCCTGAATTTATAAAATTGGTGTAGTAATGCCCGGGAAAGTTTGTATGAAAATAACAAAAAACAATTAAAGCAGTTCTCATGCTTAAACGTCATATCAGATCACCCATTTAATTAATAATCGCTCGGCTTGGATGAGACTAATTGTAAAGGCGCAGGCACTGTCCTAGGCGGTGCTTCGCCCAACACCTGCTTATAGTCCCAACAGTTAATTTACCCTATGCGCAGATTACCTTCTAAACAATCAAGGTCACACTTACTTGAATAAAGTTAACCAAAATTAATAGTTAAATTATTACTGTCCGTAGCACTCGAATTTACGTAAAAGTATCTTCGAATATCAAGGCTAAACTAAACATTTCTTGGCGGGGGATTTTGGTACTAAAATGGAATAATCTGATTGGCTGTACCATTCTTGCCCAGATTAAACCATTCGCACTTAAGGGAGGTTGCGATGACGCTATCCTTTTCTAATTGATGTCCTATCTCTCTCTACTTTGCGACTTTTCGAAGTTTCTAGAAGCCTTCCGGTTCTGGTGGATGTGGCAAGAGAAAGCATCCCACGTAAGGTTTGTTGTTTCCGGTGAGTGCACACTTTACAAAATAATTATTTTATGGTCGAAATAGAACGTGATGTTTAAGAAATTCGCTGGCTTAGCTTCCTTCCTGCGTGTCTTGTCAAGTTTTGCTAGGAGAGTCTCTAGCAGAGAAAATTCTCTGTACTGCCCAATTCTTATATAAAATTTTCAATTATACCAGATCTATCAAGGGATATTAATGCAGTATCAAGGAAAACTACTCACAGACAGAAGTTTCACAACAGCACTGATTGTTACATGGAGTACTAATGAATATAATGTAATGGTTATGACGTCCGCCATGCCAAGTCGCTACGCGCCGGGGGCGTCACCGCATCAGCCCCATCCCCCTTACGCTCGAGCGCGCCAATCGCGAGCAACACTTAAAAGTGCTAGGCCGGCCCTCTCGCCTCCGTCCGCGCTCCCACAGCAGAGGACGCCGGAAGTTACTCGACTGTCAATCTGGAGTCTTCCATCTCGCGAGGTTCCTGGATCCATCGAACATCCGGACGGTTCTAGAAGGGCCAGCGCGGGTATATAAGAGAAAGAGAGGACTACCTGCCTGGAGTCAGTCAGTCAGTCAGTGAGAGACGGAGTTAGTAAGTAAGAGTGAGTGAGAGCGAGATTGAGTTCGCTGGAGCGCAGTCAGTGATGGCCTGGGAGAGTGCAGCCTGAGGGATTATCTGGCTGTTGGAGCCGAGGACTCGTTCCTGTTCCCCTGACGTCGTGTGTGTGTGAGTCCCTTGCGGCTGGCTGCTGGAGAAGAACCTTGGGTGTTCTGGAGCGGCGAAGAAGGGAACACTGGGCGACGACGTGTGTAGACTGCGAACGGGGTTCGACGGATTGAGTGAACAGCGGATACTATCCCGACCTGCGAGACTGACGTGTAGGCTGTGGACCGTGGCAGCGCTAACGAGTGTGACTGAGTGGCTGCGAGATTGTAGTGTATATAATCGATTACTGTGTGTGTGTGTGTGTCATTGTAGGTGGAACATGAGAAACTAAGAGAGAGAGCGCGAACCGTGTGAGTGTACTTGCGTAAGTTGTAATTTCGGCTATCGTCTGTGTGTGTGTGTAAATCTGTAATTGTAGTGCTAAGTTAATAAATCTTAGAAATAGTTTGCTACTAGGTTCTGTACTCATTTATTTACTTATTTACCCCGCCAACACGTAACAATATCTTTAGCTAATATTATTGTAAATGCGTTACATGGCACATATTGGATTTGTTTGTTACATAGCCTCACACGTAGCAAAACAGATTTGGTGAAGTTCTGCAACGATTGTGAAAAACCGGGTAACTGACAATGCACTTCCTAACAATTATTTTCCTTAACACTGGTCACGCCTCTCAGCCACGTACGGATATACAGTCCATCTGAACAATTATCCTTATGTTCATATTCCTTCCCCCACGTGTACAGGTAAATGAACCTTACATGCATTATACTGTAGGAGAGAGTCATGTATACATTTCTCCAGCAGGCCTATGCTACAATGTATGTAAGGATCATTTTCCTGTACACGTAGGCATATGAAAATGAACACTACGACAATTGTTCTGATGGACTG
This sequence comes from Anabrus simplex, assembly GCF_040414725.1. Taxonomy (NCBI): domain Eukaryota; kingdom Metazoa; phylum Arthropoda; class Insecta; order Orthoptera; family Tettigoniidae; genus Anabrus; species Anabrus simplex. The sequence goes on along the minus strand of NC_090266.1, from coordinate 577,122,939 downwards.
CATATCCGTGCGTGGCTGAGAGGCGTGACCAGTCTTAAGGAAAATAATGGTTAGGAGGTACATTGACAGTCACCCGGTTTTTCACAATCGTTACAGAGTTATGCAACCTCTGAACTCAATAATGACCACTTTCACTGAAAATAAAAAAGAAGCAAATGAGAATGTTCGGCTTTGTATGAAAATAACGAAAAACAATTACAGCAGTTCTCAATGGATGCTGTTCATCAAAAATAAAACTTTGTCAACGTCTTCAAACCCTAACGTGATTGAGCAAAGCGGTTTCCGGATTTGAAATCACCATGAGTAACTGACCTAGAAACAGTAAACATCATGTCAGATATCTACCCCTTGTAAATCAGTGTAATTATTGAATCCGAGAAGAAGTCGTGGGAAGATATCGGTAATAACCTGGAAAGGCTTCGTCAAGTGGCAGGGAAACCTTCCTGGACAGTAATAAAGAATCTTAGAAAAGGAGGGAAAAAGGAAATGAGTAGTGTTCTGGATAAATCGGGTAACTCTTAATAGATCCCAGGGAATCCCTGGACAGGAGAAAGGAATATTTTGAAAATATTCTCAACGTGAAAGGAAAGTTCTCTGTTGACGCTGCAAACAAATGAGATCATGGGGAGGAGAACATTGATGTTAGTGAAATAACGATTGAGGAAGTGGAAGGTATGGTAAATAAACTCCAGTGTCATAAATCAGCAGAAACAGATGAAACTAGACCTGAAATGTTGAAATATAGTGGGAAGGCAGGGATGAAAGAGCTTTAGTTTTGTATGGAAATTTAGTAATGTGCCTTCTGATTGGAAAAAACCGCAAAATGCATTTATCTACAGTATAACCAAAGGAACGAGAAAAACTCCAAAACTATCCAGGTATTCCATTGATTTTGTATACCCGGAAAGGTGATTACTTGCATTTCGTAAGGGAGATTGAAAACAATGTTTGAAAGCAAGTTGGATGAAAACCAGTATGGTTTCAGACCACAGAGGCGCTGTCAGGAACAGATTTTCAGTCTTTTTATTCTCCTTTCCCTACCGCATTTTCCCACACCTGTCGGGTCGCGGGTACAAACTGCATCACACATATGTGATCACTGCCACGATTAACAAGGAATGCAATACTAGTATAAAATATTGTAATTAAACTTGCTTTGTTGATGATTACGTGGTTAAGCACATGAGGCTTACATTAGTCACTTCGTCACTAGCTTTTCAATAAGACGGCCACTGTTCGATTTCTAGTCAATGCATGTGACATTTTAAAAACAAACTTCTGTCTCTGTGATCTCTGCCACGAACAACAAGGAATGCAATACTAGTATAAAATATGGAAATTAAAATTGCATAGTAATTAACGACAATACAAATACACGCGTCCAGGTTAGACCCGATAGCATGCACCTTCTTCACTTTCGTAGTGGGTTCAAATCCAATCACCGGCACCTTGCAGACTTTTTTCCCATTTCCACGTAAGTCAAAAGCTCGCGCCGTAGCTTGATTAAAGCAAAGGTCTTTTTCAGTCCTCGTCCTTTCCAATCTCATCGTCCCGAAAACATACATGTGTTAGTGCGTGATTATACCGCTAGGAAATCAAAGATTGCGTGGTTGAGCACATGAGACTTACATTAATCACGCCGTCATTACCTATCCAATACGACAGCCACGTTTCGATTTCCAGTCAATGCACGTGACATTTTTAAAACCTAAACTTCTGTCTCTGCGATCTCTGCTACGAATAACAAGGAAGTCAAGTTTTTCACGCCCATGGTGTTAATTACTTAATATTTGTTGTCTCCTCCTCAATTCCTCACTGACTTTATACCGCTAAAAGCTTTCCTTCTTAATGGAACGAGGTGTACAATTAATTGTTCAACAATAGGTACACAGTAAGGAAGAATATTAAGGAAAGTCTCAATGGAAATGTCTCATGTGACCCCATTTCTTAAGAATATAAAGCGAGTCGTTATATGAAATGAGAGTATTTCGACACAAGGATTTCCAATCTACGTAAGTGGTACTGTTAAGTTTCACTCGCGAGGAGGTTAGTGCAGATATCAAACTCCATTCGACTCAAGTCCCGTTTTCTTTGCACGGAAGTTGTAACAAAAAGCAGTAGAGATGAATCTCGGCTTCGCTGCTGGAATATCAATCACACAACATAGAAAGTGCTTTCACACAAACATTCTCCATCCACTGCTTAACGTGAGACATGGGCGGTGGCTCTACAAGGCAGTCATCAGAAGACTGATTATTGAAAGTTGCCACTAAGGTCCGAACAAAAAATTATATTGTGAATTTATAGCCACATCACTTGTCATTCCGCTGGGATTGCCACTAACATGTATGTATTGCTCCACTTTGAGTAATGACCTTCAATTAGGAGTTAAACATTTTTAATAGAAAAAAAAAGCAACCTGGCAGTTTTATGGGACTGTTGTTAATGATAACTTAGCCACGAGGTCGGAGGGTTTTACAAGGAATTCGATCCAAAGGACGTCATGTTTCATTTCATAAATTCCATATGCACTTTGTGAGAAGCCAGTAACTATTTCACTCGATTATCACGCCCCTAAGAAAGAGAATTCATGCAAACTAATAACTGCCACGTGGCTTTTCAGAAGATAGTTGTAATAAATGAAATACTGCCTGAGAAGGTCTGTATTCAATAACAAATCTCCGACTCATTTTAATAACATGAGAACGAAACTGACAGGCGTAACTGTAGAAAACCCAAGTGTTGCTGTGGAATTCAGGCATGTAACAGTCCGAGCCACGGAGAACTTCTAATGATTATGATTATGATTATGATTATGATTATGATTATGATTATGATTATGATTATGATTATTATTATTATTATTATTATTACTATTATTAGTATTATTTGCTAGTGGCTTTACGTCGCACCGACACAGATAGGTCTTATGGCGACGATGGGATAGGAAAGGCGTAGGAGTTGGAAGGAAGCGGCCGTGGCCTTAATTAAGGTACAACTCCAGCATTTACCTGGTGTGAAAATGGGAAACCACGGAAAGCCATCTTCAGGGCTGCCGACAGTGAGATTCGAACCCACTATCTCCCGGATGCATTTATTATTATTATTATTATTATTATTATTATTATTATTATTATTATTATTATTATTATTATTATTATTATTATTATTATAGAGCTCTTCCCGCGTCCAGGTAAGACACAGCCATAAATTCCCGACACTCAGATGTAATCTCAGGGTATCCCATCAAATAAGACAAAGATTTAATTTTTCGTGTAGGTTAGGCTTTACGTGAATTCAAAGAAAAACGTAGGGACCGTACGAGATAATCACCGATGAACGTCTCCATCCTATCGCATAGAAATGTAAATTCATCAGAACTTTGGAGTCATAAAAGTGGAAACAAAGGTTATTCTGGACTTCAAAAACCGGTGGACAAGGTACTACAAAAACAATTTTAATTTAATGTACGCCAATTGTAGGAATACAGGAAACATGAAGTTGCATATACCTACGTACAGCCATTACGTTTCCCGTCACAATTCTCCGTAAAATTGTTGAAGACAAGACATTAATAGACGTACTCAGTACCAATCAATTTCTACTGATAAAAGGCGGATGTAAAGCAGTGCCAGATATTTCAGTCACAGAAGCATGCAAAGGGCCAGTTCCGACAAATAGAAAGAAAATAGAAGATGTTAGGAGAATTCTATAGTGGCCTACGTACCTGAGGATCACAAATCTCTCTGTACCGAGCGAGTTGGCCGTGCGGTTAAGGGCGCGGGAGATAGTGGGTTCGAACCCAAATGTCAGCCGCCTGAAGACGGTTTTCCGTGGTTTCCCATTTTCTAACCAGGAAAATGATAGGGCTGTGCATTCATTATGGAGACGGCCGCTTATCCGAACATAACAAACATAATATCCGGGGAAAGATTGACTGTTTATCCGAACATAACAAACATAATATCCGGGGAAAGATTGACTGTTTTTATGTGGTTTCATGTCAGGTGAAGTGAAGAAACAATTTGTGATGGCACTGGGTTGGAAGAAAAGTGTAGGATGGTATCTGCCAGTAACTAATAAAGTGGGGAGAACATGAAGATAATTAAACAATAATTAGGATTGTTGCAGTACGGTTGTAGTTGTATTTTTGGTGATCGACTTGTAGTTGCGGTACATTTCCAATAAACATAAATGTAAGTGACACGCATTTTTGTGTAACAATCACATCAAAAACCTCTGCTAACAAAACGCTAGTGGCCTTATAAGATCATAAAATGTTTAAAGGGGTCATCTTCAACACGTTCAGACTGGATTTCTGACAACACTCCCTGGCTGACTTACAATTACACTGATGAGCAATTGATTTAGAGATAGCTGCCATTTTTGGCGAAATGACGCTGTGGTCAACCCGGAGAATGCAATATTGTAGTTCGGCATGGAACGTGACTACGGTATCGCCCGGTCTCGTCCTGGTAGTGTGAGTAACAGTTGATCACAGGATGGGTATGACACGACATCTCAGAGCACTTGATCTTAGCCAGGGTTTCGGTGCCATAAGTATGGTCCATTCAATCCCTGAAGTCGTGAAAGCATAGGGCTTCCGACGTTCCACGCGTCAAGACTGTGCGTCTCAGTACGTGGATTGAGGCAAACGATCGCTACCAGGGTGAACCGCCACGGTATACAATGTGCTGATGACAGGGGTTATCATCGGCTAACTCGGATGGTCAGAGCGGATATACGGAACACTCGCGAATTCAATGCTGGACAAAAACGAAGTGTCAGCAACCATACCATCCAGAATCTCGTCTCTCATTCGTGTCGCCGTCCTAATAGCGTAGAACTGCTCACTGCACGTCGCAATGCACAAACATTGACATGGGCTAAGGAATAACGCCATTCGTACTCAAAGCGTAGTAAAAGGTCACCTGGGCAGATCAGTCGAAGTACCAGTTGGCAGACGCCGAAGACAGGGTGTGAATGCGTCGCCAAGTACATGAGAAAGGGAGCCCTCTTGCAAGCAGGGTAGAGTTCAGGTCGGTGGTGGTGGTGGTATCCTCGTACGGAGACTGTTCAACTTACCTCACCGGCGAACGATACAGGAACCTGCTGCTAGATCATGTACACCCATTTGTTCACCTCCAGTACCCTAAAGGATGCATATACCTCCATCCAATTCGTTCGATGAACACTCCATGGACAGGAGGACGTTTGCCGAGCTCCCAGGGCCATTCGGCCTCAATCCTATCGAGAAAAACAGGGAGTCTGTCGAGAGGAACGTGAGGATCGGGACACTCTTCAAAACAATCTGCATGCATTATGGGAGACTGTGCAATAGCCATGGACCACTATGTGACCCCAAAGCCTCCGGTGTGTAGCGGAGTTCATGTCACGCTGCAGCACCGCCATCATCCGATCAAAAGTGGGTGCTACAAGCTGTTAGCCAGGTATATCTCTGATTCGACTGCTCGTAGCTGTACATTGGCCCACCTCTAGGTCTCTACCGACTCCTGGACACCATTGCCTAAACCACTTTATATTAAAATATTTCCCACCGAGCGAGTGGCTGCGTGGTTCGAGTCACATAGCTGCCAACTTGCATTCGGGAGTTAGTGAATTCAACCACATTGTCAGCAGCCTTGAGGATGGTTTTCCATGGATTCCAGTTTTCACAACGGGCAAATTTAATTACGGCCACGGTCACTTCCTTTCCGCTCCCAGCCTTTTCCTATCCAATCGTCCCCATAAAACTTATCTGTGTTTGTGTGACGTAAGGCAAATTGAAAAATAAAAATATAAAGAATCATATTTCGTATCTCCTAGGAACTTACTTTTCTGGACATGGGCCATTTTCCAAATCACTCAGTCAATGATATACATAGATTGAAATTAGGACGTCTAAATTTAAGGTGGTCACGAAACAAATAGGCTAGACTTTAAAGGCTTTCTTTGAAAATAAATAGGCTTACCGGACTGTAATTTCGCAAAAATATTGCGTACCAGCCTACAAGCTGAATGTTAATTTTGTATGTTCTTGAAGGTTATTTCGATTTTCAATAAATTACAGTACTACATACCTGAATAATAATAATAATAATAATAATAATAATAATAATAATAATAATAATAATCGTAACAGTAGTTAGTGGGACGTAAAAACGAATAACTCTATCGTTATTAAAAGTTAGAAGGGCATAGAATAGTCATGAATACAGTAAGCGTTAAGTTTATATACAATTATTATTATTATTATTATTATTATTATTATTATTATTATTATTATTATTATTATTATTGTACCAGGCGTACAACTTCCCCGGCTATTTTAACTGCGAGCCTTTTCTATGGCTATCTGTGACAGTGGCCAAGAACTTTTAAAACATTCTAAAACTTCCTTCTCCGATGGTTAGATGGCTCTGACATCTACTTTCTAGCGATCTCTATTGGACTAAGCCCAAATCAACTTAAAAAAATGTTTCATCTGTTGTAGTTGGTAAACCTTGTTTTTGTTTATTCATTTCTCTTATGTGCCGAAGTTGTTAACACATCACCTGGTTCCTCCTCTAATGTAATCTGCCTGTCACATGACTGTAACTAAGTTCTCTAGCCAGTCAAACCCTGAGAAGAGTACGTAATTTAGCCTATCAGCGCTCGGGAGTTTAATTTTAATCTAGAACTTCCCCTGCGGAGCTATTTATCTAGAGCGCATTAGCGCCGTCTGGTCTGATTTGCCCGGTATTTGAGTGCGACTTGACGGAGATTAGAGGGGGCCAGGAGCCAGGGGGCGGGCGGCTCGAAGAAGATCCAGCGCTAAGAGCAGTTTTCTTAAAATATAATATGTTATATTTTCTTTTGTGTGCCGAAATGTAGGACCTTCTGTGCTGTCTTTGGACTCTATTTATATTCCTTAATAGAAAAATATCTAGTGTAAGGGAGTATGGAACTCTCCCCTTCTACTTTCGAGCTGGGTGATTACAGATTTCAACCTCTACATTTTGGAAATTTGTCTCGGCTTTAAACTTTTCTCTTTAGTTACCCTTTTGAGTATGGGATGAGCCTCCGTGTCATTTGGCCTTCAGCCCACTTAGGTTCTTGTCATTTTCTAGAATATTGTTCTAAGAAGTTCTGGTGTTTCGCCTCCTTGCCCTTTGTTAATGGCCTGTTTAATTGTACCCTTTTCTTTCCCTTCTTAAGGCCTAGTAGAATGGGTGATATGCCCCTGTATATTCTTTATTGTTTTTGTGTAACTGTGCCTTCCTTTAGGTTCCCTTGGGGAACATTACTTTAATGGTTGTGAAACTTGAAATTGATAAGCCCATCACGGGGTAACCTATGTATAAACACTATGAAGTGAGGTCACCCTACGGGTTACCAGTGTAATTGAAATTGTAAATAGCAACTGATTGCTTGATTGAGGCTATCCTCTATGGATTTTGGAGCTCGGATTCTATAAGGTGTACCTGTTCGGAGCAGCTATGCTCTTTCATAATATTGTAAGCAATTATGATCTTTCATATGTAGATTAACGCCTGGGAGTTTCTCCCAATCAGTCTTGTACCTGATTAAGGACTTCTAAGTCAAATGAATTGTTGGAGCTGACGAGCTCGTTATTTTATGTGAATAAAGTAATCATTCAACTGTTTCTTGTGATACCATTAATTTACTCTCTCTGAATTCTAAGAAAGGAAAAAGATAAAATTTCCAATTTCGTTAAAGTAAATGTTTGCTCTAAGTGATCCCTTGTCTAGGCATTCAACTCAGGCGCATCCTATTCCTCTGTGAGTCACGGAAACACGTTAATAATAATAATAATAATAATAATAATAATAATAATAATAATAATAATAATAATAATAATAATAATAATAATAATTTACCGGGAGGTACACCTCAACGCCGTGCATTCACAACTAGCGCCTAAATGAACTCCTGTATTGGTAAAACAGTGAATCTGAAACTACACCAACTTGGAACTTTAATCGGGAGATGTCACCACTAAAATATTGAGTAATTTTGTTATTGTGCAGTTTCCTAATCTGAGTGAATTACTACTTGTTTTGTTTGACATTCATCAAGAAGTTTTGACATTTTTCCACAGAGGACACCACTAAAAACTATGATCATGCACCCTGGTGCGAGGTGTAAGAAGTTACAATTTAAAGAAGTTTTGTATTTCTAGGTTTTTGTAACTGAAAAATGTTTATTTATTTTTGGGTTGGCAATATTTCCTTTTTCTTTCCGCCAGTTTTGAATCTAGCCAATCCCTAATTTCTGCAACTAATTTTCGACCTATCACAGGCTTCTTGTTCGATTATGAGTGTTACTTTTGAAATCTACCAATAAAATTGAGAGGGTGTGGCTAGTTTAGTCTTGAATGATCTCGAATCTTCCCTGAGGGTTTATAAACTGCGGCTTTTCACGTTTCTTGGCCAATTGATCGTCATATTACTGAGTGTGTGTGTCAAAGCAGGAGGTGGGCGGCCTCTTTCATAGGTCATCAGAACATCTACAAGGTGATGCCACATAACTTCTTTCTTTCTTGCTACCTCCGCAGTTTAACCCGAGGGAAGGGTCCGACTCATTAGTTATGTAACGAGCTTTTCTAAAATGTAACTTTCTTCCGGCTAGTGTAAAAACCTTCATAAAATCTTTAACTGTATACCAGGGATAGAGTGTGATGTACTCTCTCGAGTTCCCTTTCATCTTGGTTTGAGGTGGCTACGTTTTCACAACCTTTCGTTTCTGTAATGTATTAAAGTTATTTCCATCCGTGCCACCTCAAGTAGTTTGGGAATAGCCCCTGCTTCATCGGTCGAGAGCCGTATAGGTTTTAATGTTTCATTATCTGGGAGTGCAGTGTACGCCTCCACTCAGTTTGTGTTCGGGCCATTTATATAACCTGTTCTTTTTCGTCAAGGCCCTGTGGTTGGGTACTAGATACCCCTGTATAACATTATCTTTCAATTTGTAAGTTGTACTGTACCTTGATGGGCGAGTAATTGTAATTTTCTGATATTGCCTTGAATAGGCTAGAAGGTACCGAGAGCCTGTTTGCTCTTTTTCAAAGTTTTGGTAAGATTAAAGAGTGCCTTTGGAAGGCTAGATATTGTAATTTTGGGAGCATGTGCTCTTGATTTGGGGGATTCCTGCCCTTGACTTAATGGTTCCCAATTTTTGTGTAAACTGAATCCGGTATAACCGGAATTATAAAACTAGTGGCTTAAAGCCCAAAGTATTAAGGTGCTAAATCTTGGATTTTTCCCAATCTTGTTTAATGATTGCTACTTGCACCTGTAAAATTGTCATGAAAAAATTGTTAAGTTTGAAGTTCTGAAAATATAACCTTCAGTTTAAGTTTTAAATGAATTTTGATATTGAAGTTAGACCCATTCACTCCGACACCTTCTTTAACCTCTTTCTGCTCCATGGGTATCCCCGGAATAATAATAATAATAATAATAATAATAATAATAATAATAATAATAATAATAATAATAATAATAATAATAATAATAATAATAATTGTATGTAAGCTTAACACTTACTGTATTCATGACTATTCTATGCCCTTCTAACTTTTAATAATATTGGTTTTTACGTCCCACTAACTACTTTTACGATTTTCGGAGACGCCAAGGAGCCAAATTTAGTTCCTCAGGAGTTATTTTTCGTGCCAATAAATCTACCAACACTAGGCTAACGTATTTGAGCACCTTCAAATACCTCCGGACTTAGCCAGGATCGAATGTGTCAAATTGGTTACAGAAGGCCAGCACCTCAACCGTCTAAGCCATTCAGCCCAGCCTTCTAAGTTTTTTTCATTAGATACAGTATACTGTACTTCTTTACAGTAATTATCCCCATAGGTCATCGGAAAGTATTCTCTTTAGCATGACCTCCTCCGTTCACCACGTTAGACCGGACAGTTGGTCAACTTACATATATAACACTACTTTTTAAATTGCGATAAGACTTCGTACGGAAACGGGTGTGGCGTTAATACCATTAAAGCCTATGCAGAATATTAAGGAATGTGAAGTTACACTGAAATGCTGTTCGTAGATTCATAGGAAGGGATTATTAATTTGTACGCAGGTTGATTCAAAGCTTCTACATCTTGTAAGGTATGTCTCTAATATACCGTTTATGGATGAAATATCCTGCTGCGTAGTAGTTACTTTCTATATTACAGTTTCAAATATAGAGACCAAGGACTGAAAAGTTTAAAAAGATTTTCTTCAGTCTGATTTTAAAGTAGCTGAATATTGCTTTTAATGATAATGTATCAGACAAATACCATTTTCTGAATAAGTTCATGTTACTTGAAACCCACATCTGGCCATTAAAATTGTAACGCCAGGAAAGATGCATCCTATCAATCCAACATGTGAGGATGTGAAGACAGATCATGGAAACAGAACATAAAAACAAACAAACCCGTGGGTCATATAGCCCACTAAGGATGCCAATCTACCAAGATAACTGCTGCCAAGTTTACGACGTCGGCAGCGTGATGACGTCGTCAGCCATAGCGTTTGGCTTTCGTGACCGGGAGATTATGGGAGCACCAGGGAAAAATCGTTGTTAAAGCACAGCTGTACATCACATGCGAATCGTTACGACCACGGAAAGCAGGATACGTAAGAACGGGGGGAAAGGCAGCCGCTATTTTATAGTAGGAAGTAGCCTATATTTGCTTGCTGTTCGTGCGAACAGAAAACAAATTATGATTCATCGCAGAAAATATTAACCATACCAGCAGATTTTCGATTTTGATCACTGGGGAACTAGGGTCTGCGAATTACCCTTCCGAAACATTCGTGCTCATGTTGGAGGGAATATGGCCGCAGTGATCCGAATATTGAATCGGTTGGTCGAGCAGGATTGGCTCTATATAAGGAAGGGATGCCAACAGCTCCATTATAGAATAAGAGGGTAGTAATTCTGGCAAATGTTTACTACAGATAACATGGCCAGAAGCTTGTCCTCAGAAATTCGGGACTATAGGGCACCTAGTGAACCCCACATGCATGTTTTGAGTTTATCCGCAGCATTTGGGACTTTTCTTAAAAGGGATCACCTTAATGGCTACATTCCATCGCACGCTACAGGAGTCTGTGGCTGCAATGGTACCTATAATGTCGAGCAGGAAGAAGAAAGCCCCGCGTTGTTAGGTGTGTCCTGTAGTATGCATTGTTATGTCACTCCGATACCTGGGATAGGGCGTCTTTTCTTTTAATCTTTCACTCTGTCCCTGAAGGGGAAACGGCGAGCCTCATAGCGGATGTGCTTGGCCGGGAGAGCTGAATAGAGGTTCTGAGAAGAGTAAGCTGGGAGAGGCCGTGGCCGATAAAAGGATATGTTCCGGTATTCGCCTTAGTAAGGAGAATGGGATACAAGGAAAGTCCATCTCAGGACAGCCGACGATAGGACCAGCCCACCGCCTCCAGAATGCAGAGCTGTAGAGCCGGATCCTACTCGGCTTGGAAGGGTGTCGTTACATTCTAAGTCCACTTAGACTTCGAACGCTTTCCCGATACGTTCACAAGCCCCTATTACGTCCCTTACATGTAAAAACTGTTGAATTTCCTTATCCTTTGATCCTACCGGAGGCGACTGATCCATAAGGACAATACACTACCGCACATGGCACGAAATAACCATTTTTGGATACCCACTCGGTTTCACTTCTTCTATGGCTCGCATTTTCACCGAAACTGATGCCCACTGAACAAATTATTTTCCGCGACTGCTGTATTATAGAAGCCGTCCCCGTGGTCTAAAGGTAGCGTGTCTGTCTCTCACCCGGAGGCCCCGGGTTCGATTCACGGCCAGGTCAGGGATATTTACCAGGATGTGATGCCTGGTCTCAGGTCCACTCAGCTTGCTGATTGCAGTTAAGTAGCTGTCTGACTGTGAGATGGCAGCATCAATCTAGAAAGCCAAGAATAAAGGTCGAGTACTTTCGACACCCTGACCACGCAGGCCTTCGAACTGAGCAGCGGTCGCTTGGTAGGTGACGGCCCTTCAGTGCTGTATTGCCATTTGGGCATATTAGAGACCAGCCACGGTTACAGCTGTTGAACTTTGGAAAAGTTCATATCCCAAACATGCATTCAATATGTGTTCCTCTCAATGTTCCAATGTGTAATCTAATCGCGTTTGCTGTACTACCATCCTTGAAAGCTTCACGAGATATTGATTTTTAAATGTTCAGTACACCGAACCAAGCTGTAAGTCTAATCACTCACTCCGGTTCCTTAAGCTCACGGTGTAACTAGTATATATTTTATTTCTTTCTTCAGCTGTGGTCTTGTAGTTTTAATGATCATCTGTGCATCACTGTAATGACATATTGTACTTCTCTTTTCCCCATATCCATAACGTAGCTCTCTTCCTAGAAATATTTATACGTGTAAGTAGGTAACACAGAAACTCGTGATGTATTCTTTCCCTTGAATTCATTGTTTTTATATCCCACTAACTACTTTTACAGTTTTCTGAGTCCCTCGAATTTGAAAAAGGTATTACATTATGGGGAAGAGCCTAGTTACGGATTCCCCACGTAACATATGGCACGTGGCGAGTTATATGTTTGGCTACCCCTACTATGAAGGGAGTGGAGAACTTCTGATTGACTGGTGGTTAATCGAGGTGTTGTATTAGCATGTATAAAGCATAACAGGTCGAAGGGTGGTGATGTACAGGCCAAGTAGCGGATGGAGCCATAATAGGTAGCATTAATTGCTGGTTGTACCGCGGATCTCCTCAGTTCATCAGGTAGCAGGTTCATGATTTAGCTGCATAGGTTAGTAATTAACGTTGTCCATCACCAGTTAACTGAATGGTATTAATACTTCCAGAATAAATTAGTATATTTTTCTTGTTAGATATGAAATAACCTGGTCGGACTTCACTGCATAATGTGTCACTTAATTTTCTACGAATATAAAATTATGTATAGGCTACGACGCAGTTTATTGAAAACAAATTAACGTATATATCTAGACTAAAGAATAATCTACGCTAAAACTGGTTTGGGTCACATAGCTGTCAGCTTGCATTCGGGAGATAGGTTGTTCAAACCCCATGTCGACAGCCCTGAAGGTGGATTTCCGTGATTTTTCTTTTACATTTGTTACGTCGCACCGACACAGATAGGCGACAGTGGTATAGGAAAGGCCTAGGCACTTGCATGGTGTGTAAATGGAAAACAATGGAAAAACATCTTCAGGGCTGCCGACAGTGGGGTTCGGACCCACTACCTCCCGGATGCAAGCTCAGAGCTCCGCGCCTCTAACCGCACGGCCAACTCCCCTAGTGTAAAGCAGATTGTCTACCCTAAAATCAGCCTCAGTGAGATTTCATTTAACTGTGAACGGAACATCAGAACTGTACAAGCTGTTGATTTGTTCTTTGAAAGAAAATATTCTTTATTCATCAAACGTTTCTTCTTCTACGCCGAGCTCATTTTTCTCATTTCAGTTCTCGTAATGTTACAAAATCACAAGAGGATACATCCGAGATATTGAGAGTGGCTCGGTGCCTTATATTTTATTTTTGAGAGTGTCCTGCATTATCCTCATCTTCTGAAAGAAGGCATTTTCACGACGGAAAGTATCCCGTGTCTCTTGGGCTAAAATATCAGATCGAAGCCGTGTTAGTGTTTGAGTGCACAGTATAACAGTGACGATCTCAATACATTGTTCCTTTACGTGTCTCCATTTTGCTTAGAATTGCCTGCGTGTAGGAATACGAAACGAATGATTGTTTCTCATTGCTGTTAACACCAATATTTTACAAACTTCCCCATAAATGTATTATACCTCTTGCCCCGTTTTCTAGCCTCGTTATGACTAATTATAACTGCCATATATTTGCTGCTTTTCTTGCTATTTACCACACAAAGTCTGATAAAATTTACTTTTCTCAACCTAATTGCACCTTCACAACATATAACCATTTAAACAATACTAGCCTCCTGTCGCCCATATATACTCAAGTCAATATGACTAGCAGAAACAATGCTACATCCAAAGTTATTCTTGATCTTCAGTTATTACCACATTTCTAGTCGACTCAGCCAACACCATTTTTCCCTCTAAAACCTTTTTTAAACACAATGATTTCCCATGGAGTATAAGTTTATTTACATTTTCGATTCCAAGAAAACTCTTTAGTACATATTTTCTTAATATTTGGCAAATAATTTCACAACAATATTTTAAAAATCTTTAGAATTCGTTAATCTCTTTATGACCTTCATATCGAGAACAATAGTCATGTTCAACAATTGAAGGAAAAATGAGAGCTAAAATTCCAAGAAGAACAGGCGTTTCGTATTAACTAAAAATTTGGGTCACGAAAATTGGTGTCGAAACAAACGTCGTGAACTTTGAAACAGGAACAATAAAAAAGAGAGGTCTGTTATCAGTATGTGGAGGCAATTTTGCGTTGTACGTTACTCATGATGGAGATCAGTTTAGCTGGGCAAGAATTAAATCCAGAACATAGAGAGTGCGGAAATTATTTTACCAACTATACTACAAAACTTGATTATACATACATACAATATCATTATAGACTGTTATGCCTTTCAGCGTTCAGTCTGAAAGCCTCTGTGAATTTACTAAACGTCGCCAAAATCCTCGATTTGCAGCTAGGATTGTGGCCTCATTTAGTTCTATACCTCTTATCTTTAAATCGTTAGAAACCGAGTCTAACCATCGTCGTCTTGGTTTACCTCTACTTCTCTTACCCTCCATAGCAGAGTCCATTATTCTCCTAGGTAACTTATCCTCCTCCACTCGTCTCACACGACCACACCACCGAAGCCGGTTTATGCGTACAGCTTCATCCATAGAGTTCATTCCTAAATTAGCCTTTATCTCCTCATTCCGAGTACCCTCCTGCCATTGTTCCCACCGGTTTGTACCTGCAATCGTTCTTGCTACTTTTATGTCTGTTACTTCTAACTTATAAATAAGTTATCCTGAGCCCACCCAGCTTTCGCTACCGAAAGCAAAGTTGTCTGAAAACAGACCGATGTAAAGATAGTTTCGTCTGCGAGCTCACTTCCTTCTTACAGAATACTGTTGATCGCAACTGCGACTGCATTAGCGTTACGACATCTTGATTCAATCTCACTATATTACCATTCTGAGAGAACACACAACCTAAATACTTGAAATTATCGACCTGTTCTAGCTTTGTATCACCAATCTGACATTCAATTCTGTTGAATTTCTTACCTACCGACATCAATTTAGTCTTCGAGAGGCTAATTTTCATACCATACTCAATGCGCCTAATTTCAAGTTCCAAGATATTACACTGCAGGCTTTCGGCACAGTCTGCCATTAAGACCAAGTCGTCAGCACAGGCCAAACTGCTTACTACATTTCCACCTAACTGAATCCTTCCCTGCCATTTTATACCTTTCAGCAGATGATCCACGTAAACTACGAACAGCAAATGTGAAAGATTACAGTCTTGTCTAACACCTGTAAGTACCCTGAACCAAGAACTCATTCTACCATCAATTCTCACTGAAGCCTAATTGTCAACAAAAATGCTTTTGATTGATTTTAATAATCTACCTTTAATTCCATAGTCCCCCAGTATAGTGAACACCTTTTCCCTCGGTACCCTATCATATGCTTTCTCTAGATCTACGAAACATAAACACAACTGCCTATTCCTCTCGTAGCATTTTTCAATTACCCGGCGCTTACTGAAAATCTGAACCTGACAGCCTCTCTGTGGTCTGAAACCACACTGGTTTTCATCCAACTTCCTCTCAACGACTGATCGCACCCTACCTTCCAAGATGCCAGTGAATACTTCGCCTGGTATACTAATCAATGAAATACCTCGATAGTTGTTGCAATCCTTCCTGTTCCCTTGCTGATAGATAGGTGCAATTACTGCTTTTGTCCAATCTGAAGGTACCTTACCAACACTCCATGCTAATTTTACCACTCTATGAGGCCATTTCATCCCTGCCTTCCTACTGTACTTCACCATTTCAGGTCTAATTTCATCTATTCCTGCTGCCTTATGACAATGGAGTTTGCTTACCATCCTTTCCACTTCCTCAAGCATAATTTCACCAACATCATTTTCCTCCTTCCCATGAGCTTGGCTGTTCGCAACACAACCAGGATGATTTCCTTTTACATTGAGAAGATGTTCAAAAGATTCCCTCCACTTCTCCAGTGAATCCCTGGGATCTATTATGAGTTCACCTGAATTACTCAAAACACTGTTCATTTCGTTTTTCCCTCCCTTCCTAAGATTCTTCATTACTGTCCAGAAAGGTTTCCCTGCTGCTTGACCTAACCCTTCCAGGTTATTACCAAAATCTTCACATGACTTCTTTTTGGATTCAACAACGATTTGTTTCGCTCTGTTTCTTTCATCTACGTACAAATCCCTGTCTTCCTTGGCCCTTGTTGGTAGCCATTTCTGATAAGCCTTCTTTTTACGTTTACAAGCTGCTCTCACTTCATCATTCCACCAAGATATTCGCCTTTTCCCATCTTTACACACAGTTGTTCCTAGGCATTCCCTTGCTGTTTCTTCTACAGCATCCCTGTATGCCACCCATTCACTTTCTATATCCTGAACCTGCTTACTGTCTACTGTTCGAAACTTCCCACTAATCACATCCATGTACTTCTGTCTAATTTCCTCGTCCTGGAGATTTTCTACCCTTATTCGTTTTCAGACAGATTTCACTTTCTCTACCCTAGGCCTAGAGATACTTAGTTGACTACAGTTCAGATGTATCATCGAAAAATCCGCGGAAAACTCGTACATTCCTAACAGATTTCCTGAATTCGAAGTCTGTTAAAAAAATAGTCTATTATGGATCTGGTACTCCTAGCCTCCCATGTGTAGGGGTAAATAGCCTTATGCTTGAAGAATGTATTCGTAACAGCTAAACCCATACTAGCACAGAAGTCCAGCAAACGCTTCCCATTCCCATTAGCTTTCATAACTTCCCCACATTTACGAATCACCCTTTCGTATCCTTCAGTTCTATCCCCAACTCTCGCATTGAAATCTCCCATTAGCACTATTCTATCCTTGCTGTTGACCCTGACCACGATGTCACTCAATGCTTCATAAAACTTGTCAATTTCATCCTCATCTGCACCCTCACATGGTGAATACACGGACACAATTCTAGTCCTAATTCCTCCAACTGACAAATCTACCCACATCATTCGCTCATTTACGTTCCTAACGGAAACTATGTTGCGTGGAATGGTATTCCTGATAAAGGGCCCTACCCCAGACTCTGTCCATCCCTTTCTAACGCCCGTCAAGTACACTTTATAATCTCCTATCTCTTCCTCGTTATCTCTTCTTACCCGAATATCACTTACTCCTAGCACATCCAGATGCATCCTCTTTGCTGACTCAGCCAGTTCTACTTTCTTTCTTCCATAAGCCCCATTAATATTGATAGCTCCCCATCGAATTCCATTTCTTTCGCCAAGTTGTTTCCAAGGAGTCCCTCGCCCGTCAAATGGGAGTGGGACTCCGTTACTCCCATAGGTCCTAGGCTTGTTTAAAATGTTCATGAAGCAGGATGCTACCCTACTTGCACATAGTCCAAGTGAGGATCTCTCCTCTAACGGGTTATGGACCACAGGTGAATTGTATAGTCCTAACCGCGTGAGTACAAGGAGGGCCATGAATCAGACTGTGTCCGAGATGCTCACTCCCATTCCATAGCAACTGGTATCCCGACCTCTCAGGACCACGTACTAGGCCACTCAGCCGTTGCCCATGGTTCACGAACTAGGGCGTGACTACAGTAACCCACAACATGAACCATGAAAAAATCCACAGCCTGTTTCCAGTCATTCGACCGGGTCAGGATGCAATTAATGAAGCCCTCATCTAGCGGCGAGGATAGGAAATGTGCCGGCTGCCGAAGCCTGTCGCACTCCTCAGGGGCAATGATTAATGAATGACTAATGAAATGAAATGATATTGGAGAGTGTTGCTGGAATGAAAGTTGACAGGGAAAACCGGAGTACCCGGAGAAAAGCCTGTACCGCCTCCGCTTTGTCCAGCACAAATCCCACATGGAGTGACCGGGATTTGAACCACGGTATCCAGCGGTGAGAGGCCCTCGCGCTGCCGCCTGAGCCACGGAGGCTCCACAACATGAACCATAACTCGATTATATTATTGACGTTTCTTTGGTATTATTTTCTCTACAATAACTTCTTCGTTGGTAATTACCTATCAGTTCAGAAGCAGTCATTCATTGCCCTGTCATTCATTCCCCCTCCGTATACCACATCATACAATAATAAACTAAAACACGAATAATCTAAATCCACACAATTATATACAACTGTCTCGGTACTCCCTTGGACTGAAGTATAGGTATCCTCCTTTCACGTAGCTTCATACGGCGCAATCTCTTTACGTATGCCACGTGACTCTCCACAAATCTATGGTGAGGGTACCCGCTGCATCAATCGTCTCTCTGCTATATTCAATTTTTTTCTTTTGCTATCTGCTTTACGTCGCACCGACACATATTGGTTTTATGGCGACGATGGGAGAGGAAAGGCTTAGGAATGGGAAGAAAGCGGCCGTGGCCTTAATTAAGGTACAGCCCCAGCATTTGCCTAGTGTGAAAATGGGAAAACACGGAAAACCATCTTTAGGGCTGCCGTTAGTGGGGTTCGAACCCACTATCTTCCGGATGCAAGCTCACAGCTGCGCGCTCCTAACCGCCCGGTCTGCTATGATCTGGCCACTACATGGCGCCATTATCTAACCACTAGTCCAGTACAGTGTCAATTGGCAAGCACCTCCAACACTGACCTCAAAAGAAATTAAACCTCTAATACAAACCTGAACAGAAACATCACACTTGGACATCCATGCATCTGGAGATCTCCGGATCAACATCTTGCCTCCGTCAAATGCATGTGGTTATGTCGCTGGCGATGATTCCGGGGAGGATGGTATTGTCGGCCCAAATAACTTATCTGGTTCTCAAATGGAAGTGGAGGCAGAACTTGCAGGAAGTGACGAGATGATACTGAACATAGAGAAAGAAATACTGTACTTATACAGGAAGAAAGAGGTCGAGGGCACCAAAGAAAGAAAAGAGAGGGAAGAAAGGCTTTTTATTTCGGAAGAAAGAAATATCTCAAATATTAGTCAGTGGTCAAATTATGTAAGTTGTGAAGCCAATAATGATCGAATTACGCATTTGGAACTTTTCAATTGTGTGTTCGATGAACTCACTTGACGATTGGATATATACGAGGCTAAGAATAATCATATAGGAGACATTTCGGTCTGAGAAATTAAATGTTTCATTGGGATACAGCTGCTAATTGGGTACAGTATTGTATCAAGAAGAAACATGGATTAGGAACTTACAAAATATAATTATAACAAACAAGTGGCAAGAATATGACACAAGGTCGTTTCGATGTTATAATGGAAAATCTGCATTGTGTAGATAATGACGCTTTCGATAAAACTGATGAGTTTGCCGAAATGTGGCCTACGTTCACAAGTTTGAATGAAACATTTTAAAAGAACAGTCCAGAAGAGGAACATTACTGTGTTGACGAAACTATGGTACCGTACAGTGGCTGCTATGACTGTAAATAATGTATAAAAGGGAAGGGTAGCGGCAGCTTCATCAGGATATGTGACTTGGATGGAACCTTATCAACACTCAAGTACCACGGTGAACCCCAAGTATAATGACATTGGTCTCTTACGCAGCTGTTCCGTCGAAAATGTTTCCTGGTATATCCTTTCATCTATATTTTTTACAATTATTTTACTTCACTGTGCTTGTTGGAAGAGTACCGGGACCTCGCTGGAGAATAGACTGTAACAGTCCCAACTACAGAAATCGAAGGATATGAAGAAAGCACAGTGAGGGAGTTTTGATTGTTATGTTGCTGACCAGGAAAATATTGCTGTCTCTGAATGGAATGACAACTGTCCAATAAGAGCAGCTTAGACTGGTCACTCAGTTTATACATTAAAACACGTAAAGCGATATTTTCAAACGAGTAAAAGAACATTTCATTACAGCAGCCTAGAGTATTTGGGCCGTACAATACCCCAAAACTATGGGGGGAGTTGACAGCAGTTAGGAAAATATATATGTTTATGTAGGGTACCGATTGAAGGCAAAAAGTAGTACATTCCTTTGATTTCTTTCTGCTTCGATGTGGTTCAACATAATTCCTGGCAGATGCACAAACTGAGAGGTGGAAAATTAGAGCACTTGGCTTTCCGTCCCCGAGTTGTAACTGTACGTATTGCTGTAAATTCGACAACAACCTCAGGAAAGAGAGGACATCCGAGATCTTCAATTCACAAAAATGTAGATATCCGAAGAAAAAACGAAGTGTTTTTAACCATATGTCCTCCACAGGATTATCAGAGATAACACGAGAGATTTCGAAGTCTAGTCAATTTTAACATTCAGTGTTTGGAACCGTCTTCAACAGGGAGTCACAATGAATACTGAATTCTCCTTGTAGAACGCTGGAGAAAAATACAGCGACGATATAGCCTATGATTTCATTGGTTTTACGTTGCACTCACACAGAGGAATTTCACGGCGAAGATATTTTAAAACAGGTCTAAGGCAGAGAAGAGAGTGGCCGTGGACTGAATTAAGATACAGTCCAAATATTTATCTGCTGTGAAAATTGAAAATCGCCAAAAAACTATCTTCAGTACTGCCGACAGTGGAGTTCGGACCCACCATCTCACGAATACACCTTAATAGCTACACTGTCCGAACCATACAACAACCCGCTCGGTACAGTAATTATACGTTGTGCACAATCACTACTTCGCTACTAGTTTAACGTCGCATAACGCATGGTAGGTATTCGGCCACGCCATGACGGGAAAGGTAGCATCCATAGACTTAATTAAGGTACAGAAAGGTGAAAAAGCATAAAATGAGCGAGAAACACATAAACGCAGGTACTGAATTTGCTATGCTTGGTAGAGTAGATATCTGATGCCAGTTAGACAGTGCATACAGACATACAATTATACAACCGAGCTCAATAAGTGCAGTCGCTTAAGTGCGGAGAGTATCCAGTATTCTTGAAATAGGGGGTTCGAACCCCACTGTCGGCAGCCTTGAAGATGGTTTTCCGTGGTTTCCCATTTTCACACCAGGCAAATGCTGGGGCTGTACCTCAATTAAGGCCACGGCCGCTTCCTTCCACTCCTGGCCCCTCCCTGTTCCTTCGTCGTCATAAGACATATCTGTGTCGGTGGGACGTAAAGCAACTTGCAAAAACAAGAAAACAATAAACAATCGAACGAACAGGTTTCGAAGAATCTATACATTCTTGGTAAGTTATTCT
Organism: Anabrus simplex; assembly: GCF_040414725.1. Lineage (NCBI taxonomy): Eukaryota > Metazoa > Arthropoda > Insecta > Orthoptera > Tettigoniidae > Anabrus > Anabrus simplex. Next base: position 577,101,541 of record NC_090266.1, on the reverse strand, counting down.
ATGCTGCTAAGTTCTGTGGGTAGATTGAAATAGCACTCAGGGCCCACGATGAGACAGATATATCTGACACAACCCAGGTATTTTTCGAGATTTTCGCGATATCTGATTTTCACTACTTGATCGTTCTGTCCGAAAGCAGATGTCTATACAGCGAATGTCGTCGGTATTTTCCTTTTTGATACGGACAGGTGACACCGCCGTTATACATCTTGAGAAATGACAAAAACCATCGCCAGTTAACACAATGTTAGTGATACCCGGCATTGATATGGACTAAGCAACAAAAGTCTAAATTCTAGAATTCTACATCAAAGTAGGTATGGTAAAACTGTATAAGACATAAATGATAGGAACGTTTATCCTCCATAACTCATTACAGTAGATTGCAGAATAATTTCCATTGTATGACGAACCTTAACTCATCACAATCTGACCAGAGATTCCTTCTCTACCGTAAAATGAAATGTGTGAAAGGGATGGATAAAGTACTTCAGAGTATTGCGGAAGAATCTCAAGAGACCTCACCGAACTGTCTGCCAGCTGCTCTTTTTTAAGGGACCGGAAATTGAAGTCCGATCGGGGACCCTATACAGCGAGAGATGAAGCTCCATGTGGTTTACGTCGGCTTAAATGGGTTGCACGTTAAGATTCCGTGCACTGGAGTCAGAGAATGAGTTTAGTTCATTGCAATTGCTGAAGAGGGCGGTCTAACACTTGAAGCTGATTAAATTATACCTAGTACACTGTCTTGTTTCTAGAGAAATAAATAAAGAACAACGCACAACAAAATGATAGGAAAAGCAAGTGTATTGAAATTAATTCATATTTGGGTGAGATGAATGTATTTCAATTCTTTGTAAATTGAAGGTCTGTCAGAATGTTCACTGTATTGTAAAATTTTATTTAATTGCTGATATTTATAACCAAACTTGTAATTAGACGATAGTTATTACATTAACTTAGTCTTAGACCATACAATTTGAAAATCATGTGCTTGACGATTACAAATCCTACAAGTTACGTGGAATCAAAACAACACGGAAATTAATTTTAATTTCGAATAAATAGCAAAGCGAAGTCATCCCCGAACAGGTCATGAAGGCTCTGAGAGGGATGGAAGGTAAAGGTCTCTGCTATCCGCTATCTCGGCTCCTGGATCGATCGATCAAGTTGACCGTCCGGTTAGGGGCGCACAGCTGTGAGCTTGCATCCGGGAGATAGTGGGTTCAAACTCTACTGTCGGCAACCCTGAAGATGGTTTTCCGTGGTGTCCCATTTCACACCTTCCAAATGCTGGGGCTGTACCTTAATTAAGGCCACAGCCGCTTCCTTCCCACTCTAGGGCTTTCCTATCCCATCGTCGCCATAAGACCTATTTGTGATGGTGCGACGTTAAGCAAATAGAAAAAACACCTTTCTGGATTGCTGCTACTTCATGAAATCTCTCTACTCTTATCACTGCAGACTGATGTTCATACAAATTGTAGATAATTCTTTGTTCTCGGTATCTGATGCCGAACGTCTTCAGAATCTCATATAGCATGGTCCAATCAACATTATCGAATGCCTTGTCTAGATTTACGAACGCCATATACGTGGGCTTGTACTTCTCAGTTCGATTCTCTACGATCAGACGTAAAGTCAGGATAGCTTCACGTGTTCCTACCTTTCTTCTGAAGCCAAATTTATCTTCTCCCAACTCAGTTTCAACTTGACATTCCATTCTTCTGTAATAATACCTTTCAAAATTTTGCAGGCGTGAGATAAACAAATTGTGAGGTAGTTTTCACACTTTTCAGTACCGGCTTTCTCGGGAACAGGTACAAAAATATTTTGCCGAAAATCGGATGGCACTTCTCCTGTCCCACATATCTTACAGACAAAATGGAATAACCTCGCCATGCTGGTTTCTCCTAAGACTACTTCTTCTAATACTGAGGGAATCTCAAGTATTCCAGGTGCCTTATTCATACTTAGGTCTCTCAAAGCTCTGCCAAATCCTGACCTGAATATTTGGTCTCCCATTTCATCAGAATCAATAGCCACTTCTTGTTCCAGAACCAAATCATATACCTTATTACCTTTATACAACTGTTGGATATGTTCCTGCCATCTTTTTGCCTTGTCTTCTTTCATTGGACGTGTTTTAACATCTGAACTCTTAATATTCAAACAACCTAGTTTTCCTTTCTCCAAAGAATTCCTTCAGTTTCCTGTATGCAGCATCTACCTTTCCTAGGACCATGCAATCTTCTACATCCTTGCACTTCTCCTTCAACCATTCTTCCTTAGCTGTCCTGCACTTTCTATCGACTTCCTTCTTTATTCGCCAGTATTCCTTTCTGCCCTCTTCATCTTTGTCTTCTTGAATTGTCGTCGTTCATCAATCGTGTCTAGTATCTCCATAGTTACCCATTGATCCCTAGGTAATCTTTCATTTCTTCCTACCATTTCTTCAGGAGCCCGACTGACCTCATTCTTCACAACTGTCCAGTCTTCCTCCACTGTGTTCCATTCAGCCTTTCCATTTAGTGGTTGTGCAACACGTTCCTTGCAACAATCCCTCACACTCTTCTCTTTCAACTTGTCTGGATCCCATATCCCTCCATTTCTTCCTTTCTTCAGTTGCTTCAACTTAAAATGGCATTTCATGATCAACAAATTGTGGTCAGAGTCCACGTCTGCTTCTGAGAAAGTTTTGCAATCCAACACCTGGTTTCTGAATCTGTGCCTAATCATAATGAAGTCTATTTGGTACCTCCCAGTGTCTCCAGGTCTCGTCGAGGTATACAGCTGTCGTTTGTGATGTTTGAACCAGGTATTGGCTAGGACTAAATTAGGATCGGTGCAGAATTCAACCAGCCAAATTCCTCTTTTACTCCTTTGTCCCAATCCGAAATCTCCAACTGTATTACCTTCTCTTCTTTGGCCTACCATTCCATTCCAGTCTCCCATTACAATTAGATTCTCGTCACCTTTTATATATTGTATTAAACCCTCTATTTCTTCATAATATGTTCTTTCAATTTTCTTCATCACCCGCTGAACAAGAAGCAGACATATAGACCTGCACTACTGTGATGGGCATTGGTTTGATGCGTATCTTGACAACAATAATCCTTTTATTATATTGGTCGTAGCAGCTTAGCCGTTGCCCTATTTTCTTATTCATTACTAGCAAGATACCCGTGCTTCGCTACGGTGTTATACTGAAATTTATAATTGAATGCTTATCGTTTTATATACAACCCACCGATATTCGCGATCTGACTCGTTTTCTGAGAGATTACGGCAACGTTCCTCCCATTTTTCAATCTTTTCTCCAGCAATCGATTTCGTACTTCCCGGGATAGGTCCAGGTATTCCACCCAGTCAGTTGGGTCCCTAAATCTTTGCCATCTTTTCCTATAGCCTAAGCATATTTAATGTGGATCAAATCCTTGAGGAGATCCGGCGTGGTGTCGTCTTGGGTGCCTTGGCGGTACTGAACCTCTACTTGGCGGTAAATTACATCTGCTGTCGTTGTCATTGATGACAGTATGACCAGCACCATTGTCGCCCGCAGGCAAGTGCGCAGGACATCTGGCGATACGAATGACATACTTCCGTGCATTATTGACCTTATTACAGAGGTGAACAATTGCACGGTCAATCATATATCTATCGTTTATTTCAAATATGTTTAAATTTTTGTTTATATGCCAGAAGAATCTACTGTAATCTAAGAAGGTTCTCCAAAGGAAAAGATGGCTCTTGAAAACGAACCCAGGAGAGATTAAAAATGATCGGTTTGTGATCAGAATAAGTACAGTGAAAATCCACAGCCTGTTTCCAGTCATTCAACCGGGTCAAGAATGGAATGAATTAGCCCTGCCGAAGCCTGTCGCACTCCACTGGGGCAATGATTAAATGAATGACAAATGAAATGAAATGAAATGAAATGAAATGAAATTATATTGGAGAGTGTTGCTGGAATGTATGATGACGGGGAAAACCCGAGTACCCGGAGAAAAACCTGTCCCGCCTCCGCTTTGTCCAGCACAAATCTCACATGGAGTGACCGGGATTTGAACCACGAAACCCAGCGGTGGGAAGCCACGGAGGCTACTTATAAGTACATTAGGAACAGTAAAATCAAATGGCCTCACCTCCGTTTTCACCCCACCACGGTTAAGTTGATTTACCTCCCCCCACCAAAAAAAAGAAAACGTGTTCCTTTATGTTTAAAGGAGATACCAAATACCAATGTTCACGTGTGTTACCTTCAGTTTTGAGATATAAGTATTCCCATAAAAATAATTCACTTTTTTCACATACTTACACACTCTCCGCCCCCCTTAAGTGAATTGTCCGGAAAAAAGTACTTGTTTCTTTAATATTAAAGGATCTTCTAAATACCGATTATCTCCAGTTTTTAAGATATGTGTCCCCATGAAACGAATTCAACTCCTTTCCACACTCGCCCCCAAAAATTATTCTCCGCTCCCCCCAAACGCGTCGTTTAATTTTTAAAGAAGATCTAAATACCAATTTTCACGTCTGTAAGAATTTTAGTTTTTATTAGATGTAAGTATCCTCATACAAGTAATTCAATAAATTTTTCAATTTTTCATCCCCCCCCCCAACCTTCATTGGATTTTCCGAGAATACCTGTTTCTTTACTTTAACAGGAGATTCCAAATACCAATTTTTACGTCTGCAACATTTTACGTTTCTGAGATATACTGTAGATATAGTATTTCAGAAAATTCACCCCAATTTGTCACTCCTAACTGTCTGGTCCGTAATATCTTCAGTTTCTGAGATATACAGTAAGTATCCTCATTAAAGACTTTCAACCCCTTATTCACACTTTTCAACCCCTCCTATTGGGATTTTCCGAAAACAAAAAAAAAGTGTTCCTTTATTTTTAAAGGAGATTCTAAATATCAATTTTTACATCTGCAAACTTTCGAAGTTTTGAGATATAGATACACTCATTTTTAAAATACACCCCCCTTTCACCCCCCCCCCCCACTATTTGGATTTTCTGAAAACAAAAAATACATGTTTCTTTATTTATAAAGGAGGTCCCAAATACCGATTTTCAGATCTGTAACATCTTCAGTTTCTGAGAAATAAGGATCCTTATTAAAGGCATTAAACTATTTTTCACCCCTTGTCACGCCTCCTATTGGGATTTTACGAAAACAAAAAATACGTCTTTCTTTATTTTGAAAGTAGATTCTTAGTACCAATATTTACATCTGTAAACTTTGAAAGTTTTGAGATATAGATACACTCATTTTCAAAATTCACCCTCTTTTCACACCCCCCATTAATTGGATTTTCCAAAAACAAAAGAATACGTGTTTCTTTATTTTTGAAGGAGATCCCAAACACCAATTTTCAGGTCTGTAATATCTTCAGTTTCTGAGATATAAGTATCCTCATTAAAGGCATTCAACCCCTTTTCACCCCCTCCTATTAGAATTTTCCGAAAACAAAAAAATACATGTTTATTTATTTTTAAAGGAGATTCTAAATACCAATTCTTACATCTGTAAACCTTTAATGTTTTAAGATGTAGACACACTCATTTTAAAATTCACCCCCCTTTTCACCCCCATTATTTGGATTTTCCAAAAACGAAAAAATACCTGTTTCTTTATTTTTAAAGTGGATCCCAAATACCAATTTTTAGGTCTGTAATATCTTCAGGTTCTGAAATATAAGTAGCCTCATTAAAGGCATTCAACCGCTTTTTCACCCATTTCCACCCTTCCTATTGGGATTTTCCGAAAACAAAACAATACGTGTTTCTTTATTTTTAAAGGAGATTCTAAATACTAATTTTTACATCTATAAACTTTAAAAGTTTTGAGATATAGATACAATCATTTTCAAAATTCACCCTCTTTTCACACCCCCCATTAATTGGATTTTCCAAAAACAAAAGAATACGTGTTTCTTTATTTTTGAAGGATATCCCAAACACCAATTTTCAGGTCTGTAATATCTTCAGTTTCTGAGATATAAGTATCCTCATTAAAGGCATTCAACCCCTTTTCACCCCCTCCTATTAGAATTTTCCGAAAACAAAAAAATACATGTTTATTTATTTTTAAAGGAGATTCTAAATACCAATTCTTACATCTGTAAACCTTTAATGTTTTAAGATGTAGACACACTCATTTTAAAATTCACCCCCCTTTTCACCCCCATTATTTGGATTTTCCAAAAACGAAAAAATACCTGTTTCTTTATTTTTAAAGTGGATCCCAAATACCAATTTTTAGGTCTGTAATATCTTCAGGTTCTGAAATATAAGTAGCCTCATTAAAGGCATTCAACCGCTTTTTCACCCTTTTCCACCCTTCCTATTGGGATTTTCCGAAAACAAAACAATACGTGTTTCTTTATTTTTAAGGGAGATTCTAAATACTAATTTTTACATCTATAAACTTTAAAAGTTTTGAGATATAGATACACTCATTTTCAAAATTCACCCTCTTTTCACACCCCCCATTAATTGGATTTTCCAAAAACAAAAGAATACGTGTTTCTTTATTTTTGAAGGAGATCCCAAACACCAATTTTCAGGTCTGTAATATTTTCAGTTTCTGAGATATAAGTATCGCCATTAAAGGCATTCAACCCATTTTTCACCCCTTTTCACCCCTCCTATCGGGATTTTCCTGGATTTTCCAAAAACAAAAAATATGTGTTTCTTTATTTTTGACAGCGATCAAAAGTACCAATTTTGAGGTCTGTAATATCTTCAGTTTCTGAGATATAAGTAGCGGTATCCTGATTAAAGGCATTCAACCCCTTTTTCACCCTTTTTCATCCCTCCTATTGGGATTGTCTGAAAACAAAACAATACGTGTTTCCTTATTTTTAAAGAAGATTCTAAATACCAATTTTCACATCTGTAAACTTTTGAAGTTTTGAGATATAGACACACTCGTTTTAAAATTTCACCCCCCCCCCCTTCTTTCACCCCCTTAGCGACGGAATATCCAAAAATCCTCTCTTAGCGAGCACCTACATCTTAATATGAATATATCCCCAAAATTTCATTTCTTTATGTCCAGTAGGTTTGGCTCGGCGATGATGAATCAGTCAGTCAGTCAGTCAGGACAAGTTATTTTATATATATAGATTGAATCATCTCCTGAATTTCTCCTGTTCGATTTCGTTTTGATAATTCTCTAGTTGCCTGACCAAAAACCTGCTCTTCCTGCCAACGTACTTCACTTAAACCAACTACACCTTAGACTATCCATCTCGCTTTTCAGATTCTCTAACCTACCACGACGACTCAAGCGTCTAAACATTCCACTTTACGACTTGCAGAATATCAGTATCCATCTTTTTGATGATCGCTCCCTCTCGTGTAGTCCCCACCCTGAGATCAGAACAGGGGACTATTTTACCTCTGGATTATTTTACCCGCAAGGAAGCCATCATCAGTATATCATTCATCAAGAGAGATCTACATGTCCTCGGGAGTTAGTTACGGCTATAATTTCCGGTTGCTTTCAGCCATATTGCAGCATCAAAATAGCTAAGCCATGTTCAGTATTAATACAAGGCCTTATCAGCCGTTCATCTAGACTGCCGCCCTTGCATTTTCCGAAAGACTGCTTCTCCCACTTTCGATTAACCATTCGTTTGTCTGGTCCCTCGACACATACCCATCCGATATGGTTGTACCTGCGGCTCGGCTATCTACTTCATAGTGACACACAATCCTCCCCACTGCGGCTAGATCACATGGTTCGCATTGGAGGACACTCCTTCATATCCATTGAAGAAGTAAAATACTACATGGAGGAGAAAAATAAGGCTTAAAATTACAATATCATTGTAAAATGTACCATTGCAGCTTTCCAGTTAACCATTTATGTCCGTCTCGTGTATTTATCTTGTATTTTGGCTCGGTCCCGTAAAAGTTTGCCCACCGCTGCTCTATGTGGAAGAAACAAGATATCGAGGGACGACGTCAATTACGTGTTATTTGGCGTTTTAGAGCGTAGATCAGGCAGAATTAAAATTATGATTATTTCGTTCAACATCAGAACATCATCACCAACATAATAAGTGAGCATCATTAAATTATACTCAACTAATACCATTTATTATGCAGTTACTCTGGAATTAAACATTTTCGCAATTCGCCGCACATGGAGATAATGGGCAAACATGAAGAGAGCGCATTAATGAACCCAGGTCTACGAGCGTTAAATATCCTCTTGAGCTTGCTTTAATATTATATCAGCAGGCCCTCTAGTTAATGTTTTATACGGCAAGAGAGAGCTGAAATATTTAGCCAGCCGTTCAGTACCGGCGGTCTTAACCGTCTCTCGAGCCCTCTTACCTGTAATCTCCCTTAAAACCACACAAGCTTCTTCTCTTTACGTCCTCAAACCAAACTGTATAATTATTCAGCAGGACTTTCTGCCAGGAATATTTCACCTGAAATATCAACCACGCAGAATTATAACAATTGCGCTTATACTTGGAAGTGTAGTAAATCATACAGCATTCATTCAGCCTGATCGGGTCGATGCTCCAGGTTTACTGAAAACAGCGTCATCCCATCAATCAATCAATCAATCAATCAATCAATCAATCAATCAATCAATCAATCAATCAATCAATCAATCACCACTGACCTGCAGGTGGAAGATTCTCTTTCAGTTCCTTATCCAGTATTTTCTTAAATGATTTCAAAAAACTTGGACATTTTCCGAATATCTCCTTTGGTAAATTATACCAATCACTAACTCCTCTTTATGTTAAAGGAATATTTACCCGAAATTGTCCTACTTAATTCCAACCTTATCTTCATGTTGTGATCTTTCCTATATTTTCAAACACCAGCTCCTTTTTGTATACTAATGTAGTTCCACGCTATTTCTCCACTAACAGCCCGGAACATACTCTTAGTCGAGCAGCTCCTCTCGTCACTCCCTAGTCTTCCCAGCCGAAAGCATGCAATATTCTCGTAATGCTAATAATTTGTCAGAAATCTCCCAGAACAAACCATGCTGCTTTGTTCTTGACTCTTTTCTAGTTCTCAAGTAATCCTGATTAGGGTCCCATGCAGGTATCATAATTTAATTGGTATCATACCAGTAACTTGTACGTCTTCTCATTTACATCCTTCCCACAACCCCTAAATACCTTCATAACTAAATGAAATGTTTGGTAACCTTTATTTACAATCCCCTTCATGTAATTACCCCCAATGAATATCTTTCCTCATATTACAGGGAACGTATATTTATATACTAATAATTAATGAAAAATGTACTGAAATCTTGGGTCACCCGTCGATCGTTGGTCATCTGCAACAGCTCCTCCGGTAGTCCATTTAGCTTTTGAAATGCTAAGGCGTTATGGGTCTTTTCTTGTCACAACGCCGACCGGTCGACATGGTTCAGAGGAAGGCATAACTACTTCAAATGAGGGGCAAAATGTGCTTACTGAAGTTTATTAAACTAAAGGTTCAATTTAAAAAATTTAAAGTCAGACATTGAGACAAAATTATAACAGTACAATTTGGTTAGAATCTGTTTAAATTTAGCTGAAACAAAGTTCATTAAAAATTCTTACAGTTTTTCGTTAAATACAAAAGCAAATGTGAGGGTGGCGACCATGAAGAAATCGTAAAAAAAAAAGCCCGAAAATTGAAAACGCAGACACCAAATTAAAACTGTGAGTTAATCTACACGATCCGTGGAAAATCTGGTTTTCATAGCTGAATTCCAAATTTACATTTGATTAAGGTTGTCCACCGGTTATTGATACCAACGCACGATATCATAGAGCTCCCGAATGGACCCTTAATCCAATCAAACTAACGTCCAGTTGCTATGGGGTTGGTTATACAATATTTATTGAAAAATATGGTGATTTTACAAATTAAGGTGCAATAACTAAGAAAAATGAAAGAATATCGCACCACCTAAGGTCACAAGAGTACACCCGTAAGTTACTGCTTCCCCAATGCTCAAATAAGCATTGCCACAAAATATGTTAGGAAGGAACCAATAATCTTACTTGATATGTTCAGAAGGAATAAAATGGAGCTGAATAAATGTTTCATCAACCACACGTTCAGCAAGAGAGCAAGAATTGTGATATTTTGAACATCACAGCATGTACATAAAATGATTATCAAACTGTTTAATAAACTGGAAAGATGTACATATTTAATTTATGGTATGTCATTCTAAATTATTATGCGTATTTATAGTGTTTTAGTCATCTGTTTCACATTATCATCACATTTCTTTGTATCACGGCAATAACTAAATCTGAACGAATTAAATCTTGAGTAAGGTATTATTACATCACCCGTATTAATAGCGTGCAGTAATTTTCCAGCAGTCTGAGGTCAGTCGACCGGACACCCCATGCTAATTTTAGTCCTTTACGAAGAAAAGTACGTCATCGAAATTACAGATTTACACTGCCCCACCAATTTCAAGCCAGGCAGTTGGAAATTGTCAACTCCCACTTTTTGAAGCTGGTTACCCGACGCTTTCAGAGCCCGCGAACTTCCAACCTATGTGAATGAACGTGACCACACAAGATGCTGAACATACTGCGATGGAAAGAAGAAGAGAAAGAACATCAGATCTGACAGGACCAAATGATATGGGATATGGAGAGAGATTTGAGAGCCTATATACTTCAGCGGCAAAAGCTCGTGAAGGTCTTAACATCTTAGCGTCTGAGGGCCTTAGCGTCTGAAGGTCTTAGCGTCTGATGGTCATGATAATAGAGGAAGAATGTAGTTCTTATTGTACGATAGAAGACAGGGAAGGTAACAAGACTAGGTTCTCCGTTCAGTTTACAACTTCACTGCACATCTGACTAGAGCACTATTCAAAGTTTCTCTCATTGAGAACTGACTATCACAATAACGAGAGATAAAGTTAGCGGGAGACCGGTTTTGATTTCTCTAGAACAGGAGATATTTTTATACCATCAGTTACTCTACATTTCTGTAACACGGAAGAATACAAGTGTATTATCTCCATCAACGCAACCCAAGGTGTTTTTGATATTGAAATTAAGGCTAATTACCGCATTATGTAATGAGTATTATAGGAAGTGGGCCGAGAGGATTCGTCGTGCTGACCACCCGACACCTCGTAATCTGCAGGCCTTCGGGCTGAGCAGCGGTCGCTTGGTAGGCCAAGGCCCTTCAAGGGCTGTAGTGCCATGGGGTTTGGTTTGGATTGGTTTATAATAGGAAGTGATAAGGTCAGGAAAGTCGTTGTCCAATTAGTGGGCAATGCATGAATCGGAAACAGGACTGGTACTTACTACGAGAGATGAAAACGGCAGTACGAGAGGACCACAACAGCTCCTACATCGAAGGTGTACAGATACCAGAATCTACAAAAGGTGAGGCAATGGCATAAATTACAGCAAGTCTCCGCGTAACAGTTCTTTTTATTAAATTTTATCTCATTCAATTTTTATTTTGTATCCGTAAGTTCAGTTTTCGCAAATACGCCACCACGTTTATCATCCCAATAAATCATTATTTAAATTGGTACTTTCATAAATTCTTATTAATGGTCCTTAGTTTCCTAGTTAGTGTCTACTTGATAGTTGGTGTTTTGTCACCCCTTCTCTGAGAGTATTTAGAGTCTCACAACTTATTACCATTAATTATCAATTATCAACATCAAGCCATACGTTTGAAGGCTGGTGCCGAAGAGATATTGTTCATGGAGAGGGAAATTAGCGAGTATTTATTTATATTAAAATTAAGGTGACCCGGCACGTCACATATTGGCGCCGCATGTGTTGGACACGAAAACCATTAATACTTAAATGGAACGGTTGTAAGTAAGATAGAATAAGTGTTTTGGGGTAACTAATGTATATACACGGTGTATTTTTGTGCACTAGAATTTGGAGGTTTCATGGCTGAGCAAGAGGTGAGAGACATGACACTGCGTAGTGGGTACGAGGTAACGGGTTGTGTTTTTAATAATTCTAAGTAAGAGTATAGAGGGGGAAACATATAAGTTAAGATAGCGAAGGAAATAAGAGTAGGAATGACGAACTTACGACAGATTCAGACGATAGTACAATGGGGGGAGAGGCGGTCGTTAGCCCTGAACATGGACGTAATAATAATCAATTACTATAAACGATGCAGTTGATGTTAAGGAAAATAGATGATAGTAAATCTGAAATAAAAATGAATTGGAACAAACTAAATCAGGCATTTAAAAAAGACGTAGAACAATATACATGTGAATTATGTAGGTTTGAAGCTAGTGAAAGGATGGACGAACACAGCAAACAGTTACGCGAATTATTTTTTTTTAAATGAAAGATTTAACAAGTAGATAGAGGAACAGAAAGAGAAAACTAAGCAAAACGAACAAGAGCTTGAAAAGAGAATAATTGTAGAGCAGAAGAGTGAGTGTTTGAATTAATGGAAAAAGAAAGCAACAACACCAGAGAGGTGTTAAAGAAAAGGGTGACAAGTATTATTTATAATAAAGCTGAGACCCAAAAGGAGGAAATAAGGGAATGTAAGGAAAAGATACAAAACAGTATCGATGCGGATAAGAGTATAATAGAAGGCAACACTACGGAACACAGAGAAATATTTGGGATTATAGAAGGCAATACAGATGAAATTTAGACGTTGAAAGAAAAACTGAATACTTTAGTGAATGAAATTGAAAGGAAAGAGAAAGATATAGGTAACCGCACAGCGACAGCAGAAACACGCATAAGGTGAGAAATAAGGAAAAGACAAGGTAACACTGAGAGGCAATGTCATGGATGGAATTACATTGAGGAAATAGAATTACCGATGTTCAATGGGAAATAAACAAATCCTCTGGAATTTGGGAAACGGATTGAGGAGGGGTTTGTGTACTGGGAAGCGGCGATCGACATTTTTGATCATGCTTTTGTGGGAGAGACACATTTCTGGCTTTCAGTCTTTGAAAGCAACATGAAAAATCTGAAGGAATTTAAGACGAAGTTTACAGACAAATTTTGGAATGAAAACATTCAGAGCCGTAAAAGAGAAAGGGTAGTATTTTGGAAGTTCAAACATAATGAAGGGGTCTCCATGACTGTTTCTTGGCATATGTTATGATTTTCCAGAATATAGAAGGTGTTACTAATGATTCAGATGTGGTAAGATTACTGTTATGACATTTTCCGGAGAGGGTACGTGAGGCAGCGTGCATGCAAAGAATTAGAGCTATCCATGAAATGGAGCAGTTATTAAGGAGTTTGGGCGCATTAGGAAACATTGGGCATAGAACAGGAAATCCACATAATTTTCTTACTCCTAATGAACAAAGGGATTATAGGAGACAACAAAACTACGAGAGTCGTAATCAGTTTCAACCACGGAACAACGGTAGGAGTGGAACACCTGAACAAAGAACGAGAAATGCCCAACGCGAGACAGGACAAGTTATATATGATCGAAGAGTAGGTACTCGAGTGGAATATTTAAACTAAATGCAGGATGTTATGGCGGGTCAGAATTCCAGCCTTATCCGCAAGTAGTTAAAAAGTATTTCATGAAGCTATTGCCATATGACCTAGAGATTAAGGAAGATCTTATGTATGAACCGGATCATAATTATTTAGATTCGGGTGATGAAGTCATTAACCCTGCTGTTAAATTAGAAATATAGGGGCGTATGTTAATGAGTTAATTGATACAGGAAGTCAGAAATCATGTATGATTCTTTAGGTAAACAGTGTTTTAAGATGTAAGAGATACCGGTTAAGTCTACAGTCATTATTACAGCTGTTGGTAAAAGGTCGAAATAAATCTGGAAGCAAGTTGCTGTGCCGATTAATATAGGGGTTTTTATTTCAGTACAAGTGTGTCTGGTTATTCCTCACCTGGTATTTGATCTTATCTCGGGATGTGAATGGCTGACCTTAAAATCGGCCCAGTTACATTACAAAGAAGCAGTGGTAAATCCATAATGGGATAATAAGTATGTCAAACTCGAGCTCAAAAATTGAATTTAGAGGAAAACGGGTGCTCGTCCATGTGGTGTGTTATCTAGGTTTTTAGATTTGAGGAGGAACCCAGAGAGGGGTTTAATTTATGTCATTTTTGGTTGAGAGAGGATCAGAAGAATGCCTTATTTGATGCTACAAGTAACAGTAAATTAGAGGACTTCCAGTGGTACGAATTGTTGGCAGTGTTATGGGAACACGGTGAGATATTTTTCTGTGAAACCTGGTAAAACACATGTGCATGAACATTCTTTTTCAGCGCTGGATGGCATACCTTTCAGTGGGCCACGGTATGTTACACCAAACAAATATGCCAAGGAATTTGACGATCAGATACAAGCGATGATAGCCGATGGGGTGATTGAAGTGTCAAATAGCCCTTATTTAAATCCTTTAATTGTTGTCCCTAGGAGTGATGGAAGTTTTCAACTGTGTATCGATGCCACAGAGATTAATAAACGTATTTTTGATGGCCAGTTAAAATCGCAGACAATTGAAGGGTTGATTCAGAGTTTCCAGGTCAAAAACTTTTTTCCATCTGTTGATTTAAGAAGTAGCTATTGGCAGATCCTTTTGAGAGTAATAGACAGGCCTCTTACTGCATACGTACAGCTGTATCATTTTCTGCACGTTCCCTACGGGACTAACACGAGTTCAGCAGCTTTGATTAGAGCATTAAATATAGCATTAGGTAATGCTACAGGGGATTTCTCAAAGGTTTATATTAATGATCTGGTCATGTCTTCTAGGACCTTTGAGGAGCACTTGAATCACTTGGAGAAGGTTTTTATTCAGTTAGAGCGTGCTGGTTTCACTTTGAGGCTAGACAAGGGTGTTTTGATAGACCGGAGGTGACATTTTTGGGACACCGTGTATCTGCAATAGGGGTTACGCCTAAGAGTACAAGGATTGAGAAGATGTTGAATATCAGTACACCAAGAAATATCAAGGAATTAAGGTGGTACATTGTGGTATGCAATTTCTTCAGACGCTTTGTACTAAGATTTGCGAACTTACTTCAGCCGTTTAGAGATCTGTTAAAAGCCGGCAGTATGTGGAGATGGACAGAATGTCATCAAAAAACATTCAATGATTTGAAAGAAGGTTTCAGGCAAGTGGTTGTTCTTACGTACTCCGTGGCAAATAAGAAGTATGTGTTACTCACAGACGCATCTCACTATGGTCTTGCTGGAGTGTTATGTCAAGAGGATAACAACGGAGACTTAGGAATTGTGTCATCAGCGTCAAAAGGTTTAAGCGCAGTGGAGAAACGGTATTCTATTACCGTGCTAGAATTCTTAGCTACTGTGTATTCCTTAAGTAAATTTTAGATGTACGCCTTATGGGTAAAATTTGAGATTAGGACTGATCATCATGCTCTTTCGTTTATATCTACATGTAAGCTATCATCCAATAGCGTTAGTAGGTGGATATTGGTCTTAGCGGAATACGATTTTTCTGTCGTGCATATAAAAGAAAAAGGCAATATTCTTGCTAATCTGTTATCTAGCGATCAGAAATTATGTGATGAAGGAACTCTGCTGAAAACACAGGAAGGCATTTAAATTTGTGCCTGGCTTAGTAAGTATAGTAAGCCTGCTCTAAACAGATTACGCAACCTGTTGGTGGAACAGTCTGTGGACGAAGAATGTAGGGAACCTTTGTCTGTACTTCGTGGAGGTGAGCAGGGTACTGTGACTTGCCATATACACGTTTTTAAGTCATTAGACAGGTTTCTAGCTAGAATATGTAGCGAACATAAATGGCCTATTTGTTTACCCAAATCGCTACGTGTGGAGTCAATTTGTTTCATCGGCAAGGTATCAGGGCATTATGGTGCTAATAAAGTTCTGTATGAGATCCAACAGAATTTTATCTGGGACAAGCTGGGAAGAGAAATCAGAAAGGTTCTTGCCACTTCTGATCTATGACAGCGAAGCAAAAATTCCTAACCGTTATTTAGAAGGACCTCGTCAGGCAGTAATTTTAGAAAACCCTGGTGGCTTGATGCGGACCTATAATTAAAGGACAATACGGGTTAGAGAATATTTTGGTTTTGATAGACGCTTTTTCGAAATTGGTCAGATTATATCCTATGAGGAAAGCACTCCTCAGAGAATATTGTCAGACAGTGGACCACAATTTACATCGAAGAAATGGAAAGCCGTAATTAGAGAATTAGGTGTTACTAATCTCCACTCATCCATCAGAAATCCTCAGTGTACCATATGTGAACGGGTGATGCAAGAACTTTTGCTAATATTCAGATCACTAGTGCACGAGAAGCATTCCGCTTGGGTAGCGCAAGTACCCCTTATTGAGACATGGATCAATGCTGTACAGTACGAGAGTATAGATTGACACATTTGCAAGTTCATTTTAGTAGAAAGCCCCAAAATGAAGTGGTGACAGTATTAGTGATCACCGAGGAGCCACAGCGTGATGCTGAATTTCACATCCAGAGTAAATCTAGTAAAATCTGGCAACCTTTGAAAGAAGCAGCAAAACGTGAGGTACTGGATGAATTTGAGGAAGGTGAACTTGTTCTGTTAAGAGTTCTCATTCTGTCCAACAGTGAAGGAAAAGTCACAAAAAAGTTTCTCCTTTTATATCAAGGACCTTGCCGTATACTTATGAAACTAGGAGCTTGTGCTTATATATATATACTGATGGAGATAGCATTCTGCTTGATTCGTACAACATTACAAGTCCGCGTAAATATATTACGAGCCAGGTGGATTTACGTAGTCATGTGATGTAGGTCAGTAGTTTAGGCTACTCTTATCTCTTACATGAGATATCTGTCGTAGAGAGGAGTAACCGATCTCTAGAAAGTGGATTTTCCTAGATTTGTTTTTGTCGTCAAGACGATGTGTGTGTGAGGTTTACAGTAAACGCGAGTTCATTAACCAAGTTTACGTCTGTTTTCCTTGTATTATATAACCTGGAATTTAACCTGCTATTACAAGGATGATTAATATTGGAGATTAAGTTTTTTGTAGATTCCTCGTAGGCAATATGAAGTCATCATAAGACTTGCAATAATTTAACCATAGGTTGAAACCACGTGAATGTGTTAGCGTGTGTGAAGAGGTAGTTATTCAGCAAGAAGTAACGAACACTTGAAAGACTGAAAGTGCAGGACGATTAAATAATATATTATGTTTGTGTTATTTTTGTACAAGTGTAAATGGATTTTTCAAGTGTATCAGACTCTGGATTCATGAAATCAGCAACATATGATGAACACTTGGAAGAGTGAGACATCCAAAGCTCGCTAAGTAAAATATTATGTATGTTTTTAGGAAATTTTTAAGTGCTATTTTATCTGTTGTAATTAAGTTGTATGTGGTATCATCAAAATGACAAACACTCAGTCGTAGATTTGTTTGCTATTTGTTTTACGTCGCGCCGACACAGATAGGTCTTATGGCGACGATGGGGCAGGAAAGATCTAGGAATGGGAGGGAAGTGGCCGTGGCCTTAATTAAGGCACAGCCCCAGCATTTGCCTGGTGTAAAATGGGAAACCACGGAACACCATCTTCAGGGCTGCCGACAGTTGGGTTCGAACCCATTACCTCCCGGATGCAAGCTCACAGCTGCGCGAGCCTAAACGCATGTCCAACTCACTCGGTGAATTCCATCGACCACAATATCAATTTAAGGAAAACTACAAGCTTCCTGATATTTAGAAGAGTGTTCAATTTTCACAATGTAGACTCAGCGAACTATTTTACAAGTACCTCTACGTCTCAGATTGTGTTAAATAAAATATAAGGTATTTTTACTATTACGGTGAGCATTATCAAAACGGCGGAGGAAGTTCGTATACCTCTAGGTCTCCCCACGCATACGTATGTATCGATTATACACTGAACGAATAGGCACAGCAACCGAGTGACAAATTACTGTATGTAACAAACCATCAATCATGTTCCGAACGGAATTGGGCGGAAACGTGTG
Organism: Anabrus simplex; assembly: GCF_040414725.1. Lineage (NCBI taxonomy): Eukaryota > Metazoa > Arthropoda > Insecta > Orthoptera > Tettigoniidae > Anabrus > Anabrus simplex. Next base: position 577,083,554 of record NC_090266.1, on the reverse strand, counting down.
TCAAGGATGCATATGTCCCATTATTTTTTTAATATGTCCTGACATGGACGTACTCGATTTATATTGGATAGGGAAGTTAAATGCTACCAGATACACTTCACGGATGCCCTCCTGTCAGACTACACTTCTACTTAACGTGGCCTGTCGGGAGAGGAAGTTTTGTATTCCAAACGCGGTTAAAATACACATGTAGGAGTAATATTAAGGAATATTGCAGATCACCTCAAACACCTCTCCTGTAAAATTGTGTATAAAACAAGAAAAAGTCATTTGAAATATTAGAGTACAGGCCTGGCATTTTAGTGGCGAAGAAATGACAAACAAACCCTCCTCCAATTTAGCTCGTAATGTCCAAAGTTTAGTTTAACTACTGATATTTTTATTAAATGAAAACCCGACTGATTTTTCCAACTTCCTTTGGGTTTGGTAACAACGAATCTGGTAGGCGACTGTAATCTGTTTCCCCCTTCATTCTTCCTCCAGCTGACGCTGACGTGGTACCAATAGTTTCGCTGTAGCAACCGTTCTAAGAAGCTCGTGACCTGTGTTTCGTCGGAAAGATTTCGAGGGTGAAATTTGAGCAGCGTGTGAATGTGAAATTCCTCTTAAAACTTGGAAAATCCGCTAAAGAAACTTTCAATTTGTTATGCGAAGTTTATGGTGATCAGTGTTTATCCTGTACTCAAGTTTTTCACTGGTTCAAAATATTTAAACAAAGAAGAGAAGTGATTGAAAATGATCCACACCCGGCCACCCTCGGACATCAAGAACGGACGGAAAAGTCGCAAAAGTTCGCGAAATTGTTAGGAAAGGTCATCGCTTCAGCATTCGAACCATTGGTGAATCAACCAACCTTGTCAAGGAATCAGACAGATTTTTCATGAAGACGTTGGTATAAAAAAAAACATTCTGTTTAAATGTTCTTCCAAAACTCCTCGTTTTGGGGGAAAAGGGCATGAGAATGAACATTCGTGCGGACCACCTGGAAGACATTTAAAATGATCCCAGTTTCCTTGAGAATGTGATCAGATGTGATGAAACTCTTATTTTCCAATACGACTCCGAAGCAAAGCGCCTACCCATGCATTGGAAGAGTCCTTCTTCCCAAAGACAGAAGAAAGCACGTGTGAGCAAATCCAAATTTAAGCCCATGATAGCCATTTCTTTTTTGACATCCAGGGAATCTTTCACGTTGATTGGGTGCCACAAGGTCAGACAGTTAACCAGGCCTACTACAAGGGGGTTTAGAAACCCTCCGTTAGCTGGTCAGACGGAAAAGGTCTGAAATGTTGAAGAAGCACTCTTGGATCCTGCACCAAGACAACGCACCGACGCACACCACACTTTCTATCAAGCAGTTACCGGCGAAGCACAAGATCCCTGTTTTGGAACATACACCGTACTCACCAGATCTGGCCACCTGTGACTATTTGTTCCCCAGAATGAAGCCTCCATTGAAAGAACCCGGTTAGAGTCTCCAGAAGCAGTGAAAGCAAAAGCGAGAAGCTGAAACAGTTTGACAGAAACCGACATACAGCATTGTTTCCAACAGTGGAAAATTCGCACGGAGCTGTGTCCGGACCGGGAATGCGTAATTTTTTCAATAGCGATTTCGAAGCCCCAGTCCGGATTTTTGCCATTTGGTGTGGATGAAATACAATTAATGCATTTGATAATGAAAAAATACATAAAAATGAAAAAACCAAAAAATAGAGTTGAATTATTTAGTCGCTCCTCCCAGTTTTATTTTCTATTGGACATAAAACTGAAGAAATCAGTGCATGGTAAGGGATTTTATATTTTGTACACTGATTACGATTAATAAAAAGTAATGAAAACATCTCATTTAATATATTATTCCTACAAATTATGGTGCATAAATACTGATAATTCCTATCGGTTATTGTGATGAAATGAAATGGCGTATGGTTTTTAGTGCCGGGAGTGTCCGAGGACAAGTTCGGCTCGCCAGATGCAGGTCTTTTGAATTGACGCCGTAGGCGACCTGCGCGTCATGATGAGGATGAAATGATGATGAAGACGACACAGACACCCAGCCCCCGTGTCAGCGAAATTAACCAATTATGGTTAAAATTCCCGACCCCGCCAGGAATCGAACCCGGGACTCCTGTGGCCAAAGGCCAGCACGCTAACCATAGGACGTGCTTACTATTTTCTTGAACTCATTCATTGAAGTACGATTGCTTTGCAATCATCGACAATGCTGCTTCACTGATAGTAATCACATCAACTGTTGGCTTCAAAATGAAATTTAACACCCCTAGTAAACGTTCGGTGAAAACTGAATATGTAGAATAAAATTCAGGAAAATTCAGGAAAATATAATTCTGATCCAAATTAGTTTAATCAATGGGTCTAAACTGCTAAATAATACATTTATACAGTAAATGGAATCCTCTTGCCACGGAAGTACAAAGAGCAGAGCTGTGCCAAGAGTGACAGATGACACACAGAAGATTAGAACACCAACCTCTTCCAGAATCGAGCCCATTCGGTTGGCACACATATGAGTCTTAGTTCCATCGTGAAACATATCAAAGCTTCAATGTTGGTAAGAATTAGAAGCTCATTCCGTCTCGTTGGTACCATTGGCAAAATAAGTGAGCTCACATGAGTCTTTGAGGCGTCGTAGAAAAGGTTTTCAAATTCAGGTAAAATATATATATTTCCGCGATTCACATAATATAGGCAACGTTCCCCATCCCCCTCCCTTGAAGTCGTAATTCCATTCAATTATACCAGGTGAGGTACAGTCACACAGTGTCGTGTGGCCGAGTGGTACGTCGCGTTAGAGTGGCTCAGGAGCGGGATGGGTAGTTTCGAGGAATACTATAGAAGTGAGAACAATGGACGGTCTATCTCTCCGCCAAAGTATATTTCTCTCCTATTTACAAGTACACAATAGCTGATGTCTCTTGAGAAAGCAAGGAAATCACATTCCTTCTTGAGCAATCTTTCTACTAGCCACTATACTTGTAATCTCTGTATCCTTCTGTGACTGCAATCTCCTTTCTCTAATTACAACTTTGACTTTGAGTTTTAGACTCGAACTCTTAATACATTGTCTTACAATATTCTTCTTCTGGAGAGCCGATGACCTAAATGTTAGGCCGGGGGACGCAGACGAAGAATACACCCACGGTATCCTCTGCCTGTCGTAAGAGACGACGAAAAGGGGCGACCAAGGGATGATTGGATTAGAACCATGAAACTACTTGTGATTAGTACCACCACCATGGGAACACCATGGGTCGCTATTACTTGCGCGTAGTACCACTATGTTAGGTACCAACTAGATTTGTGAATAGTAGCACTCAGGAGCACCGCGAGGTCAGGCATTCACGGTACCTGTGATTAGTAGCACTATATGAGCGACACCAGGGTTCTGGCTTGCCTATGATTAGTACCCGCTATATAAGGAACACCACGGGATAGTACGAGTCCCTGTGGTAGGTACACTTATGTGATGAAAACCATAGGTTTCCGTTGCCTGTAAATGGCGCCGCTATGTGCAGAACACCATAGGTCTGTATTACATGTGCGAATTTCATAACCTGTCAGTAGTACCACAATGTGTGGAATACCGCGAGTCTACGATACTTTTGATTAGTACCGCACCATGACAAATACCGTGGTTCTACTTTCCAAGCGATAAGTACCATTATGAGAGGCCGATAACCTATATTTTGGACCCCTTTAGCCTGCAAGCATAACCGATTCAGTATTGAGCTATAGAAGCAGTCCCTTGGTCAGTATCACTATTGTTTTCCGTCAGTTTCTGAGACTGAGGCATTGCGGGTCGGCTCCACTGATTGTTTTAAATTCATATCCATCCGTCCATTTTTCGTCCTCACGCTTTGAATTCTGGTCAGTGGAGGATTTTGTATTTTAGTTTTTCATTGCATTTCGTCTCATTTCGTACCATCAGGGGCCGATGACCTAGATGTTAGGCCCTTAAAACAACAAGCATCATCATCAAATATTAGGCCCTTTAAACAACAAGCATCATCAATATTCTTCTTCTGGAGTAACAAATTGGACTAGACCTTTCTACTTTGTCTCTTACTTGCCGACTGATTAACTCTCTGACCATACTTTTATACTATGCATGCGGCCCAACTAATGGCCTGTTGTTGTTTATTGCATCCCTCTTACAATAGCTGCGCCTTTCCTAACATTGCAACAAGGGTATCTTGCATATAGTTCTAAGAATATTGTTGACTCACTTTCGTACATCGTACCTATTTACTTGTTAGCGAGCGATCCTTGATTTCAGTCCATCGCAAACATATTTTCCATGCTGCCTATACAGTTACAAATATGTACCTATATTTCATAAACCTTATCTGGTTTTACTAACTCTCTACTTCATGCGGGCTGGAGTTCTGTCTTCTGACAAAAGGGCAGATTATCAATAAGATTTTGCTCGCACTATGTGCTGACCACAAGTTTCTTATTGCCTAAAACGAAGCGACAACAATCAAATCATTGGTCCACAGACCAGCGAATTATCTTGGGAAACTACAATACTCAATAGAGTTTTGCATGTTCTGGCTTAGTGCACGTTTGATGTTACTGTATGTAGGCCATGTATTATAACCGCCTACTACCATTTCTTGATAGATGCAGTACTTTTGAATCAGTCTCTTGGCACAGGCTAGAGCAGAATTGTAGCTTCCACAAGTCCCAGTCACCTTTGGCTGTGCCAGTATGGAAGCTGCTTGGTTATGGGTGTTGCTGAGTAATAACATTCAGAGCATTACCAGTGCGTTTGATTGTTATGAAAGGTGTTGCTCATAGGGTCAGTTGTGCTACTATTGCACTTTCTGCCACAGAGAGGAAAGCAATGGCAAACTACCTCAATCCTCATTCCCAGGCTTGCCAAGTATGCCTCGTTTAGGCAACGTCACTGGTTTTTGCGGTTACCCTATAACCGTATAACATTTGATGGTGCTATTTGAGGATCCAACCAGCCTCTGGGCTGATGACCTAACAGACAGACATATACTACTCATTACGAAGGGTATACACAAAGAATAGCACACAATCTGTCATTTAAAAGCAACAGAAACGCAACAAAACACAAAATTGGTTATGTAGGAGTTTGGACACAAAAGGGATCGTTCACTGTGAGGCAAATCAATATTGTTTATAGCTTTATCGAACCCTGGAGCAAGCTGGAACACGACAAGCATCAAATATCCAACTTGATTGGGGCAGATTATCTCCCTCCTGGATAGCAGCCTCAGTCAGTTGCTGGATGTTAACACGAGGATTAGGGCAATTGCTTTCTTCAGTTCACGCCATGCATAGTTTGTGTCCACAGAATATGCCAGCAACACCATTCCCTAAATGCTGCGCGTTGCAAGAAACTTCATTGCTCAGTCTGGATGAGTACGAGCGTTATCATTCACTACTGTAAAGCCCTCGCCCACAGCAGCATCAAGTCCTGTAAATACAGTCTGGAGAATGCTTTCTCTGTATACTGTACTCTTTCACATTAGTCCCAAGGTCATTTGTATATCTGTCGAGTGTCACCTCTTTCTTCAACTAGTCTTTTTTTGCTATTTGCTTTATATCGCACCGACACAGATAGGTCTTATTACGACGATGGGATAATAAAGGCCTAGGAGTTGGAAGGAACCGGCCGTGGCCTTAATTAAGGTACAGCCCAAGCATTTTTGCCTGGTGTAAAAATGGGAAACCACGGAACACCATCTTCAGGGCTGCCGACAGTTAGGTTCGAACCCATTATCTCCCGGATGCAAGCTCACAGCTGCGCGACCCCAACCGCATGGTCAACTCGCCCTTGTTTTACACCCCACTAACTACTTTTACGGTTTTTCGGAGACACCACGTTGCCGGATTTTTTTCCCTCAGGAGTTCGTTTACGTGCCAGTAAATCATTTGATCACCTTCAAATACCACCGGACTGAGCCAGGCTCGAACCTGCCAAGTTGGAGTCAGAAGGCCAGCGTCTCAACCGTCTGAGCCACTCAGCCCGCCGATGTATATTATGTATTAAGCCTCAAACTGTGTCGTGACAATATGAGTGCATAAACTGTGTCGCGGTGCCACTAATGGCACCACCTGTATTCTAGGACATAACTCTGGTATTTCGATTTAGTTTGACACAGTATTTATTATAATACATTATCTAACATCAATAAACAAATATATATAGAAAATATATCTGAAATGAGTATACACATTTTAAAAAAAGTTCCAAGTCACTGCAATCCACACGTAGACCCTACTTTTATACACACAGATAAATGTAACCAACTTTTAGTGTTAAACATTGTAATAAAATATATAGATTGTATTTTTTCATATACCTATGATATGTGATAATAGATAATAACTAGAATTGCACACATGTGTCCTACACCACAAATTTTCACAACACCTGAACATTCAATTTCAATCGTCACCTCTGCATTCCCGGCACACTACAGATCGGCATGTCTGGCACACTGGTCGGTCACAATCTTCACGGTATTGATTGGATTTATTCCCTTGGGATCTAGGGCATATCGCACACCTCTTCCTCTTTGAAGGTCCTTCGCTATCTCGCTTTGGAGGTGGCTTCTTCAAAATACGAGATACGATCAGTCTAAGCTCCCTAGGTAGGCGAGTATTCACAAGCCTTTCATTGAGATAGGGCTCAGTCAGTTGATTTGCCAGAAGTTTTAGTAATTCGAAACGAGTAATGACCTTATTGCTTTGAATGATGTATGCAGTACATGCGCATTGACTGCTATTATATTGAGAATTGTGTAAAAGATAGCCATAGGCCATCTGCGTGTACGCTTACCTGTGTCGTACGTAACGCACTTCTGGTCCAGTGTGTCCACTCCACCTTTCGTGTTATTGTAAAACGAAATCATCTCGTCTTTGTTAGAATCAGGGTCCTTCCTTCTAGCATGATGCATACTCGATACCAAAATTACAGCCTTACCCTTTTTTGGCACGTGTGAAAGCAGCGTGATATGCTTGGTGAATCCATGTTCAGATGAGCCCACAGGACGCCTTCTGTTAGGAAGAAATTGTGGCGGAATCTCCTTCTTATTTTTCTTGAGAGTTCCAACGTAAGCCAAATTTCTTTTTTTTAGTTCCGAAACAATCTCCATTGAGCTGAAGTAGTTATCGGCGGTAATGTTCCGATTCGTTCCGGCAATCACTTTAGCAAGCCGCACTACACTTTGCGTTGGTTTTTGTAACTTCCTTTCTTCTAAATTCAAACCAGTCCCATCACTATCCTTCCCTGTGTAGATATATCCATTTAGAAAGTAGTTTGTTCGCGCATCACACAAGATCATAATTTTGAGACCATATTTTTGTGGTTTATTGGCCATATACACTCTGAATTTGCAGCGACCTCGGAAGCCTACTAGCATTTCGTCCACACAAGCCATGGAACCGATGTTGTTAAGACTCTGAGAATTTTCTACCATTCTGTCGAACATCCACGATATAGCGGCAGCAGGATCTGTACATTTCCTCTCAGAACGATCCAACTGATTATCAAACCTCAAAACAATAATCAAAAAGAGAACTCTTCTCATGGACAGTGTCGCACGGAATATATCTCTACCAGTACCATCTGTAGCGAACAAGGAGTCTAAGCTTTCATTATTTGATTTGAAAATAGCACTGTAGTACAGGAGACCAAACAATGCTTTTATTTCGATACTGGTTGTATCCCTCATTTCAGTTCTGTCCGTATTAGAAAACCGTAGTCTGTAAGTTGCGAGCTTTTCATTTGTGTGCTTCACTTCTTCTTCCACCATATCATCACAAAATAAACATTCCCATACTTGTAGTGGTGTACAAGAATCTCCCAGCTGTTTCGTTTTCCCTTTTATTGTTGGTACTTTGACAATAATGTTATGGGCAGGTGTCTTTACATTACGACAAGGTTCAACAGAAGACCACTTGTACCTGTTTTTACCGTAAAATGCTGATGGATTTCCTTCCACTAACTGTGAGTTTTCTTCCGTATTATGCGAAATATCTTCGTCATGAGAATCATATTCCTGCTCGGAAACAGAATCGTGTTCAGAATTGAAGTCAACATCTTCGTCATCACGATCACTTTCAACACTTTCATCGTCCTCATTCAGCACAATGTCTAGTTCCTCCTCAATAATATTCGAAAAATTTGAATGTGAAACTGAAATACCACTCCCCAGAAACGATGCCATTGCATCAGCACAGCAACTGCTTCCTTCACAGAGTTACAAACAGCACGAGGAAAAGCCAGCGCGCACACGGCCTTCAGAACGCGAACTGTGTCACAAGTGTCACCACTTCCGCTCCGCTTGCTACTAACAAAGAAAGAAAACTGAGCAGGTGCCTGCCAGTCTGGCTATGAAACAAAGGCAAGTAGGCGGAAAGATACATAGAAGGGGAACATTCTAGGATAAAACAGTCCAGTGTAATAAAAATAAGTTTGAGAAGCGGTGCCATAAACGACCCCACGACACAGTTTGAGGGTTAATACAAAATTCGCATTTCAAAATTTGTCTTAATTAATACTACATTACGCCAAACGACTTGTAACAACTTATTAAAATACGCTTTCATTACGTCAAGCTGTATCAATACGCATCTGTGAAATAGTGCGACAAAAATCCGTTAATAGAATTTTACACTACGACGTTTTTACAAAGTAACTTAGACACGACACTGAATGTATTATTTTGCTATTGCTGATATCAATGATTTGTATGTGGGCACACTCCTGTGAAAAATATTACTTTTTCTGTGAGATTAGGAAGTAGATCTCACTCGACCACATGACGAATGTTATTTAAAAGCCAGTGTCAGAACCCGTTCGTTCTCACTTACTTTCTCGTCAAAGGATGATTATCATTGTACTTCGAAAATCACCGATTACTATAGGAAGTTCTCGTGCAAGTTGTTGTGTGAAGTGGCGCACAAGACAGTTTCCTACATTTTTGTAAGTTTTTGGTCAGATTCTTCAACGATGAGATTGATTACACTCAAGAAAGAAACCTACTACGTAGATCAAAGCAACAACGGTATGCGCCAGGACAGCAAAATGCCGGAGACGTAGGTGGATCACCTTAGGAGATTGTGACAGCGTGAACACCTAAATGACGAGCACCCCGGGAGGACCTCGGAATATCAACACTGCAAGAACTCGCTATGAAGTCATCATGACGATCTACCATCATCTCTTGTTGAGAGTTGCATGAACTACTTTGTAGAAAACTATTCCTGTATACATTTGTTATGAGCACCTCTTTCTCTCAGTTTTAATGCCTATACCTCTCTGATGTTGATCTTTCTATATTTCAGTGACGTGTGATTTATGATCATAACACAATATAAAAAATTAAAATCAAGATCACCACCGCTTAAATCCGTAATTAAACATATTTAATGTTTGTGAGAACTTAATATTGTGCTTAGGAAGGTTGATAAAATCACATATGATCTTTTCAAAGCTACGATACCACATGGCACGAATTGATATAGTAGTTTCTTTCTTCTTTTGCTATTTGTTTTACGTAGCACCGACACAAATAGGTCTTATGGCGACGATGGAACAGAAAAGGCCTAGGAGTGGGAAGGAATCGGCCGTGGCCTTAATTAAGGTACAGCCCCAGCATTTGCCAACTCGCCCGGTGATATAGTAGTACATCTCAAACAATTATTCGTAATTTTTGAAAATATGAAAAGGCAGAGGCTATATAATAATAATAATAATAATAATAATAATAATAATAATAATAATAAAATTAAGAGTAAATGGCGGCCATTTTTCACTTAAATAAACGTATGCATTTGAGCGCTTGTTTTGGATGTATGACAGCTGATTGATCGCAGTTCATTTCTCAAGATGGCAATATACTTGGAAGCAAGGAACGCGTAGTTTCAACTGTGACAGCTGTCAAGAGAGTGGGCAGGTGTAGTGCTGGGAGAGGAGGCAGTCCTCCGAGTGATTGAATCGGTTGTAGCAAGTGAAGCGCTCCACCGGTATTCTCCGGTACTACTGCGGAGAATTGCGGAGGTATACGGAGGCTGGCGGAGGAAACGGAGCGAACCTGCTCTGCTCATTCATTCAAAACACTCCTTCCTGTCAGTTGCTGCGTGTGACGGGTGAACTTTCTGGCACCACCTTCACTATGTAGCTAATGCCACGAAAACCATCAGTCGTTTTGAATATTTTCGATGCAGAAGGCGATCACAAGAAATCTGCCAAGTGCACATTGTGTGCACGTAGTTTTTCAACGGGAGGCAGCACATCTAATTTCTTTAGAATGACCAACTCTAAATTTTCAAATGGAGGACAGACTCTTAATACAGGGAGGACTTTTCATAAAATTGTTCAAAAAATGGAGCACAAATGTAATTTTAATATTTACATACAAAACTTAGTATTACATACTTTATAACTGTTATGCTGATGAAGATGCTGAAGTTGTAACTATTTTATGCTGGTACTTATCGACTGCACCCACGTTCGAGAGGAAAGATGATTTTTTTTAAATAAATAATTGTAAAACTGTCTACATGACATGTTTTTAAAGTTGCACTTTACTATTATAATACCCTTATCCGACTCGGTCAGCAAACGGTTTCTTTCTTCTGACCACTGTGTATTAATTAGGGAATACACTCTTTCAACGGTTGCATTTCAACTTGGAATAGCGAAATAAAACTGACAAATTTTAAGCTGTTCACTAAATGTTTCAAAGTCAGGGCTATATTTGAAATACTCATACCACTGCTTAGCGTTTCTGGAGGCAAATCTGGCCCAGAAGCGACGTGTTGCGACGCCTACGTCGAATACCACGATACTCCTAAGGCAGTACGTGGAATTAGAGCCATAGCATTGGTTGACTGACCCTGTCAAGTACTGGGCTCAATTAGCGAACCACACTAATCCGCTTCATGAAATAGCTGGATACTACCTTTGTATTCTGGCTACCTCTGTCCCAGCGGAGAGAAGGTTTTCTGCTGCTGGAGAAATAATCACAGCAAGAAGAAATGCTTTATCGCCAGAATGAGCAAACACTTCGCTTTTCTTACGTGGAAACTCTAAATATTTCTTCAAGTAACGTATGTAGCCTTGAATTTCGTTTCTTCTTGACTGATACATTTATTTATTTATTTATTTATTTATTTATTTATTTATTTATTTATTTATTTATTTATTTATTTATTTATTTACGTGTTTGGTGTATGGCTGTGGCTCCGAAGTAATTGGGTGTATTTATTATGAGGCTGCCTTTTTATAACATACTTCTCCTTAATATACCAAAAAATTATGAATTATTGTTACATTAAATGATGTATTGGTATTATATAATATACGGTAATTTCTTCAGTCAAAAACACTACTACATCTGTTGCTTAAAAATGGTTACCATACGTAACAGTCCAACGGCTTGGCCGCGTTGACACTCTACTTAAAATAGGTCATACTAAAACAAACTACTCCGCTCCTACCGCTCCTTTTCTTGCATAACGGTTTTAACGGAGGAAGCGGAGGCAACGGAGGTAATCGGAGATACCGATTCATGTTGCGCGAACAACTGCTCCGCTCCTACCGCTCCTTTCCCAGCACTAGGCAGGTGGACGTGCGCTCTTTTGAATTTGGCAGGTGAACAGCTAAACACACACAGAGCACGTGTGTAACTTATCCGGGGATGCATGTATCAACGCTGACGGAGGGCATTTTGAACATTTCATGTAAAGAGGAGTTACATGTAATATGCTGGTATTTTCGGTCCCTCTGTGTTTCCCATAATTAACGTACTATGTAGAGTTGTAGAAAATGAGATCTATCGCAGAAATAAAGCGTTTCCGGGTCGATGTACATATAAAAGGTTTTCTTCTTCTACGTTTGAGGAATGTGCCCTGAAAGTTCGGCGTGTCTTATGGTTACAACGTTTATATATGAGATTATTATTATTATTATTATTATTATTATTATTATTATTATTATTATTATTATTATTATTATTATTATTATTATTATTATTATTATACTGTCTGATGCTTGACGTAAAAGTCAATACTGAGATCTTTGGCTCAAGGGGTTTCGGATTCGATTTCCGGCTCTTTAGCCAGGTCGAATTACTTTGGCACTGAGCTAGTTGCTTGTGTTCGTTTTAATACACGCCTATTAATTAATAATCAACAACGCGTCACACTGTCAACTACTACAGAAACCCACAATAGCAAATACATCCTCACACATAGGGTCACCAAGCCTTTAAACTGTTCTAGACCCATGGAGTGGGGAAAAGCGGTGGAAAAGGAAAGAGAGAGAGAGATGAGATTATTATGTAGCGAGTATCACTAATTTCAGGATTATCCAAGATTAGTCCTCAGTGACGGCCTCTCATCGATGGATACCGTGGTTCAAATCCCGGTCACTCCATGTGAGATTTGTGCGGGACAGGTTTTTCTCCCAGTACTCTGCTTTTCCCTGTCATCTTTAATTCCAGCAACACTCTCCATTATCATATCATAGCATCTAACAGTCATTAATAAATCACTTTGGGAGTGGCGACCCCATCGTACTAACAGCCTATGCATGATTCATTCATTACATCCCTGACCCGGTCAAAGACTGGAAAACCGGTTCTAGATTTTTCATTTTTTTCAGTCCTCAGTGAGAGGACAAGTCTAAATTCGTCGTGTAAAATGTGGGTGGGTCCACCTCTGTGGTGTAGTGGTTAGTGTGATTAGCTGCCACCCCCCTGAGGCCCGGGTTCGATTCCCGGCTCTGCAAAGAAATTTGAAAAGTGGTACGAGGGCTGGAATGGGGTCCACTCAGCCTCGGGAGGTCAAATGAGTAGAGGTGGGTTCGATTCCCACCTCAGCCATCTTGGAAGTGGTTTTCCGTGGTTTCCCACTTCTCCTCCAGGCAAATGCCGGGATGATACCTAATTTAAGGCCACGGGCGCTTCCTTCCCTCTTCCTTGTCTACCCTTCCAATCTTCCTATCCCCCAGCAAGGCCCCTGTTCAGCATAGCAGGTGAGGCCGCCTGGGCGAGGTACTGGTCATTCTCCCCAGTTGTATACCCCGACCCAATGTCTCACGCTCCAGGACACTGCCCTTGAGGCGGTATATGTGGGATCCCTCGCTGAGTCCAAGGGAAAAACCAACCCTTGAGAATAAGCAGATTAAGAAAGAAAGAAAATGTGGGTGGTAAATGCGAGCGCACATTTTGGCTGGTTAACGGTGGAAGCTGACAAGTATATTCAGGTCAGGATGTTGTGGCTATGACAGGTCCCTGGGGGCGGATGCAGTAGATAGTGATAATGGGGCAAATGTTAGCATTGACCAGTGTGGGTCACACTGAGAGACGGCGGAAACATTTGAACTACCTTGACACCAAGGTGAGTAGTTCGTGCTCGTTAACGTAGACAAATGTATTTCTGAGCGACTGCCGTAATATTGCAGAGAAGAAAAGGACTTTGCAAAGAGAAACAAATGTACGCTATTGACGTAGGTATATGGTGTGTTTTGTATGCAGTCAAACATTTTGTAGACCAATTAATTGTGAAGTAATGTATAGCTATATTCTTCCCTTGTGTTATCACTGCTGATATATTTTAAGCTCAAAATACTGATAATAATAGAAAGAGGACTCTTATTTGTCTGAATCTCTGGCTGACCAGACAGCGTCTTGACCTTTGTGCTTTCAGATCCCGAGTTCGATTCCCGGCTGGGTCCTTGGAATTTCATCATGGCCAGTTTATTCCTTTGGCTCGGGGACTGGAAGTTTGTCCCGCAATTCACACACAATATGACTATCCACCACATTGCCATGTATTTTCCTATATACAGCAGATGCTACCCCCCCCCCTCCCTAGTCGAATTTAACGTCGCAATAACACACAGGCCGAGAAGTACGTTGGGATGGGAAAAGACTCGAATTTGGGAGGTAACGGGCGTAGAAACAGCTTCGAATTTCACCTGACATGAAAATGGCTAGCAATGGAAAGCCATCTTCACAGTTGCTGGCGTTGGGGTTCGAACTCACCATCTCCAGAATTCAAGTGCCCCGCTACATGACGTATACTCCGTAGCCATCTCGCCCTAGTGTCCATAATCGTGTTAAGTGCCTAATGTACAGTGTACTGTCTATACGAAGATCTCGACTGTAGGCGTTTGTATTCATGCAGCTGTGATTAAAAGCTATTATGCAGGATCATGACACAACTGAACAATCGAAAAATGATCACTGCCCAGGTTTTATTGATAAAAAATGGAGTATTTATTTATTCAAGCGAGTCACTTCTCCACTGAAATGAAATGGTGTATGGCTTTTAGTGCCGGAAGTGTCCGAGGACAAGTTCGGCTCGCCAGATGCAGGTCCTCTGATTTCACTCCCATAAGCTACCTGCGCGTCGTGATGAGGATGAAATGATGATGAATATGACATATTCACCCAGCCCCCGTGTCAGCGAAATTAACCAATTATGGGAATCGAACCTGGGACCCCTGTGACCAAAGGCCAGCACGCTAACCATTTAGCTATGGAGCCGGACACTTCTCCACTGCTCCATAGTAAATACTCCTTAGCACTGTCCCACACGTATTTATACGACCTATGAATGGTAATGGCATCAGCGTCTGCCACCAACAAATCTCTTCCCGAGATTGATACCTGACGATCAAGGAGGAATATATATTTTATTGTGATCATAAAATATGAATCCTGACCTGGAACCTCAAACGACTACTAATAGCACCCGTTGAATGCGTAGCCTACGGTCGGTTGATCAAACAATGAGTGTCTCTTATTGATCAGGCCAGTACGCTAGTGAACCAGCCACTACTACTACTACTAGTAAGAATGTTTTTGGTTTTACGTCCCACTAACTACGTTTACAGTTTTCGGAGACGTCGAGGTGTCGGAAATGTTGTTTTTGACCTGCCGGTAAATCTACTGACAAAAAGCTGTCATACCTTCAAAATGCTATTAGACTGAGCGGGGATTGATCCCACCACCTCATGAACTTAAAAAGCCAGCGCTGTTCCATCTGTGTCACTCATACATCTCACAAATTGCAATGAAGCTCGTCATCAGACACCACGTCTCCTATTATGTTGGTCGTCTACTTTATTTAAATTTAATTTTAAATTAATTTATTTTTTAATTTAATTAAGCCTTCAGTCATCATAGAACTTGAAAATAGGTACAATGAGTATGGTATGAAAATTAGCCTTTCGAAGACTAAATTGATGTCAGTAGGTAAGAAATTCAACAGAATTGAATGTCAGATTGGCGATACAAAGCTGGAACAGGTAGATAATTTCAAGTATTTAGGTTACGTGTTCTCCCAGGCTGATAATATAGCATGTGAGTTTGAATCAAGGTGTAGTAAAGCTAATGCAGTGAGCTCGCAGTTGCTGTCAACAGTATTCTGTAAGAAGGAAGTCAGCTCCCAGACGAAACTATCTTTACATCGGTCTGTTTTCAGACCAACTTTGCTTTACGCGAGCGAAAGCTGGGTGGACTCAGGATATCTTATTCATAAGTTAGAAGTAACAGACATGAAAGTAGCAAGAATGATTGCTGGTACAAACGGGTGGGAACAATGACAGAGGGTACTCGGAATGAGATAAAGGCTAAGTTAAGAATGAACTCGGTGGATGAAGCCGTACGCATAAACCGGCTTCGGTGGTGGGGTCATGTGAGGAGAATGGAGTAGGATAAGTTACCTAGGAGAATAATGGACTCTGCTATGGAGGGTAAGAGAAGTAGAGGGTGACCAAGACGATGATGGTTAGACTCGGTTTCTAACGAATTAAAGATAAGAGGTAAAAAAACTAAATGAGGACACAGCACTAGTTGCAAATAGAGGATTGTGGTGACATTTAGTAAATTCACAGGGGCTTGCAAACTGAACGCTGGAAGGCATAACGGTCTATAATGATAATGTATGTATGTATGTATGTATGTATGTATGTATGTATGTATGTATGTATGCATGCATGTATAAAAATTATACTAGTTACTGGTAGAGTTATCTTTTAGCGGAGGAACAATAAAGCAATCAACACCGTGTACTTACTGTAGGTATTTGATGACCACCTTTGCTGTGATATGTCTATTAGTAAATTTGTGTACATTTACTGGAGTATGACTTTGAGAGACGAATCACAAACTTGGAAAAAGGTATAATGTCATCATTTGTTCCGAGTGGCTGTAGAACCACACGCAGAGAGCGTCACCGAACTTCATCTCACTCTGAGTTCAAGCCATGGAATTTTGCTTCCGAGTTCTCGTGTAATGCTTTTCTGAGCACATGAAGCTACAGAGATACATATACCGAAGTGAGAACCAACCAAAATCTCTACCTCTTCCTCATTTAAGAGACAGTCGAACGAAACACTTTGAGTGTCCCTGGAATAAGTAGATGCCTTGCCATTAACGAGAGTAATTACATTTAGATTCGATTGAATATATTCGAGGTGATATCATAGTCGTCGAACGCAATATACTTTACCACTAGGGTGCCCCAGTTTTGTCGGCGTAGCCGAAGGAAGTAAGAGGCTTGTTGGTTGAGGGATCAAGCTGTCAAGCAGCGTGCCCGCCTGACGCAGCACATCTTCATTGAACAAGCTCAATGGTTGCGATCCAATCAGGGCTGGAGTCAGACGGCGCTACGTGGCTAATCTTTCCGACACCCTCAGTGCTGGGGTAGTCTTATTTAATAGTGCCAATCGATTGGAACGTGCCCCTCAGCTAAAGAAGCACTTGACAACTTTACGAAAGACGGATGTTGAGTTTAGATTGAGCGAATACACCACCATCAAATGACAACGTGTGTCACAGTGGAAATTAACAGACGATAATCCTATCCAAACAGCAGAGATGTGTGTGCTAAGTTAGATATTCATTTCAAGCCGAAACGTGATCACAAGAACTCTTGTTTTGCTGTCTTATTTTTCTTTGCCAAATAGCAAACCTTAGACAACGGAGCAGTTAAGACTGTAAACTGCACTATTCGGAGGTTTGTGATTTGCATCTCGGCATGGGCAGTGGCTACCTTGAGTGCGAGTCATGTTCTCTCCAAGCAAATAGTACTTTATATCGATTCCATGGCATCCATCCCAAACTAACACCCGAATTAATGCACCAACGAACATTATTACGGGCACCATCATCACACAGGCAATCATTTTTTTTGACCAGGATAATCCTGTTATTAAATGACTGAACAAGAATAACTCTACTTACACTCATAATAAAGGGTTTGTAAACTCATTAGCCGCCTTTGAAAACCAGATGATGTCTATAGGGTTCTTGAAATGAAACCGTACATTCCTTTCTTTCACATTCAACGTAAAACAATAATTCCACATGGCTAAGTTCAAGATACTGTATCAACAGTTACCTTAAACATCATCATCATCATCATCATCATCTGTTTACCCTCCAGGTTCGGTTTTTCCCTCGGACTTAGCGAGGGATCCCACCTCTACCGCCTCAAGGGCAGTGTCCTGGAGCTTCAGACTCTTGGTCGGGGGATACAACTGGGGAGTATGACCAGTACCTCGCCCAGGCGGCCTCACCTGCTATGCTGAACAGGGGCCTTGTGGAGGGATGGGAAGATTGGAAGGGATAGGCAAGGAAGAGGGAAGGAAGCGGCCGTGGCCTTAAGTTAGGTACCAACCCGGCATTCGCCTGGAGGAGAAGTGGGAAACCACGGAAAACCACTTCCAGGATGGCTGAGGTGGGAATCGAACCCACCTCTACTCAGTTGACCTCCCGAGGCTGAGTGGACCCCGTTCCAGCCCTCGTACCACTTTTCAAATTTCGTGGCAGAGCCGGGAATCGAACCCGGGCCTCCGGGGGTGGCAGCTAATCACGCTAACCACTACACCACAGAGGCGGTACCTTAAACATGATTTATAAAATGAATTGTAGGCTATTAGTTTGCATCTGTCCGCCTCCGTAGCGTAACGGTTAGTGTTATTAGCTACCGTACTCGGGGGCCCGGGTTCGATTCCCGGTACTGCCAGAAATTTAAGAATGGCAGGAGGGCTGGTGTGTGGTTGAAATGGTACATGCAGCTCACCTCCAATGGGGATGTGCCTGAAAAGAGCTGCACCACCTCGGGATGAGGACACGAGTTTGCATTTACTCCGAGTCGTTGGCTGAATGGTCAGCGTACTGGCCTTCGGTTCAGAGGGTCCCGGGTTCGATCCCCGGCCGGGTTAATTTCAATGGCTCGGGGGCTGGGTGTTTGTGCTGTCACCAACATCTCTGCAACTCACACACCTCACATAACACTAACCTCCACCACAATAACACGCAGTTACCTACACACGGCAGATGCCGCCCACCCTCTTTGGAGGGTCTGCCTTACAAGGGCTGCACTCGGCTAGAAATAGCCACACGAAATTATTATTATTATTATTATTATTATTATTATTATTATTATTATTATTATTATTATTATTATTATTATTGTTTTCATCTGGCGTTCTATGTCATATTCATGTTAATTCGCCTGCTAACTTCCATACCATGTGCGTTCTAGTTGAAGTGCCGTTAGATGACTCAGAAGTCTAACTTGACAACTCGACTTCGAGACTTTCGACAGCAAACTTGTTCACACATTTACGCATTCACTCTAGAATTTCTTAGAATTATACCTTTTTTAAAAGGGCCACAGTATGAAGGTAAAAAATTCATCCACCCCACAGAAAAACAATGACAATGAAAACCACAGTCATTACTATGAAGACGCGAATTGTAGGCACTAAAAACAGTTAAAATAGGCAGGCATATAGGCTCTTAAATTAGCCAAAATAGGCATGTAAATAGGCACTAACGTGCAAAATAAGCAACAAAATAGGCATGAAAAAATACTTATAATTTAATAACACGTTCAATTACCATAAAATGAATTTACAACAAGCAACGTTTCAATGCTTTCCGGTAACAATCTTGTTCTCCTGTCGGGCAGAATGTTTTGTACTGAGAGAAATCTCTCAACATCACAGGAAGTGATTGGACAAAACTTCAATGAAGCCACTTCATCTGGTTTTAGTTCAACCGCTTCATCTACTGTAGCTCACCTCGTAGCACCCTTGCTACTTTTACCGTCGTTTTCCATCATGGATTCTGCTGCAGGACTCTTATGAAAGTTTTTTTCTGACAGTGGCTACCTTCCCAGAGGTTCGGTCAAAACTTCTCCTGCCTTCTTCCAAAACCCTAAGTGACTCCACCGGGGGAAAGCCACCAGTCTTCAGCTCGGCGAATGTTCCCAGCAGCTTGTTGAAATTTGAACATGCTCCAGTTCATGCAGGAGGATATTAGCTCCCACCATTGCAATTGTTGTTGGTACCTGTTCACTGTCGACTGGTAGAAAAACAGCGATGACAACGCTTTCTGTACTCGTGTCAAATGCATCGCAGTATTTCTATGTTGATCTGTATGGTATCTTTTCACACTTGATCAGAAAAATAATAAATTTGATTTAAATTACAATGATCTTATATTTCTACAGCTGGGTTAATTGGCAATAATGCTTAGTATAAGCATATTAATGGCGTATGGCCTCCGGAGAAGCCTGGTGCGGGTATTTTTCTCGTAGACGGCCTATTAAGCGACTTGCATGTGTGTGAAAATGAGGGCCCTACCTAGGATGATTTCTAATGCTGAAAACCCCACACACGCCCAGCCCCCGATCCACTGGAATTAACCGATTAAGGTTAAAATCCCCGACCCGGCCGGGAATTGAACCCGGGATCCTGTGAACCGAAGGCCAGTACGCTGACCATTCAGCCAACGAGTCGGACAGTATAAACACCAATTTGTTTCATAAAAACAAGAGAAAGACTATTAGAAGTGATGTTTCTATAAGTAAAAAGCTTTAAAGTAGGATCATGAGAATTCGTAATAAACATGGAAATATGTCCTCAAAAATGTTCAGTTAAAATCTGGCAGTTTTCTGTCGAGTTCTTTCTTTCTTTCTTTCTTTCTTTCTTTCTCTCTTTCTTTCTTTCTTTCTTAATCCTCTTACTCTGCAAGGTTGGTTTTTCCCTTGGACTTAGCGAGGGATCCCACCTCTACCGCCTCAAGGGCAGTGTCCTGGAACATGAGACATTGGGTCGGGGATACAACTGGGGAGGATGACCAGTACCTCGCCCAGGCCGCCTCACCTGCTATGATGAACAGGGGCCTTGGTGGGGATGGGAAGATTGGAAGGGATAGACAAGGAAGGGGGAATGAAGCGGCCGTGGCCTTAAGTTAGGTACCATCCCAGCACTTGCCTGGAAAAGTGGTAAACCGCGGGAAACTAATTCCAAGATGGCTGAGGTGGAAATCGAACCCACCCCTACCCAGTTGACCTCCCGAGGCTGAGTGGACCCCGTTCCAGCCCTCGTACCACTTTTCAAATTTCGTGGCAGAGCCGGGAATCGAACCCGGGCCTCCGGGGGTGGGCAGCTAGTCACACTAAACACTACACCACAGAGGCGGACTTCCTGTCGAGTTCATCGGGTGAACAAATAACAAAATGACTTGAAACGATACCTGAGTAGCGTAGGCGAGAGATCTTCCAAATCCTTGCCAGAAACTCACCAAGCTGCCCCTAGAAGTATTTTTACTTACGTAGAAGAATTAAAACGGAGGCACTATCAATCTCAGATTTGTGAACATTTCAAATGTTGCTATTCGCCGGCTTTGGTCAGCCGGGTCAGCTGTCCTGAAGACTATTTTCTATTGCCTGCATTAGATCCTGCATCATGTGTGCCCACAAGGCTGCTACCCTCGTTGAAAATTAGAAAGCCGCGTGATTTGAAATTGTCGTGCCATGCGCCCATAAAGTTTTCTTTGTCGCAAATTTAGCACGACACTAGATGAGATGCTAGAGCTTACGCACCCCAGACACTCTTTGCCTGCCCCCCCCCCCCTCAGCACAACTAACCAGTCCTCACCAATCCAGAACAACGGTCTTTTCACTGGCAGTTTCCTGTCGAGTTCTTTCTTTCTTTCTTTCTTTCTTTCTTTCTTTCTTTCTTTCTTTCTTAATCTGCTTACTCTCCAAGGTTGGTTCTTCCCTTGGACTTCCGCGAGGGATCCCACCTCTACCGCCTCAAGGGCAGTGTCCTCGTCTTATGTCGACGATGGAACAGGAAAGGCCTAGGAATAGGAAAGAAGCAGCCGTGGCCTTAATTAAGGTACAGCCCCAGCATTTGCCTAGTGTGAAAATGGAAAAACACGGAAACCGTCTTCAGGGCTGCCGACAGTGGGGTTCGAACCCACTATCTCCCGGATGCAAGCTTACAGCTGCGCGCCCTTTATCGCACGGTCAACTCGCCCGGTAGTTTTGTACGAAATGCCGTATGTAATACCTAGGCTATACTGTACCCATCCCGGGCATATCCGGGCAACAATTACATAATTCGGTTTCACAAACAGATGTATAAATGGAATTGTTGGATGAGAACCTTCGGAAGTTAATTCCCGGGCTCGAAGTCTCGTCCTCCCTACTTTCATTGCGTCAACGGCTAGAGCTCAAGAGCATACGGGCAATGGAATGTTCGTAAGAGAAAATAGGCACTACATAAAATATAACGAAAGTAGGGTTCTCTATAATGTGAGAGGAATACACTAATATTACTAAATGAGAAGAATCTTTGTTGAGAATATTTTCTAAACATTTTATTATAGTGATAAAATCACTCGGTAAGTACACGAGATGATGCCATATTACAATACATAAACAAAGATATAATCAAGACTGAAGCAATGGTTTTATATACAGTATGCTTTAAGGTCCTTTCAGTTTATTGACAGTTGTAGTTGTCGCTTGGCATACCTTAAATCATTTGATTAATACGCACTGATATTATATATATATTTCACATACGTAATTTATTTATCTCTAGCAGTGATACTCGATATCTATTATTTAAATAGGCTGTTCAAAGATGGCACCTTCTCGTTAAATCATATTGTTAATTAACTATCATGGTTGTGGAATTTATGCATCTTATTAGTACATGTTCTTTCACACACGAGATTGCATCGCCGTATATCAAACACATGGTCTATTTGACCACAACAATTACATATTACACTGAACACATACGCGTGTCCTGGGTTTACCTATTCCTATTATATTCAAAGTAAAATCAACCAACGCTGGCATCGAACCCATCACCATAAAACACTTGGGAATAATAAAACACGTAAACACATTACATAGAAAAATATCAAACATATAGCACACACTACATCTTGAAGATAGGGCCTAATCGAGCCATAGTATCAGGTTAAATCCATAGTTCCAACGTGAGTCGAACCCACGTTCTTCAGCTTCCGAGGTAAAAAATCTGAAACTCCTATTACGAGCTAATTTAGTACATAAAAATGTAGAGGAATCCATCCTTCGCAAAACCATAAAATTACTCATAACGTATCATTAGCATGGAATCGATACTGCACTGGCGAATTGAAAGAAGGCTTGCAGGTAGATGTTAAGACTCTTGGGAATAATACAGTCTCCCTTCAGACCGTGCAAATCCTTACATCGTAAATCCGTCGTTCTATGACAATGGCTAGTGTGACCTGCTCTGCGGTTTCAAAGACACCTTGTATTCTTTCTTTCTTTCTTTCTTTCTTTCTTTCTTTCTTTCTTTCTTTCTTTCATTCTTTTTTCTTTTTTTCTTTCTGTCATTTTGGCTCGTTCTCAAGTACGCATTCATTTCAGAGCCACCACTTCTTATTATTTATTATCTGGCTATATATTCAGCCTAATTCAATACATCACGACAGCCATAATTATTATAATTCTTTATCATTCCAACATCTCAAACATTTCACAAGCCTCACCTTCTCACATCATACCACTGCATCTCGAATCCGTTCTATTAATTTACAGAGAAGACTCCATTCTCACAGGTTATTTAACTAATTCAGTTTCACTCGCGTATCTATATAATTCACATATTACCTCGGTTTGAACATCTTCAATGATCATTTATTATTATATGGGACTTATAAATACCTGAATTACCTTGAAGCAAACATAAAGTCTATATCCAAATTACTATGAAAATATTTACCAGATAGTAACATTACGAAGAAATTATGAATTTAGCTAAAGCGCTATTCTTATCAAAATATGCACTAAGAATTTAAGGGATTTATATACTAATTTATGCAAATAAGCCCACTAAAATATCAATTTATATTCTTGAATCACAAAGAAATCAAAATTAAAATAATAAATAATCCTTTCCCAGTCACACGTACACTTGAGATTTTAAACCATCATGATTACTGCTCATCTCTTTGATAGTCATTGGTTCCTCTTCATCCTGATACGATCCATGCCTCGAACTGTTGTCTTCTTATTGGAGTCTCTAGACGTTCCCTGAAGAAATGACTGCAGGCACTTAGGCGCGTTTCTCGTAGGCTCCAGTTCTCAGGTTCGATGATCACTCACGAACATACAGGCAAAAATGGGAAAATCAGTTACTAAACACTGTTTATGTGCTTTCAAAGAATCTACTGGTGATTAGATCCACTAATAACTTTAAATAGATTAATCCAAATAGTGGCAAGTTTGTATAAATCACTATTCATTTCCCCATTAATCACACAGTTTGACTAGTTATCACCACGAGTGTCTATGAAGTATGCAAACGCTAATTTTATCAGGAATACCGTTCTTTAATTTTACTGAACGTCACTCACTCTTAAAATGCTTTAGATCGGTCAGTATTAATTACTGAACGTAATTAGCTGTCTCACTACTTCTAAACAACTTGATGTGTTTGCGCTTTCACTAATGATGGCATCATGAGCCGCGACTGACTGTCGTTGATATTTAAAAGATTAAATGTTGAGATAAGATTTCTATTCTTCACCACTGTACCTTATCTTGTACCACACGGCTTATTTCGCGATATTTTACACCGGACTGATGTGTTTTTCTTCCTCGACACAGCACTTCATACATTGATATCCATAGTTTACTACTAACACGTGAGTACTGCGGCTACACAAATTACAATGGGATCCTGCATCTAAGTCCAGGTCTTATTTATAGTATCTGGCCTGAGTGGTTGTGGAGGAGGCAAACCACGCCCCTGATCGAAATTGAACTCCGGTAAACGGAATATTACAGTGACGTGATGCGATCAAATTATAGCTCGTGACCTCTATTTTATACTGAACTCGTTTAAAATCAATACGATCAGCGGGTCATTCACAATCTCAAAAGCGTCCTTTTATAAATTCATGCATAATGGTTCATCTCGCAAGACCTCTCACTTTTTTCCTCATGTTGCCAGATCTTGGCAGTCATCTTTAGTCTGTGTACCACCATATGACATGCGTCATTACCGATCCTCTATTAAAGTATTGCATTTATATGCATCAACAATTAGCATTAAATACATCGGTTCGAATGAGACGTGACTCATAAATTTCCATATATTATCTCAGATGAAGGTGTTCTTCTTCTTCCTTCTCTTTTTAGTTAATTATGGTGAAGTGGCACCATTGAATGCGGTGTTGAGTTATTAAAGGATATTTATTTCTTGGGGGTTAACACACCTTAATTCAGCCTACTCTCCGACAACCTACATCTCCACGCGTAGCGTCACATCTCCTCCTCGCTCGCACAAGTGAGAGCGCCATTTCAAGGTTCCGGGGTAGTACGTTATACTTTTCTCTATACAGCGCAGGAAACTGCTCCCTTCGGGCTGGCGTATCGCAACTCACATCCCGGTTCGGCATGTAGACTGCTAATTACGACATTATATGTCGCAAAATGTTGCGGAAAACGGCATATATGATTGACTAAACCTCCTAACATGCCTATGGCATGGTGATGAACGGTTACAGTACGAATGTAAAAACTGCATAAGCTACAACATTGAATAATAACCTACATTTAAAAGTATTCTACCAACAAAAGTACAGCTATTGAAACAAAAATATATTATTTGCTCTTTCCCCATCCCAAACTTGAAACAAAATAAACCCAACCATCGTAACCTACAGCACGTAATTACCAACACCAACAGAACTACTCAATGAATCTTTCTAAATATCACTAAAGTGGGCTAATTCTATAATCACCAAACACAGCAGAGCCTTACCAGCATTGTTTTCATTTCTGAGCGCGGGCACGCAGTTCATGAAGCAGTATGTGTGTGTTTCATGTGTTCGTTACTGTTTAACCTAGAAAATAATGGCTCATTTTTCTGTGAAGATCGCATACTGTGCATTATGACAGGCCTGATTTACGCTATGGACTTCGTGGAACTACGCAGCAGGGAACTGCCGGCAAAATATAATTAGTGAATGGACCAATATTTTGCTCCGTCATGAGGGAAAGTTTAGTTAAGCACCTAATATAAGGGCCCAAAATCATTATTTGCACTTCTTGACCTCTACCTATTGCAAGTGATCAACTTGTGAGAAAATATTAATTACAGTTAGTAGACGATGGATATGAGTATGCTTAACTGAAGTAACAAACCAGTAAACTCAAAGAGTCGATTGTAGTAGTTCTGATGAACAGAGCGAGACCGGAAAAAGAAAGCTTAGAATTGTGACTTCTGATACTGTGATCATAGCCACGTGAAATCCTGGAATATGTAGAATATCCTTTTTCATTTTAAAAATCTTCCAGGGAAATTGAACCCGGGGATCACTGAACTGAAGACAACTACGCTGGGGAGCCGCACTTGAAGGCCACGAAATAGCTAGTATGAAATCTTCTTCTTCTCCTTCTACTGCTAACGCTTTCCCTGTACCCTTGTGGAATGACAGGTGTAAACTGTGTCGCATATTGGACTTGGTTCCGTCATATGGCACCAACCCCATATGGCTGGATCTATTCACTATCGCGTGTTTCTGTGGTGGTTGGTAGTGTGGTGTGTAGTGAGTATATGAATATGTGCGTGTTGACACAAAAATAAACACCCATTTCTCGAGCCAGAGGAATTAACTGGACACGGCTAAAATCGTCGACCACCGGGCGAATTGGTCGTTCGGTTAGGGAAGCGCAGCTGTGAGCTGACATCCGGCAGATAGTGGGGTCGTACCCCACTGTCGGCAGCCCTGAAGATGGTTTTCCGTAGTGTCCCATTTTCACACCAGGCAAATGCTCGGGCTGTACCTTTATTTAGGCCACGGTCGCTTCCTTTCCACTCCTAGGCCTTCCCTATCCCATCGTCGCCTAAGACCTATCTGTGTCGGTGCGACGTAAAACAAATTGTAAGAAAATCCTCGACCCAGCTGGGAATCGATCCGGTACCCTCTGAACCGAAGGCCAAGAAACCGGACGCTCCTAGTAACGAATACAAGCGTTAAAAGCTGTAACACGCACGAATTTAACTCACTGTAGATGAATACTACCCGAGTCCATGAATGGTAATTCTCACCGCAAACGCTCTCAGTAACGCTATACCAGTATAGTGTGTTCTATCACTATCTCCTTCCTCGTGTTGAGTGTCTTGATTTCATATGTCACAAGTTCCATTAGTCTAGTGCCTACCATGTTTTAGTACAGCTCTCTTCCTGATGAGTTCTATAGACGGCTTAAAGATGAAAGCGAAGGATATTTGGCGTATACTATGCCTGCATTATTCATAGGATAATTCTCCAATGCTGGACTTTTCCAATATATTGACTAACATTCCAAGCTATATTTATGATATCGAGGCTTTTAGCAAAGTTGTGGAGAGAATGGTTTTACAGGATTAAACATTTTAATGTAATACTCTACGAACATGTTCTTTTTACAGCAAAAATATAACTCATCTGTTTATACCGGGCGATACAGCTGTCCCTATTCACTCAGTTTTATGCAACCCGCAAATTCATGCCTAACCAAAAAATATTGAACTTGGCTACTCACAGCAATGTCTGGTCTTACTACGCTTTCTATAGTTCGTATACTCTTGTCAACGAAATCATCATTAATGATAAAATACCGAATGGTGGTAAACAATCGTGAAAATTCTGTATCGCAGAAACGCCATGTACTGAGAATATGATGGCTCAATGACTAGAAGTAGTATTGACGTAAGAGCTGTAAATGGCAAGTTATGATAGCCGAGCGTGCTGAAAGTTAGAGAAGGAAGCCAGTGCTCGTTAGAAGGAAGTATATTTTTATTTCGTTCTTAATGTTCGTGTGAGTCGCATGGTTGAAGACAAATCCAAATCGTGACTAGTTCTCAAATTGCAGGTACACTGCTACGTTTGTTTTTAAGTATCTCTTAAGAGAGGTCTTTGCAGTAAGGTAAGCTATTACCGACAGATGTGCAATGGCCATTCAGAAGCAAAAGTTTAAAATGACCACCTCCTTCGTTAATGCAAATCGGAACACGGTGGAGGAAGGAGACCCAATCTTTCTTGCTACAATATATATGTGGTGGAACCTTCCTGCAGGTTTCAGTCATGAGGCTCCGTAAATGATTCGGGCTCACTGTCTCCTGTTCATAGACTCTCTTTTAAATAACTCCAAAGGAAAAATCTAGAGGTGTAAGCCTGCCATGTGACAGGAACCCCTCGTCCAATCCATTGTCCAGGATATGTCCTATGCAAGTAGATTCGTACTGCCAAAGACCAGAGTGGAGGAGCTCCATCCTGCTTGAATCACATTCTTAACCGTGTCATAAGGGGCACATACTCCAATAAGAGTGGGAGGTATTCACGAAGAAACTGTAGACAGCGTCGTCCCGTGAGGCTTACTTCGAAAAAAATCAAACTCCCCTTGCCTAATGCGGACTTTCAAGGCTCCAGTAATGGAAGTTGTGACGTTTAACAGTTCCGTTGTTGCAAAAGCTGGATCCGTCACTAAAGAGGATGCCCAATAAGAAATCCCATTAGCTTCAACTCTTTGCAATATCCATTGCGAAAATTCTATCCTTTTATGAAAGTCTTCTCCGCGAAGTTCCTGGTTTAGTTGTGGATGCTAGCGGTGGAATTTATGGCGGTGCATTATGTTTTTTTTTTTTTTTTTGCTATTTACTTTACGTCGCACCGACACAGATGTGTCTTGTGGCGACGATAGGACGGGAAGGCCTAGGAATTGGAAGGAAGTGGCCGTGGCCTTAATTCAGGCACAGCCCCGACATTTGCCTGGTGTGAAAATGGGAAACCACGGAAAACCATCTTCAGGGCTGCAGAGAGTGGGGCTCGAACCCACTATCCCCCGATTACTGGATACTGGCCGCACTTAAGCGACTGCAGCTATCGAGCTCGGTGGTGCATTATGTTCAGCCACCTCTGTGGTGTAGTGGATAGTGTGACTACCTGCCACCCACAGAGGCCGGGGTTCGATTCTCGGCTCTGCCACAGAATTTGAAAAGTGTTACGAGGGTTGGAGCGCGGTCCACTCAGCCTCTTGAGGTCAACTGAGTAGAAGAGGGTTCGATTCCCACCTGAGCCATACTCGAAGTGGTTTTCCGTCTTTTCCCACTTCTCCTCCAGGCAAATACCGGGATGGTACCTAACTTAAGGCCACGGCCGCTTTCTTGCGCATCCCTTCCAATCTTCCCATCCCCCCGCAAGGCCCCTGTTCAGCAAAGCAGGTGAGGCCGCCTGGTCGACGTACTGGTCATCCTCCCCAGTTGTAACCCCCGACCCAGAGTCTGAAACTCCAGGACACTGCCGTTGAGGCGGTAGAGGTGGGATCCCTCGCTGAGTCCAAGGGAAAATCCGAACCTGGAGGGTAAACAGATAAAGAAGAAGAAGATTGAACGCTCCAACGGTAGTAATTACATGGCGTAAGCTATCATATTTGCTGTACATCA
The DNA here is from genome assembly GCF_040414725.1 of Anabrus simplex. Classification (NCBI taxonomy): domain Eukaryota; kingdom Metazoa; phylum Arthropoda; class Insecta; order Orthoptera; family Tettigoniidae; genus Anabrus; species Anabrus simplex. The sequence goes on along the minus strand of NC_090266.1, from coordinate 577,054,738 downwards.
TTTGGGTGCCATAGATTACACTGTGAAAAACACCACTATATCAATTACGATGTGATGAGACTATATAAAACGGCTGTGAATTGACATGTCCGTATTTGGTCTTAACCTATCACGCTTTTAAAGATACTGTGACCGCTTCAAAAGAAAATGGCCTCTTGAACCAATCAGGTGCGCAATTCCTTACCGACAGATGTAGGAGTGACTACGGTTCAGTACAGTAACATTTCTTTAAAATGACTGGAATATTGGACTGCGCTCTACGTAAAATGGTACAGTGTATTTGAGATGGGCCTCACAATTGTACCATTTTTACATTGTGCGGGGAAGGGGACTAGGCGACATTTTTCTAGCTGGTTGCATATGTTTGGGAAAAATAGGGGCAGCTGTACCAACCGGTATATTAATTTATTCATTCATAATAACACAAAGATTTAAAAATATTTCATTGAAATGAATATACCCAAATGTGACAACGCAAAATCCTACCACAGAAGTAGTAAATTACGATCGCGAAAGAGATAAGACTTCTGTGGTGTAGTGGCTAGCGTGATAAGCTGCCCCCCCCAGAGACCCTGGTTCGATTCCCGGCTCTGCCACGAAATTTTAAAAGTGATACGAGGGCTACAATGTGGTCCACACAGCCGAGGGAGGTCGAATGAGTAGAGGTGGGTCGTTTTCCACATCAGCGATCCTCGAAATGGTTTTCCGTTGTTTCCCATTTCTCCTCCAGGCAAATGCCGGGATGATACCTAACTTAAGGCCACAGCCATTTTCTTCCCTCTTACTTGTCTATCCCTTCCAATCTTCCCATCCCTCAACAAGGCCTCTGTTCGGCATAGCAGGTGAGGTCGCTTGGGCGTGGTACTGGTCCTCCTCCCCAGGTCCATCCCTCGATCCAAAGTCTCACTCTCCAGGGCACTGCCCTTGAGGTGTTAGAAGTGAGATCCCTCGCTGAGTCCAAGGGAAAAACCAATACTGAAGGGTAAACGGATTTAGAAAAGAAGGAAGAAAGAAGATAGAGGTAATGGTAATAAAAATGGTATAGGTTGTGCGTCCCACTAACTACTTTTACGTTTTTTGTACTCGACGAGGGGCAGGAATGTTGTCCCGCAGGAGTTCTTTCTACGTGTGCTTGTAAATCTATCGACACAAGAATGGTGTATTTCAGCACCTTCAAATATCACCGGACTGAAACCCGGGTCGAACCCGCCAACTTATGCTCAGAAAGATAACTCTACCATCTAAGCCACACATACAAGGAAGTTAAAGACAGCTGTTGGCGACTATTTCCTTAAGGGCCTTGTCGATGACGATGTTATGTGTTTAATATCAGTTCAATTGCTCTAGTTCAGGGATGTTGGACTGCAGTGCAGTAATACCAACAAAAGGGTTGCTATAATGTTCCATGAAACTCATTGACGTGAGTCTCCCGCATCTACGCATTCTTAGAGACAATTAACTGCACTGAGATTCAAACCCATAAACTTCAACATGTCAATCTTCTAACAAACTACGCTAAGCTAAGCAGCCGATAGACTTTCGAGACGGAGGAAAAGATACAAACTACTGTATTCATGTTGCTTAAAGAGCCTTAATACCTATCTAGAAGAACCTAATGTAGACGGGGCAGAGCAGAATTCTTAAGATTCTTAAGTGAAAGCTTCCAAAATCAATCGCAGCTTCTTACCAGGGTGACTGAGGACTAATTATGATCATAGTAATAGGTATTTATGCACACCCGGAGGCCTCGGGTTCGATTCCCGGCCAGGTCAAGGATTTTTTACCTGGACCTGAGGGCTGGTTCGAGGTCCACCCAGCCTACGTGATTAGAACTGAGGAGCTATCTGACGGTGAGATAGCGGCCCCGGTCTAGAAAGCCAAGAATAACGGCCGAGAGGATTCGTCGTGCTGACCACACGACACATTGTAATCTGCAGGCCTTCGGGCTGAGCAGCGTTCGCTTGGTAGGCCAAGGCCCTTCAAGGGCTGTAGTGCCACGGGGTTTGGTTTGGTTTAATAGGTATTTATAAGACGGAACATTTAAGTACCTTCGTGTAGTATTCCATAAAAATCCTTTGCTTTAGCGTATAGACGAACGATCACAAGATTAACAGCCAAGCAGAACTCCAAGATCACATACATATGTTCTATTAGAATCTTCCTTTTGATATCAGCACTGCTAACGTATAAAACCATGAAAACAAACGGTAGCATGTATTCCTTGACGTCTTGTGAAATGAGTCGATATTTCATTCTCAACACTGCCAAAAGTTTAAAACTACCTTGTAGAATGTCAACTGCGTGCAATAAGACTCACATAACAAATATTAGGAAATATGTAGGCTAAAATATCATGTTTGATCATCTTAAGTGGCCCTTAACATCTCCTTCAAGAGAATGCAATATTGGTACCTTACATAAAGAACGCAGCCATTTCCTTTCATTTTCACATTCTATATCACCTTTGATATTCACGCATTGCAACAGCACAATATCAAAAGCTAGACTAATTACGTTCATTTCAAACAGTGATATAACAGTGTAAATATCATAATTGAAGTGTAAAAAGCATATTCTGGCATAGACCTGTATCCGGGAGCAGTACGTTGATAACGGAGTTCAGTCTCATGAAAAACTGTTGATCTCGTAACCTGACTTGCAGTAGACTTGAAGTGGAAAAAAGTCAACGTTCTTCCGATACACAGTTTATATTAAAGAAATAAACGGTATGATTCTAGCAAGGCCGCCTCTGAGGTGTAGTGGTTAGCGTGATTAGCTGCCGCCCCCGGAGGTCCGGGTTCGATTTCCGGCTCTGCCACGAAATTTGAAAAGTGGTACGAGGGCTGGAACGGGGTCCACTCAGCCTCGGGAGGTCAACTGAGTAGAGGTGGGTTCGATTCCCACCTCAGCCATCCTGGAAGTGGTTTTCCGTGGTTTCCCACTTCTCCTCCAGGCAAATGCCGGGATGGTACCTAACTTAAGGCCACGGCCGCTTCCTTCCCTCTTCCTTGTCTATCCCTTCCAATCTTCCCCATCCCCCGCAAGGCCCCTGTTCAGCATAGCAGGTGAGGCCGCCTGGGCGAGGTACTGGTCATTCTCCCCAGTTGTATCCCCCGACCAAGAGTCTGAAGCTCCAGGACACTGCCCTTGAGGCGGTAGAGGTGGTATCCCTCGCTGAGTCCGAGGGAAAAACCGACCCTGGAGGGTAAACAGATGATGATGATGATGATTCTAGCAATGCTTCGATTTGCCTTCTGTAGTAATATACTGTATTGTGCATATTACTATTGTTCAGGAAAAGCAATCTCCGAAAGGCTACAGCCTGAATCATATATAACAAGTCAGTTATTTTCGTTAATACTTTCGCCACGGAGAAAAACGTTTAATAATCTCTTTCTTAATACTAGACAGATCACGGGGTTAAATTGGCCCCTTTCTAAATATTTCGCTTTTGTCCTGACAAAACCGTGATGCTGATGACCATGACGTTTCATCAATTTATTGATCCAGTAAGTAGGCCTACCACAGATTGAAGTACGACAGCAACTACCTAAAAAGATCGAGAGACCAATTTAGACCCCTGCTATATTTGTTTAATTTTGCGTTACTACTTTGTTAGTTTTGAAAATGTATTATTACAAAAGAGCGCACTGAGTATATTAGTTCATTGTTTAAAAATTTAAAGTTGAAGCAGTACACAATAATGATAGTTGACTGAAGGTAAATGTTTGTAGTATTTTTTGTTGTATAAGTGTTCAGTTGGTAATTGAGAGTCCTTAAAAAATGAGTCATCGTCACAATAAACGTTTCCTTGGGGAAAAAGAGCTGTTAGGAGAAGTCAGAATAATTCTAGATGAAGTAACATGTGAAGAATTTTTTGATAGCGGTGGGGAAAGTGATGGAGATGAAATCAAATAACAGCCATTGACTGAGGAAACGATTCGAAATATTCAAGTGGTAATGAAATGGCGTATGGGTTTTAGTGCCGGGAGGTCTCCGAGGACTTCGGCTCGCCAGGTGCAGGTCTTTTGATTTGACTCCCATAAGCGACCTGCGCGTCTTGATGAGGATGAAATGATGATGAAAACGACACATACAACCAGTCCCCGTGCCAAGGGAATTAACCAATTATGGTTAAAATTCTTGACCCTGCCGGGAATCGAACACGGACCCTTGTGACCAAAGACCAGCACGCTAACCACTTAGCCATGGAGCCGGACGTTCAAGTGGTGAAAAAGGTAGAAAAGCCGTTCGATGTCGTATAGACTCCAATGAAGAACGAAATACTTAATTCCAGCGACCAGAGACTTCTGCTTATAAACACAGACGACGAAGAAGTAGAAAAAAAGGTACTCAAATAATAACGGAAAAAGAAAGGAAAAAGAAAGGATAAAAACGGTTGTTGGTTAGGGCTAAATAGCAAGGGGCGGAACAGTGTGGAAAACTGCTCCACTAGGTGTCGGGGTTTTGAGTGTATTGCTTCCTTTTTGGTGTACAATTAGTATTATTCTAGTCTTATTTCGTGCATCCAAATTGCCAAAAGTTATATCAGAATATTATCCGAAAAGCGCCATGTCGAACATATTATGCCAACAGGAGTATTCAGGATGGTACGGTTCTCAGGACATGCAGACTCATTTTTATTGACAATATGATGCGTCTAGTAAAAAAGTATTGAAAATGAAACACGTATTCAATTTCAAGACTGTGGATCTGAAAGAATAGGATGGCTTCATGGCAAGAGGAGCATATTATTATTATTATTATTATTAATATTATAGGTATACAATTTCTGGATAAAATAATTGAAGATAAAACTATTACACAAAACTCTTCGGTTGTTATGAAATGTCGTATGGCTTTTAGTGCCGGGATATCCCAGGACGGGTTCGGCTCGCCAGGTGCAGGTCTTTCTATTTGACACCCGTAGGCGACCTGCGCGTCGTGATGAGGATGAAATGATGATGAAGACAACACATACACCCAGCCCCCGTGCCATTGGAATTAACCAATTAAGGTTAAAAGCCCCGACCCGGCCGGGAATCGAACCCGGGACCCTCTGAACCGAAGGCCAGTACGCTGACCGTTCAGCCAACGAGTCGGACATTTTCTACTGACACTCGTATTCGGGATATCGACAAAATACTGTATGTCCTGTAGTCTTAAGCGGCATCTAAAGCTGTGTCTATACATTATAAGCGTCAAGGGATAGAGAGACGTTATAACTATCCAAAAGTATAGTGAGATCAAAAACAGTCGAAGGTGTAATGTTGCGAAACTGTATAGACAATTGCTGAGGGCAGTTTGTTCGACAGTATGTTGACAGGATACTCAATCCTGTGGTTGTCCTTCTGATGGTGAACATTTTAAGTGACATTTTTCAGTATGATAATGATCATGCATATCCAAGGAAGCTTTCCATATCATGTACTTACTACGGCCGCCAGGTAAAAGGAAATGATAGGTAGGTGACTGGAAAGTTTTACTCAAACATGTAGAACGGTGGAACAACTGACCACTCGTCTGAGCAAGTATCGTCCGGAATTCCACAGGAAGTCCGCCTCTGTGGTGTAGTGGTTAGCGTGATTAGCTGCCACCCCCGGAGGCCCGGGTTCGATTCCCGGCTCTGCCACAAATTTGAAAAGTGGTACGAGGGCTGGAACGGGGTCCACTCAGCCTCGGGAGGTCAACTGAGTAGAAGTGGGTTCGATTCCCACCTCAGCCATCCTGGAAGTGGTTTTCCGTGGTTTCCCACTTCTCCTCCAGGCGAATGCCGGGATGGTACCTAACTTAAGGCCACGGCCGCTTCCTTCCCTCTTCCTTACCTATCCCGTCCAATCTTCCCATCCCTCCACCAGGCCCCTGTCCAGCATAGCAGGTGAGGCCCCTGGGCGAGGTACTGGTCATACTCCCCAGTTGTATCCCCCGACCAAGAGTCTGAAGCTCCAGGACACTGACCTTGAGGCGGTAGAGGTGGGATCCCTCGCTAAGTCCGAGGGCAAAACCGAACCTGGAGGGTAAACAGATGATGATGATGATGATTCCACAGGAAGTGGTCAGGGATATTAATGACTCCATGTCCAGCAAAATTCAAAAAAATATTGCAGCTCAAGAGGGTTATACCCTGTAGTCTACCTAATTTTGTCCCAACATAGTGCAGAAGAATCGGGAAATTTTATCATCATCTTAGCCGTTTCGCAACCTTCCGTAGCGTGTTAGTGCGACGTTAAATCACGAGCAAATAAATAAATAAATAAATAAATAAATAAATAAATAGGCCTAAATAATAATCCTTGAATCGTATTTTAACGATGAGGTTCATAGATAGTGTCTACTTGAACACTGCCAGATATTACGAAAAGAAACCTAAATATGCATAGTCTTATCGCTTGTCGTTTTGTTAACAATTTCTTCCTTCAATGATCAATGACTTCAATATTTAGGGCTTTAAAACAAGCATCATCACCATCACCATACGTTCGTCAGTTTTCGCTGATGGAATTAAATTTCAGTGTTAAAAGGCCAATAACTTATTATCTCCACCTGTTACATATCCTTAATTTTAGAGCACATAGATTTTAATGTCCGGCTCCATGGCTAAATGGTTAGCTTGCTGTCAGTTACATTATATTGGATGACCTGGCATTTGGTGTCCAAGGGCTCCTGGGTTCGATTTCCGGCCGGGTTAGGCATTTTAAACTTCAATTGTTTATTACTCTGACTCGTCGACTGGCTTTGCATGACGTCTTCATCATTAGAGTTCATCATAGGCAAGGCTCCATCCTCAGAGACGCGCAGGTCTCCTACAGACATCAGTTCGGAAGACCTGCACCAGGCCTCTCCGGAGGCTATATACTATGCCATTATTACATCGAATTAATCTAACAGAAATAGTAGTTATTCAAAAGCCAACTCCCTAGTAAACATCAGGTGGCCAGAGGAACAGAAAGCGCTTCTAAAAAAATTAGCACTATCCATTACCTGAACCGTTCGTCCCAAACAGATCGAAGGTGAGAACCCGTGATACTGTCGCAGGAAGAATGATCGCCACAGCGGGGTGCGGGCTGACAGCTTTCCGAAGGAAAGATACCTAACAAAAATAAAAAGACAAACGCTGGAAAGGAAGGACTTGAAGGGTAACTTAATCAGTTACATTATATTGGATGACCTGGCATTTCAAGAGAATCTGCGAACTTCGTGCCAGCTAAATGACATGAAACAATCTTACATCGATAAAAATTCTTTTAAACGTGATATGCTGGTAATTTAGCAATCCAGTCTTTCCCTTTCATTTTGTTGCGCATATCTGTGTCTTAGAGTGTAATTTGTTGAGATTATCTTCACCAATATGATCTAACTGTATCATTTATTTAGCACTTGAAACATGATAACAAGCGAGTAACGAGTATATCGTCGTATAGACATTGGCTCAAAACAATATTTGTTCTTGGAAGATAGAGCTGGTATTCATTAAATGCTGCAAGAAGAATGTTATTCAACAAGTTAGTCAATATTCAAGCGGTGGCTTTCTGTTCCCAAGATAGCGTATTCGATCCCGACAGACATCGCTGGAATTTAGGAGTGTTTAATTGCAAAGAGTTCTGACGCGTTGGAAAACACATGAGACAAAATTCTGACTTTCCGCCGCAACAATTGGAGTGGACACTAGACAAATAACATTAACAGTACGTTAAGTTTTGTGTCTCCTGTCCGTGATGGAAGAAAGTTTAGTGGTAACTGTTGTTGTAAATTTACGAATATTTCGTAATATTAATTCGTTACCAACAACATTTACCGTGTTACATTATTTACAGCTGTTCTATTCAGACCTGTACCCATCTTCATATTTCGGCAAATAATTCGCACATCACAATAATACATGTAAGGCACACATATCTTACTTTTCGACATTTTTATCAAGTCCAAGGGATTATGATTAATATTTTCTTTTGGAAACTGGTAATGAATAAATTGTTGATGTAAGTTTAAGTGTATAATTGAATCGGTCTATGCAGTAAGGGCTGAGTCCATGTTTTGCCGAAAATGAGTTATTGCTGAAAAATGGTGTAATAACGTTCATTACATCGATTAGTAATGAAAGGGCGTTAGTCCCATATCCCTAGGAAAAGATACGGGTTGCTAGTACTGACTGATATCCGAAATCGAAACCATAATCCCAAGAATCATTGTAGTGAGACTGCATGTGACGTTAAGAGTAACGAATGGGCAACCCATGTCACCGATTGAACCAATGCACACGTGCTGCAGTAAGCACGCACCCTACCACTCACTCGAGTATCTGAAACTTTTCAGGGATTCCCAGTAGCTACTAATTCACTGCTTTTATACGACATATTCATGGTTGGACTGTCCGGCTCCATGGCTAAATGGTTAGCGTGCTGGCCTTTGGTCACAGAGGTCCCGGGTTCGATTCCCGGCAGGGTCGGGAATTTTAACCATCATTGGTTAATTTCACTGGCACTGGGGCTGGGTGTATGTGTCGTCTTCATCATCATTTCATCCTCATCACGACGCGCAGGTCACCTACGGGTGTCAAATCGAAAGACCTGCACCTGGTGAGCCGAACATGTCCTCGGACACTCCCGGCACTAAAAGCCATACGCCATTTCATGGTTGGACTTTGGGACCTTCCTGTTGAAACTCGCAGCTGTTTTAAGGTGATCTTCCTACATTCCGTATATGAGTTTAGCACACTTTCAAGGTAGGTCTCGATATGAACTCATTTATAGTTCACTCGTGAGCAATAAAAAAATAACGGAGATATCCAATGTACATTTAAACCAAAAATAATATTAAATAAAAATACACTATTGACTTGAAGATAACAACTAAGGTACCACTAGGTTACTTGTGACTTCATAGTACCTCTTATAAAATAGTTAAAAAGAACGTATTCAATTTCTAACAAAGTAGCCTGGATTTTCACGTGCTAATAGACAATTTCCTTGTGAATTCTTGTAGAAAATGCAGAGTTCAAATAAAACTGTAACTTGACTTACAAGTAGTTCGGCTTTCCTCTACCAGACGATCAACTTGCCTTTAAGGTGATGAAAAATACGTTCACACCTGTAATTAGGAAACATAAGCAATTTCCAAATGGGCGAACTTTCGCCCTTTAATGTCAGTACACAAGAAGTTCTAATAAACTAAAACTTGACTTGAAATACTTTCGTGTACTTCAAACTGACCACAGAATTTATTATTCTCCCTACGGAAAATCTGGTAGGTTTTCAACATGCGCAGTAAATTTAAATTCAGTCAGAATGCAGTAAGCATACTCCAGTCAAGTAACTATGAAAAAGCTCTTCGGTTTGTCCTCACGCGGACATCATGAACTCGTTTGTCATTAAAGAACAGAGGATTCAAGACAAACCTTTATGAAACAAAAATTAGTTGACACATCCAACTCTAACTTCTTCAAACTGACCATTGAAAAGTCGTCTGTTTTGAGGAGACTCTATACACAAGTTTAACATACATACATGGTTCAATGAAATCCTGGTGTAGTCGATTCCCTCGAAAGATAGGATATTTGCACATTTCAATCATCTTTCACTTGTCATTTGTACCGCTAGCGGACTATGAACAAAAGTGATAGCTCTTACTCAACACTCCCTCCCCTTCTACATCTTAACAGACCAGTGTGCTGGACATAACTTCCTTACAGTTTCCAAAATTACCATGACAAGAAAGGCTGAATATGTTGGGGGTCCTGCGAGAGGGGAGAATGCCGACGCAGCGGCGACCATGTGAGTAACACAATAACCCCGGCGATTCGTTGATGCTCAAGGTAATGGAGTTCCTGAGAAAAAGCTGGAAGATGATTTACAATGGAGAAGGCACACAGAATGATCTTTAAGTGGAAACTGCGATAATTGCCAGTCAGTTCTGAGAATGTCGCGAGAAGGCACGAGGCAGTTAGGAGAAAGTCGCGAGTCAGTGACGAGTCATTCAGGAGTGCACCAGACAGGAGTAAGCCGGTCTTGATTTCGCGAATGCGGCGAATTGCTAAATGAACAGCTCTGAGGATGACACTGTACTGTGAGATACCGCGTTGGAGAGCAGGACTACCGAGCTCGATAGCTGCAGTCGCTTACGTGCGGCCAGTATCCAGTATTCGGGAGATCGTGGTTCGAACCCCACTGTCGGCAGCCCTGAAGACGGTTTTCCGTGGTTTCCCATTTTCACACCAGGCAAATGCTGGGCTGTACCTTAACTAAGGCTACGGCCGCTTCCTTCCCACTCCTAGCCCCTTCCTCCCTAACCGTCGCCATAAGACCTATCCTAAAGCAAATAACAAAAAACCAAAAAAAGGCGAGAGCAGGACTTCGACGTGCTAGGTGGCTGTGTGTTCAACCACCTTAATCAGTACAGACTGTGCCCGGCTCCATGGCTAAATGGTTAGCGTGCTGGCCTTTGGTCACAGGGGTCCCGGGTTCGATTTCCGGCTGGGTCAGGAATTTTAACCAACAGTGGTTAATTTCGCTGGCACGGGGGCTGGGTGTATGTGTTGTCTTCATCACCATTTCATCCTCATCACGACGCGCAGGTCGCCTACGGGAGTCAAGTCATAAGACCTGCACCTGGCGAGCCGAACTTGTCCTCGGACACTCCCGGCACTAAAAGCCATACGGCATTATTATTAGTACATACTGTGTGAAGCGCAAAGCTCGACGGCGAGTGAACTTGTAAATAAATGTACACTGATGAGCAATTGAATTAGCGATACCTGGCTAATAGCGTGTAACACCTTCTTTCGTCGTGCTGGCGGAGGCGATGTGGTGAAACATGGACTCCACAAGACACTAGACGCACAGGAGAGCCATACTAATCCATAACCGCTGCACAGCCTCCCTAATGCACGGAGATTGTTCATAGCGGGGCACAGAGTGCGCTCAACCCTCTCGACCGCATGCCGGATGGGCTCTATAGGATTGAGGTCGGAAGACCTTGAGAGCGCGGCAAGAATGTTCATATCCGTTGACTGTTCATCGAAACAATCAGGTACCATCTACTCCAGTCCCAAGTGATTATATTGTATAGGTCTTGCCGATTCCATGATCTGTCAGGACATTCGTCTTCTTCCTCAATTTCTTTGATTGATCTATGGCATGCCAAAAGGATGCGTGACTGTCTTGTCCATGTGACGTTGGTCACTTTGCTTCAGTTGTAATGAAGCAAATGACCTCGAAGAAACACTCTTGCACACATTCACTAGCACCTTCAGCTCCTTCGTGAATCTGCTTCATTAATTTGGCCATATCAGAAATTGGAATAAATCGATCTTATTCGATAATATTAGAGTAGGCTGCTATGCTTGTCTACTTCATCTATGTTTACAAATGAGTTAGCATCAGAATCAGTATCGTCATGCATTTTAACCTTTTGATTTCTGTTGCTGAAAGCTGTTGGCAAGTTCATTCCCACTCTAACAGTTCTCTAATAAGCAGCCAAGCTCATCGCAAGCCAAGAAATCACTAAAGATAAATAATTTCTTATTTACTGTAATTTAGTTACATCTTCCGGACACGATCTTTATTACTTGTCTGATTAATCATTACCGCTGGTAAGTGCAGTGACCTTATTGGCGTCTGCAGCGTATGTGCGGGATCGTAGACCCACTTTAGGCACTATTAGCGACTATTGAACATCCGGTACCAAAATATTCACCCGCCGTATCTGTCATCTGTCGTAAAAGTCCCCCACAATGTTAGTTTTCTCAACACTTTCATCACTGTTTTCCAAACCAATATGCATCAAAATCCTTTCGATTTCCTGCCTTATTAATGAGTCACAGCGTCAGTAGGTACTTCTCTCTGTACGTCGTTATACTCCAACAAAATTACGCGAATAGCTCTTATAACTAATTCGTCACAGTTCTCTCTTTTCTGCACGAGATCGACGTTTATATGCAGTTAGGATTTGACTTACTTCCTTATCCGCCTTTTCACACTGCCTAGCAATGTAACGCACAGCCGTAACAGTTATTTTCACAGCTTTGGAGAATTTTAAGACATTGTGAATGATCTTTCTGCTCCGAGAATAGATCATTTCACGTCATTTCTTGGAAGCATTCCCATTTCTTAGAGATGTGCAGTTCCAATAACGAACACAGACGTGACACAAGAATACAAGTGATTTCTGACAGCAATTCACTGTACATATTTTAACAGGAACGCCCGTACTTTAGCTTTATCGGAGAGCATGGGTTGACGCCCGGGCGTGTACGGTCCATGTTAGGAACCACAGAGGGAAGGGTATTTGAATAAGTTCTTTTAAAATTTAAGTCTTTGTTTATTAAAGTTAGACAAGAAATGTATCACGTTTTACAGATGTGAAGGATGGATATGAGAAAGTCCAAACAGTGGTTGGAAGTGACGTTGTCTCACGACATCGGCGATATCCCGCGTTGCCGGACTCCTTCCACCTCAACATGGTACAGACGTGCACATTAATGGTGTCCCGACATAAACAATCAACACTGCCCCACTCCAGTACTGAAAAGAAGGGGAGAGAGTGAAGGGGTAGTGTTGAAGGCCAATCCAGTACAAAACATAGGGGAAGGGAGTGAAGGGGTAGTGTCGAAGGCACAATGACTCACCTTCTCGCTTAACGCATTGCTGCATGGACTGCATGCAGACAGTCCGCTACAAATTTCGTTATGATCGAAATGGGCACAGTGGCGGATGTATTGAAGTACAGCATTAGGTTACCTACTCGTCCGGCCCCGCGGTGTACGGGGCAACGCGTCCGGCCGCCCCGGGTTCGATTCCCGGCCGGGTCAGGGGGTTTTAATTGTAAATAATAATATCCCTGGCCTGGGGACTGAGTGTTTGTGTCGTCCTTAACGTCTCTCACATTCAACACTCAACACTTCCGCAATTCCAATTACATGCAGGTTCATATATTGTGCAAGTAGGAGCAGAATAACTCTATAGGTCGACGCCCCGAACAAATAGCATTTTAACATAAAAAAAATAAAAAGTAACCTACTCTGATAATTACAGTATTAAGAGGTAAAGGAGATTTTTAACCGAAAAGTATTTTATACTAGTTAGGAATATTTTGTAGCTGCGTTATATCGGGTCTACCAATCCTTCTTCACCTCGTTCTTGCCATATTTCTATCAATCTCCAAACTGTCTTAAGACTGCATGGTATTGCTTGTGCTATTGCTTGGGGGACCATGTGAGCCTCCCACATGCCAATAATACGTCCTCGATTCACCTGTGATAGGATAGGAGCTATCTTATTACAATGTTACAGTATAACGAGGGAATACACACACTGTGTATTCAGCACTACCTGTTCACTCCCTTCCCCTCCTTTTCGGTACTGGAGTGGGGCAGTGTTGATTGTTTATGTCAGGACACCATTTATGTGCGTGCGTGTACCACGTTATCCCACGGCGGATGACAGGTCTTGAAGGTCCGATGAGTCTGACGCCTGATGATCGATTATGTGCAATGTTGGATTACTGATTTAGCATTTAGTTCCACTTCCGTCCCATGAAGAGAGTAAAGAAGGGTATAGGCATCGCACAGAATGTCAATGTGATCTGATACGACACTTCTTTACTGCACTGCACACTTTGCGAATTAGTACCTTCACTGAATATTACTACTCAACACAGTTCGTAGAATTTACAAGTTCCACAGTTCATAACGAAAGAAGAAGATTTACACAGTCCAACATAAATGAAATGATTGTTGTTCGATGCACTTGTCGACGTAACTCAAGTAAATAGAATATCACAGTTCATAATGAAAGAGGATTAACACAGTTCAACATAAATGAAATGATTATCTTTCGATGCACTGTTCTACTGCACCAAGCCTACTTAGCGAACACAGTTCAAAAACCTCGAGACTATTCTGTCACTAAGGCACAGTCTCATGAAAATAAATTCTGTTACTAAAGCACAGTTTTTACGAAATAAATCCTGTAACTAAGGCACAGTCTAATAAAAATAAATTATGTTATTGAAGCACAGTATTTACGAAATAAATTATGTCACTAAGGCACAGTCTTAAAACCTAAAAGGCATGATTATAATGTGATTGCTGCTACATCCATCACCTACGCGCACAGCGGCCTTTTGAAACCTCTCGCACAGCTGTTGCTACGAGTTGCGCTCTTATGCACCAAAAATACTTTGGAAGTGAATGTCCCTGTGACATTCCCGTTTCAATATACAGCTATAATACGTATTACTGCTGAGATAACAGCTGTGACACTCTGTTTATAACGAGTAGTACCCCTCGCTGCCGCCTAATACTATAGTTATTCTCATTATACTGTAATAATGCGACTTAACAGACAATGTATTATTGTTTACTAAAGGTACTGCACGAACTACTTCACAAGACGAGATAGGTCTGTCTCTTAGCACAAGCCAGAGTAGAATGCAGCTTCCATTGAAGTCCGAGTCCCGTTTAAGACTTTGGTATTATGATATGGAAGCAGGACCGAGCAGAGCAGGCTTCCACTTAAAGGTGGCCACAACTTAAACGTACTTCCATAGCTCTGCACTCGGGAGGCGGTGGACTAATGCCACCGGTTACTGTCCTAAGAATGGTTTTCCTTGATTTTCCATTCTTCTCACTAAGGCGAATGCCGGGAGAGTTTCTTTAATAGGCCACGGCCGCTCCTCGCTCGCCTTCTACGCATCTCAAATCAGCACAACAAACCTCCCGGCCAGAGAGAGGGCGTCACCCTTTAAGAGGCCCGCCGTACCACATTAGGGTACAGAATGATAACTTTTAGCAGCAGCAACAGCAGCAGTAGCAGTAGTAGTAGTAGTAGGAGTATGAAAGCTGCTGTGGTGTAAGCGCTACTCTGAGTAATGACATTTGGAGCACGACTGGAGCCTTTGAGTTTTATGAAAAGTGTAACTCATATTGTCAGTCGTGTTGCAGTAGCACTTTCTGGTCCATTGAGGAAAGCAATGACATGCTAACTCACTCCTCATCCTTCAAAGAGCACCTCATTTTGGCGCCACCATCGGTTTTTGCAGTTTCCCTATAACTGCATAACCTTTGGTGGTGCAATTTGAGATCTAACCATCCTACTGGCTGATGACCTAACATACAGACTCATAGATCCTTCAACGTTACCAATTCGCACTAAGAAAGTTCATCAAAACTACAATATTTTTTCAACTTACCCCTTTGGCAGATGACCTAGCTGTTAGGTCCCTTCAAACAACAAACTACTTATCCCAGATATTGCTTTGGTTGGTGGAGCCATCCAGGCACATTCTGGTTTTGGCAAGGGATTTGAGACCGGATGCCCTTCCTAACGCCACTTTATTTTACGGGTAAAAATTCATACCGGGATTCGGACCCCAGTCCTTCGGGCGGGAAAGCATCAGCTATGTCACTGCTCTATCATCGTCAAAAATATAATATTGTCCCCTGAAATTTACTTCTCAATGAGGAATCAACCATGCGCTTGATTGAGGTTATAGGGTATTCATAAAATACGGTAGATCGTACTCAGTAGTTGTTTGTTTCCATATACTGTAGAACATTCTGCACTACAGTTGACAGTCAATCTATTTGCATGATGCGATGCTCATTCGAGTTGGTTGATCTGTAAATAAAGGAAACCGGTTAATAAGCATCGAGGCTGCTTTGTTCAATGGTGCATTATATTGCGTAGTTCGTGTTTACGATGTGTTTCTCCATTAATAACTGATCATGCCCCAAAAGGTAATACTCTAGGACTGACAGTAAATAAAAGGTACTCGTCTATAAGCCCATAATTGTGCAAACATTCATCATATTTGAGCTCCGATATTTTCAGATGATGTTTAGTTATCGATAATAAAATTATACAGTATGAGAGTAGATGATACGATATTCTTCCATTTGAATTTCAGACTAGACTCAAATTTCGGTGCGACGTAAAGCCAATTAAAACAAAAAATAAAATGGTAAATAACTTTTCGATCCCATGTAATGACATTGAACAATAATATAGGTTAAACAGACTACTCATTACATAATACAACCTGTGACAATAAAGTTCGGTGAATGAAGTCAGAACAGTCGATCCGGCAACAATGGTGACACACAACGCTGCACCTGCGTAGCAGCAGGTTTTGACCACTTGATCCCAACGTTGTTCAGTTGAGCATCGTGTGTGTGCCGTGTAAGACCTGTTTGACACAGTGCGTGTTTCGTACGTTGGTTCTGAACTGTGAACAAGAACATGAACGACCAAAAGATCAATGTACAGTTTTGTTTTAAGCTTGGCAAAAACACCGAAAGAGACGCATGCGATGCTGGTACGTGTTTATGAAGAGGCTTCACAGGATTGTGTCGAAACGGTGGATGCGAGACCAAATTTCTTGAACTATATTGTCACTGAGGATGAAACCTGGTGTCTCAGGTACGACCCTGAAACGAAACGGCAAAGCATGGAATGACATTCTCCGGGATCCCCCCGTCGGAAAAAAGGTCAGAGACGAAAAGTCACCCATCAAAACGATGCTCATCACCTTTTTCGATAGTCAAAGGCATTATCCACAAGGAATTTCTACCTGAGTGAACGACGTTGAATGCTGCACGGTACATTGAAATTTTGACCCGTTTCGTGAAACGTCTACTCAGGGTAAGACCCCAAAACGCACTACAAGGTGCATGGCTTCTTTTGGGTCTATTATAACGCTCGCCCACACACAGCCAATATCGTCAAACAGTTCATGGCAAAAAAAGGAGGTGGTACAACTTGAATATCCCCCATACTCGCCAGATCTCAGTCCTCCAGACTTATTCCTATTCCCACGACTCAAACTCGCTTTGAAAGGAAAGAGACTTGACGATATTCTTGACAACCCACGAAACGTGACGAGGCTTTTGAACACCTTCACAAAGGAAGCCTTCTTGCAAAGTTTCCAGACATGTATCGCCGATCTCACCAGTGCATAGTTATGGGAGGGGACTATTTCGAAGGACACTAAGGTCTATGTCGTGCATTGTTCATCTACATGCTGATAGTACAGGACTATTCACTGAACTTTTTTGTCGCAGGTTGTATATATGGTGTTCCTGAGGTTCCCAATGAAAAAGCCTCTTTAACCGCCATATATGTTGCAAAGGTCTTCGATGATAAAGAGGTTATGATTGATGAATGTCACAAATTAAAAAGTCAAAAATAGTCCAACTGCAGTCATTATTGTGAAGCTCGTTCGCAGGCATTATAAGGAACAACTCCATGGGAAGCGAAAAATCATGAGGAAGTTATCCACCTCTCATTTGGGCTTCACTGTTGATAATCCTGTGCACCCTAATCAGTCCTTATCCCCAGGTAATGGAGTTCCATTTATTAAGGCGAAACACCTGCAACACGAGAAAGATCATAAATGTATATAGGTTAATAAGAGTGAAAAAATAATCATAAGAAATGAGACAGAAGTCTTGTTCATGTTCTTCGCAGAGTCGAAGATTTATGTAAGTTGTAATGAATTTTACCTCCTCCTTTTTCTACACTTAATGTATGAAAATTATCTAGCGGCATCATTTATAAAAATCTCTGATTCCAGTTCGGCTTAAGCCACGAAGGAGAGCGGACGCATTGAGTGGAGGGGCCCGGGAGTGGGAGTAAGGAGCGAGTGCTGAGTGCAGGAAGGTTGTGAGGAGTTTGACGACAATGATTGGAGTGGATCAGTACAGGGCGACTATAGGAGGATGGCAGAGGAGAATGAAGAAAGAAGAAGTAAAATCAGGTGGATGTAAAGTGGATTTGGTGATTAAAGGAGAATTAGTGTTAACAGCGGCGGTGGTTATAATCTTGCTATTGATTGGAGGGGTCGAACCGAACCCAGACCCGACATCTAGTGAAAATGAGGGATGGGAATACATGGAAGAATTCAAAAGACTGGTAAAAGAGGCGCTGGAAGAAGTGTGCCCCTTTGAGCAAATTAAGAATATGATCCATGAACAAACCATGGAGTTTGGAAAAATGAAGGTATGGTTACGAGAAAAAACTGACGATATAACATCACAAGTGAGAAAGAACGACGGAGAAGTGGCAATATTAAGAGAAAGAATAGGATGATTGGAAGAGGAGACGTTGAAATTGAAAGCAGAAGTGAATGCCAATACGTTAAACCGCAGGAAGAAGTGCCTGTTTATATATGGGGTGCCTGAGGAGTTGAGAGAAGACAAAGTACTTACAACTTATAAAGTAGTGGACTTAATACAGAGGAAATTGAAACTTAACTTTAGCGAAGTGGACATAGATGATGTGCAGAGAGTGGGAAGAACTAGGGGCAACAGGCCTATCAAAGTAGAACTGTTTTCTACGTTGATGGCTGATGCTGTGATAGGCAATGCGAGTAATGTGCAGAGAGAGAAAATATGGATCAAGAGAGACGTGGGATGGGAGGCGATTAGGAATGAGAAAATACTCAGAAAACACAAGATACGTGCGATAAATCAAGGGCTGAGAGCAACTATCAAAGGACAAGAACTAGTGGTATCAGGCAGAAATTGGAAGAGAAACTGGTCTGTGAATGGATTGATGGACTTAGAAATGAAGATAAAAAAGACGAATAAAAAGTGAGTAGTGCAATGAAAGGTGGGGAAGTGAGGCGAGATAACAGTAACAGTGTACTGTGTGAAGAGGTTCAGGGAGAGGTGCCAAGTGAAAATGTGATCATAAACAGTGAACAAGTTCAGGAAGAGGTGACAAATGAAAAGGTGACCATAAGCAGTGAAGAAGAGAGGCAGGGGAGTGAAAGCAGTGAAGTAAGGGAAGTGCAGGGTATGAAGGTGACGTCAGAGGCAACCGGGGGGTGTCTCAATCAGAGTTGGGAAAGAGGCTAGGGCAGAAGCTTAACGGAGATGATGGGAGCTAAAGTTGGAGGCAAAGGAACACAACAGAGAGAAGATAGTGATGAATTGGCGGCTAAGAGAGGTGGTAGAGAAGCAGGAAGGTATAGAAAACTGACAGACATGTGGGGTACAGGTAGAAATGAGAGGGGTGTAATCACTAGAAGTAAAAAAGAACAATAGTGTAGTGAGTAGTGAAGATAAAGATTGTTAGATGTAAGAATGTAGTGTTGAGAAGTGGTGTTATTTGGTAAATTTTGGATTTTGTAAATTTTTATTTGGTGGTGTAATGTGGAAGGTATATGAGGTTGAGCTGAAGTGGAAATTGTGGATAAGAGGTGGTATATATTTTCGAAGATTGTTTGAGATCAGAATGTAGTGTTGAGAGGTTGTGTTTTTTGTTGTTGTTGTTGTAAATTTTGGTTTGGTGGCGTAATGTGGAAGATGGCTTGGTAGGTAAACCTGATCATTTAATTATGAATACTGGAGATTGTATTTAGAAGGTTTATTTATTGCTGAATTATTTTGGAGTTGGGAGGTGGTATTATTGCATTTGTGCTTGGTATGAGTAAGTTGATGTAATCTGATCATTGATTACTGAATTCTGGAGATTGAGAGGTGGTATATGAGGTGATGTGTTGGTATTAAATTGTAGTTGTAATAGCAGTGGTGTTTGGTATGAGATAGAGAGGTGGTATATGAGGTGATGTGTTGGTATTATATTGTGGATGCAATAGTATTTGTGTGTGGTATGAAGTTTATTTATTGTTACAATATGTGAAAGGTGGTGTTGGTGAGGCGATGGTATATGAGTGTTTAGTATCTGTAGGTGAAGATGAAGTGGTATTTTGAAGGATGCGATGGTATATGAGTGTGTGGTATTTGTAGATGAAGATGGCTTGATTGGTGAAATTTGGAGATAGAGAGGTGATATATGAGAAGGCGCGGAAGTGGTATATGGGTGTATTAAGCGTGGATGGTGGATGTTTATTTATTGCTATAATATGTGAGTGCTGAGAGGGAGCAGAATTATGAAGGTCGAGGTTGAAATGTGGTGAAGAAGAAGTGATGGTACGAGAGAGTTTTGGTATTTGTAAGTGAAGATAGTTTGGTTGTTAAATGGATTATTTATTGCTGAATTTTTGGAGTTGGAGAGGTGATTTTAATAGGGCTTGTTTTTTTGTGTGTTGAGAGAGATCTATTGAAATGTGGTGGTGAGAGGGATTTATTTAATGGCTGAAGGAGAGGTGGCATTTAAGGTAAGTGTTGAGAGAGATCAGTGTTGAGGTTCAAGTGTATTTTTTTTTTTCCTTTTCTGTATAGTAGGTAGAGTTTGAAAGGGGAATGCAGGTTGGCAAACGTAGTGTTATGGCGGGTTGGTATGCAATTGCGGAATGTTGTTGCTGTAGTTTGATCGGGAGTAGGTCAGGGAACAATAAAAATGCTGAGTGCATAAGGTTACGTGATCAGTGGTGGACTTAAGAGCGAAAGCAAGGATAAAGTTGCAACACCAGCGAAATAATGTAAACATAGCCACAACGGAGGAGGTAAGGTATGCTGGGCTCAGCAATAAGGAATAGAGTAAGAAATATTTATGTATTAAATTATGTGCTAGGGCTAACGGTTCCTCGAGGGATTTAACCGTGGGCCAGTTGGTTGTTAGGACGTTTATTAATTTTATTAGTTATTGATGTTTTTTGGTTATTTTGGTTTGTAAATTTCTGTTGGAGGAGTTGTGTGGCTTAAGTGTGAATTTAGAATTAGACAGGGGAGTCGCTGGACGTGGCATGAAGAGACGGGGGACGACTACCGTGGTGCCCTAACTTTTGGGGTCACGTTTCCGGAGTATCCGACGGGCTTCATGGCACGGCTAAGGAGTGCATTAAGGGCATGTGCTTTTTTCTCACATTTTTTGAAGAGTGAGAGATGGTAAGGAATGATGGGAGGGGAGAGTAGGACATACCCGTAAGAGGACGGAGTGGGTACGGGCCACTCCAAATAAGCAAAAGAAGGGAGGATGTGAAAGGCGGGACGTGGGATGAGAGCGACTCCAGTTTTCACGTGGACGGCCGCAATGGAATGGTGAGAAAAAAGCGCATTGTCGTCTGATAGGGCCGGTCGTGTCGTCATCGGGAGGGTGGCCTTCTTCTCACCAGGGGTGATGACACGGCCGGACAGTAGCAGTAGTTAGTATTTATTATTATTGTGAACATGTATTCGGGGCTGAACGCCTGTTATGTTCATTAATTAATAAACGAGATAAACGAGAAAAACGAGATAAACGAGATAAACGAGAAAAACGAGATAAACGAGATAAACGAGATAAAAAATCTCTGATTATTTAACATTGTTATTGACTTTTAAATAGCAATGAATGAATGAATAAATCAATCAACATTGATCTGCATTTAGGGCAGCCGCCTAGGTGGCAGATTCCCTATCTGTTGCTTTCCTAGCCCTTTCTTAAATGATTGCAAAGAATTTGGAAATTTATTGAACAGCTCCCTTGATAAATTATTCCAATCCCTAACTAACATAGCCTACTTACATACGAATAGATTATCTGTTCTCTTGAATTCACCTTTATATTCATATAGTGATCTTTCCTACTTTTAATAACTCCACTCATACTTATTCGTCTACTAATGTCATTCCACGCCATATTTCAACAGAATATCAGTCGAGCAGCACATCTCCTTTCTCCCAAGTCTTCCCAGACCAAATTTGCAACATTTTCGTAACGCTACTCTTTAGTCGAAAATCACTCAGAACAAATCGAGCCGCTTTTCTTTGGATGATTCCCAGACCTCGAATCAAGTAATACTGGTGAGGTTCGCATACACTGGAACTAAACTCCAAAGACTTATATGCCCTCTCCTGTACATCCTGACAACAAACCCTAAATCCCCTCATACTCATGTCGAGAGATCTGTACCATATATTTACAATCCCATTTATGTGATTACCCCACAGAACAACTTGCCTTATCTTAACACCTAAGTACTAACAGCGATCCCCATAAGGTTTCTTCACCCCATCAACGGAGTAATTAAAACTGACAGGACTTTTCTTACTATTGACACACGCCATTGCCTACTGACCATCTCACAACAGTGTCGAGGTCTTTTTGCAGTTGCTCCCTAACTTGTAACTTATTAATTAATATATACAGAATGACATCATCCACAAAAGGCCTTATCTCTGATTCCACTTCCTTACTCATAATATCATTTTTATATATAAGAAAATATAAAGGTCCAATGAAACTGCCTTGAGGAATTACTCCCTTAATGATTACACGATCAGATAAAGTTTTACCTCCTCTAATTCTCTGAGTTCTCTTTTCTAGAAATATACCCACCCATTCAGTCATATTTTTGTCTAGTCCACCTTCTGCCAGTAGTCACCATGATCTACCCCGTCAAATGCTTTAGATACGTCAATCGAGATACAGTCCATTTCACCTCCTGAATCCAAGATATCTGCTCTACCTTGCTGGAATCCTACAAGTTGACCTTCAGTGGAATAACCTTTGCTAAACCCGAGCTGCTTTCTATCGAACCAGTTATTAAATTTGCAAACATATCTAATATAATCAGGAAGAATACTTTCCCAAAGCTTACTTACTGGCCTGTTATTTTCAGCTTTATATCTATCACCCTTTCTTTTATACGTAAGGGCTACTATAGCAACACTCCTTCATTTAGTAATAGCTCCTTTATTCAAAATATTAATCAAATAGGTACATATATGGTCACTCCTCCATCTGGACATTATCTTTGCAAACAGCAATCGTTACATACTGCTGACTGAATACTTCTGTGTCATCGTCACCGTAAGAACCATGTGTGTCGGTGCGACGTAAAGCCAATAGCCAAAAAAAAATTACTTCTGTCTTTTGAAGTTCCTCGCATACACATTCCTCCTGTTCATTAATGATCCCTGGAATGTCCTTCTTGGAACCTGTTTTTGCCTTGGAGTACGTGTACCTGCCCTTCCACTTTTTCTAAAATTTGTATGACTGCAAATTATATTTGCACCGGGCGAGTTAGGGGCGCACAGCTGTGAGCTTCCATCCGGGAGATAGTGGATTCGAACCCTACTGTCGGCAGCCTTGACGATGATTTTCGGTGGTTTCCCATTTTCACACCAGGCAAATGCTGGGGCTGTACCTTAATTAAGGCCATGGCCGCTTCCTTCCAACTCCTTGGCCTTTCGTATCCCTTCGTCGCCATAAGACCTATTTGTGTCGGTGCAACGTAAAGCCACTAGCAAAAGAAAAAGTAATGTCATTCCTTATGCAGCCAGTCCCTGTTATGAATGGTATGAAAATATCATTCATAGGGTCGTTTGGTTCGTGCATTTCAGTGAGTTTGGCGGACTGAAATGTGAGCAACTTCTGGCTCGGTGAGGAAAGCAACGGGAAACTGCCTCACTCCTCATTTCCCTAGTACGCCTCTTCATTGATGCCTAGGCTATCTATGACAGCTGTTGGTATAGCTGTAGAGGATCAAACCAGCCTTCGGTCTGAATAACCCACGGCCACGGCCGCTTCCTTCCCATTCCTAGGCCTTTCCTTCCCATCTTCGCCATAAGACCTATGTCGGTGCGACGTAAAGCAAAAAATAGCAAAAGAAAAAAATATGTTTGCCATCATGTTATCCTTAGCCGACTTCTTTGCTAGATTCAATTTCCTAGTAACTTCCTTCATTTTCTCCTTACTTTCACAGCCGTTTCTAGCTCTATTTTTATCCAGCCTGGACCTCCTTCATTGTCTCTTTACTTGTGTCTTACCACATTTAAAGGTACATACCCGTATTCAAATTCCTCAACAATCGCTCCAAACCCATCCAATAGTCAGTTTACTTTTGTATTTTTTTTCCACCGATCATAGTTCATTTTTAGAAACTCCCTCATGCCTGTTTGATCTGCCATATGGCAGTCCTACTTTTACAACCATCCTTTCTACCACATTTATTTTTAACTACAACAAAAACAGATTCTGATCAATAATACCACATATTACTTCAGTTTATCTATAGAGCTCATATCGTTTCTCCTGCACCATGTCCAGAATATCCTTCCCTCTATTTGGTTTATCACTTTCTGATTCAGTTGTCCTTCCCATATTAACTTATATGCCACTTATTTGTCATGTTTCCTGTCGTACGCATTACCTTCCCAATTGAAATTTGGTAAATTAAGATCACCCGCTACATTCACACTCCTTTCCATATTGTTTCCTACATAAGAGCTGATTATATCTTGCGAAATAACTTCGAATCAGCGTCTGCACCACACTTTTCTGGTCTGTACATTTCAAAAACATTAAGATTCCTATTATCTTTAGAGATAATCCTTATGCGTAGAATTCCATGTTTGTCATCTTTAACTTTTTTGTAGCTTACAGATTCTTCTTTCACCAGAATGAATACTCCCCCTGCCATTCCTATCCTATCTCTACAATAAACACTCCATTTCCATGAGAAAAATTCTGCATCCATTATATCATTTCTCAGCCATGATACAACTCCTATTACAATATATGGTAAGTATATATCTATTAAATTAATTAATTCCATTCCTTTCTTTATAATATAACTACAGTTCAACACCAACACTTTTAAGTCATCCCTACTTGACGTCCAGATTCCTGTACCAGTATCACCGCTCTCTAGACCACCCCGTTTCCCCACAACCCTTTTAAATAAATTTCCTAACTTTTCCGTATCACTGTGGTTTAAGTGAAATCCATCTGAGCGCAGATCCCTATCTCCTACCTACCGATTACGATCTAGAAATCCCACTCCCTGTTCCTCAAATACCGACTCCATAGCATCTTTGAAATCCCCAATCATCTTACAGTCAGCATCCCTTCTACACTGTATTCCACTGATAACAATTTCTGCTTCCTTAAACTCTACCTGTGCTGCGTTTACCAGACACCACACGGGAAACACTACCACCTTCTCCTTTCCCTCCTCTTTCTCTTCTACTTTCCTCAACATCTGCCTTACCCTGATTCCTGGATAATACTCTACCCTAGTTCCCTTTCCTCCACACACTTTCCCCATATGTCCAACAATGGAATTCCCCATGACCAGAGCCTCAACCCTACCCACCTCATTTGATCCCCTCCCATCCTGATCAGCCCTATATTTTCTGACGGCTGCAGAAGGTTTTCTCCCTCCCATGCGCCTGTTCTACCTTTTCTTCCTATCCTATACTTTATATTTCCCTTTGCTACCTTTTCCTTTCCTCGTACTTCCACACTTCTCAGATATATTTCCCTGTTCTTCTTCTTCCCTCTGTTGTTCTACCCGCAGTGACTCATACCAATTTCTCATAGACACCTGTCCTGAATTCTGCTCCTGAATAGAACCCTTAGCTTGCTATGTCCTTGCCCTTAAAACATTAGACCACCTGTCTTCTACAATTCCCCCTTTCCTTCTCATCCCTCTTTTAAACCTACCGTATCCCGTACATTGTTTGAGGGAGGCTTACCTTCCTTCCTGTCTTCTGATAGATCCCTAATTAAAAAACCAAACCCATGGCACTACAGCCCTTGAAGGGCCTTGGCCTACCAAGCGAACGCTGCTCAGCCCGAAGGCCTGCAGATTACGAGATAGATCCCTAATTATCTCCCTAAAACTCTCTAACTCCTCCCTCATATTCCTTAACGCCCGGCCACACCCACAGTTTCTACACCTGCATTCCTTGGTCATTCCTTATGGAATAATGAAAAAAGAAAAGATAAAATTACTTATTCTGCGCAAAAAAAATTAGAAATAAATACTGTCTAAGTTTATACACAAGGATCAAACGAGAATAAGGTAATTAATATACTACTACACTACAATACTACTTAATCGTACTATATTTAATCCTGCAACACCCTAAAGGAATGAAAACTGCCGTTAATTACTGAATTTGGAAGGGAATACACAGGAATTACACAATTGTATACTGCAGTTATGCCTATCCTATGACAACGACAGAATTCTAGTAAGAGAGTTTCTAGATAGATACTTATACTACACAAATATTTCACAATAATAAAATAAGCACGTCAATTTCTTATAATATACTACTCTATATTACAAATATCGGACGCGTTACCGTGAAATGTGGTTATGTGGTTATTACAGCTGGTGGATTACTATTATTTTCCCTATTGCGCGAGATGGAAATTTCTTAAAAGTAGATATTATCTCCTCAATTATTTCCTAAACTTAAATTTGAAACAAAGTACAGTACACAGTACCTAGAACACGTAATCGATCGAACACCAACTGAACTACTCGTTATAAAATTTAAAAAAGATCGCTACTCCTAATTTCTACCGACAAGCACTAAACACCAAAATATAAAAGTTGCACTAAATGGATCACACACACAAAATTAACCAATTTCAATAGGTATTAACTTCTTTATCACTACGATAATACACGAGCACTCCCAACAGCCAATCGTTCGCAAGCGCATCCAACAATGGAAACCTGTTTGTGAACAACATGTCAATTTATTACCAAATCCTTTTTTTTTTTTTTTGCTACGGGCTTTACGTCGCACCGACACAGATAGGTCTTATGGCGACGATGGGATAGGAAAGGCCTAGGAGTTGGAAGAAAGCGGCCGTGGCCTTAATTAAGGTACAGCCCCAGCATTTGCCTGGTGTGAAAATGGGAAACCACGGAAAACCATTTTCAGGGCTGCCGATAGTGGGATTGGAACCTACTATCTCCCGGATGCAAGCTCACAGCCACGCGCCTCTACGCGCACGGCCAACTCGCCCGGTACCAAATCCTTAGTGGTCATAGAACTAACTAAGTGTTATATATTTCTTCAAAATCTCCTTTACTGTTCATTTGATATACTAATGTTAACATAAATTTTCTTGATGAGTGATGTACTGTATTTGACAGGGAAACTTTAATTATAGGTACGCAGTATTTATAAATGATAGGGACACATCACTAACAGGGAGGTCGAAAGGCGGTGGAGTATTAATAGCTATTAAAAAGGGATACCGTGTAAAGCTCTCCTGTGTTTACAATAGTCATTGTGAATCTCTTACTCTTCACATTCTCTACAACAATCGAATTTTATTTATAAATGTTTCCTATATAACCCCTTCTGGTCACTCTGTATATCAGGATTACACTAAATATGTCGAACACATGGACATCTTATGTCACATTGCATCATTTTGGGTGATTTTAAATTAGCTTAAATTAACGATGTAAATTATAATTCTAGTAAAGGATCAACGGCCAGTAGTAGTCTAGAACTGTTCATATCGTACTTAGGATTGAAATCATAAAATAATGTTCTCAATTTCAACTGTAAAACACTAGATTCAGCTTTGGCCAAAATTGATATAAAACATGAAGAATTCGCCCTAGTATCCAAAGATTTGCATCATTCCGCACTCTCTGCATCATCGTTATCAATCCTTTCTCAAGGACATACGCCGTGAATATTATGACCTCAAGAATACCGATTTTCTGCAACTTTATAGTGAAGTGCGTGAGTTAGACTGGAGCTCGTAGTATTCTTTTGAGAACGTAGAGCTTGTAGTAAATTTGTTTTATACATCACTCTACAGAGTTTTGATATATGCATTCCCAAGAAGAATTTCATTCAAAAGTCAAAATATCAAGTATGGTTTGCACACGATATTTTTCCGAACTCAAAAGCGAAAGAAGAGATGTGCCAGTAAGAGAAAGTTCTGGAAATAGTATGACGGTCGATTTAGGCGGCTTGAAAGCGAATTAAAATCTAATATAAACATTGCATATAAAATATACTGTATATTCACTATTTAGAAAATGGGATAAAACACAATTCCGGACACATAACAAAAGTACCAGAGCATCACGCCTACGTGATAGCGCCTACATATACCGTACAATGACAATAGTTATGTAACTGGAAATATTACTCAAATGAAAATATTGCTCAAGGATTTGCGCAATATTTCTCGTCGGTGTATAACAGCGCGGACTTTAATTACAATATCGAACACATGAATTTGGTTGAGATTCCTGTGTTACCAGCTGTGGATATGTCCAACATTATTTCCATATCAGAAGATGAGTGAAAAGTGTTTTTAACGGAAAACTAAAACCTGAAAATCAATCAATATCAATCAATCAATACTGATCTGCATTTAGGGCAGTCGCCCAGGTGGCAGATTCTCTATCCGTTGCTTTCCTAGCCTTTTCCTAAATGATTTCAAAGAAACTGGAAATTTATTGAACGTCTCCCTTGGTAAGTTATTCCAATCCCTAACTCCCCTTCCTATAAATGAATATTTGCCCCAGTTTGTCCTCTTGAATTCCAACTTTATCTTCATATTGTGATCTTTCCTACTTTTATAAACGCCATTCAAACTTATTCGTCTACTAATGTCATTCCACGCCAATCTCCGCTGACAGCTCGGAACATACCACTTAGTCGAGCAGCTCTTCTTCTTTCTCTCACTTCTTCCCAACCCAAACATTGCAACATTTTTGTAACGCTACTCTTTTGTCGGAAATCACCCAGAACAAATCGAGCTGCTTTTCTTTGGATTTTTTTCCAGTTCTTGAATCAGGTAATACTGGTGAGGGTCCCATACACTGGAACCATACTCTAGTTGGGGTCTTATCAGAGACTTATATGCCCTCTCCTTTACATCCTTACTACAACCCCTAAACACCCTCATAACCATGTGCAGAGATCTGTACCCTTTATTTACAATCCCATTTATGTGATTACCCCAATGAAGATCTTTCCTTATATTAACACCTAGATACTTACAATGATCCCCAAAAGGAACTTTCACCCCATCAACGCAGTAATTAAAACTGAGAGGACTTTTCCTATTTGTGAAACTCACAACCTGACTTTTAACCCCGTTTATCATCATACAATTGCCTGCTGTCCATCTCACAACATTTTCGAGGTCACGCTGCAATTGCTCACAATCTTGTAACTTATTTATCACTCTATAGAGAATAACATCATCCGCAAAAAGCCTTATCTCCGATTCCACTCCTTTACTCATATCATTTATATATATAAGAAAACATAAAGGTCCGATAATACTGCCTTGAGGAATTCCCCTCTTAATTATTACAGGGTCAGATAAAGCTTCACCTACCCTAATCCTCTGAAATCTATTTTCTAGAAATATAGCAACCCATTCAGTCACTCTTTTGTCTAGTCCAATTGCACTCATTTTTGCCAGTAGTCTCCCATGATCCACCCTACCAAATGCTTTAGACAGGTCAATCGCTATACAGTCCATTTGACCTCCAGAATCCAAGATATCTGCTATATCTTGCTGGAATCCTACAAGTTGAGCTTCAGTGGAATAACCTTTCCTAAAACCGAATTGCCTTCTATCGAACCAGTTATTAATTTCGCAAACATGTCTAATATAATCAGAAAGAATGCCTTCCCAAAGCTTACATACAATGCATGTCAAACTTACTGGCCTGTAATTTTCAGCTTTATGTCTATCACCCTGTCCTTTATACACAGGGGCTACTATAGCAACTCTCCATTCATCTGGTATAGCTCCTCCGACCAAACAATAATCAAATAAGTACTTCAGATATGGTACTATATCCCAACCCATTGTCTTTAGTATATCCCCAGAAATCTGATCATTTCCAGCCGCTTTTCTAGTTTTCAACTTTTGTATCTTATTGTTAATGTCATTGTTATCATATGTAAATTTTATTACTTCTTTGGCCTTAGTCTCCTCCTCTATCTCGACATTTTCCTTGTAACTAACAATCTTTACATACTGCTGACTGAATACTTCTGCCTTTTGAAGATCCTCACATACACACTCCCCTTGTTCATTAATTATTCCTGGAATGTCCTTCTTGGAACCTGTTTCTGCCTTAAAATACCTATACATACCCTTCCATTTTTCACTAAAATTCGTATGACTGCCAATTATGCTTGCCATCATATTATCCTTAGCTGCCTTCTTTGCTAGATTCAATTTTCTAGTAAGTTCCTTCAATTTCTCCTTACTTCCACAGCCATTTCTAACTCTAGTTCTTTCCAGTCTGCACCTCGTTCTTAGTATCTTTATTTCTCTATTATAATAAGGTGGGTCTTTACCATTCCTTACCACCCTTAAAGGTACAAACCTGTTTTCGCATTCCTCAACAATTTCTTTAAACCTATCCCAGAGTCTGTTTACATTTTTATTTACCGTTTTCCACCGATCATAATTACTTTTTCGAAACTGCCTCATGCCTGCTTTATCAGCCATATGTTACTGCCTAACAGTCCTACTTTTAAGACCTTCCTTTCTATCACATTTATTTTTAACTACCACAAAAACAGCTTCATGATCACTAATACCATCTATTACTTCAGTTTCCCTATAGAGCTCATCTGGTTTTATCAGCACCACATCCAGGATATTTTTCCCTCTGGTTGGTTCCATCACTTTCTGAATCAGCTGTCCTTCCCATATTAACTTATTCGCCATTTGTTCGTCATGCTTCCTGTCGTTTGCATTTCCTTCCCAATTGACATCTGGCAAATTCAGATCTCCCGCTACAGTCACATTTCTTTCCATGTCGTTTCCCACATAGCTGACTATCCTATCAAATAATTCCGAATCCGCGTCAGTGCTACCCTTTCCCGATCTGTACACTCCAAATATATCAAGTTGCCTATTATCTTTAGAAATGAGCCTTACACCTAGAATTTCATGTGTCTCATCTTTAACTTTTTCGTAGCTTACAAATTCTTCTTTCACCAGAATGAACACTCCCCCTCCCACCCTTCCTATCCCATCTCTACGATACACACTCCAGTGCCGTGAGAAAATTTCTGCATCCATTATATCATTTCTCAGCCATGATTCAACTCCTATTATAATATCCGCTAAATATATATCTATTAAATTACTTAATTCTATTCCTTTCCTTACAATACTTCTACAGTTCAACACTAACAATTTTATGTCATCCCTACTTGATTTCCAGTTCCCTGTTCCCTTATCACCGCTCCCTAGGCCATCCCGTTTCCCTGAATGTACCTCCCTATTACCCTTCCAAACAAATTTCCTAACTTATACGAACCACTGCGGTTTAAATGAAGGCCATCTGAGCGCAGATCCCTATCTCCTACCCACCCATTAGGATCTAGAAATTTCACTCCCAGTTTCCCACATACCCACTCCATAGTCTCATTTAAATCCCCAATCACCCTCCAGTCAGTATCCTTTCTACACAGTATTCCACTAATAACAATCTCCGCTTTCTTAAACTTCACCCGTGCTGCATTTACCAGATCCCACACATCTCCAACTATGTTGGTACTTATATCAGCTTGCCTTACGTTGTTGGTACCAACGTGAAACACTATCACCTTCTCCTTCCCCTCCTCCCTCTCTTCTACTTTCCTGAACATCTGCCTCAACCTAATTCCTGGATAACACTCTACCCTAGTACCCTTTCCTCCACACACTTTCCCCACGTGTCTAACGATGGAATCCCCCATGACCAGAGCCTCAACCTTACCCACCTCATTTGATCCCCTCCCCTCCTGGTCAGCCCTATCTTTCCTGATAGCTGCAGAAGCTACTTCCTCCTCCCTTTTCTCCTTCCCATGACCCTGTTCCACCTGTCTTGTCCTATCCTCTACTCTACGTTTTCCTGTCCTACCTTTTCCCTTCCTCCTACTTCCACACATCTCACCAACAGTTCCCTGTCCCTCATCTTCCCTCTGTTGTTCCACCTGGAGTGACTCGTACCGATTTCGCACAGACACCTGTCCTGAATTCTGATCCTGAATAGAGCCCTTAGCCTGCAATCTCCTTCCCCTTAGAACATTAGACCACCTGTCTTCTACAACTCCTCCCTTTCCTTCCCCTCCCTCTTGTACACCTACTGTAACCTGTACATTGTTTGAGGGAGTCCTATCTTCCTTCCTGTCTTCTGTGAGAATCCTAATTATCTCCCTCAAACTTTCCAACTCCTCCCTCATACCCCTCAATGCCTCGCTACACCCACAGTAAGTACACTCGCGCTCCTTAGACATTCTTTACGGGGGGAAAATGAAATTAAAAATAAAATAACTTATTTGCAAAAAATAAATGAACGGAGGGATATATTGTCTGGGATAGTACACAACAATAAGGTAATTAATATACGACTACACTACAATATTACTTAGTCGTGCTCTATTTTTTTTTATCCTACAACCCCTGACAGGATAAAAACTGCTGTTAATTACTGAATATCGAAAGTAATAGCCTACACAAGAACTACACAATTCCAAACTGCAATTAAGCCTATTCTAATTACAACAACAGTATTTTAGTAAGAGTTTCTACGGATACCTCTACTACACCAGTACTACACAAATATTTTACAATAATAAAATAATCACACTAAATTCTAATAGGATATTACTCGTATACTACTGTACAGTACACTACAGTAATTTTAAACTACTTTCAGACGTATCCTAATTACGATACCGGTACCGAACCGTATGTCACTAAACTAAGCACAACAGAAATGAAATTTGCAAGAACTACTGTACTCAAAGATTTCCAACGAAGCTAAATGCTTAGACAAATTATTATTAGTATTATGGTCTAATAGATACACACGAAAAATAACACAAGAATATAGCAGGCAGGATACGGCACTATCTAAATATACTGTATCTATACTACAATGTATCTACACTACACTACACTGCGTTTGGTTAAATGCTTAAGTATCGAAAGGATTGCCGTACACGAAGAAAAACACGAATATAACTGGCAAGATACTATATAATATATATTATACCTTATCTTCACTACAATTCTACTAAAATGTGGTTATGTGATTATTACAGCTGGTGGATTACTATTATTTTCCCTACTCCACGGGACGGAGAATAAAAGTGTCCTTAATTAGGCCTACTGAAAAATACGAGGTTGTCTACAGTAATTTCTCAAATATTTTTATCAAAACTACTACTACTCCAGGGACTTGAACTGCAATTACTGGGATATATGAACTTTATTATTATTAGCTAACCGCTCATAAATACTGAAAGATCGAGGGAGCGAAATATAAATTACGGATACTTTAACTACCTACTCAGAAGTACAAATGAATGGAATACAAGGTCAACTGATTTTTATTTATATTTACTTGACTACACTACACCCTTTGTTCACGACTGTAGCCAACAATGCAATATTTTAATATGAGGAGCGACAATAATCAATAACAATACAACGACTGATAACTATACCGTGTAATCTCTTTAACTTCTTTTTAAATGGAAGTTTACAGGCGTATCATGTTTCTTAATGTACTAAATTATTACCTTCGCGATAGTCTGAACGGATATCTATACGAAATACCGGAGAAGTTGCTGCAGAAGTTACGGTACTATTCCTTATGATAATCTGCCTTTGTAAGTATAACCAACGAACCTACAGATATTTACAAATATTTTTAAAGTTAATATTATTACCTAAAGTATTTCCTAAACCTAAATTCGAAACAAGGTACACCTAGCTAGCCTACTTAACCTAGAAAACGTAATTTAGTGAAGACCAACTGAATTACTTGTTACAAAATTTAAATAAATATCACTACTCCCAATTTCTACCAACAAGCACTAAACACCACTATATAAACAGCAATAAATGAATCAGATATACACAAAATTTAGTTATTTCAATAAGTTTTCACTACTTTATCACTACAATAATGCAAGAGCTCTCTCAACAGCCAACCGTTCTCAAGCGCATCCAACAATGCAACCCAAGGCAAGTGTTCCAGGTAACATCCCACCATATATAATTCAGGATGTGCAGAAATACCAGCTCCTCATTTAACCTTCATTTTGAACATTTCATTAAAGACGTCTTGCTTTCCTGAAAGGCGGAAATATAAAAAAATCACAACAGTTCTAAAAGCAGACAGTTATGAAAATATATATAACTACCGTACCGTTTCCATTATTGAAGCCACTGCAAAAATATATGAGCATATAGTACAGTATATATAAAGATCTATAATCATATTAAAGCAGGTATTTCTGATTTCCAGCATGGATTTTTCCCAACAGATCTGTTATTACAAACCCACACAGGCGGATAACAACGTAAGGACCACTTTAACAAGGTAGACTTCTTGTCCAAAAAAATGCACGAGTTTGGGTTCTCGAAACCATTTCTTCGATTGTTATGTACATTCCTGAATGATCGACGTCAGTTTGTGTCTTTTAAAGGCGACTAATCACTTTTTTTCCTTTGCTACTTGCTTTACGTCGCACCGACACAGATAGGTCTTGTGGCGACGATGGGACAGGGAAGGGCTAGGAGTGGGAAGGAAGCGGCCGTGGCCTTAATTAAGGTACAACCCCAGCATTTGCCTGGTGTGAAAAAGGGAAACCACGGAAAACCATTTTCAGTGCTGCCGACAGTGGGGTTCGAACCTACTATCTCCCGAATACTGGATACTGGCCGCACTTAAGCGACTGCAGATATCGAGCTCGGTGCGACTACTCATACCACTTCATTACTTATTCCGGTGTTCCCCAAGGACCCGAAGGGGGTCCCCTTTAAATTATTATTTTGATTAATGACTTACAGAATAATCTTTGTCATGCCAGTTGTTTGCTGTTTGTTGACGATGTAAATCTATACAAAACTATAAGTAACAAGAAGCATGAGCATGAGCTACAACAGGACATTGATCGGATATTACTATTGTGTTATGTGAATCATATGGCTCTTAATATGAAGAAATGGAAATCTGTAACATATAGCAGGAAAAAGAGATGCACGAATGTGTCTTCTTACATTATAAAAGATACTAAAATAGAAAGAATTTGGACAACAAGAGATTCAGGAGTACTACTTGATGAAATATCCACTTTCAACGCCCACATTACAAAAATAATGAACGGTGCCAAGCGTATGCTTGGGTTTATGATAAGGAGCTCTAAATGATTTAATCAATCATCGATAGTTGTTTAGTTATTTATTAACCTTGTTAGGAATAAATTAGAATATGCGTCTGTAATTTGGGGCCCGTGTTCAAAGGAACAAATACATGCTATTAAAGTTGTTCAAAATAAGGTTTTGCAGCATCTGTATTATAAAAGAAATAACACATTTTTCCTTTATACATTAACATGGTATTTAAAAAGTAATTTCAACCTCACATCGCTGGTAACAAGAATTGTTATTTCGTTAAAACGTTAAAACAATTTTAAACAGTAAATTTGATTCCAGACGACTGTTGAATTGTATCTCCTTTCATGCTCCACAAGGTAGAGCTCGCAAGAACACGGTATTTCACTTTCATATCCAGAATATCTCATCACTTGAATTCAGAATTTATTAAAATGCTAAGTTCCTACAACACATTTCCTACAAGAATCACGTAATGTTAGCCTACTAATAAATAGGTAAAGGCCTGTGTTCCTGATTTATAAAATCAGATGTTATAATCTTTTGTTTTAATAATCGGTACTCCTTAATGTACTTATTTTTGTTATATCTTTCCTTCAATTCCTGTAATTTCATACTATGGAAAATTCCTTGTCCGCCTCTGTGGTGTAGTGGTTAGCGTGATTAGCTGCCACCCCCGGAGGCCCGGGTTCGATTCCCGGCTCTGCCACGAAATTTGAAAAGTTGTACGAGGGCTGGAACGGGGTCCACTCAGCCTCGGGAGGTTAACTGAGTAGAGGTGGGTTCGATTCCCACCTCAGCCATCCTGGAAATGGTTTTCCGTGGTTTCCCACTTCTCCTCCAGGCGAATGCCGGGATGGTACCTAACTTAAGGCCACGGCCGCTTCCCTCCCATTTCCTTGCCTATCCCTTCCAATCTTCCCATCCCTCCACAAGGCCCCTGTTCACCATAGCAGGTGAGGCCGCCTGGGCGAGGTACTGGTCATCCTCCCCAGTTGTATCCCCTGACCAAGAGTCTGAAGCTCCAGGACACTGCCCTTGAGGCGGTAGAGGTGGGATCCCTCCCTAAGTCCGAGGGAAAAACCGACCCT
This sequence comes from Anabrus simplex, assembly GCF_040414725.1. Taxonomy (NCBI): domain Eukaryota; kingdom Metazoa; phylum Arthropoda; class Insecta; order Orthoptera; family Tettigoniidae; genus Anabrus; species Anabrus simplex. The sequence continues at coordinate 577,018,839 of NC_090266.1, read as the reverse complement.
GGAGGGTAAACAGATGATGATGATGATGATGGAAAATTCCTTGATGTTCTTAAGATCGTTATTGTCTCTGTAAATCTGTTCTCTTCTTTTTTCATTCTTCTCCCTTACATTTATTTCCATTCTTTTTCTTTGCATTTATTTTTACTTACGTACGTATTATAAGTATTTGCTGGGTTAAGAAGGCACTGTTTTTGGCCTACTGCCTGTTTACTTTCAATGTGACAAATAAATAAATAAATAAATAAATAAATAAATAAATAAATAAATAAATAAATAAATTTCCCTCGACAAGGAACAGATTACTAGAGAACGATGGGCGTTTGTGGAATTAATTAAAATAGCCGGTCTCAATAGATCAGACAGAGGAATCGGTGGTCTTTTTATTTTCCTTTTTCTTCAATTTGCTTTAGGTCGCATCGGCACAGATAGGTCTTATAGCGACTGTTGGATAGGAAACGGCTAGGAGTGGAAAGAAAGCGGCCGTGGTCTTAATTAAGGAACAGCCCCGGCATTTTCCTGGTGTGGTTCTGGTCTTCTGAGCCTAATTTTGTGCGTTCGATCTCGGTTCAGTCTTATGGTATTTTAAGGTGCTAAAACAAGCCAATTTCCGGTCAGTATATTTACCAGCCTTGTACAAGAACTCCTGTGGGACAAACTTTCGGCGCCTCGATGTCTCCGAAAACCGTTTAAAAGTAGTTAGTGGTACGTAAAATGAATAAATAAATTCAAGGGGTTCACAACATTTTCTCATGCCTCTAATGTACCGAACTGTAATTCAAATCAGTAAAAAATAACATACCGTACTTAAATCATTTTACTTAAATTCCTTGTACGGTTCCTTCTTCACTCATAATATGCGGAAGCCCCTATAAATCAGGATCCATTTTATCCGGGATTAATCTGTGAGTGTACAACTAAACTAAAATTCACAGCAACTTTGCCACAATGCTGTATTATAGCGAATATTAAAGGACGCGAGCACTATTCTTAAATTTTATATAGCACACAGTTCACCCAGGCATGACAAGAAGCTTTTAACCGAGCAAGTTGGCCGTGCAGTTAGAGGCGCACAACTGTGAGCTTGCATTCGGAAGACAGTGGGTTCGAATCACATTGCCGGCAGCTCTGAAGTTGGTTTTCCGTGGTTTCCTTTTTTATACCAGGCAAATACTGGGTCTGTACCTTAATTAGGGCCATGGCCACTTCCTTTCCACTCCGCGCCCTTTCCTATCTCATCGTCGCCATAAGCCCTATCTGTGTATGAGCGACGTAAAGCAACTTGTAAAGGAAAAAAGAAAAAAGAAAAATTTTTAAATAAGTAATTGTTTCTGAAATGACCGCAATAGTCCTTGCATTACCTCGAATAATCGGGGTCCCACTGGATCACATGTCAATGCATCTCAGTTTGGAAATTATAGACAGCACTTTACTCTAAACAATTTAACATGCAATACAACCAACAAAAATAGGTCATGCTCATTTAAGTAACAGTAATGTTGATTACTTGTACAGGAACGCAATCCGTCTGTCCTTCAGAAACGAGGACACCTCCGTGCAGGCCACGAAGGCCCTTGGAGGAGTGGAAGGTAAAGGCTTCCACCATTGTTATCCGCGGCACGTGATGGGGTAGAGTGGTTAGCACTACGCCCGGCCGCCTTTGCCCTCAGGAATTAACCTGGTACTCATTTTTGGTGTAGGCTGAGTGAACCTCAGGGCCATATGCACCTCCGGAAGTGGAAATCTCGTTTCTTAAATTTTTACGACTTCCTGACGGGATTCGAACCCACGTCCTTCCGGGCGAACCGAGCACCCCTTTACCGCCTCGGCCAGCCAGCCCCTCGTCTGTCCTTCAAGCGTGCAAATTTCTCAATCACTTTATGATTGAAGTCACTGATGTTCGTGCTAGAACAAACAGCTGTTCGGAATTATTGGCGATATTTTCCAGCAATGGAATGCAATACTAGCTCCTGCGAGGCTACATTAACTATCATTGACTTTATCTCTGGAAACGAGAGGAGAAAGAAGAACGAGCTAGAAAGAAAGAGAAAGAAGACTTCTTTTTAGCTTGTTGATCTCTGGCTAAAGAGTGGTTGTAGACGGTAAGGCACGTCATCTGCATGCGCATGCATATAGTATTCAGGCTCGCAGCACAACATCCATTGTACTCCCTGCATTGTCAGTCAAAACGAACAGCTTAGTTCACGGTTGCCCCTTGAAGTAGACGGAAATGGTCGAGAAGCATCTCACGTAACTATAGAGGGAGGTGTCAGGTCTACAGGTAGTGGTTTGTAGTGTAGTTTGTGTTTGATTTTTTCTCCTTCTTTCCTTTCTAGTTTAGGTCTAACCTCTGTAGTAAGCCTAAGTTAAAATGGCAGCGAATAGTGGTGGCTTGGATCCCAAGATGCGTGAGATGGATTAACGGAAGAAGATTCGTTAGATAACATGCATACTCTAAAAGATAATGACATACCAAAGGGTAGTAATGAATTAGATGAGAACATTGGCTCATCGCCTTAAAAATCTCAGAATCAATTTAACAGCAATCATTTGTGCCTTTGTGTGGTATATGTAAAACCCAGTAATGAAAATGGGCATTTAGGTAACATTCATCCTGTGACTTTTGGGAAAATATTCTATCAGAACCGTATTCCAGGAAAAGAATCAATGAAACGGAAATGTAAGTGTAGGATAGAAATTATGTTTTATTTGAGAGCAAATGGAAATGAATTTTTGAGCAATAATGTTCTAGATCAGAAAAATTGCCATGCTTTTATCCCAACGTCTTCTCTTCAATATATAGCTGTTAGGGGGTTTTGATTTCGAGCTATGTTAAGAAGAAATAAAACAGTAAGCCGAAATGTAGTCCCCATGTCCAGTAGTAGACGTCAAGAGCATGAATAGAAGAAAGAATATCGAAGGTAAAGCTGAGTATATTCCTACCGGGACAGTCAAGGTTGCGTATGAAACAAAAACGTTACTTAAATTTGCTTATGTATTCAGTGTTTATTTGGAAGTTCAAGCAATCATTCTCTTTTTCATGGATAAGACATCACAGACGCCGAAGATATGAACATACCAGTAAGAATTATAGTTTAAGAGTACCATGTTGTGGTAAATGTGCTTTTAATCGCGAAAGGAAAGAATGCAATCAAACCTTATTTAAGAGCTTCCATTATTCCTGAAATCAATCACTACTGATCTGCATTTAGGGCAGTCGCCCAGGTGGCAGATTCCCTATCTGCATTCGGGAGATCGTGGGTTCGAACCCCACTGTCGGCAGCCCTGAAAATGGTTTTCCGTGGTTTCCCATTTTCACACCAGGCAAATGCTGGGGCTGTACCTTAATTAAGGCCACGGCCGCTTCCTTCCCAGTCCTAGCCCTTTCGTGTCCCATCGTCGCCATAAACCTATCTGTGTCGGTGCGACGTAAAGCCAATAGAAAAAAGAAAGATTCCCTATCTGTTGTTTTCCTAGCCTTTCCTTAAATGATTGCAAAGAAATTGGAAATTTATTGAACATCTCCCTTGGTAAGTTATTCCAATCCCTAACTCCCCTTCTTATAAACGAATACTGTATTTGCCCCAATTTGTCCTCTTGAATTCCAACTTTATCTTCATATTGTGATCTTTCCTACTTTTAAAGACACCATCCAAACTTATTCGTCTACTGATGTCCTCCCACGCCATCTCTCCACTGACAGCTCGGAACATACCACTTAGTCGAGCAGCTCGTCTCCTTTCTCCCAAGTCTTCCCAGCCCAAACTTTGCAACATTTTTGTAACGCTACTCTTTTGTCGGAAATCACCCAGAACAAATCGAGCTGCTTTTCTTTGGATTTTTTCCAGTTCCTGAATCAAGTAATCCTGGTAAGGGTCCCATACACTGGAACCATACACAAGTTGAGGTATCACCAGAGACAAATATGCTCTCTCCTTTACATCCTTACTACAACCCCTAAATACTCTCATAACCATGTGCAGAGATCTGTACCCTTTATTTACAATCATATTTATGTGATTACCCCAACGAAGATCTTTCCTTATATTAATACCTAGGTCTTTACAATGATCCCCAAAGGGAACTTTCACCCCATCAACGCAGTAATTAAAACTGAGAGGACTTTTCCTATTTGTGAAACTCACAACCTGACTTTTATCCCCGTTTATCATCATACCATTGCCTGCTGTCCATCACCCTACAGGAGCTATTTAATTGTATTTACAATTTTCTTAAGATCACACCCACACAGATAGGTCTTATGGCGACAATGGAATAGGAAAGGTCTAGGACTGGGAAGGAAGCGGCCGTGGTCTTGATTAATGTACAGCCCCACCCAGAATTTGTTTGATGTGAAAATGGGAAACCACGGAAAACCATTTTCAGTACTGAAGACAGTAGGGTTCGAGCCAACTCTCTCCCAAATTCCCCTACAGGAGCCCTTAGTTGTAAAGAACAAGTAAGGCAAGTAGATACTAAACGTACAATGAGTAAAAGAAACAAATCTTATAATGAAGCAATAGCAGGACAAGGACTATCGGAAAGTATAATTAATCCACTAATAGTTCATCAACAATGTTCACTTTTACAAGTTAATAATGATGTGAGTGAGTTAAGTCAACCTGACCAACCAAAAAAAAAAAAAAACCAAATTCACAGCTATTGTGAAGAGCCCATCCAATGTTATTCAAAGTCCAAATTATGACAGGGCAGCATATCTAAATATATTTAGTATACCACAAGTAGTACATAAACCCCAACCAACGGAGACAAGTAATGTTCACAAAATCAATTCATAAAATTTAAGTCAAGTAAACAATCAAAAGAATGAAATCAATATAACTGAAATAATCAAAACACTTGACAATAGAATTGAATTTCTAGTTGCACACGCAAAATGGGCGCATTCGATAAAAGGAATTAAAATGGGCATCCTTAATATCTTAGGTCACAGTCAATTAAAAACTTCTAATTGAGTAAAGTAGCTTAGAAATCATAAATATTTTGTAAAGGAACTGTAGAAGTATATTAAATAAAAAATATGAACGGTTAAACATGTTGCAATATCACGAAACTCATATTGTCCTGTGAAATGAAACATGTTAAAATTTACTTTCACTTTCACTCCGGCTAGACGGTAACACATCGGCTGGTGTAAGTATTTCAATAAAATATGAGATCAATTTTCAATATGTTATTGTAGAATATGAATAGAATATGGATGTTCAATCTGTAGCTATTCTAATCCGAAACCTCTTAAAAGCTTCAATTTACTGTCCTCCCGAATGTAAACGCGCCTATCATCACTGGGAATATTTTAATTCAAATTAAAAAGCATGCTCTTATAAGAGGTAATTTCGACGTTCGTAATAGGTTAGGGGGAAGTGAGTAGTATTGCAAGAAAGGAAAAGGCATTGAAAATACAACCAGCAAACTTTATTAACTACTGTATATTAAATGACGGATCCCCAACCAGACAGACAAGTCCCACTGTAATCCCAGTGCCGTTGATCTAAACATAACCCTTAACTTAATTCACCAAGTGAATTGGACTACCATTAATGACACACATCAAAGTGGTCATTTCCTCTTCTTAACTGAAATAGAAATAATTTGGTTAAAAAACATTAAAAATATCTGACCTATACTAACGTGAAATACATTTATTATAATTTTTCAAACATACGTTTATGATAAATTAAGAAATTTCTACTCAAATAATAATAGTTTCTGTAAATACAATCTACCAATGAAAAGAATAGGAACTTACTTAAACTCATATCACCTAAAAATATCTACATATCCAAAAGAAAATATTGATAAAATTCATTGGTTGGATCATGAATGTGATGAATTAAGTTACGCAAAAGACGCATTAAAAGACTTCCACTAATATGGGACTCTAAATTGTATATTTACAATATAGGGAAAATTGCTGCACATATATTTAAAAAATCTTTCGGTGAGAAAGGACGAATGGCGTGAAGAAAATTGACGATATCTCCAAACGACCTACACCTACTAAAAATATTTGTACAGCAATAAAACAATTAGGAAATTATCATACTAATTTAGAAAATTAAATTATATTGGATAGAGACATGCTATCATAATCTAATCCCCGATTATGTTATAAATCGATATAAAATAATCAATAACCAGTCTTAGCAATAAATGTCAAACTCTAATGCAGAACTTCACACCAATCTCAATATTAAGAAAAACCCATTATCCGCAATAGACCATATTTCATACAAAGTTATTCAGTTCTTTCCTGAAGTTGATAAAAATGCAATATTGCAACATGTGGAATATTTATTATTATTATTATTATTATTATTATTATTATTATTATTATTATTATTATTTAACCCGTTTAAGCTGTTTAAACGCAGGAGTAAGACAGGGTAGCGGTCTTTCCCCTCTCCTGTTCAAATCTATATGAATGCTCTCATACGATAATTTAGAGAAACAAGACATGGTTCCATCCGCATTAACAGAAATCTACAGCTGGACACAATATTATTTGCAGATGACTTAGTGCTAGTCGCCACCTCAGAAGATGATTTACAGCGTTCAATGTATAACCTAAACCTAGTCTCAGGAAAGAACTCAATGGAAATATCCCCTGAGAAAACTAACATAATGGCTTTCTGTGGCAAGGAACTAGTAAGAAGCAAGATCTGCTTAAATAACAACATTTTGGAAAGAGTAATAATTTTAAATACTTCGGCTACAAACTGTCTTTTTTGAAGAACTGGACATACCCGAGACAATCTCCAAATTCAACAGATGTTTGGGAGACATCAATAAAGTTTTAAGACCATCATTAGTTCATAAACACACCCGTACAAGAATCTACAGAACCTTGGTAAGACCTGTACTTTGCTATGGAAGTGAAGCATGGACCCTGAGGAAATGCGATGAGAGAAGAATAACTACAGCTGAAATGAAATACATGCGGCGAACAGCAGGAGTCACTAAGTGGGAACACATAAGAAATACAGATGTGCTGAATTACCTTAAAAGCAGACCTATATTGGAATACATCTATGAATACCAGAGAAATTGACTGGAACACCTAACAGGATGGATAGAAACAGGATCCCCAAACCTGTCATAAACTACTGCCCTGGTGGGAAGAGATCTCTGGGACGCCCCAGGAAAAGAAGGCGTGAAGAAGCAAATCTTTTGTATACACCGTAACGGTTCTTCTATCTATATATATAAAAGAACATGTCCTGACTGACTGACTGACTGACTGACTGACTGACTGACTGACTGACTGACTGATTCATCATCGCCAAGCCAAAATTACTGGACACAAGGAAATGAAATTTTGAGAATACATTTATATTACAATGTAGGTGATCGCTAAGGGAGGATTTTTGGATATTCCGTCAAGGGGTGAACTTTTAGAAATTTTTAAAATTAGTGTATCTATATCTCAAAACATTAAAAGTTTACAGATGTAAAAATTGGTATTTGGAATCTCCTTTACAAATAAAGAAACGCGTCTTTTTTTGTTTTCCGAAAATCCCATTAAGGGGGTGAAAAAAGGGGTTAATGGGTTGAACACCTTTTATGAGGAGACATATATCTCAAAAAATTGGTATTTAGAATCTCCTTTGAAAATAATTAAACACGTATTTTTGTGTTTTTTGATAATCCGATGAAAATGGGTGAACAGGGGTGACAAACGGGACTTTATAAAAAGAACATGTCTGAAAATTATCTCAGATAAGTGACATATTATTGATTTGAAAACTGGTATTTGGAATTTCCTGTAAAAGTAAAGAAACATATTTTTTTTGGAAAACCCACTTAAGGGGAACTGAAGAAGGGGGTGAATTTTAAAATGAGCATATCTAGAGTATATCTCAAAAACCTAACATGTTGCAGACGTGAAAATTGGTATTTGCAATCTCCTTTAAAAATAAAGAAACGCGTATTCTTTGGTTTTCGGGAAAAAAAGCTTAAAGGGGGGGGGTGAAAGAACTGAAAAATTAGTTGAATTATTTGTTTGAGAAAATATATATATCAAAAAATCTGAAGAAGTTACAAACGTGAAAACTGGTACTTGGAATCTCCTTTAAAAATAAAGAAACACGCATTTTTGGGTGGGGGAAACCAACTTATCGGACGGGGGGGGTGGAGTGAAAGAAGGAGTTGAATTATTTTCATGAGGATACTTATATCTCAAAAACTGAAGTTACAGACATGAAAATTTGTATCTGGAATTTTTATTCACAGTAAAGAAACAAGAAAGTTAATCATTTGTGTTTGGAAAATCCACTTAAGGGGGGTGAATTAATTGAAAAATTAGTTGAATTCTTTGTATGAGGATACCTATATCTCAAAAGCTAAAGATGTTACAGACGTGAAAATTTGTATTTGGAATCTCCTTTAAAAATAAAGAAACACGCATTTTTTGGGAGGGGGTATCAACTTTACGGGCTGGGGTGAAAAAAGAGTTTAATTCTTTTTATGAGGATACTTAAAAAAACTCAAAAACTGAAGATGTTAGTGGAATGAACATTGTATATGGAATCTTCTTTCAAAGTAAAGGAATACGTGTTCTTTTTTCTTTTGAAAGTCCACTCTTAAGGGGGTGAATGAATTGAAAAATTAGTTGAATTCTTTGTATGAGATACTTATATCTCAAAAAATAAAGATGTTAAAGACGTGAAAATTGTTATTTTGAATCTCTTTTAAAAATAAAGAAACACCTACTTTTGGGGAGGGGGAATCAACTTAACGGGTAGGAAGGGTGAAGGTGAAAAAAGAGTTGAATTACTTTTATGAGGATACTTATATATCAAAACTGAAGATGTTACAGACGTGAAAATTAGTATTCGGAATCTCCTTTAAAAATAAAGAAACACGCACTTTTTCGGAAAATGGACGTAAGGGGAGTGGGGATGAAAAAAAGTTAAACAAGGAGTTCACATAATTATGTTTATGAGGATAATTTATCCTGAAAGCTGAAGCCTTTACAGACGTGAAAGTTGGTATTTTGAATTTCCTTTCAAAATAATGAAACACTTTTTTTTCGTTAAGTCCAATTAAGTCGGGAGAGGGGTGGAAAGTATTGAAGAAGAAGAAGAAGAAGAAGAAGAAGTTGAATTACTTTTATGAGTATACATTTATCTCAAGAACTGAAGGTGTTACAGACGTACAGACATGAAAACTGGTATTTGGAATTTAAAAGTAATGAAACACGTATTTCTGGTTTTCGGAAAATCCAGTTAAGGGGCTGAAAAAATTGGAAAAGCGGGTGAATTTTTAAAATTAGTACCGTCATATCAACATTATATGTCAAAAACTTAACATGTTAGAGGCAAGAAACTTGGTATTTGGCAAATACTTTAAAAATACAGGAACATATACCTTTTTGTTTTCGGAAAAGGCACTTAACAGGGGGTAAAAAGAAGTGAAAATAGTTGAATTATTTTTATGAGGATACTTATATCTTAAAAACTCAAGATGTTACAGACGTGAAAATTGGTATTTGGAATTTCTTTTAAAAATAAAGAAACATGTGTTTTTGTTTTCGGAAAATACACTTAGATGGGGGTAGGGGAAGGACTGATCAAGGGGTTGAATTATTTTTATGGGGATGCTTACGTATATCTCAAAACTGAAGGTGTTACAGGTATGGGAATGGGTATTTGGAATTTTATTTAAAAATACTATTGCTACTTTGCTTTACGTCGCACCGACACAGATAGGTCTTATGGCGACGATGGGATAGGAAAGGCCTAGGAATGGGAAGGAAGCGGCCGTGGCCTTAAGTAAGGTACAGCCCAAGCATTTGCCTGGTGTGAAAATGGGAAAAAACGGAAAACCATCTTCAGGGCTGCCGACAGTGGGATACCTCCCCTTTAAAAATAAAGAAACATGTATTTATATTTTCGACTTGAGAGAAGACTGTTACTTACTTACTTTACTCGTTTTCATTCCCCACCCTGAAGGGGTGGGGTGGGCCACCTAGAGGGTGACGCCCTCGCTCTGGCCAAGAGTTGCGGGCGGGTTGGGAAGGTTTGATGGATGAGGGAGGTGGGTAGGAGGATGTGAGAAATAGAGGGGATGGTAGTGGGTAGGGCCTCTTTATTGAGCTTTATTGAATGTGCTTTTCCAAAAGTTACAGAGAAGAGTTTATAAACATAAACAATATCTTTCATTATTAGATAATTTTAAAGGGTTTAAGGGGTGTTTTTTTTCATTTTTTTTTCATCCTTCGCTTGATGCTATACAAAATATTATGCTATAAATACGTCTAAGAAGAAGGACGTTTGCAATACAAGAATTCGGTGGTTCTAATAGCATGACGTTCTGAAGTGATTCTGGATTTTGTGCATTACAATGCGTCATTAAGATATGACGCTATTGTCCGTTTCTTGATGCTGAGAGGAGGTTGAGGGGATTTATACGAGAGTTTGTAAGGGTGTGAAGTTAAAATGAGTGTTTAAGCCTGAATGGGTAGTGAGAAAATGGAGATTGAGGGTCTGATTAGCCGCAGCCTGAGGGTGTGCGAGAACCAGGGGTCTATTGTATGGATGGATATTTAACAAGGAGAGTGTAACAAATCTGACAAGATCTTCAATTGTAGGGTGGGCAAAAAGTGAACGGGTGGGCGTGGTTGGTGGGTCAATAGTGCGAATCGGGGCTATGAATTCTGGGTGATTTGAGGGAGGTGTCGGACGTTCTCGACAGCGGCGAGAATAGACTGGATGGCTGCCCCCGCAAGTGTTACAGCGGGGGGGGGGGGGGGGGGGGTGTAGGGTGTTGGAGCACTTGGTAGTGACATGATGCTGAGTGCAATGACCACAGATTGGATGATTTGCTTTGCACTGAGCCGTTGTGTGATTGTTATAGAGGAGGCATCTTTCACATCTGATTGACTGTGGAGGTGGAGCACGAGAAGGTTCGACTTTGTGATGGTGTCGATGTATCGATACACCACTGGCAAGCAGTCTGTCCACATCAGCTGGTGTTGGAAGAAGAATCCGCACCAGGAATGTCGGACCCTCCGCATTCCGGATGCGAAAGGCCTTCCGAGCAGGCACTCCCTCCGTACTGAGCTCGGCAAGAATCGTCTCTTCTGAAAGTGAAGGATCCACACCACGGATGACGCAACTTAGTAGATTATAACGTGATGGTGGAGGTGGTGGTGGAGTGGGTGGTGGTGAGAGGAGTTGAATTGGGATAGTTGATCCGAACGGAGTTGATCCTATTCTGGTGGCGAGTTGGTGTGCTGCTACTTCCCCGTTGATTTGAATGATGATTCCTTTTGAAGTCTTCCTGATATCAGCGATGTCCTCTCGGCGCATGTTGTAGCGAAGAAGCGTGCAGAAGATGGCTTGAGGTGTCCGAAATTCTGGAGAAGGGTTAAGGAGGAGAAATGCATGTGTGCCGGAAGGCGTTTGCTGGAGAAATCGGAGGTGGTTGATGGGTCGTCTAGTGTCAGACGTGGAGGAATATTCGAGTCGAGAGGAGGTGGGTGTAGTGATGGTAGTAGATGGGGATATATGCTGTATGGTGGTGTCCATTGGAAGAGATGTAGCGGCTGCTGTAGAAGTCCGTGGGGCAGGTGCCGAGTCCACTGCCAGGTAATGCGGAGCACGCGCTCCCTCGGGGGCCGATTGATGGGTCATCCTCTGGTACTGAGTCCGTGGGTTGTCCGGATGCGTAGCTGGATTTGCTGGCAGAAAGCGTGCGGCGTGCTTCGGAGTTGCATAACTGGACAGGAGAGTCGTGTGGAAGGCTACGGCGGCGGTGTTTACGGCGAATGGTCGGAAGCTGGAGGTGGTGGTGCAGGTGGCAGCTGTGGTATTAGCAGGAGAATATGGATTGTAGGGGTACATGGTTGTGATTTGCTTCAGACCCCGGAGCGGCGTAAATAAGTAAGCCTTGGTAGACTCGGATCAGGGCTAAGCTGCTGACGATTCTCCTATTGTGCAGTGCTACCGATGAGCACGTCCTGAGGTGAGACCTCACTGGTTTGCGTTCGTCCACCTGGCTAGTCCACAATTTTTAAGAAGCAATAAACCTCCGTGGCTGCTTTCGGTGTTGCAAACAGTCGGACGGCGAAGGATGATGTGGAAGATTGTTTCTCACATGTACAGTTCTATGTCGTATGGTCGCTTAGCCCCAAAGGGCAATACCACAAACATTGTTTACGAAGAATTTCTGGGGTAAATGAAACTCACTTTTTCGGTAGTTTTTATACTGTACTTTAGGAATTTTCTGATAATGTCTTAGTACAATGTCGGGGAACGATTACTTTGATCAAATTACGAAATCCATGCTAGCGAAGCCGCGGGTTATTGCTAGTATGACTAATACATGAAAGAATGATGATGATATGATGATTTAATCCGTTTACCCTTCAGAGTAGGTTTTTCCCCGGACTCAGTGAGGGATCCCACCTCTACCGCCTCACGGGCAGTGTCTAGGAGTGTGAGACATTCAGTTAGGAATACAACTGAGGAGGAGGACTAGTTCCTCGCCCAGGTGACCTCCCCTGCTATGCTTAACACAGGCCTTGTGGGGATGCGAATGTCGGCGGGGATAGGTAAGGAAGCGAACTTAGGTACCATTCTGGCATTTACCTCGAGAAAAGTGGGAAACCACGGACACTTCGGGAATGGCTGGGGTGGGAATAGAACCCCCTCTACTCAGTTGACTTCCAGAGGCTGAGTGAGCCCCGTTCCAGTCCTCGTACCACTTTTAAATTTCGTAGCAGAACTGGGAATCGAACCCGGACTGCTGAGGGGTAGGTAATCACAGCACACCACACACAACGGTGGACCATTTTAATCATAAAATAGAACCAGATCAGATGAATGGAACAATTTTATAATAATTTCCTTCAAAAACTAAGAAAACCACCCAATAACCAAGCCAACCCTAAAGACTCTGGCCATGATCTTAATGTATGTACGGTATTATAATAGTTTTTCATAAAAGAATAATAAATAGAATTATGTGGACATTAGAATTTTATGAAATTCTTCCTAAATACTAATTTGCATATCGTAAGGGAGCCGGCCCCGTGGTGTAGGGGTAGCGTGCCTGCCTCTTACGTGGAGGCCCCGGGTTCAATTCACAGCCAGGTCAGGGATTTTTACCTGGATCCAAGGGCTGGTTCGAGGTCCACTCAGCCTGCGCGATTAGAATTGAGGAGTTATCTGACGGCGAGATGACGGCCACGGTCTAGAAAGCCAAGAATAACGGCCGAGACACCTCGTAATCTACAAGCCTTCGGGCTGAGCAGCGGTAGCTTTGTAGGCCGAGGCCCTTCAGGGCTATAGTGTCATGGGGTTAGTATGGTTATATCTTAAGAGAAGAAACACTCCAGATCAGTGGTTCTCAAACTGTGGTTCACGTACCCCTGCGAGGTATACCTGAGACTTTTAGTGGCATACTCGAACAGCCTTTACGAAAATTTGAAGTATGGAAATAAATAAGACAGAAGTTAAATCTGTATAGGCGTGTATTTCACCACGCTTCGCTTGAACGTTTCACTTGGACTACGACCCATCATAAAACTATGTTACTACATGCAGGCACACCAATTCCACTGCAAATTTTATGGTTCGCATGTCTGAATTCCCAAATTAAGATAGGAAATATTTCAACCTTATTTTTTACTTTCAAATTGAAGCTAAAATCTAGCCTTTGTGAAACGTTCACACGCACAGGGTATCCTGTATTACTTTATAATCGCCGGACTGAGTGGCTCAAATGGTTGAGGCACTGGCCTTCTGACCCCAACTTGGCATGTTCGATCCTGGCTCTGCCCGGTGGTATTTGGAGGTGCTTAAATATGTCAGCCTCGTGTCAATAGATTTATTCACACTTAAAAGAACTCCTGTGGTACTAAATTTCGGCATCACGGCGTCTCCGTAAACCATTAAAATAGTTAGTTGTACGTAAAGCTGACATTATTATTATTATATTCAGGGATCCCACTGTCGGCAGCCCTGAAAATGGTTTTCCGTGGTTTCCCATTTTCACACCAGGCAAATGCTGGGGCTGTACCTTAATTAAGGCCACGGCCGCTTCCTTCCAACTCCTAGGCCTTTCCTATCCCATCGTCGCCATAAGACCTATCTGTGTCGGTGCGACGTAAAGCCCCTAAGAAAAAAATATTATTATTATTATTATTATTATTATTATTATTATTATTATTATTATTATTATTATTATTATTATTACGGGGTTACCCGTGGAATGCAGAGGTGAAAGAAGGTGCGGGCTGGAATGGGTCTAACTACAAGTCCGAAAGATGAATTAAAATTTCCATAAATGTTATATTTTCAGAACTTAACAATTTTCATATAGACTCTCAAAATTCAACAAGTAACAAATCAACAACAAGCCAAAATCAGGTACAAGGTATAATTTATAAACCAGAGCACGAAAGCACAAATTGTAGGGGTTCATTGCAAGATCTGGGCTTCGAGCCCCAAGTTTTATAATTCCTGAGCTCTCAGCTCACAACCACAAATTACCAAAGGGCAGAAAACCCCTAATTACATGGAGCACTTGCTCCCACCTAGTAATGTCAAGCCTCCTAGAGGCACCTTTCAAAACACCGGAAAGAGCTGACCCGCTCTCAATCTTTCAAGCCTATTAAAGGCAATACAATACTTTACAATCATTTGCCATCGAGGCACAACTTACAAGAATTAAGCAGGGGTATCTCGTACCCAGCCTACAGGGCCATAAAAAAATTATAGTTTAATTTAAATGGCCCTAAATGCAAAAAAGGAAAGGAGGCGTGAACTTGCACTCCTACATGAACACTTGTTAAAACCTAAGGGGCACTAGGCCGATTAAACAGGGGCTATTCCCACACTAGGGAGGTGACTCGTATAAGAAAATTTTAATACATTAAGAGTAGAAAATCGGTTATGAAAACGTAGTCACCTCAAATCAAAAATGAAGGGGAGCTCGAGAGGGTAAAGCACTCTTTACCCCCGATTTACAGTTAAAGTAATAAGAAAATTTTACATAAGCCGGCACTAAGTTACATTTTTAAACAGGTAGGTTACATTGAAAAGGTTTCGGACCTTCCCTGAGGGTTAAAATGCTGAGCTAGCAAGAAATAAAGATGTTAAACGGCCATTACCTTTGTTGAAGAGCTGCTGCCCGAAGGAAGAGGCGCTACCAGCCCCATGCTACACTTCCATACACTAAGCTAGATGTTGTTCGAGTGGCGACGAGCCGTGAAAATCAGCAGGTTTTAAACCCTCGTGGAAGATTCGAGACCTTTCATGAATAATTAAGACACACCCACAGGCGTTTATTGGCTGACTAAAATTTACACATCAAAATTGGAGAAGAAAGACACGATCGGCTGAAAATTGACAGAAATAACTGATTGGCTAAGTTCAAAACTGGCGGAAAGAAAATCTTAATATTGCCAACCCACAAATGAAAGAACAAAATTTAGTTAAGACAAAACTTATGAGTATAAAATATCTTCAAGAAAAGTTCCTTCACTTCGCACCAGGGTGCATGATCATAGTTATTGGTAGAGACCTCTGTGAGAGAATGTCCACACTACTTGATAATTAGTAAACAAAAGCAGTTCGAAATTAACACAGTGACATCTTCTGAGAAACTCTTGAGATAATTCAGTTTTAAAAGTTCAGCGTTTCTGCTGTAGGGGAGTACTTTAAGGCGGAAAATTCAAAAGTGCAGCGTAGAGGTGTACCAACCGGTACAATTATTATTATTATTATTATTATTATTAGTATTATTATTATCACTGTATTATCTATATATATATATATAAAATAAGAGTTTTGTCTATATGTTGCTCAGAATTTGAAAAGAATGGTATTTCTGTATCGGTCATATCCACAGCAACAAGGAAATGCATTTTTTTACTTTTCCGTAATGTGTGTTTGTCTGTCTGTCTGTCTGTCTGTCTGTCTGTACACGTATCACGAGAAAACGGCTGAAGAGAATTTAATGAAAATCGGAATGTAAAGTCGGGTGACGAACCACTACAATCTAGGCTATAAATTAAATTATTTTATTCACGCTGAGTGAAATGTTACCGGTAGTTTAGGGGAAGGCATGAAATTTAATTTTCAAATATTTATGTTATTAGTGGTCGTGTCTTAATGAAAATCGGTATGCAAAGTCGGAAAATATGTCTATACAATCTAGGCCATAAATAATATTATTCACGCTGAAAGAAATGGTAGTTTAGGGGAAGGCCTAAACTTTAATTCGGCGGGCTAAGTGGCTCAGACGGTTGAGGCGCTGGCCTTCTGACCCCAACTTGGCAGGTTCGGTCCTGGCTCAGTCCGGTGGTATTTGAAGGTGCTCAAATACGTCAGCCTCGTGTCGATAGATTTACTGGCACGTAAAAGAACTCCTGCGGGACAAAGTTCCGGCACCTCGGCGTCTCCGAAAACCGTAAAAGGGTAGTTAATGGGACGTAAAGCAAATAGCATTATTATTATTTAAACTTTAATTCTCATATTTTTATGTTATTAAAGGTCCTATTTTAATGAAATCGGTATGCAAAATCGGGAAATAAGTCGCTACAATCTAGGCTATAAATAATTTTATTCACGCTGAGTGGAATGGTAGTTTAGAGGAAGGCCTAAAATTTTATTCTCAAATATTTGTGTTATTAGTGGTCCTATTGACAAATACTACATTACTAAAGTTATATAGTATTAAATTTCCGATCATTTATGTCTTACACATTTTTACCCTACCGGCTATGATACGGTAACAGAGATATTCATGAATTTGGATTTTCGTTGCTAAGTTTTTATCAGCGCCAAGTCACGAGAAAATGGGTAAACAGAATTTAATAAATATCATTATGTAAAGTCGGGGAATAAGGAATATAGTCTACACTATAAATAATTTCGTAAGACACCCTAATATCACAGAGTCTAAAGAAAACTAAATGGGAGGCCTACAATACGGAAAGCTCATAACATTGAACATCAATATCACATTGACCATTGTTTGTTGTGATGTGCTTTGTGTCTTCTGTTGCCAGTCATGTCCGATAGATGGGATTACTGCTGTATACCGGATTTTCTAAAAATTGCTTTACGTCGCACTGACACAGATAGGTATTATGGCGACTATGCGATAGGAAAGGGCTAGGAGTGAAAAGGAAGCGCCCCTAGCGTTAATTACGGTACAGCTCCAGCATTTGTCTAATGTGAAAATGAGAGACCACGGAAAACCATATTCATGGCTGTCAACAGTGGTTTTCGAAACTACTACCTCCCGAATGCAAACTCACAGCTGTGCGCCCCTAACCGCACGGCCAATTTGCCCGGTCGTACCGAGTAGAACAGCCTGCCTGAATATTGGCGGGAAATGGCTGGGGAGTTAGATTTCTTCTTAAGCATGCCATTCCTCTGGTTCGTAAATTTTCTGATACTACTAGCACGTAACAAACTGGATCATCATAGGATTCGAGCTATTCAATCCCTACCCTGAGGCACTGATTGGAAAGAGCAGTGTGTATATTTAACGGAACAATGGCAGAGGAGTGTTTACGGCTGTCTGCGGCTTGGTCATTCCAGCACCGGAACTTTGGACTGTTAGATCGGCATCGTAGCACTGTTCGTTAAAAGTGAGGAATTGTACGGTTTTTTCACTTGAGCGAGTATTTTATATGATAACATTGCTTTTTATCCCTACATTCCTACTGTAGTTAGGAAAATCACAATGACAGTCTTTCTGAGAATCCCGTAGCGAAGCACGAGTACGTCAGCTAGTACTTGATAAAGACACAAACTCTTATATTTCTTGTGATGAGTTATAAAAATGAATTTAATTTTCAATCACATCTTATTTACGATGTGTATTTAAAAGAATGGTTTATAATCAAATAAAAATATCTCAGTAATTAGCCAGGTACTAATATTTTTAAACCTACCATTTAGGAATTTTATTGTGGGGTTACATTAAACATTTAGTCATGAGTGAGGGGTACAATATCATACAAGTTTGAGAACGTCTGCTCTAGATGCTATTAACATTTTTACAGAAGCCATATTATCAATCACTCAATGTCCGACTCGTTGGCTGAACGGTCAGCGTACTGGCCTTCGGTTCAGAGGGTTCCCGGTTCGATTCCCGGCCGGGTTGGGGATTTTAACCTTAATTGGGTAATTCCAATGACACGGGGGCTGGGTGTATGTGTTGTCTTCATCCTCATTACGACGTGCTGGTCGCCTACGGGAGTCAAATAGAAAGACCTGCACCTGGCGAGCCGAACCCGTCCTGGGATATCCCGGCACTAAAAGCCATATGACATTATTTTTAATCAATCAATCAATCAATCAATCAATCACTACTGATCTGCATATAGGGCAGTCGCCCAAGTGGCAGATTCCATATCTGTTGTTTTTCTAGCCTTTTCTTAAATGATTGCAAAGGAATTGGAAATGTATTGAACATCTCCCTTGGTAAGTTATTACAATCCCCAACATCCCTCCCTATAAACGAATATTTGCCTAAATTTGTCCTTTTATTGTGATCTTCCCTACTTTTAAGGTCACCACTCAAACTTATTTGTGTACTGATGTCATTCCATGCCATCTCTCCACTGACAGCTCGGAACATACCATTTATAACACCAATATAATTGATCAATTATTGGATATTATAAATTCTCCAGCTGACTCATTCTTGGTTGCCAGCATTTAAACCCAGTTTGCTAACGTGGGTTCATCAGTTGGTATATAGCAAATCTACAATTAAGCATGGCTAGTATACACCATGGAGGCCACAGTGCAGGCTACTTGGAACCAGAGGCAGTGCCAATATTCTATGAGAGATTTTATCCAGGGTTTCAAATTTAATGCCTACCTGACCATCAGATGATACGGATGTTGATTCCCATACAGAACCTGAAATATTTGTTCCGATGAGTAAATTTATAATACCAATATAGTTGATCCGTTATTGGACATTAAAAGTTTTCCTGCTAACTCATTCTTGGTTGCCAGCATTTCACCACATTGTGCCAAGTTCGGACATCATTTGGTAAATAACACACCTACCATGATGCATGGCTTGTGCATACCGTGGAGGCCACATCATAGCCTACTTGAAGCCACAGGCAGGGCCAGTGAACTATGTCACACTTTGTCGCATATTACAAGAATTGATGCCTGCCTGGCCATCAGATGATATGGAGGTTGATTCCCATATGGAACCTGAAACATTTGTTCCGAAAGAGTTAATTTATAATACCAATGTACCTATTCCATTATTGAACACTGTAAATATTCTAGCTATCTCACTCTTGCTTGCCAGCATTTCTCTCCAGTGTGCTAAGTTGGGCTCATCAGCTGGTAAAAGTACACATAGCAAAATGCAGGACTAGTGCATAATGTGGAGGCCATTGCATAGACTACATAGAGCCATCGGCAGTGCCAATGTACCTACTTAGACAGACTTTGCCTCATCTTTCAACATTTTGTGCCTGCCTGGCCATCAGATGATGTGGATATTGATTCCTATAGGGAACCTGATATATTTTGTCCCGAATGAGTAAATTTTGAATACAAATATAGTTGATCCGATAATTGACATTATAAATTTTCCAGCTAGCACATTCTTGGTTGCCAGCCTTTCACACAAGTGTGCTAAGTTGGGCTCATCAGTTGGTAAATAGCACACCTACAATGACGTATGGCTAGTGTACACCGTGGAGGCCACTGTGTAGGCTAACTGGAGCCACCAACATTGCCAATGCACTATGAGAGACTTTGTTTCATGTTTTAAAAATTGGTGCCTGCTTTGCCATCAGATGTTATGAATGTTGATTCCCAAAAGTAAACAAAAATATTTATTCTGAATGAGTAAATTTTTAATACCAATATAGTTGATCTGCTATTGGACATTATAAATTTTCCAGCTATCCCACTCTTGTTTGCCAGCCTTTCACACAAGTGTGCTAAGTTGGGCTCATCAGTTGGTAAATAGCATAGCTGTCAATATGCATGGATCGTGCATACAGTGGAGGCCACTGCATAGTCCACTTGGAGCCATTGGACGTTCCAACGCACTATGAGAGAATTTGTCTCATGTTTCAAAAATTGAAGTCTGCCTGGCCATCAGATGATATGGATGTTGATTCCCATACAGAACCTGAGATATTTTTTTCTGAATGATTAAATTTATAATACCAACAAAGTTGATCCTTTATTGGAAATTATAAATTTTTCAGCTAACTCATTCCTGGTTTCCAGTGTTTCACCCCACTGTGCAATATTTGGCCCATCGTATGGTAAACAGCACAGCTACCAAGACGCAGGGCTGGTGCATCCTGTGGAGGCCACTGCATAGGCTACTTGGAGCCACTGGCAGTGCCAATGCACTATGAGGGATTTTGTCTCATATTTCAAATGTTGATACCTGCTTGGCCATCATATGGCATGGATGAAGATTCCCGTAGAGAATCTCAAATATTTGCTCTGAATGAGTAAATTTATAATACCAATGTAGTTGAACCATTATTGGACATTATAAATTTTTCAGCTTACTCATTCCTGGTAGCCAGCATTTCACCCCATCGTGCTAAGTTCAGCTCATCTGTTGGTTTATAGCACACATACCAAGCCGCATGGCTAGTGCATACCGTGGAGGCCACTACGTAGGCTACTTGTAGCCACCTTCAGTGAATTTGCCTCATGTTTCAAAAATTGATGCCTGCCTGGCCATCAGGATGTTCATTCTCATAGGGACCCTCAAAATTTTTTTTTTCCAAATGAGTAAATTTATAATACCAATGTAGTTGATCAGTTATTGGATATTATAAATTTTTCAGCTAACTCATTCCTGGTTACCAGCGTTTCACACCACTGTGCAATGTTTGGACCATCATTCGGTAAATAGCACACCTACCAAGGCCCAGGGCTATTGCATACATTGGAGGCAAGCAAGCATGCAAGCAAGCAAGCCACCGAGCTCGACAGCTGCAGTCGCTTAAGTGCGCCCAGTATCCAGTAATCGGGAGATAGTGGGTTCGAGCCCCACTGTCGGCAGCCCTGAAGATGGTTTTCCGTGGTTTCCCATTTTCACAGCAGGCAAATGCCGGGGCTGTACCTTAATTAAGGCCACGGCCGCTTCCTTCCATTTCCTAGGCCTTTCCTATCCCATCGTCGCCGTAAGACATACCTGTGTCGGTGCAACGTAAAGCAAATAGCAAGCAAGCCAGCAAAGAGTTTGTTCAATTCCTTCACCATAAGGTGCGGCTCTTCAGCCTTCGTAGAGAGAAGAGTATATTGTGTATTACATATACAGAGAAGTATGTTCGTACATACGTAAAGGGAGTGGGTGATAGAGGTTTTCTGGCACAGGAACCACCGAAACCCTCAAGTGAGCCCCCAGAGTGCACCCGCATTGCACTCGCTGTAGTTCCCCCCTGCTAGACCCTGTTTATTTGCCAAAGAGAGATACATAGTACACAAAAAAATAAAAGAAAATAATGTACAAAGTTGACGTAAGGGTGCCTCTTCTATGGCACTGACAGAAAATCAAGAAATTTGTGTCCAAAGTAAGTCTTTTGCCGCTTCATTGGCAGAAAGAAAATCACAAAAATATATACACACAAGATATCACACGCTAGCGTTCGTGCCAAGTCTGTGGGAGAGTAATCAAATGAAAATAAACAAATACAGTAGATCACTAAGAATATATGGTTCACCTCATCTGTGGCTTAAGAAATTTAAAATACAGACAGAAAAAAATCACAAAATAAATGAAAAGGCATTCATGCTGAAATATGCATTAGAAATGAAGAAGGAATGTTTTCTTGCCATGTCTTTGCCTAAAGAGAATGACACAAATGAATTAAACAAAATTAAGCACAAATATAAAGGAACATCTTCTGTGCCACTCTTGGGCACAACACAGTAAATGAATGAAAAATAGACAATAGAGTACCAAAGAAAATGTGCACTTGCCTATTCTAGGGCACTAATTAAAAACAGCAAAGGAAACAATGGAAAACAAAACACATAATTCACTGGATATAATGAAAAGAATGAAAACAGAGAAAAGAAGCCTGAGAGAAACACTTTGCTGTACTGATCACACAAACACTGCACAGATGGCACTGGTGGTGCCATTACGGCATGTCGATGGAGAAGGCAATGTTCCACCGCAGCCAGGACCATTACAAGACTAATACATGCGAAATGAAAACCGTAAGGCCGGTCAGTGTAGTGGGGGAGGGGGGTGGTAGGTGGAGGTGAAGGAGGTTGGATTGGGAAGAGGTAAGAGTACTGAGGGGTACGAGTGTCGCAGAGAATAGCTGTAGCGAGAGGGGAAAGTGGGAGAGCTTCTTCAATAAGGGGATTATGATGACGAATACCAAGGGTAAGATAATTATAATAGAGGGAATGATATGGGTAAGGATAGTAGGAATAGTGTAAAAGGGTTGAAAATTGGTGGTAGGAGTGTCAAGTTTCAGTCAGTACTCAATATATAATGCATGTCGGTCATATTCATGAAGGTTCCAGTAGTCTAAGGGGTGAGTATTAATCCAAGTTAGGGATGCATAGGTAATAATGGGGCGAATGAAGGATTTATAAATAGTGATGATTTGTGAGGGTTTAAGGCCCCAAGTATGTCCAGTAAGAGAATGAAGGGCATGGAAACGGGTAAGGGCTTTACGATAGGTAGAAGAAAGGTGAAAGTTCCATTTCAAGTTATTATGGAGTTTGATACCGAGGTATGTTAGTTGGTTTGTTTCAATGATGGGGGTATTATACATGGTTAAATGAACTTTATGAGTGGGGCGACAGATACAGGATTTGGAGCGAAAAAGCATGAAGTGGGTTTTCTGAGGATTGACGGAGAGGTGCCAAATATTAAGCCAGTGTTCAAGAGTGGTGAGGTAATTCTGAAGTTTGGTTTGAAAGGAGGTATGTGTGTGTGACAGAGGGCTAAAACCGCAAGGTCATCTGCGTATTGATATGAATATAAGGGTGTGCGAGGGTGGGGAATATCGTACATATACAAGGAGTAGAGAAGAGCGGAAAGGGGTGAGCCCTGGGCAAGTCCGGATATAATACAAAAGGTAAAGGAATGGGTACCGTGGATCAGGATATCAGGGCAGCGGGAGTTAAGGTCATTATAAAGGAAACGGAGGACGGTGGTACGAAGCGGTAAATGACTGAGTTTATAGAAGAGACCAGGATGCCACACGCTATCAAAAGCTTTATCAACATCCAGGCTGATGAGAGCAACGGGTTGGTGAGTTTTAAGGAAGGTGGTAAGAGAGGTGGAAAAATGAGAACGGAAGCCGGCTTGAGAGGAAAGGATAAGATTTAATGAGTGCAAAAATTTAAACATTCACTGAGTAGAATACCTTCAAAAAATTTTGACAAGACAAGAAGAAGAGAGATAGGTTGATAGGAATGAATATCGGAGGGAGGTTTATTGGGTTTAAGAAAGAGCAGGATATTTGCTTTACCCCAGTGCTTGGGATAAACACCAGTGTAAAGCATGGTAGTATAAATACTGGAGAGGATGTGGATTAGGATGAGGGGAGCTTCATGAATAAGATGGTAGGTGATACGGTCACTGCCGGGGGCTGTATTACGATGGTTACAGAGGAAATTAAGAATTTCTTGTGAAGTAATAGAGGCATTAAGAGGATGGGTATAATCAACAGTACGAAAATTGAGAAATGATGGTTGGAGGCGGGGGAGATCGGGACGGTAGTATTGATAAATAGTGGGTCCATCAGGGTGGTCATGTAAGGGGTTAGTAGAGGGAGAAAAAGCAGTAGTATAATGAGTCAGCTTTTTCTTTGTCATTCAAAAGGGGGTGAGTGGTGGTATGGATGGTGTAAGTAGGAAGGGGTGGTCGAGTGTGAGTCATGCTCAACAACAATAAAGGTGTTTTAATTTAATACACCTATTCAATACTTTTATTTTCACTTATTGGTTACATAAATAGATTCTCAGTTAAATGGGACATGTTTCGCCCTCAATTAAGGGCATCTTCAGCCTAAAAACAATCATCAAGTGCACAACTAATATTAAATCATCATCATCATCATCATCATCATCATCATCATCATCTAAAGGCTTCGCCTTGTTGCTGCAACCATTGATCTCTTCTCTCTGTGAT
Organism: Anabrus simplex; assembly: GCF_040414725.1. Lineage (NCBI taxonomy): Eukaryota > Metazoa > Arthropoda > Insecta > Orthoptera > Tettigoniidae > Anabrus > Anabrus simplex. The sequence continues at coordinate 576,994,692 of NC_090266.1, read as the reverse complement.
CCTTTTCATCTCTCCGTAACCTTGGCATCCCATCATCTCAACTACCTCTTCAATGATCTTCTTCCGTGGTTTCCCTCTGCCTTCCTTTCCCATCACCTTGCCTTCGAACAAGTTCTTTATGAAGTTATTATGCCGGAGAATGTGACCAAAAACTGATGCTTTTCTCCTTTTTATCGTTGTTATTAAATGTCTCTGGGTGTTTATTAAGTGTAATATTTAATATTAAATGTGGAAGCTAAAAGTTTAGCCAGTTATTAAAATTTGGGACATAAAAATGTGAAAAATGATACAATATATAAAGATGCTAATGGAAACACTGTCAATGATGAAACTATAATCTTGTCGGAGACTAAACCTTCTTCCATTATAATTCTAATTAAAACAGTTCATTTAAAATGTTAGTGGAATATCAAAGTGGTAATAATATAAAGCCAATGACATGAGGGCGTGAAAACAAGCATAAACATGATTGTCATAAATACAATATGTCCAAGGCCGCTGATGAAATTCCTGAGCATAAATTGAGACAGAAGCATCAGTTGAAAAATTGTAGAAGTGGTCCTTAGCACTGGTAGGTAATACTATTGGCTGAAACCTTGTCAGAAAATGTCAGTAGATACTGAAATAATGTTTTCTGTAAGAGAAGGAAAAGATGAATTAAGAAGTTGAACGTAAGGAGAGAATTCGGATTACATAATTTGAAACAGATGAGGACTTACATGTTAGTTGAAAGTTGTTATTTGTTATCTACTGTTGTGTTGGTTGCTGCCCTTCTGTTGGCTCTGAGTCTCTTGTTGTAACTATGCTGCAGAGGCGGCAGTAAACTCGGAGGGGAAGGAATAGGGGAGTGTGGAAGGGATGAGAGGATGGGTGGAGTCAATTGTGACGAGGCTGACAAAGGGGCAGAGTCACCCGTATTGCTGGAAGTTGTCCTAATATCTGTAGGTATGGGAGGAGTATTAGAGGATGAAGAATTAAATATATTAGGTATCCTAAATTTATTTGAACTAACTGACTTTAATAATTTCGGCATTAACTCATGTAACATACTTTTACTGTCCGTGGTTTCAGTAAGATTCTGTTCCTTATTGTATGTCTGATCTAAATAGATATATAATCTTTCTAATTCGTTCAACATTCTCCCTTTTTCTATGTTTCTAATTATCGCTAGGTCTTTCTCTATGGATTCAAATCTGTGACCAGTCTCCCTCATATGCAAACTCATCGCTGAGTATTTCCTATGTTTTTCCGCGTTAACATGTTCCATGTATCTTTTCATAAAACTTTACCCAGTCCATCCAACATATGAAAAATTACACTGAATACATTTGAGTCTGTATACTCCTGATCCCAAATAACGATTTTTGTCATAATTAACTTTTTTTATGATTAAAGAATATGGACTGGTTAGTATTAGTAGTTCTAAAAGCTATATTAAAATTATGTTTCTTGAATACGTTAGTAATCTGGTGTATACCTGGATTATTAAAAGTGAATGTAGCATACTCAGTTTTTTTTGTTTTTTCTGTTATCAGATTCGTGGATAACTTGTTCTTAATTTTATTGATTAATTTGTTGATCATTTCTATTTTGAAACCATTTTGTTTAGCAAGGTACCTAATATAATTTAATTCTTTCTTCAAATTCTTGGGAGATAGAGGGACTCTAAGTGCTCTATAAATCAGACTGAAAAGATGCTTGTTTATGTGAATTCGGGTGTAAAGAAAAATTGTTTATAGTTGTAGATGATTGTATCGGTTTTCTAAATATTTGGAAATCAAGGGTGTTAACCTTACGTGTAACCGTTACATCTAGAAAATTCAATGAGTTATCGACTTCGTCCTCTTTTGTGAATTTCAAATTAGGTTCGATTTCATTTAACTTATTTAAGATTTCTTGACTATTAGTGACATCTTTGTTTATGATTACAAACATATCATCTACATATCTCAACCATAAATCAATTCCTTTAATTTTTGCTATTATTTTATTGTGTTCGATTGAATCCATAAATATGTCGGCAATGATGTCCGATATTGGGTCACCCATTGCTAATCCATTCTGTTTATAAATGTTATTGTTAAATGAGAAGTAATTATTGTCTAATACAAAATTTAACAATCTAGTGAATTCTTCTACTTCCATTTTACTAAGATTACTGTGTTTACAAATATTATCATGAATGATATTAACAGTTTTGTCTGTCAGAATATTCTGGAACATATTCACTATGTCATACGAACACATCATCTGGTTTGGATGCACGCCAAATTTAAGCAAAATGTCACACAAGTCAATGGAATTTCTTAATGGTTGTTTATTATTAAAAGTGTAATGTCTTTTCAAAAAATTATGAATGCATTTGGAGACCTTATAGGCTACATAGGAGAATTTCGGCAATTGATTATCGGACGAATCGGAACATCTGTTTTATGTATTTTGGGCAAAGCTCTAGTTTCTGGGAGCCTACGATTCATATTGACAAGTTTTAATTGTTCTTGTTCGGTAAAGAGAGATGTGGATCTTTTAAGTAAGGCCTTTAAGTTGCGTTGAACTTTAGCTAACGGATCTTTAGTCACTAATGTGTATTTGTTATTATCAAAAATATCTTCAGTTTTCTTGATATATGTATCTTCATCCATCAAAACGATCGCACCCTCCTTGTCAGCCTTGGTTACTATAATATTGTTACCTTCAATTTTCCATTTCATGTTTTTATTGTTTTATTGTTTTCTGTTGTTTGTCAGCCTCGTCACAATTGACTCCACCCATCCTCTCGTCCCTTCCACACTCCCCTATTCCTTCCCCTCCGAGTTCACTGCCGCCTCTGCAGCACAGTTACAACATGAGACTCAGAGCCAACAGAAGGGCAGCAACCAACACAACAGTAGATAACAAATAACAACTTTCAACTAACACGTAAGTCCTCACTGTTTCAAATTATGTAATCCGAATTCTCTCCTTACGTTCAACTTCTTAATTCATCTTTTCCTTCTCTTACAGAAAACATTATTTCAGTATCTACTGTTACGATCTTTGTACTTGAGAGTGTCTTTGCTTACTATCAACTTGCTAGAAATAGCGTTGTAATTGAGATTTGCTTTTAAGAAAGTGCCCTTGATCGGGACACTAGACAACAAGATATCAAAGTACCCAGAACTGACAGTACACAACCGCGCAGAGTGCCGAAAAGCGTGCAACATGAGAATATAACAGTTCAATACATCGTGTCAACATTACCGTAAACAGAGCAATTAGAGCTCCATACATGTGCATAAACAAGTTAAAGGGCCGCTACCCAAGAGAATTGCCGTAGTAGGTACCAGTGAAAACAGAAGTAATAGGGGAAAGGAACTCGTGAAAGAGAATTTTGGAAAACAAGTTTGGAAATAACAAATATATTATACCAATCTCAAAGGGGTAACAAATTATATTTACATCAGAACACATAGTATGAACCAGCACATGGCGTAATAAAAAGCGTTAAGTTCGATTTTAAGACACGTAGGTGATACAAATTTTAATTACATCGTCATAATCGAATTCCTAAGCACCAATGACTGCAATCTTTGGACATATGTTCCGACACTGCAATTAGGGGAAAAAGAAAAAGAATGGGGGGGAAACCCATAGATTCTGAAATCAGTTTCTTTGCATTATATTACACAATACGCTAGAAGGGAGGTACATCAAATAAAGTTTCAGGCTTGTGCCAGTAGAATACAAAGTTGCAAGATAAGCTCACCAATTGATACAATATTTACAATATGACATTGTAATGTAACCTCATGCCAAACAATTCAAGAGATTCAGAATTGAAATAAACCAATCTCCAGTTTTCAGGGACTGAACCTTTTGGTAGATTAGAAAGAAAAAAAAGGAATTCTAACAAATAATCCCAGAAGGGATTAAAACACACACACATGCGCAGAAGCGATAATAAAATAGAAGCTAACCGATGAACATACAAATTAAATTAGCAGACCACATCTTTTGAACAAGCGCCATTTTTACGCAAAATTAACAGATAGATGGGATAAGGAAAGAAAATAAAAATAGATAGAAGATAAAGGATAGAATAAGAAAATAAGAAACGGAGGAATGGGATAGGATAAGGATCAAGCCGCCAAGTCCCCAGCACTAACAGACGCGATGCAAAAGTTCATCACAAAGGTAAGGAATGTTTATGGACTAGAATATTAGATCAGCTGTCCAGTACACCATTTACATCACATTTTAGGAATATGAATGTCCAAAAGGCAGAACATTTTCACTGCATGAATACTCAGATGTATCCTGAAGGGAGCAAAGTTCAATTTTCGTTACTACGGCGAAGCCCAAGTATAGGAAGGTAGGGCACGTTAAATGATAGAAAAAAAACAGTGTCTGCTCACCCTTGACAGAAGTCCAGTACGAAGTTTACAGGTAAAATGGACACGGTCCAGCCGTGTGGAGAGTTCCAGCTCCCACTGTCTTCAACAAGGTTATACCACAACTGACCTGCCGAATGAACGACACAAGGCCATATATATATGCCAGCGGGGTAGATCGAGAACATACTATAGGCGTGACGTCAGAGTGGATGCGCCATACAGGCAAGCAGTGACAGCAGTAATACAAGCAGCCGGGAAGCAGACAGTTCGTAACCGCAGACGGAGAAAAGAGCACCAATTGGAAGGGGAGAATTCTTTTTTGTAAGGTAAGCACAAACAGCTCGCAACACTACCGACATTTCCTGACAAGGTTTCAGCCAATAGTATTACCTACCAGTGCTAAGGGCCACTTCTACAATTTTTCAACTGATGCTTCTGTCTCAATTTATGCTCATGAATTTTATCAGCGGCCTTGGACATATTGTATTTATGACAATCATCTTTATGCTTGTGTTCACGCCCCCATGCCGTTGGCATTATATTATTACCACTTTGGTATTCCACTAACATTTTAAATGAACTGTTTTAATTAGAATTTTAATGGAAGAAGTTTTAGTCTCCTACAAGATTATAGTTTAACCATTGACAGTGTTTCCATTAGCATCTTTATATATTGTATCATTTTTCGCATTTTTTATGTCCCGAGTTTGAATAACTGGCTAAACTTTTAGCTTCCACATTTAATATTAGTTTACTCTTGATGATTGTTTTTAGGCTGAAGATGCCCTTAATTGAGGGCTAAACATGTCCCATTTAGCTGAGAGTCTATTTATGTAACCACTATAAGTGAAAATAAAAGTATTGAATAGGTGGATTAAATTAAAACTTTATTGTTGTTGAACTGTAAATTTTCAATATGTACCAGAAATGAGATTTATTGCATGTCATGTGAGTCATGCATCGAAAAGTAGTCCAGAATTGTCGAGAATCATGCATGTTACAAAGTTCAGAACAAGCAGTTGTCCACTGTGTACGTTTTATGGCCTTAATATAAGAGCGGGTATGGCGCAGAGTTTATCAATGTTGGCGTAGAGTGGTAGGGTCCTGGGTTTGTACGTATGAATGACAAGCAAGATACCCGTGCTTCGCTACGGTATTACACTGAAATTTATAATTGAATGCGTATTGTTTTAGATATATAATCCTCCGGCATTCGCGATCTGACTCGTTTTCTGCGAGAATCCGCCAAAATTCGCGATCTGACTCGTTTTCTAATAGATTACGGCAAGTTTCCTCCCATTTTTCAATCTTTCTTTCCAGCAATCGATTTCGTACTTCCCGGGCTAGGTCCAGGTATTCCACCCAGTTAGTTGGGTCCCTAAATCTTTGCCATCTTTTCCTATAAGCATTTTTAATATGGATCAAATCCTTCAGGGGATCTGTCGTGGTGTCGTCTTGGGTGCCTTGGCGGTAGCCTACTGAACCCGCGGCCGGACTGCATTCTTAGTCATTAGCCGTCCAGGATCCGTTTCCAGCGTGGTCCGCACATGTGACGACGGTCCAGAACATTATTATACTTCTTCTTCTTCTTCTCCTTCTTCTTCTTCTTCTTCTTCTTATATGTTCTGGACCCCACAGCAATATGCAAGACTGCTACTTGGTGGTAAATTACATCTGCTGCCATTGTCATTGTTGACAATGTGACCAGCACCTTTGTCGCGCGTAGGCAAGTGTGCGGGATTTCTGGCGATACGAATGACATACCTCCGTGTGTTATTGACCTTATTATAGAGGTGAAAAATTTGACGGCCAATCTCATTCCTATCGTTTATTTCAAATGTGTTTAAATTTTTATTTATATGCCAGGAGAATCTACTGTAATCTAAGAACGTTCTCCGAAGGAAAAGATGGCTGTTGAAAAAGAACCCAGGAAAGATTAAAAATGATCGGTTTATGATCAGAATAAGTACATCGAATGTCTACAGCCTGTTTCCTATCATTCGACAGGATCAGGGATGGAATGAATAAAGCCCCATCTAGCGGCGACAATAGTAATTGCGCCGGCTGCCGAAGCTCCCCTCTGGGGCAATGATCGATGAGTGACAAATGAAATGAAATATTGGACAGAGTTGCTGGAATGAATGATGACAGAGAAAGCCAGAGCATCCGGAGAAAAACCTGTCCCGCCTCCATTTTGTCCAGCACGAATGTCACATTGAGTGACCGGGATTTGAAACACGGAACCCAGCTGTTAGAGGCCGGCGCGCTGCCGCCTGAGCAACGGAGGCTCCTTATAAGTACATTATGAACAGTAAAATCAATTGGTCTCACCTCCTTTTACACCCCACCGCCGTTAAGTTTATTTACCCCCACCCCCAAAAAATGAAAAGAAGGCGTGTTTCTTTATGTTTAAAGGAGATTCCAAGTACCAATGTTCACGTTTACTACCTTCAGTTTTGAGATATAAGTATCCCCTTAAAAATAATTCACTTTTTTAACTTCCTTTCACACTCCCCCCCCCCTCAAAAGTGATATTAAGGCAAAAAATACTTGTTCCTTTAATAGTAAAGGATCTTCTAATTACCAATTATCACCACTTTAGCTTCTTCAGTTTTTGATTTATGTGTCCTCATGAAAGGAATTCAACTCCTTTTCACTCCCGCCCCCCAAGATTGTTCCCCCCCCCCCCAAAACGCGCTTTTCTTTGTTTTTAACGGAGATCAAAATACCAATTTTCACGTCTGTAACAACTTTAGTTTTTATTAGATGTATGTATTCTCATACAATTAAGTCAATTAATTTTTGCAATCCTTTAACCCCCCAAACCCCCTTCATTGGATTTTCCGAGAATACGTGTTTGTTTACTTTAAAGCAGATTCCAAAAATCAAATTTTACGTGTGTAACATCTTCATTTTTGAGATATCAGTAGCCTAATTAAAAGAATTCAACACCATTTTCAGTCACTTTTACCCCCCCCCCCCACTACCCAAGTGGTATTTCCAAAAACTAAAAATACACGTTTCTTTATTTTTAATAGAATTAAAAAATTACCACTTTTCACTTCTGTAACATGTTAAGTTTTTTGAGATATACTGTAGAAATTCTCATTTTAAAATTTCACCCCTTTTTAGTTCCCCTTAAGTGGAGTTTCCAAAGACAAATCACCTATGTTTCTTTACACTTACAGGAGATTCCAAATACCCACATTTACGTCTGTAACATTTCTCAGATAGTCTGTAGATATAGTCTTTCAAAAAATTCACCCCAGTTTGCCACTCCTGTTTAACCGCCATTAATTGAATTTTCCAAAAGCAAAAATATACGTGTTTCTTTATTTTTAAAGGAGATCCCATTTACAAATTTTCAGTTCTGTAATATCTTCAGTTTCTGAGATATATGTATCCTCATTAAAGGCATTCAACCCATTATTCACCCTTTTACACCCCTCCTATTGGGATTTAGAGAAAACAAAGAAATACGTGTTCCTTTATTTTTAAGGGAGATTCTAAACACCAATTTTTACATCTGTAAACATTTAATGTTTTAAGATGTAGACACACTCATTTTAAAAATTAACCCCCCCCCCTCTTCACCCCCATTATTGGATTTTCCAAAAACGAAAAAATACCTGTTTCTTTATTTTTAAAGTAGATCCCAAATACCAATTTTCAGGTCTGTAATATCTTCAGGTTCTGAAATATAAGTAGCCTCATTCAAGGCATTCAACCTCTTTTTCACCCTTTTCCACCCTTCCTATTAGGATTTTCCGAAAACAAAAAAAAAATACATGTTTCTTTATTTTTAAAGGAGATTCTAAATACCAATTTTTACATCTCTAAACTTGAAAACTTTTGAGATATAGATGCACTCATTTTAAAAATTCACCCCCCTTTTCACCCTCGCATTATTTGGATTTTCCCGAAACGAAAAAATACCAATTTTTCATTTTTAAAGTAGATCCCAAATACCAATTTTCAGGTCTGTAATATATTCAGTTTCTAAGATATAAGTATTCTCTTTAAAGGCTTTCAACCCATTTTCACCCCTTTTCACCCCTCCTATTGGGATTTTCCGAAAACAAAGAAATACATGTTCCTTTATTTTTAAAGAAGATTCCAAATACCAATTTTCACATCTGTAAACTTTTAAAGTTTTGAGATATAGACACACTCATTTTAAAATTTCACCCCCCTTTTCACGCCCTTAGCGACGGAATATCCAGAAATCCTCTCTTAGCAAGCACCTACATCTGTATATGAATATATCCCCAAAATTTCATTTCTTTATGTCCAGTAGTTTTGGCTCGGCGATGATGAATCAGTCAGTCAGTCAGTCAGTCAGGACAAGCTACTTTATATATATAGATAGAGGTCATGAGAAAGTTTAAGGAGGGAAAGGGCTTTAGGCTGGATAGGGGTTTTAAAGGGGTGGAAGGAATGACGTGCGATATGAAGCTGATCCGCTCTAGTAAGGGCCAATTCTACTTGGAAGATAAGGGAAAGAAGGTTAGTGTCGGTGCGACGTAAAACAACTAGCAAAAAAAATGAAAGAAGGTTAGGGATAGAGATGGGAGGGGGACAGTTGGTAAGTCGGTCAGTGACTGTCCATCTGTAGTCAGTCCAGTTTATTTGTGAGTAACGTCTATTAGTGAGGGTTCGGGAGTTAAGAGAATGATTCTGATAGGAGATAGTAGGGATAGTAATAAGAGCTGGGGCATGGTCCGAGCCGAAAGCTAGGGAGGGAGTGATGGTAGGAAAAGTAGATAAGGACGGTGACATGATAAGAGCGTCAGGAGTAGTATTAGAAATTCGGTGGGTGGGGAAGAGAAAGGGAATATGTATGCTCCGAAGGTGAGAAGCAAGATTATCAATTTCAGGTGTTGTAAAACAGTGTAAGAGTGAATATTAATATCAGCAATGAAGAGATAATTGGAAAAAGTAGTATCAATATACTTTATAAAATCGATAGTGGGTGGGGTTTGAGGGGGACGATGGAGTGTTACAAAAAAAACAGAAGAGTTATTAGGAAGAAAAGTCTCAAGAATTAGATATTCAGAAAAATTATCAGAAAATGAATAGTAATGTTGTTTAGTGGTAATATAATTTTTTAACGCCAATAGCCAACCCGCCTCGAGCTTCTCCATGTTTATCTGTTCGAAAAAGGTGATACTGAGAAAAAAGGGGATGTTGCCGATATGTTAAGAAAGTTTCATTTAAAATAAAAACTTCAGGGTCGTACAGGAAAGGGAGAGGTCAAAGGGAGTGCAATTGGAATGAAGAGATCAAATATTGGCATAATAGACCTTAATTACCATTAGCTAACCTAGGGCACAGCATTAAGGGGAAAAAATGCAAAATGTATCTTATTCCCCCAGTATGCTACGTCCAAATGGGTATTAAATACCTGTCGCAATCCCAATTGAATCTGGGTAAGGACATGGGGACTGTTAAAGGGTAGGACGTTCTGAAGTACCATCGCTACAAAGCGGATGAGATTTTCAGAACCGGGGGAAAGAGAGTAGAAGAGGAAGCAGGGGGGAAGGGGGAGATCCTGAGAAATAACGGGAATTATGGATTCAGGTATGGAGGGGTCAGGAGCCGGTTTGGCCTTATACTTAAAAGAAAAGGCAGGATGAGGGAGAGAACAGTTAATACATTTAGGGGTAGCCTTATTGGGACAAACTGAAGTAACATGATCCTGGCTACAGATGGCACATACCTGTTGTTGAACGCAGGGAGCACCAGGCAGACGGTCATGCCACTGACACCGGTTGCAGCGAATCCTCTGTGACGGCTCCACACGGTGGCGACACCCATAGATGACAGCACCATCGCGAAGCATCACATCCAGGGTGTTGACGTGCTTGGAGAGAATCCTGATCAGCGGCGTGGAGCCCTGTGCGTTGCGGATATGGACAATTTTAAATATTTGGTGGCCTTCGAGCTGGAGTTGAGTGGCCACCTCATCGTCAGTCCAGTTGCGCTCCACACCATAGGCAACCACAGACAGGATGGGTGATGGTCTAGACGGTGGTGCCGGGTGCCGTGCGTGTTGTTGCAGTTTCAGGTTAGTAGCATGGGTATGGGATCCAAACTGCGCCACCCTGATGGTGGTGACAAGATGATTGTAGAAAGACTTTGAAGGTTGAAATAGCCATCCTGGGTGCATTTCCAAATTATAATCTCCATAGTTTGGCGTGAAGCAGGTAAGAATCTGGTAGATACTATGGGTGTTGGCTTTAGCCGGATCAATGTGCATGAGCTTCACCACATAGAAAGGAGCTGCTGGTAGTGGCGGTGGATGGATAACGCTGCGATTCCTGTTGTGGGGCACCAAGGCTGGATTCTTTGCAGCTTCTGCAAAGCTGTGAACGTGTGCAGGCATGCAAGGATCTGGATTAGACATTGGTGGTGAGTGCGGCGGCAGGTGGAAAGGTGCCACGACTTTCCTTCCTGAAAGTTCGAGAAGCTGTTCAATGCCTGACACTTCCGACCCAGATGGCTGTTCCTGGGCGGAGAGAAGAGAGCTTGGGGATGTATACATTGAGCCTGAGGTGCCAGAGGCTGATGCTCCACAGATTTTCTTGCGATCCCCGTCCGGGGCTGGAGATTCCACTTCTTGAATATCGCGGACTAGGTTTTCTTGGTTGAAACCCATGTTGGGAGAGCCTTGCATAGATCTAGGCAGTGTACAAGGTTCCTGACTCATCTTGAAGAATGGAGAAGAGTCTTGTAGAAACTAGAAGATTCTGGAAACTACCACACACATGTAGACAAATCTCGATACTTGTAAAAAGAATGCTCCGAAATTACCAGCAACATATATACAGTAGTATACTGTGCCCGTGGAGGCCAATGAGTAGGCTACTTGGAGCCACTGGCACTGTCAATGCACTATAAGAGATTCTGTCTCATGTTTCAAAAATTAATGTCTGCCTGGGCATCAGATGTGGTGGATGTCGATTCCTATAGGGAACCAGAGATATTTATTCTGAATGATTAAATTCATAATACCAATATAGTTTTTCGGTTAATAGACATGAAGTTTTCCAACTAACTCATCCTTGGTTGCCAGCATTTCACCCCAGTGTGCTAAGTTGGGCTTATCTGTTGGTAAATAGCACACCTACCAAGGCACAGGTCTAGTGCATACCGTGTTGGCCCCTGCGTATGATACTAGGAACCAACTGCAGTGCCAATGCACTATCACAGACCTTGTCTTATGTTTCAAAAATTGATGGCTTGCTGGATATCAGATGTTTTGGACGTTGATTCCCACAGGGAACCTGAAATATATATATGTTCCGAATGATTAAATTTATAATACCAATTAAGTTGGTCCGTTATTATACAACTAACTCACTCTTGGTTGCCAGCGTTTGGACCCATTGTGTTAAGATGGGCTCATTGGTTGGTAAATAGCACACCTAATAAGATGCTTGGCTAGTGGATACAGTGGAGGCCACTTCGTAGACTAATTGGAGCCACCGGCAAGGCCAGTGGACTATGTCAAAGTTTGCCTCTGTTTCAAGAATTGGTGCCTGCATGGCCATCAGATGATATGAATCTTAATACCCATAGGGAACATGAGATACATGTACCGATGTTTAAATTTAAAATACCAATAAATTTGGTCCGTTATTGGACATTATAAATTTTCCAGCTAACTCATTCTTGGTTGCCAGCATTTCACCTCAGTGAAGTTGGGCTCATGAGTCAGTAAATAGCACACCTAGCAAGACACAGGGCTTGTGCAAAATGTTGAGGCTATCATGGAAGCTACATGGAGCCACCGGCAGTGCCAATGTACCTAGACAAACTTTGCTTCATCTTTCAGAATTTGATACCTGTCTGGCCATCAGATGGTATAGATGTTGATTCCCATAGGGAACCTGAAATAATTGTTCCAAATGAGTAAATTTATAACACAAGTATAGCTGGTCCATTATTGGACAATTTAAATTTTCCAGCTAACACATTCTTGGTTGCCAGCATTTCACCCCTGTGTGAAAGTTTGGCTCATCAGTTGGTAAACAGCACACCTACCAAGACGCTTGGCCAGTGCATACCATGGAGGCCACAGCATAGTCTACTTGGAGCCACTGGCAGTGCCAATGCACTATGACAGATATTGTCTCATGTTTCAAAATTTGATGCCTGCGTGACCAGCACATGATATGGATGTTGATTCCCATAGGGAAACTGATATATTTGTTCCGAATGAGTAAATTTATAATACCAATATAGTTGGTCGGTTAATTGACATTACAAATTTTCCAGCTAGCACATACTTGGTTTCCTGCGTTTCATTCCAGTGCGCCAAGTTGGGCTCATCAGTTGGTATGTAGCACACCAACCAAGAGACAGGGCTAGTGCATTCAGTGGAGGCAGCTGCGTAGGCTACAAGGAATTGCCAGCAGTGCAAATGCAACATGGGGGACTTTGTCCCATGTTCAAAAATTGATACCTGCCTTGCCATCAACTGATATGGATGTTGATTCACATAGAGAACCTGAAATATTTGTTCTGAATCAGTAAATTTATAATATCAATGTTGTTGATTCGTTACTGGACATAATCAATTTTTCAGCTAACTCATTCCCGGCTGCCAGCTATTCACCCCATTGTGCTAATTTGGGCTCATCTGTTGGTATATAGCACACCTACTAAGCTGCATGGCTAGTGCATACCGTGGAGGCCACTACATAGGCTGCTTGTAACCAACGGCTGTGACATTGTCTCATGTTTCAAAAATTGATGCCTGCCAGGCCATACATTAATATGGATGTTCACTGTCATAGGGAACATCAAATATTTGTTCCGAATGAGTAAATTTATAATACCAATGTAGTTGATCCATTATTGGACATTACAAATTTTTCAGCTAACCCATTCTTGGTTGCCAGCATTTGACCCCAGTTTGCTAAGTTGAGCTTATCTGTTGGTAAATAGCAAACCTAACAAGACGCAAGCTAGTGGATACTGTGGAGGCCACTGCATAGGCTACATGGAGCCACCGGCACTGCCAATGCACCACGAGAGACTTCGTCTCAAATTTCAAAATTTGATGTCTGCCTGGGCATCAGATGAGGTGGATGTCGATTCCCATAGGGAAACTGAGATATATGTTCCGAATGATTAAATTTATAATACCAATATATTTTTTTGGTTAATGGATATTATTAGTTTTCTGGCTAACTCATTCTTGGTTGCCAGCATTTCACCCCAGTGTGCTAAGTTGGGCTCATCATTCGGTAAATAGCACACCTACCAAGACACATGGCTAGTGCATACAGTAGGCGCCACTTCATAATCTAATTAGAGCCACCGGCAGGGCCATTGCACTATGTCACAGTTTGTCTCTGTTTAGAAAATTGATGCCTGTGTGGCCATCACATGATGTGCATGTTGGTACCCATAGGGAACCTGAGATATTTGTTCCGAATTATAAAATTATGATACCAATAAATTTGATCCGTTATTGGACATAAATGTTCCAGCTAACTCATTCTTGTTTGCCAGCATTTCACCTCAGTGCACCAAGTAAATAGCACAAATAGCAAGACCCAGGGCTAGTGCATAATGTGGAGGCCATTGCGTAGGCTACTTGGAGCCACCGGCAATGCCAATGTACTTAGACAGACTTTGCTTAATCATCCAAAAGTTGATGCCTACCTGCTATCAGATGTTATGGTAGTTGATTCCCAGAGAGAACCAAATGAGTAAAAATATAATACAAATATTTTTGGTCCATTATTGGATATTATAAGTTTTCCAGCTTAACACATTCTTGGTTGCTAGTGTTTCACCCCTGTTTGCAAAGTTTGGCTCATCATTTGGTAAACAGCACACCAACCAAGACGCTTGGCTAGTGGATACCGTGGAGGCCACAGCGTAGTCTACTTATGGCTACCGGCAGTGCCAATGCATTATGATAGACTTTGTCTCATGTTCCACAACTTGATGCCTGCCAGGCTATCACATGATATGGATACTGATTCCCATAGGGAACCTGAAATATTTGTTCAAAAAAAATATAGTCGGTCCCTTAATTGTCATTATAAATTTTCCAGCTAGCACATACTTGGTTGCCAGCGTTTCACCCCAATGTGCTAAGTTGGACTCATCTTTTGGTAAATAGCACACCTAACAAGACGCAGGGCTAGTGCAAACCGTGGAGGCCACTACGTCGGCTACTTGTAGCCACGGGCAGTGACTTTGTCTCATGTTTCAAAAATTGATGCCTGCCTGGCCATCAGATATTATGGATGTTGATTGCCATAGGGAACCTCAAATATTTGTTCCCAATGAGAAAATTTATAATACAAATATAGTTAGTCCCTTATTGGACATAATACATTTTTCAGCTAACTCATTCCAGTTTGCCAGCGTTTCACCCCAGTGTGCTAAGTTGTGATCATCATTTGGGAATCAGCACACCTATCAAGACGCATGGCTTGTGCATACCGTGGAGGCAACTGCATAGTCTATTTGGAGCCACTGGAAGTGCCAACACACTATGACAGACTTTGTCTCATGTTTCAAACATTAAGGGCTCCCTGGCCATCAGATGATATGCATGTTGATTCCCATAGGGAACCTGAGATATTTGTTCCAGAAGGTTAAATTTATGATACCGATATAGTTGTTTGGTTAAAGGACATAATATTTTTCCAGCTACCTCATTTTGGTTGCCAGCATTTCACCCCATTATGCTAAGTTGGGCTCATCAGTTGGTAAATAGCACACCTACCAAGACGCCGGTTTAGTACATACCATGGAGGCTTCTGTGCAGACAACATGGACGCACTGGCAGTGCCAATTTACTATGAGAGACTTTGTCTCATGTTTGAATAATTGATGGCTACCTGGCCATCAGATATTATGGATGTTGATTCCCATAGGGAAGCTGAAATATTTGTTCTGAATGAGTAAATTTATTATTGAATATACTTTTTCCGTTATTGGACGTTATACATTTTCCAGCTAAATCACTCTTGGTTGCCAGCGTTTCTCCCTAGTGTGCTAAGTTAGACTCATCTGTTGGTAAAAACACACATACCAAGATGCAGATGTAGTACATACCGTGGAGGCCACTGCGTAGACAACATGGAGGCATCGGCAGAGACAATGCGCTATGAGGGACATTGTCTCAAGTTTCAAAACTTGGTGCCCACCTGGCCATCATATGATATGGATGCTGCTTCCCATATGGAACCTGAAATATTTGTTCTGAATGAGTAAATTTATTATACCAATATAGTTGGTCTGTTAAGTGACATTATAATTCTTTCAGCTATCATATTCTTGGCTGCAGTATTTTGCCCCAGTGTGCTAAGGTTGGCTCATCAGTTGGTAAATAGCACACCTGCAATGAAGCATGGCTAGTGTACACCGTGGAGGCCACAGTGTGGGGTACTTGGAGCCACTGGCAGTGCCAGTTGTCTATGAGAGACTTTGTCTCAGGTTTCAAAACTCAATGCCTACCTGGCAATCAGATTATATGAATGCTGATTCCCATACGGAACCTGAAATATTTGTTCTGAATGAGTACATTTATAATACCAATATAGTTGATCCATAATTGGACATTAAATATTTTCCTGCCAACTCATTCTTGGTTGCTAGCATTTCAACACATTGTGCTAAGTTTGGCACATCATTTGGTAAACAGCACACCTACCAAGATGCAAGGCTAGTGCATACCATTGAGGCCACTTCCTAGTCTACTTGGAGCCACAGCTGGGCCAATGCACTATGTCATACTTGGTCACATTTTCCAAGAATTGATGCCTGCCTGGCCATTCGATGATACGGAAGTTGATTTCCATAGAGAAGAATTATTTTTTCCGAATGAGTAAATTTATGTTACCAATATAGTTGGTCTGTAATTGGACATTATGAATTTTCCTTCTAATGCATTCTAGGTTGGCAGCATTTTGCCCCATTCTGCTAAGTTGGGCAAAATAACACACCTACCAAGATTTATGGCTAGTGCATAATATGGAGGCCACTGCCTAGGCTCTAATGAGCCACCGGCAGTCCAATGCACTATGAGGGAATTTGTCTCATGTTTCAAAAATAGATGCTTACCATAAGATCGGATGATATGGATGTTGATTCCCATATGGAACCGGAAATATTTGTTCTGAACCAGTAAATTTATTATACCAATGTACTTATTCTGTTATAGGGCATTATTAAATTTTTCAGCTAACTCACTCTTGGTTGCCAGCGTTTTTCCCCAGTATGCTAAATTGGACCCTTCAGTTAGCACACCTACGAAGGCGCATGGCTAGTGCATGTTCTGGAAGCCACTGTATAGGCTACATGAGCCCCCCGCAGTGCTCTAGCACTATGAGAGACTTTGTATCAGGTTTCAATATTTAATGCTTACCTGTCCATCAGATGATATGGATGTTAATTCCCACATGGAACCTGAAATATTTGTTCCGAATGAGTAAATTTATAATACCAATATACTTATTCTGATATTGGACGTTATAAATTTTCCAGCTAACTCACTCTTGGTTGCCAGCTGTTCTCCCTAGTGTGCTAAGTTCAGCTCATCAGTTGGTAAAAACACGCATACCAAAACGCAAGGCTGGTGCATAAAGTTGAGGCCACTGCATATGCGTCTTGGAGCTACCGGCAGTGCAATTGCACTATGAGGGACATTGTCTCATGTTTCTAAAATTGATGCATTCCTGGCCATCATATGATATGGATGTTGATTCCTGTACTTAACTTGAAATATTCGTTCTGAATCAGTAAATTCATAATACCAACATAGTTGGTA
Organism: Anabrus simplex; assembly: GCF_040414725.1. Classification (NCBI taxonomy): domain Eukaryota; kingdom Metazoa; phylum Arthropoda; class Insecta; order Orthoptera; family Tettigoniidae; genus Anabrus; species Anabrus simplex. The sequence goes on along the minus strand of NC_090266.1, from coordinate 576,977,520 downwards.
CTTTATTGAACATTATAAATTTTCCAGCTAACTCAGTCTCCATTGCTAGGCTTTCAACCCAGTGTGCTAAGTTGGGCTCATCTGTTGGGAAATAGCAAACTTACCATGGCACATGGCTAGTGCATACCGTGGAGGCTAGTGCATAGGCTGCAGGGAACCACGGGCAGTGACAAAGCACTATGAGAGACATTGTCTCAGGTTTCAAAAATTAATGCTGGCCTGGTATTAGATAATGTGGTTGTTGATTCTCACAGAGGGCATGAAATATTAGTTCTGAATGTGTAAATTTATAATACCAATGTTGTTGGTCTGTTGTAGGACATGATAAATTTTTCAGGAAACTGATCCTTGGTTGAAAGCTTTTTGGCCCAGTGTGCTTCATTTGGCAAAATAGCACATCTACCAAGACGTATGACTAGGTGTACCTTGGAGGCCACTGCGTAGTCTACTTGGAGCCACGGCAGTGCCAATGCACTATGTCACACATTGCTCATGTTCCAAATATTGTTGCCTGCCTGGTCACTGGATGATATGGATGTTGATCCCCATAGGGAACCTGAAATATTTGTTCTGAGTGAGCAAATTTATAATACAAACATAGTTGGTCCGTTATTGAACATTATATAATTTCCAGCTAACTCACTCCTGTTTGCCAGCATTTAACCCCAGTATGCTAAGTTGGCTTATCAGTTGGTAAATAGCACACCTATCAACTCGCATGGCTAGTGCATACTCTGGAGGCCAATGCGTAGGCTACATGGAGCCACCGGCAGTGTCAATTCGCTATGACAGACTTTGTCTCATGTTTCAAAAATTGATGCCAGCCTGGCATTCAGATGATACGGAAGTTGATTCCCAAATGGAAACTGAAATATTTGTTCCCAATGAGTAAATTTATAATACAAACATACTCATCAGTTATTGGACATAACAAATTTTCCAGCTGACCCCAGTGTACTAAGTCTGCCTCATCACTTGGTAAATAGCACACCTACCAAGATGCATGGCTAGTGCATAAAGTGGAGGCCACTGCATCGCATACATGGAGCCGCCGACAGTGCCAATGCACCACGAGAGATTTTTTCTCATGTTTCCAATATTGATGCCCCCCTGGCCATCGGATGTTGATTCTCAAAGGGAGCCAGAAATATGTGTTCAGAATGAGCAAATTTAGAATATATATATAGTTGGTCCATTATTGGTCATTATAAATTTTCCAGCTAACTGACTCTTAATTGTCAGCATTTCTAAGTGTGCTAAGTTGGGCTCATCATTTGGTAAATATCAAATGTACCAAAACACAGGGCCAGTGCATAATGTGGGCTACTTTGTGCTACAGGCAGTGACTTTGTCTCATGTTTTGGAAATTGATGCCTGCCTGGCCAACAGGTGATATGGATGTTGATTAACCTGAAATATTTTGTTCTGAATGAGTAAATTTTGAATAACAATATAGTTGGTCCGTTAATTGACACCATAAATTTTTTAGCTAGTACATTCTTGGTGGCCAGCGTTTCGCCTCAGATACCTATGTTGGGCTCCACACTTTGTAAATTGCAAACTTACAATGACGCATGGCTAGTGTACACCGTGGAGGCCATTATGTAGGCTACCTGGAGCCACAAGCAGTGCCAATGCATTATGTTTAAATAATTGATGCCTTCCTGGCTATCAAATGTTATGGATGTGGATTCCCATAGGTAATTAAAATATTTGTTCCAAATGAATAAATTTATAAGACCAATATAGTTTATCCATTATTGGACATTAGAAATTTTCCAGCTAACTCATTCTTAATTGCAAGCATTTCGACCCAGTGTGCAAAGTTGGGCTCATCAGTTGGCAAACAGAACACCTACCAAGGCCCAGGGCTAGTGCATAATGTGGAGGATACTGTGTAAGCTACTTTGAGTTACAGGCAGTGTCTCATGTTTTGGAAATTGATGCCTGCCTGGCCATCAGATTTTATGGATGTTTATTGCCAAAGGTAAAATCCAATATTTCTTCTGAATGGGTAAATTTATAATACCAATGTAGTTGATCCATTATTGGACATTCTAAATTTGTCAGCTAACTCATTCTTGGTTGCCAGCATTTCACCCCAATGTGCTAAGTTTGGCTCATCAGTTGGTAAATAGCACGCTTAACAAGACGCAGTGCTAGTGGATACAGTGGAGGCCACTGCGTAGGCTACTTGGAGCCAGCGGCAGTGCCAATGCAGTATGAGAGACTTGGTCTCATGTTTCAAAATTTGATGTCTGCCTGGCCATCAGGTGAGGTGGATAACAATTCCCATAGGAAACCTGAGATATTTATTCCGAATGAGTAAATTTATAATACCAATATAGTTTTTTGATTAATCGACATTATAAGTTTTCCAGCTATCTCAAACTTGGTTGCCAACATTTCACCCCAGTGTGCTAAGTTGGCCTCATATTTTGGTAAATAGCACACTTACCAAGGCGCAGGTCTAGTGCATAGTATGGAGGCCACTGTGTACTGTACTTGGAGCCACCAGCGGTGCCAATGCACCATGAAGACTTTGTCTCATGTCTAATAATTTGAATCCTTCCAGGCCATCAGCTGAGATGGATGTTGATTCCCATAGGGAACCTGAAATATTTGTTCCAAATGAGGATATTTATAATACCAGTATAGTTTGTTCATTATTGGATATTATAAATTTCCCAGCTAACACATATTTGATTGCCAGCGTTTTGCACTAGTGTGTTAAGTTTGGCAAAAATAGCACACCTACCAAGACGTATGGCTATTGCATACCATGGAGGCAACTGCGTTGGCTACTTGGAGCCACCGACATTGTCAATACACTATGAGGGAGTATGCCTCATGTTTCAAAAATTGATGCCTGCCTGGCCATCAGATGAAATTGATGTTGATTCCCATAGGGAAACTGAAATTATTTTTCCAAATGAGTAAATTTATCATACCAACATAGTTGGTCCATTGTAAGACATTACATATTTTCCAGGTAACTCACTCTTGGTTGCCAGCATTTGACACCATTTTGCTAAGCAGGGCTGACCATTTGGTAAATAGCACACCTACTAAGATGCATGGCTAGTGTATACAATGGAGGCCACTATGTAGGCTACTTGGAACTACCGCCAGTGCCAATGCACTATGAGAAACTTTGTCTCATGTTTCAAAAATTGATGCCGGCCTGGCATTCAGATGATATGGATGTTGATTCCCATATGGAACCTGAAATATTTGTTCCGAATGAGTAAATTTATAATACCTATATACTTATTCCATTATTGGACATTATAAATTTTCCAGCTAACTCACTCTTAATTGCCAGCGTTTCACCCCAGTGTGCAAAGTTGGGCTCATCACTTGGTAAATAGCACACCTACCATGACGCATGGCTAGTGTACACCGTGGACACCACTGTGTAGTCTACTTAGAGCCACCGGCAGTGCCAATGCACTATGACAGACTTTGTCTCAGGTTTGAAATTTTAATGCCTACCTGGCCATCAGATGATATGATGTTGATTCCCATATCGAACCTTAAAGATTTGTTCCAAATGAGTAGATTTTTAATACAATTACACTTATTCCGTTATTGGACAATATAAATTTTCCAGCTTACTCACACTTGGTTGCCAGCGTTTCACCCCAGTGTGCTAAGATTGGCTCATCTGTTGGTGAACAGCATACCAAACAAGATGCATGGCTAGTGCCAGTGGCGGCGCGTGACTTTCGTGACTGGGTGTTCAACAGAAGAAAAAAATGCATTGACAGCATAGCAAGAACATTAAGTCTATCGTTGGTCATTGTGTTGTGCAAGAAACTCTTCATTCTCTTCAGAGTTGAGAAGCACATTTCTGCTTCCGTTCTCGACATGGTAATAGTAATAGCTATATTTAAAAGTTGTATGCTTTTGCAAAAGACACTCTGCAACTTATTTTCTAAAAGAAACTGCAACAAAATCGTAACCCCAGAAACAGTTCGAAATCAGTTCTCATGTATAATATTTCAAGTTCGGTTCTCAGTTTCGGTTTGTCGAGTAATGGGTAGGCATCACACCCTTTGTACAGGAGTGAGTGAGGAAACTGCTTCTCGAAGCTGCCTAAATTCTCAGCTTGAAACAGGTTTGCTGCAAGGAGGTGGTTTGTGAATTGAAACCGTTTCTTTGCTTGAAGAATAACCGTGTCATTAATTTCTTTTGCCGCAACTTGTTTCGAGGTATGCAGCGGCCGTCGTGATACCTTCACTGGCGGGGGCAGTGTGTCATGTCAGTGATGTGGTCAATTTTATTTTCGCGAACCATTTCACTTTTGTAGCTGACTGTATAAAATGTCCACATGATTCATTATCTGATGGAAAACAGTGAACTGGAAATGAAAGAACAGGTGCTCCAACTTTAAATGCAAAACTGTTGCTTGCGAAATGGTGTTAGGCTGTCAAAAGGTAGTTTCCAGTTGACCTAGGCATTCGATAAGGCCATCTCTGTTCTCGTAAACTACTTCAACGGTCCTTGATATAAAATTCGACCTTGTGTTTGAAGCATGAGGTACTCTTCTACCGACTACTTCAGTCAATACACCTGATAGCTGTGGGGAGTTATGAAAGAAGCTGGAGATTTCACTTAAATCTCCAAAAAATATGCGGACATCCGTATTCTGGCTTGTCACTTGTGCCATGACTAAGTTCAAAGAATGGGCATAACAGTGAACATAATGTGCATGCTTAAAATCTTCCCTCATTAGAGCTTGCACTCCTGAATGGCGACCACTTATTACATTTGTAACTTTGTGAAATTAACTTATCTGGGCTATCCACAACATCGCCCAAAGAATATTTTAAACACTCTGCTATTGTCTTATCATCATAACTAACGGGTGAGAGGAAACTCCAAAATCTTTCAACTGGCTTACCGTTGGGAAAAACGTAGCACAGTACAATAACTAATTGTGCTGTAGTTGATATATCAGTGGTCTCATCTGCGATTACCGAAATGAAGTTCACAGTTGTGATTTCCTTCTTTATTTTCTAGTGACAGATTTCAAACATGCACAAAAACAATTCATTCTGAATGTCTTTCAACGTGCGTTTGAAAACGGTAGCTTTGGACAGATGGTCCCTTAACACAATGTCAATTTCGGAACTAAAATTTTTTTTTACTAGTGTTTTTATGTCGCACCGATACAGATAGGTCATATGGCGATGATGGGATAGGAAAGGCCTAGGAGTTGGAAGGAAGCAGCCTTGGCGTTAATTAAGGTACAGCCCCAGCATTTGCCTGATGTGAAAATGGTCTACCACAAAAACCATCGTCAGGGTTGCCGACAGTGGGATTCAAACCCACTATCTCCCGGATGCAAGCTCACAGCCGCGCACCTCTAACTGCATGGCCAACTCGCCTGGTAGGAACTAAAATTAACGAGGCCTCGAAATATTCCAGGATTCGATGATTCACTTGTTTCGTCATGCCCACGCAATGCCAACTCAAACACGCCACAGAACTTTACACAGTCAATAATTTTTGACAGCACATAACGATTTTTCAGTTCTTGATCATTGTGTCTTTCCACAGACTGCCTGTAAGCACAGTCAAGTTGCTGCCGGATATTGTGTCTTCCCAGAAAATCGAATTTTAAGTGGGCAAGCTTATGAGATTTAGAACTTTTTTGTTTCTTTATTTTTTGGGACAAATGTCCTAAATCTACCACTCCAACTTTGGTCCAAGTCCCTTCACTTTCATAACTCACAAAGCATAAACAAGGAAATCAAAACAACCTGTTAGTAACTTTGTACCCACAGATCCACTGGGTTCTTTTGTATATATCCATTCTGAATTTATGCATGATCTCTTTACTTTTACTTTTAGTCTGCCTCATTATATCAAGATCAGGCATTGGACGTTTGTCTTCCTAAGTATCTGGACACTGTTCAAACTCATTATGTAGCTCCTTAGCTTTCCGGGGCACAAAGATTGTGGACGCAACTAGAACGTACAAAAATACACACACGGATAAAAGATTGTAACTTCTTTATATCCTAAAAATTAAGTTTCTGAATGGCACAACAGTGTAGGAAAACACTCACACGCTTCCACAGTATACAATAATATTACGAATTATGATATTTACTCCATACAAACATTTACAAACACTAGTATCACACTTGAAAAACACGAGGAAACTATAGGAATGAATGTTTGCACTGTTCACAACGTTGGTAACTTAATTTTAAGAACTAGTGTGGGCTATGATAGGAAAAAAAAAAAAAAAAGTGTGGGCTAGTCAATTAGCGTTTTCATTGGTTTTACCTTCCCACAACACTTTGCCTCAATGATTTTTAAGCAAAGTTTCTCTGCAAAAAAGTAATTATTCCAAAGAAGGCAAATGAATAGATGTTTAGTAAGTAAAGATATCAGTTGGAATTTGGCAGTTTAATGTGACTTTTGGTAGTAATGATGCTGTTCAACCCTACCACTAATTATGTGCACTATTCTCTGCTGCCTGGTTAAATTTCTGTAAGGGTAATAGATGGCAGGCACATACTATTACAGTTTTCTAACCCCAACAACACGACTTGTGACAGACTTGAGAGAGTGGCATATTGCCCATGCGTAAAGCACAGATATGCTTTTCTGCGATATCCAGCCCTTGCCTTCATGCTGGCAGACTTCCCCGCACCTCACGGCTTCCTTCGCCTAGGTATGGACGGAGATGTCGCCTTGTATGGGGGTTCATTCCATACGAGTATCCAGCCACAGACCTTGCGCAGCTCACATGAATTGAAAGCCAGTACTAGTATACTACGGACAGATGGGCTTAGCACGAGCTTCGAGATTGACAAGAGAGTTGTGAAAATTAAATAGCTGAGTACAATTCGATATAAAATGGAGGTTCATTGCTCCATTGTGCTATACCAAAAACTGCCAGTGGCTAGTGCATACAGTGGAGTCCACTGCATAGTCTAGTTGGAATCGGAGGTAAGGCTTTTTGCGGATGATGTTATTCTCTATAGAGTGATAAATAAGTTACAAGATTGTGAGCAACTGCAACCTGACCTCGAAAATATTGTGAGATGGACAGCAGGCAATGGTATGTTGATAAACGGGACTAAAAGTCAGGTTGTGAGTTTTACAAATAGGAAAAGTCCTCTCAGTTTTAATTACTGCGTTGATGGGGTGAAAGTTCCTTTTGGGGATCATTGTAAGTATCTAGGTGTTAATATAAGGAAAGATCTTCACTGGGGTAATCACATAAATGGGATTGTAAATAAAGGGTACCGATCTCTGCACATGGTTATGAGGGTGTTTAGGGGTTGTAGTAAGGATGTAAAGGAGAGTGCATATAAGTCTCTGGTAAGACCCCAACTAGAGTATAGTTCCAGTGTATGGGACCCTCACCAGGATTACCTGATTCAAGAACTGGAAAAAATCCAAAGAAAAGCAGCTCGATTTGTTCTGTGTAATTTCCGACAAAAGAGTAGTGTTACAAAAATGTTGCAATGTTTGGGTTGGGAAGAATTGAGAGAAAGAAGAAGAGCTGCTCGACTAAGTGGTATGTTCCGAGCTGTCAGCGGAGAGATGGCGTGGAATGACATTAGTAGACGAATAGGTTTGAATGGCGTCTATAAAAGTAGGAAAGATCACAATATGAAGATAAAGTTGGAATTCAAGAGGACAAACTGGGGCAAATATTCATTTATAGGAAGGGGAGTTAGGGATTGGAATAACTTACAAAGGGAGATGTTCAATAAATTTCCAATTTCTTTGAAATCATTTCGGAAAAGGCTAGGAAAGCAACAGATAGGGAATCTGCCACCTGGACGACTGCCCTAAATGCAGATCAGTATTGATTGATTGATTTGGAGCCACCGGATGTGCCAACGCATGAGACTTTCCTAAATCTCTGACTAACTTTTGAAACATATAAATCTACATTTAATTTGAAAAATCTGAATATCTGCATTTAAAATGGAAATTATGAAAATTAATATTAAATAAAATGCACACTCGTCGGACCTTGTACTGGAAGATAGGAAAACTTAAAAGGGTCCACCTTTTCAATACAAAAATTTTTGTATTGTATTGTATTGTATTGTATTGTATTGTATTGTATTGTATTGTATTGTATTGTATTGAATTGTATTGTATTGTATTGAAAAGGTGGACCCTTTTAAGTTTTCCTATCTTCCATTCTCAGTTCAATACGGACAAAAATGAAATTCTTAGGTTTAAAAAAAAAAAAAAAAAAGGACCTTGTACTCACACTTACTTGTTACCTGCTTACTTACACATACGTTATTTGAAGGGCGCCAGCTGCCACTCAGTGCAGCATTAATAGAATGAGAATCTTGACTATCTCTAGGGTGTGGGGTAATAAGCTTACTTTTGACAACATACCATATAAGTTCTGGGAAAAGGAGATTGGCGTTCGGTTTCCCTATTAATTTTGAGGTTAAGATATTTTACTGTCATTGAAATAAAACTATGAATTCGTTTGATAGAACAAAATATATTCTTTAAATAATATATAAAAAATAGTGAGTCTTGTTGCGATAAAACAGGTGAGAATATGAAATTATGACTTTGCAACTGAAAGATGATGATGATGCTTGTTGTTTAAAGGGGCCTAACATCGAAGGTCATCGGCCCCTTCAACTGAAAGAAACTAGGCATGAATTTGAATTCTTCTTGACCGGACATTTAACAATTTATACGAAATATTTCCCACACTGATTCACTTGACTGTACCTTCAACACTTTGAGTGTAATTACGACGTAATCCTTTGATCTGGTGTTTACTGTAGATGTGTCACGCCTAACTTGGTGATACATCCTTGTGACTGCTTCTTCTCCATATCATCTGACTTCTTTGTAAGTCAATATGGTATCCCTCTCTGACTCCATGGTAAGCCCTTGCATCCGTGTCTTCAACTAAGTGAGCGACCAACTTTGTCCTCACTTTCTCAATGACCAATAATTAATGGCTCACTGAGTCTTCTCCATCTCTCGTTCACACTCGTTGACTGACCGACTGAGGCCTCTTCATCTCGTAGACTTCTTCACTGTTCAGCTTCCGTTTAACTAATGACTGACGCTATAATATGCATCCCCCTTTTATAGACGTTGGTTGACACAGCTACGTAATCTCCAGAAATAACAATGACATACTCCCACAACGCCTCAAACCATTGCATGTAATGGTGAAATCCCCTGGGGCGGCTGAGTCTCTGAGCGAATTGCTAAAAGCTCACGATGACGTAGCCATGACGTGGCGATGACTTGGCAGAATCGCCAGTAGTGCAAAATATAACAACGTCATATCCAACATCTGATATATAACAATTCTCACTGTACATGACTTGAGTGTTATTCTACACATACGTATATATGCATACATCTAAGTACAATCCTGCAAGCGACAAGCATTACAAAATTGAATTGAATAAGAATGATAATTTCAATAATAGTAATAATATTATAGATAAAATAATAATAATACTGACACAATAATAATAATAATAATAATAATAATAATAATAATAATAATAATAATAATAATAATAATAATAATAATAATAATACAGATAAAATAATAAAATAATAAAATAATAAAATACAGATATCATCTTGTAATGGGATTTGAACCGTTACACGCACTACGCAAGACTTTGTCTCATCTTTCAAACAATGATGTCTGCCTGGCCATCAGATGGTATGGATGTTGATTCCCAAAGGGAGCCTGAAATATTTGTTCAGAATGAGTAAATTTATAATAACAAAGAAGTTGGTCCATTATTGTTGGTGGACAGCACACCAAACAAGATGCTTGACTAGTGCATAACATGGAGGCCACAGGATTGTATTTTGGAGCCACTGGCAGTGCCAAAGCACTATGAGAGAATTTGTCTCATGTTCTAAAATTGATGCATGCCTGTCCATCATATGATATGGATGTTGATTCCTGTACTTAACTGGAAATATTCATTCTGAATCAGTAAATTTATAATTCCACATAGTTGGTACGTTATTGGATATTATAAATTTTGCTGCTATCAATCAATCAATCAATCAATCAATCAATCAATCAATCAATCAATCAATCAATCAATCAATCTCCAGCTAACTCATTCTCCATTTCCAGAAGTTATGGATGTTTATTACCAAAGGTAGGGATGGGCGCGACTGAAGCCTAGAATCAAGAGCGTCGACTCCATCGACTCCGAACACCGGTCTCAGTTCACATGAAGCCTTTTGACTCCGAGTTAACCTGATGCTCATTGCGGGGCCGCACAGTCGCTTTGCATGAAGCTTCGCGAGTCCAAGCGAACTTGACTCTCATTGCGGGGCCGCTTGAGTGTCAAGGCACAGAAAATAACATGAAATATCATACCTGTTGCTGCTCATTTGTCCTTTGGGTTTTTTAAGAGTATTGTAGAGTGAAGTACGATATCGTTAACTAAGACGACGAGCGTAATGGTGTAGTTGAAATAAAACTGAATGCATCAAGTCAGAAAGTAATGGCATATCAGACCACGGACATTTAATTTCACGTCTTTATTTGTCATGATCAGGAAATTGATAAACAGATATCGATGGTAAATCATTATGAATTGCACATGTACAATGAAAACAAATCTAATATAGGTAAATCCTCTAACATAATTTGAACATAGATTAAACTATTAAAAGCCTCCGTGGCTCAGGCAGCAGCGCACTGGCCTCTCACCACTGGATTCCGTGGTTCAAATCGCGGTCACTCCATGTGGGATTTGTTTTTCTACGGGTACTCCGGTTTTCCCTGTCATCTTTCATTCTAACAACACTCTCCAACATCATTTCATTTCATCTGTCAGTCATTCATCATTGCCCCAGAGGAGTGTGACAGCCCTTGGCAGCCGGTTCAATTCCTATCCTCGCTTCAGGATGGGGGCTTCATTCATTCCATTCCTGACCTGGTCACTGACTGGAAAACAGGTTGTAGGTTTTCATTATAATTCAAGGACCACGTTAAGTCTTGTTGTATTATTATTATTATTATTATTATTATTATTATTATTATTATTATTATTATTAGTATTATTATTATTATTATTATTATTATAAGCAATAACTGATAAGAATTTGTTGTCATACATAATATGCTCACCGGTGTTTTGTTATTATGTAACTGAATTTCATATTGGCGATTACTTACGATTCTGTCATAATACATTATTAATGTTATTAAAAAAAATTGGTGAAACATGTGTTGTAATATTCCATTACTACATGAAAGTTGTTTGTACTATGTACTTCAAGTTCACGTTGGCGATTATTGAAAATTATTCTGTGAGAGTATATTATTATTATTATTATTATTATTATTATTATTATTATTATTATTATTATTATTATTATTATTATTGTTATGATGATTATGATTATGATTATTATTATTATTATTATTATTATTAGTAGTAGTAGTAGTAGTAGTAGTAATAGTAGTAGTATACACAAAAAGCCAGGCTGAGTGGCTCAGATGGTTGAGGAGCTAGCATTCTGACCCCAAGTTGGCTGGTTCGATCCTAGATCAGTCCTGTGGTATTTGAAGGTGCTCAAATACGTCAACCTCGTGTCGGTAGATTTACTGGCACGTAAAAGAACTCCTGTGGGACTAAATTCCAGCACCTCGGCATCTCCGAAAGCCGTAAAAGAGTAGTTAGTGGGACGTAAAGCAAATAACATTATTATTATTATTAGTATACACAAAAGCCCCTTTTTGCGACAGCCCTGGTAGACCTTGGCCTATAAAGTGACATTTGGCCAGCTGGAAGGACAGTAGATTACGAGGTGACTTGTGTTCAGCACGACGAATCCTCTCAACCGTTATTCTTGTCTTTCTAGACCAGGTCTCTACCTCACCGTCATCACAAAACCTGAGATCAGGTAAAAATCCCTGACCTGGCCGGAATCGATCCCGGGGCCTCCCTAGACTGCGGAGGCAGCTATTATGACGCACAATGTTTGGTAAAATATTTGTTGTTAAATCATACTCTAAGCACTCGCTATTTTATGCCCCAGGCTAGGGGTATTAATCATTTACAATTAAAAAACCTAACCCAGCCGAGAATCGAACCCGGGACCGCCGAGTGAAAGGCGGACGCGTTGCCCCCTACACTGCGGAGCTGAACTCGTTGAAGTCAATATTGGCGATTATGTAAAAGTACACTGTCAGATTATTATTACCACTACTATTATCATCATCATCATCATCATCGGTGCCAAAATAGACCTACAGCATCAACACTAACGATGATGAAATCCTGAAACAATATTTAATGTTTGCTGGCTAATAATCATCTTGTATTCATCGTATCACAAGTTACCAAGGGAGGAACGTGTAACTATAATTCCAAGCAGTTCTGACAATGGTTGTAATGGTTGTTAGATGGCGTTAGTGCATCAGTGGAGTCGTCACTGGAGTCGAGAATGTCAGTTCCAGAGGTAGCAGTCTCGACTCTTCGCGACTCTATTCGCAGCCCATCCCTAACCAAAGGTAACCTCCAATATTTCTTCTCAATGAGTAAATTTATAATACCAATGTAGTTGATCCATTATTGGACATTATAAGTTTTCCATCTAACTCATTACTGGTTGCCAGCATTTCACCCCAGTCTAGTATGTTGGGCTCATCATTAGGTAAATAGCACACCCATCAAGATACATGGCTAGTGCATACAGAGGAGGCCACTGTGCAGTCTAGTTATAGCCACCAGAAATGCCAACGCGTTATGAGAGACTTTGTCTCGTGTTTCAAAAATTGATGCCTGCCTGGCCATCAGATAATATGGATGTTGATTCCCATAGGGAAACTGAGATATTTGTTCCGAATGAGTAAATTTATAATCCCAATATAGTTGGTCTGGTTTTGGATGTTACAAATTTTCCAGCTAACTCAATGTTTGTTGCCAGCATATCACCCCCAGTGTGCTTTGTTGCGCTCATCACTTGGTAAATAGAACAGCTAACTAGACAAATGGCTAGTGCATAAATTCAAGGCAACTGCGTAGGCTACTTGGTGCCACCAGCAGTACCAATGCACTATTGAGGACTTTGCCTCATATAGCAAAAATTGATGCCATCAGATGATATGGATGTTGATTCCCATATGGAACTTGAAATTTTTCTTCCGAATGAGTAAATTTATAATGCCAATATAGTTGGCCCATTATTTGACATTATAAATTTCCCAGTTAACTCGTTCTTGGTTGCCTTAGTGTTCTAATTTGCGCCCGTAAATAGCACACCTAATGAGACGTGTGACTAGTGCATAAATTCCAGGCCATTGCATAGGCTACTAGGAGTCACCAGCAGTGCCAATGCACTATGACAGACATTGTCTCATGTTTCAAGAGTTGATGCCTACCTGGCCAACATATTATATGGATATTGATTCCCATAGGGAATGAGTAAATTTATAATACCAATCCATTATTGGGACATTATAAATTTTCAAGCTAACCCATACTTGGTTCCCAGCTTTTCACCCCAGTGTGCTAAGCTTGGCTTATCAGTTGGTAAATAGCACACCTACCAAGATGCATGGCTAGTGAATAAAGTTGAGGCCACTGCGTAGGCTACATGGAGCCGCCAACAGTGCCAAGGCACCATGAGGAACTTTTTCTCATGTTTCAAAAATTTACGCCTCGCTGGTCATAACATGGTATGGATGTTGATTCCCAAAGGGAGCCTGAAATATTTGTTCAGAATGAGCAAAATTTATAATACCAATATAGTTGGCCCATTATTAGTCATTATAAATGTTCCAGCTAACCCATTTCTGTTTGCCATTATTTCACCCTAGTGTGCTAACTTTGGCTCATCAGTTGGTGAACAGCACACCTACCAAGATGCTTGGCTAGTGCATAACGTGGAGGCCATAGCATTGTTTTTCTTAGCCATAGGCAGTGCCAATTCACTATGACAGACTTTGTCTTATGTTTAAAACTTGATGCCTACCTGGCCAACACATGGTATGGATATTGATTCCCATAGAGAATCTGAAATATTTGTTCTGAATTACTAAATTTATAATACCAAAATAGTTGATCGGTTAATTGACATTATGAATTTTCCAGGTAGCACAATCTTGGTTGCCAGTGTTTCACTCTAGTGTGCTATGTTAGGCTCATCATCTATATATATAAAATAATTTGTCCCAACTGACACTGACTGACTGACTGACTGATTCATCATCGCCGAGCCAAAACTACTAGACATAAAGAAATGAAATTTTGGGGATACATTCATATTAACATGTAGGTGCCCGCTAAGGGAGGATTTTTAGATATTGCGTTGCTAACGGGGTGAAAAGGGGGGTGAATTTTTAAAATGAGGATATCTATATCTCAAAAACTGAAAAGTTTACAGATGTAAAAATTGGTATTTGGAATCTTCTTTGAAAATAAAGAAACACGTATATTTGTGTTTTTGGATAATCCGAAGATTAGAGGGTGAACAGGAGTGACTAAAGGGGTGAATTTATTAAAAGACTATATCTCCAAAATTATCTAAGACAATTAACATATTAAAGATTTGAAAACCGGTATTTGGAAATTCTTGTAAAAACAAAGAAACATTTTTTTCTGTAAATCTACTTACGGAGAACTGAAAAAGGGGGTGAATTTTTAAAATTAGAGTATCTACAGTATATCTCAAAAACTTAACATGTTGCAGACGTAAAAATTGGTATTTGGAATCTCCTTTATAAATAAGGAAACACATATTCTTTGGTTTTCGGAAAAGACCCATAACGGGGGGGGGGGGGGGGTGTAAAGGATTGAAATATTAGTTGAATTATTTGTATGAGAATGTATACATACCAAAAAAGTTAAAGATGTAAAAAATTTGAAAACTGGTATTTGGAATCTGTTTTAAAAATAAGGAAATGCACATTTTTTGGGTTGGGGGGAAACCAACTTAACAGGCGGGGGTGGAGTGATAAAGGAGTTGAATTACTTTTATGAGGGATACTTATATCTCAAAAACTGAAGATGTTACAGACATGAAAATTTGCATTTGGAATTTTACTTCAAACTAAAGAAACACGTAATCTTTTGTCTATGGATAATCCACTGAAGGTGGGGGAGGGGGGGGGGTGAATTAATTGAAAAATTAGTTGAATACTTTGTATGAGGATACTTATATCTCAAAAACTAAAGATGTTACAGACGTGAAAATTAGTATTTGGAATCTCCTTTTAAAATAAAGAAACGCAAATTTTGCAGGGGCGGTGAAAAAGAGTTTAATTCTTTTTTTATGAGGATTCATACATCTCAAAACTGATGATGTTACAGTCATTATAATTGGCATTTGGAAGCTCCTTTATAAACAAAGAAACATGTTTCTTATCAGAAAATTAACTTAAGGTGGGAGGGTGAATGGAAGTGAAAAATTTAATTCTTTTTATGGAGAAACTTATGTCTCAAAAACTTAAGGTTGCACACATGAAAAGTTTTACTTGGAATCACCTTAAAAATAAAGTAACATGCATTTTGGAGGGGGGAATCAACTTAACGGGCTGGGGTGAAAAAGGAATTAAATTATTTTTATGTGGATACTTATATCTCAAAAACTGAAGATGTTAGAGGCATGAACTTTTATATTTGGAATCTTCTTTCAAACTAAAGAAACATGTGTTCTTTTGTCTATGGAAAATCCACTTAAGGGGGTGAATGAATTGAAAAATTATTTGAATTCTTTGTGTGAGGATACTTATATCTCAAAAAATTAAAAATGTTTTCCGGCTCCATGGCTAAATGGTTAGCGTGCTGGCCTTTGGTCACAGGGGCCCAGGGTTCGATTCCTGTCAGGGTCAGTAATTTTAACAATCATTGGTTAATTTCCCTGGCACTGGGGCTGGGTGAATGTGTTGTCTTCATCATCATTTCATCCTCATCATGATGCGCAGGTCACCTACGTGAGTCAAATCCAAAGACGTGCACCTGGTGAGCCGAACGCGTCCTAGGATCTCCCGGCACTAAAAGCCTTATGCCATTTCTATTCAACTAAAAATGTTAAAGACATGAACATTGGTATTTGGAATCTCATTTAAAAGTAAAGATACAGGCACTTCTGGGGAGGGGGAATCAACTTAATGGGTGGGAAGGAGGGTGAAAAAGGATTTGATTTACTTTCATGAGTATAATTATATCTCAAAAACTGAAAATGTTACAGACGTGAAAATAAGTATTTGGAATCTCCTTTAAACATATGGAAACATGTATTTATTTTTTGACTTGAGAGAAGACTGTTTCTCACATGTACAGTTCTATGTCTCATGGTCGTCTCAGCCCGAAAAGGTAATACCAAAAACATGGTTTACAAAGAATTTCTGGGGTATATGAAACTCAATTTTTGGGTTAGTTTTTATACTTTAGGAATTTTCAGATAGTCTCTTAGTACATTGCTGAGGAACGATTACTCTGATCAAATTACGGAATCCACGCGAGCGAAGCCACGGGCAATTGCTAGTTTGGTATATAGCACACCTACCAAGACATATGGCTAGTGCGTACCGTTCAGGTTTATTTTTTTCATTCCCCGCCTGAAAGGCGGGGCTCCTTGAGGGTTACGCCCTCACTCAGGCCGGGTGAAGTGGGAAAATCGGGAGAAGTGAAGGAGGAGGAAGATGGGAAAGCGACGTGTAGAAGTAGAAAAGGAGAGCTACGCGAGGGTATTATTATTGGAACGTGAGTAAGGGGTGAAGAATTCCAGGTTGTAGATGAAGGGTGAGGAGATGAAGGGTAGTGGAAATATTCCAGAGGGAGGTGGTGAGAAGTCGGAAAAGTTCAAGTGTTGGGAAGGGTTGTGGGAAGAAGCTATTTAGAGGTGGGGGCTGACACACGGGTTGTGGGTGTGGAACAGGAGGAGGGGTCGGCTGGGGGCAACGAGAGGTGGTGCGAGATGGTGAGCGTGCCGGTGGAGGTGGTGAACGAGAAGGCTCTACTCTGTAGCGATGCCGATGAAGGATGGCTCCGGTGGCAATGAGTTGCTGGACGTCGGCGGCATTCGGGAGGAAGAGACGAACCATGTATTTTGGACGTGAACTGGTCTGGATGCGACACGCACTACAGGCTGGGATTCCGGCGGCGTGAAGTTCCTGGATGATGTCCTCGCTGGAGATGGAAGGGTCAAGTCCGCGGATCACACAGCTGGGAAGACCATGAGGAGGTGGTGATGGCTGCGATGGTGCTGCTGCGACGTTGTCTGAGGGCGATGGCAGCGGCGTGATGGCGGATGTCAAGGGGTTGTTGGGAAGGGGAGAAGAATGAGCCGTTGTAGCGAGAAGGAGGGAGGAAGTCACAATAGGCGATGGATGGCAAGTTGTAACGAGAGTAACGGGGATGTGCGTAGAGGACAAAAGTGTCGAGGTAGAGGTCGTGGTTGTGATAGTCGTGGTAGGGGAGAGAGGAGATGAAGTCGATGTGGGTTGGTGCGATGGTGTGATCAGTGGCATATGGACCACTGGGACAATGGTAGGGTCGGCAGAGAGCTGGTTAAGAACAGATGTAGGAGTGGGGTCCACGGGGTAGAAACGGTCATGAATGGACACGCCGTAGTCAAGGAGTCGTTGCTGATCCACTGCCGTTAGCAGGTACAGAAGAATCACTGACGATGGTGTGGAGCTTGTGCCGTCTAACAGGCGATAGGTATCGTGGAGGCGGTAGCCGGCGGAGCGGATGGCGATACAGATGTCATCTTCGGAGATGGTAGGAGCAATGTCGGATATGATACATGTGTACATGGTGACTGCCAACGAGGCGTCAGCCTTGGTTTTTGAGGGTCGTCTGGGTAACAAGCTATAGATGAGGGCCACCCAGCCGCAAAAAAAAACGAAAGGATGCGTCGAGTCGTCCGTGTGTGTTCGACGATGCCATTCAGGCCACTTCATAGGCTACTTGGAGCCACTGGTGGTGCCAAAGCATTATGAGAGGCTTTGTCTCATGTTTCAGAAACTGATGCTGGCCTGGCCATCAGATGTATGGATTTTTACTCCCATAGGGAATCTGAAATATTTGTTCTGAATTATTAAATTTATAATGCCAATATAGTTGGCCAGTTATTTGACATTATAAATTTCCCAGCTAACTCATTGTTGGTTGCCAGCATCTCACTTCTGTGTGCTAATTTGTGTCCATCAGTTGGAAAATATCACACCTACCAAGACGTGTGACTAGTGCGTAAATTCAAGGCCACTGCATTGGCTACTTGTGGCCACCAGCAGTGCCAATGCACTATGAGAGACTTCGTCCCTTGTTTCAAAATTGATGCGGTCTGGCCATCAGTTGATTTGGATGTTGATTCCAATAGATAACATGAAATATTTGTTCTGAATATATAAATTTATGCTGCTACCACCATAGTTGGTCCATTATTAGACATTATAAATTCTACAGTGAAACTCATTGTTGGTTCCCAGCTTTTCAACCCAGTGTGCTAAGTTGGGCTCATCATTTGGTAAATAGTACACCTGTCAAGACGCATGGCTTGTGTGCACCGTGGAGGCCGCTGTGTAGGCTACTTGGAGCCATCGGCTGTGCCAGTGCACTATAAGAGCCTTTGTCTCAAGTTTCAAAATTTGATACCTACCTGGCCATCAGATGATATGGATGTTGATTCACATATGGAACCTACAATGTTTGTTCCAAATGAGTAAATTTAAAATACTGGTATAGTTGGGCCATTAATTGACATTATAAATTTTCAAGCTAGCACATTCTTGGTTGCCAGCATTTTGTCCCAGTGTGTTAATTTGTCCTCATCATTTGGTAGATAGCACATCTACCAAGACGTATTGCTAGGGCATACCATGCAGGCTTCTTCTTCTTCATGAAGTTATTTCATTACCACTGTATAATTTGGCTGGGCCAACAGCTAAACGAGTAGCTCTTAGGCCAAGTGGAGAGGGAGAAAAGTTGAATAAAGTGTACGTTTAGAGTAAGTACGTGTCTTACATACATATGGGAGAGTGTTGGGTTTTGGCGTAGAGGGCACCGAGGCCAATTAAGGAAGCAGCCCAGGGGAAACTGCATGACACCCGCCATAGTCAACCCCCACTAGACCCTGTTTATTGAAGCATTCAGATACATACATATTGTACCGGGAACGCCGCTACGAGAGAAGTCTGAAGTATGTTTGTTGAACTTCGTGCGAGGTGGAAGGTAGGCAGCCCGCCGAACGCAGTGACGTACTCAGCGAGTGACATGGCCGCCTTAAGCCAGCTATCCGCTACCATATATGGTAATGTTCCAGCTCATCCTCAAAAGTACATTTTGAGCTACTTTATCGCTATTTTGACACTGCCATCTTAAAAGCCTTTACAATGGACATCATCTTTCAAGATTTCAAGAAAATCCACCAAGTATTATAGAAGTTATAAGGGTAGATAGTACCCGAGTTCTAGACACTTCCATGTGAACGTGTATAAAAGGAGGACCACCTGACCTACGAATTCAGTGTCTGTCATTCCCCGTCTCTGTGACACGGGTGACAGGAGAAGTATTGTGCGTGTCGAACTTCTAGTTGACAGTCTGCGAAATACAAGTATTTCGGTATTTTCTCTAAGTGTTGTATCGGGACTTTATCATATTCTTGAAGTGCCTGAATGGGACTTTATTTTCTGCGAGCATCGTATTGGAACTTTGTCATATTGAGACATTGGAACTTTGTTATTTTTCGTGTATCGTGATTAAACTTTGATATTTTCTTAAAGTGCCATATAAGAACTCTGTTATTTTTCTGAAGCGTCTCATTGGAACTTAGTTATTTTCGCCAAGTGTCGCGATAAGACTTTATTGTTTTCTTAAGGTGACATACTGGAACATTGTCATTGGAACTTTATTTTCTTCAAGTGTCGTGTTGGGACTTTAATATTTTGACACGTTGGAACTTTATTTTCTTCGAGTGTCGTGTTGGGACTTTAATATTTTGACACGTTGGAACTTTATTTTCTTCTAGTGTCGTGTTGGGACTTTAATATTTTTGACACATTGGAACTTTGTTATTTCTACACATTGGAACTTTGTTTTATTTGAAGTGCCACATAGGGACCAACTTATTCGACAACGATTGAAAGGACTTTGAATTTTCACGAGTGTTGTGTACCGCATTGAACTTACGTTTCGAACTTATTCGAACTTGTATTTTTTGAATCAATTTCTGGAACATTGAAACTTTCCGAGCGTGTAGGATGAACTTGTGCCCTACCAACATAAACTTTCGTGTGAACGATGTGACTTGTTTTCTCAAGTGCCTCATTGAATTTATGCCTTGTAAAGACTATGAAACTTAGGGGACATTCAACATTACGTTTAATTGTGAAATATGCAATACTTTCCAAGTGCTGCACAGGGACTTACGTTTTGATTCTTAAAGACTGTGACAATTCAGAATACGCACATCGCATTCCCAGAAAGCCTAGAACTTTCCAGTATTTTGAGTGATCCATAATTTATGAAGTCAGACTTTTTCTTTCAAATATTATTTTCTTCGCCTATTAACGGAACAGGACAGTTTCCGAGTGCTACTTATTCAGTGCATTGCCAACATGTTTTAAATCTTCAGAACTATGCGTTTAGGACTGCAGTGAACATTCTGACTTACAGTGAGCTTGCATTATGAACTTGCATTTCTACCAGTACTTGTTCTTCGAGTGATTATTCCAGAATGTTTTGATTTAATATCTAGAGTGCAGTAACCATAATTAAAAGGTCATATCTGTTCAGACAGTGCCCTGAATGTGTGGAGTGCCGTGCAGGAAATTCAAGTGTGAATTACGTCTCGAATCAAACCCAGGAACGTGTGCCAATCTTCGAGACATTCCAGAACGTCGGGACATTCCAGAATGTCGAGACTTCCAGAACATCGAGACATTTCCAGAACCTCCAGACATTCCAGAACTCCTCATCCGAGCAGGTGTGGTCCCTGCCCAGTCGATGTCCAGCACCATCCCAAGACTTCGAGGTACCAACCAGCCATGACACTTCCACGCTGCTGTACGAAGGTGATATGAACTTGCTTTTGATGATCAATAAACTCAATTTATCAAAAGAATCTCTAAGATTGATAACTATACCTCTCTCTGTACCAGCTCCAATGATAAAGCCACTCCCTAGGTTAAGAATCATGCTCGTTAATTTAATATCAAGCGCCTTAAATATATGAACACATTTTTACGGGTACAATATATAGGAAGAGATATACATATACATGAAATGAAAAGACAAGGCAGAAAACAATGTCTCTGAAAGGTATAGAGTCTTTGATCAAATGCAAGTATAAGGAATTATGTACAATGGTTACAAAAACATTGAACAAAGAATTTAATCAAGATGCTTGGATAAAATTATTGTCTTTCTTGAGGTGGTCATATACATTAAAACAAGATGCACAAAGGATCTAAATACATATTGCTGTATGTTTGTCATGCAGAGTGAAATAAGGGAAGCACTGTAATAATAAACACAGAAAAGAAAGACATGAACCACAAAAATAGAATTAAAAAATAATCACTGGCGAAGAAGTAAAAAGAAACACAAGAGTCTTTCTTGACGGCTTGAGGTACAGTACGTGACACAAACACAAAGATAAATAGCAATAAATAAAATGCATCTTGCCATATTCCTTAGCACCAAGCGGGACAAGTGAATGCGAAACGATTGGGTGCTTTACTGTAGAAATGAAGGTACGAAAATTAAGAAAGAAATGAAAAGGAGTACGAGAAAATGAACCAAAATGAGAAAATATAGTACATGCTGATGGCACTTGTGGTGCCCTAAGCGTTGAACCATTCCAATCAGAAGCACACCACAAGGATAGAGTAGAAAGGAGATAGGTGAGAGAAGAGAAGGACAGTGGTGACAGAAGAAATGAAGCAACGGTGTTTAAAAGGGAAAACATGTGAAGTAGATTAAGTAATGTTGTTATTGAGGACAGCAGAAGTGAGAGGGGAAAGTTGGAGAGCTTCAGAAATTATGGGGTTGCGATTTTGAAGACCAGTTTGAAGGTACGTGACACGAACGGAATGATTATAAGTGAGGATAGTAGGGAAGGAATACAGAGGTTGGAAGTTGGCGGAGGTGGTACATGTCAGGGATGCGTAAGTGATGACAGGCCGGATAAAGGAATGATACACGTGAAGGATCTGGGGAATTTTGAGCCCCCACGTTTTGCCCGTAAGAAAACGGAGGGTTCGGAAACGTTGGAGGGCACAGGTGTAAACATCTTTGAGATGGTGGTTCCATTTGAGATTGTTCTGAAATTTGATACCAAGGTACTTAAGGAGATTAGTTTCTGTTAGGCAGTAATTGTACATGGTGAGGATGACATGGTTTTGAGGCGAGATTTAGGTTGAAATATGAGGAATTGCATTTTGGTAGGGTTGACGGAGAGGTGCCGGGAGTTGAGCCAGACTTCTAATGAGTGGGGATAGTTTTGGAGTAATTTGGTCAGGGTAGGGGTAGTAGGAGTGAGGGCCAGTATGGCGAGATCATCTGCATATTGGTATAGGCGGAGGGAAGGAACAGGGTGAGGAATATCATGTGTGAAGAGGATGTACAGAAGAGGCCAAAGGGGCGAGCTTTGAGGAGGGCCAGCAGTCATGCGGAATGTATAGGATGGGGTACTGTGGATAATTATTGTGCGGTTCTATGCAGTAAGAAGTTGCAGATGATACGGATAATGGTGAGGGGTAATGGAAGAAGGCGGAGTTCGAAGAGAAGGCCGGAGTGCCAAACAGTGTCAAACGCTTTGTCGATATCCAGACAAAGGAGGGCAGCGGTGCAGCTAGGTCGAAGAAAGGCAGTGAGAGAAGCGGTGATAGGGATTATGTGGTCCTGAGTGGCATGGCAAGATTGGAAACCTATCTGGGATTGAGGAAGGAGGCCAAGAGAATTGAGGTAGGAGGAAATTGTCCTACTCAAAATCCCCTCAAGAATATTGGAAAGAACCGGGAGGAGAGAGATCGGACGGTAGGAATGAAGGTCGTAGGGCGGTTTATGCGGTTTGAGAAAGAGGAGAATGTTGGCTTTTCCCCAATGGGCAGAGAAAGCACTGGTGTATAGGATGAAAGAGTATATATTACTTAACTCATTGCGGACCGTGGACGGCGTAAGACATTTAAGCTTGCTCCTATGCTGCGGGCCGTGGACGGCGTAAGACGTTTAATGTTCCGCGCGAAGCAACGCTGTTTATATTCGTCATCTATGAAATCTTACACCTTAGTCAGCGTTACTGGTTGTAGCAGGAAGGTGGTTGACCGTCGCGTTGAGTGGGCTCATGTTTATCTTAGCTCTTTTAGCGGCTCAGCATTGCCTCGCGCGTCAAGACGGTACTTGAGATTCCAATGCAGTGCATGTCGTTCTTACCGAGTGTAGTATATTGGCTTATAAAACAAAGTTTCTTATGGAAGATTAATTTTTAGATATTTTTCACAATGATTATTCTGGTGATGAACTTATTCCTGAAATAGACCCAGATAGTGAAAGTGAGAGTGACGAGGAAATTCCGATTCCCGAATCCGATAGGCCTACAGAGAAAAGTGAAGTGCCTGATACATATCATCCTAGTTATTGTCCACCCGTTCCACCAGTTACAGAGAATTCAGTTATATAGCTTCAAATAGAAAATGAGCAATATATAATGAGTTACGTGAGTACTTTCATGAATGACGAATTTTATCAGTATGTGTGTGAGCTGACCAATCTATATGCGAGTCAAGTGCGGCGCCCCGGCCTTTCACAAATAATTCAATCATGCAATCGTGGAAACTGATTAGTCCAAAATCCTGATATAAAAATGTACTGGACGAAGACCCTGTTTTCATACTTCGATATTTTCTAATACAATGTTCTGAACACGCTTCCTTCATATTCTTTCATTTCATCACTTCGGTGACAGTAATCATTATGCCGAAAGTACAGATAGGCCGTGTAAAATTAGACGTCTTTTGAAACCTGTGACACCAGATATCACACCCTAAATGTTTACTAGAGGTAAGCACAGAGTAACATTTTTCTAACATTTATAGTTTAGGAGTAATTGTAAATTATATTAAGTGATGCACGTCAAGAGGGCCGGGCGTCAAAATGGCCGGTCCAGGCATTCAAGTGTCCCGCTCAGAAGCAGGTACTGAAAGTGTTAAAAGGTCGGTGAGGTTGAGAGGGGCTTCTTTAAGATGGCTATATGTGATACGATCTGCTCCGGGAGAAGTATTTTTCTTATGTTTAAGGAATTGCAGGATATCCTGGGGAGTGATGGGGGCATTGAGAGGATGGAAATGGTCCACGAGACTGAAATGTTGGAAAGAGGGCTGCAATTTGGGGAGTTCAAGTTGGGAATAGGCAGAGATAGTAGATTCATCAGGGTGGAAGAGGTGAGGAGCGGTGGGAGGCGAAAAGACTTTGGTGTACTGTTGGGCAAAGAGGTCAGCTTTGTCTTTGTCGGTAGTCAGATGGTGGGGAGGGTGAAGGATGGGATGGTGTGGTTGAGGTTGAGGTTTGTTGGTTTAGGTAAAGCGGTGGAAGGTAGTCCAAAATTGTTGTGGATCGTCTTGATCAGCAGTTCGTTACATTTGTCCATCCAAAATTGGCATTTGATTGCTTTGGTGTAAGAACGGGAGTGGCGTAAACTGCATTGGTGGTGAAGTAAAGTAGTCAGGTCTTTAGTACCATGGGGCTACTACTACTACTAAACATTTTCATACCTTCCCTGAAGGGGGAGGCGAGTTTCTTAGACGGTGACGCTGTCTCTCAGGCCGGGAGATTTGTTACGGTGAAGAGATGTGCGGAAAAGGTGAGGGGGTGGGTGGCTGTGGCGTATACTATGAACTGTCCCAGCATTCGCCTTAGTGCAGGAGAATGGAAAACCATGGAAAACCATTCTCAGGACAGCCGATGGTTGGGGCCAGCCGTGAGGTCCAGCCCTGTCCCATCTCCCGAATGCATAGGCGTAGAGCCACGGTAGAGCCGTGGCCATCTCTCCTCTGCTCGGTTGGCTGGTCAGAGTACAGAGCTGTTTGACCACGGGCAAGCCGTGGCATCTTATTGGATGAAACCCAAGGGCCGAAACCCACTCTGCATCTACCGACCCCATGGAGGCCATTGCGTGGTGTACTTGGAGCCACCGGTAGTCCCAATGCACTACGAGATACTTTGTCTCATGTTTCAAAATTGATAACTGCCTGGCCATCAGATGATACGGATGTTGATTCCCATACGGAACCTGAAATATTTGTTCCGAATCAGTAATTTTATAATGCCAATATAGTCGATCCATTATTGGACATTATAAATTTTGCTGCAATCAATCAATCAATCAATCAATCAATCAATCAATCAATCAATCAATCAATCAATCAATCAATCAATCAATCAATCAATCAATCAATCAATCAATCACTACTGATCTGCATTTAGGGCAGTCACAAAAGTGGCTGATTCCCTACCTGTTGTTTTCCTAGCCTTTTCTTAAATGATTGCATAGAAATTGGAAATTTGTTGAATATTTTCCTTTGTAAGTTATTCCAATCCCTAAATCGACTTCCTATAAAGGAATATTTGCCCTAATTTGTCTTACTGAATTCTGGCTTTATCATCATATTGTGATCTTGCCTACTTTTAAAAACACCTCTCAAACTTATTTGTCTACTGATGTTATTCCATGTCATCTCTCCACTGGCAGCTCGGAACATACCACTTATGATATAGATATTGATTCCCATAGGGAACCTCATAGTGCATTGGCACTGCCGGTGGTTTCTAGTAGCCTACACAGTGGCCTACATGGTATGCACTAGCCATGCATCTTGGTGGGTGTGCTATGTACCAACTGTAGAGCCCAACTTAGCACACTAGGGTGAATCGCTGGCAATGAGGAATGAGTTAGTTGGAAAATGTATAATGTCCAATTACAGACCATTTTTATTGGTATTATAAATTAACTCTTTCGGGACAAATATTTCAGGTTCCCTATGGGAACATTATCTGATGGCCAAGCAGGCATCAATTTTTGGTAATGAGACAAAGTCTCTCATAGTGCATTGGCACTGCCGGCGGATACAAGTAGCCTACCATTGGCTTCCACAGGTAGATCTCACCGCCACGGATGAGATAATCCTCCGTTTGCTCCGCACCCACGGCGTTCCAGCTACCAACGCCACCAGGCTACTAGAAAACGGTCTACCAACGGACAAATTCCTGATAGAACTAGCCACGCCGCAGGACGTCTGCCAGGCGCTGATTAATGGAATCTACATTTCTGGAAAACATTTCATCACAGATCCATGCCCAGCACATCTGGAAAAAGAGTTCGAAGGGAAACCGTGAACCCAGCCACCTCCCCAGCCACCACCAATAAGGACACCGCCATACATCCCACCTCCCCAGCCATCAACCCATCCACTCACCACATCAGTCACTACCATTACCACCACAATGGCTACCACTCCCACCCGCAGCTCTCCCCATACTCCTATAACCACCACCACCATGGCCCACTCCTCCCCGATCATGTTGTCCACCACCACCCTCCCCAGCCCAACCCGGCCAACGACTGACGAAGAAGTTCACAACAAGACAATGGAAACAAGCAGACCAAGTACACCAGCTCCTGAGTCCGAGACCAACAGAGCAGCGTCGCCGCCGCTGCCACCAGCACCAGACCCCAGCACCAACAACAACAACCCCAGCTGCGTCATCAGAGGCGTTAACCCAGCCATCCCAACAGAACTGATAATACAAGAACTACGACGAACGGGCCTTCAGCTGAATAAAGCCACCAGGATCCACAGCACAGGCGGACCAACTTTCATGATACGCCTCCAACCCCAGCTTCCCGAAGAAACCCAACGTCTCATACAACATGGGATCCAACTCTTCGGGAAGCACCACCGGGTGGAACCTTCACGATCTCCCCCTCAACAACCCACCCGCTCCCAACCTAACCCAACCCAAAACCAACCCCTCCCCCCCACCCACCCACCTAACACACATCTCCTTCTACTCCTACTCACCTCCTTAGCCAACATCACATCCTTCTACCAACAAATCGCCCCACTATTCCTCCCAAACAACCGCACCACCATTAGAAGATAAGTCTATAAATGTAATCCAATTAATGTCGGTAACTAATGTAAAATCCATTTAATGTATGTAACATTGTAAGAAATCAATAAAAAGCAAAAGGATGGACGCTGCACCTTAGCCAAGAGGCCAAACACCCCCACTTCACCAAATCCAAAGCTCCTTTCTTTTAACCTCAAACCAATCCAAATCCCCGAACCCCGCCAAATCTCCTGGCCAGAGAGAAGGCGTAACCTTCTAGGTGGCCCGCCCCTTCCCTTCGGGAAGGGGAATGAAAACTTTCCCCTTGGTCCTTGGTCCCTCCACAGTCACCATTCCAGCCATTTGTGTACTGTATATCACCAGCAGATCAACAGAGGGCATCATCCGTAAAAAATTTGCCACATGTGGGTAATGTAACATTCATGGCATCCGGAAGTCCACCACCATCACCACCACCATGAGGACAACAAACCACGATGGACAAGGAAACAGGAAATCAAGCAAGGAGTCTTGAAGACAACGACTCTCCAAGTCCCATTCATCGCAACTAAGCTTGCCATTGCTCCTGAGGATGACAGGTCCCGTGCATCGACTGGCAGTACCTATACACCACTGTCAGTCAATCCCGAAGCATCTCCAAGCGGCTTATCACTTCTATCAAAGAGAGTGTTATTCTAGCATCGGTCCATTTACCACCTGGGAACCAGTCCCCAGGAATTATGCCATTAAACATTAGAAGCTATGCAGAGGCAACAAAAGACCCTGCACTGCCCTACCAAGTACAATAGCACAGTGGCACAGCCACAAACTCCGGTCTACCTGCCCCATTCTCAGTAGTGAAGTTGAAGCATCTGAACCCGGACATCAACCATTCAAAAACAATCTACCATATTATCACCAAGTTTCTGCCCAATGCCATACATGATTATAATCTAGAAATTCAGTGGAGCAAAGACGGCTACAATATCAAAACTTCTAGACCATTCTACACAGTCCTAGTCAACTCCATAAAACTGGCGCATTTTGGAACGCATGCTGCAGCACAGAACCTGGCTCAATAACCCCAGCGAACCCAACCATCTTTGATTCCAGCCTCCACCTTGTCAGTGGTGGCATATGGGGTCGATCGCAGTTACACTGAGGACGAGGTCACTGCCCAAATCCAGCAGCAGGGACATGAAATATTCCGGGCTATTCAGATCCGGAATGCCAACGGACCGACCTCGCTGATGCGTATCCTGTCCCGGGATACTCCAACATTGGACCACCTACTGAGGGATGGTGTGCTGATCTACGCGAAGCGACATCATGTGGAGGCCTTCCGCTCATCTCAACCACAGCGCAGGCGCTGCGATCGTCATCAATCCTACAATCATCCTACTACTGCACCATGTTTTCTTAATCAGGTATGTATGATTTGTAGTGGTCAACACGCCTCACGTGCTTGCACGAATAAGGGATCACCCAAATGCAGCACTTGCGGCGAAGCTCATCCAACATTTTCAGTCAAATGCAAGGGTAAACCTCAACCTTCTCCTACTCAATCAGAGACCGTGCTACCTATTACTCCCATTGATCTTCCTACCCCGCCTTCCTCTTCTACTCTTCCCCCTCCCTCCACTGAGAACATTCTGTGATTCATCACTATGGTGCTCCAGAATGTTCTCCCCTTCCAATGTCCTAATATTCTTTATCAGATCCAGTTAGCGGCACAATTTATCTTCCAGACTCACTTGGACGCAACGTTCTCTGGGACAAGAATGCACTGTGCATTCTTTCCCCTTGATCCTAGTCCACTATTGTAGTAAATGAAAATTTATTACGATAATGTATGTTCTTTGAGGGCCAAGCGACTGCTGCTGGATCTGCAGATAGATCAACATAAACTGAATATAACAATTTTTAATGAAATATTTCTAACAAGTAAACAAAGTCCAAAATTTGAAAACCATACTCTCTACCGCTCCGATTGCCCCACCAGAGGCTGCGGAGGGGTAGCTGTTAGTATTCATCAATCCATTCCCTCACAACAACATTATCATTACCTAAACGAATATCCACCTGAAAACTTAATTATAGAAATCACGATTGGAAATTTAATAATAGTTCTAGCAACAATTTATATACCTCCAGGTTCTTCCCCACCAACCAAATTTGTGGAATACATCAATCGTAAATACAGTACTTACATCATTATCGCAGATTTTAACATTACGTCATATATGCAACAACAACAACAAAAACATTTATGACCAACTATTACATGATATCTGGGGTGTTGACTTACTTTTTCTCTCCTCCATTCACCCTGTATCACAAATGACCCCTGATATTCTGATCCTCTCCTCTAACCTAGCAACGAACTGTGACATCTTATGCTAACTTCAATCAGCAGGGACATGGTCACTAACCGTAACAAATGTACTAACTAACCCATACCAATATTCTTTATCAGATCCAGTTAGTGGCACGATTGATCTTCCAGACTCACTTGGACGCAACGTTCTCTGGGACAAGAATGCACTGTGCATTCTTTCCCCTTGATCCTAGTCCACCATTGTAGTAAATGAAAATTTATTACGATAATTTATTACGTACTCAGACAGTATAATCGAACCGATTGGGTAGCACACAGGCAAACAATAACAGACATAATATGCAATCCCGACCCACCTACATCACTGCATGAATTACACGACGTAATTAACACATTAGAATCCGCACAAATTACTGCTGACCGACTCCATATTCCTCGCCACACCTCCCATCCTTCCAAACGTCCCCTCCCACCCAAAACACTCCAGATATTAAAATATTCCCATGACCTTTACAAGGCATACCTCTGATCCTGTACCCAAATACCCTCTGCGAACTTGGAACTACCCTTAGACATGCTCGTTCATTCATCAAGGCTATGAAAAGAAAAGCCTGGGCAAATACTTGTACTGAATTATCCAACACGACTGATACTCGCAAATATTGGACCAAATTAAAACAACTGACACACATAAAGAAAACCTACCCCCATTATCCAGTAATACACAACAAATCCGCACCCAGTGATCCTAAAGTAAAGGCCGACATTTTTGCAGATCATTATAGAGTAATTTTCTCACCATCTTCTGACCCCCATTTCTACCATCCTGACCACGCTGTAATATCCGAATATGCGGATATCACTCAACCTCTTCTTCGACCTAGCTTTGAACCTCATTCTGCCCCTGATTTCCAACATCCCCTAAATGCTATTACAGTACAAGACATAAAAGACGTAGTCAGAATCAAAAAGAACACAGCCCCTGGTCTAGATCAGATTACTTACGACACATCAAAAAAGCTCCACATCCCTTCCTACAACTCCTAAGTGCAGTATATACTATCATTCTCCATACTGGATTCTCTCCTGCCCATTGGGGATATGCTACTATTTTGTTATTTTTAAAAGCCAAAAAAACTACCATCCCTTCTAAATTCATATCATCCCATCAGCCTTCTAACAGTGTATTCTAAAATCTTAGAAATCATCCTCGCACACCGTATATATTCCTATCTAAACTCCCTCTATCTCATACCTCAATTGCAAGCCAGTTTCTGTCCTCAGCACTCCACAATGATCACCTGGGAGACTGGTTGCTTCACGTCCATAGGTATGACCTCAAAGTGCCCTATGCGTGTCTCCTGTGTGGTGCTAAGTAAGCAACAAGACTGGCCGCTGGACCCTAAGCTCTGCTGCAGGGCTATCCCAGCTCACAGAGGATACACTACAATTATACTCACTTAGATAATGTAACATTTTCCAAATTCAAATGGTTCTTTTCAGAACCAATCAATAGCAAAGAATATAGGACCCTCCCTGAATATCCTCCAACTAAATATTGAGGGTACAATTCGATCAAAAAGTGACTACCTTTTAAAGGTACTAAATGACGACCATATAGATGTTGTACTATTACAAGAAACACATTGTGAGGTCGAAAACCAACTTCATTCCAGATGTAAATTACCAGGATTTAATCTTGCTGCGGCTACCTTTCACAAAAATTATGGTACTACCACGTACATTCGAAATAATATTGATCATGCAGAAATTCAAAACATAAGCTCTAATGAAATATTCATTGCCAGGGTTAATATAGCAAACTTGGAAATAAACATTTATAAACTACCTTCTCAGCCTTGGAACAAAGACGCCATCCAGAACATAATTCACCCTACGATTATTAAGGGTGATTTCAACAACAGGAATATGTCCTGGGTTTATGAAGACACTAATGCAGATGGTCTTAAACTGTTAGAATGGTCTGAAACAGAAGATGTTTTTCTAATGTACGATGCAAAAGAGAAAGGATCCTCTCATTCAGGCAGATGGAAGAAAGACACCAATCCTGACCTATGTTTTGTTTAAAGCGATGAACATGGAAGACCTTTACAGTGCAGCAGGAAAGTACTGAACAATTTTTCCCGGAGTCAACATAGACCAATTCTTGTAAAGATCGGCATCAAGGTCCCAATAATATCAATGCCTGAACCCCGCTGGAACTTTGGAAAAGCACACTGGGAAGCTTTTACTAATGAACTGAACTATAATATTCAGTAGATTCCACCAAAACTTGGCTATTATAAGCAATTTGTTGGTTTAATACGCTCCATAGTGGAGAAGCACATTACTAGAGGATTTAGGAAAGAATATATCCCTGGTTGGAATAGAAGATGTGATGAGTTATATGAAGAATACCAAGTTAGCAACAGAACTGAAACTGCTGATGAACTATTGCACTGGTTGGATTCTTCCAGAAAAGAGAAATGGAATTCAATGACGGCAAGTGTGAATTTCCAACATTCAAGTAGAAAAGCATGGACTCTTCTGATAAAGCTTGGAAGTAGCACACCTAGATATATTAATAAGAGTTCAGAAGTAACTCCAGAAGATGTAGCCAATAGAATTGTCAGTCTTTGCAAGGGACCAGATAATGTCGATAAAAATGAAACTAAAAAACTAAAAAAGGAGCTAAGAACAAGACTATCTCTGGCTATTGCAAACTCCCAGTTCTCAGGAGAATTCACTCTTGCAGAAATTTCAACAGCTCTAAAAGAAATTAAACTAGGCAAAGCAGCTGGACTGGATGGAATATATCCAGAGTTCCTAAAACATTGTGGTCCTAGAACTCTAGAATGGCTGGTTAAATTCTTTAATGACACCTTAAGAATTGGTAGATTTCCATCCCTGCTCAAGAGAACCAAAATAGTTGCCATTTTAAAGCCTGGGAAAAGTGGAAAATGTCCTGAGAATTATCGTCCAATCGCACTCTTAAGCATTCCAAATACCATGGCACTACAGCCCTTGAAGGACCTTGGCCTACCAAGCGACCGCTGCTCAGCCCGAAGGCCTGCAGATTATGAGGTGTCATGTGGTCAGCACGACACTCTTAAGCATATGCTAATTAAAAGAATGATCTATAATAGAATTTCAACTACAGCCTTCCAATATATACCAATTGAACAAGCCAGATTCCGACCAAAACGAAGCTGCTGTGAACAAATATTGGCGCTCACCAGCCATATTGAGAACAGGTTTTCTTAAGACAAGTAGAAGACCATTGCAGTATTTGTGAACTTGACATCAGCCTATGATACAGTTTGGCGACAAGGAATGATTTTGAAATTCCTGAAGATTATTCAATGTAAGACCCTTGTGACACTTCTCAACAACATGCTATGCAATAGAGTATTTGAGGTACATTTAAATGGCAGCGTGAGCAAGCCTTATGTACTGATGATGGCTTACCACAAGGCTCAGTTCTTGCTCCATTACTGTTCAACATATACACTGCAGATCTCCCAGAAACTATTTCCGGGAAATTCATATATGCAGATGACATAGCTCTGACTGCCCAATCCAACTACTGCAAAACATCAGAAATAGTACTTGCAGAGTATCTTCATACACTGAACAAATATTTCAATACATGGCGACTTAAACCTAACCTGAATAAAACTGAAGTTAGCTGTTTCCATCTAGACAATAATAGAGCCAACTACACACCTCAAGTGGGATTCAAAGGCCAATGATTAAAATATCATCCTTGCCCAAAATATCTGGGCATTATAACGGACCAGACACTGACGTATAAACAACATCTTCATAATACTGCAGAAAAGATAAAAACAAGAAACAACATCTTACCTAAGCTCAGTGGAACTAGTTAGGGGGTCAATGGATCGGTTCTACGAACTTCAGCACTCGCTATAGTTTACCCAGTGGCTGAATACTGCTGTACTGTGTGGCTTAACAGCGCACATACTGAAAAAGTTGATATCCAACTAAATGACACAATGAGGGCAATATCTGGCACTATCAAATCAGCACCCCTACAATGGCTAGCTGTGTTATCCAACATCCACCCCCTCATATACAAAGGTAAGCAGCTCAGGTAAGAGAATGGGTGAAATATCGCAGCAACCCTCAATTACCCTTACATCAGGACTGCAAATTTCAGAAAAAAGTGAGATTGAAATCAAGAAACCCATCATGGAAATTAGGAGAAAAGTTTGCTGAATCACATTTTAATCCTGATCAGACCTGGAAAGAAGAATGGTCTTCTTCAAACCCTGATCAGCTGGGTTTAATTAATGATCCATGTAAAGCTCTGCCTGGTTTCAATTTACCTAGAAAGGCATGGATGTCTTTAAATAGAATTAGGACAAACCACGGAAGATGCAAATTCTGGCTTCACAAGTGGGGAAAATTTGAAAACTCATTCTACGATTGTGACAATGTTTCCCAGACAATCCAGCATGTTGTTACGAAGTGCCCAAGAAGAAGATTTGAGGGAACTATTCAGGATATACACAGTGCCACCGATGAAGTTGTGAACTGGCTGAATACACTGGACATTACATTTTAATTTACCTGTTATGTAAATACAGTATATAGCTTGTTGTATCATTATCCTTATTTTGCCATACAAAATAATAATAATAATAATAACATGATCACCTCTTCCATATCTCTGCATCCCTCACAAAATATTTACCTCCAAAAAACCATGCAGTCCTTATCAGTCTAGACATTGAGAAAGCCTTCGATAAGGTATGGATCGACGGATTGATATTTAAACTTCGTCACCTCCCGCTACCTCTGACGATCATCCATTTCCTCGCCAACTTTCTTAAATCTCACACAGCCCAAATCAATATCCATAATACATTATCCTACATCTTTCCTATTAAAGCAGGAGTATTACAAGGTAGTCCATCGTGACCGTTTTTGTATATCTTGTTTTGTATCGATATTCCCCAACCTCTTTCCCCACTCAGAATATATCAATTTGCTGATGACATAGCAATAATGGCTCTAGGAACCAATAACCAATCCCTGCAATCCTGATTACAAACCTACTTAAATGAGCTTGAATAATGGTTGAATCTCTGGCAAATCAAAATCAATATAAGCAAAACACAATTTATAATTTTTCGTAATTGTAAACATAGATGCCCCCCTAATAACCAAATTTACCTAACCCTACGTGATCAACCCCTTACAGAAACCACCACCCTTACCTACCTAGGAATCACTTTTCAAAATAATTTAAAATGGAATATACATTTGGACCAGAGTTGAAAAAAGGCATCCCGCAGGTTTCACGTCCTCCGCTGGTTGTTAGGTCAAACCTGGGGA
This sequence comes from Anabrus simplex, assembly GCF_040414725.1. Taxonomy (NCBI): domain Eukaryota; kingdom Metazoa; phylum Arthropoda; class Insecta; order Orthoptera; family Tettigoniidae; genus Anabrus; species Anabrus simplex. The sequence goes on along the minus strand of NC_090266.1, from coordinate 576,942,750 downwards.
TTAAAAGCAACACAAATCATTAATACGTACAAAGGTTTTGTTCAACCTGTTATTACATACGCCTCCTTATCCTGGATCTCCGCCTCCCTTCTCCAATACCTAGACATATTTAAACTTGACCACCATGCCATTCAACTAGCTTATCGCCTCAGACAAGAAACTAGACTTGAAGTAATAAATAACCTTTATACATTCCCAACAATCATTTCCCATCTACATTCTCCAAGTAGCCTACGCTGTTGCCCCCACGGTATGCACTAGCCATATGTCTTGGTAGGTGTGTTTTTTTACCAAATGATGAGCCCAAAGTAGCACACTGAGGCAAAAAATTGGCAAGCAAGTATATGCTAGCTGGAAAATTTATAATGTCAATTCACGGAGCAAGTATATTGGTATCAGAAATTTACTCATTCAGGACAAATATTTCAGGTTCCGTATGGGAATCAACATCCATATTATCTGATGGCCAGGTAAGCACGAAGTTATGAAAGTTGAGACATAGTCTCTAGTTTTGCATTGGCACTGCCACTGGCTCCAAGTCACCTACTCAGTGGCCTCTATCATGTACACTAGCCATGTATCTTGGTAGGTATGCTATTTACCAACTGATGAGCCCAACTTAACACACTGGGGTGAAATGTTGGCAACCATGAATGTGTTAGCTGGAGAATTGGTAATGTCCAATAACGGACCAGCTATAGTGGTATCAGGAATTTGCTAATTCAGAACAAATATTTCAGGTTCCCTAAAGGGAATCAACATACATATCATCTGATGGCTAGGCAGGCGTCAATTTTTGATACATGAGACAGAGTCTCTGAAAGTGCACTGGCATTTCCCATGGCTCCAAGTAGACTACGCAGTGGCCTATGCAGTATGCACTAGCCATACGTCTTGGTAGGTGTGCTATATGATGTACCCTTCAAAATTGGAAAAAGAAGGAATATTTTAATATCTCATTGTGTTAAAATATTAGTTCATCAGCCAGGGTGTAAATTTTCCCAGTTCAGCATCACCATGAGGTGAGCAGCTCGGAACTGGAATTTCCAAGGTGAGAGAGGAGAGCTGGAAATTTTTTATACGCCTGATAGTCAGCTGTATGCCACGTGACCAGCGGGGGAGATTTCCAAACCCAGTCGATCGATAATGTCAAGGCCATCCTACGTCTAACTGTACCACCAATAAAATTATAACACCCGCTCGAGTGCAAGCTATAAACCAATCAGAGACAATTACGGCAACACACCCTCATCTCAAGACAAATATAATGTGGTGTTTCCCAAAGGAACTGCTCATTCTACTGTTCATCCTCGTCTTAGCCTGCGTCTAATTCTGACTGCTTCTTATGACTTGCTGCTACTTCGAAAATCTGCCGACACTAAATTAACAGACCTCCCTGGATTCGATTATTGGGCAGTTCAGAATATTATAAAAATTTGATCTACGAATTTAGAACACCATTGGAGAAGATACGTATTAATTCATAACTTTTCTCATCGCGTGTGTGTTCGGGATACACTCTAAGACTTGTTTGTTAGTTTCAGCTTATTCTATTCTGGGAAACAGAAGAGGAAGACTCAGTGGAGCTCGAGATAATTTCAAGATGCCAGCACACCAGCCGAAGGAAGTCCATTGTTATTCCGTGTTTGTCCTCGCAGCTGCTATGATGTTCTAAAATGTGAGGCGAATTCGGACATGGAGGGCACAGAGTTCGATGGTGGGTGACCTGTTCCATGTCTAAGGTCATCGGTCAAAATCCAGCTTCTACATTCACTTAAGTACCATATTAATTAAAATTAAATCTGTAAATCTGTGTACATAAAATTTGCATAGATTTCTGTTAGTGTTGTAGTAGTTAGATATTTCATTTCTTCTTTCCTTGGTGCGAGGTAGTTTGATATTGTGTGTGAGTGTGTATTGGACTCTATTAGATAGTCAGTGCAGTGTGGATGTCTTCGAAATGTATTCTTACTGTCCCAATTCAGTAGTACAGGAGTATATTAAAAATAATAGACCTCTCCGATAATTGTGAATTAATTTGAAATTAAATAATAATTTATTTAAAGTCATGTCGGACAGAATATTCGTATGTTTCTTTATGTCAAATTTTTCTCAACGATATTGCGATATTTGGACGGATTTCAAACGTTTTAGAGTCATCAGATAATTTTATCAAGCTTTACCATACGTGGATATGTGACCACGCATGGTTAATAATAATAATAATAATAATAATAATAATAATAATAATAATAATAATAATAATAATAATAATTTAACACCTCGTGTTAAAAGATAAGATAAGGTCATGAGTGTAAATATTGTTTGCTCTTATATGACATTAATGTGTGCTCTAATTAAGCAGATGTGAGCCTGGAATACGGCCGAATCCTGACGGATCATTTACTACATTTTCTGCGTTTATTGCATTTATTGCATTGTTGAGTTTACTGTATCTGTTACAGTTGTTATACTTGTAATATTTGTGGAGTTAGGAATGGATCAATTACTAGGTGTTTGATTTATGGATCCATTAGTTGAGTCTAATGAGAAGAGAATATGTTGCTGAACATAATTTCTTCAACTGGAGTAACGTGTTAATTGATAGTCATGATATTAGGAGGATAATAATAATGTCGCAATTCATGGACCATAGAGGCGAATATTTATTTTAACCGGCGATAAGTGTATTCTGTATGATATTTTCGGGTGATTTACGTCTCTAACATTTCTTGAACATCATTGTTGAATTTAGTTTCATTATTGAAGTGATAATCCTGACGTCATCACATTCCAATTCGTCCCAATGGTATTTCTTTAGCCGATACCGTCATCTGAAATCTTCCATGATTTAGATTAAAATTTAAAAATAATAATCAAGGACTAGTATTCATTGTAAATATTATATAATATTCCCGTGTACCCTAGTGTGAGTGTGGTGTGTCTGATTTACCAATATTTTGTGAATTGTGATATTTTCCTTGACGACATTTGACTTGATCTCTTACCCACTGCGCGTGTTCTGATCGATTTTTCATGATTTTTGTGTCGATTATATCTTACGGAGATGTGAATCTTTAGTAAATTTTATTTCAAAATAAGATAGAATAGGGCTCGATGTATCAGAAAAAAGTGAATAAGCAAGGGTCATGCCTGTGGATGGAACTCACGAAGTTAATTATTGTAACCCTTACATTGCTAAGAATTTTCAATGTAGGTGATATTAATGAAAGACGCTGCGTCCAATTAATGCAGTTTTTAGGAAGAATCTTAAGATGATAATTGTAAAAATATTCTGATTAATGAATTTAAGATTTGAAAGAAATATTGTGAAAAGAATTTCGACAGGAGAATTTTATTTTGATATTTTTCATTAATGAGAGAAAGAATTAATCCTGTTATTGTCGATTACTGAGTCGAAGAAATATTTATTTAATTTTTAAAATATTCTGGTTTAATCAGAGAAGGCCTTCTCATAAAATTTAAACTATTATTAATTTATTTCAGTCAATGTAGGCTAATATTTATTTATATAATTACAGATATTTATATCAATTGATTTTTGGGGAAGAGATTCCGAATTTTCAAAGAAACCGGCTGAGAAGAAACCAAAAATATAATACAAGATTTTGTTAAAAGTTGAGTTTTTGTGGAGAGTGCTAGTTTTAATAAATGTTAAAACCTTATTTTAGTGTTTATTTTTATTGTCGCTAGTCCTTAAGCTAATCCTGCCCTTAAAAATTTTTGCATAGCCCGAAAACGAACAGTCTGCGACTGAGACTCTCGTTCTCCGGCTGAGTAGCCAGGTAAGAAGGGGGCAGTACCAACTGATGTGCCCAACATAGCACGCTGCGGTGAAAGGCTGGCAACCAAGAATGTGCTAGCTGGCAATTTTATAATATCAATTAATGGACCAACTGTATTGGTATTATAAATTTACTCATTCGGAACAAGTATTTCTGGTTCAGTTTGGGAATCAACATCCATATCATGTGATGGCCAGGTAGGCATCAATTTCTAAAACATGAGACAAAGTCTGTCATAGTGCATCGGCACTGCTGATGGCTCCAAGTAGACTACGCTGTGGCCTCCATGTTATGCACTACCCAAGTGTCTTGGTAGGTGTGCTGTTTACCAACTGATGTGCCAAACTTAGCACACTGGGGTGAAACACCGCCAACCAAGAATGGGTTAGCTGGAAAATTTATAATGTCCAATAATTGACCAACTAAATTGGTATTTATAAATTTTTTCATTCTGAACAAATATTTCAGGTTCCCTGTGGGAGTCAACATCCATACAATCTGATGGCCAGGCAAGCATCAATTTTTGAAACATGAGAAAAAATCCTTCATGGTGCATTGGCAGTGCCAGTGGCTCCATGTAGAATACACAGTGGCCTCCACTTTATTCACTAGCCATGTGTATTGGTAGGTGAGCTATTTAGCAACTGATGAGCCCTACTTAACACAGTGGGTCCAAACCCTGGAAACCAAAAATGAATTAGCTGCAAAATAACAGACCATCTACACTAGTATTATAAATTTAATGATTCAGAACAAATATATCCAGTTACGTATGGGAATTAACATCCATACAGTTTCATAGCCAGGCAGACATCAATTTTTGAAACATGGGACAGTGTGTGATATACAGTAGTGCACTGGCCCTACCGGTGGCTACAAGTAGACTATGCTGTGGCCTCCACAATATGCACAAGGCATGCATCTTGGTAGGTGTGCTATTTACCAACTGATAAGCCCAACTTAGCACAATGTGGTGAAACGCTGGCAACCATTCTATTTGTGCTTAGTAATAACCTTTTGTAATTAGAATACGTCTGAATGTAGTTTAAAAACTGTTGTAGTGTGCTTATTCTGTTATTTTGAATAGTCTTGCAAATTTCAAACTTTAATTGTATTGTCGATATCTCTTTATGCTTAGTAATAACCTGTTGTAATTAGGATACGTCTGATCGTAGTTCAAAAATTACTGTAGTGTATTGTAGTATCTGAACATAGTCTGAATGTAGTTTAAAATTATTGTAGTGAATTATAATATCTTATTCAAAATTAATGTGTTTATTCTTTTACTGAGAAATATTTCTGTAGTACCTGTGGTATCTGTAGTAACACTCTTACTAGAATTCTGATGTAGTATTTAGGGTGGACTTAACTGCCATTTAGAATTGTGTGATTCTTGTGTATTATTTTCTGTTTCCAATAATTAACAGCAATTTTCATCCTGTTAGGGTGTTGTAGGAATAATTTCATATAACTAAGTAGTATTGTAGTGTAGTAGTAGCCTATATTAATTACCTTATTGTCATGTGATCTTTGTGAATTATCTTAGACAATATTTCTTTCCTTTCATATTTATTTTGCGTGGAATATGTTATACCGTATAATCTCGAATACCACCCACCACCGAATAAGACTCGTACCCTTATTTTGAAAGAAAAAAATTTAAAAGTGAAGTCAAAATTATTTACAATCTTTACTAACACACATCAAATGATTAGAAAATACAAATAAAAGTAAACAAACATTTCCAGAACGATATCCAATGAGTTCATTCATCATCATCATCATCAGTACCAACTTCGGAACTTTCATCACCAACACATTCCCACAAAATGTCGTCGTCGCTGCCATCCATAGTATTAGAAATGCTACATTTCCTGAAGCTCTTCCGTATGAGGTCTTCAGGGATACAATTTCATGCAGTCAAAATCCACGAACTCAACAGCTGAACTTCTGAGCGCTGAATGCGACCCGTTGGTGTTAGTGTGTGATTATGAGCTGCCATCCATTCTGCATAGAGCTGTTTCAAGGCTGCTTTAAATGGACGGTTCATGCAGACATCCAGCGGCTGTAGCATAGACGTCATCCCGCCCGGAATGACTGCTAGGTCGGTTTTCCCATCCTTGATATGTTTCTTCATAGCATCTGTTGTGTGGCCGTGGCAAAGGTCAAGAAAAAGAAAGCTCTTTTGTCCCAATAATGCACCAGGGTGACGTTGCCAGACACACTTAACCCAGTCTTCCACAAGTGAACTCTCCATCCAGCCAGAGTTCTGAGATCTGATAATAACACCAGCGGGTAGATTTTTAGGAAGCATCTCTCGCTTGAGAAGAATGTACTGTGGCAATTTGGTTCCGTCGGCGAGAGTACACAACATTAACGTACAACAATGTTGTTCATTACCACCTGTTCTAATGGTAACACTTTTCACACCCTGAACATTCACAGTCCTGTCCACTGGCATTTCAAAGTGGACTGGCATCTGATCTGCATTGCCAATTTGGGAAAGCAAATATGCATTTTCCTTCTGCAACCGAATTATGTGACGCTGAAGCGACAATAACTTCTCATCATAGGCACCAGGAAGATGCTGTGAAATTGAGGTACACCTTCGTACGCTCAACCCCTTTCTTTTATAAAAATTACAAACCCATCCTCGGCTTGCTTTAAACCTTTCCGATGAAAGTTCCTTTGCGATCTCTAATGCCTTTAGCTAACACATTTCTGTTGACACACCATATCCCAATTCCTGCCTTTCTGTCACATATATATAAAGTTTTCTTTTCAGTTTCTGGAAACAGTACATTCATTCCACGAAAAGCTCTATGATCACCACTACATGTTCATAGTACATACCTACCAAGACGTATGGCTAGTGCATACCATGGAGGTCACTGCATAGTCTACTTGGAGCCACGGGCAATGCTAGTGCTCCTTCAGAGACTTTGTCACATGTATCAAATATCGACGCCCGCCTAGCCATCAGATGACATGTATGTTGATTCCCTTTAGGGAACCTCAAATATTTGTTCTGAATGAGTAAATTTCTGATACCACTATAGCTGGTCCGTTATTGGACATTACCAATTCTCCAGCTAACACATTCATGGTTGCCAACATTTCACCCCAGTGTGTTAAGTTGGGCTCATCAGTTGGTAAATAGCACACCTACCAAGATACATGGCTAGTGTACATGATAGAGGCCACTGAGTAGGTGACTTGGAGCCAGTGGCAGTGCCAATGCAAAACTGGAGATTATGTCTCAACTTTCATAACTTGGTGCTTACCTGGCCAACTGGGTGCTTACCTGGCCATCAGATGATATGGATGTTGATTTCCATACGGAACCTGAAATATTTGTTCCGAATGAGTAAATTTCTGATACCATTATACTTGCTCCGTGAATTGACATTATAAATTTTCCAGCTAGCATATACTTGCTTGCCAATTTTTTGCCTCAGTGTGCTAATTTGGGCTCATCATTTGGTAAAAAACATACCTACCAAGACATATGGCTAGTGCATACCATGGGAGCAACTGCGTAGGCTACTTGGAGCCACCAGCAGTGCCAATGCTAATAAGGGCTTTTTTCTCATATTTCAAAAATTGAAGACTGCCTAGCCATCAGATGATGTATATGTTGATTCCCATAGAGAACCTGAAATATTCGTTCTGAATTAGTAAATTTATAGGTAATAAAAATAATTGGCCCATTCATTGACATACATTTTTCAGCTAGCCCATTCTTGGTTGCCAGTGTTTCGCCCCAGTGTGCTAATCAGGGCTCATCAGTTAGTAAATAGGCCATGTACTGCACCCGTCCACCTCCCGAGTCCCAGACTAGCATTTATCTCAGGGGTGTCGGTTCATTATTTAAATCATCAAATATAAATATAACGGCATAATAGAACACGGGGATGAACGGAGCAACTTAAAATTAAAAGGGGGAAGGCTCGATTGTAACTTGAATTTAAGGACTCCATGATAGGACTAGGAAGTGACTGTTACTTTAAAAAGGGCATCATCTAACTACAATAAAAAGATTATGAGAGTGGTTTCCTTTGAAATAATTTGCCAGAAGGAGCGGTTTATTACGCCATTTGACGTATAAAACTTTGATACACGTGGCAACAATATTTGAATTTACACACATGTTACATATATAAATCACTTGCCATACCGCAAGTGGTATCAATATCTTGCTGCGTTGCTTCTGAAATAAAATGACATTTTGGAGGTATAATTTACGGATCGATTCCATTTGAATCGAACCGTTACTCAAAGATATAGCTTCCTTCTATCGGGAGCCCGAGCATAACCCATGTTACGGTCGGCTTCCCGATTTAACTAAGATGATGTACTCCGGCTATATACATTTTTCCGAGACCGGTACTCGGACTGGGTAATGTTTCTCGTGAAGTGCGAAAACTGGATTCCACGGACAGTTCCTATCTTACGATATCCAGCTGATGCCATACCAATGAATTAGCATATACATATTATTTACATGTGATCTGAATTGTCACCAGTTAGCCTCAGTAGACTACTGCCACAGATGAGATAACGAGAAGCGGTGGGAAATACCGTGGCCAGTGACCCCCCTCGCATCGCGAGCGAAGTAAACAAACACGCAAGTATGACTGTAACATCGTCCCATACGGAGACCGTACAATAAAGAGGTAAAAAAAATGATTCTAATATTATCACTCTCATTATTCAAACATACGAATAGAGGGATGTTGTCACCAAACAATTTAATCCACGAAATTATCATCCTCGAAATTATTATTATTATTATTATTATTATTATTATTATTATTATTATTATTATTATTATTATTATTCAACGGTTCCTGGCACTGTCACGTTTGATTAATATCATCATTATTATGCGGGATGCAAACACAAATGGTTATTACTGTTATTATTATTATATCCCTCTCGTGGTTATTATTATTATTAATTAATAGGTGACTCAAGATATTATTATTGTTATTCACGTCACTTAAGAGGTTATTATTATTAATGGACCGGTCACTTCCGCCAAATTATATATTAAGATATCGGTCGCAATTACAAATTAATTCACTGATCAACCAACGACATCATTACAGTTATTATTATGACAATTATTATTAATCCGACCGCGGTGATTTAACATCGTCCTTACATTGTTATTATTATTATCGGTTGCATATTCTCAATTAGATTCCCGTTTAACATCGTCATCAACGCTCAATTAATTAAGGCGGTCCAATCCTTTATCTGCAATATTTATTATTATTATTATCACGACATCATGATTGTCCTCACTCGTTATTACAATGAATACAATATACGACCATTTCTGTGGAATCTGAACTCTCATTATCCTTAGATCCGTTGTATCTCAACGAATAACTGTGCAGTCTATTTATTTCGTACATGCTGTCACGGGTTCGAATTCTACCCGCTGCGTAACTCAGTATTTCTCTGTGACACTGCCCGTACATTTTACACTCATATCAATATCCTAAGTGTCTCTCGTACGGAATTTATTTTCCTCTCTATCTCAATATTCCTCGATTCATTTATTTATTCCTCACAGAATTATCAACTGACTTATTTATTCATTTCGGACATCGTACGACCTTTTATTATCTGACTGCAAATTCTTTCACATTTTCTATCTCATTTGGATCTATGCCTTAGTTCATTCTCCACAAATAATCGTAACATCTTGAAATTATATTTACCAAAATTTGACAATCATGGTCTCGTAATATTAGCACTACATGTTCCGGCTAATGAATCGCAACTTCAAAACGCGACATTTATACGTAAAAAAAATTTTGGACCGTAATTTAAACCACACGTTCATTAACATGTACGGATTATTAACACCGATCTACATTTCAATATTATTGATCGATCAAATTAAGTTATCACGCACTTTAATTCCAAATTAAAACGACCTCCCGTCATTAAATGATTCCCAATAAACTCAACACTTGATCACATGAATTACATGAATTATTATCTCCAAATCATATAAAAAAATATCTTCACAAAAAAAAATTGTTATATTATTTATTTATTATTATTATTAATATTAAAAAAAATATTAATTTCGCCTGTAATACGGTAGTCCACTCTTATTATGTTTAACGCATAACCCCTTTTACAAATTCAATTTATTCTGGCACTAAACACTCCAGATATGATTTACTTGGAAATATTATATTAATCGCATCTCACAAATTTAACAACTTCACTTTGAAAATATGACCATATTAATTTCAACAAAACACACTTGGTATGGCGAAGCTGGATTTTCCTTCCATGTCATTAAATGGCTCGTTAAAATGACAAAACATAAAAGCACATATCGGATCTTATTTAACTAGCATAATCAAAATCAAATGTAAAGAAAATTATCGACTACAAAGAAAATATGAATGCATGCATGACTTAACGTACTACACTATATATACAAATTTACATCTCCAACAAACTGAATACATAAAAGACCCGATTATTTACATTATTATGATTTACTACTGTCCGTGCTACAAATTTAGGATGGGGTCGTTAAGCGACCCATCTTGTTACAGAAGGTAACCAAGTATAATCAAATTATTCCCATTTTTCCCATCACGATAACATTTCCCAAATATATTTTACAGTTTAGTACTCATCTTAGTTATCGGTATTCCATTGCAGCTATGCAGACGAGAGGCTTCATCCAGCCCCTCTCTGCGTTTTACTCCTCCATCCTTGATGGCGTAGTTTCACAAAAGATTTCCTGGCACATTATTATTTTACACTCATATCTTGATTACCACAAACCTTCACCATTTACTACGTTAACACTGTATACTTTAATTTGGATACAACAAATTTCTATCCTAGACCCAAGAATTTAATATATTTACACTATTTAATCTTCGTCCACCTACCGCACAATGGACCTGGACACGTACGACGAGGTGTCAACTATTTCGCCCGTCGCGATACGCCCGATTTATACGGTATTCTTGACGTGTTCATTACATCGGTTCGGTATAGCTAAGTACAGGCTACTACTTCCTTAAAGTACTGTTCGTCACACAGTCTATTATGTACGTACTTATGGTGATATATTTTATACTACTCTCTTGCAGGGTAATTACTTTACGTCACTGATTATTCATAAATAAAAAAAAACACTATCCTACGTTAACTATTTCCAGATTTAACATGTTGCTTGAGCGCGATCACACTTTACAAACACTGGCGGATGCTCGCGCCATTAAATGACTGTACGTCCGTAGAATTCTAAGTTACCGGCGACCAACAGTTCAGCTCCCGATATTCAATTCACGTGTGCTGGCGACCGTCAATTCAGCTCCAACGATTCAAGACAGGTGGCTTGGCGACCGTCAATTCAGCTCCGTATATATGGATGAAGCCTTTTTCCCGCGGATTTGTTGACGTCATGCCCCTTAGGGAGGGGGTGGATTTTTAATATCGGTACTTGCACTCCGAATTGGAAGTTAAAATTTACATCAAATTAATCCACTCCGCTAGCATATCTGCTGGATAAAATATGAACTCCTGGTGATCACAGATTTAGGAGATATGGATGGATTTAGCTCCTCACCTTTCGCGCCTTTGTAAGCGTCCCTGACAACGTGGTCTTCTTTCAGCCAATGAGATTCAAGCTGTCCGGTTTCCAAGAAATCCAGCCTTCAATTTAATTAATTTGCCAATAAGTATTGATTATTTTTCCATGCATGACCTCTAATAAATTCATTACATTCATCCGCGTACTCATATTAATTTATTACTGAATACTTTTGTAGTTACGAAAATATCTCATCCATCATTCCTTAAGATGGTATCACTGAGTCTCCCATCAAATTTTTACTATTGGCCGGCAAGCGGTCACGTGATTTAAATCTCCACCTGCTCGAACTTAGGCTAGCGAACGTACACTCAGCCGCTGTAATTTTCCATGAGGTCATGGAATTTCCGTCCTACCAAAAATATCCCAAGGTCTTACTCATGTGGTGGGTTTTCTTTGTACGACTCTCCCCCTTCCTCTTTCTGACCAAGACTTATTTGTGGACTCTGTATTTCCTTGTACGCCAACTAATGATATTCCCTGCTGTGAAGTAGCTAAAAGTTGTCGTGTTGAGCTAATCTGTCAGGCTCCAGTCTGTCGTCCTTCCTTCGCTCTGATTTCGACATTACCTAAACGAAATATTTTCAAATACACTCCTCTGTATTTCAATAAATGTATCATATTATTTTACCGATCAAATCATGCTTGATTATGGGCCTAAGTCACTCGGGTTCATCTTCCTCTTGCCCAGGTAAAAAAAAATCTAATGAGCATCATGAGATTTTTTTATGATGTGTCCATATCATCACTATCATGATTTGACATCGGATCCTCTGTTCTGCGACGGCTATTGATTTCGTCTCTCAACATCTGGTTCCTGACCCTTAACTCCTCGTTCTGTCTTTCGATTTGATGGATCGTATTGACAAATTCCTGCACGTCGCTGTCTATCTCTCCACACTCTGGACATGGCCTTGCTTCAATTGGTGTATGGATTACTTGGACTTCTTCTTCCCTTCCGTCATCTTCTTCATCCTCTTCTTCGACATCATCTTCTTCCGGCTCGTCATCTGCTTCCTCTCGTTCATCCTCTGCTTCCCTGTGGTCTGCTGGCGTGTGGTACAGCTTTAAATTTGCAGCGTTATAGATGTTCTCTGAACTTCCATCCAAGCTCTGAACTTTGTAAGCATTGTTGTCATAAGTTTGTATAATCTTGAAAGGGCCCACGAACAATTTGCAAAACTTGTGGTACACCTTCTGCTCTGGGTTAGATACACTAGGCTTCTTCACTAGAACGAGCTCGCCAACCCTCAACGGACGGTGGAATCGCTTATTCCTCAGCCTTCTCAATCGTCGTTCTGCTTGTGCCTCCAAATGTTCCCGTGTCTTTCTGATACAGATTTCGCTGGATACGCGTGGATCTACAGGACATGCTACTGCATCGTGCCATGGCCTGGCCGGATATCTGTTAAAGTGGACCACTTCCGGTATCTGTCCTGTTGCTTCGTGGATCGTGGTGTTAATACATTTAGTTATAATGGGCACCACGTCAATCCACCGCCAATGTGCCTCGGAACAATAGATCCTGCAAAATTTTGCAATCTCTCGCATGATCCTCTCTGATGGATTCGATTCGGGATGGCGAATCGAACTAAGTACATGCTGAATGTCTAGTTGTCGTAATTGATTTGCAAACGCAGCAGATGTGAACTGACTACCATGATCAGTAAGGATCTTCTTAGGCTTCCCCATCTGTGGAATGATATGTGAAGTAATTCCTCGTAGTACAGTTTTAGAATTTGCCTTTTGCAGCGGATACAAGGCTACCAATTTAGAGAATACATCTAAACTAACAAGGATGAATTGGTTTCCCCTACGGGCCTTGGGGAGTGGTCCGTACAGGTCCATTGCGAATATCTCGCGGGGTTCAGTAGGTAACAGTGGGCGCGGAGATTGCTTAAGTAAGTATGGATTAGGTTTAATCCTTTGGCAGACGTCACATGATCGTAGTACATTTCGGACTGTTTGGTTCATCTTGGCCCACACGAATGTCTCTTGGATAGTTGCCAGAACCTTCCCTATACCTCCGTGTCCAATGACCCGGTGTACATGGTTGACTACCGGTATTTGCATTTCAGATGGTATGACTATGCGAAGTTTCGTGTGTTCCTCATCCAAAAACTTATGAAGAACCCCATTCAAATAATGGTAGCTCGCTGATAATTTACTAGCTCTGTCATACTGTGGATTGTCTGGCTGCAATGTTTTGTTAAAAAATTCTATCATCAAGTTAGTGAACCCATCTCTCTTCTGTATCGCTCCGATGTCCTTCAGATTCCTTAAGACTTCCTGATCCTCTTCTATCAACTCAATTTGGTGGATTACGACTTCCTCCGGGTTTGGATGTCGACTCAACGTGTCTGCCAAAATATTGAGTTTCCCGGGGCAATGTTCGACTGTTAGATCAAATTGCTGGATAAATAATGCCCAACGGCTAACCCTCTCGCTTGCCATATTGGTTTTCATAATGAACGTCAGCGCTTTGTGATCGGTACGGATAACAATCTGAAAACCATACACGATCTTCTTCCAATACTGCAAAGCGCTCACGATAGACAGCATTTCCAATTCCGTGATAGTATACTTTATCTCATGCTTCCGCAATTTCCGGCTCATGAAGGCAATATAGGTTTTTATGCTTGGATCATCGGGGTTTTCCTGCAGTAATACGGCTCCTATACCTATGGTTGAGGCGTCTGTTTGAATTATGAATTTGAGGCTGAAATCAGGGTATCCGAGCTTAACATTATGCAGTAATCGTTGCTTGGTCTGAGCGAACGCCTCATCACAATTATGGTCCCACTTCCATCGATTATTTTTCTTAAGCAGGTCCTGCAATGGTGCTACTACGGTTGTGTAATCAGGGCAATGATCAGCGAAGAATTGACACATTCCAAGGAACTGCCGAACATGTTTTACTTTAGTAGGCTTAGGAAACATCCTAATGGCCTCAATTTTGACTGGGTTTGGTCGTACACCATCTCCATCTACAAGGTGACCCAAAAATAACACCTCCTTCTGACAAAAATGTGATTTCGATAGGTTGACCTTGAAGTTATGCCTTCCTAAATCGGTGAGGACTTCATTAATATTTTCCAAGTGTTCCGAAAGTGTTCTTGTAGCTACCAAGATATCATCCACATACATGATAGTCGCCTCTTTGACCTTTGGACTTAGATTGCGGTCAAGAGCTCGAATGAGAACCGAACCCGCATTCTTAATACCGAATGGGAGACGATTAAAAACATAAGTCTGTTGATCGAATAAGAATCCCGTCAACAACTTAGATTTAGCTTCCAACAGTATATGATGAAACGATGACGTCAGGTCAAAAGTGGTAAAATATTCCATATCTTTAAATCTCTTCAGGATCTCTTTAATAGGCGGGGTCTGCTCATACTCTGGGACTAATCTCTCGTTGATAGCACGTGCATCAAGGCAAATGCGCACTGATCCGTCCGGTTTCCTTACTATCACTAAAGGATTCAAAAATGGCGTCGGTGACTTCGATATCAATCCACTTGCTTCCATTTCTCTAATAGCTTCGCGGACTTGGGGATAGAATTTCTCGGCAATTGGATATAATTTCTTCTTATACGGGGACCAATCATTCACGTTTAATTCGTATTCAAAATTTTCAATTTTTCCAGGTTTTGAGCCAAACGTGTCGCTATGCTTTGTTAAAATTTTGAATAAATCTTCCTTCCCCTCGGGACCTATTACAGCTGCATTAACTTTATCTGCTATAACCTTCCCACAGTTGATTTCACCTTCCTGCAATTCTGCCGCAAATAGCTTATAATCATCAGAGGTCACATGATCATCCGTCTCACTCATGACACTTTCGTCCGTCCTAAGCGGATTCACGACTTCGGTGTTCCAAATTTCTTCATGCTCTCCTATCTCCGACTGAGGGTTCATGGTTGTATCCTCAATACCTTCCCTATGCTTAAATCTGACAGAGTTATCTCCCATATCAATCACAGCCTGGTATTCAGTCATAAAATCGGCCCCTAGGATCAAGTTATAGTTGATTTTATTCATGATAATAAATGTATGAGCAAATTTTGAATTTCCAATTTCGATGTCCAATAATGCCTGGTTCTTACATATGACGGATTTATCCGGGATAATTCCACGAATCTTCAAATTTGAAACTGGGATAATCGGGATGTTTACTTTGGATTGTAGTTCATTTACCAGAACTTGGGATACTACTGATACGCTGGCGCCTGTATCAATGAGTGATCGAACCCTCACGTGGTTGATCCTAGTATATATCACGGGTAGTCTCTTAATTTCCTTGGAAATTTGGATTTCGGGATCGTCAATTAATTCGTCAGAGGTCACAACCCATGTATCGACCTCTGCGATGATCCATTCTTCAGTTAAAATTCGGCGTTTTTTTTTTTCGCCCCGAGCCGTTCTTCAGATTCGAACGTCGGTGCATTCGGGTTTAGGTCGCTGCCCCCTTTCCTTGCTCTTTGGAATTGCAAGCTCTCCGCTCCTGTCGCTTCCTCATCACGGCCTCGATCATGGATCGCCTCCTTCCATTTTCTCTTGTTCAGCTCTTCTATGTACCGCCTAGACTCTTGGTATCTGTCATCCTTCTCTTGACGAGATCCTCCCTGGTAATATCTCGGGTTCCCTTGATTCCTAGCTGGATACGGCCTGTAATTACTTCTCTGGAATCCACGGTATCCCCTGTCAGCTCGAAAGTTCCCTTGGTTGGTTTGCCGGTTGCCTTCCGCAAAATTCCTTGGTCTCGTCCATTGTCGCGGCTTCCACTCCGTATTATATGCTCGACGAGGTTCCGGATCAGTACTAGTTCCCTGGTTCTTCGTACTAGTGGTCTTCGGTTCGATTGTCCGTTCGATATTATTCACCTGTTGGTCCCTGCTCCTAATTTGTCTTGGGTTCGAATGATGCGTTGTGAGGTCTAATTGACGTAATAAAGCCTCCGCATCGACAGCTGTCTGGACATTTGACGCTATCATCATTCGTTGGACCTCGAATGGCAATTGTTTTCCAATGGCGCTAATCAATTCTGTTTCGCTCATTGGATTATCAAGCTCCCGTAGCTTGTGGAATTGTGCCACAAAATAATCAGAGAATTTCGTGGGTGAAGATGTCGAATATCGTCTGGAGTATACTTCCAGCCTTAACTCCTGCTGTTCCTGAATACTCCAGAACTTTTGGAGAAAAGCCCGCCGAAATCCTTCAAAATCTTCAAAAGTATACAAGAAAGCCCTGAACCATACAGCTGGTGCTCCGTCTAGGAATTTCTCGACCGTTCGCAGTTGTCGCTCTACTGGTATTTTATTCTCATTTATATAACCGGCGATTTCCCGGATGAAACCTTTCGGGGTGATATGCCCACGGGCATCGAACTTTGGTGGCTTGTCATCAGACATCTTAATGACGTGTACCACCGATGTCGGGATAGCATTTGATGACGTAGATGACCCATCTCTGTTTTCAAACTTGAAACCGTGTGTATCAGCATGGGATAGGCCTCCTTTCTTATGAATCCCCTGGTTATCATGGGGTTCGTATTCGCGATATTGGAGGTTAAAATCTTGGCTAGATGCTGATGGTTCCAACCTAGCCTTCAACATCTCCAAGTCTTTTCGCATGTCATCCATTCCGTCGGGATTACAACTTGACATTTCTTTTGTGCCGGAATTTTGCCCATTATACGCCTTGCATTGTTCTAACAAGCGAACTTCCGTGTCGGCGAATGATTGGCCCTGTTCAATTAAGTCTTCCGTCCGCTGGAATAACGCTAAGTTTGCGTCTTCGCACTTAGTTAGTCTCTGGCTACGGTCTTCTAAATTTATAGTTAGTTCTTCGACTTTGTTTTTCAGTCCTGCTACGATGACAAGTGTACGTGCGGCTTCCCCACGTAACTCGTTCATGCCCTTGTCATGCTTGTCCAAGGTGCCAGCTATCTGCGCGCATTTTTCTTCTACTTGTCCCCGGACGATGTCATTCTCCTTCCGACACTCATCCCGAATTTCCTCTATGTGTGATTCTATGTCTTTCCTGTCAGTTACTCGTAGAGCGGCGAGTTCCTTGACACTAGCGTTCAATTTTTCCTTAATTTCTGCGCGTTCCATTTGAGCCTCATCTCTAACGCGGTCAACCTTTTCATTAACGATGGTAATGTACGCATCCATGTGCACTTTTAATTCGTCTTTCGCGAAGTGACATGCTTCCTGGACTTGAGTTAATTTGTCCCTAAGTTCCTGTCCCATCGCTACGCTCGCGGCCTGAACTGCATCTATTTGTGCCTTGAGTTCTGTTTTATTAACTTCGCACGCAGCCTGTACTTGGTCTATTTTGTTCTCTAATGAAGCACTATTAACCTTCATTTGTTGAATAATTTCCTGTCTATCAGAAACACTATCGGCCTGTACTTGATCTATTTTGTTTTCTAATGAAACACTATTAGCCTGTACTTGATCTATTTTATTCTCTACCGAAACACTATTAGTCTGTAATTGGTCTATCTTCAGAGTTAAATTTCGTATTAAGTCCTCTAACGTGAGAGCTTTCATCTCTCCCTGTCCTTCTACCACCATGTCCTGGGATCGCTCCCCACCGTCGTCAGACATTATAACATTTCTTGAGAAAGCAAAAGGGCCGATCGGCCTCTCGCCCTGCTGCACACGAAGGAATACGCTATTGGGTCTAGGCCCTATCCTATGACATTATACCCCTACACTAACTTTCATTTAACAAAAAGAAATTTGACTTTAAAACTTGTTTACATTTGCCGGTCATTCAACTTGAATGCTGGCTTGCACCTAAGATTTCACAATAAACCGCTCCAATATAACAACAACAACAACATTAAAAAAAAAAACGATGAAGTTGGAAATCTCCTGCCCTGAAATACGTTAATTTTAATTTATACCATCTCAACCTCTTTTTAAATAATAACTTGAACTGGTGCTCAGTAATATTTTTACCATTTCAAGCCTTCCTAAACAGCTGTTTATAATATTCATCTCATGTCCAATGACATTTAAATGGAGTCCTGAATTACCAAAATAATATTAAATTTCATATGGGAAAAGAGAAACATCAAATCTTCGAGCTTACTGAATTTTGAATCATTGCCAAACTTGAAGAGATTAGCAATGGATTATATTAATAAACTAGTCAAATCTAGCTCCGTTCGAAACTAACCTTACTCTAGCATGATATTACTTTACAAGTGAACACACACTTGACCGTGATGCGGTCATCAATTAATAAAAATCAAAAATTTAAAAATATAAAATTTTGAAAACAAAGTATAAAAATTTTACAATTGATTAGCAATAATATTGGCCTCTCTGCCGTTCTTAAAGCAACACTTTGCCGTTCTTAAAGCCCCACGTTGGGCGCCATTTTGCACCCGTCCACCTCCCGAGTCCCAGACTAGCATTTATCTCAGGGGTGTCGGTTCATTATTTAAATCATCAAATATAAATATAACGGCATAATAGAACACGGGGATGAACGGAGCAACTTAAAATTAAAAGGGGGAAGGCTCGATTGTAACTTGAATTTAAGGACTCCATGATAGGACTAGGAAGTGACTGTTACTTTAAAAAGGGCATCATCTAACTACAATAAAAAGATTATGAGAGTGGTTTCCTTTGAAATAATTTGCCAGAAGGAGCGGTTTATTACGCCATTTGACGTATAAAACTTTGATACACGTGGCAACAATATTTGAATTTACACACATGTTACATATATAAATCACTTGCCATACCGCAAGTGGTATCAATATCTTGCTGCGTTGCTTCTGAAATAAAATGACATTTTGGAGGTATAATTTACGGATCGATTCCATTTGAATCGAACCGTTACTCAAAGATATAGCTTCCTTCTATCGGGAGCCCGAGCATAACCCATGTTACGGTCGGCTTCCCGATTTAACTAAGATGATGTACTCCGGCTATATACATTTTTCCGAGACCGGTACTCGGACTGGGTAATGTTTCTCGTGAAGTGCGAAAACTGGATTCCACGGACAGTTCCTATCTTACGATATCCAGCTGATGCCATACCAATGAATTAGCATATACATATTATTTACATGTGATCTGAATTGTCACCAGTTAGCCTCAGTAGACTACTGCCACAGATGAGATAACGAGAAGCGGTGGGAAATACCGTGGCCAGTGACCCCCCTCGCATCGCGAGCGAAGTAAACAAACACGCAAGTATGACTGTAACATCGTCCCATACGGAGACCGTACAATAAAGAGGTAAAAAAAATGATTCTAATATTATCACTCTCATTATTCAAACATACGAATAGAGGGATGTTGTCACCAAACAATTTAATCCACGAAATTATCATCCTCGAAATTATTATTATTATTATTATTATTATTATTATTATTATTATTATTATTATTCAACGGTTCCTGGCACTGTCACGTTTGATTAATATCATCATTATTATGCGGGATGCAAACACAAATGGTTATTACTGTTATTATTATTATATCCCTCTCGTGGTTATTATTATTATTAATTAATAGGTGACTCAAGATATTATTATTGTTATTCACGTCACTTAAGAGGTTATTATTATTAATGGACCGGTCACTTCCGCCAAATTATATATTAAGATATCGGTCGCAATTACAAATTAATTCACTGATCAACCAACGACATCATTACAGTTATTATTATGACAATTATTATTAATCCGACCGCGGTGATTTAACATCGTCCTTACATTGTTATTATTATTATCGGTTGCATATTCTCAATTAGATTCCCGTTTAACATCGTCATCAACGCTCAATTAATTAAGGCGGTCCAATCCTTTATCTGCAATATTTATTATTATTATTATCACGACATCATGATTGTCCTCACTCGTTATTACAATGAATACAATATACGACCATTTCTGTGGAATCTGAACTCTCATTATCCTTAGATCCGTTGTATCTCAACGAATAACTGTGCAGTCTATTTATTTCGTACATGCTGTCACGGGTTCGAATTCTACCCGCTGCGTAACTCAGTATTTCTCTGTGACACTGCCCGTACATTTTACACTCATATCAATATCCTAAGTGTCTCTCGTACGGAATTTATTTTCCTCTCTATCTCAATATTCCTCGATTCATTTATTTATTCCTCACAGAATTATCAACTGACTTATTTATTCATTTCGGACATCGTACGACCTTTTATTATCTGACTGCAAATTCTTTCACATTTTCTATCTCATTTGGATCTATGCCTTAGTTCATTCTCCACAAATAATCGTAACATCTTGAAATTATATTTACCAAAATTTGACAATCATGGTCTCGTAATATTAGCACTACATGTTCCGGCTAATGAATCGCAACTTCAAAACGCGACATTTATACGTAAAAAAAATTTTGGACCGTAATTTAAACCACACGTTCATTAACATGTACGGATTATTAACACCGATCTACATTTCAATATTATTGATCGATCAAATTAAGTTATCACGCACTTTAATTCCAAATTAAAACGACCTCCCGTCATTAAATGATTCCCAATAAACTCAACACTTGATCACATGAATTACATGAATTATTATCTCCAAATCATATAAAAAAATATCTTCACAAAAAAAAATAGTTATATTATTTATTTATTATTATTATTAATATTAAAAAAAATATTAATTTCGCCTGTAATACGGTAGTCCACTCTTATTATGTTTAATGCATAACCCCTTTTACAAATTCAATTTATTCTGGCACTAAACACTCCAGATATGATTTACTTGGAAATATTATATTAATCGCATCTCACAAATTTAACAACTTCACTTTGAAAATATGACCATATTAATTTCAACAAAACACACTTGGTATGGCGAAGCTGGATTTTCCTTCCATGTCATTAAATGGCTCGTTAAAATGACAAAACATAAAAGCACATATCGGATCTTATTTAACTAGCATAATCAAAATCAAATGTAAAGAAAATTATCGACTACAAAGAAAATATGAATGCATGCATGACTTAACGTACTACACTATATATACAAATTTACATCTCCAACAAACTGAATACATAAAAGACCCGATTATTTACATTATTATGATTTACTACTGTCCGTGCTACAAATTTAGGATGGGGTCGTTAAGCGACCCATCTTGTTACAGAAGGTAACCAAGTATAATCAAATTATTCCCATTTTTCCCATCACGATAACATTTCCCAAATATATTTTACAGTTTAGTACTCATCTTAGTTATCGGTATTCCATTGCAGCTTTGCAGACGAGAGGCTTCATCCAGCCCCTCTCTGCGTTTTACTCCTCCATCCTTGATGGCGTAGTTTCACAAAAGATTTCCTGGCACATTATTATTTTACACTCATATCTTGATTACCACAAACCTTCACCATTTACTACGTTAACACTGTATACTTTAATTTGGATACAACAAATTTCTATCCTAGACCCAAGAATTTAATATATTTACACTATTTAATCTTCGTCCACCTACCGCACAATGGACCTGGACACGTACGACGAGGTGTCAACTATTTCGCCCGTCGCGATACGCCCGATTTATACGGTATTCTTGACGTGTTCATTACATCGGTTCGGTATAGCTAAGTACAGGCTACTACTTCCTTAAAGTACTGTTCGTCACACAGTCTATTATGTACGTACTTATGGTGATATATTTTATACTACTCTCTTGCAGGGTAATTACTTTACGTCACTGATTATTCATAAATAAAAAAAAACACTATCCTACGTTAACTATTTCCAGATTTAACATGTTGCTTGAGCGCGATCACACTTTACAAACACTGGCGGATGCTCGCGCCATTAAATGACTGTACGTCCGTAGAATTCTAAGTTACCGGCGACCAACAGTTCAGCTCCCGATATTCAATTCACGTGTGCTGGCGACCGTCAATTCAGCTCCAACGATTCAAGACAGGTGGCTTGGCGACCGTCAATTCAGCTCCGTATATATGGATGAAGCCTTTTTCCCGCGGATTTGTTGACGTCATGCCCCTTAGGGAGGGGGTGGATTTTTAATATCGGTACTTGCACTCCGAATTGGAAGTTAAAATTTACATCAAATTAATCCACTCCGCTAGCATATCTGCTGGATAAAATATGAACTCCTGGTGATCACAGATTTAGGAGATATGGATGGATTTAGCTCCTCACCTTTCGCGCCTTTGTAAGCGTCCCTGACAACGTGGTCTTCTTTCAGCCAATGAGATTCAAGCTGTCCGGTTTCCAAGAAATCCAGCCTTCAATTTAATTAATTTGCCAATAAGTATTGATTATTTTTCCATGCATGACCTCTAATAAATTCATTACATTCATCCGCGTACTCATATTAATTTATTACTGAATACTTTTGTAGTTACGAAAATATCTCATCCATCATTCCTTAAGATGGTATCACTGAGTCTCCCATCAAATTTTTACTATTGGCCGGCAAGCGGTCACGTGATTTAAATCTCCACCTGCTCGAACTTAGGCTAGCGAACGTACACTCAGCCGCTGTAATTTTCCATGAGGTCATGGAATTTCCGTCCTACCAAAAATATCCCAAGGTCTTACTCATGTGGTGGGTTTTCTTTGTACGACTCTCCCCCTTCCTCTTTCTGACCAAGACTTATTTGTGGACTCTGTATTTCCTTGTACGCCAACTAATGATATTCCCTGCTGTGAAGTAGCTAAAAGTTGTCGTGTTGAGCTAATCTGTCAGGCTCCAGTCTGTCGTCCTTCCTTCGCTCTGATTTCGACATTACCTAAACGAAATATTTTCAAATACACTCCTCTGTATTTCAATAAATGTATCATATTATTTTACCGATCAAATCATGCTTGATTATGGGCCTAAGTCACTCGGGTTCAGTACCAAGACATATGGCTAGTGAATAAAATAGAGGCAAATACATAGCATACTTGCACTATGAGAGAATTTGTCTCATATTCCAAGAATTGATGCCTGCCTGGTCATCATATGATATGGATGTTGATTTTTTATGGAACATGAAATATTTGTTCAGGATCAGTAAATTTACAATAGCGATATTGTGGGTGTGTTATTGGATGTTATAAATTTTCCAGCTAATTCACTCTTCGTTGAGAGCGTTTCAACACAGTGTGGTAATTTGTGCTCATCTGTAGGAATATAGCACACCTACCAAGGCGCATGGGTAATGCATATCTTGGAGGCTACTGCGTAGTCTACTTGCAGCCACCGGCGGTGCCAATGCACTACAAGAGAATTGTCAAATATTTCAAAAATTGATGCCTGCCTGGCCATCGTACTATGGATGTTGATTCCCATGGGGATCCTATAATATTTGTTACGAATGAGTAAATGTATAATATCAATATAGTTGAATCATTATTGGATATTATAAATGGATACCGTGGAGGCCACTATGTAGGCTACTTCTAGCCACCAGCAATGCCAATGCTTTATGAGAGATATTCTCTTATGTTCAAAAAAATGATGCCTGGCAGGCAATGAGATGAGATGTATATTGATTCCCGTAGGGAACCTGAAATATTTGCTCCGAATGAGTAAATTTGTGATACCAAAATAGTTGGTCCATATTTGGACATTACAGATTCTACAGCTAGTTCATCCTTGCTTGCCAACATTTCACACCAGTGTGCTATGTTAGATCAGTTGGTAAATAGAAGACGTACAAAGATGCATGGCTAGTGTACACTGAGGAGGAAACTGTTCGGGCTATATGGAGCCACCGGCTATGCCAATGCACTATGAGAGACTTTGTCTCAAGTTTCAAAACTTGATGCCTACCTGGCCATCAGATGATATGGATGTTTATTCCCATACGGAACACCAAGTATTTTTTCCGAATGAGTGAATTTATAATACCCGTATAGTTGGTCGATAATTGACAATTTTCCAGCTAGCACATACTTGGTTGGCAGCGTCCCAGTGTGCTAAGTTGGGCTGATCAGTTGGTAAACAGCATACCTACCAAGACGCAGGGCTTGTGCATACCGAGGAGACAGCTGCTTAGGCTACTTGAACCCACCCGCAATGCCAATGCCCTTTGGGAGACTTTGTCTCATGTTTCCAAAAATTGATGCCTGCCGTGCCATCAGATGATGTGTATGTTGATTCCGATAGGGAACCTGAAATATTGGTTTGGAGTGAGTATATTTATGATAAAACTTTGGTTGGTCCATTATGGGACATTATAAATTATCCAACTAACTCATTCTTGGTTGCCAGCATATCACCCCAGTGTGTTAAGGGCACGTGTCACTGAAGACCATTGTAAAATAGTTGAAAATCACTATATTTGCCATCATAATTCGGCCAGATACACTTGTTGTAGGTGGACAAAAATTATTATGTGCAGTGAATGAACATTGTAGATTGTTTTTATATTATTAGTTATTGGTTCATTTTAATTGTTAATTTTTTATGAGAGTTTATTTCTTGCATTGTTCTTTAAGTCTGCAAAATCACTCCAAGCTGTCGGATGGGTAAACTCAGAAACTACTCGTGTGATATGAATGATATTTTTACATGTGCTACCCACAGCAAGTAGACTACACTCATGATATTTGGTAAAATAATTATTTTGTGAGAAAATTTCTAAAATTGTTATTAATATTTTCATAAATTTTGTTGAATATTTTATGGCCCATGCTTCATAAATAAAGAGCTATGTTCATGATTGTAGTCTACTTTTCAGATAATTGCACACTGAAACTGTGTGCCAAATTTCAGTGGTCTATCATTAACGGTCACTGAGATAGTATAATAAATATTCTAAAAAATACAATTTTTCAGGAGAGCCAATTAAAGTAAAAATTTAAGTTTGTGACCATCCCGTCTAGTTTCAATGCATTCCAGCTCCATATTCCTCATGACTGAGGACACACTCATCATCCTGCTGATTTTTTATATTCCTTCTCTTTGTTCTGGCTTCTTTCGAGCTTTCAAATACGGCCCTCTCAGCATCAATTACTCTATGGTGATCAATTGCAGCTAATGCTGAGGCCATATTTTCCCCTGGAGACATTCCTAATGACTTCAGTACCTTACATCTGGATGAAGCACCTGAATTGAAGCAGATTACTGCATCCAGTACACCCATTTTTAGAGTAGGAAGACCTACAAATCTGCATTTTGGCACACATTCCCAAATGCAATGATGGAAACCCTCATTACGGTTCTGTGTTCGTCCATATAAACATTTTTCGAAGAGATTTTTGGCACTAAGATCTATATAAATAGGATTTATGGCTTCAATAACAGCATAAGTTAATGAATGTTTATGAGAATAATCTTTACACACAGCCTTTGCTCTCTGGTACCCACGCCAGGAGTCTGTACCTGGAGGACATAACACGTGTTGTGCGTGGTCATCAGCTGATGCTTTGTGAAGTAAACTAGCCCACACAGGTTTTCTCAAAGCTTCCAAATTACCCTGGTTTCTCCTTACAGCTAAGCCATAGTACAGTTGTAATAAGCCCTGGAGGTGGTTTTCTGAAGTTTACCATTTTCACACCAGGCAAATGCTGGATATTTACAAATAGAGAATGTCTTGCATGCTACTGGCTTCTGTTTAAAACCTAACACGTTGCAGCTGACAGGTCTAAGAGCAATCAGTTCTTACGCACAGCAGCCAATCGATAAAATACTACTTACCACTTTCCGATATCTTTACTGGTGAAAGAGTTATGACACTTTCAAATATTTTACATTTAAAGGGGCTTGGCTAGTTAGTGCAGACATTTTTAAAAACAACATTTAGGACACAATATGCTTGCTAACATATGTAAACTATATATATTCTGAAGGAGAGAACTCCAAAGAATAGTAATACACGAAAATAAAAAATTCAAATTTTTGAAAATAATTCACGTACACGTGCCCGTAAGTTGTGCTCATCATTTGCTAAATAGCACACCTACAAAGAGGCATGGCTAGTGTACACTGTGGAGGCCACTGTGTGGAATACTTGGAGCCATTGGCAGTGCAAATGTACCTATTTAGAAAGACTGTGTCGCATCTTTCAAAATTTGATGTCTGCCTGGCCATCAGATGATATGTATGTTGATTCCCACAGGGAACCTGAAATATTTTGTTCCGAATTAGTAAATTTTGAATAACAATATAGTTAGTCCATAAATTGATGCTATAAATTTTCCTGCTAGCACATTTCTGGTGGCCAGCGTTTTGCCCCAGATTGCTATGTTGGGCTCATCTCTTTGTATATAGTACACCTACAATGACGCATGAATCGTGTACACTGTGTAGGCTACCTGGAGCCACGAGCAGTGCCAATGCACTATGAGAGACTTTGTTTCACTTTTCAGAAATTGATGCCTGCCGGCCATCAGATGTTATGGATGTTGTTTCCCATAGGTAAATTAATATATTTGTTCCAAATAAGTAAATTTATAATACCAATATAGTTGATGTATTATTGGACATAATAAATTTTACAGCTAACTCATTCTTGGTTGCCAGCATTTCACCCCAGCGTGCTAAGTTGGGCTCGTCAGTTGGTAAATAGCACACCTATCAAGATGTATGGCTAGTGCATACAGTGGAGGCCACTGCATAGTCTACTTAGAGCCACAGCAGGGCTGGTGCACTATGTCACACTTTGTCACATTTTCCAAGAATTGATGCCTGCCTGGCCATCAGATGATATGGATGTTGATTCCCATATGGAACCTGAAATATTTGTTCCGAATGAGTAAATTTATAATACTAATGTAGTTGATCCGTTATTGCACATTATAAGTTTTCCAGCTAACTCATACTTGGTTGTAAGCATTTTGACCCAGTGTGCAAAGTTGGGCTCATCAGTTGGCAAACAGAACACCTACCAAGACACAGGGCTAGTGCATACCGTGGAGGCCACTGCGTAGGCTACTTCGAGCCACCGGCTGTGCAAATGCAATATGAGAAACTTAGTCCCATATTTCAAAATTCGATGCCTGCCTGGTCATCAAATTACATGTATGTTGATTTCCATAAGGAACCTCAAACCTTTTTTCCAAATGAGTAAATTTATAACACCAATGTAGTTGCTATTTTTTTTTTTTTTTTGCTAGTTGCTTTACGTCGCACGGACACAGATAGGTCTTATGGCGACGATGGGACAAGGAAGGGCTAGGAGTGGGAAGAAAGCGGCCGTGGCCTTAATTAAGGTACAGCCCCAGCATTTGCCTGGTGTGAAAATGGGAAACCACGGAAAACCATTTTCAGAGCTGCCGCCAGTGGGGTTCGAACCTACTATCTCCCGAATACTACCAATGTAGTTGATCAGTTATTGCACATTATAAATTTTTCAGCTAACTCATTCCTGGTTGCCAGTGTTTCAACCCACTGTGCAAAGTTGAGCTCATCTGTCGGTAAATAGCACACCTACCAAGACAAATGGCTAGTACATACCGTGTAAGCCACTGTGTAGGCTACTTGGAGCCACTGGCAGTGACATTTTCTCATGTTTCAGAAATTGATACCTACCTGGCCATCAGATGTTATGGATGTTTGTTGCCAAAGGAAACCTCAAATATTTGTTCTGAATGAGTATATAATACCAATGTAGTTGATTTGTTACTGGATATTATAAATTTTTCTGCTAGCTCATTCTTGGTTGCCAGCATTTCACTCCAGTGTGCTCATTTGTTGGTAAATAGCACACCTACCAAGATGCAAGGCTAGTGGATACCGTGGAGGCCACTGTGTAGACTACTTGGAGCACATCGGTCATCTGAAAACATCTCTTGAGCAATTTCAATAGCCCTGGCTTCTTGGGCTTCTAGAGAGTTTTCCACTCGCTTCACTGCTAAAAAGTTGTCGCTGTAGTACTCGCACGCATTGATCCACATACCCTAATGTGTGACTACAGGCTTCAGAGGTAGTGGGATATCGGGAGCTATTGACTTAAAAAGTTTCCTGCATGATGGGGTCTTGATAAATACCTTTCCTATCTGTGACACAAGTCGATCAATGTCAGGAAAATTCTCCATAACATCTTCTGCCACTCTGTGGAAAGCATGAGCTAGACAAGTTACATGCACCATTCTTGAATAAAAAGCTTTGATATAGCTTTACCAGCTTTAACTACGTAAGGCGCAGCATCGGTCACGAGAAGTAAAACGTCGTCGTACCTCCCACCGTCAGGCCACAGCAGAACCATGGCCCTGTCAAACATTAGACATGTTGTAGAATGATTGACAGATTCCAGGACTTCAGAAGTTAGCAAAGATATTTATTGGGGATTATCTATTTCAAGGGTTCCTACAATTACATTGGCTATGTAATGACCTTCAACCTCAGTAGTTTCATCTACTGAGACAAAAATCTTCTTTCTGCTTGTTCTTTCCCGTATTCTTTGAAGTGATTTTTCATAGCAGAGCGGTATGTAATTTTTCCTTAGCGTAGATTCGTCCTTAATGGAATGACCTGTATACCATGCTAGGAACCTTAATTGGTTAATTTCGCAGGCAAGGGGGTTGGGTGTATGTGTCGTCTTCATCATCATTCCATCCTCATCATGATGAGCAGGTCGCCTAGGGGAGTCAAATCAAAAGACCTGCATCTGGCGAGCCAAACTTGTCCTCGGACACTCCCAGCACTAAAAGCCATACGCCATTTGATTTCATTTCAACAACAATAATAATAAATTCAAATACCTTAGGTCAGCAGTCATAACAAGAGTACAAAATGTAAATGAAAACAACATTGACATTACATGTTTAAAAAGGAGAGATAACACTACTAACAGATGTAATAAGTGTGAGGTATACAATAATAATAATAATTATTATTATTATTATAAGAGGAAGAGTAACATTGATAATAAGAATACGATTTATAGAACCATATGTTGTTTACAAGAGGAGGATGTGAGGATAATAGTAATGAGAAATAAGTAATGAAATTGCAGTCTAAATATAAATAATTATAAAATACTCAATATAAGAGAAATAAAATGGAGATGACATGATAAACAAAAAAGAGTATTTACAGTGTAGTTATGGTCTGTAGATGATATAAGTTATAGAGTAAATATACAAACTTTGAGTTGGCCCTTGTGACGCCGTATGAGTTCCAATATGACAGCACGTGGAGGTTGGCACAACTGCCATCAGGAGCATTCCACATTGAAGTATACATACAAATTAGACAATGATGCAAGTATTATCTGGACAGTAGTGGAGGTAGATGGAAGTTACACAATAGGGATGGGGTGTGGTTGTTATGAATGATTGTGGTGGCAAAGGGGGATAGGATAAGTGCTTAGGAAATACAGTACTGTGATTATTATTTTGCATTCCTTTAGTGAGGTATTTGAAATGGAGTTCATGAAGGTATGTGAGGATGGTAGGGAAGGAATAGTGCTGCTGAAAGAGGGCAGAGGGGGTGTCGAGAGGGAGAGGAAGAGCAATAGGTAAGTCATGGGAGTCTAATTTTTAAAGTTTGCTGTATTGTCGTCCATGAGCAGTAATCCAAGTCAGTGAAGCGTAATAACATGACGGATGAAGGACTTACAGATGGTTACGATATGATGGGACTTGAGTCCCCACGTATATCTGGAGAGCGTACATAGGGCTCGGAAGCATTGAAGATATTGCTTATATTTGTTAGTGAGATGGTGATTCCATTACAAGTTATTTTGAAATTTAATGCCCAGATAGGTAAGTAGGTTACTTTCAGTCAAAGTGGTGTTATACATGGTTAGTAGGATGCGATGTCTGGGACGGATAAGACAGGATTTTTTATGAAAAACTATAAATTGAGTTTTAAATGGATTTACGGCTTTATGCCAGGAAGTTAACCAGAATTTGAGTTGAGATAGATAAGCTTGCAGTTGTTGTTTTACCGAGCTCGATAGCTGCAGTCGCTGAAGTGCGGCCAGTATCCAGTATTTGGGAGATAGTAGGTTCGAACCCCACTGTCGGCAGCCCTGAAAATGGTTTTCCGTGGTTTCCCATTTTCACACCAGGCTGTACCTTAATTAAGGCCACGGCCACTTCCTTCCTCCTCCCAGCCCTTCCCTGTCCCATCATCGCCATAAGACCTATCTGTGTCGGCGCGACGTAAAGCAACTAGCAAAAAAAAAATGTTGTTGTTTTAAGGATGTGACAGAGGGAGCTAGGGCTAAAATGGCAAGATCATCAGCAAACTGGTAGGGGCGGAGAGGAGGTTCAGGATACGGGATGTCATGCATATATATTATATATAGTAAAGGGGAGACAAGAGAACCCTGAGCAAGACCGGAAGTGATTCGGAAGGTATAGGAGGGGGTACCATGGATTTAGATTTGTGCCGTACAGTTGTGGAGGAAATTGCTATAAAAGCAGATGAGAATGTGGGGAAGAGAGAGATGGTGCAGTTTGAATAGGAGGCTGGCATGCCAGACACTGTCAAATGCTTTATCGATGTCCAGGCACACAGGATGAAAATAGGAGGAAAGGGAGACTGCAATATGGAATAAATGATCTTGAGTGGTATGGTGGAAGTGGAAACCAGTTTGGGAAGAGGGAAGGAGTCCTAGGGAATTGAGATAGGTAGCTCGATAGCTGCAGTCGCTGAAGTGCGGCCAGTATCCAGTATTTGGGAGATAGTAGGTTCGAACCCCACTGTCGGCAGCCCTGAAAATGGTTTTCCGTGGTTTCCCATTTTCACACCAGGCTGTACCTTAATTAAGGCCACGGCCACTTCCTTCCTCCTCCCAGCCCTTCCCTGTCCCATCATCGCCATAAGACCTATCTGTGTCGGCACGACGTAAAGCAACTAGCAAAAAAAAAAATGTTGTTGTTTTAAGGATGTGACAGAGGGAGCTAGGGCTAAAATGGCAAGATCATCAGCAGGAGAATGTGGGGAAGAGAGAGATGGTGCAGTTTGAATAGGAGGCTGGCATGCCAGACACTGTCGAATGCTTTATCGATGTCCAGGCACACAGGATGAAAATAGGAGGAAAGGGAGACTGCAATATGGAATAAATGATCTTGAGTGGTATGGTGGAAGTGGAAACCAGTTTGGGAAGAGGGAAGGAGTCCTAGGGAATTGAGATAGGTAGATATTCCCCTACTCAGAATTCCTTCTAGGGTTTTGGAAAGGACACAGAGGAGGCTAATTGGTCTGTAGGAACTGATGTCAGAGGGTGGTTTATGGGGTTTATGGAAGAGAAGAATATTGACCTTACCCCAATGTATGGGGTAAGCACCCATATACAGAATGAAGATGTAAATGGTACTGAGTAGATGAAAGAGGATGGGAGGAGCTCCTTGAATATGTTTGTACGTTATGGAATCAGAGCCAGGGCAGGTGTTTTTATGGTATTTTAAAAACTGGTGGATTTTGGTAGGTGTAATAGGGGAGTTCAACTTGAGAGAAGTGGGGAAAGGAGGGTTGAATATCAGGAAAGGTCAAGTTGGCAAAGTCATCGATAGTTGGTTCATCAGGGTGGATAAATCAAGGGTCGAGGGAAGGTGAAAAAATGTTCTTATAGTAATCGGCGAAGGCTTCAACTTTGGGATATTGGGAGGTTGGTGGATAGGGTAAGTGAGGAGAGGCTTTGTGGTTTTTGTAAGTCTGTGAAAAGTAGTCCAAAAGTGTCTTGGGTCAGGAGAGTCATTAAGTTCATTACATTTAACAATCCATGTTTTGCGTTTTATGGCTTTAATATATGAGTCGTCGAGTTGTAAAACCCGTTACGTGCAGACAAACAAATTTTTCAGGAAGTGCAAAAGACTAATTTATTATGCAACAAAGATAGGACGTTGAAATTTTGTAATTAAATAGTAAGCATTCATCTTTGTCATACTGCAAAATATCCACAAAATATAACTTACAAAACCCATGTTATCTGCAAAAAACATTTGGACATAAATGTGTTTTGCAGCAGTTTCTTGGAGGTAAAAGGTATGTGCAGCAGTATATGGAATAGAATGTGCAGATTTATGGTGAATATGTTTTATTAGCTAAATTTGAAAGAATTACACTATGAATATGGCATGAATGGAAATAATTTTAAGGTTAGTGTACCGGTATAATGTTCTGATATCTAATCCCCGCTCTTCGATTTTATGATTACATCAAGAAATCATCACTCATTCAAAATGTTTTATAAGTTCTTTTACATTTTGTACAGTTATATTAACAATCCATTATAGTCTTCAACGAAATCTCCCACATCAGTGTCATAGCCTGGCATTTCACTGTTTTAAGTTTGCCACTGCTCAAACAGTGTCCTTTTAGAACATGAGGTCATTGTTCCTTATCCACTCTTTCCCGTAATGTTTGGTCAGAAATGTGTTCAGGTCGTTGAGCTTTTCTTTCTTAAGAGGAACCCCTTCCTCCACTGGTACTGGCACAATAGCAGAAAAGGTTTTCCCATGCTTCAATGTGCTTTTTGCTTCACCACAATCACTGTTATAGTTCACTTCACCTCATATCACACAGTGGCCTGATTTTGTTCATATAAGTATGATCCTCTTGCCGGCCCCGTGGTGTAATGGTAGTGTGCTTGCCTCTTACCGGGAGGCCCCAGGATCGATTCCTGGCCAGGTCAGGGATTTTTGCCTGGACCTGAGGACTGGTTCGAGGTCCACTCAGCCTACTTGTTTAGAATTGAGGATCTATCTGACGGTGAGACAGAGGCCCCGGCTAGAAACCCAAGAATAACAGCCATGGGGATTCGTCGTGCTGACCACACAACACCTCGTAATCTGCAGGCCTTCAGGCTGAGCAGTGGTCGCTTTGTAGGCCATGACCCCTCAAGGGCTGTAGTGCCATGGGGTTAAAAAAGTACGATCCTCTTACAGGGTTCTGGGACATAACGAGCTTTGCTGCATAACACACGCTGGACATAACGACTTGTGCAGCATTTCCAGTTATTTGTCACCTTTAAATGTATGGATTAAATGGACTTTACTCACATATTACATTACTGGATTGTGTATTTTGATGAGCTGCATACAGTGGCGGTGATAAGTCATTTTGAGACGAGCAGTGGACATAACGGGTTTTGCAACTGGTTGACCTATATGACCGTGCATGGCGTAGTGTGTGGCGATGTTGTTGTAAAGTATTAGGGTCTCTGGTTCGAAGGTAACCATGATAATAGTCATGGGATAGTCTTAGAAGGTGTAGGACTTTAGGAGGAATAGGAGGTTTAGATCTAGGATAACTGTGACGAGGAACATAAAGGGTATCAGCCTGAATAATAGCCTGATCTATTTTGTGAATTAAATAATGAAGACTAGCGATAGACGTGGGAAGTAGGTGGCGGGCGAGGGGGTGGTTGGCGACGAGTGGAAAGGAGACCAGGAATAGTAATAAGGGCAGGGGCGTGGTCGCTACCTACATGAAGAAGTTTCTGGATGGTAGGGAAAGAGCCTAAAGATGACAAAAGAATGAGAACATCAGGGGTAGTGTTGGATGTGGGTAGGGTATGACATGGGAAGGGGATACGTATACCACAGAGATTCGTACAAAGAGTGTCGAAGTCTGCGAGTTGGGTTTGGGTATAAGAATTTATATTAATGTCCGCTACAAAAATATATGACTGAAGGTATTGATGAATTTAATGAAGTCCAATGGGACTGGATTGCCAGAAGGGAGATATAAAGTTGCAATTACTATTGATTTTTGGGGTGTGTAGATTTCAAGTATAAAGTATTCCGAAAAGTTATTGGTAAAATTAAATGTGTGCCATTTAAACGTGAGGACCTTTCTGACACAGATAGCTGCGTCGCCCCGACCTTTACGGGGGTGGTCAGCGTGATATAGATTGAAAGCATTAAAAGTAGGATTTTGACGTGATGTCAGAAATGTTTCATTAAGAACAAAAACGTTCAGGGCGTAATGGGAGAGGGAGGTGTCAAATAACGGCCCATTCGATCTTAATGATCGGATGTTGACATAATATAATTTAAGCATTTTAGTGTATAAATGGAACCGTACTCTGGAGGAAGAATGGAAAATGCATCTTATTCCCTGAGTATGCAATATCCACAAGAGTGTTAAGAACTATGTGGGCCGCTAATTGAATTTGGGAAAGGATGTGGGGGCAGTGGAAGGGGAGGATGTTCTGTAACACCATCGTGATGAAGCAAATGATGTTCTGAGAACTCAGGATAGGGAGGGTGGAAGAGGCAGCAGGGGTAGGTAAGTCTTGGGATGTCACAGGTATGATGGCTTCAGGTTTTGAGGGTTCTGGAACAGGTTTGACTTGACACTTTTAGCTGAAGGCAGGGTGAGGTAGGGTAGAGTTAATACACTTGGGAGAAGCCTTATCAACACACTGATTTGTGGTATGCTCCTGACTAGAGTAAATGGCACATACCTCGGGCTGAGTGCAGGGCTTGCCAGGTGGATGGTCACATTTCTGGCACTTATCGCAGCGGATCTGCTGAGGTGGTGAAGACAGGGAAGGTTCCGCATGATGGCGCCTAGCATACATCATGGCGCCGTCTCTCAGCAGTGCATCTAACGAAGCCACGTCCTGCGACAAGATCCGGACTAGGGAGGTGAGCCCCCATTGGTTCTTGATAAGGATCACCCTGTATACTTGGTGGCTCTCCACCTGGAGCTGGGTGGCCACCTCATCATTGGAGTAGACTTGGTCGACTCCATAGGCGACCATGGATAGGATTGGTGCAGGGCGGGATGGTGGCTCCGGACGCCTAGCTGGTCGCTGCTGGGTGAGTTTAGTAGTCCGTGCGTGTTTCCCCAATTGGTGAGTCCCAATGTTGGATTGGAAATGATTGTAGAATGGCTTGCATGTCTTCAAGTTGAAGCCTTCTCAAGTCCTATGGATTTCGAGAAGGTATTCCTGCTGATTGGGGTAAAGCAAGAAATCAGCTGGTAGATAAAATGAGTGTTGGCCTTGTCCAAGTCAATATTGACCAGTTTCATGATGTAGAATGGGGTAGGAAGTTGTTGTGCTGATGTAATTGGTGTAGGGGCTTTTTTCTTTTCTGCTAGTAGCTTTACGTCGCACCGACACAGATAGGTCTTATGGAGACGATGGGATAGGAAAGACCTAGGAGTTGGAAGGAAGCGGCCGTGGCCTTAATTATGGTACAGTCCCAGAATTTGCCTGGAGTGAAAATGGGAAACCATGGAAAAGCATTTTCAGGGCTGCTGACAGTGGGATTCGAAACCACTATCTCCCAGATGCAAGCTCACAGCCGCAGGCTTCTAACCGCACGGCCAACTCGCCTGGTGGTGTAGGGGCAGTATGATTCCTGATGTAGGCAGGAAGTCCAGAGTTCTGAACTGCCTGAGCATACTAGCTCTGAATACAATGCAGACATGCATCGAAACTGGTCTCATTATTAATAAAATGTTATAATTCATCTTATAATATTGTGTTGTATTGGATAGGTGGACCCCACTATATAGTTCCCATTATATTCTTGGTTCAATACGGATTTAATATGAAGTTCTTAAACTTGAATGTACAGGCATGTACAGTGCCGGAGGCTGAGAAACACTGGGCAGATTGACGCCAGTGGAGCCGGTGCCCAGTGGAGAGATGCCCAGTTCTTGTTCAGGTGAAAGAGGGCACTGGACAATAGATGTAGTCGTTGTATATGTAGAGCCGGTGGTACTGATGGATAGGGCCTCGGCACGACTCTGTTTTCTGGCTGTCTGGGTTGGGAGTGGCATCCCCAGCATCACGTTGGCATGCCTGCTTGGATGAGTCGACCTCTATGTCAGGCGGTGAGGATGGTGGCAGTGAACGTGAGCTCATAGTCCCTGATGGCACTAGTTCTGGAGAGAAGTAACTTCCAAAGTGTAGGCAATTGTAACGGTGAAGTGATCTATGGACTGTTGCAAGAAGTAGCATGTGATGGCAGCACTGTAATATAGAAATGGTATGATCTTGGAGGCCACTGTATAGGCTACTTGGAGCCACCGGTAGTGCCAATGCACTATGAGAGACTTTGTTTCAAGTTTCAAAAGTTGATGCCTGCCTGGATATCAGATGATACGGATGTTGACACCCATAGCGAATCTGAAATATTTGTTCCGAATGAGTAAATTTATAACACTAATATATTTGATCCGGTATTGGACATTATAAATTTTTCAGCTAACTCATTCTTGGTTGCCAGCATTTCACCCCAGTGTGCTAAGTTGGGCTTATCTGTAGGTAAATAGCACACCTACCAAAAAAAAATTATCAATTTTTGTCCAAGAAATCCGTTAAGAATACCACCAAATTAATAGAGAAATTAAAAAACTTAAAAATCCAACCTAACTATTCCCTCTGCTCATTTGACATTGAAAACATGTATCCCAGTATACAGACCAAAAAATTATTTCCTATCATTGAGAAGAACTTAAACAAACACAGCCGCCTAAGTAAGCCAGAGATTCAGGACTTTATGACTATCATAAAACTCTTTGTCAGTAATAATAATTTGACCTTCAACAATATTATATATCAGCAGGATGGCTTGACAATGGGTTCACTGGTCTCGGGAATCTTGGCAGAAATTTATTTGTACTCTTTAGAACACACAAAGGTCGACAATAATAATAGTTTGCAAATATAATTTTTGGTTAGGTGTGTCGATGAAACCCTAGTTATCATTGATGACCAGGCCGCTGATGCATTTTCCACCATACTTAATCTCAATAATATTGACCCCAATATTAAATTCACCCTTGAATCTGAAACCAATAAATAAATATATTTTTTAGATCTAATGAGAAAAGACTCCCATCTGCATTATCCTACAAGATATATAGAAAACCTACGCAAACAGCAGGCACTGTTCAAAAAGATTCCTCACACTCACAAGCACACAAATGTGCAACTTACAATATTATAGTTTACCGTGCTTTTAAAGTACCTATGTCCAAAAAAGACTTAAAATTTTATTCGGGCCATTGCAAGATTCAATGGCTATGGCAACTCTTTCATAGAACGTACAATGTATAATCAATAAGACAACACTATTAAAGGAAAATCCAATCCTTCTGCTTTTTCCACTTTCACTTTTAATAAAGATGCCTATAAAATCACTAATATTTGTAAGAAATATAACACAAAAATATATTTTCGAACTAACAACAGGAACGTAGAATTGATACATAACTCCCCCTCAGTGAATGAAACTAAAATATTTTCATGATCAAGTGTTTACAGATTCAAATGCAACAACTGCAGTTCTTCCTATGTGTGTCAGACTGGACGTAGCTTCAAAATTAAGTACCCTTAGAACATGACACCGCGATAAAACATAATAGATTCTCGGTGGTGGGACAACATATACATCACTCAAAACATACCTTCACTAATGTAGAACAAGACATACTGTAGAAATCCTCAAGACAATAAGCAAAGGCCCTCTCCTTGACACAACTGAAAATTATTTTATACACCTTGATCAATATTTCAACCCTAACTTAAACTTAAATGACACATCAGAGAAACCTAACATGCTTCTCAATTTTCTCATCGTGGTTTCCAAAAATATCAAGTTTTCAAACCAGGGCTCGATTTTCCACGCCATACACAACACATTCACATGTTGTTTACCCCTACCACATCTCCCTCCTGCCCGGCCTTAAATACTTTCCCCTCTACCCTACTCCCTGTCCCTCCCCCCCTATTCTCGTAACTCTGCCTCCGCCTCTTTCTGCTTCCGTACACGATCTCAAGCTCAGTTCCTTTCCATACATCAGGTTCCACGACATGCTGAGCAATGTGAATCTCATACTATCTATTTGTTTTACCTTTTTAATTTCCTTGCCTTCTTACATCTTTCCCATGCCTAATTAGGCCTTGTTTTTTCATTAGCTTTCTGCTCCGCATCAAACTGAGAAACTTTTGACTAGCAAGGAAGAGGCAGCATTCCGAGGCATTATAAGGCTGCGATATGCTACGCTCCTGGTCTAGCTCATCCCGACCCTCAACGGAAGATGTGCCTGCAGATGGACGCCAGCGACTCCAGCTTAAAAGCAGTGTTATTCCAGGAGAGGAGTGACGGCGGAAGGGACATCATCGAGTATGCTAGCAGGAAGCTATCTCCCACCAAACAATGTTACTGTACTGCCGAGAAGGAAGCCTTGGCTGTGGTGTGGGCCATGAGCAAATTCAGGGGCTACTTGGAGGGAAGGTAGTTCCAGCTCTACACCAATAACACGGCTCTCAAATGGTTGAATGAAGTCTCTGGCTCAAAATATAAATTGGTGCGATGGGCTCTGTTAATCACAGAGTTTGATTTCAATGTGTGTCATGTCCCAGGACTGACAAACATAGGAGCAGATCGCTTATCTGGGCACCCGGCGATGGAACCTGAAGCTAGGAGCACCATTGTCAAAAGGGAGTTCCCACAAAAATTTGAGAGTGAACCTAAGGAACCTGTCCTTATGATCACCAAGAAGGAACTTGGCCTGGGAGTGATCAAACAGTGGCAGGAACAAGACAAGCCCTGTAGGACCACGACGCAGTGGATTAGGAGACAGAACACCGATAGTTGACTTGTCCCAAGGGAATTCAAGACGTGCTACAAGAACTTCCGGGTTGATGGAGGACTCTTGATGTACAGGTTGCACCTCTCAGACATGCCTGCAGTAGTGGTGATCCCCAGACAGCAAACGATGGACATCCTCAAGAAGTTCCATGACAGCATGGGAGCCGGACACCCAGGAGGCAAAGAGACATGTCAGTCCATCCGACAAAGATTCTTCTGGGTCAAAATGCGGAAAGACATCCTGGACAACGTGAAGGGGTGCTACATCTGTGCCTGCACCAAGGCGAACAACCGGAAGGCAGATTCCAGCCAACGAGGAAGATGGCCACAATGTCCATGGGAGGTTATAGCCCTGGACTTGATGGGTTCTTACCCTAGAATACCACAGGGTAAAACAGGACTCCTTGTAATCACTGACCTCTACACAAGATGTATTGAGGCCTTTCTGAAACCTGAAGCCATGATGGGACACACCACCAGCCTGTTAAAGATGAGGTATTCAGCCACTACGGTTATTCATGGTGCATTCTGTCAGACAACGGGAGTCAGTTCACATCGAGGAAGTGGCAGCAAATGATAACGCAATGGGGTGTGGAGCACTGGAGCACCCCTATCCACAACCCAAAGGCAAATCCGATGAAACAACGAAACTATGAACTGAAAAGGATGCTATGAGTCCACCTGATAGACAAAGAACATCGACTGTGGTACCATCAGATACCACAGTCACTCTTTGCCCTGCGACGACGCATCAACCATGTCACCGTCTATTCCCCAGCGGAGCTGATTCTTGGTCGATATCTGTATGGCATTGGGGATTGGGAGATTCATCCACCATCTACTTCAGTCAAGATGATGCAGCAGTTTCCCTGGCAGAGTGGCAGCAGCAGAACATGAAGGAGAAGCAAGCTTTGTCCGAGAAGAGATCCCTATCGCAGGCCAAGACCCAAGATGTCGAAGAGATGCAGATTTTCCTACCAGGCCAACAAGTACTGCAACATAACCACTCAGTCAGTAGTAAGATTGGAGGGTTTGACGCAGGTCTCGCACCCAAGTGGATCGGTCCCATCGAGGTGGATAAACAGCTGGGCCATGGGGTCTACTTACTGAAGACCAACCCTCCTGTCAAGGTCCATGCATCGTAGTTGCGGCGAGTCTCCCAACTGCTGCACATACAGAGTAAGGCTGGAGGAGAGGCTACTAATGACACAGCGCCATCTGGTCATCGGAAGGAGAACACATCAACTATCATCAAGGATGAGATTGGCAGCAAAGCAACCACGACCCCGACATGGCACATGCTGGTCGAGAGGAGGAGGAGAGCACATCCAGCGACATCGAGGAAGAAAGAAGATACAACCTACGTCCAAGGCAGCGTCGACGAGTGGGACAAAGTGTGGAAATACTTTCAAGTTATAGGGGGGATATTGACGCAAGTGCGATAACAGGTAAAACTTGAAAACAATATTCACTCACCCATGAGTAACTAATGTAGATATCGAGCTCGAATATGATGATGATGATGATGATGACAATGACGACGATGACGACGATGATTATTATTATTATTATTACTATTATTATTATTATTATTATTATTATTATTATTATTATTATTTATTATTATTATTATTATTATTATTATTA
Organism: Anabrus simplex; assembly: GCF_040414725.1. Lineage (NCBI taxonomy): Eukaryota > Metazoa > Arthropoda > Insecta > Orthoptera > Tettigoniidae > Anabrus > Anabrus simplex. The sequence goes on along the minus strand of NC_090266.1, from coordinate 576,902,156 downwards.
TTATTATTATTATTATTATTATTATTATTATTATTGTATGTATACCTATGAAGTGTTTACATCCATTTAGTATTAGTATTATTTACGTAGTTAAGTCATATGTATGGACAATATGATCGCACAGTTTTTGATGTTATGTCATGAAAGAGGCACTGTGTATAGACATTTATATCAGTTAATGTAAATACCTGTAAATTAATATTATAATTTATTCTTACCTATATATATAAATTGTAATCCATAATTGTGAAACACACTATAACTTCCAGAATGGTAATAAGGCACTAGAACATTTGACAATATTCTATACTTTGTAATCTATGTATTGAACACACTGGAATATTTGAGAATGTGGTTTTTTGGTAACGTATCTTTCTGGAAGACTGGTCAGCATATATGTAAAGAGAAGGTCTTGGCGGTGAAGTGAGTTACAGTTGTTGGACGAGTTATTGTTTGGAAGTTTTTGGTTGATAAGTTATGGTGTACCGGTACCAAAGAAAATACTTATGACTACATGACATGCGGTAATCGCTGTCTCCATATTGAAGTGATGTGCTTGTATGCAGTCAACTGTTGTATTTGTGTTCCAAGGTTGTAATCTCTATGTGCTGTGTTATTCAGGGTTTTCTAATCATGGCAGCTTTGTTGATATCCTTTGAAGTGAAGTGTTTGTTGTTGATACTCTGATTAAGGTTATGTGTATGTGTAGTTTGTAAATACGGGTGAATAAAATTCATTGTACCAACTGACAGCATTTTGTGTGCCTCTATGTGGATACTTTATGTGCTCTTAACAAAAGGGCATAAAACCATGAAAGATTCTAAGCATAACCTACAGAACTTAAATGTAGGCATTTTAACTTTTCAGATGGGGGTGAAAGCAATGATGATAGTGTGGGAATAAATGTAACTGTTCAAGAATCAACACACAAGGGAGTAGCAGAAATGAATCACAATGGAAAAGAAACATTAAAAGTATCAAAATAAATTCTGTGAGTTGCAAGGCATTTGAGAAAAAAGGCTGCAATTGCCACAAAATGTGCTAAAAGAAAGGTAAGAGAAAAGCAGCAAAAACAGTGTCTGACTCATTTTGGAAAATGGGTTATTTTACCCAGCAAAATACATTCAGCTGGGACCTCATAAAAATGAAGTAATGAATAGATGGAAATGTGATGGTAGTAGAGGACTAAAAGTTTGCAGGAATAAATACTTTTTGAATGTTGAGTGTCTAAGTGTAAATGTTTGCAAATCGTATCTTCTACAGACATTTCAGATATCAGATGGCAGAACGACATGAGCCTTGAAGATGGATAAAGAAGGACTAGTCAAGGGGGTGAAATGTAAATAAAACAGAACAGAGCTTCGTAAATAGAGTAAAATAGAACATTAATAGTTTTCCAGCTTACAGAAGTCACTACATAAAGACTCACAAGACTCACAAACCCGCACCACTGAAAACGTAAGCTGGGCCGATGACCTTCGATGTTAGGTCCCAAAAACAACTAGCAACAACAAGAAAACGTAAGAAAAATCAATCAGTCACTACTGATCTGCGTTTAGGGCAGTCACCCAGGTGGCAGATTCCCCATCTGTTGTTTTCCTAGCCTTTCTTTAAATGATTGCCAAGAAACTGGAAATTTATTGAACATCTTCCTTGGTAAGTTATTCCAATCCCTAACTCCCCTTCCTATAAACAAATATTTGCCCTAATTTCTCCTCTTGAATTATAGCTTTATCTCCATATTATGATCTTTCCTACTTTTGAAAACACCACTCAAACTTATTCGTGTACTGCTGTCATTCCACGCCATCTCTCCACTGAAAGTGGAACATCCCACTTAGTCGAGCAGCTCATCTCCTTTCTCCCAAGTCTTCCCAGCCCAAACTTTGCAACTTTTTTTGGAACGCTACTCTTTTGTCGGAAATCACCCAGAACAAATCGAGCTGCTTTTCATTGGACTTTTTCAGTTCTTGAATCAAGTAATCCTGGTGAGGGTCCAATACACTGGAACCATACTCCAGTTGGGTTCTTACCAGAGACTTATATTCCCTCTCTTCACATCCTTACTACAATCCTTGAATACCCTCATAACCATGTGCAGAGATCTGTAGCCTTTATTTACAATCCTTCCTTATATTAACACCTAGGTACTTACAATGATCCCCAAAAGGAACTTTCACCCCATCAATGCAGTAATTAAAACTGAGAGGACTTTACCTATTTGTGAAACTCACAACCTTACTTTTAACCCCGTTTATCATCATTCCATTACCTACTGTCCATACCACTGTCCATACACAATATTATCGAGGTCATTTTGCAGTTGCTCATAATCTTTTAACTTATTTATTACTCTGTACAGAATAACATAATTTGCAAAAGCTTTATCTCTTATTTCACTTCTTTACTTATATCATTTTTATATATATAAGAAAACATAAAGGTCCAATAATACTGCCTTGAGGAATTCCCCTCTTAATTATTACAGAGTCAGATAAAGGTTTGCCTGCTCTAATTCTCTGAGATCTGTATTCTAGAAATATAGAAACCCATTCAGTCACTCTTTTATCTAGTCCAATTGCAGTCATTTTTGCCAGTAGTCTCCCATGATCTACCCTATCAAATTACCTTAAATAGGTCAATCACGATACAGTCCACTTTACCTCCTGAATCCAGGTTATCTGCTATACCTTGCTGGAATCCTACAAGTTCAGCTTCAGTGGAATAACCTTTCCTAAACCCGAACTGCCTTCTATTGAACCAGTTATGGATTTTGCAAACCTGTCTAATATAATCAGAAAAAATATTTCTTGAATGTAGAGTTGCAAGTGGAGTGTCAGTTAGGGGGTATACAGAAATATTTTCCATGACTAAAACTGACACTTCCAAGAGCCCCAAAAGGACACATGCCAGCAGTGTTATAAATTCAAGTTTACTACTCATACTGCTGCTGAATCAGAGAAAATTTATTTAAAAGCCCAACATGAACTTCATCTATGGGCAACGGAAAAAGGTATACAGGCCATGAAGGATAATTCTGCATTAGCAGCAGATGATGAGGAGTACCACATCATTTCATTTGATCTCCAGAAGGTAATACCTTTTTCTACTCTAACAACGTCTGTTGCATACTGCAAGCACAACTTGTATGGCTACAATCTGGAAGTGCATGACTTAGCGATGGATATACGTAAGGGATGAAACAGTGGCCTCAAGGGGATCCCAGGAAATAGCGTGATGGTTTCAGAATATAAAAAATTCAGGCATTTTTGAATGAACACTGTATAGCATACAGTTGTAAAGGCCAGAACCATAATTTCAAAATAGCACTAATATGGAAGAAAATTTCAATGGACCATACCGACAATATTTCCGTGAGTGACAACAAACTTTTAGTGTTGGGTCATTGATTTAAAATGACTCTGACTTTGGAAATATTGAATCTGCTGTTGCTAAATTATCCACTATGTACAGTGAGACTGGAATGAAACCATTCGGAACACAAAGAAAAAATAGATTTCAAATTGGTGAAATACTGCGAGACTTCAAATAAACTGAACAACTTGAAAAGGCCATAAGAAGTGGTTACAATTCCAAAATGACATTCCTCAAATCATGTTCTACAAGAAGTCCCTCAATGAAGAGCTGGCATTCTGAGAACTTAAATTACCATCAGCAAAGAAATCAAACCACCATTTTTTTACACAGATTAAGCAATACTGTTTTTATAGTGTACCTAGGGCAAAAACAGCAGCGAAGGAAAAGGACATGCTGTATTCGCTCCACAACATTCTTCCTGAGCACCATCGCTTTTTCCACTTTTTTGAAGAGAATAAGAGGCATTGAAGATGGTATGTATGTAAAGACAGGTTAAAATGATTGCCTTGATGGAATGATCAAGTTAGGGCAGCTTGTAAGTATAAAATGAAGCCATATTCAAAGAGGCTCCGAACAAGAACAGATCGCTGGCTTTGGACCAAAATAGCATATCTACAATAGCCAAAATGGTATATTTCATGGGTATTTTTATTTAGAAACAATCATATTTACTGCCAAAACAGTGTAAGTGTATTTTTAATATTTTTCTAAATAAGCCTCTAGCATAACTAACTTCTTCAAAATATTGTTATACATAATTTTGATTCTAAGGAATATGAAAAATTTTAGAGCAGTATTAGCGTAAGTGTAGATATGCTACTTTGGCTCTAACACAATTATTGGCCCTTGTTATGCTTGCCACCTTTTTCCTTACTAAAATAATGCTGTAGTAGCTTAAGTCTCTTTCTGTTGCTGGTGTATTCACTCATTACTGTGTGAAGTTTCAATAATTATAATGTATTTAAGCTACACTCAGAAGATTAAGACTGCATTTATTTATTTATTTACTTATTTTTATATATACTCTATGTTGGTGACAAGAGGTCCCATGAGCCTATGGCTGGTGATAGGGACAGTACAGTACATACTTTTGTTAAAGCGACACAATAATTGCATTACATGTAGAACAGCTTTGTCAGTAAAGTGACAAGTCGATGGCCTATAACTGTATAAGGACTTTTCATTAGTAAGACTGTAGGAGTTAGTATATACAAGACGCAGACATACTTTCCTATAGTACGGTACGGTAACGTTAATTTTCCTTCACACATCGACACAGGAAAAAGAACACAACGAACATTGTTCTGATGGACTGCATATTCATGTGTGGCTGGGAGGCGTAACTAGTCTTAAGGGAAATAATGGACCGGAAGAACTTTGTGAGATACGAGGTATTCATTCTAGGAAATCGAAGTACATTTTTGGATAACTAAGAGGTAGTCTTTTAACAAGTTAGCATCATAATTTTTCAGAAGTACCGTATATTCAGATGAAAATGAAATTAAATGTCGTATGGATTTTAGTGCCGTGATACCCCAGGACGGGTTCGGCTCGCCAGGTGCAGGTCTTTCTATTTGACGCCCGTAGGCGATCTGCGTGTCGTGATGAGTATGAAATTATGATGAAGACAACACATACACCCAGCCCCGTGCCATTGGAATTAACCAATTAAGGTTAAAATCCCCGACCCGGTCGGGAATCGAACCCGGGACCCTCTGAACCGAAGACCATGACACTGACCGTTCAGGCAACGAGTCGAACGGTATATTCAGATATTACATATTAAATATGGAAAAATGTACTAATGTACTAGCAAGATACCTGTGCTTCGCCACGATATTATAATGAAATTTATAATTGAATTCTCAACGTTTTATATATAATCCACCGAAATTCGCGATCTAACTCGTTTTCTGAGAGATTATGGCAAAGTTACTCCCATTTTTCAATCTTTCTTTCCAGCAATCGATTTTGTACTTCCTGGGCTAGGTCCAGGTATTCCACCCGGTCAGTTGGGTCCCTAAATCTTTGCTATCTTTTCCTATAAGCATTTTTAATGTGGATCAAATCTTTGAGGAGATCCGGCAGGGTGTCTTCTTGGGTGCCTTGGTGGTACTGAACCCACGGCCGGACTGCAATCGTAGTCATTACCCGGCTAGGACCCGTTTCCAACGCGGTCTGCACATTTTGACGACGGTCCAGAACATTATTATTATTATTATTATTATTATTATTATTATTATTATTATTATTATTATTATTATTATTATTATTATTATTATTATTATTATTATTATTATTATTGATGGTCTGGAACCCACAGCAAGATGCAAGACCACTACTTTGCGGTAAATTACATCCTCTGCCATTGTCACTGCTGACAATGTGATCAACACCATTGTCGCACGTAGGGAAGTGCGCGAGATTTCTGGCGACACAAATGATATACTTCCATGAATTATTGACCTTATTATAGAGGTGAACAAATGCATGGTCATTATCATTCATATCGTTCATTTCAAATGTGTTTAAATTTTTATTTATATGCCAGGAGAATCTACTGTAATCTAACTTTATGTACTCCAAAGGAAAAGATGATTCTTGAAAATGAACCCAGGAAAGATTAAAACTGATCAGTTTATGATCAGAATAAGTACATTATGAACAGTAAAATCAACTGGTCTCAACTCCGTTTTCATCCCACTGCCGTTAAGTTGACTTAACCCTCCCCCCCCCCAAAGAAAAACGAAGGTGTGTTTCCTTATGATTAAAGGAGATTCCAAATACCAATGCTCACGTCTGTTACCTTCATTTCTGAGATATAAGTATCCCCATAAAAAGAATTTACTCTTTTCACTTCCTTTCACACTCCCTCCCCCCTTATGTGAATTTCCCATTAAAAATAAGTGTCTCTTTAATAGTAAAGGATCTTCTAAATACCAATTATCATGACTCTAACATCTTCAGTTTTTGAGATATGTGTCCACATAAAAGGAAATCAACTCCTTTTCACCCCCGCCCCCAAAATGATTTCACCCAAAAACGCTTTTTCCTTTGTTTTTAAAGGAGATCCAAATATCAGTTTTTATGTCTGTAACAACTTTAGTTTTTATTAGATGTAAGAATCCTCATACAATTAATTTTTCAATTTTTCACCTGCCCCCCCCCCCCTTTATTGGATTTTCCGATAATATATTTTTGTTTAATTTTAAAGCGATTCCCAATACCAATCTTGACGTCTGCAAAATCTTTTGTTTTTGAGATAATAGTATCCTCATACAAATAATTCAACTAATTTTTCAATTCCTCTCCTCCCTTTAGGTGGATTTCTGAAAACAAAAAATTCAGCTTTTGAGATATCAGTATCGTAATTAAAAGAATTCAACCCCATTTTCAGTCTTTTTTTTACCCCTCCACCCAAGTGGTTTCTCAGAAAACAAAAAAATACATGTTTCTTTATTTTCAATAGAGATACAAAATACTATTTTTCACTTCGGTAACATGTTAAGTTCTTGAGATATATTGTAGAAATCCTCCTCTGCGAACCATGTGACCTAATAATACCAATATAATGGTCCGTTATTGAACATTATAAATTTTCCAGCTAACTCATTCCTGGTTGCCTGCGTTTCGCCCTCGTGTGCAAGTTAGGCTCATCAGCTGGGACTTAGCACACCACCCAAGACGCAAGGCTAGTGCATACCGTGGAGGCCACTGCATAGGCTACTTGAAGCCACCAGCAGTGCCAATGCACTATGAGAGCTATGTCTCATTTCCAAAAAATTGATGCCTGCCTGGCCATCAGATAATACAGATGTTGATTCCCATAGCGAATTTAAAATATTTGTCCCAAATGAGTAAATTTATAATACCAATATAATGGTCCGTTACTGGACATTATAAATTTTCTAGCTCATTCGGGACAAATATTTTAAATTCCCTACGGGAATCATCATCTGTATTACCATGTGACCTTGCCACGGTGGGGAGGCTTGCATGTCCCAATGATGCAGATAGCCGAGCAACCATATCGGATGGGTATCTGTTGAGAGACCAGACTAGCGAATGGTTCATCGAAAGGGGGGTAGCAGCCTTTCGGTAGTTGCAAGGGTGGCAGTCTAGATGATTGACTGATACGGCCTTGTAATAATACTCAACATGGCTTAGCTGTGTTGATACTGCTACACGGCTGAAAGCAACGGGAAACTACAGCCGTAACTAACTCCTGAGGACATGCAGCTCTCTCTGTATGAATGATGTACTGATGATGGCTTCCTCCCGGGTAAAATATTCCGGAGGTAAATTAGTCCCCCATTCGGATCTCCGGGTGGGGACTACACCAGAGGGGGCGATCATCAGGAAGATGGATACTGACATTCTGCGAGTCGGAGCATGGAATGTTAGAAGTTTGAATCATTGTGGTAGGTTAGAGAATCTGAAAAGGGAGATGGATAGGCTAAAGTTAGATGTAGTTGGTATAAGTGAAGTACGTTGGCAGGAAGAACAAGATTTTTGGTCAGGCGACTACCGAATTATCAACACAAAACCAAACAGGGGAAATGCAGGAGTTGGTTTAATAATGAATAAAAAATAGGGCAGCAGGTAAGCTACTACGACCAGCATAGTGAAAGAATTATTGTTGTCAAGATAGACACTAAACCAATGCCCACCACAATAGTGCAGGTCTATATGCCTACTAGTTCATCGGATGTTGAAGAAATCGAAGGAATATATGAGGAGATAGAAGAATTAATACAATATGTAAAAGGTGACGAGAATCTAATTGTGATGGGAGACTGGAATGCAATGGTAGGCCAAGGAAGAGAAGGTAGTACAGTAGGAGAATTTGGATTGGGACAAAGGAACGAAAGAGGAAGTCGGCTGGTTGAATTCTGCACTAATCATAATTTAGTCCTTGCCAATACTTGGTTCAAACACCACAAACGATGGCTGTATACGTGGATGAGACCTGGAGACACTGTAAGGTATCAAATAGACTTCATTATGATTAGGCAGTGGTTCAGAAACCAGGTGTTGGATTGCAAAACTTTCCCAGGAACAGACGTGGACTCTGACCACAAGTTGTTGGTCACGAAATGCCATCTGAAGTTGAAGAAATTGAAGAAAGGAAAGAATGCAAAAGGATGGGATCTAGACAAGTTGAAAGAAAAGAGTGTGAGGGATTGTTTCAAGGAACATGTTGCAAAAGGACTAAATGAAAGGACTGAAGGAAACACTATAGAGGAAGAGCGGATAGTCATGATAAATGAAGTCAGTAGGGCTGCTGAAGGGATGTTAGGTAGGAAGAAAAGATCAACTAAGAATCAGTGGATAACTCAGGAGATACTAGACCTGATTGATGAATGACGAAAATACAAGAAAGCTAGAAATTAAGAGGGCAGAAAAGAATACAGGCGATTAAAGAATCAAGTGGATAGAAAGTGCAAGGTAGCTAAGGAAGAATGGCTGAAGGAGAAGTGCAAGGCTGTATGGTCCTGGAAAAGGTAGATGCTGCATACAGGAAAATCAAGGAAACCTTTGGAGAAATGAAATCTAGATGTATGAATATTAAGAGCTCAGATGGAAAACCACTTCTAGGGAAAGAAGACAAAGCAGAAAGATGGCAGGAGCATATCTAACAGTTGTATCAAGGTAAGGATGTAGATAATTTGGTCTGGAGCATGAAGAGGCTGTTGATGCTGATGAAATGGGAGACCAATTTTGAGGTCAGAGTTTGACAGAGCTGTGAGTGACCTAAATAGGAACAAGGCACCTGGAATTGATGACATTCCCTCTGAATTACTGACTGCCTTAGGAGAAACCAGCATGGCAAAGTTATTTCATTTAGTGTGCAAGATGTATGAGACAGGAGAAGTCCCATCTGATTTTCGGCAGAATGTTGTTATACCTATTCCCAAGAAAGCCGGTGCTGACAGGTGTAAAAATTAACGCACCATTAGTTTAGTATCTCATGCCTGCAAAATTTTAACACGTATTATTTACAGAAGAATGGAAAAATAAGTTGAAGCTGAGTTGGGAAAAGATCAATTTGGCTTCAGAAGAAATGTAGGAACACATGAAGCAATCCTGACTTTACGTCTGATCTTAGAGGATCGAATCAAGAAGGACAATCCCACGTACACGGCATTTGTAGATCTAGAAAAGGCATTTGATAATGTTGATTGGACATAGCTATTTATGATTCTGAAGATGATAGGGATCAGATACCGAGAACGAAGAATTATCTACAATCTGTATAAAAATCAGTCTGCAGTAATAAGAATCGAGGGCTTTGAAAAAGAAGCAGCAATCCATAAAGGAGTGAGGCAAGGCTGCAGTTTGTCCCCTCTCCTTTTCAATGTTTACATAGAACAGGCAGTAAAGGAAATCAAAGAGAAATTTGGAAAGGGAATCACAGTCCAAGGAGAGGAAATCAAAACCTTGAGATTTGCCAATGATATTGTTATTTTATCTGAGACTGCAGAAGATCCCGAGAAGTTGCTGAATGGTATGGATGAAGTCTTGGGTAAGAAGTACAAGATGAAAATAAATAAGTCCTAAACAAAAGTAATGGAGTGCAGTCGAACGAAGGCAGGTGATGTAGGAAATATTAGACTGGGAAATGAAGTCTTAAAGGAAGTAGATGAATATTGTTACTTGGGTAGTAAAATAACTAACGATGGCAGAAGTAAGGAAGACATAAAATGCAGACTAGCACAAGCCAGGAAGAGCTTTCTTAAGAAAAGAAATTTGCTCACTTCAAACATTGATATTGGAATTAGAAAGATGTTTTTGAAGACTTTTGTGTGGAGTGTGGCATTGTATGGAAGTGAAACATAGACGATAAGTAGCTCAGAAAGAAAGAGAATAGAAGCTTTTGAAATGTGGTGTTACAGAAAAATGCTAAAGATGAGATTGATAGATCGTATCATGAATGAAGAGATACTGAATCGAATTGGTGAGAGGAGATCAATTTGGCTAAATTTGACGAGAAGAAGAGATAGAATGATAGGACACATCTTAAGACACCCAGGACTTGTTCAGATGGTTTTTGAAGGAAGTGTAGGTGGTAAGAACGGTAGGGGTAGACCAAGGTATGAATATGACAAGCAGATTAGAGCAGATGTAGGATGCAATAGTTACATAGAAATGAAAAGGTTAGCACAGGATAGGGTGGCTTGGACAGCTGCATCAAACCAGTCTATGGACTGATGACTCAAGCAACAACATTGTAGAAATGCTCATTCTAAAATTTCACCCCCTTGTTAGTTCCCCTTAATTGGAGTTTCCAAAAACAAATCACCTATGTTTCTTTACTTTTACAGGAGATTCCAAATACCAATATTTACATCTGTTACATTTTACATTTCTGAGATATACTGTAGATAGGTACAGTCTTTCTAAAAATTCACCCAAATTTTTCACTCCTGTTTAACCCCCATTAATTAGATTTTTCAGAAACAAAAAGTACATATCTCTTTATTTTCAAAGGAGATCCCAAAAACCTTTTTTTCAGGTCTGTAATATCTTCAGTTTCTGAGATGTAAGTATCCTCATGAAAGGCATTCAACCCATTTTTCACTCCTTTCACCCCTCCTATTGGGATTTTCCAAAAACAAAAACTATATGTTAACTTATTTTTAAAGGAGATTCTAAATACCAATTTCTACATCTGTAAACTTTTAAAGTTTCGAGATATGGATACAATCATTTAAAAATTCACCCCCCCTTTCACCCCCCATTATTTAGATTTTCCTAAAACAAAAAATATATGTTTCTTTATTTTTAAAGGAGGTTCCAAATTTAAATTTTCATGACTGTAACATCTTCAGTTTGTGAGATATAAGTCTCCTCAGGAAAGGTGTTCAATCCCTTTTTCCCCCCTTTTCAAACCCCTTCATGGGATTTTCCGAAAACAAAAAATACGTGTTTCTTTATTTTCGTAGGGGATTCCAAATACCAACTTTTATAACTCTTTTTGAGATAGATATCCTCATTTTTAAAATTCACCCCCCATTTTCACCCCCTTAGCGACGGAATATCCAAATATCATCCCTTAGCGAGCACCTACATGTTAACACTAGAAACCGCCGGAGTGGTTAAAATGACCGCTACACGTTTTCAAAGCCTTATTTTGACCACATTTTCTGTAGTATTGCAAACGGCTTCAGTGACTTTTCCCGATTACTGGTCAGAATCAACCATATTAAATGTAATTAATTTTGCGTCATTGGTTAGGACATATGTAACGAGTATACCTAGAACCGCCGGAGCGGTCATTTTGACCGCTGTATTGATTATCATAATAAAATGTATTAGAACATGTGCTTATTCCTCTGGTTGATATAACATTTGTTTATAATTATTCTTTCTGCAATAATGTAAGCACAACTATGAATTTGACAGTATATCTACGGCCATTGTTCATTCTCTTCTTTATTCATTTTTCTAAAGGCGGCTAATGGGTCACTCTCCTCTGAGAGTAGCAAACATTATTCCGCTGTCACAATTCCCTAATGATATACGTTATTTTGATGTCAACATTACAACCTTGGTACTGATTTTCAGCATTTAGACTGCAATTATGCCTGGTGTAGGCCGAGAACTGAAAGTTTTCGATTGTTCTATTCCTGCACTAGAAAATGCAATACGAAAAGCTGGAAAAAAGAAGGGACGCATCAACACAAGTCTACCAGGACCAAGTAAGATGTTACTAGGTACAGATGGCATCACAGAGTTGACTGTAGGGGAGTTTGTGAAGACTACACCTGGCAGGATGGCTTGTCACAACATCTTGAAAGAAAATCCAGGACCTACTCCATACTCAAAGCTGTATGTTTCTGATAACAGTGTAGCGTGTGCACGGAGTAATTTTATTGATGAATCTATATTGAAACACATCAAACACTCTGCGAAAACTGAAGCAAAACACGTTTTAGGAGATAAATTGTAGAGTGTAAGTTTAGAAAACTGGAGGCATTCATTGGCTCAGTGTATGCTCGTGGTGTACTTGGAGCCAGTAGCACTAAACCTGATGAACTCTGGTCTAAAAAGTGGGTCTACCATTCTTCAGTGAAACAATGGGGAGGAACTGTTTTCGAGAAATCCAAAGATTTTTGCGTTTCGACGTCAGAATTACAAGATTAGAACATTTGAAAACTGATAAATTTGCGTTAGTATCAAAAGTATGGAACAAATTCATTGAAAATTTTCAATTGTCTTATATTCCAGGTGAAAATCTGCCTACTGATGAGCAGCTTTTTCCAAGCAAAACAAGGTGTCCATTCTTACAGTACATGCCCAACAAACCAGATAAAACTGGAATTAAATTTTGGCTTCTTGTGGACGCTGACTCAAAGTTTCCATGCAATGAGTTTCCTTACCTAGGAAAAGACTATTTCAGACCACATGACGATGCTCTACCCGAATGTGCAGTAATTAAGTTGGTGGAGCCGTTTCAAAAGAAGGGGCGAAAAGTGACTACAGACAACTTTCTTTGCAACAGTGAAACTTGGTAAGACGATGAAAAGTATTAGTACGAATATTGTTGGAACCATTAGACGATCAAGGAGAGAAATTCCTAAAGCTCTGAAGGCTTTGAAAGCTAGTCTTTACGACTCAACTCTCCTGACATATTCCAATGACACACTTACTGTTTATCAAGGAAAATGAAACAAGAACATCCTTCTATACAGTACTTTGCATCAGAATTTGAACTTCAAGCTAAATGCAAAAGGATTCCTGAAACAGAAGACTTCTACTACAATACAAAATATGATGTGGCCATGGTAGATCAAATGGAAAGAAAATATACTGTTCGATCCGTTACACGAAGATGGCCTGATCATGTACTTCATAATATTCTTGACTTGGCAGCTATCAACTTCTGGATGCCTGGCTCCATGGCTAAAAGGTTAGCATGTTGGCCTTTGGTCACAATGGTCCCGGGTTTGATTCCTGGCTGGGTCGGGAATTTTAACCAAAATTGGTTAATTCCCCTGGCACGGGTACTGGGTGTATGTATCATCTTCATCATGTGCCCTCGGACACATCCCGGCACTAAAAGCCATACGCCATTTCATTTCAACTCCTCGATCATTTTCAAACACTGACAGGGAAGAAGATCAGTCGCCGAAATGACATCCTGAAACTAGCAGTGGAGCTTCGTGTGGAGTACATGGAATCAAAACCTAAGTCTGTGAATACAGAACTCGAATTTAGGAAACCTATGGAAGGAAATGTACAGAATAGGCTCAAAGGACATAACTAAGGTCGTGGTATGTAGTTCCTGCTTCTAAAGATGCAGGAATGCATCAGCATGTGCAAATACACTGAGAACAGAAACGGACAAATATGTTGTGGTACGTGGATTTGGCAAACATGTTTCAGGTCATAAATTGCACTAAATGGAATGTAACAGTAATTTTATTTTCTGATAATGAGTAATAACTATTTTCCCATTTATACTAAGAGAATTTGAGGTAAAAAAATGTTTGTTTATTAGATAAGTGTGTTTTGTAGAAACGTTTTTGTGTTTGTAATAAATTAGGAAAATATGACATTTGTAACACTATTAAATAATTTGAATCTTTTCCGTGTTAGATCCCATAATTAATGTTTTATAAACTTAGTAATACATATTTGAAATGATGATGATGAGTTACTATACGTATTGAGAATAAAAATAATAATTAGAATACAGCGGTCAAAATGACCGCATCGGCAGTTCTAGGTATACAGTATGTTCCGGCGGTCCTAGTGTTAATATGAATGTATCCCCAAAATTTCATTTCTCTATGTCCAGTAGTTTTGGCTAGGTGATGATGAATCAGTCAGTCAGTCAGGACTAGTTATTTTATATATATAGATATAGTTAGTCCATTATTGGACATTATAAATTTTCCAGCTAACTCATTCCTGGTTGACAGCGTTTCACCACAGTGTGCTAAGTTGGGCTCATCAGTTGGGAAATAGCACACCAACCAAGACGCATGGCTAGTGCATACCGTGGAGGCCACTGTGTAGGCTACTTGGATCCACTGGCAGTGTTAATGCACTATGAGGGACTTCGTCTCATCTAAAAAATTGATGCCTGCCTGGCCATCAGATTATAAAGATATTCATTCCCATAGGGAACCTTAGCATACTGGAGCAAAATGCTGGCAGCCAGGAATGAGTTAGCTGGAAAATCCGTAATGTCCAATAATGGACCAACTATATTGGTATTATAAATTTACTCATTCAGAACAAGTATTTCTGATTCCCTGTGACAATCAATATCTTTATCATCAAGTGGTATGTTCCGAGGTGTCATTGGAGAGATGATTTGGAATGACATCAGTAGACGAATAAGTTTTTTGTTTTCCTCCCTTTCTTTAAAGAACCTCGCATTAATTTAATTTTCTATTGTCATCATCAGGTTTCATTGGTTACATCCTGGATTGGTAATTTCACCACACATCATAAGCAGAACTCTTTGTACGATAAGAAGTTGCTTATATTCAGCCTGCATACATTTTCTGAACCATAAATACTGGACTTTAAGCAAGATAGATACCCTTTGCGGCAATATTGAACATAACATGTATTCAATATTTGAAAGAAGATGTAATGGAACGATAGAATTCACTAGAAGCATCTGGACTTTATATTCAGCCTGGCATTTTATACCTTTAGCACTGGGCAATTTTGATGTATATATAAAGTGTTATATTTCATTATTGTTAATAATTGATGTGGTACTATATTTATAGTCTCATTGCAATATGTAAACTTGAAAATTTCACTATCTGTCGATCAGTACCCCGATATAATTTTATCTCAGATAACATTTCATACATTTCACCATGTACATGTTATCACATTACACATTTTGCTCATTTGATTAATTTTATCAATTTATAACAAAATATTGTTCCTGGATATCAACAAATAAAAAGCGTACCTAGTTTAGGGTGATGATGACCCACACAGGGTCGAAACTAGTCCCCTAATACATTGTAATGTATACATAGGCATTACAACTATTTTATAGTATTGAGTAGGTGGATTAAAATGTTGTTAATTAAATTATCTGTAGTGTCTTCAAAGGTAGGAAAGATCCAAATATGAAGCTAAAACTGGCATTCAAGAGTAAAAATTGGGGTAAATATTCATTTTTAGGAAGGGGAGTTAGTGATTGGAATAACTTACCAAGGTGGATGTTCAATAAATTTCCAATTTCTTTGGAATCATTTAAGAAAAGGCTAGGAAAACAACAGATAGGGAATTTGTTACCTTGGCGACTGCCCTAAATGCAGATCAGTAGTGATTGATTGATTGATAAACACATAGAAGGGAAAGAAAGCTTGCACGAAGTAAGTAATGGTCATGGTTTGAGACTGAATGACTTTGCGAGTGGGAAGCAGATGATAATCAAAAGTACTTTGCACTCGTAGAAAAACGTAAAGAAGGAGACATGAACATCACCAGATGGAGTAACGAGAAATCAAATAGACCATGTTATAATAGACAGGCAGCATGCATCATGGTTGTTAGAAGTTGTAGAGGTGCTGATGCTGATTCAGACCATTATCTTGCAAGAATAAAATACAGAAAAGAATTAGACTTGACGAGGACAGGAAAAGTAAGGAGAAAGACAAAGCATAATGTAGAGGATTTTAAGAATGGGGAATTGCAGGAGAAATACAAGAAGAAAATAGCAGAATCTTTGGAAATAAGAAAGGAGTTATGGGAGAAAGGAGAAGTGGAAAGAAAGTGGGAGATAATGAGAACAACTATTGGTGAAGTTGCAGATGATACTTAGGGAAAGAAGGAACATGTAAAGAGAGCAGAATGGTTTGATGAAGAACGCTTAACACTAATCCAAAAGAGGAACGAAGCTAGGAAAAGAATGCTTCAAATGAGGACAAGGAAAACAGTGGAAGAATACACAGAGAAGTGAAGAAGCTAAAAGTTTCTGGTGTTCTTAACAGAATGGAGGTGCACTTTCACTTGGTGCATCTGATTCAATTGTGCCATGTTTTACAGCACAGCACTACCTGACTTGGACTCCTCTGTTAGCTCGTAACTAATCATCCTGTATTTCTATGTTGCATTTTTGACTTGTACCCAGAAATTAAAAGCGACTTCAAATGTAAATTGAACCTACTGTATTCTGGCAATAATATAACAGGAATTTTTCCATAATAATGAATGCAGGGTATTGTATAAATTTCTTCCCAGGTAGGGCCCACACTTTTCTGAGAAACAATTGAACCTATGTAGATATAATGCTTGTCGTGAGTATCCACAGGGCTTGTATCTACAGTAAATGAGATATGAATTATATGTTGATGATATCTTTTTCTCATAAAATACTTTTTTGCGAGGATACATTCGTTCTTCTGGATAACTATACATTCTTTGTTAAGAGGTATTATATGGAATATCAGTGATATAGATCAATATCTGTGTATGTAGGCAACGCTTTTTATAGGGTGCCTACATTCATGAACATAAGTTCGAAGTTAGAGCCCAATACATCTGTACAGTCAGAAATAGTGCTGAGAACAGGCCCAGTCTGTACACACCTTATCTAACTTCATCATACCACCATAACTTATGCCTCGAAGATCCACATTCCAACCTCACTCCATATGCCCTCCAAACCCTGTCTCCCACCCAAGTTCCTGCAATCCCAGAAACTCTGACATTCTTACCTATCCGAATTCTCCCGTACATGTGACCGCTACTTCCTTCACCTCCACTGTCAGACCATGCGGCCAGTTTCAAACTCCCTGAAAGCTCACCGACGGATAACCTGGTCCAAAACCTGCACATCTCTCAATTCCCTCCATGCTTCACCTTCTCAGTTCTGGTGCAAGCTATCTTCCCTCCTCAGTCAACACAGCACCCCTTCATACCCTATCATCCATAATGGAAGATCTCCATTGAACATCCAGGAAAAATTGGAGATATTAACCTCCCACTTCCGCAAATGGTTTACTCCTTATCCCTACCATTACTCATCTCTGCCCAATACTGCCCTTTACCAGAATCTCCTTTCCTCTCCCTCCCTTCAACCATCTCCTACTCACACAATTGCACCCTATGTCCTAAATATCCTGATAACACCCTAGTCTACACCTGCGACAATGCTCCAGGTCCCGAACAAATCCGGTACTGCCATATCCGTCAAGCCCCTATAGAAACTCCTAAGACTCCTAGCATCCCTATATACATTCGCACTCACCTCTGGTTTCTATCTCACCTCCGGGAAGAGATCTAAATGCTCCTTTTCCTCAAACCTAGAAAAGATCGATCCAACCTAGACTCCTATTGACCCATCTGTCACATCACAATCCTTGCCAACATCCTAGAAAAAATCCTCATCCGCTGATTGCACCCCTTATCTGAAGTCCCTTAACCTACTACCTCCATCACAATGCAGATTCTCACCAACTCCTTCGCCTCATTCAATCCATAAGTAACAACTTCATCCTAGCCTGACCTTCCCTACTAATCACCTTTGACTTAACCAGGCCTTGACTCTATCTGGCACCCTGACCTCATTTTCAAGCTCCACTACTTCACACTCCCAGCCTCCTACATCTGTTTCTTCGCTGCCTATATAACTGTACAACTTGTATATTACTAAACGGCCACTTATCGCCACCTTTCCTAACGTCCTTAGGTGTAACACAATTTTCCCCATTCCCAACTTCTCTTTATTCTTTTTATCACTGACATTCCCTACCCATCCAAATCCTTTAATTCACCGATGACACCGCCATCCTTGCCCCACTCCGTTCCACCCAGAGCATAAATAGAAACCTGCAACACTTCCTGGACACCTTTACCTCTTGGTGCGACTGATGGTACCTCCGCCTCAATCCTTCAAAAATCCAAACCATCCTAATCTGACCTCCCAAATGGTGTTTCTCAATCACCTGCAATCCTGCCAGCCTCCAACTCACCGTCGAGGACACCCCCATCTGCCCTCAATCTTCCCTCAAATATGTGGCGTTGCCATAGACCAGCACCTCACATCCGCCCCCATTTCCAGAACCTACAAACCAAATCCTCCAAAAGATCTTACATAGAATGTCGGCTTGCCAGCACCAGTTGGGGTCTTAACACAAAACTACTTTTCCTAATCTACAAAACCTTCATCCACTCAGCCATCACCTGTGATCACCCCGCCTAGGCAGCCATGGTCCACACCAAGCCCATCCTATATCTTCCTCTCCTATCTATGGAATGCCAAATTGTCCGCATTGCCCTCCGACTCCCTCCCTTATTCCTTACCAAGGACCTATAAGACATCTTCCCCTTCCCCAAACTTGTCAGCCATGTCTCCTTTTCCTCCAAAGATTCCTCGACAAAGCTCTAGATCCCAACAACCCTGTCACATCTCATTTCCTACAATCCACCCTACGATTCTCCTATGTACCCTATCCCCACTTCACTATCACTGTATCCTCACCAAACCCATAGACCAGCCACCTCTACAGGAACAGGCTGCACTAGGATAAACCTTGTCCCAAATTCCCCCCCATGCCCCCACTCAAGTACACCATCCACATCAGTGGTCATCAGTGTGCTCGTAGATGTGCTCAGACAACCTGTTGGCTCTCCTCACCATTGACCTCTCGCTCTTACCATCTGTTATCTCATATTCTCCATATTCAATGTACCTTGTAATTCATACTCAGATCATCTATCATTGCATGTATATATGTATTGTATATACAATTACATCCTATTCAAAAGTAGTTGTCAAGCCAGTGTTCACGTATATTCTAGCCATCTATTTATTTGTACACATCATTGTTCCAATTCATTCTGTGTTTCTAGCATTGTAAAATTTCTCAAATTTCAGATACAACTCTTATTCTATGTTCCACCAGCATACATATTGTAAAAAGAAAACAAAAACCAGTTCACACCAATATCTGTAATAGTGTACTCAAATTCAGATGTCAGTAGTAATGTCATATCATATATATGTAAGAAGCCTCCGTGGCTCAGGCGGCAGTGCATTGGCCTCTCACAGCCGGATTCCATGGTTCAAATCCCGGTCACTCCATGTGAGATTTGTGCTGGGCAAAGCAGAGGCGGGACAGGTTTTCCTCCGGGTACTCCAGTTTTCCCTGTCATCTTTCATTCCAGCAACACTCTCCATTAACATTTAATTTCATCTGTCAGTCATTTATCATTGCCCCAGAGGAGTGCGACAGGCTTTGGCAGCTGGCACATTTCCTGTCCTCGCCGCTAGATGGGGGCTTCATTCACTCCATTCCTGACCCAGTTGAATGACTGGAAACAGGCTGTGGATTTTCATGTATATGTAAAAAAGAAATGCATCACGTATCATTGTTCCAATTCATTCTGTATTTCTAGCATTGTAAAATTTCTCAGAATTCAGATGTAACTCTTGTTATATGTTGCACCAGCATGTATACTGTCAAAATAATCCTGTCCAAACTCATATCTGTAATAGTGTACTCAAATACAGATGTCACTAGTATATGTCCTATCGTATATATATATATATGTGTGTAAACAATTGCTCCACAATATAACCTGAAGAGCTGTAGGAACTACAGTAGGTCCCAAGATAAATAACAAAATGCCTCTTTGCTCACCCAAGATCTCGTAAATAAAGTCCATCTGGTCTGGAGATAATCAAGAGTGTGTAAAACACGCGACGAGATTAGATTACTCCACCATACCAGAGTCGAAAGCTAGTGGCTTTTCGTCGCACCGAAACAGATAGGTCTTATGGCAGCAATGGGATAGGAAAGGCCTAGGAGTTGGAAGGAAGCAGCCATGGTCTTAATTAAGGTACAGCCCCAGCATTTGCCTGGTGTGAAAATGGGAAGCCACGGAAAATCATCTTCAGGGCTGCCGACAGTAGGATTCGAACCCACTATCTCCCGGATGCAAGCTCACAGCCGCGTGCCCCTAACCGCAGGGCCAACTCGCCCAGTAGAGTCGAAAGCAAACTGAATTCCAGGTGGAGCAGGTGGTCCTTTTATTCACATTGGGTGAGAAAAGATGAGAACATATCGAGAATCGAGTTTGTTCCAGACGGTGACATCAAATTGACATCAGAATCACGTGGCAGACAGCTGAGATGTAGAGCTGAATATTCAGATTTATAAAGGCAGCAGGCGATGGTGGGTAGAAACAGCAATCTGGAGCGTATAGAATTGAGGCAAGGTAGCATTTTTTTGAAATTTCTTGTAGATTATCAGGAGAATATTACAATGATTGTAGCTTTTCCTATAATAAATCCTGTAATAGAAGTAGCACTGAAAGGTACTAGCCAGTTGCTCTTGATGAGTACATAACAGTACACAAGTCCAGATAGATTGCTTTTGACTTGTACTGAGATGTACAGCTTCCTGGTGAAGAAGGAGACTAAGCATACAGCATGTAGAGTACATCCGCCCGCTATCAAGGTCAGGTTGCTCTTCAACGGTTCTTTCATTTTTTTTTTTTTGTCCTTGTGGGAGGACCCTGGTCTGGAGATAATCAAGAGTGTGTAAAACACGCGACGAGAGTAGATTGCTCCACCATACCAGAGTCGAAAGCTAGTGGCTTTGCATGGTAATCAACTCAAGCTACGTCACTTCCGACATGATGCTATTTCTAAGAAGAGAAAGGGACAGCAGGGAAGATTGGAAAGAAATAATACTATAGGAAGTATCTGCCTGTCCCAACGGTCTGCATGCTGTCAGATGAGATGAGGTGAAGGTGTCTTCGTACATTGATCAAGTAAACTATTTGAAGTGTGTTTAAAATAATTTTAATATGTCAGATTGTAGATCAGCAGAACTCCTATGGATAACAACTTTAAAATAAGTGAAGCTTTTGTGATTATTCCTTAGAAGGAAAAATTGTATAAGTCTTGCGTTGGATCTTTAACATATGCTACAACTGGTTCAAGATCTGACTTAGCGCTTGCTCTTCCACTCCCCTCTACTCAACTCCCCCTACTGCCACTCCCGTCACCTCTGCATGGGAACACACTGCTCTTAGCTTACAATGAACAGTAAGGAGCAGTCACACACAGGACCACACATGAGCTGGTCAGACAAGAGAGGGAAAGAGAGAAACTGGGCGGAGTAGTAAGTACTCATACGCCATAAAATACCTCATTTACCTTAGAATTTTGCACAAGTCACTTATCATTTTCTTCCTTTTTTCATTTTAGAATTTTCCACATACCACCAATACATGGACATTCCTCACCCAGAGCTACATAACCAGTATATTGAGAAATTCTACCTAGGAAAAGAAGCCCTGTTTAACCAGACACATACATACTCAAGCTTCCATAAACTTGAGATGACATTAACCTAATTCAAGATTTACTTCCACTTTTAGGATACTGTGATTTTCACAATGATACTTTTCCCTTGAGTAACAAAACTCAATGGAACTTTCATCATTTAAAAATTTTTCCTATGACAATATTTTAATAACATGAACTGTTTTTTTAACAGTGTTCACATGTGATAGACTGAGTCATATTGACTCTTGAAACAATTTAAGGATAAGTCATTGTTTTAGTGTTATCAAGAATATCATGTGTTTATTATTACAATATTCTTTTTACGCTGAAGATATCTCACAAAGAAGAGACGAAACATGTCCCCCTTTTAAAATAAAATAAACAGGAATAATATTTTACAGTATTGTAAAGGTGGAGTTATTCAATTATTAAGGCCTTCTGTCTTGTTGAGGTTGACAATTTGGATTAATTATGACATTTATTTATTGTGGTTTACTGTCATCTCGAAAATAGGCCCAATTATTTGTCTTGTACTAAAGGCACACCGAGCACCAGTCTTCATACTGATGGACTTCATAAACACCATTAGAATTTTCTGCACAACAATGACGAGAGTTTTGGGTGTTCACACGACCATTAAGATGAAACCAGAACTTCTACATACAAAAATCCGGTGTTGCCATGATAACTGTCTCACCATGTTACCAGCTGAGTTTCTGACAGGCGACTCATGCTTGCCAGGTCGAACATGTGAAGGCTGCATGCAAGGTCAAGAATTATATGCGTGCCTCCCATACTGCAGCTACTGTTGCGCAGAATACAAACACCGTGCATTTTGTCTGGGTTTATATGAGAGACTCTGTACTTGCTTTGGCACTGTACGAATCTGTTAGTCAAAACAAATGACATTTTGTGCATATTTCCGCTAAGTATTTTTCATGATAATTAAAGGAAAGAATTAGCTGATAAGACAAACGTGTTTTAAAATAAAAAATCCTATAATTCCTAGCTTCAGGCAAAATATGGAATAAAAATGCATTGTTTTCTCTACAAGGTGGAGGGAGCAACTGCCCCCTCCCCCCTCCAGTATCTTTCACTTCCTGGTACGGGGGTGGTGTCTTTGTCCTGATGATGGTCTCTTCTGCAGGGGAGGAATCCTCATCTGGCATCCCCAGCTTGCCGCCCCCACCGGGCAGCTGGTCCATCTGCATGGCAATGTCCTCCCTGGAACGGAGTGTTTTATTTTTGTCCGTAATCCTCATGGACTGTAGGGGGTGGGCGGTTTACTTGTAGTATTCGATTTTGGCGGGATCCTCGGGGCTAATGTGTATGCCTCCGGCTAGGAAAATCTCAGTGTCCCTGGATGGGTCGATGTCTCCTTTGTAGTAGATGTGAGTATATAAAATATGTCTGATTATGTTGTCCCCTCATTCTGACCTGGGACCGTGAAGGTACAGAGAAGCCTGCTGCAGTGCTGGCTGCTTCTTTTTCTTCCTGGCAGGCGGTGGTGTCAGTAGACACTGGCAACTTAGTGTTTTCCCTGTCCTGCACGGCACGCAAAGATATCTGCATTGTGAAAGAGGCACATGTAGGACGGGAGGCCTGAGTAGCAGCCTTGAAAAGTCAGGGGTCCTCTGTCTCCACTTCCGTGCTGCCACTGTCCTGGGTGCAGTTCTGGTTTGCAGCTGGGTAGCAACCAATATCTGGGTGGCCCGTGTAGGTGGTTGACGTTGGTGGCTGGTGGCCTTGTGTGTCAGCATCCACTTCCAAAAGCTGGAAAAGATGACCTGGGTCATGCAGTCATGACATTCAGGAGCGTCGCCGACCACACCAAGCCTCAAAGCCTTGGGCTCCATGACAGGTAAGGGGCATGACTCTATTGCCACCTGCTTGTGCCTCTGCCTCCCAGCAATCTGTGTGGTGATTGCCTACTCTGAAGATATCTGGCATCCCCGGCTTGCCGCCCGCATCGGGCAGCTGGTCCATCTGCATGGCAATGTCCTCCCTGGAACGGAGTGTTTTATCTTTGTCCATAATCCTCGTGGACTGTAGCGGGTGGGTGGTTTACTCGTAGTATTCGATGTTGACTGGATCCTCGGGGCTAATGTGTATGCCCCCGGGTAGGAAAAAGTCAGTGTCCCTGGATGGGTCGATGTCTCCTTCGTAGTAGATGTGAGTATATAAAATATGTCTGATTATGTTGTCCTTCAGGATTTCCTTCACTGACTTTTGTAGTTCTTATTGAAATACACTGGTAGTGCCAGTTTGCCCGGGTCAGAATGACTGGGCTGTTGTAGCCTGAAATCCTTCATGTTCACCGCGGCGAACAGCTTAGCCTTTTCTTCCTCGGAGACCTCTGTGATGTTTGCCATCCTCCCTGAAACACCTACAATCCTGTAAGAAAAGTAACACTGACAAGTGATTAGACAAAGCTCTTATGTATTTTGATAAGTACACTAGGCCTATAGCAGACAATGCTCTTTTATTTGTACTTACAAGTACAGCCCTGGCAAGGAGAGGGACTAAGCGGAGGCACGTAAAACCATAGTGTTTGAAAACTTTCTTACTCTATGCGTACGTCCATCTGCTAACACATTCAGCTTGCTCCTTGACAGTTCGCTGACCTTGCATTAGGGAGGTAGTGGGTTCGAACCTCACTGTCGGTAGTCCTGAAGATGGTTTTCCATTTTCACATCAAGGAAATGCTGGGGCTGCACGTTAATTAAGGTCACGGCTACTTCCTTCCCACTCCCAGCCTTTTCCTATCCTATTGTCACCATGAGACGTATCTGTGTCAATGCGACATAAACCCAGTAAAAAAAAAAAAGAAAAAAAAAAAGAAAACCTGTCCGCTGACCACCTATCTGGATGAAATAGGCTTGCTTGGCAGATGGAGATTATTCCAGAGGGTGGATGCATCATGAACACTCTTCGTTTAGCCCTCTAGAGGCTTCTAGGGTGACATCAGAGAGAGGGCCGTAACTTTGACTTCTGGCTCTACCTTCCTGAGTGGTGAACACTGCAAGCGGTGGGCCAATCTAACTCTCCCTCCTGCTTCAAAGACTAAATGGTAGACATTCCATGTCAGTATCGTATTTTTCTCTCACTGATCGTTATCTTACTAACCAAACTAAAAACGAGGTTGCAGTGATTCCCCTTACCTTTCCTTGTTTTAATGCTTCTTTCTCACTTCCCAGTTGAGATTACTTTCCTGCACTTTCTGGGACAACTGGCAAGTTATTCTGCTCTAATTTTTGCCCCCCCCCCCCCCCCACAGTAGACCTAAGTGTTTTTTTTTTTTTTTAAATCACTGTATCTTTGCCGTTAACACACAAGAAGTTCACTATCCAGTGCAAAGGAAGCAGATATAACAGTCATCTTACTGCTGCCGTGCCATTGGCTCGTTTGTCAGATGTTCACTTTCGACACAAAAAACTTTGTCCAGTTTTTTTAAACATATTCATATCGCCATTGGAGAGAGCATGAAAGGTACTACAAGATAATTTTCAACTTTAACCTTCCACGTCGTATATCCACCTTTGACATTAACTTATTTAGATGAATTGCACCTGCTTTCAACATTTGCATACGTAATCCAAGATAAAAGCCAGATATGTGGCAAAAGATTGTAGTGTTCTGTAACGTGTACCACGTGTACCACGTTACATGCACAGAAATTTAGGTATATTTCATATTATTAATGTGTAATATTCTATTATGTGAGAAAATATCAAGTCAATCATATTATTATTATTATAATTATGATTAATATTATTATAATTATTATGGCATAATTTATTTCTAATATCAAAATGTTAATTTATAAGTTGTTGTAATTAATTAGCCTAACGCATTTCATGCACTTAGATGTTAAAACAATGTACTGTATAGGCTGCATCAGAACTATACCAACAAAAAAGTCAGAAATGCTCTTTGTGTTATGTTAAGAACTATGGTGCGATCTGATTGGCGGAGAAAATTATTCTTTTCAAGAAAATGATGTTACTTTGTTAGTTCCGGGCGCCTGATTCAAATTGACGAACTTGCTGTGTTTGCTATGCCAGAGAGACTGCCACTGCCTGTTGCTGTGCATCAGAGGACGGAAGAGGGGCGGGGGGGTGAGGGGAAGTGGGAAGTGGGAGACAGAGGTAATGCTCGGTGCGAATGCATAGGTTTCTCGTTCATTTCGCATAGTAGCTTCCCAGCTGCCGTAGGCAGTGTACAGTTTATTCTGCTGAAATTGAATACTATGCGAACCCAGTAAATCGAGAAGATGAACTTGTACCAAGAACACAGGCAGCTTTCCAGGTCAATCACGACACACCATACATCCTGAACAGTGTCCAAATGTCACTGCTACACCTTTGCGAACTGTGCGTGGGAGTTTACTTGGAGTCAACTGAAGTTCTAAGCGGCCTCTTTGATTTTATATATTGTATTATTATATATCCCTATTACACAAATCCAGAAGGCTAACTGATTGACTCACTCACACATTTACTTACTTACTGACATTAATGTTTACCCACTTCCAGATGAGCTAGAAAATGAAATTCGACAGTCTGATAGTTATTAGGTTGTAACATAAGGAAAAATTCCAAAAAGTTCAATGTTTAATATTTACCTCTCCGCCAAACAAAATGCCGGACCCGAATTCCAGGTGAGCTAGAAAATTGAAATTTGGCAATTCATAGCTGTTACACTGTAACTGAAGGAGAAATTCAAAAAAGTTCCAATGTTTAACATTTTACCTTCATAAAATATCCAAATATTTAGGCAATTTTCATGCCGGTGCAGACCTTTGTTTTGAGATATTTTGTAACTAAACGGTAATTCCTATCGAAAAATGGATAGCACTTTTGGTTCCTAGAATGATGAGATGTACAACTTTGGTCCTATGACTTTTTCTCGAATCTCGACTCCTTCTACCTTAGATTAAGTTTCGTTTTCCGATTTTGGGCCAATTTTCTTTCTTTTCCATATATTATGTCACTGCTTGAGACACTTGCAAGACAGGTAGAATCACGAAATTCAGCAAGCCGCTTGTCACGTCCATTGGTCGTACGTAAACCGACTTTCATGGGAAAATGGAAAGTATATGTGGAAACACTACTCAAATTTCAGCCTAATCTAAGTTTCCAAAGCAGTCTTAAGTGTAGCCGATTGTGATACGACAAAACGTCAAAGACAAAGACACCTCTGTACAGGCCATGAAGGCCCTTGGGGGAGTGGAAGGTAAAGGCTTCCACCATTGTTAACCTCGGCACGTGATGGGGTAGAGTAGTTAGCTCTACGCCCGGCCGACTTTGCCCCCAGGAATTAACCTGGTACTCATCTTCGGTGTAGGCTGAGTGAACCTCAGGGCCATATGCATCTCCGGAAGTGGAAATCTCGTTTCTTAAATTTTACGACTTCCTGACGGGGATTCGAACCGAGCACGCCTTTACCGCCTCGGCCAGGCAGCCCCTGACAAAACGTCAAGGAATCAAAATTACAGAACGTTTTGTGGTCAATACGCCTGCCAAGTTGCTGTCTGATAAGTTGGCAAAATAATTTCGCAACTTGTGGAACATGTACGAAACTTGACCAAGATCGAAATATTTAGCTTACCTCTATCTATGCCGTAAGTAGCTCAGATACGAGAATGTGGCTTAGGATCAAAAATGTAGGCCACTAAAAGGACCGTCTGATGGCGCAATCTCTTTGTCGATATGACCTACCGTTCCGCCACAATAAATTTCCAAATGGAGGTCTTCACTTATAAACGTGCACCTCTTCAACACATATCCGTATTATATAAAGAAAGAAGGTTCACTGACTGACTCACTCACTCACTCACTGACTTTAATGTTTACCCACTTCCAGACGAGCTAGAGACTTGACATTTGGCAATCTCAGAGCTATTAGGCTGTAACCTAAGGGAAAATTCCGAAAAGTTCAATCTATACTAATATTATAAAGAGGAAAAATTTGTATATTTGTTTGTAACGGATAGACTCAAAAACTACTGAACCGATTTTAAAAATTACTTCACCTATAGAAAGCTACATTGCCAGTGAGTAACATAGGCTGTATTTTATTTTCAAAACAATTCGACAGGGGAAGGGCGACGGGGGGAGATATGAAAAATATAAAAATACTAGGCTAATATAGGCGAAATCGAATTTGTCGTACAAGGACGAGACAAAGCTCATTTTAAGCCCCTTGATGCAAAGAACAAAACTCGGTAAGCCCTATGGGCCCGAAAACTATGTTTTAAGGCCCTAAAGCCAACCGTTATGGAGATATTGGTACCACACTACCCCTCCTCTTGGAATAGAATAAAAGAAATGAACTGCCGTAACCATGGCAACGTCAGCTTCAGGGATCTGGAGCAGCGATATTAAGCATGTACGTTTGGCCATAGCTATCTGAAAAAAAGTATACAATTGTTTAAGACACTCATAGGACTCCTTAGGACGGGGATGGAAACGGGGTGAAGTATGAAAATAATATGTATATAAATGTCATTGTTTGTTTGTTTCTTTGTATGCATGTATTACATCTCCTCCTAAGCCACTGGAGCGATTTCAACCAAATTTGGTACAAGTATGACTTAGTATCAGGACACAAACCGTGTGGGGGTAAGACACCCCTAGTACCCTTATGGGCAGGGGTCGAAGGGAGTAAGGTATAAAAATAATTTAGAATAGTATCGAATCCGTAGTTTTCGTGGTCGCTGAAATCAATAGTGACACTCCGATTTTTTTAAGTTCATGTTCATCCCCCTTTGGGGTGGGGGTTAGTGGGGAGTGAGACATAAAAATAATCGAAAATAGCGTCGAATCTACAGTTTTCGGGGTCACTGAGATGAATGGTGACAATCCTGATTTTTTATCACTTAGGGGTCGGGGGCGAGAGGTGACAGTCTCATTGACAGTTGAAATCCAGTACATCGCATCTACAGTGGTATTGACCGATTTCGATGATATGATAATTGGAACTAATATTATGACTGCTTATGCATCACAGGATTCAATGACTGCTGCTAATAGTCTTCATTGGTATTCTAAGAGAAAAGTGCACAATACTCTCTTTAATAATAGGCCGTAGCCCCCTGTAAATCACCGCGCGCCGTCGCCTGTGTATGTTGATAATGTATTTAATGGAGATGGTTATCATGCTCTCGAGTTATATAAACCTGACGAGAGTGGTGTCTTGCTGGGATAGAATATGAATTTATGTATTTACAACTTACGTCAGTCTGTGCCGCCGAGTTTTTAAGTCCCTTATCAGTGCTACTGGGCATGCGCCGCGCTGCGGGTATATGAGCGCGTGCAGGTTGCTGCTTGCTCATTCTGAGCGGAGCAATGCCACGTTACAGGCGACGGCGCGAGGTGATTTACAGAGGGCCACGGCCTATTATTAAAAAGAATATTGTGCATGTTGATAATGAATTTAATGGAGATGGTTATCATGCTCTCGAGTTATGATAGAAACTCCGCGGCAAGTCTTACAGCGGCACCTGCTACTGTCCTATTATACGCACGGTGCCGCTGCGTGACGTCACAGCATAGTTAGCTCGCGGAGAGCCGGAAGTCCGACGTCACAGCACTGAAGGTCATTCTGTGGTTCTATGTGCGGCCATTCTCCATAATTTTGCTTTTCTCTTAGAATACCAATGAAGACTATTAGCAGCAGTCATTGAATCCTGTGATGCATAAGCAGTCATAATATTAGTTCCAATTATCATATCATCGAAATCGGTCAATACCTTAAGAGCAGGAACGGCATCTCGAAAGACACATACGTATGTATTCATACATGCCTCCCCTTTATCACGTAAGTTGTAAATACAAAAATTCATATTCCATCCCAGCAAGACACCACTCTCCTCAGGTTTATATAACTCGAGAGCATGATAACCATCTCCATTAAATACATTATCAACATGCACAATACTCTTTTTAAAAATAGGCCGTGGCCCTCTGTAAATCACCGCGCGCCGTCGCCTGTAACGTGGCATTGCTCCGCTCAGAATGAGCAAGCATTTTCTTTTTTTTCTCGGGGGGGCCCCCGAAGCCCGCTCCCCCCGCGTGACCATCGACTCAATCTACATGGCCTCCGACATGCTATTATTTCTAAGAAGAAGAAAGAGATAGCAGGGAGGAGTGGGAAGTGATACAAGGAGTAGGCCTATCTGCCGGTTTCCGAGTCAGACTCGCTACCACGGCAAGAGTTTGTGTTAGGTATATGGTGTTGAAGTATGGTATTGAAGGGTCAGGGAAAAACCACATAGGCAGAAAGAAGAAAGAGCCTACATGTAAAACCTGACATCTTTTGGGTAGCACATGCAAGGATGTGGGCTGGAAAAAGACCAGAGGTTGTGTTAGTTAGGAACAGGTAACATGCACAAAACATAAACCCATTCCTCGCCATTCCATCGCCTGGGGATCAGTCCGTCTGGGCACTGCTGGGACTAGCGCGGTCCTTGCCGGCTGTGGAACCATGCGTCGAGTACCACTAGGGCCCGTCGCACGGTTCCACCTCCTTGGGGTACCTCGTACCCAGTCTCCAATCCCGGAGAATGAGGCCAAGCCCACCGAGGCGGGGGCCTCCTGGAAGTCGGTGGGTAATGGCGCCGGGCCTCCTTCCTCTCTGCCCGCGCCATGGCCCGGTAGACAGGGCAACTGCGATGGGAGGCCGGGTGGCCCCCCGAGCAGTTGGCGCACACCGGCGCCTCCCTAAGTGCTGCGCAGGCCGTGTGGTGGTGGTCACCACCACAGCGGTTGCACCTCACCTCGAGCCCACAGCTGACCTGACGGTGGCCCCACCTTAGACAGCGGAAATACTGCAAGAGCTGCTGAGGGGGAGGTTTTACTCTCACCTGACTGCCGCTACCCGCTGAGGTACTCTCCTGATTGGCTCCTCGGTTGACTGCTGTCCAGTGAGCAGTCCTGGGTTGCGGCTGGGCGGCCCTCTCCTGATGGGCCAGCGTCGCCTTCTGCTTCCAGGTGCGGCGTCGTCTACTTCTTCTTCCCTGGGGATGCTTCTCGGCTGGGGAGGAGGCCTCGTCCTGGTGGCCCTCCTCCCGGCCTGGTGACCCCGGGGTGGCTGGTGGCTCCTCTGCGTTGCCATCTGCTTCTTCCTCCCGGCTGGCGGCGGCGGCGGCGGCGTCGGTCAGTGCTAACACTCGACTGCGTTCTCTGTCCTGTGGGGCGCACATCGAGGTCTGCATCTCGAACGACATTTTGGCTGGCAGGGCCTGGACGGCGGCCTCAGCACGCCAAGGGGCGTCCTTGTCCACTGCCGTGCTGCCATCCACTATCACGGGCGCTCTCCTAGTTTGCGCCCGGGTTACAGGCCCCTCCTGGTAGGCCTGCGTCTGCGACCACTTCGCCTTGGTAGGTGGTCGACGATCCTGGTTGGCGGCCTTGTTGGTCTGCGTGTACTTTGTAGAGTACAGCTTTCCAACTGAGGTCGCGCCGCCGTCGTCCTCGGTCCTTGGCTCCATCTGCGTGGCTGCCTCCTGGTGGCCCGAGATGTCCAGGTGCTCCCTTAGTCCTGGTAGCCGGGCAACCTGGAACTGCTGGGACACCTGCTCCTCGTAGATCCGGAAGCAGGCTGCGTCCCTGGGACGGAGGATGACCGCCCAGCCAGGTATTACATCGCTGATGGTCTCGTAGAACACCTTTCCGATGGACGAAGCGATGCGCTCGATGGTAAGGGCCAGGTAAGCCGTCTCCTGGTAGGTGGGCTCCCCCCACCGGTTGGACACCACCAGCGCCGGAAGTCTGACGTCGGGGGCAGTCACTAATCTGAGCGCCTCTTGGGCTGCCTCAACAGCTCCCTTGTAGTCGAAGTTGTCCGGTAACTCTATGCCGACTAGTTCCTCCATCCTGGTCCTCCTGTAACAGAAGGAAAGAGCGAGCACTGAGAAGTGCTACAGCTCAGACAATGCTCCTTCGAAAATGTACTAATAAGTACAAGTGCCTGTCTGATACTTGAAAAGTACAGAGCACCTGGCAAAGAGAGAGAAAGAGCAGCGAGAGGCACGTACGTCCTTTCACTACGACTGTCAGCTCGTCCTTATGAGCAAGCAATTTTTTTTTTTTTTTTTTACGGGGGCCCCCGTAGCCCGCTTCCCCGCCGTGACCATCGACTCAATCTACATGTCCTCCAACATGCTATTAATTTCTAAGTAGAAAAGAGATAGCTGCGTAGAGTGGGAAGTGATACAAGGAGTATCTGCCTGTTTCCATGTCAGACACGTTACCAGGCGAGATTGTGTTAGGTATATGGTGTTGAAGTATGGTATTGAAGGGTCAGGGAAAAACCACATAGGCAGAAAGAAGAAAGAGCCTGCATGTAAAACCTGACTTCTTTTGATAGCACATGCAAGGATGTGGGCTGGAGATAGACCAGAGGTTGTGTTAGTTAGGAATATGTGTCATGCAAACATAACCATTTCCTTGCCATTTTCTGTTATTATGGGGGTCAGTCCTTCTTGTCACTGCCTGGTGCGACTCGGGTTTACTAGCGTCTGGGCTCTGGGCCACAGGTTTGTCCCATTGCCCAGCTGCCAGCAGTCCCTGGTGCCAAGTCTCCTTTTGGAGAGGGGGGAGTTAAAGCCAAGCCTTACATGATGCAAGGGGCTATCTTCTTCCGCCTGTCGATGTCCCTCTGTGTGGTGTTGTTGGAACACACTTGTCTCTGCAACAATTTGTACATATATACATTTAAACTTTAGAGTGCGGGCCGCTCTCTTCCGCTCTCGTGTCCTGTAAAACAAGTAAATCATATAATGAAAAGATATTAAATTATATTATCAGGGGTGCGTTATCTGTCCACTCCTTTGTCGTTGGCAGGGGTCGGGGGTGGATTGGGTCGTCCCTTATTATGGCTGAGGTGCCTTCGTCATGATGTATTGATTGGGTCGTCCCTTATTATGGCTGAGGTGCATTCGTCATGATGTATTTCTTCTCTCAATCCTCCCTCACTTGATTCCCTGTGGTGGTTATATCTGCAACATAACAACATAACAGCATAACAATAGTAACAGTACGGTTAACATAGTCAAGGATAGAGGTAGACATATGTACATATATATATATATATATATATACAGTGCTTGCAGTGTGGTTTGTGTGCGTAGTATTCAGTGGAGCGGTGTAGTGGGTTGGTGTCAGCTTAAGAGCGAGGGCGGTTTTGGCCCCCCGGCCTCCTAACCCTGTGGCTGAACAAAATGTGTTTCGGCGTGGGGTATTTTCTGTATAGGTCGACGTCATAGCGTCCGATTCCACTGACAAGTGGGTTGACCTTACTACCCCATGACTTCGTGTACATTCGGAGTGTTTGTTTTCGTATGTGTTGCCTTATCGAGCTGACTTTCGCAATAGAGCGTAGTTGGCGTATTGGCGTGTCGTACGGGAGTCTAGCCGCTACTCGAATGCATTTGTTTTGTATTAGTTCCAGCTTATCCAGATTCGTCATAGCAGTGTAGCCCCAGGCGGGAGCTGCGTACGTTATTATTGGCCTAATTAGGCCTTGCACATGTTGATTGCTACTCTCTTTTTAATACTAAATCTTTTATTCAGTATGGGATAGAGCTGTGACAGTCGTGCGTGTGTTTTCCGCTGGATCTCTTTAATGTGATATAGCATGGTTAGTTTTCTATCTAGGACTACTCCTAGATATTTGACCTTGTCGTGCCATGCTATATCTCGATTGAATAGTTCGAGCGGTCTTATATTGGCTGGCCTGTGTGTGCGTCCGTTCTTCCTAGTGAACATCACAGCTTGGCATTTGTCAACGTTCACCTTGATGCGCCATTTGGTTAGCCAGGGCTCGAGGGTTCGCAGTGCTACTTGTAATCTCTTTCGGGTGCATGCTAGCTGAGGGTGTTGTACTGTGATAGCAGTGTCATCCGTGTAGAGGTGCGTGTTAGTGAGTTCCACTGTCGGCATGTCATTCGTAAATAGACTGAACAGGATTGGCCCTATTAGTGACCCTTGGGCTACGCCCGCCCTGATCGGTCGCGTGCTTGACAGTGTGTTATGAAAGTCTACTTGGAACTCTCGGGCTTCCAGGTATGATTTAATTAATCTTATGTACCCTGGTGAAACGACGGCTGCGGCGCTGTGACCCAATGCCAACCACCAAAGATGAACTGTAGAACCAGGTGAATGCAGCATGGATAGCTATACCCCAGGACGCCATTCGCGCCTTATACGCGTCGATGCCATCACGAAAGGAACACGTTATCAATGCCCTAGGAGGATCCAGTGCCTACTAGGCAACAGGCCACATGCTGAACCTAGGTGACTGAAATGCTAATCGTTTCTGCAGAACATACTAATGAAGATGTCTTGCGAATGTGAACTTCCTATTTCTAGTCTTTTAAGGTGTTCTATTTTTTTATGAACATGAGTGTAGGTACATTCAAGTGTGTGTGCACCAGTGATTTAGTTGGAACAAAATATTTACAGGAACTCGGACTCGTATTGGGTGTCAAAATCAGCGGCCTTATATTTCCGACAAGTTGTTTCATCAGCTGAACGTCTCCCCTTTCGTAGCCATGACTTGACATATGGCTGTGGGTTAAATATATGCACAGGAGGTCCAACGCTGCTTATGAAAATAAGTCCGCTTGATCTTGCAACCAGCAGCCTATTTCTCTTTTCGGTGTGGATCTCTTTCATGGCACTGAAAGCTCTTTCAGCTTCTGCTGAAGAGATGGAAATGGTCTGTACAGTCTTGATTAAAGGCATCAGCTCCACTAGAATATCCTTGGTATTGACATACATTCTAAAAGTATTAATGTACCTCTTCTTGTCTGACGTGTGGAAAGAGTCACAAAGGATGCCAACACTCTCATCACCATAGCAGATATCCAAAGTAAAGTGGAAGGCCGATTATTTTTGTATAGTGCCTTTGAATCACTGATAACTTTTGTCATTCTCTCATGTCTCTGCTGACTAGAGCTGGAACCAAAATGAGATGATGTGGATATATTTTCCATAAGCCTGTTATTTAAATTGTTCACAAGACTTCTGAAAAACTGCTTTCTGTCAATTTTTACAACTTTTTTAGAGTCATGTAATCCTATGTTTCTAAACTTTTTGTTTTCTGCTGCTTTAAGAACTGTTCTGTAGTATTTTCCAGAAGCTGAGTTACACATAGATTTAAAACACTTTTATAGTGCGCTTGATTGCATTTTGAGCCTCTGTCAGACTTGTCTCTCTTTCCTGTAACTCTAATGACAAATCACCTAACTCAGCAAGAGCATCATACATAATTACAATATTTTCTAGAAATTCTACACATGTTAACATATTTTCTAGACCTTGGAAATTTTCCCTTTCTTTGGAATCTCTCTGGTGGTCATGTTTGGCCTCAAGAAATTTTTTACTAGTGTACTATAGTTTTCCCAGACAGCTTTTACAGTTCTCTGGCTTGATGTTATCCATCTTATTGTAAATACTTTTCCAATCTTCTTAACTCTTTGTTCCAGTGAAGCAACACAAATGTTCAGTTCCCTTTGATTTTTGGGAGACATGCTGTATAAAGAATACAATTTGTCAAAGAAAGAATGGAAATGGTTAACACCTGTAACTTCATTTCTACCGAGCTCGATAGCTGCAGTCGCTTAAGTGCGGCCATTATCCAGTATTCGGGAGATAGTAGATTCGAACCCCACTGTCGGCAGCCCTGAAAATGGTTTTCAGTTGTTTCCCATTTTCACACCAGGCAAATGCTGGGGATGTACCTTAATTAACGCCACGGCCGCTTCCTTCCCACTCCTAGCCCTTTCCTGTCCCACCTGTCCCATCGTCGCCATAAGACCTATCTGTGTCGGTGCGACGTAAGGCAACTAGCAAAAAGAAACAACTTCATTTCTTGTATCAGAAACGGCCAATTCCAAGCGATGGTTTAAACAGTGCCAGATTACTACATATTGGAAATAATTTAAAAACTGTGCTCCAACTCCATTTTTTCTACCTAACTTTACAGAGGCCCCATCACATGCTAGACCAACTAAATGTTCTGCCAGAAAGTTTTCATTCATCCCATATGAAGAAAGATTCTTAAATATCTCTCGAGTAATAACATCTGCTGTAGTTGATTTAAGTTCTATCAAGTCCCAGAAAAAGGAAACAACTTCAGAATTATCTGAAAGAGCACATCTCGAACATAAATACTAAAACAGATTTTACACTAACTGTTGTTGATTCGTCAATCACAATACTGATTCTCCTCTGATTTTCTGTTATAGATTTTGTTATTATATTTCTCATTTCCTGTGAAATGTGTTCAATAATATTAGCACAACTAAAATTTGTATGAAGAACTCGTCCCATATGTAAACCATTAAATTGTTGTTCAACATAAGCCTGTAGGTCTACGAAGGGTCTATTTCTCTTCGCAGTTGAGTATGCTGTTCGAAATACTCGAACGGTGGTTTCTAGGTGTTTGACATTCATAGTGTCCAAGCAACTTTCAAATATCTTTTTATTAGATTCTAATTTTTGTAACATAGTTTTTTTGTGAGATTTTGAATTTTTGTGCTCAAATATTTTTTTACGAAGGCTGTTTGTTGTTGATTAATATTATTTCCGTTGGGATGAACCTTGCATTCTACCCATACTTTTATTAGCTTAAGTCCTTCCCCTTTAGGAACTCCTAATCCTAATTTACTTTCCTCTTTACATATATTGCAGCCTAAATTTTTATTTTCTGCAAATAACCACTTGTTCTCTGACAAAAAATAAAAAATAAATCTTGTTTTCGATAGCTGGGTCCTTCAATTTCACAGTCGATGGTAGACGGTGTAGAACCATAACCTAGATTCTCCCTTGAATCTGCATCACACGTTTCAGCAACATTTAACCCAGGCTCTGTCTTTATACCTCACGTCTTTAATGAAACTAATGTTCTCGGAACTCCATTCAATTTCGTTTTTATTTGAGCCATCACACACCTTTTTAGTATTCTTTGATTCTTCATCTTCATCCCCAGCACGTTTTTTGAACCCAGCCACTTCAGTAAACTCATGGTCACACTCACAACTCACTTTCACAGCCACTGGAAAACTTGGAAGGTACTACGGGGCTACTGACATTCATTAATTGCAGAGAGATTCCATAATATCTGCTTCACAGCTACACATTGAGCAAAACATAAAATAAAACTTGGATTCACACAAACATAACGAGTGGAAGAAAATTGTTGTGCTCACTTCCCGCTCTCCGAATCCAATAGCAGGGTAGCCAACCGTAGAGAACCAGAAAACCGGCCATGGGTATAAAAGCGACCGTATCTTTTGAACATAAAACCGTAAGGTTCGTTATTAGTCCGCTACAGTACACCCATGACGTTTCAGCGCTATGTATAGATTATAAGATTTTCTTAGTGAATCTAAAAATGTTACGTCATTCTAAAGCGGGAAAATATTTTCCGGAACGGCGTTCCGGTCCAACTAAACCACTGGTGTGCACTTAGATGAAAGTAGTTAGGAGAAAGTGAAAACTACGGACGGAAAGCGGGCAATGACATTGTGAACCTGGGTTTATCCGAGCAAGTGATTAGTAAATGTGGACTGACATGGAACGGAATGAAATTTACGTTGAAGTTAATTTGAAAAGGCTACCGTGGGGATGTAAGGTTAGACAATATATGGCATCCACGATAATGATCATGACATACACAGTCCAGGTGTTCCCTTGTGTCACTCAGTTCATGAGGGACACAAAATATCTGTACAGCCCTAAAATTTGTTTTCAAAGTACCGGTATGTTGCTTTTTTTGCTAGTGGCTTTACGTCGCAC
This sequence comes from Anabrus simplex, assembly GCF_040414725.1. Taxonomy (NCBI): domain Eukaryota; kingdom Metazoa; phylum Arthropoda; class Insecta; order Orthoptera; family Tettigoniidae; genus Anabrus; species Anabrus simplex. The sequence goes on along the minus strand of NC_090266.1, from coordinate 576,864,689 downwards.
CGACACAGATAGGTCTTATGGCGACGATGGGATGGAAAGGCCTAGGAGTTGGAAGGAAGCGGCCGTGGCCTTAATTAAGGTACAGCCCTAGCATTTCCTGGTGTGAAAATGGGAAACCACGGAAAACCATCTTCAGGGATTCGAACCACTATCTCCCTGATACAAACTCACAGTCGCGCCCCGAACCGCACTGCTAACTAGTCCGGTAAAATTCTAGAAGCTGATAGTATGCTGGGATATACAAATCTGAGGACTCATTTTTACGTGGGCTTCACTTTTTTACTGTGGACTCATTACTTATTACTTTTATTTAAGGCCATGACTGTTGACAATGAGTCGTGCTGTCAGTCATATTTGTGAAGTGTGTGAAGAAGTGTGATTATATTTGACTGGGCCAGTAGCTACGAACTGTTGTAAGTCACCTTGCCAGTGTTATTTATTCAGGGAATAAGTGAAGGATGGACTGTGGACTTCGTTATAATTCGGTCACAGTATTCGAATTTTCGCACATGAATTATTGTTAATTCATTGGAATCGTGGTAATAGCTTGACAAGTATAATCAAGTGCGTCAGGTAGAACGGCACTTTACTTCAGCAGTTGCTAAGCGTACCAGACATGGAAAAGTGGCACGTGCTACTACACACGAGAGGATGGTGATATACGCGCCAGCATATCACGGCACGAGCTTGAGAATGTCTTCATAAGGAGGTCGAAAAAAGGACAAAGACGTGAGGCTTCACAACCAGTTAAGGAAGCAGCGAGTAATCACTAAAGCCCTGCATTTTCGCGTTTCGCTTGAGCGTGAGCAAGGGATCAGTTTGTTGGCTAATACACCGCTAGATGGCGCGGTGTGCGAAGATTCTTCGACCGCCAGCGAGGTATAGTGCATTATTCCCCCATTTTAGTGGTGGTGATTATTATTGTTTTAAGAGGAAGTATAATTTGTTCACCTATTTTCTCGAGGCTCGGCGTTGATTTGGACTTAGCAACAAAGTCCTAAATTCATGGATATGTCTGTTATCATGGCCGGTATAAAACATCAATGATAGAAAATTGTATTTTATATTTTGTTAAATATTATTTATCGCTAGGACCACTAACAACAGAGTTGTTTTAGAATTAAGTTTGTGTCCTTCCCCTAAACTACCATTTTACTCTGTGTGAATAGCATTTTTATAGCCAGAAGAAAGGCGCCTTATTCCACGATTTTATGCACCGATTTTCATTAACTTCTGTTCAGCCATTTTCTCGTGATGCGCGTACGTACATACATACATACATACATACATACATACAGACTGACAGAGTTGACGGAAAATTAAAAACTGAATTTCCTTCTTTTACTGTGGACTTGTCCGGCTCCATAGCTAAATGGTTAGCGTGCTGGCATCTGGTCACAGGGGTCCAGATTTCGATTCCCGGCAGGGTCGGAAATTTTAACCATCATTGGTTAATTTCGCTGGCACAGGGGCTGGGTGTATGTGTCGTCTTCTTCATCATTTTATGCTCATCACGACGCGCGGGTCGCCCACGGGAGTCAAATCAAAAGATCTGCACCTGGCGAGCCGAACATGTCCTCGGACACTCCCGGCACTAAAAGCCATACGCCATTTCATTTCATTTACTGTGGACTTGACCGATACAGAAACGCACATTTAAAAACATTTCTGAGCAATGTGTTGATATAGATATTAGTGTCAAAAAGTTAGTTAGTCATTTACGTCAGGCCGATGACCGCGATGTTAGGCCCTTTAAAACAACAAACAAAACAACATTTACGTCAGTGCCGTGGCTCCTCCCATTTTCTATAATTTGCAGGGTGTATTAGGTAAGGTTTTACAGCTTTTATGAACACTACCTGGGAGGAATGGTTTGTGCTCTACCATTAGTTATTATCATCGTTATTGATATTCTAAATTGAGGGAACCTATGATGACCTCCGACGCCCTCTTACCTATACTTTAGGTATAAGGGTTCATGTATTGCAGATGATTTCTGACTTCGTTGCTTGGAAGAAAGCTAAATGACTCTTGGATGCACCTTTATTTTGGAGACAGATTGTACCACGATTGTAGGCTACACTGTTCTCCGAGAACTGAAAACGCTAATATTTAAATAAAACATAATACCATGAAATAGTAAATATTTGTTTATTTCATCAAATGGCAGCTGTACAATGAACGACGAGCGGAGTTCTGAGCGACGCTTGGCTACACAGATAAGCGGTATAATCACGTCACTAATGCGACTCAGTTAGCAATATGGCACTGCACGACTAGTTCAGTGTGAAATTTTGAATGAGAACTTCCAATTTATTTACCGATCAATACAACAGCAATGCCCCTGTTTTATGTCAAGTGCTAGGTGATAAAGCTTGTGTGCTGTTAGGATTAAAGGCGTAGGAAGATGATGAGAATGGAATATGCCATCAAGCGTTGAGTCATGATCCATCAATTAGCAAATTTCAAATGGGCAAGTGTTTTCACTAGCTAGCTTTGTTTTAAATAAAATCCTGCTTACCTCTTACCCGGGGAGGCCCAGGTTCGATTTACAGCCAGTTTTAGAATTTTAATTCTTCACACTAAGACATGAGACCAATAAATTGAAGATCTTTCTGACATGAGAGGCAATGTGCCCAGTCACGAAAACCAAGTAATATGGCGGAGGATGTCGTCACACTCTGACATCTGCAGGCCATCTTGCCGGGCAGCAGTCATCTTGGCAGGTGCTGTACGTGCCACGAGGGTATGCGTTTCCAACGAACAGATTTAAAAATGCTAGACTCACAAAACATATAGAAATAACATATAGCGTCGTTGCTGTGCCAAAACCACGAATGTGACAATGCTCTCTCTATATTCTTTCCCTTAAGACTGGTCACACCTCCCAGCCACATATTGATATGCTGTCCATCAGAACAATTTTCGTTGAGTTCATTTTCCTATGCGTGTGTGCAAAGGAAAATGAACCTTACTGTACCGTACTGTAGAAATACATGTTCGCATGACATATTGACTCACTCTAAGAGAAAAATGTCCTGGTGGACTGCATATCCATATGTGGCTGGGAGGCGTGACAAGTCTTAAGGGAAATAGTGGATAGGAAGAGCATTGTAACATTCGCGGTTTTGTCAGCAGTGACGATATGGTAATTCAGCAGTCATTGCTGTTATTGATTTGATTTAGAGGCTTGAGGCATTGTGGTCAACAGCTCAGTATACTTAATATAAACACTGATTGATAACCTGTAGGGGCTGCCTAGCCGAAGCTGTAAAGGCGTTCTTGGTTCACCCGGGAGAACGTGGGTTCGATTACGCGTCAGGAAATGAAAACATTTAAGAAATGATATTTCCATTTCTAGAGAGGCGCATGGCTCTGAGGTTCGCTTAGCCTGCGCACAATGTGAGTGCCAGGTTAATATTTGGGGACAAAGGTGGCTGGGCATAGAGCTAGTTTTCTACTCATACTGTTCGCTAAGTAAACGTAGTGTCGATCGAGATCAAACCATATACAGTAGAGTCCAGCAAACTCGACCTGATGTGGACTGAGAGAGTGTCGAGTTTCCAAAATGTCGAGTTTTACAGAATGAGGGGTTGGTAACTCATAACTCATAATATTTTACAATAATGAAATTTCTAGTACAACACGGGACTCAGAACAGTACAACACACCCTGAAATAATTGTGAATATTAGAAAGACACTTACATACAAAACTGAAGAAATGACTAGTTCCTTGTGGGAATAAATGTCGTGATGCTAGACTGTCTATCGCACTCATTTCGTCTTCGTGCAGCTTCGTTACGTAGGCGACTGAGGGAAAATAATGTCCCTAGCAGATGCCTCTTGCTACTCCATGTAACGGAACATTCATTTCAGCGGCCTGTATTCCTTCACTGTGAGTCATCTTTTTAACTTCTCCGTTGTCTTCAATCTCTTCGTTTACTCATTAACCTTCATTTTTATCTTTGTTTTCCTTCACTAGTGAACTATTTCGCTATCTGAAAGTTCACAGTTTTCATCCTGTCTCATCCATTCTACATCACAACCAGTAACACCTTCGCAGCCTGAAATATTCTTCAGGAAGTCCAAAATTTTACAATTTTCTAGTTTTCTCTCCTTCCTTGGAACTCGTTTCCTGAATGGTCCAGCAACTTCTCCAGGAACGATTGAGGCTTATATTCTCGATTTAATTCCAAGATTCAAATATTCACCCACTATGGTGCGTCCAACATGTCTAAGTTTATCCATCATATCACACCCTTCCTCCATTGCTAGGACAAGAGAAAGAAACATTACATATATATCTCTTCTTCAATGTTTCCAAAATGCACTGGACCATTGACTGACACACTGAATTCCCGTCAGGAGGGTATATGTGGCTCTTATATCTTCGTCTCGTAAGTGTTCCGCATCAGGGTCGGAAGAGGCATTGAGAAGTGCTTTCCTTGGCAGGTTCTTCGATTTTACGAACTTTTTTACTGTAGAAAAAAACTTCTTATACAACAAGTCCTTATAAATGGCTCCTTCAGCCATGCATTTGATTCCTGTATCAAACAGGCAGATCATTGAAGGGTTCAGTCCCATTAGCGGATATTGTGTATACCGTTCTTAAACGCCCGAGGATTTTTCGATTTGCCAATCAACGTTAGTTTGAGCTCGAAGTCTGCAGTCAAGCCCACTAATGTCCAAAAAAGAAAAGAAAGGAATGAGAGTGTTGATGGACAGGGGCTACCTACCTTTCACCAGCTACTGCTAAAAGGGGAAATGGGGTAGTTTGCAATTTCGACGAAAAGGACAGAACCTGTCACCAATGTCGTTAAAGAGTTACAAAGCGAAAGCGAAAGGTACAAATTGAATACCGTAATAAATCTCTGGACAGAACACGAAAGCATGTAGATATTCAGAAGCATAAATAGGCCTATGTGCAGTACTGTAGTTACAATTATAAAGTACTGTAATTAAAATGTACCATAGGCCTACTGTTTTCACTGTTTATACGATATTAGAAATTGCAGAATTACAGTGTATCAGTTAGTAGACCACATTATTTCAAAGATAATTTTGTGATTGTCTGTGGTGTAGTGGTTAGTGTGATTGGCTGCCACCCCGGAGGTCCGGATTCTTTTCCCGACTCTGCCACGATATTTGAAAAGAGGTACGGGGCCCACTCAGCATCGGTAGGTCAACTGAGTAGAGGGGGGTTCGATTCCTACCTCAGCCATCCTCGAAATGGTTTTCCGTGGTTTACCACTTCTCCTTCAGTCAAATGCTGGAATGGCACCTAGTTTAAGGCCACGGTCGCTTCCTTCCCTCCTTACCTTGCCTATCCTTTCCGGTCTTCCCATCCCCCCACAAGGCCCCTGCTCAGCACAGCAGGTGAGGCCACCTGGGCGAGGTTCTTGCCTTCCTCCCCAGTTGTATACCTCGACCCAAAGTCCCACGCACCAGGACACTGCCCTTGAGGCGGTAGAGGTGGGATCCCTTTCTGAGTCCGAGGGAAAAACCAACCCTGGATGGTAAAGGGATTAAGAAAGAAAAAAAGAAAGAAAGAAAGAAAGAAAGAAAGAAACAAACAAACAAACAAAGGAAGGAAGCCAATGATAATAATAATAATAATAATAATAATAATAATAATAATAATAATTTCGTCAACTTCACCTCACGTGTTTGTATGTTGTCCGTGGAACAAGCAGACTCGACTTAGGTCTGTGTTCTAAGATTGGATACCCTACCTACTGTCATTGGTCGTTGTGAAAGTCTCAATCGAAGTAACAGTGGTTCGAATCCGAGACATATAGGACCATACTTCTCAGCTTGGAAATAGTTTCAGAAATTCGAAAATATCCTAGTCTATATCTCGTAAGTCAGGTTGAACATCTTCAAGTCTGCTCAAGGAAAGGTGGTATGAATAACTTATCATCGAATAAACACAGTAGAGGAAGAATGGACAGGCATGAAGTATGAGGTCAGTAGGGCTGCTGATGAAAGGTTAGGAAGAAAGGAAAGATCAACTAAGGATCAATGGATAACTCACGAGACACTAAACCTGACTGTTGAACGACGAAAGTATAATAATGCAAGAAATGAGGAGCGTAGAGAAGAATACAGGCGATTAAAGAATGAATGAGATATAACGTGCAGGACAGCTAAGGAATAATGGATGAAAGATAAGTGCAAGGGTGTTGAAGGTTTTCTGGTTCTAGAAAGGTAGATGCTGCATGCAGGAAAGTCAAGGAAAAAGTTGGAGAAAGGAAAACCAGGTGAATTAATATTAAGTGCTCAGATGGAAAACAACTTCTAGAGAAAGAAGACAAGGCAGAAAGATGGCAGGAACACATCCAACAGTTGTATCGAGTTAAAGAAGTAAATGATGGGGTTATGAAACAAGAAGAGGCTATTGATGCTGACGAAATGGGAGACCCAATTTAGAGGTCAGAACTCGACAGAGCTATGAGAGACCTAAGTAGAATAAAGGCACCGGGAATTGATGACATACCCTCAGAATGGATTTTCATTGTTAGATGCGCCTGTGAACGGTTGGCAGTTGAGAGAGCTCTTGCATTATTGTAGTGATAAAGTAGTTAATACCTATTGAAATAGCTTAATTTTGTGTTTTTGTGATTCACTTAGTGGTATTTATATAGTGGTGTTTAGTGCTTGTTGGTAGAAATTGGGAGTAGTAATATATATTTAAATTTTATAACAAGTAATTCAGTTGGTCTTCAGTAAATTACGTTTTCTAGGTTAATTAGGCTAGCTAGGTGTATCTTGTTTCGAATTTAGGTTTAATAAATACTTTAGGTAATAATATTAACTTTAAGAATATTTGTAAATATCTGTAGGTTCGTTGGTATAATACTTACAAAGGCAGATTATCATAAGGAATAGTACCGTAACTTCCGCAGCAACTTTTCCGGTATTTCGTATAGATATCCGTTCAAACTATCGCGAAGGTAATAATTTACTAAATTAAAAAAAAAACACGATACGCCTGTAAACTACGATTTAAAAAGAAGTTAAAGAGATTACACGGTAATTTCACTGGATAATTACGGTACTTAACAGTTTTCGGATTGTTGACGATTGTTGATACCGTACATTCCGACGAGATCAAAGAGTACGGGCTACATGCACATGGTAGTTGTGTAAACAAATACAAAATCAGCTGATTACCTTATTCCAATAATTTGTAGTCTAAGGTCCCGGCATACTTTGCACTGTACTTTGCACCTTTGTTCATACATCGATTAAAAGTTAATAATTAAATTCCTATAGGGCCTATCGTAATAATATTGCAGTTCAAGCCCCCGACGTAGTTTTGACAGAAATTATTGTAGAGAACCTCTTATTTTTCGGCATTTAAGAACACTTATATTCTCCGTCCCGCATAGTAGGGAAAATAATAGTAATCCACAAGCGGTAAAATTCATATAACCATATTTCAGTTTAGAATTGCAGTGCAGATACGGTATATTTAGATAGTACAGTGACTTACCTGCTATATTCGTGTGTGTCTTTGTGTGTGTATCTATTAGAGCATAGTACTAATAATAATCTGTCTAAGCATTTAGCTTTGTTGGTAATCTTGAGTACAGTAGTTCGTGCAAATTTCAAACTTGCAATTTCAACTTCTGTTTGTGCTTAGTAGTGACATACGGTACCGGTATTGTAATTAGGGTACGTCTGAACATAGTTTAAATTATTGTAGTGTACTGTACAGTAGTATACGAGTAATAACTTATTAGACATTAGCGTGCTTATTTTATTATTGTAATATTATTTAAAATTACTCTAAAATTATTGTAAAATTTTTGTGTAGGATAGTAGAGGTATCTCTAGAAACTCTCTTACTAAAATTCTGCTGTTGTAATTAGGAGAGGCTTAACTGCAGTATAGAATTGTGTATTTTTGTGTATTCCTTTCGATATTCAGTAATTAACAGTAGTTTTTATCTGTTAGGGTGTTATAAGATAAAAATAGAATACGTCTAAAGTAGTATTATAGTGTATTAGTATATTAATTACCTAACTGTCGTGTGATATTTGAGTACTATCCTACACCATAATTCTTTTCGTTAATTTTTTTGCAGAAACCAAGTTATTTTACTATTCCTTTTTTTCATTTTGTCCGTAAAGAATGACTAAAGAGTGCAAGTTTAGGAACTGTGGGTGTGGCGAGGAATTGAGGGGTATGAGGGAGGAGTTGGAGAGTTTGAGGAAGATAATTAGGATTCTCACAGAAGACAGGAATGAAGGCAGGCCTCCCTCAAACAATGTACAGGTTACAGCAGGTGTAAAAGAGGGATGGGAAGGAAAGGGGGAACTGTAGAAGACAGGTGATCTAACGTTCTAAGGGGAAGGAGATTACAGGCTAAGAGCTCTATTCAGGATCAGAATTCAGGACAGGTGTCTGTGAGAAATCGGTGCGAGCCACTCCAGGTAGAGCAACAGAGGGAAGATGAGGAACAGGGAACTGTTGCTGAGATCTGTGGAAGTAGGAGGAAGGGAAAAGGTAGGAAAGGGAAATGTAGAGTAGAGGATAGGAAAAGACAGATGGAACAGGGTCATGGGAGGGAGAAAAGGAAGGAGGAAGTAGCTTCTGCAGCTATCGGGAAAGATAGGGCTGACCAGGAGGGGAGGGGATCAAAGGAGGTGGGTAGGGTTGAGACTCGGGACATGGGGGATTCCATCGTTAGACACGTGGGGGAAAGTGTGTGGAGGAAAGGGAGCCAGGGTAGAGTGTTATACAAGAATTAGGTTGAGACAGATGCTGAGAAAAGTAGAAAAGAAGGAGGAGGGGAAGGAGAAGGTGGGAGTGTTTCACGTTGGTACCAACAATGTAAGGCAAGCTAATATAAGTACCAACATATTTGGAGATGTGTGGGATCTGGTAAATGCAGCAGGGGTGAATTTTAAGAAAGTGGAGATTGTTATCAGTGAAATACTGTGTAGAAGGGATACTGACTGGAGGGTGATTGGGGATTTAAATGAGACTATGAAGTGGGTATGTGGGAAACTGGGAGTGAAATTTCCGGACCCTAATGGGTGGGTAGGAGATAGGGATCTGCGCTCAGATGGCCTTCACTTAAACCGCAGTGGTGCGTAAAAGTTAGGAAATTTGTTTAGAAGGGTAATAGGGAGGTACATTCAGGGAAACGGGGTTGTCTAGGGAGCGGTGATGAGGGTACAGAGATCTAGAAGTCAAGGAGGGATGACATAAAAATGTTAGTGTTGAACTGTAGAAGTATTGTAGAGAAAGGAATATAAGTATGTAATTTAATAGACATACATTTACAAGATATTGTAACAGGAGTTTAATCATGGCTGAGAAATGATATAATGGATGCAGAAATTTTCTCACGGAACTGAAGTGTGTATCGTAGAGATAGGATAGGAATGGTAGGAGGGGGAGTATTCATTCTGGTGAAAGAAGAATTTGTAAGCTATGAAAAAGTTATAGCTGAGAAACATGAAATTCTAGGTGTAAGGCTCATTTCTAAAGATAATAGGCAACTTTATGTCTTTGAGGTGTACAGACCGGGAAAGGGTAGCGCTGACACCGATTCAGAATTATTTGATAAGATAATCAGCTATGTGGGAAACGACATGGAAAGGAATGTGATTGTAGCGGGAGACCTTAATTTACCAAATGTCAATTGGGAAGGAAATGCAAATGGCAGAAATCATGACCAACAAATGGCAAATAAGCTAATATGGGAGGAACAGCTGATTCAGAAAGTGACGGAACCAACTAGAGGGAAAAATATCCTGGACGTGGTACTGATAATGCCAGATGAGCTCTACGGATAAACGGAAGTAATAGATGGAATTAGTAATCACGAAGCTTTTTTTGTCGTAGTTAAAAATAAATGTGATAGAAAGGAAGGTTTTAAAAGTAGGACTATTAGGCAGTACCACATGGCTGATAAAGCAGGCATGAGGCAGTTTAAAAAAAGTAATTATGATCGGTGGAAAACGGTAAATAAGAATGTAAACAGATTTTGGGATGGGTTTAAAGAAATTGTTGAGGAATGTGAAAACAGGTTTGTACCTTTAAAGGTGGTAAGGAATGATAAGGGCCCACCTTATTATAATAGAGAAATAAAGAGACTAAGAAGGAGGTGCAGATTGGAAAGAAATGGAGTTAGAAATGTCTGTGGAATTAAGGAGAAATTGAAGGAACTTACTAGGAAATTGAACCTAGCAAAGAAGGCAGCTAAGGATAACATAATGGCAAGCATTATTGGTTGTCATACAAATTTTAGTGAAAATGGAAGGGTATATATAGGTACTTCAAGTCAGAAACAGGTTCAAAGAAGGACATTCCAGGAATAATTAATGAACAAGGAGAGTGTGTATGTGAGAATCATCAAAAGGCAGAAGTATTCAGTCAGCAGTATGTAAAGATTGTAGGTTACAAGGAAAATGTCCATGTAGAAGAGGTGACTAATGCTAAAGACGTAATAAAATTTACACATGATAACAATGATATTGACAATATGATACAAAAGTTGAAAACTAGAAAAGCGGCTGGAATTGATAAGATTTCTGGGGATATACTAAAGACAATGGGTTGGGATATAGTACCATCTCTGAAGTACTTATTTCATTATTGTTTGGTTGAAGGAGCTATACCAAATGAATGGAGAGTTGCTATAGTAGCCCCTGTGTATTAAGGAAGGGGTGATAGACATAAAGCTGCAATTTACAGGCCAGTAAGTTTGACATGCTTTGCTTGTAAGCTTTGGGAAGGCATTCTTTCTGATTACATTAGACATGTTTGAGAAATTAACAACTGGTTCGATAGAAGGAATTCGGTTTTAGGAAAGGTTATTCCACTGAAGCTCAACTTATGGGATTCCAGCAAGATATAGCAGATATTTTGGATTCTGGAGGTCAAATGGACTGTATCGCGATTGACCTGTCTAAAGCATTTGATAGGGTGGATTATGGGAGACTACTGGCAAAAATGAGTTCGATTGGACTAGACAAAAGGGTGACTGAATGGGTTGCTATATTTCTAGAAAATAGATCTCAGAGAGTTAGAGTATGTGAAGTTTTGTCGGACCCTGTAATAGTTGAGAGGGGAGTTCCTCAGGGCAGTGTTATCGGACCTTTATGTTTTCTTATATATATAACTGATTTGAGTAAAGAAGTGGAATCAGAGGTAAGGCTTTCTGCGGATGATGTTATTCTCTATAGAGTAATAAATAAGTTACAAAATTGTGAGCAACTGCAAAATGACCTCGATAATGTTGTGACATGGACAGTATGCAATAGTATGGTGATAAACGGGGTTAAAAGTCAGGTTGTGAGTTTCACAAATAGGAAAAGTCCTCTGAGTTTTAATTACTGCGTTGATGGGGTGAAAGTTCCTTTTAGGGATCATTGTAAGTATCTGGGTGTTAATATAAAGAAAGATCTTCATTGGGGTAATCACATAAATGTGATTGTAAGTAAACGATACAGATCTCTGCACATGATTATGAGCGTGTTTAGGGGTTGTAGCAAAGATGTAAGGGAGAGGGCTTATAAGTCTCTGGTAAGACGCCAAGTAGAGTATGGTTCCAGTGTATGGGCCCCTCACCAGGATCACTTGATTCAAGAACTGGTAAAAATCCAAAGAAAAGCAGCTCGATTTGTTCTGGGTGATTTCCGACAAAGAGTAGCGTTACAAAAATGTTGCAAAGTTTGGGCTGGGAAGAACTGGGAGAAAGGAGACGAGCTGCTCGACTAAGTGGTATGTTCCGAGCTGTCAGCGGAGAAATGGCGTGGAATGACATTAGTAGACGAATAAGTTTGAGTGGCGTCTTTAAAAGCAGGAGAGATCACAATATGAAGATAAAGTTGGAATACAAGAGGACAAATTGGGGCAAATATTCATTTATAGGAAGGGGAGTTAGGGATGGGAATAAATTACCAAGGGAGATGTTCAATAAATTTCCAATGTCATTGAAATCATTTAAGAAAAGGCTAGGAATACAACAGATAGGGAATCTGCCACCTGGGCGGCTGCCCTAAATGCAGATCAGTATTGATTTATTGATTGATTGATTACTGACAGCTTTAGCAGAAACCAGCATGGCGAGGTTATTCCATTTAGTGTGTAAGATGTATGGTACAGGGGAAGAGCCATCCGATTTTAGGCTGAGTGTTGTTATACCTATTTCCAAGAAAGCCGGTGCTGACAAGTGCGAAAACTAACGTACCATTAGTTAAATATCTCACGCCTGCACAAATTTAACACTATTTAATTTTTTACAGAAGAATAGAAAGAAAAGTTGAAACTGACAGGGAGAGGTCAGACCCTGCATCCAACAGATTTCAACGAGCTACAATGTACCTGTTGGTGGACACTGGACAGTGACTCGTGTACAATGGTTTAAGTCAATACGCTTTCGTTTTAGAAAGGATTCGCTTCGGAACAAGTGGAGGCGATAGAATAATAGTCTGCGAATATATTTCACTTAAACATGTCAAGTCCGCAACCTAAGTGTTTACGAAAAATTATGAATTTCCGATTCCAATTCAAGACATATACAGTACTTGGAGACTTACATCGCAGTCAACCGAACCGGTAGTCGAGTGGTTGCCGCACGTGTGTGCAAAACCTCGACGACGTGAGGAAGAGTCGCGTCGCAGATATATTTTTGTACAAAATAAGTTAATATTTGAGGCAACGTGATGATAAAAAATGCCAATAAGGAATTATGCAAACTGCATTGAACTTAATTTTTTACCTGAGCTTCATATATAGAGAGATATCAAGCAGTAACTGTGGTGTAGTGGTTTGTGTGATTTGCTGCCACACCCGGAGTCCCGCGTTCGATTTCCGGCTGTTACACGAAATTCGAAAAGTGGTACGAGGGATGGAGCGTTGTCCCACCTCAGCCATCCCCGAAGTGGTTTTCCGTAGTTTCCGAATTCTCCTCCAGCAAATGCCGGGATGGTTCCTAACTTAAGACCTCGGCCGCTTCCTTCCCTCTTGCATGTCTATCCCTTCCTATCTTCCCATTCCCCCACAAGCCCCTGTTCAGTATAGCAGGTGAGGCCGCCTGGGTGAGGTACTGGTCCTACTCCACAGTTTTACATCCCCGACCAAATGTCTCACCCTCCAGGACACTACCATTGAGGCGGTAGAGATGGGGTCCTTAGGTAATTCCGAGGGAAAAACAAACCCTGGACCGTAAACGGAATAGGAAAGAAAGAAAGAAGGAAAGAAAGAAAGAAAGAAAGAAAGAAAGAAAGAAGAACTGTGAGAACGTTTACGCTTTCAATAATTTCAGGTAGAAAATAAAGCGTACTGCTATTTGCATAATATTGTTATTCCCGTATTTATCTTCACGTTCCTTTAAATATGAATTTATTTCGTACTAAAGGTATAGAAGCAAAATACAGAAGACTCGAACTCTCATCGCCGAAGCTCGCACACAAGTACCGTAACCATTGGACCTACACTCCGATCGACTGTAATGTAACTCTACGAGTATATATGCGTTGCATTATAGTCGGGGATTCATCAATTTTTCGGAAATTATTAGGTTGCGGACCTGAAAATATGTTCGCCATTTAGTATTGTACCACCTCCACTTGGTCCGAAGCGGATCCTGCGTCATGATATATGACCTCATTTTTTTCGAAAACGAAAGCGTATTGACCTAAACCCATATACACGAGTTACTGTTGAGTGTCCCCCAACAGGTACATTGAAGCTCTTTGAAATCGGTTGGACGCATGGTCTGGCCTCCCCTTGTGAGGTGGGAGAAGAGCAATTAGGCTTCAGAAGAAATGCAGTAACACGTGAAGCAATCCTGAAGTTACGTCTGATCATAAACGACCGAATTATGGACAAGACCATGTACATGGCGTTCGTAGACCTAGAAAAGGCATTCGATAATGGTGATTGAACCTAGCTATTTCAGAGTCTGAAGGTGATCGAGATCAGGTATCGAGAACGAATTATGTATAATCGGTACAAAAATCATTCTGCAATGATATGAATCGTGGCCTTCGAAAAAGGAGCAGCAATCGAGAAAGGAGTGAGACAAGGCTGCAGTTTTTCCACCCTCATTTTCAATGTTTATGTAGAGCTGGCATTAAATGAAATCAAAGAGGAATTTGGAAAGGGAATCACAATCCAACGAGAGGAAATAAAACCGTCAGATTTGGCTATGATATCGTTATTTTATCTGGGACTGCAGAATATCTGGGGAAATTGCTGGATGGTATGGACAGGGTCTTGGGGAGGAGTACGAAATGAAAATAAATGAGTCCAAAACAAAAGTAATGGAGCCATTTATGCTTTCACGGCCCGTACTTATAGACATGTTATAGGCTTCGGGGCTTATGACTGTCAGAAAAATAAGGTGAAATTCTTTACGTTTCGCAGAGAACTTTGCTCTGTGTCATCAGAAGAAAATATCGACTGTTCACGGAAAATGCTTGTCAAGGAATGAGGTTTGAATTTAGACATTATAAGAGAAGTGGCTCACTGAACGCGATACGGTGCTAGCGTTCGAAGCGGAAGCTGACGGAACCATCAGATTCAGTCTGAGAGGAAGTCACATAACAACAGGAGTACACACACATGAAAGTATGACATAGATACAAGACTGGAATGAAACATCTGGCGATGAGAAACGTCGAAACGAAATAACATTATTGAAGGGACAGGGAAGGGGATCTAACTACGTAAATCCTTAATGGCTGGCAACCACGTATTACTTAATTGATGGCCAGTTTTCCCTGTTGAAATTGTTAGGTTTTCTGCGTATTTGCACAGCTTCCCGTATAATCCTGGACCTGTAGTGTCGAGTGTAGATAAGAGCTCCAGCATCTTGGAACACGACATCATGACCCGGCGATAGAGCGTGCTCAGCTGTTGCTGATTTGTCTGGCTGGTTGAGACGAATATTTCGATCATGGTCCTTGATACGAGTAACAATGGACCGGCATGTTTGGCCAATGTATGCCTTGCCGCAGGTACACATAATTTCTTATACTCCAGGATGTAAACGTGGGGACAATTTGCCCTTGGTTTTACCTAGACCGTGAGCAGTTTTAGTGACAGTGCCAAACATGATTTTTGTATTGTGTTTGCGAAGGATTTTGGCAATTCGATCTGTGATGTTGTGAATGTAAGGCAGGTAGGCAGATCCCTTCACTTCTTCCTTCTGTGAGGTTTGCTTGGTCGTTTCTCTGGGATGCAGGGCTCTGTGAATCTGCAAATCGTAACCCTTGCCGTGCGGCTAGGGGTGCGCAGCTGTGAGCTTGCATCCGGAAGATAGTGGCTTCAAACCCCACTGTCGGCAGCCCTGAAGATGGATTTCCGTGGTTTCCCATATTCATACCAGGCAAATGCTCGGGCTGTACCTTAATTAAGACCATGGCCGCTTCCTTCCCAGTCATAACCCTTTCCCATCCCATCGTGCCATAGGACCTATCTGTGTCGATGTGACGTAAAGCAACTAGCTGTAACCATTACCCTATAACGCGACTTTGAGTTTGTCCATCTCTACCTGGATATTTGATGGCTCACAAATTCGTCTCGCCCTCTTGGTGAGTGTCGTAAGAATGCCTTTTTTGTGCTGGATGTTGCTGAGAATTTGCATGAAGATAGCGATTTGTGTGGGTAGGCTTACGATAGACGGTTACATTACAATCAAAAGAAGCGTTTGTCGAGTGGTCACATTACTTGTGTGCGAGCCTCGTCGTAGCTACATTTTTGTACAAAGTAAATTAATATTCACATTACTCGTCACGAGATATGGCTGACAGGTATTTAATGTACGGTGCGGCAGGATGTAGTGCGGCACAGGTTAATGCGCTGGTGCGATGCATGCGGTCGTCATATGTCACACGTGCTATGAGCTAAGTTGTGTACAGTACGTCTCTTTGGTAGTCAGGGATGTACGCTGTTTATCACCCGCTAATAAATTCACTATGGAGATGGAGTCGGACGGATGCCTTCCTTTCTTGGATGGTCTAGTAAGAAAGAAATCGGACGGCTCCTTAGGATATACCGTCTATCGTATGCCTACCCACAAAAATCGCTATCTTCATGCAGATTCTCACCACCATCCAGCACAAATACAAGGCATTCTCACGACACTCACCAAGAAGGCGAGACAAATTTTTGAGCCATCACATATCCAGGTGGAAATGGACTCACTCAAAGTTACGTTCGAGGGTAATGGTTACAGCGATTTGCATTTTCACAGAGCCCTGCATCCCAGAGAAACGACCAAGCAAAGCTCACAGAAGAAAGAAGTGTAGGGAACTGCCTACCTGTCTTACACTCACAACATCACAGATCGAAGTGCCAATTCCTTCAAAAACACAATATAAAAACCGTGTTTGGCACCGTCACTAAAATGGCTCACAGTCTGGGTAAAACGAAGGAGAAATTGTCCCCACTTTTACATCCTGTGGCACACGAAATTCCCTGTACTTGCGGCAAGGCATACATTGGCCAAACATGCCGGTCCATTGGTACTCGTACCAAGGAACATGAACGGAATATTCGTCTCAACCAGCCAGACAAATCAACAATAGCTGAGCACGCTCTATCGTCGGATCATGATGATATCGTGTTCCAAGTTGCTCAAGCTATTACCCACACTAGACACTACAGGTCGAGGATTATACGGGAAGCTGTGGAAATACGTAGAAATCCTAACAATCTCAAAAGGGACACTGGGTATCCATTAAGTAATACGTGGTTGCCAGTCAATAAGGATTTACGTAGGTAGTTCCCTTCCCCTGTCCCTTCACTATTGTTATTTCGTTTCGGTGTTTTCCAAATTCGTACGTTTCTCATCGCTAGATGTTTCATTCCAGTCTTGTATCTATGTCATACTTTCATATGTGTGAACTGTTGTTACGTGACTCCCTCTCAGACTGAATCTGATGGTTCCGTCAGCTTCCGCTTCGAACGCTAGCACTGTATCGCGTCACGTGAGCAGTCTGGTGACGAAAAAACGTACCACTTCCACTTCTATTATAACGCCTAAATTCAAATCTCATTCCTTGAGAAGCCTTTCTCGTGAACTGTCGAGATTTTCTTCTGATGACGCAGAGCAAAGTTCTCTGCGAAACGTAAAGTATTTCACATTATTTTCTTGAACGGCATAAGCCAAAAAGCCTATATCATGTCTAAAAGTAATGGAATGCTGTCGAACTAAGTCAGGTGAGGCAGGTAATATTAAATTAGCAAATTAAGTCTTAAAGGAAGTAGATTCATAATTTTGCTTGGGTAGTAAATTAAGTGTTCGCCTCTGTGGTGTATTGGTTTGTGTGATCGGTAGCTACCGCCGGAGGCCCGGGTTCGATTCGCGGCTCTTCCAAGAAATGTGAAAAGTGGTATAAGTGCTGAAACGGTGTCCAATCAGCCTCGGGAAGTAAACTAAGTAGAGGGGGGTTCGATTCCCACCTCAGCCATCCTCGAAGTGGTTTTCCGTGATTTCCCACTTCTCCTCCAAGCAATTTCCGGGTTGGTAGCTAACTTAAGGCCACGGCCGCTTCCTCCCATCTTCCTTGTCTATCCCTTCCAATCTTCCCATCCCCTCACAAGGCCCCCCTGATCATCATACCAGGGGAGGCCGCCAAGACGAGGTTCTTGTCCTCCTCCCGAGTTGTCTCACGCTCCAGGACACTGCTCTTGAGGCGTAGAGATGGGATCCCTCGCTGAGTCCGAGGGAGAAATCAACCTTGGAGGATAACAGATTAAGGAGGAAGAAAGAAAGAAAGAAAGAAAGAAAGAAAGAAAGAAAGAAAGAAAGAAAGAAAGAAAGAAATATTAGGCAAACTGCAGTGAACTTGATTAAAATGGAGAGATATCCAGCAGTTACTGTGAGAAGATTTCGGCCTATATTAATTTCACGTAGAAAATAAAGCATCTTGCACTTTGATTAATATTTAATTTGAATTTTTCACGTTTCCTTAAATATTAATTTACTTTGTACAAAAATGTAGCTGTGTTGAGGCTCGCACACAAATAATGTGACCATTCGACCAACGCTTCTTTTGATTGTAATGTAACTCTCCAAGTATACAGAGTGTCTCAAATATTTTGAGTCAAATTGAAACAGGTGTGGGTGGGTCGATAACCGATGATATTGAGTTAGGGTTGGAATTTAAGAGGACAAACTGGGGCAAATATTCATTTATAGGAAGGGGAGTTAGGGATTGGAATAACTTGCCAAGGGAGACGTTCAATAAATTTCCAATTTCTTTGAAATCATTTAGGAAAGGGCTAGGAAAGCAACAGATAGGGAATCTGCCACCTGGGCGACTGCCCTAAATGCAGATCAGTATTGATTGATTGATTGTACAATGGTCGGAACTGCAAATTTATTGTGTTGTGGACATAGACAGCGTACACCGCATACCAACATAGCTCATAGTAAGTGTTCAAAGTGATGACCGCTAGTCTCAAGGCATGTACTGGAACGGCGCAAGCAGTTCTGCCACACTGTCGCAAAGATCCCGGGTGGAGAGACGGGGTCGTTCACGCCACAGAGAGCCGGCAAAGGTTCCCGCCACGGACATATCCGAACACCAGACTTTGAGGATGTGGTGTTGGATGGGTTGGCCGACCATCCAGCAATAAATTGCCCGTGAAACGCACACTTCGAAGGTTACAGTGTGGAGAGTACTGACGGAATAGGTATTACACCCCTGTCATAAAGAACGCGTGCAAGCACTGGGACTAACGGATTTTGTGCCCCGCGTTCACTTCTGTCAATAGATTATCCACCGCAATTCTGTAGTGCCGAAATTTGTACAGTTTGTATTATTCATGGATGAGCCCTCACTCATCCGTGATTGTGTTTTCAACAGCCTCAACAGCCATGTCTGGAGTGAGGACAAACTCCACGCCACCCATATCGGTGGCCACAAGCAATGATTCTGTGTCAACGTATCGGCGGGCATTGTCCAAGATCGTCTAATAGGACCTTCTTTACTGCTTCCCCGTTTGACTGGTCCACGTTACCTGGTGTTCCTGCGTGATGTACTGTCACAGTTCCTGGAGACTGTAGCCCTTGTTGTCCGCGAAAGAATGTGGTTTCAACACGACGGTGCACCAGACCACTCTTCGATGTTAACGCCTGCGAGAACCTGATCAACACGAACCCTCATCATTGGATTGGAAGTGGAGGTCGTGTCACATGGCCAGCGCGATCGCCGAATCTTACATCTCTGGACTTTTTCATCTGGGGTTACGTCGAGTCGTTGGTGTATGAAACCCCGTAGAAACGGGTGAGGACATGCTTGCTAGAGAGCTGCCTGTCTCCTGGTACGACAGACACCAGGGATCTTTGAGAGAGTGCGTCAGAACTTCATGCGCCGTTGCCATGCATGCATTGAGACTGACGGTCGTCACTTTGAACAATTACTATGCTATATATTATACTACGGACGGGCATTGTCTATGATAGCTTAATAGGACCTTATTTATTGCCTCCCCGCTTACTGGTCCACGTTACCTGCAGATACCGAGGTCGGAGGCTTCAGAAGAAATGTAGCAGTTCGCCTGTGTGATGTAGTGGTTAGTGTGATTAGCTGCCTTTCCCGGAGGCCTGAGTTCGATTCTCAGCTCTGCCACGAAATTTGAAATGTTATACGAAGGCTGGAACGGGGTCCACTCAGCCTCGGTAGGTCAACTGAGTAGAGCGGGGTTCGATTTCCACTTCAGCCATTCTCGAAGTGATTTTCGTGACTTCCAACTTCTCCTCCAGGCAAATGCCAGGATGGTACCTGAATTAAGCCAACGGCCGCTTCCTTCCTTATTCCTTGTCTATCCTTTCCGATTTTCCCATTCCCTCACGAGGCTCCCGTTCAGCACAAAAGGTGAGGCCACCTGGGTGAGGTACTGGTCTTCCACTACAGTTGTATACCCCGATCGAAAGTCTCACGCTCCAGGACACTGCCCTTGAGGCGGCAGAGGTGGGATCCCTCGCTGAGTCCGAGAGAAAAATCTTTTGAGGGTATATGGATTAAGAAAGAAAGAAAGAAAATAATAGGAAAACGTGATGCAATCCTGACTTTACATCTGATCTCAGAGGACCGAATTAAGAAGGACAAGTCCATGTGCATGGTGTTCGTAGATCCAGAAAAGGCATCCGATAATTTTGATTGGACCTAGCTGTTTCACATTCTGACGATTATCGGGATCAGATTACGAGAAAAGCGAATCGGGGGCTTTGAAAAACGAGCAGCAATCTAGAAAGGGGTGAGGCAAGACTTACAAGGCTGCAGTTAGTCCACCCTACTTGTAAATGTCTGTATAGAATAGGCGGTGAAGGAAATCAGAGAGGAATTTGGAAGGGAATCACAATCAAATGAGACGATCAAAATCCTGAGATTTGGCGATGATATTGTTATTTTATCTGAAACTCAGGATATCTGCAGAAATTGCTGAATGATATGCACAGAGTCTTGGGGAAGGAGTTCAATATGAATATAAATGAGTCCAAAACGAAATGTTTATCATTTTTTTACAATTTGTTATATGTCGCACCGACGCAGATAGGTCTTATGGCGACGATGGGACAGGAAAGGCCTAGGAGTGAGAAAGAATCGGACGTAGCCTGAATTAAGATACAGCCCCAGCATTTTCCACCTGTGAAAATGGAAAACACGGAAAACCATCTTCAGGGCTTCCGACAATCGTGTTCGAACCCACTATCTTCCGGTTGCAAACTCACAGCTGCCCACCCCTAACCACACGGGCAACTCCCTTGGTTAAACAAAAGTAATGGATCGCAGTCGAACAGTCTGGTGATGCAGAAAATATTAGGTTAGGAAATGAAGTCTTAAAGGAAGTAGATTAATAATTTTATTTGGGTAGAAAAATAACTGTCCGCCTCTGTGGTGTAGTGGTTATTATGATTATCTGCCACCCCCGGAGGTCACGGTTCAATTCCCGTTTTTGTCACGAAATTTGAAAAGTGTTACGAGGGCTGGAATGGGGTCCACTCAGCCTCGGGAGGTCAACTGAGTAGAGGGGGGTTCGATTCCCACGTCAGCCATCTTCGAAATGATGTTCCGTGATTTCCCACTTTACCTCCAGGCAAATACCGGGATGGTACCTAACATAAGGCCACTACCGCGTCCTTCCCTCTTCCTAGTCTATCCCTTCCAATCTTTCCCCCTGCCACCGTCTGAAGCGTGGCATTGTATGGAAGTGAAACATGACGATAACTAGCTCAGAAAGGAAGAGAATAGAAGATTTGTGGCATTACAGAAGAATGCTGAAGGTGAGATGAATATATCGAATCACGAATGAGAAATACTGAATTTAATTGGTGAGAGGAGAATGATTTGACGAAATTTGTTGAGGAAAAGAGATAGAATGACAGGACACATCTTAGGACAACCAGGACTTGTTCAGTTGGTTTTTGAGGGAAGTTTAGTTGGTAAGAACGCTAGGGTAGAGCAAGGTTTGAATGTGGCAAGCATATTAGAGCAGATGTAGTTTGTAGTGGTTGCGTAGAAATGAAAAGTTTGGCACATGATAGGGTGTCATGGAGAGCTGCATCAAACCAGTCTATGTACTGATGATTCAAGAACAACAGTGTAGGCCTACTTTGCACGAGGTTGGTTTCTAGGAAAACGAAGGATTCTTTTTGTGAAGTAGTGTAGACCGTAAGCAAGTCACATTTGTACAGGGATCACTATCTCTCCTCGTGGGCAATATATTGGTTGACTTCGAGTTATAATGATCATGACAGTGGTGTCTAGGAATAATTGGCCATGGTAGTAGGAATGTGGCAGGAGGTCTACTACAATAATACTGTTAAAACAGCAGCACTGAACATGACACCACTTTCTGTACCGTGACGTCGCTAATTGGACGCTGATTGATTCGATGACGCCCGGTGGCTGTTTCGGGTCCACAGTAGAGTTTTGAATTGTAGCTGAATCCATGTGATCACGGACACCAGTTATCAGCAAGACACGGAAACAGGTGACGGTTTCACGCTGGTGTAACATTTATCTCGTTGGCTAGTTTTGAATCGCTTGGTATTACAAAACTGGTCACTGGCCGGTGAATGCTGTGCTGTACTGATAATGACTATCTAAAACCATTCATTAATTTCATAGATTTCCCCTCACCCTTCCCAAGTGATGGAAATATTCCAGCTTGAAATGCAATTGACTTCAAGTTCTCTAGAAATGGTTAAATGATCAATTTTGACAATTCCTGTTAATGATGTGATAAACTCATTCACTGAACATGAATCTAATGATGCCGAAATTTGTGAACAATATTTTGAAACTTTTAGCGTATTATATGTCCGATGTTCTGAACTGAATATGGGTTATAATAACAACCTCTCGCATTTACAAGAGAAAATAGTCGTAAACGTAATAACTAATTCTAGGTATGTATTCATTTCGGAATGTTACGACCCTATGTATAATTCCATGTTCCGAAAATCTACAAGTAGTATCTCTAAACACCGAGCAGAAACTTCGTGTTGTTAGGTTGTATATCACAAAAACTAGATTTACGGGGACACATGTGTAATAATTTTTCAAAATAGTTGAAATGTGATATAATATTTACAGCTGAGGAAGTAAGATCAATAGATTAAACTTAGAAAATGAATAATTTTTAGGATGAAATTTCAGCTTGTTATACCTACTATATTCAAATGCCATTAAATGCCCCTAGATGGCATCTACATAACCCTCGGCAAGGATAGAATTTGTTGACAGCTTTTAGCCACCTGAGCCACTCAGTTCATTGGATTAATGAGCATTTCGTAATAGTTATAACAGTGTTACTGATTTTACGTTCTATTAAATAACTTAACGGTTTTTGAAGACGCCAAATTGCCAGAATTTTCTTCCACATGAGTTCTCTTAAGCGGCAGTAAATCTACAGACACGGGGCTGGCGTGTTTGAGCATTTTCAAATACCATCGGGCAGAGACGGGATCAAACCCTTTGAACTATTCAGCGTAGGCGTATATCATGAATACAGTTTTATAAGTGATGATATTAAGTGGTAGTTACGCCAACCCAGTTTAATAACAGACATTTTTAATCGGCCTGTTCATTTCTTCCATCATTGTTTCACATCGAATGTTCATATCAAAAGGATTGGGTGTATGCTTGAAAAGTGAAGGTTTTTGTTTCATGCTTGTGTTATGTTTCAGCCGGAGAGTAACAAGGAGATTCAGAGCTGACACTTTGCTTTTGTTATCATTGTATCTATTCCCTTCCTGATGTATATAGTTTACGTCGCATGCATTCCAGGCTGCTTCTAAACCAATAAAAGGAAATCATCTCCACCGGAGAATATTGAGTTAGAGAGAGATAAATATTGTGTTATCTCGTATTGGAGTGGAGACATTGCACTCATCAGTCCATGTACTAACTATGTGACTGGATTTAGTCTGACAACCTGTGTTGCAGAGATGCTGGCACTGGTAGATGAAACTATAAAATAATTTTCTTTACAATTAAGAAGGTAGTAACCAAATCCTTAAAAGGGAAAAGGGTCATACATTTTCCAAGAATGAGAAATGCAGAACCTCGTTTGTTTGCTTGCTTGCTAAGTAATAGTTTTCTCCAGTGTTATATTCCCATGCTTGTATTATGTCGGTAGAAGCACCTAGGCTCAGTTTGTGGTTCGCTAAGAATTTAAGGCAGAATGCCTTTAATACCCACATGCAACGTTCGAGCTGGAAATCTCACCCGAAGTTGCCAGAATATGAACCCGGGACCCTAGGGTTGGAAGTCAATGTACAAGATCACTCAGACAGCACATCTCAGCTTAACTAACTAACTAACTAACTAACTAACTAACTAACTAACTAACTAACTAACTAACTAACTAACTAACTAACTAACTAACTAACTAACTAACTAACTTACTAACTGCCGGGATGAATAGCTCAAACGGTAGGAGGTTTTTCCTTCTAAGGTTAAGTTGGCGGGTTTGATCGTGGGTCAGTCCACTCCTATTTGGAGGTTTTGAAATATGGTACGTAAAAGAACTCCCACGGGACAAAACTGTCAAATCGGCTTTTCCGAAAAACGTCAATGTAGTCAGTAAAACCCATAAAATTATTTTTATTATTAACTATCTAATAGATACGGTACATATATTCTTTCACTGAAATACATTTTGCGGACGAAAGTATATTTCATCGTGGAGCCTGGTAGAAAGTATAATATTGCACACATAGGAGTGCTCATTACCATGTACTAAAGAAACTTCCTTTTGTTATTACTTTGATGTGACATTTGATTTCAATTTCAATTTGTCCTTTGTTCAGCCACATGTATTTAATACCGTAACGCAAAGCTGTTGTCGTATGTACGGTCAGAGGTTATTTATTGCATAAACAGTAGAGTACAACATGCTTGCGACTGAAGTAGGTAGGGGGAGGTGACCTACTCCTCCAAGAGAACAGTGTGGCCGGGTGATATTCTGTTGGAAGAACATGTAATTCTCTTTGGCTGAGTTGTGAGCGAGTGGAGACATCGTAATGATCAGCATGTGTATACATCCAGTCTGGTAACTCATTTAGACCTACTGAGGAATATATTCTGTATAGTGTATTTGTTAAGATGTACAATATTATAGGTTAGGATCCACCTTTCAATACTCCGTAATAAGATGGTAAAAAGTAGTTACAACCTGTTTAATGGGACCGGTTTCAACACATTTTAAGTGTCATCATCAGCCAATTTGCGAAGATCTTAAAACAACTAGCACATTGAATACAGGCAAAAAATTAACATTGTATCATAACGTAGCAATTCAGTAAATGTTCAATACGGAACAATAATGAAGTTTTTAACTTTAAAGTGTATTTGTTGTCAATTAAGGTTATGATTGGGAAGTAAATTGCGTTGAAAATTTCCATGAACCCAGCATTTGTCCGTAATCAAAATGGAAACTAAGAGAATCCATGCCATCAGATATCCACTTGACTGAGATATGCTGGCCAGTTAATAATCTTGCCTAAGGGAAATCAGTGGAATCATAACAGAATGCACAATGTTTTTTACGTACTGTGTATTAAAGGTAAAATATTTCCTAGCAACTTGAAGCTTTATATTATTTAAAGAATGTCAGGGAATAAAGAGTATGAATCTTATAATATTTAATAATACAGTATACAGAATATTCTCATTACACAAGAATAAGCAGGTATTTCTTATTCATCGCATGGCTTGATTTTTAGTGCCAGGAGTGTCCGACGATATGTTCGGCTAGTCTGGTGCAGCCTTTGTGAGGCAGAGCCTCCAGCGAGGGTGGTCGGCATATGACGTGTATGGCAACAGGGTGTTTTTGTAGTAAAGGTTAGTGTTGTGTGTGGTGTGTGAGTTGCAGGAATGTTGGCGACAGTGCACACACTTACTTCCCGAACCAGAGGGAAATATCTATTTACGTAAATATCTCCTGCCCGGCCATGAATCGAACCCCTCTGAACCGAAGGCGATTACACTGAACATTCAGTCAAGGAGCCGGACATAAACAGCAAAATAAAGTTTTCTTGAAAATGACCGAAAGATATATCTCTCGTTATTCAGGTCGAAACTATTATCCATTTATTCTTTGTTTGATAATTGTGAGATTTGTTTTTGCATTGGTTCAACTATCTCCTGCAAACTTGTCACGGAAATTTCAATTCGAGCAATCTGGGGTCCATTTCGTCTACAAGAATTCCGATTAATTTATATCAAGCGAATCAAGTGGCCATTCCAAGTTCAGTGGTAGTTTTTCTTAAGCGGTTACTATAAGACTAATCATATTTTGACGTGTAGGTGGGTAGCAGGTAAATAAATGCACGACTGGTAGCGTTTACTCTATGATATGTTAACCAACACTAATGTCTATACAATTACACAGGCATAGAATCACACAAGTTAATGCGCTCTCTCTGTATTCTTATTGTTCAGCCACACTAGTTATTCAATATAGTTCACTACATACACACACACTTCGCCGTCAGTTCACAGAGGGACATCTGTCGACACTGTAGCACACTAGTTATTCAATCTAGTTCACTACATACACACATACACACTTCTGCAAGTGTCACTTGGAGACTAGGACAGTTCACGATTATATTCACTGTACAACGATAGTGGTCGGACTGTTCACAGATTGTGCGCTCGCAATCACAGTCCTACATCCACACTCACAAAAATCTTTGTTCATGGTCCCTCGTCACTCAGATGCGCTGTTCCGCCTTCGCCGTCAGTTCACAGAGAGACATCCGTCGACACTATAGCACACTGAACCAATATGCCACGGCAGTACACACACTTTACAGCAATGTCTCACCTGCTGGCTCACTAGCAGAACTGAGCCAAAAACTGAACAGTATTACGCTCGTTCCGCCTGCGTTAAATACAGAGGCCGGCCATTCTAGATACTTCGTGAGAGTAGAAGGCCCTTGAAATCTCCGGAAGTCGAATGTTCTGGATTCCTTTCGCACTGTCTGGGTGACCTGCGACTAGTGACTGCACTAGGGGTAGCGGGGACTGACCTTCCGCGCATAGCTTGCCTCTCGTGAACTAGTAGTGGTGAGAGGGCCAGGCCCACTCGGTGACGGCTCTCGCGACTCAAACTAGGCTAATTTGCTTCTCCCAAAGTCGCACATTAAATGGTGGACAACGTCACACCTCTTCTTAAGGTTGTTCGTCCCGAGCTGCTCCACGATAAGGGGCATAGCCTAGCCCCTTCCCACTGGAGGGCGCCGGATACTCTAGACGACGTCGTTGATCCTATTGGTGATGATGTGTGGGTACACCCATGTGACTGAAGCTTCGGTGACATTATTTCCGTACAGCCAAATCCGGCTGCCTTCATGGAAGCACTAAGTGTTCGCCAGCATATCGTAGCAGGCTTTCATCCTTTCGCTGGATTTGTGGAGCATAATCGAGGATGTCGTTCAGTCGGTCCACCAACTCCCAAACGCAGTCTGTCGCCGGCCATTCCTGATCTGGTGCCGATCCAAACACCAGGTCATATGACAAGCGTAGCTCCTTCCCATAAACTACGTTGGCAGGCATCATGCACGTCGTCTCGTGGGTTGATGCTCAATAGGCCACCAAGGAAAATGGGACCCTCTCTTCCAAGTCCCTCTGGTGCACCGAGACCACTTTCCTGAGGTGAACCTCGACGGTCTTCACGAAACGCTAAACAAAGTCGTCCAACTGAAGGTGGAGAGGAGTCGTACGATTTTTCGGGATCCCAGACGCTTCAGAACCTTTCAATCAGCCTCGATTCGAAGTCCCTATCCTGATCGCGAGCCTCAGCCCATGTACTATGAGTAGGAGCCTGATGGCGCAGTACAACATCGGAGTATTTTTGGAGAGGTTCGCCATCGATGTCCCTGGGCCATTCCCCCATTCCAACATCGAGAAACTTTACCTACTCTTAGTCATAGACTACTTCACCGACTGGCCGAAGGTCTACACAATCCCTAACGAAGAAGCATCAGGGAGCGTACCTCCTTCTGGAACAGATTGCATTTTCCAGGACTGAGCTTCTGGTGAGCCCCTCGAAGTGTCTTGAACACTCTCCGAGGTTTTCGATGTGTTTTCTGAATGTGCAGTCCGCTATGATGATGTCGTTTAGCTACACGAGGGGGGCGTCGTGAGTTAGTCTGCTTAGTACAGACTCCATCAGTCGGTAGAAGGTCGTTGGTGACTCTCAGATGCCGAGGGGCATTACGGCGAACTGTTTCATCCCTTGGGTGGTAGTGAACGCCGTTTACTCCTTGTCTTCTGTATGGAGCGCCACTTGCCACTACCGTGACTTGAGGTCAAATATAGAAAACCACTGGGATCCAAACATGTCCAGTGTGTCATCTATCTATCCGGGGTAAAGGGAATCAGTCCTTCGCAACGAAATTCAATTTGCGGAAATAGATACGAAACGGTCACCATTCTTCTTCTTCACCAGGGGCATTGTAGATGACCACGGACTCTTCAACTTCTAAATGACTGCTGTTCATGTCGTCCAGCATCCGGTCGATTTCCACCTCCATCGCCAGGGGTCTGCTGTGGGGTAGTTGCCAATTTGTGTTAGCGTCGCCAGTGTTGATGCGATGATACATCCTGTCCGTACTTCCGTAGTCACCTCTAGCAGTTCATTTTCTCTCTGACCAGTTCCAATTTCAGGTGCATCCAGGAGTCGAAATTAATGTTCTGGAGCTTGTCTTAACCTTCATCAGCTTCCAGGCACCTGTGCCCTTTCGTCGTCCACTGGCACTACGCACGTGATTTTATCGTACGTCCCAAGATCAGTTCGTATCCCGCGACGTCGAATTCATTATTCATACCAGCAGGCAGCTTCGTAACTGGACGAGCGACCTGGCTATGAAAAGTGATCGTTCTGTGGTCGTTGGTTCGGTCGAGCACTCTGTCTCCTTTTGTGGGTCCCTCTAGCCATGCCGTCATCATCACCTCGCTGCTGGCAGTTATTAACTCTTTGCTGGGAAGCGTTACTATTCCTACTGTAGGTTGCGATCCTGGGCGTCGGTGCATTATCTCTTACCTACCGAATCACAGCACAGATCGTTCCACGAAAACAGGCATCTCGTGCATCCCTGTTTCGACTAGTCCCAAGAGGACTTCATCTCTGATTTCAGCGACGAAGGTCCATACTCGTAGGCATTATTATCCCAGCGTCAGAATGAGTAGCGCCTCCTTCAGCACCTGGAATTTCGTTTTTGGGTTCCTTAATTAGCTGGTCATGATTAGATGTGAGTTTACTTACGAGTTGTTTTGACTACATTTTAGTTCACTGAGGCGTTAGCCCTAATTGGCTATAAGTTCACTGAATTTGTTGAGGAGAGCGTGGAACTGTTCGGTATGCATTTTTCTACTCAGTATCAATTTCTACCTATTACGAGGTACGCTACCAGACGATCACACTTCTGACACCAGTTGTAACGTGTTTGCGGGAAGCAGGTAAATAAGTATACGACTGTAGGTGTTTACTCTATGATTTATTAACTAACACTAATGGCTATACAATTATACAGGCACACAATCACACTAGTTAGCGCTCTGTCACTGTTATTCAGTCTAGGTACAAAACACACACACACACACACACACACACACACACACACACACACACACACACACACACACACACACACACACACACACACACACACACACACGCACGCACACACACACGCACACGCACACGCACACACTTTTGCTACCGTCACTTGGAGCCTAGAGCAGTTCACACGATTAAATTCACTGCATAACGATAGGGGTCACACTGTTCACAGTTTGCGCAGGCGCAGTCACGTTCTTACATTCTCACTCACAGCGATTTCTGTTCACAGTCCCGCGTCGTTCAGCTACACTGTTCCACTTTCGCCATCAGTTCACAGAAAGCTCTCCGTCGACACTGTAGCATGCTGATCCAATATTCTACAGAAGACATACACTTCACAGCAATGTCTCGCCAGCTGGCTCACTAGCGGAAGGGAGCCCAATACTGAACCATCTGTTCGGTCTGCCTTAAATAGGGAGAGCAGCCCTGCCAGATACTTCGCGAGAGTAGAAGTCCATCGAATGCTGTGGGTTCTTCTCGCGCTGACGGAGCGGCTTGCGACTAGTGACGACAGTGGGGTTGGTAGACGGGGGATGGCACTGCGCTCATAGCATACCTCTGACTGGTCACTAAAAATACCCAGAGAGTGGGGCAAAGGCGGTGAAGGCACTCGCGACTACATTTATGGTAACTTGCTCATCGCAAAATCTATTGCATAGCTGATCAATGTCTCGGCAGCTCTTCTGGTTTATTCTGTGGAATGTAATACTTCGATCGAATTAATCAAATCACCAGATCATTGCCGAGATATTTCCTGCTATTTGTTTTACGTCGCACCGACACACATAGGTTTTATGGCGACGATGGGATAGGAAGGGCGTAGGAATGGGAAGGAATCGGCCGTGGCCCTAATTAAGGTACAGCCCCAGCATTTGCTGGTGTGAAAATGGGAAACCATGGAAAACCATCATCAGGGCTGCCGACAGTGGGATTCGAACCCACTATCTCCCGGATGCAAGCTCACAGCTGCACGATCCTAACTGCACGGGCAACTCGCCCGGTGAGATATTTTCATGTTTTTCTTGCTTAGTACCACGAATTATACTACATATATTTTATTTGAGAATCGACAAATTTATTCTTTTCGGTGCGATCTCGTCCAACAAATTCACTACCATAAGATTCTGCTTTGCTAGTGATTTAACGTCGCACTAACACATCGAATGTATCTGGTGACGCAAGAATGGTATAGCAGCCGTGGCCTTAACCCGCCATCGGTATCGTTGTTAGGTAGCCCCTAACAAAAACATTCCTTATTAAGAAAAGTTTTTTGGTTTAAGACTCAAACTTTTCAAACTCCAGGTATTCTCAAATGAGTTTATGAGTCACATGTTTTCCTTCGTTACGCGATAATTCACGCACACGTGTCACGCGGAGGATGGGGAGAAGTGCGTTCTGTCTGGAGTGTTAGTCCGCGCCTCGCTACGATACCGGTCGCGTCACAGGCAGTGTTAGGCACATTCTAGCCTCGATACCTTTGGCGTCACCGTTTTTGCGCATTCCGTGCTGGTGTAATGTTTTAGTAAACAGTTTCACAGTGAAATTATAATGGCTAATAGGCCTAGTGAATCTCTTATTTTGAGCTGGATTGAAGAATCTTGCCCTGGAAATCGTAAAGCCACATCTGTTGAGACGTGCTTTAGTCGATGTTCTGTCAACTGGTCGCAGAAATTCCATAAAACATATCTTTGGACAAGAACTTCCCGTCAGAAATGCGATACCAGCAGCCCCAGGTAAGTATTACTAACAGTTCTCACTTCTACATTTTTACGAGTATCTAATTGAACACTTTGTAAAACTTGTTTATAATCATTACCAAAAAAAGCTATGGTGTTTACTGTATATATTTTCAGACGTTCCCGGGCGGAAACCACGGTGTGCCTACTCCCAGTTCGAAAAAAACGATTTACGTCAGCTCGCTGTGATGCGTGCAAAGAGCACACTGGTCTAACAAAAGTAGTATGCAGTGAATGTTTTTCGCAAGAAGTTGAAAGAAATGAGTGAACAGGACAATGATACAAAATAATGAGGTTTACAAATCATGTTAACATTTGCTTTGTACTGTAATATGTATTTGTAATGCCAAGGATTTTTGTTACTTTTCATAACATTTATTAATAGTTATGTAAATTTATATAAATAGTTAACATAAAACCAGTCTGTTAAAACAAAATTATAATTACCTTCTAAAAGAACGAAAACAGTGTACGAGTCGAAATTGTAGTAGCAAGTATTTAGGTAATAAACAATTGTGGATATATACAAATATGTAAGTATATACACTAAATAACCAAATACTAGTATAATTTATTCAAACTTCCGAGAAGAGCTCGTATGAGAACTAAAATCATATACCAAGCCGATGTTAGGGAGCCCCTATACACGCTACCTCTCGCGTAAGTGCGGACAACGATACCGATGGTGGGTTAATTAAGTAAAAGTCCCAGCATTTTCCTAGTGTGAAAAAGGGAAACCACAGAAAATCATCTACAAGGCTACCGACGATGTGGTTTGAACCCAAAATCTCCTGAATACAAGGTCACAGCTGCGCGACGCTGAACGAGCACGGCCAACACACTCGTTACTATAAGATGGCCCTTGGGCCGTAGCGATATAAATTTAATAATAATAATAATGTCCGCCTCTGTGGTTTAGTGGTTAGTGAGATTTGCTGCCACCCCGGAGGCCCGGGTTTGATTTCCGGCTCTGCCATGAAGTTTGAAAAGTGGTACGAGGGCTGGAACGGGGTCCACTCAGCCTCGGGAGGTCAACTGAGTAGAGGTGGGTTCGATTCCCACCTCAGCCATCCTGGAAGTGTTTTTCCGTGGTTTCCAACTTCTCCTCCAGGCAAATGCCGAGGTGGTACCTAACTTAAGGCCACGGTCGCTTACTTCCCTCTTCCTTGTTTATCCCTTCCAATCTTCCCATCCACACCCCCTGTTCAGCATAGCAGGTGAGGCCACCTGGGTGAGGTACCGGTCATCCTCCTCAGTTGTATACCCGGACACAGAGTCTGAAGCTCCAGGATACTGCCCTTGAGGCGGTAGAGGTGGGATCCCTCGCTGAGTCCGAGGGAAAAGCCAACCCTGGAGGGTAAGCAGATTAAGAAAGAAAATAATAATAATAATAATAATAATAATAATAATAATAATAATAATAATAATAATAATAATAATAATAATAATAAAATAATATCTCTAAGTACGCCCCTGTGGTGTAGTGGTTACTGTCATTAGCTGCCAACCGTGGAAAGCCAGGTTCGGTTCCTGGCTCTATCACGAAATATGAAATGCAGTACAAGGACTGAGCCTCCGTGGCTCAGACGGCAGCGCGTTGGCCTCTCACTGCTGGATACCGTGGTTCAAATCCCGGTCACTCCATGTGAGATTTGTGCCGGACAAAGCGGAGGCGGGACAGGTTTTTCTCCGGGTACTCCGGTTTTCCCTGTCATCTTTCATTCCAGCAACACTCTCCATTATCATTTCATAGCATTTATCCGTTATTCATAAATCACTCAGGGAGTGGTGACCCCATTGTACTAATAGCCTATATGTGGTTCATTCATTGCATCCCTGATCCGGTCAAAGACTGGAAAACAGGTTGTAGGTTTTAATTTTCAGTAAGAGGACTGGAACGGAGTGTAGTATAGTATAGGGGCCCTTGGGCCGTAGTGATATAAATTTTATAATAATAATAATGTCCGCCTCTGTGGTTTAGTGGTTAGTGAGATTCGCTGCCACCCCGGAGGCCCGGGTTTGATTCCCGGCTCTGCCGCGAAGTGTGAAAAGTGGTACGAGGGCTGGAACGGGGTCCACTCAGCCTCGGGAGGTGAACTGAGTAGAGGTGTGTTCGATTCCCACCTGAGCCATCCTCGAAGTGTTGTTCAGTGGTTTCCCACTTCTTCTCCAAGCAAATGCCGGGATGGTACCTAAGACCACGGCCGCTTCCTACTCTATCCCTTCCAAACTTCCCATCCCCTCACAAGGCGCCTGTTCAGCATAGCAGGCGAGGCCGCCTGGGCAAGGTACAGATCCTCCTTCCTAGTTTTATCCCCTACCAAGTGGTTTACGCACCAGAACGGCCCTTGGTGCTGTAGATGTGGGATCCCTCGTTGAATCTGAGGGGAAAACCGACCCTGGACTGTAAACGGATAATAGTGAATTAAATAGTGAGGTGATGGGTGTGAATACCCCAGCCAGTGGAAATAAAATCTAGCCCGCACCGGAGGAATGCGTGAAACGTCTGATGCTCTTGCGAAGTCAATTGCCAATCATCAATCATCTGCATTTAGGGTTGTCGTCCAGCTGGCGGATTCCCTATCAATTGCATTGATTTCAAGTGAACTGAACGTGTCACTATAAGAACTTCAATTCCCACCTCTAAAGTCGGAGTCGAATTCAGGTGTCAATGAACTAGCGAGGAAGGAAAATCGTACCGCGAAATATACCAACGCCGAGAAACGTGAGAAGATACTAGAAACTGAAAGAAAATTGCGCTACTTCACTTCAAAGAGTAAGTGCGAAGGACGATATTGATAACCGAATAATTTTTGAAAGTCTGTTGCCGTAACTTAAAATGCTGAAATTTTCCTCCACTTTCTGAACTCAGACTTAGACACAAGAATCAAGAAATAGTTTTGGAAGAACGCGAATCCCAGGAAAGCAACCGTTATCAGTCTCTTCGACCAATGATATATCCATACAACTGAGCCGAGCATAGTCAACAGCTCTTTGGTCCCTTGTTTGTTAGTGATTCACAAGCTGATTCGCAATTACTAGCATAACACAACTCGCCTCTTTCATAGGATTCTAAACCACGACTCACAGGGCTTTCGACACTTACGTCGGTTGAACTTCCAAATTTGAACGATCATGGAACCTGCCAAGACGAGTTTCCAAGTACATTAGCAATTTATGTGTAAAAATCCCAATAACTTGATCTGCGTCTTGCGTGCCTTTTTTTGTTAAATGAAAATTGAAATCTATATCAGTATATGTCAAATAAGTAACATACTACAGACGAGAAAATTTGTATTTCGAATCTCCTTTAAAAAGTAAAGAAACATGTATTTTTTAGTTTTCGGAAAATCCACTTAGGTGGGATGGGGTTGAGGGGAAGGACAGTTGAAGGTGTTGAGTTCTTTTTATGGGGATACATATATCTCAAAAACTGAAGATGTCACAGACGTGGAAATTGGTATTTGGAATCTCCTTTAAAAATAAAGAAACACGTTTTTTCCGACTTGAGAGAAGACTATTTCTCACATGTATAGTTCTATGTCGCATGGTCATCTTAGCCCCAAAAGGCAATACCACGAAAGATTTACTGGGATAAATGAAACTCATTTTTCGGTGAGTTTTTATACTTTATTGATTTTTCAGATAATGTCTTAATACAGTACTGAGGAAAGCCACGGGTAACTGCTACCGTTTTTTCCCACATCTGTGTGGTCGTTGGTGAGAACTGTGCCGCACATGTGGATTTGGCCCTGTTTTACGGCCGAATGTCCTTCCTGTCGCCAACCCTATGTGAAGGATGTAATCACTATTGCGTGTTTCTGTGGTGGTTGGTAGTGTAGTGAGTTGTGGGAATATGAAGAGGGGAGTGTTGGGACATACACAGACACCCAGTCCCGATGCCAGAAGAATTAATCAGAAGCGATTAAAATCCCCGACCCGGCCGGAAATCGAACCCGGGACTCTCTGAACCGAAGGACAGTACGCTGACTATTCAGCCAACGAGTCGGACGACCTTTTCAAAGTTCTACATTGAAGGTAAATATTCTCATCACTTGTCATTGTATATTTTCAACTGGATAGTTAAGGTGATGAAGTCCTCACATTTGGTGAGCTGTAGGTAAAGATTAAACTCAACGAAAGTTTGAATTTTCGGGCATTTCAGTATCTAAAGCTGGGCACTTTGATATATAGCACATTGAAAGAAAAAAGTCGATAACCAATACTAAGTCTCATATAACGTGTCTGTTGTATAAACTGATCTGTTCCAAAGGTTAAAGCGGCAAAGCAGCAACGCAGAAACCCTGGCAGAGTTGTATAAATGTATACCCGGCTTGATTCCGAAAGGAGGAATTCAGAATCAACGGTAACAATAATTTTTAGCTGAGGTCTTGCAAGATTTTGCTGTGAACGAAATTGGATGCAATCCTTCTGACATTAACATGAGGATATCTCATTCTGACGTAAACAGTGAAAAGCTTACTTGAAGTTGTCTAACTTACTGTAACGCAAAGCCAGATTTTGTGTGAATAGGCTTCGTTCGAAATTAAGGGTAAAATCCGATGGAATTATCAGCATTCTCGGTGTTCCTCCATTTTCTCAGTTTCATTGCTGGTTAAAAGAATAGCCTCATTGAAATATTCACATTTTTAATTTGAAGTCGCATCCCATTGCATTAGTATTTTTGCTAGCGGTTTAGTGTAGCACCAACGCTTACAATTTGGAAAGGAAACAACCATGGCCTAAATTAAGGTATAAAATTGGGAAATCACGGAAAACTGTCTTTGGGGCTGCCGGTGGTGGTGATCGAACTAAACATTTTTCGAATGCAAGCTTATAGATATATGGGCCAGAAACTTAGCCAACTCACATGGCCATTGCATTACTTTGCTGATGTTTGAATTACGTAATACCGAACGGTAAAAGGAGAGCTCATTTTAAAGATCAGTTTGTGCAGTGGCACACGAGATGGATGTGAACAATTTAGAAACTCTGTTGTAAATCCTGCACCTTTTCCTTTATCCGCCACTGTGTTTAATGAATGAAGAACTTGAGACTGGATATTGATTTTGGAGAACACCATTTCGAAACAATGTTAATGTTATGAGAAAGAAAAGGAAATTCCTACAGATTATGTTATACTGTATAGAGTAGTAAATAAGTTACAGGATTTTGAGCGACTGCGTAAAGACCTCGACAATGTTGTGAGATTATTAGCGGACAATGGCATTGTGGTAAATGGTATGTAAAGTCAGGTTGTAAGCTTTATCAAGAAGGAAAAATCCTGTCAATTTTAATTACTGTGTTGATGGGGTGAAAGTACCTGACGAGGGTCTCTGTAATTACTTAAATGTTAATTTGAGGAAAGATACTTATTGGGATAATCACATTAATAAGGCTGTAAATAAAGGTTTTATCTTATATTGTGTTATGTAATGATTGATATAATTAAAAGTCTGGAGGGAATGTCATTCTTTCTCATCATAATAGAAGTAGGATTTTATCTACTATGTTCTCTTGACTTTTGTAGTGGTACAGAAGTTAATTTAAAACAATCAGTTTCATTTGCGTAATATGCAACACACGTGGATGTGATGTTGATAAGATTAGATCTCTCGAACTTCTCTAATGGGAACACACATAAGTGGATGAGATAATGAACCGATTTTCTCTTCATAAATGAGACCTAACTGCTTGGTTTGCAGCTACTAGTTACATCGACAGGTGAGTAGATACGTTACATGCTCCAGCAACTTTCTTGTTTCTAACATATGCGTGACATGGAAGGATACGGATACCAGTGACTAGCTTTGGTCGATAGAACGTCCTTCGTCAGTAGAGAACTTTTGTTTTGCTATTTGTTTAACGTCGCACTAACACATCGCAGGTTTTTGGCGACGGATGGGTGGGAGACTGGGAAGGTAGCAGCCGTGGCCATCATTAAGGCACAGCCCAAGCATTTTCATGGTTTGAAAATGGGAAACCACGGAAAACCATGTTCAGGGCTGCCGACAGTGGGGTTCGAACCCACTATCTCCCGAATGCATCTCACAGCTGCGCGACCCTAACCACACGGCTACTTGCTTGGTAGGAGAGAGAACTGAGTATATCTTCAAATGGTTGAGTACTTGGACACTAGAAATTACAATTCAGTGACTGAACAACTCCTTGGGGATCTTGAAATGATAGGGCGAGTAAAATTTCAATGTGTCCTTATAACCGTATGCACTTTTGCTATCGATATGTCACTCACTACAGGCCTTCCTGAGACCATTCTTTCGGAATGCTGCGTATCCATGCCTTGACAGCTGTGTCTAGTTCTGCAAAATCCGCAAAACGGCAACCACTCAGAAGTTTCTTCATGCTCGAAATTTCTTTGGCGATGGACTGCCCCTGTACTTCCATTGCATCGATTGTTGTTTCGTTTGTGGCTCACGGCAATGGAGCCATGTCTCATCACCAGTCACAAGCCTAGCCGTGAAGTCGGCTGGATCTTGATCATGACGTTGCAAAAGTTCTCTGCACACGTCCACACGCCTCTGCTTTTCATCTGCAGACAAGGGTCTAGGCACCGTGGATGACACCTTCCCCAACTGAAAGTGGCCGTGCACGATCCGCTGCAGAGTGTTTCGGCTAATTCCCCCGGCTGCCTCCATTTCCGTAAATGTGATGCATTTATTTCCTTGGATGGCCTGTTCGACCCGGGCAATGTTGGCTGGTGTTGACACTGTCACATTCCTTCCAGAATTGGTTCCTTTGTCCACTGATTTGCACCCTGTTTTCCAACCTTCCACCCAGTTGTAAACTGTTTTCCGTGACGGCGCATGTTCTTTCCATAGGAACGAAATCGTATAGTGCTGTCCCTGATGGTTGCTTTCTATCTTGTCTGCTCCTACGCTGACAGTGGTGTTATGAAATGGCTACGACGAGTGCATTCGTTGGTCCCTGTGCGTGTGCTGCTACCAAACGGTGGAACAAGACACTAGTTACACGTCACCACCTTCAAAAGTGAAATGTGAACCATACCCGGAGGTGCGCAAAAAATAAAGAGTAAAACAATATAGTACGCCCCTCGTACATTTCAGATGCCCATGCTCTTAATGAACAAACAACTAAATACAGACAGAGGGACTCAGTATATAGTATGAATTTCTGACCTTCGGAGTGACATCAAAATTAGGTCACCAAGTATGAGTAGAGGAATAAGAAACGCAATCACTGGAATTATGTAACTGGAAATTGGGAAAATATAATGGGTCGGTAGATGCAGAGTGGGTTGTTGTTCCATAAGCTCTGTACTCTGACCGGCCTAACGAGCAGAAGAGAGGTGGTCACGGCTCTACCGTGGCTCTACGCCTCTGCGTTCGGGAGACGGGCCTGGGGCACAGTGCTGCACTTCTCGCCTGGCCTCGCCCGTCGGCTGTCCTGAGAATGGTTTTCCGTGGTTTTCCATTCTCCTGCACTAAGGCGAATGCCGGGACAGTTCGTAGTATAGGCCACGACCGCCTACCCCCTCACCTTCTCCGCACATCTCCTTCACCGTAACAACTCTCCCGGCCTGAGAGACGGCGTAACCGTCTAAGAGGCCCGCCTCCCCCTTCAAGGGAGGAATGAAAACGTTTCGTAGTAGTAGTAGTAAATATAATGGCTTCTAATACTGAGAAAACTAGATGCACAATCATCCATAACGTTGAAGTGCGGATACAAAAGAAACGAACGTTTGTTTAAATAGGTTACATGGAAGACACGGCTGAGGGAAACTGGTGAAATAAATTGTCGCAATTTGACAGAAGTGATGTGAGATTAGATTTTTCTCTAATTCGGAAGTTACATTTGAGGTAGATGCACAGAAGTGGGTACCGGCTGTGTTCGACAGGTCCATGTGTTTGAGGTAAATGGAGAATTGGAATCTGATTCGAGGGTGGAGTGAAAATATGTAAAAGGACAAGCTTCTTAACAAATAAACTATTAACCTAAAATTGAGAGCAGTGCAGATGATGTGATAAAGTTGCGAATGCTTCTGAGTAACTTAAATATGCAGGGGCAAAAGATCTCTATAGGTCGACGCTCCAAACCAATAGCATTAAAAAAATTTAAATATATTCGTTCTGTGGGTTGAAGGCATACAAATCTATTTCAGAGCCTCAGTATAAACAATGATTTAGGTTTGATCGCCTGGCGCATGCATAAGAAGGGAGTTAGATGACTTTATTCAAGAGCAAGCAACGTACAATTGGCCGTGCAAGGAACATCCGAAATTTCCAAGTTCTTCCCCAGCAGTGGTGAGCGTTTTGCCTTGTGACTCATTTATGGACTTGGCAAAGCAAACACTACAAATAGGAAAATGTATGATATAAATACAGTTACACCTCTTCAAGTACCTGTTTATTATTATTATTATTATTATTATTATTATTATTATTTTGCTATTTTGCTTAACGTCGCACCGACACAGATATGTCTTATGGCGACGATGGGATAGGAAAGGTCTAGGAAGTGGAAGGAAGCGGCCGTGGCCTTAATTAAGGTACAGCCCCGGCATTTGCCTGGTGTGAAAATGGGAAACCACGGAAAACCATCTTCAGGGCTGCCGACAGTGGGGCTCGAACCCACTATCTCCCGATTACTGGATACTGGCCGCACTTAAGCGACTGCAGCTATCGAGCTCGGTAGTACCTGTTTAAATATCGATCTCAGTGGTATTCATGTGTAACATCCTTATGTTAATGAGATTATGTAGATTTGTTTAGTTTTCTCAAAAGCATTATCAGCACTCCTGATTTCAACGTAATTTCAAGTGCTGGCAGGCCAGGTAAGGCAAAATAATTGATGCTCAAAAGGTTAATGAACCCCACCGTCGCTGTTTACGTCCGAGTTAACTGATATGTATATTCTTACTTCGCCCGGAATTCAAGCCCTAACTTTCCCATTTATTTTCGTAACCCGTTCATTTTTGGAGCTAAAATAGCTACGTATTGCAAACACATGAATATTGTGAATGTCTTGGATAACACTGCCAATTACTCGTAGTTATATAACCAATGATGCAGGTTTGATAATGTCATCAGAGCCCTGTAATAGGCCTATATTATTTGCAATTTACAGCAGTACACCACTGAACTATCTTCTCCGTGACCGTCAAGTTGCATACGCATAAGACTGCTACACTCAGCGAGGTAACTCTCCTAGATCGCGCATCATACAGACGCTATCGCCTCGGTTTGGGACAGACAATACATTCAAGCATCGCGAGCAGTAACCTTTTTACTACGATAAAAATGCACGAGGCATAGAAGATCAGAATATATTATACATCCTCTGTTTGTTATAAAGGATTCTTTGCCATGATTAACTTTCAGAACTGTAGGACGTAGGAAATGTTTCCATTATTATTCGACGTAGGATCAATTTGTATTGCGCATAAGATCGAAAATGTTTTTGTCTACAGCATTTGTTAAGTAGCATTTATTGATGAAGCCAATATTAATGGATATATTTAACAATTACTTTTTATATCTTCCTTTAAACTACTGTTTCACCCAACGAGAATACAATTATTTATATTCTAGATTGTAATGCCTACCCCCCTGACATTTAATTCCCATTTTCATCAAATTCTGTCCAGCGTTTTCCTTGGGTTGTGTGTAAATAAATAAATAAATACATAAATAAATAAATAAATAAAGAAATACACTACATACAGATATGCCGAAATTCTGAAAATTGCATTTTCTTCTTATTCTTGACATGACCGACACACAAATACTAGTTTTTCTAAAATTTCGACTACAGACAAAGCTCTTCTGGGAATAGAACCAGATTTTGGGTGTTTATTCCGTGTGTGATTGCAGAGTTTCGCCCAGACGTGCCATTTGTGCTCATCAGTTGGATTGGCACGCCCCTCCAAGACTCTGCTTAGCAGTGGCAGACCAACGGCGTGGTCCCGCCGTGTTAGCAAGTAGGGATTGCTAACCTGCTAAAGGAGAAGTGAATTCTCCGATCTCAAAAATATGTACTCCCCATGGTGATACAATTTCAGGAATGAAAATTGAGAAAATGGGACACTTGATTTTACTATATAAATAAATGTTCGAAGATCACGTAGCACCTGTTTTAAATCCAATTAATTAACTTTTTCTTAAGTTTAAGGACGATGCATATATCAAGGTAGCATACTTACGAGAGGAACAGATCAATGAACACAGGACAGACTTCCAAAATTAAGTATTCTTTTTGTGAAGTTCTGAAGGTGTGCACATCCTGACCACAGCGTGACATCAAGACATCGTGTCTTATACAACCGAACAACATTCGAAATTAACACCTAACGAACGCGAAGATACCCAGACAATCGGGAACGCTAAATGTTTTTTAAATCACAAGAGCCTCCGGAAGTCAAATGCCAATACTGCAGCCAGTTTTTTCGCGCTGAAAGGGGCGTATCCATCAATATTAGTCACTCCTATCCTGATCGACATCGCGAAAGATTGTTTCAAAATCACACGTCTAAGCTATGTCAAACAGATATATCCAGTTCAGTCACTAGGGAAAATCTCAGTCCTAGCGACAACGGCGGTATATCAGATAATTCATCTCTTAAGTACAAACAAGAAATTCGTATTTGGAAATTAAAATTTGGACAAGTCAGCGACGATCATGACTATAATAAATTGTTTCAAGATTTTGCATCATTCATGTTCAAGTCTCTTAACCACCTGCCTGGTCCCAAAGACCCAGCAAGCAAATTTTATGAGGCTAGGAAGAAACGTCGTTTAGCTCTTAGCGAAAAACACCATGGGCACTCGTCAAATCCACAGCTTGCAGATAAACGTGCCCGCGAAAAATGCGAAACAAATATAACTATGAAAGGACTCAATACCAGTTCTACAATCAGAAACAGAAGGCAGTGAGGCAGGTGTTAGAAAACAAGTCCGAGGTATGTAAAACTGATCTTGGAAACATCTATAGTTTCTTTTCCGATACCTTTTCCCATGAAAATTTACACGTAAGGAAAACTTACCCTTCTAAAATCATTGAAGCGGAGGGTGCGGAAATTAATGAAACGTTCGTGCCCACCGTGTAGAAGAAGGAAATTACTGTTGCCGTCCATAATATCACAGTAGACACTGCACCTGGCCCAGACCGCGTTTTGATGAGCGTCTTTAAAGATGATGACGTACAGGCTATTATCGCAAAATTTGCAACCACAAAGCTAAAAACTGGCGAAATTCCCGAATGTCTGCGGGATGCACGTACAATTTTGTTATATAAGAAAGGTGACCCGAAGGTAGTGTCGAACTTGCGATCCATCACTAGCTGTTCAGTCATTAGGAGAGTAATAGAAAGAGTATTCGACAGTTGCCTACGTGAGTACATCCACTAAAATGAACACGAGCGGTTATTCTGTTCAACTCCAGGCACCGTTATAAATACTTCCATTCTCGGCGCATTGTTAAAATCTGCTAAACAGAGTAAAGAAAATATCACGGTAATATTTTTGGACAATCGAAAGGCATTTGACAATATCGGTCACAGCCACCTTCTGAAAACCCTGCAGTCTGAAGGAATACCTTCAAAACTCGGGGAAGTAATCTCCAACCTACAGACCGGGAACGTCACTCAACTCGAAACGCAGAAGTGTAGAACAGTACCCATAAAGAGAGGCGTGATGCAGGGATCTCCATTATCACCTAGCCGTAGGTAATATCTTAGACGAGCTAAGCGAATATAGTCTCTCGCGGCATTACGGGGTATCTATGTCACCCGAACTACCACCTATAACCTTAATGAGCTTTGCTGACGACACCGTCAACGTCGGGAACAACAAAGAAGCAGCTTTAGATCTTACGCGGCTAGCCTGCAGGAGATTTGAAGAAGTGGGACATGATATCAATCCTCAGGTGTGTACTGGGATATGTGTATTCCGAGGCGAGTTGAAGCAAGGGTTGCTATCCTTGGAGGAATATTTAGAACTGTCTTAATTGGAGACGGCGAACAAATTCGTTACCTTGGAACTACCTTCCGGGATACACTAGTGTTCGACGAGACTGTCGTAATGAAAGATCTTCACAATAAGCTCCAAATTCTAACATCGTCGAGACTGCTTAAGCGGGGAGACCCAGCTTAACAAAGGAAAAAAGAAGGTTAATATTCATTCGATTGTTAAATATGCTACAATTGTTGTTGATAATTCCTGCACATATCCCAATGTTGGCATGCTTCCTGGCAACCGGAAGCAACTTCAATATTGTCAGAATTTTAATAATTTTAATATTTTAAAATAAAATGTTCAAAATTTCCCGCATTTTTAACAATATATCACTGTTTCCCTTATAAATTCCGAGTTTATAAGAATTTTCGTACTTTTCCTTTTTAAAGTGTGTATCAAACCTCCAGCTACAAAATGAACCTCAATAATTAACATAGACTGTAATTCGGATTTTGGCTGGGTTTTTATTCCGAGCACCAGAAAATATTAATATTTTTGTAAATAAATATGTTATATAAAAATCTAATTTCAATCCCATTGATCTGAATGAGGTACAGATTGTAGTACAACAC
This sequence comes from Anabrus simplex, assembly GCF_040414725.1. Lineage (NCBI taxonomy): Eukaryota > Metazoa > Arthropoda > Insecta > Orthoptera > Tettigoniidae > Anabrus > Anabrus simplex. The sequence goes on along the minus strand of NC_090266.1, from coordinate 576,821,279 downwards.
TATGGGAGGAAACTCTGAAAAATTCATAATTATCCGTGAAACAGTAAGGGAGACCAAAAGATCATAGTCCTGAATTCTTCAATTTGTCTCACCCTTATATATCCTTTCGTGACATGCAGTTTCAAGACAATCGCAGAGAAATTTTTATCCGATAGCAATAAAATGATTAAAAGTGCAACAAAGTAGATATTGGAGTTGCCGACGGATACTCCAGATGGCACGCTGTACACCGATAAGAAATACAAAAAACTCGCACTTTTAAAACCTCCTCGGAAGTCTATCTACAATGCATTAATGCCTGCAACATCTTGCTTAAGACTAAAAATCCACTCGCTGTTGCTTCGAGGGATACTCACGCGGAAAGTCGGGAATGTATAGAACTTCTCAAATTAACAAACGCTGATACTCGGAAAATAACCGCCAAGAACGCCCTGTACGATACTAAGAAGATCCGTCAAGAGCTACGAGAACGTGAATTCACCTCCAGGTGCTCACTACAGCAAAAAGGACTCGGGGTACACGTTTACAAAGAGCACGCAGCAGAAAACTCTAGGTTGCGAGATTATACCGGTCTGTATTGTAACGAGTGGAGAGAAGCTATAGAGATGACTGCCAATATTTCTGCGATGCGCTCGGTGCCAGGCAGATCTCTGGACAGCAACCTTTGACGGCATTGCCACGGAGATCAAGAAACTCCAGGTCATGTTCTGAGATTCTGCAGACTCGGGGAGCTCCTAAGGAACACACGGCACCATCAGATCAGACCCTTCATTGCCGAAGAACTGAGAAAGAAGGGATTGAATGTACATGAGGAGGTACACGGAATGGCCATAAACGACAGTTCGCAGATAATTGACCGTTGTAGCCTTTAAAGACAACATAATTGGAGTATTGAGAACACTTTTCAATCTGTCGACAGCCATCCATATAGAAACGGAGAGATATGCTGTTTCAACAGGAGAATGTCCATTCACATTACTTTACCACTAACACAGTTTAACATATTCTCGTTGGTAGATATGAATTACCCTGACAAGCATGTACATGAGATATTTTGCTCATTCAGCATGTACAGAACTGAGTTGGGCGTCATCTGACCTAGGCAATAAATGCTTACATATTTTTGCTGTTGTGATATGGGAATAATTAGAGGGTACATAGGAAATATTTTTGATACTGTTGCTGGTTCTTTAGTATACGGCAAAAATTTTGAAGTGTTTCGTGTTTTTCATTTTCAGACGTTTTCAGAATGTTGTATCGGCTACTATTAGTGGTTTTACTGGGCGCTGCGGTCTACTCTGAAAAAGTGCGGTACGATAACTACCAGGTGTTCCGCGTGGTGCCCAACACAGAGGAACAAGTACGCTTCCTGTACAAATTGCAGAACTCTGCAAGTGGGGTAAGTTTTCGGCTGCAAAGAGCCCGGAATTCAGTACTTCAATATAGTTTGATTTATTTGCAATATTAGTGAATTAGTGAAACCTGAGGCGGAAATTACCTGCTGTTTTTATAAACCTCATGAAGATATTTTTTTCAGAATGCTGGTCTCCGTACGTAAAAGTCGATAAAAATTGGATTACTTGAATGTTAACACTCAGCAGAGGTGTCTTGCAAGCAGACCCCCCTATCACTATGTTTCTTCTCTCTCTCACATTGGAAGACTTGTTCTAATAGCTGCCGTTGGAAGGGAAGTGAAGGGAATGGAATGGAAGCTTCTGCAACCATATGTGTTTCGCATGTGATATCATCATAATAATAAGTGACCCAGGAGATGTTATAGGGAATCAGTGAAACATCTCAGAAATTTTATAACTGTTAGGTTCTTCAGTATGCCGAAACTAACTTTGAGTTCAGACGTTTTCAAAATGTTAATAGTTTTACTGGGCATTGCGGCGCACTAAGGGAAACGGCATTCTCAAGAGCCTAACAGTTATGAGTTAACTGAATCAAAGCTGAAAAGAGATTGTTTATGATATTACAAAATACAACTCGGGAGAATACCTTTTAAGAACAAGGTAATGAGCCGAGATGACTCCTTGCAATCATTGAAGGGTAAACTTCGCAACAGACCGCCAAGTACGTGTACGTGATCAAGCCTTGGATGGAGGATCATGAAAGAGAAAAGAATGAAACAGTAAGTCTAGGTGAGAGCTCACAGAAAGTTTGGGTTCATCCTTAATGTCAGAGTGATCTGATCAAACTCAAGAGGAAGGTATATGATGTATCTATCCTTCTGGTCACAACTTATTGTCTCGAAAGAGTCATGCTGACTCGACATTACGCCAACAGACTACGAATCATGCAGCCAGCAATCAAAATGTCTTGCTTGTGATTTCGCACTGAGGTAAAATAGCGAACATTGAGATTCGGGAATGAACCAGGGCAAGTAAGGTGATTCAGTGCATAGCTTCACTCAAGTAGAAATAGGAAGGGTGTGTTGCAAGACCGGCAGCAAACCAATACAAGGCATCGTAATACCACTGGGTATAATTATAAACAGTAGAAATTCCGCATTCATTATTCCTTCCGCATTATGTTTACTCGTAATAGTGAAAATCAGGATACCGCACCATTTCCTTCGAGTAATGGACGAAATGAATTTAATGTTACGCTACTAAGAAGTCATTGTTGAACTCAATCTACTCTATGTCGTGGTATTGTGGCACTAGAAATATTTAAGTTGTGTGTGAATTTATGTGTGGTTACCTTAAAGGTATTACTGTCGTACACTACTTTAATGGCATATTTTGTAAATTTGGCTGAAATTCTAAGGGACGGCGCCGTAATTATGTTACACTATATTTAATGGAATATTCTAAGTTAATTCCTTTGCGATTGCTTGTTACACCACTCGTATGTCATTTTGTTTGCCATGTTTTATGTATCTCACTCTAATGTACTTCCTATTTTTGCTCCTCTGTTATTGCGTACTGACAATGCCATTGTAGTTTTGGAATCGAAAGACCTTCAAAGAGTTGTTGTTGCTTCTACTTGTGCCTGGATTGAACCCCTAACCAAGGTAAGAAGGTGGTCCAAAAATTAACACAAATATATTGAAGTCGACTGCCCTTTTTTGATTAAGAATTGCAATGATCACATGGGGAGAGTAGATAATTGCAATCAACAATTAGAATGCTACCGAACATGCTTCAGGACTAAACCATGGACCTTGAAAATGGTTTTCTACTTCCTTGATATGAGCATTGTTAATAGTTGGCTACAGTGCCGGGAGGATTGTCGAGGAAACAAAGTTCCCTAAAGTAAGATTCTCGATCTTCTCAATTTTCGAATGGCAGTAGGGCAAGCATTGGTAGAAACTCCAGACAGAAAGATAATAGAAGATGAGGATGAAGAAATTAAAGACCAACCTGCAAGAAAGAAGACGAAGGTCTACACACCATCTCCTAAGCCTCTCTACGAAAAGAGATATGACGGGTACGGCCACTGGCCCCATGTTGATGACACCTTCACCACACTCTTGACAGTACGAAGCTCGTAAAAATAGAACCAGAATCCGCTGCCTTAAATGTGATTTAATATTGTGTATTTCAAAGGATAAAATGTGTTTTAGACTCTTCCACATAAGGTAAACGGTTGAAAAATATTGGAAATTTATTTGTGTTTGTGGGGTAGGGGATGTGGGGGTTAATCGTCACTACTGCTGCATACTTTTCATGTAAGTTTTGCTTTTTAATCATTTCTATACTTGTGCGTAATGTTATTGCTCGTATTTTGACTGTCAACTTTGTAAGTATGATGTAACAGCTAATTAGGCTAACCAGGTTAAGTAGTATTAAAATAAAACCTAACCAGCACAAACGTGCTAATTAAGTTTTGTTAAAAGTATCAATTTTGTAAGTTTTAAAATATATTTTCCCGATTCTGCATGCCAAGCAATGGGCATACACACGCATTGCACAGAAGAATTCAGAAAAAATTATCTCATGGCGAAAAGGGTTAATTATTGACTGTTGATATTAAAACTGTATTTCCAGAAAAACGTAGTTGCGGCTTTCAATAATTTTCTTACCAATTGTACAAAGTTTTCATGACATGGAGTAGCGAAAACACGAACTGCTGCGTAACTTAAATTGCTAAGGAGACCCTTAGGTAGAGCAAGAAGTCATAAAATAGAAATTCAATATATACATCAGTAGTATAAGTGGGGGGTTCGAGCGCCACCTGCCCCTCTGGCGCTCGGGAGAGGCCTCCACCTGATTGACCTCTAGCAAGGTCATGTTTGAAAACAAAGCCACGTGCTTTCTTGACAGCCACGTGCTATTTTGACAGCTGTCAAGCTGACAGCCAAGTGCTTTTTTGACAGCAGCCATCTTTAAACAACAAAGCATTGTGCTGCCCTCTTTACGGCACTAAACCTCATCGCAATGGCGGATGATTTAAAATCCACGTGCTTTTTGACAGCTGTCATCCGCCATCATGAATCGCTCACCTCAGTGCTGCCCTCTTTACGGTACTAAACCTCATCGTGGTAGCGGGTAATTTGAAAGCCACGTGCTTTTTTGACAACTGCTATCTTTAATTAACAGAGCATCGTGCAATTTTTTGTAACATGATCTGGTCTTGCTATGGTATAGATTATAACGTGGCGAGCAAGAAACAACGGTTTGATTCATTAAATTTGGGGCTTATATGCAAAATGTTAAATATCTCGAAAACGGTGCGTCGTACAGCAAAACGGACAAAAATTATCTGCCTATTACGTGGCTACGCTCTGTCGGGAAACATGATAGCATAAGAAAAAGTAGTCTAATGATGAGATGAACGGTACGGTTCCTACTTAGGCCCTTTGGCATTTGGTCTATTTTAGCCTGTTATGTTGTGTTTGAAGCAGTTTTTCGTAACTTCATCTGTTCCTGCTATGCTATAGATTATAACGTGCTGTGCTAGAAACAACGGTTTGATTTATTAAATTTGGGGCTTAAATGTAAAATGTTAAATATCTCGACAACGGCGCGTCGTAGAGCAAAACTACAAAATGTTTCTGCCTAATACGTACGTGCGCCTTGTTAGGAACATGATGGCATAAGAAAAAGTAGTCTAATGATGACACGAACGGCTCGATTCCTACTTAGGCCCTTTGGCAATTGGTCTGCTTTAGTCAGTTATGTTGTGTCTTCGATCAATTTTTTAACTTGATCTGTTCCTGCTATGGTATACATTATAACGTGACGTGATAGAAACAACGGTTAGATTGATCGAATTTGGGGCTTAAATGTAAAAGGTTAAATATCTCGAAAACGGTGCATTGTAGAGCAAAACGGACAAACTTTTTCTGTCGTACACTTCGATACGCTATGTATGGAACACGATAGCATAAGAAAAAATTGGCCTAATGATGAGATCAACGGTTCGGTTCCTACTTAGACCCTTTGATATTTCGTCTGCTTTAGCCTGTTATGTTGTGTCTGGAGCAACTTTTTATAACTTGATCTGTTCTTGCAAAGGCATAGGGAGAAATGAGGCAAGGGCTACTATGCAAGATAACTGCTACACTCTATTTGTACAAACCTTAACTAGAGGGCTGCCTCAAGGGCTCACAACTTGTTACTTGACCTATTAGTTTGTTCGGCCTGAAATTCGAGAATGAGGCAAGGGCTACTATGCATGATGGCTAATATACTGTATTCGTTTAGACTTAACTAGTGGGCTGCCTCAGGGACTTACAACTTGTAACTTATGACCTATTAGATTTATCAGCTTAACATTCGAGATCTGAGGTGAGGGCTGCTATGCAAGATAGCTGCTATACTATATTTATATAGACCTGACTAGGGAGCTGCCTCAGGGGCTCACTACTTGTAACTTTTGACCTATTTGTTGATCAGCTTGACATTCGAGAACTGAGGCAATGGCTGCTATGCAAAATAGATGCTGTACTCTATTCATATAGACCTACCTAGAGGGCTGCCTCAGGAGCTCACAACTTGTAACTTATGGCCTATTTATTTTACTAGCCTAACTTTCGGGAACTGAGGCAAGGGCTGTTACGCAAGATGGCTTCTATACTGTATTCTCATGGACCGAACTCTAGAGAGAGCTACCTCAGGGGTTTTCAACTTGTAACTTATGACCTATTTGTTTTATTACCTAACTTTTGGAAACTGAGGCAGGGGCTATTAGGCAAGATAGCTGCTGTCAGTTTCTGAGGTTAGCTCTATCCCTCCTCTTACAGACAGATTCTTTCCTCAATTAAACGTTACATTACAAAAAATATACTTACGTTATCCTCGTCGCATTTTTCCGATTGAGGAGAAAGCGGTAGGAGGAGGAGACGGTAAGGAGAAGGTAATATATTTTTCAGCATGCAAAAGTATTGTAGGATAAGCAAATGCTGTATCCGACAATACAAAACAGGTTCAATCTAGTTACAGAATGCAATTGTAAAAATATAGAATTGACATGCTGTATGTCTTTATCCGACAAGACGAAACATGTTGACTATTAAACTGAAAACTTTTATCGCTACTGTGCTTCGTCAAGACAAGTTACAATTAGCACATACTAGAATTGACTGTAGAACAAGAAGAAACATGTTGGCTATCAGTGTTCAGAACAGAAAACTTATAACGCAATATATTACAAGATTAATCTCTCTGATGATACAATAACATTCTTAAGCAATCAGCGCACACACATAGAATTGCAAATGTTGTATATCTCCATCCGACATACTTCTTCTTAATCACTGCAGATAAAATTATTTTTACTACTTTGCAGGGGATATCTTTGTCCTAAGGAGATACATTTTGTTGGATTCAAACATATGCTACATAAAAGAATTGTATAGATTTCGAACTCTGATTTAGTTACAATACAAGAAGCATAGATTCAAACACTGTTCTCCTATCGCAAACACGGAAAGGGAAATTAAACAGAACGCCTAGTGCTATAAGAAATGCATTGCTTATATTTAAGCCCATAGCAGTCGAATAAGTTATCGCATAAACATGTAACATGAAATTTCGGTTCGGAAACATATTGTTTCAATCTGTTGGCATTGGTTACAAGCATGTAGCTCACGCGGAAAATAAAATTAAACAGAACGCCTAGTGCTATAAGAAATACATTGGTTACATTTAAGCCCCTAGCAGTCGAACAAATTATCGGATTAACATGTAACTTGAAATTTCAGTTCGGAAACACATTATTTCAACCTGTTGGCATGGGTTACAAGCTCTTATGCTGGAGAGGGCTACTATGCAAGAAGATTGTAATTTGCTGAACCGAAAAAATAATCGTGCTACACGAATGATAGGGAATGGAATTAAGGGGTCACGTCTTAACAGAAAGGCAAAAGGATGAAATGACTCTTCCTCCTCCTCCCCCTCCTGACCGCGTAATCCCCCTCTTCCTCCTCCTCCTCCTCCTAGGGCTAAAAGGCTAATGGGCTAAAGGGCTAATGGGTTAAGGGGCAAAAGGTCTCCTCCTCCTCTACTACCTCACCACACCCTCCTCCTCCCAGAAGGAGTTCGTTGAAGTCGGTACATATTTTACAGCAGCAACACCCTCATCGATTGTTATCAGCAAGAACGCTTCTACTTTGTTAGGTGTAGCAAACTAATCTCTATTGGTAAATGGTTTTGTGTTCAGAACCGAAGAAATTTATGCTACACATAACAGAGAACGAACTCAGGGGTCCCGTCTTATCAGAATTACGTAATAAAAAATAAAATCCCCGCTCTATTAGTGGTGCAATGAGTTGCGTTTTTTCTATCAGAAACCAGTATCTGCTTGCAGTTTTTAGTGTTTGGAACTCCGCACTTCTGATTTTAACATTTCATGCTTATTAATTTGAACTCTAGAGTCTTTTAATTACCTACCGTAATATTGACTTCACTTAGAGATTAAACTTTGTGTTCAGAACCAAAAAAGTCATGCTACACAAAATATTGAATGGGAGTAGAACAGATCTGCATTGATCACACACACAGAACATTCAAAGTAAATGTTTGCATGCAGCAAGCTGGCTGGCTCGCGACCGGAAATAAGCATTAAATTACTAATGACACAGCAGCGTGCGTCGACTGCAAGTCGTGGCTTACAGAGGAATATTGTACCGAGTTAAGATTACGTGGAAATTTTTAAATTGCCCTCTACTACGTGCCTATTGTGGCAACAGTGAAGTTTAACCCCGTTAAGATGGCAGCAGTGAGGTTTGCGGTGTTCTGTTGTTTAAAATTCCGCCCCACGACGTGTATAAGGTGGTAACAAAGAGGTTTAGCGCGGTGAAGATGGCAGCAGTGAGGTTAGCGATGCCCATTGTCCTTAAAAGTGAGGTTAGAGTCCGTCAAGATGACAGCTGTCAAAATCGCGTGTGGCTTTGTTTACAAACAAGAGCACGTGGTCGTGACGTCATGGTCACATGGTATGTCACGTCAGCACCCGAAGTTTTAAATCCACGTCTGCGTGGTTAGAACTCTTCAAAGACACATAGATTTTAAATTTCGCGCCTACGTCGTTACGTTAGTGCACATAGGTTATGCTAAGATAGCAGCACACAATTGCGATTGTTGTGCCCTCTGGCGGAAGAAGTTTAGTATGATAGTCGATGCATGCAATATCGATAGGTGATGCGTACACGCTTTTATACATGCTATTCTTACTGCTGCTATGTTCACAGGATTGTTAAACGTAGCTATTTTTCGTGCTTTAAGTTTGCACATAGGTCATACTAAGATAGCAGCGCATACACATGCGATCGTTGTACACTCTTGCGGAAGAAGTTTAGTACGATATTCGATGTATGCATTATCGATAGGTGATGTGAACACGCTTTTAAACATTGCTACTCTTACTGCTGCCATGTTCAAAATATTTTTAAACATATCTATTCTTTGTACTTTTAGTTCGTGCACGTAGGTGCTAAGATAGCAGCACATACGCATGCGATTGTTGCACGTTATAACGGAAGACGTTTAGTGTGATGGTTAATGCATAGAAAATAGGTAGGTGATGTGTACACGCTTTTAAACGCTGCTATACTTACTGCTGCTATGTTCATAAGATTTTTAAACATGGTTATTCTTGATGCTGCCCTTTACGAAGTAGACGAGAAATTTAAAATCTACGTCCTTTTGACGAGTTCTAACAACGTAGACGTGGATTTTAAACTTCGGGTGTTGACGTGGCATATCTCGTGACCGTGACGTCACGACCACGTGCTCTTGTTTGTAAACAAAGCCACACGCGATTTTGACAGCTGTCATCTTGACGGACTCTAACCTCACTTTTAAGGACAATGGGCATCGCTAACCTCACTGCTGCCATCTTCACCGCGCTAAACCTCTTTGCCGCCTCCTTGTGCACGTCGTGGCGCGGAATTTTAAACAAACGAACATCGCGAACCTCACTGCTGGTATTTTCACGGGGTTAAACCTCACTGTTGCCATAATAGGCACGTAGTAGCGGGCAATTTAAAAATTTCCACGTAATCTTAACTCGGTACAATATTCCTCTGTAAGCCACGACTTGCAGTCGACGCACGCTGCTGTGTCATTAGTAATTTAATGCTTATTTCCGGTCGCCAGCCAGCCAGCTTGCTGCATGCAAACATTTACTTTGAATGTTCTGTGTGTGTGATCAATGCAGATCTGTTCTATTCCCTTTCAATATTTTGTGTAGCATGACTTTTTTGGTTCTGAACACAAAGTTTTAATCTCTAAGTGAAGTCGATATTACGGTAGGTAATTAAAAGTCCCTAGAGTTCAAATTAATAAGCATGAAACGCCAAAATCAGAAGTGCGGTGTTCCAAAAACTAAAAACTGGAAGCAGGTACTGATTTCTGACAGAAAAAAATGCAGCTCATTGAACCACTAATAGAGCGGGGATTTTATTCTTTATTAGTTAATTCTGATAAGACGTGACCCCTGAGTTCATTCCCTGTTATGTGTAGCATAAATTTCTTCGGTTCTGAACACAAAACCATTTACCAATAGAGGTTAGTTTGCTACACCTAACAAAGTAGAAGCGTTCTTCCTGATAACAAACGATGAGTGTGTTGCTGCTGTTAAAAATGTACCGACTTCGACTAACTTCTTCTAGGAGGAGGAGGGTGTGGTGAGGTAGTAGAGGAGGAGGAGCCCTTTAGCCCTTTAGCCCATTAGCCCTTTAGCCCATTAGCCCCTTAGCTCATTAGCCTTTTAGCCCTAGGAGGAGGAGGAGGAGGAGGAAGAGGAGGGGGATGAAGGTGTCAGGAGGAGGAGGAGGAAGAGTCCTTTCATCCTTTTGCCTTTCTGTTAAAACGTGACCCCTTGGTTCCATTCCCTATCATGTGCGTAGCACGATTATTTTTTCGTTTCAGTATTTTACAATCATCTTGTATAGTAGCCCTCTCCTGCACAAGCTACATGCTTGTAACCCATCCCAACAGATTGAAACAATATGTTTTCGAACCGATATTTCATATACATGTTTATGCGATAACATGTTCAACTGCTAGGGATTTAAAAGGAAGCAGTGTGTTTCTTATAGCAATAACCTTCTGTTTAATTGCACTTTCCACATGAGCTACATGCTTGTAACCCATGCCAACAGACTGAAACAATATGTTTCCGAACCGAAATTTCATGTTATATGTTTATGTGATAACTTGTTCGACTGCTAGGGGCTTAAATGTAAGTAATGTATTTCTTATATAGCACTAGGCTTTCTATTTAATTTCTCTTTCCGTGTTTGCGGTAAGGGAACAGGGTTTGAATCTGTGCTTCTTGTATTGTAACTAAATCAGAGTTCGAAATCTATACAGATTTTTTATTTGCATATGTTCCAATCCCACAAAATGTATCTCCTTAGGACAAAGATATCCCCTGCAAAGTAGTAAAAATAATTTTATCTGCAGTGATTAAGAAGAAGTATGTCGGATGGAGATATACAATATTTGCAATTCTATGTGTGTGCGCTGATTGCATAAGAATGCTATTGTATCATCAGAGAGATTAATCTTGTAATATATTGCGTTATAAGTTTTCTGTTCTGAACACTTATAGCCAACATGTTTCTTCTTGTTCTACAGTCAATTCTACTATGTGCTAATTGTAACTTGTCTTGACGAAGCACAGTAGCGATAAAAGTTTTCAGTTTAATAGTCAACATGTTTCGTCTTGCCGGATAAAGACATACAGCATGTCAATTCTATATTTTTACAATTGCATTCTGTAACTAGATTGAACCTGTTTTGTATTGTCGGATACAGCATTTGCTTATCCTACAATACTTTTGCATGCTGAAAAATATATTACCTTCTCCTTACCGTCTCCTCCTCCTACCACATTCTCCTCAATCGGAAAACTTACGTGACGAGGATAACGTAAGTATATTTTTTGTAATGTAACGTTTAATTGAGGAAAGCATCTGTCTGTAAGAGGAGGGATAGAGCTAACCTCAGAAACTGACAGCAGCTATCTTGCCTAATAGCCCCTGCCTCAGTTTCCAAAAGTTAGGTAATAAAACAAATAGGTCATAAGTTACAAGTTGAAAACCCCTGAGGTAGCTCTCTCTAGAGTTCGGTCCATGAGAATACAGTATAGAAGCCATCTTGCGTAACAGCCCTTGCCTCAGTTCCCGAAAGTTAGCCTAGCAAAATAAATAGGCCATAAGTTACACGTTGTGAGCTCCTGAGGCAGCCCTCTAGGTAGGTCTATGTGAATAGAGTTCAGCATCTATTTTGCATAGCAGCCATTGCCTCAGTTCTCGAATGTCAAGCTGATCAACAAATAGGTCATATGTTACAAGTAGTGAGCCCCTGAGGCAGCTCCTTAGTTAGGTCTATATAAATATAGTATAGCAGCTATCTTGCATAGCAGCCCTCACCTCAGATCTCGAATGTTAAGCTGATAAATCTAATAGGTCTTAAGTTACAAGTTGTAAATCCCTGAGGCAGCCCACTAGTTAAGTCTAAACGAACACAGTATATTAGCCATCATGCATAGTATACCTTGCCTCTTTCTTGAATTTCAGGCCGATCAAACTAATAGGTCATAAGTAAAAAATTGTGAGCCCTTGAGGCAGCCCTCTAGTTAAGGTTTGTACAAATAGAGTATAGCAGTTATCTTGCATAGTAGCCCTTGACTCATTTCTCCCTATGCCTTTGCAAGAACAGATCATGTTATACAAAGTTGCTCCAGACACAACATAACAGGCTAAAGCAGACGAAATATCAAAGGGTCTAAGTAGGAACCGAACCGTTGATCTCATCATTAGACCAATTTTTACCCAACTGTCGGCAGCCCTGAAAATGGTGTCCGTTGTTTCTCATTTAAACACCAGGCAAATGGTGGGGCTGTACCTTAATTAAGGCCACGGCCTCTTCCTTCCCACTCCTACCCCTTCCCTGTCCCATCGTCGCCATAAGACCTATCTGTGTCGGTGCAACGTAAAGGAACTAGCAAAAAAAAAAGACCAACTTTTGCTTATGCTATCATGTTCCAGACATAGCGTATCTAAGTGTACGGCAGAAAATTATTGTCCGTTTTGTTCTACAATGCACCGTTTTCGGGATATTTAACATTTTACATTTAAGCCCCAAATTTAATTAATTGAACCGTTGTTGCTATCACGGCACGTTATAATCTGTACCATAGCAAGACCAGATCATGTAAAAAAAATTGAACGATGTTCTGTTGATTAAAGATAGCAGCTGTCAAAAGAGCACGTGGCTTTCAAATTACCCGCTACCACGATGAGGTTTAGTACCGTAGAAAGGGCAGCATTGAGGTTGGCGATGAAGGATAGTGGATGGCAACTGTCAAGAAGCACGTGGATTTTAAATTACCGCCACCACGGTGAGGTTTAATGCCGTAAAGTGGGCAGCACAATGCTTTGTTGATTAAAGATGGCCGCTGTAAAAAAAGCACGTAGCTTTGTTTTCAAACATGACATTGCCGGAGGTCAATGAGGTGGAGGACTCTGCCGAGTGCCTGAGGGTAGGTGGCGTTCGAATCCCCCACTTATAGTACGTATATTCCAGACACTTTTATTCAGCTCTGCTGTAACATTTTCACTGACGACTTCTGGAGTTGTTGTTTTTATGTAATTTATGTTTTTATTTTATTTTGTTGTCATACTACTATAAGTAAGCATTGCCACTAGGATATCTCCCAATTTCAGTGTATTTGTTGATAATAATAATAATAATAATAATAATAATAATAACAATAATAATAATAATAATAATAATAATAATAATAATAATAATAATAATATATTGTCCCCGTTATTGTCACGTTATAAGGTGGACCAGATGTGACATGAGACTCTGAACCCAGGCGTGCCCGATTCTTAAATTAACTTAAATTTACTGGCAGGATCATAATAAGTGGGGCATCTTTTCGGACAAGGGAAAACCCGACGTCGTGGTGAAACAACAGCTACAAGGAAAAAAACGTGATTGCTATAAAATGATAAAACACAAATTTATTACACTAAGGCACCACATTTGAGTTTCAATCAAATTTCACAAGCGTTTTGAGGACTTTGATGGCTGGCCACATGATCGTAAATTTCACTACCGGGCGAGTTGGCCGTTCAGTTAGGAGCGCGCAGCTGTAACCCCAATATCGGAAGCCCTGAAGATGGTTTTCCGTAGTTTCCCATTTCCACACCAGCAAATGCTGGGGCAGTACCTTCTTTAAGACCATGATCGCTTTCTTTCCACTCCTATCCATTTCTTCTCCCATCGTCGCCATAAAACCTATCAGTGCGACGTAAAGCAAATTGTATTGCTATTTTCACTTAAGCCGGCCCCGTGGTGTAGGGGTAGCGTGCCTGCCTCTTACCCGGAGGCCCCCGGTTCGATTCCCGGCCAGTTTAGGGATTTTTACCTGGACCTGAGGGCTGGTTCGAGGTCCACTCAGCCTACGTGATTAGAATTCAGGAGCTATCTGACGGTGAGATGGCGGCCCCGGTCTAGAAAACCAAGAATAACGGCCGAGAGGATTCGTCGTGCTGACCACACGACACCTCGTAATCTGCAGGCCTTCGGGCTGAGCAGCGGTCGCTTGGTAGGCCAAGGCCCTTCAAAGGCTGTAGTGCCATGGGGTTTGGTTTGGTTTGGTTTTATTTTCACTTAAATTTGGATAAGAAAATTTTCAATATCATACCATGACGCAACATGTTGAAATCCTGATCTGTGCTTGAGCTTTCACCTAGGAAATACCTAATTTAATTAATATTTACATTAACGGAGTAGGTCGCTGAACATTATGTGATCACATCACCTCTTATATAAACTAACATATCACACAGCTAACTTGCGGGTTCAAACACAAGCAAAGCACAAAATCATAAATGTCACACAAGTAAATTGAAAAGGAAAATATCGTCGCTGCCGGGACAAAACCTCCTATGTGAAATATTTTTTGCTTAGAACTTTGGCTGGTAAGGTTCTGTCATCTAAGGTGCAATATTGTATGAATATTGTCAAGGCATTCTCGCTCTTCATAATGTATGTGCTGCGGATTCCACTGCGGTTTTATACGCAGATATGGAAGATGGAATATTCATTCTAAGTTCTAAAATATAGTAAACAATGTTCAGCTGTAATGAAGTTTTTGTTACTAATACAAGCCCTATTTATGATAAAATTCGTGTGCCGGAGCATAAATCTTGCTTCAATATGAACACTGTGCAAAGCTAAGATATTAAATGTCAATTTGTGTGTCGTTTTGATTTGATCTAATCGTTTTAATACATGTTTTAGGTTAATAAAACTTCATTAATCTTGTAGTCTATCCATTATTTATAATATAAGATGCCCTTTATTTTTCCATTATTTTATATATGTTCCTCGTCACTTAGAGCCAAGGTATAGTTTATCTCGGCGTTAGTTTTACGCCGTGGATCGAACACACCTGGGATCCACTGGCTACCTCGGGGGAAAATGTATACACACATATTGTCCGTACATATGAAAGGTGAATGCTGACCGATTCTTTTTTTTTTTTACAAAAGAACGAAAAATCCCTGTGTGATATCCAGCCTTCGTGTCAAGACAACTACTGTCAAGAAAAATAGCCTGCAGAGTCTCACATTAGGCAGCTCCTCACTTGATCTAACCTGGCTGAGTAAAGCCCGTTCAACCCCTCAGTCCAGAATAAAGGAGTCGAATGGTAAGGGACTTGAACTCTGGACCTTCAGGTAAGAGAACGACACAACGAGTCACTTTGCATAACTTCTCACCGCGTTCATAATCATTTCTAATACATGTATGTACATTGACCAAAACCTAGATAAAACGTAATGGGGACATGACTCGCGGTGCAGGAATCTGATCAGGGGGAAGATGCTCTGTCTGAAAACGTATGCCTGGACACATACTCGAAACTGTTATCAGACTTTTTCTATGAAATATTTCCCAATTGAGGGCACTGATATGCGCTAGGCCACCTTATTTCCAGTATATCAGCTCTAACGCTACGGGAGAGATATTCTACCATATCTCGAAGCGTACAGTGAAGTGGATGTTCTAATTTATCTGAAGGATGTTGTACGGAATTTGAAATACGGTTTGTGGCTGGCCAGTTATTAACAGAAAACTTACTGCTCACAAACCGCTCAAGTTTAGATCTTGTTTCAGAGCAAGCCGCATTGTTTTGCTGATAGAAACAATACTAATCATCTAAATAGTCTTCAAATATATACAGTACGCTAAATAGTTTAAAATATATTGTACACTTCAGTATTTACGTGTTATGTGATATTAATAATGACCCGTGTCCAGTTCTTCAGTCATTGACTGCAGTTCAAAGTCACCAGTGGGATTCCCTAGTGGTACATCCCGAGTCGCCACTCCCAAGTGACAAGTTTCTAGTTGACCACTGTCCAGTGGCATCGTTCCTTGTACCCATTCGCATGGTGTTCAGATTATGGCATGATTTTACGGCCGGAGGCTCCTTCTGCCGCAAACCCTAGTTGAGGAGCTAATAAAGATGAAATGAATGATGTTAAATTAAATTGGGTAAGGAGGTGGAAGGAATCGTCTGTGGCCTGTGGATAGCAACTGTCCCGGCATTTGCCTAGAAGTGAAAAAGGGAACTACAGAAAAACATTCTCAGGACAGCCGACGGTGAATTCGAAACCATGGCTCTCCCAAATGCCGAGCTTTGGCCCCATTCCCATGGCACGTTAATACGTGAGCACTCCGCTCGCTATTTAAAAATATAAAACGATGTTATTTTAGAGTAATAGTCGGCAGGAGTTCTCTTCTGGATATTCTTTCTGAAGCACAGGAAAGGGATGTTAAGCAGTTTTAGAAGAGTCAAATTTTCAAACTAATTATGTGGTGCTGACATGATTCACAAAGTTTGCAGATTGATTCCTGGTCGACAGAAATCTGTTTAACATGGAATGGCTGAAAAGTAATTTAAAGTACGGGGTGATTATTGCAGAAACAGCTAACAGATTCTTTTGAAGAGCTCTCTGATTGGTAACTGACGAAGATCACCTTTCAGCTTATTTCCTCCTTACAGGAAACTTTCGTAAAGTGCCAGTCAGATATACCTAAACCGTAGTATCTGCTGTGTACCAGTCAGATATACATAAACAGTAGTATTTGCTAAGTACCAGCCAGATATACATAAACACTAGTATTTGCTGTGTACCAGTCAGATATACATAAAAAGTAGTATTTGCTAAGTACCGGTATCAGCCAGATATACATAACAGTAGTATTTGCTAAGTACCAGTCAGATATACAAAAACAGTAATATTTGCTAAGTACCAGCCAGTTGTACATAAACAGTAGTATTTGCTAATACATACATTTCATCTCTATATAGAAATTATTGCACTAATGTTAGCCGCTCAAACCACGTACGGTTTTAACTTTGTTAAATTTGAGGATAAATTTGAAAAACAGAACTACAAATAAAGTAACATACCAGGACGTCCCTTGCAAAGTGCAGACATTTTAGAACTGTGAGGCTCTTCTCTCCGCCCCTGTTATCTGAGCTCAGTACTCTTCCAGGGGCAGTGCTTCACTTTGATAAGGTGATTTCAAACATGTTCTTTTTTGATGTTATTTGAACTAACTGCACACTTAAGTAGGCTTAGTCTGAACACGTAAGTAATAGAATCGCCTGCCTCATGTAAGGAAAGAAGACTTACACAGTACTGTTATTGATGGACACATTACATTTACTTCTCAAGCTTGTTTCATAACGTCGTCGACGATTGTCCTTAAATTATATTTAGAGCTAGCTGTTAATACATATTTGTTTCTTTTGTTTTCAGTTTAATTTCTGGAACAATGTACGTCATGTGAATAATCCCATCGACATTATGGTGCCTCCACATAAGCTGCCTGAATTTGAGGAGATTATGGAGAGTCTACAAGTAAATTACAATCTCATCATAAGAAATGTACAAAGGTACGATGACGAACCTGAAACATGTTATTACTATTATCCGCGCACTTTTTAGTGATAGATTTTTGTACTCGTTGGAGAAGTAAGAAGGGTACCGTTAATACTGCCAACTGAATGGAAATGAAATCTGAATTGAATCGATAATATGATCGATCGATATGAATTTTATAAACCTTTATTATTTTAAGCAAACAACTGTGTCACACACACAATATTTAATACTATATAACATTTCCCGTTGCGAAACGTGTTCCTAGCATGAATTCTATAGTTTGGCTTTGCTGTGTAAACAACAACAGCACGAGTACTTAAAGTGTACGCCAGATGGCGCAATGCGATGATAAGCGATTCTTAGTTTGTGTTTCAAAGGTTGCCAGTACGAATCTCGAAGATAACCAAAGTCGACCGCTTCAGCACTAGGGTGTAAATCTATCACTAAAAAGTGCGCATATAATATGCACTACTTGATTGTTACTGAGAAGTGAGTATTTGTACATTTACTATACGCGTATTCATTCTCACAAACACTGATCACCATAGGCAATTTTTGAAGACCACCCTGGAATATCGATGTAACCAACAAAGTTTTGAAAAATTATATTTCAGTGGAAAATGCCTCTGTGTTGTGGTTTCATCCTATCTCTTTCATTTGGATTTCAAGTTGGTTTACTGCCAGCTGAACTTTGTCCTCCGTGGTGTAGGGATGGAACATCGGTGAAGATGTTGGGTAGTGATTGTATTAGTTCATCATCAGGTATAATATATCATTTAAATAAAGGCAATGGACCAAATAACATGTATGTTCTAATATATTTTCTTGACATTATTATACTAATATTATTTGCTATCGTTTTTGTTCCAAGTGCATGTACAGGATTTCTCTTCTGTTATATGCAAACGTATAGCATACTTGCAGATTATTTTTCATTCTATAACTTCGTTACTACATTATTTTTAAAACCTTAAATTAGGACAATAACATATTGTTTTTAATAGATGAACACATCTGTACACTTGCATATGCAGTTAGTTCAATTAGTGTATACCATGAAATAAACCCCAAAAATAATGTTCCTCTCTCCTCAAAAATTACTGATTTGTTGGTTACATCCGTATTCAGGGAAGGACTTCAATTGCATATTATACAAACTTTCCACTCTCTGAAAAAATGTACGTACTTTTACACTGACTATAATACTGGAAGTTTTCACATTGTTGAAAGGATTATTGATAGTAGAAAATACTGATGACGTGGTGAAGTCCTTCCTGGGTGGTCGAACGCAGCGTGTCGTTTTCGTCGGGGCTAGGTCATCCAACACACTGGTAAACTTGAGATTATCACACGGGTCGGTGATTGGGCCTTTGTATATGGCTTTCACTCTCGATTTTCCAGGCTGTGTGACGTCCAGTATTCAGACGAGTCCATAATTTACACAGTGATAAGAAATGATAAGACGTTTAATCACTTCAGGCAGATCTGGATTGTGTGGCAGTATGGTGTGATGTGAATAAACTGACTGAATGTGAACAAATGTAAAAGTATCAGATAAGTAGGGACGAACGGCTTTCTACACATAGTATTTCACTGTGTGAAAAAATTCTTCTTGTGTACAATTTACTGAGAATGCTGAGAATACACATTTGCAGAAATTTGACGTGGAATGTACACGTAGGTGCAAAACCTTCATTACACTACGATTCGTCCGTTGTATTCTTCAAAGGTCTAGAACTTGTGCATTATGAGCGGTGTTAGATACGACCCGCTCTACTACACCGCCTTTCTGACCAGCACCTCACCAGTGAGGGAAACATAATGAAGTTGAAGCGCATTCCAACATCGAGCAGAGTGGCTCATTTACAGACAAGGTAATAAAGTTAAAACTAAACCATTTACATCTATTAACGTCATGTGCAACCAATTAGACCTAATACTTCTTCAAAAATGTCTCTGGCTGGCGGAGTTAAACTCTCCACCCCCTTTCACCGCCTCCAACTATCATATCGCTCAGTCCAAACAGCAGAATGTATCTTTCTATTTCCCCAACAACAACAGCATACCAATCCGGGGTTTACAATCGCTCTGCTCGACTCTGGAATAACCTTCCTCGTGCTATAAAGAACTCCATCTACAATAATTTTGCCGGAAAGTGAAGGTTCTAATCGTGTAAATTGAGAGGGTATATGAGAAGTAACTCTGTGTGTTTGTGTGTTATGAGTGAGTGAGTGAGCGAGTTATTAGCCCATTTATGTATAAGCTATGTGTCAGTGGGATCATTTACAGGAGTTAAGTGTATATTTTCGTATAGAGCATTGCTGAGATGTAAAGTTGTATAAATCTTCGTTGCGCCAAGAAAAAACGCTATGTGATATACATATTTCAGCTTAGAACTTTGACGGGAATGGTTCTGTCATCTACGGTTCAGTACTGCATGAACTATATCAATGAATATTCGTCCTAAGTCATGTATGTGCTGCGGGCCAATACTTTTCCGTCAACATTGTCACATGATGGTATTTCGAGGCACATTGACGATATGTAACATACGCAGATTTTGCTGTGTACAATAACTTACATTTAATGAACGGAGATGGGAACACTTCTGTTAATGTGCGGCTTGCTCTTTTTCCATCGGCCATCCACACATTGTAGCAAGAAGTTTCGGAAAATAAGTAATAATAATAATAAGTATAATAATAATATTAAAAGTTCACACACTGTTGAACGGATTTCTGATAGAGAAAATGATAGAAATGAATTATGTATTCATATGCATATTTTATATATGATACTTTTCAAGTATTCATTACAGGGAGATAATATTATTTTGCAACGTTGATCATTACTTTTCAGAAATGAGCTAATATGGAATTAAAATTACATAGCCACAAACTTTGTCATGACGGCGTAATTGATTGGATGCCATAATTGAAGTAAGAAGAGCCTCCGTGGCTCAGACAGTAGCGCGTCGGCCTCTCATCGCTGGATACCGTGGTTCAAATCGCGGTCACTCCATGTGAGATTTGTGCTGGACAAAGCGGAGGCGGGATAGGTTTTTTTCCGAGTACTCCAGTTTTCCCTGTCATATTTCATTTCAGCAACACTCCCCATTATCATTTCACAGGATTTATCAGTCATTTATAGATCGCTTTGGAAGTGGCGACTCCATTGTACTAATAGCCTATATATGTTCCATTCATTACATCCCTGACCCGGTCAAAGACTGGAAAACAGGTTGTAGGTTTTCATTCATTCATTCAATCAATATAGGTAACAAATACACGTAACTAGTGAGTTCTCGAAAAAATGTTGGATACTCTCCTCATATAGGCCTATAAGCTAATGTATTTCCGATAATTTATTTAAACGGATAACGTTGCTTAAGATGTTGTAGTTGACCTTATTAATAGGCCAGGAGCAAAGTGTTAATACGTCCCACTTGCTTATGGTGAAGAGTGTCTATTTACCTGTAACTGTAATATGTGTGAGTCTGGAAGAAAGTAGACATGATCATAAGCTTTTGGGTTTCTCCCGTGTCAGAAAACAAGATGAAATACTTTACGTTCGCAGATATCTTTTCATTTTACTTTATTTCTTCTACCACGTTCGTCCCTGATTAGTCTGATGACCTTGCTGTTTATTCCGCCACGCACATACAATGGAACTAAAATCATCTTCATTGAAGCTAAGATGAATTCACCTCCCACTCGGAAGGCTAGCGCATCTAGTGACGAACAAGCGTACCACTTACAATACACAAACGGTAAAGCGTTCTTAAATTCAGTCCTTCATTATTAGAGAAGTCTTGCTCGTGAACAGACGAGATTTTCTTCTGTGGATGCAAAGCAAAATTCTTTGTACTGTAATTGCTTCTGTCGACGTGTAACACAATAATTTTGAGTTTTGAATTTTGTAATAAGGTGGATAATGCAGTTTAAATTTTGGACTGAGACTGAACAAGTTTATCTGATGTACAGTCAAACTGGCATTGAGTAAGAGTGCTAGTGTCTCTTCATATCTATACTGGAGAGAATTTGATGAAGATCTCAATTCCGTCAATTTATTAATTCTATTGTTCTATGTAAAAATGCTGATGAAGGCTCTTTAAAAATTCCTACAACAACTCTCTTTCCTGCAGCGAAAGAAATTTCATCCACATTGGTGTTTTGTAGCGATGATTCTACTTACCTTCTATTACTTTCACCACTGATGTCACTAAATAATTAGCTAGGAAGTCCCATTCTATCCACATTTGGCCCAAGGGCATCTATCCTTGAATGTGTAGCCGAATACAGTAGAGAAAATACGCGACACTTACGGATTTAGCCTTGTTAAAATGGGAGACAATTCGACGGTGGCGCTCCTAGTGACTTGACCTGAAAAATCACGCAAAATTCAAATACCAATGGAAATGCATATACGAAAATCGATAGATAAATTTCATCTAGAAAGAAAGTATTATTGAATATTAACTTCGAATTTGCTAAAGCAATTCTGGATAAATGAATGAAGAATTATTTAAAAGATTATTATTTAAAGACTGAAATTAGACATATAAACAAGATGTGAAATGGGCTGCTGTGAAATGGGTTGATCTTTCATTTATGCATTACTTTTTTTGCTTTAGCATTCCTGCCTGAACTTTTACGGGTAGATTTGTCTTTTTTCTCGTTTAAAAACATTGTATCATCACATTAAGACACTTGTCTATAAAAATATCGGCACATTCCTTACACACATGATGCAATGAATTAACATTTAAAAGCTGGACAATTTTTCTCTTAACATGAAGCCTACTAACAGAAAGAAAATATATAAAATCCCGGCTTTAATCTGAGAAGAGGGATAAAAGAAAGATAAATATGAAAATGTTGTCGATAGTGATGCTTTGAGGAATATTTACGTACAATTAGAGTAAAAATGTAACATACCCTTGGCTGTATAGTAGAGGATTTTTAAAGTCACTGGCCTGGAAATGATCTGAACAGATCTTGTAATTCTTATATAAGCGTAACGTCCCTTCTTTCTTGTACACGTTATCCAAATCACTTCTGTGACATTTCAAAACCCACAGATCACACCTACAACAACACCTCGGTATTGAAGGTTAACTGCTGCACTATACAATAAAATATGCGTATTATATTTTAAGCCGGTTAAAATATGGGTCGAGTAGGTCAGAAGATTATGAAGTACTATGAAAATCTCTTTGTCACTGGAAGAATATATATGTAAACACAAGATTACTTACATTTTCTTGTCACGAGGGTAGCGAAAGAAAGACCGCGCATTCTTCTCTACTTCATAGTTACAGCAGCCAAACACAGCACATACCTTTCCCCTCATGTTGAGAGGAGATATCAAGGAATGACACACGCTACTATTTAATTATGTCAACTCAATGAAGACGCATAAATAACACCAAAAACTTCACACACAAATACACGTGCTCTTATGACAGAATCAGTAGTTCTCAGGTCTACCCGCTAGAGAGAGCTTTAATACCTGCCCCGCGATATCTCGCTGAGTGTCGCGTATTGTCTCTACTGTATTTGGTGTAGCCTCGAAGTTGCATATTTCCTCCGGAAAAACAAAATTTCCATTTCCAGCTATCAATTCAGAATTCCTTTCTAAATTTCTGTCATAGTGCCTGCGACATTTTGTACATCCCAGGAGAACATTATTATCATAATATTGGACTGATGAGCTGTTTAGGTGAACTGTGAAACCTATCCTGATTTAATAGAGACGAAAAGGAACATGTTCAGATGAGCACTTAATTCTTGGAGTAAACAATTCACAACTTACCATTGTCAATTGATCCTAATAAAGGGTTACGAGCCGCTTGTCCTGGACGTCCTCACAGAGGCAAATTTCTTTCAATGACTTGAAAATGTAGAGCATAGACGGTGTACGTTGAAATAACCACGTTGATGGAATGAATCCAAACACGATTCGGAAAACCCCGCGTTCAGAAGAGAGAACGTTCCGACTATTCTCACATTTTTAAATAATTTCCTTTACGTCCTACCGACACAGATAAGCCTTATGGTGACGATGGGATAGGAAACGGCTAGCAGTGGGGAGGAAATGGCTATTGCCTTAATTAAGGTACATCCCCAGCAATTGATTGGTGTGAAAATTAAAAAAAAACCATCTTCAGGGCTGCTGACTGTGCGGTTCGAACGTACCATCTTCCGAGCGCAAGCTGACCGCTACGTGACGCAAGCCGCGCATTCGCTCGCTCGGTTATTTTCATAGAATCCACGACTCGGTACCTAGGTATACTGTATATGCGGTGATCAGGCAGGTCGGAATCAACCATTAAATTCAAGGATTTTATTCTGTCGACGTTCTCCGTACAGGATGCCTGCTGGTCATTCTAGTCGTGTAGAGTTCCGTCAATAGATACTACACGGGAATAGGAATGCCATGGACTTCTTCGTAGATTTAATTAAAGAACAAACCGCTGTTTACTGTTGATGTTGAGTTCAACAGCTATGGACCTGTGGGAATCCGCATGAGTAGTGGTGTGACGCCGGTTCTGATCCACTTTGGGGTGGGGGGTGGGGTGGGGGTGGGCGGGGGCGTGGTCTGTGCTCTGATTGGTTGGGGGGTGGGGTGGGGGCGTGGCCTGTGATCTGATTGGTGGGTGGGTGGGGGCGGGGCTTTGCTCTGATTGGTGGGTGGGGGCGGGGCTTTGCTCTGATTGGTGGGGTTGGGTAGTGCTGGGGGGGAGGGTGGGTGTGTTGGTCTGTCTCTGTGGGGGAGGTGAGCGTGCGTGCGCGCGCGCGCGTGCAGGGTGGTGGGGGCGGGGTGTGGCCTCCACCCCCTTGGCGGAGGGGGGGTTACGTTTCCCCCTTTGTGCAGCTGTGCGTGGCAGGTGCGCGCTCCCCTCCCGCTGAGTCAGCCTCGTTCCCCTCCCCTCGCTCCCCCAGCTGAGCCAGCCTCGTTCCCCCCGCTTCCTTTGTTCTTTTGTGCAGCTGTGTGTGGCAGGTGCGCTCTCTTCCCGCTGAGTCAGCATGGCGTGCAGATGTGCTCCCCTCCCGCTGAGCCAGCATCGTTCCCCCCTCGCTCGCCCGCTGTGTCAGGCTCGTTTCCCCCCTTCCTCTGTTCTTTTGTGTGTGGCAGGTGCGCTCTCCCGCTAAGTCAGCCTCCCTTATCTCTTATTTTAAACATGCATGCAGGTGCGCTCTCCCGCTGAGTCAGCATTGTTCCCTTCGCAGGTGCACCCTCTTGCCGTGTCAGCATTTTTCTCTTTGTTATTTTTAAAGAAAATGTGTGCACGTGTGCTCTCCTGCTGAGTCAACATCGTTATCTCTTATTTTTAAATGCATGCGGGTGCAGCAGGAGTGCTTAAGAAAAAAGTGGGTGTTATAAAATTAGGAGCGTTGTTGGCTTGCACGTACGCTTTCAGGGGGAGCGCTCTCCCCCCTAGCCTAACCACCTACAGTTTCATCACGTGCGCTCCCCTGCTAGTAAATAAGCGTGTAGTGCCTAAGAGTAGGGGTAAGAGATTGAGTATATATGCTGGAGGGTTTTGTAGACTGTATCAGAGATTCGTCTCAGTTATTGAAGGGAATACTTTTCAACAGAAAAATGGTACGAGTGAAGCAGACGTTGCCACGATGCTATAAACCTATGGACTTGAGGTTTAGCCTTCAGCAGCAGCAGCAGCAGCAGCAACAGCATCACCAGCAGGAGGAGAAGAAGGAGATGTTGCCTACACCACCACCGATGCAGAGCTTTCCTCAAGTCCAAACACTGGTGGACTTGAGCTGTGGTAGCCTTCAGCAGCGACAGCAACATTACCAGGAGGAGGAGATGTCGTTGGACTTGAGCTGTAACGGTAGCCCGCGACAGCAGGAGTTGCAGACCACACCACCATTTCGTAGTAGAGTTCAACCTCAGCAGCAGCAGCAGCATCAACAACAGCAGTGGGAGGAGGAGAAGGAGATGCTGCCTACACCACCACAGATGCAGTGCTTTCCTCAAGTCCAAACACTACTGGGCTTGAGCTGTGGTTGCCTTCAGCAGCGGCAGCAACATTACCAGGAGGCGGAGATGCTGTTGGACTTGAGCTGTAACGACAGCCTGCGACAGCAGGAGTTGCAGACCACACTACCACTTCGTAGTAGAGTTCAACTTCAGCAGCAGCAGCAGCATCAGGAGAAGGAAGAGGAGGAGATGGACTGCAGTTTACAGCAGGAGGAGGAGGAGGAGGAGCTGCACAATAGTTCCATTGTAAAATGGATTGAGGAAGTGGTGGTACTAATAAGAAAAGAAGAGGAAGAAGAGGAACGGCAGAAAAAAAATCTTTTCCTCTTTAAGGAGGAGGAAGAGGAAGAAGAAGAAGACCTATATGATGAAGAAGATAGTGATGATGATGATGATGATGATGATGAAAAGACATTCATCAAAGAGATGAAAAATTTTTCAGTTTTGATTCAGTTGCTCAAAGGGGGCTTGAGGAGCAAGGGTGTTGCAAAGCACCCAATTTGGAAAGAAGTAACAACGGAGAATTTTATACTTGTAAAAATTGTAAATGCATAAATATTTTTTAAATATTGTTTTGTATTGTATTTTGTGCACTAGTTTTTTAAATATATAATTATTTTTATATCTTTTTTTATTTCTTAAACCTTTATCTGTATCCTTTCATTATTACTAAGAGCAGAAGGAAGGAAAAGGGAAACAAAAAAAAAGCACAACATATTTTATTTTCTTTATTACAATCTATTCCTTACAATACATTAGTTTTTTTAATCCAAGAATTATGAGAATCATCATACCCTAACCATTTTACAAGCACTTTATTTCCTTTCCTTCGAAGTATGCGTTCTACTAGGTAGATGTCTGGATGTTTAGTCTTTTGCAATTCTTCTGTGTAGAAAGCACCAGCTATTAGATGTTGTTGACAGTCTTTTAAGAGGTATGTCACAGGGTTAGTAGGTTGCACCTTATAAATAGTGAAGAGCTCAGTAGTCCAGTTAGGTGTATACCCTTTTTCAAATTGATGTTTTTGCTTGCTGATGCGAACAATATCACCTACTTGAAATTTTCTCTTTCTAGTATCTACTGTTTTAATTGCGTTATACACTGTTGCAAGCAGTCGATTGTCTTTTACATCACAAGGTTTCATTTTAATAGTACGGTGATAGGTGTGATTATAATCATGGATAAGCTTTTGTAACCTATGTATCCATGAATGAGTTCCTTGTTTAGTAAACATTCTCCACATACGTTCACGAAGTGTTCGGTTGAAACGTTCTACAACACAAGCTTTCATATTGCTGTACGTTGAGTAATGATTAATGTTGTGTGATGTGGTCCATCGTTTGAACTCAGCATTGTAGAACTCTTTTCCTCTGTTTGAATATGTTTAGGAAATCGTTTGCTCTTATTGTATATCTTACGCAGCACTGCAGCAACTTCTTTTCCACTCTTACTTTTTAAAGGTTGTGCCCAAGCATATTTAGAATAAACATCTATAATGGTTAGCATATACTTAAAACCATTATTTTCTCGAGAATAGGGTATCATTTCTACTAAATCCATTTGGTGTAGATCATCTAATCCTTTAGTAATAACCCTCCGCCGCATGTAACATCTGCGAGCGGGGCGGTGTAACTCTCTAGCAATATTAGCTCTGATGTCAACACTCATTCTGATGTGGTGTAAAACGAAGACTGGTTATTTATGCAATAATTCGAGCTTCTCGAAGTTCTTCAATAATAGATAAAATTTCGTTTTCGTGTGCAGTATGACCTGCATATTTAGAAGCCATTAACAGCTGTAGACGTTGTACAAGCTCATTAGGATCATCCCAGTGTACATAGTCAACAATAGGTTGTTGGTGATTATATTTCCACTTCAAACCCATGCCTGTTCGCTTTCTTTTTCTACATGGCGAACTTTCTGTAGAGAAGAGTGGTTTAATAATGTTTGTATATTTATACCCTCGATTAGACATTAACTGTTTATCCGATCGATGCTGAACTCTGTGCGCGTTTGTAGATTCTAATATTTTTACATAATTTGAAAGATCTCTCTTTGTGTATATACTATTATTGGGGAAGGATTTAAAAATTAATTCATAAAGACCTCGCGTGCCTTTATAGCTTTTGTTATTTATGACTATGTCGTTACCGTGGAAACGTATTTCTGAATCACCAAGAAACCATCTAGCGTCTTCTTTTCGTACCCCATAAACTCGATCTAATACTTTGCGTACACTGTGTGGTTGTGTAAATAAATCCAAGTAAGAAGAAGCAATATTCCCTATTATTGGCTTCTGTGCTTTAAAAATGAATGGAACTTCTGCATTGGGTTGTTCTAGAAGAGTTCTTTCTTCGTTTTCTTTTGTTTCTTCTGCTTCTTCTGTTTCTTCTTGTTTGATAGGAGGTGCTGTAGGAGAGTTGAATGAATTAGATTTTTCTGAGACGGTAGCCAGTAGAGATTTTAAGGGTTTGGATATAGGACTAAATGTTTTTTCAAGTTGATTTTCTTGTAAAAGCTCTCCTGATTTAAGCGCATCATATTTATATTTTACATTTTTAATAGCTTGCGCAAGATATTGATTGTCATATATGTCTTTCTTTATGTCAGATTGTACTTGGTTTCTCGAACGGATGCTGCTTTTCAAACGGGTGTTCGCTGAACGGGTGCTGTTTTTCGAACGGGTGTTCGTCGAACGGGTGCTGTTTTTCAAACGGGTGTTTGTCGAACGGGTGCTGTTTTTCAAACGGGAGTTCTTGGAAGGGCTCCTGTTTTTCAAACGAGTGTTTTTTCAAAGAAGTTCTGTAGATCTTTAGCTTTTGTTCTGTATCTATGAGCAGACAAACCCATAATGGTATTGTAATAGGTTTTTCAACGCTTTTTATTCTATCATAGAGAAATCCAGGTTTGTTGTGTAGTCAAACACAATATGTAAAGGTAAAGTAGTCGTTGAATGCTTACCATCGTCTCCAACCAATTTAAATTGCAGTTTGTCTTTTGCGTGAACAGTAATTATAGTTCCTTCTCCGATTGTTATAACATTTTCATTATGTTTACACTGAATCTTGTTAGCTGCAGGAACAATAGACAATACTTCAAGTGTTCCCGAGTGTGGTAACGTGTATGTAAGATGCCCATTATTGAGACGATAAAAGGGACTATCGTACATTGATGGTATGCTTGTTATTTGTAGAAGGAAATGAACAAGCAGCTTATTTTTTAAAGCCTGTACTATAGATAGAACGCGTTCATTTACAATGTTTAATATATTATCTTTTGTTTCAACGATGGATTTTTGGATCCATTCTATGTTCTTTTCGTTTAACAAATTAAGCGTTTCAGTCATGCTAGCTTTGAGTGTAGCGATGTCTTGCTTATAGGTAACCTCTATGTTATCGCTGTGCTGTTTGTTGTACGCATAATCTTCCAGGTGGTGCAGAGTGACAACATCTTGAGCTTCTTTGGGGTTTGAAACACCAGATAGTCGTTTGTCATTTATATCAATAGTCTCTTCGTTAATATGAAAATGAGCAAAGTGATTGCTAACGTTATTTTTAAGTTCGTTGATATCATAGATTACTACATCAGTTATGAAATTTTTAAGATTAGCTATGTCTTGCTTATGGTAGACCTTTATTTTATCAATATCTTGTTTGCCGCATGCATAATTTTCTAGATGCTGTAAAGTGACGACATCTTGAGCTTCTTTGGGGTTTGAAACATCAGATAAACGTTTGCCTTTTATGTTGATAGTATCTTCGTTTATATCAAAGTGCTCAACGTGATTGGTAACGTTATTTTTAAGTTCATCAAGATTATTGACTACTACATCAGTTATGTGAGTTTGAAGATTAGCGATGTCTTGCTTATAATTAGTTTCTATATTATCGGTGTGCTGTTTGTTGTACACATAATCTTCTAGGTGCTGCAAAGTGACAACATCTTGAGCTTCTTTAGGGTTTGATACCCCAGATAGTCGTTTGTCTTTTATGTTAATGGTTTCTTCGTTTATATCAAACTGAGCAACATGATTGCAAACGTTATTTTTGAGTTCATTGATATCTTTGACCACCACATCTGATATACGGGTTTTAAGATCAGCAATATCTTGCTTATAGGCAATTTCTATGTTATCAGTATGTTGTTTGCTGCATGCATAACTTTCTAGATGCTGCAAAGTCACCACATCTTGAGCTTCTTTGGGGTTTGAAACCCCGGATAGACGTTTGCCTTTTATATTGATAGTATCTTCTTTTATATCAAAGTGAGCAACATGATTGGTAACGTTATTGTTAAGTTTATTGATATCATTGGTTACTACATCAGTTATATGAGTGAGATCAGTGATGTCTTGCTTATAGTTAGCCTCTATGCTATCGGTATGCTGTTTGTTGTATGCATAATTTTTTAAGTGGTGTAGAGTAATAGCATCTTGATCATTTTCAGGGTCTGAAACATCAGATAGACGTTTACCTTTTATGTTAATGGTTTCTTCTTTTATATCAAAGTGAGCAACGTTCTGTTTAAGTTCATTAATATCATTTTGATGGTTGGCTATCACACAGTCTGTGTATTGTTTGTTATATGCATAATTCTCAAGATGATGCAACGTAACAACATCTTGAGAATCAATTGGATTAGAAGCTTTAGATATGCGTTTATTGTGTATATTGAGGTTATCAGTGTTTACTTCTATAATGTTATTTTGCTTATTTAAGTTTGATTTGAGTTCGTTTACAGCTTGGTTTATGCTTTCTACAACAGCATTAACATCTTCCTGACTAGATGCATACAGTTCCAAATATTGTTTATTTACCGCATCAAGAGGTTTTCTCGGATCTTCTAAACCGGTTAGTCTTCTTTTCTTAACATCTATATCACTCTCTGTTTCAATATCAAAAATATCAGCGTAAGTGTCAATCTTACGTTTCAATTCATTAAGTTCTTTTACAACTGATTCGTCTAAATACTCTTTAGAATGTGTATAATTATGAAGATGTTCCAAGGTCACTGCATTAGAAGCTGCGTTTTGATTTACTATTCCGGTAACTGTAGTGGATCCTAATTCCAAACTTCCCACTCCAGAATTGTTAACAATTGTTTTCTTGAATTCGTTAAGAGAATCTACAACAAATTTTTTATTACATGCATCATTTTCAAGTAGAGGGTCGGCTACACAACGTAGTCGCTTATTATTTAATGAATAATCTCCATCTTCAGTGCGGTATAAATTATTGGCTACAGCTTCAAACAAAATACCATCCACATAAGCCTTAGTTGGTATATCATCTTCCAGTACTGGGTAAGATACAGCAACCTTAACATTTCCACATACCTCCATGATGTTTACACTCACTACTCAGTAGATCAAATGAACATGATCCATATTATATTCGCAGTATTTATACCTTCCGTGTATCGAAATACTTATCGAATCCATTACGATACCGTCCGTTATGTAATTCACTATCTTTATCGATAACAAGGAAACTATATCGATTTTCATTCCAACACTGAGCGCAGAGTTCCTTAAACTCATCGAAGCTCATATCCGTATTAACATGATCATCGTACACATGCTTTAGGTTTCCAACATCTTGTCTAAATAATATAATAAAATTTGCGTTATCTCGAAGTAAATGTTTGGGTAGACAGGTGTAAGTTTGACATAGATAAAACACATCAACACCAAAATGTCTAGCCATACTAAAATATGTTTTCATAATACTTTGTTTATCGCACGCTACATCATCGAAAATAATCACAGAGTGAGGTTTTGTTTCTTCAGGACGTATAACATCTTCGTTTTCAGAATAGCTGTAATAGGAGATACTTGGAATGGAAGCCAGCACCTTTTCTAAGCGAGCATATTTACTTTGCTGTAACGATTTCGAATAGACGTAGACGTTGGCGAAACGCAAACCATTTGGGTGTTCCAACAGATTAATCATAAGATTAGTTTTTCCACAATTCGATGGACCACATATGATACAACGCAAAGAGTTTGGAAGGAGAACACTGTGGCGTCGCACAGCATTTTGTTCTCCTCCTCCATCACCGTCTTCTATTACACGAACAGGTAGAGAGATGGTTTGTTTTACCGTTTTAACCATAGCGGACTGAATGATACGCATCACCTGCATGCTTATATATATATGCTTACCTTGAGGTGAAAGCTTTCACACGATGTTTGTCACTCGAACGAGTAACAACAACGTTACTAGTACAACAAAGAAGACGAAGAAAAATAAGAAGAAGAAGAAGACTTGTTGTGGACGTGGGTTATTGAATAAAATTATAAACAAAGGTATTGACCACCTCCCATTTGAAGCACACATTCCAGGTTACCAGTATTGTGGACCAGGCACCCGACTCGAAAAACGATTGAAACGTGGTGATCCAGGCATCAATCCTCTAGATAAAGCGTGCAAAGAGCACGATATTGCGTACCAAGAAACTGATGCAAATCATCGACGTGAAGCCGATCGAGTATTAGCTTCTAAGGCTTGGGCTCGAGTCAAGTCACGGGACGGAAGCGTACGGGAAAGGCTTGCGGCGTTAGCCGTAGCTGGAATTATGAAAGGCAAGGTAAAGCTAGGAGCTGGAAAACAAAGAAGACAAAAAAGAAAAAACCATTTATTGTTAGCTATTCAGAAAGCTCGCTCTGCGCTCGCACGTCTAGGACCAGGTGTCGGCATCAAGCAGGCAGCTTCCGCAGCACTCAGAGCTGCACGCAAAGCTGTAGGAAACAACAACAAGAACAACAACAGTGTAGGAAAAAGAAGAAGAGTTATCCCATTACCACAAAAAAAGTTGGGGGGGATTATTCCACTTATTCCACTATTCGCAGGCCTATCAGCCTTAGGAAGCCTAGCGGGAGGAGCGGCAGGTGTAGTGAACGCTATAAACAAAGCCAAAAAAGCAAGAGAGCAACTGTCCGAGATGCAACGTCACAACCATGTCATGGAAGCAGTAGCTTTACGGGGCGGAAAAGGCCTCTATTTAGCTCCTTACAAAAAAGGATTGGGTCTATACCTCTGAAACTACCATACAAACCGCTCTCTAACATTGAATTACATCAGTATGCCTTACAGTTAGGAATTCCTTATTTTCGTGGTGTTTACATGAGAGACACGTTGCCTAAGTACGCACACAAAAACGAGAGTTGTATTGTAAATCTAGAACCCTCTTCCCTTTCAGGTTCACACTGGGTAGCAATATATAAAAGAGGGAAGCATGCACACTATTTTGACAGTTTTGGTGATTTGAGACCACCTTGTGAAGTATCACGCTATTTGCGTGGTTGTAACCGTATTCTATATAACTACGAACGTTACCAATCTTTTGATAGCGTTATTTGTGGACATTTATGTCTACAGTTTCTACTAACTATAAATACTGCTGATAAGTGTTGACAACACATCATTCATCATGAAGAGTAGAAAGGAGTCGGTGTACACGTTGACTGGAAATGGGTCGGAATTGAGCATGGAACTATCTCCAGCGCTTGTTTTAGATGACTATTCGTACGAAGTAGGCATGAAGAGTTTGTATACCTCATAAACGATTCCTAACATAACTAAAAATAATAATCTTCTGAGAATTAGGTATGTAGGTAAACATAAAGATATCAATCATGATATAAAGATACCACCAGGAATGTATGAAATTCAGGATCTTATAGATGTTTTAAATAGAAAGTTTGCACGAATAGGAGATACTCCTGATCAAACACATGAATACGAAAAGAATGGTACAAACAGACCCAACAGTAATTTTACTTTAAGCTTTGACAAACATACTTTAAAATCAAAACTTTACAGCAAGTATACAATCGATTTCACCGTTGACGATTCTTTGGCACCTATTCTTGGTTTCGGGCGAACTATTTTGAAACCAAACACAACTAATATCTCACCTTCCCCTATCTGCATTTCGAACATTAACGTTATCCGTGTAGAGTGCAATATTGCAAGCGGTGCATTTTTAAACGGAAAACGTACACGTTCCATTTACGATTTTTATCCTAACGTTGCTCCAGGGTATAAAATAGTTGAGCAACCCTTACCTATCATTTATTATCCTATTGCCTTACAAAGTGTAAACAACATCACTGTGACTCTCAAAGATCAAACTGAAAAGAAGGTTGATTTGCTTGACGAAAACCTTTCGGTTACGCTTCACATACGACCTATCGAATGAACACATGGGAATCGTCTACAGAAATACAAGCGATAGAAGTGGTAGTGGAGAACGTAAAGCTTCGAACCACATCTATCTAAAACCATTGACATTAAGCAACAAACGATATCTGGAATCTTTAGGATACAAAGTTCTTTACCCTTATAAAGATATAAAACTAAACAGACACACCTCGTTCTCACCTACAGCCAGCTAAGCCTTTATAGAGTAAACAACCTATTCACCATGTCTCAAGCGCCAAAAGAAGAAAAACCGTTTTTCAATCATTCTACTTCGGGTACTGCAGGATACAATGATGAAATACGAATCCCCTATTACGCAAGCAAGGATTCTATTTCTTGTAATCCTCACGTTATAAGTACAGTTACAGGCGGAATCATAAAGTTTTTATAAACGGATACACGTACACCCAATATGTACAACAGTTACAAACGAAAGTTTTAAGTTTAAGTGCTATCAGCCCTTATAAAGGTAAAACACACTCCGTGTTTTACTCATAGTGAGCTAAACTTTTGTATGGTAAACAACACCTCCACCATGTTTCGTACGCTAAACATAGAAGAAAAACCTGTTTTCAATCGTTCTATTACTGCTGTTAAGGAGCGAACCTATCGCCCTTACGCAGGTACAACATTCGGCTACAATGATGAAATACGAATCCCAGCACGCAAGCAAGAATACCATCTGTTGCCTTCAAAAAGTTCTCTTCACGTTATAGGTAAAGTTACAAACGGAGCAGGAGCTATATCCACTACTTCTACCCTAGATAGCAATTTCGGTGTTTTTCTCTTCAGCGAATGTCGATATGAACTTAATGGTACAGAAATCGTTCGAACAAGGAATTTGGGAATAGCAAGTACTATGAAGACTTTTGCATCAACGAAATCTACAACCAATCTCCAAAATACTGGTTGGTTCCCTGTCAGTCCAGGTTATGCCCTAGCTGACCCTACAACAGGTTACTTTCACATCGTTATACCTCTTTCTAATATTTTAGGTTTTGCTGAAGATTATCAAAAGTGTATCACAGGTTGCTCCCACGAACTAGTATTAATTAGAAGTAGCAACGATAATTGCACCCTCAAATCTACAGAAGATAATGATAACTCTAATATAATTATTGAGGATATTTACAGGAAGGTGCCTTCACTCTCTCTCTCCCACCAAGAACAAGCACGCATGCTTAACATTGTAGAAAGAAATGAGAACTTGCAAATCGCATTTCGATCGTGGGAATTGTATGAACTTCCTTCTCTGCCTGCAACCAAACGAATGAATTGGACAATAAAAGCATCTTCACAACTAGAAAAACCACGTTTTATTATCTTTGGATTTCAAACTGACAGAAAGAAAAAACACTAACGCTTGTGTGTTTGATCATTGTAATATTTCTAAACTAAAAGTCTTTCTCAATGAGGAATATTATCCAAATGAAGACATACGTGTTAAAATAAGTTCTGGAGACTTTTCCGAACTGTATGATATGTATACAAAATTTCAAGCTGCTTATTACTCATTAGAGGAAAATGAAATCGTTGGACCTATGCTTGGTAGACTAGAGTTTAAAACATTGGCGCCTTTGATTATTATCGATTGTTCTCACCAAAATGACTCTATTCGCTCATCTCCAGTCGACATTCGTGTAGAATTTGAAACCAACACCGACATTCCTGCGAATACATCTCTTTACGCACTTCTTCTTCATGACCGAATTGTGGCTTATAAACCACTTAGCGGAGAAGTTACTATAAAACAGATGTAGACTTGAGAAGAAACACTCACCATGCTTGCATACTTCTCTGTTATTATGGAACATACTATACTAGAACTTAAAAATAGGTATGACTGAACAATAGCGTGGTGTCGTCATAAATCAATGCTTCCTTCACCGCGCTCGTGTCGCCATCTATAAAGTGTTTATTGATGGAGTTACTATAAAAGAGATGTGGGCTAAGAGGAAACCTTCACTCCATGTGCGTGTACTTCTCTTTCATCATGGAACAGTCTCCACTAGTTCTCATCGATCTGAAACCTTTGGATAATGGGCGAGTTGAATGTGCTTTCTGTGAATACACCAAGGATGCTGACTTTAGTTGTGCAGCTTTAATTAAATTCGACAAACAAGATAAGTTAAAAAAAATTTTAAAAGACTTACAAAACAAATGTTTCGTTGTGGTGAACGGATTGGGTGAAGAGTTTAAAACTGTTTTTTCTAAACCTGTTGCTGATTTGTCAATGTACGGATGTTCGAAAGCAGCCTTGACAGCAGAAGAAACCAGTGATGATGAATACTTTCCGTGTGAACTACATCAAGAAGAAAAACAGAAATGTGCGTTATGGCATAATAAACACATGCATGATTGGCTCTCTAAAGAGAGTAATGTTATGCGTATGGTGAGTGCTTCTATAAACAAATATCGTCATAGTGGACTTAAATCATTCAACACTCTGGACTGGTGTTATATGCCTGATGAGATTCTGATTTCGCTTGCTGATCATCAACTTCCTTTTCTTTGGAACATACTGCCAGATGAATTCAAGGAAAAACATCCTGAATATGAATATTGTTATGAACATTACTTCAACAACGATCCAAACGCTACTACTCAAATAGATGGTACTCCCAGTATGAAGAAGGACTGTCGTATGTGTAAACAAAAAAAGGTGAAGGAGATGTATTATAATAGTCCTTGCTGTCCAAAGGAATAAATAATAAAAAAGATGGTGTAATTATGTTTATATACACATTTTTTGTATATGTGTCTTGATTAAATAAATATCATATAACCTCTTTTGTGTATTATTTATTTCACCACCTTCCTTATTGTTAAAATAAAAACAAGCAATATATATAAATTTATTATTTTTATTTTTACAAACTAGCTCTTTTACATTTAATTACATATATAATCACTTCATTTATACTTTAATAACAATCAAATAGGTACACAAATAATTTATTAGTTCCTGTACATACATTTTAATTAGTACATGAAACATCATACTTCTTATACTTCTTTACTATCACCATCAATGCGGTAATGACCCCACGCTAAAGTTGAAATACCATCTGATTGTATGTATCGTTTATCATCATCTGGTGTTAAAACTACTTTGTTTTGACACACAGTAAACACATGATGAAGATTTGATTGTATAGAATACTGATTTTTCATCATATGCTTATTTTCTCTGAAACACTCCTCATAATCATCTATTGTCAAATTCGCTGTAGATTTTACACCTTTGGCTTTTGTTACAGTTTTCTTTTCTGTTTTTATAGCATACATTTTTGCTCTAAGTCCAATAAATTTACAAAACAACACACCTGACAATTCATCCTTCATGTAGCCTATTTCACGTCTATTCATTCTAGGAATTCTGTAAGGATTATCCTCTGAATAGTCTCCTGTATCAAACCATTCAGCAATATCTTCCTTTATATCTGCGTAAACATCCTTAGTTTTTATATGATAAATAAGGCTATCTGTATCAGTATACACTAATGTAAGGTCTCCCTCCTTTGGATACTTTTGCTTCATGTACGCATAATGAAAATCAACTACCTTTGTTTTAGATAAGTCTAATATCGTCATTCCTACAAACATTGGTTTATCGCTCTTGACTATCACCCTTTCCATTTCAATAGCTGCACACGATTCATCAAAAATGACTCGTTTCTTAAAGGTAGGTTGCGCTATTAAACGCCCAGCACCAAAAGGTCCATCCCAACGTGTTGTCAATTTAACATCCCTAAACTTTCTCATATTCATTAGTGTGCGACCAAAAACGGAATTATTCATTAACTTGAAAAAGTTTTTATCAAGATCGTTTGTGCTTTGCTTACGTTTTTCTGTATTCAATTCAATGTAAGGTTTCATCCAAGGAGCTTGATTAAATTGTAGTATTCTGTAAATTTTTAAACATTGCAAACCATACTTTAAACATTGTTTCAAGTTTCGATAATGCAACACATACCGATGTTTATTATGTAGTGTTGTCATAAGTTTAGGAAGAGCCTTTTGTGCAGGAGATTTCCTCATTTCAGGACAAAGTGGAAAATCGTTATGCCAATCATGTATTTCTCTAGGATATAATAAATCCACTTCTAAAATATAACCTATTTCAGATTCATCATCTACATTTAGCACATCAAATTCATCTACATTTTCTACCCAAGAAAAATTGCCTACTGGGAGATACTGCATCATAGCCCACCCATATAGGTTATTTACATCCAAGTACAGTAAATAAGAGTCGGGTATTTCTGGGTTGTAATCGCTCATGTATTTATTGTTAGCTTCAACATACCTATGAGCACAATATACTACTCCTCCTCGAATACCTCTTTCTACAAATTGCATCATATCCACATCGGTGATGAGTTCTATGTGAACTTTTGTTGTCTTTAGAAGCGAACTCCAAGCTAAACCAGGAGCAGTAAAATAATGAGCAGGATCCAACCCATAAGTCTCTCTGCACACCTTTCTAAAGTTTTCAAAAATATCTGCTAAAAGTAGCACATCAGTTTTCAAATACAAATCTGAATAGTCACCCAAAGTAACACAATTAAAAGTTTTCCATACACGTTGTGCTCGTTCATATTCTATCTCAGAAATAGAACTACCAGTAAGCAAACCACCAAACATATCTTTTGGTGGTAAACGTCTTTCATCTAATACGCTTATTTCCTTTACATATTCGTAAGGAAAAACACCTTTTTGACACATCAATTCGAAATGAACAGCATCTGGAAAATATTTCCGCATGATATGTTTAGCATCATTGTTCATGTACAAAGCACATTTCTCTAATGAACTGCCTAAGAAGTTGAATGAATCAAGAAATCGTAATTGCAGCGACCTGAAAGCTTTACTATCAACAACAGGAACAACTTTAGTAAACGACTTATAGCGTTCTGTATTAGTAGGTATTAATGTTACCCTTCCTGGATTAAATACCTCACTCGCATTATCATCATTCTCCTCTACCTCTACAATCTTCTCACACAATTGTTTGATAATAAAATGACTATCGTATCCACTCAAATTATGAAAAAAGACTGGTATGTAATTCGGTAAGGTGTACTGTAGATTACAACACTGGTGACTAGCACCACGAAATTTTCCAGTTAAGTGGTCATGATCTTTAACTTTAACATCTGTTGCGACAAACTCTTTTTCGCAAATATGACAAGTAGTTGCTCCTAAATATTCTTCTTCCTGATCTCTATTAAGTTCCTCTATCGGAACTACTTGAGCATAATAATGTGCTATATCTTGAACAATACTAGATAATTCTCTAACAAACCATTCGCAACAATCGTCTCCGCGATATAAATTAAATCTACTGTATGTTTCATTGTAAGAACAATGCAAATAGTAAGCGATACTGTGCGCTCTGTGATAATTCAAGGGAGCTGTATAGGAAGTTTCATTGTTTGGCATAGCCGTGTCAATCGGGTTCAAAACGCATTCGATGTCAGCATAAATAGTAAAAGGAACTATTTCTTTATGTTTATAATGAATGAACTTGATTATTTTTTCATGCTCTTTCGGCATTTCCAACTTTACAGGATTAAATTGACTGCATGTAACCATGTGGTTATCTAGTCTGGGTTGTGTACCAAAGTATGATAAACAGCGTTCACACACATAGATCTTATGATTATGTTTGTTAACTGTTGAAGACACCAACCGAGATAGAGATTTGATCCACGAAAAATGGTATACAACGTTATCTTGTTCCGTTTGGAGCAGCAATAGGTTTACATGCTTCCTTGCAGAACCCTCTAATTTCTTTGTAATGTAAATAGGTACAATTGTAAACGGTTGATTGCTATCTTGTCCTGCATACATCCACTTTCCATTTTCATACATTACTCCATACACATTCACTGATATATCGTTTTGGTTTTCAAATTTAGACAACTTTTGCATTTCCATAGGAAATGAAATTCCTTCTAAGTTTAAAACACTTCTATAGTGTGGATATGATGATCGACGCTCGGTATGCGTTCTTGCTGGGTTAAGAGCAGCTACAATTGACCATGCAAAACAGTCATCATCGTTGCATTGTACATTAACAACAGCTTTCTTATCCCGTATGGCTTTAGGTAATTTCAAATGGTGACCCGCATGAAATCCTACATATGAATTTATGTTTATTCGCAGTTCTAACAGCGACTTAAGAGCCCACCCAGAATCTCTCTCTGGATAGCGACTCAATTTGGTTAAGGTCTCTTGCACAACATTTTCTTCATACCAGTCTCGTAAATCTGTTGCAATAGTAATAATATGATTTTTGGTGTTGGTGTGAAGTTTAGTTGTCTGATCCGAACTAGGCAATATGTGTTCAGATATCAATGATGTGTTTACTTTAAGCGCACTACTTTCTAACGCTTTTTGCACATACTTTTTAAACCATATGTAACACCTTTCCAAAAACAATTTAGGATCCTTCAACTCACAACTATTTCTAATTGACCCTGTAAACATACGCGTCCTGTAACTAGTTTCTAGTAATGTCCAAGCCATACAACATTTTTCTACTCTTACAGTTACTTTGCTTAAACAATTGTTTTGTATACAATTCTTTAGACTGTCAACTAGATTTACCCAATATGTATTCAATTCATTTGTATTTTCAATTAACGTGGGTTCATAGATTGAAAGATGAGTTGATGGAATAACGTCTACAGACACATTCAACCCTCTGTCCAAACCACATTGTTCTAACATACTCTCTACGGAGGTGTATGTGTCACTTAAAAATTCTTCAAATTTATGATTGTTTGTTACATTATCCAAAGAAAAGGAAAGTTCTTCTGACAACCTCAAACGTTTTGGTTCCATCATTGTTTACCTAATTTCTCTATTTTTAATAAAAAAAACAGCAATAACAGTTATGTACTTCCGCATGAATCCACCATTGTGGAAGGAATGTATAATGCTACTAGAACAAGGAATTAGTTTCAAATCACACTTGTTCTCAAGACTTCATAACAAATGCTAATGATATACCTTACTGTACATATCAATAAACATTAATACATTTGACATAATTTCTTTACTTTAAATAGACAGTAATGACAGTTGCTGTACACAGTATGTACATCCGTATTGTAGTTCAATAACTGTTTTTGAATCCACGAATACGGGGAATGTATAACGTCACAAGAACAGTGAATTAGTTCGGAATCACACTCATCTTGAAGACTGCATAACAAATGCTGTTGATATATCTTACTGTACATATCAGTAAACACTATCACATTCGATTCAAACCTTAGAGTTTTGTAGTTATAACCAGAAATTATTAAAAAATGAGCATTTTTATCCAACCTTGGAGTCTGTAATATCACACGTAACACACACTCATCAACATTTTTCCTGTGCTCTTGATAGTATTCTTTCGAAGAATCTGATGTGTATACAGTAAACGTTAAGGGTGTAATATTGTTTAACCAACAGTCTTCTTCTTCTTCTGCCTTACAACCCTCAAGACATGAAGAAACTATAACTAACTGTTCGATTCCTTCTCTCTGTCTTACACTTATATGCTTATATTTCATATTTTAGACACACATATAAACAAAAAACAGCTTAGGCACACATATAAACACAGCTAAAAAACTATGGTAGATAAAACATAGGTAGGGAAGATTCTAGCGCCTTCTCCTCCTCAGCAGACTACCCTTCCCCCTATACACACATGAACAATGTTAGAATATTAAAGCAAACATTTTAAAGTTTCTATTTAACAAAATCTACCTCGTTACGTGAATTTATTTTGCCTTTATATATAAGCTTCAATCCCCTTTGATTTAATTCCTCCACGTCGTTATCGGTTAGTTCTTGGTACTGAGCTGGTAAAAATACTGATGTTGCCACCTCTTCGTCACCAGATTTTTCTAAAATATCTGCAACAATTCGCCTCCCGTACCGAGTTTTAACAGCTCGGTACGAGAGTACATTGTAAACTTCATTGACCGCTAATTGATCTAGCGGTCTATACTCGCTTCCTCTTGATTTGGATAAAGTAGAAAGTTTCTTCAACAAGTCCATTACTTGATGACAAACAGTTAAATCACACTCTGAAACCAAAAAAAGAAGAAATCCTAATATTATCCTCTCTATTCCATCAAGTTATAACTTACTACATTGCGTTACAAAGAAACAGAGAGAAAAAACTTACCAAAAGATTAGGTGTGAATCAAATGTCTGGTCAATCCCGAACAGCGCGAGCAGCAATCAAGGATATATGTAATAGATCACTGATGTACACAAGCAAGGTCGCAGAACCAGCGAATACGTTTCCACAAACGAATGTTGGCTATATATATACTAAACTCATCGCAGCAGGAGAGCGCACGTGCAAACCAACTCAGCGGGAGGGCGCACGTGCATGCATGTTTAAAAATAGGAGACAAAGGAGGCTGGCTCAGCGGGAGAGCGCACGTGCAAACCAACTCAGTGGGAGAGCGCACCTGCCACACACAGCTGCACAAAAGAACAAAGGAAGCGGGGGGAACGAGGCTGACTCAGCTGGGGGAGCGAGGGGAGGGGAACGAGGCTGACTCAGCGGGAGGGGAGCGCGCACCTGCCACACACAGCTGCACAAAGGGGGAAACGTAACCCCCCCCTCCGCCAAGGGGGTGGAGGCCACACCCCGCCCCCACCACCCTGCACGCGCGCGCGCGCACGCACGCTCACCTCCCCCACAGAGACAGACCAACACACCCACCCTCCCCCCCAGCACTACCCAACCCCACCAATCAGAGCAAAGCCCCGCCCCCACCCACCAATCAGAGCAAAGCCCCGCCCCCCACCCACCCACCAATCAGAGCACAGGCCACTCCCCCACCCCCACCCCCAACCAATCAGAGCACAGACCACGCCCCCCGCCCACCCCCTACCCCACCCCCACCCCAAAGTGGATCAGAACCGGCGTCACACCACTACTCGCATGTAACACATGAACGCAGTCATCAAGTATCAGTAAATTCAGTGTTAGAATAAGTAGACTGAACATTCTTACATGGCAGGTGGAATGTACCGTATGCCCAAGATGAACTTCCTGTAATTTTGATCGATATTCCTCTTGATAAACGCCAAGTAAAGTGATTGCAGCGACATAAAGTTCAACACCAAGAAGCGGAGTTATGCGTAGTTTGAAGAAATATGGACTGGACGAGTTCGGCCTGTGTTCTGCTTAGCACGACTGGGCAATTTCAGCTTTTTAACTTTATTTGTGGAATTACCTGCATTAATCAGTCAACAAGGAGATGATAAACCATTTGGAAGAAATGGTATTGAGTGATTTCAGACTGCCGTATCTGAAGAATTGTTGAAACATATGCAGGACTCTTTTGCTATGTCGTGTTAGGGAATATTAAGCCATGGATTAAGGACACTTCGAATACATTTGAAGCTAATCAGGTTTGATTGATACATTTATGCACAGAATAATAGAAGTGATGAACCTTTGTTTTATCCCTTGTGAAACGAGACAAACTGTTGCGAAGACTTTGTATCGCTTCCCAATAGGATGCTCATTAATCGGGTTTGGCTGGTTTCTTTCTTTCATTCTTCCATGAAAAGAAGGTAAATTTCTATCACCGATTCGAATGTTCATACTATTGGCCGATTTTAGATACTGTAACTGTTTATCTCTGAAGTTGAAAACTACCAATTCCTCTAGCATTTGCATGTC
Organism: Anabrus simplex; assembly: GCF_040414725.1. Classification (NCBI taxonomy): domain Eukaryota; kingdom Metazoa; phylum Arthropoda; class Insecta; order Orthoptera; family Tettigoniidae; genus Anabrus; species Anabrus simplex. The sequence continues at coordinate 576,777,985 of NC_090266.1, read as the reverse complement.
TGTTTTCAAACGTTTAACTGAATTAATTCCCCCCACCCCACCCTTTTGAAGCTTTTGTTACTTTCATAAGATTTTTTCTCATATCGTAGACTTGGTGATTTCCATGGAACTCTATTGTTTCTTAGGTTCTACCCACCTATGTAGCGCAGAGAATACACCACGTCCATGACAGAGAATAGGGAGGGGACAATTTTGTAGGTACAAAGTTGGAATTCTGATCCCTGAATTTTTAGGGAAATATTTAGATTGTAAACTGCCTCTAATTTGTAAGCTTATAAAATTACACTCTCTTAGACCCCATCATAACACAGGTTATATAATATTCTGTTCCTCACAAATGCATGAAGATACTCCAACTAATATACTACTATTTTCATCATGTTGCAGCCTAATGGACAGTGAACGACGTAGCGGGACTCCAAGAGATGATTTTGGCTGGACAGACTACTACCCCTTGGATAAGGTGAGATTTTGAATATTTAGCCATGGATTAAGGACACTTAGAATACTTCTGAAGCTAATAAGATTTGGTTGATACATTTACTGCTCAGGATAACAGAAGTGATGTTCCTACGTTTTATCCTTTGTGAAACAAGTCAGACTGTGAAGAAGACTTTGTGCCACTTCCCAATACCATGTCCATTAATCAGGTTATAACTATAATTATAACAAATTATTTACTTCGAGTTTGCATTGTGTGTTCAAATAACTGTAATATTTAACCATAACGGAATATATCAGTCTGTTAAAACTTTCACCAAAACTATACTGTACATCATATGCAGTTGGTTTCACTGCATATAAGCTTTGAAACATTACCTCATATTTTGTTGATAGTGAATTAGGCAGAGAAAAATAAAAAAAAACAGGTTCAGTAGCATTTTGTCTCTTTGTTTATTAAATTAGGCGAAATTGGCTGAATGTTATTTTATTAAACACAATATTTGAATTGAGCGAAAGAGGTATTGTAACTTAGACCATGAGTTATTTGATTAGTATAAAGTGAAACTGTAGTTTAGAGGCTAATTTAAAATAAATTGTGATACAGCTCCGCCCAATCAAAAAAATTGTAAATAAAGGAATGATAATGCAGTATATAATCTTTTATACCTTACAGCTATTGCTTTTGCTACCAGTAGTAGGTCTAATGAATACATTCAAGATTGTAGATACCTTTAGTTACCTTTCTCGTGTTCTAACTTCTATGACTGTTAGTTGTACGTGCATGCTATTCCTTTTTTAAATTCCGAAAATTATAAACATATTTGAAAATAATAAGGTGGTTTAGATTTCTTATTTCCGTGAACTTGCTCTGGTAGGATGACGTTGGCTTACATTCTCGTCATCATCATCATCATCATCATCATCTGTTTACCCTCCAGGTTCGGTTTTTCCCTCGGACTTAGCGAGGGATCCCACCTCTACCGCCTCAGGGGCAGTGTCCTGGAGCTTCAGACTCTTGGTCGGGGGATACAACTGGGGAGTATGACCAGTACCTCGCCCAGGCGGCCTCACCTGCTATGCTGAACAGGGGCCTTGTGGAGGGATGGGAAGATTGGAAGGGATAGGCAAGGAAGCGGCCGTGGCCTTAAGTTAGGTGCCATCCCGGCATTCGCCTGGAGGAGAAGTGGGAAACCACGGAAAACCACTTCCAGGATGGCTGAGGTGGGAATCGAACCCACCTCTACTCAGTTGACCTCCCGAGGCTGAGTGGACCCCGTTCCAGCCCTCGTACCACTTTTCAAATTTCGTGGCAGAGCCGGGAATCGAACCCGGACCTCCGGGGGTAGCTAATCACGCTAACCACTACACCACAGAGGCGGACTTACATTCTCGTACTGACTCATATCATTCATTCAGATCTGTATGAACATTAGAGAGAGATTGGTGCTAACAGTTTTGAATTCCTGAAAGAAAGCACCTTGATCTCACCCGATAAGGTAATTTGGTGACAAAATATATCTTAATCTCTGTAACACAATACGTCAGCAACGACTACCATAGATTTAAGTAAATAAAATACTGTTGTTTAATCGACGTTCTGGGACGGAACAAATATTCATGCAGGATTAAAATAAATTGAATGGTTCCCATCTACAACGCTGTAATCAACATTTCTTTGAAAAGTCTAATATGGGTGGAACAATGTTTTATCCGACAGTCACCGGGCGAGTTGGCCGTGCGCGTAGAGGCTCGCGGCTGTGAGCTTGCATCCGGGAGACAGTAGGTTCGAATCCCACTATCGGCAGCCCTGAAGATGGTTTTCCGTGGTTTCCCATTTTCACACCAGGCAAATGCTGGGGCTGTACCTTAATTAAGGCCACGGCCACTTCCTTCCAACTCCCAGGCCTTTCTTATCCCATCGTCGCCACAAGACCTATCTGTGTCGGTGCGACGTAAAGCCCCTAGCAAAAAAAAAATATCCGACAGCCTATTCTTATTGCAAATGTGTGTTCCTTGCAAAAAGGTATGTTGGCAGAATTTTGTGATTCCTAAAATGTGAAGTGAGTGCAACAACGTTGTAAGTGAAACAAATATGGAGGACAGTACGCCTCTTGTTATGTTTCAAGGGGTTAAATCTCGTTTAAACAACGGTAAAAGAAAGAATATAAACTTGAAGGACAAGAAGAGAATTAAGAGAAAATACAACGGAGGTGCAGTATTGCCACCTATTTCGATCCGAAAGGAGCCAGTGCCAGGAAAGTTACCTCTAAAAGAAGTAAGTGTGGAAACGTTGTAACTAATATAACCTACAGTTAATAATATATTCATATATCCTATAAATGCTTGTAAATAATTTATGAAGATGTATGATAGTATGTTTTATACTATTCTGAAATAGTGCTCTTTTAAAGTAATGCAGCTTGTGTCTATAATAATGAATTAGGTATAGGCTATAAGTAAGCATTCGTCGTTTACCTGGTCTTGAATCAGTCATCATTTCGTCATCCATATAGGCCTACTTAATATTTTACAATGTACTAATATAAGCCTTTGCCTAAGTCTTATTTCATTCCAGGAACGTGTCTGCGTCTTGAAATGGGAAGATAAGCAAAAGATATTTAAATATGTTTATACATTGAATTATGCTGACCGGACTAGGTTCTTGGCTAACCCATCTGTCAAAGATATTGATATCAAACAAAGAAAAACAGGCGATGCTACTTCTCGAAGACATTGCACTGTAGAGTATTACTTACCCGTAAAGGGCATCGCATGTGAGTCTGCCAGAAAACTCTGTGCAATATATTCACAATAACGCCAAGACATTTGCAAGTATTAATATAAAAGGTGAAGTTCTTCAAGCCTCTTGATGACAAGCTTGGCAGACATGGCAGCTATATCAATAGGACTCCTGATGAAATGAATGTTCTCGTGGAAAATCACATTGCGTTATTGCCAAAACAAGAGAACCTTTACTCCAGGAGCGAAAGTGAAAACGTGCGTTTGGATACAGAAATGACTGTGAGAAAGATGATATGAAATGGTGTATGGCTTTTAGTGCCGGGAGTGTCCGAGGACATGTTCGGCTCGCCATGTGTAGGTCTTTTGATGTGACTCCCGTAGGCGACCTGCGCGTCGTGATGAGGATGAAATGATGACGAAGACGACACATACACCCAGCCCCTGTGCCAGCGAAATTAACCAATCACGCTTAAAATTCCCGACCCTGCCGGAAATCGAACCCGGGACCCCTGTGACCAAAGGCCAGCATGCTAACCATTTAGCTAAGGAGCCGGACGGTGAGAAAAATGCACCAGATCTTTTGCATTAAATATCCTGAATCTCACTGAACATAACGTTTTTACAGAGATATTTTCAGGTCTGAGATTAAACTTAGGTATGGAGTTTCATGGATCGATTCATGTGCATATTTTGAAAGCTTGTATTCATATTGAAGCAGCTTGAAATGAAAAAATGAAAGACGTAAAATAGAGGAAGAATGTAAGGTCGGGTCGGGAGGTTGTGGGTTCGGTTCCCACTGGTGTCTGGTTGGCCATTTTTGTTCTGTACTTAACATCTCTTCAACACGTACTAAATGTACGTAACACGACTTAATAGGTTGAAAGTCGGTTTCGATTACAATGCGGTCGTGAGAATTCAATATTCATTGACTTGGCCCTCAACGGGCAACTTAAACGCACTCTACAGTGTGATGGTAGTAGTACCAGACCTGTAGCTCAGATTCTTTCCAACAGAACAAAGCTGGCGTAGGCCATCATAGCTCAATTGGTAGAGCAACCGACGCGAAATCGGGAGGTTGTGGGTTCGGATCCCACTGGTGTCTGGTTGGCCATTTTTGTTCTGTACTTACCATCTCTTCAATACGTACTAAATGTACGTAACACGACCTAATAGGTTGAAAGTCGGTTTCGATTATTTTACCTTAAACGATGCATCCCCTCCCATATTTTAAAGCGTGCGGCGCACGCATCGCGTCTTAAGGTCGTACGCACCTGAATAGAATAGTAAAAATCGCTTAAAGAGAAAAAGGGCCAAAGGCCTCGAGGCATGGCTCATACAGCAGTGAACGGTAATCATCGTCGACGGGTCTAAGAGTAATAAATGACCCGGAGAAGTATTTTTATGAGTATCGCCTGGAAAACCAATTGAAAGCAGACAATAAGCTCTCTACTCCATGATATATTACATATAAAGAAGAGGCCTATAGGAGTCTGAAACAAGGTTGGCTTTTGTTTAAAGGAACGATACCCTTATTTCTGAAATCAAATCTCAAAATATGATTTATATTCATTCACACAAATGAGAAAAATGTAGTTTTAAAACTGAAGTCACAGTGGCAAGGCACAAGAACAACTCAACTTCTGCTCCCTGGACATCCCGCCGTACACATTATAGTGTTCAGCGTACGGGAGAAGATGTAACGGAAGATGCTACATTATGCGTATACCTAACGATATTGAACATTCATTAGAATTAACTAAAAAATACATAATAATTATCAGGACTAAACCATTCAAAATTATTGATTGGAAGTAACAAATAACATTATTCCTATTTTTAAAGGGTTACGTCAAACCTTCTGGGGCACATTCTTTTGCCCAGTGTAATTGTAATATCTCAGTCACCGATTTCCCTAACAGAGTACTTGAATTAGAGCTCTTAAACTTAGGTACAAAATATAAGACGTCTAATTAAGGAATCATATTCAAAACCGTGCTTAAAACACCTAATCATCTTACCAATGTTTGTCAGACAAAGTTAGGAGATGTTTATTTCTTATGCAGGTAAATGCTTGGCTTGATTCATTGGTGGAGAAGTACCCATCTATTGTCTCGTCAATAATCGGTGGCTCATCGTTCGAAGGAAGACAGATCCGAGGAGTGAAAGTGTCTTATAAGGCTGGTAATCCTGGAGTTTTTATCGAATCTGGTAAGTGGAAAGTTTATTTCAGAAAATAAATAAAACTAGTTATGTATTCTTTTATAATTACATAGAACAATATTAAGTACAAACCTTAAGTAACCTTGAGATAAGTTACAATTCGACGAGTTTAGAATGTGAAACAAAACTCAGTTCCATCGAATCTGAAGTATTAGATCAGTTCACAAACAGTGGTGGAAAACGAAATCCCAACACCAAGAAGACATTAGTTTAGAGGAATGAAATTTAGGCTAAGTAGTTGTCTATGTAACGTATTTAATAGATTAAAGTTTTCAGGTCACAGGTCTAAGTATGTCAAAAACGTATGTGGGACGGTGCTACATTAATAACCGCCGTAGTCACCACGATTTTGAATGCAATCATGCAGACATGCATTCAATGTGTTTTATATGTGTCGTACGTCGTTTTGTGGTGAACTTGGTCAGTCAAATCAGCAACGGTTAATGCTAGTATTACGTGACGGTGTATTTGAAGGGTGTGGGGAAAAATAATAGTACCCGCATTGGCTATAATGGATACATTCAGTTTTTAAAGATTAAAAAAGTTATTTAAAGTTATTTAATTATTCATAATTTAATTACTAATTATTTAATTACTTAATTATTTTATGATCGAATTATTTAAGTTATTTAATACAGCTGGTTTTTCTGCTCATAGAACGAAGCACAAAATCAACTAGCGTAGATCAGGGTTAACATTGTATTACTGAGTTTGAAATATTCAAATTTGAGGGTACCATTGTCTTTCCCAATACCCTTCACTTATCGTCCCAAGTGCTCAATGGACGAAAGGTCTGGTGACATCGCAGGCCAAGGCAGCTTATTGACACACTGTGGAGCACGTTAGGTGACAGCAGCAGTATGAGGACGAGAGTTATCATGTTGGAAAACACCCCCTTGAATACTGCGAATGAATGTCAGCACAACCGGTTCAGTCACTGGTCTGATGAACAAATCCGCTGTGAACGTTCTTGGGATAACGACCAGGGTGCTCCTGCTGTCAAAGGAAATCGCTCCCCAGACCATAACTCCTGGTGTAGACCCAGTGTGTTGACGCCACAGAGAGCTTGATTCTAAGCGGTTACGTGGCCTCCTTCTTACCGAACTACTGCCATCACTGGTACCAAGACAAGAACGGCTCTCATGCGAGAATACAACAGGTTTCCACTCGACCCTCCAATGAGCTCTAGCTTGACACCACTGCAGTTGCATATGGCAGTGATTCGGAGTTAGAGGCATGAACGCTACAGGACGTCTGGCTTGGTGCTTTCCCTCAATTAATCGTTCTTTTGCAATTCGCTGTGTCTAATGGCTGCCGCACATGCAGTACGATCCACCACAGCCATGCGGCGAATACGGCGGTCTTCTCTCTCCATAGTGGTCCGTGTGTATCCAGACCCCGGTCTCCTTGAGAGAATGCCTTACTGTGACCATTGTTGTCAACACCAATGCACTGTGGGTACATCCCTGCCAAGTCTTTCTGGAATATAGTGGAAATAACATCCACCTTCTCGTAGCCGTATCACACGGCCTAGATCAAACAGCGTAAGCGGGCGATACTGCCTTCTTCGACTCCTTAAAGGCATATTTGACTCACACCTACGTCACAACGTCAAAACCGGACGATGACTAATTCTCACGAAGAGCACAGCGCGTATTTAAAGTAAGCTTGCTTTGCAAGGTCATATTGGCGCTACTAGCACTACTCCTTGCCGAGCAGCGCTCATATTTGAATAGGCGTCACCTTTCAGATGTGCAAACACGTCTATCGAATTTCGTTTATCTAGCGCAACTCCTTCTTGGTGTTGGGACTTTATTTTCTCCCAGTTTATTTAGGAGAACATAAGCTCCTTGGCAATGAAATGAATAAATGAGTACATCAGTATGAGGAGCAACGGACAGTCATAAAATCAGTGCCCTAATGAATGTAGTGATAATTAGAAAAGCTGCGTGTAGATCTGTCACAAAAGCGCATACGCTCTTACGTCACTGATCACTATATAATACCCTTCAGAGGGAATGCTACTTGATAATAAGGTCAATAAGAAATAAATTCAGCTACTCCTTAATCCATTTAGATCGTAGTTATGATAATGTATAAGTTAAAGACATCATTGTAATCGCCTAGGCTTCTTAGGGTTTCCCACTGCATACGATAAATTTAACGTGAATTCCATGTCTGCCTCTGTGTACTTCGATTATTACATCCGCCAGGGTACAGTACCTACTTTTCCTTTCGCAATATCCGGTAAGTTTTGTTTACTGGTCATTACATTTTGTATGTTCTGTCCTTGCCTCGACTTTACAATTTTATCGCGTTCTTTCACGTTGGATTTTTCGTTATGATAATTTTCGAATTGTGTTTGATGAGGATATTTGTTGTTTAAAGGGGCCTAACATCTAGGTCATCGGCACATTTTCGAAATTTTTGACATGGATATGATTCCTTCTACTCTTCATTATTGTCCTTAAATGACTTCTTATTGCTGGTTTTTTAACGTGGCACGAATTCCGACGGTTATTTTTCATTATGACGATGGGGTAGGAAAACGCTAGGACTAGGGATGCACCGACTGTGGTTTTAATTAATTTACATCCTGGCGAGAAAATCGAAATTCAATGGCGATCCTGAACTGAGCACAATACGCTCATCTTCATATGCTTAAATAAAAATTCACTGTACTGTTGTGTGAGATATAATATTATAGTTACTAGGGCGAAAGTGTTCCACTGAGCGAGTGGCAACGTGGTTTGAGTCAGGAAACTCTCAGCTTGCATTCGGGAAATATTTGGCTGATTATGATTTTGCCTGGTTTCCCATTTTCACACCAGGCAACTGCTGGGGCTGAATCTTAATTAAGGCCAAGGTCACTTCCTTCCCGCTCCTAGCACGTTCTTCTCCAGTTGTCACCGTAAGACATACTTGTGTCGGTGCGACGTAAAGCAAATTGCAAAAGTGAAAAGTAAACGTTCCGCGTATTCGCTTCGATAGGTGGATTGAGTTTAGAGCCAATGTAACTTACTCATCTAAATAACCACGTCGGAAGAGGTTTACCTTCCAAAAAGGAATGATAGAAGAATTTTCTGATCACTGCATGTGTGTGTTTGTGTGCTAATTCTGTCATTGTGGTCCGTGTCAGTGTTACTCATTGCAAATAAAAGAGAGCTGGAGTTTTTCAGTAATTTTTTTTTGCTAGGGGCTGTACGTCGCACCGACACAGATAGGTCTTATGGCGACGATGGGATACGAAAGGCCTAGGAGTTGGAAGGAAGCGGCCGTGGCCTTAATTAAGGTACAGCCCCAGCATTTGCCTGGTGTGAAAATAGGAAACCACGGAAAACCATTTTCAGGGCTGCCGATAGTGGGATTCGAACCTACTATCTCCCGGATGCAAGCTCACAGCCGCGCGCCTCTACGCGCACGGCTAACTCGCCCGGTCAGTAATATTTTCTTATCAAAAAGAAGGCTAAGCATATTTCTTCCTTCATGTCGATGCTACTAAAGACCGTCTGCCTCTGTTCATTTCCTGGTACTGCCAGATATTTAAGAATGGCAGGATGATGGTGTGTGGTTAAAATGGTCCATGTAACTCTCCTTCGATGAGGGAGTGCCTCTAAAGAACAACACGACCTCGGGACGAGAACACGAGTTCGTTTACCGTCGTTGGTATGGATTCAATTTTCAGGATCCAGTATATGTAGCTATTAAATTACCGTTTCATTTTAAGCAAAAGTTTGAACGATTGAGGAATTATTGGTGAAAATTCACATTTTTTCTTTTCGATATTGTCAGTGATGCTAATTGTACATAACCTAATGAATGATTAGTTATTTTCTACACAACCCTAACCCGTCTCTCAGCGATAGAATCAATTTCATCCAAACTTGTTACATTACTTTCAAAATGTGTCACAATGAGTGTATATTTAAAAACCTGGAAACTATTGGTTGGTTACAGGGGAGTCGGAAACACCTAGAGTGAAATTTATCAATAGCTAGCCTTCAATTCGTATCACGAATTCGTTGAAGGTACGGCAAGCTCAGTGCGTTATCAGCGTCAATAATAATAATAATAATAATAATAATAATAATAATAATAATAATAATACACTTCCCTTAGGGGCCATTGACCTAGATGTTAGGACCCTTTATACAACAAGCATCATCATCATCATCATCATCATCATCATCATCATCAATATATTCACCATAAATTATCATATTTTTCAGTGTTCAAATTACACACATCTTGGAATATTTAACCCCTTCAATACTGAGAAGCAATCTGAGGCATTTTTTACTAATATAATAATGATAGAGTTTACTGGATTCGTGATGCCTAGGATTATTATTAAATATGATTAAATAGATGATCTACGTAAGAAGCTAATGAGTTTTTATCGCATTTGTTGAATTGTTCTCCTTAATTCAAATTAATCATTGTGAGATTTTATCATCATTAATTTTTTTTTTTTGATTCGTTGTGCCCAGCTGTGGAGCGCGTTTGAACTTATTTTGCACAATGTTTCTTCTTCTTTTCTTCCCAATATCTCTTCATTTTTTCACTGTGTTCCTTTCTGCGTGTTTCTGTCCAGCCTGTATTTTTTCTTGTTGGTTTCTCTGCAAATTTATGTTTGTTTACTAAGCTTCTAAATTTCATTCTATCTTGAATGGTTTCGTCCTCGATACCCATTTCTTGTAGATCTTCATGTATTTCTGCTAACCAATTGTTGCGGATTTTCAGGGTTAGAGCTAGATTTAGAATTTTCTTTGTCAGCCTGTTGTTATCCATTCTGTGTAGGTGTCCGTAGAATTTTAGTCGTCTCTTTCTGATGGTATCTGTGATTTTTTCTGTGAATTGAAAAATTTCGTGTGGTTTCTTTTTCATCCAAATTCCATTTTCGAACTTTGGTCCTAGGATTTTTCTGAGAATTTTCCTCTCTTGTTTCTCAATGCTTTTCATTTGTGACCTGCCGCCAATGATCAGTGTTTCAGATGCATAAAGTGCCTCTGGTTTGATGACTGTATTGTAGTGTCGTAATTTTGCATTTTTTGATATACATCTTTTGTTGTATCTGTTCCATGTGATTTTGTAAGCCCTTTGCAGTTTAGCAGTTCTTTCTTTGTTAGCTTCTTATCATCATTAATTATAAGTTTAATTGTTTTTTTATCTTGGCAAAGTTCGGTACGGATTCGTTATATTACTGATGTTCCACCTACACTTCTCAAGCTTCATAATACAAGGTTCATTGAGGAAAACCACTTCACTAGTACAAAAGAATGACTTATCTTTGTAAATTTTCTTATGAAATGAATCTCTCCTAAAGCATTATTTAATCCAGCGATGTTCAGATGCCGGGAAACTGGAAGCGAGCTGCTACACGGCCAGAGGGCAGATTGCAATGGTACAGGGGTATGACAGTCCACTGCGCTGTCCCGCATTGTACGGCTGTAGGTCGCTTTCGTAGTTAGTCTCAGTTAACATTATGGAGCTTACTGCGGAAGTCTGAAAGCGGAGGCTCTCCACTTCGTTGTAGTTTCCACATGAATGGAGAGTATTATATTTATTTATGGACGCTCAAGTATTGGCTAAATGTTTAATTCGTCATAAAAACTTGAACCAATTGAAGAAATTCCATCTAAAACGAAGTTATTTCGTGTATCATAATAAGGATTACGATCAATATAAAGATGAAGATCGTCTAGTACTAATAAAGCGACTGAACGATGAAATAATCAACCAAGAGGTAGGTTTTATATTCACATATTTCAGAGTTTGTGATTAACTTGTGCCTAATCATATTAGCCTAAATATGATTCAAAACTGAATACGGACTAACTATAACGATATCATTCTGTAACGTAGTATTAGCACATTGCTAGATGGTTTGTAAATATGATTATAAAAACAAACTAAAACCTAAAATTTCCATATATAAAAATTGTTTGAAGCAAGGGTAGGTCAAGTTTACATCACTCTACTTTCAGGACAATGCAATTGTAAATATAAGCAATGAGCCAACCGTCCGCGTAGAGGCGCGCGACTGTGAGCTTGCATGCGGGAGATAGTACGTTCGAATCTCACTATCGGCAGCCCTAAAAATGGTTTTCCGTGGTTTCCCATTTTCACACCAGGCAAATGCTGGTGCTGTACCTTAATTAAGGCCACGGCCGCTTCCTTCCAACTCCTAGGCCTTTCCTATCCCATCGTTGCCATAAGACCTATCTGTGTCTGTGCGACGTAAAGCCCCTAGCAATAAAAAATGGAGGGGAGAGAATTTAGAACAAAATCTGATATAGCCATATGAATCAGTAAACCTATCAAGATGGACTGTGAATCGTCGAATTCCAAGACCTTAGCGAGGACTTACAAACCAACTTGTACAACTAAGTAGAAATTTTACTTTTTAATCACTGACCGTAGATAAAGATATCGATGCATCTGAAACTGTAAAACTAGCCGTGTTCATTCGCGGCGTGGATGCGAATCTTCAGATTACAGAAGAATTGTTGGATCTTTTATCAACGAAATGTACAACAGGCGCATATATTCTCACCTCTATTGAAGAGCGTGAGGAGAGTGTCTGCCTCCCATGCGAATTGCTTATTAGCGTTATTACAGATGGAGCACACACGATGGTTGATAGAAAGAATGGGCTTGTTGGACTTCTTAATAACAAAGTGAAAATGCTTAATCTAAATGACAGCTGTGTTTTTATTCACTGTATTCTACATCAAGAGAATCTGTGTGCGAAAAGTGAAATACTAACGAACGTTATGAGTGTTGCGGTGACAACAGTGGATTTTATTAGATCTATTGGGCATTTTCACACTAGGCAAATGTTGGGGCTGTACCTTAATTAAGGTCACGGCAGCATCCTTCCCACTCCTAGCCCTTCCTATACAATCGTCGCCATAAAACCTATCTGTGTCGGTGTGACTTTTAAGATTTTTTGGGCTCAATCACCGCCAGTTTAAGATATTGATTGATGACCTTGATAGTGATTAGCAGGTGCAGTGAGTTATCGTATTACAATGAAGTACGGTGGCTCAACAGAGGGAAATTCGCGAAGAAATAGTGCTCTTCAACGAAATGAAAGACAAAGCGATGCCCCAGCTGTCAAATAATAAGTGGCTATGTGCTGTGGCTTTCACGGCCGTTATCACTGTCTTTCTGAATGAAATGAACACGTCTTTACAGGGAAAAGATCAAATAGTGTCTCGGCTCTTTGATAAAATAATGGCTTTCAAATTGAAACTGCAATTATAAGGACGTCAGCTAAGAGTAAAGAACATCACGCATTTCCATAAATTAACCAGTGTTTATCATTTGGTGCAGGAATCGCATTATGAAGAATATGCCAATATTACGGACTTTCTTCATGAACGGTTTGACACAAGATTTCAGGATCTTGCAGCTCTCGATATCGAAATCAAACTATCTGTCATACCATTTTCGTCAAATGTTGATGACATGCCTTCAGAATTTCAATTAGAACTGATAGAACTGCTGTGTGATATGGAATTAAAAGGCAAATTCATTACAAAGTTATCAGACTTCCATCTCTATTTCCCTCGTAAAAAATTTCCACGTCTTCAATGTCACACTGGAAAGATGTTGAGTATGCTTGGATCGACGTACTTATATAAACAGCTCTTGTCAGCGATGAAAATAAGCACGTCCGAAAACAGAAATTGACTATGAGATCTGAACCTTAAACATATTCTGAGAATACATTCAGCTCAAAACAAAACACTGAACCTTGAACAACTTATTTCCAAAAAATGTAGTCAATAAAAACGTGTTCCTCTGTTTACTGAAAAGAGCGGCATAGTTTATTTCGTATTATTAAAAATGGTGTCAAAATAGTTCTTGCAGCTCTAAAAGAAAATATAGTTGTGAAAATGCACCTACGGCGGCAGTGTGGGGTCCCTCGCTGAGACCGAGGGAATACCAACCCTGGAGGGTAAGCGCATTAAGAGGGAAAGAAAGAAAGAAAGAAAGAAAGAAAGAAAGAAAGAAAGAAAGAAAGAACATATACAAAATATATTTTATGTATATCATAATATCACATTTGCCAAGTTTTCCCTACGTTTTAAGTAGAGGAATTCAGTTCTAATTGAACGTGGCATTTGATGCTTGACTCCAGAATGTAGATATATGCAAGGAGATTTCCCTTCATGCGTGAAGGAAAGTAATGGAAGAGTTTTTTTTTGCGTTCAATCATCTGACCATGATAAATAATTGTGAGACGTGGTCAATGGCCGTCCCAGTGAAATAATTCTTGTAGTCACTGAGGCCGACGGCCTATGTAGTATATTGAAAGCAGTGACCGTGTGCATGCCATCTTCCCGCACGAGTAATAAGATCAACCAATAATCAGAGTAGTCATTCCGAAGCTACATCATGTAATAATCAAATACGCGAAACCTCCTTTATTAGTAAATAGCCTAATTAGTGTGTTTTCAAGTGTTTTTATTCCAGAGCATCGTGGGTTCAGTTTTGCATGTCTTTATTGTAAGACTTTTCCTTGTTTGATTTATGTACAGTAGGTTTTATTAGTGTGTGATTTAAGTCTCGTCGTTGGAGAAAGACAACGTTGTGAATCCTGTAGATAACTGACCCGCGATGATTTGTTTTGCATAATGTTAGGCTGGTTAGCAGGAAGACCACTAGTTTATGAGCCAAGTAAAGGCAATATTCACATAGTATGAGGCATCGTCATATTTCTTACTTCAGTTTCCGATCGCTGAACAGACGAACATTTTGAATGTGATTTTAAATTCAAATGAAATGCAGAGCCGAGGTGAAAATTGTATGTGATGTAATGATAATTGTGAAATATTTGCTCAAACGTTCGCTGCGTCTGTTCAGTCGACAGAATTTCCAAAGTTGAACGAGGCTAAAGGTCCCAGATTAATATGAAGTTCACAAATATTGATAAAATTCATTGTGTGTTAGAGTTGTGTGTCCATAGCAAAGTAATCCGTGAGGTCACTGTGTTCGCGTTGTGAATGAGGTTATTCAATGTCTTATCAGATGCCTGAATCTTTTTCATATAAATTTATCCAATTATGTTAAAAATTGTCAACAGTATAATATGTTGTCATTATCTGGTAATCCCTCCGCAAGGAATCGGTTACGAGCCATTTAAAATATCTTCCTTTTATCATTCTTTTGTGTCAGGCAGTGGTAAAACTTGCTAACCCGAACACGTAGGGCGGGTCTAATACTATTGGTATTTTTTCTGATTTCCAGATCTTGTACCCCTTCATAAAAGGAATTTTTAAAGAAATAAATTCAACAAGAAAGATTTTAGATGGGTTCGTCTAGACCCACAGGTCAGTGGCGGCTCGTGAGTTTTGAGAGTAGGGGTTCATTCAAAGGCAACAAAATATTTCTAATAAAGAGGAAACAAGAAGTAGAGTCATGAAGGAGACTATCTTACCTTAAGTTAATCTTGTGTGTGAGATGAACAACCTAATGATGCTGGGGTGGAATGTTCCTACGTGAAGTCAAATCTTCTTTGTTTCTGGGCTACAAACCTATCTGTCAGCTTACCAATGAAGTTCACAAGGTTACTGAACATATAATTTTCGGTGGATAATATTGAAAGAGCGCTTAGTCTATCTTAATCCATTGTGCTTCTTAAAAATGTCTTAGTTCCCTTCAATGTAGACAAGCATTTCTGCTTCGGCTGTTGACATCGGAATTGTGATAATCAGCTGCAGAATTTTAGTTACTTCGTCGAGATAGTCATACAGCTTGTTGTCGACGGTGAATCCCAGTAAATCACTCACATTACTCAAAGTCCTGAAATCGTTTTTGCAGTTCAGCTTTAAGTTTCTTAATGTCAATAAACGGGTAAAATTTACTGTAACTGTTTCGTCTAAGACATTTTCTAGACTTTTATGGAAACTGAAGAAGTTATAATAGTCCACCGCAGTAGAATATGCCAAATGACTGGTAAACTGAAACTTATCTGATGCCTGGTTAAGTATTATATCGCAGAAATCTTTCGACAGAATTTTTCTCGATAGATAAGAGTTAGGACACTATGCTCTAATGTGTCGACTTCGTCAGATACATTGTCAATATTGTCCCTAATATTCCTGATTTCATTTACAAATGAACATACAGTGTTCTGGACTGAATCTACAGTAATGATGGCTTATAATCCTAATTCTTTCGAGGCATTTCACAATCGCATGCTTGTTTTCTTACACGGTCAGAACAATGCTTGAGTTGAAGTTACGCCTAGTTCCTGAATTACCCTACCAACAACATCATCAAGAAGAACGTGTGAATACACACAGTACATACATTATCAATATAGACCGTTATGCCTTTCAGCTTTCAGTTTGCAAGCCTCTGTGAACATACTAAACGTCGCCACAGTCCTCTATTAGCAACTGGTGCTGTGACCTCATAGTGTCCTCTACCTCATATCTTTAAATCATAAGAAACTGGGTCTAACCATTGTCGTCTTGTTCTCCCTCTACTCCTCTTACCCTCCATAGCAGAGTCCATTATTCTCCTGGGTAACCTATCCTCCTCCATTCGTCTCACGTGACCACCGAAGCCAGTTTATGCGTACAGCTTCATCCATCGAGTTCATTCCTAACTTAGCCTTTATCTCCTAATTTCGAGTATCCTCCTGCCATTGTTCCCACCTGTTTGTACCAGAAATCATTCTCGCTGCTTTCATGTCTGTTAATTCCAACTTATGAATAAGATATCCTGAGTCCATCCAGCTTTCGCTCCTGTAAAGCAAAGTTGGCCTGAAAACAGACCGATGTAAAGATAGTTTTGTCCGGGAGCTGACTTCCTTCTTACAGAACACTGTTGATCGCAATTGCAAGCTCACTGAATTACTACACCTTGATTCAATCTCACAATATTACCATCCTGGGAGAACATACAACCTAAACACTTAAAATTTTCTACCTGTTCCAGCTTTGTATAAACCAATCTGACATTCAATTCTGTTGAATTTCTTACCTACTGACATCAATTTAGTCTTCGAGAGCTAATTTTCATACCATACTCATTCCACCTATTTTCAAGTTCCAAGATATTACACTGCAGACTTTCGGCACAATCTGCCATTAAGACCAAGTCGTCAGCATAGGCCAGACTGCTTGCTACATTTCCACCTAACTGAATCCCTCCCTGCCACTTTACACCTTTCAGCAGATGATCCATGTAAACTACGAACAGCAAAGGTGAAAGATTACAGCCTTGTCTAACCCCTGTAAGTACCCAGAACCAAGAACTCATTCTACCATCAATTCTCACTGAAGCCCAATTGTCAACATAAATGCCTTTGATTGATTTTAATAATCTACCCTTAATTCCATACTCCCCCAGTATGGCGAACATCTTTTCCCTCGGTACCCTGTCATATGCTTTCTCCAGATCTACGAAACATAAACACAACTGTCTATTCCTCTCGTAATATTTTTCAGACCGGGCGAGTTGGCCGTGCGTGTAGAGGTACGCGGCTGTGAGCTTGCATCCGGGAGATAGTAGGTTCGAATCCCACTATCGGCAGCCCTGAAAATGGTTTTCGGTGGTTTCCCATTTTCACACCAGGCAAATGCTGGGGCTGAACCTTAATTAAGGCCACGGCCGCTTCCTTCCAACTCCTAGGCCTTTCCTATCCCATCGTCGCCATAAGACCTGTCTGTGTCGGTGCGACGTAAAGCCCCTAGCAAAAAAAAAAAAAATTTTCAGTTACCTGGCGCATACTGAAAATCTGATCCTGACATCCCCTCTGTGATCTGAAACCACACTGGTTTTCATCCAACTTCCTCTCAACCACTCTCTTCCAAGATGCCAGTGAATACTTCCCCTGGTATACTAATCAATGAGATACATCGACAATTGTTGCAATCCTTCCTGTTCCCTTGCTTATAGACAGGTGCAATTACTGCTTTTGTCCAATCAGAAGGTACCTTACCAATACTCCATGCTAATCTTACTACTCTATGAAGCCATTTCATCCCTGCCTTCACACTATACTTCACCATTTCAGGTCTAATTTAATCTATTCCTGCTGCTTTATGAGAATGGGGTTCATTTACCACCCGTTCCACTTCCTCAAGCGTAATTTCACCAACATCATTTTCTTCCACCCCATGAGCTTGGTTGTTCGGGAGACCACCGGGAAGAATTCCCTTAACGTTGATAAAACTTTCAAAATATTCCCTCCACCAGTCCAGTGATTCCTTGGGATCTATTATGAGTTCACCTGCATTACTCAAACACTGTTCGTTTCCTATTCGTCTCCCATCCTATGATTCTTTATTACTGTCCAGAAAGGTTTCCCTGCTGCTTGATCTAGCCTTTCCAGGTTATTACCAAATCTTCCCACGACTTGTTTTTGGATTCAACAACTATTTGTTTCGCTCTGTTTCTTTCATCTAAGTAAAATTCCCTGTCTGCATCGGCTCTTGTTTGGAGCCATTTCTGATAAGCCTTCTTTTTACGTTTGCAAGCTGCTCTCACTTCGTCATACTAAAACATGTTCGCTTTTTCCCGTCTTTACACACAGTTGTTCCTAGGTATCCCTTGCTGTATCTTCTACAGCATCCCTGTATGCCACCCATTCTCTTCCTATATCCTGAATCTGCTTACTGTCAACTGTTCGAAATTTCTCACTAATCATATCCATGTATTTCTGTCAAATTTCCCCGTCCTGGACATTTCCTACCCTTATTCGTTTGCAGACAGATTTCACGTTCTCTACCCTGAACCTACAGATTCTTAGTTCACTACAGATCAGGTACTGGCCTGTATCATCGGAAAATCCCCAAAAAACCTGTACATTCCTAACAGATTTCCTGAATTCGAAGTCCGTTAAGATATAGTCTTTTATGGATCTGGTACCCCTAGCCTCTCATGTTTAGCGGTGAATAGCCTTATGCTTGAAGAATGTATTCGTAACTTCTAAACCCATACTATAACAGTATTCCAACAAACGCGTCTCCTTCCCATTAGCTTCCATATCTTCCCCACATTTACCAATCACCCTTTCGTATCCTTCAATTCTATTCCCAACTCTCGCATTGAAATCGCCCATTAGCACCATCCTATCCTTGCTGTCAACCTGACTATGATGTCACTCAATGCTTCATAAAACTTGTCAACTTCATCCTCATCTGCACACTCACATGGTGAATACACCGTTACAATTCTCGTCCTTATTCCTCCAACTGCCAAATCTACTCACATCAATCGCTCATTTAGGTGCCTTCCAGAATCTATGTTGCGTGTTATAGTATTCTTGATAAACAGTCCTACCCCATACTGTGCCCTTCCCTTTTTAACACCCGTCAAGTACACTTTACAATCTCCTATCTCTTCCTTGTTATCTCCCCTTACACGAATATCACTTACTCCTAGTACATCCAGTTGCATCCTCTTTGCTGACTCAGCCAGTTCTACATTCCTTCTTCCATAAGCCCCATTAATATTGATAGCTGCCAATCGAATTCCATTTCGTTCATCAAGTTGTTTCTAAGGAGTCCCTCGCCTTCCAAAAGAGTGGGACTCCGTTACTCCGTTAGGTCCGAGGACTGAAAAATTTCCAAAGAGAATTCTGACTGGCTTTTCCTTTTATTCTTACAATTTGCTCTTTTTGCTAGTGGCTTTATGTCGCACCGACACAGATAGGCAATATGGCGACGATGGGCTAGGAAAGGCCTAGGAGTTGGGAGGAAGCGGCCATGGCCGTGCCTGGTGTGAAAATGGGAAACGACGGAAAACCATCTCCAGGGCTGCCGACATTGGGATTCGAGTCCACTATCTCCCGGTTACAAGCTCACAGCCATGCACCTTTAACCGCACGGCCAACTCGCCCGGTACAATTTGCTTTACGTGGCACTTGCACAGATAGTTAGGTCTTACTGCAACGATTGGATAGGAAAGTAATGGAAGCGACCGTGGCCTTAATTAAGGTACATCCCCTGAACTTGCTCGGTGTGGAAACGGGAAATCACGGAAGAACATCTTGAGAGCTACCGACAGTTTGGCTCAAACCCACAATTTCCGGAATGCATTCTGATAGCAACATGACCCAAACCACGCAGCCTCTTTCTGGGTTTCTTTGTTTTTACCTGTGGCTTGGAAGGTTATCAAATCTAACTGGTGCGCATAACAATGGACGAAATGTGCATAAGGATATGTCGCTCTTACGATTGCCTGAACACCAAAGTGTCTTCCACTCATTGCCCTGGCACCATCATAGCTTTGAGAAACCACATTACTTTTTATATTCCCCGATAACTTCGCCTAAAATAGGTAAGACACATAATGACATTGATGCAGCGTCATGCCCCAGGGGGATTTTTAAACGTCCAAAATCTTTCTGCAGGTTTGCTATTCGTCAGTACATACCGTAAAACAACTACTAGTTGAAACATAGATGATAAATCCCACGTCTCATCAGCAATGACCTAGCGTTGGAAGCAGCGTTGCGCATTCATTCTGCTCGAACAATTTTCTCTGATATCACAAAGTTGGTGAAATGAAAGAAATGCCAGGTAACATCCTAAATGTAGAAAAAAAAGCTTCATTCTGTTGTGTTATTTTGTTGAAGACTGTATATCTACCCCTCAGCCCTGTATGTTTGATACATGGTCGGGAATGAGGTAGTACGATTTTTGTTTTTTTACAACTTGCTTTAATTCGCACCCCTCCTCTGCGAACCATGTGACCTTGCCGCGGTGGGGTGGCTGCGTGTCCCAATGAAGCAGATAGCCAAGCCGCAGGTGTAACCATATCGGATGGATATCTGTTGAGAGACCAGACTAAGGAATGGTTCATCGAAAGGGCGGTAGCAGCCTTTCAGTCGTTGCAAGGGCGGCAATCTAGATGATTGACTGGTACGACCTTGTATACTCAACATGGCTTAGCTGTGTTGATACTGCTACACGGCTGAAAGCAACGGGAAACTACAGCCGTAACTAACTCCCGAGGACATGCAGCTCTCTCTGTATGAATGATGAACTGATTATGGCTTCCTCCCGGGTAATATATTCCGGAGGTAAACTAGTCCCCCATTCGGATCTCCGGGTGGGGACTACGCGAGAGGGGGCGATCATCAGGAAGATGGATACTGACATTCTGCGAGTCGGAGCATGGAATATTAGAAGTTTGAATCGTTGTGGTAGGTTAGAGAATCTGAAAAGGGAGATGGATAGACTAAAGTTAGATGTAGTTGGTAAAGGTGAAGTAAGTTGGCAGGAAGAACAGGATCTTTGGTCAGGCGACTACCGAATTATCAACACAAAATGAAACAGAGGAAATGCAGGAGTCAGTTTAATAATGAATAAACCGGGCGAGTTGGCCGTGCGCGTAGAGGCGCGTGGCTGTGAGCTTGCATCCGGGAGATAGTAGGTTCGAATCCCACTATCGGCAGCCCTGACGATGGTTTTCCGTGGTTTCCCATTTTCACACCAGGAAAATGCTGGGGCTGTACCTTAATTAAGGCCACGGCCGCTTCCTTCCAACTCCTAGGCCTTTCCTATCCCATCGTCACCATAAGACCTATCTGCGTCGGTGCGACGTAAAGCCCCTAGCAAAAAAAATAATAATGAATAAGAAAATAGGGCAGCGGTTAAGCTACTACGACCAGCATAGTGAAAGAAATATTGTCGTCGAGATAGACAACAAACCAATGCCCACCACAATAGTGCAGGTCTATATGCCTACTAGTTCATCGGATGATGAAGAAATCGAAAGAATATATGAGGAGATAGAAGATTTAATACAATATGTAAAAGGTGACGAGAATCTAATTGTGATGGGAGACTGGAATGCAGTGGTAGGCCAAGGAAGAGAAGGTAACATAGTAGGAGAATTTGGATTGGGACAAAGGAACGATAGAGGAAGTCGGCTGGTTGAATTCTGCACTGATCATAATTTAGTCCTTGCCAATACTTGGTTCAAACACCACAAACGACGGCTGTATACATGGATGAGACCTGGAGACCTGGAAGGTATCAAATAGACTTAATTATGATTAGGCAGAGATTTAGAAACCAGGTGTTGGATTGCAAAACCTTCCAGGAGCAGACGTGGACTCTGACCACAACTTGTTGGTCATGAAATGCCATCTGAAGTTGAAGAAATTGAAGAAAGGAAAGAATGCAAAAAGATGGGATCTAGACAAGTTGAAAGGAAAGAGTGTGAGGGATTGTTTCAAGGAACATGTTGCACAAGGACTAAATGAAAAGGGTGAAGGAAACACAGTAGAGTAATAGTGGATAATCATGAAAAATGAAGTCAGTAGGGCTGCTGAAGAAATGTTAGGAAGGAAGAAAAGATCAACAAAGAATGAGTGGATAACTTAGGAGATACTAGACCTTATTGATGACCGACGAAAATACAAGAATGCTAGAAATGAAGAGGGCAGAAAAGAATACAGTCGATTAAAGAATCAAGTGGATAGAAAGTGCAAGGTAGTTAAGGAAGAATGGCTGAAGGAGAAGTGCAAGGATGTCGAAGGTTGTATGGTCCTGGGAAAGGTAGATGCTGCGTACAGGAAAATCAAGGAAACCTTTGGAGAAAAGAAATCTAGGTGTAAGAATATTAAGCGCTCAGATGGAAAGCCACTTCTAGGGAAAGAAGACAAAGCAGAAAGATGGAAGGAGCATATCCAACAGTTGTATCGAGGTAAAGGTGTAGATAATTTGGTTCTGGAACATGAAGAGGCTGTTGATGCTGATGAAATGGGAGACCCAATCTTGAGGCCAGAGTTTGACAGGGCTGTGATTGACCTAAATAGGAACAAGGCATCTGAAATTGATGACATTCCCTCTGAATTACTGACTGCCTTAGGAGAAACCAGCATGGCAAGGTCATTCCATTTAGTGTGCAAGATGTATGAGACAGAAGAAGTCCCATCCGACTTTTGGCAGAATATTGTTATACCTATTCCCAAGTAAGCCGGCATTGACAAGTGTGAAAACGACCGCACCATTAGTTTAGTATCTCATGCCTGCAAAATTTTAACACGTATTATTTACAGAAGAATTGAAAAACAAGTTGAAGCTGAGTTGGGAGAAGATCAATTTGGCTTCAGAAGAAATGTAGGAACACGTGAAGCAATCCTGACTTTACGTCTGATCTTAGAGGATCGAATCAAGAAGGACAAGCCCACGTACATGGCATTCGTAGATTTAGAAAAAGCATTCGATAATACTGTATGGATCAAGCTATTTAAGATTCTGAAGATGATTGGGATCAGATACCGAGAACGAAGAATTATCTACAATCTGTATAAAAATCATTCTGCAGTGATAAGAATCGAGGGCTTTGAAAAAGGAGCAACAATCCAGAAAGGAGTGAGGCAAGGCTGCAGTTTGTTCTCCCTCCTTTTCAACGTTTACATAGAACAGGCAGTAAAGGAAATCAAAGAGAAATTTGGAAAGGGAATCACAATTCATACAGAGAACTGCTTGACCACGGCAGTTAGTTACGGCTGTAGTTTCCCTTTGTTTTCAGTTATGTAACAGTATCAACACGTCTAAGTCATGTTAAGTATAGTTACAAAGCCATCAGTCAGTCATCTAGACTGTCACCCTTGCAAATGTTTCGAAAGTCTGCTTCCGCCTTTCGATGAACCATTCGTTAGTCTGGTTTCTCGACAGATATCCATCAGATACGGTTGCACCTGAGGAACGGCTATTTCACGGGGACGCACAAGCCTCCCCACCATGGGAAGGTCACATAACTATAACGCACACTCCTGTTATTGACCGGCAGTGAAACGTTTTCCGTATTACCATTTATTTTCTTTTTCTTTTTACAGTATTGGCTTTCTCTTCCGGATGACGGTGAATTCCCTATATCGTAAAACGTCGAGTTATTCCTCTGGACCAAATCGTTTATCCCAGTCAAATGACAACCCGTGTGAATGGAGGAATGATCACTGTCCCTACAAACCATGCATTTTCTTGCAGTGTACTGCTGCTATTTTGAAGTTACTGTGCTTTAAATACCAGTACATAATCAGCGAAAGCTTCTGAAGAACAATGACGATATTTCGGACATCCGAAGATGGATCACAGTACGCGGAGCGTCAGTTTATGTCTGCAATATATAGTGAGAGTTACATTTTGATTTTTGATTATCATGACAATGGACTGTACGTCCAGAGAGGCAACGAATAGAAAGCGGGGCATTCAGTGGGGATTAAATAACAGATTGGAAGGACTGGATTATGCGATGGTCTCTGTTTTCTTTCAGAATGTTTTCGGAACATGGAAATCTTACTTAATTACTTACAAATAGAAGCTAAAGATTGAGCCTCCGTGGCTCAGACGGCAGCGCGTCGGCCACTCACCGATGGGTTCCATGTTTCAAATCCCGGTCAGTCCATGTGAGATTTATGATGGACAAAGCGGAGGCGGGACAGGTTTTTCTCCGGGTACTCCGGTTTTCCCTGTCATCATTCATTCCAGCAACACTCTCCACTAACATTTCACCTGTCAGTCATTAATAATTGCCCCGGAGACGTGAGACAGGCTTTGGCAGCCAGCACAATTCCTATCTTCGCTGCAAGATCGAGGCTTCATTCATCCCATCCCTGACCCGGTCATTGGCTGGAAAAAAGGTTGTACGTTTTCATTCAGAAGATAAAGATGTAGGATTAAAGACAAATAACAAATAGACAAGAAAATGCACATTAACCACAGTAACCATTCTGGCTTGACCCCAGATGGGATGGATATATATGAAGTGTAGAGGAATTTTGCTATTTGAAGAGCATGGTATGCTAGGATGGAGGTACTTTTAGATATGTAGTTAGTCGTATAAATAAAGCCAGTGGAGCATTTGCCCAGTTTATAAATCGTTGCTTGAGGTGCATTATGAGAGTATGATGGCCAAATACGGTCTCAAAGAAAGACGTCTGGGAGGCTACAAGTAGAACTTCCGTATTGCAGCAGATAATGAGATGAGAATGGAGGTGGATAGTTCACACCCTGAGAAGACTGCAAGAAGCTGTCACAAGACAGGCACTGAGCTGGAGTCAGCAAGACATGGAGAGAGGAGAAAGCATTGGCGGAACATAGAACAAGCTGGGGAAATTTCTACGGGGCAGTGTGCTGCGTCTAGGCATTAAAGAGGAAAGAAGTCAAGTAAGCCAAGTAAATTGCATTGTTTAATTCGTGGTGCAATCGTTTCTGAAAAAAATGTGCAAGTCGAAGGGAGCTAGCCGTAGCAACGGACACATTTGTACAGGTATAAGGATTGAGCCATTAAGATCAAGGCTACATATTGATTACGTGGCGTGTCAAAGTGAACATTCGTCGTGACTTGCTGCTTGCTCACGAATGTTAATAAATGTCTGTGAGGTAAAATGAAGGATCTTAGACTGAATATTAAAACAAGTTATATATCTTCATTTGACAAGCATGTTGGCAAAGTGATATGATAAGCATTCAGGCTACGGTATTATACCAGTTGTGTCTAAAAAGTATGGTGAATTAACCTATAGAGCAATGGCAACGTGTTATAACACTGCGTGCATGCGCATGTGAATAGAAAGACATCTCGAGAAGCGCCACTTAGCGTTAAAAATAGGGAGCTGAATTAGGTTAATCTGCTGCGGCTAGTGAAATGTATTGTGCGCGATGTTTGTACAAGTGTACGGAACAGAAGCCGTAAGCAGAAGGTGTGTTTACGACTGGTTCAAACTTCAAACGTTCTAGGATTCACAGGAAAATCTCGATGAAGCGCCACGTACGGAAACGACCGTCAACAAGCATAAGTGCAGAAAACATCCAGCAATTGCGACAGAGACTGGCACAAACTCGGTTAATGTCTCAGCGGAGGATATCAGAGAAATTAGGGATCAACAAGGACAGTGCGAACACCATCATGCGCAACAATTTGTGTAAGGGGAAGATCTGTTCTGCAATTGCACTGCACACATTGACTGACGAGCTGAAGGTAACACGGATGGAAATTGCTGGAGATTTCGTTGACGCGTGTGACCGAGAACCATCTTATTTTGAAAATCATCATCACGGCCGATGAGAGCTGGTGCTACCAGTTCGATCTGGGGACCAAGCAACAAACAATACCATGGTGTTTACCGGATTCCCCACAACCAAAAAAGAGTCGCCTCCAAACGTCCAGAATTAAGACACCGTTGATCACCGTTTTCGAGAGCAATGGCGTGACCCGCCAGTAATTCGCACCGGATCAAATTGTCAACACCGCATTCTATAAAAATATTTTAAGTGGTTGCTGCTACAAATCCGACGTGTTCCGCTGTAGTTGTACAAGACTGGAAAGTGGAGTCTCCTCTTCTACAACGCCCGCTGCACACTGTAAACCATGTGCGCAACTTCTTGGTTAAGCGGCGCGTAACTGTTCTCGAATATGTACCTTACTAACGGGTTCTGAGACCTGCAGACATATTTTTGTTTTCGCGCCTCAAGGGAATCCTGAAAGGCACATATGGTGTTGACGTACAGGATACTCAGAGACGGGTGACATCAGTCCTTTGATCGATTCCAAAGGACGCCTTCACAACCAGTTTTCAGCCGCTGTATACACGTTACCAAAAGTGTATTGTGGTTAATGGTGAGTGATTTGAAGGAACGAAATGAATTTTGTTTGTAGCTTCTGTTTTCTTTGTTTATGATATAATTCACCGAGAAGCACTTTGTATTATCGAAATTAATTGTTCAAAATTTGCATTCATTGTGATGACAAAATTCCGCACTGTTCTATAACAAGATCGTTATTTGAATATAAGAGCGGGTTTGATTGTTCTTGCAGCAATACTCAATAAATAATTTGGGGTATGTGCAAGTGAAGTTCACGAAGTGCAGGTACTTGAATACTCATCTCTCTTCTGTAGGTTATAAGGCATTCTGTAACATTATATGCTAAGGTTGGCTTTATATTGACGTCGTAAGCTTCTAAGTATCAGTCTGGTATATACATTCCTAACGAACAGACATGACTGCTCCTCTCTCGTGAAGTTGACTCCTCTATATTTTCCTACTTACAATAATAGACACAGGCTGATGTTCGAAACAGCCCAGTTAACTCCAGTACAATTCTCGATGCTGGTTTTGAACTGAAAGAATAGTTACTATAAAGGGGAGGGAAGTGTCTAGAGGCCAAACTTCGAAACAAATAATGGTACTTTGCTGAAGACTGCGAATGTATTACCAAGAAATATATATACTAGATAAAACATAGGACGAATGAATTTTGTCATGAGTATATTAAGATATAAAGTTTCTGTACTTCAGGTACAATGTATTGAAAGAGTTAATAACCACGTTAATACACATGTCATGAAGCCCAGTAAGACATATGTGCCGTTTTCCGCATCAATCTAGGAAGTAGTTGGTCGCAACAGCATTTTATGCTCGGTCCGGGATACGAACGACGCTTCACGAGTTCGGATGCAGGAGCTCTAGTTACGTATACAAGGAGGGATAAGCTGTAAGTACAGCGTGGCCTTGGTATTGCGCTCTCTATCGTGGAAGGGAGAACGAGAGAAGACGCTATGTTCAACTGCTGCGTGTCTCAGAAGGCGTGGTTAATCTTACATGGTTTTAACTTAAGTACTGGATATAACCACAGTTACCCTGTCTATTTCTTGTATACCCACCAAAAAAAATCCGCGAGATAAGTAATAATAAAATAATAAAACAGAAAATTCGTCACATGCCCAAGGATATTATAAGTATGGAATCAATAATGATGATGATGTTTTTAGAGGGGCCTAGCATCTAGGTCATCGGCCCAGTAAGGAATCAGTAAACTCGGCATAATTTGTGGTATTTGTAATATAAGGAGATGAATTACTTATCGAGTACATTCTTAATGACGCACTAAAGATAGCCGTGCAGAGATGGGTGCCAGATGTTTCTAGTACTTATCTCAACGCATAAAGAGGAATCCCCATATCCCCTCCCTCGTGCGCCAAAATGTGAGAAAATTCTTTAGAAATTACTAGTAAACCTATGACGAGATTTAAACGTAAATAAAACAGTAAATGGAAGTTGTCAGGATCTATCAATTGAATACCCATTCGACTCTGAAAGACGATTATTAGCACAGCGATCGTTTCAATGCGAGATTAGTGCCCTCTCCATAGCGTATCACCCTAGTCATCCATAAAAGGAACCCTATAAGGACCATCGATACTCAGTATTATTCCAGCCAGAGGCCTACTCTATGTTAGTCCGATACGCAGTCTCTTTCATAGTGCGGCTATAGTTTCCTTGCGTGAATTTACAGCCGTTGTGTGTGTGTGCGGATGTTTGAAATACCAATATCAGTACTCAGTGAGGGAGTACAGACATGTAACATTATTTCAAGCTAAATTAATATATTTCATTTAAAGAGCGGGTTGGGCTGTCTGCAATAATCTTGACTTAGTGCGTTAGTGAGTATAGAGAACCTGTGATTATTGCACCATAATTAACGCATGTGCAGTTATCAGAGGCAATTAACGTAATAAAGTAAACGTTGGCAGATTGCCCAGGGAAGTGTACCATCAGTGAAGAGTGACGCTCAATTAGGAATAAACAGATCAGTGAATATCTTTACCTATAACGAACGGGGTTCGAGTAGGGATCTTCAGGGACAGTAATCGCTACTTGTGGTAGACCATCTCAAGCTTATGAGTAGACCTACCAGTGCCGCATTATTTGAGGTCATATATACATTGCTTCAAGTAACCCAACTTCTAATACTGTTCGCATGTATGTGAGTGCTCCTCGAAACCAGGATTTACAGCATCGAGATCGCGCTTATGTGCCAGCGGGATCCCTGTGTGAAAACAACGGGGAACGTTCATCGGCTGGAGGTAGCATTTCCAGGACATTATGAAGTCAACGTGGAACGAGATGATCCCAGGACCTTCTATTAGTGAGATGGCAGTCATTGGTAACTAAATCCATATGGGTGCCGCCAGATGTTAGCAGGTTACACACCAAAGTGATAAGTACATTCCCGCGATATCTTAACGTAAAAATCAATCCATGTTGCATTAAGATGTACATTTAAGTTTGTAGATACAATTCAGTACCATGCATTTTGATTTCATATATAACGGGCAGGTAACGAAATATGCGAGTTTCAACGGGGTAAAGTTTTCTTTTAATAGTTTATTTTTCTTTTTAAGGTGTGCATTTAAATTCGTAGATAAAATTCAGTAGCATGCATTCTGATTTCATATATAACTGGTAGGTAACGAAATATGCGAGTTTCAACGGGGTAAAGTTTTCTTTTATTAGGTGAGTTTTCTTGTTTTCTATGTGATTATTGGGCAATCACAAAGTTATTTCTGAGAATTTGCATGAGCTAGTGTATAAGGCCCTACAGCTTGTTACGTGTGTTTAGTGAAGCATTTGTAGATGGGCTGGATTTAGATAATTCGGCTGACTTCACAATATTTTACAATTTAAATTAGCTGTTAGTGTCCTCTCAAGTTCAGAATATTAATTGTTCAGGTGCTTCACAACATTAATGCATAAATATAGTCATTTCCCCTTAGTTTAAGGATGCTGACGAGTGGAGAAAGGAAAGCTGACTCGAGGTGTGAACCAATGACCTAGATAGATACGCGAGTGAGTGATATGTTTTATGTTAAAATCCTGTCGATTGGATAATCTCAGTGTGTTTGAATAATGTGGATATTATGTACACATGTGTGAAATTGGGGGCCAAAAAGATATATGAGAACGTGCAAGACAGTAATGAATAATAATAATAATGAGATAACCAATATTGAAACTGGCTGCGATATTGAGATAAAATGATGAAAAATTAAGAGTGCCCATGGAGGGCAATATTCCCGGAGAGCACACGATAATTGAATTAAGAATTACTCGTTTAGATAATTGAATTAAAAATTACTCGTTTGTTCCGGATAAAATTGTATGTGTCAGATCAGCTGTGCTGATATCGGCTGTCTTCGAAGTAATTGATTTATGGCCTTAGAATGGAGTATAAGGGAAAATGAATTCTAGACCTTCAGCTATTTGTCCCGTTAGAGATATGTTTGTAGCCTCCACAATGTAACCTGCAGAGAGTGTTGCCCATTTCACTTTGTATTGAAATAATTACTTTCTGATAATTAGTTTTGCCATCACAAGGCTGTGTGTTTCATTAAGCCGATACTCCTCCAATTACGATATATAAATAATAAGACCTTAGTAGGGATTTTCAGATAGCACCTCGAAGTCAGGATGGCGTGGTTCGATACCCGACTGATATATAAGTGCTTGGATCGATACCAGGAAACCTGAAAGGTGTCACACATTTCTGAAGAGCATTAAAGTATGTTTATTGTCTATTTACAGGGAAAATGCTGCACCTTATTATGTGTTTATTATTTGCGTATTTTGTAAGTTTCGATTTCTGTGGAATTACAACCTAACCAACGTCGGACTGTCCGCCTTGTAAGTATTAGTCATAGGCTTGTTACCCCGGAGAAGCACGTACATTCGATATTGCAATAATATTTCATGTGATAATGTAGACACTATTAGGGACAGGCGCCGACGTGATTTGCATGTCTAGATAATTAGGTAGAAGAAAGGGAATGTACGAGTCGAATATTCTCAATAACATGATGATGTAAAAAAAATATTCTCACGAGAAGGCCACAGTCTTCATTTGATTTGTGTTGTTA
This sequence comes from Anabrus simplex, assembly GCF_040414725.1. Classification (NCBI taxonomy): domain Eukaryota; kingdom Metazoa; phylum Arthropoda; class Insecta; order Orthoptera; family Tettigoniidae; genus Anabrus; species Anabrus simplex. The sequence continues at coordinate 576,747,900 of NC_090266.1, read as the reverse complement.
TGTTATAATATAGTGGATATTCACATGATATCAATATCGAGGTAGAAGGAACAGATCCTTACTAATATGTAGTGAAGTGTATACATGCAGTGTTGAATGATTTTTGTTTGAGAATGCCAGCATGAGGCACAGGAGTGGACAACGAACTGACAGTCATTTAACTTCATTACCCGTACGATGAAGGAAAGATGGTAGACTGTTACAGGCGTGTTGTGTGTTCCTGATAATAATCGTGTTTCTTGTGGTCCAAGTGCTTTTATCGCTGTTACGCGTGAATGAAATTGAACCGACTAGCGTATACTTCGATGTTAAGTGCGGTATAACTTGTTGGGAAGATATATTCTCCAATAATAAGCTGAAAATAAGCGCCCACGTGTTTTGTAATAGCGGCAAGCAGCAGCGAATGGCGTCGAGTCAGCGTGTAAAGCACAAGCCTTCGGTCAGTGATACATCTACCTCCATCATGACCCTGAGTATTCTACAACTAGCAGTTGACGGCGATGTCCAGCTGAACCCAGGACCGGAGGTAAATACCAGCCTTACCATCTACTAACAGAATGTCTGTAGTCTTAAGAAATCACTCGTGGACTTTAACGTCGCTCTGAGTGACATGCATTACGACTGCGTGTGTTTAAGGGAGTCATGGCTCAACTCTTCAATCGACAATAGTGAAATACTGCACGACTATTATGTTATTTTCAGCCAAGATAGGCAAAATAACAATACTAGTAAGAACAAGGGACATGGGGTTTTAATAGCAGTGAACTCTGCTTACGGTGCAGTGCAACGACCCGACTTAGTGGGAAACTGGGAATGTGTTGTTGTGAAAGCCATCCCTTCCCCTGGCCGATCGCTATACATAGTCTGCTGTTACCTGCCCCCCGACGAGGTGAAAGTACGGCTCACAGACTTCCGAGGAACCCTGGCTCAAACCAATCGCCTAGCAAAACAAATGACACTATTACCGTGTGCGGTGATTTCAATATAAGCCAATTAGCCTGGGCCTCAGACGATTCGGGATCAATTAATCTTATCCTCACGCACGTCAACGAGGAAGTCTGTTTTCTTTTAGAGATAACCCATGAATTTAAGCTGCGCCAAGTCTGCGGTTTTCCAACACGAGGAAATAACTTTCTGGGCCTTGCTTTCGTGTCTGAAAAAGTCACTAATAATACCCTGTGTGAAGCAACAGAACAGTTAGTACAATCAGATCATTCTGCCCTTGAGCTCAGACTTCATATTTCCCGTGTTCCTCGTTTGCCACAGACTATAAAATCAATATTCGTATGGAGAAAAGCAGACTTTCTTCATCTACGAAATATCTTATCCCGCTGTCCGTGGAACTTGCTCGAATCCTGTCCAGCCCTTGATGCCGCGGTTGACTTGTTTTATGACTTTTTGCACAGCCGTACCTTCCCGCATAATGCTAGTGGCTTTACGTCGCACCGACACAGGTAGGTCTTATGGCGACGATGGGATAGGAAAGGCCTAGGAGTTGGAAGGAAGCGGCCGGGGCCTTAATTAAGGTACAGCCCCAGCATTTGCCTGGTGTGAAAATGGGAAACCACGGAAAACCATCTTCAGGGCTGCCGATAGTGGGATTCGAACCTACTATCTCCCGGATGCAAGCTCACAGCCCCGCGCCTCAAACCGCATAATGAAGACTAGGCATCTTCCCTCTCGGTATGTCTCCGAACTTAAAGACAAAATGCGGGAAAAGGAAAGAGCAAGGACGCGAGCTGGAAGGTCTTCACTTCCCTCAGATTACGTCGAATTCGCGACGCTAAGAAAGGAATACAAACAAATGCAGCGGAGTCGGGTCTGTTGAGGAAGATATTATCAGACATCCGCGAAGATTTTGGAAATTTATTAATTACAAATGAAAATATAGGCGACTATCCTCTGTGATGATTAATGACGTAAAGGAAATTAGCTCACTGAAAGAAATTCTGGATAATTTTGCGGACACTTTCAAATAATTCCATCCACCCAGTGTTCCCTGTAATTCTCACACCGAACAATTCGGGGAAATTAACTTATCATCAGTGGTAACTTCGGCATTGGAAGTCTGCGACATCTTGAAGTCGATGGATACGAAGATGTCATGTGGTCCAGATTACATTCCAGGAATTGTGTTATGTGAGTGTGCTGAGGAGCTGGCAACCCCACTAGCCACGATAATCAAGTGGTCTCTTCGTACGGGCAATTTCCCGTCCGAATGGAAGAAAGGATATGTTATTCCAGTCTTTAAGAAAGGTGACAGATCTTTATTTGTCAATTACAGACCAGTAGTTCTTCTTTCACTTATTTCCAAAGTAGCGGAAAGAGTCGTGCGCAAAGCCCTGTACAGTGCAGTCAGTGGTTTAATTAACATTAACCAGCAAGGTTTTGTCCAGAAAAACTCAACTACCAGCAATCCTGCTGTGTACTCCCACTTCATATGTAGCGCTCTGGACAATTGCAAGCAGGTTGATGCCGTGTACACGGACTTTCCAAGGCTTTCGACTCTGTGCAGCATAATGCTCTTCTGACTAAGTTGTCAGCATATGACATTCATGGAAGATTGCTTCAATGGTTTAAATGCTGTCTTCGCGACAGGAGATATTCAGTAAAGTAGGAGGGTATCATTTCTCGTACCTATCAGCCTATGTCTGGCGTTTCACAAGGTTCACTACTGGGACCTTTGTGTTTCCTTCTATTTGTTAATGATCTGCCATCACAAATCCATTCGAGCAACTACCTGTTCTATACTGATGACCTTAAACTCTACAGAGTAATTGAAATGATGAGTGACTGTGAATTGTTACAGTCTGATATAAATAATATTAGTGATTGGTGCAAAAAGTGGCATTTAAACCTAAACATTTCAAAGTGCAGTGCAGTATCGTTCACAAGAAAATCGCAAGGCAGTGAATTCAATTATCATATAAAGGATCAAGAAGTGAAGCGTGTTGATAAAGTTAACGACCTTGCTGTTATTTTTAGTAATCAAAGTGATCTACCTTTCAATGAGCATGTGTTAAATATCATTAACAAGGCATTTAAAACGTTAGGCTTCCTCAAAGGAAATTGCAAAATTTTTAAATCTGTTGTCCCTTTGAAAAGCCTGTATTTCTAGCTTATACGATATAGTCTCTAGTGTGGATTCCCTCACAGCAATAATTAGTTAATGCCTTAGAGCGAGTACAGATCACATTCTCAAAATTGATCAGTAAAAAGTGTTTGTGTATCAATCTGTCATCGATAGATTATAATTTGTTTTGTACCAATATGTGTATTGCGTCTCTTAGAACTAGGCGCAGGTATATCAACGCACGTTTCATACACAAATATGTCGGCAATTTCCTTGACTGTCGCAATTTACTCTAGTTACTCCCAATTCATATTCCTTCCCGCAACACCCGACAGGCTGTCACCTTTCACTTACCCAGGTGCAGATCGGAATCACACAGGAACTCTTGGTTGATACAGGCCCTAAGATCCCTGAATGAAATTAGCGGGATGGTGGATATATTTCATTTGTCAGCTAGTGAAATTCATGGACACCTTATGGACGCTTCATAGACAGTGTTGTTCCTTGTAACATGTTCTGTGCATTTGGTTACTGAAAGTTATACTTCCTTCCTTCGGTCATTTCAAATGTTAAACACTTTTCTGTTTTCATGGTTTATTTTCTTCCGTATGTGTTTTGTAAATACGTATATATTATATATTGCTTTAGTAGTAAGTGCTGTTAATATTTTTGCTATTTGAATGTATTATATCATCTGTAATTGGAGAATTAGTAACTCTGTTGATGATAAATAAACAAATCAAATCAAATCAAATCAAATCAAATCAAATCAAATCAAATCAAATCAAATCAAATCAAATCAAATCAAATCAAATCAAATCAAATCAAATCAAATCAAATCAAATCAAATCAAATCAAATCAAATCAAATCAAATCAAATCAAATCAAATCAAATCAAATCAAATCAAATCAAATCAAATCAAATCAAATCAAATCAAATCAAATCAAATCAAATCAAATCAAATCAAATCAAATCAAATCAAATCAAATCAAATCAAATCAAATCAAATCAAATCAAATCAAATCAAATCAAATCAAATCAAATCAAATCAAATCAAATCAAATCAAATCAAATCAAATCAAATCAAATCAAATCAAATCAAATCAAATCAAATCAAATCAAATCAAATCAAATCAAATCAAATCAAATCAAATCAAATCAAATCAAATCAAATCAAATCAAATCAAATCAAATCAAATCAAATCAAATCAAATCAAATCAAATCAAGTGTATTATATTTTAAAAATAGCTACGCGGCCAATTATGTGGCATTTCTCGTGTGTGTAAAATTTTAACAAATTATGCCTCTCAGTGACTAAAACTGTGCTTTTGAATTTGAGAAAATCCATTCTTATCATTTAGTAGATTAGCGTATTCCTCTTACTATAGCGCCCTACTTTCAATATACTGTATATAGATTACACGCCCACTTTATTTTAACAAACAGACCATTGACCCGTATGCAGTCGAGAGTAGCCGTTGAGGTGAATGAAAATAGGGAGGATGGGACTTCGATGCACTGTTAGATTTTTCGAAGTTCTCCATCCATAAGATTTCCATCCGATGATATATTTCTGAAGCAGGATTTTATACTTGGTACTCTGTCGAAACCTGGGTCAGATACAGTATACAATAATAAGTAGTTGACCATCTGAACTACATCTTGTGGGTTTATAAATGTTTGTTCCTATAGTACATATCATAGTTAATGTAATATCCTGATTCTATTTAAAATACTCTCTCTCTCTCTCTCTCTCTCTCTCTCTCTCTCTCTCCTGTACGTTAAAACGCATTAGAGCGTCTTTTCCACATCCCTTAAAATCCTCAGGATCTCACAATCTCTCAAATGTAAATAAAATCTAAGCTTTCTTATGTCATATGGTTATATTTTACCTTCTATAATCATATTTCTTAGTTCAACTCACATTCCCTTCAGATATCGGCGTTGTTAGTGTTGACTGGATTACTTAATATTCAAAGTTACCATCTGTGATTATCTTTTACATCCTAACTTTCACTATTCAAGTGGTCGTATTTCATCTTACTTCGACTGATGCCTAAGAGGTGATGCAAAATAACTTCGCTTGTCCCTTAAAGCAACGGAAACCACTGAAATCACCTAAGCTAACAGTGGCTAAATTACTGTCAATGTGTGCTAAAGCATGTTTATCTACCTGAAGAACTAGATTTCACTATTGCTCATGGCAAGAATATTGAATCGTGCCCTTTGCTTTGTGAATAAGAGGGTATTATTATTATTATTATTATTATTATTTTTTTTCAAGGTACGCAAGTTATATTATTGATGTGAAAGTCTAATACTGTATGTTTGGTTAGTAAAGTAAACTGTACAGCCTATTTCTTGCTTCCTTTTCAGTAGTCTGGCTGATAACCTTACCGACTCTCTCCACAAAATAACGATTACCAACACCTCAGTGCTTTACACCTTCAAAAATGTCCACCACTATTTGATTTAGGTTATCTTTTGGGAGACTGAGGAACTCGTTGTCTGTCCGTCACAGCAACACGCATTGTCTGGACTGTAGTGGATTTAGAGCAATCATCCGTTCTTTTCAGGATGTGGAATAGAACTCGAAAAGATTGTCTACAATGGTTTCTTTGTGTACTGATTGTTATCTCACGAGCAAAACTGTATGGGATTAATAGCCTATTTTGGCATGCATCGGAGTAGAAAAAGGCAAAATTCCATTCACTAAATGAATGACGGTATCAGCTATTGGAAAGGTATGACCATGAATGATATAAAAATTATCGACTCAATGATGAAACCCTAAGTCGCAGATCAAGAGATAAAGGAAGGTTAAATATATAAATGGAAGAGAGGAGCCTATTAAAGGTAAGCTTGAGCCATGCCATGTTCAAATGTGATTTCTTTGCCACATTGCGCGTCTCAGTTTGTGGACCGGTTGAGAAAATATTTCATACATAGGGAATATGCAGGCTGTGTAGTTCTTCACTAAATACACATATTGCTCTAAACTGTTACCATGGAGATACTCGAGGAAAAGTTCACTGATTTGCTTGAAAGTTATATCTAGCTATTTGTTAGTTGAACGACTGACACAGCTTCTGATGGATATTCTACCCGCTTGCTTATTTACTACTGAATAGTCTCTGTTGGATTTTCTCTCCACTTGCTTATTTGCTACTGCATGGTGTACCTTATTGTGTACTAGCTGCGCTCCACGTTCTTGATGGAGATATACTAATTAGCGTACAAATTACTGGTATCTCAAACTAATGAGGCCACTGCACATATTATGGATATGTTGGAGTGGAGTTGAAGATGGCAAGCTCGTCAATTAGGGCAGATCTGGACACGACAAAAGTGGATGAGGCTCGGAGGAGAGAAGCCTGCGGCGAGTGTCAGTAATATCACATAGTTATCTGCAACAACAATAGACATAAAGTGGAGTTCAATACGCTAGAGAGGTGCATGAGTAAGATCAAAATAAGAGTTTATACAGTGGCAACCTGATAGCTCAAAATGTGAACGTCTGGTTGGAGAAATTTGATAAGGACTCAGTGTTTCAGTAATTGATTCAGAAAAAACGAATGTTTTATTCCAGAGGAAGTATGATTCTAACCATATGAGGTGTAGCCCGTCTTGCATATTTCCCTAATAAAGTACCAAGTGATTTTATCTCAAAATGCCCACTACAGTAAAGTTAAACTAACTATGGTTCATACAGATGCATGGAGGTTCGTTTAGCGTAGCTGGCTGAGAACTCTGGGCAGAAGGGCAGGAGGGTAATGTGGAGCAAGAGGTCGTCTAGTTGCTTAGGCGATGGTTTGCTTTCACGTGCTCTCGTGCAGTCACTACTAAATGACAGAATCACAAAGTTGGTTTATTACAACTGTATTTGTCGTTATTAATACCCTGGTAAATATTTGATAAACACTTCTTTCTAAAAATGTGAAAGGTTTTTGTTTGCGTTTTAGTTTTTGTACACTTTCAACACACCAAGTGCGCATGATCTACATAGTTTTATCGTTGTATCTATTGAAATTTTACAGGTATACACGCTAACGAATGGATCAATGTTGCTACCGTCACTTTCATACTAAATGAACTACTCACCAGTAATGACACCCACATCAGGAACATCGCTGAGAACTTCGACTGGTACATCTTCCCAAGTGTAAATCCTGATGGCTACGAGTACACGCATACCAAGGTGAGCACCAATATACACATTGTACGTTAACTTTTCCACTTTCAGTGAAGCTCGTTAACTAAGTGAGAGTTAGAGGGCTGAATGATATTGATAAGCTTATTATTTTCAGTGATTTACCAAAATTAATCATCACCGAAGAGTTACTCTGCTTCCTACACAATTCACTGGAGGGAGTATATGGAGGGTGACTAGCGGTTTAGCTGGACAACGGCGCGCTATTCCATCCTCTAGATAATCCTTCGACGGCACAAGTCAAACTATGCACGTCCATGCTTTGGAGTGGGCTGAGGTATCTCGGTGCAAAAGATGTAGCACATACAGAAACGGTGATTTTACCTTGTAATGAATTGTCTAATGAACCCACCCTCTCCAGCGTCAAGATTCCTTTGCATTTACGCATACTTACAACAACATGAGTGACAAGTTCATATCTCCCCCGAGCAGATGAGCACTTCACACCCTCTCCCTGTACAATGTCGAGTATCTCACCTAACCCAGTTCTGCATATGCTAACAACTAACAGCTTTGTGAAGTGAAGTGCGGTCAGGTAGTAGTGATGGATTAGGTCTGTAGTGCTTCCCGGTTTATTTTGGAGTGACTTAAAGATTGTACTTGGATTAACATGAAAATCCACCCATTCAGAGGAAGTATTCTATATCTTGTCCTGTGTATTATTTCCAATCACGTTATGTTGTTATTACGTTTGCCCTAAGATGAACAATTGATCGTGAGTGCTTCTTTTTCTGACGGTAAGTCGTATAGCCCTAGGGTTAGTTAATGTTCCCCTCATCAGATGTGCTAGAAATTTATGTCTTATATCTATGCACCGTTCTTTATCGAAGGCTTGCTGGCAACATGACCTGATCACTAGTCCCGCCAGAAAGTCTCTCGTCTTTCAGTCAAATCTTTATCAGCGTCGTCGGTTTTCTTTTCATAATTTACTTTATCATCTCTCTCCTTGCACACTTATTTTGTTTAATTATTTTTTCGATTCGTTTCATCGAATTTCATAATTCATCCGTGAATCATCGTATACTCAGCAAACAATTTACTTTCATAATAAACAGTAAACTTTCATTTTTGTATTGTAAAAGTATATTACATTGAAATATAACACCAGTAATATACATGATAGGACCACGAAGAGGGATACAGTAGTAAGACCTCATTAGAGAACCTTGGCCCGTTGGCCTGGCTGTGCAAAAGGAGAAGCAAGTGGAAGCATGGAAGGGCTACTAGTCATTCCAGAGAGCATTGCTCAGAATCTGATGATGGCGAGGAGGAACTGGACGGTTCAGAGAATTTGACGAATGAGATGGAGAAAGCCTTATGCCAAGTAAATTCTGGCAAGGCAACCGGACTAGAACACATAAAGGTGGAACTGCTTGAACTGTCTGTTGTCAATAGTTATGACTTATTTCAATCTGTTCAGTCACATCTACAACAATGGAAGCATCTCTTTGGACTATCTATAGTTTGAGATCCACCTTCATCAACTTGACCAAAGTAAATAATAATGTTATTGGCTTTACGTCACACTAACTACTTTTACGGGTTTCGGAGACACCAAGGTGCTGGAGTTTAGTTCCTCAGGAGTTCTTTTACGTGCCAGTAAATGTACCGACACGAGGTTGACGTAATTGAACACCTTGAAATACGACCGGAGAGTGAGTTAGGATCAAACCTGCCAAGTTAGGGTCAGAATGCCAGCGCCTCAACCGTCTGAGCCACTCAGCCCGGCACTTGACAAATAAATCAAATTATAAACGCATACAATCCATAACTGAGAAAAATGGAAGGAAACATCAGTGATACTCAGTTTCATTTTAGAAACGGGTTTGTTATTAGGGACTCTGTGGCGTCTAACTAGGTTTAGTTCAAAAACATCTTGACTAAAAACGAATTATCTATGCTTGCTTCACGGAACGTGATGAATATTTTGAGAGTGTTAAACGTGATTTCCTTACACATGAGCTGAAACATATTGGGCTTGACGGCAATAATACTAAAATAATCATGAAGCTGTTTTAGAACCTGATAGCTCACAAGTTGGTGACAACGTTACTGAAGAGATCTAGATACAAAAAAGGCATGGGACAAGGTTATATTCTGCTCTTATCCTTTTAACTTATACCCCGAAACTAATTTTATAAACGCCCTTGATGAATTTGATAACGGCATTAAGATCAACAGGAAGCGAATGAACCCATCCGTTTTTCGGATGACACCGTGATATTTGCTGACAATTTAGAAGACCTACAATTGATATTGAACAGTATCATCGAAGTAAGCTAGGAGTTTCGCCTTAAAATACAAATCCGGAAAACAGAATTTATGGAAATTACCATGCAGAAAATCACCAATGACACACAAGGACTTGGCTCTACCCAGTCAGAAATATAACATTTTCCAGGGTAAGTATAGAGGATCTAGATCTATAAAGAACCATGTATTTAGTCGTATAAACTGAAACACAACCTTTATCAACATCCAAAACCCATCTTCATTCACTTAATCGCTTAACATTCACCACACAATACTTTACACCCACTTCCCTGCAATTGAAATGTTATTTCCCGTATCAACTAAAAATACACTCAACTAGTCTGTATCCTGGTATTTCACTATTAGGGATTGGTCAAAATTCAGAGTGGTGTGTGGTTATGCGCTTACATGTGTGTGTTCAAATACAGTATGTGAATTCATAAGGGAATCACGATGTAGAAATCGGGAGTAATGGAACTCATATTCATAAGGGAACAGTCGAACGGAAACTATAATTTATTTTGGCCAAAGGAAGTAACTTTTGAGTCATAGGAACAAAGAAATAACACAAGTTTAGAAATGATTCTCCACGTTTCACGAGGACTTTACTCCGTATCCTCGGAAGAGAAACGTTGCTTACAACTCTATTATGAATTTAGCTAAACTACTGTTCCGTAATACGGAAGAATACAAGTGTATTCTCTCCATGAACATAACCCATGGTGGTTTTGCACTTAAAATTAGGACTAATTATGACTTTATGTAAGGAGTAAAGTAGGATGTGTTAAAGGCAGGAAAAGCATAAGTAGGACTGGAATCCAACAACAGATGAGGCAGCCGGTACGAGAGATCAATCAATCATCGGCTTCAAGACAACAGAGTCTACATATGGTGAGCTTATGGCATAAGTTACTGCAAGTCTTCGCGCAACAGTTCATTTTCTTAGAGTTAATTACATTCAATTTTTCTTTTGCTTCCATAAGTTCAGATTTCGTTAATACGCCGTTACGTCACGTTTTTCATCCTAATAAATAGCTGTTTTAATTTGTATGTTCTGAAATTATTATTAATGATCCTTAAATTCCAAGTTAGAGTACTTAATGATTTGTGTCCATCACCCCACCCTTGGGAGTTTTTTGAGTCTCATTACGTATTTTTATTATTATTATTAATTACCAACTTTTATTTTCAAGCCATAAGCTTGAAGGCTGGCGCCCATGGGATATTGTTTATGGAGAAACAATGAAATATTATTTATTTATATTAATATTAAAGTGACCCGCCACGTTATAATTTTGTCAAACATCTGTGGGCCGAGTGGGTACGTCACAACTCTTCTAACATTCCCGATACCTTTGAAGTTTGAAATAATTTGACCGTTGCTCTATTAATTAAATAATTTTCTAGTTCACCATCAGATGGTTGACCGTATGCTATTCTATTTCGAGCACGAATTGATTTGGCCATATTTGCTCCAAGTCAGATATTTCACGTTTACTCGTTCGCGAGTTGCAGAATAGACAATACAAGGCCATTAGACTATTCGACTATTAAAGACTGCTGAGTCGAGGAATGGGGCGGGAGGAATATTAATGAAAAATCATTTCTATTAATACGGGCCGTGAAAGCATCAGTCAAGACACAAATGTAAATAACCATGCAGACTGATTCCCTTATATACACACTTTCACTCTCAACTCATGAAGCTCGACCGTAGAGCAAACTTACTGTGCCGATCCTGTATCTAGTGACCAGACCTTACTTTTCCACAGCCCCTGTACGGCAGTATACGTTTTTCTTTACTGATGGGAAGGTGACACTGTGAATGATGGTCAGACAGAATAGAAGGAAGAGGAGGAAAAAAGACAGGTTACGAAACCGGGTCAAAGGTCTGAAAAAAGTATGACTTCTAAGTTTAAGAGAACTATGAGGATAGAAAACGCCACATTCGAATGTCTTGAAGAAAAGTCACAACCGATTCCATTTTCTCATTCTAGGCGAATGTCTTTGCGGTGATATCCACGAAGTCCTGTGAAATTCATTTCGTACCCAGATATTACATACGCTGCTATACACACGGAATTAGCAAATACTTCCTAAATAATCTAAACCAGTGGTTCCCAAACTTGTGTGGCTTACCTCCCCTTTCTGGAGGTTGACTAACACCTATCACTCCCTTTTCGTTTTCATTGTACGCCTAATTTTAATTTAAAGTAAAGTGTAAATAATAAAGCAGTTTTATTATTTTACACAATTTTATTACATATGTAAGAACAACTAAAGCAGTTTTATCTGGTCACTCTTAAGTAAAATAGAAAAAATTAAAATGTAGATTTTTACAGATTTTTTAAGAACAAAGAAGTGAAGTAATTAACTAAGATTATTGACGTACATTTAAAAATCAGCAGTGCATGTTTTCATTTTTTAATTGGAATCTGGAAAAATTGAGAAAGTTGACAGTTCCAATTTGAAAAACTAAATTAAAGTTTGAAAGCTTTGTTATTGTTTTATGTTACTTTTTCAACGGCTGCCTTGTGCTTGGTGGATTTCAGTTAAAGCTTGAATATCCGGCATTCTGTTCATCGAGTTCAGGCGCAAGTCTCCTCTGAGGCAAATTTCCAAGTTATTTCTTTGTTTTGTGAGGAGATGGACAACGAAACTAAATCCTTTTTCAACTAAATATGTTGACGGGAACGAGTTAAGAAGTGGTTCATTTTTTCCCCACAGTTGTGCATAAGTATCAATAAGCTTCATCCAGGCTAACTCGTAACCGCTCTACTTGAAAATGATTTTCGCCTCACAGTCATACTACTAATCTAGAAACTCCGTCTGCAAAAAGTTTTCAAACTTATCCACAGCTTCAAACGAGAATGGATCTAGGATCCAATCCGGAATTTTTAACTTGGTCAAGTCTTCAAATCATGATTCCATGTCAGATTTTAACTGGTCAAGGTGATCAGTAAAAATTAAGATTTTTTTCTTTAGGGAGTTCAGGAGTCTCGTTATCTGACACTGAACACTTTTTAAGGGTCGGAAACTGAATCAGCTCTTTACGGCCAATATGTACCTTGTGAATATCAAATTTGGCGATAAATGATGAAATAATTCCTTTGGCCTTGATGAGGTTTATCTTGTTTCCTTGAAACCTTATACTGACTTCGTTCATTTTTCAAAAATACACTGACTGACAGAGCAAATGCAACACCAAGAAGGAGTGGTTCGAAAGGGATGAAAGTTGGGGAAAAAACAGAGACGGCACGGACGAATAATTGATGTTTATTTCAAACCGATATGCAGGTTACACAATGCGCACGGAATCGACTCAGTAGGATGTAGGACCACCGCGAGCGGCGATGCACGCAGAAACACGTCGAGGTACAGAGTCAATAAGAGTGCGGATGGTGTCCTGAGGGATGGTTCTCCATTCTCTGTCAACCACTTGCCACAGTTGGTCGTCCGTACGAGGCTGGGGCAGAGTTTGCAAACGGCGTCCAATGAGATCTCACACGTGTTCGATTGGTGAGAGATCCGGAGAGTACGCTGGCCACGGAAGCATCTGTACACCTCGTAGAGCCTGTTGGGAGATGCGAGCAGTGTGTGTGGGCGGGCATTATCCTGCTGAAACAGAGCATTGGGCAGCCCCTGAAGGTACGGGAGTGCCACCGGCCGCAGCACATGCTGCACGTAGCGGTGGGCATTTAACGTGCCTTGAATACGCACTAGAGGTGACGTGGAATCATACGCAATAGCGCCCCAAACCATGATGCCGCGTTGTCTAGCGGTAGGGCGCTCCACAGTTACTGCCGGATTTGACCTTTCTCCACGCCGACGCCACACTCGTCTGCGGTGACTATCACTGACAGAACAGAAGCGTGACTCATCGGAGAACACGACGTTCCGCCATTCCCTCATCCAAGTCGCTCTAGCCCGGCACCATGCCAGGCGTGCACGTCTATGCTGTGGAGTCAATGGTAGTCTTCTGAGCGGACGCCGGGAGTGCAGGCCTCCTTCAACCAATCGACGGGAAATTGTTCTGGTCGATATTGGAACAGCCAGGGTGTCTTGCACATGCTGAAGAATGGCGGTTGACGTGGCGTGCGGGGCTGCCACCGCTTGGCGGCGGATGCGCCGATCCTCGCGTGCTGACGTCACTCGGGCTGCGCCTGGACCCCTCGCACGTGCCACATGTCCCTGCGCCAACCATCTTCGCCACAGGCGCTGCACCGTGGACACATCCCTATGGGTATCGGCTGCGATTTGACGAAGCGACCAACCTGCCCTTCTCAGCCCGATCACCATACCCCTCGTAAAGTCGTCTGTCTGCTGGAAATGCCTCCGTTGACGGCGGCCTGGCATTCTTAGCTACACACGTGTCCTGTGGCACACGACAACACGTTCTACAATGACTGTCGGCTGAGAAATCACGGTACGAAGTGGGCCATTCGCCAACGCCGTGTCCCATTTATCGTTCGCTACGTGCGCAGCACAGCGGCGCATTTCACATCATGAGCATACCTCAGTGACGTCAGTCTACCCTGCAATTGGCATAAAGTTCTGACCACTCCTTCTTGTTTTGCATTTGCTCTGTCAGTCAGTGTATCAGAAAGGTACGCAAGTTCCAACTTGCGTTGCTTCAAATTCTCCCTTTAAAAGCGGATCAGACGTGTCGGAAAACTCAGTAACCCTATCAAATAATTAGAATAAACGCCGCTAACAGTTTCCATCGGAAAGCCACCTCACGGCCGTATGTAAAAGCAAGTTGTCGAATTCCTCATAATTTTCAAGGCAAAGTTGTCGGAACAGACGGTCATTGAGGGAATCAGCTTTTATATTGTTCACACCGTAATAACTAGTTGTAGGGTTTCATGCAGGATACCACTCAATTTTTTCGCAGCTAACAATGACGATGATTGACACAGCGAATAGTGATGATAATAATGTTATTTGCTTTACGTCCCACTAACTAATTTTACTGTTTTCGGAGACGCCGAGGTGCCGGAATTTAATCCCACAGGAGTTATTTTACGTTTCAGCAAATCTACCGACACGAGGCTGACGTATTTGAGCACCTTCAAATACCACCGGACTGAGCCAGGATCAAACCTGCCAAGCTGGGTTCAGAAGGCCAGTGCCTCAACCGTCTGAGCCGCTCAACCCGGCGAATAGTGATGATCTGTGGCACTTCTTTCTTAAGGTGGGCTAGAAACCCAGCATGATGACCTGACATGGCAGGAACACCGTCTGATGCGCAAGCGCTCAAGTTTGTTAGGGAATCTCTTTTTCCACAAAATAATCTTGCACCACTTTAAAATCGACGATCCCTTCGTATTAGTGATCAAAGTTCCTAGCAAACAACATTTCCTTGGTAATTTCCTTTTGCTCATTGATGAACCTCACGTAAGCTAATGAAATTGCTTTGTTATTAGTCATAGTTGATTCATCAATCTTCAAAGCAAATTCACTTTTTTTAAACAAATTGGTGAGTTAGGATTCAACGTCGGTGGCCATTTCGTCAATTCGCCTGAAAACAGTATTGTTGCTTAAAGAAACCGATTGACTTATTACTAGGGCCCTCACCTTGCTTGATTTCAACAATTTTTTGGTAGCCGGTAAGACAAGAGTTTCGCCAATTGTGTGAGGTTTATCACATATAGCGATCAATAAAGACATCTCGTAAGAAGCGAGAAGACCTTTGTCAAGATCGGTTGCTCGTTTTTCTAAATAATTCACTCACATTAGCCCGTTTATCAGCTTTAGCTTTGAGGTGTTGAAAATAACTAAGTTCTTTACTCACTTTATGACCATGTACTCTTGATAAATGATATTTCATTCACGAAGGCTTCATGGCTTCATTACTCATAAATGTTGTAGAGCACAAAAGACAATGTGGAAAAGCGATAAAACCAATTTTAAATACTCAGCTAGGTATTGACGACACGTCTTCGTTTTTGAATCCATTGCACATGAATTTCTACACTTCAAAACAAACGCACAAAGGCAGAAAAGACACGCACAAAAACTGACGGTGAGGCACTCAAAGGCTAGTTAAGACTGAAGACGAATGTGGGTCAATGGCAAGTGTGTTGTGAAGGCAGGAGGAGGAGGGAGTTGAGTCACCAGTCGGCGGCGCTGAGCAACAACAGGTGGGGACTGTGGATAAGGGTGAGTGCAGTGACCCTGCCGGCTGAGAATAGCTAGTGACTAGTCCTATGCGGCAACTTTTACTGTACAGTACTATTTTAATTTTTCCCTCTTTGAATACTCATCGCCCCACACTTATTTATTGCCCCCCTGATAACCCAAATCGCCTACTTGTGTTCGATCGCCCCCAGGTTGGGGGCCACTGATCTAAACAGCCTCATAAAAATAACTGAAGAGTATTTCAAAATGATAACTCTGTTACATTCAGCTCGTTAATGGGCTGTTTCAGGACCGTAACTGGCGCAAGAATCGAAGACCTGGAACGATCTGCACAGGCACCGACCCAAACCGTAATTGGGACTACTACTGGTTGGGTAAGTATTTCATATGATCCTAGTAGAAAAGTACTATTCATAATCTGATCAGAAGTGTGTGCAGACCTCCTCGAACTTTAATAATATTGTCCCTGTGAAAAACTTCCTAGTAGTGGACATCAGTCATGCTTTAACACTGACGAGGAGACATTTTACCAGGTGCGCAAGCTTATCAGTAGCCAGAAGAGTTCCTGATGTTGGTTGTTGGGTTTTTGGAATGAATCAGCATTCTAATTTATCCAAAGGTATTCTAAGAGATTCAGGTCATTATTTTTGGTTGTTCAGTTCATTTTCACAACCTTAATGACCATAAACCGCCCTTGGGCGGACCTTGGTTTTGGCAGGAGGTAATGTAATGACTTACAATGCAGCAGTACAGTGCAGTGGCCGCTGCAGTTGATGAGCTGCAAAGTGAACATTTCACCTTTGAAACACTGAACCCCAGCTAATGTGACGGCACTGGACAGAGCACATCTAGGAAGGTGTGATTTGGAGAAATGAGAAACACTGTAATATATGGTAGTTCAATGGAAGCGTTTCAACAGTGAATTTTGGACGAAAAGCGTTACAAGGGTTTCTTTGTTTACAGAATACGCTTGTATTTTGGAACAGCTCGCAGATCTATACTTGGAAGTATAGATTAAAATTTCGACCAGTTTTATGTTGTCTACGGTAAAGGCCAGTTAGCTGATGTTTGTATGAACATGGCTATTCCCTGTATGTAAGGCAAACTATATGCGGGTATGATTCTGTGGACAGTAAAGATCCACAAATTCCTTCATCAGTATATAACACTATATTGTATCTCAATGAGCACCTTTCGGATGAATTTGGGTGCCTTTAGCCTTCAAATGCAAGGTTTAAGCATCATATTGTGCTAGAAAAAGTTATTTTAAGTAGACGGTTGTATTGACGGTTGTGCTTGGGAAACTGAACCTCAAGACTCTTTCTGCTCGGAGGAAAGTAGCCGACCTAAAGCTGCTATACAAAGCAGCTAATGGTCTGTTTAGGTCTCCAGATTTAGATTCCTTATTCCCCCTCCACGTCCCATCCCATAGTAGTAGAATGAAGACCCTATTCTATATTCCTTACTCCCGGCTTTCTCTTACCCAAAGGTCCCTTTCTGTACGTATTCCAGCAATGTTTAATACATTATCTATCAACAAGAACTTAGACATCTTCGTAAAGTTTCCTTCCTTGTGTCATGATATTTCTAACATTCCTTCTTGTTCTTTCCCGTTCTGCTCCTGTATTTACTGTAAATGTATTTTTCTTCTTTAATATCGTTGTTTATGTAAATATGTATTATATATGCTTGTACAGTTTTTATTGTGTATATTTGTGTCCTTTGTAAATATTTATATATCTTTCATTTTAGATTCATACCTATTGTACTTAGCTCGGATCTTTGTAATTCGGTGTTATGCTGTTGCTGATCCTGAATAAATAAAATAAAATAAAGAATAAAATAAAAAATCCAGATAGAGTAGTTGATTCTCAATTGGTACTAATATGTTTCAAATTAAGTGTGAGGTCCTCTTGATTTTAGACGAAGGTGCCAGCAGCGATCAATGCAGTGAGAGTTACGCCGGTAGCAGCGCATTTTCTGAAGTGGAAACTCGATCGCTCTCTGAATATCTCACCAGTCTTGTAAGCAAGCTCCAGGTGTATCTGTGTTTCCATAGCTACAGCCAGCTACTCATGATTCCTTACGGCTTAACACATGAAGTTGCTGACAATTACGACGCCTTGGTAAGTTAGACATCTGCCATGTACTAGTACTTAAGATACTGAACATTCTTATTCCTACAGATTTATACATTAAATTTTATAAAATTTCCAATAAGGGAAATTTCGATACTGTTTTCCGTTTCTAATCATTTAGAGTGTCGTGACAGGGACAGGAACTCATGACTATGCAAGGTTGTCTGGTTTCAAGAGCAGTTGAGAAACGTGTAGCTGAGGAAGATCAAACTATGTGTGGAAGAAGAAGAGGTCCTGTAGCTTCCCTCCAAATATTTGACTGATGCTATATAAAACTGTGTACGATGAAGATGGTTGTAGCCAAATAGGAAGTCTATTAAACTCTGTACTGGCTTCTTCTAAGTATCAAGTCTTGTAATAATAATAATAATAATAATAATAATAATAATAATAATAATAATAATAATAATAATAATAATAATAATAATAATAATCAACCTCTCCTCAGGCGGGCAGAGGATTCCTCTAGCAACTGATACGGTGGTTCCCGACGAAAGACTGAGAGCCCCGCGTGCACTCAGCTTTTTTAGCCCTCAATGGCCACACTCAAAGCTCTGGAATCCCCTATTAGCCTCTTCTCGTAGTCTTGTTAATATAGAATTTTACCGAACCATTGGATAGCAAATCATATGGCCCGAATCCAGTGTCTTTACAAGTAGTGTAGCTCCTGTGTATAAAGGAAAGGTTGGTGATAAGCAAAAAGCCGAAAATTACAGGCCAGTCAGTTTGACATGTGTTACATGTAAGCATTGATAATGCATTATTTCTGATTATGTAAGATATGTTTGCGAAATTAAGAACTGGTTCGACAGAAGACGAAAGACCGAGAGAACTGCGTGCACTCAGCTTTTTTAGCCCACATGGCCAAACGCAAAGCTCTGGAATCCCCTGTTAGCCTCTTCTCGCTGAGTCTTGTTAATAAGGGAATATTATTCCCCTGAATCTCAACTTGTAGGATTCCAGCAATATATAGCAGATATCTTAGACTCGAGAGGTCAAATGGACTGTATTGCGATTGACCTATCTAAGGTATTTGATTGGGTAGATTGTGGGAGACTACTCGGCAAAATTAGTGCTATTAGACTACACAAAAGAGTGACTGAATTGGTGGCTATATTTCTTGAAAATATAACTCAGAGAATTAGAGTAAGTGAAGCATTATCTCATCCTGTAATCATTAAGATGAGAATTCATGAAGGCAGTATTGTTGGATTTTTATGTTTTCTTATATAGATATTATATGAGTAAAGAACTGGAAACAGATATAAGGCGATTTGAGAATGATGTCATACTGTACAGAGTGGCAAATAAGTTACATGTTTGTGAACAACTGCAAAAGGACATCGATAATGAAATGGCATATGGCTTTTAGTGCCGGGAGTGTCCGAAGACATGTTTGGCTCGCCAGGTTCAGGTTTTTCGATTTGACTCCCGTAGGCGATCTGCGCTTCGTGATGAGGATGAAATGATGATGAAGATCACATATGCACCCAGCCCCTGTACCGGAGAAATTAAACCAAGTTTGGTTAAAATTCTTTACCCTGCCGGGAATCGAACCCGGGGTCCCTGTAACCAAAGGCTAGCACGCTAACTACTTAGCTATGGAGCCGGACAGGACATCGATAATGTTGTGAGATGGGCAGTAGGCACTGGTTTGATAATAAACGGGGTTAAAAGACAGGTCGTGATTTTCACTAATAGGACAAGTCCTCTGAGGTTTAAGTACTGCGCCGATGGGGTGGAAGTTCGTTAGGGTTATCACTGTAAGTACCTGGGTGTCAATATAAGAAAAAAGATCTTCATTGGGATAATCATATAAACGGGAATGTAAATAAAGGGTACAGATCTCTACACATGGTTATGAGCGTATTTAGGGATTGTAGTAAGGCTGTAAATGCCTCCGTGGCTCAGACGGCAGTGCAGCGGCCTCTCATCGCTGGATACCGTGGTTCAAATCCCGGTCACTCCATGTGAGATTTGTGCTGGACAAAGCGGAGGCGGGACAGGTTTTTCTCTGGGTACTCCGTTTTTCCCTGTCATCTTTCATTCCAGCAACACTCTCCATTCTCATTTCATAGCATCTATCAGTCATTAATAAATCACGTTGAGAGTGGCGACCCCATCGTACTAATAGCCTATGTATGATTCATTCATTACATCCCTGACCCGGTCAATGTCTGGAAAACAGGCTGTAGGATTTCAATAAGGCTGTAAAGGAGAGGGCATATAAAGTCTCTGTTAAGATCCCATCTAGAGTATGGTTGCAATGTATGGGAATTACTTGATTACTTGATTCGAAAACTGGTGAAAATCCAAAGAAATGCAGCTCATTTTTCTGCTTGTTTTCCGACAAAATAGTAGCGTTACGAAAATGTTGCCAAGTTTGTGCTGGGAAGGCTTGGAAGAAAGGAAACGAGCTGCTCGACTAAGTGATATGTTCCGAGCTGTCAGTGGAGAGATGGCGTGGAGTGATATTAGTAGACGAATAATTCTGAGTGGTGTTTTTAAAAGTAGGAAAGATCAAAGTATAAAGATAAATTTGGAAGACAGGAGGACAAATTGGAGCAAATATTAGTTTATAGGAAGAGAAGTTAGGGTCTGGAATAATATGCCAAGTGAGATATTTAGTTAATTTCCAAATTATTTGCAATTATTTAAGGAAAGACTAAGTAAGCAACAGGGGTAGGGAATCTGCTACCCAGGCAACTGCCCTAAATGCAGATCAGTAGTTATTCACTGACACGTTAAAGCTCACTGATCGTGTGGTAGTCGGTATCGCATTTAGGGGAAATACTATGAGACAATATCACTCTACGTATTAACCAGAGGAGAAAAGGGAAGGGACAGGCCATTTGTGGAACTCAAGCTAACGGTTAAATCCTAAATTTATCGAGGTTGCAAGAAAATCCAAGTTTGCCAGCTGAGGCCGAATAAAGGGCATTGAACTGCGTTTATCGGATAGGGAGGAATTTGGAAGCTTTATAAATGTGTAAACTTAATAAAATTATTAAACGTATAAGGTGAAATATATAGGGCGAATATATCAATTACTACCCGAGGCGTCAGTATATGTCTACATTCATATAGTAATGACACTCTTTAATTGTTGATCGGATAATTCCTCTTTTATAAGGCAGTATAACTGAACATGGTTCAGTCTTGTAGGTTCGACGTATACTCCTACCCAGTTCTGAACCTACTTACAGAGGAAGGCGAACATTTTAGGTGATAATTGATTATATTGACCTGGAATAGAATTGTAATTAATGGAAGTACCATGTATTTGAACTTTGATGTTGTACCAATGAGAATTAGTTGGAAAACAAATGATTTAGAACCAATCTGGTGGGTAACATAAGAGTATAGTTTCGATATCATCCAACATTGCAGCTTCCACGGAGGATATAGAACGGCAGCCATCTAAGTCGCAAAATAAAGACTGTGACTTAAAAATTTCTAGTAGTATATAAGCATGATAATAGTAGAAGTATTGATATTTCCTTAACCCTCTACTGCATACTGTTGCCATTAGGCAACAAATAACTTTTCATCTGTGTAAATGGATAAATATTCTAGACAGAGGTAGTACAGTCAATTAAACATATATCCCAGTGATGCCTTTTTTTATTTTTTTATATACATAACATAAGACAAAACAGCCCTACAGCCAAAGATACTCCTTCCACCCCGTCAACATCCACGCGAACCAACCACCGTTTATTTTACGTGGGCCCTCCCCATCATATTACCACAGGCTTCAGGAGTACCTCTGGCTCAACCTCAAAGACATTACCGACCTACGGTCGTGCAAGTATACTTGCGCCCTGCAATACGTACCCATGGTCAGTAGGCAGTAATGTTCGGACTTTGAATGTTAAAAGCTTAGCGTAAAATCGTGAAAAATCGTATATATATATATATTCCAAGATGGCAATCCACATCACATACGAGTGTTAAGCTATTAGGCCCAGTTAAGAATTGCTGGTATATCCAAAACACTAAGCGTATGTTGAACATTAAAGCTTGACATTTTCTTCACCAAACGGAAAAGAAAAATAATTCATGCAGTAGAGGGTTAACGTCCATTAGAAATGCTAAACATTTGAAAAGACGCCGGGTTTGTCCTGCACAGTTTCTTTAACAAATCAGAAGCGAACCTTACGGAATTGTATTTTGTAATCAACATAATCAATAGTTCAACGTTCGTTTCATCGTATAACATTCCATTGAAATGGATAATGCCGTTGTATTTCTACAGAAATTGCAATATGAAATGTAAATCTTTTATCTTTGAAAGCTGAGAGCACTGGTGTAAGCGGAAGCTGCAATAATAACTGTTTAATCATCGTACTACTGGCGTACCAAACTTAAATGAAACCAGATGATTCATTCCGTGGTTATTGAGACTGGATGGTTGTGGGCAACAGTTGGAAGGATTTCGAAAGTTTGAAAGTAATTCATATTTATTTATGAAACGAAAATCTGTATAATTAGCGGTTAACAAACGAAAAATGAATAAAATAAGTGTATCTACGTGTGCTGCACTATAACCACGCCAAATATGGCCTAAGATATGTTAGATCTTAATCAAAGACAATATTAGTTGCTAGAAAACCTTCACCGAGCAAGTTGGTGTGAGGTTAGGATTGTGCAATTTTGAGCTAGCATTCGGGAGATAGCGGGTTCGAACTCCACTGTCTGCAGCCCTGAAGAGGTTTTCCGTATTTACCCATTTTCATTCCAGGTAAGTCCTGGGGATGTACCCTTATTAAGGCCACGTCCGATTCCTTCCCACTCCTATCCCTTTCCTATCCTATCGTCGCCATAAGACCTATCTGTGTCTGTGCGACTTGAAACAAATTGTAAAATATATATTATATTCCTGGCCAATTTCAGGTGGCAGCATAGTCATAACAGTAACTTAAAATATTTGAAGGTACCTGAACGGTACATCCATCGTATGATGCTCCGTTCAAATGGGTATTTCTGCTTAGGCAGTACGAAAGCTGGAATGCAAAATTTTAATCATTTTCCTTTTGCATTTGTCAGCACTGCCTTAAACAGGTGTTTCAAGAATACATACGCATGAGTAGTGCTAAACATTCACCAAGTTTGACTGAAATTAGTCAAGAAGTCCAGTCGTTGTTCAGGTAGTACTAAAAGAATCGATCGCGATATTGACAGTACAGAAATCGGGAGTACGGACGTTATTATTTCATGATAAAAGTAACATCAGAATTGAGGAATCATGGGATACGATGAAATATATTGAGCATACAGACAGGAAGTCATTCACACACGCGAATACAAAGTGATACCATGCATTAACTAAAGTCTGATATGCATGATTTTTATTTATTAAATATGTCCTTCGTTTGATTATCTAGAAAGTTTATTGGAAGCTAAATACAGCAAGAAGAGTTCATACATGTTTTTACTGTGTATACGCTGCTTCATGAATACCAACACGATTGTCACTTGAAGCAAACGTCTTACTTCATTTCTTTCATTCACCTTTCATCTTCTTCAGAATGTAACCTTACCTATTTCAAAACTTATTACGAATTTCAGCGCGATAAAAATGATGAGGCCTTTCTCTTATTGTAGAGTAGTGTTGCAATAAGCCGAGAGTAAAGCCAGTCCAAGTGAAGAAATATTCAAAAATTATCTCGTAGCATATATGAAATAGGCCTATTTGAATTTGTTTACGAATTTCTCTTTAACTCATGTTTCAGATATACTACACCATATAACTAAGGTTTGAAAGCAGGCTATATTTTTTTAAAATTATAACTATAAATTTGTGGATTTTCTTCAAATCATTTCCCCTATGGGATATTCACAGTATTACAGAATTAAGTTCCTTAATTTTTCTGTCATGATGAATGTTAATAAATGCAGATTTTTATTTTTGCAGGTAAAGCTCGGAAACAAGTCCATCCAAGCTCTCGCAAGAAGATATGGAACACAATATAAATTTGGCACCATTCACGACATTATATGTAAGTTTCAGGCTTAACTAATGTACAGTGCACCGTAGGTTACGTATCAAATTGGGAGTATGTATGTCGTCATGGCTGTATGTGATTAATGGTGTAATTTGTGAGTTAAGTGTAACTGTTTGATCCTCTCATTCGTCCGTTTGTTGATCCAGAACTATCCCATACATTAGGTTAGTATAGATCGTCCTGCAACTAATGAGAACCGTCGTTAATGGATGCACCAAGCAGGTTCCGTGTGGGGTGGGGGTATGTAAGCCGTTGTGTGAGGGTGTAGACAGAGTGAAGCGTTTGAAATACTGGCCAGAGAGAAGAGGGAACTGGCCGCTGAATAAATGTATATACCACAGTTCCAGTTTCAGTGTGAAATAAACATCTGGCTCCTGCTTTTCTTGAAACAAATATTGTAAAAGGAAGCAAAGTTCTATTGTAGAGAGTGCTTCAGATACATACAGAAAAATAATTTGCGTTGCCTAAAGTAATCTGCTTCAGAGAAGTACAGATTCAGTCCAAACTCTCGACGTATCGAAAATCTCTCTTCTTTACCAATAGAGTGGGGCAGCCTGCTATTAATGAAGGCGAATTCTGCGGGTTCATAAGGAAAAAAATATAAAGTCTTTTAAAGTGTCAATAGACGGGGGTTCAAGCATTGTGCAGGAGGGGAGGGGTATTTGTTGACATTATGACACCACTCACACTTGAGCATTAGTTCACTTTCACGATGAATGTTATTATTATTATTATTATTATTATTATTATTATTATTATTATTATTATTATTATTATTATTATTATTATTAAAAATTTGAAAATCCTCAGCTTGTTTCCAGTTATTCGACCTGATCAGGAATGGAATGAATGAAGCCCCATCTAGCAGCGAGGATAGGAATTGTGCCGACTGCGAAGCCAGTCGCACTCCTCTAGGGCAGTGATTAATGACTGACAGACGAAATAAAATGGCGTATGGCTTTTAGTGCCGGGAGTGTCCGAGGACATGTTCGGCTCGCCAGGTGCAGGTCTTTTGACTTGACAACCGTAGGCAACCTGCGCGTGGTGATGAGGATGAAATGATGGTGAAGAAATGTACGATGGAGACACTGTATTGAAATTTGACTGTAGACCCACCGCTTCTCAACATATTTGCTCCACAGCCTGGCAGTATTAACCAGAACTTTCCGAGTAGGTATGACAGACTCCATCAAGATGAATTTTCTGAGTCCTACGCGTATTTCCAGAGGCATATCCAAACTGCCTTCTTCAATCCTAATGGTTGCAATTGGGTTTGGATGAGATTTTAAGTATCCAGTCCAGTGAACTTACCCTGTTTACGGATTCTCGATCAAATTTGTATTTTATGGTAAGTGACCTAATTTTTATGATAGGCCTACGTTAATATGGCATATTGAGACTCTATTCCTGCCCATCATTGATCGGAGGTGGAATGAAGAAGATTTGGGATAGAACCTTTTGTTTCAACATCCTTTACATAAAGATTTTTGTATTGTGTTATTTCACCGTTTGCAGACGTCTTTTGTTTTAGTGGATAAAAACGGTTTATGTTTTATTGTGATTTCAGATCCTGCAAGTGGGAGTAGTATTGATTGGGTTAAAAAGAACTTGAAAATACCGTATACATTCGTCTGGGAGCTACGTGACACTGGGGAGTACGGGATGCTCCTTCCAGCAGATCAAATTATTCCCACTGGACAAGAAACACTGGACTCGGTCATATCTATCTTAGAGGATGTACAGGATTTAGAGAAAACGAAGATGACTGGCTAAAATTTAATAACAAATAGTATCTTACAATTTGATATTAACTCTAAATGGCACCAGTTCATGTGATGTTGATTTGAAATGGCAGTATAAATGAACAGTGTTATTATTAATAATAATTCATTTTTTAAATATTTATTGTTGTTGTTAATTTGTTAATCACTCCATAGTCTGGTTTCATATAGCCATGTGCGTCAACCTATTATGTACTTCCTGAACTATATTCTTGTTCGCAAATTCATGTTATTACCTCTATACCGCTCTTTTGATATGCATTTTCCTTTAAAACTAAGCGAAAGAGGCCCCTACCTCCAACGTGTAAGCTATCAGTCTGTATATTTTTAGGTCAGACTTGACCAAGTTCTTCACCTCTTACGTTTGGTATCTCTTCATGTGTGATTCGATGTACCAATTTCATCTTCAGTATTCTGCTGAGCTGTTACGTGTGATAGGCTTGTATTGTTATATTCCTTGTCCGGTTCCATGGCTAAATGGTTAGCGTGCTGGCGTTTGGTCACAGCGCGACCTGTGTGAACCTCCTGGCATAATCAATTACTGAATGTAGTCGCCCATTTGCCTTGATTGTCGGCGACAATTGTGTCCATTTGATATTGCACGTATGTATAAAACCTTTATTATTCTTCTTTGACCTGGTTAATTTCATGTTAAACATTTTCCCTTCCTTCTTTTCTTTCCTTGATGTTTGTTTGAATAAATTGTGAATTCGAGTACTTCTCAGCTTTCGTTCTCAAGTAGCATTAGTCCTTGGTAGATTTAATTTAAGGGACCGGTCTCCTGTTCAAGGCCTGTTTCTTACATGCTTTTCTCAATTGCGGTTTTTGTTTATTTTGTTTATTGTGCCTCTGTGGACTGCATACGTGGGACTTTCGAGTGTGTTTGGGGTGGGTGTTTGGCTCAGGATGCAATCAACATACTTATGTCGTCCCATACTAAAGAATGCACGAATAACGTTTTGCTGTTCTGTTGTGACATCGTCAAAGATCATAAGAGAATTAGGAAGTATATCGTCCGGTGATGGTACTTGCTCGTGTGAATTAAATTCAAAATATTTTATTCCATATTCAGCCAGATCGTGCATTACAGTTTGTAGAATAGTATATAGCGATTGATAGAGTGACTTTGCGAAAACGCAAATATTCTCGAAGCGTATAACATTTAAAGAGGTAATAATTGTAAGTAAAAAATTTGTTTTCCCTCATCCTGATGGGCTTGATATGATACATCGAACAGTAAAAGGAAACAACGTTCCACGACGTTTTTTTATTCGTACTAGAACTAGGTAAGAGGTGTAGCACAATGTCACTAACAGGTAATGTGTCTTGCTGCTTTATAATCTTCATGATAACTGAATAATAAAGTAGGCAATAGTAATATATATATATATATTAAACGAAGCAAGAGGTAACGGTTAGTTTATGATTTGCTCTTGACGAGTATAGTCGTGTACAGAATGGTGAAACAATGATATCCAAACGATATGAAGAAGAAGAAAACTGTCGGATGGAAAGATGTTACAAAGGCTGCACCAAAAGCTATTCGAGGGGAATAAAATCCGCTTGTAGCTATTACTAAGGCACTACGCCCAGCAAGAGCGATAATTTCTCCAATGTGCAGAGGAATGTTTAGTAAACATTCACGAATTATTCCTGTACCAAAACGAGGAGAATTTCTTCCTGCGCTGTTTGCTGGACTAGCAGCTTTAGGGTCATTGCTGGGTGGTGCTAGTGCTGTAGCAAGAACTGTTAAGGCTGTAGAAGAAGCGAAACAATAGTTGAAAGCGAGTGAACGTCATAACAGGACGATGGAGGCAATAGAATTACGAGGCAAAGGTGTACACATGAAGCTAGCACCATACAAAAAAGGGTTTGGCATCTACATATCTGCAAAAAAGGTCTACTGAATGCACTGCCACATCGAGCTCTGACGCATGAATACGTTTTTGCGTTTGCTAAACAACTAGGAATTATTTATTTTCGAGGTGTGTATATGTGCGATCAACTACCAGCGTGCCCACGTGAACGTGAAAGTGCCGTATTAACTCAGACAACAGTCGCGGATCTGGAACTCATTACGTTCCTTATGTAAAACCTAAATCTAAAGTATGGTAATTCGATAGCTATGGAGACTTACCTCCTCCCTTTGAGCTCATACGTTATTTCGGAAGCAGTGCAGACATTGTTTACAATAAAAACTGTGTGCAAAAATTGAATACAGGCATGTGGGGACGATTGTGTCTTATGTTCTTATAACAAACCCAGACAGTAGAGAAAGAGCATTAGTGTGTACGTGATGACTAATAGTGAAAGAACGTTTGCTGTACGTGGAGAAGGACCTGAAACACCCGTCTATTTTAATCCACCGAACGAACTTGGCTATCATCTACATAGTCTTGGACTAGTATCGTTAGAAAGCTACAATAAAATCTATAATGTGCGTGGTGGTGTAAACAAGTTCTATTACGATGAGTACGTGCTAACGCTATCCTCAGGCAGTTATTCAGTAGACGATATTCATGAAAGTATTGGAAGTACGTTAATTGATCAGTTTGGAGAAGAGAGTTTTAGTAATCATAATTACAAGTTCTCAATTATTTTAAGCAACATTACACATAAATGTGTTATTGAATCATCATTTAAGATTGACTTCAAATCACAACCTGATACGATTGGACCATTGCTTGGATGGGAGCTCCTACCGAACGTACGTTACGAGTCTGATCAACCGATAACACTCTTCGATGTTTATCATGTGAACATAACTTGTAACATTATTACAGACTTGAATAGTAATCTACAAACTTCGCACGTCCTGCACGACTTTATTGTTACAGGGGAACGTGGATTTACTATTCGTGAGAAACCAGCAGTTGTTCTTTACCATCCTGTGTCTGTAAAACACATTAGTAACATTACTCTTAGGCTTGTAAATAAACATAATCAGCTTATTCATTTAGATCGGCACGCGTACGTAGCTTACAAACTTCATCTCAAACCGGTATGAAAAACATCTATAAAATACGGTGTACATTCCGAAGACATACTACATGTTTGCGAAGACTCATCGAGTTAACAGATAACCATAAGCAGTTACTCCAAGAATTAGGTTATAAGCTACAAGAACAAAATGGAAGAAATAATGCTAGACATTATGAATACAGTAGAAACTGGTGAAGGTGTAGTTCGAAGTGAGCTTCATTCTTATCAACCGTTTACGTTTGGATTAGATAGCAATGATGAAATTCACTTTATTATTAATCAGCAAGATGTATACACCTTACCATACGAAAGCTACCTCTATATTGAAGGACGACTAGATAAGTCAGATGGAAGTGGTCCAAGCACATCACAACTAAACAACCATGCTCTAGCTTTTCTCTTTTTTGAAGCTCGATATGAAGTAAATAATGTTGAAATAGATAGAGCGAAGAATGTTGGTATTACAAGTGCAATGGGACTCTACCCTTCTTTTTGTGAAGAAGAAAGTAATCTTTTGCGGATGGTAGTATGGTGTCCAAAAGCTACTGACAACTGGATGATTAATGACGATGGAACTTGTACAGGTATGTTATCATTGAAACATATTTTTGGCTTAACAGAAGACTTTACACGTATTATAATCAACGCAAAACAATAGCTTATTCTGATCCGTTGTCGAAGTGATTACAATTCTCTTAAAGCAGCAGAAACACCAGTAGACTCGAAAATTACACTTCATCGTATACTGTGGAGGATTCCACATGTAACCTTATTCTATCGTGAAAACTTCGATTGTTAAAGATTGTAGAAAATGATACGCCATTACCTATACGTTTTCGAACTTGGGAGCTGCATGAATATCCTGTGTTACCACCTACAAACAAGCATGGCTGGGCTGTTAAAACATCACATTTTACTGAGAAGCCCTTGTATATTATTTTTGGATTTCAAACCAATCGTAAATTCAGTCACGAAAAAGATAGCTCACTTTTTGATCACTGTAAATTAAGACACATTAGACTATATCTCAACGTAATTACGTATCCCTACGAAAACATAGGCATTAGCTTTGAGAAAAATAAATTTGGGATACTCTATGACATGTTTTGTAAATTACAATCATCATATTATCATAAAAAAGATCGTCTGGTATTTTCGCCTCAAAAATTTAAAAATAAAGCACCGATTGTAGTTATAGACTGCTCTTATCATAAAGAATCTATAAAAGAATCTCCAGTTGATACTTGCCATTCGCTAACGAATATTGTTTCTAGACTATAAATAAGGATACCCCTTTATCATCAACATTAGCGTCCGACTCGTTGACTGAATGGTCAGCGTACTGGCCTTCGGTTCAGAGGGTCTCGGGTTCGATTCCCGGCCGGGTCGGGGATTTTAACCTTAATTGGTTAATTCTAATGCCCCGGGGCTGGGTATTTGTGCTGTCCCCAACATTCCTGCAACTCACACACCACACATAACACTATCCTCCACCACAATAACACGCAGTTACCTGCACATTGCAGATGCCGCCCACCCTCATCGGAGGGTCTGCCTTACAAGGGCTGCAATCGGCTAGAAATAGCCACAGGAAATTATTATCAACATTGGCGTGTGTTTCGACATCGTACGCTATGGAACAGAAAGAGTACAACAACAAAACTGTGAATGTGCATGCTCTTTGCATGCTCATACCCAACATCATATTTATCTCTTACGACTAAGTGAGGCTATTGAGATGTTCTCTTAACATAGAACCTTATATGAGATGCCAAAACATCTTATTCAATACTTAATGCCAGGATTTTTACCTACGTACGCCACCCCTTACGAACATGGTCTTTGGCACATCCTTCCCCTACACAGTAAGACTTCAATAGATGTAGCTTTATACAGAACCTGTCAGCGTCATTACAAGCATCAAGGGGAAAATGGTGATGATGATTGGGATGGACCAAATCCGAGGATTGAACACTGTACACAGTGTATGAATGAACTTTTTTAGTACCTGATGACGATGCTTCAGAAAAGGAATAAACAACATGAATAACAACAAGGTTAAAACTGCATTATCTGCTTTGTAAAGCATAACATACTTCGTATAATATATTTCTAAATGTTTTGTTTAATTTGAATATTGCAGGAGGCATTACAATTTCGCAAGCATGCTACCTCTTCGCAAAACTTTGTTAAGAAGCATAGCAATCTTGTCAGCAGCAAAACGCAAACTGTTGTAGTACATTGTAAATAAATATTTTATTGCATTCAAAAATATTGTACTTATTGCATTCCTTTACCTCCTTACACCTACTCATTCTATCTATATAAGCATAAGAAAACGATCAAGTCTGAATATGCATAACTATGATGACGTCATCGCTGCAGGTTGTAAACAGAATACTAGCCCGTGCTCACTCCTTCCTTCGCGTCGTTATAGTAATGCATGTCTAAACTTGTTCGATAGAGATATAACGTTATGCCTTGACAGAGGAGGAAGCGAAGGAGGAGGAGGACGAGGCCTTAACAGCCTATGTATAGCCGCCATCTTGTGCAGTAGCCTCTAAGCTAGCTTTCTTTATAAGAGCCTGTGTATATTCGCCATCTTGTGCAGTAGCCTCTAAGCTAGCTTTCTCCATAAGAGCCTGTGTATAACCTCCATCTTGCGATATCGCCCCTTAGGCCGTCTCATAACAGCTCATGTATAGCCGCCATCTTGTGTAATCGCCCATGGCAGGCATCTCTAACAGCATCTTGGTTTAAAACTAAGTTCTCTATGATAATAGTATTTTAAGAATGGTAGCTCGGTAAGTATGTTGAGAAGGGCAGCTTGCTTTATAACTATTATCGTAGTAAGTTGAGAAGGGCAGCTTGCTTGCTTGCGTTGTGGCTAAGTCCCGTTAAGATCAATTTAAATTCCGTGGTATAAAGTTTACTTCCGTCAAGATAGCAGCACTCAAGTAGGCTATGTGCATGTAGTTGAAGATAGCGTCTGACAGCTGTCAAAAACACGTGGAATTTTTCAAATTGCTCGACACTACATGGCTCAGGTTGCAGGCATGTGGATTTAGCCCCTGTCACCACTGCAGTATGCGATCGTCTGTTGTTTAAAGATGGTCGCTGACAGCTGTCAGAAAAGCACGTGGAATTTCAAATTGCCCGCCACTACGTGCCTAAGATAGTAGCCGTAAGGTTTAGTGCCGTAAAGATGGCAACACGGTCCTCTTTTGATTAAAGATGACAGGTGTCAGCTGTCAAAAAAGCCCGTGAAATTTCAAATTGCCTGCCATCACATGCCAAAGGTTCTCACCAGAAAGCAAGATTTAAGACAGTGAGAACACTTCGCACGACCAGGGATCAGTAAACATTAAAACAATAACAGAAAATTTCAGAAAATTTTACCAACTCATGATCCCAAGTAACGTCGTCGCATAGTGTAGAAGGCTGGACACAAGAGGTCGAGCGGAACAAGAGGTACATTTGTACCTATTATTATTATTATTATTATTATTATTATTATTATTATTA
The DNA here is from genome assembly GCF_040414725.1 of Anabrus simplex. NCBI lineage: Eukaryota > Metazoa > Arthropoda > Insecta > Orthoptera > Tettigoniidae > Anabrus > Anabrus simplex. The sequence continues at coordinate 576,715,787 of NC_090266.1, read as the reverse complement.
TTATTATTATTATTATTATTATTATTATTATTATTATTATGACTGAAATAACAAGACTTATTCCAATAAGAGAATTCTTCAATTAAATTAATTACCTCAAATTCCGACAACAATGAAAATTGAAATTAAACAGGGTAATCAAATTACTGATTATTCAAAAGTTGCAATTAAATAGTATGAACAAAACCAACCTAGGGTTAGGTTTCGAAGATAGTTAGTAATTATGAAAAATAGGATCCTTTTTTAAAAATATATCATGAAATTAATTCTTTAGTATAACCATGACTGCCTATAAAAACGATGATTAGGCAATTAAAGTCAAAGTAATTCTCAACGACTACCAGAGTAACCAAAAAAATTAAAATGACACAACGACACAGATGGAAAACGGAGATAAAATACCCATGCAGAGGTAGTTAAAATCAAAGAAATATGTAGAGGTAAAACCCGCGAAATAATAATGAATAATCTCATAAGAACAAAATCCCAGAACAACTTGAACGGTAAGAAAATTAAAATACAATGAGCCAAATCAAACCACACGTCTGTACACCAGAAGAAATAATCGTGATAACACACGGTGAACTTCAAATGTCATCTTCAACAACGAACCCGACATTCAAATGTCAAATCAACAGGGCATATGCCCACCAAACGTTTACTCTAAGTTACCATGGCAACCACTCACGTGACACACCAACAAAATGGCAGCCATAAAACAACTTCAGTAGTAATCAGAAGATGCCTTCACTTTAGCATATTACGCACGGTCTAGGTGGTCGAGGGATAACCAGAACCTTTTCAAACTATTTTATTAATTAAGGAGAAATACACTTGAACCACCAGATCAACAGTTACACCCATTACATATATTTTAATATAGCTGTTCGGAGCTACTAAACGTTGGCCAGAAGTACTACAGAAATCCTTGGAAATTAACTTGAAGTAAATATTCAATAAAATTATCACCTTACAATTTCATACAAGCCCCATCACAACCATCAATACATTACACAATAATAAAATGATCTGTACTTCATCATAATACTTCTAAGTCCAGTTCCTTTCAAATTTGAATAAATAGTAACCCTTTAACATTCATGAAGCCAGACGAGTTCCCGTTGCACTTCCATAGTATTTCCTAGTTGAGTAAAATGGTTACTACGGTCTCGAAGAAATACAGATTATAAGCCAAAGCAACTTACAGTTGTCGGCGAGGTTATTTAAATTAATAATCCAATTTGGTAGGCCTCACGCCAAGCTGGCTATTAACTTAACCTGGATCGAAGCCCCACAACAGTTCTTCGTATGTTATTTCCAGGATAATTATCTTCACTCGCAGCAGAACGTGACAAGCTTCCTGCTTTAAATCGACAAACGAAACACAACACGAGGCATTGTTTCCTCAGAAGAGTTGACAGTCAAGTTACTTTCATAGGATACCGCAAGATGGTATCAGCGTACAGTCCGCCAGTCAGACAAGTACGAAACTAATGGCACAGATGAGTTCTCCAAGCAAACACAGGATGAGGTGACATTTTAATAACTCTCAGTAAACTCGATGGACCCAAATCTCGTAATTGCATTACACGGAGATACTAGACAGTTCATGGGTCGAGTATAATAATTAAAACTTCATTATAAAGTGGTAGCCGTGAGGTTTAGTTTCGTAAAGATGGCAGCACTGAGTTTAGCGATGCGTTCTAGTTTATTGTCAAATAGCACGTGGATTTGTTTACAAACAACAGCACATGGCTTGGTTTAAAGATGGCCGCTGAGAGATGTCGAAAAAGCACGTGGGATTTCAAATTGCCCGCCACCACATAGCTAAGGTGGCAACTATGAGGTTTAGTGCCGTGAAGATGGCAGCACTGAGGTTTACGATGCTCTGTTGTTTAATGATGGCAGCTGACAGCTGTCAAAAAGCACGTGGCTGTCAAGAAAAGCACGTGGCTTTGTTTACAAATTCAAAATCTGCGCCTAAATTAAAATCTCCTGCCAAAATTCAAATTTCCCGCCCTGCTGACGTCACCATCACGTGACCCGCTCCGCGGCCTCTGATTGGCTCACTTTAGGGACCTATAGCTCCTCTACTTAGGATAGCTGGTGAACTTCCTTTGTAAACAGAGACTGTTAATGTGCTTTGTTAGGGATGAGACTTGCCCCATGCTTTACCTAGTATTTTGATATTGTCGTTTTCATTACTAGCAAGCGAGGGATCTGTGTTATTGCAGGCTTCCCCTCTTTGTTACAAAGCATTCTTCGGTACGATTAACATTAACACGGTAGATGCAGGAATAAACAAATAAAAATCGTAAATACCGGATATCCGTTATTATTCGTAGTGGGATAAATTTGCACTGAGTATTATATTGAAATTGTATCTTTTGTACAATATGCTTTATGTCGCACCGACACAGATGTATCTTATGGTGACGATGGGAAAGTAAAGGAAACATACTAGGAAGGTAGTGACCGTGTCCTCATTTAAGGCACAGATGCAAATTTTATTATGGACATTTAACGATAGGACCGTTATGGGAGAAATTTGTGAATTATCTTTAGACCTTCCCCTAAGCTACTATTTTAGCCGGCGTGAATACAATAACTTATAGCCCAGATTGAAGTGCCTCCCCCCTCGAACTTAAATACCCACCGACCTTGATTAATGCCCTTTCAAACGATTTCTCGTGATGCGTGTACATACCCACAGACTAGCATAACGAAAATTTGAAAATTGCATTACTGATTTATTCTGGTCTTGGCCGGCAATCATATTCCATTTTTGAAATTCTGACCAAAGTTCATGGGTCTCCCTTATTTTAATTACCTGATATAGCGTAACACCTAAAACGCTTCGGTGAATCAATGTATTCCGGTAATCCTAGACGTTTATTTACCTGATTGGCATCATGGCATTTTTTATCTTGGTACAGTGTAGAATAACACAGAGCTGGGACATACGGCACATACGATATTCATAGATCAGTGATACTTGTTTAAATTTTACTTTGATGTACACGATGTCCAGATTTAAATCCCTATCAGTGAACTATACTGGTGAGTTAAATTATTAAGACTTTCACCAGATGGGTTAGTTAAACACCGAGGAGTATTTATACCCCAATTTATCGAAGCACTGAGAAACGGCACACAAGAAAACAAATTCTAGGAGAGACTTGGTGTATAGTAAAGTCAATGTGCAACGCAGCGGGTAGAATACGCCGAAGATCAGGGAACAATCTTCGTGATGGCATTTTGGAGATCAGAGCTGCGGCCAACTAAAAGAAGTTGAAATGTTGAAGTTTTAGAAAGTAGGTTGAGGTTCTTGAACCGTTGTTGAGCCACCCCTTCCAATGTAGTTTTATGCAACCCAAATAATGTGCGACATGGTTATAAGGTGGCCGTTCCCCTGCAGGCGTACTGTATGGTATTAATGTCCAGTGAGCATATTTTGCATATGATTCTAAACCCTACCGACAGGTTATATCGTAAGCTCGCAAAGCATGATGGTTTGAAATCATGTAGTGACTTCCACTGACCATAAAACTATGTTAAAGTGTCGTGCCACATGATCGGGTGCACCGAAGAGGGGAATCAATGTATAAAACTAGGTAAGCGGATGGCGTATGTACTCGACACTCGTCATAATACCAGCAGTGTAGCGGATGCGGCGTCATTCCAACAATCTATGGAATATTCCATTGGCGGTTCGAACCGTGTGTCGTTCAAATATTTTTGCATCGGTATGATGTTTGAATACGCAAACATTTCTTTGCTTGTTGCTTTACGTCGCACTGACACAGATAGGTTTTTGGTGACGATGGGACAAGAAAGGTCTAGGAATGAGAAGGAAGCGGCTGTGGCCTTAATTAAGGTACAGCCCCAGCATTTGTTTGGTGTGAAAATGGGAAACTACGGAAAACCATCTTCAGGGCTGCAGACCGTGGGGTTCGAACCTACTATCTCCCGGATGCGAGCTCACAGCTGCGCCCTCCTTACCGCACGGCCAACTCGCCAGGTAAATGCGCAAACACAGGCCCTCGTTTTCCAAATTCAAACAGTAGAATGCCGCTGTTTTTCATCATGTGCCCTGCGCATACTCGGCTGGTTAGGGCCGGAAGGCAATCGCTGCTGTCATTTGGCATATTCTCCATAGAGGAATACGTTGACATGCTCCTCTTTATGGGGAAGCGAGACAAAACGCGTACCAGGCACTAAGTCTGTACTAGGAACGGTAACCCGACAGGCGACACCCGACTGCTACGACATTCCGCCGTGTTGAAAGACGCCTAAGGACAATAGACGTGTTTTCCAAACAGCCACTAGTCCGCGATAGGTCTGTTACATCGGGCGAAACATAAGAGGCCGTTCTGGAGGCAGCTCGTAATAATCCCCTGCAGGAATATAAATTTCACCCATACCATCTTGAACTAAACCAAAAGGTCCACGGGCAGGATTTCGAAGCTCGAATGGAGTTCTGTCGGTGGCTAGTAGGCAGGCTGGACAATGATGCAGCATTCGTATCGCACATGTTGTTCTCGGACGAATCGTGCTTGCACAATGACGGGAACGTCAAGCGCCACTACATGAACTATTGGAGTCCGGCAATCCTTACTGGGTGCGACAGGCGGTCCATCAAGTAGGTCTACGAAGGGGAGTGAATGTGTGGTGTACAATCTTGGGGGATCGCCTGATTGGACTTTATTTCTTTGAAGTCATTTGGCAGGCCCACGCTACCTGCACTTTCTGCGTCAGGCACTCCCACTGCTGTTGGAGGATGTGTCCGTGCATGATCGTTTGACGATGTGCTTGCAACAGAATGGAGCTCTACCACATTCGAACTTACCCGTTCGTAACCATCTAAACGAGAAACCTCCAGGGAAATGGATGGGACGAAGAGGCCCTGTTTCCTGGCCCACCATATCAACGGATTTAACGCCGTTAAACTTATTCTTGTGGGGGAAATTCAAGAATGTCGTTTAAACTCAAACGCCAGAAACCCCGACCAGCTCCGGCAAATTATCAAGGACGCCTACCGAGCAATTACGCCTGGAATGCTTCAGCGCGCAAGACGATCTATTGGACACCGGGCTCGAATGTACATAAACCAGGACGGTAATCACATCGAGCACTTGCTGTGATAAAACATTGTCAGGGCAGTTATGTTCCTATTATTTCCGGTCCGTATGTGTTCGCCCTGCTAACTAACAGGGTCTTCTTAGGGCCGCATACACATTCATTCTAAACAATTTGCACGAAACTGGGTATTAACGAAATGTGCGTGCATGTATTCTAAAATTTAAATCCAAGAGACCGGTATTACTGTCCGTGATGTGCGATGTCCTTGACAGTGTAGACTTTGATGTATGTCAATTATGTTGCAAGGATTTAAGTATATTAAAAAGTGTTTTTGTAATGTTCTACTTAGTAGGTATAGTAAGTTAATAAAGCAAAAGTTAGTTGATGAAGGCAAGAAAACAACAAAGAGAGAATGGACAACCTTCATTAAAAGGAATAAATCAAGACTGGAGTTTACTGCTATTTATATGTTAAAGTTACTTTGTATAGTAAATATTCTTATAAAGACTTAAATTTGTTTATTTTTTCCATCCTTCTGTATATAGTTAATGCAGAAAAAGTAAAATTCGTTGATATTTACAGTTAATCACAGCTAGAAAAGAAAAGTTATAATCGGAACGGGACACGGTAACACAGCAGCTGCAGCGGGACAGTCTTCCGTTGTTCCGTCACAGAAGCGGGAGGACGGTCTGTGTATCGACGGCTTCATTCTAAAACCTCATATCCCCCAATGCTCTTCTTATCCGTTGTTTTCCTCAAGACCGGTCACTTCTCCCAGCCACATATGGATATGCAGCTCATCAGAACAATTTTTGTTGTGTTCATTTTCCTATGTTCATGGAAAAGGAAAAGGAAAATGCATTATTCTGAAGGAGTGCGTAAATTCGCCATGCCACAACATCCCTACTGTATGGTATGGCAAGGTCCATTTCCCTTTACACGTTAGCATAGGAAAATAAACATAACGACAATTATTCTGAAGGATTGTATATAAATATGTGGCTGGGAGGCGTGACCAGTCATAAAGGAATATAATGGGTAGGATTAGGTAGGATTAGCATCGGGACATACGAGGTTTCAGAAGTAAGCCATCAATATCTTATGTGGCCTTGGTCTAGGCCTACTCAGTGACTGCTGATCAGCCCTAAGTCCTGCAGATTACAAGGTGACGCTTAGCAGAGTAACAAATCACCTCGGCCATTATTCTTTCCTTTCTACACGGGGTTCGCTATTTCACTGTCAGATAGCTGCTCAGTTCTTCTCACTTAGCTGAATGGACTTCGAAGCAACTCTCAGATCCAGGCAAAAGTTCTGATCTGGCCGGGGATCGAACCCTTGTCCTATGGATATGAATTATGCTTACTACACCTAGATCGTGGGGGCGGGCAAGACACTAGAATGCACCCATATGTACGTAGGGACTTCAAAAAATAAGTTACACATGTAGTCCCACGTTAAGACCATTGCGCAACAAGAGTGGTGCATTGTCAGAAGAGAGTACACGTTCCGGGCTTTCTGCAGACACAGTTCTGCTGCGGTACTGATAACAGATGCACCACAGCGTGCGAGTGAAACGTCGCGTCAACAGAAAATATACTCCAAAGTTGAAGTACGCAGGATAGTACGATTCTTGTGTGCAAAACATCTAAATTGCACAGAGATTCACTGTGAAATTCAGGTAGTGTCTGTATGTTAGGTCATCAGCCCAGAGGCTGGTTGGATCCTCAAATAGCACCACCAAAGGTTATGCGGTTATAAGGAAACCCCCAAAACCAATGGCAGCACCAAAATGAGGCGTACTAGGCAAGATGAGGAGTAAGGTAGTTTGCCATTGCTTTCCTCACTCGGTCAGAAAGTACTATTGCAGCACGACCGACCCTATGAGCAGCACCTTTCATAACACTCAGATGCACTAGTCATGCTCTGAATGTCAGTACTCAGCACTACCCATACCCCAGCAACTTCCATATTGTCACAGCCATGGATGTTGACTGGGAGTTCGGTGGAAGCTACACTTTACTCTGGCCTGTGCCAAGGGATGGATGCAAAAGTACTGTATCCATCAAGAAATGACAGCAGGCAAATTCTGGTAGTAGGTGGACCAAATGTAATGTCGCGTCCAGCTACAGTGAAATGGTGCCAGCAATTTGACCAAGGCCACGTAGACGTAGGTGATACTGATCAGGAACGAAGGGCCGTCAACCTCGGCCGTAGACTACAATGTTCAGGCAATCGAGGAAGTGACCCGTAGCAATCGCAAAGTCTATCGTAGACATTGCTCAGCAGATGCGCACCTCAATCGGCGGTTCTCATTTCATCGTCCGAGATCTTCTGCAATATCGGAAATTGTGCTCACGCTGGGTTCCGTGATCACTGACATTTGCACACAAAGACGCAACGTTTATGGCATCTCTGTACTTCCTTCAGTGTTTCTCCGAGGAAGGCGATGATTCCTAAGCCGCATCATTGCGGGGGATGAGACATGGGTGCATCATTTCACACCTCAAGCAAAGAGAGCGTCTATGGAATGGAGACACACCTTCTCGTGTGAGAGGAAGAAATGAAAAGTTGTACCAGGGATGGCCATGTCCTCCGTTTCCTTCGACTGTGGAGGATTTGTGTACCCAGAATTTATGGCAAAGGATACAACCATTTAATGCCGATTCATACTGTGCCACACTGACGTCACTCCGCAACGACATAAAGAACTAGAGGCGAGGAATATTAAGCAAAGGAATTGTTCACCTGCACGACAACGCAACACCCCACATGGCGAGTACAACACAAACTTTGCTTCAACATTTCCGATGGGTGGTATGGAAGTATTCGACATACTGTCCAGATCTTGAACTATGCGATTTCCATCGTTTGTTTCGGCAAGCTGAAAGAACATCTGGGGGTAAAGAAATTTTCGAACGATAAGGAAGTTCATACAGCAGTTTTCGAATGTCTCCGTTAACAACGAGCGGATTTCTATCGTCGATAAATTGAACGATTGGTAGAACGTTCAAACCGTAGTTTACAGAGACTTGGTGACTATGTTGAAAAATATTGTCATGCATCTGTGTCACTTTGTAGTGTAGTGCAGCATTCAATAAAAGTTACTTAGCCTGCCATAATAATGTGTAACTTACTTTTGAAGTCCCCTCGTAGTGACTTCACAACCGGAGTCATATGACCATTACTGAAATGTGTTCCTAATTATTGATATTACAATTACTAAATGTTCGTTCCAATTAGTAATAAGTATTATTTTCAGTCAATTTCAGATACACAACAGTTGTGCTAGAAGATTGAATATTACCGTCGTTATTCGCAGCCGGGCTAAGTAGCTCAGGCGGTAGAGCGCTGGCCTTCTGACTCCAAGTTGGCAGGCTCCATCCTGGCTCAGTACGGTGGTATTTGAAGTTGCTCAATACGTCAGCCTCGTGTTGGTAGATTTACCGCCAAGTAAAAAAAAAAAATCATGCGAGGCAAAATTCATGCACCTCGGCGTCTCTGAGAATGTAAAAGTAGTTAGTGGGAAATAAAACCAATAACATTATTATTATCATCATCACTATTCTGCGCTGTATGTTTCAGTGAACGGAAGATTGAATTCGAACAATGACGGTTGTCAATCTGTGTTTCTTCTTCCATTTTCTTCACCATCATTTTAGATACGTCCTGGAATGGTGTTTACAAGAACACACAAGCTATGTATCTAAATCAAAATTCAGATGCCTTCATTTCATATTGGTTCTTGTCCACGGATATTTGCACGCGTGGAAACTGATTTTGTGGTCATTTATAGAGGTAATAAACACTGGAAACTCTATTAAAATGCATTCATTATATCTTAAGTAGTATTGGAAAGTGTGGGCTTCTGTTAATTTGATGAATATTATCAGAAATATTACTGTAGAGTAGGGGTTAGAGGAACGCGATATATTTCAACACGGCATTTTAAACTCTATAGAGTCGCTGGCCATCGGTGATTTTATAGCTTCCCCTGTGTATCAGCGGTGAAGTGTCAGCCTCCTGATCCTAAGATAGCGGTTCTGAACCCGACAGCGTTAGTCGGATTGTTGAAAGACGGGAAAATGTCCTGTGGACACTCCATGTCGTACGATGTCTTACGATGTCGGCATGTAAAATGCCTTCGATGACGCATTTGGTGTTTAACCGACAAAATTAATTTAAACTCGACCATAGAGGCTCTAGCAGCGCGCCAGCCTCTCACAGCTTGATTCCGTGGTTCAGATCCTGGTCACTCCATGTGAGATTTGTGCTGAGCACACCGGAGGCGGGACGGGTTTTTCTCCGTCATCTTTCATTCTAGCAACACTCTCCAATATAATTTCATTTTATCTGTCAGTCATTAATCATTGCCTCAGAAGAGTGCGACAAGCTTCAGCAGCCGGCACAATTCCTATCCTCGCCACCAGGTAGGGACTCCATTCATTCTATTCCTGGCTCGGTCAAATGACTGGAAACAGGCTGCGGATTTTTCATAGATGGTCAAGAAATATCCGGTTTCCTCTGCCAGAGGAAAACGGAACGTCGAAATTGACGAGCAAACAGCCAGAAGACATTCAATTAAAATGCTTGCATACATTCACCGAGGCCGTACGATAATTATTATATTATACACGACATCAGTAATTTTATTGGTTCTGTTCCTCATGCATAGTAAATATTTTTTGTGTTCACTCTCGGGACAGACTCTTCAACAATTTTCAGATGTGTTATACGACCAACAATATGGTTGCTTTGTACTGCATATATCACCACGACCGGTGAAAGATACTAGTACTGGCTCCTCCAGGTGGGGCACCACTAAAACTGAGGTATAAAGCAACGTTTGTGGTGCTAGAGTTAGGTGATTCGGATAGTTTTGCATTCAGTCTACCGACTAACAGTACTGAAACTGCTGGCCCTGCAAGTGGTACAACACTAAAACTGAAGTCTCACAAATATCTGTGTGATACCAGATTTACCGTATATACCGTTGTGTCGAAACTAAATTCAAAGATCTCCGTGAAGCAACAATCAGAAAAGCCTGAGTCTTGTAGTCAGTGCCCACGTGAAGGACGTTAGAGAGTTATGTTCGAATTGCTTCGCCTTCGATATAGCCAGGAAAAGGACGGGAGTATTAGATACAACCACGAAATAGAGCAAGAAACTGACGAAGTGAACTTCTTTGTCACGCAGCGAGATGCGATTTGTGAGACGGCGTGGTATCAGTGGTCCGGGAAGCTTCTCTCTGTTTGGGAGGCGGTATTCTCCAGCCTATAAATATTATTTCTCAGTTTCTGCTTGACGGACTTAGAAAGAAAGATGTTTAGGGTCATTGTGAATATCTCTGCTTTGACAATATAAAGTTTTTTATCAGTGAATACTGATCTGCATTTAGGGCAGTCGCCCAGGTGTCAGATTCCCTATCTGTTGTTTTCCTAGCTTTTTCTTAAATGATATCAAATAATTGGAAATTATTGAACATCTCCCTTGGTAAATTATTCCAATCCCTAACTCCCCTTCCTATAAATGAATATTTGCCCCAATTTGTCCTCTTGAATTCCAACTTTATATTGTGATCTTTCCTACTTTTAAAGACGCCACTCAAACTTATTCGTCTACTAATGTCATTCCACGCCATTTCTCCGCTGACAGCTCTGAACATACCATATAGTCGAGCAGCTCGTCTTCTTTCTCTCAGTTCTTCCCAGCCCAAACTTTGCAACATTTTTGTAACGCTACTCTTTTGTCGGAAATCACCCAGAACAAATCGAGCTGCTTTTCTTTGGATTTTTTTCCAGTTCTTGAATCAAGTAATCCTGGTGAGGGTCCCATACACTGGAACCGTACTCTAGTTGGTGTCTTACCAGAGACTTATATGCTCTCTTCTTTACATCCTTACTACAACCCCTAAACACCCTCATAACCATAAAACCATTAAACCATAACCATGAAATACGGATTGCCATTTCATTCAAACTGAGCGACAGACAAACAAAAATTATAGATATCATACTCGCATCGTGTATACTATCATCCTTCTCAAAATCATGGCAAAGAACGAATCTGCAGACGTACACTATATTCTTGTTATATTAGTAAGATGATACACTAAGTAATAAGAACAATCCTAAAGTAAATACAAAATATGTTTATCCTGGAATGAGCTACATCAGCTGCTAATCAGGCCAGTCACCCTCATCAGTACACACACATGAGTGATTGATCAGGACCTCTGAGCTGGCGTATGTGCGTCACTAGGAGGCGCCAGCTGTATCTCAGAATGTATGATCGGCTCAAGTGTCGCTATGAAGGTGTTCATATCTTTAACAACTGCCACTTGTTGAAATAATGTGGAATTTGATCTTTGAAGAATGATAACGACGTTGAAATTACATTGACTTCTCTTCGCTTATCTGCCTGATTATTAAATATAAATCATTTTTATCTTATGTTTACGGTGACTACGTGTGCTGTTAGAACTTTACTATTATTATTATTATTATTATTATTATTATTATTTTTATTATTAATATTAATATTATTATTATTATTATAAGAAGGGTAAATGGCTCCGAGTTATGCTACTGAGAGCAAAGCGCCTTAATACACTGTAGATCATAGGACTACGGAAAGGAATGATTCAAACACGCAGTAGTATTCGATTTCATATTTCGACCATTTGGAGAGTTGTGAAAGCGGCACCACTGAATGACATTTTTAAGGGATGATTGGTTATTATATTAATATTTGTTTATTCTGAGGAATATTTTACACCACCAGTAAAAAAAGGTCAAATAAAATTAGTGATGGAATATTCTTCTTCTTCCTTTCCTATTGCTATTTCTCACACCTGTGGGGTGCCGGTGCGAACTGAGTCTCACAAGTGGATTTGGACACGTTTTACGGCCGGATACCCTTCTTGACGCCAACTCGATATGGAGGATTGTAATCACTTTTGCGTGTTTCTGTGGTGGTTGGTAGTGTGGTATGTTGTCTGAATGTGAAGAGGAGATTGCTGGGACCATAGACATATAGATTTAGACTGGCAATGAGCAGCAGGATTCTGAAGCCGGGAGCGTGCGGCCGCCGCCATCTTACGTCACTACACTACCCCGATGCATTAATATAGAATAGTAGCTGAAACGGGAATATTGGACAGAAGATAACTTAAGTAATTAAAAGCACATTGAAATATAACAATAACGATGATTAATTAGACCTATTAGCTCCTTTATTTTACTGTTAAAAAAAGAAAGACTGATATATTAATTTACCAATGTTTTAAAATAACCAACCTGTTTTAGACCGATCTTTGGTCAAATCTGTTTCCATTCAACTCTCTTACAGCATGATTCACACGTATTTTCTGGTTTGTTTGTTTGTCCAATCACTGTCCCGTTACTCTACGGGGTCGGGTATGAGGTGAGATGAATCTGCCGTGGTGAGTTTTTATGACCGGATGCCCTTCCTGAGATCAACCCCATCAGAGGAGTTAATGGGATGAAATGAATCACGTGATATATGATACTAGGAAGTGAAAGGGTGAAACCCTTTACCGCCACATAGCCTACTCTTGTCGATTAGCACAAATGAGTCTGCTCAATGTTTAAAGTTCCCACCAGACGGAGAATCACCATCACCAGCGTCATATGCCATCACTCCATATGAGTACTGCGGAGAGGTTTGAAATTTAATCCAAACTTTTGGCACGCAATTTAGTGATTAGAAATTGCATACCACAACCTCTCCTAACTTGCCGTCCGGCTCCATGGCTAAATGGTTAGCGTGCTGGCCTTTGGTCACAGGGGTCCCGGGTTCGATTCCCGGCAGGGTCTGGAATTTTAACCATCATTGGTTAATTTCTCTGGCATGGGGGCTGGGTATATGTGTCGTCTTCATCATCATTTCATCTTCATCATGACGCGCAGGTCGCCTAAGGGAGTCAATTTGAAAGACCTGCACCTGGCGAGCCGAACATGTCCTCGGACACTCCCGGCACTAAAAGCCATACGCCATTTCATTTCATTTCCTAACCTGCCGGCCAACATTCTGATGGTGAAAGTTTTTTCGACGAACGGGAGTCGAACGGGCTCACCACGGTGTCAGACCGTTTGGACTTCAACGCCTTAACGACCATGGCCACCTGGCGGGCTCTCCCACATATTTTCAGGTACAGTGTTGAAACTACACTAATAAGGCGATACCGAGCTCGATAGCTGCGATCGCTTAAGTGCGGCCAGTGTCCAGTATTCCGGAGATAGCGGGTTCGAACCCCACTGTTGGCAGCCCTGCAGACGTTTTGCCGTGGTTTCCAATTTTCACACCAGGCAAATGCTCTACCTTAATTAAGGCCACGGCCGATTCCTTCCTACTCCTATCCCTTTCCTATCCGATTGTCGCCATAAGATCTGACTGTGTAGGTGCCAGAAGAGCAAAGTGTAAAAAAAACGTGAGGCATCAAACCTGTGTGTCCTATGAGTTTAGGACTAAAGTATGTGAGCTTTAACTTGAATAAAATGTTACATGCAACTGAGCTGTGACTTCATTTGTTATGTTCCCTTTGTGACTGACCTTAATCCATTACATGTATTCTCTCCGAAATGCATCTCAGTAAGTTTGCACACATGCACATCTTTCGTAGGAACATACAGATTAGCTATATTCTGGAAAGAAATGAATGGATAAGAATTTTCTAATAATAATGTTTAATGTTATTTATTTTACATCCCACTAACTACTTTTACGGTTTTCGGAGAAGCCTTGGTGCCGGAATGTTGTCCGACAGGAGTTTTACGTGTCAGTAAGTATACCACGGGACTGAGCCAGGATCGAACCTGCCAAGATGGGGTAAGAAGGCCAGCGCTTCAACCGTCTGAGCCACTCAGCCCGGGTAAGGATTTTTTTCTCTACAACAGCTTCCTTACAAGCTTCACACTGTAGAGAATTGTCTAAAATCTTTACAACAAATCCTGAGATATAGCCTATTCAATAATATTCTGTGATAATAAACTTAATACCCCATTTCGACTGATGCAAGCTTACCAATTCTTCCACTCTAATTTTAACAGTAATTTTGACATCCTTATAATATATCTTTAAAGATTAGATGAGACTGAGATCGCTGTTATTCAATTACTAAGACCAGCAAAACAAAAACTTAACTTATAACCAAATGTTGTAGTAGTATTGTTATTATTACCACTACTATTATTATTAGGCCCTATGCCGCACTCCATCACAAGGGGGCTAACGCCAAAAATATACACTAGAAGGAAGTGAATTAAGGATCATTAATCGTAAATTTAATTGCATTAATAAGTAGGCAACGAGTGTACATGAGCACAAGTACGCCACTTACCGGGGTATTTAAAGTCCTATTCCTTCCTTATTCTTTATTCGTGAATAGGAAAAACTACACCCAAACACTACACGGGTATTCATCATTTTGACACACAGCAGTTTTCAGAAAATTTAATGTGAAATATACATAAAAACAACTTAAAACAAAACCGCACGTAACATAGTAACATGCATGTTTATAGTGAATCTGTAGTGACGTAAGATGGCGGCGGCCGCAAGTTTCCGGCTTCACTAGCATCAGTGCTACGAGCTACGGCGCTGCCTGTCTATTTACTATATTCTGTCTGTCGTTGGAACGGACACATACACCCAGTAACCGAGCCAGAAGAATTAATTACCGGCCGAGTTGACCGTGCGGTTAGGAGCGCACAGCTGTGAACTTCCATCCGGGAGATAGTGGGTTCGAACCCCACTGTCGGCAGCCCTGAAGATTGTTTTCCGTGGTTTCCCATTTTCACACCAGGCAAATGCTGAGGCTATACCTTAATCAAGACCACGGACGCTTCCCTCCCATCCCTAGGCCTTTCCTATCCTATCGCCGGCATAAGACATATATGTGTCGGTGCGACGTAAAACAAATAGCAAATAAAGAAGAATTAACCAGAAGCGATTAAAATCCCCGACCCGGCAGGAAATCGAGGCCGGGACCCTCTGCACAGAAGGTCAGTACGCTGACCACTGAGGCAACGAGAGTGACAGAATATTCACAACATAAAATTTGCTTGAAATAATAATAACAATAATAATAATATAAGTAGTTTCCTCAACTACGAGTATTAAGAAAGGAACTTGTTCTTGGAAAAGTATTCAGTGAAATCTGTCAAGACTGTATTAATAATCTACCCATATCATTCTCACTACAGCCTACATGAAGTACAGAGTACACTGCACTACCGAGCAAGTGACTTTGCGGCTTTTTCACGTAGCTATCAGATGAATTCGGGAGATAATGGGTTGTAATCCCACTGTTGACAGCCGTGCAGGTGGTTTTCTGTGGTTTCCAATTTTCACACCAGGCACATGTTTGTAGTCGTCTCCACGCTTCCCTAGATGAGTTCCTATGTTGTATACAAGGAACTTGGTATACAGTAACACAATATAAAGTTTATTTCTTCCTTAATTAAGGCCACAGTCACTTTCTTCCCGCTCCTAGCCCTCCCCTATATCATCGTCGCCGTAAGACCTATCTGTGTCGGTGCGACGTAAAGTAAATTGTAAAAAAAATGTATACTGCACTCGTCCACGCCTGAGTCCCGAATAGCATTTATCTTATGGGTGTCCGATTCATCTCTGACATTTCAGTAAAACATCAGCCAAAGAAGAAAATCCAATAAGTTAAAACTGGCTCTCCAACGAGGCGCTCAAGAAATACTACAGGGGTGGACGGGGCATTCGGAATGGTAAAGTGGCAAGGGGCTCACTCTCACTAGATACGAGGGCGACTGAGATTGAGGAATCCACAATAGAACTGGGTAGGGAACATTTCTGTCCTTCATCAGCAGGACCAACTAGCTACAATAAGAAGAAAATGGAAATGTTTCCTTCATAAATGCCCGCTAGAGCATTTTAATCGGTAATGCCATTAAACGTCTCTAAATGAATTCTTTTCTTCCCCGGAAACTAAATTTGGAAAACAAAACAACTAAACAAAATAAGTGCTATTTGACCACTCTGGGTTTGAACCAATAGTCAGTTGTGGCCGAACCAATGACCATTACGGGGGCCATGGTCACGTGTATAAAGAATGTTTGTAGTCGTCTCCACGCTTCCCTAGATGAGTTCCTATGTTGTATACAAGGAACTTGGTATACAGTAACACAATATAAAGTTTATTTCTTCAATAGTTTGACACAGTATTTACAATAAATATAACAAAACTTGTTTCGAAGCTTGAATGATTTGCACGCAGTTAATGTTGATATTAACGGTAGACTGAAAGTCTGTAACATATATACATTCATATACAGGGAGAGTCCTATATACACATTTACACCTATTTTGAGGAGATAGTCTATTCCACTGGGAAACGTCCTTGGATAGTCGAAAACTATCTGTTGTGGGATAACAAGCGTAACTTGTAGGGAGAGTCGCGTTAGTATAATGCTAGTATTGGACTTAGACTTGCAGGGAACTTGCGTCAATATCTTAATTCGCAGAATGCTAAAATAGTCGTTGGAGCACTGCTGAGGACTTGAGAGTGTAGCAGAATGCTTGACTCGGGGCTTGACGTGGCTACGGGCATCAGGGAAGATGAGGCAATGTCCGGAGGTGAGACCTCACAACCAGCAATCTGTCCACCTGTTCAGGACACGATTTTAAGAGGAATGCCTCCGTGTTTGACTTGCGGTGTGGGCTGGCTGTTGGACACTGGGTTAGTCCTCGGTAAGGCTAGGAACGCGCTCCTTATATAGCGCTTGGCTGACGTCACCGACGAGCATGCCAGGCGCAGTGCAGTCCTCTCGTAGGCTCTGGAAACATCGGTGATGCGGTGGGTTGCGGAGTTTGTAGGCGCGGAGCTGAGCGCGGAGGACACACACAACATGATATCCCATAGCCACCTACAATGTAGCTTGCGATTCTAGCCTGAGAAAGGCTGTCCTTACGTAGGAGACTCGACGAAGAGACCCTAGCCTAACCGTCAAGATGTCCGAGCATGCCAGTGACAGCTCACCTAAATAAATCTTTATCTTACTATTTATAAATCAGTCCAACTTATAACATCATAGAAAGGTGCCTCGGAAAACTCTCGTTATTACTATCGTTAACAACCGTGGTCCCAATCATAAGGCATTTATGAACATCGGCTTCCAAAGGAGGCCTTGAATATTTTGCATCAAAACTGTCCAACACATGGTAATCACTGTTCTTCTTCTTCTTTTGATGATTTTCCCACGCCTTTTGGCTCGTGGGTGCGAACTGAGTCACACGTGTGGAATTGGCCCTGTTGCTTTGGTGGTTAGTAGTGTGGTGTGGTGTGTTGTGTTGTGTAAATATGAAGAGGAGAGTGTTGGGACAAACACAAACATCCAGTTCCCGGGTCTGAAGAATTAATCAGACGCGATTAAAATCCCCGACCCGGTCTGGAATCGAACCCGAAACCCTCTGAACCGGAGGCCTCAATACTGACTATTCAATCAGGAAGTCGGACATATTAAACACTGTTGTTATTATCAATATTATTAATTTCACGCTTATTATTATTATTTCCGACGAGGCCTGTTACGGACCACGTGCCAGTTTCAATCAATTCTCCATACTTCGTTGTTTTCTCTTCCGTTCGTTCCAATATTCTTTCGTCTTTTCACTATGCTGTTTCATTCAGTCGTCAGACCACTTCGCCCCAGGTTTCTTGGAATCCTTCCATACTTACTACCCTCTTTCTAAAAATCTCTCTGTACATAGTTTCTTCTTCTCTTACATTATTCTTTCTTTCTTCCTTTCTTAATCTGTTTACCCTCCAGGGTTGGTTTTTCCCTCGGACTTAGCAAGGGATACCACCCCTACCTTCTCAAGGACAGAGTCTTGGAGCGTGAGACACTGGGTTGTGGGATACAACTGGGGAAAATGACCAGTACCTCTTCCAGGCGTCTTCATCTGCTATGCTGAATAGGGGCCTTGTGCAGGGATGGGAAGATTGGGCGGGATAGACAAGGAAGTGGGAAGGAATCGCCCATGGCCTTAAGTTAGGTACCATCCCGGCATTTGCCTGGAGGAGAAGTGAGAACCACGGAAAACCACTTCCAGGATGGGTGAGGTGGGAATCGAACCCACCTTTACACATTTGACTTCCCGAAGGTGAATGGACCCCGTTCCAGCCCTCGTACCACTATTGAAATTTCGTGGCAGAGCCGGGAATCGAACGTGGGCCTCCGGGGTGGCAGATAATCACACTAACCACCACACCACAGAGGCGGGCCTCTTATATTATTTCTTTCACAACCTTTCTTCTTCTTCTTTATCTGTTTACCCTCCAGCGTTGGTTTTTCCCTCGTACACAACGAGGGATCCAACCTCTATCACCTCAAGGGCAGTGTCCTGGAGCATGAGACTTCGGGTCAGGGGATACGGCTGGGAGGAGGACCATTACATCGTCCAGGTGGCCTTACCTGCTATGAGAAGTGGGAAACCACGGAAAACCGCATCGAGGAAATCGAACCCATCTCTACTCAGTTGTCCTACCGAGGCTGAGTGGACCCCGTTCCAGCCCTCAAACCAGTTTTGAAATTCCAGTAGATCCTAGAATTATTCAGTTTTACTAGGATTCTTCTTGTTATCTTCGCTTATTGGTGCATGGCAGCTGACAAATGTGCACTGTTTGTTCTTACACTTTCTTGTGAGAAGAGATAACCTTTCTAAACTTGATTTGAAATCTAATACATTATCAGCTGTCGTTTTATGAACATAAAAGGCGGTGCCTAGTAGTGGCATTCCTTTCATAATTTTGATTGCTGGTTTAACCTTAAAGATGCTGTAGCTTTCCGTTTCAGTCACATTGTCTTCCAAAAATCTTGTCTCTTGAACTATTCGAATTTGGATTTTATGTTTATTTACCAATTTTTCCAGTTCTTTCTGTTTGCCAGTTTTTAGTAAAGAATTTACATTCAGGGTTCCTGCAAAGAACTTCCTCTATAATTTAAGTTTGGAAGGATTCCAAGGATGCTCCGGCTCATCCTCATTACAGATGTTGGGACTCCCCAGAACCCTAGGTCCCGATGCATTGCATAGCGCAATGGTGGATTTCTCATTTGAGCTGCCACATGGGATAGTGCTATCTTGAAGCAGCCTTTCCATTCTGCAATTGAAATTGTACATTGTACAGGGTGGGAATCAAAATTCCAGGTGAAAATCGGATTGTTATTCCGAAATGATTATTTTTTCGTGGTTTAATCCACTAGGTTCCTCCGCTCAGTCTGCGTTTGGAACCGAGATTCCTCCTCCGTCTTCGAGACCGTTGACCAGTTTTCACCTGTAACCCTAGGCAGGGGTCCTTTAACAGGGTGCTACCATCCAGAGCCAGATGGTCCCTGGTTTTTTTTTTAACAAGGTTGATACTCCTCCCCCTCCTCCTTCCCCATCACTTGCAACAAGATAAGGCCTCGGACTTGGGACCGGTATAGCGGAATTATTATTATTATTATTATTATTATTATTATTATTATTATTATTATTATTATTATTATTATTATTATTATTATTATTATTCATTATGTTCGCGTTATTTGAAGGGCATTATAATTTTGTGTAGGTCTAACTAATGTATGTATATCTTACTTGTCCGCTCCTTCTAGAGTATCTATCATTCAATCTCCCAACAAGCGAATGGACAGCTTACCCATACAAATTCTAGAATGAGCTTATCTTACAGGCCACACTCAGAACAAACTGATATTTTATTCCTTTGCCTGGATTGGACCGTGTCATTGCTCTGAAAACATTATGTACAGGTTACCGACGTTTCGAATACATTACAGTGTCCTTTAACAAAGCGACTGACGAACCTATACTCGATCTAAGGTAATCAATCTCCTCAGGCAGCCAAATTAGACTACCAAATATTTTTTACTTTCTAGTCGATGACCTCTTCTCATCATGAGTCAATGTGTGATACTTAGCAAGACAAATGTCCATGGATTACCTTTTTTTAATTTTTTTACGAGCACGGCAGTTCGAAGCACTGACGCCAGCTTTCCTGGTTTAGCTTTCAACTTATAGTGTCTTCAAAGTCACTGATTAACGAATACTCATTACACAAATACGTAAATATTGGGTAAGTAAACAAAACTACATAAAAATCAACTGAAAGATTGGCACTTAGTTTTGTTTACTTCCACAGAGCATATTCTGGAGTTTGACAAGCTTATTTTGTACATACCTCAGAAAGAACTAAATTTTTTGGTATTTTCCTTACCTTAATGCTTCATCCAGGAGACGATTTAGCAAATTAATGGATATGTGAGGCTGGTAGAGCAGATGTTTTAGCCCACTTAAAAAGCAACAATCGACATCGTCAATAATCATCACCAATGGATACAAATAGTGTAGAATATGAATTCCTCAGTGATAGGAAAAGAAGTAAATCATAAATGAATACATATACAAATAAAAATAAATAGCGGCATGGGCGTGCGTACAGTAGGCTACAAATCATTTTTGATTAATTATACATTAATTTATTACAATGTTAAAGTTTTGTATTTCGGTATTATATTTTGGTATGAGTGGTAGTTCAGTCTTAATCTATATACACTTTACTCACAGACGGCTATCTGGAATCAGTTGTGGTCTAGATAAAATTGAGTTCCGTATTTCCTTTTGAACTGTGTAATAACGTTATATAGAGTGAATATATGCCAATGAAAAATGTAATACAAACTCCTACATGCATGCACTAAGAGATGAAATGTAAGAAATAAATAAATTGAGTTGGTTCGAAGAAAGATCATACAGCATGAAATTCGTTACAGGGAATTGCTATAGAACGGGGATATCAGAAATTCTTCATACGATCACTGATTGGTCATCGGTTACTTATACTTTAGTAGCACTTACGAAGACAGTTAAAAGACTTTTTGGAATCTTACATTTCAGTGTAGTAAGTTACCTTCTGAGTAGATAATTCACCAAAATTGGAAAAGAGAACACGTTATTATGAACAGAGGTCCTATAATTGAAACCATTGACAGATGAAACAATCTTCATCGTCTCTATTGGAGATAGCAGATTTTATAGAAGCTATAATAATAATAATAATAATAATAATAATAATAATAATAATAATAATAATAATAATAAAAATAAAAATAATAGTAATAACCATGTTGATGGCAAGCTTAGCGCGGACACCAAGTCTACGTAGGTCACTGAGCACCAGAACTCCCGACATCGTATCACTCTCTAAACCCGGCCTCCAAGTAGCTGGATTACAGGAGCACGCTTTACACTTTATTTTTTGTACGTCCGGGCATGGTTCATATTTCACTTTTGAAGGTGGTGAAGTGTAACTATTGTGTTGTTCCACCGTTTGGTAGCAGCACACGCACAGGGGTAAACAAATGCACTCGCCATAGTCATTTCATGATGATGATGATGCTTGTTGTTGTAAGGGGCCTAACATCGAAGGTCATCGGCCCATAATAGCCATGTCATAACAAGACTGTCAGCGTAGGAACAGACAACATAGAAAGCAACCGTCAGGGACAGCGCTCTCCGACTCGGTTCCTATAGAAAGAAGGCGTGACCACTGTAGAAATTCATCGGCGCTTGGTGGCAGTCTGTGGAGAACATGCGCCGTCACGGAAAACAGTTTACAATTGGGTGGAAGGTTGGAAAACAGGGCCCACATCGGTGGACAAGGGAACCAGTTCTGGAAGGCATGTGACAGTATCAACACCAGCCAACATAGCCCGGGTCGAACAGGCCATCCAAGGAAACAAATGCATCGCATATACAGAAATGGAGGCAGTCACGGCAATTAGCCGAAACACCCTGCAGCGGATCGTGCTCGCCACTTAAAGTTGGGGAAGGTGTCATCCACCTGGGTGCCTAGACTCTTGTCTGGAGACGAAAAGCAGAGGCGTGTGGACGTGTGCAGAGAAGTTTAGCAACGCCATGATCAAGATCCAGCCGAATTCATGGCTAGGCTTGTGACTGGTGATGAGCCGAGAGACCACGGCTGTCATTGATCAAATGGAATTCACGGTGCTGCCATACCCACCACAATCTCCCGACTTGGCACCAAGTGATTATCACCTGTTCGGGAAAATGAAGAAACCTCTGCGTGGTCGCGGTTTTGCGGATTTTGCAGAACTGGACACAGCTGTCAAGGCATGGGTACGCAGCACTCCGAAAGAATGGTTTCGAGAATGTTTGGAGAGACTGACACATCGATGGCTAAAGTGCATACAGTTACAAGGAGATTATGTTGAGAAGGTGGACGTAACAACTTATGTGTGATGTTCATAATTTGGGTAGAAAAAATAAAGTGTAAAACAATATAGTATGCCCTACATATTTGTGTATACTCTAACGAGATGTCTGTTTCATTTCCTCCAGCTTGACTACGCTATAATAATAATAATAATAATAATAATAATAATAATAATAATAATAATAATAATAATAATAATAATAATAATAATAATAATAATAATAATAATAATAATAATAGCTGAAACCTGTCAAGACATGACTGTCAATGGGGTAAATATTTATTGGAGGATTTCCTTATTACGACATTCCTTGTACTTGATATATTTACATTTTTCTTTACATCGCACCGACACAGATTGGTTTTATACCGCCGATGGGACAGGAAATGGTTAGAAGTGGGAAGGAATTGACCGTGGACAGCCCCAGCATTTGCCTCGTGTGAAAATGGGAAACCACAGAAAATTAACTTCAGGACTGCCGACAGTATGTTTCGGACCCACTAACTCCTGAATGCAAGCGGATAGCTAAGTGACACAAACCGCGCAGCCACTTCCTTCTATTACCTTTTGGTACTATTGCAAATTTAAAATATCACCCTCTTGACATTGCAACATTTAAATGGCAATGGCTGGTAAATAGCGATCTTCACTTTCCTTGAGGTTTATTGATCACGATACAAAATGCCAAACGAATTTGAAATCGATTCCTCATGAAAGAAAGTGGAAGTATTTCATCGGTTATGTTAAGTCAGTTCAAGGTATTAGGGCTCAATGTTCAGCTTTATCTCCACTTATTTCCATATCTAAACAATTTTTGTACATACTTCATACAATTATGCCCTAATTTGGTTCCGTTTAGGTGCCGTTGGGAAACGTTCCGATTTCGGAGTAGTATGACTACGGCTCCAATTTTTAGAATAAAAATATGTGGAGGCCAATCGTTAATTCCAAGGAATTCAAGAAGTTTCGTATTTAGGAAACTGAAGTACCTAGCTTTCGTCTTCAGTATTAATCTTTTGACGCTAGTATGGTTTAAAACTACCGGGTATAAGCCCAATGACTTTCAAATCAATTAATTTGTTACTGTGCATACTTATTTAAGAAAGGCAACTTTAGAGAAAATTATGACATCTTTCGCAGAGATGAACGTCTTGCTATAAATTTCAGTCACGATATTATTACGTGCTAAAATTCTGGCCGGTGGTTCAATAACATTTGTTCCGTCACCATCTTCAGAGGGGTGGTTGCCTATTCTATCGCGCCACATACCTCAGCGCTCTCACGGTTCAGGTGGCCTTGAAGTACTGGTGAGCGCTTTGGCTAATCAGAATGCTACATTTTTCTATAATAATTTAAAAGTATTACGGGAAGAAACTTTTAAGCTTTTAAAAGACACTAACAAATCGACAGGCCAAGAGTTTTCGTCAGAATGCTTTACGATGTCAGCCGGTTCAGCCATTCTTTCAAACTCGCTGGGATAAAAATCATCCTAGTGTTTACATATATAGATAACAATAATGATGTCCCCTTCAAATTTGGCTATCATTGGATTATTTACGACAGGCCGACATTAAAAGTTTTATTGTTGGGAGTTGTTTTCATCATTTGGAAAGCTGTGTGTGCGCACCAAACTGGTTTTTTCTGTCATTCAGAGGGACAATGTATTGATCCGTCTTCGACTGAGTGCAGAGTAAATCGCGTGACAAGCCAGTGTTCCCAAGCGAGGCGCACGCATGTCGACCTGCGCTGCAAGCAGGCAAGCTTCTAGAAACAGTCACGACCAATTACAAGAGACCCCGTGAACCAATGATCGTCTCTAAAAACGCACAACCCCCGAGCGAAAGCTATAAAACGTCATGTTCACAGTAAATCAATTTCTCCTCTGATTAAATCTGCTCCGATCTGAACTCTCTGGTCTACGCTCTGTTGGTGACGATATTCATCGGGACCATGTGGGAAAAATTCAGCCGTGCAGGCAGACATCCGTTCTGCTAATTTTGTGCAGTTTTACTATAAAATCTTATGGTCTGAATTTCAACATTAGTGATCCAAGTTAAGTTTATTTCTCCACGAGAACATTAAATACTCCAGCGTGTGAGTGCACATTCTAATATCTGTTGCACTAGTTACAGCTTACATTACTGGCACGTGGCGAAACTCATCCCAGCGAATCGCCGTGTACTTCAATATATATTCTTCCTCTACAGCGTGCAGCATAATTTCATCGTGGGACGTTCACTGCTGTGTATCCATGACCTGTTAAGCTTGTAAGGCATTTCTGGCTGGAGATGGTGACTGACGGGAAAATACCGGAATGACGAACCTCAACCTGGAATCGAACTTCAGCTAAACTTGAGTACCATTTTAACTCTTTGATATCTTTCTCATCTTTGCAAAACTAGATGATCTTTCTTCCCTAAATCGTAGTTCTATTATTTTTTGTAGCAGATTGAGTTACTTTCATTTTCATTTCTTCAGGAGACATGGTAGTTGAGTTACGTGTGTGTGACTGAAATTTTAAATCTATTAGATTAGCTGTGTAGTCCGTCTTTGATTGAGTTCTCATACGTACACTGACCACGCGATAAACTTCATTTGCTCACGTGTGATATTGGAATATCTTGGCTGGATTTATATGTAAATTTTGTGAGATAGGGCCGAATTTAATGTCATCTTAAGTTCACTTGCATTCTTTAGGATCGAGTCATCTAATTTCACGACATTTTAGGAGGACTGATAGATCTAATAATCACTAAAAATAATAATACATTTTAATAGAAGATCGGGTTAATGAAATTAAACGGTCGTGGCTATAAATTGTCCTAGATTCCTTATATGTGATATTTAATGTGCTCAGTTCATGATGCGCCTGGAATATTGGCTGTCCTGCGGGATATTAATTGGATAAGTTATTATTGAATGATTTGTTGCTTGTGTCTTTGGGAGCACAGTGTGATTTATAATAAAGTGGAGCACACGTTGAATACATTTCATGAATAGGGAGTAATAATAATGTGATTAAGGTTCACGAACGCTATATTTGCGACTTGAAACCCATGTGATGGTGATGATTATGGAATTCTATTAGAATCTTCATGTTAAGCTCAGAAATGTAGATGGAAATCCGTTGCTGTTTAATGAGTATTTCATTTCAAGTGATACCACAACTTCGATCACTAGCCACTAATTGGATTGAGGATATTACCAGACATGAGTTCATCCTCCGGATATTATTGATGCGACCATGCTAAAAATAATTAATTAATTCATAATGGCAGGATTCGTTTTAAATATTGTGTATATAAAATACGTGTTACTTTGTGTGTGTGTGTTGTAATTAGGAATATTTTCATGTTTTGAATTATTCAGTGTATTTTAATCTGGTCGTGCATTCATCGCAACGGCACGGATTATTTTCAACGTTGTTCTGCCACCATGATGACGCGTTTAGCATATTTAAGGAACAATTTGCTGAGAATAATGACGAGTAAGACCAGGCTAGGATTTAATTTGCACTTACCAAAGATTTAGACGAAATATCGTCGAGTTCATTTCCAGCAAAGGCAAACGATTTATGAATTATTTTTAATTAATTCACACGTGGCTATGAGAAAATGTTAAGTGTATTTGTATTAAAATTTTCAAAATATTTTCAAACTGATTTGAAACTTTAAATGCCATGCAAATATGAATTTAATGTCCACAAACGGCATAATTAGCTTGAACTTAGGAGATAAAGAGTAATGATGATAATAATTAATTGGTTAATTAATTAATTACCGGGCGAGTTGGCCGTGCGCGTAGAGGCGCGCGGCTGTGAGCTTGCATCCGGGAGATAATAGGTTCGAATCCCACTACCGGCAGCCCTGAAGATGGTTTTCCGTGGTTTCCCATTTTCACACCAGGCAAATGCTGGGGCTGTACCTTAAGTAAGGCCATGGCCGCTTCCTTCCAACTCCTAGGCCTTTCCTATCCCATCGTCGCCATAAGACCTATCCGTGTCGGTGCAACGTAAAGCCCCCTAGCAAAAAAAATTAATTTCTTTTGCTTGGTCGTCACTCCTTTCTCCCTTAAATGCCTCTAAAAACGGAAAGCCAGAAATGAACGGTCCATCCCGGGATCTCTCGCTCACTGGCTGGGCTTAGCTCGGCAATAATGGGGCCAATAATGGCATTGATTTTTACGTCCTACTAACTACGTTTATGGTTTGCTGAGAGGCTTAGGGGCCGGAATTTTGTCCCGCAGGAGTTCTTTAACGTGCCAGTAAATCTACTGACACGAGAATGACGCATCTGAGTACCTTTAAGTACCACCGGACTGAACCTGGATCGAACCTGCCAAGTTGGGGTCAGAAGGCCAGCGCTCTGACATCTGAACTACTCAGCTCGGCAACAGAAATGTCTTCTGCGTACAAGATCTTCTTGTAATAGACATTTCTATTTCTGACACCTTACATACAAGATCAAGATTTCTGAGTGCAGAGATCATTGCTGTTTAGTTCATGTAAGCTCTTATTTATTGACTTAATATAATAATAATAATTATTATTACTGTCTTCCCCAGGGACAGGGCTGAGACTACTAAGCGTCCTAAATGCTAAACCAAATTCTACAGTGCTCAAAAAAAAATATCGCACATTACGATTTCACAGTGTAAATGTCACAGTTTCACACACATGTTTTCTCTACTAGGCATACTGTAGGCGAATGTCTGAGCCACACAGTTACGTTAAGTGCAGATCAGCTTTTGATATTTGTTCGATAAGAGGCATTTGTCATGTCAGTTAATTTAACATCACTTGAAAAGTGACTGGTTATCGATTCCTGGCCATATCGGGGATTTTAACATGTATTGGCTAACTCTTCTGGTATTCATCCTAGGTACAGCCTCGTCTTCCCAGACCAGCAAGTCGCCAGCGGTCAACTCAAAGGTCCTGCAAAGACCTCTCCGGAAGACAAACGCCCTTATTATTATTATTATTATTATTATTATTATTATTATTATTATTATTATTATTATTATTATTATTTGTAAGGTCAGTGGTGTTTCGACAGCCCATGTAGGACTGCGTAAACATGACAGGATTACCCATTTCTGTTAATAACTCCATTCGAATTGTGACTTTGCCGCAAGAATTATGGCGATGAAGGGGTGCCACCGCTTGTGTTGGAGTGAGTCAGAATGATGTCTCCCGAGTTTCCAAACAGTTCAGGGAGACACAAACGCTTTGCTGATCGACAACTGAGGGAAGGTCTGCTCCAATCAATTCTCATTGAGAACCGGTATTTGTTTTTTAGCAGTGCAACTGAAGTGAAGGTGCCAAACCAGACAGTGCGAAAGGAGCTGAACGACAGAGGACTCGTATCAAGGAGGCCTGTGTTCAAGCTCGTCTTAAAATACACAATAGAGCAGCTCGTGTGAGGAGGTGGTCAACAACTCACAGCCCATGGCAACAGGAGCAGAGGAAACGCACACTCTTTTCTGATGAGGTTACCATAAGCTTTCACCCATACAACAACATCATTAGAATCTGGAGATGATCCAGTGAGAGATAAAATGAGCCTCTCATCCTGGAGTGCCATCAGCAGCAGGAGGATTCCGTCATGTTTTAGAGTGGGATCATGTTTGGTCGACGTACGCCTCTAATTCTTATATATTGAGTAGCATGACTGGTAGAGTATACAGAGACAACATCCTCCAACTTGCAGTTGCAGGTTTAGCTTACACTAGTGGATGATAGTGAAGCTTTGAAATATTAAAGGGGCTAAGTGACATCTAGGTCAACCATTATATTTTTACATACTTAGGTATAAAGTACCAACGCATATTACATATCAATTGGGCTGAGTGCGATGAGCTTTGTGAGCAGTTTAAACCAGCATGGGTAGATTGTGTGAGTGCATAGTTCACCCGTCATTGTAGTTTCAAAGGCGGTATGTGCCATTCTGTTAGTATTTCTGTTTAGTGAGTTGGTACTCATGTTAGTTTGCTGATTGTGGTATTTACTAGCAAAGTTTAACACCGTTACACAATCAATCAATCAATCAATCAATCAATCAATCAATCAATCAATCAATCAATCAATCAATCAATCAATCAATCAATCAATCAATCAATCAATCAATCAATCAATCAATCAATACTGATCTGCATTTAGGGCAGTCGCTCAGGTGGCCGATTCTCTATCTGTTGTTTACCTAGCCTTTTCTTAAATGATTTCAATGACATTGGAAATTTATTGAACATCTCCCTCTGTAAGTTATTCCAATCCCTAACTCCCCTTCCTATAAATGAATATTTGCTCCAATTTGTCCCCTTGTATTCCAACTTTATCTTCATATTTGATCTTTCCTACTTTTAAAGACGCCACTCAAACTTATTCGTCTATTAATGTCATTCCACGCCATTTCTCTGCTGACAGCTCGGAACATACCGCTCAGTCGAGCAGCTCGTCTCCTTTCTCCCAGTTCTTCCCAGCCCAAACTCTGCAACATTTTTGTCACGCTACTCTTTTGTCGGAAATCACCCAGAACAAATCGAGCTGCTTTTCTTTGGATTTTTCCAGTTCTTGAATCAAGTAATCCTGGTGAGGGTTCCATACACTGGAACCATACTCTAGTGGGGGTCTTACCAGAGACTTATAAGCCCTCTCCTTTACATCCTTGCTACAACCCCTAAACACCCTCATAACTATGTGCAGAGATCTGTATCCTGTATTTACAATCCCATTTATGAGATTACCCCAATGAAGATCTTTCCTTGTATTAACACCCAGATACTTACAATGATCCCCAAAAGGAACTTTCACCCCATCAACGCGGTAATTAAAACTCAGAGGACTTTTCCTATTTGTGAAACTCACAACCCGATTTTTTACCCCGTTTATCATCATACCATTGTCTATTGTCCATCTCACAACATTATCGAGGTCATTTTGCAGTTGCTCACAATTTTGTAACTTATTTATTACTCTATAGAGAATAACATCATCCTCAAAAAGCCTTACCTCTGATTCTACTCCTTTACTCAAATAATTTATATATATAAGAAAATATATAGGTCCAAAAATACTGCCTTGAGGAATTCCCCTCTTACTTTTTAGAGGGCCAGATAAAGCTTCGCCTACTCTAATTCTCTGAGATCTATTTTCTAGAAATATAGCAACCCATTAAGTCACTCTTTTGTCTAGTCCAATTGCACCCATTTTTGCCAGTAGTCTCCCATGATTCACCCTATCAAATGCTTTAGACAGGTCAATCGCGATACAGTCCATTTGACCTCCAGAATTCAAAATATCTGCTTTAACTTGCTGGAATCCTACAAGTTCAGCTTCAGTGGAATAACCTTTCCTAAAACCGAATTCCTTCTATCGAAAAACATGTCTAATGTAATCAGAAAGAATGACTTCCCAAAGCTTACATGCAACTCATGTCAAACTTACTAGCCTGTAATTTTCAGCGTTATCTCTAGCACCCCTTCCTTTATACACAGGGGCTACTATAGCAACTCTCAATTCATTTGGTATAGCTCCTTCAACAAAACAATAATCAAATTAGTACTTCAGATATGGTACTATATCACAATCCATTGTATTTAGTATATATCCAGAAATCTTATCAATTCCAGCCGCTTGTTCATTAATTATTTCTGGAATGTCCTTCTTGGAACCTGTTTCTGCCTTCAAGTACCTATACATACACTTCCATTTTTCACTAAAATTTGCATGACTGCCAATTATGCTTGCCATCATGTTATCCTTAGCTGTCTTCTTTGCTAGATTCAATTTCCTATTAAGTTCCTTCAATTTCTCCTTACTTCCACAGCCATTTCTAACTCTATTTCTTTCCAATCTGCACCTCGTTCTTAGTCTCTTTATTTCTCTATTATAATAAGGTGGGTATTTATCATTCCTTACCATCTTTAAAGGTACAAACCTGTTTTTACACTCCTCAACAATTTCTTTAAACCCATCCCAGAGTCTGTTTACATTCTTACTTACCGTTTTCCACCGATCATAATTACTTTTTAAAAACCGCCTCATGCCTGCTTCATCAGCCATATGGTACTCCCTGATAGTCCTACTTTTTTAAACCTTCCTTTCTATCACATTTATCTTTAACTACGACAAAAACAGCTTCGTGATCACTAATACCATCTATTACTTCGGTTTCTCTACATAGCTCATCTGGTTTTATCAGCAAAACGTCCAGGATATTTTTCCCTCTAGTTGATTCCGTCACATTCTGAATCAGCTGTCCTTCCCATATTAGCTTATTTGCCATTTGTTGGCCATGCTTTCTGTCATTTGCATTTCCTTCCCAATTGACGTTTGGAAACTTAAGATCTTCCGGTACAATCACATTTCTTTCCATGTCGTTTCCCACATAGCTGATTATCTTATCTAATAATTCTGAATCCGTGTCAGCGCTACCCTTTCTCGGTCTGTACACTCCAAAGATATCAGGTTGCCTATTATCTTTAGAAATGAGCCTGACACCTAGAATTTCATGTTTCTCGGCTTTAACTTTTTCGTAGCTTACAAATTCTTCTTTCACTAGAATGAATACTCCCCCTCCCACCATTCCTATCCTATCTCTACGATACACACTCCAGTTCCGTGAGAAAATTTCTGCATCCATTATAGTAGTATATTCATTACCTAATTACCTAATCCTCTAAAAGACCTAGAGGTTCTGGTTCATTTACTTCTGAACAAAGGAAATTGAAAACGGCAGGGAAGCCATACTTTACACGGAAGAAGCGACCAGTTTGTAGGAAGTCCAGGCCATTTGAGGTGGTTATTTTTTCATGCTGTTTGTATTTCTCGCAAACAATGATAAAGATTATGGTTGCTACAATGACAAAAATTGTAATAACAATGATAATGCACCCGGACGGTACATTATTTTAGGTCATATGCAATACCGGGCGCCAACGGCCGTAGCCGTGTTGAAACATCGGATCCCGTGAGATCTCCGAAGTTAAGCAACATTGGCCGTGGTCAGGAGTTGGATGGTTCGCCACGCGCTGTTGGTGGGGGGGGGGGTAAGGGAATGGAGGAGCGGAAAGGAACTGGCCACCCTACCGCACGTAAACTCCGGCTCAGGAACACCTCTGCGGAGGTTCGGACCTGCCTTCGGGCAGAACAACACTTACCTACCAATACCGGGCGAGTTAAAAATGCGGTTGAGGGCACGCGGCCATGAGCTTGCATCCGGGAGATAGTGGGTTCGAACCCCACTGTCAGCAGCGCTGAAGGTTTTCCGTGGTTTTCCATTTTAACACCAGGCAAATGCTGGACTCTAATTTAATTAAGGCCACGGCTGATTCCTCCCAACTCCTAGGCCTTTCCTAACCCATCGTCGCCGTAAGACCTATCTGTATCGGTGCGACGAAAAGCAAGTTGTAAAAGAAATGGTGATATGCAAATGCCACCTCCAGTGTAAGGAACTAACAGGAGGCACAAAGAATACTCTGCATGATGACTTCTTCCAGCAGACCATAACTGCCCAGAAAAATTACATCGTGGAGTTAATGTATATCTATATATTTAAAATAACTTGTCCTGACTGACTGACTGACTGACTGATTCATCATCGCCGAGCCAAAACTACTGGACATAAAGGAATGAAATTTTGAGAATACATTCATACTGACATGTAGGTGCTCGCTAAGGGAGGATATTTGTATATTCCGTCGCTAAGGGGGTGAAAAGGGGGATGAATATTTAAAATGAGGATATCTATATCTCAAAAACTTAAAAGT
This sequence comes from Anabrus simplex, assembly GCF_040414725.1. NCBI lineage: Eukaryota > Metazoa > Arthropoda > Insecta > Orthoptera > Tettigoniidae > Anabrus > Anabrus simplex. Next base: position 576,683,652 of record NC_090266.1, on the reverse strand, counting down.
TTACAGATGTAAAAATGGGTATTTGGAATCTCCTTTAAGAAAAAAGAAACAGGTATTTTTCTGTTTTCGAAAAAATCACATTACGGGGAGTGAAAATGGGGAAAAAATGGTTAAACACCTTTTGTGAGGAGACTTATATCTCAAAAACTGAAGATGTTACAGACATGAAAATTGATATTTGGAACCTCCTTTGAAAATAAAGAAACATGTGCATGGTTCATGTTTGTGGGTTACTGTAATCACGTCCTAGTTCGTGAACCATGGACAACGGCTGAGTGGCCTAGTAAGTGGTCCTGAGCGTCGGGATACCAGTTGCTATGGAATGGGAGTGGGCATCTCGGACATATTCTGAGTCAGGCCCTCTTTGTGCTCAGGCGACTAGGACTATACAATTCACCGGTGGTCCATAACCCGTTAGAGGAGAGATCCTCACTTGGACTATGTCCAAGTAGGGTAGCATCCTGCTTCATGAATTTACCGAGCTCAGAACATTTTAAGCAAGCCTCGGACCTATGGGAGTAATGGAGTCCCACTCCCATTTGACAGGCGAGGGCCTCCTTGGAAACAACTTGGCAAACAAAATGGAATTCGATGGGGAGCTATCAATATTAATGGGGCTTATGGAAGAAAGAAGGTAGAACTGGCTGAGTCAGCAAAGAGGATGCATCTGGATGTGCTAGGAGTAAGTGATATTCGGGTGAGGGGAGATAACGAGGAAGAGATAGGAGATTATAAAGTGTACTTGACGGGTGTTAGAAAGGGGAGGGCAGAGTATGGGGTAGAGCTCTTTATCAGGAATACCATTGCATGCAACGTCGTTTCTGTTAGGCTCGTTAATGAGCGAATGATGTGGGTAGATTTGTCAGTTGGAGGAATTAGGACAAGAATTGTGTCCGTGTATTCACCATGTGAGGGTGCAAATGAGGATGAAGTTGACAAGTTTTATGAAGCATTGAGTGACATGGCTGGTGAGGGGAGATAACGAGGAATAAATAGGAGATTATAAAGTGTACTTGACGGGTGTTAGAATGGGAAGGGCAGAGTCTGGGGTAGGGCTCTTTATCAGGAATACCATTGCATGCAACGTAGTTTCTGTTAGGCACGTTAATGAGCGAATGATGTGGGTAGCTTTGTCAGTTGGAGGAATTAGGACAAGAATTGTGTCCGTGTATTCACCATGTGAGGGTGCAGATGAGGATGAAGTTGACAAGTTTTATGAAGCATTGAGTGACATCGTGGTCAGGGTCAACAGCAAGGATAGAATAGTGCTAATGGGTGATTTCAATGCGAGAGTTGGGAATAGAACTGAAGGATACTGAAGGGTAATTGGTAAATGTGGGGAAGATATGGAAGCTTATGGGAATGGGAAGCTTTTGCTGGATTTCTGTGCAAGTATGGGTTTAGCTGTATCTCTAGGCCTAGGGTGGAGAAAGTGAAATCTGTCTGCAAACGAATAAGGGTAGAAAATCTCCAGGACGAGGAAATTAGACAGTAGTACATGGATATGATTAGTGAGAAGTTTCGAACAGTAGACAGTAAGCAGGTTCAGGATATAGAAAGTGAATGGGTGGCATACAGGGATGCTGTAGTAGAAACAGCAAGGGAATGCCTAGGAACAACTGTGTGTAAAGATGGGAAAAGGCGAATATCTTGGTGGAATGATGAAGTGAGAGCAGCCTGTAAACGTAAAAAGGAGGCTTATCAGAAATGGCTCCAAACAAGGGCCGAGGCAGATAGGGATTTGTACGTAGATGAACGAAACAGAGCGAAACAAATAGTTGTTGAATCCAGAAAGAAGTTATGGGAAGATTTTGGTAATAGCCTGGAAAGGCTAGGTCAAGCAGCAGGGAAACCTTTCTGGACAGTAATAAAGAATCTTAGGAAGGGAGGGAAAAAGGAAATGAACAGTGTTTAGAGTAATTCAGGTGAACTCATAATAGATCCTAGGGAATCACTTTAGAGGTGGAGGGAATATTTTGAACATCTTCTCAATGTAAAAGGAAATCATCCTGGTGGTGTTTCAAACAGCCAAGCTCATGGGGTGGAGGAAAATGATGTCGGTAAAATTATGCTTGAGGAAGTGGAAAGAATGGTAAATAAACTCCATTGTCATAAGGCAGCAGGAATATATGAAATTAGACCTGAAATCGTGAACTACAGTGGGAAGGCAGGGATGAAATGGCTTTATAGAGTAGTAAAATTAGCGTGGAGTGTTGGTAAGGTACCTTCAGATTGGACAAAAGCAGTAATTGCACCTATCTATAAGCAAGGGAACAGGAAGGATTGCAACAACTATCGAGGTATCTCACTGATTAGTATACCAGGCAATGTATTCACTGGCATCTTGGAAGGGAGGGTGCGATCAGTCGTTGAGAGGAAGTTGGATGAAATCCAGTGTGGTTTCAGCCCACAGAGAGGCTGTCAGGATCAGATTTTCAGTATGCGCCAGGTAATTGAAAAATGCTACGAGAGGAATAGGCAGTTGTGTTTATATTTTGTAGATCTAGAGAAAGCATATGACAGGGTACCGAGGGAAAAGACGTTCACTATACTGGGGGACTATGAAATTAAGGGTAGATTATTAAAATCAATCATAGGCATTTATGTTGACAATTGGGCTTCAGTGAGAATTGATGGTAGAATGAGTTCTTGGTTCAGGGTACTTACAGGGGTTAGACAAGGCTGCAATCTTTCACCTTTGCTGTTCGTAGTTTACATGGATCATCTGCTGAAAGGTATAAAATGGCAGGGAGGGATTCAGTTAGGTGGAAATGTAGTAAGCAGTTTGGCCTATGCTGACGACTTGGTCTTAATGGCAGATTGTGACGAAAGCCTGCAGTCTAATACCTTGGAACTTGAAAATAGGCGTAATGAGTATGGTATGAAAATTATCCTCTCGAAGACTAAATTGATGTCAGTAGGTAAAAAATTCAACAGAATTGAATGTCAGATTAGTGATTCAAAGCTAAAACAGGTCGATAATTTCAAGTATTTAGGTTGTGTGTGCTCCCAGGATGGTAATATAGTAAGTGAGATTGAATCAAGGTGTAGTAAAGCTAATGCAGTGAGCTCGCAGTTGCGATCAGCAGTATTCTGTAAGAAGGAAGTCAGCTCCCAGACGAAACTATCTTTACATCGGTCTGTTTTCAGACCAACTTTGCTTTACGGGAGCGAAAGCTGGGTGGACTCGGGATATATTATTCATAAGTTAGAAGTAACAGATATGAAAGTAGCAAGAATGATTGCTGGTACAAACAGGTGGGAACAATGGCAGGGGTGTACTCGAAATGAGGTGATAAAGGCTAATTTAGGAATGAACTCGATGGATGAAGCTGTACGCATAAACCGGCTTCGGTGTTGGGGTCATGTGAGGCGAATGGAGGAGGATAGGTTACCTATGAGAATAATGGACTCTGTTATGGAGGGTTAGAGAAGTAGAGGGAGATCAAGACGACGATGGTTAGACTCTGTTTCTAATGATTTAAAGATAAGAGGTATAGAACAAAATGAGGCCACAACACTAGTTGCAAATCGAGGATTTTGGCGACGTTTAGTAAATTCACAGAGGCTTGTAGACTGAACGCTGAAAGGCATAACAGTCTATAATGATAATGTATGTATGTATGTATTTTTGTGCTTTTGGATAACCCGATGAATAGGCGGTGAATAGAAGTGACAAACGGGGTGAATTTTGAATAAGATTTTTATCTGCAAATTATCTCAGACATGTAATATTTTTCAGATTTCAGAACTTGTATTTGGAATTTCCTGTAAAAGTAAAGAAACATAAATATTTTTTCGGAAAATCAACTTAAGGGGAACTGAAAAAGAGGGTGAATTTTTAAAACTAGCTTATCCACAGTATATCTCAAAAACTTAACGTGTTGCAGACGTTAAAATTGGTATTTCGCATCTCCTTAAAAAATAAGGAAACACGCATTCTATGATTTTCGGAAAAGACTCTTAACGGAGGCGTGTGAAAAGATTAAAAATTAGTTAAATTATTTGTACGGGAATGTATATATACATACCAAAAATCTAAAGATGTTAGAAACGTGAAAACTGGTATTTGGAATCTGCTTTAAACATAAAGAAACACTCATTTTCGGGGAGGGGGGGGAACATCTTGGTAGAGGGGGGATGAAAACGGAGATGCATTCCTTTTACGAGGATACATATATCTCAAAGAATGAAGATGTTACAGAAGTGATAATTGGTTTTTGGAAGCTCTTTTAAAGAAACGACTATTGTTTTTTTGGGAAAAACCACTAGAGTCGGGAGTGTGAAAGGAAGTAAAAAATGGAATACTTTTTCTGGAGAAAATTATATATCTAAACTGAAGTGTACAGACACGGAAATAGGTATTTGGAATCTCCTATAAAAATAAAGAGACACGCATTTCTTGGGTGGTGTGAAACCAACTTAACAGGCGGGGGTGGAGTGATAAAGTAGTTGAATTCTTTTCATGAGGATACTTATATCTAAAAAACTGAAGATGCTATAGACAAGAAAATTTGCACATGGAATTTTCTATCAAAGTAAACAAACACGTAATATTTTGGGTTTGGAAAATCCACTTAAGAGAGGTGAATTAATTGAAAAATTACTGTAGTTGAATAGTTTGTATGAGTATACTTATATCTCAAAAACTAAAGATGTTACAGAAGTGAAAATAGTATTTGGAATCTCCTTTAAAAATAAAAAACTCGAATTTGGTCGGGCGGGGGGGGGGGGGGGGTTGGTGATCAACTTGGGGCGGGGGCGGTGAAAAAGGAGGTTTTTTCAAGTTGCTTTACGTCGCACTGACACAGATAGGTCTTATGGCGACGATTGGACAGGAAAGGGCTAGGAGTGGGAAGGAAGCGGCCGTGGCCTTAATTAAGGCACAACCCTAGCATTTACCTGGTGTGAAAAAGGGAAACCGCGGAAAACCATCTTCAGGGCTGCCGACAGTAGGGTTCGAACTCACTATCTCCCGAATACTGGATACTGGCCGCACCTAAGCGGCTGCAGCTATCGAGCTGGGTGAAGAATGGGTTTAATTCCTTTTTATGAGGATACGTATATCTCAAAACTGAAAATGTTACAGTCGTGATAATTTTCATTTGGAAGCTCCTTTATAAATAAGGAAACAAGATTTTTTTGGTTTTGGAAAATCCAAATAGTGGGGGAATTATGTTATATATAAAACAATAAGCATTCAATTTTAAATTTCAGTATAATACCGTAGCGAAGCACGGGTATCTAGCTAGTATATATATCCACCGAAAATCGCGATCTGACTCGTTTCCTGATAGATTTCGGCAAGTTTCCTCCCATTTTTCAATCTTTCTTTCCAGCAATCGATTTCGTACTTCCCGGGATGGCTCCAGGTATTCCACCCGGTCAGTTAGGTTCCTAAATCTTTGCCATCTTTTCCTATAAGCATGTTTAACATGGATCAAATCCTTCAGGAGATCCGGCGTGGTGTCGTCTTGGGTGCCTTGGCGATACTAAACCCGCGGCCGGACTGCATTCTTAGTCATTACCCGTCCAGGACCCGTTTCCAGCGCGGTCCACACATTTGACGACGGTCCAGAACATTATTATTATTATTATTATTATTATTATTATTATTATTATTATTATTATTATTATTATGTATTATGTATTATATGTATGCTAGTTGCTTTACGTCGCACCGACACATATAGGTCTTATGGCGACAATGAGATGGAAAAGGGCTAGGAGTGGGAAGGAAGCGGCCGTGGCCGTAATTAAGGTAAAGACCCAGCATTTGCCTCCTGGTGTGAAAATGGGAAACCACGGAAAACTATTTTCAGGGCTGCCGACAGTGGGGTTAGAACCTACTATCCCCCGAATACTGGATTCTGGCCGCACTTAAGCGACTGCAGCTATCCAGCTCGGTATTATGATTATTATTATTATTATTATTATTATTATTATTATTATTAATAATATCGTTATTATAGATGTTCTGGACCCCACAGCAAGATGAAAGACCGCTACTTGGCGGTAAATTATACCTGCTGCCACTGTCATTGTTGACAATGTGACCAGCACCATTATCGCGCGTAGGCAAGTGGGCGAGATTTCTGGCGATACGACTGAAATACTGTACTTCCGTGCATTATTGACCTTATTATAGAGGTGAACAATTTGACGGTCAATCTCATTCCTGTCGTTTATTTCAAATGTGTTTAAATTTTTATTCATATGCCAGAATAATCTACTGTAATCTAAGAACGTTCTCCGAAGGAAAAGATGGCTGTTGAAAACGAACCCAGGTAATATTAAAAATGATCGGTTTATGATCAGAATAAGTACATCGAAAATCTACAGCCTGTTTCCAGTCATTCGACAGGGTCAGGAATGGAATGAATAAAGCCCAATCTAGCGGCGACAATAGGAATTGTGCCGGCTGCCGAAGCACTCCTCTGGGGCAATGATCGATGAATGACAAATGAAATGAAATATTGTACAGTGTTGCTGGAATAAATGGTGACAGGGGAAACCGGAGTATCCGGAGATAAAATTATCCCGCCTCCGTTTTGTCCAGCACGAATGTCACATGGAGTGACCGGGATTTGAACCACGGAACCCAGCTGTGAGAGGCCGGCGCGCTGCCGCCTGAGCAACGGAGGCTCCTTACAAATACATTATGAACAGTGAAATCAATTGGCCTCACCTCCTTTTTACACCCCACCGACGTTAAATTAATTTACCCCCAAAAAATAAAAGAAGGCGTGTTTCTTTATGTTTAAAGGAGATTCCAAACAGGATAGTTCACGTCTATTACCTTCAGTTTTGAGATAAAAATAATTCACTATTTTTTACTTTCACACTCCTCCCCCCACCCTATGAAATTTCCGGCAAAAATACTTGTTTCCTTAATAGAAAAGGATCTTCTAAATACCAATTATCACGACTCTAACTTCTTCAGATTTTGATTTATGTGTCCTCATGAAAGGAATTCTACTCCTTTTCACTCCCGCCCCCAAAATGATTCCCCCCCACAAAACAGAGTTTTCTTTGTTTTTAAAGGAGATCCAAATACCAATTTTCACGTCTGTAGGCCCTAACAACTTTAGTTTCTATTAGATGTAAGTATTCTCATACAATTAAATTAATTTTTCGATTCTTTCATCCCCCCCCCCATTCATTGGCTTTTCCGAGAATACGTGTTTCTTTACTTTTAAAGCAGATTCCAAATATCAAATTTCACGTCTGTAACATCTTCATTTTTGAGATAACAGTAGCGTAATTAAAAGAATTCAACAACATTTTCAGTCACTTTTATTCCCCTCCACCCAAGTGGTATTTCCGAAAACTAAAAATAAGCGTTTCTTTACTTTTAATAGAGATAAAAAAATACCATTTTCACTTCTGTAACATGTTAAGTTTTTTGAGATATACTGTATAAATTCTCGTTTTAAATTTTCACCCCCTTTATAGTTCCCCTTAAGAGGGGTTTCCAAAACCAAAACACCTATGTTTCTTTACACTTACAGGAGATTCCAAATACCACTTTTACGTCTGTAACATTCTACATTTCTCAGATATTCTGTAGATATAGTCTCTCAAAAAATTCACCTTAATTTGTCACTCCTTTTTAACCGCCATTAATTGGATTTTCGAAAAGCAAAAATCAAAAAACAAACCGTGTTTCTTTATTTTTAAAGGAGATTCTAAATATCAATTTTTACATGTGAAAACTTTTAAAGTTTTCAGATATAGACGCACTCATTTTAAAAATCCACCCCTTTTCACCCCCCACTATTTGGATTTTCCAAAAACAAAAGGAATATTTCTTTATTTTTAAAAGAAATTCTAAATATCAATTTTGACATGTGCAAACTTTTAAGGTTTTGAGATATAGATCACTCATTTTAAAAACCCACCCACTTTTCACCCCCCACTAACTGGATTTTCCAAAAGCAAAAAAATGTTTCTTTGTTTTTAAAGGGAATCCCAAATACCAATTTTAAGGTCTGTAATATCTTCAGTATCCTGATTAAAGACATTCAACCCCTTTTTCGCCCCTCCCGTTGGGATTTTCCGAAAACAATAAATACTTTTTCTTTATTTTTAAAGGAGATTCTAAATACCAATTTTTACATCTGTAAACTTTTAAAGTTTAAAGATATGGATGCACTGATTTTATAAATTCACCCCCCTTTTCACCCTCAATATTTGGATTTTCCAAAACGAAAAAATACCTGTTTCTTTATTTTTAAAGTAGATCCCAAATACCAATTTTCAGGTCTGTAACATCTTCAGGTTCTGAAATATAAGTAGCCTCATTAAAGGCATTCAACACATTTCCACCATTTTCCACCCTTCCTATTGGGATTTTCCTAAAACAAATAGTACGTGTTTCTTTATTTTAAAGGTGATTCTAAATACCAATTTTTACACCCATAAACCTTAAAAGTTTTGAGATATAGATACACTCATTTTAAAAATTAACCCCCTTTTCATCCCCCATTAATTGGATTCTCCATAAACAAAAAAATACGCGTTTCTTTATAATTAATGGAGATCCCAAACACCAATTTTCAGGTCTGTAATACCTTCAGTTTCTGAGATATATGTATCCTCATTAAAGGCATTCAACCCATTTTTCACCCCTTTTCACCCCTCCTATTGGGATTTTCCGAAAACAAAAAACTATGTGTTTCTTTATTTTTAATGAATATTCTAAATACCAATTTTTACATCTCCAAACTTCCAATGTTTTGAGATATAGATACACTCATTTTAAAAATTCATCCCCCTTTTCACCCTCCCATTAATTGGATTTTCCAAAAACAAAAAAAATACGTGTTTCTTTATTTTTAAAAGAGATCAAAAGTACCAATTTTCAGTTCTGTAATATCTACAGTTTCTGAGATATAAGTACCGGTATCCTGATTAAAGGCATTCAACCGATTTTTCACCCTTTTCACCCCTCCTATTGGGATTTTCCGAAAACAAAAAATTACGTGTTTCCTTATTTTAAAAGAAGATTCTAAATACCAGTTTTTACATCTTTACATCAAAACTTTTAAACTTTTGAGGTATAGATACACTCATTTTAAAATTTCACCCCCCCCTTTTCACCCCCTTAGCGACGGAATATCCAAAAATCCTCTCTTAGCGAGCACCTACATCTTAATGTGAATGTATCCCCAAAATTTCATTTCTTTGTGTACAATAGTTTTGGCTCGGCAATGATGAATCAGTCAGTCAGTCAGTCAGTCAGTCAGTCAGTCAGTCAGGACAAGTTACTCTATATATATAGATACTAGCAAGATACCCGTGCTTCGCTACGGTATTATACTGAAATTTATAATTGAATGCTAATTTAGATATATAATCCGCCGAAATTCGCGATCTGACTCGTTCTCTGCGATAATCCACCAAAATTCCCGATCTATTATTTTACGGCACGTTTCCTCCCATTTTTTAATCTTTCTTTCCAGCAATCGATTTCGTACTTCCCGGGTTAGGCTCAGGTATTCCTCCATGTCAGTTGGGTCCGTAAATATTTGCCATCTTTTCCTATAATATTTTTAATACGGATATAATCCTTCAGGAGATCCGGCGTGCTGTCATACTGGGTGCCTTGGCGGCACTGAACCCGCGACCGGACTGCATTCTTAGTCATTACCCGTCCAGGAGCCGTTTCCATCGCAGTCCGCAATTTGACGACGGTCCGGAATATTATTATTATTATTATTATCATTATTATTATTATTATTACTATTATGTGTTGCTGGAATGGCTGATGACAGGGAAAACTGGAGTATCCGGAGAAAAACCTGTCCTGCCTCCGTTTTGTCCAGCACGAATGCCACATGGAGTGACCGGGATTTGAAGCACGGAACCCAGCTGTGAGAGGCCGGCGCGTTGCCGCCTGAGCAACGGAGGATCCTTATAAGTACATTAATGACAGTAAAATCAATTGGTCTCACCTCCTTCTACACCCCACCGCCGTTAAGTTTATTTAAAGCCCCCCCCCCCTGAAAAAGAATTAAAAGGATGCGTGTTTCTTTATGTTTAAGGGAGATTCCAAACACCAATGTTCACGTCTATTACCTTCAGTTTTGAGATATAAGTATCCACATAAAAATAATTTACTTTTTTTCACTTCATTTCACAATAATCTCTCCTCCCCTAAATGAATTTTCCCGCAAAAAAATACTTGTTTCTTTAATAGCAAAGGATCTTCTAAATACAAATTATCACGACTCTAACTTCTTCAGTTTTTGATTTATGTGTCCTCATGAAAGGAATTCAACTCCTTTACACTCCCGCCCTCCAAGATGGTTTCCCCACCAAAACGCCTTTTTCTTTGTTTTTAAAGGAGAACCAAATACGAATTTTCACGTCTGTAACAACTTTAGTATTAGATGCATGTATTCTCATACAATTAAGTCAACTAATGTTTCAATTCCCCCCCCCCCCCCTTCATTGGATTTTCCGAGAATACGTGTTTCTTTACTTTTAAAGCAGATTGCAAATATCAAATTTCACGTCTGTAACATCTTCATTTTTGAGATATCCGTAGCCTAATTAAAAGAATTCATCACCATTTTCAGTCACTTTTACCCCCCCCCCCGCCCTCACCCAAGTGGTATTACCGAAAACTAAAAATACACTTTTCTTTATGTTTAATAGAGATAAAAAATACCATTTTTCACTTCTGTAACATGTTAAGTTTTTTAGATATCCTTAAAAATTCTCATTTTTAAATTTCACCCCTTTTGGGTTCCCCTTAAGTAGAGTTTCCAAAAACAAATAACCTATATTTCTTTACATTTACAGGAGATTTACACCCACTTTTTACGTCTGTAACATTTTACGATTCCAAGATATTCTGTAGATATAGTCTTTCAAAAAATTCACCCCAATTTGTCACTCCTGTTTAACCGCCATTAATTGGCTTTTCCAAAAACTAAAAAATACGTGTTTCGTTATTTTTAAAGGAAATCCCATATGCGAATTATCAGTTCTGTAATATCTTTCGTTTCTGAGATATGTGTATCCTCGATAAAGGCATTCAACCCATTTTTCACCCTTTTACACCCCTCCTATTAGGACTTACTGGAAACAAAAAATACGTGTTCCTTTATTTTTAGAGGAGATTCTAACCACCAATTGTTACATCTGTAAATTTTGAAGTTTTAAGATGTAGACACACTCATTTTAAAAAAATTCACCCCCGTTTTCACCCCCCAATATTTGGATTTTCCAAAAACGAAAAAATACCTGTTTCTTTACTTTTAAAGTAGATCCAAAATACCAATTTTCAGGTCTGTAATATCTTCAGGTTCTGAAATATAAGTATCCTCATGAAAGGCATTCAACCCATTATTCACCCTTTTACACCCTTCCTATTGGGATTTTCCAAAAACAAAAGAATACGTGTTTCTTTATTTTTAAAGGAGATTCTAAATACCAATTTTTACATCTATAAACTTAAAAAGTTTTGAGATATAGATACACTCATTTTAAAAAAATCACCCCCTTTTCACCCCCCCCATTATTTGTATTTTCCACAAACAAAAAATACGTGTTTATTTATTTTTGAAGGAGATCCCAAACACCAATTTTCAGGTCTGTAATATCTTCAGGTTCTGAAATATAAGTAGACTTATGAAATGCATTCGACCCTTTTTTCAACATTTTCCACCCTTCCTATTAGGATTTTCCGAAAACAAAATATACGTGTTTCTTTATCTTTAACGGAGATTCTAAATACCTAATTTTACACCTATAACCTTTAAAAGTTTTGAGATATAGATACACTCATTTTAAAATAATACCCCTTTTTTACCCCCCTTAATTGGGTTTTGCAGAAACAAAAAAATACGTGTTTCTTTATTTTTAAAGGAGATCCCAAACACCAATTTTCATGTCTATAATATCTTCAGTTTCTGAGATATAAGTAGCCTCATTAAAGGCATTCAACCCCTTTTTCACCCCTTTTCACACCTCCTATCGCGATTTTCCGAAAACAAAATAATACGTGTTTCTTTATTTTTAATGAAGATTCTAAATACCAATTTTTACATCTGCAAACTTTAGAAGTTTGGAAATATAGATTCACTAAGTTTAAAAATTCACCCCCTTTTCACCCTCCCATTAATTAGATTTTCCAAAAACAAAAAAATACGTGTTTCTTTATTTTTAAAAGAGATCAAAAGTACCAATTTTCAGGTCTGTAATATCTTCAGTTTCTGAGATATAACTACCGGTATCCTGATTAAAGGCATTGAACACATTTTCCCCCATTTTCACCCTTTTTCACCCCTCCTATTGGGATTTTCTGAAAACAAAAAAATACGTGTTTCCTTATTTTCAAAGAAGATTCTAAATACCAATTTTTACATTTGCAAACTTTTAAAGTTTTGAGATATAGGTGCACTCATTTTTAAACTTCACCCCCCCTTTTCACCCCCTTAGCAACGGAATATCCAAAAATCCTTTCTTAGCGAGCACCTACATCTTAATATGAATGTATCCCCAAAATTTCATTTCATTATGTCCAGTAGTTTTGGCTCGGCGATGATGAATCAGTCAGTCAGTCAGTCAGTCAGTCAGTCAGGACAAGTTATTTTATATATATAGATAAGGCGAGTTTAACTCAGCAACTGAACTACATTATCAAGTTGCCAAGAACTTTTGTTAATTGTGTATTTTTAAGTTTCAGATCCACAAATATAGTCACTGTCAGTACGAAAACTAATAAGATGACGTGTATGATGCGTCACTAAAGTCTGATATTGGTCCGGACGTCATGGATGGAGGACAGTTAAACATATCCTTTCCTGAGAGGAAATCGAATCAGCTGCAGGTAACTATTCATTTCGCGTTTTCAAGATGATTTATAAATTGCTATAAAGTTGGATATGTAATTATTCAAGGCAATAATTCATCTTCCGAGGTAAAATAATGTAATTTCAATGCTTTAGTATGAAACGAAATAACTATTTATGAGTACATCTCAGTGAATATATAGGTTACGGGAGATACGGCTTTGGTATGCTTTCTAGGTTAACTATTCATTACCCATTTCGTTTCTCTCTAACTTATTATGTCCCAAATGGAATGACGTCTTTTTAAATGTATTTAGCATTCTGCGAAATATATTAATAAGAGTCTCTTTGTGATCTCTAATTATGAAATATCGGATAAGGAATGTCTTCAAAGGAATGATCTTATCTTACACATGACCAAGCGGCATCTTTCGTAGCAGGTGTACGATAGATAAACGTTCAGCGGAGGTGGTAACCCTCCCGCATACCCTTTCTCTATTGTTTCTTCCCTTACAATAGTTTAGCCAAGGAAGGACCACTCACTCGAGTCTTATTAAAGCTTTCGCACTGTGAAGTTCTTAGCGTTGTAGTGCAGTGATGGCTAGTGGTAAAAGCAAACGTAAAGACTTAACCATTAAAGAGAAACTTTAAATTAAATAACGTTACGACAAATTACCTACAATGAGTCAAGGCAATGCTGCTGTGGAGTTACGAATTTTGCAACCTCTTCTGTGCAAGCTATTGAAAAATCGAGACAATATTCTTAAGGCAGCAGAAAAATATTCAACTGTAAAGGAAATCGTGGTGGAAAAGACGGTCAAGGTGAATCAGCTCTAAAACATTGGTTCTCACTGTTCGTGAGAAGGATGCTCGTGTTGACGGTCCTCTGATGCGGCAAAAGGCAGAAGAACTAGCAAAAAAATTGGAAAAAGTAATTTCGTGGTAGCGGAAGGATGGTTTCACCGTTGGAAGAAACGAGAAAATATCGTGTACAAACGAACGCATAGTGAGCAGAAAGACGCTGATTCTGTCGCTGCTCAGAGATATGTAGAAGGGGAGTGGCCTAAAATTGCTTTGAATTCCCTCCCGAGTGTGTGTATAATGCTGATGAGACTGCACTCTATTGTCGCGCCTTGTCTGAACACACTTACTTGCTCAAAAATAAAAGTGCTAAAGGCTGCAAAACCTCCAAGGAACGAGTAACAGTTTTATTTTATGCGAGTATGTCGGGTGGAAGAAAAGTTTTAGTGATAGGGAAAAGTAAGAACTGTTGTCATAAAACAGATTGTTGAATTCACTTATTTGGCATGGCATTGTTTTTTACTTCTTGGGATATGTCTGACATAAGATTCATCTGAGACAATTTTCGCTTATAATATTTGGACCATCATAGTGCAATAACATTAATAACTAATTTACATAAATATACTAAATCGATGAAAACATGTAACGCCTTCATTGCAGGGCCACTTATCACTCTTGCATAACAGCTATATACACAGTCCCACCACGTTGACCATGTGAAACACACGGCAGCCAACTTAAACTGTGCATAAACGAGATACAGTATGTGCTACTCATGTCACCTTTTTGCATATTTCATACTAACTATACCTCCCATTCAACACATAAAGTGTCCGGCTCCATGGCTAAATGGTTAGCGTGCTGTCCGTTGGTCACAGGGGTCCCGGGTTCGATTCCCGGCAGGGTCGGGAATTTTAACCATCATTAGTTCATTTCGCAGGCACGGGGGCTGGTTGTATGTGTCGTCTTCATCCTCATTTCATCGTCATCACGTCACGCAGGTCGCCTACGGGAGTCAAATCAAAAGACCTGCACCTGGCGAGTCAACATGTCCTCGCACACTCCCGGCACTGAAAGCCATACGCCATTTCATTTCAACACATAAAGTACCGCGTTACATGTCCGGTTTTACACAAGTTATGTAGGTACCCCGTTGAAGTTCATTGCAATAATAATATCAGTTTTGAAAAAATGTCACATGTCACCTTTTTGCATATTCTGATTAAATTGTGTAAATTGTCTCTTAATTAATAGAAAACCTGGAAAAGAAGGATTACTGCATTCTTCATCCAAGGAAAGTGTGCCGTTGCATACATACCATGTAGACCATATGGGACCTTTGGAATCGAGTCATAAAGGATATCGTTACATATCTTCAGCAGTTGATGATTTGAACAAAATTCGTTTGGCTGTACCCAACACAGTCTATTGCGATGAAGGAGGTCATAACCAAACTGGAGGCACAGAAAGCAATATTCGGAAACCCTGTACAAATAATATCTGACCGAGGACCAGCCTTCACGTATCATGAATTCGAAGATTACTGAAAACTGGAAAAAGAAATCAAACACCTGCTGGTTACAATGGGTTGCCACGCACGAACGGTCAGGTAGAGGTAATCAATTCTGTGATTGCTTCAGTACTTGCAAAACTTTAGATATCGAATCCAACAAAATGGTACAAGCATGTCGAGGCTGTACAGCAGGCCTTCAACTCTACATACCATAGTAACATTAGAAGGACACCGTTTGAACTATTAATAGGAGTCAGAATTAGGCACAAGACCGATCTAAGGATTGCTGACCTCATCCACGTAGAACTACCGGAATAATTTGAAGAAGAAAGAGAAAATATGAAGAAATATTCAAAATACCAAATCCTCAAAGTTCAGCAAAAAAAAAAAAAAAAAGTATTTCAACCGACATAGCTGCTCTGCTAGACAGTATCAGCTGGGAGGCCTCGTTGCAATAAAGCGTACCCAAGAAGGACCAGGACTCGAAATAAGGAAGAGGTATTTTTGGACCTGGTCGGGTTACTAAAGTGAAACCTCAGGAAACTATGTCAAAGAGGATGGTTGGTGTGTGTCAATGGAAATCTGGGAAAAGAGGACAGACAGTCAATTGTCATGTGTTGATATGCTCACAGGACGGCTAAAACTTGTGTGTTGTGTTCATCTCCTGCTTGTCTCTAATTCATAGAGTGTTTCTATGTTCAAGTAGAATTAGTTTTGTAATGAATCTCTCTCAAACCCCATATTATGGAATTTTAAGTCGCCTAGATGCCATAGAATAGTTCTAGATAACTAATATATCGTCGTTACCGGTCGAAATACCACTATGTGACAATGTTGTCTGGAGAGATATTGATCCGCAGCACATATATCACCTAGAACGAAACTTCGGAATCTCATAGCGGTTTTATTAGGCGAAACGACGATATGCAAGGTACTCAATTTTTTATGTTTAGACTGCAGATCAGGCGTTCCCACAGCTGTTCACACAGCCATCATCGCAGCGTCCTGGGAATTGTTTTTCACTGGTCCTGGGTTCATCTGAATCAGGTCAGCAAATACATCCATGACTGCAAACTCGTTCAATGTTCCAAAGATGCTGATGTTTCTTGTTCCTGTACACAGCATTCCCGTACCGTTCGTGACCGAAATGTGATATTGTTAAAACTATCGCTTGTACCGGGTTCTCACTTGCATGCTCTTAATCTGCGCGTCTTCAACCTACTCATATGTGATTGCTCCCAGCTGGTCATATACTCATCATCTACAACGTACCTTAGCGGTCGGTAGATGCAGAGTGGGTTTTGGCCCTTGTGTTTCGTACCTTAAGTGGCCACGGCTGGTCCATGGTCCAACAGCTCTGTACTGTGACCGGCCAACCGAGCAGAGGAGAGATGGCCACGGCTCTACTGTGGCTCTACGTCTCTGCGTTCGGGAGACGGGACAGGGCTGGACCTCACGGCTGGCCCCAACCGTCGGCTGTCCAGAGAATGGTTTTCCGTGGTTTTCCATTCTACTGCACTAAGGCAAAATTCCGGGACAGTTCGTAGCATAGGCTACGGCCGCCCAACTCCATCACCTTCTCCGCACATCTCCTTCACTGTAACAAATCTCCCGAACTGAGAGTCGGCGTCACCATCTAAGAGGCCCGCCTCCCGCATCAGGGGAGGAATGAAAACGTTTAGCATATGAACTGAGAGTGCAATTTAGAGTGTTGTGAATATCTACGCTACCTCGCTCAGTATCTCGAGTTCGTATCCTCCATTACTATGTTTATGTAGTTAGGCGCTTTGTCCAGGATGGTGAATTCCTCCTGCACTGCCTACCTAGAACCTCTTACCGAAGTTACGGCACTCATTTCACGCACGATATCATGTTATATGTTCTCTGTCACAATACGAATGCGGGCATGTTCTCCGACTGATCACGATCTTCGCGGTCACAATAATAAATACGTATTACCCCTTTCACTGTTACAATAAATACGTGTCACCTCCTTGTCGTCACAAGAATAATAACTACGTAGGTGGATCAAAAGGTTAGTTGCACTAACGCGCCGCAGCAGCGCGCTGTGTGTCGCAAACGTGGGCACAGCGGAGAAAGGGACAGACACTGCCCACACTCTGTTAGGCAGGTCGCTGTGGTGTCTCGTCTAGTATTGTGTGAATAGCGGCCAAATGTAATGGCGCGTCAACTGAACGTTCACTACAAATGCGACAATCCGATTCCTATGGGCCAAAAGGAAGAATTTCACGGACATTCATCGTGAAAGTAGTGCCGTGTATGGGGAGCGGGCCATTTCCCGGCAAGGTATCGTAAAGTGGTGTCAGCAATTCGAAGCCGGACGCACGAATATCACGGACAACCATCGCGAAGGCAGGCCCGCAACGTCCAGGACCCGTGCAATGGTCAACAGTTTGAATGCGATCATTAGACGGAACCGGCGCATTAAACTAAGAGAAATCGCGACGCAGCTGAACATGTCGTTTGGCAGTATGTTCGCCATTGTTCACGAGGACCATGGATATCGTAAGCTATTTTAAAGATGGGTCCCACGTCTTCTCACCGATGAGCACAAGGGACAGCGTTTCCAATCCTCTCTGGCATGTTTGCAACGCTATGCCGCAGACGGCAACGGGTTTCTGCGGTGAATCGTCACAGGCGACGAAACGTGGGTCCACCACTTCACCCCCCGAAACGAAGCGAACATCAATGGAATGGGTGCACCCCTCATCACTACAACGAAAGAAGGCCAAGGTTCAACCTTCAGCCGGTAAGGTTATGGCGACAGTGTTCTTTGACATGGAGGGTTTGCTGCACGTGGAATTCATGCCGAAAGGAACGACGATCAACGCGGAGTCGTTTTGTCAAACGTTGCACCGGTTGCGTAAAGCGATTAAAGGGAAGCAACGGGGGAAATTGAGCGACGGTGTGATTTTGTTGCACGATAACGCAACACCTCACAAGGCCCACCAAACGAGAGAACTGCTGCAGTGTTTCAAGTGGGAGGTCTGGCAACATCCACCCTACAGTTCCGACCTAGGGCCGTGTGGCTTTCATCTGTTCGGTAAGCTCAAAACGGAGCTCGGTGGTCGACGTTTCCAGACCGATTAGGAGGTGAAGGCCGCTGTCTCCGAGTGGTTGCAGAACTCTGGAGGAAATTTCTATGCACCCGGCATCGACAGGTTGGTTGTGCGTTCGCAGAAATGTTTGGAGTCTCTTGGAAACTATGTGGAAACGTGACGTTACAGTGTATGTAGTTATAGTCGTGTTGCTGTTGTATAGGTGGTGAAATAAATGGCCATAACTGTGAAGTGCAACTTATTTTCTGATCTGCCCTCGTATATATTCACGCTGCCCGTGTCTCTTGTTCATTCTTAAAGCCTCTCACGCCCTACGCACACTGAAGGGCCATCACGCATCCCAGAGCAATGGGCTTCAAATATTTAGCATGTCACTTTTTTCTATTGGCTGTATATAGTGGTGCGTTTCCTTTTCCCTGACCGAGGGGAATCTTGGGCTCAGTCAGCCAATCGCATATTAATTAATTAATTTTCGTAGCCTCGCGCAGGGCGTCTAATTCTTTGCTTGTTTCGCTTTGTGTTCTAACAGCTCGAAACACGCCTACGTCCTTCGTGGTTATAGGAATATCAGACTAGCAAACGAACACCTATAGGATATATCAGCAAGTGATGAAGAGCTCGTAAGCGACCCAGTAGAGAAGAAGCAAATGATCATGATACCGTCGAATGTTAGATAGTGTATACTTTACTGCGGCATATCCCTGTCAAAGAGTTCAGTAAAATGTCACCCAGTGTGGGAGCCCAAGTCACTTAAGTGGAAGTTTAAGCTACGTTGCGACATCAGTAATATTCGTATGTTGACCATCGCTGAAATTTAAGCCACGATGAAGAACTATAGCGTCGAGACGAAAATCACGTATGGCACCAATAAGTTAATAATGTAACAGTTGAGCTCGAGTCCTGAACCCTGAAGAAAAGGAAATTAATGCACGACGAGAAGCCTAGGAAGGCACAAGGGATGGATGAAGGAAGGATTGGCAGGAGACAAAAGGAATTAAAGGCTGTTAATTTAAGTTGATAATTAGGAAGGCATTTACCAAATTTTAAGGCATTCAATTTCAGGATTTGTTCAATGGATCATTATGATCAATGGATGTTTCGTTTTCACAGCTTATTTAGACATCATTGGAGTGTTGTTGTGTTTGAAATTTTCATTTTTTCTCATTAGAAATTTTAAAATAATTTCTTCTTATGTGGTCTTAATTAGAAGTTGGACGCCGGCCGAACTAGTGGATTCGCTGGCATTCTCGTATTTCTCATACATTGTAAAATGGAAGATGAAGGGGAGG
The DNA here is from genome assembly GCF_040414725.1 of Anabrus simplex. Classification (NCBI taxonomy): domain Eukaryota; kingdom Metazoa; phylum Arthropoda; class Insecta; order Orthoptera; family Tettigoniidae; genus Anabrus; species Anabrus simplex. The sequence continues at coordinate 576,664,163 of NC_090266.1, read as the reverse complement.
TGAGGGAAATTGTTCAAAGCGATCAAGGGCATAAACAAAAAGCTGCTGGATGTTAACGATAAGACAAGAGTGCTCAGTTGAGCCATGATTTAAAAGCCATTAACGATAAGTTACAAGATTCAAGTGATCAGTTGAGTGGGGACTGGAAAGAAATGTACAGGCTGAGATTAAAAAACAGATTACCAAGGCTCAGTAAGAGCTGAAATTAGGCATTGATAGACAATTTGCCGAAACTCGTGAGATGCACCACACGCTTAGCGACAGTCAGGCCAAGATTAAGGGTAAGCTAGATAAACACTTAATTAAAGACAAGAAATCCATAGGTATTCAGCTAGCAATCAGGCAGATATTGAAGCGGATTTGGATAAGCAGATCGAAGAGATGAATGCGTAATAAGATGACAATAAACAAAAAACATTTAAAACCATCGATGAACAGAGGGAAATTTTGTCGACTGAGATGAATTCTTTCAACTCCATGGTAGACCATGTGTCTGAGGACGTTGACGATGTAACAGACCAAGGGAGGAGATGTGATAGAGAGGAAATTATTTAGGGGGAATGCAAAAGAGTGGGAAAAACTCAAGACATCTCAAGAGGATATAGGCAAAAATATAAAGTATATTGAGGGAGATCTAGATGAGTTAGGAAAGGATTCAGGTAATACCCGACTTTGTTTATCGTACCAGGTCCAAGAAATACAGGACGGAGTGCTCGTACTTGGGGACGAATTGAAAGAGGTTACTGTGGCCCAAGAAGCAACCGAGAAGAAGGTTAGCTCGCTTAATGGGGAGATCAGCGAAAACAGGCTAGAACTAAACAGCTTGGTTAACAGCATTTTTGAGATGCCAACTAAGAGGGATGGCATCCTAAATAAATCCAATATGACCCCAGACGTCAACTTCAGCCGCTCAAGTCATGTTGGTAGTCCCGTGCATCGTACAGGCATGGCGTATTCGAGAATACGTTACAAGCTCAAGGACCTAATGTCACCAATGTCATCAAAATGGTAAGGTTAAAGGAAGATCAGTTTGACTGTGGACCGTTGCAGACTCCCAGAATGATGACGTGTGGACTGCGGAGGCTTACGAGAAAATTTGGCGCGGAGCTGTTTTCATAACAATTTAGCCTTGTGAAAACTAGAGGTAGAAATTTCATTTAATTGTTACGAGTTCATCTGTGAAGATTTATGCCCAAAATTTCAGAAGAAGAAGGATTTTCGGAGGTGCGCGCCAAATCCAACACGCCATTATGACATCGTCATGGAAGAATAGAAATTAGTGCCATTAAAACCGTGAATTACAAGGTAAAATCATACCACCAAAATTATATCCAAAATACATCCATGGAGGTCACATTTTTCAAGCCACTTGGATGTCCTTTGTACGTGAACATTTCTGAGTAAGAATATTGTCTGTTGTAAATTGTGAGATCGACATACGAACTTGGAGCTGGCAGTTGAGGTAATAAAACCAGAGTGGCCATTTTGGATCTTCGTTAGTGTTTTTAAAGATTTCAGGGTACCTCCACGCAACTACGTGCAATTAAGAAAAGGTGTGATTTGTAGACCAAATCCAATTGTAGGGACTTGTACTCTGAGCAAGTTGATATATAAAGGGACATAGCCGCGAAACGCGCTGAAAAGTAACTTAGATGGGGAGACCATGTAGAACTCAGTCTCTTGAGGGTCATTAATATTGTCTAAAAATAAAAGTAATTTATAGAGAAATATTTTATTCAAGTAATGGTCTATCTAACGGAGACTCGACTACATTCTTAAATCCATTTTCAACCCAACGCGCATCTTAAAAAGAGAGGACTTTTGAAGATTTCGTTGTCGGTCACCAGGATTATGTCCGACTCGTTGGCTGAATGGTCAGCGTACTGGCCTTCGGTTCAGAGGGTCCCGGGTTCGATTCCCGGCCGGGTCGGGGATTTTAACCTTCATTGGTTAATTCCAATGACTCGGGGGCTGGGTGTTTGTGCTGTCCCCAATATCCCTGCAACTCACACACCACACATAACACTATTCTCCACCACAATAACACGCAGTTACCTACACATGGCAGATGCCGCCCACCCTCATCGGAGGGTCTGCCTTACAAGGGCTGCACTCGGCTAGAAATAGCCACACGAAATTATTACCAGGATTATGTAAACTATCAGGTAACTCTTAGACACTGCAGTGAATAGCTGTGTCATAGAATTTAATACTACGTGCTGCGCAACTGAGCTATACCAAGCGCATGTGGCGTCCTGTACAGAAAGATTGTCCGTGTGCGCGGTTAAACAAATGATAAAGAACGAGTTCATACATCAATGTCGTGCACCGACCTCCCACGGACTCGAACCGGCGGACTGCCAGGTGGAAGGCAGCCGGGGTTAGCAGCCGAGTCTTGAGCTCAAGGTGTCAGAGGAGATTAATTAGTGTTAGAATGATAATCAAAGACAGGAGACACCTTGTAGCATTAATGTAATTGAATAATAATTATAGGCAGATTTAGTTACTGTAAGAAAAGGGAAACATTTCAAGAAGTTACATGTAGTGGAGAGAGCTTGCGAAGTGCGCTTACACAAGAGTTGACTAAGAGCGGGGACTTGTTGATCACAACAAGGTATTTACTGTGTATCGACAAACAGAGCTAGTATGGCAGCGGGCCGCCGAAGCCGACAAAGAAATAAAGCCCAGTGCAAGGCCATTCAGGGTCAGTACAGATGCACTAGGGAAACAAGGAAAGATGACGATAAAGTAAGACAGTAGTGCCTAGGTAGCAGCACTTACTGTGACAACTATTGAGAATAGCCACTTGAGGGCGCTAGTGACTGGATGATCAGTTTAGCAATGCCCGTAAGACCCAAGGAGGTAGGGATAGAACTTTGAGTTCAGGAGCGGAGATATAACCCCTGGCCAAGATGGCGCGGGGCCTTCTTTCAGCCAGTAGTTCGTACTTGTCAGAACGATATTCTGTTCGGGCATAGCCCAAGTGCCGCAGGGCAAGATTCAGATAGACGCGTAGTAGAACAGTAGGCGCGTGAAACAAGCTCGCTCTCTCTATAGATCATTACATTCAGACTTGTAAATATACTGTACATAGTAGTTTTAGTGTCCTCAGCAATAAAGGACAGAGAAACTATTTCATCTTTTATTTCGGGAGTTGCGGGACGAGTCATACCTACAAATTACCTTCCTACATTCCGCTCGGCAGGTCAGGTAATACTTCAACATCCAACGGCCTGGTGACCAACCTACGAGATCGTCTCACAGGACAGGTAGGTCACGACAGGCACGTATAAAAATTTGGTGTCAGGTAGTGCAGGGTCCCGAGTTCGATCCTCGAACAGTGTCAACTCACCGAAATAACGTGAGAGAATCGCGACTTCGTAGAAGATTGTCCGTAAGAGAACCGCGACTTCGCAGAAGATTTCCGTGTGAGAAAGCCGCGACTTCGCAGAAGATTGTCCGAACCGCGCTACCGCGTAGTTTCGTTCGTGTGCCGCGCATCGCAGAAGAGGAGCATCAATACCGCAGCCTACTAAGCCAGCCCAGCAGAGGGGTAGCAGTCCAGTAGCAGACAACGCCATCCGGTGGAGACGCAGCACTACAGCCGACTACTCATCCAGCCCAGCAGTGAAGCACCATTGAAGATTAAGGTAAGCTGAATATTATTTCAAATGGCACGACAGAATAGTTCAGTACCAGCAGACCAAGGCACTGAGATGCTTGACGAGGTGGAATCAGTAAGTATGAGTGGGCCTTTTGTTACAGTAGTAGAAGGACATCGTCTCATTGGACGAGAGTTTGATGGCAGTCAACCAGATAGATTGCATGAGTTCATAGCTAACGTAGATGCTGCTGTTCGTATGATTAAGGATGAGGATCAAGAGTTGTTTTTCAAGTATATTTTAACTAAGGTTACGGGCAGAGCCCGAGATAAGTTGTTGTACAGACGTGATATACATAATTGGGAGAAAGCCAAGCGGGCATTGATAGAATATTATGGCCAGCAAGGCACGTTAGATTTGTACATTTGTCAAATGTTCCAAACAGCGCAGGACCCGCGAGAATCAATAGCACTTTGGGCACACAAAATAGAAACATTGTCAGCTTCTTTTAGAGAGGCAATACTTGAGGATGAATTAGAGGAGGATCGTGACGCGCAGTTGAAAATAACGAGAAAAATATGTGTTGCTAGTTTCATACAAGGGTTAGCCAACCCTAGAATACAAGCTAGGGTACAGTCAGAAAAGGGCATTACTTTTGAGAGGGCCGTTGCACTTGCACAGCAGGAAGAAACCGTAATATTGTCAAAGAAGGCACGAGAGGGCTTACAACACAAACATAGTTCAGGATTTAGCAAGCGAAAACCAGAACAGGAGCGCAGTGCAGCACCAAAGTGGCATACTAAGCCAACACATGCTAGTGTTAGGGTGGTCTGTTACAATTGTAGCAAGGAAGGCCACATAGCAAGGAACTGTAAGAACACAGGAACGCAGGGGGCTCACACCACACAGACCGCTAGTTCCAATACAACTACAGGGGGCACATTCAGTAAATTAAAATGTCGCTATTGTGGGAAAACAGGACACATTGAACGTGACTGTAGAAAGAAACAAAGGGATAAGGAAACAGAGGTACGAGACACGGTGCGCATAGTACGTACACAACCAAACACAGTGACAAGGGAAAACAGAATTTGTTATCGTTGCGGCCAAAAAGGGCACATACAGGTGAATTGTCGACAAGGTGCACACACACAAGGTGCACGCACACAAAGTGCACACACTCCGGTGATGCGAACGGATAGCCGTAGATGCTATTCGTGTGGCCAACAGGGCCACATTCAGAGAAACTGTCGAAAAGCCCAAGGCGAGTCCACAGGCAGTAGGGCCATGAAAGGCCAAACTCAGAGTGATCGCATAGGGGGCAAGGCCGTAAGATACCGAGCCCAATGCGAACATTGTGATAGGTGGTCACATCGAACCCAAGACTGTTGGTTCAAAAAGAAGGGCGGCAGTACGCAAGCCACGAAAGCCTCCGCGGCTCAGGCGGCAAACTAGAACGGGCCCGTAGCAAGGGGACAGTTACGGAGGCCCGCACACCAGAAGGTCCCAAGAATTCTGACATAGAAGGCACGGTGCTGATCCAGGTCGCAAACCAAGGAAGACCGTTGAGATTTTTGATAGATACTGGGTCCGATGTCAGCCTAGTTAAGAGGCAATCGGTACCCAAGGAATGCCTGATTGACGGGAGTAAATCAATTGAATTAGCGGGTGTAAGTAATGGAATAATTTACACCCAGGGTACTGTACGTTTTGCCATTGGAAACACAAGTCACACATTTCATGTGGTAGGGAGTGACTTCCAATTAACACAGGATGGTATAGTTGGGCGAGACCTCCTGACAGATAGCGTGATTGACTATAGGGAAGGTCATGTCACCATAAGAGGGCGACAATACCCTATGGGGGCACGAGAGACGAAGGTGATCCGTCTCGAACCAAGGACCCAGAAGGTCGTTGTTATAGAAGTAGATCGGAATCTACCCTTAGGAATTATTGAGAAGGAAGAGGTGATACCAGGGGTGTACCTCGCAGGGTGCCTAACCAAATCAGAGCACCATGAAGCAGTGGTTAGCATGATGAATACCACTGAAAAGGCGGTGACTTTACACAGTCCACGAGTGCACATACAGGAGGTAGATAAAACCTGCCTGGCACAAGTGCGAAAGGTAGAGCAGAACAGTAGAGTGGCAAACGGAGAACCGGCCACTCAGAAGCCCCGATCACAGCGGGTGATAGACTGTTTGCGAGTTGATCACCTCACGCAGGTAGATAAGGAAGGGATATACGCCATCTGTACTGAGTACAATGAAATCTTCCATCTTGAGGGAGACAAATTAACTCACACTGATGTACTACAGCATGAGATCCCTACACCCCAAGATCAACCTCCAATTAATGTACGACCATATAGACTTCCCGAAGCACAGAAGGGGGAGATACAAGCTCAAATAGATAAGATGCTGAATGATGAAATTATCACACCTAGCACATCAGCCTGGAATGCGCCATTACTTTTAATTCCCAAGAAGTTAGACGCCTCAGGGAAACAAAAATGGAGGGTCGTGATCGACTTTCGAAAATTAAACGAGATAACGATAGGAATCAGTTATCCCCTGCCATTAATTTCAGAACTGTTAGACGCCCTTGGCAAGGCGAGATATTTTTCGACCTTAGATCTCGCGAGTGGCTATCACCAGGTGTTGTTGAAGCCTGAAGACAGGCCAAAGACAGCATTCTCTGCGCTAGGTCGCAAGTACGAATTCAGGAAAATGCCCATGGGTTTGAAAGACGCGCCAGCCACGTTTACGAGGCTGATGAACAATGTGCTCACAGGGTTAACGGGTATAAAATGTCTGTGTTACCTGGATGACGTCATTGTGTACGGGAATTCAATCCATGAGCACAATGCGAAGCTAAGAGACGTATTTCAAAGGCTGAGAGAGAACACGCTGAAACTCCAGCCAGATAAGTGTGAATTCCTAAGAACCGAAGTAGCGTTCCTAGGACATGTAATTACTGACGAAGGTGTCTTACCAGACCCACGTAAGGTACAGGCCGTTAAGGACTTTCCGAGGCCGACCACTAGCCGCCAGATCAAGCAGTTCTGCGGACTGAGTGGGTACTATAGGAAGTTCATACCTAACTACAGCAAAATCGCGAAACCGCTGTATCAGTTAGTGAAGAAGGACGTTCCCTTTGTATGGGGAGACGATCAGGAACAAGCGTTCCAGATACTAAAGCAAAAGCTAATTGAGGAACCTATATTGCAGTATCCGGATTTTGAAAAACTATTCGTTGTTACCACTGATGCGAGCAACGAAGCGGTTGGGGCAGTATTGTCACAAGGACCTATCGGAAAAGACCTTCCAATTGCCTATGCAAGTAGAACGCTTAATAAAGCAGAAATGAATTATAGCGTAACTGAGAAAGAATTGTTGGCAATAGTGTGGGCAGTAAAGTATTTCAGACCATATTTGTTTGGTAGAAAATTCACTGTTGTGACAGACCATAAGCCGTTGAAGTGGGTCTTCAACGTGCAAGATCCGTCTTCACGCCTGCTAAAGTTCAGGCTGAAGCTAGCGGAATACGACTTCGACGTCGTATATAAGCAGGGCAAACAGAACTGCAATGCAGATGCCCTGAGTAGGAATCCCACTGAACCCAAGTGCCAAGCGCGAGTGGTTAACTCGGCTCAGCACAGGTCTCACCCAGAGACAACAGTAGAAACTCAGGCCTCAGACGAGAATAGGGAGGAGGTACTGTCTTCAAAACCCGAGGACGCTACGGCAGAGGGAATTGAAGCGGACGGTAGCGAGGTTTCCGAGGACGCTAACGCAGAGGAGATTTCGCCCGAAGGTAGTTTATCTGAGGAAGAGAACGAATTAGGCGAAGCTGAAAAGCTAGCCATTTTGAAAGAATGTCATGATTCTTTGGTGGGAGGCCACCAAGGAATAGCGCGCACGTACGCCAGGGTACGTGAACGAATTCAGTGGAAGGGCATGAAAGGGGACATTGAGCGCTATGTACGCACATGTCCCTCCTGCCAAAAGAATAAAGGGACCAGACCAGACGTCAGGGCTCCCATGAGAATTACGGATACCCCGAACACAGTCTTTGAGAAAATATCCCTACACGTAGTTGGACCTCTTCCGTTGACAGAGGCAGGAAACAGGTACATACTGACATGCCAAGATCAGCTGTCAAAGTACCTAATAGCGAGTGCCATGCCTAATCAGGAGGCAGAAACCGTGGCACGGACGCTAATCAATAACGTAATAAGTATCTACGAGATACCAGAGCAGATTCTCACTGACCAGGGTAGTAATTTCATGAGTGATGTGTTTAAGACGCTGTGTAAAACGCTGCGCATTCGGAAAACACACACTACGGCCTTCAGGCCACAATCGAACGGTAGCATAGAAAGATCCCATAAGGTGCTCACGGAGTACCTAAGGCATTATGTCTGCTCAGGGGAGCAGAATGACTGGGACAAGTATTTGCCTACAGCTAGCTTTGTGTATAATACCACAAAGAGCACAAGTACAGGGTTCACACCCTACGAATTAATTTTTGGAAGGAAGGCAAATATCCCAGGTGTGCTGCAAAAGCCACCTGAAATGAATTACAATGAACACTAGAACGTGGTGGAGGAACTGACGGCACAGCTTAGGCGAAATCACGAGGCCGCCAGAAAGACTTTAATAGAGCGAAAGGAATTAGAGAAAGAACACTACGACAAAAAGCAAAATGAGGTCACCTTTCAGGTAGGTGATAAGGTTCTTTTGCGCAATGACGCATTGCGAAGAGGAAAATCCAGAAAGCTAAGCCCACCATTCGAAGGTCCGTACGAAATAGTAGATGTTTCAGGGGTGAACTGCACCCTACAGATGAATAAGAAGGGGAAAAGGGTTAAGGTACATAAGAATCGTTTGAAATTGTACTTGTAGAAACGAGAACTGGGAAGCGAATGGTAACACATATCCTGTCTTTACCTTGCAGGTAGACAGCAGATATGGCGCGAATGCTAGGATTGTTGTCCATCGTAATAGCAGTGATAGTCGTGACGTCACATCGCTACAGAATAGCCGGAGAAGTACTGGATGTCAAGGTGACACCATATGAGAGTACTCCAGGGGCATACTTCGACAATCAGGGTGAGATACAGTTATACCATACGGAATGGACATTAGTTACCTATGTAAACCTGAATAAATTAAGTGATGTATTTTCAAATGTCAAGAGACACATACACTGGACTCAATTAATATGTACACAGTTAGAAAGAAGTACTAACCTAACATGTCAACAGGATGTTAAAATGTTAAGTGCACAATTAGATAGAATTAAGGAATCGAAGGAATTAATTACGAGGATTACTAAACCAATAGGGGAAACGGAAAACACTAGGCGAAAACGAGGCCTAATTAATGCAGTAGGTTCCATCGCAAAGGCATTATTTGGAACATTAAGTCAAGAGGATGCCGATAAATATGAGTCAAAAATTAGTGAGTTAGAGCAGGAACAGCTTTCAATTATGAAAATTGCAAAAGACCAGATGATAGTAGTAAAATCAACATTGCAATCTATGAACAGCACCATTTACGATGTCACAGCCAATGAGCAGAAATTAACTCAAAACATTGCAGAAATTAGATCCTATCTTGCCAATAGCACGCTTCAGATTACAGAAGCACTTAAGCAAGTAGAATTAGAAAACTCAGTGAATAGGCATTTAATTGAGATTGAAGGCCTTCTCATACAACTGTATGAGCATTACAGTGTTGTATTATCAGATATAATGAATGCTCACGTAGGAGTCATTCAGGTGCAAATAATTTCACCAGATGATATTATTAAAGGTTATAAGAAAGCTCAGGGAGATTTCCCTAAAGGATTGTCCTTGCCATTTGATTTAAAATCAGCTTACGGCTACTTGATTTACAAGGTAGCCACAGCGGAAGTGTTCGCCAACAAAAATTATCTAGTGTACGTCATCAAGACACCCCTTACAGATAGGGTAACTTATACAATGTTTCACATGATTCCATTCCCCACGTATATGAAGAGTAATCCACACCATTTTGTTTATCTTCAAGAGACCAAGGACTATATCCTTATGGACAAAGAGAAACAAACTTATGTTCAGTTAGATAAAGATCAGGTAAATCAATGTAAGGTAATAACACCCAGTTGGAAACTATGTCATGTTAAATTCCCTATTAATACAGTGTACACTCAAAAGAGTTGCGCGATCCAGTTAATTATTGGAGTTAGTCAAATCCCAGATAATTGTGATAAAAGAGTGCTTCCCGTTCAACAGCTCATGTGGATACCTATCAGAGCTAACAGATATATATACGTATCCCCAGAAGAAGTTAAAGTAACATGTATGTGTAAGGATACCACCAGTGATATCAGGTTAACAGGCACTGGTATTCTTGTTTTAAGTGCAGGTTGCACAGTATATGGGCCACATAGTAAAATGCAAGGTGTAGGTGAAGTGAACACTACACAAAGTAAAGACTTTGTACCAGAAGTCACACTTGATTATGACTGTTGTGAACAAATAGGTAGTGAAATCAAGTTAGAACAGATACCCGAAATTAATAAGTTGTCATTAACTAATTTGCTAAATCACATTAACGATTTACAATGGGCTACCCATAAGACACAAGAAGTGGAAGATATGGTGAGACAAAAGGAAGAAGAGCTGCAAAGACAAATAGTCTATCAGCATCTTAACGTGTACAAATATATTGTGTGGATAGTTGTTGGTATCATAAGTTTAATTTTAATTTGTTATTGTTGTAATTGTTGCTGTCCGAAACTAGGGTTTCCAGCAAAGAGATGGTTTGATGATGCACGGGCTCATTGCCCTAATATATGTATAAAACAAACGGTAATCACGAAGGGAGATAAGGTTAAGACTTCAGATGAGGATTTAACTATATTCCAACGTCCCAGGCGGATCCGGGGACGCCCGGAGATGTCTGCGGAGATCATGGAATTACACTCCAGGCCTGCTGGGGGACGCCCTAGTACGCCTGTGAGATCTATAGAAGCAATAGAAATGGATGCAAGTGATAATCAGAGTAGAGAACAACCTTCCCCTTCACCACAGGGTCGCCGATCGTTACGCACAAGTAACATCAGAGTATAAATAGTGTAGGACAGAAATGGACGCAACGTATGGTTGCATCCATTTCTTCCCTAAGGGGGGAGATGTCGTGCACCGACCTCCCACGGACTCGAACCGGCGGACTGCCAGGTGGAAGGCAGCCGGGGTTAGCAGCCGAGTCTTGAGCTCAAGGTGTCAGAGGAGATTAATTAGTGTTAGAATGATAATCAAAGACAGGAGACACCTTGTAGCATTAATGTAATTGAATAATAATTATAGGCAGATTTAGTTACTGTAAGAAAAGGGAAACATTTCAAGAAGTTACATGTAGTGGAGAGAGCTTGCGAAGTGCGCTTACACAAGAGTTGACTAAGAGCGGGGACTTGTTGATCACAACAAGGTATTTACTGTGTATCGACAAACAGAGCTAGTATGGCAGCGGGCCGCCGAAGCCGACAAAGAAATAAAGCCCAGTGCAAGGCCATTCAGGGTCAGTACAGATGCACTAGGGAAACAAGGAAAGATGACGATAAAGTAAGACAGTAGTGCCTAGGTAGCAGCACTTACTGTGACAACTATTGAGAATAGCCACTTGAGGGCGCTAGTGACTGGATGATCAGTTTAGCAATGCCCGTAAGACCCAAGGAGGTAGGGATAGAACTTTGAGTTCAGGAGCGGAGATATAACCCCTGGCCAAGATGGCGCGGGGCCTTCTTTCAGCCAGTAGTTCGTACTTGTCAGAACGATATTCTGTTCGGGCATAGCCCAAGTGCCGCAGGGCAAGATTCAGATAGACGCGTAGTAGAACAGTAGGCGCGTGAAACAAGCTCGCTCTCTCTATAGATCATTACATTCAGACTTGTAAATATACTGTACATAGTAGTTTTAGTGTCCTCAGCAATAAAGGACAGAGAAACTATTTCATCTTTTATTTCGGGAGTTGCGGGACGAGTCATACCTACAAATTACCTTCCTACATTCCGCTCGGCAGGTCAGGTAATACTTCAACATCCAACGGCCTGGTGACCAACCTACGAGATCGTCTCACAGGACAGGTAGGTCACGACATCAAGATGGAAGATTATCCGTGTGAAGTGATTACATATTTTTATACGTCATTATTTCAGGTTGAAATATAAAGCAAGACCAAATTATTCAGAGATGAAGTGCCGAATGAGGGAAGTTACAAATCCAAATAATTGCCGGATTGTCAGGGTGGCGTCTTAAGTGAACAGAGATAGCTGACGAAGTACACGATGCAGGAAGACATTTCGGCGACAGGTCGGTGACTTACCATTTTCATCCTATCTGTACTTTGTTGTCAAGGTCACTGTTTAATTTATTGTGTGGTGCATTTTGACCACCTCTGTCTTTCAAGACTGTAAATATCTGCGATATCTATGTTTCATTTTTATGTGTGGGTAAACGGGTGGCGGGGACAGCGATGTTTTGTGATCAAATAGCGTTACTGAATTTACAGCAAACAGTTAATGATAACGTCCATGTCAATATGTTTTGTTATTTATAATACATATTTTCATGCCCGAACTGTCGGGGGAAATTTTCTGTAGGGATTCGTTAGACAATTTAAACTCTATTGTTATTTCTGAGATAGTTTGTATGTGCTTGAAGTAAAATCTGTGAATCATTGGTATCCAAATTATGTGGAGTCATTTTCCATGAGAGTATTTGTAAAATATTTTGATATTAAACACCGTGGTTAGTCAGTTCAAGTCCCGTTTGTTGAAAAATTTCATCATCAAAATGCTGGCCTGCAGGGTAGAGGAGGTGGTGATGTACAATTTTTAATCACTACATTGCGTACCAAAAGCCTGGATTAAATTCCAGACCTCTCCGCAGTGCTCATATGGAATGGAGGCATATGACTTTGTTGATGGTGATACGCCCGTCAGATGGAAGACCATAATACCTTAAAAAAGAAAATGAAAACCTACAACCTGTCTTCCAATCATTGACTGGGTCAGGGATGTAATGAATGAATGAAAATAACCTGTCCGTCCCCCCTCTGTCCAGCACAAATCTCACATGAAGTGACCGGGATTTGAACAACGGTATCCAGCGGTGAGAGGCCGACGCACTGCCGTCTGAGCCACGGAGGCTCATCATAATACCTTAATAATAATAATTTAATTGGTTTCGCAGCGGATGGTGCAAATGTGGAGGTGGGGGGAACGCGTTCATTGTCCACTTTGATAAATATATATATATATGCTTAGCCTGTTTATAATGAGGTGAACTTGCCATTATTTCAAGTTATGTGTTTCATACGCATGCACGAAACGTTCTCGTGCCCCTGAGTATCTGGTGAGAAACATTTTTCATTATTTCAGTATCAAGTGAATCGAAGGACTAAAATATTTCCGAAGTTTTCGAATATCAAACCGACAAATGTTGGCATCAAAGTGAGACGGTTGTCGCATTATTTCTTCAGCAGTACGATGCTCTCATCTTTATTTTCCTTATGCAGTAGCTAGCTGGCATCAAAATCGTTCAGAAGCTTAAATATCCATATATTGAACTGTATTTACAGCTGACCCGCCTCTGTGGTGTTCTTGTTAGTATGATTAGTTACCACTCCCCCTCCCCCGGCAGCCCGGGTTCGATTCCCAGCTCTGCCAAGAAATTTCAAAAGTTGCACGAGAACTGGCAAGGGGTTCACTCATCCTCGAGAGGTCAACTGAGTAGAGGGGGTTCAGTTCCCACCTTAGCCATTCTGGAAGTTTTTTTCCGTGGTTTCCTACTTCTTCTCGAGGCAAATGCCGGGATGGAACCTAGCTTAGGTCACGGGTGCTTCCTTCTCACCTCCTTGCCTATCCATCCAATCTTCCTATCCTCCACAAGGCCGCTGTTCAGAATTGCAGTTGAGGCTGCCTGGGTGAGGTACTGGTCCTCCTCCTCAGCTGTATACTCGACCAAATGTCTCACGCTTCAGGACACTGCTCTTGAGGCAGTAGAGGTGGGATCCCTCGCTATATTCAAAGGAAGAACCAGACTTGGACGCTAAATAGGTTCAATAATAATAATAATAATAATAATAATAATAATAATAATAATAATAATAATAATAATAAATAATAATAATTATTATTATTAATAATAATAATAATAATAATAATAATAATTGTTATTATTATTATTATTATTTTACCGGGAGGTACACCTTTACGCCGCACATTTAAATCTTGCGCCAATAAAACCTCCTCTACAGGAGAAGCACTGAACTTGAAACTAGACCTACTTAAACTTTCACTCAGAAGATGTCACCACCTTAATTTTGTGATTGTGAAGTTTCCAGTACTGTATGAAATTCTACGTGTTTTGTTTATCATTTATCTAGAAGTTTGGACTTTCTGCAACAGTTGTCACTACAAAAACTATGATCATGCGCCCTGGTGCGAAGTGAAGGAATTTTATTTCAAGAAATTTTGTATTCATAAGTTTGTTCTTTACTAAATTATGTTCATTCATTTTTGGGTTGGAAATATTGATCTTTTCTTTCCGTCAGTTTTGACTTCAGCCAATCCCTAATTTCTGTAATTAATTTTCGGCCTGTCACAGGCTTCTTCTTCGATTTGGTGTGTAACTTTTCGCTAACCAATAAAAGTAAGAGGGCGTGGCTTGATTATTCATGAAAGGTCTCGAACATTCCCCGAGGGTTTATAAACTGCGGATTTTCACGGCTCTTGGCCATTTGGTCAACATCTAACTGAGTGTGTGCATGTGAAGCAGGAGGCGGCAGGTGCCTCTTTCATAGGGCAGCAGTTCTTCAGCAAGGTAATGGCCGTTTAACATCTTTATTTCTTGCTAGCTCCGCAGTTTAACCCGAGGGATAGGTCCGAAACTTTAATATGTAACTACTTCTCTAAAAATGTAAGTTCTGCCGGCTAATGTGAAAATTTCCTAAAATCTGTAACTGTAATTCGGGGATAGAGAGTGATTTACCCTCTCGAGCTCCCCTTCACGTTTTGTAACTGGTTTTCTTCCTTTCCGTAATGTCTTAAATTATTCATATACGAGTCACCTCCATAGTTTGGGACCGAGCTCGATAGCTGCAGTCGCTTAAGTGCGGCCAGTATCCAGTATTCGGGAGATAGTAGGTTCGAACCCCACAGTCAGCAGCTCTGAAAATGGTTTCCCGTGGTTTCCCATTTTAACACCAGGCAAATGCTGGGGCTGTACCTTAATTAAGGCCACGGCCGCTTCCTTCTCATTCCTAGCCCTTTCCTGTCCCATCGTCGCCATAAGACCTGTCTGTGTCGGTGCAACGTAAAGCACCTAGCATTGTATGGGAATAGCCACTGTGTCATCGGCCTCGTGCCTTTTATGATTTAGGATGCTTATTTAGTAGTGCAAATACACGCCTCCGTTCAATTTGGTGTTTCGGGCCATTGGCTTAACCTGCTATTTTTTTTTTTGCTAAGGCCCAATAGGTTGGGTACAAGATACCCCCGTTTCATTTTTGTAAGTTGTGCCTTGAGGGCAAGTAATTGTAAAGTCTGATATTGCCTTGAATAGGCTTGATAAACTGAGAACGTGTCAGCTTCTTTTCAATTGCGGTAACTGTGCCTCTGGGAGGCTTGATATTTGAAGTTGGGAGCAAGTGCTCCAGGGAGGACGAGGGGTTTTCTGCCCTTGTGTAAAATAGTACTCTTTTGTAAGGTCGAGCTGAGAGCTCAGGAAATGTAATGCGAGGGGCTGGAAGCCCGGATTACTAAACTGTCACTAAATTTTGAATGTATTTTCCTTGTATAAACTTTGTCATGGTACCTAGTATGTTATTTTTATCTCAACTAGTGAAAAGTTGTTAAATTTTTGTTGTTGTTGACTGTTGAAATTCAGAAAATATAACCTTTGTTAAAGTTTTAAATTAACTTTGATTTGGTAGTTAGACCTATTAACGCCGGCACCTTCTTTCACCTCTGCGTTCCACACATACCCCGGAACAATAATAATGATAATAATAAAAGTACCTTGAATTGGTAGTGTCTATCTTTAAGAACTTGAATAAGCAGATGCAAAGTGAAAAATCTTCGAATTCATGATACGACGCAATGTAGGAGCAGATCTGTGACCTATTTCACTGTTACTGGGCATCTGAATATGTCAATAGTATGCACATTGAGAATGATCTCTTCCATAATCATTGCTATTTTTTTCATGGTACCTTGGTACCAGTGTGAATATTTCATTGTGATTTTTCAACCTCATAGCGACTGAAGCGAAAATATTTGTAGCAAGATGCCTTGACTTTCATGAAGAAGCAATGCGCCAAATTTTGAAACATCCTTCTATCCGAGAATCCTGTGACAAAAAAGTTGGCATTTTTGAGTAATTTTCAAGGTTGTTATAGTTCTGTCTAACCAATTGTCCCACTTTTATTTATAGTCCCCAACATAGTCTCACCAAGGGAGATTATTATTATTATTTTTTTTTTTTTTTACTTTACGTCGCACTTACTCAGATAGGTCTTATGGCGACGACGGGATGGGAAAGGCCTAGGAATGGGAAGGAAGCGGCCGTGGTCTTAATTAAGGTACTTCCCTAGCATTTGCCTGGTGTGAAAATGGGAAACCACGGAAAACCATCCTCAGGGCTGCCGACAATGGGGTTCGAACCCACTATCTCCCGATTACTGGATACTGGCCGCACTTAAGCGACTGCAGCTATCGAGCTCGGTCACCAAGGGAGATCCAGCAAAGAGATACCGAGTACGTTTTATGGGCAACATCTGGATTGAAAGCAATAATTCGCAGTGAAAGAATTCTCGTAATACAATGCATGCCTATAACAAGTTCTTATTCCTAACATTATCTACATTTGTTTGGAATATGTTGTGCGTTCCACATTGAAGGGTCACGATAGAAATAATTTTTCGTCTGTAAATCTGGTGTAAATGAAAACCAGGACAAGCTTAGCACTGTAACCATAAGTGGACTCCTGCACACAATGAGACTACTACTGTAGCTAATACGGAGAGTCATTCATTCAAATTGGACAATTCAGTAACAAAGCGAGTGAAAGTGGACATATAAGAGGACTGTGTTAAAAATTTAAATATTAGCGCTACATGTAAAAGAGGAATGTTTCAACTGTAAATATGCAGTATGTTGTTCAGAATACAGCAGTCATAATTGTTAGAATACTATTTATATGAATGATGTTTGTGTCTGGAAGTTTTGTAATATTTGAAACGATGGAGCCGTTAATTTCGTTGTCAGCCTAATTTCTCGCTGGCCCCGAGGTCCAGGGATAGCGAGCCTGCCTCTTGCTCACCACGCCCCGGGTTATTATTCCTGGCCAGGTCAGGGGTTTTACCAGTGTCTGAGAGTTTGCTCGGCGTCCTCTTAGCCTACTGAGAGCAATTTAGTGAGGAGCTATCTGAGAATGAGATAGCAGCTCCATTCTATGAAGCCAAGAATAATGGCCTAGAGGATACGTCACTTTGATCACGCGTCATATCCCAATCTGCTGGCCCTCGGACTGAGCAGTGGTCGTTTGTTGGACAACAGTCCATCCTAGCTGTAGAGCCATAGAGCTTGGTTTGGGGTGGGTATTTTCTCCCTTAATTCTGTACAACTTTCTCCCCGTTTCGCAAGATCGTAGGTTAGCAACACGGTTCGCGCTGTTGACGTCCACCAGATAAGACTACACTGAGGATAATATGTGAACAGAAAATATCATCACATAAAATCCAGCATGTAATACGTCTATGCCTATATCCTACAGTCGATGGCGTTACGTTACCAAGGAAAACAAACATACCGGTTTGTCTTTCATCCAATGCTTGTTGATGTTACTTGTCATTTTCACAAATACTCCGGTAGTACTATAATTTAATTCGAAAATGACTGATATTCGTCACGTGATTTGTTACCCATAAGATATTTGCTTGTATGAAGTTTTATCCAGTCATTTTCCTAGTGTGAGAATAATTCTAATAGGACGGCAATTTTCGTAACGACCAGGATTGTCATTTTTCCAGTGAAGGACGGATAAGAGCATTTGGCAGTTTCTAAGGGAAAACTCTAGGATTGAGGTATCCATAATCTTTTGTCAGTTGTTGGAAATGTGACATCCGGAACTACTTTTGAAACAAGCAAGACATCGTGGCCAGAGTACCATGATTTTATTGCTATTTAAGACATTTCTTACATCACTTGACCTCATCAATGGATCAGTAGTAGTGTGTCCGACTCATTATCCCAAGTTAGTGAGTTCTATCCCGGCTGAGGTAGTCGATTTTCCACTCATAAATCCAACCCCCTAGCCTGCATCATGGGGGACGTGCAACGGTATGAGTTACGAGATAGCCTATAAGGGTGGCGTACACTGGGACCTTCTGTGTTCCAAGACATCTAAGGTAGCTGTGAAGACCTTACAAGAACCCTGAAAAATAACGGCTAGCAGGGATCTGGTGAAGTACGTAAGGGTAACTGAGGCGGAGAACGACATTTTTGGTACGGCGAATTTGACGGAGGAGGCAACCCTCCTACATGAGGTTAAATGAAGAGGTGAAACCACTGCTTTGTGGCGGAGAGGCATCGTCAAGGGCTAAGGGAGACCATCCCAACAACAAACAGCTTGCTTGAGACTTTAGGTGGGAGCCCCATCACCAGAATCGGCTTCTGTGGGCTAATATCTCGCACAACCTTAAATAAATCCATCAAAGAAACATCAAGAAGGGAAAACCGGTCTGATTCAAATATGGCGACTTTTGGATTAAACGATTAACGAAAATGTGTTAATGCAACGTGAGAAATCAGAGGGAAAGTTGAAGTCTACATCAGACAGTGGCATGTGTAAAGAGTTTTACCTGAACATCCTAGGATTAAGTAGGGTGTTTTAGAGCGTCTTTGGGGAATAGGGCACCCAAGGTGGAGCTAAATTTATATACTCTAGAAGACCCGAGGCCAACGGAGTGAGTTGTGAAGGTTTGTGTGTATTGATGGCCGAGGAGGCTATGGAGTGGTATCCAGTGTCGGCGAGGATATTGTGGCACGTTTAAAGACCAGTCAGAAAAATTGTAATGATAGTGTACTATGCACCCATTGAGACAGTGAATAAAGAAGACAGCATACGTTTTATGTGCATCTCAATAGATGATCAAGAAGCAGAAGACGAAGGATATTGTCACAGAAATTAAACAAAATTACTTAGTGGTGAAAACGTGATTGCAATGCAGTGGCACAACATTCTGGCAAAAGCCGCAAGAGCAGTATATAATAATGACATTAGAATCCTGCTCCCAAGGAATATCCCATGAATTGAGGAACACAATTTAGATAGATTTCATAATTACAATTTAAGATGAAATAGAAAACAATAAAGAGATGTAAAATATGTTTCATCATAATTTTAAAATGTGAGGTACTTCAGTTTTATGTTCTTTAAGATAATAATTGATAACGTACAATTATTCTTGGAAACTGGAAAGGAAAATCATATTAAGTATCTCATGTTTTAAATTAACAAGATACATTAATTTTATTCTTTGGAAGGAAAGGATAATCATTTAGATATAGTCTAGAACATTTCCAATTAAATACATTAGCTTAATTTAATTCCGGAACCCCAATGTTATCACTTTACCTCATATGGTAAATCAGGAAAGGACGTTAGCACCGGAATTTGCTATCAGTTAATTCCAAAAATAAGACATGATATATTGAAAAAACACAATGTCAGGGGCAGACAATTAATAGTGATAAACGAAATAATTAAATTTCCCAAGATTCAAGTTAAAAACGATGAAATAAATTAAAATTTAAGATGACATACCCATAGTAATCTAGTCAACGTCAGTACAAAGAACCGAATCCTCTATCATTAAATCAGACAAAAAATGGAAAACAATACCCCATCAAATAATAGAAGGTAGCGGGCAACAAAGATGAACAATAAACGAAAAGGTTTGTTTATTTTGAGGTATCGTTTATATCAATGTTAATTTCGAATTAAGTATCTCTGAAATGAACTCGACGATAAAATATTAGGCCTAGCCACAAAATATTCAAATATAAAGAATTTCAAGGAAAATCCTAAATTAACCAGTAATTAAAATTTTAACAGGGATTCTCATACTTCAAAGACAATACCTTAACAGAAGAAAATTTAGTCCTAACCATACGGGAAGTGGTTATCGCATGACTGTAAACAACGCCGATATATCATGTTAATGGTGATTACAGCATAGAATTTAGATTTTGGTAATACCAAATATTGGAGACAAATTTAAGATTTCATCTGAAAGATTTGCATCTTTGTCATTATGCGTAGTCCAACGGCGACGTTCTGGAATTAGTGAGTTCACATTACAAGATACTTAACATGATTGAAGTTTACTATTCTAACGGCGGCCTGGAACGAGCAAATAACTGGTCCCAGATATAAGAAAATAATACAATTATGAGAGTTAGAACTCTACCGACGTTCTCTTACCAGGATCATATCTAGAATCGTAGTTCTCCTTCATTTTAATGAAGAAAATCTCACAATCACCAGAACTGCCTTCCATTTTCCAATCGAGTTAAAATCAAAACTAAAGTCGTTTAAAAAACTGCCTCTGTGCATTATCGCACATTAGGATCGCAGCCACCTGAGGTGCCACCAACTGGAATGAAAATTTAGTTAACTGGCATGCAAAAAGACAGAGCTCGAGTTCACATTTGCATATTCTCACCAGACACTGATCATTTCGTGATATTATTAGGTACATGGAAACTTAAATGTGTTTCACTGGAAAATTGTAAAGACGCCCAATGATACTAATTTCAAAGTAGATTCCCAAGTATGACATAAAGTTCCTTAGTAACATCATGGATATCATTATAGTTGGAAGAGACTTGAATGCAAGAATGGACCAGGAAAATTATGGAAAGTACGGCCTAGGAGAACGAAATGAGAATGTACAGCTCTTTGAGGGCTTCTGTGCCTGCCACGATCTGGTTATTGGTGGTACTGTGTTTCCACTTAGAGATTGCCACAAAGTTACCTGGGCAACACTGGATCATAGGACAGAGAATCAGAGAGATCAAGTTGGATGTGAGGAATAAGAGACGTGCATATATCGGTAGTGAGCATCATATTGTGGTGGCTACCTTCGGAATGAACATCCAAGCACAGAAAAGGAGGGCATGGCAAGCAAGGAAGCGGTATGATGTTGGAAAGCTGAAGGATGACAGAAATGTGAAGGAAGTATTCAGGAGAGAACTAAAGAATACCTGTACATTCCAAACACTCAGTGAGGTGGACGATGAAAGTGTTGAAGAAAAATGGGTAAATATTAGATCTGTTTAACGGAAGTAAGGGAATATATCCTGGGTTATAAGCATAGGACCGAACAGACATGGGAACTAATCAGAGAAATAATAATATTTAATGCAGCCAATGGCCATATTATAATACAGTTATAGCCATAGTGGTCAAAGTATAGTTCTATAGTTTATATAGCACTTAACTATTACAGAATTTTGTCAGCGAGATTAGTCTGTTTTTGCATTTTGTCACATGGTATCTATCACATGGATCGCCACAGAATTTACACTGGCACAGTTCACTGGGGTCATGGTAGGTATCCCTCTTGCAGATTTTGTAGCGGAAACCATGGACCGCAAAGCGAGTCATGGTGTGCCTCAGTTCATAGTTATCCGTTATCCATTCCCTGTTGATCATCGCGTCTGTGGAGAAGAAATCTAGCCATATTTCTTCCCTGTTGTCCTGAAGTTCCTTTAATAGGCTCTGGTATGCTCCTGACGTGGGCAATTCTAATTCAGAGAAATAAAATAGATGAAGAAGGCAATGAACGCATGTAAGATACGAGCTAGAAAGACAGAACTGCAATCAAAATATACTGTAAAGATAGGGAAGTTAAGAGAACTGTGAGAAGGGATCAAGGAAACTGGATACATAATCTATCTCAACAGCAGAGGAGGCAACTACCAAGGGAAATCTCAAAGAACTCCATGCAATCACCAGAGTTCTGGGAAGGAAGCATTTTTAGAGAAAACTTCCAGTCAGAAACGATGATGGAATCCACTTAATTAACCCAGCGCATCAAATGAAGCGATGAAAAGAACATTTTTCGACTGTTGTAAACCACTGCCCGGAAACCCAATCACATGTGTGGAAAGAAGCAGAAGATATTCAGCCTGAACCACCAAGGATTCAAGCCTACATTCCGACAGTGGATCAAATCAAGCAGGCATTGAGGGAGTTTCATATTGAAAGGTAGCAAGAGTTGATAACATTCCATCAGAAGCCATGAGGATTGCTACGGACATCACTGCTAATATGTTGCAGCCTCTATTCGACAAGGTATGGGTTAATGGAGAAATGCCAACGGACTGAAGATGTGGGTTGTTGCTGAAGTTGACCGAGAAGGGAGATACCTAAAACTATAATAACTTGAGGGGCATTACGCTTCTCTCAAACCCTAGCCACGTTTTCACCAGGGATCTGTTAACCAGAATAAAATAACGAGATAGGGCAGGCTTTCCACCGAGTCACTAATACGTCGACTGACTGACGCGGTAATGCGGAACGTGACTCGAAATATGAAGCGTAATATCCAATATGGGTTAGCCGACAGACTGTAAGATCTGAAATTTGCTGACGATTTGGGTTTCCTTTCTGAGGCGCACATGATGAAATGCAAGCAAAACCTCAAAGACTTGGTAGAGAAAGGGGAAAAGTTGGGGCTAACGATCAACGCAAATAACACCAAGACCCTAAGGATTTACTACGACAAAATTGACCCATTTTTCCACAATGGGGAAACTTGAGCAGTGTAGTCGCGAAGCTGCACAGGATGTCCCTCAGCGAATAAAAAAAGAATGCTTTGTCAACCGCTGTTTATGAAGGTTTCTTAGCAATTACTGGCCGGAAGTAATATAAAACCATGAACTGTGAGGAAGGATAAGATGAAAAGAGAAGGCCATACAGATAAAGCTGTGGAAATGGATTGGGCATACACTGAGAAAAGGAAGTGAAGCCATTGAGAGAGGGGGACTGGACTGGACACCGCAGGGTAAAAGAAATACAGGAAGACTTAAACAAACGTAACGAAGATCAGGTACACATGGAAGCAAAGGAAGAAGGCGAGACCTAGAGTGAGGTAAATAGGTTGGCTGCCAATAGGGCCAGATGGAGATGCTTAGTTGATGCTCTATGTTCTATTAGGGTCAACAGGAATTAAGTCAAGCAATTGTAAGTTACACCATTTGGTGTCACATAAGAAAATTAGAACTGCTTCCTACTGCGTTCTTCTTTCGACGATGCTTTATCGATAACTGTTGTCTTCATGCGTTCTGATTTCGTAAGATGATCGTGCCTTTCAACTTGGAGCGGTTGTGAAGTATGAGGGCTATAAATATTGATAGAAGGCAATATTTAATGAATTAACAAGTACATTCTCATTACATTCCTTCTGTGTATTCACCCGCCAAGTCTACTGCCTTTTTCCAAATGTCGGGAAGCATTTGGGTACCGTTGATAAGGCGTTCTCTGTTGCCGACAGCGACAGAGCGCTGTAGTACGCGGAGTAGCCTACAGATACCATGTCAGGAATTCGGCGGCCTGGAGGGATACCTTCAACTTCAGAAACAGGTCAAAGTCACAAGGACTCATGTATAGTGAGTACGGAGGGTGTTCCATGACCTCCTAATGCCACCGTTGCAATAAGAAGTTGCCAGTGTTTGGGACATGACAACGTGTGTTGTCATGCAACACGATAGGCCGACTGTCTCGCAATAAACATGGACATTTGCGCCGCATAACCGGACGCGGATATCACTCCAGAAATCGCCATTAGTAGTCACTGATGACGGTTGTCCTTCAGGCGCAGCATGCGTAACAATAACACCCTCGTAGTCATCAGTACAAGCTTCAACCAACTGGGTTGCTATCGAAATTTCTGTGGACGTGGTCAACCTGCGTGACACATTCATTCAACTGACGCTTCAATTCAGGCTCGCAGCCTCGTGCCTACGTCTCATGAATGGCGACAATAGGCTGCAGAAGTGCGTCTGATCGTTATGTGTCCAACCTTACAAGTGATGTTAAATTGATTGACAAGACAAATATCTCCCATCGGACAAATACCGCAACTTACCTGCTTTTAGCGTCACTGTGTGTCTCAGACATTGGCCTACGTTGCACACTCTAAACGTGTTTGAGGTACCGTGTGAAATGGCAGTACGCGAAGTATTTCTGAGCCTGTATATCCCAATAAGTCCTCTAAACTTTTCCATTGTCATTCCTAACTAATGACTACCTATGCATTCAAACTAGAGATTAAACCATAGAATGCCGTAACCAAGAGTCGGAAATCAGAATGCTGTGAATATAGTACTGTAGAAACCAAACCAAACCAAACCAAACCCCATGGCGCTACAGCCCTTGAAAGGCCTTGGCCTACCAAGCGACCCCTGCTCAGCCCGAAGGCCTGCAGATTACGAAGTGTCGTGTGGTCAGCACGACGAATCCTCTCGGCCGTTATTATTGGCTTTCTAGACCGGGATTGTACTGTAGACCAAAAATAATTCAAGAATTTCCGGGAAATACGAAAGAACGTGGTCTATGCTTACATTGGCAATTTATAAGGAGGAAGAACAAGGCGAAGGTACTGTATGCCTTTGAGGTGATTAGGGGTACGTATGTTGGGGGCTGGGCATTATGGGTAATGACTTGCTTGGGACTGGGGTTGTGGAGAAGCTTAAAATGGAGGAATTTGCTTCATGGTCCCCTGGTGCTGTCAACTTTAGAATTTAACTAGATGCCTGTATACGAAAGAAAAGCCAATCATCAGTAACAAATAAATGACTAAAATGTTGAGGCATTGTTGTTAGCAAAAACTCTAATTGAAGGCCCTTACTTCATGGAATTTCAGCTCATGGCTAGCGAATACTCTATTTTTTGTTCTTTATTCTTAGTATTTTTGTATTTACCTGTCTAAAATATATTATATCCTCTCTTGTCCAAACATTTTGCGCACTGAACTAATAGCTTCCTAAGAAGCTCTTCTGGAGTTAGCCCCACTCTAAACGTTTTATGTGTGGCTCCGAGTTCCTCTTCACTCCTGTTTCAGTACGATGAGATATTCAAATATGGTTGTTTGGACAGCCAATTTAATTTCCTCTAATCCTATTGGATCTGCCAATATTGCCCACGGAGAGATATACGCCAACTTCACGTACAATGTCAATACTACTGATATCGCACATGTTCTCACGCGCAGTTCCTACCACATTACATGCCTTCTCCGATATTCCACTGTCTTACACGTGCACAACACCAAATATTAACTCTTCATGTGAGTTGTTTTCCGTAGGCGTCCCGTCCGCTTCCTATTAGCACCTTTTTAAGTTCTGCAGTTCTGTCTCCTTCTTTCAAACTAATCTTGAGTTTCCCAATCACACTCGTGTTGAAATTGTCTCTTTAAGTTTCTCTAACAGCTATCTTTGTCATCTGATCCAAGATGAGGTTGGCAAGTGTATTCAGCGTTTCCTTAATGCTCAGATTTCCTGCACAGCTTGCTTCACATGGTTTTAATTGGTATTTGTTTAACATTGCGGTGCATAGTTGATTTTGTAAATACTACCTTGAGCTTGTTCTAAGCACATCACTAACATTCTCACGGGAGCAACTGGACATGCTGCAGTGATGTGACCTATATATGACTGCCACACTACCGAAATTCACCCTATAATTTCGAGAAAACTACGACCCTTGTATGACCTGATTATACACCACCTGCAACACTAAAAAATCATAAATTTGTGAATGAATTGGCAAATGATTTACATTTTACTAATAGAAATACATGTTAGTAGAATGGGATATTTATTAACGTCCCTAAAGAAACACAATAAACAGGAGAGCAAAATTAGTATAATCATAAGAACGTTATTGTGAAAGTTGTTAAAGTACACCCACCTACATTATTCGTTCCCCTGACAAGCCCACATCGTAATTCCAGGCTCCTCTCGTACAAGGCACACTTGCAAAGTCTGGGGACCTACTCAGGGCTCTCCTGCCACAGTCCGAGAGCCGCAAGACTAAAGAGAAAACATCGTGCTTGCTGGAAAGCAGCCACATTCTGAAAGCCTTTCTCATTTCCTTGAAAATAGAAAAGAAAAATGTTCACAGCCGAAATAACAAAGATAACATTGTATAACTGAATAGCACACCACATAAGCTTGACTTCAATACATTTGTCCATCTCTTTATGTTATCAATTATAGAGTAAAATAAGGAGGTGGGGCGGCGCCCAAAAGGCCTTCATACATGAACCACCACTGTCTTGAAGATGTTTTCTGTAAGATCCAGGACAAATACACTATCATGCTTCTTGGAGATATCAGTGCATAGCTGGGTAAAGAGATAAAAAGTTCCAAAACGTTATCGGAAACTCTCCGGCACACCAGAGAATAAACCGCAACTGAGAGAGGCTATGTAAGACCTTCAGGTTGGTTATAAAATCTACAGCTTTCAGAAACATGCCCAGGAAGCAAAAGACTTAGAAATCTCCGAATCCTAATCTCGGGGAGATTCAAATTGACCACGTCACAGTTTCCCGTAAAGCTCAAAGTGAGATACAGAATTTGAAGGTTCTAAAGAATGGCAATCTAGATTAGGTTCACTATGTATCTAAAATAAACTGATTCTGAGAAACACCAGGAAGATCCACTTGAAGGAGATCAATCGATTTGATACTGAAAAACTATGCTCATGTCCTGAATGTACGAAGATGTTAGAATCCCTGAATCCCCAGAACTGGGGAGAGCTACAACAGACCTTGGTTAAAACAGCAAAGGAAACACTCCCACTGATGAAGTCAAAGAAACATGCTGGGTGGAGTGATGAATGTGACTCAGTGGTAAGACAAAGACAACTCGCCTGGCACAAATGGAGAACCAGGAACCAAGAAAACTGGAAAAACTTCGCGAACGAGAGACAGTGCGCGGATAAAGTTAATCGAAATGTAAAACGTGCCTACAACAAGAATCAATTAACACGGATTGAACAAGTCTTCCAGCGGAACAACACACGGGACTTTTATATAACATTCAAGCTCATACTAAGCAAGTATAACCTAACAAGCTTACAGTTCAAAAGCTCTGATGAGAAACTAGCTTACAATGGCAAAGGTAATTGCCAGATTCTATCGAAGTACTTTCAACCTCTTCTCAATTTTGAAATTCCAATATCCACTTTCTCATTTGAAGATAATATACACGTCCACCCAGATTCATCCCTTCCAACTAAGGAACAAATCAAACAGATTATCCAGTCCGTTAAAAATAACAACGAAGCAGGTGAGGACTCGATAACTGTGGAATTGTGAACGTATGCTGGTAACAAATTGATTGATAAATTGACTGACATCATCAACAAGATTTAGAAAAACGAGAAACTTCCACTTGACTGGACTTCTGCCTTCATTCACCCACTGCATAAGAAAAGTGACAAAACGAATGTTAACTATTACCGTGGCATTTCCTCTTATTGATATCTTACAAAATTCTCTCAAAAGCTCTGCAGATTAGAGCAGAACAACAACTTGATCCACAACTGGGAGAGTACCAAAGCAGGGTTCAGGAAAGAGCGCTCATGTGCTGAGAAAATTATGAACCTGAAATCTATCCTCCCATATCTGAAACTAATGAGCAAAATTTGTGGTGACCTTCGTCGGCTTCAAGAAAGCCTACGACTCGATTGATAGGATCACTCTTATAAGAGTCCCTAAGGAATTTGGCTTGGATAACAAAACCAGGGCAACCATCTAACGGACTCTTGCTAACACAACCTCCAAAGTTAAGTTCAGAGGAGAAATTTCAGGAGTTTTAAAGATAAAGACAAGTGTCAGGCAGGGAGATGGGCTCTCGCCCCTGCTCTTGAATTGCGCCCCTGAAATTGTCATCGGTGAGTGGCGCAAATAAATTAACAACGATGGGTTCCAGAATGGTGTAAGATTGAGTTACAAGAACATGAACCTTTCAATTTATTGCCTAGCTTTTTGAGATGATCTAGCAATTTTCTCTGATTCTTTAGACATGGCTAGAAAGCAAATAAATCCCCTCAAGACACAGGTGGAGAATCAGGCCTACAGATCTCTTTGGAAGAAACGCAATTTATAACTATCATCAAGCCAGCACCAAGAGAGCTAAAAGTAAATGAGGAGGCAATCAAACGGACAGAAGATTAAATATCCTGGTGAGTGGATAGAAGCGATCATCTCTGAAAAAGAGTCTTTCGCGTCGCGCATGATTAAAATGGAAATGGCTTATCAGCTTACCGAAGACGTTTCCAACAAAATGTCCATATCCCTGAACGTAAAACTCAGACATGAATGTGCTGTCATAAGACCAGAGGCTTTGTATGCAGCAGAATGTCTTGATATGAAAAAGAAATGCCCGATAGAAAAATTAGAAATTAATGAAAGAACGATCTTCTGGAAAATTCTCGGCCCAATAAAAGACAAAAATGCATACAGGAGTCAGCATAACCATGAGCTGTATATTCATGTCCAGACGATCTCTGATGCCATGCTGAGAAGGAGAATTGCATTTTATGGCCACATGATAAGAATGAAACTCACACGATTATCGAACCAGATCTTTACCTATTTTAAAGATAGGAAGACCCAGTCAACTTGGCTCAAGGAGATGGAAAGGAAACTACAGGAAATGGGGATAACTTATGAAGACATACAAGAACGCAATCAACCCAGGAGGAAACAAAAACCACAAGGGTTTTCAAGAAAAGCCAAAGTTGAAGACGGGAAATCCGTGGACGGAGGAAAGAAATGAGCACGACGGGCAACGAATGAGAAACGAACAAAGAAAACAATGATGTCGTATAATCCTTCTGCGACAGGTTACTATTTTGTTTGTTGCACTTTTACCGATGACCAAACTGATCGTATAGTCTGTTTAAACAAATTTAACAACATCGGGTGTGAGTTTAATGTTAAATATCATTTCTATTTCAATTTTTATGCTTTCATCCCATTCCTAGTTTCTTTTATAATCCTTCCTCCGTTCACTCCTGTCTAGTCCAATTTTTAAGAAGTCAGCGGTTATAACTCTGCAGTATTTTTACTTCCCTTTTTATCGGAATACTTAATTTCATATAGTTTTTATCATTTGCATCTTTTGTAAGGTTTTTTTATCTCATTAGTACATCACAATCAACATTCTTTCGTGTTAGGTACGTGTTTGTTATTTTATTTGAAACAATTTTAAAATAAAGTACTGCACTATTCAAGCACTTTAGGCCTTTACAACCGCGAAATTATACCAGCGTTTTGCCCCAGTGTGGCAGTGGGATCGTCGCGATTGAAAACGACTGAAGAAACTGAATACTTTAATATTCTTATACGATGAAATGAAATATGATTCCTTCCTGGGAACTTATTACTTTTTAATGATTGCATTTTAAAATTAAAAATAATAAGAATTGTGCATTTCTTGTGCGTGTTTATTTCCAGTAACATTCCCTTATCAGTATAAAATCATAGCAATTGTCTCTCTGTTGCTGCCTGAATCGCTTGATTTCCTCCTGAGGGTCACGGATGCTTTATTTATATTTTTGGATATGATAAATTTTTGCAACAATTAAGGCATTTATGAATCGTACACGCAGTGATCGTGGTTTCAGAATAACTGTACATTACGTCCGAAAGTAACTTATTTTCCACTGTTTGGTTCATGTTTTGTATTATTTAATACCTATTTAACAACGGCATTGATATCTCATGCCGAGCGATTTCTCCATAAAGTTAGGGGCGCGCAGTTGTGAACTTGCATTCGGGAGATAGTGAATTTGAGCCACAATCGGCAGCTCTAAAAATGGCTTTCCGAATTATCCCATTTCCACATCAGTCAAATGCTGAGGCTGTATCTGAATTGAGGCCACGGCTTTTTCCTACCAACTCCCAGCTCTTTTCTATCCTATCATTACATAAGACCTACAGTAACTGCGTCGGTGTGACGTAAAGCCAATTGTAAAAGAAAATGACTCGTCGTGCTGTGTTTCTACATTGCCATCTTTAAAAATGAGTTCTGGTGTCAGTTTATATGTGTTTATGTGAGTTTGTAATCATTGTTACGTCTGCATTAGTTATATTTGAATCGATAGCCGCTTAAACACACGTGTCCACATTCTGCCCAAACGGAGTTAAGGGCTGTCCAGCATTCTTAAATAGTAGGTGCAAGTTTTGACACGCAATTAGCACGAGCCCTTGTACTTAAGATGGATATACCGGAGTACAAGGGCAAAGTATATTCTAAAACGATGGGTGCTGTGTCAGAATTTTCCAAACGCTTGTTTGAGTAGTAACGCTATGTCGATTCTGGGTCATTGACCTAGTATTTACCTATGTGGGTTCTTGACGGGTTCAATGACGTCTCGGTGAGTTTAAGATGTGGAATAACGTAATAACATTACGTACGACAGCAATCCAATAATCAAAGACTCGATTGGAGGGGCCCAATTGGTCAGGGAATGACCTGGCGTGTTTTGAACCCCTAGGGGAGGTTATGACATCATATCATTACGAGAGCAATGCTAACCTCACTGGCCAACCTGGGGTGCTTTCGAACATTATGTGAGGTCCTGACGTCATACCTTTACGTACGAGGGCAATGCTAACCTCACGGGTCACTTTGTAGGAGCTGAATAGGACAGACCCCCTTGGAGGGGCCGAGTCGGACAGGTCATGGAAACCTTTGGAGGAGCTGAATAGGCCGGGCCCCCTTAGAGGACAGAAATCTGTAAGGTGACCTGCAGATTAGGTTAAGACGTCATGATAGCGTGTTAACCTGACTTTGCGCACGAACGCTAACCCAACCTCACAGGGGCTCTTTATCAGCTCCCCTTGGAGGAGTCCAGTCGCTTAAGTGACTTGCAGTTGAGGTTATGAAGCCATTATGACGTGTTAACCTACCCTCGCTACGAGGAACGCTAACCTAACGTAAGGCAGCCTCTTTGCGATGTCCCCTTGCAAGAGCTGAGCTGGTTAAGTGACTTGTAAGTGTGGTTAACACGTATATTAACCTAACCTTGCCCGAGAACGGTAACCTAATCGCACACAGACTCCTTGCCGTCTCCACTTAGATGAGTGACGCTGCTGTGAAGTCACAGTGCGGGCGACTTAAACTGCTGACTGTTGGCTAATAGTGCGTGCTTATCTTCAGATAACATCATAATCTAACGCGCAGGTCTTCTCCGGACGGAGTTGCGACGTCACAGCACAGGCGATTTGAAATGCGGGCTGCTGGCTAAAGGATGCATGAATTTATAACATAACGTGTGCACGTGTAACCTTCTGGGATCGTTCCCTTTCCAGGCTTAACTCTACAAGGGCATTGAACTTACAGACCTCAACTTTGGTTATCCAAGTGTAGAAGCTTAACCTAACTAGACAATCTGGCAACTATATAGGAGGTACTTCAAAGTCTCGGATCCGAGCGACTTGGAGGTAAATACACTAGAGTTACTCAAGTTTAGATTTTAATTTTAGAGCGTATATATTTGAAGTCTAGAGGCTTATAGCGGCCTAAAGTATTCTTTGATTCACTCACAGTAAAATCCCTTGTATTCAGAACACAATAGAAACTTTAATTTACTAGGAGAGCTATGTCTAACGCCTGGAACAGAATAGCGGGGCTGAGCATGTGACATACTAACAGAACGCTGCTTCGACATGCAGTGATCACGCGGACAATGTTATGCATGTTTAAACTTGTTCACTAACAATCTCTCTCTCTCTGTTAGCTCTCTGGACTACTTTCTGCAGGTTTTTCTATTGTGTTTGAGGAAATAAAGTATTCGATTTCTGGGTTCGGGATTCGAATCTTACGCATGATGTCACTAATTACTGCTTTGTGTCCACTTGAGCCCAAGAGGCGAATAACGGTTAGGTGATGAGGGAAGGCTAGTAGTTCTTCAGCCTACATATTCTTAAAAATAATATGGCGACTACTAGGAAAACGTGTGATAATTGAGAGGAGGCGAAGGGAATGGAATAAGTACAATATTTAAATTTAACGAAATATATTTTGTGTAATTATTTTCAAAATTGTACAAACTACTGCCGGTTTCCCTACAATCCTTGTTGTGTTTTCTACAAGGTTGCTGTACTCCGTGACGACTTACTGTGAAGAGGTAGCATGCTCAAAACATTGTGAACCACTGGAACATTCAAATTTATCAACATAGTTATTGTTTTTCGAAATTAAGTTTTTAAGTATCTTATACTATGCATATTATGATTTGGAAATAATTTGTTTCTGTTCTTACATTGATGTCATCCATGTTTTTAGTTCATTTCATAATCATAATCAGCTAGTGTGGAGAAGGGTGAATATTCACGCGTAAACTCTGTACAGTTTACACTCTTCGGATTAGGTCCATCCCAATCGATACGATTTTCACTTCTGAACTTGTAATGTCATCGGCAGATTCTGCATGAAGCTACATCGATTGATATCTTACTGTTGAGAGGTAGGATATGCCAAAAATCATCTAAGAAAGGTGCAGAATTCGTAGAAAAATGCCTGGTGTTAAACACTGAATGAGATGTTTTGGCATCTGATATAAGGTTCTATGTTTATTGAACATTTTAATAGTATCACTTACTTCAGAGAGGTAAATAAGATGTAGCGTATTAGTTTCGCTGTTAGGCAAAGATGTTCACATTCGCAGTTTTGTTTTTATCAAGACGATTGTCTGTAACCGTGCAGTCTTTTTTCTTTCTGCTCTATAGGGTTCGATGTAGAAGCACACACTGATGATAATGATATAGACTAATCCTTATTTATAGTCTTTTTACGATATTCGATAGTGGATGGTAAGTGACATCAGTCATGTGAATAATAAGACAATAGGCTATCGTGTTGGCAGGAATATTTTCAGACGATTCAAATTCTAAACAAATGTCGACAGGACATTCTTTCATACATTCGTCATGATAAGAGCAGTCTATAACTGAAATTGGTGCTTTATTTTAAATACTTCAGAAATGAAACAGAGGGCAATCTTCCTTATGGTAATACGATGAATTAAAAAATGTCATAGAGCAACCCAAATTTATTTTTCTCAAAATTAATGTCCGTGTTTTCGTAGAGATAAGTAATTACTTTGAAATATATTCTAATATTTCTTAATTTGCAGAGATCAAACTGAGAGCTACCTTTTTCATGGTTGAATTTACGATGGGCTTGAAAACCACTGCAATTGTGATGAGTTTGAAATCCACAAATAATATACAAAGGCCTTTCCGTAAAACGTGACGTTTCAACAGCCCAGCTATGCTTGTTCATAGGCGGTAATCCACGATACTCATGCAGCTCCAAACTTCGAAAACATATAGGTAATGGTGTATAATTTTTTACAATCTTGAACAATCGAAGTTTTTCTTGATCATATAATGTTACATGTAGAATCCTTCACAATATACGATGCACCGTAATTTTCGAGTCTACTGGTGATTCTGCTAATTTAAGGGAGTTTTAATCATTTCAATCACGGATCAGATTTAGCTCTTGTTTTGCGTTGATTATAATATGTCTAAAGTCATCGGCAAAGCCCAGAATATGTTTTAATGCTAAAATACCCAAAAAAGAACCGTTCTCATCAATCAACCAGTTGTTAGTAGCTTTTGGAAACGATCCTGCCATGCGTTAATGATTACTTTCTTCATCATTACAAGAAGTGCAGAGTTTTATTGCACTTGTACTACCAACATTCTTCGATCAATCTATTCCTACATTATTTACTTCATAACGCACTTCAGAAAAGGGAAAAGCTATACCATTGTTGTTTAGTTGAGATGTGCTTGGTACACTTCCATCTGCCTTATCTATTCGTCCTTCAATATAGAACTAGCTTTCGTGTGGTAGAGTGTATACACCTTGCTGATTGATGATAATGCAAATTTTATCGTTGTCGTTGAGTCCAAACGTAAAAGGTTGATAAGTATGTGGCTCACTCGAACTGCATCTTTATGAGTTTGTACTGTGCTCATGATGTCTAGCATTTCTTCCATATAGTTAAAGAAGTGTACAACCTAAATCTTGGATAATCTGCTTATAGACATATGTTAAGTCGATGACTCTTCGCAAACATATAGTACGTCTTCTCAATGTACACCTTGTTTTATAGGTTTGTTTCATATTAGCTTAAGACGAAGTTTGTAAGCTACGTACGTGTGGCAATATAAATTGATGAGCTGATTATATTAATTCACAAGCTTATGACTGATGTTACTAATGCGTTTTACAGTCACAAGATGACGAAGAACTACTGTCTGTTTCTCAAGAATACTGTAACCACCTTCTTCTGTAATGATAAAATTGTGCAGGACGTGCAAAGTTTGTCGATTACCATACAAGTCTATATTGATATTGCGCGTAGTGCTTACATGATATTCATCAAAAATTTTAATAGTTTGATCAGTTTCATGACATTCGTTCCGTATGAGTTCTCTTGCTGAAAATCCGAGCAATGGTCCAATCGAATCAGGTTGTGATTTAAAGTCAATCGTGAATGAAGACTCAATGACACATTTATGCGTAATGTTGTTCACGGTAATTGAGAACTTGTAATTGTTATTACTAAAACTCTCATCAGTAAACTGTTCAATTAATCTACCTTCAAGGTAGTCACAAATATCGTCTACTGAATAAGTGCCTGACGACAGAGTTAGCACACTACTCGTAATAGAACTTGTTTATGCCATCGCGCGCATTACATATTTTATTGTAGCTTTCAAACGATACTAGTCCAAGACTATGAGGTTGATGATCGAGTTCGATCGGTGGATTAAAATAGATGGTTGTGTCAGGTCCTTCTCCGCGTACGGTGAATGTTCTTGCACCGTTGGTCATCGCGTACACACTGATGCTCTTTGTCTACAGACTGTCTGGGTTTGATATAAGAACATTACACACAATCGCCTGCACATGAATGTATTGCATTTTTTACGCGGTTTTTATTGTTCTGACCCTGTAACAGTTGAGAGGGGAGTTCCTCAGGGCAGAGTTATCGGACCTTTATGTTTTCTTATATATATAAATGATATGAGTAAAGGAGTGGAATCGGAGATAAGGCTTTTTGCGGATGATGTTATTCTCTATAGAGTGATAAATAAGTTACAAGATTGTGAGCAACTGCAACGTGACCTCGAAAATGTTGTGAGATGGACAGCAGGCAATGGTATGTTGATAAACGGGGCTAAAAGTCAGGTTGTGAGTTTCACAAATAGGAAAAGTCCTCTCAGTTTTAATTACTGCGTTGATGGGGTGAAAGTTCCTTTTGGGGATCATTGTAAGTATCTAGGTGTTAATATAAGGAAAGATCTTCACTGGGGTAATCACATAAATGGGATTGTAAATAAAGGGTACAGATCTCTGCACATGGTTATGAGGGTGTTTAGGGGTTGTAGTAAGGATGTAAAGGAGAGTGCATATAAGTCTCTGGTAAGACCCCAACTAGAGTATGGTTCCAGTGTATGGGACCCTCACCAGGATTACCTGATTCAAGAACTGTAAAAAATCCAAAGAAAAGCAGCTCGATTTGTTCTGGGTGATTTCCGACAAAAGAGTAGCGTTACAAAAATGTTGCAATGTTTGGGTTGGGAAGAATTGAGAGAAAGAAGAAGAGCTGCTCGACTAAGTGGTATGTTCCGAGCTGTCAGCGGAGAGATGGCGTGGAATGACATTAGTAGACGAATAGGTTTGAATGGCGTCTATAAAAGTAGGAAAGATCACAATATGAAGATAAAGTTGGAATTCAAGAGGACAAACTGGGGCAAATATTCATTTATAGGAAGGGGAGTTAGGGATTGGAATAACTTACCAAGGGAGATGTTCAATAAATTTCCAATTTCTTTGAAATCATTTAGGAAAAGGCTAGGGTGCAACAGATAGGGAATCTGCCACCTGGGCGACTGCCCTAAATGCAGATCAGTATGATTGATTGATTGATTGCTTCCGAATGACGTATGAGCTCAAATGGAGGGGGTAAGTCTCTATAACTATCGAAATACCACACTTTAGGTTTACGTTTTACTTAGGCAACGTAATGAGATCCAGGTCCACGACTGTTATCGAAATTGATAACAGCACTCTCACGTTCACTTGGGCATGCTGGTAATTGATCACGCACATACATACCACGAAAGTTGCGAATTACTAGTTGTTTAGCAAACATAACAACTGTGGCAGTGCATTCAGTAGACCTTTTTGGTAATAGTATATACCAAGCACTTTTTTATGGCGCTACATTCATGTGTACGCCTTTGACTCGCAATGCAATTGCCTCCATTGTCTTGTT
Source organism: Anabrus simplex (assembly GCF_040414725.1). NCBI lineage: Eukaryota > Metazoa > Arthropoda > Insecta > Orthoptera > Tettigoniidae > Anabrus > Anabrus simplex. The sequence goes on along the minus strand of NC_090266.1, from coordinate 576,628,127 downwards.
ATATCGATCACTCTTTTGTAACTGTTGCTTCGCTTCTTGTACAGCCTCAACAGTTTTTGCTAGAACACTGGCGTAATCTAGCAAAGACACTAAAGCTACTATTCCAGCAAACAGCGCTAGAAGAAACCCACCTCGTTTTGGTACAGGAAAATTTCGAGCACATTTTCAAAACATCGCTCTATACTTAAGAGCAATTCTTGCTCTCGCTGCCTTGATGATGGCTACTCACGGATTGTATTCCCCTCAAACAGACTTTTGTGCAGACTATACTACTTCTTTCAATCCAACGGTTTTACTTTTCCTTTTCATAACGTTACTATATCGTTGTTTCACCATTCTGTACACGACTTCACTTGTCAAGAGCAATTTAAGAACTGGCAGTTACTTGTTGTTTCATTTGTTATATATATTCTTATTATGTGCTTCTTCATTTATCAGTGAACATGAAGAATATAAAGCAGCGAGACACACTGCCTGTTAGGGACATAGTGTCGCATCTCTTGCCTATTCTGTTACCACTATACAAAGACGTCATCGAACATTGTTTCCTTTTACTATTCGATGTATTATTATCGGGATGCGGCAAGGCAAATCTTTTACTCACACTTATTACGTCTTTAAATGGCATACGCTTCCAGAATATTTACATTTTCGCAAAGTCACTCTATCAACCACAATATACTAATTTACAAATTATAATGCAGGATCTGGTTAAATCTGGTTTGAATATTCTCAATTTAATGCACTTGAGGAAGTACTGCCACCAGATGATGAACTTCCCAATTCTCTCATGAACTTGACGATGTCGCTACAGATAAGCAAGACGTTATTTTTGCATACTCAGCATGGGATGCCATAATATGTAGATTGCTTCTATTTATGCCAAACCTATTCCCGTATTACTAAGCAGTTGATACGTGACAATGCTAATATCATTGTGCTTTGTCGGCAAGAAGATCGCAACCAGCGACATGTGTAAGACGATCATGTTAACTCTGATATGACATTCAATGGCTTTAACGTCTGTGTGCTACATGTTGGTCATCGAATCGTTACGGCTTTTAGTTATTCATAAAGAAAGTGATGTTCGTTATGGACCGTATCGCATGGGCTTTGATCATTTTATAAGCATCAACACAGAGTTTCAGACTGCACTTGATCAAAAACTGACATCATGTTAACATCAAGCGATGAGATTGCACAATATATAATCCATGCTCGAAACAATATTCGACGTAAATTTAAAGAGCATAAATGTATTTAAACAGATGGTGATTGCATTTTTCAAACGCTGTTCGGTACACCATTAAAAGAAATATTTAATTCTACCTCATCGTCCAAGTGAGTATACCGTCGCCTTGAGCGATATAATCAATTGAAAGCTTATAATTGGCACGTACATTTTACATAACCGTGTGACAGTTTGATGTATTGTGCAAATATCTGTCGCATACATGTTTTTGCACTCTATCGGGTGAGTCAGCCGCGCCTGACCTTTTATGCTGTTAAGCGTCCCGCCGAACGTCCGTGGGGTGATAGTCGATTTTCCTTTGCCGTATACCAAGCTACAGTCACCTTTAAAGCACTTACTGCGTCATCAATGCACGACTTTTGCAAGAAAAAACATGTATGCGACAGATATTTACCCAATACATCAAACTGTCATACGGTTATGTAAAATGTACGTGATAATTATAAGCTTTCGATTGATTATATCGCTGAAGGCGACGGCATACTGATAGAAAACGTGTGTGAGTTTGTGAAGGGGGACGTAGTTTTACACAAAGCAAGCTTTCTGATAAACTGGAGGCAACAGTCGCTGTGGTGTATTGGACTAACCACACGCGTGTTTAAGCAAGTTGCGTTGGTAGGTGGGTTCGAATCACACTAGCAATAAATATATTTATTCACGTTTTAATATTTGAGGATCAAATAAGAGGCCATTTGTGCTACATTCGACCAATAGCATGCATGTTGAATATATCGTGGCCTGACACTTGGTGTAGCCTAGCAGTCCTGGTCATTTCTTCGCTATGTATTCAACAGATGAATATGTAGACATTCTCCTCATCTACGGCGAAGCAAGACAAAACGCACAGGAAGCACAGCGCCTGTACCAGAAAAGATTTCCACGCAGACAACATCAACATCTTCATCATCATCATCATCTGTTTACCTTCCAGGTTCGGTTTTTCCCTCGGACTTAGCGAGGGATCCCACCTCTACCGCCTCAAGGGCAGTGTCCTGGAGCTTCAGGCTCTTGGTCGGGGGATACAACTGAGGAGTATGACCAGTACCTCGCCCAGGCGGCCTCACATGCTAAGCTGAACAGCGGCCTTGTGGAGGGATGGGGAGAATGGAAGGGATAGGCAAGGAAGAGGGAAGGAAGCGGCCGTGGCCTTAAGTTAGGTACCATCCCGGCATTCGCCTGGAGGAGAAGTGGGAAACCACGGAAAACCACTTCCAGGATGGCTGAGGTGGGAATCGAACCCACCTCTACTCAGTTGACCTCCCGAGGCTGAGTGGACCCCGTTCCATCCCTCGTACCACTTTTCAAATTTCGTGGCAGAGCCGGGAATCGAACCCGGACCTCCGGGGGTGGCAGCTAATCACGCTAACCACTACACCACAGAGGCGCACACAGACAACAACCAAACGCAAATACGCTTACTAGGGTGGAGCGACGTTTGCGTATAACTTCATCACATTCCCGAACAGGTTCTGTGATAGAAGCACTAGTTATGTCCAGTGAAACTGCTGAGATGTTTGTGACACTTTCCGGGAGAATATTCACATGAGTACCCGGGCAGTAGCATAACAGACCACCACCAGCCCGTCGTCTGTTGTAAGGATATTACATTCCAGTTTTTTCGTCCATATCACGTGCAACTACATCAAGAACTCCACGTACGAGATTTCGAAACTCGTGTTGATTTCTGTGCTTGGATACTGTCGCAAATGTTAAATGATCCTGCGTTTGTGTCCCATATTTTATTTTCGGATGAGTTACGATTTCATAATAATGGCTCTGTGAATCGTCATAATATGCACTACTGGGGTGTTGAAACCCCCACTGTGTAAGATACGCAGCATTTCAGGCACAATGGGGTGTAAATGTCTGGTGTGGTATACTGAGTGATCACTTAATTGGACCATATTTCTTTGAGGATTATTTGACAAGAGCACGGTACCTACAGTTCCTTCAAGACCAACTACCACTGCTGCTAGAGGATGTGCCCCTGGGTGAGCGTGTAACAATGTGGTATCAACACGACGGAGATCCTCTTCACATGTCAGCAGATGTTCGCAACTACCTGAATGTTACACATCCCGGTCGATGGATAGGAAGGGGAGAACTAGTCACCCGGCCCGCTAGACCGCCCGATTTGACGTCCCTGGACTTCTTTCTGTGGGGCTATTTGGATGATGTACTGTACGCTCAGCAGCCGGAAAATCCTAAAAGCCTTCAAAACCTTGTTGCGGAAGCCTGTGAATCCGTAACACCTACAATGCTACAAAGAGCCCGAATGTCAGTTCAACGGCGTGCTGAAACGTTCATTACTGCTTAAGGCCATCAATATGAACATTTACTGCGCTAACAGGATGCCTCCGTGGCTCAGGCGGCAGCGCGCCGGCCTCTCACCGCTGGGTTCCGTGGTTCAAATCCCGATCACTTCATGTGAGATTTATGCTAGACAAAGCGGAGGCGGGACAGCTTTCTCCCCGGGTTCTCCGGGTTTCCCTGTCATCTTTAATTTCATCAACACTCTCCAACATCAATTCATTTCATCTGTCGGTCATTAATCATTGACCCAGAGGAGTGTGACAGGTTTCGGCAGCCGGCATAATTCCTATCCTCACCCCTAGATGGAGTCTTCATTCACTCGATTCCTGACCCGGTCAAATGACTGGAAACAGGCTGTGGATTTTCATTGTGCTAACAGGCTGTGGCTCAGTCAAGCGGATTCAAACACCCAACCATTCTATTCTCGTCCAGTTCTGCTTACAAAACATCCACATAACCAGCCCTAATTACCTAGAACAATGCCAAAATATATAAATAAATTAATAAATTAATGAATTAACCAACGACGCGAGGGCATTCGGATACGCTGGCTCTGTGGATCATTCCCGAAGTACAAAATGCGAATAAAATGTACATGCTCAAGTGGGATTCGAACCCATCTACCAAACGCAGCTGTATTAACAGCACCGCACTTAACCTATGACACCACGACGAATCCGTTGAGTAGGTTTCCGGAAGGCCTACTAGATGGACTACTACTTCCGCTCCACAAATGCACACACTTCTTCTATCAGTATGCCATCGCATTTAGCGTTCATTTCATACCCTACTGAAAGTTCATAATTGGCACGTACCTTCTTAGTCTGAGGTTATGATCAAACCTGAGTACCGTAATCAGTTTCAGACTTTTATTCAAAATACCTATGGATCTCTCTTTCACCCTTATATAGGAAAACCCTTTACAAGACAAACTGACACGACCTAAAGTATTCGCTATGAAGACGATTGTGTTTGGATAGCTAATTAAAATGTTTAGATTAATGCCAACAGTCTCATCGTAAAATGTATTTCCTATAGACCTGTTAAAGGTCTCTTAGAACTCCTTTTCTCTCGAATACCCGACAAGGATATAATTTCACAAGATGGTCTTAGACATATACATTGATATTTTTTGCTACAGACGCTACACGACGTAATTACAAGACGTCAGAAGCTGTAAAAATCAAATAAGTGTCCCAAGTATCGAGCTGTTTCCTTCACCTCGACTGTCTGCACGTGGTTTCAATTTTATCTATAAGCCTTTGTTGACGTATGTAGACGTAAGATACTGGAATGACCCTAACTTACTCGTAAATCGTTTGCAACAGCTAAGGGCTTCGCAATATGCTGGTTACACAGGTCATGGATTAGAAATTCTAAAAATAGAGGGAAAATTACGTCATGCGGGTATTATTCAGTATTGGCTCCTCAAGGTAAGACCTCACATGTAAAGATAACCATCACACACGAGTTACATAAATCAGGTCGTCACACCTACTGCCTCAGACGCGTTGTCACACGTGGAAACGATGGTCTCTGGCAAGCTGACTTAGTAGAAATGATTCCTTATGCCTTTAATATAAGGGGCATAAGTATCTACTTACCGTCATCGACGTGTACTCTAAGTTTGCTTTTGCACAAGCTGTGCATTCTAAGACAGCACCTCATGCCAAAGACGCACTTAAACATATTGTTGAACAATCGAGATGCTGCCCAAGGCCCCTTCAAGCTGATCAATGAAAAGAAGTTTACAACAAGGTTTTTTTCTTCTTACATCAAGTCACATGGCATTCATCACTATTCTACTTACAGCAATCGGAAGGCAAGTGTTATAGAACGGTTCAATTCTACGCTCAAAGTAATCATGTGGTGAGAATTTACAGCAAAAGATTCCTATAGCTGGATTCATCTGCTACCTTGCGTCTTGCGTCTCCGTGCAACGATACACCCCATCGCACAATGGGCACAAAGCCAAGTCCTGTTACTAAGAATACATCACGCTTAGTTGCTATTCATCTTGTATTCAAAACTGCTGATCCACGCGCCATCGCTTTAAGGGTGATTTTGTTCGCATCAGCAAACACAAGTCTGTCTTTGCGAAAGGATACACACGTAACTGGAGCACATACATTTTTAAAATCAGCAGTTTTAAACTTACTAATCCAGTTGCCTATTTAATTCACGATAATTCAGGACAGCCTATTGAAGGAGGATTCTGCCTCTAAGAGCTGCAGAAAACAAAATTACTTGATCACTGTTTAATCGAACGTCTTATTCACCATCGTGGTAATAAACTGTATGACTTGGTTCAGTAACAAATTCAATTCGTGGATTAATAAAGAGGATGTACTTTAAAACTTGAATTTTTATTCTAGATACTCAGTTACTCCTCTGTTCTATTGCATAAAACATGTCTTAAAATGTTAGTCAACATCATTACTACTAGCTGAGTTAAGATTTGGTACAGGGTAGGATTAACATAACAAATCAAACAACACCTGCATTATGTTTCACAATTCGTATTTATTTAACATATGTACATTTTTCATTCTTCAAGCAAATATGTTCAGTCCATTCTCACATAGATTATTTCTGCCGTCTTTGTTGTTTAATGCCACCATCCAGGAACAGTTTTCCTTTCATTGTACCGGCAGAGAGAAGCGCTGCGATTTTTCAGTAACTGTAGCATTACATGACGTTACACGCTACAGGTTTTCTTTTCACGTTTACTAGCACGGTAAGCAATATCGTAGTCTTTCCAAGCAGCATATAACATACAAATACGAGGATCACCACGTGCCAAGGGAACATCTTGTTTAGTGCCAGTATCATAGTATTGGTAGATAGGAAGGTGAAGCTCAAAGTGAAGAAGATCAATTGCTTTATTGATGAGCTCATGGCCAGCATGATTCTTCACCTTTCTCCCAGCACGTCTCTTCATGTTCTTCTGTGTCTGCTTGGCTGCTTTCTTCGCATCCATGATAAGTGTCCATAAGTAAAGTCAACTCGTTAGTTTTAGGTCCGTGATACAGGTTAATCCGTTGACACGTACAACAATGTCTCACTGAAAGTCTCTTAGATAAACATACCTTTTCGTGATGTAGACTACACGTTTGAAGCTCTGATAAAACAGGATCTTGCTTCCACTCACGAGGCACTTTCTCCCGCATCTTTTTACGGCATTTGCTGCTACATTCACTAGAAACGTTTGGTAATGCCTGTTACTCTTCTTCAGTAAAAGTGTTTATTTTTTATTGCAAGCATAAAACTTTACAATAGCCTTTTCAACTGCGTTACACTTAGTATAAGATAGGAATGGCATGATGTATTTACACTACAAATGTTTCTTTCACACTGTCGACGTTTGAACTCTGCTATTTACATATGTTGGTCATCTCCCGGCATGTACTGCGGCACAACCAATCTAAGAGCATACACGCATTGCGTAAAGATTGTTTAATTGTTTCTCCATTATGCCCCTTGATGAGAATAGATTTTAATTAAGAACATCCTAATTGATGCAACCACTCCTTCTTTTCACATCACTTTAAGAAATAAGATTTGCTCTTAACAAATGAGCGTTCATGGTCATAGCTAGAAAGCGACGAAGTATTTGTTTCTCTTCACACTTCAGTCCAAAATTTTAGTTTATCAATTGTGTCTGCATTTTGTCTTTATCTATTTATAAACAATAAGGGAAAGGCGGGAAAAATACTGAAGTGACACGTTTTGGTGTCCTCAACACAGTGCAATCCAATACAGCCACAACTTTGAACACAAATTTGTTCCCGTTTACTTTAAAGCCCTGAGCATCAACTATTAATGTTCTTGTCTTGATAGAATAAGAAAACACTTTACCTTCTTTCACAGTATCTTATGGACTTAAGAATATATTTTCATTCATATCATTTATAAAGGTTTAAGTTTACGAGAGAGCGACCTTGATAACGAACAAGTCCAAACATGTTTAACCATGTCCACGTGATCACTGCTGTCATAACAGCATGACTTTAGTATGACACATTCTCAGTCCCGCTATCTTGTTCCACGCGCTGTACATAGCTGCCCTAGTAAATTAATGTTGCTAGTGTGTTCGGAACATAAGAGTTTGGTCTCTGACTGATACAAAGAATAATTTAAGCCGCTATAAAACTCTAGAGTTCAAATCTGTAAGATCTAAAGTTAAAATCTGAAATTGAGTGACGCTAGCGTATTTAACTCCACAGCCGCTTGGATCCGAGGTCTTGAAGTACCTCCTATATAGTCGCGATCTTGTCTAGTTAAGTTAAGCTCCTACACTTGGATACCTAACTTCAGATCTGTAAGGTTAATGACCTTGTACAGTTAAGCCTGGAAAGGGATCGAGCTTAGTGCTTTAAGGTTACATGTAACGTCACGTACGGTATCCTTAAGCAGCAGTCCGCATTTCAAATCGCCCGCGCTGTGACATGAGAGCTCGGTCAGGAAAAGGCCTGCGCGTAACGTTATAACGTTATGTGAAGATAAGCATGCACTATTAGCCCTCACTCTGCATTTTGAGTCGCCCGCGCTGTGACGTCACAGCTCCGTCACTTCTCCAAGGTGAGACGCGAAGAGCCTGTGTGTGGTTGAGTTACCGCCCGCGGGCAAGGTTATGTTAACACAGGTGTTAAGCACACCTACAACTCACCTCAACAGTTCGGCTCCTTCAGAGGGAGCCAGTACTGAGCCTGTCTGACTTTAGTTTGCCGTTCCTCGTAGCGTGCTTTGGTTAGCACGTCATCATGGCGTCATAACCTCAACTGCAAGTCACCGAAGCGATTGGACTTCTCCAAGGAGAGCCGATAAATGCCTGTGTGAGGCTGGGTCAGCTTTCATGCGCAAGGTTAGGTTAACACGTTGTAATGACATCTTAACTTGATCTGCAGGTCATCTAACCAGTGTGGTTCCTCTAAGGGGGCCGATCCGGCTCCTCCAAGGAGGCCCGTGACCCGTCCGACTTGGTCACTCAAAGTGAGCCCATCCAATTCATCTCCTCCAAATCGGCCCGTGAGGTTAGCAGATCCCCTATACGTACGGCTATGGCGTCATAACCTCACTTAATGTTCAGAACACCCCAGATTGGCCAGTTATGTTAGTATTGCCCTCGTACGTAATGATATGACGTCATAACCTCGCCTAGGGTTCTAAAGCACCCCAGATCACTCCCTGACCCATTGGGCCTCTCCAATGGGCCTTTAAGGTTAAGATTGTTTTCGTATGTAAGGTTATGACGTTATTCCGCGCCTTAACTTTACCAAGAATTCATCGAACCCAACCAAAGACCGACATGGGCAAACTACTAGGTCATTGACCCAGAGTCGACATAGCGTTACTACTCAAGAAAAGTGTGGGGAATGTGCGGGCGCAGAACCCATCGCTTCAGAGCATACTTTGCTCTCCTACTTACCCGCATGATGTATTCTGCCATTTCTTGGTATTTACTTTTTGACATCAACAAATGTACGGCTACTTACTAGAAACAAATGTCCAGGCAAAGGATAGTTTTACGTATTATCTCTGAACCTGCCGACCCTTATAAGACAGTTCATTACTCTTGACAATTGTGTTATTGTTATTCTGAGCAGGAAAATGTTCAGTTCTGTGACACATTCTGGTATCTCTTTTATGATGTAAACAACCAAAAAAAAGCCATCTTCATTGCGTCCATTAGTAGGCAGTACCTTCGTGATTTACTTAAAATTCCGAATTATTACGCTCAAGTTTGTGAGGTATATTGCATTAATCGTGACCTCGTATAGATAAAAAGCTTTCTGAACATGTATCTTTGGAATATGTGTATTTTGTACCTAATCGAAACACAGATCTGCCGCACACTTACTTTCTGTAGACTTCTCCTTTACTGTATCTACTAATTTAACATTATTATGCTGAATTTCCAATTATACTCCTGTGAAGAAATTGTCAACGGCTAAACAGTAATGATACCATGGTGTTCTTGAAACATAGCTATATTGATGTATTATTTCATATAAAAATTTCTATCTTGCAGTTATAATACTCGTGCACATTTTAAAATATTTTGAGAAGCAACAGTAATCTGTATCATCTTGGTCTTGTTGCAGAAAGTAAGAAATTACCGGTCCTTAGTGTTAAATTAATTGAAGACACTCCTGCCCTCGCCATTTTGATGATAACTTTTTATGCTTCTAGTGTAAAATGTACATTTTTGACCAATTTTGTTTATGCAACTACCAGTTCATTTTGAGACGTATAGATATTGCGGATATCCAGAAAGACTCTTCTGTATTAAAAAGCAGCTTGAATTAGACCAGATTGGCGAGATGTTTCCAGATAAAAGGTGAATATATGTCGAGTTATTTACATTCTTATGGAGGGAGAGTGGTTAAGAACACAGTATAAATGTACAATAACAAGTAATTCAATATAACAACTATTTATGAAGAAGTAACATTTTAAGTTATTAAGATCGACGACTCTAAATCGTAACAATAGAATATAAAATCAAGTGATCATTTACCATTTTCTTGAACAATTTTCCTCCTTTTATTAGTTTAGAGTCCATAAAATTTCTTATCGGCAACTTCACAGCAATCTGAGTTCAGCTGTGTTTCGTTCGGGTGAACTTAGGTTCCTCACATCACCCCACCTGTAGAGCATTAATTATATCCATTACATAAGAATTCGACCTGGAATGCAAAATGAACATCCAACTACCTTTTAAGGTAACTTGAAAGGTAAAATATAATAGTATAATTGACAATTTTAGTTTCAGCATACTTAAAGTTAATGACAACTAGTTCTGCTCCCCTGAATTTATGAAATATTTAGACATATTTGTTTCAGTTTTATCCTTCAGTGAAGTGGTTTTCAAGAAATCTCCAAGAAATCTCAAATAATTCGTTCATGTTTCCCATGAATTTTGGTAGTAATGTTGAAAGGATTTCCCATATTAAATAAATGCAGGTACAACATCAAACTTTGTCCTTATTCAACACTGTCTGTTATAAAACATGAAGCAGTCATAATAAGGCATATGTATTAAGCCTTACACCATCTCCCTAGTCACGTTAGTACTATGTGTAGCCTCCTTCTCCTCTTTACAGACATAGCAGCGCATAACTGCCTCCTTCTCTTCTTCTTCATAGACTTTAATGTGTAACTACTACCTTGTTCAGAAATCCAAGTTCAGCTCAAAGCCCTCTGAGGGTACCTTCCAAGGTTACGCCCCGCATGAATAAAGCATTTATATTAAGCCTTACACTATCTCCCAACTGCCATTAGTACAATGTGTGTAGCCGCCATCTTGTTCCAAGCTCAGCTCCAAAAGCTCCTGGACCATGTCTAATCTTCTCTGGTTAAGTTAAGCCTGACGTCATATCCATGACTGTTAGGTTGAGCTTGGAGTCGAGTCCGTGCCTGTTAGGTTAAGCTTGCACTCTGGAGGAGGAGGAGAACGAGATACTCTACTAAGTCTATGAGGAGGAGGATGGAGAGGAGAAAGTCTAAGTCTACGAAGAGGAGGAAGAGCAGGAATGACTCTGTAGTCGCTCAGCTTTGAGCTTCCAAAATATGCTTCCCAGTGTTATACGCCTAAAAATAAAGCAAATGTGTTAAGTCTTATACCAGCTCCCTAGTCCCATTAATACAAAGCGTGTAATCGCCATCTTGTTCCAAGTTCAGCTGCTAGCCCCTGAGGTTGCCTTCCAACGTTACGCCCCTACGAATAAATCATATTTATTAAGTCTTACACCATCTCCCTACTCCTATTAGTACAACGTGTAGCCACTAAGCTAGTGTAGGGCAGGGTATCCGGTTAGGTTATCGTATGGTCAGCGTGAGGTTAAGCCTGCACTTTTAGCCAGGGTGTAGGGAAGGGCAACCGTTTAGGTTAACGCCCGGTTAGCGTAAGTTTAAGCCTGCCTTTTTGGCCAGGGTGTAGGGAAGGGCAACCGTTTAGGTTAACGCCCGGTCAGCGAAAGTTTAAGCCTGCATTTTCAGCCAGGGTGCAGGAAGGGCAGCTGGTCAGGTTAATGCCTGGTCAGCGTGAGGCTTAGCTTACACTCTTAACCATTAACATCATGCGAGATTAAGCCTGCACTGTTATGCGGTTAGTCTCGGCATCTAACTTAGGTCTGTAAGGTTAACGCTGTTGGGGCTGGGGTAGAACACGGGATCTGTGATATTAAGCCTGGACACGTAGCCAGCGTAAGTTCATGTGAGGTTAAGAGCGCGCTCATAGCCAACCGCCGTACTTTTCAAGTGAGGTCATGTGAGCTTAAGCATGCACCCTTTGTCAGCGCATTCCGTGTGGTGGAGGCCTCTGCCAAGGGCGTGTGGTTGCGGTGGTACCAGGATGCGTTGTTACATTGGTAACACCATCGGAAAAATGGAGGGGGACTGTTTTGCCACAGAAGGAGCACACACGTGTACCATGTTGAGGAGCTTGTGCAACAGCAGAGCTGAAATAATCTTTGAAAAGCGGGTAGCTAAATCCGATAGAAATTCAGCTAAAATAGTTCAAAATGCACTTCTGAGTTCAAGAAGTGTGATCAATGTCAAATTGTCAAATAAGGAATATTTAAAAAGAAACAATGACACGTATTAGAAGGATTAATACGCCTCCTGAACTATGCTCAATGGTGGATGTCACGAATTTTTCAAAGAATAATCAAAATAAGACGGATGGTTTGCGTTGGTTACTTCCCCTGGTCATGGTCGCCAGATGACAACATAGGCCTACATAACTGCTTATAATTGTCGTAACACACCGTACAGCTAAGGAATTCAACTTACGGAGTTATCATAGCAATGGGGAATGTGAAGAAGGAGAAAATCGTCAATGTGTGCTGCAGCTAAATGTTTATCTACTATGGGCTCTTATATCTCGTGTCTAAACATGAAACATGCAAAGAAGAATTTTAGGCACCTAATGTTATTTTATTATAACGAGGCCAAATGAGTTCGCCATATTTTATTAACATTTCATCCTCATTTAGATCGTCTGATAAGGTGGCAGGAGGTGTAGGGATAGCGTGCATGCCTCTAACTAGGAGGCCTCAGGTTCGATTCCCGGCCTGGTCAGGGATGTTGACCTCGATCTGAGGGCTTGGTCGCGATCCAATTAGCAACAAACTGAGGAGCCACTTGATAGTGAGATAGCAGCTCCGGTCTACAAAGCCAAGAATAACGCCCGAGAGGATTTGTCGTGCCGATCAGACGACGGTTTGTAATCTGCAGGGCTTCCGACAGAGCAGCGGTCTCTTCCAGGCTGTTACGCCATGGGGTTTAGGTTTGGTTTCGTTTGGTTTGATAAAATTGTGGATATTGAAGAAAAGATTCGGGAATCAGACAGCACGGATGAAGGCGCGAGGCGCTTTCAATTATGAAGACAGACCACATGTTTCTAGACTATATTGTTTAATGTTCATTTTACAGCGCACTAACATTGGTTTACTGCATTTACCAAGATTTAAGATCTAAATCTATGGGCGTTATGTAGTTGTTGTTGTGGTGTTGGTGTGGGGGGGGGGTGTTGGTGGTGGAGGTGGAGGTGGAGGTGGTGAAGGAAGGAAGAAGGAATAAGTACGAAGTTCAGATAAAATATATTATGACGTTTTACTCTTAAAATCACAGAAACATAAGGAATTTCGAATTATTGCAGCATTTGAAATCATGGTCTAGAAATAAGAGATGATAAAACACGACTAAGTTTCGTTGTTGACTTTCTCCCCGAAGAATATACAGATCCTCTACGAAGAATTGATTGAAAGTAAAATTTCATATTAGTTTAATATCTATATACAGTATATAAAATTAGAGTTTTGTCAGTACATTGTTCAAAATTTAAATAGTATTTCTCAATCGGTCGTGTCCACAGTAATAAGAAAATTAACTTCTTAATTTTCCGTCATTTCTGTCTGACTGTATGTATGTACGTACTTACGTACGGATCCATATATATATATGGATGTATGTATGTATGTATGTATGTATGTATGTATGTATGTATGTATGTATGTATGTATGCACATCACGAGAAAATGGCTGAAGATAATTTAATGAAAATCGATATGTAAAGTCGGAGAATAATGCACTACTTTCTAGGTAATAATAATTTTATTAACGCGCAGTCAAATGGCAGTACTTGTGCCTCGATGTTGGGCCACTAGAAAATTCAGGGTTTGGCTTGAAATGGAGCTTTCCTGTCGTATCTTCCATAAATCACGTAGGGAAAACTAGATGAAGGGAACAATAGAGGAAGAGCCGCGGGCTGGGAGGTTCCTCGAGCTGGCTTAGTCATCCCCTTTCAGGTAATACCAATGGGACTGTGAAAAGGCTGATGGTCGCCTGAGCACGTTATAATATAATATAATATAATATAATATAATATAATATAATATAATATAATATAATATAATATAATATAATATAATATAATATAATATAATATAATATAATATAATATAATATACATACATTATCATTATAGACTGTTATGCCTTTCAGCGTTCAGTCTGCAAGCCTCTGAAAATTTACTAAACGTCGCCACAATCCTCGATTTGCAACTAGTGTTGTGGCTTCATTTAGTTCTATACCTCTTATCTTTAAATCGTTAGAAACAGAGTCTAACCATCGTCGTCTTGGTCTCCCTCTACTTCTCTTACCCTCCATAACAGAGTCCATTATTCTCCTAGGTAACCTATCCTCCTCCATTCGCCTCACATGACCCCACCACCGAAGCCGGTTTATGTGTACAGCTTCATCCATCGAGTTCATTCCTAAATTAGCCTTTATCTCCTCATTCCGAGTTCCCTCCTGCCATTGTTCCCACCTGTTTGTACCAGCAATCATTCTTGCTACTTTCATGTCTGTCACTTCTAACTTATGAATAAGATATCCTGAGTCCACCCAGCTTTCGCTCCCATAAAGCAAAGTTGGTCTGAAAACAGACCGATGTAAAGATAGTTTCGTCTGGGAGCTGACTTCCTTCTTACAGAATACTGCTGATCGCAACTGCGAGCTCACTGCATTAGCTTTACTACACCTTGATTCAATCTCACTTACTATATTACCATCCCGGGAAAACACACAACCTAAATACTTGAAATTATCGACCTGTTCTAGCTTTGTATCACCAATCTGACATTCAATTCTGTTGGATTTCTTACCTACTGACATCAATTTAGTCTTCGAGAGGCTAATTTTCATACCATACTCATTGCACCTATTTTCAAGTTCCAAGATGTTAGACTGCAGGCTTTCGGCACAGTCTGCCATTAAGACCAAGTCGTCAGCATAGGCCAGGCTGCTTACTACATTTCCACCTAACTGAATCCCTCCCTGCCATTTTATACCTTTCAGCATATGATCCAAGTAAACTACAAACAGCAAAGGTGAAAGATTACGGCCTTGTCTAACTCCTGTAAGTACCCTGAACCAAGAACTCATTCTACCATCAATTCTCACTGAAGCCCAATTGTCAACATAAATGCCTTTGATTGATTTTAATAATCTACCTTTAATCCCATAGACCCCCAGTATAGCGAACATCTTTTCCCTCGGTACCCTGTCATATGCTTTCTCTAGATCTACGAAACATAAACACAACTGCCTATTCCTCTCGTAGCATTTTTCAATTACCTGGCGCATACTGAAAATATGATCCTGACAGCCTCTCTGTGGTCTGAAACCACACTGGTTTTCATCCAACTTCCTCTCAACGACTGATCGCACCCTCCCTTCCAAGATGCCTGTGAATACTTTGCCTGGTATACTAATCAATGAGATACCTCGATAGTTGTTGCAATCCTTCCTGTTCCCTTGCTTATAGATAGGTGCAATTACTGCTTTTGTCCAATCTGAAGGTACCTTACCAACACTCCATGCTAATTTTACTACTCTATGAAGCCATTTCATCCCTGCCTTCCCACTATACTTCACCATTTCAGGTCTAATTTCATCTATTCCTGCTGCCTTATGACAATGGAGTTTATTTACCATCCTTTCCACTTCCTCAAGCATAATTTCACCAACATCATTTTCCTCCTCCCCATGAGCTTGACTGTTTGCAACACCACCAGGATGATTTCCTTCTACATTGAGAAGATGTTCAAAATATTCCCTCCACCTCTCCAGTGATTCCCTGGGATCTGTTATGAGTTCACCTGAATTACTCAAAACACTGTTCATTCCTTTTTTCCCTCCCTTCCTAAGATTCTTTATTACTGTCCAGAAACGTTTCCCTGCTGCTTGACCTAGCCTTTCCAGGTTATTACCGAAATCTTCCCATGACTTCTTTTTGGATTCAACAACTATTTGTTTCGCTCTGTTTCTTTCATCTACGTACAAATCCCTGTCTGCCTCGGCCCTTGTTTGGAGCCATTTCTGATAAGCCTTCTTTTTACGTTTACAGGCTGCTCTCACTTCATCATTCCACCAAGATGTTCGCCTTTTCCCATCTTTACACACAGTTGTTCCTAGGCATTCCCTTGCTGTTTCTACTACAGCATCCCTGTATGCCACCCATTCACTTTCTATATCCTGAACCTGCTTACTGTCTACTGTTCGAAACTTCTCACTAATCATATCCATGTACTTCTGTCTAATTTCCTCGTCCTGGAGATTTTCTACCCTTATTCGTTTGCAGACAGATTTCACTTTCTCTACCCTATTCCTAGAGATACTTAGTTCACTACAGATCAGATAATGGTCTGTATCATCGAAAAATCCGCGAAAAACTCGTACATTCCTAAAAGAATTCCTGAATTCAAAGTCTGTTAAGATATAGTCTATTATGGATCTGGTACCTCTAGCCTCCCATGTGTAGCGGTGAATAGCCTTATGCTTGAAGAATGTATTCGTAACAGCTAAACCCATACTAGCACAGAAGTCCAGCAAACGCTTCCCATTCCCATTAGCTTCCATATCTTCCCCACATTTACCAATCACCCTTTCGTATCCTTCAGTTCTATTCCCAACTCTCGCAGTGAAATCGCCCATTAGCACTATTCTATCCTTGCTGTTGACCCTGACCACGATGTCACTCAATGCTTCATAAAACTTGTCAACTTCATCCTCATCTGCACCCTCACATGGTGAATACACGGACACAATTCTTGTCCTAATTCCTCCCACTGACAAATCTACCCACATCATTCGCTCACTTACGTGCCTAACAGAAACTATGTTGCGTGCAATGGTATTCCTGATAAAGAGCCCTACCCCAGACTCTGCCCTTCCCTTTCTAACACCCGTCAAGTACACTTTATAATCTCCTATCTCTTCCTCCTTATCTCCCCTTACCCGAATATCACTTACTCCTAGCACATCCAGGTGCATCCTCTTTGCTGACTCAGCAAGTTCTACCTTCTTTCTTCCATAAGCCCCATTAATATTGATAGCTCCCCATCGAATTCCATTTCGTTCGCCAAGTTGTTTCCAAGGAGTCCCTCGCCTGTCAAATGGGAGTGGGACTCCATTACTCCCATAGGTCCGAGGCTTACTTAAAGTGTTCTGAGCTCGGTAAATTCATGAAGCAGGATGCTGCCCTACTTGCACATAGTCCAAGTGAGGATCTCTCCTCTAACGGGTTATGGACCACCGGTGAATTGTGTAGTCCTAGCCGCCTGAGCACAAGGAGGGCCACGACTCAGAATATGTCCGAGATGCCCACTCCCATTCCATAGCAACTGGTATCCCGACTCTCAGGACCACTTACTAGGCCACTCAGCCGTTGCCCATGGTTCACGAACTAGGACGTGACTACAGTAACCCACAAACATGAACAATATAATATAATATAATATAATATAATATAATATAATATAATATAATATAATATAATATAATATAATATAATATAATATAATATAATATAATATAATATAATATAATATAATAAATATAATATAATATAATATAATATAATATAATGTAATATAATATAATATAATATAATATAATATATAACAATGCAATACAGCATATCTGGGAGTAAGAACTAAAATACAGTAATATACGACAAGGAGGCGAAGACAGAGCGAAGGAGATAGATATTTCGAGTATTCCTTTATGAAATTTTGTTGATTTAAGACTTTCTGTAACCAAAAACTCGTATCACGGACTTCGTCTCCGACGTTTCTTCATACTAACAGTTCGTACAAACGGATATTTTTATATACGCTCTGTATGATCCGAATGACTTTTTGCCACAGGTAAAAATGCATTGACGATCTGTACTGTACTACATTGGACATACAAACAATATAGGCTATAGTAGCTTTATTTTAATCCATTTTTACAAAAGGTATTCAACACACTACCCTTCCAGCCTTTGAAATGTGGCACCGGCAAAAATAAATACCAGGGTCGCTAAACGGGTAGTACCCACAGAAATATCTTCGAATAATATAACTAACCTTAAATTATTTAGCAGGAATGATAAGAGAGGAGATAAATTAAATAAAAAGATCTGAATGAGAACCTTTTGTAAAAACACAAATTTATTAAGATAAAAAGATAAAATTTAGCAAATTAAAAGAATTTGGCTAACATTTCACTGTACATGGATACGTCACTCATAAAATCCGGTCAACTAGAACAATATTATAGTTTAATTCATATGTAAAATTGTCTTATTCAGTCCAAGTCACTAACTAATGCTTTTATGTATGAAAATTTCATAAATCGGCCTATGTATCAAATCAATTTACTTTCATAATCAATTATTACCATGAAAAACAACAATCCTGTTACTGAATTCCAAATTCATCCAAATACATCTCGCTTAATTGAACTCTTATTACATCTCATTATCATGTACCGACATTAATATAATCAGCTTGTTCCCTTTATTAATACACCTCAGTTTTTATTATATTTTATTATTACCTTATTTAAAAGAAATAATATATTTGACTATTATTACAGCAATCACTTTCATTAGGTTGACATTTCAAATCCAAAAAAATCGAAATACATTCCTCTATACGTGAAATATTTACGTCGTATCCACTCTTCCTTCGACCCATGAATCATTGAAAAATATCATGTTCTTTCTGAGTATAAATTATTGAACTTGATACTGAATGTTTAAATCATAATACGTTTAAAATTATTAAATTATCCAATTATAAAAATAATTATCTAAAATTATTAAATCATTCAAAATGTTAAATCTGTTGAAAATATTAAATCATTCTTTTATATCGGCTTCCTCCTCTCATCTATATAAACTTAACATTGAACGCAGCCGGATCGACAACTACCTCTGATGCAAATAAAATTAAGTTACCATTCTGATTTATAAATTTAAAAAAAATTTCACATACGCATAATCAGCTGTTTCACTAATACATACAATAAACATAAACTTGTAGCGAAGGGGCCTAATCTAACTTGAATTCCCACCAAAAAACTTATTCTACACTGACTCTATGACAATAGGGCGAAACCTTTTTGTCTCAAATACAACAAACACTTTAAATGAATTCACAAAATCAAACACAATGTTTGCAACCACAAATCAAAATTTGCGTTTTCAAATACATAGTAAATACAAGTCAAATACAACAAATAAATAAGTCATTATTCATAATTACCAGGAATATCATGTTCATTGACCTGGTCGGGAATCGAAGTTCCGAGTACCTGGATCGCAACATTACAGTGACTTATAATTTCCTATCTTACAATGGAATATTGCGAATAATATTATTAAATCTTTAAACCGCAGTGTGCTGCAATCGCAGTTATGTAACAAATGACATTTATTATTTCATTTTATGACCCTAATAAACGTATTTATTGATGAAACCGACTCAAAATATCCACTGCAATGTGCAAGACAGGTCACTGATTTATATCTTCATGATGTCAATGAACTCTCTCACGATAAGAAAGTTATTCATGCAACATGCCACAAACTATCACTGACATACCCCAATAACTATAAACACGTACTGAATGCCATCTATTCTAAATAATATTTACACACACGAGTATCATGTTAGAAGATCACACGTCATATTTTTATCGAAGGTCATAACTCAACACACGTATTCTATTGTTATAGAAGATCATATCTCAACACACATTTCGTATTCTACACATATTCACTCCTTAAGGCCTCAGTCTTGAAATTTATTCCCTATATCTAGCTAACGCTTGCTACAATGAGAAATAAAAATTGAACTTAACCATTTCATGAGAGAAAATTATTTTCAAATTTAACTACTGTTGACATGCATATATGAAATAATATAAATCAGGAGGTACTTATCGAATCCGGCGTCGTTCCATGTCAGCCATACAGCATCAAGGCCTTCAGATCAGCCTCCATTATTTGGTTCACGCCATCATAACGGTAGCGTTACCGTGTAGATGAATGCCTTCCATGACATCCATTTTTCGACTCTTTTTGTACAACTTTGCACACATCACTTGCATTCTTACAGTAAAATACATAAAGAAAATTATACATAAATTATACACAATTTAACAGTATAATCTTTTCACAGTTTAGTAAATATTCTGTCTCTACACCCTTCGCGATTTGCACCCCGTGGAACTGCAAAGCGTCCCGCGATTATACGCCATTTCGGTTCTTACCACCCGACGAAACAGGTTTATACCCGTAATAGTTTATATCTCGAAAAATATTAGCAATTTATACTCCAAATTCTCTGATAATAATAAATCCAGCGGATTCAGTTATGCGTTCTCAATATAGTATTTATTAGGTTGAGAAATGCTCAAATTCCCCTTCCACGGCGAACACCACACATCTCCGTCCGAGCCGTTCCGAATCAAATAGCAAGGTGAGCCTCCTGGACCTCGCATGGGTTCCTGTCGTGCGCTTCCCTCGTGGCGTAGAGCTTAGAGAATCCCCTGATCAGTTGCATAACATCCTTTCTTTAATGGCCACATTCATAAATAACAATAATTTAGTAGAATATATCGTCTTAATTTTCCGACTACGTAGAAGTCTGAATTTTCTTCTACACTATCTCCCTGCGGACTTTTACCGATGTAGTGGGGCTTTCATGTTGGCGTCCATATTTTTTTACTCAGCCTCGAGCGCGCTGTGCTGTGATTCGCTGTTCAGAAGTACTATAAACTTAAATTCTGAGTAGCTCTGTCGCACATTTTCTCTCTCTAGCGTGGGAGATTCCATTGCTTCTCTCTTGTGCAATCAAATGACCATGACACGTGTACTATCTGACTACTGACTTGAGTAAGCGGGATTACAACATATATCCGGCTTCTCGTGTAACTCCACTTCATTATTCCCGTAACTTAATACAGTTTTTAATGTTATAAGCCAATGATATGGACCATTTGGGTTCAGTATGTTATGCGTTGTTACTTTATTTCAACTTATGTTTACAGTAATAATGCTGTGTTGGAAACAAAGGTTGCCACATAAAACCTTTTTAAAGTTCTGACGAAATTATGGCCAAAAAGCCTTAAATATTGGGAGATATTACCTTCATCACGGGGTTCGTGATTGCAGGACTCAACATGCTCAACCTGCTTATCAACATTTACGTGCTCACTCTTCTTCTTCTTTACAGGGGATAATTCACTTCTTAATTTTTCGATATCTCGCTGAATTTCTGTGTCCTCCGCTTTTAAGTGCTGAAGAAGACAGAATAGAGACGGATGATTTTTTCTAACTAGCATAATAATATATTCTGTTATGCCGTACTTCGAAGTTTTTGGCAGAACTCTCTTTTAGAGTAACTCTATATTTCGGGGGTGGGGTTTATTATCACGCTGCTTCCAGGACCTCTGCGTCAACCAAACACATCACTTTCCCTCGTGTGATCAAAATTAACATATAACTCGTCCGAGAAATTCTCCTGCAACGATGCAAAGACTTCTGGAACAACAGGTACAGGTACAAATGTGAAAAATAACGGAAGCAGGAACTGTATTTTAAACTCTTCATTTTCTTCTGGCTTGCACACATAGTTTGAAACTTCGGCGTAGGTTTTATGCCAAAAATATTCGACAATATGAAGAAACCCACCCTGCAACTTGTACTCTGTGAAATGACTGTCGGACAGACTTTATAACTGTATTTTCATAATCCGAAGGTTTAAACGTTGGATCCAATGAACTTCCAAATTTGGTAGTATTCTTTGCCTGCAACGCTCAGAATAATTCACCGTACGTTGATTCATCCTTGCTTTTACACAGTACACAAAAAACCCGAAACCAGGAACCTTTGACACTGCAGTGGATAGAGTACAGCTGTGTGATTATTTTCGGTACTATTTCGACGTACCATCATAAATCGATATTTAGCTTTGTGTAGAACCACAAATAGGCATCTGAAGAAACGTTTATGAACCCATTCTCCTTGGTAGTTTAGGAGAAGCCCCCAAATTTCAAAATCAATAGTATATATTGTTGGTGGCCCTATCGATAAATACTACATAACTAATTGTATATATAATTAAATTACCGATCTATTATGCCTTATGAATTTTTACTATAACAGAGATATTCATTAATTTCAATTTTTGTTGCTAAGTCCATATTGCCCCCTTTATTGCCGAGCTAAGCCCAGCCAGTGAGCGAGAGATCCCAAGGGGTACCGTTTGTTCATGGCTTTCTGTTTTCAAGAGATATTTAAGGGAATGGGGTGACGACCAAGCATAGAAATAAATTTAAATACAACATTCTAATATTTATTAACATAAGCATTCGTTAAAACAAACAAAATATCCTTGCTGGAGTTGAGTACATTTGGATTTTCCTGTTGTCTTGTCTTCTAGTATCAAATTACAAACAACCAAAATGATCTTTGTCCGTGCAGACAATGGTTAGGCTCTGAAATCAAATCATATCAGAAGGATTAGGTCTATACTGCCTTTATAAATTTTTAAATGAAAATATAACCTGAGCCACCTATAATTATTAATTGCATTTACAAAAGAATTCAGCTGGCAGCTATCTCGTCTATTATTTCAATAAAAATATAAACTGGATTTTCCATTAATTTATTAGAATTTTAACACGTGGTCACTGTTTGCGAATGATCAATTACGTTACTTTAGGTAACACTCGCTAATATCATCAGTAAAAACTCTACTAGAAAATCTGAGTCAACTCCCAAGTCGTAATTAATGAATTAGTTATTTTCAGTAAATTATCTGGGTAACATTTACTTCGATTATCTCACAATCGTGTTCACAAATTGATGTATTTCATTAGATAACTTTCACTCTAATCATGACACACTTGTGAAATTCATTAATCAATTAACTAATTATTTAATTATTATAATTATTATTCGTTACCTCCTTAGCTCAAATTAATTTAAGTCGTTTGTAGACATTTAATTTCAATTTGCACAGTATTTAAAGTTTTAGAAATAAATTAGAAATTCTTCGGAAATTTTAATTATAAATGCACTGAAAATTGTAATTATAACCACGTATGAATTAGTTGAAGACTTATTAATAAATCGCTTGCCGTTGCTGAAAATTAACTAGACTAACTTTCGTCTAAATCAGCATTAAATGAAAATTAAATCCTAATCTAGTCTTATTTGACGTTAATCTCAGCAAATTGTTCCTTAAATTTCACCAAGCAAATTATCAAGGTGGCAAATCAACGCTGAAATGATATGTGTTGTCGCAATGAACGCACGACCAGATTAATGAACAATGAACAATTGGAAACACGAAAATATTCCTATCACACACACACACACACACACACACACACACACACACACACACACATTCACACAAGGGTAACAAGCAATTTATATACAATATTTACAACGAATCCTGACATAATGAACTAATCAATTATTTTTACATGGTCGCGTCAATAAGATTCGGTAGATGAACTCATGTCCGGTAACATTAACAACTCAATTAGTGGTTAGTGATCGAATTAGTGTTGTCACTTTAATTGAAATAATCTTTAAATAACAACGGAGATCCCTCTAAATTTCAGAAATTAACTTGAAGATTCTAATAGAATTCAATAATCATCACCATTACATGGGTTAACAAGTCGCAAGTCTAGCGTTCGTGAGCCTTAATCACTTTATTATTATTCCCTACACTCATGAAATATATTCAACACGTGCTGCACATTTATTATAATACATTTTGTTCCAAAGACACAAGCAGCAAATTATTCAATTAATATCCCGCAGGATCACCAATATTCCAGGCGCAATTATGAACAGAGCACTTCAATTATTATATACGAGAATATTCTAAGTCAATTTACAGCTCACGGGATTTAAATTACATTTTTAACCGGGTCTTCTATTTCCATTTATTATTAGTGATTATTAGGTCTATCAGTCCTACTGAAATGTCGTGAAATCAGATGACACGGTCCTAAAGAATTGCAAGTGAACTTAGATGACACTCAATTCGACACTATCTCACAAAATTAAGTACAACTCCATATCACGATATTTCAAATATCACACGTAAGCAAGTGAATTTTATAGCGTGGTCAGTGATTTTCACATGGCTAAATCCTACACTTGAGAATTCATTCAAAATATCCACTACAACAACTAGTCTAATAGATCTGAAATTTCAGTCACACTTGGCGAACAATAAAATTTTCAATGTGGACCTGTAGTAAATGATCTAATAATGACCAAATGAAAATGGAAATAACTCAAACTACTGCAAAACTAATAGAACTACGATCTAGGGAAGAACGATCATCTAGTTTTACATACAGCAGATGAGAAAGATATCAGACTATTAAAAATTGTACTCAATTTTAGCTGAAGTTCGATTCCTGGTTGAGGTGTCCGTCATTCCGGCATTTCCCGTCAGTCATCTTTTCCAACCAGAAATGCCTTACATGTTTAGCAGGTCATAGAGATACAGCAGTAGAAGTCCCACGATGAAATTACGCTGAACATTGTAGAAGAAGATTCCATCTTGAGCTTGATGACGATCCGTTGGCCGAGTCTTCGCCACGTGCCAGTAATGTTAAGCTACAACTAATACAATAAGCATTAAAATTTTGCACACGCCAGACGGAATGTTTAATATTCTCGTGGAGAATTGAACCTAACTTGGATCCACTAATTTCGAAGCACACTTCGTAAAGCTTTATCGTAAGTAACTGCAGTAAATTAGTAGAGTAGATTTCCGTCTACAAGGCTGAATTTATTTCCACGTGGTCCCGATGAGCAGCAAGAACGTTGTCAGCAGCACAGCGCAGAATAAGCAGGAATCCGAAGCAGAATAAGAGAGGGATTTAATGCGAACACGAGGTTTTATAGCTTTAGCTCGGGGAGTGTGTCGTTTCTAAGGACGATCATTGGTTCCATGTCTCTTGTAACTGGTTGTGACTATTCGAGAAGCTTGTCACCTGCTCGCCCGCTGGTCGGTACACGCGAACTTCTTACTCTGGAAACCAGCCTATCACATGATCTACACCTGCACTAAATCGAAGACGAATCAATACTCGCTCCCTCTGAAAGGGAAAAAAACCAGTCTGGTGCACTAACACAGCTCTCCCAATGATGAAATCCAACACTTGGCGAACAATAAAATTTTCAATGTGGACCTGTAGTAAATGATCTAATAATGACCAAATTTGACGGCGACACTATTAACGTCGAGCCACGAGAAAACTGGAAACGGATTAGAATGAAAATCGGTATGTAAAATCGGGGAGTGAGGAACTACAACCTAGACTATAAATAATTTTATTCTAACTCGATGAAATGGTTTCTAGATAGGTCTACAACGGAGAGCTATCGATACAGGTAAATATTAGTGTACTGAGACGAACAGAAACCCCAGGATTAACCATCAGCAGTTAAAACCCTCCACCTGGCCAAAACTCGAACCCAGCCCCTCTGAAGTAAAGTCCGGTATGCTAGCCAGTCAGCCAGTGAGCCGGACAACCTGCCAAATTTCTGATCCTCTATAATATTATTTAATACCAAGGGAAAATGGTGCAGTACCAGGACATTTTAAAACACAACGTATTCAATGTGATAACTGAAATTTATTTGACCAATATAAAACAAAGTGTGATACTTCTTATTATACAATTTCCTTCAATACGTGTCCTGAATTACAGCATATAAAATGAATTTAAGTGTCCTTATCTTGAAACAGCTATTTTAACGATATTTTACTGCTGATCCAGGGCAACAATATATCTAATCTACTTAGAATACTGTCTATGCAGTGTGTTGCACAACTAAGTATCTGTACAAATCGTTACCGAGGCTAGAGTACACCAAGACAAACTTACTTTAAATAGGAGTCCAGTGAAGTCTGCTGTTGGAGCTAGATGATGTTTACGTAGCTATTTCTTCGGACCCAATGAATAGAGTGGTGAAGTAGGGAAGAAATACCGGCAAGTGCTTGTCCTTCCACAGTCATATTCCATTCTCTGTACTATGAACATGAAGTGTGTCACAACAAGTGAACTGGTGGAAGTGCGTCTGCTGTATGGATCCACCAAGGGAAACGGACGAGTTCCTGTGAGATGGTACCGACAGCGCTTCCCCAAAGACAAGTTTCAAACCATCAAACATTTGCGCATGTGCATCGGCAGCTACGAGATGCGGGAACCTGCCGTACCAACATGCGTGAGGGCCATGTTCGTTAGCACCCTTTTTGGAACAACTTCTGCAATGTTGGGTTCTGAATCTTCTCGTTATAATCACCAGATTTCTTCTTTCGGAAAAGGCCAGTTTGGCAGGAACCTTGTAAAGTACTTGTAGGTAACAACCTTCGTTTTATCAAAGAAGTGTTAACTAGAAAACTGACTCTAAAAGTAAATGAAAGAAATATGTAAAGGTTGCAAAAGAAACCGTGTCATAGCTACAAGGCAAGGTGTCAATCTGCAAGCACAACTCGACATAACGATAGTAACTGCATTTCTGCATTGATAAGTTGAATTGTGTTCTCTAGTGACCGCTAAGCAGCACTAATAATAATAATGGCGTATGGGCTCCGGAGAGACCTGGTGCAGGTCTTTTCCTAGTAGGCTGTCTACAGCCGACCTGCACGTCTGTGAGATGGGGTCTTACCTAGGATGATTTATAATGTTGAATACGTCACAAACGTCCAGCCCCGAGCCAGACAAATTAACCAATTAACATTACAATCCCTGATTCGGCCGAGAATCAGACTCGGGTCTCCTCGAGCCAAAGGCCACTATGGAGCTGGGTTATGCAGCACTGAAGCGTCACTTTTGAAGTTACATTAATCCAACGTTAAGTGACATCATACATCGTGTGTGTAATTGACAAAATTTCTTTTGGGCTGCATTGTGAGACTTCAAGTGGATTTTCAATCTGATCTATGAATCAAAGAACTTTTTAATCAAAGCATTTCCTCGTTAAGTAAGAGAGACACATTTCTGTTGTTTGCTCTTCTAGTTTTCCTTATAGCTCATATTAAGAGTTTGCACGATGATTCCCTGCTGATTTGTGTGATGACCTGAACCTTGTCTTGTTTTCTTTTTATCATTTATATATTGCGTACGCACAAAAGATGATCATTTACGTTTTATATAAAAAGAATATAAAGTTCAAGTATTTTATTTATTCCAAGAAAAATCAGTTAATATGTACACTGATCTACTAAAATTGTGCTTTGATAGGTATTTAAGATTGAAGATTTAAGAGATTAAGTGAGTAAATTTTGAAAATTAGCATTTTCAAGATCAAAATGATATTACATCGGAAGAAACCTAGGAGGAATGGACGACAGTTAAGGAATACAAACCTGAACAGCTGGATAGTTTCCAGTAGTGTGTGCATCATACATACATGTATAAGTCCGTATTTTTCTAGAATGGTAGTACAGTACGTGAAATCGAATCACGGTGTAACAAGGCTAATGCAGTGAGCTAAACATTGCGATCAACGTTAATCTTTAAGAAAGAAGTGACTTTTTGAAATAAAGTATAGCCTTACACCAGCCTGTTTTCAGACCGACCTTACTGTACAGGAGTGGAAGCTAACTGGATTCAGGATATCTTATTGATAAGTTAGAAGTAACAGTCATTAGAGTCGCGAGAATGATGGCTGGTACAAACAGTTTGTGACTATGGCAGGAGGGTACTCGTAATTAGAAGATTTAGGCTTAGTTAGGAACGAGTTCGGTAGATGAAGCTGTGCATATAAATGATGCTGATGATGATGATGCTTGTTGTTTAAAGGGGCCTAACATCTTGGTCATCGGCCCCTATGTGCAAATAAACAGCTTCGTTTGTGGGGTCATGCGAGATGAGCGGATGAGGATAGGTTACCAAGGGAAATAATATACTGGACTATGAAGGGTTACAGAAGCGGTGGGAAACCAAGGTGTACTTATACATGTATGTATGATGCACACACTACTGGAAACTATCCAGCTGTTCAGGTTTGTATTCCTTAACTGTCATCCATTCCTCCTAGGTTTCTTCCGATGTAATATCATTTTGATCTTGAAAATGGCAATTTTCAAAATTTACTCACTTCATCTCTTAAATCTTCAATCTTAAATACCTATCAAAGCACAATTTTAGTAGATCAGTGTACATATTAAGATGTATTTATTTACTTAATGATAAGAGGCCACGTAGCTAGTTACAAATAGAGGAATGTGAAGGCGCATAGTTAATTCACAGAGGCTTGGAGACAGAAAGTCGAAATGGACAACTGTCTGTAATGAAGACGCGTTTATGAATGTATGATTGTATGCTTAAGGTTTGCAACAGTTGAATTGAATTTTAGCCTTATGTATGCACTGTACAATATTCCCATTAGTTTTCCTTCGCGCGTCAGAACTCTGTCTCCCGTGAAGGGGACTGATTATTCGATTGCGATACTCATATTGACTGGCGAGTGATTTTAGTAGCGATACTTCTGGATGGTTGTTACCGAGCGGAGTGGTTATGTGTGTTTACATGCTTCGCTAGCGGAGCTAAGCTATGTATTCGGAAGACGCGTGGGTACTAATTCGACCGTTGGCATCCTGATAATGGTTTTCTGTGGTTTACCATTTTCACTTCCAGGCAAATGCCTGGACATATCCTATTTATAGGCCAGAGCCGATTTCTTCCTTCTCCTTGCCCAATTTCGTTCACTATCATCATTTCATGATCATTAGCTCCTCAGATGAGGTTATCGTCAGGAACGGCATCCGCCCGTAAAAGCATGCCATAAATTCATCTCACCTTATCCGCGACCCCGTATGCAGAAACGGGACTAAAGCTTAGACAAACAAACTCCTGGATGGTTGTTATGTATTTCAAAGTTATTTCAAATGATGATGCTTGTTGTTTAAAAGGGCCTAACATCGAAGGTCATCGGTTTTTCGACCTGCGAATTTACTGTTCTCACACCCTTATCATTTTCAGATACGCGAATTTTAGTTATTCAAATATAAACATGCAAGGTAACTACATTACTAGATAGACTACTCAGGCGGTTGAAGCTCCCATTGGCTGGAGCGCTATGACGTCACACTATATGGAGGATAGCGAGTAAAGGCAGAAACACACTACTGTCACTTCACGTGAGTTCGCGCGCATTGCGACGCAATCGAACCTGTCAAGAAAGATGTGCTATGCATTTTCCACACTGTATGAAATGTAGAGTGATCACACTGCACTCATGTCACGGCTGTTGACGTTGGCTGACGTCATTGTGACGTAGAATCTGGTAACAGCGCTCTTCACGCGGAGCACAATTATCTGCTCTAGCACATATTCTGGCGACGTGAAGTGTGAAAAGAAGCAGTTTCTTTTAGAGATATGGAAGAAATGTTAATTGAATTGGTGCGTGTGTATGAGAATCTGTATGATTATAGGTTCGATTAACTGTAGAAATCAGCAAATGTGGTACAAAGCAAGAAAGATCACACGTACAAATATTAATAGGCATTCAGTTGTCCACAAATGTACTCTCAATTATAATGATAATAATAATAATAATAATAATAATAATAATAATAATAATAATAATAATAATAATAATAATAATAATAAATGGCGTATGGCTTTTAGTGCCGGGAGTATCCGAGGAAACGTTCGGCTCGCCAGGTGCAGGTTTTTGATTTGAAACCCGTGGGGGACTTGCACGTTGTGATTATTATGATGAAGACGACACATACACCCATCCCCCGTGCCAGCGAAATTAACCAATGATAGTTAAAATTCCCGACCCTGCCGGGAATCGAACCCGAAACCCCTGTGACCAAAGGCCAGCACGCTAGCAATATAGCCACGGAGCCGGACATAATAATAATAAATTAAATACTACCCAAATTACAAATAAAAATTACCCTGTTGAATTAGAGACTGGTGAATATATATTTATTGTATGATCCATTCACTACCGCACAGTTCTTTTCTTCTTTGTTCAATCTATTCTTCCACGACGAACTCTTGGTAATTACCATGGCACAGAGCCTTCAAGTGAGTTGAAGTAATTTTTGGAAATTTTCTGATATCTGAAAAGCCTGTGTAGGATTCCTCCGAATCAGTTGCAAATGCAGAGCGTACTTCGGCCAACCATTTCATCTTTGATGAGATTATGAATGTAATTGAATTCATCTTTGTTCAGCCTGAAGTACATCTGAAATTTTTCTGGATGCTCATTTAGCTCCCTTACAAATTTGTGGTATTCACCGCAAATTACTTTCATATAACCACAGTCGTTTGCGACAGACAGTACTCATGGGAACAGAAACATCACAGGCAATTAAAAGATCATCAGAATCCGAAGAACTGGATGTACTATCGTAGGATGCCATCGGACGAAGTATACTGTGATCTGTGAACGTGAGGAAAGTGTGTTTATTGTCTTCACGCCGCATGGAGTGACATCATCAACCTCCCCTCTGCGCTGACTCAGCTAAGAGAGAGTTCACGTGAAGTGACAGTAGTGTGTTTCCGCCTTAAGGTACACAGTCGCACTAGAGCAAGCCTGTCAATTCACGCGCCTGTGAAACATCTTCCCAATCTTTTATCAAATAATAATCTAGTTTAGTCCGATTCGATAACTAACGGTACTTCCAATAGATTTAAAAACAAGATGAGTGAAAATGCGTTAAATTTCGTCACATACTGACATAGTTGATAAACCAGCCCAAAGCTTAGCCTTCTTATTATTTCTTTTGAAAACCCTTATTTTGGAGATAATGTCCAGAAATTCGTTTTTTCACCGAGCTCGATAGCTGCAGTCGTTTAAGTGCGGGCAGTATCCAGTAATCGGGAGATAGTGGGTTCGAGCCCCACTGTCGGCAGCCCTGAAGATGGTTTTCCGTGGTTTCCCATTTTCACACCAGGCAAATGCCGGGGCTGTACCTTAATTAAGGCCACGACCGCTTCCTTCCACTTCCTAGTCCTTTCCTCTCCCATCGTCGCCATAAGACCTATCTGTGTCGGTGCGACGTAAAGCCCCTAGCAAAAAAAAAAGGATTTAATACCGGGTACATCGAGTACGTCATTAACCAACTCGAATAACTCACTTTCATGGTTTTTATGCAGCAGATACTTATATAACTGCATTAGCAGTACGCCGAAGAAACAGCTGTGCGGCTGATTAGATCGTCCAGTTACACTCAGGTGAACATCATTGAAATGATATATTGGTGTTAAGTACCGACATTGTTGTTCTAACAATTCTTGTATCATACCACTACGTAATTAAGTTCCGTCGGACAGCACAGACCTTCATCTAAGAAATTGTTCCTCAAAAGTTTTAAAAGATGAGGCACATCACACAAAAGCCACACTTTTCTTAATTTGTCCAGGGGATTATAAAAAAATGTGTTGGTCATATTTACATGCAGCTCTTTCCACACTTTATCGTTTTTCCCTCCCATATCACATGTTACGTCAACCACATTAATGTGACAAGCTTGAATGTTTGTTATAATGTCCTGCATAAGTTCGGCTGCCATGGTCTTGTCAAAGTCATAATACACAGGTTATTTCCATTGAGAAAACAAACCTCGAACCATGACAACAAGGACGTTCCTGTACGGACCCAGTATTACATCATCCGTTGAATCATAACAAATACGAGGATCAATATTCATCTCATCAAAACTCAAAACAGCATATTTTTCCAGGCCTTGAAAGATTAATGCGCGAGACTTTAATAAATAGAGCACTTCTTTCAAAATACCAGATCTGCATTTTAGTTTTCGTATCCACTTCTGCAATGTTCATCTAGCAGGTAAAGACATGTTTCTCTTTCTAGGGTAGCTTAAGATTTCTTAAAAAATGCCCTTAATGCAAGAGCACTCGCAATGTTTTCTGAGGACAACACATTTTTCCTCTCGCTTACAAGGCACCGTATCTGTCCCGGTGTAAAACATTTTGACAGTATTTTCTCTTCCTCTTTCTTGATAACATGTTGTGTCTCTTTGGGTGGTGACGGTCGTCTTTTGACTGATACGACAAACCTTGGACCTTTACATTTTTTAAGCGTGTCTTTTAGAGCTTTCAGCGTAACCAACGTAGCAGCATGTTTCATTTTTAATGCTTCAACTTGTCTTTGAAGTTTTTCTATTTCCTTTCCCTTATTATCTTCAATTGTGTCTGTAATAATTGACTGGTCGAGTTTCCTCTTCTTAGGGGATAATGTAGTCGGAGTACACATCGCCCGTTTGCTGATATTTCGACCTTCGTGCCGTATATCTCGTTCAGAGGAGACCTGTGGAATGCCAATACATACGTGCTTTAGAACAGTGTTTTGGACACCATTATGCCGAAGGTTTCAAAGCAGCTTATACCATTAGATTAGAGGACAGATATGGAAGTAAAGAATACATACCTGTGACGTAGTTTCACTTTTACTGGGCCCACTATGCCAGTTACGAATAAATTGAGTTGGTACAGCATTTGGGCGTAAAATGTTCTTGGTGAGTAAACCTAAAAGCTCATTTTCCATATTTCGCTCGTAATCTGTTGGAAGGAAATGAACAGAACATACGCGAGTATTGTCCGGATTTAACTTATCGGTTCGCTTACAGGGAGAAGTCCACACACGCTCCAACTCGTCATTTTTTGGAAACATGTGATTGAGTTATATGACAAGTAAACGTTTCTAATTTTAATGTAACATGTTTTCGTTTTAAAGCAAGTTTCACATGAAAGATTGCAAACAAATCTGTTTTCTCAACTATCCTTAGTCTGATTGCAGGGTGGTATAATACAGTTTTACTGAAAGACTTTAAATGCTGTTCATCAGAAATTTCGAAAGGATTTGTACAAGCTATTTATCAGATAGGATGGTTAGTAAGGATATTCACTGCACATGACGGAAGCAGTGGCTCAGCGTTATAAGGAATGTAGAGGGCGTTCATCAGGGAATACAATGTGAGTTTCTTCTTGCCGAAAAGAGTGCTGAGCGATGGGCCTGAGACAGTTACCAGCAAAAAACTTTCTATGTCGAGATTTTTTGGCACACCAAATATGTATGAGAAAATTCTGACATGATCAAATGAAAAAATTCTTCTTTATTTTCGATATGATTGTGTAATGTTTAGGCGTTGAGTGCTTATGAATCAGAACTTAAAAAACAACACGAAAACTCATGGAATAGGGAGATTCTGATTTACGCGATCGTACCAAAGTTCATTGGCGGTTCTCTACGAAAAACACTTACAACATAAACTGAACACATAATATTCTTGTTATTAACTCTTGCATAACAAATAACTACGTCTTGCAATTACTGAGAGGTACTGTCACGACAAACTTTGTGGGAAACTGATCCATTGCTTAGGGCGGCGAACGAATTGTAGAAGCGATAATTAGATGAAGGAATACACACTTGTTGACGTGGAAGAGAACGGAGATGATAGAATGAGATGGGGTAGATTGATGGACAAATTGAGATAGTTCTTAAGTTCGCAAAGGAATATTCACAATAAATGACTTAGTGTGGCACTTCATTATAACACGAGGAATCGCTTCTTAACCTACATTAGATTTGATTTATTTTCTCATGCCATCTACAATGCATTCTATTAAGCTTTTATTATTGATGCTAAGACCATATTTTCTACCCTGAAAAATAACTCTGATTGGATGTTTTTTCTACAATGGGTTTTACGTCGCACCGATTCACTTGGGTCTTATGGCAACGATGGGTCAGGAAAGGGCTAGGGCTAGAAGTGGAAAGCAAGCGGCCATGGCCTTAATTAAGGTACAGCCCTAGCATTTGCTTGGTGTGAAATTGGGAAACCACGGAAAACCATCTTCAGGGCTGCAGACAGTGGGGTTCGAACACACTATCTCCCAAATACTGGATACTGGCCACACTTAAGCCACTGCAGCTATCAAGCTCGGTCTGGTAGGAGTAATGGCAAAGGATCGTCTATAATGATGAATACTGTCCGTCTTCTTGACTGAATGGTCAGCGTAGTCGCCTTCGGCACAGAGGGCAACGGGTTCGATTCGCGGCCGGGTCGGAGATTTTAAACTTAAATGGTTAACTCCCCTGGCTAGGTATCTGCGTCTGCAACGCACACACGACACACAACACTATCTATCCTCCAATATAGTAACACGCAGTTTTTCTTACGAGGCAGATACCCCCAAACCTCGTCAGAGTGTCTGCTTCACCAGGGATGCACCAGGCTACCAATACAAACAGCGATTTGCTTTTTATGACAAATACTGAGTGTTTCCGTCAGAGTTGTCACCTTGTTCTCCTCCAAGGATGTAGACACACATAGTTGCGATCAAACCTCTACGAGCAAGGTTGACACTACGTAGGCTACTGCGATGCTTGTTACTCTTGGCTAAATTGTGTACAGTGTGAAGTTCCACACGGTGGGCACAAAGTCTATTCGATCATTCATTAGGTAACATTAGTGTGCATCTAGGTAGAGGTGGGTGATATTTAAAACAAGGGAAATGCATAGTGTTTATTTTCGGAAGTGGCATAAACAATTTTCATGTTGGACCAACCACGTAAGCAAATAAATATGTTATGTATTTATTTCTGCTACAAGTTGCTTACTACCGGTGGCAGCATAAAATGGGAAATACAAAAATGTACACAATAAAATGAAATTAATAAACTACAGTATACTGTTCCCCACAGCCTCCAATATACGTCAAGCGAATGCTGAGAACGTGTCGAAAGTACTGTAGTATCGTAAAAAATACCTACCTTTGTGGGCCGTAAGTATTGGCACATAGCTTACCATAATGTCCTGTCCTCTTCGGCACCATGCTGCTCAGTCGGCTGTTTCCGTGGTAAAGGATTCGCGTGACATATATAAATTAAGAGGTACAGGAGATATGCCTAGGGTTGTATCTTGTATTGGTGTGAGTATGCGAAAATGATTTTAAAACAAAATAAGAATTTATTGCAACATAAAGATGGATGTCAATCCAAAAATCAAATATAATCCGTAGAATACTAAATTACATGAAGATTTGTACAAATAATTCTGCCATGAAGTGGCATATTTATCTTCAGTCACCGCTGAACTATCTTTCTTGTGCTGGAGTTGTGTCTTGGCGTAGACTGACTCTCTTTGATTAATTATGGAGGGTACCTTAAACGGAGCTTACACGGGATTAGGGAGGAATAACTTCGCAATATTTAAACTATCAGTTCCCCAGTGAAGGGAAATATTTACATTGCACTACAGGACTGAAATTACCCTATTAAAACAAATTACTTAAAAAAATACACACTAGGAGATCACAGCTCATCAGCTGGGACCCTTCTCGTCCCATATGATACCTCTAAGAGTGACATAAATGTAAACGAAAGGCATAATATAATGGCAACACACGGAATAACACGTGCATCTTCGATCCCCTGTAATAAAACACAATAATGGAATGTGGAGATTCTTGCAGCTTACGAGCTAACATAGACGACCTTGTGTACAAGCCACCCTGCCTGGGCTGTTGACCACTTTCCTGGGTGAGGGGGAAACTCGAACCAAAACAAATGACGTCAGCAGCAGCTTTCTGCCTTCCCTTCCCTAATCCATGCTTTGAACAGAGTCTATCCCACCTTAATATCTCCTCTTCTTAGCAGTCTTCCATGGCGGACCATAGGCTCTTAGCACTCCATAGTACAGCCGTTGTCACAGGTCAGCGGTCCTTGGTTCATCTCCAGTGGCTTACCCATGGTCTTGCTTTTTTTTAGCGTTGCTCCTGGGTTGCTGGCTCGTTCACGATCCTGGCTTCTGTTTGATCCTAAATCTTCTTCTCCCGGTAGCATCCGACGTCTTCTGGCACCTTTTCGTACAACTGGGACGCGCCGTTATGTAATAGCGTACGTGCGGTGTAATGTTAACTGAAAGGAAATAGTATATTAAGATTTGTATCTGTTTATGTGCATATTCCCTTACTATCGCACAGCAGCGTTACTCATGTAATTTATCTGCCGGAAAGTCTCAATCAAACAACATGCTAAACCGCTACGTACCTCTGTTTTAGCAACATGTACAGCAAGGTTCTATGCTAGTTCATCTTTCCTCCTGCTAAGCGTACTACTGTTAGTGCGATTCACCTAGCTTCTCCTAGTTTACCACCTTGTACATCGGCAGATTAATTTCTGTTCACACGAAATGTTCAAATACATAACCGTTAATGTACAGAGTTGAGTCTGAGCTCACACAGTTCTGAGAGCAAGTTAGCATTCAGGCTTTAGTGGATTTATGCCTACACAGCGGGCGATCATAGCAAGAATGAGAATGTCTCTAATTCGCACCATCCTGAACTAATTACTGCTTGACTTTTATAATACAGTTACGAAGTAACTGACTGGTATTTTAACCGCGCAGATAAAGAAAAGTTCTACAAATACTGTATCTAACACAGTTCTTCTAAGACGCTTTGTTACACAAGATTATGCTTCGGCGCTATCGACACACGTCACGTACATTCACGGTCGGAGTTGAGTGTAGAGTAGGGTCCTGGCAGCATCTGCTCCTTATTTATTATCTTGATAACCCAAAGTAAGCCAAGTTTTCCCCATGCGAGATACTTCAGATCCACTTGAGTCCCTTGTGTTGAACTGGCGTGCTCCTCGCGGTACTTGAGGTGAACATCTATCAATTGCAGGAGTTGATAATTAGCATAGCCACGCATATCATATCACTCAGAAAATTATTTCTGACTTTTCTATTATTTTATCTTCTCCAGATTCCGTCTAAAAGCGTAGATAAGTCTCAAGTTTATTTTCTCGTCAGGCCTGGAATCTCAGATTTTCTTGCTCGCAGATTGGCATCAGCAAATCCCCTAGCATCAAATGGCTGGTGTTGCTTGTCTCTGTCATTGTCATACAGTGAACCACGACCGAAAGTGACGTGGCGATGCTCTCAAAAGCGCGCTATTGCGCCACTTCGTGCCCTTTAATTTATTTTTTACTTATTTATTTATTAATGCCTTTTTAGTGGCGAAGTTAGGGCTCGAGGCCCTCTCTTCCAATTAACCACATACTAATCAAAATTATAAATAAAATACTGAGATATTTAAAATACTTAAAACCAAACAAAAAATTGATAGAATTGAGAACAAATTTAAATACATTACTAAGTTAATAATAAAACTAATTAATAGTAAAAACTCTTGATAATGACTAATCCTCAGGCGCGCACACATTCATACTACAGCCATTCAGTTAGCTGTCCTCAGCAGGTAGCCTTGGCAGGTGACCTTAAATCTTTGTAAAGAGCTAGATTCTCTGACCTGAGCTGGCAGGGAATTCCATAATCTGGCGCCGGTCACAACAAACGATCTATTAATTTTATTTGTGCGGTGCACTGGAGTAGAAAGTGAGGATCTGGAACGTATATGTAAGTTGTGAAATGATGATAAAAAGGTGAATTTAGAAGAATGGCTGACTTTCAATTAGTACTCCAAACACCACCGTTAAAATGTGTAGCTGCCGAGGTTTCATATAATTATTCTCAATGCATTAAACATTGCCTCAATCGGCCCATGAACAGAATAGTTCAATACTGATTCTGGATATCAAGCGAAGATAAAAGTAATAATGGGGATGAAACCTTTTATGAAACCGATATTAAAGATTTTTACAATAATAATTTTGCTAACGATAAATATAAGAAAACATTAATAAAAACCTCTTAACTGAAGGCAAGCGGGTACAAAGACCAACATAGATGGGGATATGTGGGATCTTGTATATGCAGCACGGGAGAAGTTTAAGGTTTGTGTAATCATGTGTAAGAAGGATACTGACTGGAAGGCGATCGGGGATTTAAATGAGACTATGGAGTGGGTATGTGGGGAAACTTGGAGTGAGACTTCTAATTCCTAATGCTCGGGTAGGAGATAGGGATCTGCGCTCAGATGGCCTTCTTTTGAGCCGCAGTGGTACGTTTAAGTTAGTATTTATTTAGAATGTTTATAGGGAGAAATATTCAGAGAAATGGAAAGGACTAGGGAACAGTGATAAGAGTACAGGGATCTGTAAATCAGGTAAGGTTGACATAAAAATGTCAGTGCTGAACTGTAAAAGTATTGCAAATAAGGGAATAGAATTGAATAACTTAATAGATGCATATATATAATAACATGTCCTAACTGACTGACTGACTGACTGACTGATTCATCACCGCCGAGCCTAAACTAGAAATTTTGGGAAGACATTTATATTGGACTGTAGGTGCTCACTCAGGGAGGCATTTTGGGCATTCCATCGCTAAGAGGGGTAAAAAGGAGGGTGAGTTTTGAAATGAGCATATCTATATCTCGAAAGCTTTAAAGTTTACACGTGTAAAAATTAGTGTTACGAATCTCCTTTAAGAATGAAGGAAAACTATTTTTTGTTTTCGGAAAATCTCCTTAAGGGGCGAAAAGGGGTGAAAAAAGGTTGAAAACATTTTATGAGGATACTGATATCTCACAACCGAAGATGTTACAGACATAAAAATTGGTACTCGGAATCTCCTTTAAAAATAAAGAAATGCGTATTTTTCTGTTCTTGGAAACTCCAAATAATGGAGGCGAACAGGAGTGACAAAGAGGGTGAATTTTCAAAAAAGACATATCTACAGTATATCTCAGAAACGTAAATTGTTACAGGCATGAAAACTGGTATTTGGGATTTCCTGTAAATATAAAGAAACATAGATAGTTTATTTGAGGAAAATCCACTTAAACGGAACTATATAAAGATGGTGAATTTTTAAACGAAAATATCTACAAAACATCTCATTAACCTAATATGTTACAGACGTGAAAATTAGTATTTTTAATCTAAGAAGCATATATTTTGCGGAAAATCCCCTTAAGGGGGTGAAAAAGATGAAAAGTTGCTGAATAATTTTCATGAGGATACTTATTTCTCAAAAACTGAAGATGTTACAGACGGGAAAATTGGTATTTGGAATGTTTAAAAAAAAAGATATATCCATTTTTGTTTCCGAAAAATGACTTAAGGGGTGGGGGGAAGAAGTGTAGAGGCCTGAGAAGGGGCTGAATTCTTTTTAACAGGATAGTGATATCTGGAAACCTGGAGATGCTACACAGGTCAAAATTGGTATTTGGAGTCTCCTTTAAAAATAAAGAAGCATGCATTTCATATTTTTTGGAAAATCCACTTAGGGGGTGGCGGTGAAAGGAATAAAAAATTATTTGAATTCTGCGTATGAGGATGTATCTCAAAAACTAACGGTGGTGCATACGTGAAATTTTGTTATTTGGAACATCCTTTAAAAACAAACTAAAATACATTTTTTTTATTTTCGTAAAACGACTTAGGGGGTATAAAACACTGAAAAGGTGGCTGAATTCTTTTTAATAGCATAGTGATATCTCAAAACTGGAAATGTTACAAATGAGAATTGTTATAGGAGTCTCCTTTAAAAACAAAGAAATACGTATTACATCGTTTTCGGAAAATCCACTTAAGGGGGATTTAAAGAATGGAAAAATTAGTTGATTCGTTGTGTGAGGATACTCATACATCACAAACTGTAGATGTTACTGACATTAAAATTGGTATTTGGAAACTCTTTTGAAAATAAAGCAAAGTGCACTTTTTGTCTTCGTAAAACCACGTAAGGGGCGAGGTATAAAGGACATAGAAGGGGGTTGAATTCCTTTTAATAGGATTGTGATATCTCAATAACTGGAGATGTTACACAGGTGAAAATTGGTATTAAGAGTCCCGTTTAAAAATGATGAAATACGTATTTCTTCGTTTTCAGAAATTCCATTAAGGGGTATTGAAGGAATTGAAAAATTATTTGAATTTTTGTATGAGGATACTTATATCTCAAAAATAAGGATGTTGCAGGCGTAAAAATTGGTATTTGGAATCTCCTTTAAAAATAAATAAATACGTATTCTTTTTTCAGAAACTTAATTAGTTGGGAGACGGTTGAAGGAATGGGAAAATTAGTTGAATTATTTGTATGTGGATACTTATATCTAGAAAACTAAAGATGTTACACACGTGAAAATTGGCATCTGAAAATAAAGAAACACGTATTTTTTTGTTGACGGGAAATCGATTTAAGGGGCGGGTGAAAATACAAAGAAGGGATAGAATTATGTTTATGAGGTTACTTATAACTCAGAAACTCAAGATGTTAACGATGCGAAGGTTGGTATTTTGAATCTCCTTTGAAAATAAAGAAGCACGTATTTATTGTTTTCGGGAAGTCCACTTAAAAGGGGTGAGGGGTGGAAGGAAGTGCTATTTGCTTTACGTCGCACCGACACAGATAGGTCTTTGACGACGATGGGAGAGGAAAGGCCTAGGAATGGGAAGGAAGCGGCTGTGGCTTTAATTAAGGTACAGCCCCAGCATTTGCCTGGTGTGAAAATAGGAAACCACGGAAAACCATCTTCAGGGCTGCCGACAGTGGGGTTGGAACCCACTATCTCCCGATTACTGGATACTGGCCGCACGTAAGCAACTGCAGCTATCGAGCTCGGTATAAGATGGTGAATTATTTTTATGAGGATACTTATTGCGCCCGTTTTCAATACGAGCTCATTGAAAGCGTGTCCTAGTCGAAGCCGAAGCCACACTAAGGCATCTTGACCAAACGACAAACCACGTTCTACATCGAGGCAATAAGCAACCTGAACACCTCGTCAATACAATTGAGGCTGTGGGAAATGATAGTCGCCCAGGAGTCCGAGATCAAGGTACTGACACTCGAGAGAAGGAAAAAAAATACGTGGCGACCAAGAGCCAGGAACAGATATTACGGACGAAGCCCGTGGGAACCAGAGAATGGACGCTGGAATAAACGAAACCCGAGACGAGGAAACGATAGAGAGAGAGGGAGGCCAGGAAAGGGGCAAGGAGCTCAGGGATACCCGTACCAGTCACGAAGGTATTACCAGAACCAGCGACCAAACTACAGAAGGCGGGAGAGACACGAATCGCAGGACTTCAGAAATAACCTAGAGGAGCGACACCGCGAATCAGAGCGCTACTTGAACGAGCTAGAGAAAGCTCAAAGGGAAAGCGATAAAAGGAAAGAGACAATTCTGGAACCTCGAAATGGCGATCAGGAAGAAGTGGCCGCCAGCTTGGAACGTCAGCGGGAAAGACAGCGAGCCAGATCAAGTAATCTAAATCCACTCGCTACCAGCTACGACGGTCGGCCGTCTAAAAAAAAATTATTCAACATAAATGAGGAGATAGTCTGGGAACACCCTATGAGCCCAAGGGATGACAGCTGGGTCATCGCACAAATTGACTCATGGGTGGTTTCTCCAGAAGATTTAATAGAGGAAAGCGTGAATGGAAGACAGGTCATCAGCCGCACATTACCCGTCATCTCGGTTACAATTAATCAGACAGCGTCCGGAGCCTGATTGATACAGGCGCATCAGTGAGCATAGTCACGCAGACGTTACTTGATCAACTTAAGAAGGAAGTTCGGATCCCTATCTTACCTACATCGAACCTAAAACTCAAGGGTATCTTACCAGATAAATCTATGATCTGTAAAGAGCAAGCTTATTTACAAGTCAAAATTGGCAAAGACGTATTCGAACACACATTTATTGTAATCTCAAAATGTAGTTATGACATTATCTTGGGGGCAGATTTCATGAGGATATTTGAGGCCACTATTGACATGCAGTCGAACCAAGTCTGGTTTAGCAAGGAGGGCTCCATTGTAGGAGCGACCTTGCAGCAGAGGGGCGAGACAGGCGACCAGACGAAGGTAATGGTTCTACAGCCGGTTAGGATGGCAGACGAGGGCCAGACATGCCAGCCGTAAAAGGGGGCAGACATTCTTGACGACAGTGAGAGTGAAGGCTTTATTGCGACCCTACAGAAAGAGACTCGTGACCCAGTTATCTCAGCGGTGACAGATAAGGTAGAAGAGGCAAAAATCCCACCGGACGGAAAGGAGAAATTACGAGAGATCCTGGATGATAATAGTGTGGTATTAGATTCGAAACCCGGCCGGATTAAAAATTTCGTATACTCGTTGCAGAGCATAGATTGGAAGCCTTTCAAAAAAGATTTACTCGATACCCGCGAAGTTTTACCCGGAGGTAAAGAAAGCTATTCAACAGATCGAAGACGATACCTCAGAATACGAAGGAAATGGAGAAGACGACGGAGAGACAATGAGGTGCACACCGAGCTAATGTTAGCGGAAGAAAGAGAAGAAATCAGAACGATAAATGCTGTGGCCACGGCAATCCGAGAAGGAAAGGAACTCCACAAAGAAAAGGAATCGAAGCTAGGACCCATAGGTCACGTTTCGGAGGAACCGTTGGAGCTACCATATGCGCAGGATGTCTCGGAAGAGAGGAAGAAATTATTGGCAGCACGCAAGCAACTGGTGGAATTAGAACGAAGGGAAAATGCCAGGCTGAAACAAGAAAAACAAGACTTATTACTAGCCCGTGAAGTTCGAAAGAAACAGAAGGAGGCATGGGAAAGGAAGGGTTATGACGAGAGTGAAATAGTTTAGAAAAATCCTCCATTGCATTTCATGATTTTCTAAAATCGAACTACCCGGGACATGCGCCCGTTTTCACACGAGCTCATAGAAAACGTATCCTGGCATCAATTATATCTATTCTCTACAGAATGGACAAGGAAATAAATCTCATACAGCGAACAGAGAAAGAACCCTGGGTTGACGTGCAAGTGTTTTCGACGAGAGGTTAAAATGCCAACCCCGCCATAAATTCTCCCGAGGACTGAACGGAAAGCACAACAGGCGAGTTGGGGGCGAGGAAAGACAATTGACCAGGAGGAAACAATGCACTCGATATCTAGCTTCACGGTTAAAAGTAGTGTGACGGAAGTGTCATAAAAACAATTGAAAAGTAACGCAATTGAGCCAAATGATACATTCACAACAGATCTGAACTAACGTCAAGAATACAAAGTGGAGGCCTAGAAAATATCACCACGCTCGTACAATAGTAGAAAGTCTAACCCTAGCCCGCACAAACAAGGGAAGAATCGAATTCAGTACAGGGAATCACAACGGACCAGCCAATGAGGAAAAGCGTCATGTAAATTATCCCTGTAGGATTGGTTAAGGGCAAGAGAAACCAAAATGAAGAATATACTGGAGGGAGAAAACCGAGTTGATAAATTTAGCCGCGCAGGACATGGAAAGGCACTCTTTAATCCTTAGTGGTATCGTCATCGCTGTGGTAGCCTTATCGACATCAGAATTCTTAGTACTATCGATCTTAGCATCATTCGTCGAACAGTTCATTTCTCGTTCATAGATTGTCAGACTCTTGTAATTGTGAATCGGCAAGCGAGTTCGTGTTACTTTGAACGTCTCACTGGTACACTGTACCTATTGACTGGTGACGTTCGTATTTACAGACAGATGCATTGAGACACTGTTATATCGTATTAATATTTAGATATCACTTTATCTCGTGTCAGAGAGTTGTCTAGGCACTCTGAAGCAAAGTCCGGGAACGCAGTTGTCTGAACTTATAAGAAAATAATAAATAGAGAAACAGTTATTCTTAATCAGAGTTATCATTTTACAGTCGAGTCGATTGGAACAGGCGCGACGGTGGAAGGCTATTGTTCACCGCATAAAGGGACTAACGGGGGCTTGACCGACGTCGAAGTCCAAATCGTGTCCCGGAAATACAGAACAGTGTTAATTGGCAGTGCGGGAAATGTTCTGTCGGGCGACCGCGGCGCGGACGAACGGGTAGACCCATGAACTGTGAGCAGAGGGAGAGATAGACAATGTTAGCACCTAAATTTAATACAATTACAAATTCTAGGATGCTATAGTAGCCACACAAACTCAGGAGCTCAGTTACACATAGCTCATAAGGTGACCGTAATTTCATAGTGTCACTAGGCTACCGACAGGACAGCAGTGCACGAGATATTCCGGAGACGCAGCCTCAGGAGCAACTTATCCAGGACGAGGGCGCGACAATGGAGAACAGCAGCTGGACCACAGGGAAGACGGAACTGACATCTGGACATCCTACGCCCACTACAATGATGGCTTAAACAGGATGGGGCCGTCCGATCCGAAGCAAGGAGTGACCTGAAGGCTGAGTAGCAAACATACCATTTTAATTATGTAGCACTTTACGTAGATATTTAGAGGGATTTGTAAATAGTAGTTTTAATTTGTAGAATTTTGTATTTTCAAAGAGGTAATCGCCAGTAACGTAAGAGTAAAAGCTAGAATTGGTAAATGAATCGACCCATTTCATCTCATTTCATCTTGTTTTGTGTGGGAGTTTAACGTAATGAACCCTTGA
Organism: Anabrus simplex; assembly: GCF_040414725.1. NCBI lineage: Eukaryota > Metazoa > Arthropoda > Insecta > Orthoptera > Tettigoniidae > Anabrus > Anabrus simplex. The sequence continues at coordinate 576,583,846 of NC_090266.1, read as the reverse complement.
ACTTACCATTCCATCGTTGGTCGGCCACGGCTGCTTCAGTAGAACAAATTTAGAACTCTTAAATCCTGGGTCGTTGCGGGAATAAATTCGGTCACGATCTTAACCAAACGATGGGGTTCAGAAGAGAGCCTAACTACTTGAAATGAGGAGTAAAAATGTGCTTACTAATTTTTATTAAATTGAAAGAGCACGATAACATCATTAATTTAATATGCATTCTTGCCAAAAATAAAAATTTTTTATAAATTATTGATTTTTGAATGTTCCAAACACAGTCACATTACATAACGTCACTTCGTTTCTTCCAATGTCGAAGAGTTGCTTCGGAGAAGCTAATATGTTAGTGGACAGCGAAACTGAAAAACTGAAAAAGGGAAGACCTGAAAACCGGGCACCTATTATTCCAAACGAGAACTGAGAGTTAATCCACACGATCCGTGGAAAATCTGACTTTCAACAAGTAGAACGCCTGATTTTCTCTCAATTAAGGTTATCCACCAGTCAAATACCCTTCACGGATACGGAACACCCGCCGAATGGACCCTTAATCGAACCAAACTGACTATCAGTTGCTTTGGATAGGTTGCGAAATATTATGGGAAAGCATGGTGTTCACTACAAGTTAACAGCATCATTCACAATTGAAATAAAATTCCACCATGTATTTGTCATTCATGACACCCTTAAGTGATAAGGTAATCCCGATGCTAAATATGCATCACCCCAAACAGCTGTTCGGAAGGAACCAACAACAACATGATCCGAGAGGATCTTACGTTATGTCGTTCTAAAGGAACAAAACTGCACAATGCAGGAAACAATTACTAATCATGCATTTAGAAGAAATGCCAAACACTGAAGTTAAATAAAAAGTGGAAAGTCACTTGAAAAGTATTATTATCGAACCGACTTTCAGGTTAGAAATGGGTTTGTTATGCTTAATAAAATTACCAGTCCACGCTAAAATTTACTACATCTTTAAGGAATTCTTTCCCTTGGAAAACAATGCTACCAGTACAGATCTCTCTATTTACTGTCTGTCCCAACACACTACTGGTAAAGTGATTACTTACTTACTCTAACTATGAATAAGAATGAAAGTACGACAAGATGAAAATAAAATAAATACTGGCTGACGAATCGAAACCGCATTCGCAACTCAAGTCTCACTCTAATACACTGAGTGTCAATATGCACACTATATAACGAAAACGGACGTTAAAACGAGAACAATGAAGCCCGTAAAAATAAATTAACATCTCGAAGTCATACAGCTTAACACGCACGAAGAATCACAGTAAAAATATTTGATCTAGATCGGGTCGATGTCCCACACTTGGACAGCCCTCACTTGTCAACAGCAGTCCCGTTATCTCAATGGAGAGCTACGCATTGACCCTCTACAATAAATCATATCGTACTGTAACTGCTACCTTCCTCCAGGCCACTTCCACAAAAAGAACAAACAAAAGAAACATCTAAACCGAGACTTGAGTGTGTACAGCTACCATCCCAGACCTATCGTCGGGCTCACTTGAAATCTGTACACCCTAAACCTAATCATTATGTACATGATGCCTTCCAAATTCTATTGTCGGGCGTGACCTAGGACGTCTCATCATCAGTGACTCCAAGAATAACATCTGACGTCCTAATCCTATCGTCGGGCGTCAAAGTGGGTCGTAATACGCCTCCCTAACGTATCAGGCGAACAGCAATTTCAAACACCTCCAACATTTAACATTAAATCTGGTCAGACAGAATACGCACGACGGAACTACGTCTCTTACTATCAAATGAATGCAAGTCGAAAAACACAGTAAGTCTCTACCATTACAATACATGAACTCAAAAATAAATATACGTGACGAACGATTCTCCACCTCTAACACACTCTCAGCCTGTGCACAGAAGTGTTAGGGAAGCAAATGAAAATTCCCAACACATATTTTACCATTTAGTGGATACCTTCAAAATAATAATCATCACTACCGCATTCGAAATTCTCAAATCGTCTATCATCAAATCCAACTATATTTATCAATGACCTATCCAGTGAACCAATTCAATACAACCCAACCATGGGTCCAAAGTGCTCTTCGATACTTGAGGTCGTTCATTATCTTATTGTCCATACGGGCTTTATGTAACAGAAATCGCTGGATGTGTACTACCCAGACTTTAACATTTACTAGAGTCGTTTTCACTTGGAATCTTTCTATAAATTCACACCATAGTCGTCTCAAATTCGGATTGATTGCGGAAAACAATACAGCCTGTTCCAACACAGCCTGTTCCTAAATTCTTCCTCTACAAAATACAGCTTGTCTCAACACAGCCTTCTCCTCGCTTTATTCCAGCGGTATCACTTCCATCTATCTCGTCTCCACATACATATCAATTCATCGCTCTCAATTCCTTTTCCTTCAAGACCCTTTTTCATACTTCGATCCCCTGGTGAAAACGACAACCATTATTAAACACATCTCTTACTTTACTATTATTGCGACTTTCGAACCTCGAGAGTCCAAGAGCACCCAGCGACTTTCGTATCATTGATATACACGATGTCTCAAAATTTCCTTCCCATTAATGACTGTGACTCTAACAAATTTCACCGAAATCATCTAAATATGCCTGCGATCCTTGTAAAAATATACTGGTTAAATGCACTTTAACATAGAAAAAATTTCTGATCCCGCGGTAGACATTATTATTATTATTATTATTATTATTATTATTATTATTATTATTATTATTATTATTATTACTATTATCATTATTATTATTATTATTATCGACCAACATTTCTGAATTCAACTGGCATCTGAGATTAAGATATTCGCCACGACAAATTTACACTTATAACGTTCCAAAAATCCACGCTTTGAATGATATCTCCTCGAACATTCAACACAAAATTTTAAGCGTCGCATTTTACCGTTCTTGACATGAACTTTACACGCTGAAATTTCACACGCTGACCAAAAGTTACAACACCTTTCGCCTGATAATTACGCATATCAACCCGACAATCATCTGGAAAAGTTGGTTGGGACAGACAATGACTAACTAATTACAACATAATATAAAATAGACAGACCTGCACAATGGTGACATTCTCAGCATTCTGATTACATCGTCGCCAGCAGACCTCAGGCTTAGCCGCTCATTTTCACAGATAACATTTTCATTTCCAAAATCTCACTCATATAAACCACTACCCTTCACACACACGATATTAAAATTACCACATAAATCAGGCACTCTCTCTGTAACTTGCACCACGAACTTCCCTCGTCCTGCAGTCGACTACAACTGTCTGATGCGTTCCCAGAATGGCTTCTCTCTCCGTTACCTCAATAAACAGGTGTTCGGCCGATAAGGGAGCAAAACTACTCTGACTAGCTTCCCCCAAGATTCTGCTTCACTTTCAAATGTACACAAGATGATATAAATAAAACCCGCTGTGTAGATTTCAACCAGCCTACACCTTCCTAGTTCGTCGGCAAACGTTCAAAACTTTCCCAATCACTTTTTCTTCTTAACTAAGTATATGGACCTTAGCCACGGACATGTATTTAATTATTGTCGGTCAATCTGGCGCGAAATTCCAATGGCGGCGGGCGCGAGCTCCCGCGGCTTCAAGTTCCAGATCGACACTGCAAAATCTACGGTGGGGGGTTTCTTTTATAATTTCAGGAGGGACGCTATCCCCTCTATGAGGCTCGGTTGTGTAATCTGCCAAATTTACGTCTAATAGACCGATTTTGATAAGACTTGTCCCAGAACTCCAGACAGACTTGCACTTATGTTAGGTGTTAATTTTATAATTTTTCTACACTCACAACAGGGTAAATAAATTGTTTCTGCCCGTGCGTTTCGCGCGTTTTCTTCCTTCCTTGACCTTGGCACGTGTAGCTGGTTCGCTGGTCTCACGCTAACATGTACTTGGGCTTAACTGCATTTAAGTTTTTTTCTGGTGTCTCTGTCTTCACGGAGGGTGTACAAATAATTTTGCTTGTCTATTTCTTCATTTACTATATTGTCAAAATCCCTCGTTGTGCAGAATTCCATGACTTTAAAGAATTGTCGGGCACTCGAATCCCACCGAGGTGTCCCGGCAATTCACGAGCTCGCCGTGAGGGAGAACCTTCCCACGCGACATCGGGGCTCGTAGGAGCGCAACATGGCTGCCTTCAAACATAAAAGTACTTTCTTAATGCCAAATAAATATTGGAGAAAAAAAAAATTTCTCACCGTAGAATTATGGGTTCAGTAAGAATGCATGTCATTTGGAAATAAACTGTAAATAAGGGTCAAATCAATGTGGATAACTACATTTCACTCAGTGATAGTTTTCCTTTCTTAATAAACGCGCAGACAAGCCTCAAATATAATGTCAGGCCTAGTGTAATCTAGTAGTATGCATGCTTTGAAACGAATGAGGACATGCGTGGATATGTGTGAATTTCTACGTATGCTAGAGAATGAAAGTGATTGTTACATGCATGTTTTAAGTTCTTCGATCCTGATCGAGAGGAGAATTATCGAGAGAATTCTAAGTGTTAAATTAAATCAGTGAGATGATCGGCCGTAAAAGGCGTGTTGAAAAGAGTTAACATTCAGCATCTAGGAATGAACCAAGGAGTCAGATGTAAATTTCAGGGAATAATTCCTGTTGTCGTAGGAAGAATTCATATTTACAGGTTGTCGTATTAATAGAATGGTCTAACTAAACGTGGAAAGAGTCTTCATTGTAATGACACGATAGTCGTGTGAATCAGAGTATAGTGTACAGACAGGCCTTGGTAAGGTAATAGTAAGATTGAGAAGTGTAATTCCTCAAGTTATAGAGATAGTGAGATTGAGAAGTGTCATGCCTCAAGATATAGAGATTAGGAAGCGTGTGTGATCTCCCAGTGTGTAAATTCCGCCAGGGCTAGTGTGGTCGGGCGAAGCGAATAGTTAATACCCCAGGGATTGTCATAAACGAAGGCCCATGCGCATTCATCACCCACAGTTTTATTTAATTAGACAGTGCTTTCGGTAAGTGACCTGGGAAGGGCATATGCTAGGTTCATTTCAGAGATAGTCATCGTTGGTATGAATGACAGGCGAACAGTGTTCATGGCTGAATGTTAATATTATGTATTTTGGTTTGTATGTGAGACTGACATTATGTTTACTGGTGTTGTGAGTGCGTCATGTGTTTAAATTATGTTGTAAATAACGTGTGTCCGTGGTAAATTGAAATCCACGTGAGGGATGATATAAGTGATTTGATAATATAGTTTGTGCTTAAGTAATTGATTATTGCGATTCATTTGACTAAGCTTTAGAGTTAGTGTTAGTCACCCTTTAAGTATGTACGTAGAGGTCGGATATAATTTCACCACAATGTTTTGTGGGCATGAAATTTAGCTACTCACGCCATTCAACGAGAAATAAAATACAAGCACAGTTTTCGTTTTGCGTCAACATTAAGGAATTAAATCCAATAGTGTAATACGGTATATTCGTGTTCGTTATATAAAGGACTTTGGACGTTCATATACACAATGAGTTTTACAGTTATTGAATCCAGGGATGTTTAATTTGTTTTGTTTAACTTTCCTTACTATTTATGTGTTTATTTTGAATAAATTAGGATCTGTTTTAAATCAACTGTTGCCCATTATTCAGTAGATAGCTTCACCCATCATACAATGTCTGTTTATCGAAGTATATGTTCCCAAAATCTCAAATAGCGGTGAAAGTTCGAATTTTTCATAGAGGGTTAGGACCGGACACGCCTGAGTGGCTGGCTAGTTGGGGCATCACCAGATTTTGGTGGCTATATGGGGACATTATACCTCAAAGACTGAAGATGTTATAGACGTGGAAACAGATATTTGGAATCTCCTTTCAAAATTAACAAACAGTTTTTTGTTTTCAGAAAATCAACTTATGGGTTGGAATGAATTGACAAACCGTTTGAATTTTTAAACTGAGTACCGGTGTTTCTACAGTATGTGTCGTCGGTGCGACGTAAAGCAAATAGAAAATAAAACAGTATGTGTCGAAAATTTAACATGTTACAGACGTGTAACTTGGTATTTTGAAAGTACTTGAAAAGTACAGGAACATGTACTTTTTGTTTTCGGAATAAGCACTTGCCGGGGACTAAGAAAGAGTTAAATTAATTCTTATGAGTGTACTTACATCTCAAAAACTGAAAATTTTACAGACTTGAAAATGGGTATTTGGAATCTCCTCTAAAAGTAAAGAAACGTCGATATTTTGTTTTTGGAAACTCCAATTAGTGGGGGTGGGGTTGAGGAAGGACTGATATTGGGCTTGAATTATTTTTATGGGAATACTTATATGTCAACAACTGAAGAAGTTACAGAGGCGGGAATAGGAATTTGTAATCTCTTTTAAAAATAAGGAAACAATTTTTTTGTACATGAGAGAAGACTGTTTATCACATGTACAGTGCTATGTCGCCTGGTCATCTTAGCCCCAAAAGGCAATACCACAAACGTGTTTTACAAAGAGTTTCTGGGGAAATTAAACTCAATATTTCGGTGAACTTTATACTTAAGAAGTGATTTTCAGATAATGTCATAGTACAGTACCGAGGAACGATTACTTTTATCAAATTACGAAATCCACGCGAGCTAAGCCGCGGGTAACTGCTAGTTTACAATATATTATAATAGGAGTTAAATCTTGGATGAGGAGTGACATAATAGAAGCAGACCTTTTTTCACAGAACTGGAGTGTTTATCGTAGAGACAGGATGGGACTGGTAGCAGGGTGAGTATTCATTATGGTGATAGACGAATTGGTAGGTTGCGAAAAAGTTAAAGATGGTGAACATTAAATTCTGGGTGTAAGGTTCATCTCTAAAGATAATAGGCAACGTGATGTTTATGGAACGTATAGACTTGAATAGGGTGGCGCAGACGCTGATTCGCATTTATTTGATAAGGTAATGCACTATGTGGGAAACGATATGGAACGTAATGTGATTTTAGCGGATTATCTAAATTTAACAAATGTCAATTGGGAAGGTAATGCGAATGTTAGGAAGCATGAACAACAAATGGCAAACAAGATAATCTGGGAATGACGGCTGAATCAGAAAGTGATGGAACCAACTAGAGGGAAGAATATTCTGGACGTGGTGCTCGTAAAACCAGATGATCTCTAAAGAGGAACTGAAATACTATATGGCATTAATGATCACGTAGCTATTTCTGCGGTAGTAAAAAACAATGTGATGGAAAGGAAGGTCGTAAAAGAAGAACTATTTGGTAGTACCATATGGCTGATCAGACAGGTATGTGGGAGTTTAAAAAATGAACGTTCTAAAACGGTAACTAAAAATGTAAACAGACTGTAGGATGGGTTTAAAGCAATCGTTGATGAATGTGAAAACATGTAAGTAGAAAGGATAATATGAGAGTGTTGGCCCAGTGTCTAATGGGCAAGATTATATTAGACCTGTTTTTTGAAATTAATAATTGCTTGGATAGAAGGCAGTTCGGGTTTAAGAAAGGTTTTTCCACTGAAGCTCCACTTGGAGGGCTCCAGCAATAAATAGCAGATATCTTAGATAGATGAGGGCAAATGGACTGTATCGCGACTGAACTATCTAAAGCATCTGATACGGTAGATCCTTGGAAACTACTGACAAAAATGAGTGAAATTTGACTTGACAAAAGTGGCTGAATTGGTGGCTATAATTCTAGAAAGTAGAATTCTGGGAATTAGATTATGTAAAGCATTATCTGATCCTGTAATCATTAGAGGGGGAATTCCACAAAGCAATATTATTAGACCTTTATACTTTCTTATAGTAAATGCCTGGTAAAACCAGCCGCTACACTCGTGTTTCTTTCCATATCGTTTCCACATAGCAGATTACCTTATCAGATCATTGTGAATCGGCTGATACGAGAGGCATGAGAGAGTTTTTTTAAATAACTATGATCGGTGGAAGACGGTAAATAAAAATGTAAACAGATTTTGGGATTGGTTTACTGCAATTGTTGAGGAATGTGGAAACAGGTATGTACCTTTAAAGATGGTAGGAATGGTAAAGACCCGCTATATTATAACAAAGAAGGAAAGAGTCTAAGGAAGTGGTGCAAGCCGGAAAGAAATAGTTAGACATTTTTGTGGAAGTAAGGAGATATTGTAGTAAAGGACTGAAATCAGAGATAAGGACTTTTGCGCATGATATTATACTGTATATAATAATAAATAAGTTACAAGATTGAGAGCAACTGCAGAAAGACCTCGACAACGTTGTGAGATGAACAGCGGGCAATAATATGATAATAAGCAGGGTTAAATGTCAGGTTGTGTATTTCACTAACAGGACACGCCACAGCAGTTTTAATTACTGCGTTGGTGGGATGAATATTCCTTAAGGGGATCAATGTAAACACTTAGGTGTTAATATAAGGAAAGTTCTCCATTGGGGTAATCACATAAACGGGACTGTAAATATCTCCATACATGGTTATGACGGTATTTGGGGGTTATAGTAAGGACATAAAGGAAAGGGCCTATAAGTCTTTGGTACAATCCCAACTAGAGTATGGTTCCACTTTATGGTAAACTCACCAAGATTACTTGATGCGAGAACTTGAAAAAAAAAATTATAATAAAAAAAAGCAGCTCGATTTGTTCTGGGCGATTTTTGGCAAAAGAGTAGTGTTACGAAAATGTTGCAAAGTTTCGGCTGGGAAGACTTGGGACAAAGGAGAAGAGCTGCTCGATTAAGTGGTACGTTCCGAGCTGTCAGTGAAGAATGGAGTGGAATGATATCAGCAGACTAATTATTTTGTGTGGTGTTTTCAAAAGTAGGGATGATCACAGTACGAAAATAAAGTTGGAATTCACGAGGACAAATTGGGACAAATAATAGTTTTCAGAAAGGGCAGTTAGGGACTTGAATAATTGTACCAAAGGAGGTGTTCAATAAATTTCCAAATTCTTTGCAATTATTAAAGAAAAGGCGAGGCAAAGAACAGATAGGGAATATGCCACCAGGGCTACGGAACTAAATGCACATCAGTGGTGATTGATTGATTGATTGATTGATTGATTGATTGATTGATTGATTGATTGATTGATTGATTGATTGATTGATTGATTGATTGATTGATTGATTGATTGATTGATTGATTGATTGATTGATTGATTGATTGTACGGCTCCATGGCTAAATGGTTAGCGTGCTGGCCTTTGGTCACAGTGGTCTCGGGTTCGATTCCCGACAGGGTCAGGAAATTAACCATAATTGGTTAATTTCGCTGGCACGGAGGCAGGGTGTATGTGTCGTCTTCATCATCATTTAATCCTCATCACGGCGCGCAGGTCGCCTACGGGAGTCAAATCAGAAGACCTACGTCTGGCGAGCCGAACTTGTTCTCGGACACTCCCGGCACTAAAAGACATACCCCATTTAATTTAATTTAATTGATTGATTAATTGATTGATTGATTGAGCATACATTAGAAAATTATATTCTTATAACGTATTCATAGATCGATATTTTCAAGCAGCTCTCTCAGAGGACCTGTATCTTCTCACGTTGAGTGAAAGAAGTTACATTTTAACCAATAAACTCCTTTCAAGGGAAAGGGTAGGTAAGGGTTATTCTGCCCCAAGGCAGGTCCGAACCTCCGCAGAGTTGTTCCTGAGCCGGAGTTTACGTGCGGTAGGGTGGCCAGTTCCCTTCCGCTCCTCCATTCCCTTACCCCCACCAACAGATCGTGGCAACCCATCCAACTCCTACCATGCCCAATGTTGCTTAACTTCGGAGATCTCACGGGATCCGGTGTTTCAACACGGCTACGGCCGTTACAAGGGAAAGAAAAACACCGTTTTGTATCAAGAATATACTGTATCTCTTGCAGTGTCAAAGCGTAATATTGTGACATTTTTATGATGGGGAAATATGTGAGCATTACCGCTGTACGCCCTGAAGGTACCTGGGAGAGACACATGCCCAGGCAGTTGGAGACAAAATGGAAAGCATAACATTTTAACACTCTTTAGAAATGGTTTGTTTTACAAGTGCGTGCTACCGGCATGCATGTCTTTGATGGAACCGAATTTATCATCATTCGTCTAGTTCTATTCTATTCTGGAATACGCTACAACTCTGCGATAACCAGCATGGTCCTTGCAAATTTGACCTAATGTTCTGTGAGATTCAAGGGACCCTCTGTGCTCAACACGTTACTCGCAGATCAAGAGGAATGTTATCAGTCTTCTGTCTTGAATGGATGTGTACAATTTCGCACTGCGAGTTATTTTAAATCAGTAAGCTGCGTGATTTACAAACACTACTTGAAATTCATCGAGAATTAAATCAGTGAAAATCTTCTTAATCCCAATCCATGACACATTTAATTGCTCCTCACCTCTTCGAATCTTATCATTAAAAGCTTACCCCATTTTAACGTTATCTCTGTAAATTAAATCTACTGCGATTCTTTACTCTTTCATTACGTAAGGATTTGGAGATAACCGGCGGCACAGTAATTGAAAGATGACAAATCGTTTTTAACAATGCACTGGAAGATTATGATTAAGTATTAGGGAGATAAATTTATCAGTAAGAATAATACGGCCGTTGCTTTATAAAGGAGACAGGGCGTGTATAACACATCATTTTCTGCAAGTAAGTAAGTAAGAGAACTTTCACTACCCGTTATGTGTTAAAACTTCGTCCAGTTTTGAACATCCTGTATAACATTACATACGGATCGCATTTTCCTTCAATGTGTGTGTGAATGTGTGTGTATTTTTTCTTTTAAAATTTGCTTTACGTCCCACCGACAGAGATAGGTCTTACTGTGACGATGGGATAGGAAAGGGCTAGGAGTGGGAAGCAAGCGGCTGGGGTTTTAATCCAGGCACAGCGCCAGCATTTTCCTGGCGTGAAAATGTGAAAGCGTGGGAAACCATCTTGACGGCTACCGACAGTTTGGGTACTAACCCACTATCTCCTCCATGCAAGGTGATAGCTACGTGACCAAAACCGTGGAGCCACTTGCTCGTTATGTGTGTGTCTTTCTGGGCGTAGGCGTTGAATAATTTGGAAGGTGTGACATTAAGAGTCATCTGGTATCATTTTGATCGGTTCAGAAAGAGAGACTTGGGGTTGGTGTTAACCACCAGACAGAGTCTGCACTCAGCCTTTTAAGAAAATTATAATAATTTGTCTAACCATTTAAGTGTTTAGTTTTAACTACTCTTCCGATGATTCAGGTAACCTGCTATCCTATTAATCTCTAAATTGTATGCGCCTAAGTACAGTTTTGAATCGTAGTGTAGTTATTTTATTAGTTGGTAATTTGCTGGATCTACGAGTCTTACTCCCAGTTTTCCACATACTCATTCCATAGTCTCATTTAAGTTCATAATCACCCTCTATTCAGTATCCCACTCATAACAATCTCTGCTTCCTCAAACTTGTTCCGTGCTGCCATAAACAGATCCCGTACATGCACAACTATGTTAGTACCTGTTCCTGCTTGCCTTACGTTATTGGTACCAACGTGTAATATTACCATCTTGTCCTTACCCTCCTTTTTCCTTTCTATCCTCCTCATCTGCCCTAACTTATTTCAAGGAGAGCAGTATACCCTGGTTCTCTTTCCTCCACATACCTGACAATATATTCATCCCATGACCAGAGTCAACCGCCCGACCAACCCCCCTTCCACATGATTAGTTCCCCTTCTGTCCTGGTCTGCCCTAACTTCCCTGATGCATGCAGAATCCACTTCCTCTTTCCTTCTCCCCTCTCACTACCCTGTTTCACCTCCCTCTTCCTTTCGTCTATTCTACGTTTTCCGTTTCCTGATGTTTCCTTTCTTTCTGCCCCACCCCTCCTCTGTAACACTTCCCTGATCTCCATCTTCCCTCTGCTGATCTACCTGCGGTGACTCATACCAATTGTTCACCGATTCCTCTCCTGGGCTCACTCCTCAGGAAAAACCTTAGCCCTCCTTTCCTTTCCGCTTAAGTTAGCCCACCTGTCTTCCACAACGTCTCCCTTTCTTCCACTCCCTTTTGCCTACCTTCCGTATCCTGTATATTAATTGAAGGAGACCTATCTTTATTCCTGCCCTCCGTTACAAGGTAAATTTTCTCCCTCAAACTCGCTGTCTCCTCCCAAAAATTCTTTAGGCTTCACTGACATCTACAGACCTTACACCTGCCTCTCTCAGCCATTCTTTTATCTCTCCTAAGGAATGTGAAATTATATGAAAATATCAACAGAAATAAAGGAGCGTATTCTATGAATAGGAGTAGGTTTTATTATGTCAGAGTAAAGAAGTAATGTATACTATACAAAGATGACACGACAGTAATGCAAGCAGTAAAACTATTGATAAAGTTACTACCTACACTAAAAGTATTTTAGTTAGACGTATCCTAATTATAAAACTAAGAATGAGAGGCTATCTATAGAAATGTGTAGCTACACTAAATACGATAGTCACAGAGAGAAGGTCATTGTTGGACGCGCTAGCGAGTGGTGGGCTATTCCAAGAGCTCTGTACTACCTTAGTGATGAATGAAAATTCACAGCCTGTTTCCAGTCATTCGACCGGGTCAGGGATGGAATGAATAAAGACCCCATCTAGCGGCGAGGATAGGGATTGTTCCGGCTGCCGAGGGCTGTCGCACTCCTCTGGGGCAATGATTGATGAATGACAGATACAATGAAATGATAGTTGAGAGTGTTGCTGGAATGAAAGGTGACAGGGAAAACCGGAGTACCCGCAGAAAAACCCGTCCCGCCTCCGCTTTGTCCAGCACAAATCTCACATGGAGTGACCGGGATTTGAACCACGGAACCCAGCGGTGAGAGGCCAGCGCGTGCCGCCTGAGCCACGGAGGCTCTACCTTATTGATAAAGTAGTTAATTGAAATTTTGTTCATTTTGTGTAAGTATGCGTGTGTGTGTTATCCATTTAGTTGTGTAAACACTGGTGATTAGTGTTTATTTGTAGTTATTTAGATTAAGTATTTTTATTGAAATTTTACATTTATTAGCTCCGTATGCGTCCCATAGAATACGTGTTTTAGGTTAGGTTTTGCTCTGTTTCGATTTTGGGTTGGGAGAAAGAAGATAATATCATATTTTCTTTTTCTTCTTCTTTATTATTTCTTCATTTAAATATCGATAAGTATGTTGATAGAATACTTATAAGGACAGACTATTATAAGAAATTGTAACTTCCGCACTGACGAAATTTCTAGCAGTCGTTGTATTGTTGTAGATTATTGCTGCTTTTGATATTCAAATATTGCATTGTTAGAAAACGTCGAGAACAAAGGTTATAGTGTAGTCAAGAAAACAAAAATAATAATCCGCTGTTTCCGTTTTCCGATCATTTATTTGAATTTATGTGAAGGTAGTTCAAATGTCCAGCGTAATTTATTCTTGCACGCTCCATCTTCCACATTTAACAGCAGTTGTAATTTCTGTTAACTTATAGGAATACAATGAAAATACTTTCTAATAATGATTAAGTTTTAACTACATTTTCCGCTGTTTCAGTTAACGAATTGAAATTACGATACACATAAACGCAATTTAGAATTACTTTAATGTAGTTACATTATTATAAATGATCGTGCATACTGTATCATCTATATATATAAAATAAGAGATTTGTCTGTACATTGCTCAGAATTTGAAAAGAATGGTATTTCTGTATCGGCCATGTCCATAGTAACATGGAAATGCACCTTTTACTTTTCCGTAATTTCTGTCTGTCTGTCTATCTATCTGCCTGTATGTATGTACACGCATCACAAGAAAACGGCTGAAGAGAATTTAATGAAAATCGGTATGTGAAGTCGGGGGATGAGGCACAACAATTTAGGCTGTAAATCATTTTGCTCACGCTGAGTGAAATGGTAGATTAGGGGGAGGCCTAAAATTTAATTCTCAAATATTTATATTATTAGTGGTCCTATCAATAAATACTACTCGCCGTAAGACCTATCTGTGTCGGTGCGACGTAAAGCAACTAGCAAAAAAAAATACTACATAACTAAAATTACATAGAATTGAATTTCCGATCATTTATCTCATACCTACATTGTTACCGTACTGGCTTTGATAACACAGATATTCATGAATTTGTATTTTTGTTGCCAAGTCCATATCAACGCAGAGCCATGAGAAAATGGGTTTACCGAGCTTGATAGCTGCAGTCGCTTAAGTGCGGCCAGTATCCAGTATTTGGTAGATAGTAGGTTCGAACCCCACTGTCGGCAGCCCTGAAAATGGTTTTCCGTGGTTTTCCACTTTCACTCCAGGCAAATGCTGGGGCTGTACCTTAATTAACGCCACGGCCGCTTCCTTCCCACTTCTAGCCCTTCCCTGTCCCATCGTCGCCATAAGACCTATCTGAGTCGGTGCGACGTAAAGCAACTAGCAACTAGAAAATGGGTTAACAGAATTTAATGAAAGTCGGTATATAGTGTGGGGCAATAAGAAACTACAATCTAAGTCATAAACAATTTTATTTGCCCTGTATGAAATTGTAATTTAGGGGAAGCCGCCTAAAATTTAATTTTTAAATACATATGTTATTGGTCTCATCGAAAAGTACTACATAACAAAAGTTATAGAGAATACAATGTCCGACCATTTATGTTTTACTCAATTTTACCGTACCGACTATGATAAGAGTGGTATTTCAGAGTTGGAAGAAAACTAAATGTGAAGGCCTACAATATTGGAAGCGCATAACATTGATCAACAATAACATTACATTGACCATTGTTTGTTGTGATGTTCTTTATTTCTTATGCTGACGCTCAACTCAGATAGATGGGTTTACTGCTGCGTACCGAGTATAACAGGCTGACTGAATACTGGCGGGAAATAGCTGGGGAGTTAGAAAACTTTCTTCTTTAGTATGCCATTCTTCTGGTTCAGACATTTTCTGATTTTGTTCTGCTGTTACGTAACTGAGTGAAATCATAGTTTAGGGGAAGACCTAAAACTTAATTCTCAAATATTTATGTTATTAGTGGTCGTATCTTAATGAAAATCGGTATGCAAAGTCGGGGAATAAGTAACTACAATCTAGGCCATAAATAATTGTATTCATGCTGAGTAAAATGGTAGTTTAAGCGAAGGCCTAAAATTTAATTCTCAAATATATTGTTATTAGTGATTGTATCTTAATGAAATTCGATAGGCTAAGTCGGGGAATAACTCGCTGCAATCTAGACCATAAATAATTGAATTCACGATGAGAAAAATGGTAGTTTAGTGGAAGGCCTAAAATTTAATTCTCAAGTATTTATGTTATTAGTGGTCCTATCTTAATGAAAATCGGTATACAAACTTGAGGAACAAGTCACTATCTAGACCATAAATAATTTTATTCACGCAGAGTGAAATGGTATTTTAGGGGAAGGCCTAAAATTTAATTCTCAAATAATCATGTTAGTAGCGGTCGTATCGATATAATTACCGCGTAACGAAAGTTATTTATTATTAAATTTCCGATCATTTATGTCTTCTACATTGTTACCGTACCGGCTATTATCACAGAGATATTCATGAATTTGGATTTTTGTTACTAAGTCGAGATCAGCGCCGAGTCACGAGAAAATGGGTGAACAGAATTTAACGAAAATCTGTATGTAAAGTCGGAGAATAAGGAACTACAGTCTACGCTGTAATTTTATAAGACGCCCTAATAACACAGAGTCTATCCGGGAGATAGTAGGTTCGAATCCCACTATCGGCAGCCCTGAAGATGGTTTTCCGTGGTTTCCCATTTTCAAACCAGGCAAATGCTGGGGCTGTACCTTAATTAAGGCCACGGCCGCTTCCTTCCAACTCCTAGGCCTTTCCTATCACATCGTCGCCACAAGACCTATCTGTGTCGGTGCGACGTAAAGCCCCTAGCAAAAAAAAAAAAAAAAAACACAGAGTCGAAAGGAAACTAAACGCGAAGGCCTACAATATAGAAAGCTCATAAAATTGATCAACAATAACATTATATTGACCATTGTTTGTTGTCATGTGCTTTGTGTCTTCTGTTGCCACTCATCTCCGATAGATAGGATTACTGCTACGTACCGAGCTTTTTTTTAAATTTGCCTTACGTCGTACCGACACAGATAGGTCTTATGGCGGCAAAGGGATAGGAAAGGGCTAGCAGTGTGAAGTAAGCGGCCTTGGCCCAAATGAAGGTACAGCCAAAGCATTTGACTGGTGTGAGAATGGGAAACCACGGAATACCATCTTCAGGGCTGGGGGTTCGAATCCACTATTTCCTGGATGCAAGCTCACAGCCGTGCGCCCCTAATGACACGGCCAACTCGCCCGGTTGTTCCGAGTGCAACAGCCTACCTGAATATTGGCGGGAAGTAGCTGGGATTTAGATAACTTTTTTAGCATGCATTCAAGCTATTCAATCCCTATTCTGAGGCACTGGTTGGAATGAGCAGAGTGCATATTTAACGGAATAAAGGCGGAGGAGTGTTCACGGCTGTTTGCGGCCTGGTAATAGCAGCTCTGGAACTTTGGACTGCTGGAACGACACCGTGTAACTGTTCGTTAAAAGTGAGAAAATGTGCGGTATTTTCAATTTGATGGAGTTTTTTATATGATAACATTGCTTTTAATCGCTACTTTCCTACTGACGTTTTTGTAATGACCTATGTTGACTTCAGTTAGGAAAACCACAAAGTCAGTCTTTCTGAAAATCCCGTAGCGAAGCACGGGTACATCAGCTAGTTGTGTAATATTTTGTCTAGTAGCGTGAACATCCTTCATCTGTTAGTGCGTAGATTGAAAAATAGTAATCCAACTAAGTTTCAAGTTTTAACTCAAGCTCTCTTATTTCAGATAACCTGTTATAATTAGGATACACCTAAATGCAGTTGAAAATTGTAGTGTAGTTGTTTTATTACATAGAATCTTGCCTGCTATATTCGTTTATTATCCTTGTGCTCGATATTTCAGCATTTAACGAAACGACAGGTTTAATTGATATTAGAGCATAGTAGGGTAAAATAGTGATAATAATAAACCGTCCACGTAGATAGCTCTGTTGTGTAATCCTTGTGTAGTTCTACCGAATTTCAAATTTTAACGGTAATTTTCATTTCTGTTTGCGTGTAGTAATAACATGTAATATTAGGATACGTCCAAACGCAGTGAATAATTATTTTTGTATTTATTTTATTGTAAATTGGCGTGTTTACTTTATAATTAATAAATATTTATGTAACAGGGAAAGTGTCTAAAAATTTAGCTCTCATTAGATTCTCAGTGTTGTAATTATAATAAGCTTAATAGTAGTTTAGAATTGTACCGTAACTATTCTTATTAGACCACATTTTACTTGCTTTTCATGTTTTTAAATAATAATAATAATAATAATAATAATAATAATAATAATAATAATAATCAATAAGCTTCCTTGACTACAATACACCCTTTGTTCTCGACCGTAGCTAAAATGCAATATTTGAATACGAAAAGCGGCTATAATCGTAACAATACGACGACGTCTGTTAACTAATAATAATATTGTACCTATTTTGGGGGAATGTTACTAAGTCATGGAAGTAGGAAAGGAAAAACGACTATGCACAATTTTCCCGACCAGTTCTACGGACATTTCTACGAAAATGTGAATTATTGCTCCCTGTAACAATACATGCCCCCATAGTATTATCAAATTAATAGGTTATGCCACGTGATTTGTAATTGCAGAAAGTAAAATGAACGCCACAAACCATGATTGACAATTCTGGCACGGATAATAATTCCAGCTGGAAGGGCCGAAATGTATTTTCACACTTCTAGCGAATATCATGTATGTTGTCTTTGTGTCTGTGCCGGTATAGGAGTATTAGTAGTGTAGTGGTTCGAATCCAATCTTATTTTTAAACAACACATCGTGCCCCATTGTAACTGGGAAGCACTTTTTATCCACACCTACGTGGTCGCAACACAACACTTATTCATTCATTCACTAAGTATTACAGAGACGAGTACACAAATATGTTGCTAACTTACGGACGCGATTTCAATGCTCGAGTAATATTTTTTCAAGGTTCATTCCACAATCTGACTTTTGGTCAAGAGACCGCTTTTCTTTTCAGATGAATCACGATTTCACAACAATGGCATGGTGAATCGGAGGTATATGCGCTATTAGAGCGCGGAGTATCCCCACTGCGTATGGCATGACGCATTTTAAGTACAGTGGGGGGTGGGTAAATATTTGGTGTGGGACCATGGGCGAATACCCAATCGGACCACATTTTTTCGACGTTCCTCTAACGGGAGAACACTAACCGTCGTTTTCTTCAAAATGAACTCCCACAGTAGATGGAGGACTTGTCACTGTTCGGCCGATTATAAATGTGGTTTCAACATCATTTCAACAGGAATCGGTAGTTGTCTGGAGCCATCTCCATGCTCACATCCTTATAAAAGAATAGGAAATGGAGGAGCCGTTCCCTACCCCGCCAGCTCACCGATCTTACGCTACTTAATTTATTCCTCTGGTGTCCCTTAAAACGGGCAGTATATTATCCACAGGGGTCTGAAAATTCTGGTCACTTTCGGCAACTGATCATCGAGGTATGCCAAGCTGTTACACCTCACATGTTACATCGAGCAAGAATGTCTTTACAGCGTCGTACTGAAATCTGTATAATCCAAGGTGGTCGACATTTCGAACAATCGCTGCGCTGAATACACAGGGTACCCTGCTTCTTACCCACAGGCCATCATGCCGTAGTCCAACCTGGCTACGTAACACCCTCAAGTAGGAATGTGACTATTTCACGCCCACGGTAAAAGCATTAAAATGTGTACCACACTGGGAACTGCACTTGTTTCCTGGCAGCTTGGTTCTGCAACAGCAGTGATGTGAAGTGCAGCCACCATAGCTACGGAGAAACGCGCCGGATGTTGGGTACGTAAATAATTTCTTCGTTGCCCTAATATACACTTCCTGTCAATATGTAAGGTAATGTTATTTGCAGCTGGGATCGTTTTAAACATTCATTATAGTTTACGTCGTTGAAATAGTATAGGCGCTAATGATGTAATCTATATTGTCAAAAATGTACTCAGCAACGTACTGTAGTTGTAATAAGGCGATGTAGGATCAGGTACCTATGTCTTTTAGGTTTTCTACGATATAAGAGTTGGATTGAGTATACACAAACAAAAGAGGAGAAAGGGTTTTGGAGGGCTACCCGATCTATACGTAAATGGAGCAATGGAGCATTCCTCTAATACCTTGGATAGGAAGAACAAATTTTACGGTTTTTGTCGATGCCAAGGTGCCATAATGTCGCCCTGTACGTATTCTTTAACGTGTCATTAATTATTCTGCCTTGAGAACGGCGTATTTTGATCGGCTTCAAGTACCACTAAACAGAGCCGGGATGGAAATTGCCAACTTGGGTTCAGAAAATCAGCGCTTCTACCGTCCGAGCCACTCAGCCCTGGAGAAAATGAGGACTATTATTATTATTGTTATTATTATTATCTGAAGGATGTCTGCTTCATAACTGCTGTAAGCTTGCATTCGGGAGTTAGTTGGTTCGAATCCCACCGTCAGCAGCCCTGAGGATGGTTTACCGTGGTTTCACATTTTCACGCAGAAGGAAAATATTGGAGCTGTGACTTAATTAATGTCACGGCGATACCTTCCCAATCCTAGCCCTTTCCCATTCTTCCGTCGCCGAAAACAGTCGATGTGTTAGTGCGACGTTAAGCAAACAGCAAGAAAATAAGAGTCAAACTCCATAATCGTAAGTTTCTTTCCGTATTGTCCAAGTATCGGAACCATTTCAAAACTATACTTCATACATTGTGTCATAACTATCGTAATTAGAGCTCTACATAACCGAGTACGAAGATCATAGGTAACATGAAATAGTATGACCCCCGGGTATATCGGCAAGCCACCAAACGTCTCTGTGGAGCGTACTGTATACCAAAAAGGAATGTTAAAAATCCTGCCGAACCTATTTATGTTCGCTTTTTTCTGTCAGTATCAGATCTGTCCCTTCAGGTAATTCCTTTGTTTGATGAAGAATCGTACCCACAACAACAACATAGTCAATACGATTTGGAGTTTTCTTTTAATTCTGTTTCTGTTATTACACACCAGTCATTAATTAATATGCCTGACTCAGAGGCCAACTGGTTAACATGCTAGCTCTTGGAAATGGGGGTCCCAATTCGATTCTTGACTGGGTAACTGGCTTTTAACCTTTATTGATTATTAGTCTGGCTCGAGGACTGGGCATTTTCGCCACCTTCTCATTAGATTTTGTTCTATGTAGGGTCTCATCCTCACAAATACGCAGGTCGCTCCATGGGTGTCAGTTGGAAAGACCCCCCACCAGGCCTCTCCAGAGCCACACGGTATTATTATTATTATTATTATTATTATTATTATTATTATTATTATTATTATTATTATCGTTATGATTGTTATTATTATTGCTAACGCAATGAGAATGCATTGAGATTACAGGAAATGCATTATTTAAATTATTTAGAACAAGCATGAATCCTACAGAATCATACAGTTACGAGCTAGGAAAGGCTAATTCATATCTACACCATGTATATTATCGCTTAAAAACCAGTACCACGAAACGATAAATTAATAATTTTACACAGACAAGGAAGAAACATTTAAAACTGTAAACTTTTCAGAAATCTAAGGGAATGGTGTCTTAATATGAAATAGAACAACTAATTTGTAAGTAAGAGATAAACATCATTCCTGTGCGTTATGTCTATGGTAGTTACGAGATCTTCAGCTATTGCATATGGCTGTATTATGTGTTTGTTTCCTATGCGACGGTATCCTCAGGGGGCAAGACCGATCCACTATGGAATTTTTTACCAAGTACAACAGCCACATTATGTTCGCCAACCAGTCGAACCAGAACCAAGTCTAATCCGCTTTAATAATAATGTTTTTGTTTATTCACATCCCTATAACTACTTTGACGGTTTTCGTAGTCGCCGAGGTGCCGGAATTTTGTCCTGCAAGAGTATTATTTACGTGCCAGTAAATCTTCCGTCATGAGGCTGACGTATTTGTTCAGCTTCAAATACCATCAGACTGAGCCGGGATCGAACCTGCCAAGTTGGGATAAGGAGGCCAGCGTCTCAACCGTCTGAGCCACTCGGCCCTGTTAACCCATTTTACGCCAGCCACTACTCATTACCAATAATTATTGTACGGTATATATTGCACTTCCTGATATCTCGTAGAAGCAATAAAAAATTGTACCGTAGTTCTAGTTGCAGTTAAGATCAAAGAGCACCCATTTGAATGAAAAGCACAATTATGTTACTCGCGATATCTGTGATGTAACCTCGAACTGGGCGTCCTGGTTGTGGCTCCTTGCTTTCTCCTCGATCACACAGCTACCTAACTTATTCAAAGTACATATCCGTTGTGTATTAGCTCACCTGATATCCATGATTGTTAAGGCGCATGACCTGACACCATGGTTAGACGGTTCGGGTGCAGTGGTGGAAAATATTTTCAGCGTCAGAATGTCCACCGGCAGGGTAGGAGAGGTGGTGGTATACATTTTATAATCACTGCATCATCATCCCAATCACTACATTGCATACCAAAATCATGGATTCAATTCCAAACTTCACCGCAGTGATATGTGACGCTCTTGATGGGGATTCATCCGACTGATGGAAATGTTATGCGTTGAGCAGACCCTTTGCTGTTTTTTGAGAGGAGAAGGCAACGTGCTTACATCACGTTTCACCCTATTCCTACCTTGTTATCATCATCCCACATCCAGGCTCATAGGTCGTCCGTCGGCTTCACACCAGGCGAGCCGAACATGTCCTCGAACACTGTCGACACTAGAAGCCATACGATCGATCAATCAATCAATCAATCAATCAATCAATCAATCAATCAATCAATCAATCAATCAATCAATCAATCAATCAATCAATCAATCAATCAATCAATCAATCAATCAATCAATCAATCAATCAATCAATCATGTAATAATTTATCGGCGTGACATCGAAATCAGAGAAAGTATTGCTTTCCACCGTAAGTCTTCTACAAACCCTTCGATGGCAAAGTTCAAAAAACGAGAACATTTGTAATCAGGAAAGAAGTATTTGCACCCTGTTGTAAACATTTTAAGGAAGTTAAAATGTTGATGATGATGATGATGCTCGTTGTTTAAAGGGGCCTAACATCGAAGGTCATCGGGCCCAGTTAAAATATTGTCCACGATCTGAAAGTGACCGTTGTCTATGACTTCCGCCTCAGTTGAAAGTCGGGTCTTTCTCAACTGTGCGTGAGAATGATTTCTTGACAGTCAAAGTTGTTGCATGTTGTCGATCTAAACTTCCAGTAATCATGACAAGGCACAGTTCTTACATCTCGACCTGATGGGACACGTTACAGATAGAGGCGACGTTCTGTAGGATGGATTATTCAGCATTGGTTCACGATATTATTTACGGATAAATATGATTTACTGCACGTCTTACTGCTGACAATAGTTTGAAACTTAATAAACAGGTACCCGGAAACGATGTGTTTGGGTAACATTACACGTGAACACGATACTTTCTCCCTGATTATTCAGGACAACCTCAATATTTCTTAATATCGGGATAACATTCTTCAACTTAATCACCAATATATTTTAGTTCGGAGAATAATATTCATGTTTATGGAGGACATCTACCGCGTCAATTGTACGGACATCGTCAACGTCTTTCCTCACACTGGTGCCATCGCCTGTTCAGAAGCCTCTTTGCTCGTATTCCTCGAGATGGTTCAGCTCTTGTCAAAAACGCTTCCGGGAAAGATTATATGCATGTACGTCTTTAACTATATACCAGCACCCCTGCCAATCTTGAATGTCTGTCAACCGGGAATTGAACCCGGGCCTCTGAGGACCGTAACTTATTGTGCTAACCCTTACACTAAGGAGTCGGACGTGATTGATGTGTATGACATACTGGACCGACAATAGCTTGTCAGAATGGTAGATCATGCAGCAAGAAACAAATATTCGTCACTGAATTGGAAAATATGACGTGTATTTAAGGTTCTGCGACTAGGTGTGAGCTATGCAAAGTGAGGAACTATGCTATCTAATACTCATTCATTCACACATTCCTTCTTAACAGGTATTTCAAAAAATTCCAACATTTTTGCAGAATGCCACAGTGATATTACATTATTCTGATGCGCTTAATAACACAGACTATTAGATAACATATGAAATGTCGTATGGCTTTTAGTGCCGAGATATCCCAGGACGGGTTCGGCTCGCCAGGTGCAGGTCTTTCTATTTGAAGCCTATAGGCGACCTGCGCGTCGTGATGAAGATGAAATGATGATGAAGACAACACATACACCCAGCCCCCGTTCCGTAGGAATTAACAAATTAAGGTTAAAATCCCCGACCTGACCGGGAATCGAACCCGGGACCCTCTGAAACGAAGGCCAGTACGCTGACCGTTCATCGAACGAGTCGGACAGATAACGTATACAAAACGTAAACGAAAAACCTCCACATCGTACCTCATACAAATGTTTCAATATCTTATTTTTCGTTTCCGTGAAAATGCATGAATTTCTGAGTTCCTCTGTGACCGTTCCTTTTATATATGTCTCAGTTTTACAATTCCTCACTTTATTAGCTAATTAACTGTTGTATCATAGCTTGATTTAATGCTGAAAAAACTGAGAGTCTTTAGTACTAATTTGCCAATTGCTTTATGCATAGTAATACCTACATTCCATCTACAGCTTCAGCAAGGATGATCTCTTCAAAGAGGACTAAATGTTAAGCTGATTATCACCTAATACGATCATGCATCTGGCTCTCCCTAATAAATTAGCGCACTATTGTGTATTCGTGTCAAGATATTGCTATGAGTACACCAGCATTCCGTTTTGCTCTAGGAGATGATTTATGTTTTCATTTTACTGCTTGAATATAATCGCTAGATCTTACCATGCATAGTCAGATGACACGTGTGATCCACTTTTCTATCGAGAAAGAGATATAATAGAATGTGGTCTACATAAACTGGAAACAGTTTTAGATAAAGCAAGGGTCAAATGAAGAGTTTCTCTTATTGTATAAAATATGAACCTAATTTAAGGCATAGGTACTCTGAAAGAAGAATATCAAACAGGGATATTCCATAATGACACACTGTGAATACCGTCCTAATATAGAGATTTTTACAGTCATTCTCTCTCTGTCATTAAGGTGATATTTACTATGACTTCCGGGGTATCTGCGCCGCTTACAATCCCTTCACTTCCATAGTCCGAGGCTACAGGTTCCCAGAGAGATAATGGGTTTCTATGGGACAGAATTGAATTCTGGTGTATTTTACCGGTATTTAACAATGCAGGGAGGAATTCAGGCGGGTGAAAATGTAGTAAGCCGCCTGGCCTGTGCTGACGACTTGGTCTTAATGGCAGATTGTGCCGAAGCCGAACTTAAAAATAGGTGCAATAAGTATGGTCTGAAAAGTAGCCTTTTGAAAACTAAATTGTTGTTAGTAGATAAGAAATTCAACAGAATTGAATGTCAGATTGGTGATACAAAGCTGAAACAAGTAGATAATTTTAATTATTTAGATTGTGTGACTTCGGTAATACAGTGAGATTGAATTAAGGTGCAATAAAACTACTGTAGTGAGCTCGCAGTTGCGACGAACAGTCTTCTGGAAGAAGGAAGTCAGCTCCCGGAGGAAACTATCTTTACATCGGTCTGTTTCCAGACCAACTTTGCTTTACGGGGTTGAAAGCTGGGTGGACTCAAGATATCTTATTCATAAGTAAGAAGTAACAGATATGGAAGTAGCGAGAATTATTGCTGGTGCAAACAGGTGGGAACAATGGCAGGAGGGCACACGGAATGAGGATATGAAGGCTAAGTTAGGAACGAACTCTATGGATGAAGCTGTACGCATTAACCGTCTTCGGTAGTGGGGTCATGTAAGGCAAATGGAGGAGGATAATGGACTGTGTTATGGAGGGTAAGAGAAGTATAGGGAGACCAAAACGACGATAGTTAGACTCAGTTTCTAACGAATTAAAGGTAAGATGTATAGAATTAAATGAGGACACAGCACTAGTTGCAAATAGATGATTGTGGTGACGTTTAGTAAATTCACAGAGGTTTGCAGACTGAACGCTGAAAGACATTACGGTCTGTAATGTTAATGTATGTATTAACAATGTTAATATTATTATGATGTGTAAATAGTTACAGATAAGTAATTACAGGTCATACTTGGACTTATTTTCAATCAAAGATATCAAAATAAATCACTGAAACTATAAAATACAACAGAAAGTTTATCTGGCTCCAATAAAATATTTCTGCTCTCTCTTGAAGTTCAATGGTTCGATCCACCAACCTTAGCAGATTATTGTATGATGTAGAGGTTTATCATGTCTGCAGCCAAAGCATGGCAGTAAGGCGAGTTAGAGTGGTAACTAAGACTCAGTGTGTTGAACATCAGCGTGGGCCGCAATGGACCCCTTAGCAATGAGCAGAAAATGATGATGAATGTGAATTTCATTGTATCGATAAACAAACAACGTTGAATATTACATTTACTGCTGTTGAGTAAATGTCCTCAAGAGACATGTTTCTGCAACGTGGGTTACCGAGTTATTAATAGGGCACTGAGAAGTCCAAGACAAGCTTCTCTAGTATAAAGAATACTTTATCTTTTTCGCTTCCAGTCTCGTAATTGAACCACAGTTATTAATATGTTACGTCGTTGTGTTTCGAACCAGAGGAGACCTTGTAGCTTGTTAATTCGTTCTTTGACGATTTCAGAATCAATCCATATAACTCAACAAAGAAGATCGGTCTGATTAAAATCTTCTGAGATTCCTTTTTACGGTTTCTTAATACATAGTTTCTCTTTCCCAGGATGATGTTCACCGCACTGCTGCTGTTGGCTCTGTTGAGTACCACTGTGAGCACAGAGAAGGCTCGATTTGATAACTACAAAGTGTATCGAGTGTTGCCTAACCTACCCGAGCAAGTCAAACTCTTGCACGAACTCGAGAATGCTGCAAGTGGGGTAAGTTTTCTGGACCTTATTTTCCATGAAATCAGATATATCGATGGCTGAGAATGAAAGAGTTACAACTTCAAAGCATGCATTTTTGAGATTTTTCAATCAGTGCATAACTTATTTCGAACTCTAGAAACTCCAACATTGTTATGACATAAAATGAAATGCATTCATAACAAGAAGTACTTCTAACGCTTTTCAGTGTTCTGACATTAGCCGCTTTACTTGATTCGAAAGGGTTACATTTTCAGTTGTAACTGTTTTCCATAATATGAACAAGAATTTGTTGTCCGAAAAAACTGCTGCATTTTAAATTGCATCTGCTTCTGATTCAATCCTTTTCAGGATTAACAAGTTTCATTAAAGTATGATCAGTCTTAGCGACACAAAAGGTCATGCCATGATAGAGGAACTGCAAACATCAATGGCAGTGTTATAATGAGGCAAACAAAGCATGGTGAGGAGTGAACTAATTTGTCACTGCATTCTTCACTGGGCCAGAAAGTGCCACCGCATTACTTCTTCTTATTATTATATGATTATTATTATTATTATTATTATTATTATTATTATTATTATTATTATTATTATTATTATTATTATTATTATTACAAACTTGACGTGAGTTTGTCAGAATTATTGTAATTATGGGGAACTTATCAGAATTTTTGCAAATAGGCGGGTGTTTGTCGCAAGCTGTAAGAATAGTGCATCAGTGTTGTTGGTTTAGTAGGCATGATTGTGTCACATTAGAAAGACTTAAAGCGTGTAGTGACCCAAAAATGGAAAGCAGAGGCATACCTTTAGTTACTCTATCATTAAAATCAATTAATAAGAAGAAAGAAGGAAGCGAGTCATTGGAAGAAATTAAATGAATCTCACAAAATTCTGACAAGTGTCCCGATGGAACTTTCTTCTTTCTTTCTTTCTTTCTTTCTTTCTTTCTTTCTTTCTTTCTTATTAGTGCCTTTTTCAGTGGCAAAGTTACGGCTCTAGAACTTCTCTTAAACATGAGCACATTTTGATTCCAATATAAAATATTTAAAATGAATTTATAGATTACAAATAAATTTAAATAAACTATAAACCAAATTAATAGTAAAATGACATGATATAAGTTAAATTTAAGGTCATCAAAGTTGAGTATGAGAAATATTGAATACGTAAATTAGAGAAAATTAGAACATTCTCTAAGATCAAGTATAAACACAGTAATAAATGTAAATACTGCAATAAATCAAAATACGCAGTTCATGATCGTGGTAAACACCCAAACAGAATCAGTACTGGTATATAATAAAGTATCAAACGGCACATAATGAGTTTTGATAGAGTTGAGCCTCATTATTGTCGAAAGGACACAAAAAGATGAGTATTTAGACGGTAGTATGAATATTAGTGTGATGAAAATTATAACACTAAAAACATACACAATTTTTATTGAAATTTTGTGTGTTTGACAGACTGGGAAGTTTTTATGTCCTACTTGACTAAGCCGACACTGAAAAGTATGGCTTCCTTCTTAACATATTTGTGTAATGTACAGATTATATAAAGTGTTCTGCAAGGTAACGCACATGCTCTTCAGTTTTTCATTCACTGTATTTGTCATTTCATGCTCTTAAAAAGAGATAAGTGTTGTCTGTGTATAGCGTACGATTACCGTGATGAATCTGAAAAATGAATTTGGGAAAATGTTGCTAATGTACTCGGTTTAAACCTGCCACACACACACTTCTCATATCCTGGATACACGTAAAATGAGAACGATTGAATGCATGCCACAATTTATCGAGGGAAGAATAGAATCATTAGAAGTTTTCCAATAACTTTACCAATGCAGTGGGACACGGTTATGAGAATGGCAAGGAAAATTGACAATGTTTATAAAGTAGTAAAAATGAACCCTTCCGATATTGTTGATATTATAAGCCTATATTGCTACCTTTCCACCCCACGCCATTTGCCGCATAGAACCAAATGACTGCATGATAATCCCTAAAAAAATCGGGATACTGCCATATAGCACCATACGCCAAAGCGCCTGATGGAAAGGGACCTTTTTAGTCTAGAGTCAAATGTCACCTCATCAGGAAGGAACAAAAAAAATTCAGAATGATGGGTGAGCAAATGCTCTTCCGACCGTGCAAGGGTCTACTGCACCCTTCCGTTCCAAAGAATCAAACCACCGACCTCCCAAGGCCATGGTACGTTCGCGGCAGAAGATCAAAGAAAATAACACATAGCTAGCTTAAAGGCATAAATGAACGGAAGGAAACCTGGGATACAATGTTATTCGGCAAAATGACAGGCAGACAAAAATTTAAATACCTATTTATTGAGCCTTGATAAATCAAATTAATTAAAGATTGATCCTGAATATTTATAGTATATTAATATTGAATATGCAATGTCCAATGGACTAAATACAAATTGTAAAGTGTCAAAAAAATTTATTTCTCCTTTACCTCTTTCTTCTTCCCGACATGATGATAAATATTATATCATAATTTGTATAACATACTTTTCAAATAAAAAAAATCAGAAATATCCTTATAAATGCGACGGTTATCATTAATAACTTTCTTCACTATCAGAAGAAGCAATTATTTATACAACAAATTAAATTGAAGATAACTTGAAGTGGTCACCTAGCTAAATTAATTATATTACAAAAATAAACAAAGAATAAATGAATGCTAGTCGTTATAATCCTAATCAAAATAAAATAACTGATGTCGGTTCCAGAAAACGAACCCACATCCCAATGAATCCACTGACAAAAAAATTACGAAAATAAAACTCGATTTGTCATCCACATAAAGAGTGAAATACGACTAAAAGAATGTATAAAAAAAAGACAATATGTACACAATATGAAAATAAACAATAACAATATACACATGCAATTGGCTGTATATAAAAAAAATGTGACAACAAAAATCCATGGTTGCCTCAAAACTCGAACCAATGATATCCAAGATAGCATCGACAAACGGGACTAATAAAACTGCATTTCATAATTAATCATATGGTCAACAAATAAATGATAATACTGGCGTTCCAGTTAGTTAAATATTATTATAAGATCATACATGAAAAAGTCAAAGAACCCTTTAAACAATAATCGGTGTCGCACAGATTTCATTCTAAGCGGAATAGCTCGAACAATACAGCATACGGTAACCCTCTGCAAGAGCCAAACCCTTTTCACTCTCCCCTCATCGTAAATCTCTGGACGTCAAAGCCCGGCTAATAATGGCTCGGTGTGGCAGAAATATCCTTTCAACATCTCAAGGTGAAAGCAAATCGTTTCCCTTGGAACACATATTTGTTAAATAATCTTATTTCAATATATATTCTTATATCATATTTCCAAAGCTCCACTGGCTTATAAATTCACTGTCCAGCCACAATTATATAATACAATATCAATCCACTGTTCATTGTCTCATATTCACATCCCTCAACTCAGAATGACCAGCTTCGATTCCATCCGATTACAGAATACAACCTAGGTTTTTCCTACATTTTAAAATCAAATCAATAAAATCAAATATGGATTTTAAACATATCCATAAGGATATTCTCATATTCAGAAAGGGAAATTATTCGACATTAAAGGAAAACGCTAATCTCAATAGGAAGACGTCTGTTCGATGTCTAGGCATGTCACAAGTTACGCATATAATTAATACAGCCATCTACAAATATATCATCATGCGAATTACATGAAAATAAGAGTGCCTTGCTATCCTAATGTTAACAGTCGATAATCCATTTTTACAAGCATAATCACCATGCATTATCATAATAAGCTTGGATATCACGTAAATAAATTATACAAAATTACGGCTCGGCTCAGTGCCAAAAAAACAAATCCACTATCTATTACATTTACCTAATCTAAGCACTCTGACTAACTAATATTTTATCATCACGTCAAATACATGCATTACGTTAATTATATATATATTTAAGCCCATGGAGTAGACTATAAATTCCATGAAATGAACATAAATGAATATGAAGACCACTCACAAGTTCTTTTTCTAATTAAAAAGAAATACATGCAATTTACATGTCTAACCTAATTTACGTGATCTGCATAATGAATAACCGCGCATTTATTAAAAAATTATTTCATTTTAGTACTTATCATCATGTCGTAACAATCCAAGGTTCGGGTCCCGGGTAAGACCCTGATTCTTTCCTTTTAAGCTTCCATGGTGTTGACGTTGGTCACAGGTTCATGTCCGTTGCTACTCCCGTTGAGCACGTTCATATTCCAATGGTTATCTTCTACACTTATAACAGTTTTTATGAGATTAAGACTTGTTGCGTCACTTTAACACACAAAATACAATTAATTGCACTATAATGAAATTAATACTTGTTGCATCACTTAAAAAGTTACAATTATACCGTGCTTGCGATCACATAACTTCAACCTGTTTTTAAATACTATTGTTTGTAGACAATTACAATATTCTCGAAGATATAAACTGTACATTTACAGTCTGAAACATTAAATAGATCAGAACACCATCAAACCGTGGTTCTGCTTTGGATCCTTCGCGTAAAGTGGATAGGTTGTCATCATCGCGGTTCCTTTTATAAACTTTCCCCCTTCCATGCAAGAGACAATGGATAGTCCCCACTACTTTTTTTTAATTAATAGTTCCACGTGTCGTATGACATCGGTAATACACTCAAACGTGTGACTCAGATTCTTAAGTAGTCTGGTTATGTGCGGAACCTGAAATGTTCGGCCATTTATTTAAAATTAATTATCAAAATAATGCCCCAACAATGTCTTCCATGAAGGTGCTGCGTACAAGGGACGCTTAGCTTGTTATATAATGCAACGATTGCGTATTCTTCCACACGTTAATATATTATAAAGAATTAGAATTTTGGCAGATGTCTATAATTAAATCATATAACATCCCGAGGTTTCTCATATTAAATACTATGCATGTCTCGAAATCTCATCATAATAATGCGATTCGCGAGCTGGCAACATCGTGTTCGGCCATTTTTTCAACGGGTGACGGTATCATTATCGATTTTTCTGGCTTGAGATTTTCTTCCCTCTCTCTCTATCTGTGTATCCTTTTAGTTAAGACGGAGTGGTGTTTAGCAGGTTACAAAGGTTGTGTAAACATGTGCAACCAAATGCAACTTTTTGTAACAAGTACGAGGGAGCTTTACAAAGGTTTTTCACTGCCAAATAATTAATAAATAAATATGTACATGACCGATAAGGTCACAATATGAACAGTTGGTCCATAATTGTTCCAAAAATTGCCAGGGTGACATCGTTAACTTATCAAATGTAAAGCAATGGAAGTTTACAAAGAAGACCCTTGTACCATATTTTATAGGAACAGTTATGACGAGGAAGTATTTCAGGAAATAAATATAAGGTATAAGAGTAGGAACTCCAAGCATACTTTTCAGAGCTTGGTAAATTTCAGGAAATACTAAAGATGTATTAGGTATTTGTGAAAGCTGTGTTATTGCAGGTGTACGACAAGAATTTTATAGATATCTGAAACTAGCATAATAAAATGACCAGTAAATGTAACACAAGTATTGAATTCTCTGTTACCCTTTTTATTGAATGCTCATTTATATTGTTCTACTTTATTGTACTCCCTCCTTGCCTCAGTGATGAAAAACTACTTCAGTTATAAAACTTAAAATTTGCTTAGAAGTGTAACGTCAACTTATGTTAATTATTAATATATACCAGTGGAATTATATATCAAGATTTCCATCCTTTAATTTTAGAGCGAAAGGACTACTACTAAGTTCAATAGAAATACCTGGAAGATAAATTGAAATTACTAAATATTTTATTAACAGGCATGATATATTAAGCAAACATTACGTACACAAAAATTTTCAAGAAAATAATACTGTATGTTTGAGGGGAAAGGATATAAATGGCTGAAATTTTAAACTCTTCTCCTGAAAAAATCGAAATATTTTGAGTTGTAACCCTTTTCGTTCTCAGCCATCGATATATGATTAAGGTTTCTGTTCATTAAGGCCCATTTAAATATGTACTTACGCTCTATAAATACTGTATTGTCTATTATGAACTGATGACTACTATATAAACTTAGAATTATGAATGAATGGCATGTGTCACAGGTACAGACAATTACTTGTGATCACATATGTAACATTTTTACGTATACATCAATCACTATGGTCACTATTTTTCATTATTACCAAATACAGTAGTTATTGCATGACCATCTGAACACTCAGAGCACACTCCCGCTGTAGCATGTAATTCTTGAAGCATATGACAAGTATCTGAAGATAGACGATTTCCGTAATTTTGAAGAGAATACCTACCACAACAAATGTCACACTCCCCAAGGAGAATACTAACAAAACAATCTGCTCACAATCCGAAGAATAAACACACCCCAATAATCAGCAAACATTAATGACTTGGAACGTTTTGCATGTTGAAGAAACTGTAGATGTTGATCAGTGACTGCATCTTTAGGCTCTCTATTGGAATAACGTTTGTATCATTTTATATCCTATATGTACACGAGTTATTTACTGGACACTGAACCCTTTGGTCCACTATGAAGGATACCTACCTTCCTTACCTATCAGCAATTTTCATGAGATCTGTCTCTTGGGTCGTTTCGGGTTCTTCGCCACTTGCTGAGGTAAAAGGTAGGGTTCAGTAATCCTAATCTATCTACTCAAATGAAAGGTCTATTCATAAAATATTTGTATTTTATTTTGGAAAACTTTACTGAAGAAACTAATCATTTGTAATTCATTTATAATTTGGACTCTATCTTATCCACTTAACACCACAATCATTTTTAAACAGAGGAGCCGAACGCTGGTTTGAGCTTTTGACATAACAGCCTGATGGGCATCCTTACTAGAAACCATTGTCTCAATTATTAAATAAAGAAAGGAAAGTCTGGAAATCCTTAAATTCGGCTTCCATGTGAGACTACATGTACCATCACAATGATCCTTGATGGTCCAGCCCTCGTAACACGAACTCTGGACTCTGGGTATAATTAAGGCAGTCCAATCGGTGTGTGCCACACAGTGGTTGTACGGCATGGACTCTTAATTGAATCGATGTGACCTGCGACTATATCATGGACCGATCTCTAAACTTCTAAGTTACTTTAAAGTCATTATGGATGATGACAGCAAGGAAAATGATGCTACAGTGGCATATGGCCCTAATCTAAGTCCCAGAGGTTGATGACCCCATGACCATCCAAGTTTCTAAGCTGAAGGCTAAACACAATTAAGTTACATCGGTTGATGACCAAAGTTTCCACTTTACTAACCCCAGCACATTTACTGCTCAATCAATCAAAGTCAAATAATGCAACAACAACAACACTACAATGCTTTGTGGCAGTAAAGTAAATTACTTTCGGATATGTCCCCTTAATCGTTACGTTAACACTTAAATATTTCCAAAAAATAAACTGAGATTTCCGGAATGCATTTTCAAGTTATTCGCTTGGTTCGAAGTTATTTCATAAATACGGTTTCTACTGAATTTGATAATTAAATAAATTTAAATGATTTAATGAAATCTTAATGAACAACAAATTCTATCTCCACAGAAGAATGGTTTCTTTCACAAGTCCCTACTCAAATTTTGATGGAATCAAATTTTAATTCGCTCATGTTTATCACCTGTTGTTGCCGTGCAGCTGGAAAAAATTTACATCATTTATTTCTAGCATTATATCTTGTTTCATGACATCACACTTTAATATAATCTAATCATAACCATTATTAATACTTGGATAACCCTA
Source organism: Anabrus simplex (assembly GCF_040414725.1). NCBI lineage: Eukaryota > Metazoa > Arthropoda > Insecta > Orthoptera > Tettigoniidae > Anabrus > Anabrus simplex. Next base: position 576,549,854 of record NC_090266.1, on the reverse strand, counting down.
ATAATTAAGTACAAACCATAAGTAACTCGCCGTACAATGTAAGCCGATTACGATGTCATATCTTGTCATAACATTCCATAAAGCTTTGTGCACCCCTCACAAACAAATCAATCATCATCATCATCATCATCACCACCACTCTATATTTTGGACAACCCTGAAATTGGCTAACATCGCTCATTATACTATAACTTCGTGGTTTCAAATATACATTACGATCTCAATTAAAGAAATTCACAATATCTAATAACCTACACGTTATTTCCGGATGATATTTTCAACTAGTTCTCGCAAATAATGATCTCCGCTGCCAAGAATGCAGTTTCATTTTTAACACGTAGCAAGCGCACAACCCCGTTATCATCGAGCGGCTAACTCCGATCAGCTGGCGGCATTGAAAACAAACGACCCTCATCCTATCTGTCAGTTTTAATATGAAATACATGTCTATCGCCACGCTTGACTAAGAATGAACCCCTCTGACTTCGCAAAATAGAACAAAAATACGATATTCTGAACAACAAATATGCACATAGATTTTTACTTTTAAATGTCCTACAATAATTGTGCACGTCGCAACTTAATACCGGCGTGGATTCGAGTACTCTCCTTTCCATCCCAAACATAATAAAATCTTCCTCGCGCTCACACCAAAGTCCCGGATTCAATACAGGTTTCCAATCACCTGATTCACAAATCCTATCTCAACTCATACGGCAAATCTAACTCTTGCCTTCAACTCGACGACTCTCACTGACAAAAGAACTGGAATAAAAATCCTTACTAGAATCCACGACACATAATACGCACAATATTTTAATAGTGAACAACCTCGCATAACATGATCTCGTATTTTACAATTTGGATTATCACAAAAATAACTGACAAATTTTACTGTTATTTATTGTCACAAAGACCCACCTTAAACGGACATAGAATATCGTTACACTTCGTGACAAAATCCACTGATCTGCATTACTCAACACTCCATACAGGGCTTCTATCCGATTGAAAAAGGGTAACCACGTAAAGCAACTAGCAAAAAAAATTCGTCAATTACTATAATCGCAATCGTTTTCGTCTATTAGACTGATTTCACAACGGTCTGAATTGTCAAAACCTAAGTATATGTTCTTAACTTCCTTTATATTCTATTGCCGATTGTGACATTACCCCTGCATGGCGCTACAGTCCTGATGGGCCTTCGGCTATCAAGTGACCGCAGATTTCGAGGCGACTCATGATTAGTGCGATGAATTTTCTCGGCCGTTATTCTTGGTTTTCTAGACCGGGATCATGATATTACCTCCACTGGAACAGTGCGTTGGATTTGCGTAATTTAATATTTCATTTCTGGCATTACTTGCATTAATTTCAGTGAAAGAGAAAGTGAGAATGGAGGGGTTTAGGAAAGCCGCAAGGAACACATTCACGTAGACTGGGGAGAGAGCATAGAGGAAAGTCGACTTCATAGAACGTTGAATAGGGAGGATATTAACATGTAAGTACTCCCCTCTTAAGGAATGATAAATAACAACAGAGAACTGTTATATGAAAAGAATTGTAAATTCCGATACGGAATACATTTTTAAAAGCAACTAATGTCATACATTTCATTAGTTCTGTTTACTTATATGTGTGTGTGGGAGTCAATTCTCTCCATGAACCTTGGCATTAAATCAATGGTATTGTACGAACATGTGTTAATGTCGATCTGAGAAGGTGAACGCTTTCACGTACTTAACATTAGCAATTGTTCCATCCGTTTTGCTGGGTTAATGAGAAAGCGCAGACGAAAGTCCTCACTCAGGTTGGTCACCATATTCGGAGGTAGATCGACTCAGTATTGATCCTTCACACTACATCGGTTACCGCACAGTTACCAACACAAATGGAATATTTCCTCGCAGTTTATCATCAACAAGCGATGTTGAGATATCGTTATATTCTCGAGTAGTGAAGGAAGAAAAGTGACCATTTTACCTTGTCAATCTTCTGGCTAAATTAATCCTCGTAAGTGCTTAAGAAGACAAGTTTAATCGAAGTCACCATTTTACAGGGACTGATTTCACTCGAATTCTCTAGGACCATCTGTGCGTAACTGCAATTATCGAGGGTAAATTCATTAAAACAATAGTTACGTTATCTGACTTCACTCACACGGGCTTCGTGGCTGTCATAATGCAGCTTGTCCGTCGTGTCTCTCTATTCAAAGCCTTTGATGGGATCTCACAAAGGGAGCTCCATATAACAACATATCTTGTTGGTACACATACACGTGGTCGTGTTCCTTGGATTTCATCGTTTCTCCCCATTCTCTCCCCACCTGCTCACCCCCTAGACAGACATTCAAATTTTCCGGGCAATTTTCTCGTTAAATGACATGTTTAAAATAACACAGGATTCTATCGAAGACCATGGAGGTTAGACAAGTTTTTATCTGAAGTTGTTTCAAAATTAGTACCACGAACTGTCCAAGGAATACCCAGGATCTTTCCCCAGCATCACATTCAAATGTCTAGATTCATGCCCAGTCATGCTTTAGGCGTGTCCAGGTCTCCACACCAAACAAAATAACGGAAAGTCTATTGACTCAATCAGCCTTCCTTTTTGTTATTTGATGGTGCTGTTATCATCCATCCAGCTTTTCGTCACACGGGCAATTGTTATCCCAGTACTATTGACTCGTCGTTTAATTTCTTTCCGCGGACCTACCGTTGCTTACCAGAACAAAATGCGACGCGTCCAAGTGAAGACTTCTAACAGGATAACGTGACAGGGGAATGGAGTTCCTCTGAAAAATAAATTTATCAAGGAATTGTGTAAGAAGGTGGTCCAAAGAAGGAAACACATAGAAAAAATATGATAAGGACAGAACTTAATAGGAAGAGAACACTAGTAGATTCTTTTAACAATATGGCAGTAAGGGCTGAAATATGAAGAGAAAGAAGAATGAGAGGGATAATTCGGTGGTTGATAGGAGTATATAAGAATAAATCCACCAGACAAAGAGCATGGAAAAGAGATGCATTTCATGTAGTAAAGATATGAAAATAACAAACCTACTAATAGAAAGTCACGAAAGAAGAAAAATGAGAGAAAACTCTGTAGATGAGAAGGAGGTAGATAAAACTGAAAACGAACCTGAAAGATGAAAATTAGATGAATGCAGTTATTAGCAAGTATAAGCATGAGGAGATTTCGTAGACCAAATGACTTACTTAAATTCTTGAGAATATCTCAAGACTAAGTTGGTAGATATTTGCCATCCATAATTGCGGAGAAAAGTATTCTGTTCATTGATTGATTGATTGATTGATTGATTGATTGATTGATTGATTGATTGATTGATTGATTGATTGATTGATTGATTGATTGATTGATTGACTGATTGATTGATTGAGTGATTGAAAACTGCCATTGCTCGACAGTACAATTTGTCAGCATTTCTTCAGATGATGCCAAATAAGTGGAGTAATTGGTAAATATCAGATTACTAGCAAGATACCCGCGCTTCGCTACGGTATTATACTGAAATTTATAATTGAATGCTTATTGTTTTACATATATAAGCCGTCGAAATTCTCGATCTGACTCGTTTTCTGCGAGAATCTGCCATAATTCCCGATCTGACTCGTTTTCTAATAGATTACGGCAAGTGTCCTCCCATTTTTACATCTTTCTTTCCAGCAATCGATTTCGTACTTCCCGGGCTAGGTCCACTCGGTCAGTTTCCAATAAGCACTTTTAATATGGATCAAATCCTTCAGGAGATCCGGCGTGGTGTCGTCTTGGGTGCCTTGACGGTACTGAACCCGCGGCCGGACTGCATTCTTAGTCATTACCCGTCCAGGATCCGTTTCCAGCGCGGTCCGCACATTTGACGACGGTCCAGAACATTATTATTATTATTATTATTATTAGATGTTCTGGACCCCACAGCAAGAATCAAGACCGCTACTTGGCGGTAATAATTTCGTGTGGCTATTTCTAGCCGAGTGCAGCCCTTGTAAGGCAGACCCTCCGATGAGGGTGGGCGGCATCTGCCATGTGTAGGGAACTGCGTGTTATTGTGGTGGAGGACAGTGTTATGTGTGGTGTGTGAGTTGCAGGGATGTTGGGGACAGCACAAACACCCAGCCCCCGGGCCATTGGAATTAATCAATGAAGATTAAAATCCCTGACCCGGCCGGGAATCGAACCTGGGACCCTCTGAACCGAAGGCCAGTACGCTGACCGTTCAGCCAACGAGTCGGACTACTTGGCGGTAAATTACATCCTCTGCCATTGCAATGTTGACAATTGTGACCAGCACCATTGCCGCGCGTAGGCAAGTGTGCGGGTTTTCTGGCGATACGAATGACATACTTCCGTGCATTATTGACTTTATTTTAGAAGTGAACAATTTAACGGTCAATCTCATTCCTATCGTTTATTTCAAATGTGTTTAAATTTTTATTTATATGCCAGGAGAGTCTACTGTAATATAAGAACGTTCTCCGAAGGAAAAGATGGCTGTTGAAAACAAACCCAGGAAAGATAAAAATGATCGGTTTATCATCAGAATAAGTACACCGAAAATCAACAGCCTGTTTCCAGTCATTCGATAGGGGCAGGAATGGAATGAATAAAGCCCCATCTAGCGGCGACAATAGGAATTTTGCCGGCTGCCGAAGCACTCCTCAGGGGCAATGATCGATGAGTGACAAATGAAATGAAATATTGGACAGTGTTGCTGGAATGAATGATGACAGGGAAAACCGGAGCATCCGGAGAAAAACCTGTCCCACCTCCGTTTTGTCCAGCACGAATGTCACATGGAGTGACCGGGATTTGAAGCACGGAACCCAGCTGTGAGAGGCCGGCGCGCTGCCGCCTGAGCAACGGGGGCTCCTTATAAGTACATTATGAACAGTAAAATCAATTGGTCTCAACTCCTTTTACACCCCACCGCCGTTAACTTTATTTACCCCCCCCCCCCCCCCAAAAAAAAATTAAAAGAAGGCGTGATTCTTTATGTTTAAAGGAGATTACAAACACCGATGTTCACGTCTATTACCTTCATTCTTGATATATAAGTATCCCCATAAAATAATTAAATATTTTATTTCCTTTCACACTCCGTCCCCCCCCCCTCCGCCAAGTGAATTTTCTAGCTAAAAGTACTTGTTTCTTTAATAGTAAAGGATCTTCTAAATGCCAATTATCACGACTCTAACTTCTTCAGTTTTTGATTTGTGTGTACTCATGAAAGGAATTCAACTCCTTTTCACTCCCGCACCCCAAGAAGGTTTGTTTTTAGAGATCAAAATACCAATATTCACGTCTGTGTTTTTATTAGATGTATGTATTCTCATACAATTAAGTCAATTAATTTTTCAATTCCTTCACGGCCCCCTCATTGATTTTCCGAGAATACGTGTTTCTTTATTTTTAAAGCAGAGTCCAAATATAAATTTCACGTCTGTTACATCTTCATTTTTGAGATATCAGTAGATTAATACAAATAATTCAACACCATTTTTAGCCACTTTTAACCCCCCACCCTCCACCCAAGTGGTATTTCCGAAAACTAAAAATACACGTTTCTTTATTTTTAATAGGGATAAAAATACTATTTTTCACTTCTGTAACATGTTAAGTTTTTGAGATATACTGTAGAAATTCTCATTTTAAAATTTCACCCCTTTTTAGTTCCCGTCAAGTGGAGTTTCCAAAAACAAATCACCTATGTTTCTTTATATTTACAGGAGATTCCAAATACCCACTTTTTACGTCTGTAACATTTTACGTTTCTCAGATATTCTGTAGATATAGTCTTTCAAAAAATTCCCCCCAATTTGTCACGCCTGTTTAACCGCCATTAATTGGATTTTCCAAAAGCAAAAATACGTGTTTCTTAATTTTTGGAGGAGAGCCCATATACAAATTTTCAGATCTGTAATATCTTCAGTTTCTGAGATATATGTATCCTCATTAAATGCATCCACCCCATTATTCACCATTTTACACCCCTCCTATTGGGATTTGCAGAAAACAAAAAAAGGCGTGTTCCTTTAATTTTAATGGAGATTCTGAATAACAATGTTTACATCTGTAAAACTTTTAAAATTTTAAGATGTAGACACACTCGTTTAAAAAATTCACCCCCCTTTTCACCCCCATTATTTGGATTTTCCAAAAACGAAAAAGTACCTGTTTCGTTATTTTTGAAATCGATCCCAAGTACCAATTTTCAGGTCTGTAATATCTTCAGGTTATAAAATATAAGTAGCCTCATAAAGGCATTCAACCTCTTTTTCACCCTTTTCCACCCTTCCTATTGGGATTTTCCGAAAACAAAAAAATACGTTCTTCTTTATTTTTAAAGCAGATTCTAAATACCAATTTTTTTACATCTATAAACTTTAAACGTTTTGAGAGATATACATACTCATTTTAAAATTCGCCCCCTTTTAATCCCCTATTAATAGGATTTTCCCAAAACAAAAAATACATGTTTCTTTATTTTCAAAGGAGATCCCAAACACCAATTTTCAGGTCAGTAATATCTTTAGGTTCTGAAATATAATGTGACCTTTCACGTACATCTCAATTCAGGGTTCTTAATGTTGGGTTGCGCCTCGGCTGGTAATCGTGCGGAGATACATGAAACTCCACTCACGGGACGTGGAAGTTCGACGAGTTGGGTCACAGGTCTTGGGTGGGCTAATATTGGTAAGGTTTGTGTGAAGAGATGATTACCACTTACTCTCCTGAATTAGATAATTATCCTAACATTCCTTATACTACAACAAATGAGAACGCTGAAAGTATTTCTTTTATGGAAGGATTTTCCGTTTAATTACTAAGAAAATAACCATAAGTAAAAATTGAATATTACGTTAATTAGAAAATAAAATGCCTAACTTTCAACTCTTGTCAACAGTTGTTAGTAATGTCACCAATTAAAATCGAAAAATAAAAGAACAAGTATCTTAGTGCTGAAGGCTTAAAATGGATAAAATTTATTGTCCATCACACATATCCTTCAACAGGTAACTGGGAATTGCCAAATCAACCGCATCGTAGAACTATCCTTACTTACGTTTCAACATTCCGTTATTTCTCACTCAAATCATTGCGTTGACTGCTGAGAAAAATCTACTTGACAACTTGAAAACACCGGTAAGTTATGTTCATGATCATCGCGCAGGCAACAAAATGTTCGAATGACATGAGATTGCACCGTAATACATCATGCATCAACATTATACAAGTGAAAAGTAGCTCGGTCCCTCTTGGATATTCACCAACATCTGCACCTAAATAATGGACATCAAAGAAATATTGCAACATCTACTATGATTTTCTAACTACGTTGATTCTGCATCTCCGGAGTCCACTGCGAAGTTCAGCCTGGAAAACTACGTCAGCTCTAGGCACCAAGTCAAATGATCTACAAAAATATACGACTAGCAAAAGAGTTGACTTACTCACCCTCGAAGATCATATCCTTTATATCGTGATCCGATATCGTACAACATTATTTACTTCGTAAAGATCCCAAATGTTTCCATTAATACTGTGCGCGCTTGTCTACATTGTATTTAATTGGAATAATCTGACGATCATACTAACAGTGTTCTCGAAACGAAACACTAAGAATATCATTCCAACATACGGCCTCATGCCCAAGTAATTATCAATCATTATGACAATATTAAAATTCACACGCATGACCGACTCAATTCTTATCATAATAACTTTCATCAGGACCTTCATATCATATCATCCTAAGAATGCATAATCCTAATGACACATCTATAACAATTCATATTATATTAACCATTTACACATTTTCAACGACCCTATTGTATTAAACACTTCATCACATCACTCAAACGTCATGCACAGCGAATTCACGTTACTTTAAAGAAAATCTATTCAGGCATTTCACGTTGAAGACTACTAATCTTATCGCCGTATTAGCACAATATTACCGCGACAACATCGCGATTGCATTTCCCGAACACTGTATCTAGTACAAGAACATGATTTCTGATGACTCAAAATTGCGCACATCACGATTACTGAATTCCTCCGAAGTATTTCGAACCACAAATTAAATTAACAATCTTCACGATGACACTATTTCGACACAAGCACCACCGATGCCTAAATCATCCCGTGTAACCTTGCCAGAGATCGTTAAGAATTCACACGACTCATCGTATATTATATCACGACACAGATTGAATTATCATACAGACGCAACGATATTGCTCAACGCGAAGCAAATGATAAATAAATGAAATGGTCGCCTTCAAGTTGTAAGACTACATGTCATAAATCGACATAAAAAATACGCTACTTTACATTTAAAAGAAAGCAACTACTTAGCGGAATGGTGAATCATTATTTAAGTACTCATCCTTGGTTGAGCTCCGTGACGATGACACCTCTCGTCTTCCAGTTTTATCTTTAGCCATTGGAATCCATCATATTTCTCATCAGATCCTTTCAGGTCCCTCTATTGCTTAACTGCTCATGTTGGGATTTGCTGTTATTTCATAATCACATCCGATATTCATTAGCTCCATATCACCTGAAACTTAAAATACCTATTAGAACAGGGTTACATGTATTAATATAATCACAAAGTTCGAGTACCACACTTGCCTGAATGTTCTGACAGAACAAAATATATATTTTGTTTTACAATAGGTTATTACTGAATAATATTCTAATATTGCGCTATGTTTAGCTTTACAATCTCTCTCTGCGTATTTAATAGTCCTAATCCTTCCAATACGTAACAAGATTAAGATCCACCTTCATCAAAGAAAACAAATTCCATACTACTATATAATAATGACAGACGGTTTGTTTTTTAGGATTTCTTCTTGCTTCTAGCTCCCATATGTTTTTGACAATGAAAACACATGACACATAATGCGTAGTGATCCCGTACGAATCATTTATATCAGCAAAGGAACTCGTTTAACAATTTACTGCATCGTATTTAAGGTTATTAATCGACAATTTCGTCATCAATATCGATCATCGAATCGTACCAGACTAGATGAGCAAGGTATGGCCTCCACATATAAACACAGCTTATTCCGATTAATTCAACCGTTCCATGGCCTTCGGTACCTTTCTTTCATAGATGTTTTCCGCCATTTATACACATTTTAACAGCCTTTACTTGAAAAAAGTGTAATATTCGTTTAATTCTGCATTATGCACCACAACGTTTTATTATTTATCAAAATTTTGCGAGGCACCACGGGGTTTAGAGCTTATCATCGTTCCGCCGACGCCTTCAATCCGCCGCCTGTCGTTCACATAATTAGACGAATCACCTGAGTTCAGACACTCCTGAACGTATGATGATCGGACATATGATTTCATTGACGTTATTTTCATCATAAACTTCCAATGTATTTACCAACTTCATCCTGACATACATTGGAAGGTTATAATAAGTAGCCTCATTAAAGGCATTCAACCCATTTTTCACCCTTTTCCACCCTTCCTATTGGGATTTTCCGAAAAAAATACATGTTTCCTTATTTTTAAAGGAGATTCTAAATACCAATTTTTACATCTATAAACTTTAAAAGTTTTGAGATATAGATGCACCCATTTTTAAAATTCCCCCTCCTTTTTCACCCTCCCATAAATTGGATTTTCCAAAAAAATACATGTTTCTTTATTTTTAAAAGCGATCAAAATTACCAATTTTCAGGTCTGTAATATCTTCAGTTTCTGAGATATAAGTACCGGTATCCTGATTAAAGGCATTCAACCCCTTTTCACCCCTCCTATTGGTATTTTCTGAAAACAAACAATACGTGTTTCCTTATTTTTAAAGAAGATTCTAAATATCCATTTTCACATATGTAAACTTTAACGTTTTGAGGTATAGATACACTCATTTTAAAATTTAACCCCCCCCCCTTTTTACACCCTTAGCGAGGGAATATCCAAAAATCCTCTCTTAGCGAGCACCTACATCCTAATATGAATATATCCCCAAAAGTTCATTTCTTCATATCCAGTAGTTTTGGATCGGCGATGATGAGTCAGTCAGTCAGTCAGTCAGTCAGTCAGTCAGTCAGTCAGTCAGTCAGTCAGGACAAGTTATTTTTATATATAGACTAGCAAGATACCCGTGCTTCACTACAGTATTATACTGAAATTTATAATTGAATGCTTATTGTTTTTTATATAATCCGCCGAAATTCGCGATCTGACTCGTTTTCTGAGAGAATCTGTCAAAATTCGCGATCTGACTCGTTTTCTAATAGATTAAGGCAAGTTTCCTCCCATTTTTCAATCTTTCTTTCCAGCAATCGATTTCGTACTTCCAAGGCTAGGTCCAGGTATTCCACCCGGTCAGTTGGGTCACTAAATCTTTGCCATCTTTTCCTATAAGCATTTTAATACGGATCAAATCCTTCAGCAGATCCGGCGTGGTGTCGTCTTGGGTGCCTTGACGGTACTGAACAAGCGGCCGGACTGCATTCTTAGTCATGACCAGTCCTGGACCCGTTTCCAGGGCGGTCCGCACATTTGACGATGGTCCAGAACATTATTATTATTATTATTATTATTATTATTATTATTATTATTATTATTATTATTATAAATGTTCTGGACCCCACAGCAAGATGCAAGACCGCTACTTAGCGGTAAATTACGTCTGCTACCATTGTCATTGTTGACAATGTGACCAGCACCATTGTCGCGCGTAGCCAAGTGTGCGGGATTTCTGGCGATACGAATGACATACTTCCATGCATTATTGACCTTATTATAGAGGTGAGCAATTGGACGGTCAATCTCATTCCTATCGTCTATTTCAAATTTGTTTAAATTTTTTCTTATGCCAAGACAATCTACTGAAATCTAAGAACGTTCTCCGAAGGAAAAGACGGCTCTTGAAAACGAACCCAGAAAACATAAAAAGTGATCGGTTTATGATCAGAATAATTACATCGAAAATCGACAGCCTGTTTCTAGTCAATCGACCGGGCCAGGAAATGAATGAATAAAGCTTCCATCTAGCGGTGACAATAGGAATCGTGCCGGCTGCTGAAGCTTGTCGCACTCCTCAGGGAAATGATTAATGAATGACAAATGAAATGAAATGATATTGGACAGTGTTGCAGGAATGAATGATGACAGGGAAAACCGGAGTATCCGGAGAAAAACCTGTCCTGCCTCAGTTTTGTCCAGCACAAATGTCACGTGGAGTGACGGGGATTTGAACTACGGAACCCAGCTGTGAGAGGCCAGCGCGCTGCCGCCTGAGCAACGGAAGCTCCTTATAAGTACATTATGAACAGTAAAATTAATTGGTTTCATCTCCTTTCACACCCCATCGCCGTTAAGTTTATTTAACCCCCCTCCCAAAAAAACTAAAAAAAGGCGTGTTTTTTACGTTTAAAGGAGATTCCAAACACCAATGTTCACGTCTATTACCTTCAGTTTTGAGATAAAAATAATTCCCTTTTTTCACTTTCACACTCCTGTCCCCCCCCCCTCCTAAGTGAATTGTCCGGCAAAAAATACTTGTGTATTTAATAGTAAAGGATCTTCTAAATACCAATTATAACGACTCTAACTTCTTCCGTTTCTGATTCATGTGTCCTCATGAATGGAATTCAATTCCTTTTCACTCCCGCCCCCCAAGATGACTCCCCCCCACCCAAACGGGTTTTTCTTTATTTTGAAAAAAAAAACAAATACCAATTTTCACGTCTGTAGGCCCTAACAACTTTAGTTTTTATTAGATGTAAGTATTCTCATACAATTAAGTAAATTATGTTTAAATTCTTTCACCTCCCTCCCACCTATTCATTGGATTTTCCGAGAATAGGTGTTTTTTTTTACTTTTAAAGCAGATTCCAAATATCAAATATCACGTCTGTAATGTCATCATTTTGGAGATAACAGTAGCCTAATTAAAATAATTCAACACAATTTTCAGTCACTTTAACCCCCCCCCCCTCCACCGTCCACCCAAGTGGTATTTCGGAAAACTAAAAATACACGTTTCTTTATTTTTAATAGAGATAAATATACCATTTTTCACTTCTGTAACATGTTAATTTTTTTAGATATACTCTCATAGGAGGAGTTTCCGAAAACAAATCACCTATGTTTCTTTACTTTTACAGGAGATTCCAAATACCACTGTTTACGTCTGTAACATTCTACGTTTCTCGGATATTCTGTAGATGCAGTCTTTCAAAAAATTCATCCCAATTTGTCACTCCTGTTTAACCGCCATTAACTGAATTTTCCAAAAACTAAAAGATACGTGTTCCTTTATTTTTAGAGCAGATTCTATATATCAATTTTTACATTTGCAAACTTTTAAAGTTTTGAGATGTAGATACACTAATTTTAAAAATCCAACCCCTTTTCACCCCTCCCCCCCTTTTTAACTCCCTTAGCGACGGAATATCCAAAAATCCTCTCTTAGCGAGCACCTAATGTTAATATGAATGTATCCCCAAAATTTCATTTCTTTATGTCCAGTAGTTTTGGCTCGGTGATGATGAATCAGTCAGTCAGTCGGTCAGTCAGTCAGTCAGTCAGTCAGTCAGTCAGTCAGTCAGTCAGTCAGGACAAGTTATTTTATATATATAGATTGATCTTACATCCCTAAATTGAATATATTTCATCCTGTACTGTACCCTTGTAATATGGGTGCAATACATCCAGAGATTTTCTCGCTTTATATTTCTTCCTCACTGTTGAGCGATAATTGTGACAGGTAACATCCTTGAAGTGGACTCGAGTCTTCACTTGGAAGTGTTAGGATTGCATACTTTAAAGTGCAGCAGTGGAAATACTAAGCACGCCTGGTAGCCATAATATTTAAAGCGACAATTGTATACGGTATGACCCACTGGTTAGCTGGTTCGATTCCCGTCGGTGTAAAATTTTCAGCATCGAAACATCAGCCGGCAGGGCAGGGTATTGGAGGTAGCGGTATACAAATTCTAATCACTAGACTGTACGAAAAGCCTGAATCCAAGCCTGTCTGCAGGTTTCATATGGAGTGAGGGCATATGCCACTGTTGATGGTGATTTGTCCTTCAGACGGAGACGTTATGCCATGAGCAGGCCCCTCAGTGGTATTAAACTTTTCTACTTGTACTTCTCTTCAAGTGAATAATTTAGTTAATGTTCACTCGTTGGCTGAATGGTCAGCGAAGTGACTTTCGATTCTGACGGCAACGGGATTTTAAACTTAAATGGTTACCTTCTTTGACTCGAGACCTGGGTGTTTGTTCTGTTCCCAACATCCCTGCAACTCGTGTACAGTACACACAACACTATTCTCCACTGCAATAATACAAAGTTTCCTGTACAAGGCAGACGCCGCTCACTCTCGTTAGATGATCTGCCCTAAAAGGGCTGGACCAGGTCACCTACAGCCAAACTAAATAATAAAAATAAAAATAATTCAATAAATATCTTTAACGATTTGACTATGAATCGTACTTTAATTGGCTAACATAAGATATTAAATCAAGGAAAAATGAGAAATGAGATCTAAAGTATTATACAATTCTCGTGTGAAAGTCATTATTTTGAACTCGAGACTACAAATGGACATGATCACGGCATTAACAGCCTCGCGCGCCGGGCTGAGTGGCTCAGATGGTTCAGGAGCTGGGCTTCTAACCCCAACTTGGCAGGTTCGATCCTGGCTCAGTCCGGTGGTATTTGAAGGTGCTCAAATACGACAGCCTCGTGTCGCTAGATTTACTGGCACGTAAAAGAACTCCTGCGGGACTAAATTCCGGCACCTCGGCGTCTCCGAAGACCATAAAAGTAGTCAGTGGGTCGTAAAGCAAATAACATTCTTATTAATTACAGCCTCGCGTACAGGCACAATTATATCTGGTTCAATATTTATTTAAGCGAGAAACTGAGAGTACATTAAGCTATGATGACTTATGTTTGTCATGTTTAATAAAATGCGAAAATAATTCTTCTTTCCCAGCGCACCACATTTGAATCACCTAACACCGGCGATTGTCACCGTTATTGGCTGTAGCGCCCACAGGCCCCAGGTTGCCGACCCATTGTCTAGACTACACTGTTCATCATGCCCTGATTTTAACACGTGCCCTGTAGATCGAGTTACTCCCGTTTGACAGCTTTGTTGATTAATAAGCGCCCATTTCGCAGAAACCTGTATGTGGAAATTTTCTACATGCAAAAGCTCATTGACTAGTTGCAAGCATATCGAATTACCTTTTGAAAAGTAACGACATCATGATATTCTATCCACAAATAAACAAAACACTGAAGTACCTTCTAGTATGAATGTCTTATTTTCTGCACTCGGAATGGTGACTAAAAACAGCAGTTACCCATTATGGTTGAAGTGATGAATGAAATGAAATGGCGTATGGCTTTTAGTGCCGGGAGTGTCCGAGGACAAGTTCGGCTCGCCAGATGCAGGTCTTTTGATTTGACACCCGAAGGCGATCTGCGCGTCGTGATGACGATGAAATGGTGATGAAGACAGCACATACACCCAGCCCCCGTGCCAGCAAAATCAACCAATTATGGTTAAAATTCCCGACCCTGCCGGGAATGGAACCCGGGAACCCTGTGACCAAAGGCCAGCACGCTGGCCATGGAGCCGGACGGTTGAAGTGATGCAAGATGTGAAAAAAAAAATTTGATAGGCCGTATGTGCTAGCAGTCAGCTTGCAAGCATCAGCAGAACAGACAGAACCCATGTCGTGTGGTGTGTTGACAGAGATTTATTTGTTTGTGGTCTTCATTTTAATTGTTACAATAATATGCGCTTTCCGTGTCACAGGAGACAGATTAACACCACGTACTTAACGCACAGGTCCGCCTCTGTGGTGTAGTTGTTAGTATGATTAGCTGCCACCCCCAGAGCACCGGGTTCGATTTCCGGCTCTGCCACGAAATTTGAAAAGTAGTACGAGGGCTGGAACGGGGTCCACTCAGCCTCGGGAGGTCAACTGAGTAGAGGGTGGTTCGATTCCCTCCTCAGGCAATCTGGAAGTGGTTTTCCGTGGTTTCCCACTTCTCCTCCAGGAAAATGCTGGGATGGTACGTAACTTATGGCCACGGCCGCTTCCTTCCCTCTTCCTTGTCTATGTCTTCCAAACTTCCCATCCCCCCCACAAGGCCTCTGTTGAGCATAGCAGGTTAGGCTGCCTGGGCGAGATACTGGTCATCCTCACCAGTTGTATCCCCCGACCAAGAGTCTGAAGCTCCAGGACACTGTTCTTGAGGAGGTAGAGGTGAGATCCCTCGCTGAGTCCGAGGGAAAAACCGACCCTGGAGGGTAAACAGATTACGAACGAACGAACTTAATGCACAGTTCAACACTTAAAAATTGAGGCATGAAAAGTGTTGAAGTTCTGTATCGTACATCATCGCCTTCAGGTCAGGTGGTTTATTTACTTGCTACTTGTTTAACGTAGCACTAACACATCGAAGGTTTTCGGCGACGTAGGATTGCGAAAGGGATAGGACTTGGAAGGTAGCGGCCGCTGCCTTCATGAAGGTAACCAAATACGTATGTATTTCTACTCATTGTGAAATATTTTTCTTTTTTTTTGCTATGTGCTTTACGTCGCACCGACACAGATAGGTCTTAAAGCGACGATGGGATAGGAAAGGCTTAGGAATGGGAATGAAGCGGCCGTGACCTTAACTAAGGTACAGCCCTAGCATTTGCCTAGTTCTGAACATGGGAAACCTCGGAAGACCGTCTTCAAGGCTGACGACAGTGGGGTTCGAACCCACTATCTCCCGGATACAAGCTCACAACTGCGCGCTCCTAACCACACGGCCCATTGTGAAATCTAGCAACGCGCTTTTAATTATGTTAGCCCTGAAAGGAACGGTTTTAGACACGACTTAATACACCGTCCAGTTTCCATCGGCTAGAACATCTTGTTTGTGTCGACGTAGCATTGACTCGAGAAGTCTCCTAAAACATTCCACGTCAAGGGCTATCTCCTCCCATGCGTCCAACATAACGCCCCACAACGTATCATGAGAACACGGGGGAGGGCGAGTGCAGTGTTTCCTTATATGGTATTGAGCAATTGAGCAATTCAGTGGTGTCGCGCTCAGGAAACCAGCCCTGTACACGACTGCTGGTGTGGAATGGGGAATTGTATTGCACGAACTGTATTACCTCATGTGGATAGTGCTCTCTCACACTCGGAACCATATCTTTAAATTTTTTGTTCAATTTGCATCTACACAGCACCGACACCGATATGTCTTACGGTGACATTGGGATAGGAAAGGGCTAGGAGTTGAAAGGAAGCGACCGTATCCTTAGTTAACGTACAGACCCAGCATTTGCTTCGTGGGAAAATGGGAAACCATGGAAAGTCATTTTCAGCGCTGCCGACAGTGGGGTTTGAACCCACTATATTTCGAATGCAAGGTGTTCGCTAAGTGACTCAAGCAGCACAGCGACTTGCACCTTTCGGAACCAAAATATTCTGCAGAATGTCGAAACGTTGGTCCGATGTGAGACCGGTATCTATCCGATGAAGGACTCCAGCCATACAAGATGAAAACTACCTCAACACGACACAGATATGCAATCGCTGCCCGAACATTCGGCTTTAATATTCTTTGACGTAGGGCTATATGGTTTCCCATGGTCTGCAAACATGAACCGGTCCGACTTCCGCTGAACTGAAGGAAATCTCGTCAGAGAACATCTCATGATCCCCATTACGATTTAACTCCATCCCGGCACAGGCGCATTGATTGACCGTGTGTTCATCAGAGAGAGACTCCTTCGTGGCAGATTTTCTGCAAGGGAGTCCGGATTCTCGAAATCGTGTACGGACCATGTATTGCCATCCAGGTAATTGGTCGCCTGCTTGAGCTCTGCCGAGTTTAATGACGGTTACTCCCGTGTACTTTCAACTAACCTATTGTCTACCTCCCCAGTAGAAATCCGCCTTAAAACACTGAGCTGCAGTCGACCTTTGTCGCTCATACCCGCCAATGATGTATCCATCTCTGAGCTTACAGCTGACCAATTGCGTCACGTGAAAGCGTGCTATGCGTTTATGATTTCATAGCGCTGTATGTAAGTGCATGTAACGAGTAGGGGAGAGGGGAGTGTGACAGCGCCTGACATAATGAGTGAGAATTACGGGCCGAGTTTGAAAACACATCCAACTGACTGTTCAAAGTCGAACACAGCTGATGCGGACTTACATTTCACTTCTCCAGAGATGTGGTAATTTCTGATTGCTCATCAGTACTTTCTCGAGTTAGATGTTGAAATTAAAGTGAGAAGGGTAATCTTTTGGCCGAAATTAATACTACAAATTTCAGTACTACTCATAGACTGTCAGGCAGACGATCCCATTAAGGTGGGCAAAAACTGCCGTATTTACCAA
Source organism: Anabrus simplex (assembly GCF_040414725.1). Classification (NCBI taxonomy): domain Eukaryota; kingdom Metazoa; phylum Arthropoda; class Insecta; order Orthoptera; family Tettigoniidae; genus Anabrus; species Anabrus simplex. Next base: position 576,532,419 of record NC_090266.1, on the reverse strand, counting down.
CGTGCGTGTTAGAGTGCTGCAGGATAGTGTTGGGTGTAGTTGCAGGAATAGCGGAGAGAGTACAAACACCCAGTCCTAGAACCAAGAAATTAACCGTTAACTATTGAAATCCCAAGATACAACTGGAAAACGAAATCCTGAAGTTCTTTTTTTTGTTTTTGCTAGTGGTTTTACGTCGCACCGACACAGATAGGTCTTATGGTGCCGATGGGATAGGAAAGACCTAGGAGTTGGAAGGAAGCGGCCGTGGCTTTAATTAAGGTATAGCCACAGCATTTGCCTGGTGTGGAAAAGGGAAAACACGGAAAACCATCTCCAGGGCTGCCGAAAGTGGGATTCGAACCCACTATCTCCCGGATGCAATCTCACAGCCGCACGCCTCTAACCCCGTGAATCATGCGACCTTGCCTTGGTGGGGAGGCTTGTGCGTCCCAATGAAGCAGATAGACAAGCCGTAGAAGCAGCCATGTCGGATAGCTATCTGCCGAGAGATCAGACTAACGAATGGTTCATCGAAACGTGGGCAGCAGCCTTTCCGAAGCTGCAAGGGCGGCAATCTGGGTGATTGACAGATGTGACCTTGTAATAATATTCATACATGGCCGAAAGCAACGGGAAACTACAACCGTAAATAACTCCCAAGGATATGCAGCTCTCTCTTTATGTATGAATGAATGAATGATGTACTGATGATGGCTTCCTCCCGGGTAAAATATACCAGATGTAAAATAGTACCCCATTCGTTTCTTCGGGTGGGGACTACAGTACACAAGAGGTGGAAATCATCAGGAAGATGGATACTGAATACTGGCATTCTGCGAGTCAGAAAGCGGAATGTTAGAAATTTGAATCGTTATGGTAGGTTCGGTTAGAGAATCCAAAAAAAAAAGGGAAATGGTTAGACTGAATTTAGATGTCATTGGTATAAGTGAAGTGCGTTGGTAGAAAGAGTGGAATTTGTTTTGGTCAGGTGACTACGGAATTATCAACACAATACCAAACAGGAAAAGTGCAGGAGTTGGTTTAGTAATGAAGAAGAATATAGGACAGCGGGTAAACTACTAGGAATTATTGTTGTCAAGATATACACCAAGCCGATGCCCTGGATCAATCCTATGGTATTTGAAGGGGCTCAGATACATCATCGCCGTGTCGATAGATTTACTGGCAGGTAATAGAACTACTTTGGAACAAAGTTCTGGCACCTCGGCGTCTCAGAAAATCGTAAACGTAGTTAGTGGGACGTTAAAACATTATTATAATTATATGCCTACGAGTTTAGCACAGCAAATGTCTAAGAAATTGAAATAATATATGAGAGAGAAGACTTAATAAAATATGTAAAAGGACACTAGAATTCAACTTCGAGAGCAGAGAAGCTTATGCAATAAAATAATTCCGACTGGGACAAAGGCATGAAAGAGGTAGTCGGCTGGTTAAATTCCTTACCGATCATAATTTAGTCCTTGCTAATACTTGGTTCAAATACAGCAGACTACCGTTGTAAGCATAGGCGAGACCCGGAGACAGTGGAAGGTATCAAATAGACCTCATTATGTAAAGGAAAATAATCAGAAACTACGTGTTTTAATGCAAGATATTCCCACGAGGAGACGTGAACTCTGATCACAACTTGCTGGACATGAAATGCCACCTGAGGTTGAAGACCTTCAAGAAAGGAGTGCAAGATGATGTGATCCAGAAAATTTGAAAGAAAATAGTGTAAGGGGTGTTTCAAGGAACATGTTGCACATTGACTAAATTAAAAGGCTGACGGAAACGCATTAGTCGAAGGGTGGGCAGACGTGAAGAACGAGTACAGTAGGGCTCCTGAAATGAAATGGCGTATGGCTTTTAGTGCCGAGAGGGTCCGAGGAAATGTTCGGCTCGCCAGGTGCAGGTCTTTTGATTTGACCCCCGTAGGCGACCTGCGCGTCATGATAAGAATGAAATGTTGATGAAGATGACACATACACCCAGCCCCCGTGCCAGCGAAATTTACCAATGACTGTTAAATTCCCCGACCCTGCTAGGAATCGAACCCGGGACCCTGTGACTAAAAACCAGCACGCTAACCATTTAGCTATGGAAGGGCTCATGAAGAAAGGTTAGGAAGAAAGGTAAGATCAAGTAAGATTCAGTAAGTAACTCGGGAGATACTAGACATGATCGACGAACGGTGAAAATACAAGAATACGAAAATGAGGAGGGCATGAAACATGCAAGCGATTAAAAGATGAAGTAGATAGAAAGTGCAGAACACCTAGGGAATAAGGGCTCAAGGGATCTACTCTGGATATCTTGCAAACCAAATCAATTAGTCGACTATGTACAGCACTCTGGGTAACAGCAGCGGTATGAGGGCGAGCGTTATCCTGTTGAAAATCACCCCTTGGAATACTGCGAATGAATGGCAGCACAACCGGTTCAGTCCACAACCTCGCGTACAAATCCGCTGTCAACCTTTCGGGGATAACCGGTCATCTTGAGAGAGTGCCTTTGCGTGACCAATGTTGCCAATACCGATGCACTGTGGACACATTCCTGCCGAGTATTCCTGCAATATCGCGGAAAGAACATCCGCCTTCTCGCAGCCTTATTACACGACCTCGTTCGAACTCAGTAAGTTACTGATTTTGCATTATTCGCCTCCTTAAAGGCATGTTTGACTCACACATACCTGAGAACGTCAGCACCGGACTATGACTAGCGCTTACCAAGAGTAGAGCTTGTATTTAAAGCAAACTTGCTTTGCATGGTATAGTAGCTTTACTAGCACCACTTTTTGTCGACTAGCGCGCAAATCTGAATAGGCGTCATCTCTCATATGTGTAAATACCCTTCTGGAATTTCGTTTATCTAGCATAAATCCTCCTTGATTTTGGGATTTCATTTTAGGCCAGTGTATTCAGCGCACATAGTTCCTTAACTCGTAATATCAGCTCCTGGGAGATCTTAGTAAACTTAATATTTGGATATAAGTACCTGAGTACGTAATATTAGTGCAGAATTAGTTGTTTATTCTAAAAAAATTGCAATAATGATATTTATTTTTAAATTTTCTTCCCTTATGAAAAGAGGATGACGATCAAAGAGCTATATATAGAGAGAGAGTCGTGACTTGAAGAAGTTCCCTACGAAACATAAACTAACTCACAACCTTCTCCAACTTCTTTTCAAAGTAATCAATGGTAAATGGTCTATCATCAAGTAGTTGGAAGCCACCGGGCATGGTTCTATCAGCATACAATTCTTTGAAACATGGAAGGAGTTTATTTTCTCTGACGAGATGATGTTGTGTCTGTCTCTGGTCCAGTGTCAGGCTATTGAACTTATTTGTTTTACCCACTAACTTACAAAGGAAGAAGACGTGTTATTCTGATGTACTGTTGGTGTCGTGATCATGGCCAAGGAAACTCTTATTTTATGTGGAATCCGAAAAAGTGGGATGCGACTTTTATTTTAAATTCCCATTTGAATTGATCGGGATTCAAACGGTGGCCGACTTGGTGAGAAGTGAGTGACTGTACTAATCGGCTGTCATACACAAGCCTTCGCTGTGTGGTCAGCGTCGGTTTGGAGGGCCCCGTGTTCAATTCGTGGCTGAGTCGAGTATTTTGTTTACTAGTGGCTTTATGTCGCACCGACACAGATAGGTCTTATGGCGAAAATGGGATAGGAAAGACCTAGGAGTTGGAAGGAAGCGGCCGTGGCCTTCATTAAGGTACAACCCCAGCATTTGCCTCGTGTGAATATGGGAAACCATGGAAAACCATCTTCAGGGCTGCCGACAGTGGGATTCAAACCCACTATCTGTGGATGCAAGTTCACAGCCGCGCGCCTCTAACCGCACGGCCAACTCGCCCGATAGTCGAGTATTTTAGCGGCATTCGCTTCATTATTCTGATTCAGGGACTGGGTGTTTATGTTTGTCTGAAAGCATTGCCCTTCGTACACACAGTTCACACTACCAACAACTACAGAAACACACAATAGTGAAAACATCCCACCCCACATTATTGCATCAGGGAGAGCTCCTGGTCACAAATCAAGGTCAAATACACGTGCCGTTGTAGTTCGTACCAGTGATCCCACCAAAGTTTGGAAAATGTATGAGAAGGAGGAAAAGAAGAAGAATATACCCTATGGAAATGAAAACCCACAGCCTGTTTTCAGTCATTCGACTGAGTCAGGAATGGAATCAATGAAGCCCCCATCTGGCGGTGAGGATAGGAATTGTGTCGGCTGCCGAAGCCTGTCGCACTACCCTGGGGCAATGATTAATGAATGATAGATGAAATGAAATGAAATGATGTTGGAGAGTTTTGCTGGAATGAATGATAACAGGTAAAACCGGAATACCCGGAGGAAAACCTGTCTCGCCTCCGCTTTGCCCAGAAAAATTTCTCACGTGCAGTGACCGGGATTTGCACCACGGAACCACCGGTGAGAGGCCGGCGTGCAGCCGCCTGAGCCATAGAGCCTTCCTATAATTCTACAGATTCAAAATGACCGCCGTGGGAACCACAATATCTCGCGCGCGGGAAATTGAGCCTCCGTTTTAATACAGAGCAGGCAAGAAATCGATTATTTAGATCCATGTCTGTTGCTTTCTTCCCTACGCGTCGCGTGACCCGAACCCCGATGAAAGCGGGAGGTCTTCCGATCATATTCAGATGTAACATAAGTACGAGTGTAAACCATTAATAAATGATTATCTGGAAACATTTCGGTCTACATAGACAAGTAATTATTATTAGGAATATATTGGGAAGTTGAAAAAATTTCATCTCGCAGGGAGATATATTAATTAATACGTCCATGAAATAAGTTCATCGGTCAGGAATCCACACATGACAGGATTGCATCACCGAGCCGCAGGAAGATTAGCAAAGAACGTTATGTTATTACGTTCGTTAGAAGAAAAGAAAAATCTGTAAATACCACCATCACAATTAATATAATTTAAGGAATCCCTGGTGTTAAAATCTGAGAAAAAGTCCCAACGATATGAAAGACGACCTAGTATGCTGTAATAATAGACACGTAATCGGCAAATTTGTAAACACTCCTGCCCTTTAGGACATACTCATTCTGTTTGGACCAGCCCAAGAGGTCGAATCTGCGACGGTTAGCACCAAGGTTGGGAATGACTTATAATTTTCATCTGTGTGAGGTGAAGAGCTTTATAACGTGTAAAGTTAAAATCGGAAAATTATTGCAAAGCACCGAATGTCGACTTATCGACGTTATTCCTTGGAACAGACATTATTTCTCAACAACGTAGTGGTGAAATACCGACTGTGTATAATAGTAGTATATATTTTGAGAGTTCTACCGTCACCACCAACCGTCCCCTGGAGGCCTCCACCTCATTGACTGTGGTGACTAAGGGTACATCCTTAACCTCACATGACCTTACTAGAGCGGTTGGCTAATAGGCCTTACAGATGCAAGTTCGATGCCAAAAAGTGCAAGCTTACACTAACAGCCAACGTGATTATGGCTAAGAGGGTAAGCTTAAACTAACAGGCATGACGTGTCTAGACTTAACCGCGCAGACACCTGTATCGACCCCAGGTCTAAGGGCGTTAACCTTACAGACCTAAGTTCGATGCCGAGGCTAACCGCATAACAGTGTAGGCTTAAGCTCATGCTGACAGGTGTTAACCCTAGGCGTTAACCTAACCGGATGCCCTTCCTTACGCCAGCTCGGTCAAAACATTACATCCTAGCTAATTGTGAAGTATTTGCCATACGTTGACCAGGCGCTAACCTAATCGGTTGCCCTTACTTAACCAGCTCAGACATAACATTACAAAGCAAAAGCAAAGTCACCTCCGTACAGGCCATGAAGGCCCTTGGAGGAGTGGAAGGTAAAGACTTCCACCAATGTTAACCTCGGCACGTGATGGGGTGGAGTGGTTAGCTGTAAGCCCGGCCACCTTTGCCCCCAGGAATTAACCTGGTACTCATTTTGGAGTAGGCTGAGTGAACCTCAGGGCCATATGCACCTCGACATAACATTACACCCTGACTAATTGTGCAGCTTACCAGGCGTTAACCTAACTTAACCTCCAAGGACTTCGAGCTGAACTTGGAAGAAAATTGCGGCTAAAATGCTTAATATGTAAGCTTTATTCATAGGGGCGTAACAATGGAAAGTGACTTAAGAGAGCTTGGAGCTGAACTTGGAACAAGATGGCGGCTATAACTCTTAATACATATGCTTTATTCATAGGGGTGTAACATTGGAAAACGGCTTAAGGGAGCTTGGAGCTGAACTTTCAACAAGATGGCGAGTATAAGACTCAATACATATGCTTTATTCATTGGGGCGTTATATCGGAAGGTGACTTCGAGGGCTCAGAACTGAACTTGGAACAATAATACAGCTGCATATGAGACTAAGGAGATGGTGTAAGGCTTATGCCACCAAACAAGCGTGGCTGTACGTTAAAAGCTTTAGCGCCACAATAAATTAACAAAAAATCACCGACGGGATTGGGTTTCGAACCTGGAGCTAACTTGGATATACACACAGCTCAAGTGCTATTTTTTAATTCGAAACACCTAACGTTTGAGCTGCGGGAAATCCCACCCGCAACTAGGATTCGAACCTGGAGTTTACTTGGACTCAGAAACTTGTTTACTAGTGGCTTTACGTCGCACCGACAAAGATAGGTCTTATTGCAACGATGGGATAGGAAAGTCCTAGGAGCTGGAAGGAAGCGGCTGTGGCCTTAATTAAGTACATCCCCAGCGTTTGCCTGGTGTGAAAACTGGAAACCACGAAAAACCATATTCAGGGCTGCCGACAGTGGAATTCGAACCCACTATCTCACGGATGCAAGCTCACAGCAACGCGCCCCCGACCGCATGGCTAACTCGCCCGTTGGCTGTTGGGGGTAAGCTTGCACTTTTTGGTATCGAACTTGGGTCTGTAAAATTAAGGCCCTTAAGCCTAGGGTCGAATCCGAGGTCGTTAAAGTTAAGCCTGGACATGAAGGCAGCGTAAGCTCATGTAAGGTTACGAGCGGGCTCTTAGCCAACCGCTCTAGTAAGGTCATGTGTGGTTAAGCATGCACTCTTAGTCAGCACAGTCAACGAGGTGCAGGCATCGTCCAGGGGCCGGTTGGTGGTGATGGCGGCAGAACTCTCACAAAATATAATGCTTAAAATTAGGAACTCTTGTAGGAATAAAATCATTTTTCAGCCGGATTAGTCAGTAAATAGTCGATATATTTTGCTACCTGGGTTCCATCACATTGCTTCTCATTATTGTATGGATTCTCTGCGGCGTGGTATCCGCTATATTGCGAAAATAGTCCTAATCCTGGACGAGATCTTCCCAGATCCCAAAAACGTGATCCCACATGATGTCTGCATTACTAAGTTGGTCGTCAGTATACCGCGTGGTTCACCGGCCCCTTATTTTTTCGGAGGTAGGTAACCCAACTAACGCGTATAACAATCATCCAAAAAACATTAGTACCTGCTTATTTATGGCCTCAGTACAACCATACCCTTTATGCAATAGTGGCGAATATGGTAAAAATCATTAACGGCAATGTTATTCGTATTATTTAAACTATAATGAATGTGGAAAACTTTTACAGCTGCGAATAGCACTATATTTCGTCTGAACAGGAAGTGTCTTTAAAGACTAAAAAGTGCTACACGCGTACCGCTTGTGGCGGTAGCGAAGGTGGCTAAAGCCCGCGTCAGTGCTGTTGCATCAGGCAATATGTACGCTAGAGAGTCACAACCTGATAGAATTTTTTTGGATTAACGCCGTTTACAGTGACTGTTATATGGCCTCACATCATCCTGTTCCAAGGAGTGAATTTTTATTTGGTCCTAAAAAGGGCCGTTTTTATCCGATGTTACATAACCAGGTTGTATTACGACCTGATGTTCTGTAGATAGGAAGCAGTGGACCCTCCACATCAGAGTAACAAGTGTTCGAAATGTTGACCACTTTACAGTGTTCATTTAACGTTTTTACCATTACGCAGCACGTGACATTTTAATTCGGCAGCAATGTCGCCATAAATTAGCAACGATTCAACGTACTCTTCATATTAATACATTGTGAGGAAATGAATATGTGCTATGACGTGACCTGGTAGGTGTGGATTATTATTTGTGTGCATTGCATTCCATGCTGGCCGTCCGGAATACGGTTTTCCTCGGTTCCCATTTTCACCATCAGGCGAATCCCGGGACGGTACCTTAATAAAAGACCAAGACCAATTTCCTTCCCAAGTTTTCCCCCGCCCACCCTTAGGGAAAATACGCCAAACCAGAGCACACCCCTTAAAACCAATAGCAAGAAAGTATTGATTGCTATTGTATCCCCGCTAAAATGGAGCATCTTTGCCGTTCAAAAATTCGTCTTACGCCAGATTCGAATAACTACGTTGCCGATACTCACATTTCTTGTGCTCCAACCCTGAACCGATTCAGGAACGAAATCAACACACGCGTTGTTTGCCAGAGGTTTAGTACGTAAGTACGGCCGTTCTACCTCGAAAGTTAACATACATGACAAAGTCTTTAGTGAAGGTTTACAGTGTTATTTCAACTTCCTTACTTCACGGATCACTTGGCCTAACCTATTAATTCGATCGCATTACGAGTATCTGTGTTATTTCAAGGCGCAACAAATTGCATGATTGCTATGTCCATGGATCAACTTACAGTGATGATACACAGGTAGTGGGGAGCCTTATTGACCATAAGGAGATATATCAAGTTATTTGGTGTTAATCTTCTTCTTATTCTTCTTCTTCTTCTTCTTCTTCTGTATCTGTTTACTCTCCAGGGTCGACTTTTCCCTCGGACTTAGCGGGATCCCACCTCTACTACTTCAGGGGCAGTGTCCTGGAGCTTCACACTCTGGATCGGCGTATACAGGCAGCCTCACCTGCAATGCTGAAGAGGGGCCTTGCGGGGGATGGGAAGATTGGAACGGATAGATAAGGAAGGGGGAAGGAAGTGGCCGTGGCCTTAGGTTAGGTGCCATACTGGCATTTGTCTGGAGGAGAAGTGGTAAACAACGGAAAACCACTTCGAGGATGGCTGAGGTGGGAATCGAACACACCTCTACTCAGTTGATCTCCCAAGGCAGAGCCGGGAATCGAAACCGGGCCTCCGGGGGTGGCTGCTAATCACACCAACCACTACATCACAGAGGCGGACATTATTATTATTATTATTATTATTATTATTATTATTATTTTATTATTATTATTATTATTATTATTAGTAGTAGTAGTAGTAGTAGTAGTATCATTATAACTAGTACACATACGCACGTAAAAAGAGGTGGAGTAATACGATTTAATTTCAGGAATGTCCACCTCTGTGATGTAGTGGTTAGTGTGATTAGCTGCCACCCCCGAAGGCCCGGGTTCGATTCCCGGCTCTACCACGAAATTTGAAAAGTGGTACGAGGGCTGGAACTGCGTCCACTCAGCCTCGTGAGGTCAACTGAGTAGAGGTGGGTTTGATTCCCACCTCAGCAATCCTGAAAGTGGTTTTCCATGGTTTCCCACTTCTCTTCCAGGCAAATGCCGGGATGGTACCTAACTTAAGGCCACGGCCGCTTCCTTTCTTCTTCCTTGTCTATCACTTCCAATCTTCCCATCCCCCTCAAGACCCCTGTTCAGCATAGCAGGTGAGGCTGCCTGGGCGAGGTACTGGTAATCCTCCTCAGTTGTATCCCCCGACACAATATCTCACGCTCCAGGACACTGCCCTTGAGGCGGTAGAGATGTGATCCCTCGCAGAATCCGAGGGAAAAGCCAACCCTGGAGTGTAAACAGGTAAAGAAAGAAAGAAATTTCAGGAATAGTAAAATCGAATGTTTGTGAGCAAGATACTACGCGTTAAAAAGTCATCATCATCATCATCATCATCATCATCATCATCATCATCATCATCATCTGTTTACCCTCCAGGGTCGGCTTTTCCCTAGGACTCAGCGAGGGATCCCACCTCTACCGCCACAAGGGCAATGTCTTGGAGCTTCAGACACTTGGTCGGGGGATACAACTGGGGAGAATGACCAGTACCTCGGCCAAGCGGCCTCACGTGCTATGCTGAACAGGGGTCTTGGGGGAGGGGATGGGAAGTTTGGAAGGGATAGGCAAGGAAGAGGGAAGGAAGCGGCCGTGGCCTTAAGTTAGGTACCATCCCGGCATTCGCCTGGAGGAGAAGTGGGAAACCACGAAAAAAACTTCTAGGATGGCTGAGGTGGGAATCGAACCCACCTCTACTCAGTTGACCTCCCGAGGTTGAGTGGACCCAGTTCCAGCCCTCGCACCAGTTTTCAAATTGAGTGGCAGAGCCGGGAATCGAACCCGGGCCTCCGGTGGTGGCAGGTAATCACGATAATCACTACACCACAGAGGCGGAACGTGTTAAAATGTACTGAACAATAATGCTTATAATTTCACGGCGACGTTCGAGCCTTTGATCTCGGTGTTTAATATAGAGCGCGTTACCACTGAGCCAACTCGAAGCTCGGTATTGCGGGATACATGTATGACTTTTGTCACGGTTTCCCTTCTAAAACTGACGTTACTTTGACCACTTTCGACGAGATGTGATCAATTCGTCGTGACGCTACGTCTTCGTATTTTACAGTCCTCTTTATGGATGTAATAACGAGATATACTAGGCCTAACGATTAATTCCAGCAAATACCAATCTCTCGGTCTACGCCCACGTGGAAACAGAACGTTGCATCTTTGCGTACGAACAATATCTGTTTTCTGGGACTTCAAAAGTTCATGTGGGTTTGAACCCCACAATTGACAGTCCTGAAGATGATTTTCCGTGGTTTCCCACCTTCACACCAGGAAAATGCTGGGGCTGTACCTTAATTAAGGCCACGGACGCTTCCTTCCCACTCCTAACCCTTTCGTATTCCATCGTTGCCATAAGACCTATCTGTATCGGTGTGACGAAAGCAAGTTGTAAAAATAATCATGTGTGTCGTTTCTTATTTCTAGTGCTGTACATAGACCGTTAGTTCGTTAAATTAAAACTTGCCAGGTAATTACATTAGTCTTCAAGGTTTTCTGATTTATAAAGTTTCTCGTCCAATGGCATACCAATTACTGTGTGATGTTTCGTGTCTGTATGCTTCTAAATGAACCAATGTCGTTTGTAGCTGAACGCAATTAAACTCACAACTTCAACCAGAAAACGAAATAGCATCGGGTAATAAATAAGTATGACAGTACAGCTACTAGCCGAAACGAAATCTATTATATAAAGCGAGGTGCTTTCATAAACCCTGAAAGAAAAAACCCCCGGTATTATCATTTGCAGAAAAAAGGCACTACAAAAATTAAAGTGAGTGTACTCTCGTTCAGGCCTACACACCAGTAAGGAAATAGACTTTACAACATATGTACAGGAAACATTTTGAGATTCTTTTCAGAACATAAGACGATACCAAACACAACGATTTTTCCTTTGCAGAAAATAGAAATATGTGACGTACGTTTCCCTGTTGCAACTGATATTTCTTTGGGTGGTAGTGTCGCATGAGAGTAACAGCAATATCTCAGGATGCAATGTGTAATCAACCCCATCACAGAAATAAAACTCTTGATGTATTAATATGCGTTTTCAACCATTTCTTATTACAAAAGTGGGTGATTTTTAATAATATACGGTGATTCGTTGAAGTGGTTAAGCCTATCTGAGGTCATAGGACACGCAGGTCGTTTCCATGGCTGATTTGATCAGCGTCTTGGCCTTTGTTCCTCGGGGCCTCCGGTTTGATTCCCGGCTGGTTCAAGGGATTCAAATCTGTTACGGTTAATTCCTTCGGTCCTGGAACTAGGTGAGTGTGGTGTCCTCAGCATTCCTGCAACTTGTACACCATATACTTAAAACACAATCCTCCTCCTATATAGGACGTACCTCGCCTAACCCCTCCGGATGATCTGCCTTACACAAGACTATCAATACATACAAGAAATTTTTATTTTATGGATCACATACACTGAGTACGAATCATTTAACTGTTTGATAACACCAATTATCCCATGTGAACGAACAGGTGTGTGAAAAACTGTAAATTGTTTGAAAACACCAGTTAACATTAAATATTTATTTAATATTAACAAACACGTATATGTGAATTAGTAAATCGTTGTCCGGCTCCATAGCTAAATGGTTAGCGTGATGGCCTTTTGTCACAGGGGTCCAGGGTTCGATTCCCGGCAGGGTCGGGAATTTATCTATGATTGGTTAATTTCCCTGGCACTGGGGCTGGGTGTATGTGTCGTCTTCATCATCATTTCATCCTCATCACGACGCGCAGGTCGCCTGCGGGAGTCAAATCAAAAGACCTGCAACTGGCGAGCCGAACATGTCCTCGGACACTCCCGGCACTAAAAGCCATACGCCATTTCTTTTCATTAAATCGTTTTATAACACCAGTTAAAATTCGACATTTATTTTCTCCGTATGTACGAACACGTGTGTGTGAATCAGTAAATTATTTGATAACACCAGTTACATTACATATTTATTTTATCCACGTGAACAAAGTCCCAGTCCGCCTCTGTGGTGTAGTGGTTAGTGTGAATAGCTGCCACCCCCGGAAGCCCGGGTTCGATTCCCGACTCTGCCACGAAATTCGAAAAGTGGTACGAGGGCTGGAACGGGGTCCACTCTTCCTCTGGAGGTCAAAGGAATAGAGGTGTGTTCGATTCCCACCTCAGCCATCCTCGAACTGGTTTCCCACTTCTCCTCCAGGCAAATGCCGGGATGGTACCTAACCTAAAGCCACGGCCGCTTCCTTCCCTCTTCCTTGTCTATCCCTTCCAATCTTCCCATCCCCCACCAAGGCCCCTGTTCGGCATAGCAGGTGAGGCCGCCTGGGCGAGGTACCGGTCATCCTCCCTAGTTATATCCCCCGACCTAATGTCTCACGCTCCAAGACAGTGCCCTTGAGGCGGTAGAGGTGGGATCCCTCGCTGAGTCCGAGGGAAAAGCCAACCCTGGAGGGTAAGGAAATTAAGGAGAAGAAGAAGAACAACAAAGTCCCATTTTCTTCTACATCAACCCCATCTATCCACAGATACGAAAATCACGGTCAATATGTTTATAATGTATAGTGGTTTTCAATGACAGGTACGAGTTCATTTCTAACAAAATAGACTAAATTCCCTTTTGGGTAAAATACAGTATAACCCGAATAACAGAATTAAAACTACCGCAAAAATCCGATGAAAGGAAAGATTCAATCAACAAAATATGATACATTCAGTTTCAAAGCTAAGGTTCACACTGAAAAAAAGCACTAAAAATAAAGTAACAGAAGTCTATAACTTCTACATCAAATACCCATTGATTTCTCAAAAAATAGGCTACAATAGTGCTTGCATTCTTATTATCTTTATTATCCCTCTACAGTCCGCCTCCGTGGCGTCAGTTCCCGTCCTCGGATGCCCGGGTTGGATTCCCGTTACTGGGCCGATGACCTTCGATGTTAGGCCCCTTAAAACAACAAGCAGCATCATCATTCCCGGTACTGCCAGAATTATATATATATTTTTGCTATTGGCTTTACGTCGCACCGACATAGATATGTCTTATGGCGACGATGGGACAGGAAGGGGCTAGGACTGCGAAGGAAGCGGTCGTGGCCTTAATTAATGTACAGCCCTAGCATTTGCCTGGTGTGAAAATGGGAAGCCACGGAGAACCATCTTCTTCTTTAGCATGGAATCTCATCAGTCATCACCGTCTCTTTAAGTCTCCTGCTTCTCTTACCGTACATGGCAGAAACCATTATTGTGGTAGGTAACCTATTTTCCTGCATTCATCTTACATGACCCTGCCCCAAAATCTGTTTCATCCCAAGTTATATAATGAATAAATGATAACAGATCCACCCAATTTACATTCCTGTATCGGAGAAAACTTCAGGAAAACTTCGATGGGGGCCGGGAGTACTTCATAACCGAGTGACATTGTTACTGGCTTCTCATAAAGGCAATCGTGGTGCTACACCCGGCCAATGCTCTTCAGATTTTAAAAATAAAACGCCACGTCCGTGTGGTTCGGATTCTACGTAAAAATGGAGGTGGCGTGTCTATGATCACGATATCAACAGTCACATAAATTTCAAGCTTGCTTGTTCGGTGAATTTCGTCATAGAACGCTCTTTGTTTTTACAAAATGCTGCCGAATGTAACAGTGAACTCAGAGCATTTTCATAGCAGTACCCTACTCTAGGCCGACTAATCTCGTGGGATAATAAATGTTCTTTGTATATGAAATAGTTCTCCTGGTCCTAATTCGCATACTGTAATTCAAAATAAACGTTTCCTAGTTCGGAACAACTTTTGTGTTGAACATGTATTTTTCCTTTATTATTTCTTCTCTAATTCCAAGGTACTAGACTGCATGATTTCGACTTTCCATCTACTAATGACAATTTTCCCTACATTTTCATCCCCAATTGAATTCCACTCCAAAACTTTCGAGTTTTCAGTTAACTGTCCCACAAAATGTATTAGTAACAATGGTGAATAATTGTCTTATCTTTGTAAGTACTTTGAAACCAAGAAATTCTTCCATCAGCTCTCACAGCCGCCTGGTGGTCCAGACGAATGTCCTTGATTGACTGAAATAGGAAATCTTTATCTTATAATCCCTTAGTACTGCCAAAATACCTCCCTTGGTACGGTCTCATATGCCTTTTATATAAGTAATTTAGAGTATATATCACAGCGTAACTGTCATTTCCTCAGTGTGGTTAGAGGTGCTGCGCAGCTCTGAGCTTGTATTCGGGAGATATTGGGTTCGAATTCCACTGTCGGCAGCCCTGAATATGATTTTTCGTGGTTTCCCATTTTCACACCTGGAAAATGTTGGAGCTGTACCTTAATTAAGTCCGGCCCCGTGGTGTAGGGATAGCGTGCCTTCCTCTCGCCCGGCGGCCCCGGGTTTGATTCCTGGTCAGATCAGAGATTTTTCTCTCAACCTGAGGGCTGGTTCGAAGTCCAATCAGCCTACGTGATTAGAATTGAGGAACTATCTGACGGTGAGATGGCGGCCCCGGTCTCGAAAGCCCAGAATAACGACCGAGAGGATACGTCGTCCTGACCACACGCCCCCTCGTAATCTGCAGGCCTTCGGGCTGAGCAGCGGTCGCTGGGCAGACCAAAGCCCTTTCAAGGGCTTAAGTGCAGGGGTGAGAAACTTAATTAAGGCCACGGCCGCTTCCTTCCCACTCCTAGCCCTTTCGTATCCCATCGTCGCCATAAGACCTACAGTATCTGTGTCGGTGCAACGTAAAGCCGATTGTAAATTGTCCTTTCCTCGCATAACTTTCCTTAGTTGTATATTGTATATTAATGTATATTAGGTGTATATTGATTTTATGTATATGAAAATACTGTATTCTGAAGACACGCCAATTTTCATTCTTCCTTTATACAGCCAATAACGTCACTCTTTTTCCAAACATGTCTGAAATTAGTTGAATAGTCATTTTAAAGGATTATTTAAGGGAA
Organism: Anabrus simplex; assembly: GCF_040414725.1. Taxonomy (NCBI): domain Eukaryota; kingdom Metazoa; phylum Arthropoda; class Insecta; order Orthoptera; family Tettigoniidae; genus Anabrus; species Anabrus simplex. The sequence goes on along the minus strand of NC_090266.1, from coordinate 576,516,868 downwards.
CAAAAGTATGCAAAAGTCAATATCAAAGCAAATCTTCCGTGACAATTTACTCAAATCAAGAACATACAACCCCTCATACGTGTTTCTTAACGTTTCTGTACATCTACTGACGTGGGTCTGTTGATTTTGAGCACACTTCAGTGCCAACAGGCTGCGTTTGTATTGGATCGTACAACTATGAATATCTACGACGAGTGTATAATCAAGTACACAACTACGTTCAGGCGGGTGGGTGAAATTATGATAGCGTGCTAAGTCTTTGGATGGCAATGACATAAGGGAAGAGTCGCATTTGATGAGTCGGAGTTCCAGCTTGCTTGTTCGGAAAATTTCGTCAGAGAACGCTCCTTGTTTTTACAAAATGCTGCTGAATGTAACAGCGAAGTCACAGAATTTCCATAGCAGTACCCTACTAGAGGCCGACTTATTTCGTGGGATAATAAATGTTCTTTGTATATGAAATAGTTCTACGGATATGGGGCTCTTGTTTTGAAACAGACAGTAAAAATACTACTTCCGGCATTCTACGAGTATTACTCATGGAAAATTTTTGAATAAACACATTCAAAACTACCGGGCTCTAATATCCCCGCGAACTGCTCTTGAAAGAAATCTCATTCATGATAAATAACAACGGTGAATTAGTCATAAATCGAGGATTTATGTTGGATTTAGTAAGCAATATCGTGATCCATGCCTTGATCTTCTTCTCAGTAAGCCACTCATGGTGTATGTCTTCAATATGTCAAATTCTTTATAAATTAATTGGTCATCAACGATATAGTCCGTAACTTAGACTTGAGGTCAGTGACGTAAGAAAGGAGATTAATAAAAAAATGAATTTGTCCGAAATATAAATCACAACTGACTAATAGTTGGAGGTCTAGCAGTGTCATTCCTAATCTTTGGTCTACTGGTGTGGCACTTAAATGTCCTTAACAGTTATCTAAGAATCACATAGTCATTTATTCTACTTGCTGAAACGATCGTATACTGTGAATCGGAATATTAACAGCTAATTGAGAACAAATAGTATGCTTCTAACTTGAGAATTAATGTGTGTGTTTGTGTGTATGATTACAGCTGAACTTCTGGAGCAGTCCAAGTCGCGTGAATGCTTCTGTGGACATCATGGTTCCTCCGCATTTTCTCCCTGAATTCAACGAGTTCACGAAAAACCTTCATCTCAGTAGTGAGCTCATCGTTCATGATGTTCAAAGGTAAATTAATGAACAGTGAAATTCAGAAAATAAGTAACCTAAAGTTGAGTGGCTGAGTGGGAAGCAAGATGAAAGGGGGTCACAACACCTCGTGAGTCCTTAGTGTATATTGGCGTATTCCTAATTTTATCCATACATGAAACGTGCATATTAGTGAGTAATGGAGCCGTATCTCGATCGACTAATTTGTGAAGAAGAGCAACGCACATTCTTCCTACAGGCCTCTTTCACTGCTTAACCATCGTCGTCTCTTTTGAAGCCTTACAAATCTAAACTGACACAGAACCATCAATTGCGATTTCCATTTGTGAGGAAATTTGAGAAACAAGTTGTATAAATCAAACCCCTAAGGAAATGAATTAAAACACGATGTACAGCAGTCAATCACCTGCGGAAAATAATGAGACCAGTTATTTTGGAAGGGAAGGAAACCAATCGTTCTGTTGAAAATTTAATTATTTAATTTTCGCAATAGCATAATTGATTATCATGTGTGCAAATATTGAATACAGTTAACAAATTGAAAATAGGGAACGGATGGGCAACCGGTTAAGTTAACGCGTAGTAAGTGTAACGTTAGACCAGCTCTTTTATGCAGTTAGTCCGAGTATCGAACTTAAATTCTGTTAATTTAAGCTTTCACTCTTCCCGTTAGCCTGGGAGGTTAGGTTAACGCGCGGTCAGCGTAACTTTAGCTTGCACTCTTATGCAGTTAGCCCGGGTATCGAACTTGAAGTCGGTTATGTTAAGCTTACACTCGTATGCGGTTTGCCCGGGTCTTGATCTTTGAGTCCCTTAGGTTAAGCTTGTACTCTTATGCTTCGAGCTGCCTGTACAGTTTACGCCCTTAGGCCTGGGGTAGCACCCGGGGTCTATAAAGTTATGCCTAGACACGTAGCCAGCGTTACTTCATGTGAGGTTAAGGGCGCGCCAGCAGCCCACCGCTAAGTGAGGTCATGTGAGGTTAAGCATGCACTCATAGTCAGCAGATTCCGTATGGAGGAGGCCTCTCCCATACTCGTGTGTTGGCGGTGGCCGCAGGACCCGTGAAAAATCCCTACTTATAAATATCAGGTGAGTGAACTTAGCATGTATATTATAAAAAAGGGAACCGACACATGTCATCAATTTTCCACCTTGACTTCCTTAAGATCGTGAATAAAACATTCCTCTTCTTAAATTTGTAAGTCGATGTCAGTACGTATCGAAATTCATGAAGTCCCATAAATATTGTATAACTGTCGTTTCCAAGGACACGATCAAAGACATCATTGCAAAGGGACTTTAATCGAGACTCAGAATCAGTATGCCTACTTACATTATCATATGTAAGCCTGAGCATATTAGCATAAAAGAGAATATTCCAATTGGCCCTGCAATCCAGTACCTCAGCATCAGGACAGCTGTTGGTACTGGTTTCCGCTATGTCTTCAAATGTTATCGTTTATATAAATAAGTTATTCTTCACTTCACGGTAGCTACCCGAGATGAACATACGTGAGGTACAAGGTTAATTTTACTTTTCTTCTTCTTCTTCCGCTTCTCCTTCCTCTCTCTCTCTCTCTCTCTCTAGCGAGACTTAAAAATTAAGGCGCCACGTTTAACAGTATATGAGGATACTTGTGTGTATTCCGTTGATAACAAAAGCTTTTGGTTGGTGGGTTGAAAATTGCGCAATAAATACGAATGTCTGGACGTCATTATAGACCTCATTCCTACACATTTTATTTCATATCAACAAGCTTGAAAGCACCTTTCTTCATTATCTACTTTCATCAACGGAAATATTTTTAACTGATAAAGTTTTTACTCGAACTTCTCTTTCTGTTCCGTTCACTGGCATTAAGTATATCAGAACACATATTTCTACTACACTGTACATCCTTAGTTTACTCCACATGAAGTCCTTCTAACGCAAGTAACGTCAGTCCCTTGGTGTAGGGAAGCACTTCTACTTCACATCAAGATATTTTCGTTCTGGAATGAGGGTTTGAACAGGATTCATTCAGCCTCGCGAGACCAACACAGAAACGCTATTATATGAGAAGCAGTGGACACGGTCAAGGAAGCCAAGCAATGTAGATGGGGATGTCGTGACGCTTACCCCGTGGCAGTCAAGTATCTGCACGCTACCAGGCTGGGCAGAAGTCGACTAGGCAGTCCTAGGCCTTAATGGACTTTCGCACCACTTGTTTTTTATTTAATAAAAACAGCATGCACTATTATTAGACAGTTCATATATCACTTGTTTACACTCCTTCAAGTCTTCAAGTTATTTAATTAGCTTTGTTGTGAACAATCTTCACTTGAGTATGTTCCTTATTTAGTAATGCAAGTTGCCCTAACAGAATAACAACTTCCAAAGTACATGTGTACAGGTACACTGTACAATCACACTTGAAATTGGTTAGTGACGAAAAATGACAAGTTAACCCATGTCACACGAAGGTAATTGCAATGTTCTATTAACCTAAGTACATAATAGGAATTAATAGTGATCTTTCCGTCATAATGAGAAGTTGATCCTCAAAGCAGGAGGGGTGTTAATATGCATCGGAGCGTTCTATGGAGCATCTTCGCTCGTCACATCAGAAAATGAAGGATGGTTGCCTTAAGTTATAGTACATATCAGTGAATATTCAAAATATCTCCCTAATATTTGCTATACGAAGACTAGATTAGAACATTCGTTTCATTACACCTTCTTAGCGAAAACTGCAGTTCTGTCTGTGGATCAGAGGTAGAGCGTTGGCCTGGCCTTCGGATCTCAAGATTACGGATTCGAACCTGGCAGAATCGAAATGCTTACTCCTATTATTATCATTAATATTATTATCATAGTATAAACCATATAAGGTGATATTTTTTTTCGAAAACATACAGTACTTGAAAATAATGTACCAATTACGGGAGTAATAGGAAACTGGACTGTAATCTGAATATCCTTCACATATTAATAATTTTAGACAATTTAATTTTAAATTAAACATATATAGGGAAGAGGCATAACACTTAACTTTGCTTATTATTTCTTTACCAACAGCGGTTGAAGTCAGTTACTCCAGGAAATTGCTGCACGAGTGCCGTTATTTGAGCTCCGGCGTACCTGTCTCAGCCATATAATCTACACTACAACAACACATACGATTTCTTACCTTAGCAGAAACATTCTACGCACTTGATACCACATAAAACACTGAAAATGAAAATTAATACACAACGTATTTCCTCAGCTTCCCGTGCAGTGTCTAGTGTGGGTAAGAGCTCGAGATTCTTGGAACATGACATCAAAACGCGACGACAGAGCATGCACAGCTATTGCCGATTTGTCTGGTTGGTTGAGACAAATATTACGTTCATGTTCTTTGATACGCGTACCAATGGACCGGCATATTTGGAAAATACACAACAAAAACAAAACTAATATCTATTTTCCCTCTTGTAAAAATTCATTTCACAAATCAATATTTCATATCAGACTAATCTGTCCAGTTTAGTAGGGAGACGACAGACAGACCAGTGGTAACTCTCGTCCTATTGTGATTAATATACAGAGTTCTTCATTCGGTGACCACATCAGACAATGGCCTAATCAAGCTAATTGCGTAACTGTTGTTTGGCGTGTTGTCCAATGAATAGTTCTCTTTATTAGGAGCCTGACTGTATAACACCAGAACGAATGGTTTCTAGAATATTCCAATTGAGAATGACCGCATTTTGTTTGAAGCATAGTATTTCATTAAATAATAGGAAAAAAGGTTGTTTAACTCAAACCTCTTGGCAATATAATAAAAATAATAATAATAATAATAATAATAATAATAATAATAATAATAATAATAATAATAATAATAATAATAATCTCTTTGTACCTCCTTAATAATGTCACAAAGCAAAGGATCGTTTGCATTAGATCTAACGAGAATAATACGAAATGTTGATTTACAGATCAAACAACTTGAGTAAGATCTTGGATATATTGATACGAAGAACATGTATAATTCACACTGAAAACACTTTTCATACGGTTTTACGTCTGTGGGAGATCCTTGTTTTCCGATTTCGCAGCGTGTGATGTGGTTTAGAACATTTCGTAACAGTTCTCCAGCTCTAACTAAGCTTCTAAGACACCTGCACACAAATCAGTGATTATACAATTGAAATTTTCCAATGAAAATTGAACGAATTCAACAGAAGCAAGACAAGTTTATCAACTAAAGCTTGTGCCAGCAACAAACAAAAAGCATTCCAAGCGTAACCTAAATTTTTCTAGCGTGGGAGCTAAAACTGAGAAGACGCATACAATTCCCGAGACTCTACTTCAGTCACGGGTGAAGTTTAAGGAAGCGGAGATTGTTATCAGTGGAATATTGTGTAGGAGGGATACTGACCGGAAGGTGATTCGGGATTTAAATGAGACAATGGAGTGGGTATGTGGGAAACAGGGAGTGAGATTTCTAGATCTTAATGAGTGGGCAGGAGATCGGGATCTGTGCTGAGATGGAATCCACTTAAACCGTAGTGGTACGTACTGTATAAGTTAGGAAATTTGTTTAGAAGGGTAATAGGGAGGAATATTCAGAAAAAATGGTGGTCTAGGGAGCGGTGATAAGGGGACAGGGATCTGGCAATCAAGCAGGGATGATATAAAAATGTTGGTGCTGAACTGTGAATGTATTGTGAAGAAAGGAATAGAATTAAATATTCTAATAGATATATACTTAACAGATATTCCAATAGGAGTTGAATCATGGCTGAGAAATGATATAATGGATGCAGAAATTTTCTCATGGAACTGGAGTGCGTATCGTAGAGATAGGATAGGAATAGTAGGAGAGGGTGTATTCATTCTTTTGAAGGAATAATTTGTAAGCTGAGAAAAAACATGAAATTCTAGGTGTAAGACTTATTTCTAAAGATAATAGGCAACTTGATGTTTTTGGAGGATACAGATCGGGAAAGGGTAGCCTTGACGCTGATTCAGAATTATTTGATAAGATAATTAGCTATGTGGGGAATGACATGGAACGGAATGTGATTGTAGAGGGATATCTCAATTTACCTAATGTCAATTAGAAGGTAAGCATGACCAATAAATGGCAAATAAGTTTATATGGGAAGAACAGCTGATTCAGAAACTGATGGAACCAACTAGAGGAAATGATATACTGGAGGTGGTGCTGGTAAAACTAGATGAGCTCTATAGCGAAATCGAAGTAATGGATGGTATTAGAGATCACTAAGCTGTTTTTGTCGTAGTAAAAAAATAAATGTGATAGAAAAGCAGGTTTTAAAAGTAGGACAATTAGCCAGTACCTTATGGCTGATAAAACAGGCGTGAGGGAGTTTTTAAAATGTAACTATGATCGGTGAAAAACGATAAATAAAAATTTAAACAGACTCTCTAATGGGTTTAAAGCAATTGTTGTGGAATGTGAAGACAGGTTTGTACCTTCAAAGGTGGTAAGGAATGGTAAAGACCAACTTTATTATAACAGAGAAATAAAGAAACTAAGAAGAAAATGCATATTGGAAAAACATAGATTTATAAATAGCTGTGGAAGTAAGGAGAAATTGAAGGAACTTACTAGAAAATTGAATCCAGCCAAGAAATCAGCTCAGGATAACATGATTGCAAGCATAATTGTCGGTCGTAAACATTTTAGTGAAAAATTGAAGGGTATATATAGACACTTTAAGGCAGAAACAGGGTCCAAGGAGGACATTCCAGGAATCATTAATGAACAAGAGGAGTGTGTATGTGAGTATCTTCAAATGGCAGAAGTATTCAGTCAGCAGTATGTAAGGATTGTTGGTGACAAAGATAATGTCCAGATGGAGGAGGTCACTACTGCTAAAGAAGTATTAAAATTTACCTATGGTAACAATGACATTTACAATAAGATACAGAAGTTGAAAAACAAGAAAAGTGGCTGGAATTTATAAAATTTCTCGGGATATACTAAAGACAATGGGTTGTGATATAGTACCATATCTGAAGTGCTTATATGATTATAGTTTGCATGAATGAGCTATACCAAATGAATGTAGAGTGGCTATAGTAACCTCTGCGTACAAAAGAAAGGGTGACAGACATAGAGCTGAAAATGACAAGCCAGTCAGTTTGACATGCATTGCATGTAAGCTTTGGGAAAGCATTCTATCAGATAATATTAGACATTGTTGCGAAATTAATAACTGGTTCGATAAAAGGCAGCTCGTGTTTAGGAAATGTTAATCTACTGAAATTCAACTTGTAGGATTCCAGAAAGATATAGCAGATACGTTTGATTCAGGAGGTCATAAGGATTGTATCACGATTGGCCCGTCCAAGACATTTGATAGGACTGATCATGGGAGACTACAGGCAAAAATGAGTGCAAATGGTCTAGACAAAAAATGACTGCTTGGGTGGCTATATTCCTAGAAAACAGATCTCAGATAATTGGAGTAGGCTAAGCTTTATCTGACCCTGTAATAATTAAGAGGGGAATTCCTCAAGGCAGTATTATTGGCCCATTATGTTTTCTTATATCATTTATATGAGTAAATAAGTGAAATCAGAGATAGGGCTTTTTGCGGACGATGTTATTCTGTATAGAGTAATAAATAAGTTACAAGATTGTGAGCAACTGTAAAATAACCTCGATAATATTGTGAGATGGACAGCAGGCAATGGTATGGTGACAAACGGGGTTAAAAGTCAGGTTGCGAGTTTCACAAATAGGAAAAGTCCTCTCACTTTGAATTACTGCGTTGATGGGGTGAAAGTTCCTTTTGGAGATCACTGTAAGTACATAGCTGTTAATATAAGGAAAGATCTTCATTGGGGTAGTCACATGAGTAGGATTGTAAATAAAGGGTATAGATCTCTGCACAAGGTTATGATTGTGTTTAGGTGTTGTAGTAAGGATAAAAAGAGTGGGAATGCATGTCCCTTGTAAGACTCGAGCTAGAGTATGATTTCAGTGTATGGGACACTCACCAGGGTAACTTGATTCAAGAACTGGAAAAAATCCAAAGGAAAGCAACTCGATTTGTTCCGGATGATTTCCGACAAAAGAGTAGCTTTGCAAAAATGTTGCAAAGTTTGGAATGGGAAGACTTGGGATAAAGGAGACGAGCTACTCGACTAAGTGGTATGTTCCGAGCTGTCAGTGGAGAGATGGCTTGGAATGACATCAGTATACGAATAAGTTTGAGTGGTGTCTTTAAAAGTAGGAAGATCACAATATGAAGATAAAGTTGGAAATCAGGAGGGTAAATTGGGCCAAATATTCGTTTATAGGAAGGGGAGTTAGGGATTAGAAAAAGTTACCAGTGGAGATGTTCAATAAATTTCCAATTTCTTTGAAGTCATTTAAGAAAAGGCTAGGAAAACACCAGATAGGGAATCTGCCACCTGGTCGACTGCTCTAAATGCAGATCAGGATTGATTGATTGATTGATTGATTGATTGATTGATTGATTGATTGATTGATTGATTGATTGATTGATTGATTGATTGATTGATTGATTGATTGATTGATTGATTGAACATAATGCATGCATTTGAAATTGTGATTGGTGGAACGTTTAAAAATGTTGTACAGTCCATTCCATTTTTATTCGATAAAGTTACTATGAGAATTCATGAAATGTGTAAATGTGTAAGCAGAATGAAGATGAAGTTGCGCCCCGCATAATAAATAGTGGGTGTTATTCGCTTCAAATTAGACTAGAAATATTTCTTGCTGTCGTCATGTAAATGAATGGTAATTCAGTCGAAGATGAAATGTTCTGCAGACTCGGATAGGTATATGTGTTGTATGTCCAACCCTCGCCCGTTGCTATGCGGAGTCGGGAATGAACCTTCGTAGCGAGCTTTTAACGACCGGATGCCCTTCCTACCATCAACTTCATCAGAGATGTTAATGAGATGAAATGAATGACGTGATATATTATAGCATAAAGGGAAAGGGTGAAATCCGGTGCCGGAACACAGCTTTCTCCAGTCGAATAGCACCAAGGGGTCTGCTCAAGGTTTAACGTCTCAATCACCATCAAAAGCCTCATATGCCCTCACTGTGGAAAAGTTTGAAATTGAATCCAAGCTTTTGGCACGCAATCTAGTTATTAGAAATTTTATAACTCCACCTTTCCTTCCCCGTCCGTAAATATTCCCAGGTGTACATATTTTGACCAACGCGTCTCGAACTGGCTAACAACCGTGTATGACCATACAGACTTGACGCCCCAAGGACCATAACCCTAGGTGGTCGGATAGAATATATTTAATGTGGTTGATTTCCATCTCTAAGGAAACGGGCAGCACCGATGGTCCAATGTCTTTTACTGGGAAACACCGTGGATGTTTTGTTCATGTCAAAAATGTGGTGCCCAAGGTAAGTAGTAGACACTGCATCATTTACAGACAAGCATTAGCAATGAAAAATATGCCACGGAATCCTCTTAAGTGTGCTTAATGAAGCAGTAGAAATAGTGAATTTTATAAAGCCAAGACTCACGAATCGTCGAGTTTTCACTGCTATATGTGAAGAAATGGGAAGCAAATTTAAGACTGTTTGGCACTGAAGTAAGATGGTTGTCCTGGGGGATAATTTTGATTCGACCTTTCACCCTTAGGGAAAACGTTATAGTGCTTTTAGGTTTTAATTCAATTTTGTCCAAGTTTAGAAGTGAATAATCCACAAATTTCGAAGCGAGCTGTTAGAAACTACAGCATACCTTACTGAGGCTGTTTTCTCAAAATGCAGTCGCACTACGACTATACTAAGAAGTAGATTCAATCCTGAAGTAAACACGTGGAACATTACACGCGACTTCGAAAAACTCATGTTAAGAAGACAGACACATCCATTTCATTAACAGCTTTTCTAAAATATTGAAATTTTAAAAGTATTATGATTTTTAATAGCGAACTTCCCAATATTTCTAGTTTGAGCTTCTGTGATTTTTTATTTTCAAACTTTTAGGAATGTGAAATTTGCAAAATTAATATTAAAAATTATAGATTAAAACAGGAAAACTTACAGTACATTTTGAAATAATTTATATTGAATGTATTAAATATGCAATAAATAAATCACTATAGTTTTTTGCTACAACTACGGAACCAAGCTCTGTATTCGGGAGGCGCGTGGGCTCGACACTCACGGTCGGCTGTCCTGAGAATGGTCTTCTGTGGTTTCCGATTTTCACTTCCAGGCAAATGCTGGGACAGTTCTTAATCATAGGCCACAGTCGATCCCTTCCACCTCCTTACCCAGTTTCATTCACCATCATTCATTTCATCTTCATTAGGTCCTCAACTGAGGTGGGCGTGCGCAAGGGCATCAGGCCGTAAAATCATGCCATATAAATTAATTCCAGCTCGTCCCCGACCCCGTATCAAGGAACAGAACTAAGGTGTAGACAAGCAAACGAAATCTGATGGACTTCACCAGGACTAGTATTGGCGTAGGCCAGTATCATGCTAGGTCTTTCCTAAACAAAACACCACATTACCAACAGTTATAGGTTGTTCCCGTTTACTCGCGTACTTCAGAGATACGTAAACCATACTAAAATACTTGTTCTCTGAGATCAAACTACCTAAAAATTGCAACATTTAAAATCGAATTGATCTTTTTATTCTCCCATATATCCATATCCAAGTTTTAAGTACTTAACATCTAGCTTTAATCCATTATAGTTGAATTTATGTTACTTTATTTGCCTTCCTCGGTAAACAATTTGTTTACCGTTCTGGTCATGTTACTACGTAACTCGATTTGGTTAAGACTTCTTATGCTGATACTTCTGTGTATTACAGGCTGATTGACAATGAACGTCCTCATGGTACAACGCGGGCTGACTTCGGTTGGACGGATTACTACCCACTGGAGAAGGTGAGATTTTTTCTAATTTTTATAACAATACTTTTATATCCTTCTATTTTCACATATCATCAAGGGCAATGCTTAACTTATGTGACCCATCTTCAAAGTTTTGTCATCCTCTAATACTCTGTGTTGCTATGAAATAATACCGCATTTTCATTTACAAAAGAAGTAAGGGGTACTGGGTTCACAAAAAGAGGCTTCAAAGTGTATACAGCCACATTATATACTGACATGTTCCTTTACTGTGAACGATAATTTTCATTATTTCAGTGACTGGATGTACTTAGCTATCTCACTGCTTGAATGCTACATTTATTCTCGCTCTTTAATTTTTCTTACTAAGTTACTGTGGACTACTTGGAATAGTTCGGAAGCGTTATGCTTCTATTTCACGTTCAACATACAAATAAATTACATCTATACCTTGAACGGCACAGTGAATGTAAGTTCAGCATGTTGTAGTAAAACGATGAGGAAGCAGTTCCAACGCTTCTTCTTAGAATAATTTGCTCTCAGGACCAATATGTTTGCATATGAGGTGTGTCTGTTCATAAGGTGCTATTTCCACCTTAAGAAAGTTGTGCAAGAAGCGTAAGAAACGAAAAGTGAAAAGCACATGGAACGTATCCATGATTGGATTTGCACCAATTTTAAGGAATCACATCTTCCTGGTCTGGAGTTGCTCATGGCTATCTATAATGTTCAATTAATGTGACGCATGTAGTCGGAGTACTGATTTATATTTTGGAAGTGAAAGTAGCACCTTTTGAACAGGCACACCTCGAATAGTAGAGTGCTAGATCTAACTCGGAGTTTTCCGTCTTAAATTCAGTATCGAACAAAAAATATTTTTTTCAAAATTGCTTGAAATGAACAGGGTTGTTTGTCATTATTTTAGTCCTGAATAAAATTGGGGACAATTGAGAAGAATGACACCGATCAAATCAACAAAGACCGATCGTGATACGTGCCACGTAGCTGTAAGCTTGCGTGGGAGATTCAAACCCCAATCAACGGCTGCCCTGAAGGTGGCTTTCCGTGGTTGTCAATTTTTACACCAGGCTAATTTTGAAACTGTAACACGACTATTCGGCCGGCTATTCGATTCCTATCGACAAGTGATGCACTCATGAAGTTTCTGACATCATCACTGGTAAATTAATGAGGTGATATATTACTGTACTAGAAAAATACTGCTCATAAAGTTGGTTCGCCGAGCTGAGTTCTCAGACGGTTGAGACGCTGACCCCTATTTGGTAGATTCGATCCTGACTCAGTGTGAAGGTATTTCAAGGTGCCCAAATACACCAGCCTCGTGTCCGTATATTCAATTGCACGTACAGGAACTCTTGAGAGACAAAATTCCGGCACCTCGGCGTCCACAAAACCGTCAAAAGTAGTTACTCTGACGTATAAACAGTATTATTATTATTATTATTATTATTATTATTATTATTATTATTATTATTATTATTATTAAAAGTTGGTTCCTATTAACCGAGCTCGATAGCTGCAGTCGCTTAAGTGTGGCGAGATCCAGTATTCGGGAGATAGTGGGTTCGAACCCCACTGTCGGCAGGCCTGAAGATGGTTTTCAGTGGTTTCTCATTTTCACACCAGGCAAGTGCTGGGGCTGTACCTTACTTAAGGCGACGGCCGCTTCCTTCCTACTCCTATTCCCTTCCTGTCCCATCGTCGCAATAAGACCTATCTGTGCCGGTGCGACGTAAAGCAATTTATAAAGAAAAAATGGTTCCTATTGAACGTCGAATTTTAAAAATTGGAGAGGTCGTCTATGATATAGATGTTGATTCCCATAGGGAATCGGAAATATTTGTCCCGAAGGAGTAAATTTATAATAACAATATAAATGGTCCGTTATTGGACATTATAAATTTTCCAGCTAACTCATTCCTGGTTGCCAGCGTTTCACCCTCGTGTGCTAGGTTGGGCTCATCTAGGTGATAGATTGCGTATCTCTCTAGGCGTGTTCCGGATTTAAGAGGTGTTAATTCCAAGATATTTCTGATTAAAATTGGTGGAGAAACGATCTGATACTGAGAAATTAAGGAGGTAAACTTTTAAAAGAAAATGTAAAAAATGGTTTGTTCCTGTGTACCGCTTAAATAGTAAATAAAACACTTCTATTCATATTTCTTATATTATGTTTAGGTGTATGCTTGGTTAGACGCTCAAGTGAAGAAGTATCCAAACATTGTCTCAAGTATTGTTGGTGGCTCTACCTATGAGGGAAGGCAAATTCGAGGAGTGAAAGTGTCATACAAGGACGGAAATCCAGGAATTTTCATCGAATCTGGTGAGTTTATATCTCTTGGAGGTATTATCTAATATCCAATATTTTAAAATACTTGCAACTTGCTTCCATTGGTAAACGCCATATATCATACAACATTAAAATTTCATGACATCCAACGACGAAAGTTTGATTTCTGACCTCTGAGAATTTTGATGGCCCTCTAGCGCTTACCTTTCCGGGATTTCCACATTCACAAAGGACACATACTAAACTGATGTCTCATCTCATTGAATTAACTTTTGTAATCACACTCCTATGCAATTTATTTTAACCGTAATTATTTGTAATTTAGATTCCAAGAATTGAATTTGTTTTACGTCCCTTCAAATTTCAAAGTGGTTTAACATGAAGGATAAAAGTAAGACACCGTCACTTCATTTGCTTGGACTGAGAGGTCATACCTTACACTAATCAGTAAATCTAATTCCTAATCAAGTGATCTAAACAGTCAGTCTTCTATGATAGGACTTGCAATGCTCAAAACTGATGTCCGCTGGTTACCGTTTCGAACTTTTGAACTCTATAATGAATTCATTTACCTTGAATTATTTTCGTGAATTAAGCAAGCTTTGGATCAGCATGCGGTATGCTTTATAAATTATAAATGAATACCAGCGTTACTCCAACAAGCTGCCAGTATCCACACAGTTCATTTTCTGCTATGCTGCTTCTTTGTAAGTATATCATCAATCTGTTTCTATACATCATTATAATCTGAAGACTAGCGAATGATTATTTCATTTTACTTGTAACTTTTAATTTGATCATTCATATTGAAGCCATTGTCTAACATTGCTAAAGACAGCGCACCGCATTTCTCATCCCTGAATATATTGCACTTTGCTCTCAGAGTTATTCTCCGTCCCGGAGCAATAGCGATCAACAACATTTCGATCGTCATCCGTCTGCTACTCCGAAAGGGAGAGAAAGAAGATATCGATCTCCTCGCGTGAACAGCATTACTTCAAGATGTTATTCTCCATGCCTGAGGCCGAGATTGTACGTGATTAAGGAACTTTTGTAAGGAAAACGGTGTTATTCTGGCATATTTAGAGCATAAATACGAAAACCTACACATTCAGATTTTGTGATAATCTCCGTTCATAGAATCCCATTCAGTAGCAAGTTTGGAAAGGCTCATTCCGATCAGTACGCCAGGTTACGAGGTCAGTTGGTGTAGTATAGGAGACGCGAGGATTTAAGGATCCCTGGAAAAGAAGTGGCGCTTTGAGCAGTATGGCTGCGAAGCTTACAGTAGAGACTAACTGGATAGTATGTGTAAATGGACTGATTTTTAGGTATGCTGTGAACACTGACTCAACTTACGGAACCCTGCAGTTAGTGAATACGTTCCACCGATAGGTAAAACTCACCGAGTTCTCGCGACATTGATTTCGCCATAAATAAGTCGAGTTCATCTGGACGCTTCGTCATTAATCGTGAAGAGCTGAGACTGTGTCTGCCATATTTCGTAGCAGAACTGTATCTGCTGGGAAGTCGGTATTTATAAATTTTCAACAATATTGGTTAGAAGTCTCATACTTTTCGTTAGATGTGGACAGGGACCTAGCCGCATTTTCAAGAAAAACCATGCAATTTATTTCAACCATAATTACTTAAAATTGTAATTTAGATTTGTAATAGTTTCCATCGATCTGAGATTATGAATTCTATCATTTTTCTTCAAACGCGGGCAAGGATTTATTATTTATGTTGGAGTCCCAATGACTTGTCAGATTTTTGCTATCATTTGGTAGTGAACTCTAACTTTCTCCATGAGTTAAAAATAACTTTACTATGATTTATATTGAGGTTCGCAGATAGAGGATTTTTGGCATTCCCAGTGGTTACAGAGAGAGGGTCAGACTGTAAAAAGCGGTAACAAGGTGTTTAACGTCTCTCGAGAACGATCCGGCATCTTTTCAGAGGTGAAAGCTTTATCTGATTGAGCATCTCACGCATTTATAGGCAGTGTCGAGATATTGGGAAGTGTTTGCTGATGGAAATGTCATTAAAATATGTTGACATTTAAATTCCATTTAGTCCTCTCCATTTGAAGATATCTCAACGAAATTTCATAATCATAACTGGGGACCCTTACCAAACAAGATTATGTAAATAAGATACCATATTTCAAAATGTATTTTAGGAGAGAGATTTTTTCACTTCCTTATGAAAACATTTAGAAGCATTTATCTACTTATTAGGTACATTTTTCTCATAAATTAGTGGTCAGATTCCAGCAAAATGTTTATGCATGACTTCTAAGACCCTGCTTGATATAGTGGGTGAAATATAAAGTTACAATCTTCCTCCTTGCATTTTAAAAATAAAATTGTTAACATACATGAAATTTTTTTACAAAATTTTGAGTAACTTTCAGCTTTTCCTGGACACTGTTCTGCATATAATCACTATATATTTCACCAGCTGTGTTGTACACAATCTTGTTAATAACTACAAAAATAATCAGACCTGTATGAGTAATAGGGCTTGAGAAAAGTGTACCTAAATAAAGAAAATATGAACTCTTGGAAAAACATAAAAGTCTAAAACCATGTTTATTTAGCACGTACCAATGGTGTTAAAACTCCCCAGGATCATACTCAACATCTTTCCTGGCCTCCTCATCTTCTTTCCTCTTTTTGTCTGCCCTCCGTTTCAACCTAGCTTCCTTGATCATCTGCTGAACAGTTTTTTAAGTTCCCATGACTCACTGCAAGTTTATCTTCTGGCGGGCACTCTCCATGTTCTTCTCTGGTTTAATGCCAAGCTTCTCCATAACTTGCAGTCCTTTAACACTTTCACCGTTAAAGCATATGACAGCATCAAATACTGTAAGTTATAAGGTTTTTATTCCTATGAAAACACTTTTGGGTACCCTTTCTCATACGCAATGGTTGATGTTTTCATTGATGTGTGTCCAAGTTTTTGCCATGAAGCATCAAAGGCAGATGTAATGTCTAGCTTGACTTCATTGAGGGAATCTGCCTCCTCAGTTGTCTGTTTCATACTCTCATCAGAAAATTGTCGGAGAGCACCCAGTAACATACCTGTATATGCACTAAATTTACTTCGTGGGGGTGGCAAGTTCATAATTCCACAAAATATTTCAGCTGCTCTCCTCTCTTTCCCTATGCACCTCATGCTATATGCCAATCTCACATTACTTCATACTTCCTTTGCACTAATTTAGAGGTCATACGTGATTGATTGGCATTACATATATTACACTCTACTGATAATCGAGTAGCTAATCCCCTTCCACTGCTTTCTTATTCTCTAATTTCCACACCATTTACATTGTCACAGCACTTACACTTCGTGAGCTGCTTTATCAAGTCTGAGAGAAAGAATAAATCAACAATCACATATCCATGAGACGCTTTGACATTACCGGTATTTACGTAGATAGTATCATCACTATGATGGTCCAAGTCTGTCAATTTCTTCTTGGAGGCACTAACAGGTACATTAGTAGAGTATTCTATTGTTTCACTAAAATTGGCTATGTTTCTTTTAGTGGCAACACGGGAATAATACTTTCCCTCCACGAATTTCTTAATTCTGCCCATAATTGTGAACTAGATACACAATATAAGAGCAAAAATAATAAAAACATGTTGCTTTCATTAACTTTCTAACCAAAACACACCTCATGTAAACATACAAGTGCAGGGCGGGAAATACGCTGTTCATTTGTCTCCATTGTCTTCATAAGTACTCCTGAGTGGCCATCAGTTGACACCTACCACACTCGTAAATAAAGAGAATTGTTCCAATTGCATCAGTTACTTTTGCAGATCATTGCAAGCTTTAAAGGAGGGCGTGGCTGTACAGACGTCGTACTGAAAAGACCGATCTGGGGACTTTAAATTGTGGTAATATAAAAAATAATTATATCAGCATGTAGAGCACACTCCAGGGAATTATATGACACCAAAAAAGGGAATTCGAATTTCTGACCGCAAAAGAATTTCCGTGTCCTTAAGAGTTATGTGTGTTACAATCGGGGGAATTTATTGTACAAGAAGACTTTTTCGGCCGCTGGGAACCTATTGATATTTGTAGCACGGTAGTCAATTTGTGTACAAGAAGTGATAATTTATCTTTGTATTGTGTTAAGCGTAGTCCGAAAATGAATAATAATAATAATAATAATAATAATAATAATAATAATAATAATAATAATAATAACCTGAAAACCGGCAAGATATGACGTTCAATGGGGTGACTATTTGTTGGGGAACTCCTCATATTCCTTGTACTTTATTTCTTTTACAATTACGTCGCACCGACACAGGTAAGTCTTACGGCAACGATGGGATAGAAAATGGCTAGAAATGGGAAGGAAGTGACCGTAGTAAGGGGGCTATGAATGTTCTAAAACAACGGATGCTAGGTGACTTGTAGGTGTGGTTAACAGGTGTGTTAACCTAACCTTGGCCACGAACGGCAACCTAATCAGACACAGACGCTTTGGCGTCTCCGTTTGGAGGAGTGACGGAGCTGTTACGTATTAAGCGTGGGCGATTTAAAATGCATGCTTATCTTAACATAACCCAAAACGCCGGCCTTCTACTGACAGAGCTGTGACATAACAGCGCTTGCGATTTGAAAAAGGGACTGCTGCGTAATAGTGCATGAGGTTATAACCTAACGTGTGCAGGTGTAACCTTACGGGCACTGGGTTCGGTCACTTTTCAATGCTTAACTGTACAAGGGCGTTAATCTTACAGACCTCAACTTTGATATCCAAGTTTAGAAGCTTAACCTAACTAGACAAGATGATGACTGCAAAGGAGGTACTTCAAGGTCTCGGATCCGAGTGACTGTGGAGTTAAATACGCTAGCGTTTGGAACACTCAGTTTTAGATTTTAACTTTAGAGCTTATAGATTTGGACTGTAGAGTCTTATAGTCGCCTACAGTATTCTTTGCATCAGTCAGAGACCAATCCCTTGTGTTCAGAACACACTAGAAACATTAATTTACTAGGACAGCTATGTCAAACGCGTGTAATAAAAAAGCGAGACTGAGCATGTCTCATACAAAGGTCACGCTGTTTTGACATGCAGTGATCACGTGGACGTCGTTATGCATGTTTAGACTTGTTCACTAACAGTCTCTCTCTCTCTCTGCTAGCTCTCTAAACTATCTTGTGAGGGTTTTACGATAGTGTTTGAAGAAAGAAACATTCGCTGCCTGGGTTCACGATTCGAATCTTATGCAGCGTGCATGATGTGACTAATTACTGCTTCGTATCCATATGAACCGAAGAGGCAAACAACAGTTATGTGATGAAAAGAGGACTAGAAGTTGTTCAGCCTTTTTGATAAGTGAGTGGAGGCTAAAAGAATGGAATCAGTACAACATTTTAAATGTAACGAAATATTTGTTGTGTAATTATTCACAAAATTATACAAACTGCTACCGGTTTTACTACAATCCTTGTTATGTTATCGACAAGGTTGCTCTACTCCTTAACATCTTACGGTTAAGAGGTAGCATGCTCGAATGATTGTAAAGCCCCCACCAACATTCAAATTTAAAAAAAAATGTTATATTTTACGGAATTAACTTTTCAATATATATTGTACTGTGCATGTTATGCTTTGCAAAGTAATTGTTGCTGTCATTACCTTGATGTCAGCCTTGTGTTTAGTTCCTTGCACAGTCATCATCAGGTACTGTAAAGCAGGGTAAATGTTGACGCATACACTGTCTACAGTTTACAATCTTTGGATAAGGTCCATCCCAATCGATACGATTTTCACTTCAGTACTTGTAATATCATCGACAGAGTCTGCATGAAGCTACATCAATTGACATCTTACTGTATGGAGGTACAATGTCCCAAAAAGCATCTACGAAGATGTAGATAAAACTCCTGGTGGTAAACACTGAATCAGATGTGTGGCAACTGATGTACGGTTCCATGTTTATAGAACATTTTAATAGCCTCACTTACTTGAGAGAGGTAAATAAGACGTAGCGTAAAAGGTTCGCTGATAGGAAAACAGGTTGCACATTCACAGTTTTGTTTGTTATCAAGACGATTGTCTGTAACCGTGCAGTCTTTAACTTCTTTCCGCTCCACAGTGCTATGTGTAGAAGTACATACTGATGATCATAATATAGGTCTATCCTTATTTATAGCCTTGCAACGATATTCGATATTGGATGGTGATATCACTCATGAAAATAATACGACAACAGGCTGTTGTGTTATCAAGAATATTTCCAGAGGTTTTAAATTCTAAACTAATATCGACAGGAGATTCTTTTATAGATTATTCATGATAAGAGTAGTCTATAACTACAATCGGTGCTTTATGTTTAAATTCTTCACGTGAAAATAGCAGGCGATTTTTATTCTAGTATTACGATGATTGGAATTTACAAAACAGGTCATAGAGCCACCCAAATTTATTTTTCTCAATATTGATGTCCATGTTTTTGTAGGGATGAGTAATTCCGCTGGGGTATAGTCTAACATTTCTTAATTTTATTGATCAAACGGTGAGCTATCATTTTCATGGTTGAATTTACGATGGGCTTCGAAACCACAAACAGTATACAAAGGTATTTTGGTAAAACGTGACCTTTAAACAGCCCCGCTATGCTTGATTGTAGCTGGTAACGCAGGGTACTCGTGCAGCATCGAACTTCGAAAACGTATAGGTAATGGTGTATTATTTTTCACAATCTTGAGCAATCGAAGTTTTTCTTCACCAGATAATGTTACATGTGGAATCCTCCACAATATACGCTACTGTCTACTGGTGATTCTGCTTGTTTTTCGTTGATTACAATGCGTCTAAAGTCATCGGCAAAGCGCAGATTACGTTTTAATGATAACATACCGAAAATGTACGGTCCTGATTAATCATCCAGGTGTTAGTAGCTTTCGGACACCATCGTGCCATCCGTAACATATTACTTTCTTCATCACTATTAAAGGGTTGAGTTTCATTGCACTTGTAATACCAACATCCTTCGATCTATTTATTTCCACATTATTTACTTCATAACGCGCTTCAGACACGAGGGAAGCTAGATCAAGTTTGTACTGTTGAGATGTGATTTTTCCACTACCATCCGCTTTATCTATGCGTTCTGCAGTATAGAGATACCTTCCGTGTGGTAGGGTTTATACATCTTGCTGATTGATGATAAAGCGAATTTCATCATTGTTATTGAGGCCAAACATAAAAAGATGATATTAGTTAAGCACACTTCGTACTACACTTTCACGAGTTTCTACTGAGGTCATAACGTCAAACATTTCTTCCATTTTGTTGTAGTAACGTATAACGTAAATATTGGAGAATCTGTTTATGGACATCTGTTAACTCGATGACTCTTCGCAAATATGTAGTATGTCTCCTGAATGTACACTTTTCTAAATTTGGTTCATACAGTTTTAAGAGGATGTTTGTAAACTTCATACGTGTGACGATCTAAATTAACGAGCTGATTATATTTATCCACAAGCCTAGGATTGATGTTGCTAATGTGTTTTACAGTCACAGCAGGATATAGAATTAGTGAGGGTTCCTTACGAATGCTATAACCACTTTCTTCTGTAATGATAAAGTCGTGCAGGACGTGCGAAGGTTATTGGTTACTATACAAGTCTGTAATAATATTACAAGTGATATTTAAATAGTCATAATCGAAGAGTGTTTTAGATTGATCAGAATCATGACGTACGTTCGGTCTGGGCTCTCTTGGTAAAAATCCAAGCAATGGTCAATAGAGTCAGGTTGTGATTTAAAGTCAATATTGAATGAAGACTCAATATACATTTATGTGTGATGTTGTTCACAGTAATCGAGAACTTGTAATTATTATTACTAAAACTCTCATCAGTAAACTCTTCAATTAAGTACTTTCAATGTAATCATGAATATCGTCTACTGAATAAGTGCCTGGCGGAAGCTTCAGCACATACTCATCGTAATAGAACTTGTTTAAGACATAACGCACGTTATAGGTTTTATTGTAGCTTTCAAACAACACTAGTCTAAGACTATGCGGCTGATGAACCGAGTTAGATCGGTGGATTAAAGTAGACGGCCGTTTGATTTCCTTCTCCGCGTACAGTGAACGTTCTTACACCGTTGGTCATCACGTGCACACTGATGCTCTTTGTCTACTGTCTGGGTTTGATATAGGAATATTACACATAATCGACCACATATGCCTGTATTCAAGTTTTGCACGCGGGTTTTATTATAATCAATGTTTGCACTGCTTCCAAATAAAGTATGAGATCAAATGGAGGGGGTAAGTCTCCATGACTACTGAAATACCATGCTATAGATTTACGTTTTACGTAGGCAACGTAATGAGGTCCAGGTCCACAACTGTTGTCTAAGTTGATTACAGCACTCACACGTTCACGTGGGCATTGTAGTAGTTGATCACGCATATTCACACAGCGAAAATAATGAATTCCTCGCTGTTTAGCAAACGCAAAATTACTTCGTGGGTTAGAGCTCGTTGTGGCAGTGCATTCAATGAAAGTTTTGGTGATATATAGATACCAAGTCCCTTCTTTGTATGGCACTAGCTTCAAGTGTACGCCTTTACCTCGCAATACAATTGCCTCCAATGTCTGGTTATGGCGTTCACTCTTTTTACACTGTTGCTTCGCTTGTTGCACAGCCTTAAGAGTTCTTGCTACAGCACTAGCGCCACTCAGGAAAGAACCTAAAATTTTTAGTCCAGCAAACAGCGCTGGAAGAAATCCGCATCGTTTTGGTACAGAAATAATAATTCGAGCACGTTTAATTTTTTTTGCTAGGGGCTTTACGTCGCACCGACACAGATAGGTCTTATGGTGACGATGGGATAGGAAAGGCCTAGGAGTTGGAAGGAAGCGGCCGTGGCCTTAATTAAGGTACAGCCCCAGCATTTGCCTGGTGTGAAAATGGGAAACCACGGAAAACCATTTTCAGGGCTGCCGATAGTGGGATTCGAACCTACTATCTCCCGGATGCAAGCTCACAGCCGCGCGCCTCTACACGCACGGCCAACTCGCCCGGTCGAGCACGTTTAAAAACATTCTTCAAATGGCTCGGTTTTATGACAGCTTGAATTCTTAGATTAATAAAGAGGATGTATTTTAAAACTGTTTTATTATTCTAGAATTTCAATTTCTCCTCTCTTCTATTGCATAAAACATCACCATTACTACTAATTAATTTAGGACTTGGAGTAGGGTAGGACTAACATTAAACGTTGTTTAATACCATCACCCAGTACCATTTTTCTTTCATTGCACCGGCAACGACAAGCGCTGCGATATTTCAGCCACTGTAGCATTAGGTGACGTTACACGCTGCATAGCTTTACGAAGCAGATTTTCATCACCTACAATTCTCAGTTCAGGTTTTTTTCACGTTTACTAGCACGGTAAGTAAAATCGTGGTATCTCCAAGCAGCATATAACATACGGATATTAGGATCACCACATCCGAAGCGAACATCGAGTTTAGCGCCAGGGCCTCAGTATTGGTAGGTAGGAAGGTGAAGCTCAAAATAAAGAAGATCAATTGCTTTATTGATGAGCCCATGCCCAGCATGATTCTTCGCCTTTCCTCCAGCACGTCTCTTCATGTCTTTCTGTGTCTGCTTGTCTGCTTTCTTCGGAGCCATGGTAAGTGTTCATATGTAAAGTCAACTCGTTAGTTTTAGGTCCGTGATACAGTTTAAACAGCTGTCGCGTACTACACTGTCACACTCAAGGTCTCGTAGATAAACTTACTTGATCGTGATGTACACTACAGGTTTGAAGCTCTGACGAAACAGGAGCTTGCGTCCACTCACGAGATATTTTCTGCCAAATCTTCTATACAGCATTTGCAGCAACATTAACTTGAAATGCGTTTGGTAATGCCTTTAATTCTTATTCAGAAAGAGTGTTGAGTTTTTCATTGCAAGAATAAAACTTTAGAATAGCCTTTTAGACTGCGTTACACTTAGTATTAGATAGGAATGACATGATGTCTTCACTCTACAAATGTTTCACTCGCACTGTATACATTTGAACACTGCAATTTATGTAATGTTGCTCACCTCTCAGCATGCACTGCAACATAACCAATCAATGAGCACGCACACATGGCGTAATGAATTTTTAACTGTATATTCACTTTGGTCTTTGGGAAGAGTTTTGAATGAGGAACAACCTAATTCAAACAAGTTGATAATTTCACATGTTGGTAGGTACTCTCGCATCCATTCCTTCTTTTCGCAACACTTTAAGAATACAAGACCTGCTCCTGAAAAATGATCATTCATGATCATAGCTAGAAAGGGATAAGGTGCTCCTTTTTCTTCCCACTGCAACCAGATTTTTATCTATTGTGTCTGATTATTGTCCCCATCTGTTTGAAAATAGTAAGGGAAAGGCGGGATAAATACTAAACAACAAGTTTTGATGCCTACAGCACAGTGCAATCCAATACAGCCACCTCTTGGATCACAAATTTAATCCCGTTCACTTAAAAGCCTTAAACATCAACTATTAATGTTCCTATCACGATGGAATTTAGCACTCTACTCTCTGTCACAGTATCTTATGGACTACAGAACATATTATCATATTTGGCACATAGAATGGCTAGATCTTACTCGAGAGTGACCATGGTAACAAAGAAATCAAAACGTGCATAACAATGTCCACGTGATCACTGCATGTCAAAACAGCGTGACCTTAGTATGACACATAATCAGTCCCGCTATTTTGTTCCACGCGTTACGGATAGCTGTCCTAGTGAATTAATGTTTCTTGTGTGTTCTGAACACAATGGATTGGTCTCTGACTGGTGCGAAGAATACTGTATGCCGCTATAAGACTCTACAGTTCAAATCTATAATCTCTAATGTTAAAGTCTATAACTGAGTGTTCCAATCGCTAGCGTCGCTCGGATCCGCGACCTCGAAGTGACTCCTATACAGTCGCTATCTTGTCTAGTTAGGTTAAGCTTCTACACTTGAATTTCAAAGTTGAGGTCTGTAAGATTAACGTACTTGTACAGTTATGCATGGGAAAGGGATCGAACCCAGGGTCCGTAAGCATATACCTGCACACGTTATGTTATGATCTCATGCATCCTTAACAAGCAGTCCGCATTTGAAATCAGCCGCGCTGTGACGTAACAGCTCTGTCATGAGAAGGCCTACGCGTTCGTTTATATGAAGATAAGCATACATTTTAAATCGTCCGCCCTTATTACGTCACAGCTCCGTCAATCCTCTAAGGAGAGGCGCCAAAGAGCCTGTGCGAGGTTAGATTACCGTTCGTGGCCAAGGTTAGGTTAACACACTAGATAACCGCACCTACCGATCACCTCACCAATTCAGCTCCTCTAAGAGGAGCCCGTAAAGTACCTGTCTCAGTTTAGGTTAGCGTTCCTTGTAGCGAAGTTAGATTAACGTCATCATGTGGTCATAACCTTAACTACAAGTCACCTAACCGATTGGACTCCTCCAAGGGGAGCAGATAAAGAGCCTGTGTGAGGTTAGGTTAGCGTGCGTGCGCAAGGTTAGCTTAACACCTCATGATGTCTTAATCTCGTCTGCAGGTCAACTAACCAATTTGGCTCCTCCAAGGATGCCAAAATGATCCCGCTCCTCCAAAGGTGTCCGTGACCTGTCCAACTCGGCTCCTCCAGGGGGCCCGTCCAATTTGGTTCCTCTAAATTGGCCCGTAAGGTTATCATTGCCCTCATACTTAAGGGTTTTATGTCATAACCTCACCTAGGGGTCAAATACACCCAGGTTGGCCAGTGAGGTTAGTATTGCCCTCATACTTACGTGTATGACGTCCTGACCTCACGTAGGGGTCAAAGCACCCCAGATCATTCCCTGACTAATGTTGCTGCTCCAATGGAGTCGATGAGGTTAGGATTGCTCTCGTACGCAAGGCTATGACGTCATTGCGTGCCTTAACCTCACCGAATGGTCATTGAACCCAGGTAAGAAACCACATAGGTACACTACTAGGTCATTGTATCAGAATCGGCATAGCTACACTATTCAAAAAAGCGTGGAAAAATGCTGACGCAGCACCCGTTGCTTTAGAACATACATTGCCCAATCTACTGATCGTGGCTTTAATTGAGGTACAATAATCTGATGTTAAAATGGGAAACCATGGAAAACTATCTCGAGGACTGCCAACGGCAGGATTTGAACCCATTATCTCCCGAATGAGAACTGATAGCCATATGATTCAATCCGCGCAGCCACCTGTTCGCTCAATCATGGCAATAACAACCATCACCGCCATATAACTCCTTAACCATGACGATGCGTTGATGCTCGCCGTTAACGGGCTTAGCAATAAAAACCTAAATGTGTGTACATCTCTGTTGGAAGTTTGTGGAAATATTAATAATCGTGAAAACAGAATCTCCGTTATTAGTGCACGTACGGTAAAAACGTACAAAACATAAGAGAGTGAATTATTTTATTTTGTACGACATTTATCAATGTGCTTCGATACAGTTCATAGTAACGCAGAAATTGGGCATCTTCAGTTTTGACCCCAATAAAATTTCCACGTCACTGTACACTAATATAATGATATATAGCCTAGTGCACGTCTGTGCTATTCTAGGACGCTAAATACCGATTTTCTGGAAATTCTGTTAAACTGTTTACCATGACGTTGCCCCAAACAGGCAGGCAGACTTACAGACAGATAGAAGAACAACAATAATTGGCCTGAACCTTCTTTCGTTCTTAAACTGTTTACCCTCCAAGATTAATTTTTTCCCTCGGACTCAGCGAGACATCCCACCTCTACCACCTCAAGGGCAGTATCCCGGAGCGTGAGACTTTTGTTCAAGGGATACAACTGCGAAAGAGAACCGGTACCTCGCCCATGCGTCCTCACCTGCTTTACTGAACCGATGCCTTGTGGAGGATGGGAAGATCGAAAGGAATAGACAAGGAAGAGGCCGTGGTTTAAGTTAGGTACCACCACGGCATTTGTCTCGAGGAGGAATGGGAAACCACGGAAAACCTTTTTGAGGATGGCTGAAGAGGGAATCGAACACCTTTCTACTCAGTTGACCTCCAGAGGCTGCGTGGTTCCCGTTCCAGCACTCGTAGCACTTTTCAAGTTTCGTGGCAGAGCCGAGAATCGAACCCAGTCCACCGGGGGTGGGAGCTAATCACACTAACCACTACACCACAGAGGCGGACTGAACCTATTTTCATCGTTCGTATGCCTAATCAGATATATGAACGAAAAAATGAAGCAAACATTTGAAGTGTACAGGAAACTTGTAATTTTTAATATTTGTCCGTCTCCTCGGCTGAATGGTTAGCACAGTTCCGGTCTTCATAGTGTTCTGGGTTTAATTCTTGTCCAGTTCGGGGATTTTAAATATATTTGTTCAGTTCCTCCAGCTCGGGGGCTGAGTATTGGTGATCGCCTTAATACACATCTTACGAAAATGTTGCAAATTTCCGACTTGGATGGCTTGGGAATAAGGTGACGAGCTGCTTGACTAAGCGGTACGTTCTGAACTGCCAGTGGGGGAATGGCGTACAACGACATTAGAAGACGAATAAGCTTGAGTAGAGGTTTCAAAGGTAAGAAAAATCATAATATGAAGAGGGCAAACTGGGGCAAATATACATTTATAATATGAGGAATTAGGAATTGGAATAATTTATCAAGGGAAATGTTTGATAAATTTCCCAATTCTTTGAAATAACTGAAGAAAATCTAGGTAAACAACTGATACGAATCTGTCACCTGGGTGACAACTTTAAGTGCAGATGATTGATTGATTGATTGATTGATTGATTGATTGATTGATTGATTGATTGATTGATTGATTGATTGATTGATTGATTGATTGATTGATTGATTGATTGATTGATTGATTGACCTTAATTTACACACATCACACCACCAACCAGCAGAAAAATACGCTATAGTGATTCCAAGCACCCAAACACGTCCACCAATCTCATTCACTCAGGCACGAGAATAACGTGTATATGCTCAACTGCTTTAGTTCTAACGGCTAGGAATTAAATTTTACCGATATTGGATGAAAGATTGCAGAAGCCTACACTTTATTTCTTCTACGCAAATGAAGTATATTACACATCAATTGTTACATCCACCTTCTCAACATTATCTCCTTGTAACTTTATGCACGTTTGCCATCGAAGTGTCAGTCTCTCCAGACCTTCCTAAAACCATTCTTTCGGAATGCTGCATACCCATGCCTTGACAGCTGTATCCAGTTCTGAAAACTCCGCAAAACGGCGACCACGCAGAGGTTTCTTCATGTTCCCGAACAGGTGATAATCACTTGGTGGCATTTCTTTGGCGGTGAACAGCCCCTATCGATTGTTGTTTCGTTTGTGGCTCATGGTAATGGAGCCATGTTCCATCAGCAGTCAGAAGCCTAGCTATGAAATCGGCTGGATACTGAACATGGCATTACAAAAGTTCTCTGCACACATCCACACGCCTCTGCTTTTCGACAGCAGACAAGAGTCTAGGCACCCACGTGGATAACACCTTCTCCAACTGTAAGTGGCCGTGCACGATCCGCTGCAGGGTGTTTCGGCTAATTCCCGTGGCTGCCTTCATTTCCATAAATGTGATGCATTTGTTTCCTTGGATGGCATGTTCTACCCGGGCGATGTTGGCTGGTGTTGACACTGTCACCTTCCTTCCAGAAGTGGTTCCCTTGTCCACCGATGTGCGCCGTGTTTTCCAACCTTCCACCCAGTTGTAAACTATTTTCCGTGACGGCGCATGTTCTGCACAGACTACCACCAAGTACGGATTAATTTCTGCAGTGATTACGCATTCTTTTCATAGGAACCAAGTCGTATAGCGCTGTCCCTGACAGTTGCTTTCCATGTTGTCTGCTCCTACGCTGACAGTGTTGTCATGAAATAGCTATGACGAGTGAATTCGTCGACCCCTGTGCGTGTGCTGCTACCAAACGGTGTAACAAGACCCTAGTTACACGTCACCACCTTCAAAAGTGAAATGTGAACCATACCTGGACGTACAAAAATTAAAGCGTAAAACAATATAGTATGCCCCTCGAATATATAGAGACGTGTTATATAAAACTGGTATTATACAAAGGTCATTCTCCTTTCTCGCCTTCTTGCGTTTCATTTGGTAAGTATAGATTTTATGTCATGAGAACCTGTTACGAGAATAGAAATGAAGTTACTCGGGTGACAGGCAGAACGCAGTGTTTCTAAGAGACTTCGTCCAGGGTAAAATTGCAATAAATAAGTTTGTATTCATATAGTGGACTGGAAATTATACTCGTACCTTAGGAAAATGCCACTCCACTGCCATCTGACAACAGATCAAAGGCTTCATATGTCACATAGTTTCCGTAAACAAGTAAGAACAATTAGACAATGCACGAATTTTTTATTTAAATTTCCTCTAAGGTATGTGAGTACTTTGAGTACATTAGTAATCTCCTTTGAGCATTTCTTTAACTTATGAGATAGATATAATACTTCTTGCCAGCCGAAGTTAGCTTTAATAAAATGTGGGCTTTTGAGAAGTATGCTATATATGCTCTTCGAACCTCTGGTACACACATGTGTACCTACACTTTTAAACTGTTCAGTGAGTGGCTGGTTGTGATAAATGAATTAATAATAATAATAATAATAATAATAATAATAATAATAATAATAATAATCGTATGGCCTCAGCTACCGTGTGCAGACAATTCAATTTGACGCCATCTGGCTGTCTGCTAGTAAGTTTCGACGTTACGTTTTACTTTAGGGCCACTAGATGGCAGACCGAGTAAACCGAAACTCGCTTGGGCGTCTATGGCTGAGATATAATGAATTTTGTCGGGTAAACACCAAATGTGTCACCAGAGATCTTTTACATGCCGACATCGTACGACATGGAGTGTCTAGTGGACTTTTTTCCGCCCTTCAAAAATCCGACTACCTCTGCCGAGTTTGAACCCGCTATCTTGGGATCCGGAGGCCGACACTCTACCAACTGATCCACAGAGGCAGCTATAAATGAATTGTGACAATAGAAATCCTCTGTGAACCTCTGAATTTGTGAAATCTACGACCGTACGTCGTACACCGCATTAAGAACATATATCACGAAATAATGTAATTCAGTGTAACGATTGAGGTTCACATACGTGCAAAACCCATCCCGTGAAATGAATATCCCTTCAGTGCTGGATTTCAGTTATTTAGAAAGTTCATTTAGAATGCAAAGGAAATTTTGTTTCGCTTTGCTTGGTCTCTAGTCTGAAGAGGGTATACATGCCACGGGTCATATTTTGCCATTAATTGACAAATGCAATGATGTCATGACTTAGTTTCACATGGAAACTATTTATACATAATTTACGCATACATGTACGGAAATTTATGTTTTCACCCGAATGAAACTATCTAACTTGCAATTAAAATGGTATAATGATCATACGGTGCAGTTTCACCCGGTAAAGGCAAATTATTACCAACACCTGAAGTAAAAATAGTAATTTTCAAGCTGTTCATATGGCACTAAGAGAAGCATGCTAGCGACTGAGTTGCCCGTACTCCTGTAAGTTATATATTTATAATTAACTGGAATTGGGATTAGGAAGGAGACAGTCATGGACTCTATATTATTGAGCATCAGTCCGGAATTCTTCACGTAAAAAGATTCCAGTGACGTTGAAATTATACCCGCTACTTATCTAACTGTTTGTAAGTTGAATGCAGTGAATCGTCGCCAGCCAAGTAATACACTTAAAATGTCATCATTATCATCGTCATATCATCATCATAATCAAACAGAACATTTGTAATCAAATCGACAGTAGGATGACGATCGTAGATCTAAAGCGAATGCCACACTGAACTTATCTCGATCTCTGCTTCTGCCTCAGCGAAGCTTGATTTAAATCGACTAGAGTGTACTCGTCCAGACTTGACCAGCCACACTGCACAAACCGTATATTACAATAGCATATGAAGTCAGACCGTGAAGAGCCAGTTTATGGTTGGAACATTTAAAACTGAGATGGACCCAAAGCAGGACGAGTCAGCGTTGTGAGCTATAAATAAAATGCTTACTCCAAACGAGAAATGTTCGTTTAGAAAAGTATATTTCAGTACCGGGAAACAGTCATTTAAACGGAAACCACGTATTCGACTCAAGTTTCGTTATATACATACATACATACATTGCAAGTTATAAATTTCATGTCGGGATCCGTATTGAACTAAGTATTAGCTCATGAAAGAATTATCTTATAGAATATCACCTTTTCGATACACTTTGTGATTTAATAAAAATCAAAATCGATGCTACATTTTAAAACAACATGACATGTTTCGCCTGTAACAGGCATCTTCAGTCGTTTTGTCCTTAACATCCAAGTGGTGGACTAGAATTTAATTTTAATTTTAATTTTAAGGACAATACGGCTGAAGATGCCTATTATATTATAGGCGAAACATGTCCCGTTATTTTAACACGTAAGATCGATTTTGTTTTTTATTAAATCACAAAGTGTATTGAAAAGGTGGACATCTATGAGATTATTCTTTCATGAGCTTATACATACATACGTACTGAGACCTATTTGGCCAGGGTTCGATGCCACCACATCCCAAAGCTCAGACTACCCGAATGGATGTATGGACAACGACCCATTTGAAAGGCCGTGCGCGGTCTGTATGAATTTTCCTCCGGTGTATCTCCGGCTCTTTCAGGTGGTAGAACGTCCTCGGCTAAAAAATAACTTAATCTACCTTAAAGGTCTACGATGCGGAGGAAGATATAGGAATGCTACATTTGCGGCAAATCAATAGGTTTCAGTTTTCTATTATGAGCATTAATTGACTTCGTTACGTCAAAATTATTATGAAATAAACAAACACTATTTCAGAACACGCTGGGCAAAACCCTGTACAGAAATAAGTCATAACGACTTAAAATTTTGCGGTGAAATCCCGCTTCAAAATTTTAAAATTATATTTTCACAAGTGAAATACACTTCAACGCTACTAAGAACGATGACACAAAACAATTCAAACGTCCACATACCAGCCAAAGCAACATCAAAAGCAATATACACTATAAATGTGAATTGATGATACGATGGCCTGCGCCTGGAAACATTTACAAAAAGTAAATAATAAAGTTATAAAATGCACCCACAATAGTGAATACAAATTGTCGATTACGGTTTTTACCCTATTATCATCCTATTTACCTACGGCCATGTTTCATCATCATTATTATTATTATTATTATTATTATTATTATTATTATTATTATTATTATTATTATTCAGCAAGATCTGCATCTAAAGCGTGAATGACCTTCTATGCCCAGCATTAACATCAATTGCCTCCACAACAGCATTCTGAACAGAAAATAACATTTACCAACCTATTCTACAAATCTATAAATATGCCAAAAATCATAAGCAAAATAACTGATATCAAAATATGCATCTTTCTCCTAAAATCAAAAATTTACTTCATACTTTAAGCGTAACTACATAAAATCCTACATAGTGCCAGTATGTTCATGTCTTCACAATGAACCTTGCTCAACTAGTTTGAATACAATTAAAAATGGGCGGTTCCTAAAAACATCCCTAAAGTAGTCTGTACTGGAATTGATATTCCTGGTCCATCCTCGTAGCTGGAAGATTAACACACGTCTAACTGATCTCAAAGACAAATTTCAATAACAAAGTATCCTTCCGGGTGAAGGAAATTTAAAAAAAAAGATGGCAGAACAGCCCTGGAAGGGCCTTGGACTACCAAGCGACCGCTGCTCAGCCCGAAGGGCTGCAGAGTACGAGGTGTCGTGTGGTCTGTACGACGAATCCTTACAGCCTTTATTCCTGGCTTTCTAGACCGGTGCTGCTATCTCTTTGTCAGATATCTCCTCATTCATATCGCTGGGATGGATTATATCGACTGAATAATATCATACTATCAAACATAGCACATTACAATGTTTCAAGACTACTGCAACCACTTGACAACCGATAATACAATGATGGGCTTACTTCAGTAACATGGAAATATAGTTCTAGAACAACATCCTGACTGGGGATTATACACACTGTAATAACACTGGATCTGGTATCACTGTGAAACACACGACCCTAAACTACGTATCAGAAAATATTCTACGCTATTAACCTGAAATACCCTTCCTTTGAAAGTAGGGATAGCTACATCCACAAACTTACTATAAAAGCCCTGCATATAAGCAATGGCTTGGCACAGTATAAGGTGGCTTCACTACACTTCATAACTTCAAGAAATCTGGGAACATAAATATATCGTCCAAGTATTCCATGAGCAGTCAGACATAACACTGATTCACACACTGCAACGGACATAATGCCTCTGAAAAATTAGGCCTATTCTGAAATAATTCTCTGTTACTTAGCCCACAGAAATCGGGTTGAAACAAAAATATACTGCTAAAATAATTCTGCCTATGATCACTCTCTCTGAAATGCACGCATAGGAATACCTCATTACTTTTACATCCCTGGATATTAATTATTTTCACATTACCGAAGAGAGCTTGTTATTATTATTATTATTATTATTATTATTATTATTATTATTATTATTATTATTATTATTATTATTCACATTAGCATCATACGCTGCATATTATCACCACCCACGCGGCTGGGCAAAAAGAACAAAAACACTGACTACATATTTAACCCACTCTACTGGAATAACTCAAATATAAATTAACATGCATTAAACAAATATTTAATTCAATCGAATTACAAAACATGGCATTCAAAATCTAGCCGCACTGAAAATTAAATTCAACTGCTACTCTTTACATGGAACTTATATAAATAGTAATTGGACAGCAGACTTAGCCTACAGATGTCTACAACAATGGGCCATACTCGATCAACTGGCGTTCCATTTAATTTTGATCAGAGTGTAAATTTTCTGGATTCAATCAGTTCGTGCACTTTAAATAAGATCGAAACTTGCTTGTGAAATACTACACACGAAAAATACGGGCACTTTACTGGTCCAAAGAGCAACTGTACACTGAATAAGCTGCATAAATATACATTCGATGTTCGCTGTGGTAGGCTGACGACTCGTTCTGGTCCATTAATTCAATCTTGAGTTACTCCCTAACACCATAGTTTAAATCACTTCTCATAGTAGCTCTTACAGAAAAAAAATGCTTGACTCATGAATAGTTCACTGAACACGTTGCTCGTATAAATATAAGAAGGCAAATGTGTTATCTCGCTTACTTGAAATGCGATGATAGCCTAATTATTCTCGTTGTATATTACAAGCCATCGGTCGGTGGATGCAGAGTGGATCTCCTCCCACAAGTGGCCACGGCTGGTCCGCGGTCCAACAGCTCTGCACTCCGACCGGCCGAGTGAGCAGAGGAGTAGTGGCCACAGCTCTACCGTAGCTCTACGCATCTGCATTCGAGAAGCGGTAAAGGGCTTGTCCTCACGGCTGGCCCCAGCCGTCGGCTGTCCTAAGAATGGTTTTCCGTGTCTTTGCATTCTCCCGCACTGAGGCGAATGCCGGGAGAGTTCCCAGTATAGGCCACGGCCGCCAACCCTCTCACGTTCTCCTCACATCTCCTTCATCGTAACAAATCTCCCGGCCTGAGAGACGGAGTATCGTCAAAGAGGCCCGCGTCCCCCTTCAGGGAAGGAATGAATACATTTTAGTAAAAGTAGTTCTCCTTTGAGTCAGATGAGTGCTTCAAGAAATAACAGACGTTTGTGTTAAAATGTGTGACTTAGACCTACGCCTTTTCAGTGTTCTGTCGGATACAGGGTTTCAAATGGTTACCAAAGAATGAATTCATGTACGAAGTGTCTTTGGTAAAGTGAATGGATCTGAGGTGTTTAGCGGCACCGGCAAACTGTTCCCTGGCGATATCATGAAGTGGCCGATGATATTGGTCGCTCTATAATATCAGAAGTTCGTTACGTATTGCAATATTATTATTGTGCCCCAACTACAGGCATGTGGGCGGATGGTTACATGAAGAATAATTTTATTTGCCTCATAGTTCACTACATTAATAAGTGGGTAATAAGAAACAGTGTTTTTTTAAAATCGGACTCTTCCCTAACAATCTGAAGTCTGGTGAGAATATTATAAAATAATTAACCTGCTGCTTTAGGAATTCAGTTGCCAGACTTAGATAGGTTTACGTTTGTAATAGATCAAGGTGCGAAAATTAGAAAGGCCTTAACGGCTCACGAATGCTTTACGCGAATACCTTTTGTCGGGCATTGTTTAAATACAGTTTTGCGGCACGCATTCCAAAAAGATTTTCTTAATTCTCCGGCGCAGGATGTACAATATGGAAACACAGAAAGTTGTGGCCTATTTCAAACGTACAGGTTCAGTTTGTCGTGTCGACCACAGTCTGTATCATGGTGTAGAAACAAGATGGAATACTAAGCTGATCATGCGATCATGTTAAATACTGTATCTACATAACCAGTACGGTAAAACGATTGAGGTCCTGTCGGCTGCAACTGTAGGTAACAAATAAGAAGTAGAGAAAATGAGACATAAATTGGGATCAGTCAATAAGAAGCTAATTAATAATACAATTAGGTACAATTATGTCACAAGATGGTAACGTTTCTAGGTCCGTGGTTTTTCCAGTTAAATATGCTTTCTACACCGAGAAATAGGAAATTCTAGACGAAGCCAGATTGTTGTGTAAGCTTTTTAGTTATGGCAGACAAGTTTATTCGTTCTTCATACGCTGAAAATGTTTTATTAAAACAGCCAACGAAATATTTCTGC
Organism: Anabrus simplex; assembly: GCF_040414725.1. Taxonomy (NCBI): domain Eukaryota; kingdom Metazoa; phylum Arthropoda; class Insecta; order Orthoptera; family Tettigoniidae; genus Anabrus; species Anabrus simplex. The sequence goes on along the minus strand of NC_090266.1, from coordinate 576,481,590 downwards.
CCTTTTCTCCAGCCAGTACGGTAAATCATTTAGGTAATATCGGCTGCAACTGTAGGCAACAAAGAACAAGTAGAGAAAGTGAGACATAAATTGTAATGAATCAATAAGTAACTAACGAAATTCTAGCAAAGACCCGCCAGAAAATGTAAGACATTTCCAGGTATGGAAAAATGACTTGCGAGAAATGCCCATGGATGAAGTTACTCCCTACAAAGCTACAGCGCAGAAAGAATTCCAGGACGAGAATGACGTTTTTGGGTGATGGAAAACGCATGCGCATGATTTCCCCAAACTTTCAAGAGTGGTTAAAACTTGCTGTGTGTACCAGCAACAAGTGCAGCTAGCGCACGCAACTTCAGCCACGCACGCTTTGTTGTAAATGAGAGGCAAATTTCTATAGATCCCTAGCACGTCAACGTCGAGCTCTTCTTGTACGTTAACATGAAGTCGGAACAGGTTAGATATAGGCCTACTCCAGTTAATTATTATATTGTTATCCTACCCAAATAAAAATAGAACACAATGTAGCAATGGTCAAGCAGTTGAACCTAGTGAACTATTGTCACTTGTGTGTTTTACTCTTTCAGAAAGGGAAGATGATCTCTGATTCTGGCAAAGCGAGCCCGAAGAGTCCGTAGACATGGTGTAAAATATTTGTAGATTCATTCATTATAGTTAATATGATCGGCCACTGATTCGTATGTACTCAGGGTACAAGATGTATACAGTAAATCTCTTCAGTAGCTTATTGTTTTTAAGAAACAGAATCGATTCTCATTTGTTGGCAGACACATAATTCCTGTGCAATATATTTACAAACTGGTCCATTAAATGTTCAGGAAAATAATCATGCAGTAAGATCTTTATTCATATTGAAATCTAATATCGTAGAGGGATCTCAAAGTGGTACAGAATAAATAAATTTACCGAACTCCCTGCGTGATTACAGCAGTAATGTAACAGATCCGTGAGATGGCTCAGTAACTGGGATCCTACTCGAGAAAACGATCAATCTTGATTGTATTTTTAGCGCCGTACACGGCTGCTACTCATAGGCCCATAGATGAAGGGAGGTCATAACGCTTCCCTCAGTCGCATTCATTGGTTACCTCACCGGTGCCGCTACTCACTACTCCTCACGACGCTGGGTCATCGCTCTTCCAGATTTTTCTAAATTACTTGCCAGTACCGCGAATCGAACCTGGGTTCGGTTAAGGAACTAGAAAGCTATCCTGAGAATACGGCGGTGGTATATCTTGATTCTTTTTCCTCTCTTCACAAAATTCATTCATCCTTTCTCGGTGTTGGTGTAGTTGTTTTCTTTTTATTATTATCATTATTATTATGATTATTATTAATATTATTATTATGATAAAGGCTTGTGACCTCCGGCGAGGCCTGTTCCAGGTCCTTCGAATTGACGCCTGATTGGTGACCTGCACATCTGTGAGGAAGGGGTCCTACCTGTGATGATTATTCCTAAAAACGGCACACACACACACACACCCAGCCCCCGAACCACCGTATAAGCCCATAAAGGTTAAAACCGTGACCCGCTGTAGCGCTGTAGCGAAGCGTAATACATTTATAGCGTAGGCTGAGGATTAATGAATCTCGAAAGTAGCAAACATTCTCAATTCTCCAAAACTCACAGCCTCATTCTACTGAAGACTAGTGGATCCTCTTTTTTCTCTTTAAGAGGCATACACTGTTACACAAACCAGGTATGAACGAATTAAAATAGAATCATTATTTTAAAAATAGATATTTTCCACTTACACAGTAACAAGGGAGCAGAACTGTTATTTCGAATTACAGCTCCGTAAATGCGTATAGAAGAACATTAGTGAGTCCTTAAAATGTATTATATATTTTATTACTTGGCCTGTTATGTTTGGCAATTGTTTTAAGATGAATTCCATATGTTAATACCACTAAATACGTATATAAGTATCTTACCAAGTCCTGGAAAAGTATTTTATATTTTATCACTAAGCCTCTTATGTCTGGCAATTATTTGAAGATGAAGAAAGCCGTATTTTGAGAACAGTAAATACGCCCACATTACAGAAGGATTCCTCACTTCAAGTTGAGGGCACGATGAAATTTTTTTAAATATACGCCCAACATTGAGTTCTGTACTGTAGTAATAATAAAGCCATATTATTCATTTCCACGCTGACACACACTTTCGTAACATTCACGCTGTAGTCAGTCCCGTTATGAACAACACAAGTGCTAAAATTTTCCTGCTAAAAGGAATACCAATATATCGAAGGAGCACCTTTTAAAGAATTCTCATTCTACAAATGAAATTATGTAGATACCGTAATTTAACACGATGAGACTTCTTGCTACATCTGCGGGATCGCGGGTGCGAACTTTGCCGCACGTGTGGATTTGGCCCTGTTTTAAGGCCGGATGCCCTTCCTGAAAAGTAACACAATGAGTCTACTATAATAAATTATTTTTGAGAGTGTTTGGGTCCTGTTCATATTTCTGTCACATGCTCAGGAAACTATGTTATCCTGTATTAAACGCGTCGTTGACAAAACAGAAACCCCTTTGTATCCAATTATATACTGTACTGATTTAGTTCTCCCAAACACCCGTGGAATGCAGTGGTTACTAACAACCGGCCGGCTCAGTGGACAACTAGCATTGTGGGTTTCTCGTAGGGTTGGGACAAATGGATACTTTCTAGTATCATGTTCCTGTGTATCCGTTACACCAGGGCCTCTCAGGGTGCATGCGCCTGGTGTATGCACTGTGCACGGTGCAAAAGACGACTTCGCTTGTTTGCCCAGAGTGCAGACCCCCACTCCTCGATTTGGAGCACTAGCGCTGTCTCTCTCTTTCCCCACGCCTGTCTCGCTCGCTCCCCCTGTCTCCCTCTTCCTCACTTGCTCCGTAGCGCTCCAAATCCGAGCCGAGTTGAGCCGAGTTGAGCCGAGTAGCCCAGAGACGAAGCGTTGGTCCGAGCCGAGCCGAGTGGAACCGATGCACAGTGCACGGAGCTCTTGCGCCTCGATTTTCATGCGTGAGATTTTGGGCGTTTGGGAGGCCCTGCGTTACACTGTAGTATTAGGTTGGAGTATTAAGATATAAAATTAACGTAATAGAAGTTGCAGGTCAACTTTTGGAGGGAACATTCGTTATACCTGTTGTTTTTTGTAGCCCCTGACAACGAATAGCAATACTATAACTTTATCTCGCTTTATTCTCCCCCACTGTCCCTTTCGCCAGCTTGTCACTCACGTTCTTAACTATTCCTAGTAAAATATCTGCAGTGACCCATTTACATTCTGAGAACCAATACTTCGAAACCTTTATTTATAAAAAGCGCCGTGGTTGCTAAGTAGTTACGGACATTCGTAGATGTCCAAGGATCTGTATTTAAACAGACACTAGGACCAGACTTTATAAAATATGTTGATGAACTTGTGCCGCCGGAATGGGTCATGAGCAAATAGCCCTATCAGGCAAGACGTAAGCAGATTTTAACCCAGTACTTCTTGTATTTGTTTGTTTACGTCGCACTGACACAGACTGATCTTACGGTGACGATGGGATAGGATAGGACAGGACTAGGACGGAAGCAACCGCGGCCTTAGCTGAGGAACCGTCCCAGCATTTGCTTGATGTGAAAATGGTAAACCACCGAAAATCATCTTCAGGACTGCCAACAGTGGGGTTCGAATCCACCATCTCCCGAATACAAGCTAACAGCTACGTAACACAAACCGTGCAGCCAACTTTCTCTGTAAATCCAGTATAAAAGGCTCCCAAATCGTCTTTCGTCATATACAGAAGGTTGTGGATATGTGGTAAACAGCAGTGTAAGTTGTTTGTCCAGCGTTTTTTTTTTCTTTTCTGTATATCACTCCTTCTCTGTTGTACCGGTAAAAATTATGATAAAGCTTTTGCTGCACTGCCTCACAGGTTACAGTCGATGACGAAATTTCAGGACGCACAGATTCAAGTGATGAGACTTGCGATAGCTTTTCAGGACCTAATATTTGAGTAGCATGTATATCATAGGAACTACTGTATATGAACCGGTAGAATTTTTAAATTTTTAAATTATTATTATTATTATTATTATTATTATTAATATTATTATTATTATTATTATTATTATTATTATTATTATTATTATTATTATTATTATATATAATTCGCTGGGGCCATCAAGGACCACGTTAAGTCTTGTTGCATTTGACACTGAACTTGGCCTTCTTTAGAGCCCAAATTTCCCTCATTCTTTGTGAGTGGGCCTGCTTACGCTCCTCTGTCCAAGGGGCACCGTGTCTTCTCTGCGGTTGCTCGTCTCGGTTTATCCCGTTCGTCAATATTTTCTTGCGGAAGAGATCTCTGTTAAGGGCGTCTTCAGCTGAGATATGTAGCATTTGCAGGTCTTCTTTGGTATTTCTAAACCAGGGAATTGTGGTTTTGGGGTTTGAATCAAAAAAGTGAAAGATTTCTTTAGTTAACTTTCTTCCGTCCATTCTTTTCAGATGACCGTAAAATCGTGCCCGTCTTTTTCTGATTCTGTCGGTAATTTTCTCTATTTTGCTGTAGAGTTCCTTGTTGGATCTCTTTTGATGGATTCCATTTCTGTACTTTGATCCCAAGATTCCTCTCATAATTTTGCGTTCTCTTTTCTCCAGTTCTTCAAGGAGTCCTTTGTTGGCATTTAGAGACAGGGTTTCGGCTGCATATAGAACTACTGGCTTCAGAACTGTTTCATAGTGACGTATCTTGGTGTTTTGGGAAAGGCATTTTTTGTTGTAGATTGCGCGGGATGTTTGGTAGGCTATTTCCAGTTTGCGTACTCGCTCCTGAAGTGCTTCTTTGTCCAGTCCATTTTTCATGATGATCTCACCCAGGTATTTGAATTTGTCTACTCGGGTGATGTCCCCGTATTTTGTATGGAGTTTTGGTGGAGCCTCTTTGATGTTAGTCATTACTTCTGTTTTCTCATACGATATCTGCAAACCAGTTTGTTCGGCAATTTCCTTTAAAATTTCAACTTGAACTCTAGCGGTTTCTATGTCGTTTGAGAGAACAGCAATATCATCGGCAAATGCTAAGCAGTCTGTTGCGATCCCCTTGCATTTGGTTCCTATTCTCAATGGACTGTAGTTGGTTTCCTGTAATCTCACCCGCCAGGTTCTGATGATCTTTTCAAGAACACAGTTGAAGAGTATCGGGGATAGCCCATCACCTTGTCGGACTCCTGTTTTGATGTCAAAGGAATTCGAGAGACATCCGTGGAACTTCACCTTGGATTTTGTATTCTTATTCTTATTCTTATTCTTATTCTTATTCTTATTCTTATTCTTATTCTTATTCTTATTCTTATTCTTATTCTTATTCTTATTCTTATTCTTATTCTTATTCTTATTCTTATTCTTATTCTTATTCTTATTATTATTATTATTATTGGATACCTTATTTCAACATGTTTCTAAGAAACTGTTTTCCTGTAATTGAGTTTTGTCCATATAAATCGTATCGGACTAATACATCCACTCACTCATTGTCCAGATCACGGAGTGAAACTCGACATGCATGGTGCAAAGACAACGCGTAACTGTTACGAGGAACTACGCTACTGTATGTATTACCACAAGTAAGCCTAATATAAAGCACTTCGAATAACTAAAGAATATCTGTAACCGAGCGGTATGTAACAGCATAGGAATACCAGTAATGCCACTAAACTGTTACAAAGGTATCGCTCGCGCCTGTTAGGTACCATCCCGGCATTTGGCAGGAGGAGCAGTGAGAAACCACGAAAAACCACTTCGAGTATGGCAGAGGTGGGAATCGAGCACCCCTTTACTCAATTGACTTCCCGAGGCTGAGTTGACCCGGTTACAGCCCTCGTACTGCCCCCTTTATTGCCGAGCTAAGCCCAGCCAGTGAACAAGAGATCCCGGGGTGGACCGTTCGTTCATGGCTTTCTGTTTTAGAGGCATTTAAGGGAAAAAGTGGTGACGACCAAGCAAAAAAAAAAAAATTAAAAACAACACCCTGACATTTATTAACATAAGCATCAATGAACAACAAAATATCCTTGCTGAGATTAAATACAATGCTCTTTCGTGATGTCTGATCTTCCTGTAGCAATCAACAATCGATCAAACATAATCCTCGTCCTCCAGCTCTATGGTTAAATTCTGGAATCAAAATTAACAAAAGATTAGGCCTTCACTGCCTTCAAAAATTAAAAGTATTTTTAATGAAAGTATCCTGAGGCTTCTATAATGATTTACACTAAATTTGTAGGCAGCTATCTCGCTTATTATTTCGTAATAAAATTAAACTTAATTTTCCATTAATTTATTACAATTTCTACACGTGGTCAATGTTAAATACTGATAAGTTTCGTTAACTAAGGAATGTAACGTCCATTAATAACACCAGTAGAAATTCTGATGGAAAATCTGAGTTGACTCCAAGAATATAATTAATTAATTATTAATAATTTCCAACCCTATCTGTGTAGCATTTACTTTTATCATCACACGATCGTGTTTACAAATTAGTGTATCTCACTAAAAAATTCTCACTTTAATTATGACACACATTTTTCCAATTAATTAATTAACCAATTAATTATTATCGTCATTACTCGTTATCTAATAAGTTCAAGCTAATTATGCCGTTTGTGGACATTAAATTTATACTTGCATGGCATTTAAAGTTTCAACTATATTTTGAAAATTTTAATATAAATGCACTGAAAATTTTCTCATAAACACGTGTGCGTTAGTTAAGGATTAATTTATAAATCGCTTGCCTTTGCTGGAAATGAACTAGACGACCTTTCGTCTAAATCTTTGGTAAGTGCAAATTAAATCCTAGCCTGGTCTTCCTCGACGTTATTCTCAGCAAATTGTCATCATGGTGGCAGATCAACGTTAAAAATAATCCGTGCCGTCGCGATGAATGCACGACCAGATTAAAATACCCTGAATGATTGAAAACATGAAACTATTCCTAATTACAACACACACACACACACACACACATCACATTCACACAAGGTAACGCGTATTTTATGTACACAATATTTACAACGAATCCTGCCATTATGAATTAATCAATTATTTCTAGCATGGTCACGTCAATAATATCCGGAGGATGAACTCATATCTGGTAATATTCTCAAATCAATTAGTGACTGGTGATCGAAGTTGTGGTATCACTTGAAATGAAATACTCATTAAACAGCAACGGAGATCCATCTAAATTTCTGAGATTAACTTGAAGATTCTAATAGAATTCCATAATCATCACCGTCACATGGGTTACAAGTTGCAAGTGTAGCGTTCATGAGCCTTAATCACGTTATTATTACTCCCTGTTCATGAAATGTATTCAACGGGTGCTCCACTTTATTATAATTCACACTGTGCTCCCAAAGACACAAGCAACAAATTATTCAATGATAAATTATTCAATTAATATCCCGCAGGACTGCCAATATTCCATGCGCATCATGAACTGAGCACATTAAATATCACATATAAGGAATCTAAGACAATTTATAGCCCACGACCGTTCAATTACATTCTTAACCCGGTCTTCTAGTTAAATTTATTATTATTTTTTAGTAATTATTAGATCTATCAGTCCTCCTGAAATGTCGTGAAATTAGATGACTCGATCCTAAAGAATTGCAAGTGAACTTAGATGACACTAAATTCGACCCTATCTCACAAAAATTACATGCAACTCCAATCAAGATATTTCCAATATCACACGTAAGCAAACGAAGTTTATCGCGTGGTCAGTGATTTTTAAATATGTCTAAATCCTACGTACGACAACTCATTCAAAGACAGACTAAAACAGCTAGTCTAATAGATTTCAAATTTCAGTCATTACCATGACACCTGAAGAAATGTTAAATGAAAGTAACTAAATATACTACAAAAACTAATAGAATTACGATTTAGGGAAGAAAGATCATCTAGTTCTACAAAGATGAGAAAGATATCAAACAGTTAAAATGGTACTCAAGTTTAGCTGAAGTTCGATTCCAGGTTGAGGTTCGTCATTCCGGCATTTTACCGTCAGTCACCTTCTCCAGCCAGAAATGCATTACATTCTTAGCAGATCATGGAGACACGGCAGCAGACGTCCCACGATGAAATTATGCAACACATTGTAGAGGAAGAATCCATCTTGAAATGCATGTCGATTCGCTGGGATGAGTTTCGCCAAGTGCCAGTAATGTGAGCTGTAACTAATGTAACGGATATTAGAATGTGCACACAAACATTGGAATATTTAATGTTATCGTGGAGAAATAAACTTAACTTGGATCACTAATGTTGAAGTTCACTCCATAAGACTTTCTATCAAAAACTGCACTAAATTAGCAGAGTGGATGTCTGCCTGTACGGCTGAATTTATTTTCCACGTGGTCCCGATTAATATCGTCACCAGCAGAGTCACAGAGCAGAGTAGATCAGAGTAGATCAGTGTAGAGTAGAGATTGATTTAATGTGAACATGATGTTTTATAGTTTTCGCTCAGGGGGTGTGCCTTTCTTAGAGACGATCAATGGTTCACGGGGTCTCTTGTAATTGGTCGTGACTGTTTCTAGAAGCTTGCCTGCTCGCAGCGCAGGTCGGCATGCGCGTGCCTCGCTTGGAGACACTGGATTGTGACGTGATTTACTCTGCACTCAATCGAAGACGGATCAATACTTTGTCCCTATGAATGACAGAAAAAACAGTTTGGTGCGCTCACACAGCTTTCCAAGTGATGAATACAACTCCCGGCGAACAATAAAACATTTAATGTCGACCTGTCGTAAATAATCCAATGATGACCAAATTTGAAGGGGACAGTACCACATTTCAAATTTCGTTGCTGAGCCGGGAATCTAACCCGGGCTTCCAGGGGTGGCAGCTAATCACACTAACCAATACACCACACTGGCGGCCTGGTACTTTCTTCATAGGTAAATATTTTGATTTACGATTTGTCTCAGCTCTGTGGTATTGTTCAAAACTGTATTGTTTTATTTATTTATTTATTTATTTATTTATTTATTTATTTATTTATTTATTTTTCTTCACGACTGTCCACTTTTAGGCTATTGTGTTTCGTTCAGCCTTTTATTTTAGTCTTTTGTTCAACATGTTCCTTGAACATGTTCTTCATACTCCTTTCTTTCAACTTATTTAGATCCCATCTTCTTCCATTCCTTCCATCTTCATTTTCTTCAACATCAGATGACAATTTCATGACCGCAACGTTGCGGTCAGAGTCCACGTCTGCTCCTGGGAACATCTTGCAATCTAATATCTGGTTTTTCTGAATCTCTACCTAATCATAATGAAGTGTATTTGATACCTTCCTGCGCCACCAGGTCTTGTTCAAGTGTACAGCCGTCGTTGGTGGTGTTTGAACCAAGTATTACCAAGCACTGGATCATGATCAGTTCAGAATTCAAGTAGCTGATTTCTTCTTTCATTTATTCGTCCCGGTCCGAATTCTCCTACGGCATTACCTTGTCTTCCTTTGCCTACCACTGCATTCCAGTCTCCCATCAGATTAAAGATTAATTAGAAACTAAGAAGCCAACATTAGCACAAGTACATTTTGATCACGACACCAGGAAGTTTTACTGGTGGGAGAGTGGTCGAGGATCACCAAGATATAGTCCAGAGGACGCTGACAGGGTTAAATATACTTGGACCGAAATTAGAGTAAGATATTTATGTCGTGCAAAATGATTTATTTTTTAGGAATGCTATAATAGCACTATATATTCGTGAAATTTTTGGATTAAAGTAAAAGAGGCTGACGGATTAATAATTCAAGAGGTAAAGTGTGTATTCTGGAATGACATCGAAAAATTAACTGCGTTCTTAGCTCTGGAGATAAAACGGTCTTCCACACGGGAAGCCTTGTCAGTCTTTTGGGCTCGACAGGGGTGAAGCTCATGTCGGTCAGTGTCCGAATGAAGGACCCAGGAACAGCCAGCCTTGTGATCCGAGGACTTAAAAAGTATTCGAATAAAGTAACAATTTGGGACTTAGTCTAAATTTTGCTATGAAAGACATTTGTACACAGAAATTGTTTAATAACGGAAAGTGTTTAAGTTATGGTACATCATTAGCTTGTACGGTAATACGATTTGTACGTCCAAGTAAGATACTGTGGAGTGCGAAACAAACGGCTTTCTTCTTAGAGTGTGCAGCTTGGTTGTTCCAGTAGTTGCAGCTACAATCAGCTGTTCACATCGTGTTACCAGCGCGGAAAGTAATTGAGTGGCAATAAACATTCGTCCGTGAAACAGGGAAACAGCAAACATTTATGTCATCCGATATATAAACATATCCGTCGCGTGTACTTCGCGAGCGTGTGCTGGCTCACTTAAAAATGATGAGGGTGTTACTTTTCTGTAACGGTATGTGAACTATATTTCCTTTAGGTTAAGCGGTTTAGTGTTCATTCCGTGACCACATGTGCAAGGAGATGTCTACTCGGCTTATTTTCCTTGCTACTTTTTTAACGTCATTCTAACACATCAAATGTTTCATGAGACGGAAGCATGGTAAGGGGCTAGGATTGGGAAGGTGGCGGCTGTGGCTTTAATAATTATCATACATCCCTAGCATTTGCCAGATGTGAAAATCGGAAACCACGGAAAACCGTCTTCACGACTGCCGACGCTGGGAGACTCAACTTGTGATGGAACCCAAGATTCCTATCGTTGCCCAGATGAAACGTTAAAGTAGAGAACTAGTTTTCCGATATGCTGTACAGTAAGCTCAATCCAAGGATGTTTATATAAATGGTAAATGAAATGTCGTATGGCTTTTAGTGCCGGGATATCCCAGGATGGGTTCGGCTCGCCAGGTGCAGGTCTTTCTATTTGATCCCGTAGGCGACCTGCGCGTCGAGTTGAGGATAAATGATGATGAGTACAACACATACACCCAGCCCCCGTGCCGTAGAAATTAACGAATTGAGGTTAAAATCCCCGACCCGGCCGGGAATCGAATCCGGGACCCTCTGAACCTAAGGCCAGTACGCTGACCGCTCAGCCAACGAGTCGGACATATAACTGGTAGACTTCGATTAACTGTTAAGATTTTTATGTTAATATGTAAACGTGTGGCATGATGATATTACATTATCGCTTATGCGTGTTTCTCCGCGGAACGATCTTGGCCTACTATATTACAAAGCGGACCCAAACAACGTTAGTATCCTGTAAATCACCGCAAAACATCAGAGAATAATACGAATACATGAATACAAAAACACGAAGAATGAGCAATTACCGGAAAACACATCGACATACAATATGCTTCACACACATAAATGTATTCTGAAACTGAGACCCTTTCAGGTCTCCTAGTGTTGATCCATGGTCATCGATACCATCCGGTTAATGGTATTAGTATCGATATTAAATCTATATTAAATATACCCCGAGGTTAAAAGCATGAATCGTTGAACCCAATGTAACTATTCGTTGGTTGAATGATCAATAGTTGCTGCACAGGTCATTGTGGGTTTATTTTTGTCCATATTTGGCTAGTGTTAACTGTGTTTTGCTATTTTTTGTGTTGATTTATGCTGCTTAATATCCACAAAAACGTTGAAGTGTCATTATTTTGTGTTCGTTTGGTTGTGTGAAAAATCCACTCATTGAATAATTAGAGCTTAAGAATTAACGTAGACAGTTTAGGGCAGAATAACAGCTTGGTAGCTGAAAACTTCATTGGTTAAACAAAAAGCAACATTATTATATTTTTATGTGTATTATTATCACTATTATTGATTAATTATTATTCTTATGCAGGGGAGTTTATGCATTCTGTATCTTGCTTAGGGTATTACGGATTTGAACAATGTATCGGGTGAAAACCTGTAAGGTTCAAATAAATACACTAAATACACTAAATAATGATAACCATTATGATAATCACTTACTGGTAATTATTTTACCAATTGTTTAAAATCATTTAGGTGCATTCAAAGAATCAGTTACAACGAAAAGATGATTCCCATCATGCAAATCACTATAATTCTTTTTAAATGTTTCCCCATCATCAGAATAAATATTAAAGAATTACATATTGGAAGAATACTTCCTCCTACAAAGATTTTGTTAATATTTTACTGCTATGTAAGTTTATTTTTATGCTAATTATCATTAATGCTGTTTTCCATTGATTGAATATTAAAATTTATATGAGAGTTATGATGAGGTCAACAATGAATTTAAGGGTAGCAAAGGATGAAAACAAACAAACATTTTATACACATTTTAAAATGTGAAGTATGTAATTACTGAAGAAACATAATGAATGAATCTCCAATCAAACGCGTTCCAAACACGATATATTAATAATACTGGTTTCTGCTGGAGTAAATGTACTTATTATTAATAATTTTATTTTTTGAATTTTATTTTCATTCAGTAACATTTCTTTTATTTAGGCAGTATAGCATTCATTTACTGTAGACGTAGTAAATCCCCAGTCCCTCCTGCACCCTATCATGCTGCGAGGAAAGGCGGACGGCGACCCTGAGGTGAAGAGTCAGACAGAATGTATCTTCATGTCGAGTTTACCCATCGACGGAATTCAACAAAGGGTGCAATACATAGCATGCATATAAGGTCCTAGGCTTTGCTGGCCTTCTACGTTGCCACGAGCGTTGCGTGCAACGTGTTTCCAGAGACGTGGAAGCCGCCTTTGGATACCGTCAACACTGGATGGTGTGAAGTAAGCGATCGATTGCCTGCAGAACGCCATTAAGTATTCAAGAGCGAATCCATGCAGTGGTTCCTTCATAGTAGGGTTTAGCTAGAAGTCGCTGGGACTTAAATTCGGAGAGAATGGAGGTGGTAGAGCTCTTCAAAGCCCCAGCGATTGAAAATCCAGACACTGTCCCTGCTGAATGGTTCCTTGCATTGTCGTGTAGAATGATGGGTGTGTTATACACGAAGTATCGTAGTTTTTTCTCAGCGCTGATCGCAGATTGATTTGCAGAAACGATCAATGGTACTCCACATTAACTTCTACCTTGGGTGAACGGGGAAACGGTTTGCTTTACGGTAAAACATTTCGTTTGTTTAATCGCTAGGGCTGGGAAGCGCTCTACCACCGCTCATGCTCTCCATATGTAAATCCCGGTGACAAAGACCAAATCCCTATGATAAAGGAACCACTGCGGGAGTTTCGCTTCCGAGCAGTTGAAGACGTTCTGTAGGCAATCGACAGCTCTCTTCGCACCATTCAGAGATTAGACAGTGCCGACGGTAGATAAAGGCTTTCACATCATTGGGTACACGTTGTACACAACGGACGGTAGCAACAATGAAGGACAGTCAAACCAGAAACCTTGTATGTATGTTATGTATCTAGAAAATAAATAGTCGCCACTACTAAAAATCAACCTATGCATATCTGACCGTCCATGTAGTCATTTTCTAGATGACAATAGCTAGGGACAAGATGATGGTAAAGAGTTTTCATAAAAATTACATTCATTATACAATGCTGCACACCGTAAAAGTTATCCAGACTTGCATAGTTGTCAGAACACATCACTGTAAAGTATGTTGTTTCATAATACAGATTTTAATAAATATATTTAATTAAATGCATAGTTTACTATAATCCTAGCCCTCGTTAAGTTTCTTGGCAGGTCATTAAGCGGGCTTTGTATGTTTAATCATTTTTTCATCGAAGGTATTAATAACTTCGTACACATTATCTTCTCAGTATTAGAGGTTAATTGGAAATCCACTGAAGGTGAAGGAAAATAACGGCCCAGTGTTCGCACTTGCGATCGTTGATATTTTACAAAAAGGAAGGAAGGAAGGAAGGAAGGAAGGAAGGAAGGAAGGAAGGAAGAGAAATAATGTTCCTTATATTACTCGAGTCATAAGCCTACCATGAGATGGAAGTGAGAGAAACTGTAAGTACCTACAGTACATTGGGAACACTGAAAGTGTTATACTCACAGTAAAGAAAATGATACAAAGGTTAGGAGTCACTGTATGGCATTGTAGCTCGCTCCTCAACAATGCAACCTCAGTTCCATTCCTGGACAATTCATAACAGAGTTCTTCACAAATAAGTAAAAATTTCATCGATTAATGAACTCCGGATAGCTTACGCCGCGATGCGAGTAAAGTGTGTAATCGAAAATTTAGCATCGCAGCATCGTCACGTCGTATACTCATAATGATATGACCCACAACTACATTCTGCGTCCAGTGGGAAGAGCATTAGCCTCAATAGTCTTCTAAGCACTGTCTAACCAAAGGGCTGTCGGGTTATTCTACACTGCAATGCTAAGCACTCCACAGGAAACTTCACTGGGTCAAATATCACTTGCGTCAGGACAAAAGTAATTTTATTTCAAAAGAACGACCGCAGCGGAAACAGCTTCCCACTTCAGACGGACTGTAATTGTTTAGGCTACGGCTTCACATATTCCTGCGCGGGAAAAACGGTATGCTTTACGATAAAACATCTCATTTGTTTAAACGCTGGGGCTGGGAAGCGCTCTACCACCTCTCATACTCTCCATATTTAAATCCCGGTGACAGAGGTACTTCAGTCAATCATTTGAAACATCGACAGCGGAATGCGAATACACACTGAAGATGTATTCAGGTATGCAGAGTACGTGCAAGAGAAACGTGCTCAAGTTCTACGCATCTGCTCCTTACTTCTGTTTGTGTTTTCAGGCTGAATGTTGTTTAATACTGAATAATTATGCGACATAACAGCGAAAAGTACACTTTAAGACTTGGATTACATTTTTTTCGGACAAGGGCGGTGATCTGCAATATACAGCGTGTCCTTGAATCGCCGTCCACTTTGTTCGATCGTTGTTCACACATAAGTGGGGTAGGGTGGGACTATTTGAATCATCGGCTTATTTGGATCACAATAAGCATTTTTTCCACTGCGCACTCAGGAAGTGCATGTCAGGAGTCATTGCGAGCCAGAACTGTGTGGGTTGGGGTCTGACATCAAGCACGAGTTAACTATACCAATTCATCTACCACCATAATCCATCAATACTAGCATCAATAAGCTGAGGTAGGATACAGTTGTTGGTAATATATCTTGATGTAATGTTGGAGATGTAATATTTAAGACATTGTGTCCACTCTCTTGAGAATAACTTGGTGCCTTGATTTTAGGCACGGGAACCGGGCCTAGCACGCCACCCACCATGACAACTAGAACGTTCTTTTGGGAACAATAAGAACTGTTAACATTTTGATTCAGTATTTTTCAATGGGATTTTTGTTCCGTATGGAAATATCGGTTTCTTTTACTTTATTCTTTAATGCTAAGAAAGACTAACAAGACAATTTCTCGTATAACATGTTCTTAAGTGAGATTAAATTCATCCATCTGTAAGTGTTTATCTGGAAATGTCTTGGAAAAACAGTAATTATGCTTGTTACGCATCACTTACGTTTAGATAACATTCCTTAACACCGCCCGCATAAAGAATACAATATACACTAGTATCGAAAAGTTAAGCATCATCATTAAACGAGGCCGTACCGCCTGATAGGAATGTCAGACGGATTGCTGAACAAACGGAAGCTGACTCACACACCATACGTCACACAACTTGTCCAAAAAACCACTGCCAGAAAGGTTTTGATAGCTAAGGTACACCTTTGACAACAACTAACAAAACTTGGCAATGTCTTCCACAACATAACATGCTGTTAAGAGGGTGAATGGTTACCCCTAACGGCCACACATGCTTCGCAGCGACGTGGCATGCTGTCTATCAGATGGTTCAAGAACTCTTGTGGCAGTCGATCCCATTCCTCCGAAAGGGCAATGTGAAGGTCTTGGAGGGTCCACGGTGGAGGTTGACGGGAAGCAGTTCGCCTCCCCAATGCATCCCAGGCATGTTCTATAGGATTCGGATCTGCAGATCTCGCTGGCCAGTTCATTTGACGAATGGCTTCCCCAGCCAGAAATTCATCCACCAGAGCAGCGCGGTGCGGTCGGGCATTATCGTCTATTAAGAGGAAGTCTGGAACAACCGTACCTCTGGAGAGTCGAACATGTGGTCTCAGTACTTCATCCCTGTATCTCTGAGCGTTAACAGCGATCCTCGGACCACCCATGAAGATGTGCAGGTTCGTACGGCCATTCAACATGATGCCGCTCCCCATCATGACGCCACCACCTCCACAATGGTCCCGTTCCACGATGTTCCTGTGGTTGTATCGGCTACCCAGTTCTCTCCAGATTAATGTGCGACGGAAATCGTTCTGCAGACTGAAGCGGGGTTCATCTATGAAGAGCACATGCCTCCATTCATTCATGGTCCAGTTTCGATGTTGAAGGCTCCACAGTAAGCGGGCCCATCTCTGTGCTGGAGTGAGCGGCACGCACAACGCTGGATGTCGGGCAAACCGCCCTGCTATTCTGAGCCTCCGGTACACAGTTTGCTGGGAAACGCCAACCCCTGAGACGGCTGCAAGCTCCACCGACGATTGTCCAGAAGGTGCACTCCGATTTCGTAGGGCGGTTGAGGCCAGATATCGGTCCTGCTGTTGGGTGGTTACCCTTGGTCGACCTGGCACTGGCATACGACTAACATATCCTGTGTCTCAAAATCGCCCCGAAAGCCTGGAAATGACACTTTGTGGCACATTCAAGGATGCGGCGACTTCAGTCCGTGTCTGGCCTGCTTCCAGGCGGCCAAGTGTTCAACCCTGCAAGACGGGGTCCAAATGGCATAGTTGTGCCATTATGTTGTCACTTTCACCACAAGACTACACACCGCACACTATAACAATGTAAATACGACTGAGGGAAAATGGGGCGCAGGCACTGGCTGTGTTTACCTTGCAGTTACGCCGCTAATCAAAGAAGGGAACACTCTTTTCCAATACAGAGCGAACCCGTAAGGTTGGTAGGTGCATATGTGGTGCGACTTGCGGTCTATTTCCTGTTGTCCTGCTTCCTCGTAACCTATGCTTAACTTTTGGACACTAGTGTATTAATTATTTGTACCTCTTATTGTTTCTCACATGATGAGGACATGATCTCAATGAGCTATCTGAAGCAATATAAAATCCAGGAACGTCAACCCCTCCTACTGATGAAGCCAGTACATCTACAAACAAGAATAGTCCCACTGCACGCCCCTGTGTTACATTGCACCCCTCCAATTAGGAAGGTTTTCAGATAGAATTAGGTCTAAGTCATTATTAAAATTCAGCGTGTAGGTTCTGCATGATGCTGTACATGGAGTCAGAATCATTCAAGATAGGCGACTGGATATGTTTTGAGATGTGTGAATTTGTTACCGTGGAGCTGGTGTTGGAGCTGGTGAACGAAAGCAGTTTACTTGCGGAAAAATTGTTTAGTTATCTGGAAACAGCAGTAAAACTCTTAAGTGAAGAAACATATTTTTCAGCGTATTTATGTTACTAGTTTTACGCACATAAGGTGCTAAAAATTGGGTGATCCATGTAGTTCCATCTGTGATCCTATTTAGCCCACAATATTGTAAAAGTGAGCTTTTACAGTAAGTGTAATTTTATATTTTTGCTTGTAAATAAATCGACCTTTCGCGCTAATTATTGCATCATTTGTTGCCGTCCCGGGCTCGGCAGGGAATTATTTAGATAACTTAGTTTCACAAATAAATATCTGGATGAGGAACATCGGAAATCAATCCCGAGATTCGAAATCCCATCTTCCCTACTTTCACTGTCACAACGGCTAAGCTCAAGAGCATGCGCGTCAATGGACTGTTCGGAATAAAGTGGGCATTCAGTTTAAATTCCTGAAAGTAGGGTGCTCTATAATGTGAGAGGAATACACTATACTACTGAAATGAGAAAAATGTTTGTCCCCTATTCAAAAACATAATATTAATAAAACTGATAGAGTACAAGAAATCAATGTACACGAGAAAATGCCATATTATCAACATCCTTTATGTCCATATCAGTCCCTTTAACGTCTGAATGTCATTTGGCATTCTCAAATCATCTTATTAACGCGCACCTATGATAATCACACGTCATACTGAATAAGGATAAGGACTTATCCCTTTACTTATTATCGGAACCCGATGGTATTGGTTACAGTAATGCATAAACCAAACACATAATTATATACATATAGATTAAATTTCTCGTGAAGCAAGCACTATACTTTATGGACATCGTGGTTTTGAGGTATTGCATAAGAGACAGTTGCGCACACTTCATTAAATATGTAAATCATGCCGCCGCTTACGGCACATAAAGTTTACTTGATTTCATTAATTATATATTACATTACGCCTCTACGTGTTTCTCTGGGGAACGATCTTAGCCTAGTATATTACAAAGCGAACCCATACAACGTTAGTATCCTGTAAATCACCTCGAAACATCATAGAACAATACGGATACATGAATATAAACACACGAAGAATGAGCAATTGCCTGGAAACATATCGACTTACAATATACTTCACACACATAAATGCATCTGAAACTGAGGCCCTTTCAGGTCTCCTAGTGTTGATCCAGGGTCGTCGATACCATCCGGTATCGAACCCGTGTTCGTAGGGCTTCGAGGTGAGAATCTGAAAACCCCATTCCGACTTCATTTGAATACAAAATGGGCGGACAACTTCATCTATCGAATCATAGAATCTATAACGCTGGTGGTAATATATTGTTGGCATGTGAATACTCAGTACATTGTTAAAGTGAGGTGGACTTCCTATGTGAACATCACAAGCATTGAGAGACGAAAGGAACCACTGCAGGGGCTTGGCATTCCCTTCCATCTCGAGGGCCATAAATCTCTCTCTAAGTGGTAGTCTGTCACCGTCAGCTGGGAGAATACTTTCACTCTGTTCTCCGAACATATGTGCGAAATTCTCTTCGCAATTCTTTTGCCCCTTTTCAGGCGAATAATTATTCATAGCTACAAAATATAATTTTATCAATGTTTCAAATATGTTCAGCCCTATTCACTTCATGATTAATATTTTCATTAGCATTCTTAAATACGTCATCTTTAAACATTGCCACACATTCCGTATCACCCGTCCCTTCACACGTGTATCTCAATCACACATTACTTAATGATTTAATGATTGCCGTTATTTTTATGTGAGCGTCAGTTGTTCAATTATACATCACTCCATGGCTAATCTAGCACTTTATATTAGTTCGATTAGCGTTTTCCACTACTGCACCTGCCTTAATTCTGGCCAATAATTATTAGTAGAATATAGTCAGCATCTCACTACGTCCGAGCGATTATCAAAAGTTTTACCCGCTCTTTAAATATTATTCACGTGAACCGCTACTGATTTTAACATTCTGCGACCCCTTAATATGTGAATGTGGGAGTTACGGACAACTATCTTCGCACACCACAATCATTATTTTACACTAAAAGGTCTGATTACGTTATACGTGTATTAGTCTAACACGGTACAGACATCTGTCTAACACTTAGTAGATTAATAACACACAATATTCTTCAGTAGCATTGAATCACAATAACTAAGCACAATGGTTCACAATCACCGATGGAGTTTCACAACGAACGTGTGAAGACTGTGGTAGAGTAGATCAGAATGGATACTAAGGCTGGTTGGCGATTTCTTTTTAGAGAATCCTGCTCGCTGGTTGGAGAGAGGGCAGGCCCCACCCACAAGCAAAAAATCGCTCCGTTAACAATAATCTCTCATAGTCGTGTGAATAGTCATTTTGTAGCCCTTGAATTCTAGTTTACACTGATCTAATTTGATGTAAATGGCATCACTGAATCTCTAGTAATCTTGCAAGCTTCCTCTTGAGAATTTGCGCGCCAGCCACTTTCAGCCGGGGATCCCTCGCTTCCGTCTGGCTACGGGCGATCAAAATCTTGTTTCGATTAGGCACATCTGTCTAAGGTGCGTCATTACCGATACATCCATTAGGTAGTGTATCCTCTGATATCATTAAATAGTATAAATTACGCTGATTCCAATGAGTCCTTGCTCGTTAATTTCACACGCTTGTATTAAAAGTTTTATTATTATTATTATTATTATTACGAGCCTGATTTGTGAGTTGGCACTCATGAATATACAGGGAAATCACTGAGAATCTCCAGTTCTTAGATTAAAACACTGTAAAAACAGACTCCACCTTCTGACCTAGATGCTCTCTGCGCTTGGCTTGCTATTTCCTTCTCTCTTGTCAAATAGATAGTGTGATTTCAAGGTTCCGCTGCAATGAGCTCTCTCTCTCTCTCTCTGTACGCGTAAATAGACCTGCACCCTCCCAGCTAACGCAACGCCGCTCGTATCCCAGACTGGGCGAAAAATGATTATTACGACTTAGGACCTCATTGACATGCCTATATGCATGGTAGTGAACGGTTACACTATGTACTAGCAAACTTTCTCGCTCTTTGTACGTCTGTTATTTCCGGGATTTTCTTTTTCTTCTTCTCCTTTTCCCTTCGACTTCTTCTTCTTCCTACTGCCATTTATCAATTACCTTGGGTCGGCACTTTATATGGATTTAGCCCAGTTTTATGGCCGGATGCCTTTCCTGATACTAACAATAAATAGAGGGATGTTTTGCAGTATTGCATGTTCTTGTGGTGGTTGGTAATGTATTGTATGTAAATGAGACCCTGAGGTAGTGGAATTAACCAGACAAAATTAAAATCCTCTACCCAGCCATGAATCGAACCCGGGACTTTATGGACAGAAGGCCATTGCGCTGACCATTGAGCCAAGGACCCGGGCTTGTTACATTTTATGAATAGCCCATGATGTCTTCAAACCATTCAGCTTTTAATCCTGTACAGAAAAGCTCTATCTGAAAACAGGGTGACGCAAAGATAGTTTCATCAGCAACTCCTTACGAGAAAATGTATATTTTTTTAATTATTACTTTTACAATTTGCTTTACGTCGCGCCGAAACAGATTGGACTTACGGCGTCAGGAAACAACTCAGATAATTTGTAGTGAGGTTTCCTTCAAGGGATTTGCGCAGAGACTGCAGTTCGTGCAGGATTGAGTAAGTTCAGGCATGACATTCGAAGATTGAACAAGTGAATTAACTTCCACTCAATTACAGGCAGACATCAAATGTTTTATGAACATAGTCCATCTCTTGTTCTGAAAGGGAAACCTTAATGACTCATTTTTTTATAATGGGAAGTCGTAAAATTTAAAATATTTTTTCAGAACATGTTAATAAATAATTAAATTTATAAGATACCCAATACTAGTGCCGGGTACGCAACTATGATCGACAAATGGTGTAGCCTTCTAGTTCTCTCGTAGAGTGTACTTACCTCCTCTTTATGAAGCTGTGTTACGAGAATAATAAATAATGTAGTCCCTGTGGACGAATCAGATGTCCCTTTCTTTCCATGTCGGTATGTGAGAAGATTCCATTAAACAAGTATTCTATATAGTATTGTCTTTATAATGGTATGAAATTGAAGTTCTATATTTAAGAGATTGTTGATCATGTTTCTGCCGAAAGATTAGTGTCGGGAAAATAAAACATATTCATTATTTAATGTAATGAGGACTGTTGAACAAGGGAAGCTGATATTGCGGTAGGGCATATCTCCTATTATGTTATTTTCCTAAGAATTAAAGGAAAATGTAAAAACACTTATTATATTTGTTTCCCGATATCTCATGGAACGCCCCATGCAAGTCGGCATGCAACCACTGTTCGTAACTGTTAGTCTATTATCTCCTCCATAATTCAAGCCGTAAATACATTCTTTTCTTGGTTTAATGGTACATCATCACGGCACCCTTTACGGAAATC
Source organism: Anabrus simplex (assembly GCF_040414725.1). Lineage (NCBI taxonomy): Eukaryota > Metazoa > Arthropoda > Insecta > Orthoptera > Tettigoniidae > Anabrus > Anabrus simplex. The sequence continues at coordinate 576,459,745 of NC_090266.1, read as the reverse complement.
GTTCAATAAGCAAGGTAAAAACAACGCAACGTAAATACGGAAGATGCAATACTGTAAGCGGGAACATAGGATCAATCGATGTTGTAGTTTCAGTGAGCCAAAATTAAGGCTTATAAATTCTATAAAATAGAAAATAGTACTAAATAGGGAAGTACACTGGAAATATAGGAATGTTGGCAACCATATAACTTATGCAACGTTATTTTGATTTAGATTCTCATAAGAGGCTTCGAACATTTTTTATAATCCACTCCCTAGTTATGGGAGAGTGCTAGAGGCAGTTTTTCAGTAAGATACACCCCATGTTTGTAAGTTATTTATTTTAACCAAGAATGAAACTACATAAAATTATATTTGACACAGGGAACTGCTCCATTATTTTCAGGAATGAACGTGGAAAAGTCTGGAAAGATATTCAATACTAGTGCCGAGATACGCAACTATGATCATCAAATAATGTAGCCTTCTAGTTCTATCGTGGAGCGTACTTACCTCCTCGTTATGAAGCTGTATTACGAGAAAAATAAATAATATGTGCCCTGTGGACGAATCAAGTGTCCTCTTGATTCAATGTCGGTATATGAGAAGACTCCATAAAACAAGTTTGCACTTCAAACTAATCAAACTAAAAATGAAGGAAGCACTTCATTGCACGTGCAGTGTTCGAGAAGTGCAATTGGTGTATTTCTTAGCGATGAATCAGACGAGCTTTTCCCTTCGTTGTACCTTGACTGTAGTATAGGTTTAACTGGAAGTTATGAATTTGTATTTTTACTGTAAAATGAATCCGGCAAATTTTCTGTCAGCCACTAGTATGTACCTGAAGTGTTTTGAAATCACAGTAGTTTTCAAGATGTTCAAGATAAATTTGCCAACCTTTACTTTGACAAAATTCATTAAGTGGAAGTAAGCTGCAATAAGTATTGAATGCAATATGTTAATTATTTATTTAAAATTTTGGATAAGGTGAGTTTTGCACTGGATAGACTCAGATATTGAACGGATTATACCATGACTTGTATCTTCCACAGGTATTCACGCTCGGGAGTGGATTACTGTAGCAACTGTCACATATATCCTTAACGAGTTACTAACCAGTCAGGATCCAGCCATACGGAACATAGCTGAGAATTTCGACTGGTACATCTTTCCCAGCACCAACCCCGATGGCTACGAGTACACCCACACAACGGTAAGACGAAAATGTTCAAGTTAGAGGGAATCAAATTCAGAAGGCAGATTTTTCATTGAATGGTTATACATGTTCTTACATATTCCACAATACCCCTTCTGCTTCATTGAATCGTTGTTGCTGTTGCCACTCCTTCATACAATTACTTTAGCCTATTATGGTCGACATCCATGTGCATTGTCTATATCAATATAATGCTATTTGTTGAAAGTCCCTTCAATTGCTGTAGCTTTTAAGACACTCCAGGGTGTTGGAATTTTGTTCTGCAAGAGTATCTTGACGTGCAGGGAGCCATCGACATAGAGATTTAGCATTTAATTACCCTCAAATAACAATGTACTCAACCGCTATCTAGGGAGCGGAGGGACACCGATTAAGTTTACTGCGCCACTAAGGTCAACGGATGTTTGCACTGATGTATTTAAGGGGACCCAGTAGGGTGAAATTCGGCAAAAACGGAATTTTTACTTTTTCATTCCATAAAAATCTAGAGGCTTTCTTCTTTCATTAGAGCTATCATTCATGGTCATATCTTAATTATAAGTGCTTTGTATTGCGTTTCCAAGACAACACTGCATGGGCGCGGTAACTTTATCTGCCGGGAGATCTCGTTGTTGACAACGACATTACACGTTTCCTTGGCTCCCTCCTTATATTCACGCCCAGTGGTGGTATATGTGTGTAGATGTAACATAATGGGTATTTGTGACATTTTCTAGCCTATACATGAGATCAGTTTTTAGAGATCTAGCAGAGCCACAACTTCTTGAAAAGTGCCTTCATGGACAAACCCAGAACCCCAACGAGAGTGTTAATAATTTTATTTGGACCCGAATTCCCAAGAGAGGTTTTGTAGAGGTCAATACCTTGCATTTTGGAGTGTACGATGCAAATACTACATATAATGAAGTGTAAAACCTTAGGAAAATTGGGAATCTCTCCAGGGTATCACATGATAACAAGTATGAAGAAAATCGATTGTGAACGGAAAAGGAAGACTGAAGGTGCAGAAAAGGACTGTAAAAAACTGTCAAGACAAACTAAGAGAGTTGTGAGAAGAAGACTAGTGGATAAGATGCAAGACAACCCAGATGATCCACCATATGGGGCAGGATTACATTGAAAAACTTTGAAGGCTTGTTTCTGCAAGTTCACATTTTTCTGAACAAAAGGAACATTTTCTCAAAGCCTATTTAGTATACAACCTTCAAACTTTCAGATATTACATAAAGTCATAATATACACACTTTAACACAACGTTTTTGGAGAGAAGTGTTTAGTACAGAAACAAGGGGCTAAAAAGTGAGCGATTTTTTCCAAAAAATGTTGCACTGAATAGAAAAATTAAAAATGGACGAATATCTCTAATGAATAAACCCCTGTGTTAAAACACGCAAGAAGGTATAAAGAAATCATGAGAAAAAACGAAGCCTTTAGTATGAACCGTTTCTGAGATAAAAGTACCTAAAAACAGTAAATTTAACATTATAGATATAGACCCTACCGGGTCCCCTTAAAACTAAACGGGGAAGAATTGGGAAGGAAGTTGCCTATATTAATATATGAGTATAATGCCCATCCCAGCTGTTTATGCTCTTAATAGATGTTTGAATGTTGTCCCTGGGGTAATCAACAGTTGAAGGAAGGAATGAGGGGCGAGACAGTAAAAACGTGGGATATTCCACAATTTAAGGGGACAGCTACATATTTAGCTGTAATTTAAAACCACAAATATTGTAACATTTTCAAAAGCATTGTGTAGCCAGTTTTCCTCTTTTTTGACCAAGTGTACTTTTACTGAACTAATAACAAAAATGCAATCATCTTCATTGTACAATTTATTTTCCGGTCTGTGGATTGATGACCCTTCATCCTTGATATATACTGAACGTCTTCTTGCATAGTTCACAAAATGCCTTGTGGACGTTACTTAAATCACGAGATAAGTGTGACGTGTTGGTTTCCCACTTCGCATTATATGCACATACGCGTTTAGTTTTCACTTTTGCCTTCTAGGGTTTAAATGAAGGCTTTCTTTTTTGTTGTGATGAAGCAGAAGTACTCTCAACACTGTCCGATGTCCAATCCAATTCAAAAATCACATAAATAAAAAGAACTCCAGTTAATACAACACGTCTATATTGATATGCTTCGTGCTACAGAATGGCCACACCCACCATTCCACAGACTACCCGTAACTTGGAGTCGGTATGTACATGCGGAACGCTTCTCGAAAGATGCTATAATGTGTTTCTTTGCACATTCAAAGATCATACTGTTTTTTGCTTTACGTTGTACCGTACCCGTCTTCATAATATCCCGGGCTAGTCGCGGCAGGGATGTGTTTACCGTTCGAAAAAATTAATTTGGGCAAAACTAAATTCAAAATTCGTCATGAGCAATATACCAAAGGTACATGACAGGAATTCGGGTACATAGACTACATGAATAAGACAGAGAAATGGGGGTACAATGGATTTATTAAAGACATGAACCCATTCACTTACGACATGAAAAAAAAAAAATATATATGTAACAACACTAAGCATGTTGGCCACATAAAATCAAAGTAAAATATGTGCCCCGCACATGCCCATATTAAACACAAAATTTATACACTAGGGACTCGGCCCTACAAAGAAAATCACGACTTCGGATTGACTTCGGATGAACACATTTTAATTTAAGTCGACGCAAGCTTCGCTTCAATGTCATAATTCCCTTATAGGATGCGCTTTGGAAAGTGCCTATACATGACCGCGGTAAATATTTAAACACACTAGTAAGCGATCTAAACTATACATATTTACATATCAATAACAAAATCAATTCAATTCAGCCCTGAGCTGCAACTTATGATTACACAGATTCTAAATATGTAGCCGCCCACATAGCAATTGGATGGCATCGAGGCCAGCGACCATCTAATTGGCTACCGAGCCAATAAAACACACAGAAAAAGTTAACCTAAAGCAACGCTGATCACATTGACACATATACGAAGGAAACACAACAAATACAAGCAAACAATCAGCCATCATCATCACACCCATGCCATCGATCAAACCAGACAGGCAAGAGAACATATGTAAATACAGTAGGAGTGTGGAACCTGTAAAATAACAAAATGAAATATGTATAAATGCTCCACATGTAGTCAGCGGGATCCTCCTCAGCGGGCAGGTACATGGGTTACGACCATAAGTCAGACGCAAGGGCAATCCCTTAAGGATCACTTTCACTGTCGCAAACAGCCGTTACCTGTAACTTCCTAATTGTCTTCGAAGATACACGCATAACGGTCTGACAAGCCTTTAACAACATGGTCTTGGGGTGGTACACCTGACTTCTCAAGACACGGGGTGCGTATACCTGCAAACTCTCTTACGAAGACAAGGCTAAATTCACAACACTCGCAGCTCTGTTACTGCTTTCTGCATAAAATGACCCGCGATCTCAATTCGCAGATTAGAGACCAACACACATCAACAAGGGCTTAGCCTTTTTTTCATTTGAATACAGACATCGCATACAATAAATCTCGAGACCAACTCGGGCCTTACACTCGGCAGTATATGGGTTCTCGCCCTCCTCATATCATGAATACGGCAATTCCAGCCTCCTTCAAATGTCTCAATATAGCATCCCCTAAAATATACATCAACTCCCTTGTGAATTCTCACGGCTTGCATAACCAGCCCCAGGTTAAACATTCCTCCATCTATACGTGCACATCTGGCATCTTATTCGGCCATTCAGCTGTTCTATAAGGCCGTCAGTCATGCTTTCCCTGAATAGTAATGTCCCTAATTACACAACGTTGAATTTCCGCGACTTTGCTTCCGGATATCACATCTGAAATTCCCATGCATGAATAAAAAGAATATATGATAAAACTACAACTGTAATCTGATCTCCCATACATCATCACCGGCGTATAGCCTCTGTAAATGACGATCAGAGCTTGCACACTGACCACATAATAGAATACACTGAAAAACATAAAACAACACCCCTATAACGACACTGGCATACCCTCAAACCCACCTAAACTAACAAAAAAAAGGAAAATAAAGGCATGCATCAGCCCAGGACGTATTTACTGTAAATTGAATTGGGAAACCACTGTGCCATCTGGCTGACAATTAACTTTAAATTATTTATACACATATGATCTAAACTAGTGTGCAACTATTACCCAGGCATGCTAAAAAATGACAAAGAGCTTATCTTGCCCCGGCTTGATCACCCATGACGCTTACATGGCCACTGGCATCCACGCGAACTTAGGCCATGGTCATCTCAGTCTTCAGGATGTGGGAAGTCACTCCATCGATGCTCGGCGCGGGCTCCATAGCGCTGATTGATGCGGCTCTTGTAAACAGTTGAATTAGGTACCGTTTCTTCGCCGCTAGTCACACACGTATGTAAGATCACGTCCTTAATGCTTGGCCGTTAATTGGCGACGGCCTGAGAGCGAAAATTAGTTCGTTCCACTCACCATTAATATTTAAGAGCACCTAGGCCCGGACGCAATCAGTTCTTGGCGCGGTCATGCAACATACGATTACGAAAGTTCCCGCGATCGCGCTAGCGTAATATTATTGTGTTTATGCAAATATTGACGTGAGTTATCAGCCGGATTTTATGCGGCACTGGAAACACCGTTCGTTACCGTCCTGATAGCGTCAGACAAATACGCCACTTCCACACTTGGCGCCACTTACACGGCCGTTACAGATAGATGTTTATACTGATCACTCCCAGATCGAATTAACATACTGCACATACATGGTGCCACAGTTAAACAGTAAGAAATGGTAATTATCTCGCACGCATCCCATTGGCTCAGTTCTCAAACATCAGAACAAAGTGTCCTCCGGTGAATATAGTCTCGGCGTGCGAGCGACCAACCGGCGCGAAATTCAGACAGAGAATGAGGAGACGCTTCCTTATTACTAGCAGTTATAAAGACTCTTGGAGTTTATTCAAAGGCCGGAATTCTCTTGTGAAGAATAGAAAGTCTGTTGAGCGGACGGTTTAGTTTGAATGAGAATCCGTTGATAATGCGAAATAACATCCAAGCCTTAAGTAGGCACCAAATATAATCTCAGGCATCAGAAAAATTACACTTGTCCATCTGGACAAATTAGAACTGTGGAATATCGGCGAAATGACAGATTATTATCATGAATGAAACTGTTTCAAAGATGTAATTAGAGGGTTGGTTATCCTGCCATCGCGGTTCGGCAGTTCGCAGAGTCCTTGTACTAGCTCGTGATTTGGCGGATTTCGAAACTGGCTGGACAAAGAGTACTGCGGCGCTTTCCAGCAACCACGTTCAAATTTAAGCAAAACTCGTTGTCTGAAGCCATCTACTGGCCGCTCCCCTTATGCTAGCGTGGTCAGGTATCTAACCGTCTTCGAAACAGACTCCCACACAAAGCCATGTTAAGCAATAAGTCCACAGTGTTGTATCATGATTAAAATTTCCTAATGAAGCATATGATGATATGATTATTTCAGAAACCAGTCAAGCGCCAAGTCTGTCATTTTTGGGAAAATGAAAAAAACTGTCTAGCAACAGACAAAATGTTATGGTAGGGGATTTAATATTTTAGCTTCAAAGTATTATACCATTTAATACTTTCTATCTAAGGAAAACTATTTTGCGCTTATTAACTTTCCTAAAAAAATCCGAAACATTTTCCACTTAACTGGTTTCTGATATAAACGAGTGTTGCAAACATATTTTTGTGGGATAATTCTTGAATTTCGAAAGGATTTTGTCATAAACACCATATTTGTGGAAACAGAAATTATTTGACTAGGTGTAGACTACAAATATAATTATTAAAAGGATGCAATCAGCAATGCCTCCTTATTATGACAAGAGGTAATTAATCCTCATTAACAAACTCCACACCATGTTCTGTCCCTGTAGTAGGCCATTGTAAAATGCTGTCCTAAAACTGTTCATATCCTATCATGTAAGGTTTTAAGGCATTTAGGTCACGTATCTTCTTGATATTGATGGGCACATAAAACAATCAATAACAAAGAATAATGTAGGGCTCAGACCAGGTATTTCCTTTCCTGTGCAAGATAACCTTTTCCTTTTATCCTGGCATTTCGAATGATATTACGCATGTGAGTTTGCTTGTCTACCACTCCTCGTTTCCTTTTTGATACAGGTTCGTCTTCTGAACATTCAGACATAAGCTATCACTAATTATAAAACACTGCACTAAACAAAAGAAACACTTTTTCAATCAGTTGTTCAGAAAACTACGAACATGCGATTCCAGAAACACAAAAATGACAATATAAACAGCTGAACAGCTGACTGTTCTGGATTCAGAACAGCAGCGCCAACCGGCAAGGTGCGGCACATCACAAAATGTACCAGCAGCTTACTGCAGAAACCAGCCAAGTGATGTCACTTAACTGGTTTCTGAACTAAATACGAAATTCAACGTAACGCCTAACCATTATAGGAGGATGTTTCTTGACTGGTCTCAGCACCAAAATGTGCGTATACCCTCCTAGTAACATATTCTGCAATTAACTCATTTTTTTCATTTTTTGGCACTTGACTGCTTTCTGAAATAGTCTATTCAATTAAGGTACAGGCCCCACATTTGACTGGTGTGAACATGGGAAACCACGGAAAACCATCTTCATGGCTGCCGACAGTGGGGTTCGAACCCACTCTCTCCAGAATACTGGATACTGGCCTCACTTAAGCTACTGCAGCTATCGAGCTTGGTCATACTGTTTTAAACGACCACGCTATGTTTAGTTGAAGCTGGATGGAAGAACAGTTGCGTATTGTGAACATTCGTACCCATGACAATAACACGAAGATTCGTTCAGATAGGAAACGAAACAACTGGGGGACAAATGACGTACCGTGCAGGACATTAAGAACGTACTTTAAAATGCGGAATGGTTTGTCACCCTAGCTGTCCGCCGGAATACTTTAACGTGCGGCATGGATCTGTTTAACTTAAACACCCTTAAATGCACCGAATTGAGCCGAGATTGGAATTTCTTTCCTGGAATGAAGGATAGCGACATGTGGCCTATGCTGCTTAAGTGGGAGATTGTCAGGCAAATGACTAAGCCTATGTTAGAATCCTTTTAAAAAGATTGTTTTAAGTTGCATCGACACATATAGGTCTTACGGCGATGATGGGAAGGAAAAAGGGCTAGGAGTAAGAAGGAAACGTCCGTGGCCTTAATTAAGGTACAGCCCCAGCATTTGCCTGGAGTAAAAGTGGGAAACCATGGAAAACCATCGTCAGAGCTGCCGACAATGGGGTTCGAACTCACTATATTGAACCCTTGAACTTACCATTCCATCGTTGGTCGGCCGCGGCTGCTACAGTAGAACAATATAGAACTCTTAAATCATGGGTCGTTGTGGGAATAAATTCGGTCACGATCTTAACCAAACGATGGGGTTCAGAAGAGAGCCTAACTACTTGAAATGAGGAGCAAATATGTGCTTACTAACTTTTATTAAAATCGAAATGACACGACAACATTATTATTTTAATATAACTCCTTGAATTAAAAAAAATATAAATTATTTATTACTGAATGTTTTAAACGCAGTCACATTGCATAGCGTTGATTTATTTCTTACAATATCGAAGAGTTGCTTCGGAGAAAGTAATACATTAGTGGACAACGAAACTGAAAAACTGAAAAAGGAAAGACCTGAAAACCGGGCACCTATTACTCCAAACGAGAACTGAGAGTTAATCCACACGATCCGTGGAAAATCTCACTTTCAACAAGTAGAACGCCTGATTTCCTCTCAATTAAGGTTATCCACCAGTCGAATACCCTTTACGGATACGGAACACCCACCGAATGGACCCTTAATCGAACCAAATTGACTATCAGTTGCTTTGGATTGGTTGCGAAATATTACGGGAAAGCATGGTGTTCACTACGAGTTAACAGCATCATTCACAATTGAAATAAAATTCCACCATGTATTTGTCATTCATGACACCCTTAAGTGATAAGGTAATCGCGATGCTAAATGTGCATCACCCAAACAGCTGTTCGGAAGGAACCAACAACAACATGATCCGCGAGGATCTTACGTTTCGTCGTTCTAAAGGAACAAAACTGCGAAATGCAGGAAACGCTTATTCATCACGCATTTAGAAGAAATGCCAAACACTGAAGTTGATTAAAAAGTGGTAAATCACTTGAAAAGTATTATTATCAAACCGATTTTCAGGTTAGAAATGGTTTTGTTACGCTTACTAAAATTACCAGTCCACATTGAAAAATACTACTTTAAGGAATTCTTTCCTTTGAAAAACAATGACTACCATTACAGATCCATCTACTTATTGTTTGTCCCAACACTACCTATAAAGTGATTACTTAATCGAATTCAACTACGAATAAAATGAAAGTACGACAAAGATTGAAAATAAAATAATATTACTGGCTGACGAATCGAAACCGCATTCGCAACTCAAGTCTCACACTAATACACTGAGTGTCAATATGCACACTATCAAAACGAAACGGACGTCAGAACGACAAAACAATTAAGTCCGTAAAATAAAATAACATATCGAAGTCATTAAAACTCAACACGCATGGAGAATTACAGTAAAATATTTAATCTCCATCAGATCGATATCCAATATTTGGGCAACCCTCATTCGCCGATAGCGGCCCCGTTATCTTAGGGAACACCTTCCATCTGTTGGAGCTACGCACTAGTTGGCCTCATTATTACCAATCTAACCCTCTTCATATTTCAAATTTTACTGTAGGTGCTACCTTCGCCCAGGTCACTTCGCAAAAACAAAAGAAACATCTAATCTGAGACTTGAGTATGTACAGCTGACATCCCAGACCTATCGTCGGGCTCACTTAAAATCTGTACATCCTAACACTAATCTCCATGTACACGATACCTTCCAAATTCTATCGTCGGGCGTGAACTAGGACGTCTCATCATCAGTAACTCCAAGGATAACATGTGACGTCCTAAATCTATGGTCGGGCGTAAAAATGGGTCGTACTACGCATTCCCTAGCATATCAGGCGAACTAACAATTTCAAACCAACTCTGACATTTCAATACACATGGAACCACGTCTCTTACTATTAAACGAATGCAAGTCGGAAAATGCAGTAAGTCTCCATCTCGTTACAATACGTGAACTCGAAAATAAATATACGTGACGAACAATTCTCCAACTCAAACACAATCTCAGCCTGTGCAGTGAAGTTTTTAGGGAAGCAATGATAATTCCCAACACACGTCTACCATTTAGTGGATGTATTCAAAATAATAATCATCACTACCGCATTAGAAACTCTCAAATCGCCTACCGTCAATTCCAAATATTTATATCCATGACATATCCAGTGAAACGAAATTCAATACAACACCAACCATGTATTCTAAATGCTCTTTTATCCTTGAGGTCACATTATCTTAATATTCATACGGGCTTTACGTAACTAGTCACCTGACTTTTACTACCAAGATTTTTAACCTTTACTAGAGTCGTTTTGACTTGGGATTTTACTAGAAATCTACGGTGCCTCACACAGTAGTCGTCTCAAATTTCGGATTGGTAGCGGAATACTCTACAGCCTGTCACAATACAGCCTGTTTCCCAAATACTTCCTCGGCAAACATAGCCCGTCTCAAACTCATTCTCCTCGCCTTATCCCAGCGGTATCACTTAAAATCCAGGCTTCTTTCACCTTCAATATTCCTACCCCTCTCATCTCCACATATATAAATTCTTCGCTCTCAATCCATTTTTCTTATATTTCCAAGACCCTTTTCATATTTCAATCCTCTGGTGAAAACAACACCCATTATAAAATACACCTCTTTACTTTACTGTTACTACACTTTCGGACCTCAAGAATCCAAGAACACACCGCGATTTTCTGTATCATTGATATACACGATGTCCCAAAATTTTACTTCCCATGAATAAATGTAACTCTATCGAATTTCACTGAAATTTTCTAAATGCCTGCGATCCTTGTAAAATATCCTGGTTAAATGCACTTTTAACATAGAAAAATTTCTTTATCCCGCGGTAGACATTATTATTATTATTGTTATTATTACTATTATTATTATTATTATTATTATTATTATTATTATTATTATTATTATTATTATTATTATTATTATTGACAAACATTTCTGAATTCACCTGACATTTGAAATTAAGACATTCGCCACGACTATTTTACCATTATAGCTTTCCTAATTTTCCTCACTTTGGACGATATCTCATAGAACATTAACACCAGATTTAAACGTCGCATTTTACAGTTTCTTGACGTGAAATTTACAAACTAAAATTTTCATACGCTGACCAAAATTATAACACTTTTCGCCTGATAATTACAAATATCAACCCGACAATCATCTTGAAAAATTTGTTGGGACAGACAATAAAATCTAGCTACAACATAATACAAATATAGACAGACCTGCAAAATGGCGTCATCCTCAGTACTCTGGCTACATTGTCGCCAGATGACCTCGTGCTTTTGGCCGTACATTTGTACAAATAGCATCTTCTTCTCCAACATATCAATCTTACAAACACTGCCTTTTTCACTCGATATTAAATTACAACACAAATCACGCACTTTCCTCGTTATAATTTGTACCACGAACCTCCCTCGTTCTGCAGTCAACTGCGACTGTCTGCCTTCTTCCCAGAGTTGTCTCCTTCTGTCACCCACAACACAACAGGTGTTCAACAGATAACGAAATCAGAACTACTCTGACTAGCTTCCCAACTCTCTTACCACTTTCAAACGCACATGGGGTGATACAATAAAATCTGCTGTGTACTTTAACAGACGCCTATACTTTCACAGTTTGTCGGCAAAAGTTCAGAAATTTTCTGTCACCTTCCATTTCTAACCGAATGTGTGGACCTCAGCCACGAACATGTACTAAGTTGTTTGTAGATCAATCTGGTACAATTTTCTGCTGACGACGGGCGTAAGCTACCGCCGCTTCAAAAACCAGATCGACACTGAAAAATATGCAGTGGGGGTTCCTTTTATAGTCTTATGAGGGACGCTATACACACTACTAAGCTTGATTGCGTAATCTGCTAATTTCGCGTCCAATAGACCGATTTTTATGAGACTTGTCCCAGAATTCCGGACAGACTTGTAATTATTTTAGATGTTAATCTCATAATTTTACCACACTCGCAACAGGTGAAATGAATTATTTCTGCCCGGGCGTTTCGCGGGTTTTCTTCATCCATTGACCTTGGCACGTGGAGCTAGTCCTCGGATCTGACGCTGACTTGTACTTAGGCTTAACTGCATTTATGTTTTACCCTGGGGGTTCTGTCTTCACGTAGGGTTTAAGAATAATTTAGATTATTTATTTCTTTATTTACTGTATTGCCAAAATCTCTCGTCACGCAGAATTCCGTGAATTTAAAGAATTATCGGGCACTCGAAGTCCGCCGAGGTGTCACGGTATTTCACGAGCTTGCCGCGGGTGAGATCTTTCCCACGCGACATCGAGATTCTAGGAGCGCAACATGGCTGCCCTCAAAAATAAAAGTAGCTTGTTGATTTGAAATAAATATTGAGAAAAATAAAAAATATTTTTCTCATCGTAGAATTATGGGTTCATAATCCACCTACAACGACGAAATGTTTACCCAGTAAGGGAAAATATTTAAATATATATATTCCTTCAAAATTCTGAATTGTACATGGGAATTTTGATACAAATGAACCATGATTCTACGTAAAATTTCCCAGTCGATCTCACTCTTGACGTAGGGCTCTGTTGCTTTCACGTATTTTCCTGTTTTCTTCTTCCAACAATAGAATTGCGTTACATATGTCATCAAGAAAGTCTTCTCTTAAGAACGAACATTGTAAGCATTCAGGGTCTCCCTCTGGATTACTACAGCTGCTTGCCTGCTCTTGGAGTGGTGCCTCGACCTGTCTTCCTTTCGACGTGACGATCATATTTACGGGATGTAATTCTTCTTCTTCTTCTTCTTAGGTGACCATTTCTCCTGCTGGTAAGGCGATGTCATCCTGTAGTGGGACTCTTTCTTCTGCTCTGTGGTAAACCTTCAAATTCGCTGCATTGAATATAGCTTCGCTGCTGCCATCCAGACTCTGAATTCTATAGGAAATATTCCTGAAACTTTTGATCACCTTGAAAGGCCCAACATATAAGGGAGCAAATTTAGCATAGATGTTTTCCTGCGGTTTCGACATCATGGGTCTCCTAAGCACCAATTCGCCTTCCTCTAAGGGACGGTGGAATCTCCTGTTCCTCACCCTGCGTAACCGGCGGTCGCCTGCCGGCGTAGATGTTCTGCCGTACTCTGAATGCATAATTCCTGTGACGGACGGGGATCGATGGGACATTGGATGACACCATGCCAGGATCTCACAGGATATCTATTGAAATGCAGGATAGAGGGAATCCTCCCAATAGATTCGTGCATGGTGTTATTTACACAAATTACTATTAGGTGTAGCACATCAACCCACTTGAAATGCTCTCGGGCGCAATAAATTCTGCAGAATTTTGCAATCACTTGCATTACCCTCTCGCTAGGATTTCCCTCAGGATGTCTCACGCTGCTCAGGATGTGATGGATTTCCATATTCTGAAGGGCGGTTTTGAACTGTGCAGAGGTAAACTGGGGACCATGATCTGTCAGAAGAAATTTCGGTGTGCCCATCTCCGGAATGATGTTACGGGAAATACACCTCAAGACTAGCTTAGTATTAACTTTTTGCATGGGAAACAGAGTCGTAAATTTGGAGAAAACATCGATGGTTACCAGCACGAACTTGTTCCCACGCTTTCCTTTCACGAGTGGCCCATAGATATCCATCGCGAACAGCTCTTTAGGTTGGGAAGGTTAGAGGGGAATAGGCGCCTGCCTGATCAAATAAGGGTTTGCCTTAACCCGTTGGCATGTATCGCATGTGATAATGGTGACTTTCCCAGGGAAACAGTATTTATGTGCGAGACTCTTGTGGAGTTTTCTGTGTGTTCTTCGACTACACTGTCAGCTTTTAGTCTGACTGGCATTTTGTTCTAGCTTGACGTGCCAATTGATTTATTGCCTCAGCTGATTTACATAACTTGAGAAATAATCGACCCGGTATTCTTTACTTATCATTTTTATTGTTGTTTTCTTGAATATTAAACGACTAGTAGGGTTTTCAGAATCCCTGGAGACATCGTCGACCCGTGTTCGGTCCTGGGCATGTGTACAGCAGCATCTCACAGTGTTGGGACATAGGACCCATGTCTCACATGTATTGTGTAAATATTTTTTTATTTATCTTGAGTGCTTATTGTGTATTATATTTGTGATGTCATTCAGCGTCGACAATGGTATTCCCATTGGTCCCGCGAATTTGTGTATCCGGGTGAGGTTTCGATCCGAACACAAGACCTCTGATGCTTCATTGTTTGTATCATATTCTCTAAAGTTATTCCATTGGGAAACCAACTTGTGTTAGGCTAGGTGCCATTCAGATTTGTTACATTGTGTGTTTTAATTTTGTTGCCCAGTAATTTGGGAATAGTTCCAATGATTTATGTTAAATGTTTCCGTACACGTCATGTCATGTTTTAGCTGCTTAGCGAGTGGTATCGCTCGGTCTTATACCTCAAACACTAGATTTTCAACAATCCGCAACTATGTAATTAATTAATGCTAGTTGCTTTACGTCGCACCGACACGGATAGGTCTTGTGGCGACGATGGGACAGGGAAGGGCTAGGAGTGGGAAGGAAGCGGCCGTGGCCTTAATTAAGGTACAGCCCTAGCATTTGCCTGGTGTGAAAATGGGAACCACGGAAAACCATTTTCAGGGCTGCCGACAGTGGGGTTCGAACCTACTATCTCCCGAATACTGGATACTGGCCGCACTTAAGCGACTGCAGCTATCGAGCTCGGTCGCATCTATGTAAAGTCGCTTCTTGTATTCATTTGTACACATGTATCATTCTTCATAATCATCAGGAATAAGCACCTATGATTTTTTTTTAAATTTAAAATCTTGTTCTCATTCGGTTGTTTGTTATGACGCTCGTGTTTTTCCTAACCTGCATGCCGCTAAGTTATTTTGTATTTGATGCCCACTTGATTTTAACCCAGTAAGCGACCCTACCGGAGACCCTACGGGTAGGGGGCGGGTGCAATCTACGGTACAGCGGAGAATGTAAAGGAAGAATCATCTGATGTAGTGAGTACTTTTACTCTTTTACTCTTCTGCCCCTAATAGTATTTGGCTTTCAAGGGATTCCTCAGCTCATGGCATCATCCTTTCTTTATCCAATTCTTCCAATCGGTTGGAACGTTCCCTGCACCTATTCAATCAAGAGACCGATTAGTGTGACAGGCTATTAGCTATTGAATAAGACATAAATTGCGTTATTCTTATTGGTTCGTCTTGTATCTTCACTTCATAGGACTTTTTTCATTGAATGAAGGACAGATGTTCGCAGTGAACCACAAACATTCGCCAAAACTGATATATATTCAGGGAGTAATTACTGTACTTATATATTACATACAGCTTCCGTAATCAGAAAATTCTCAAACTTTCAACGAGTATTATCTGTTAGGGTCGAATTTGCCAAACAAATACTCCGGGAAATGGTTTAAGCAAAAGTTACAGAACAGGATAATTGTGTTATAGAATGTTCATGAATCTTACTAATGCAATCTTAAGTCTGCTCAAATTCGAAGTAAGTTAGAAGACCGAAGGGTCTATCCTTCAAAATATTTTGCCATATTTTATCCATACATTATTACAATTGTGGTGTAAGAATCCATTTACATTAATTTTTTTGGGCAAAGCATCTTACCGTGATAAGACATTCATACACAACCTCATTTCCCAGGTTTGCTGTGAGGAAGTGATTGCTGTGTCCCCCGTGTTTAATGATCGAGTGCATTAGCGGACGTCAGTAAAACTGGGTGAGACAGATAACATTTACCATTCACCGAACTGGATAATGAGAACTAGAGAAAGATAAAAAAACAAGAGCATGCGTGCCAAAGAGCTGAATATTGTAATCCCTCCGTCAGAACGAGTGGATTAGAGATTCATGCTGAATGCGGACATAAATGCTGTTCAGATTTAATTACGTACGTTAGGTTAAATAAATTTTAGTTGCAAATTTAATTCTATAAATCCCAATATGTATCCTACAGTCACTGTTTTCGTTGCAAAACTTAGAAAAATGCGTGTTAATTGTAACCTGTCCTAGCAGTCTTCTGTCTCTTATCAAAATGTGATTTTCATCTACTATCCTTCAAATGCTACTTATACACATAAAAGCGGGGAAAATACATATTATGAAGAACATATTCACCAAAGAGTACGATATATAAACCAATGAGTAGTATGTTTTGTCATCAATAGGACAGGAACTGTTGTGAACTCGTGGATCAGAAGAATTTCTAGGTGTTGTCGATAGACGCAATAAATGCTTAAACAGAGCAGTGTAAGGAAATTTATGTTCATTAATAAAATGTTTTTAATACTGTGGTGATCTTAGTGTTAGGCTGAGACTTCGCTTACAATTCTTCTAGGTGGAAAGAAAGCGGTAACTTGTCGTCTAACACAAAGGGGAAGACCTTTTTTAACTCTAATATGTTTTACCAATTGATTATACTGTCTATGGATGTTCGGAAAGATCGTGGCACTGTAAGAGTTGCCATGTTGGTCTCTGTGACAGGGATCAGAACTGCAAATCCTACTGTGTGTTTCGATAAAATCCATCAGTTTGATAGCAGTTGGCTTATGAGCAATAGCACAGTGCAGCATGCTTGCAATGGTTTGACGCCGGATTAAAACGAAAAGGGTCCGCCTCTGTGGTGTAGTGGTTAGCGTGATTAGCTGCCACCCCCGGAGGCCCGGGTTCGATTCCCGGCTCTGCCACGAAAATTTGAAAAGTGGTATGAGGGCTGGAACGGGGTCCACTCAGCCTCGAGAGGTCAACTGAGTAGAGGTGGGTTCGATTCCCACCTCAGCCATCCTGGAAGTGGTTTTCCGTGGTTTCCCACTTCTCCTCCAGGCGAATGCCGGGATGGTACCTAACATAAGGCCACGGCCGCTTCCTTCCTTCTTCCTTATCTATCCCTTCCAATCTTCCCATCCCTCCACAAGGCCCCTGTTCAGCATAGCAGGTGAGGCCGCCTGGGCGAGGTACTGGTCATTCTCCCCAGTTGTATCCCCGACCAAGAGTCTGAAGCTCCAGGACACTGCCCTTGAGGCGGTAGAGGTGGGATCCCTCGCTGTGTCCGAGGGAAAAGCCGACCCTGGAGGGTAAACAGATGATGATGATGATGATTTAAACGAAAAGGAATGAAAGAATAGAAGGGAAGTTACAAGCGCTGTCATTTCCGTCAGTTACGACTATATAACAAATTACGAACAACATATACTCCAGGAGCAATCCAACATGCTCTTTATGACATTTGTCTATTCCTATGTAGAAACGGGCAGAATTGAGAACATAAAGGGTATATCTAAATTTCTATTACAAACCTTGAGGGCTTGTAGGGGGACCGAGTGGAGAACATTCTGAATAGGGAACTATATCCGGAAAAACACCGTTACCGAGCGAGTGGTTGCCTGGTTTGAGTCACGTAGCTGTCAGCTTGCATTCGGGAACCCTAAAGATGGTTTTCTTTGTTTTCCTATTTTTACACTAGGCTGGGGCTGTTTCTTAATCAATGGCACGGCCGCTTTTCTCACACTCCTAGTCTTTTCCTATCATATAGTCGCCATAAAACATATCTCTGTCCGTGCGACGTAAAAAATGAAATAGTTCAAAGTAAAACAACCGCCACGCGTGTTTCAATGTTATGCGTATTCTTTACTGCTCTTCATTAATAATATTAATTTCTTAGTAGATACATTTCTCGGTACTGTGAGCAACTTGTTCAGTTACGCACTGTATTGGCTTATTCTACAATTTGTCTCAGTATCAAGAGAGAACTTGGAAATACTAGTGTGACTAAATTAAATCACTTTAGTTATCCAAAGGATATTTCAAGTCCACTTTTTTCATTATTTGTATATCACCGAACAATCAGATGGTCATTAGTAATCCTTCGTTCTTCGATATGATTCTTCTTCCAAATCCCGGTCTCAGAACTGCCTTTATAAGTAGAAGATAACCGGGCGAGTTGGCCGTGCGGTTAGGGGCGCGCGGCTGTGATCTTGCATCCGGGTGATTGTGGGTTCGAATCCCACTGTCGGCAACCCTGCAGATGGTTTTTGCGTGGTTTTCCATTTTCACACCAGGCAAATACTGGGGCTGTACCTTAATTAAGCCCACGGCCGCTTCCTTCCAACTCCTAGGCATTTCCTATCCTATCGTCGCCTTAAGACCTATCTGTATCGGTGCGACGTAAAGCCACTAGCAAAGAAAAGGTAGGAGATAAAACAATCCACTTTCGTAGAACCAGAAATAAAGGGCAATGAATGTTAGGACCAAATTCGAGTAGATTCCATTAACCGTGTTCCTCTCCTTTCCTATTATCTGACGGTCAATGATTGTATTTCCGATGAAATATAAATCATAATGAACACTGTTCTGAAAATTTACATTTATCGTCCACTGCAAGCAGACTTCCTATATTTATTCTTAGCTCGTAACTGATATTCACAATTTAGTTCGCCTACAAAAGATATTCACAAATGAGGAATATCTGTTCAAAAAGCGCTGTTTTCACCTTCAGAGAGTTGTAAAAAGGCAAGGAAACGTATAATAAGGGGCTCATAGAGCATACCCATGATCGGGTATTGTACTACTTATAAAGAATTACATCATTCTGTTCTGGATTGCTCACGACATTCGATGGTATTCAACAACTGCAATTTATGTGGAAGAAATATTAAAAAGAAATTTGAAGTGGAAATAGCACCTTTTGAAAAGACACTCCTCAAATCAGCAGTAAATAAAAACAGGGCAATCTGAACTATTTGATACAAAAAAGTAGATGTGGATAAATGAAATTTAAAAAATGTCCTCGTTTCCAACGCTACAAAATATTCCCTTATTACGAAATACACCACTTTCGTACCGGAAAAGAGATGTTTGAAATGTACATAAATTATTATTGTTATTATGATTATTATTATTATTCATGAGGTATATTTTGGGTTTATGCCGTGTAATCAATTGTAAACACACTCTACCCGTTTCAAAAGGAACCTTACCTTTCTTCTGTTGTCTCCTGATGAGTAAAAGTGAAAGTATAAATGATATTCTTCTTCTTATAATTATTATTAATTTCTTAATGTTAAATTTAACGGTCACTGTTGGAGAAAGTATATTTTTTGTGAGATTCCAGTTCATACCAGATAGTGCGTAAGTAAATCTGCAAACATACTCGTACAATTTGCGCCGAACTATGGGTCATGTTTCCTTCTTAAGACTAACGATACTATCTGATTGCATTTACACGCAACATTGTCTTCCCCCATGGCACTATAGCCGTTGAAGGGCCTCGGCCTACCAAGCGACCGCTGCTCAGCCCGAAGGCCTGCAGATTACGAGGTGTCGTGTGGTCAGCACGACGAATCCTCTCGGCCGTTATTCTTGGCTTTCTAGACCAGGGCCGCTATCTCACCGTCAGATAGCTCCTCAATTCTAATCACGTAGGCTGAGTTGACCTCGTACCAGCCCTCAGGTCGAGGTAAAAATCCCTGACCTGGCCGGGAATCGAACCCGTGGCCTCCGGGTAAGAGGCAGGCACGCTACCCCTACACCACGGGGCCGGCACATTGTCTTCCACTGTGTTGTAAATATTTGACGGGATATCCTTCTTCCATTCTCCAGTGTGAAACATGGAAGTGTGACAGTCATTTGCTCTTAATTTGATGTTATTTATAGCAATGACACGAATAAGACATTTTGTTCAGTAATGCGTCCTCGTAAAATACGAGTATACAAAGTAGCAAGTTTTAATCGCCAACATTTGCTTCGCTAGCTTCCGCAAAACGGGAAGACCATTCTTTGAGCATTACTCTTTTACATTGTATGTTATTTACCGACACCCTCATATCTTGTTTCTTCCACAAATAAAGTGTTCGTTCTGATGATACGAGACGGAACATTCTGTGGACATGCAATAATGAACATCGATTCTTTTCCTTCATTCAGCCAGAAATCACATCTTGTCTCAGTCGTTGATGATATTAAAATTAATATTTCCTTGACTATGAATATTTTTCAAAGGGGCCCAACACCTAGATCACGGGATCCTTAATATTTGTTATCAGCCTCTTAACACAATTCGAACATGATTATTTTCCGAGAGGACTGGTTGCATAAGTGAATTTTAGGTAATCAATCTGCGTTTGAAAACTCATAGTCGGAGCCATAACATCTGAAATCAGAGAATTGCTGCGATGATTGATACCACCAAAACTCACGGTCGGTTTCATTCCGGTATGTAATCGATAACTGACTCCTCCTACAGTTCCTACAGAATTAGATTGAATCATTTTTACCTGTTGAGTCTTGCGTCTTCAGGAAATAGCTTTTGGTGAGGAAGAACAAATTCCGAACTTCAACTCAATGTGTCATGACATAATCTATTTCCGTTCATCAGTAGATTCCACTGCAGATCCATTGTGCACCCAACTATTTATCAACTCACGTCAATTATACTTTATTAACATCGTGGAGTACATGGAAAGCGTGCATTAGTTCACAAAATTCTTTCCAGAGGCGACCACATTAATTTCTTATACGTTTGTTGCAGAAATGCTGAACTATGCGTTTGAGGATGAAAACGAGTGGCTTGGCGCTCAATTTTGGGGCCTCAAAATTAAAAAATAAACACTGAGTATTTTACATTTAACGTTCTTGTGACACGTCAGTTCTGAGACTAAAGATTTGAGGTCTTCCTACACAAGCTCCGGGAATATGCTAGAGTAATACAGTTATTTAAAATTTCAAGGGAGCTATCGTAATTTTGAGCCCTTGTGCATTTGTGCATATTACCATATCTCCAAATGTACGATTCCTTGACTGAATGATAAGTGTTGAGTCTTCGGATCAGGGCTTCCTGGTTTCGATTCCCGGCAGGGTGGGAATTTTAATCGCGTTTGATTAATTCTTCTGGATCGGGGACTAGGTGTTTTTGCTTGTTCCAACAATCCTCTCATCATATTCACACAACACACCACACTACCAGCCACCACAGAAACACGCAATAGGGATTATATCCCTCCATATAGGGTTGACGTCAGGAAAGGGCATCCCGGCATAAAACAGGGCCAAATCCACATGTGCGACACCGTCCGCACCCGTTACTCCACAGGTGTGGGGAAAAGCGGTAGAAGAAGAAGTAGGAGACCAAACATATCGCAGTGGTACCGTTTCTATGTAGTTGCTACGCACACCAGTACTGAAGCGCCCTAGAATAAATATTTTTTCTCACTTCTGTTACAGAACCGCATGTGGCGGAAGACCAGAAGTCCTGGATTACTGTGCAAGGGCGCAGATCCTAACCGCAACTGGGACTACCACTGGATGGGTTAGTGGCGGATATTTATTTATTTATTTATTTATTTATTTATTTATTTATTTATTTATTTATTTATTTATTTATTTATTTATAATTTAAAGGTGGGAAAGTTAAGGCTCTTGGTCCCTTTCTTACAGTTAACAAAACTTAATTAAAGATTTGATTGTTTTATTCTTTTCATTTTTCTTAATCGGTTTACTCTCCAGGGTTGGATTTTCCCTCGGACTCAGCGAGGGATCCCATCTCTACCGCCTCAAGGGCAGTGTCCTGGAACGTGAGATTTTTGGGTCAGGGGGTACAACTGTCAGGATCACCAGTACCACGTCCAGGCGGCCTCACCTGCTATGCTGAGCAGGTGCCTTGTGGGGGGATGGGAAAAACAGGAGGGATAGACAACGAAGAGGAAGGAAGTGGCCATGGGCTTAAGTTATGTACCATACCATACTTGCCTGGAGTTGAAGTGAGAAACCACGGAAATCCACTTCGAGAATGGCTGAGATTGGAATCAAACTCCCCTCTACTTAGTTGATAAACCCGAGGCTGAGTGGACCCCGTTCCAACCCTAGTACCACCTTTACAATTTCGTGAAGAACTGGGCATCGAACCCGGGCCTCCGGGGATGACAGCTAATCACACTAACCACTACACTACAGAGACTGACTTTGTTTTATTCTTACGAATTAATAAGTTCGTATGATGATGATGATGATGATGATGGTGATGATGATGATGATGGTAGTGGTGGTGGTGGTGGTGGTGGTGGTGGTGGTGGTGGTGGTAATGGTGGTTGTGGTGGTGGAAAATAGGTTTTAATATTCAATCTGCAGTGAACTACAAGAAAGAATGAAAGAAACCAAATGAGGAAGAATCAAGCAGGAATGAAAATGAAGAAAGCAGGAAAAAGGAAAAATACACCTACCTATTGAAAAGTCAAGAGTAACAAGAATTTTTTTTTTAAATTTACACAACACAAAAGCCCTTGGAAGTGAAGTCCATATATAAATCAGAACTGCATCAGTTACCAGTCAGTCACAGCACGAATTCACACGAAGTAAGATTATCAAGCGGGCCGAAATCACAATTATCCAAGAAAGCTGTTCCTAGACAGTCACATTCAAACATAAACAGTTGTAAACCTGAATGCGAGGCACTGTTCACGTATAAGCGTGTGTAGGACTTGCGGAGTGCCAGGAACCGAACACATACAGTTCGAAAGAGAAATGCAACTCAGTTCATGAATGGAAACATTAAATAGTTTGAAAGTAGGTGGAATCTTGGTCTGGAAATGCCATGCTCCCTATTAAAATTTCAAAGGAAAATTGTTCCTTTTGAAGCTGCTAATATTCACAGAAAATGAATGATTTGTTTGTCATACCTCATCTTGATGTTTGTAGTACTGACACAGAAAGAGCAGTCATGTGCACAACGTCCGCAAATGACGGAGACGACGTTTTGTCTTCCACCCTCCACACAGGCTCCACTCTCTGTTCTCGATTAATCAGGAGAAAGGCCAGGTTTTTATATGCTAGAGTAGAGGGGAAATAATTGAGGAGAAATACGTCAGGAATGTTCCAGATATTACGGGAGCATGCGCAACAAACCAAACAGTATCGTACGACATCAGCTGGCAAGAAGGTAGTCAGTTGAAAGCAGATAGAGAAGATGGATAGAACTGAAGTCCGTGCAGAGTATGTGACGTCCAATAAATATATTTGATGAGGTATTTGAGTTATTTGAGTCCCAGTTGCAGAATAAATTACGGCGTGTTATCAAAATGAAGGTGGGTCCATATTAGTAATAGAAAGATAAAGGTTATGTGCAAGGCGAATTTCGTTGAAATAGATGCCGGTGAAGTGACGAGTCCGTTACACTCTCCGTTCCAATCCTCCCATCCCTCCCGCAAGGCCCCTGTTCAGCATAGCAGGTGAGGCCACCTGGGCGAGGTGCTAGTCATCCTCCTCAGTTATATCCCCTGACCCAGAGTCTGAAGCTCCAGGACACTGCCCTTGAGGAGGTAGAAGTGGGATCCCTCGCTGAGTTCGAGGGAAAATCGACCTTGGAGGGTAAACAGGTTAAGAAGAAGAAGGAGAAGAAATAAAACAGTTACCTACTCATAATACGATCGAATGAATAGGGTATACCACGTGTTCTGTAATTTCAAGAAGTCAAAACAATGTAAAACATCATTGAAGACTTTGACACTGATATTAACTTTAACTTTCGAGGTGGAAGGGCCATACTTAAGCACTAAAACTCTAGCAAGTACGCTGTCTGTTGAGTTCGTGGCCGAACCGGTTAAGGGCTGGAGCACAAGATGTGTGAAAATCGGTAGGGTGTTGGTTCGAATCCTCAGCATAAGAGAAGCTTTTTGATCGACAGAGGTGCTTAATTTTTTTTTTTGCTAGGGGCTTTACGTCGCACCGACACAGATAGGTCTTACGGCGACGATGGGATAGGAAAGGCCTGGGAGTTGGAAGGAAGCGGCCGTGGCCTTAATTAAGGTACAGCCCCAGCATTTGCCTGGTGTGAAAATGGGAAACCACGGAAAACCATCTTCAGAGCTGCCGATAGTGGGATTCGAACCTACTGTCTCCCGGATGCAAGCTCACAGCCGCGCGCCTAAACGCGCACGGCCAACTCGCCCGGTGTGCCTAATTTTAGCGGGAATACAATAATAATATCTTTTTCCTCTCGGTTTTAAGGGATCCGCTCTGATTTGGTGTCTTTACCTTAAGGATGGGCGAGGGAGGAATTGGGATGGAAATCGGCCTTGGTCTTTTCCTAAGGTAATGTCTTGGCATTTGCTTGGAGTTGGCAGTGCGGTAACGGGCGCGCAGCTGCGAGCTTGCATACGGGAGATGGTGGTTCGAACCCCACTGTCGGCAGCCCTGAAGATGTTTTTCTGTGGATTCCCATTTTCACGCCAGGCAAATGCTGGGGTCTGTGCCTTTATTAAGGACACGGCCACTTCCTTCCCATCCTATGTCTTTCCTGTCTGCTGTCGCCATAAGACCTATCTGTGTCGGCGCGACGTAAAGCAAAATTGTAAAAATATTGGAAACCGAGGAAAATGATTTTCAGCACGGGTAGCATGGGATCCGAATCCACAACCTCCCGAGTCCAACGCACAGAAATAATAATCCACACCAACGACGTCACATCACAGCACTTATGCATTTCCTCACTATGTATTCCTGTGAAGGGTACGTTGAGTTGTTGCTAATTTATGGAGAAAGTACTGTCGAGTTAATATGTATGCCGCGTGCTCCGTAATGGTAAAAAGTTAAACGAATAATGTAAAGCGTTATTGAAGACTTTGACACAGATATTAACTTTCGATGTCGAACGGCGATACAGAAGTAATAATCCTTTAGACAGCGTTGAGCACGACGTGTTTGTAGCTGAGGCGGTTAGGAGGAGGTGACGTATTGTGTCTAAATGCTGGGAATGCAGTGGTTCGATTCCGGCTTTATGCATGTTTTATTTTAGCTATTCGTTTTACGTCGCACCCACAAAGATAGGTTTTATTGTGACGATGGGATAGGAAAGGCCTGGAGAGGGAAGGAAGCGACCATAGCCTTAATTAAGGTACAGCCCCAGCATTTGCCTGGTGTGAAAATGGGATACCAAGGAAAACCATTTTCAGGTCTGCTGACATTGGGGCTTGAAACCACTATCTCCAGGATGCAATATTACAGCTTCGCGCCCCTAGCCGCACGGCCAACTCACCCGGTTTTTACCGACACATCGTGCCCCATTTTAAGGGACACACAATGTTTATGAACTCTTACCAGGTCACATCACAACACGTATTCATTGACTCGCGATGTATTCCAATGACGAGTAAGTTTGTATGTTGCTCATTTACAGGGAAAGAAGACAGAGCGCAGTCCACTCGCAAAGTCTCTACCACGAGCGTTTTTCTGACAAAAGACTACCGACTACAAATACGTTCCGAAACCTTGAACGATAATTGCGGTCATCCGGGACGCTTGAAAGTGTAACTTCCATTAGAGGTGCTCCTGTAACGTCTGGTCCAAATGAAGAGGGTGTTTTGGACGCTGTTCATAATAACCCACATATTAGTACTCGGACACTTGCACAACAGACTAACATAAGCCGGTCATCAGTCATTCGTATTGTGCATAGCAATGAAGTTCACCCATACCATCTGCAGTTACACCAGCAGAACCACAGACATGATGTCGATACTAGAGTAAAATTTTGTCGATGGGCATTACCCAGGGTGACCAATTATGCAGCCTTTTTTCAAGAGTCCAGTTTTCAGACGAATCACGATTTCACAAAAAAGGCATCGTGATTCGGCACAATATGCACTAATGCAGCGCGGAGAATTCCCATTCGGTAAGATAGTGTCCATTTCAAGCGCAGTGCGGGGTAAAATTCCGGCGTGGAATCTAGGGTGACTATCTCATCGGAGCATATTTATTCGACGGACATCTAACGGTACAATGCTACAAAATGAACTCCCACAGTTGCTGGAGAACGTGCCACTGCGCGAGCAATTACGAATGTGGTACCAATAGACCGGGCTCCACCTCATAGATCGGTAGTCGTCCAGAAACATCTTCATACTTCACATCAAAATATATGGATAGGAAGGGGCGGACCCGTTCACTGGGCCTCCAGATCACCCGATCTACCACCACTTGACCTCTTCCTGTGGGGTCACTTAAATCAGGCAGTGTATGCACAGGATTCTGACGATCCTGTTCACCTTCGGCAACTGATCACCGAGGTTTTCCAAGCTCTTACACCTGACATGTTACAACGTGCAAGAGCGTCTTTAAAACGTCGTGCTGAAATCTGTAAAAACCAAGGTGTTCAACATTCCGAACACGTGTTACACTGAATATGCAGGGTACCCTACTCCCTACCTACAGACCATTGTGTCGTACTCCAGCCTGACTTCGTAACACCTGATAAAAACGGTCCGTATCGGGAACACACACAAAAAAATCACTCTTTGGAACTGAATGACAGGTGATCATATTACAGCTTGGCTGATACAACTGCATCGATGCATGATTTAGACAAATCAGCCACCGCGAGCCGTGGTGCAGAGCACGGACATTGAAGTCCTTATAGATACTTCCTGTCCGAACGTAAGGTAGTGTTATTCGCAGCTGTGATCGTTTTACACATTCATTATAGTTTAAATAATAGACATAACACTGCCGCTACTGACCTCTACCATATCCGTGAGCATTATATAAACGGTATCAAGGCTATAAATGTGCAGGAACTAATGTTCTTTGGATGACTATGATGTACGCGTTAGTTGGGTTACCAACATCCGAAAAAGCAAGGGGCTGGTAAACCACCCGGCATGTTTCTTCAAACTCTGGCTATGATTACGCAATGAAGTGCCCAAAGGCGATTATAGCTTGTTATACGGCAAAGGGGAATCGATGATGATGATGATGATGATGATGCTTGTTGTTTAAAGAGGCCTAACATCGAGGTCATCGGCCCCCAAAGGGGAATCGACCATCACATCAGCAACATTCGATGGGGTGCGTACCAACAGAAAATGTCAGGCGCAGCGTACCCACCCGGTATATTTCACATATTTTAAATTATTATTTTCGTTATCTCTTAGATTTTAGACCTACTTTAAACCATTCGCTTAGTGCAAAATACAACCCTGTTCAATACTGCACACTAGAACGAATTTGAACAATTTAATATCACCATGTAGCATTGAATCATGTCAGATCTTCCGAAGAACCCTGTAATTTAAAGGTCATCCTTCCCAGTTATATCCCGACCCAGAATCTGAAGCTCCAGGACACTGCCCTTGAGGCGGTAGAGGTGGCATCCCTCGCTGAGTCCGAGGGAAAAACCGACCCTGGAGGGTAAACAGATTACGAACGAACGATTAAATTCTTAATTATTAATTAATTACTAATGCATACTTTTGGGCTTATAAGCAGAGCCAAAACTTTATTTTGAGCTTGCATATCAAAATGTTATTTATACTGTAGAGATAAACTTTTGGGGCAGTATAACTGGATAGCTTCACTTCTCCCTATAGGTTGACGCACTTACTGTTCTCATAGCAACGAGAATATACCGTGTGGTTTAGCTACCCCTTCCAATGTAGTTTCATGTAACCCAAGTAACGTGCGACATTGTTACAATGTGGCTATTCCCCTGTACGCAAAATGTCCGGTACTGATGTCCAGTGAGTACATTTTGCACACGATTCTGAACCCTACCTACAAGTTATATCGTCCGCTCGCAAAATATGATGCTTTGAAATCACGCAGTGATGTTCTTTGACCATGTAACTATGTTTATGCAACATGCTGCGTGACCGAGCGCAACCAAGAGGGGAATGAGTGTATAAAACTAGGTAACAGTTTCCTATCGGCGGTTCGATTCCTGCGTCATTCAAGTATTTTCCCATCGTTATGATGTTTGAATACGTAAACACGTTTGCCACATTCAAACAGTAGAACGACGCTGTTATTCATCCTGTGCCCTGCGCATACTCCGCGGGTTAGGGCCTTAATGTAATCTTGCTGTCATTCGGCATGTTTTTCACAGAGAATACATTGACATGTTCATCAAGTACGATGGGGAGTGCATGTATGGTGTGGAATCTTGGGGGATCACCTGATTGGACCTTATTTCTTTGAGGGCCAATGCACGAGCCTACGCTACCTGCACTTTCTGCGTCAGGAACTCCAACTGCTGCTAGAGGATGTGGCAGGGCCGATGACCTTCGATGTTAGGCCCCTTAAAACAACAAGCATCATCATCAGAGGATGTGCCCTTGCACGATCGTTTGACGATGTGTTTGCAACAGGCTGCAGCGCCACCACATTCGGCATTACCCGTTCGTAACCATCTGGACGAGGAACTGCCTGGGAAATGGATAGAACGAGGAGGCCCTTTCCTTGGCCCGCCAGATAACCGGATTTAACGTCGTTAGACTTCATCTTGTGGAGGCATTTGAAGAAGTTCGTTTATACTCAAGCACCGGAAAACCCTGAACAGCTCCGACAACTCATCACGGACGCCTGTCGAGCAATTACACCTGGAATGCTTCAGCGCGCAAGACGATCTATTGGACATCGGGCCCGAATATGCATAAACGAAAATGGTCGATCAGATCGAACATTTTCTGCGATAGATCACTGTCAGGGGAGTTTTGTTCCTATTATTTCCGGTCCGTACGTGTCCGGCCTGCTAACTAATCGGCGCATCTTAGGGCCGCAAACACATTCATTCACACACAATTTGCATGAAAGTAGGTACTGAACTTACATTACTTGCGATACGTATCAAACGAATATTTAAAACATATAGAATAATCGCCCGGACTCGAACCGCCCACCTCACACGTACGGCATCTCTGCTGCACCTTTACCAAGTACGCTACGGTACCGAACATCAGAGCGGGCAGTTTATAGCATGTATTTACGTTTACTGCGGTCACAATATCAATTCAGTGTTTCGCCGTCCTGTCTGGTTCATATGATCTAGAAGGTTCACGCATGTGTTCAAGTGTTTAATACGAATATAACATTACGGCGTCCTATCATGCTGAGGCGGTAAATACCAATATATCGGGTTGTGTTATCTGAGTATACCGGCAGGGCAGATGTTTTCAGGACGGAATTAATATTTCGGATTGCATAAAACTGCATTGGAACTGGCGACTGAATCACACAGTATATATACGAAGAGAGACTTCAGGATATCCTTGCTTCAGTGATCACACCTGAAGAAGCTGATATTTTTCCGAGATACAGGCACAAGGAAACAAATATCAAACGTCCGTTAGTTGATTGAAAAATGTAGAGAATTTCAATTTCCTCTCATCATCTGCTTTTTATACTACCCTGGTTTGGCTGATAAGGAATGTGCATGAAGCCAGCTGAGCTACGTTCAAAATAAATGGCAAACTGTCTGGGAATTTAAAGATCCAGAAAAGTGTCCGGCAGGGATATGTACTGTCACCCGTGCTCTTCAATATCTACCGCGAGTGCATAATTTTCTTTTTTTGCTAGTGGTTTTACGTCGCACCGACACAGATAGGTCTTATGGCGACGATGGGATAGGAAAGGCCTAGGAGTTGGAAGGAAGCGGCCGTGGCCTTAATTAAGGTACAGCCCCAGCATTTGCCTGGTGTGAAAATGGGAAATCACGGAAAACCATCTTCAGGGCTGCCGATAGTGGGATTCGAACCTACTATCTCCCGGATGCAAGCTGACAGTCGCGTGTCTATACGCGCACGGCCAACTCGCCCGGTCGAGTGCATAATAAGTGCTGAGGAATGGGATAGCGGATTTCCTGTTGTTGGTAAGAAAATATCCATCCTCCGTTATACTACGTTCATTTCTAGCGATGAGAAGAAAATGGCAGAGCTCATTTCCGGTGTCAAATATGTCAGTGTTCAAATGGGTCAACATATTAACATCAACGAGACTAAAATAATGATTGTTGATAGGGCCGAGAAATTAGCCCGCACAGACCTCTTCAAGGAGTTGGAGAACTTCTCAGAAATACTATGCCTTGGTTCAGCCATTTCCAGTTCAGGTAACTGTGCTCCTGAGATTAAGAGAACAGCTATGGCCAAAATTGTAAAGACTAATATGTCCCATTTATGGGGGAAACGCTCTATCTCATTATCACTGAAATTTAGAATAGTATCCAGTCTAGTATTTTAAGTCTTCCTCAATTGAACCGAGACGTGGACACTTCCGTGCTACAGACCTGAAGAAAATATATTCTTTTAAAATGTGGTTCTAGCGAAAAATGTTACCCATACCTTAGACATCATTTCGCACCAATGAGACCATTCAACCTCAGGATCTGATTATCATCAATATGTAAACAAACAGTTTTTCCACTCTTGATGATGCTTGTTGTTTTAAGGGGCTTAACATCGAAGGTCATCGGCCCCCTTTTACCACTCTTGGGACGAAAAATGTGACGTGGGAATGACAACATAGAGAAACTAATCTTTCATCGAAATGTTCCGGTCATGAGAGATCGTGGAGTTCCCACTCGATGGTCGAACATTATCAAAAGTATAACTGGGTTGAATATCTTTGGTGCAGCACGTCTGGCAGAGGATCGCAAGAGATGGAGACAACTGACCAATGGCCTCTTCGGAGTTCATAATCCTCAGAAATGAGGGAACGATAAGAGAGAGAACAGCGAGAATAGAAAATTGAAAGTGAAAGTGAACTATCATATGGAACGTAGTGTTGGCTACTGAATGCATGATTCGAAGCAGTGTATCGATTCATTCAAGTGTCCGAGTGAATCGATTCACAGGAACGGCGAGCTCACGGCAAACGATTCTGCTTACTCCCAGCGGACAGTGCTGAGTGGCGCACTCACTGGACGTTGACGGGGAGCCGAGCTTCCGCTGCAGCGAGACAGTGAATCATGGCACATCGAAAGAATCATGAACGACCACGGCTCAGTGAGACACAAGATATACACGGCTCCCTGTCGGCACACTGGACACTGGTGCAGAGCCGAGCTTCCGCTGTAGCGAGACATACAGTGAGCCATGGCACACCGAAAGAATCGTACGCAGTCGCGGATCAGTGAGACACACACATGGTTCATTATCGGTACACTGGGCATTGGCGGGGAGCCGAACTTCCTCTGAAGCAATAAATACAGAGCCATGGTACAGTGAAAGAATTGCATGCTATAATGGACTCTCGAGCTCAGCTCATTGAAAATAATACCCACTTGCATTCACTGTTCTCTTCTTACAGGGAGGTTTAAATAATATATGGATTTATTTGCAGTGTTAAAAAGGTAGTCAAAACATAATTCTGAAGTAGCTAGTAAGTAGGTAGATTATTAGGTTATACTATTTATTAGTTTAATGAATCTTAGTATTATAACTTAGATGACATTTGACAATTAAACTCGACTCTAGCCTGCCCTATGACTATGACTACTCAAAAGTACCTGTTTTATATTGGAAAGAACGGCTCAGTATTCTCTCAGTTCATATGTCACATCGTTGCACAAGACTTCAATCATATCTGGACAGTAAGTGAGCCGACTGACGCAATAACTTAACTAACAGTATGTGGAATCAGAAAACCAGAGGGCTACTGTACATCTCGGGTAGCCTATGCAAAATATGACGATTTAAAAGTCCTCAGCTGATAGAAAAATACTTTCAAAAATGACTGAGCGAGTTGTCGTGCGGTTAGTAACGCGTAGCTATGCGCTTGCATTCGGGGATGGTGGGTTCGAATCCCACCGTCGGCAGCCGTTAAGATGGTTTTCCGTAGTTTCCCCATTTTCACACCAGGAAATGCTGGGACTGTACCTTAATTAAGGCCATTGCTGCTACCTTCCTAATCCTAGACCTTTCCCATCCTGCGTCGCCGGAAACCTTCGATGTATTAGTGACTAGCATTTTTTTCTAAGAAAGGAGTTCATAGTATGAAGACCAGATGGCAGCTGCGAGCACTGAATGCTGCTGCTGCTGTCTTACCAGTACATACTACACAGGTGCAGTAGGAGCGGTGACTAATGTGCCGTGAATCGGATCACTGTATCGATTCAGTAACGTGAACGGAATCAAATGAGTCGATTCAGTAGAATGAATCGAATGTTCCATCACTAATGGAACGGTGTGCTGATACCACTACCAGTCCTAGTCAATGGGTGCAATACTTCCCTGTAAGTATAAGTAATTTGTTCATCATAAAATAACGTTTCATTTTTAACGACCTGGGGTATTACCACTCCGTTGATCCTGAGTGGAGGTGGAGTTCTTTCAGAACAGCTATTTTCCTTCTCTGTCCGTTAAGTACAGCTTGGGTCTTAATTAGATTAATTAAAGGAAGGTTCTCACTGGAATAAGTGTGATTGGTTTATATAAGGTTTATCATAATCTAATACCCAGACTCCTAGGTATTATAGAAGAGGCAATAACTCATATAATTTATTCTTTATCAAATAATCATGTCAGAAATCAATAGTTAAAGTCTGCCACGCTTTCTGACGCCCGTCGGTTTCGATTCTGGGCTCTTCCACGAAAATTTAAAAGTGGTTCGAGGATTGGAACGGGTTGCACTCAGCCTCGGGAGGTCATCTGAGTACAGGGGTTCGATTCCTACCTCAGCCATCCTTGAAATGTTTATCCGTGCTTTCCCGCTTCTTCGTTCTTTCTTAATCTACTTACCCTCCAGGGTTGGTTTTAACCTCGGACTCAGCGAAGGATCCCACCTCTACCGCGTCAAGGGCAGTGTCCTGGAGCTTCAGACTCTGGGTCTGGATACAACTGGGAAGGATGACCAGTACCTCGCCCAGGCAGCCTTACGGGGGGATGGGAAGATTGGAATCGATAGACAAGGAAGAGGGAAGGAAGTGGCCTTGGCCTTAAGTTAGGTACCATCCCGGCATTGTCCGGCTCCATGGATAAATGGTTAGCGTGCTGGCCTTTGGTCACAGGGGTCCCGGGTTCGATTCCCGGCAGGGTCGGGAATTTTAACCATAATTGGTTAATTCCGCTGGCACTGGGGCTGGGTTTATGTGTCGTCTTCATCATCATTTCTTCCTCATCATGACGCGCAGGTCGCCTACGGGTGTCAATTAAAAAGACCTGCACCTGGCGAGCCCAACTTATCCTCGGACACTCCCGGCACTAAAAGCCAAACCCCATTTCATTTTATCCCGGCATTTGCCTGGAAGAGAAGTGGGAAACCCCGAAAACCACTTCCAGGATGGTTGAGGTGGGAATCGAACCCACCTCTACTCAGTTGACCTCCCGAGGCTGAGTGGACCCCGTTCCACCCATCGTACCACTTTTCAAATTTCGTGGCAGAGCCGGGAATCGAACCCGGGCCTCCGGGGGTGGCAGCTAATTACACTAACCACTACACCACAGAGGCGAACTCCCACTTCTTCAGCGGGTAAATACCGAGGTGCTACCTAACTTAAGGCCCCGGTCGCTTCCTCCCCTCTCCTATACCTTTCCTATCCCATCCTCGCTATAACTTATCTGTGTCGGATGCGAAGTAAGCAACTTGTAAAAAAAAGGAAGGAAAGAAAGAAAGAAAGAAAGAAAGAAAGAAGGAAAGAAAGAAAGAAAGAAATTGTTGAAGTTCACTATTGCACGACAATTTAATTTTAATCTTTCCTTCTGCGTCAAAACACGCTCTGCACAGACGGATTCAGTTGGAGTCTGATACACTCTCTCGGTCTGCTCTAAACGAAATAAAACATACCGTGTGTTGTCATAATACAGACATAACTTTCTGACGTCGTGGTTTGTTTGACTGAATATTGATGGATTTGAAAAATGAGAGTCATAAGTAACTTCTCCCCTTTCAGTACAGTGCTATATTGTGTCAGTCAATAATTCGTTTCTGGCCCACGGTTATTAACCTAAGAACTTTTATATCTGTCCCTTCTATCATCCCTGGAAGTTGGAGTATGAATTTTGATACATCCTCTTTTAGTATTTGTTTCCTGAATGGCGGTAACGATATCTTGAATTCTGAAGTGGCTGTAGATTTTTGTTCATCTGCATAGAGATGGTGGGTACAGTTATATAAGTGACTAGCGATACGGTTTCTGCGGTATGAGGAGAAGTGTCGCAGTGAAGAGGAACTGTGATAATGTCCTTGCAACCTAACTAATCAGATGTCAGTATTAACATTGTCAAATGCTCTTCTGAAGTCTTGAAGATTTATAACAGTCAATTTTCTGTCGTCCACATACATACATGCATACATACATACATAATACATACATACATCATGTTTAAACGTCATCCGTACAGGGGCCATTACAGTGCTGTGTCCTATCAGAAATATACCGTGCTCAATCATTGTTACGAGGTTGAACATAGATTATTTTAGTGAAGACTTGAAAGGTAAATATTATGACTAAAATTACTACATACTTCTCTTTCAGCAGAAGTTATGAAGAAATGAAGGGTAAACTTGAAATTATGAATCATTAGAAAGAGATTTAGGAACTAAGATCTTCCTTGCTAATGTACTATACATTCAGCGTAATGTAACTCTCATTCTTGTCTCTCTATGTATTTACAGACACTGGCGCGAGTAGCAATCCCTGTTCTGAGACATATGCCGGTAGTAAAGTGTTTTCTGAGGTGGAAACGCGCTCTCTGGCTGAGTATGCTACGAGCATCGCGAGCAAAATACAAGTATACCTCTCCTTCCACAGCTATAGCCAACTTCTGATGCTGCCATATGGGCTCAACTACGAGCTACCCGATAATTATGAAGTACTGGTGAGTATAGAAGTAAATCAGTGTTAACAATATGACTTCAAGCTGAGAAAGTCTTCAGTACCTAATAGTTGGTGAGTGTGTCAAACAAAGCTCAATGTAGGTTATCCAAATGTACAGTCAGTTGAACGTTCAAATTGTTTCCTCTGAGAAAATTTGAAAAAAAAAACAGTTAGGGATGAGTTGATATATTATATAACCTGTTAGAGAGTAATCTATATATATAAAATAACTTGTCCTGACTGACCGACTGACTGACTGACTGACTAACTGAATGAATGATTCATCATCGCCGAGTCAAAACTACTGGACATAAGGAAATGAAATTTTTGGGATATATTCATATTAAGATGTAGATGCTCGCTAAGAGAGGATTTCTGGATATTCCGTCGCTAAGGGGTGAAAATGGGGGGGTGAAGTTTTAAAATGAGTATATCTATATCGCATAACTTTAAAAGTTTACAGACATAAACATTCGTATTTAGAATCTTCTTTAAAAATAAGGAAAAAAGTATTTTTTTGTTTTTGGAAAATCACAATAGGAGGGGTGAAAAGGGTGAAAAGGGGGTTGAATGACTTTAATCAGGATACCGATACTTATATCTCAGAAACTGAAGATATTACAGACCTGAAAATAGGTATTTTTGATCTCTTTTAAAAATAAAAAAACACGTATTTTTTGTTTTTGGAAAATCCAATTAATGGGAGGGTGAAAAGGGGGTGAATTTTTAAAATGAGTGCACCTATATCTCAAAATTTTAGAGTTTACAGATGTAGAAATTGGTATTTAAAATCTTCATTAAAAATAAAGGACACTTATTTTTTGTTTCCGGAAAATCCCAATAGGAGGGGTGTAAAGGGGTGGAAAAGTGGTTGAATGTCTTTAATGAGGATACTTATATCTCAGAAACTGGAGATATTACAGACCTGAAATTTGGTGTTTGGGATCTCCTTTAAAAATAAAGAAACACGTATTTTTTGGGAAAATCCAATTAATGGGGGGGTGAAAAGGGGGTGAATTTTTAAATGAGTTTATCCATATCTCAAAACTTTTAAAGTTTATAGATGTAAAAATTGGTATTTAGAATCTCCTTTAAAAATAAAGAAACACGTATTATTTGTTTTCGGAAAATCCCAATAGGAAGGGTGGAAAAAGGTGAAAAAGGGGTTGAATGCCTTTAATGAGGCTACATACATTTCAGAACCTGAAGATATTACAGAACTGAAAACTGGTATTTGGGATCTCCTTTAAAAGTAAAGAAACACGTATTTTTTTGTTCTGGGAAAACCCAATTGATGGGCGGGGTGAAAATGAGTGTACCTATATCTCAAAACTTTTAAAGTTTATAGATGTCAAAATTGGTATTTAGAATCTCCTTTAAAAATCCAGGAACACGTATTTTTTGTTTTCGGAAAATCGCAATAGGAGGGGTGTAAAAGGGTGAATAATGGACTGAATGCCTTTAATGAGGGTACATATATATCACAAACTGAAGATATATTACGGAACTGAAAAGTTTTATATGGGATCTCCTTTAAAAATAAAGAAACACGTATTTTTTGTTTTTGAAAATACAATTAATGCCGGTTAAACAGGAGTGACAAATCGGGGTGAATTTTTTGAAAGACTATATCTACGGAATATCTGATAAACGTAAAATGTTACAGACGTAAAACGTGGGTATGAATCTCCTGTAAATGTAAAGAAACGTAGGTGATTTGTTTTGGAAACTCCACCTAAGGCGAACTAAAAAGAGGTGAAATTTTAAAATGAGAATTCCTACAGTATACCTCAAAAAACTTAAAATGTTACAGAAGTGAAAAATGGTATTTTTATATCTATTAAAAATAAAAAAACGTGTATTTTTAGTTTTCGGAAAAACCACTTAGATGGAGGGGGTGTATAAGTGACTGAAAATGGTTTTGAATTATTTTAATTAGGCTAGTGATATCTCGAAATGAAGATGTTACAGACGTGAAATTTGATATTTGGAATCCAATGAAGGGAGGGGGGTGAAAGAATTGAAAAATTATTAGACTTAATTGTATGGGAATACATACATCTAATAAAAAGTAAAGTTGTTAAAGACGTAAAAATTGGTATTTGGATCTCCTTTAAAAACAAAGAAAAACGCGTTTTGGGCGGGAAACCATCTTCTGGGGCGGGAGTGAAAAAGAGTTGAATTCCTTTAATGAGGACACATAAATAAAAAACTGAATAAGTTAGAGTCGTGATAATTGGTATTTAGAAGATCCTTTACTATTAAAAAAACAAGTAATTTTTGCCGGAAAATTCACTTACAGGGGGGGGGGGGGGAAGAGTGTGAAAGAAAGTGAAAAAAAGTGAATTATTTTTATGGGGATAATTATATCTCAAAACTGGAGGTAATAGACGTGAACATTGGTGTTTGGAATCTCCTTGAAACATAAAGAAACACGCCTTCCTTTAATTTTTTGGGGGGGGGTGTAAATAAACATAAAGGTGGTGGGGTGTGAAGCGAGGTGAGACCAATTGATTTACTCTTCATAATGTACTTATAAGGAGCCTCCGTTGCTCATGCGCCAGCGCGCCGGCCTCTCACAGCTGGGTCCGTGGTTCAAATCCCGGTCACTCAATGTGACATTCGTGCTGAACAAAACGGAGGCGGGAAAGGATTTTCTCCGGATTCTCCGGTTTTCCCTGTCATCATTCATTCCAGCAACACTGTCCAATATTTCATTTCATTTGTCATTCATCGGTCATTGCCCTAGAGGAGTGCTTTGACAGCCGGCACAATTCCTATTGCCGCCGCAAGATGGGGCTTTATTCATTCCATTCCTGACCCTGTCGAATGACTGTAAACAGGCTGTATATTTTAGATGTACTTATTCTGGTCATAAACCGATCATTTTTAATCTTTCCCGGGTACGTTTTCAACAGCCATCTTTCCCTTCGGAGAACGTTCTGAGATTACAGTAGATTCTCCTAGCATATAAATAAAAATTTAAACACATTTGAAATAAACGTTAGGAATGGGATTGACCGTGCAATTGTTCACCTCTATAATAAGGTCAATAATGCACGTAAGTATGTCATTCGTATCGCCAGAAATCCCACACACTTGTCTACGCTCGACAATGGTGCTGGTCACATTGACAACAATGACAATGGCAGCAGATATAATTTACCGCCAAGTAGCGGTCTTGCATCTTGCTGTGGGGTCCAGAACATCTATAATAATAATAATAATAATAATAATAATAATAATAATAATAATAATAATAATAATAATAATAATAATAATAATAATAATAATAATAATAATAATAATGTTCTGGACCATCGTCAAATGTGCGGACCGCGCTGGAAACGGGTCCTGGACGGGTAATGACTAAGAATGCAGTCCGGCCGCGGGTTCAGTACCGCCAAGGCACCCAAGACGACACCACGCCGGATCTCCTGAAGGATTTGATCCATATTAATAATGCTTATAGGAAAAGGTGACAAAGATTTAGGGACCCAACTGACCGGGTGGAATACCTGGACCTAGCCCGGGAAGTACGAAATCGATTGCTGGAAAGAAAGATTGAAAAATGGGAGGAAACTTGCCGTATTCTATTAGAAAACAAGTCAGATCGCGAATTTTGGCGGATTCTCGCACAAAACTAGTGAGATCGCGAATTTCGGCGGATTATATATCTAAAACAATAAGCATTCAATTATAAATTTCAGTATAATACCGTAGCGAAGCACGGGTATCTTGCTAGTCTATATATATAAAATAACTTGTCCTGACTGACAGACTGACTGACTGACTGATTCATCATCGCCGAGCCAAAACTACTGGACATAAAGAAATTAAATTTTGGGGATACATTCAAATTAAGATGCAGGTGCTAGCTAAGAGATGATTTTTGAATATCCGTCGCTAAGGGGGTGAAATGTGGGCTGAAATTTTGCAATGCGTGTATCTATATCACAAAACTTTAAAAGTTTACAGATGTAAACATTGGTATTTAGAATCTTCTTTAAAAATAAGGAAACACGAATTATTTGTTTTCGGAAAATCCCAATAGGAGGGGTGAAAAAGGCTGAAAAAGGGGTTGAATCCCTTTAATCAGGATACCGGTACTTACATCTCAGAAACTGAAGATATTACAGACCTGAAAATTGGTACTTTTGATCTCTTTTAAAAATAAAGAAACACGGTTTTTTTGTTTTTGGAAAATCCCAGCAGGAGCGGAAAAAATGGGTGAAAAAATGGTTGAATGTCTTTAATGATTATACGTACATCTCAGAAACTGAAGCTTTTACACACCTGAAAATTGGTGTTTGGGATCTCCTGTAAAAATAAAGAAGCATGTATTTTTT
This sequence comes from Anabrus simplex, assembly GCF_040414725.1. Classification (NCBI taxonomy): domain Eukaryota; kingdom Metazoa; phylum Arthropoda; class Insecta; order Orthoptera; family Tettigoniidae; genus Anabrus; species Anabrus simplex. The sequence goes on along the minus strand of NC_090266.1, from coordinate 576,420,336 downwards.
GTTTTTGGAAAATCCAATTAATGGGGGGGGGTGAAAAGAGGATGGATTTTAAAAATTAGTGTGTCTAATCTCAAAACTTTTGAGGTTCATAGATGTAAAATATGGTATTTAGAATCTCCTTTAAAAATAAAGAAACACGTATTTTTTGTTTTCGGAAAATCCCAATAGGAAGGGTGGAAAAGGGTGAAAAATGGGTTGAATGCCTTTAATGAGGATACTTATAACTCAGAAACTGAAAATATTACGGACCTGAAAATTGGTATTTGGGGTCTCCTTTCAAAATAAAGAAAAATATTTTTTTTTTGGAAAATCCAATTAATGTTGGGGTGGTTTGTAAAGGGGGGTGAATTTTTAAAATGAGTGTATATGTATCTCAAAACTTTTAAATTGTACAGATGTAAAAATAGGTATTTAGAATCCCCTTTAAAAATAAATAAACACATATTATTTTGTTTTCGGAAAATCCCAATAGGAGGGGTGAAAAGGGGGCTGAATGCCTTAAATGACGATACTTATATCTCAGAAACAGAAGATATTACAGTCCTGAAAATTGGTATTTGCGAATTCCTTTGAAAATAAAGAAACGTGCAGTTTTTGTTTTTGGAAAATCTAATTAATGGGGGTTAAGCAGGAGTGACAAATCGGGGTGAATTTTTAGAAAGACTATATCTACATTATATCTCAGAAACGTAAAATGCTATACACGTACAAATTGGTATTTGGAATCTCCTGTAAAAGTAAAGAAACGTACGTGATTTGTTTTTGCAAACTCCAATTAGGAGGAATTAAAAAGGGGGTGCAATTTTAAAATGAGCATTTCTACAGTATATCTCAAAAACTTAACATGATACCGAAGTGAAAAATAGTATTTTTATCTCTATTGAAAATAAAGATACATGTATTTTCTGTTTTCTGAAAAAACCACTTGGGTGGAGGGGTAAAGTGACTGAAAATGGGGTTAAATTCTTTTCGTTAGGATAGTGATATCTCAAAAGCTGAAGATGTTACAGACGTGAAATTTGATATTTGGAATTTCCTTTAAAAATAAAGGAATACGTATTTTTTTCGTAAATCAACGTAAAGGGAGGAGAGAAACTGAAAAATGCGTTGAATTATTTCTATGAGAATACTATTATCTTAACAACGAATGATTTTGCAGGCATGAAAATTGGTATTTGGAATCTGCTTTGAAATTAAACAAACACGTATTATCAGAAAATCCAATGAAGGGGGGGGGGTGAGGTGAAAAATTGAAAAATTTATTGAATTAATTGTATCAGGATACTTACATCTAATAAAATCTTAAGTTGTTACAGACGTAAACATTTAATTTGAATCTTCTTTAAAACAAAGAAAAAAGCGTTTTGGGGCGAAATCATTTTGGTGGGGCGGGAGTGAAAACGAGTTGAATTCTTTTCATGAGGACATTTCCCTTAAGTGTTGGGGGGAGGGGGTGAGTGTGAAGGAAGTTAAAAAAGTGAATTATTTTTATGAGGAAATTTATATCTCAAAACTGAAGGTAACAGACGTGAACATTGAAATTTTTAATCTCCTCTGAACATAAAGAAACACGCCTTATTTTTTTAAGGGGGTGGGTAAATCAACTTAACGGCGGTGGGGTGATAAAGGAGGAGAGACCAATTTATTTTGCTGTTCATAAGGTACTTATAAGGAGCCTCCGTGGCTCAGGCGGCAGCGCGCCGGCCTCTCACCGCTGGGTTCCGTGGTTCAAATCCCGGTCACTCCATGTGATATTTGTGCTGGACAAAGCGGAGGCGGGGCAGGTTTTTTCTCCGTGTACTCCGGTTTTCGATGTCATCATTCATTCCAGCAACACTCTCCAATATAATTTCATTTTATTTGTCATTCATTAATCATTGCGCCAGAGGAGTGCGACAGGCTTCGGCAGACGGTACAATTCCTATCCTCGCCGCTAGATGGGGCTTTATTCATTCCATCCCTGACTTGGTCGAATGACTGGAAACAGGCTGTGGACTTTCAATGTACTTATTCTGATCATAAACCGATCATTTTTAATCTTTCCTGGGTTCATTTTCAAGAGCCACTTTTTCCCTTGGGAAACGTTCTTAGATTACAGTAGATTCTCATGGCATATTAATAAAAATTAAAACACATTTGAAATAAACGTTAGGAATGAGACTGATCGTGCAATTGTTCACCTCTATAATAAGATCAATAATGCACGGAAGTATACGGAAGTATGTCATTCGTATCGCCAGAAATCCCGCCCACTTGCCTACGCGCGATAATGGTGATGGTCACATTGTTAGCAATGACAATGGCAGCAAATGTAATTTACCGCCAAGTAGCAGTCTTGCATCTTGCTGTGGGATCCAGAACATCAATAATAATAATAATAATAATAATAATAATAATAATAATAATAATAATAATAATAATAATAATAATAATGATGATGATGATGATGATAATATTTATAATAATAATAATAATAATAATAACCTAAATTCCACTAATATCGCCCACCCTAATAATAATAATCTGGACCGTCGGCAAAATGTGCAGACCGTCTGGGAACGGATCCTGGCCAGGTAATCACTACGATTGCAGTCCGTCGCGCGTTCAGTACCACCAAGGCACCCAAGACGACACCACGCCGGATCTCCTCAGGGATTTGATCCATATTAAAAATGCTTATAGGAGAGGATGGCAAAGATTTAGGGACCCAACTGACCGGGTAGAATACCTGGACCTAGCCCGGGAAGTACGAATAGATTGCTGGAAATAGAGATTGAAAAATGGGAGGAACTTCGTCGTTATCTCTCAGAAAAGGAGTCAGATGACGAATTTCGGCGGATTATTTGTAAAATGTTAAGCATTCAATTATAAATTTCAGTATAATACCGTAGCGAAGCACGGGTATCTTGCTAGTCGTTAATATAATTACTAGCTGATGTAGCCGTGCTTCGCTACGGGATTTTCAGGAAGACAGACTTTATGGTTTTCCTAACTGAAGTCAACATAGGTCATTACAAAAACGTCAGTAGGAAAGTAGCGATTAAAATCAATGTTATCATATAAAATACTCGATGAAAATAAAAACTCACACATTTTCTCACTTTTAACGAACAATACTACAGTGCCGATCTAACATACCAAAGTTTCAGAGCTGGAATGACCAGGTCGCAGACAGCCGTGATCACTCCTCTGCCTTTATTCCGTTAAATATGCACACTGCTAATTCCAATCAGTGACTCAGAGTAGGGATTGAATAGCCCGAATGCTATGATGAACCAGTGTGTTACGAACCAGTAGTATCAGAAAATGTATGAACCAGAGGAATGACATGCTATCCGCAGATACTTTCCGCCAATATTCAGGCAGGCTGTTAAACTCGGTATGACAGGGCAAGTTGGCCGTGTGGTTAGGGGCGCGCAGCTGTGAGCTTGAATCCGGGAGATAGTGGATTCCAACCCCAATGTCGGCTGCCCTGAAGATGGTATTGTATGGTTTCCCATTTTCATACCAGGAAAATGCTGGGGCTCTACGTTAATTAAGGCCAAGTTCGCTTCCTTCACACTCCTAAACCTTTCCTATCCCAACGTCGCTATAAAATCTATCTGTGTCGGTGTAACGTAAGGAAAATGAAGAAAAACTCGGTACGCAGCAGTAATCCTATCTATCGGAGATGAGTGGCAACAGAAGGCGCAAGCACATCACAACAAACAATGGTCAATGTAATGTTATTGTTGATCAATTTTATGAGCTTTCTATGTTGTACCCCTTCACATTTAGTTTTCTTTCGACTCTATGATATTAGGGTGCCTTATAAAATTATTTATAGCGTAGACTGTAGTCCTCATTCTCCGACTTTACATACTGATTTCCATTAAGTTCTGTTTAGGCATTTTCTCGTGACTCGGCGCTGATATGGACTTAGTAAAAAAAATTCAAATTCATGAATATCTCTGTGATCATAGTCGGTACGGTAATAATGTGTAAAACATAAGTGATCGGAAATTTAATACTATATAACATTATAACGTATAACTATATAACATAAATATTTAAGAATTAAATTTTTGGCCTTCCCCTAAACTGCCATATTTCTCAGCGTGAATACAATTACTTATAGCCTAGATTGTAGCAACTTACTCCCCGTCTTCACCTACCGTATTTCGTTAAGATACGACCGCTAATAACATAAATTACTGATAATTAATTTCAGACCTTACCCTATAGGCTACTACCACTTCACTCAACGTGAATAAAATTATTTATTTTCTAGATTATAGCGACTTATTCCCAGAATTTGAATACCGATTTTTATGAAGATACAACCAGTAATAACACAAATATTTGAGAAGTACGTTTTAGTCCCCCTAAACCACAATTTCTCTCAGCGTGAATAAAATTATTTATTTTCTAGATTGTAGCGACTTATTCCCCGACTTTGCATACCGATTTTCATTGAATTCTCTTCAGCCGTTTTCTCGTGATGTGTGTACATACATACAGACGGACAGATAGACAGAAATTACGGAAAATCGTAAAGTACATTTCCTTGTTACTGTGGACATGACTGATACAGAAATACCATCCTTCTTAAATTCTGAGCAATGTTCAGACACAACTCTTACTTTATATTTATATATATTTACGCTTGCCACCTATAAATATTAGTTCGTTGTTTTGTTTATTGTCGTTATGGAAGGCAAATTGTCCTTTTCATTGTAGAGAGGATTTGTACTTCATGAATGGAGTAATATACAATTGGTTCCCATCTCCACCAACAGCATCCTAGAGTTTATTTGGAATTTGTTGATGATATAATTATATTGTAATAAAAGAGGTATTTGAATTCCAAGTCTATGTTGGTCTGTACAAATTACAAGAGTCTAGCTCCTGAGGGAGCAATAGTTTCATGTTCTTCCGCATTTAAGGCCAATTTCCGATGTAAGAAATTGCCTTTAAGCAGGATCCGATGTCGCAGGTTTCTTCATATTTCTTAAGGGTTATTTCAATCCTGTCGTCTTTCTTCACATATTTCGTCTTCCTCTTTTCACCTTCAAGATTGAGCTCCGGTTTCAGGTACTTGCATTTCGTCGCTTCTGCTTCCTTTCTTAAACAATCCACCAGATCGTCCATTCGAGGATGTATATTTCCAACTAAAGATTTGATCTTGTGATGCCACCCCTTAACAGCATTTTTTGTTCGATGTCGATTTTGTAACAGCTCCGCGTAGTGATTGGTATCTAGCTGCTATCAAGCCATATGTCTACAAAATCGTCGAATAAGTCAACAAGATTTTCTGTAGAAGGCTTCTGAGAATACACCACCAACCAAACCTCACTGACGTCGTCTGACTTCAGAAATGCTAGAGCAGTGCACATGCGGATGTCGAGACGTATTTCTTCGTTCTCCTTGTAGTCCCTCGTCAGGCCAAGTTCCTGTACTTTCCTCCAGAGACATTGCTTCACGTGGAAAAAACAGCCACTGAACTCTGCTGACGAAAACATTTCTTGTAAGGCTGATATCGTAGTTGCTTCGAAGGCAATAGTGATTTTGTTACGATTCCATTCATGAACCGCTTCCAAGAAAAGGTGAAAGAAACGAAACGAGTATATGTTTCTGTTTATTAGGCAGGAACGTGAAGACGACTGGATAAACGTTGCTTTCATCACTCCTGCCTCCCAGGTCTGCGTGAATGGTATTTATCTGAGCGAACTGTTTGCTGCATCTCTTGAACATCCCATCCGCAGGAAAACAATTCTCACAATGCCTAACTAAAACTACCTTTTTCGGCATTAAAAATAATTCATCCAACTATGGCGTCGTCGGATGAAAGAAACGGGTTGCAATTATTCATCCATAATGCCCCTTCGTTAAGAATTATCTGAGAATTTGCTTTTGACTCTATCTGAATCCCTCGTGCGCGGTTTCATTGCCAACGCAACGCAACGCTCTTGTTTCTTGTTTCTTGAGCTGGTATATCAGTAACAAAGTCTTAGCCGCTGATGTGCAGAACACCCAACTCCTGCACGTAAATCTGTGATAGTGGAGTCGATTCTTTTCTTGCTATCTTCTTGCCTCTTGAACCTGTTTCTTCACTGTGAAGGCCGCTTCTTCAGGTGGCCCATGCTGATGATCTGTGTGAAGTACTTCTTCGCCTCGTGTTCTCAGCCGTCCTTTAAATTTGTAATTCTCCTTCAGACACACCCAGGTGACGATGCCGTATTTAAATTCCATATACTTTCTGTACATACAACCATCGTCATATGCACAAGCTTTGCTGTATTAGTAAATGTCAACTCCATAACAGCACAAAACAATAAATAATTACAACAGGAAGGGTTCCCCCAATTAAGTTTGGACGATTTTGACATACCTTTCTTCCTAGGCGATTGTTTTTCTCCAGACCCAGTTGTACAAGACTTCGAAGGAGTACAGGAAGAGCAATATTGTCCTATAACTCTTTGCACACCTTCCAAAGACTCTCAGCAGTGGTGGGACGTCTAGAAGAAAGCCCTCTTTTCAGGAGACCAAAGGCACAGAAATCCATTGGCCAGGCATCCGGGGATTTGACAGGGATGTCACTGAATGGTATAACACGGACACCCGTCACCACTTCTTTCCTCTCGTAGTAGGTGACTGATGATCTGGCAGTATGACTGGATGCTTTATCTATGTGGATCTAGACATTTGAAGCATCCTCACCGTACAACCGATGGATATCTTCGTCGAAATAGGGGTCCATGACATTCTTCCGGAAGTAGGTAGCATTGAGTACCTTTTGGCCTTTTGGTCGATAGTAAATTGCCCGAGGCTTGTTGATGTCATCCAAATAAACCAAATCTTCATCCAGGGTAACAACCGACTGCCATTTATCCCCTGCTAGGTAGTTTTCGTGTAATTTTCTGGCGTTAATTAGCCGTTCCTTAATGCTCCTCTCTTTCAAAGCATGTCCAAGAGCCTTATGCTGCTTTACCAGGTTCGAATCTTTTCTTAAATATACGGTAGACTGTATTTTTATATGTGCTTGTGTGGCTTTCAAGGTATCTTTGAGTTGGTGGATTTTTCTTCAGGGCAACAGCCTTCAGCTTATTAATGGTATCCGGACTCCTGGATGGTCGAACTGTCTTCAGCGGCAGGTTTCTCGAAGTTGCTTCTGGCGGGAAACCATTCTGATGCACTGTTATCACATTGTCTACAGAGGACTTACTAGTGTTGACATTTTACACTGTTGTACAATCCCCGATTATCAGAAATTAGCATCGGAAAGGCCAAAAAGTTAGCCCTGCCGTAAATCTGCAATTCGGCAGGCCATGAGGCAACAGTGGTACGATATGACTGTATGGCCACTTCTATAAATCACACTGACCAGACAAAACAAAAAACCGACATGAAGCTGCTGCCAGGAGCGGCACTTGCTCTCGAGGTCGCGTCCTGTATTAATGGTGTTTGTGGCTGAAGGTATCATTCTCTAAATAATGAACATGAAAGAAGGATGTTGTTCTCGAAACGAGTGAGCAGAAGCCCTGCCAGGTTAGCGGGGATATCCCGAGATTAAGATAATGAGGCCCACCCTCTGCTAGAATGACCGCATATCTCCTGTGACTGATGGGGAATTTCTGTTAGTACGATCAATTCTATCATAGTGTCCGCAAAAGTCCCGTGACCGCAAATTTCCTTGACCGCAAATGTCCGGCAAACGGGCTGAGTGGCTCTGACGGATGAGTCCAACTAGGCGGGATTCGTTTCTGGCTCCATTTCGTGGTATTCGAATGTGCTCAAACAATCGGTAGATTCACTGACACTTAACAGAACTCCAGCAGAACGTGAAAGAGCAATTAATGGGACGTAAAACTAATAACACTATTAGTATTACTACTGCATTCCAGTCAGCCTGCCCCTAAGAAAAGTTACAACCTAGAGAGTTCAGCATTTAATACCTTCAAGACAGTTATGTGTTCATTTTGGAATAGTTTATCCTCCTAAAAGGGACAGTATCTTTAGAACTGGGGCGTGATAGCCAAAGAGTATCCCCGCCGACTACTTTTCAATTCGGCAGTGGTTCGAGCACCGGCCAATACATGAGGGATGTTTGAAATTATGTCCCATACCTCTGTTCCAAATTCCACGTACAACTGGGTGGCCTGTGGAATAACTCACTAAAGATATAATAAACGAACTTAGTTATATTAAATGCGGATTAAGAATTCGGTTATGTTATATTAATAATTGTGCTTCCATTTCAGAAGCAACAAGAATTCTTTCCATTTGTTCATTTTTCCTTTATAACATTCCTACGCTACTCCTTCCTCCATGTAAAGAGTTAGTTGACATCTTAATGCAAAATTTCTAGATATAATGAGGAATATTCCTTTATACTCTTACGTTTCGCTACTAATGTGGAACTTACATCGTAAATTAGATTATCAATGAGAGACCTTGTATCTGTGAATATCAGTCAGGAATGGAATGAGAACAGTAATGTTTAAGCTTACACATATTAGTAGGTAATTAAATGAGAAGTATAAAATAATATATAATGGCGATTGACCTCCGAACAGGCCTGGTGCAGGTCTTTCGAGTTCACGCCCATGGGCTACTTACGCATCTATAAGGATGTGGCCCTACCTGATATTAATTTTGAAGACATTAATTTATTAACCAACGAAGGTTAAAATCCACGACCAGACTGGGAATCAAACCTAGGTCACCTTGACCCAAAGACCAGCATGCTAACAAATTAGCCACGGAGCCGGACAGTGTTAAGATACAATTAATTTTATGTTATGGAATTGCCTCTTTCTCCACTTGTAGGGAAGAAGTTTCATAGAACATTACCAAGAGTCCAACGTGAAATCAATTTATCCTAACACAACTCTCTTTTCTTTATAGATGAGGATTGGCCAGAAATCCGTTGCAGCCCTAGCAAAACGGTACGGCACAGACTACAAATATGGCACAATCTACAATATAATATGTAAGTAAATATTATTATTTGAATATTCCCTCCTGCATCAACATTTCTCCCTATCTCTCCCAGATACACGCACTCACTAAACTTCTTCACGGCCACGCGATCTGGGAGGATCAGACTGCTAATGCTATGCAGTCTGATCCAGTGTACGGTGATAATCTTGCCAGTCACTTCTGGCAGGAGGTAAGAATATTGTTTTCGCCTCTACTGAATCTGTCCATTCTTTTTACACAGTGATTATTTTGACAGTGGCTTCCAACGGCAAATAAGAACATTGTTTTCGCCTAGACATGAACTATGGTGTCACACTCTAAATAATGCGCATAAAAGAAAAATGTTGTTCTCGAAACGAGCGAGCAGAAGCCCTGTCAGGTTAGCGGGGATATTCCAATCTTAAGAAATGTGTTCCAGAAGTCCATGATCCGAATTCTCATAGCTGACTCGAAGGGCGGCTATCTTGGTAGCATTTCTTCTTCAGAGTCTCCCTCATTCTCCATTCTCTGCATGCATGGTTTAAGACGGTATGGAGTAAAGATTACAGAATTTGTTTTCTCTGCTGTGAGAGTTGTATGCCCACCAACCCAGTATTTTACAAGAACACATGTTCTACAGATAAACTTATCAAGACATATACAGCATATCTAGAAACATAAAGAAACATAATTATCTTGAAGAACATTCAATCACTCACATTCCTAATAAGTATAGAGGGGACCGATGACCTTCGATGTTAGGCCCCTTAAACAACAAGCATTAAAATTATGGGAGCAGGTGATTGCTTACACACTTCTTTCAAATTCTCGATCAAACATTTACAGGCGGTGTTATCCATAGACATAAACACATACCCAACAAATGCAACTAACCACTGAAATGTAAAATCCTTCGAGGGCCGATGACCTATACTTTAAGCCTCTTAAAAACAACTACCATCGTCATCAACATAATCCAAAATCCTGTTCAATAAATTGTAATAGCGTTACATGTAATTTGGTATGCATCACCGTACTATTCTTCCCCTTCTACCATTGGTGGAGATACTTCCTTTAAAATCTCCCGTCCTGTATGAAAACCCAAGCATTTCGTGCCGTAAATTGGAATTTCCTTTAAAGAGAAAGCAGTTAAGTTGCCCTGGAGTAAAGAACCGTTACTAATGAAACTTATTTCACAATTTTCTGAACCACTCAAATAGATAATAAAATGATGCGGAGAAATTATCCCACCACTCATTTGAAAGCAAGAAACTGCATTTTGATAACCCGTATTTTATAAAAGAATTACAACTAGAGTGAGCCACCTCCCTGTCTTAACATTTCGACTTACAATAAACAAAAAAATTAATTTGCATATCACTACAGTAAATCAGGTTCGGTAGGTCAGAGCACTGGGCTAAACGATGAGTGTAGTTACTCTCCTTTTGCGGTCAATTTAATGAATAATTACAATTTGAAAGAAAGAAAGAAAGAAAGAAGAAAGAAGGAAGGAAGGAAGGAAGGAAGGAAGGAAGGAAGGAAGGAAGGAAGGAAGGAAGGAAGGAAAGAATATCACTGTAAGCGCAGCGAACATACGTAAAGCTCCAGCTTACATTTCCTTAGAATGCCCAGCTTATGAATTGAGAAGGGATGAAAGCCCATAAGGATAACTGACAAAGGTACCAAAACTAACTGATTCATACGAACCTTAGGTTACACGAATCATCATAAACTGACAACTCAACTCTACCGATAGAGCTTCCATTTGTACGAGAAGTTGCGTATAACCAAGTACACATAAATTACTCAACTCAAAAATGGAAATGTTAACATTAAGAGCGAATTCGTAATTTTCGACCAAATGGACTATTTATATGGCTCTCACTACGTGATTGCTCGTGGACGGACCATGTACAGTACGTATAGCTCTCTCAGGGGCTGAGAAATTGTAACATAGGATGTATTAGATTTATCGGGCTAACGTTTGGGAATTAACACAAGGGCTACTGGGCAAGATGGCTGCTTTACACTATTCTTAAGGGTTTAACTTTAGAGAGGTACCTCAGGGGCTCAGAATTTGTAACTTAGGGCCTATTGGTTTTATCGAAATAAATTTTGGGAACTAACGGAAGGGCTGCTGGCCAAGATGGCTCCTATACACTATTCCTATGGGTCTAAATCGATAGGGCTACCTCAGGGATCTTACAACTTGAACTGAGCCAAAAATATTACATTGCAGAAGAATCGCCGCACGGCTATGTAGGGCCAGCTACGAGAGGGGAAAACGCGCATCCATCTTTATGAATGTTCTTTCCTTTTTACTCACAGCGGGAGGTGACCAAAGCATCGAGCAAGAACGGAGCATTTCGGAAGACTTCGGAAATTAATAATACAATTTTGGCTAATAACCCCTATTGGGAGAGATATCGGCAATGTCATTAGAGAGAAGGCAATTAATAAGAATTGTTGTAATCATTTGATAAAGCTCACTTGACAGGGATAAATATAATTAATTTTGCCCACAGAGAAGTTCGTCTGTCCATTGAGAGAGGGTGAACGGAACGAGGCGAGGTCGTCCAGTCAGAATACGCGGAAAAGTCACCCACGGAATTAATTAATTACGCCCGTGAAAGTATCAGGGGAAATCAAGGAACAACACCTTTGTGATCTGGAAAATAGGCGGAATCTCTGATGTGAGTTTCAGCAAAATCGGTCTAGCGGTATAGAAGCCGGGATGATTGCACAACAGCATGAGACGCGTGAGAACGCGTCCATAGATTTTGTATAAACACCCGCTCTGACCACGAGAGAAATACTCAGCATTCATCGGTCCGAGAGGGTGAAGCGGCTACAGTCGACACCGAGAAGAGAACTTACAAGAATTCAAGAACTAGGTGATGGAGTTGGGATCTCGAAAGCCGTATTGGCTGCAGAGCGGTAGGAAAGGCAAGTATTGGGAAACCTCAAATTAAATTTATTAACAGCAATGCTGCAGTCATCGTAGTGCGGAGGGAACATCGTGAAACCACGTACTAGTGATTACGAAGATTTTAATCAACTTCTGTAAAGGAGATTAAAGTCAGTCTGTCTCTCTGGTCTATTAACACGATCTTTGGTTGCATGAACACGGGTGAAACGTTTAGTATGAGATGAGAAGTTGAGAAGAACGTTGTCTCTTCCACGGATACACAGGAAAGAACACCTGGCCGTTAGACGTTAGTAGCTTCATGCGGTCCAAGCAGTTACAGAGTTATAATTTTGTGCACCGTATCTTTCATTTCTATATTATTTGAAATGATATTTTATTAGATTATCATTTAACAGAAGAAGAATTAATTCGTGTTGCATCAAGAAGTGCAGACTCAGTGTAATTGATAAGTTAGTGTTTAAGTGAAGAATGCCACCTATCATTATGAGGCACTAAGTTTTTTTTGCTAGTTGCTTTACATCGCATCGACACAGATAGGTCTTATGGCGACGATGGGACAGAAAAGGGCTAGGAGTGGGAAGGAAGCGGCCGAGGCCTTAATTAAGGTACAGCCTGGTGTGAAAATGGGAAACCACGGAAAACCATCTTCAGGGCTGCCGACAGTGGGGTTCGAACCCAATCTCTCTCCCGAATACTGGATACTGGCCGCACGTAAGCGACTGCAGCTATCGAGCTCGGTAAGGCACTAAGTTGGAGATTGCTGGCTTGCTAAATGCAACCAAAATGACTCCACATCAATCAGCACAATTACAGGTCTGTGTAATTCCAATATTATGTCCTTGTAGTTAGAAATTTAAATACTTGTCCTCTTAAATTAGTTAGTAAATCATGACACCGGTTTGTATATGTGGCGTGTGCATAATTAAGTCTCTTGCGATGACTATTTTATGTCATGTCCGCAGAAATTTTACCATGGAACACTGTAGGTGCGATTGTGGGTTATTTTTGCAGCCGCGACGCATAAACTGTGTTAGTGTTCTTAAAATGTGAAGTTAGATATTATAATAAAAATCAGTTAAAATTTTCACACGGGTAAAAGTTGTAATAATCATAAAGTAAACATAGCAATTACAAGTGTGAAATTCAAATAATAATAATAATAATAATAATAATAATAATAATAATAATAATAATAATAATAATAACAATAATATTCACGTTAGGAGTAAATTGAGATAATAATAATAATGCAGTCATCAGTTGTGAGAGCGAGTTTTACAATTTCATATCGAAATCCAGCGAAGTGAGATCATTTTTGTAATTTCCAAATTTAATTTCGTGACACCGTGTATTTGAGAGATAGAATAACGGCATGCTAATTTTCTCCCGAGGTCTGGGAAAATTTAGAGAAGCCACTTTGAGATTATTATGAAGTTGTTTGGTTAAGGGATGACTTGTACTTGAAATTTGATCAAGATCCAGAAGAAAATAAATTCGGGAAAATTGAGGAATGAAATATTTATGAGAATAATTATAATAAAGTTAGAAACAGAGTGAGCCCTGTATTTTATGAGTGGGAAGTTCTAAGGAGGGTGCCGAAGGGGAAAGTCCCTGTAGTTTGATGGAGAGAAATTTTTGTGACAGTGTGTATATGTTGATGTCTTAATATTTCCGAGACAGGCTGGATAAGAGTAGCTACATCCTGTAGCGATCCTGAATTATGTCAAACAGAGCGATTGAGAAATATAAGGGTTGTCAAATCCAAGTGAGTGCGTTGTAATGCATATTTTAAAAAGAAGTGATATTCTCCCATGATTATTATTTTACGTATGACTGTAAATAATGTCAGTAAAGTCAAGTTTACGACTCCATAGATACCAGCGAAGTGCATTTTGTCATAACCGACCTCACGAACAAAATACATTCTTACACCTGGTCGAGGTAATACTTGCTTATTGAAAATTGAATTTTATTCTTTATTTTTACGAGGCGAGAAACATCGCGAATTGGAAACATCGCAGGTGACGAGTGAGTTTACCAAACTGACAGTTTACCCTGCATATGTTGATGAAAGTTTACTTCTGAAACATCGCGAATTCGAAACATCGCAGGTGACGAGTGAGTTTACCAAACTGACAGTTTACCCTGCATATGTTGACGAAAGTTTACTTCACTGGACAGTTTACTCTGATACATGTTTCGAGTGTTGACATTGCAGGTTATTTAGAACCTCACACTCCAGGCTATGCCGCGAATATCGTGGTGGTTGTGATTATTGGTTTCATTAACATCACGTAATATCAGGCGAAATTTGAGTTTACTTTCATTTAGCGAAATTCACTGTATGCGTATGAATTTTAATGAGTGATAGAGTGAACTATTCAAACCCGTTATTTAATTTCGATTGCACACTTTACCGTAGGAAATGGACATAGTTAATATTATTCCATATTCGAGTTCATTTCTGTAGCGGATTTTACTTAATGTATTTGAATTTCAAAGATAATTAGATTTAAATATCCAGACATTGCTTTAAATTTTTGATTTCTCCCGATTGAATCAGTGATGTGTAAATACCATAAGGTTGGCTCAACGATAGGTTCGGGATTCCGTGTGTACATGATAACCATCAGAGATGTGTAGACACTGTAGCGTTGGCTCAACGAGAGGATCAGGACGCCGTTTATACCTACTCAAGTCACAGGTTAGGCATTTTCATGAATCGACTTGAACGATGATAGTGTCTGCAGTATTGGATGCATGTATGGAAGATATTAGACGGTACTAGACACATTTCGGCATAACCTTTGCTAGCTGCAAAGTGCTTCTATAATAGCGTTGCATCAATATTGGCTTAAAAGCAAGGGTTGTCCCACGTGGAAACCTGGCTAATGGAAACTGGTCTCTACTACTTAGCCGCGTGCCTTCAATCTCGATGGCCCTTCATTTTATATTTTACATTGTTTTCCTTTTACTTGGAGATTTATTGTTCGGGTGTACGGTATGTTACGACACTGCAGTGTGTTGACTCTCAGTTAATTTATTTGTATCGAGGAATCTACACTACGAATGTGGAATCGATTCGTCAGCTGTTGAAAAATTAAAATCCTCAGCCTGTTTCTAGTCATTCGAAAGGGTCAGGAATGGAATGAATGAAGGCCCCATCTAGCGGCGAGGATAGGAAATTTGCCGGCTGCCGAAGCCTGTCTCACTCCTCTGGGGCAATTATAAATAGCTGACAGATGAAATGAAATGTTATTGGAGAGTGTTCCTGGAATGAAAGATGACAGGAAAAACCGGAGTACCCGGAGAAAAACCTGTCCCGCCTCCGCATTGTCCAGCACAAATCTCACATGGAGTGTCCGGGATTTGAACCACGGTATCCAGCAGTGAGAGGCCGGCGCGCTGCCGCCTGAGCCACGGAGGCTCATCAGCTGTTATAATATTTTATTTTAAATATTTTATTTTACGTTATTTATTTTAATTAGATGAGACGTTGGTCTACCGATCACTTGTAGTTTAGTTTAAGGGGACAAGTGTAGGTGGACTTGTCTGTAATTGTAGTTGTGGTTATGTAGAATTGGAAAGATTTCATGTTGGTTTCCTCTTATATCGTGGACTTGTACTTTAACTAATTTAATGATGTAACTGTTTCATAACCTGAAAGTTGGTTTAATAAGAAGGCTTTTCAAGTGATTTATCACTTTTACTTAACTTCAGTGTCTGGCGTTTCTTCTAAACGCATAGTGAGTTAATGTCTCCCTGCATTTCGTAGTTTTGTTCCTTCAGAACGATGTAACTTAAAATCCCTTCGGATCAAGTGTTGTTGGTTTATTCTGAACATCTGTTTGGGGTGATGCATATTTCGGCATCGGGATTTATCTATAACTTAAGGTTGTCACGAGATGACAACATATGGTGCGATTTTATATCAGATTTTGATAATTGCTCTTAACTTATAACAAACACCATGCTTTCAAATAATATTTCGCAACCTATCCAGAGCAATTTGGTTCGATTAAGGATCCACTCGTGGGATGTTCCAGTATCCGAGAGGATATTCGACTGGTGGATAACGTTAACTAAATTTAAATCTGGAATTCTATTTGTTGAAGCACAGATTTTCCACCAAAGCAGCCGACGCAGACGACCAACGATGGAACGGTGGGTTCAAGGGTTCAGTATATTAGGACCTATTGATCTTATCGGACTAACATTTGGGAGCTAATTCAAGGGCTACTCCGCGAAATGGCTGCTACATACATTACTTTTATGAGACTGACTTTTGAGAGCTACCTTTGAGTTTACAATTTGCAGCTTTCACTCTTGGTTATCAAACTTGTGTCTGTAAGGTTGTCGCCCTGGTAAGGTTAAGCCTGAAGTCGAATCGAAGCCTGTAATGTTAAGCTTGCACTGTTATGCGGTTAGCCTGGTTGTCGAAATTTGACTCTTGGGGATCGAACTTGGGTTAAACCTGAAGTCAAACCCTGGGGCTGTAAAGTTAAGCCGCACACGTAGCCAGCGTTAGGTTATGATGTCATTTGAGGTTAAGCTTGTACTCACAGCCAGAAGCCCACGTTTCAAATCGCCCGTGCTGTGACAATATCACTTAGGGAATGGCAGCCGAAGAGGAGTGAGGAGGCCGCCGTACTCTCCAAAATACACTACTCACTGTTAATTAGGAACAGGCTCTCAAAGAGTAAATGTCAAGTGGTACAGGCAAGTTGGCTTTTTTTTTTACTATTTGCTTTACGTCGCACCGTCACAGATAGGTCTTATGGCGACGATGGTAGAGGAAAGGCCTAGGAGTGGGAAGGAAGCGTCCGTAGCCTTAATTAAGATACAGCCCCAGCAATTGCCTGATGTGAAAATGGGAAACCACGGAAAACCATCTTCAAGGCTGCCGACAGCGGGGTTCCAACCCACTATTTCCCGGATGCAAGCCCACAGTTGCGCGACCTTAACCGCACGGGCAACTCGCCCGGCCAGCTGTGTAGCGAAGTTCGTTTGTTACGGGGTGTAATCGCGATGATCGAAACCGTTCTTATTATTCAAGTACATCTCCCTACGATTTAGACACAAATACTTGTGTCTTCAGAGATGAATGTAATAAATACATTTCAAAGTATCATGATATGTCTTCTAATCAGTATATATGACCACAATGATAATAATAACAATAATAATGCCGGGGTGAGTAGCTCAGGCAGTAGAGCACTGGCCATCTGAGCTCAAGTTAGCGTATTCGATTCTGGCTCAGTTCGGTGGTATTTGCTTCAATACACGAGCCTGATGTCGGTAGATTTATTGAAACATAACAGAATTCCTGGTGGAAATACCTCGACACATCGATGACCCCAAAATCGTAAAAATAGTTAGTGGGACGTAATTGTAATAATAATAATAATAATAAGAAGAAGAAGAATACAAACACCTGTTGGTTTTCTTGAACACATTAAAACGTTAAATGGTTGCAGCTAATATATATCTGTCCGAAAGTAAAATCGAAGATAAACCGATGAACTGACAATGAAGAATAATGATTCACGCACATTATTAACAATGATAGTAAGTTACTCACGCACTCTCTGTTTCTTGTTTTAGATCCTGCAAGTGGTGGCAGTATGGACTGGGCTAAGAAAACCTTGAATATCCCGTATACCTTTGAGTGGGAACTCCGAGACAAAGGTCAAAATGGATTCATCCTGCCTGCTGACCAGATTATTCCCACAGCGCTGGAGACACTTGACTCAGTTTTGTCGATTCTGGAGGATGTGCAGGCTTTGGAGAAAGAGAAGAATTGAATTATCATGAAGACTTGCGTAGCTCGAGCTACCGAAACTTCTGGAAGCTAGCACTATAATATATGTGAAATTAGAAATACTTCCAAAAAGTTATGTCACCAGCTTCTTTATCATTGCCTATAGAAATATTTTGGGAATTGTATCCTAAGAAATAAAAGTTGTTGTGTTTACATCTAATTTCTTCTTGTTTGTAGAATGCCAGAATTTTGCCCCCCCCCCCAAAAAAAGGTCCCTTAACCTGAAAATAATTCTACTGACATAGCTCTTTCGCATTTATGCACTTGGACCACAGTCTTGGGTGTCTGCAACCGGACTGCATCATGAAAGAATGAATCTAATCTTTACAAGAAATAGTTCCCACTGAATAGGTCCAAAATTAATGACTATTTTGTTTATTACAACAAAAACAAAAAATATTTAAAATCACCTTCATGCTTGGGATATAAAAGCTTAGTTTCTTAGGTTGACGGTCAATAGACTGTTTCCATGCCACACTGCACGTAATCGTATTCTAAGATAAAAAGTTTTATACTTAGTTACTACAATGCAATTTGGTATAACTGAATTGATTCTTAATTGAATGAATAATAATAAAGGTGTACATAATAAATTTTTCCTAGAAATGCAATGTTCTTGAAAGTCATATACACTGACTGACAGAGCAAATGCAACACCAAGAAGGAGTGGTTCGAAAGAGATGAAAGTTGGGGAAAAAACAGAGACGGCACGGACGAATAATTGATGTTTATTTCAAACCGATATGCAGGTTACACAATGCGCACGGCATCGACTCAGTAGGATGTAGGACCACCGCGAGCGGCGATGCACGCAGAAACACGTCGAGGTACAGAGTCAATAAGAGTGCGGATGGTGTCCTGAGGGATGGTTCTCAATTCTCTGTCAACCATTTGCCACAGTTGGTCGTCCGTACGAGGCTGGGGCAGAGTTTGCAAACGGCGTCCAATGAGATCCCACACGTGTTCGATTGGTGAGAGATCCGGAGAGTACGCTGGCCACGGAAGCATCTGTACACCTCGTAGAGCCTGTTGGGAGATGCGAGCAGTGTGTCGGCGGGCATTATCCTGCTGAAACAGAGCATTGGGCAGCCCCTGAAGGTACGGGAGTGCCACCGGCCGCAGTACATGCTGCACGTAGCGGTGGGCATTTAACGTGCCTTGAATACGCACTAGAGGTGACGTGGAATCATACGCAATAGCGCCCCAAACCATGATGCCGCGTTGTCTAGCGGCAGGGCGCTCCACAGTTACTGCCGGATTTGACCTTTCTCCACGCCGACGCCACACTCGTCTGCGGTGACTATCACTGACAGAACAGAAGCGTGACTCATCGGAGAACACGACGTTCCGCCATTCCCTCATCCAAGTCGCTCTAGCCCGGCACCATGCCAGGCGTGCACGTCTATGCTGTGGAGTCAATGGTAGTCTTCTGAGCGGACGCCGGGAGTGCAGGCCTCCTTCAACCAATCGACGGGAAATTGTTCTGGTCGATATTGAAACAGCCAGGGTGTCTTGCACATGCTGAAGAATGGCGGTTGACGTGGCGTGCGGGGCTGCCACCGCTTGGCGGCGGATGCGCCGATCCTCGCGTGCTGACGTCACTCGGGCTGCGCCTGAACCCCTCGTACGTGCCACATGTCCCTGCGCCAACCATCTTCGCCACAGGCGCTGCACCGTGGACACATCCCTATGGGTATCGGCTGCGATTTGACGAAGCGACCAACCTGCCATTCTCAGACCGATCACCATACCCCTCGTAAAATCGTCTGTCTGCTGGAAATGCCTCCGTTGACGGCGGCCTGGCATTCTTAGCTATACACGTGTCCTGTGGCACACGACAACACGTTCTACAATGACTGTCGGCTGAGAAATCACGGTACGAAGTGGGCCATTCGCCAACGCCGTGTCCCATTTATCGTTCGCTACGTGTGCAACACAGCGGCGCATTTCACATCATGAGCATACCTCAGTGACGTCAGTCTACCCTGCAATTGGCATAAAGTTCTGACCACTCCTTCTTGGTGTTGCATTTGCTCTGTCAGTCAGTGTACGTTTATGGTTTGGATGATGAGCGCATAGACTGGTTTCATGTATCCATCCATGCCACACTATCCCGTGCTAAACTTTTCATATTTACGTTACTAGGCCTACTACATACTACATCTACTCTAATTTGCTTTTCATACTCATACCTTGGCCTACTTTCGCCGTTCTTACTGCTTACACTTCCCTCGAAAACTACCTTAACAAGCCCTGGGTGCCTTAACACTTACCCTGCTGATGCCTTAAACTAGGGCCTCTCAGGGTGCATGCACCCGTGCATTGCGCGGTGAATGGTGCAAAAGACGACTTCGCTTAGTTGAGTAGAGTGCATACTCCCTCCTTGATTTGGAGCAACCGTGCTGTGTCTCTCTTTCCCTACGCCTGTCTCGCTCGCCACCTCTGTCTCCCTCTTCCTCAATTGCTCCGTAACGCTCCAAATCCGAGCCGAGCTTAGCTGAGTCGTCCCGAGACGACGCGCTGGTCCGAGCCAGCCCGAGTGTGATGGATGCACTGTGCACAGGACCTCTGCGCCTCAGTTTGCACACGTGAGATTTTGAGCGTTTGAGAGGCCCTGCCTTAAACGTTGCTCCTCACCCATGAGCTGGCTGATTTCCAGAATTTATGGCTACGTTCAGAATGCCACAATATGAATTTGGTTTGAGTTACAAATAAATTGAAAAGTCCGTTCGATCTCCAAATCCTTACACTACAAGTTTAATAAATTTCAGGCATGATTGAAAAAAAACTACTTTGTAAAATAATACAGCAAAATTTCACATTTTCTTCAGAAGGAAATACATTCAAAATTGTAAAATCAAATATGCTTGCACTACACTGTTGATATAAATCTCAGTAATCATTTATTTGATATAGCACACTCCTTTGACCTTGAAACCGAAAATGTCACTTCTCGTAATGCATTAGAGTATGGTATATTTCGAAACAAAGCGGTGGCACAAAGTCCAACGTCACATTCACTTGAAGGAGAAGAGACAAACTGATGCCTTCCCTCACTCCTTTCTCGATTGCTCGTTCTTTTTCAACTAACTAACTAACAATGCTTTCACTCCCCACCCTGAAGGGGTGGGGCGCGCCACCTAGAGGGTAACGCCCTCTCTCTGGCCAAGAGATGCGGGTAGGTTGGGGAGATGTGATGGAAGAAAGAGGTGGGTAAATGATGTGAAGAAGTAGGAGATGGGAGAGGAATTATGTCTATGCCTAGGGATTGAACAAACGCTTTATTTAATTCATGAGTACATAGGAAAGCACATAGATGATTTACGGAAGGGTGTGAGGGAAAAGGTGTTGTGCAAGAGGGAGAGATGAAGTTTGGAAGGAAGTGCCGTGGTAAAAGTGCAAGGTGAGGAGATGGAGGGTGGCTGTCATATGATTGAGGGAAGCGATGAGAAGACGAAGGAGTTCAAATGTTGGGAGGGGTGGAGGGATGAAACCAGTTGGAGGAAGGGGTGGACACACTGGTGGAGATAGGTAAACAGGAGGAGGAACTGGCCGGGGGCGACGAGACGTTTGATCAAGGGGTTGGCGACCGGGTGAGGGTGGGGAATGAGAGATTTCCACTCGATAATGTTGGCCGTGGACACTGGCACCGGTGGTGATGAGCTGGAGGACGGCCTCAGATGTAGACAGTTGGAGCCGAACCAGAAATGTTGGGCCATGGGCGTCCCGAATCCGGATAGCTCGTCAGACTGGAATGCCCGCTGCACGAAGTTCTTGTAGAACGTCCCTGTCGGAAATTTCAGGTGGAATTCCACGTAGTACACAGCTATACACAGCTGGAGGGGACTGTGAAGATGCATGGGTCGATGATGTCTGGACGGTGGCTGCTGCGGTGTTGGCTGGCGAAGATATCGATGGCGAAGCGGCGATAGTTGAGTCCGGCGTGCTAGCAGGGAGTTGCTGAAGGGCAGTGGACGAAGAAATTGGGAGAGATGACGACATAACAGGTGATGGGTGACAAGTGGTAACTCTTGTGACAGGAAGAGAACAAAGGATACTAGCGGACGTCGTGGTGGTGGTGGTGGTGGTAATGATGGTGGTTGTTGGGAAGGAGGGTGTTGATGGCTGAAGCGTCGTCCAGGATGAGGGCTCGTGAACAACTGGGACAAGTGTTGGTGATTCGAAGAGTTGGGCTTGAATGTCCGGAGTGGTTGGCACCACTGCATAGTTCTTATAATGGATCGTCGCGCCGGAAGCGAAGAGGCGGCGGAGGGCGTCCTCTCCGCTGAGATGCACTAGAATCTGCGTAGAGGGTGTAGAGGTGTGGCCAACCGTCAGTCTGTAGGCATTATGTACTGGGAAGTCAGCGGCGAATAGGTCGTCGATGATATCTTCTTCGGAGATGTCTGGATCCACTCCGGGAATGATACAATAGGCCATGGTCGTGGGGAGATCAACAGCCAACGAGGCGTCGACCTATATGCTGATTAGGGTCGGATAGGTGGCAGGTAGAGATGAAGGCCGCCCGGCCGAGCAAAAATTGGAAGTCGCGACGGCGGAGAGTATGTCCACTTTTGTGTATGTGGTCGTGTGTGATCCTTCTTTTTCATAACCCTCGATTCTTATCACTGCCGGCTGAATTATGTACACATTGTGGATAATCCTTCTTTCTTGGTATCTAATCCCGATCACCTTCAAAATTTCAAGGAGCTTGGTTCAATCAACATAATCAAATTCTTTTTCTACACCTATGAATGACATGAATGTGGGCTTCTCCCTCTAAATTCGATCCTCAAAGACCAAATATAAAGTCACGATTGCATCTCGTGATCTTACATTTCTCCTGAATCCAGAGTGATCTCCTCCTCAGCTTCAACTTTTCTTCCCATTCTTCTCCAAATAACACGTGTTAAATGTTTGCAAGCGTGAGATACTAAACTGATGGTGAGGTAGTTTATACGCTTGCTTCCAGCTTTCCTGGAAATAGGTACCGGTACCGTATAAAAACATTCTGTCTAAATATAGATGACCGGGCGAGTTGGCCGTGCGCGTACAGGCGCGCGGCTGTGGGCTTGCATCCGGGAGGTAGTAGGTTCGAATCCCACTATCGGCAGCCCTGAATATGGTTTTCCGTGGTTTCCCATTTTCACACCAGGCAAATGCTGGGGCTGTACCTTAATTAAGGCCACGGCCGCTTTCTTCCAACTCCTAGGCCTTTCCTATCCCATCGTCGCCATAAGACCTATCTGTGTCGGTGCGACGTAAGGACCCTAGCAAAAAATAAAATGAATATAGATGGCATTTCTCTCGTATCATATATTTTACACACTAAATAGAATAACCTCGCCATGTTGGTTTCTACTGAGGTAGTGAATAACCTGAGCGTTTGCCATCTACTCCACGTGCCTTGTTCCTATTTAGATCTCTCGAAGCTCGGTCGAATTCTGACCCCAATATTTGGTCTCCCAATTCATTAGCATCAACAGCCACTTCTTGATCGAGAACCTAATCACCTACTTAATTGCTGGATATGTTCCTGCCAGCATCCTGCCTTCGGTTCGAATCCCACTGTGTGCAGCCCTGAAGGTGGTTTTCCGTGGTTCCCACTTTCACACGAGGCACATGTTAGGCGTGTACCTTAAATAATGCCCCAGCAATTTCCTTCTCAGTCCCAGCCCTTTTCTATTCCATCGTTGCCATAAGACCTGTCTCTGTCGATGCGACGTAAAGGAAATTGTCATCACATCATATAATTCTGCCTTGTCTTCTTTCCCTGTAAGTGGTTTGCCATCTGATTAACACACCTAGTTTTCATTTCTCCAAAGGTTTCCTTTATATTCCTATATGCAGCACCTACCTCTCCTAAACCATACATCCTTGCTGTTCTCCTTCAGTCATTCTTCCTTAAGTGGCTTGCGCTTTCTGTCTACTTCATTCTTTACTCGCCTGTTGTCTTTTCTTCTTTTTGCATACTTGTACATCCGCCGATCGTCAATCAAGTCGAATATCTTCCGAGTCTTCCAGTGATTCTTACAGGATATTATCTTTCTTCCAGAATTTTCTCTAGGAGCCCTACTGATTTCATTCTTCACGACTGTCCACTCTTCATCTATTGTGTTACCCTCAGCCTTTTCATTTAGTCCTTGTGCAATATGTTCGTTGAAACAATGTTTCACATGATTTGCCTTCAAATTATCTGGATCACATCTTCTTGCATTCCTTTCTTTCTTCAATTTCTTCAACTTCAGATGGCATTTCATTACCACCGTACACAACCGTCGTTTGTGGTGTTTGAGCCAAGTATCAGGAAGGACTAACTTGTGAACGGTGCAAAATTAAAACAGCCAACTTTCATTCCTTTGTCGCAGTATGTATTTTTCCACTGCTTTACCTCGACATCATTGGCCTACCCATGCATTCCTGTCTCCCATCACAATTAGATTCTAGTCTCCTTTTATACATTAAATCTATATCCTCATACAATATATCGATTTATTCATCATCCGCTGAAGTAGTAGGCATATCGACATGTGCCATTGAGGTGGGCACCACCTTGGTGTCTATCTTGATAGAATTAATTCACTATGCTGGTCGTACTAGCTTACGCATTCCTTTATTTTATTATTATTTTTTAAAACAGCTGCTGCATTTCCCCTGTTTGGTTTTATGTAGATAATTCTCTAATCGTCTGACCAAAAAAAAATCTCTTACTGGCAACGTACTTCTCTTATACCAACTACATGTAACTTTAGTGTATACATTCCCTTTTCAGATTCTCCAACCACCGAGTGAGTTGGTCGTGCGGCTACGGTCGCGCAGCTGTGAGCTTTCATTCGGGAGGTAGTGGGTTCGAAACCCACCCTCGGCAGCCCTGAAGGTCGTTTAGGTGTTTTTCCGTGTTCTCAATTTTCACACCAGGCAAATACTGGGGCTCTACCTTAAATAAGGCCATGGCCGCTAGCTTCCCAACCCAAACACTTTTACATTCCTCCGTCGCCAAAACCCTCGATGTGTTAGTGCAACGTTAAGCAATAAGCGAAAATAATATAACCTACCACAAAGATTCAAATTTCTATAATTCCACTCTCCGGCTCTCAGAATTTCAGTGTTCATCTTCCTGATGATTGCCCCCTATCGTGTAGTTGTACAAAATACTGGGAATAAAAGTATTAATTTTTCAAACAGCTCCTGTGCGTTATCCAGTAATCATCAAAATGAGCCCCTCTATCGCCCCTCCCCTTCCCCCTTCCAAATTGAGGAATATTTCACCTTCAGAATATTCTACCTGGAAAGAACCTCTCATCAGTACATCATTAACTCGTACAGAGATACATTTATGGCCTTGGGAGTTAGTTACGTGTACAGTTTCACGTTGCATTCAATCGTGTAGCCGCATCAACGTTGCGGAGCCATGTTAAATATTATAACAAGGCCATATCACTCTCATACAGCTGCCACCCTTGCAGCTTCCGAAAGACTGGTATCCTCCTTTCGATGAACCAATCGTTAGTTTGGTCTCTCAACAGATACCCATCATTTAAGGTTACACCTTCGTCTCGGACATTTGCTTCATTGGGAAGCACAAATCTCCCCACAGCGGCAAGGTACATGGTTCACAGGAGAGCCATATACTGTACTAGCAATTACTCGCAGCTCCGTTCGCGTGGTTTTCGTAATTTGATCAAAGTAATCGTTCCTAGGCATTGTACTAGGACATTATCTGAAAATTATACCTAAAGTATAAAAACTCACTCAAAAATTGAGTTTCATTTTCCCCAGAAATTCTTTGTAAACCATGTTTGTGGTATTACCTTTTGGGGCTAAGACGACCATGCGACATAGAACTCTACATGTGAGAAACAGTGTTCTCTCAAGTCGAAAACAAATACAAGTTTCCTTATTTTTAAACGATTTTAAACGAAATGGAAAACAGGAAATTAAAATTTATTGGACATGTCATCAGACACAATACCTTCATCACTAACATACCTGAAGGGAAAGTGCTGGGAAAGAAATGCAGAGGAATACCTAGGACGAAGTATTTGAACGACATCAAGAAGAGGTTAGGTTGTATCAATTACATGGAACTGAAACGAAAGCCAATGAAAGAAAAGAGTAGTTGCATCGACAAGGCATTGATTGATTGATTCCAAATACCTACTCCCACATCTGTAAGATCTTCGATTTTTGAGATATACATAAGTATCCCCACAAAAAGAATGCAACCCCTTGATCAGTCCTTCCCCCAGCCCACCAACATCTAAGTGTATTATCCGAAAACAAAACACTTGCTTCTTTATTTTTAAAGGAGATTCCAAATACCAATTTCACGTCTGTAACATCTCCAGTCTTTAAGATATAAGTATCCTCATAAAAAATAATTTAACTGTTTTCACTTCTCCCCCCCCCCCACTCCTTTAAGTGCGTTCTCCGAAAACAAAAAGGTGCATGTTCCTGTATTTTAAAGGACTTTCCTAATATCAGGTTTCTTGTGTCTAACATGTTAAGTTTTTGACATATATTGTAGATATACCGGTACTCACTTTAAAAATTCACCCCCTATTCAAATACTTTTCAGCCCATTAACTGGATTTTCCGAAAACACAAAATACGTGTTTCTCTATTTTGAAAGAAAATTCAACATATCAACTTTCACGTCTGTAACATCTTCAGATTTTAAGATAAAGTATCCTCATAAACATGTTTCAACTCCTTACTTAACTATTTTCAACCCCACACCCCTTACGCCAATTTTCCGAAAAAAGCAAATGCGCGTTTCTTCATTTTAAAAGGAGATTCCAAATACTCATTTTCACGTCTGTAACATCTTCAATTTTTGAGATATAAGTATACTCATAAAAGTAAATCAACTCCTTTTTCACCTCCCTTCCTACCCGTTAAGTTGATTACCCCCTCACCAAAAGTGCGTGAGACTTTATTTTTAAAGGAGATACAAAATACCAATTTTCACGTCTTTAACATCTTTAGTTTTTGAGATATGTGTATCCTCACACAAAGAATTCAACTAATTTTTCAATTCATTCACCCCCCTGAAGTGGATTTTCCGAAGACAAAAGAACACGTGCTTCTTCAGTTTGAAAGAAGATTTCAAATACAAATGTTCATGCCTCCAACATCTTCAGTTCTTTAGAAATAACTATCCTCATAAAAAGAATTAAGTCCTTTTACACCCCAGCCCGTTAAGTTTATTTCCACCCCCTCCAAAAACATGCGTGTTTCTTTATTTTTAAAGGAGATAACAAATATAAATTTTCACGTGTGTAACCTTAAGTTTTTTATATGAGTTTCTCCATAAAAAGAAATAAAGTTTTCACTTCTTTCACACTCCCCCTTAAGTGAATTTTCCGAAAACGAAAAGACTTGTTTCTTTATTTATAAAGTAGTTCCCAAATGCCAATTATCACGACTGTAACATCTTCAATTTTGAGATACATGTATCCTCATTAAAAGGAATTAAACTCCTTTTCCACCACCCCCATCTCCAAGTTGATTCCCCCGCCAAAATTTGCATTTCTTTATTTTTAAAGGAGATTCCAAATACTAATTTTCACGTCTGTAACACCTTTAGTTTTTAAGATATAAGTATCCTCATTCAAAGTGTTCAACAAATTTTTCAATTAATTCACCTCCCTTAAGTGGATTTTCCAAAGACAAAAGATTACGTGTTTCTTTACTTTGACATAAAAATCCAAATCCAAATTTTTATGTCTGGAACATCTTCGGGTTTTGAGATATAAGTACCCTCATGAAAAGAATTCAACTCCTTTTTTCACTCCAACCCCGCACTTTAAGTTGTTTCCCCCCATCCAAAAATTGCGTCTCTCTTTATTTTTAAGGGAGATTCCAAATACAAATTTCCACGTGTGTAACCTTCAGTTTTGAGATATAAGTTTCTCCAGAAAAAGAATTCAATTATTTACTTCCTTTCAGACTCCCCACACAAGTGAATTTTCCAAAAACAAACTACCCGTTTCTTTAAAAACAGTTTCCAAATACCAATTATCACGTCTGCAACATCTTCAGTTTTTGATATATCTATATATATAAAATAACTTGTCCTGACTGACTGACTGATTGACTGACTGATTCATCATCGCCGAGCCAAAACTACTGAACATAAAGAGATGAAATTTTGGGGATATATTCATATTAAGACGTAGGTGCTCGCTAAGAGAGGATTTTTGGATATTCCTTCGCTAAGGGGGTGAAAACGGGGGTGAAATTTTAAAATGAGTTGCTCTATATCTCAAAACTTTAAAAGTTTACAGATGTAAAAATTGGTATTTAGAATCTTCTTTAAAAATAAGGAAACACGTATTTTTTCTTTTCAGAAAATCCCAATAGGAGGGGTGAAAAAGGGTGAAAATGGGGAAAAATGGGTTGAATGCCTTTAATCAGGATACCGGTACCTATATCTCAGAAACTGAAGATATTACAGACCTGAAAATTGGTACTTTTGATCTCTTTTAAAAATAAAGAAACACGTAATTTTTTGGTTTTGGAAAATCCAATTAATGGGAGTGTGAAAAGGGGGTGAATTTTTAAAATGAGTGAATCTATATCTCCAAACTTTTAAAGTTTGCAGATGTAAAAATTGGTATTTAGAACCTTCATTAAAAATATAGGAACACGTATTTTTTTTGTTTTCGGAAAATCGCAATAGGAGGAGTGAAAAGGGGCTAAAAAGTGGTTGAATGACTTTAATGAGGCTACTTATATACCAGAAACTGAAGATATTACAGACCTGAAAATTGGTGTTTGGGATCTCCGTTAAAAATAAAGAATCACGTACTTTTTTGTTTCTGGAAAATCCAATTTAGGGGGGGGTGAAAACGGAGGAATATTTTAAAATGAGTGAATCTATCTCAAAATTTTTAAAGGTTATATATTTGAAAATTGGTATCTAGAATCTCCTTTAAAAATAAATAAACACACGTATTTTTTCGTTTTTGGAAAATCCAAATATTGGGGGTAAAAAGGGGGGAGGGTAAATTTTTTAAAATGAGTGTGTATACATCTTAAAACTTTAAAATTTACAGATGTAAAAATTGGTAGTTAGAATCTCCTCTAAAAATAAAGGAAAACGTATTTTTTGTTTCCTGTAAATCCCAATAGGAGGGGTGTAAAAGGGTGAAAAATGGGTTGAATGCCCTTAATGAGGATACATATATCTCAGAAACGAAAGATATTACAGAACTGAAAATTTGTATATGGGATCTCCTTTAAAAATAAAGAAACACGTATTTTTTACTTTTGGAAAATCCAATTAATGGCGGTTAAACAGGAGCGACAATTTGGGTGAATTTTTGAAAGACTATATCTACAGAATATCTTGGAAACGTAAAATGTTACAGACGTAAAAAGTGGGTGTTTGTAATCTCCTGTAAATCTAAAGAAACATAGGTGATTTGTGTTTGGAAACTCCACTTAAGGGGAACTCAAAATGGGTGAAATTTTAAAATGAGAATTTTTACAGTTTATCTCAAAAATTAACATGTTACAGAAGTGAAAAATGGTATTTTTTATCTCCACTAAACATAAATAAACGTGTATTTTTAGCTTTCGGAAATACCACTTGGGTGGAGGGGGGGTAAAAGTGACTGAAAATGCTGTTGAATTCTTTTAATTAGGATACTGATATCTCAAAAATGAAGATGTTACAGACGTGAAATTTGATATTTGCAATCTGCTTTAAAAATAAAGAAACACGTATTCTCGGAAAACCTATGAAGGGGGGAGGGGTGAAAGAATTGAAAAATTAATTGAATTAATTGAATGAGAATACATACATCTAATAAAAACTAAAGTTGTTACAGACGTGAAAATTCGTATTTGGATCTCCTTTAAAAACAAAGAAAAACGCGTTTTGGGGGGAAAACATCTTGGAGGGCGGGAGTGTAAAGGAGTTGAATTCCTTTCATGAGGACACATAAATAAAAAACTGAAGAAGTTAGAGTCGTGATAATTGGTATTTAGAAGATCCTTTACTATTAAAGAAACAAGTATTTTTTGCGGGAAAATTCACTTAGGGTGGGGGGGGGAGTATTGTGAAATGAAGTGAAAAAGTAAATTATTTTTATGGGGATACTTATATCTCAAAACTGAAGGTAATAGACGTGAACATTGGTGTTTGAAATCTTCTTTAAACATAAGAAACAAGCCTTCTTTTAATTTTTCTTTTGGTGGGGGGATGTGCCGGTAAATAAACTTAAGGGCGGTGGGGTGTAGAAGGAGATGAGACCAATTGATTTTACTGTTCTTAATGTACTTATAAGGATCCTCGGCAGCGCGCCGGCCTCTCACAGCTGGGTTCCGTGGTTCAAATCCCGTTCACTCCATGTGACATTCGTGCTGGACAAAACGGAGGTGGGACAGGTTTTTCTCCGGATACTCCGGTTTTCCTGTCATCATCCATTCCAGCAACACATAATAATAATAATAATAATAATAATAATAATAATAATAATAATAATAATAATAATAATAATCTTCCGGACCGTCGTCAAATGTGCGGACCGCGCTGGAAGCGGCTCCTGGACGGGTAATGACTAAGAATGCAGGCCGGCCGCTGGTTCAGTGCCTTCTAGGCACCCAATATGACACCACGCCGGATCTCCTGAAGGATTTTATCCATATTAAAAATGATTATAGGAAAAGATGGCAAAGATTTACGGACCCAACTGACCGGGAGGAATACCTGAGCTTAGCCCGGGAAGTACGAAATCGATTGCTGGAAAAGAAGATTGAAAAATGGGAGGAAACCTGCCGTAATGTAAGAGAAAGCGAGTCAGATCGGGAATTTTGGTGGGTTCTCGCAGCAAACGAGTCAGACCGCGAATTTCGGCGGATTATATATCTAAAACAATAGGCATTCAATTATAAATTTCAGTATAATACCGTAGCGAAGCACGGGTATCTTGCTAGTATATATATGTGTATCCTCATAAAAGGAATACATCTCCGTTTTCATACCCCCCCCCTTCCAAGTTGATTCCCCTACCAAATACTTGTATCTTTATGTTTAAAGGAGATTCCAAATACCAGTTTTCACGTTTGTAACATCTTTAGATTTTTGGTATATCTATGTATATAAAATACAGTAACTTGTCCTGACTGACTGACTGACTGACTGACTGACTGACTGACTGACTGACTGACTGACTCATCATCGCCGAGCCAAAACTACTGGACACAAAGAAATGAAATTTTGAGGATACATTTACATTACAATGTAGGTGCTCGCTAAGGGAGGATTTTTGGATATTCCGTCGCTAATGGGGTGAAAACGGGGGTGAAATTTTAAAATGAGTGTATCTATACCTCAAAACGTTAAAAGTTTACAAATGTAAAAATTCGTATTCAGAATCTCCTTTAAGAATAAAGAAACACGTATTTTTTTGCTTTCAGAAAATCCCAATAGAAGGGGTAAAAAGGGGTGAAAAAGCTCGAATGCCTTTAATTAGGTTACTTATATCTCAGAAACTGAAGATATTACAGACCTGAAAATTGGTATTTGGGATCTGCTTTAAAAATAAAGAAACACGTATTTTATTGTTTTTGGAAAATTAAAATAATTGGGGATGAAAAGGGGGGGTGAATTTTTAAAATGAGCGTATCTATATCTCAAAACTTTTAAAGTATTCAGATGTAAAAATGGGTATTTAGAATCTCCTTTAAAAATAAAGAAACATATACTATTTCTTTTTGGAAAATCACAATAGGAGGGGCGAAAGGGGGTGTAATAGGGGTTGAATACCTTTATTCAGGATACTTATATCTCAGAAAATGAAGATATTACAGGCATGAAAATTGGTACTTGGAATCTCCATTAAAAATAAAGAAACATATATTTTTTGTATAGGGAAAATCCAAATAGTGGGGGGTTAAAAGGGGGGCAAATTTTTAAAACGAGATTATCTATATCTCAAAACTTACAAAGTTAACAGATGTAAAAATTGATATTTGGAATCTCCTTTAAAAATAAACACGTATTTCTTTGTTTTCGGAAAATCCCAATAGGAGGGGTGAAAAGGGCGTTGAATGCCTTTAACGAGTCAGAAACAGAAGATATTACCGACATGAAAATTGGTATTTGGGGTCCCCTTTAAAAATAAAGAGGCAACAATTTTTTTTTTTGTTTTTGGAAAATCCAATTAATGGGGGTTAAAGAAGAGTGACAAAATTGAGGTGAATTTTTAGAAAGACTGTATCTACAGTATATCTCAGAAACGTAAAATGTTACAGACGTAAAAGTTGGTATTTGGAATATCCTGCAAACGTAAAGAAACATAGGTGATTTGTTTTAGGAAAATCCAATTAAGGGGAACTAAACAGGCGTTGAAATTTTAAAATGCGAATTTCTACAGTATATCTCAAGAATTTAACATGTTACAGAAGAGAAATATGGTATTCTTTATCTCTATTAAAAATAAAGAAATTTCTATTCTTAGTTTTCGGGAAAACCACTTGGTGGGGAGGGGGGAGTAAAAGTGACTGACAGTGGGGTTGAATTCTTTTAATTAGGATACTGATATCTTAAAAACTGAAGATGTTACAGACGTGAAATTTGCTATTTAGAAACTGCTTTAAAGGTAAAGAAACACGTACTCTCGGAAAATCCTATGAAGGGCGGGGGGTGAAATAATTGAATAATTATTTTCATTAGGATACTTAAATCTAATAAATACTAAGGTTTTTACAGACGTGAGAATTGGTATTTGGATCTCCTTTGAAAACAAAGAAAAACGCGTTATGGGGGAAATCACCTTTGGGGGTGGAAGTGAATAGGAATTGAATTCCTTTTATGAGGACACATCTCTCAAAAACTGCAGATGCTAGAGTCGTGGTAATTGGTATTTAGAAGATGCTTACTAATAAAGAAATAAGTATTTTACGCCGGAAAATTCACTTGAAGTGGGGGGTAGCGGTGTGAAAGGAAGTGAAAACAGTGAATTATTTTTATGGGGATACTTATATCTCAAGACTGAAAAAAACAGACGTGAACATTGGTATTTGGAATCGCCTTTAAAGACAAAGAAACACGTCTTTTGGTTGTGAGGGGGAGGGGTGAATCAACTTAACGGCGGTGGGGTGAAAAAGGAGTTGAGACCAATTGATTTTACTGTTCATAATGTACTTATTAGGAGCCTCCGTGGTTCAGGCGGCAGTGCGCCGGCCTCTTACCGCTGGGTTCCGTGGTTCAAATCCAAGTCATTCCATGTGAGATTTGTGCCGGACAAAGCGGAGGCGGGACAGGTTTTTCTCCGGGTACTCCTGTTTTCCCTGTCATCATTCATTCTCGAATATCATTTCATTTAATTTGTCATTCATTAATCATTGCCCCAGAGGAGTGCGACAGGCTTCGACAGCTGGCGCAATTCCTATCCTCGCCGCTAGATGGGGATTAATTCATTCCATTCCTGACGCAGTCGAATGACTGGAAACAGGCTGTGAATTTTCAATGTACTTTTTCTGATCGTAAACCGATCATTTTTAATCTTTTCTGGGTTCGTTTCCAAGAGCCATCTTTTCCTTTGGAGAACGTTCTTAAATTACAGTAGATTCTCTTGGCATATAATTAAAAATTTAAGCACATTCGAAATAAACGATAGGAATGAAATTGACCGTGCAATTGTTCACCTCTATAATAAGGTCAATAATGCACGCAAATATGTCATTCGTATCGCCAGAAATCTCGCGCACTTTTCTACAATGGCGCTGGTCACGTTGTCAGCAATGACAATGGCAGCAGATGTACTGTAATTTACCGCCAAGTAGCGGTCTTGCATCTTGCTGTGAGGTCCAGAAAATCAATAATAATAATAATAATAATAATAATAATAATAATAATAATAATCATCATAATAATAATAATAATAATAGTAATACTAATAATAATAATAATAATAATAATAATAATAATAATAATAATAATAATAATAATAATAATGTTCTGGACCGTCGTCAAAATGTGCGGACCGCGCTCGAAACAGATCCTGGACGGGTAATGACTACGATTGCAGTCCGGCCGTGGGTTCAATACCACCAAGACACCCAAGACGACACTACGCCGGATCTCCTCAAGGATTTGATCCATAATTAAAAATGCTTATGGGAAAAGAAGGCAGAGATTTAAGGGACCCAACTGACCGGATGTAATACCTGGACCTAGCTCGAAAAGTACGAAATTGCTGGAAGGAAAGATTGAAAAATGGGACGAACTTTGCCGTAATCTCTCAGAAAACGAGTCAGATCGCAAATTTTGGCGGATTCTCTCAGAAAACGAATCATATCGCGAATTTTGATGGATTATATATTAAAAATTAAGCATTCAATTATAAATTTCAGTATAATGCCGTAGTGAAGCACGGGTATCTTGCTTATATATATACATTCTCATACAAGTAATTCAACTATTTTTTTCAATTCTTTCACCCACACCCCAACCCCCGTTAAGGGTTGTTTCCAAAATCCAAAGTGTACGTGTATCCTTATTTTTAATGGAGATTCCAAATACCAATTTTCACGTCAGCAACATATTAATTATTTGAGATATACTACAGAAACCCTCATTTTAAAAATTCACCCCTTCTTTTTAGTTCCCATTAAGTGGATTTTCAGAAAATATATTTATGTTTCTTTACATTTACAGGAAATTCCAAATACCAGATTTCAAATAGGTAATATGTTACGTGTCTAAGATAATTTGCAGATATAGTCTTTTTTAAATTCACCCCGTTTGTCACTCCTGTTCACCCCCTATCACTTGGATTATCCAAAAACACAAAAATACGTGTTTCTTTATTTTCAAAATAGATTCCAAATTTCAATTTTCATGTCTGTAACTTCTTCAGTTTTTGAGATATAAATATTTTCATAAAAAGTGTTCAACCCCTTTTCCCCCATTTTTCAAACCCCTTAATGGGATTTTCCGAAAACAAAAAATACATGTCTGTTTATTTTTAAAGGATATTCCAATTTCCAATTTTTACGTCTGTAAACTTTTAAGTATTTGAGATATAGATATCCTCATTTTAAAATTCACTTCACTTTCACCCCCTTAGAGACGGAATATCTAAAAATCCTCCCTTAGCTAGTACCGACATGTTAATATGAATGTATCCCCAAAATTACATTTCTCATGTCCAGTAGTTTCGGCTCGGCGGTGATGAATCAGTCAGTCAGTCAGTCAGTCAGTCAGTCAGTCAGTCAGTCAGTCAGTCAGTCAGTCAGTCAGTCAGTCAGTCAGGAAGTCAGGACAACTTATTTTATATATATATATATATATATAGACTAGCAAGATACCCGTGTTTCGAAACGGTATTATAATGAAATTTATGATTGAATGCTTAACGTTTTATATATAATCCGACGAAACTCGCGATCTGGCTCGTTTTCTGAGAGAATCCGCCAACATTCGCGATCTAACTCGTTTTCTGAGAAATTACAGCAAAGTTCCTCCAATTTTTAATCTTTCTTTTCAGCAATCGATTTCGTACTTCCCGGGCTAGGTCCAAGTATTCCACCCGGTCAGTTGGGTCAATATATCTTTGCCATCATTTCCTTTAAGCATTAAAAAAAAAAAAAAAAGCATTTTTAATATGGATCAAATCCTTGAGGAGATCCTGCGTTGTGTCGTCTTTGGTGCCCTGGTGGTACTGAATCCGCGGCCGGACTGCATTCATAGTCATTACCCGGCCAGGATCCGTTTCCAGCGCGGTCCGCTCATTTTGATGACGGTCCAGAATATTATTATTATTATTATTATTATTATTATTATTATTATTATTATTATTATTATTATTATTATTATTATTTATGTTCTGGACCCCACAGTGAGATCCAAGACTGCTACATTGTCGCGCGTAGGCAAGTGCGCGGGATATCTGGCTATACGAATAATATACTTCAGTGCATTATTGACCTTATTATAGAGGTGAACAATTGCACGGGAGATATCATTCCTATCGTTTATTACAAATGTGTTTAAATTTTTATTGATATGCCAAACTGTAATATAACTTTAAGTTCTCCAAAGGAAAAGATGGCTCTTGTAAACAAACCCAGGAAAGATTAAAAATGATCGGTTTATGATCAGAATAAGTACACTATGAACAGTAAAATCATTTGGTCACCCCACTGCCGTTAAGTTGATTCCCCCCCAAAGAAGGCCAGTTCCTTTAGGTTTAAAGGTGATTCCAAATACCAATGTTCACGCCTGGGGACCTTCAGTTTTGAGATATAAGTACCCCCATAAAATAATTCAATTTTTTCACTTCCTTTCATACTCCCCCACTAAGTGAACTTTCGGCAATAAATACTTGTTTCTCTAATAGTAAAGGATCTTCTAAATACCAATTATCACAACTCTATTATCTTCAGTTTTTGAGATATGTGTCCTCACAAAAGGAATTCAACTCTTTTCATCCCCACCCCCAAGATGTTTTCTCCCCAAAAACGCGTTTTTCTTTGTTTTTTACGGAGATCCCAATACAAATTTTCACGTCTGTAACAATTTTGTTTTTATTAGAAGTGTCTTCATACAATTATCTCAACTAATTTTCCAATTCATTTACCTCCACCCCCTTCATTGGATTTTCCGAGAATAGGAATCTCTTTACGTTTAAAGCAGATTCCAAATATTAATTCTCACGTCTGCAAAATCTTTTTGAGATAATAGTATCTTCATACAAATAATTCAACTAATTGTTCTTCTTCTAAGTGGATTTCCGAAAACGAAAAATACGTATTTCTTTATTTTTAAAGGAGATCCCAAATACCAAATTTCACGTATGTAACATCTTCATTTTTGAGATATCAGTATCCTAATTAAAAGAATTCAACCAGATTTTCAGTCACTTTCACCCCTAACCCACACCCAAGTGGTTTTTCCGAAAACAAAAATACATGTTACTTTATCTTAATAGAGATAAAAAATACCATTTTTCACTTCTGTAACATGTTAAGTTTTTGAGATGTACTGTAGAAATGATCATTTTAAAATTTCACCACTTTTTAGTGGAGTTTCCAAAATAACGCCTATGTTTCTTTACTTTTACAGGAGACTCAAAATACCAATTTTACGTCTGTAACATTTTACGTTTCTGAGATATACTGTAGATATAGTCTTTCTAAAAATGTACCCCAATTTGTCACTCCTGTTTAACCCCCATTAATTGGATATTTCCAAAAACAAAAAATACCTGTTTCTTTATTTTTAAAAGAGATCCCAAATACCAATTTTCAATTCTGTAATATCTTCAGTTTCTGAGATATAATTCTTTAATAGCAAATGATTATCTAAATGCCAATTATCACGACTCTAGCATCTTCAGCTTTGAGATATGTGTCCTCATAAAAGGAATTCAACTCTTTTTCACTCCCGCCCCGAAGTCCCCCCTCCACTAACGCGTTTGTCTTTGTTTTTAAAGGAGACCCAAATACCAATTTTCACGTCTGTAACAACATTAGTCTTTATTAGATATAAGTATCCTCATACAACTAATTCAATAAATTCTTCGATTATTTCACCCCTCCCCCTTCATTTGATTTTCCGTGAATACGTGTTTCTTTACTTTTAAAGCAGA
This sequence comes from Anabrus simplex, assembly GCF_040414725.1. Classification (NCBI taxonomy): domain Eukaryota; kingdom Metazoa; phylum Arthropoda; class Insecta; order Orthoptera; family Tettigoniidae; genus Anabrus; species Anabrus simplex. Next base: position 576,383,039 of record NC_090266.1, on the reverse strand, counting down.
TTCCAAATACCAAATTTCACGTCTATAACATCTTCAGTTCTTGAGATATCAGTAACCTCATCAAAATAATTCAACCTCATTTTCAGTCACTTTTACCCCCACCCATCCAAGTAGTTTTACCGAAAACACAAATTATATGTTTCTTTATTTTAATGGTTCATGTTTGTGGGTTACTGTAGTCACGTCCTAGTTCGTGAAGCATGGGCAACGGCTGAGTGGCCTAGTAAGTGGTCCTGAGAGTCGGGATACCAGTTGCTATGGAATGGGAGTGGGCACCTCGGACATATTCTGAGTCATGGCCCTCCTTGTGCTCAGGTGGCTAGGACTATACAATCCACCGGTGGTCCATAACCCGTTAGTGGAGAGATCCTCACTTGGACTATGTGTAAGTAGGGTAGCATTCTGCTTCATGAATTTACCGAGCTCAGAACATTTTAAGCAAGCCTCGGACCTATGGGAGTAATGGAGTCCCACTCCCATTTGACAGGCGAGGGACTCCTTGGAAACAACTTGGCGAACGAAATGGAATTCGATGGGGAGCTATCAATATTAATGGGGCTTATGGAAGAAAGAAAGTAGAACTGGCTGAGTCAGCAAAGAGGATGCATCTGGATGTGCTAGGAGTAAGTGATATTCGGGTAAGGGGAGATAACGAGGAAGAGTTAGGGGATTATAAAGTGTACTTGACGAGTGTTAGAAAGGGAGGGCAGAATCTGGGGTAGGGCTCTTTATCAGGAATACCATTGCACGCAACATAGTTTCTGTTAGGCACGTAAATGAGCGAATAATGTGGGTAGATTTGTCAGTTGGAGGAATTAGGACAAGAATTGTGTCCGTGTATTCACCATGTGAGGGTGCAGATGAGGATGAAGTTGACAAGTTTTATGAAGCATTGAGTGACATCGTGGTCAGGGTCAACAGCAAGGATAGAATAGTGCTAATGGGCATTTCAATGCGAGAGTTGGGAATAGAACTGAAGGATACGAAAAGGGTGATTGGTAAATGTGGAGAAGATATGGAAGCTAATGGGAATGGGAATCGTTTGCTGGACTTCTGTGCTAGCATGGGTTTAGCTGTTATGAATACATTCTTCAAGCATAAGGCTATCCACGGCTACACATGGGAGGCTAGGGGTACCAGATCCATAATAGACTATATCTTAACCGACTTCGAATTCAGGAAATCTGTTAGGAATGTGAGAGTTTTTCGCGGATTTTTCGATGATACAGACCACTATCTGATCTGTACTGAACTAAGTATCTCTAGGCCTAGGGTGGAGAAAGTGAAATCTGTCTGCAAACGAATAAGGGTAGAAAATCTCCAGGACGAGGAAATTAGACAGAAGTACATGGATATGATTAGTGAGAAGTTTCGAACCGTAGACAGTAAGCAGGTACAGGATATAGAAAGTGAATGGGTGGCATACAGGGATGCTGTAGTAGAAACAGCAAGGGAATGCCTAGGAACAACTGTGTGTAAAGATGGGAAAAGGCGAACATCTTGGTGGAATGATGAAGTGAGAGCAGCTTGTAAACGTAAAAAGAAGGCTTATCAGAAATTGCTCCAAACAAGGGCCGAGGCAGACAGAGATTTGTATGTAAATGAAAGAAACAGAGCGAAACAAATAGTTGTTGAATCCAAAAAGAAGTCATGGGAAGATTTTGGTAACAACCTGGAAAGGCTAGGTCAAGCAGCAGGGAAACCTTTCTGGACAGTAATAAAGAATCTTAGGAAGGGAGGGAAAAAGGAAATGAACAGTGTTTTGAGTAATTCAGGTGAACTCATAATAGATCCCAGGGAATCACTGTAGAGGTGGAGGGAATATTTTGAACATCATCTCAATGTAAAAGGTAATCATCCTGGTGGTGTTGTGAACAGCCAAGCTCATGGGGAGGAGGAAAATAATGTTGGTGAAATTATATTTGAGGAAGTGGAAAGGATGGTAAATAAACTCCATTGTCATAAGCCAGCAGGAATAGATGAAATTAGACCTGAAATGGTGAAGTATAGTGCGAAGGCAGGGATGAAATGGTTTCATAGAGTAATAAAATTAGCTTGGAGTGTTGGTAAGGTACCTTCAGATTGGACAAAATCAGTAATTGCACCTATCTATAAGCAAGGGAACAGGAAGGATTGCAACAACTAACGAGGTATCTCATTGATTAGTATACCAGGCAAAGTATTCACTGGCATCTTGGAAGAGAGGGTGCGATCAGTCGTTGAGAGGAAGTTGGATGAAAACCAGTGTGGTTTCAGTCCGCAGAGAGGCTGTCAGGATCAGATTTTCAGTATGCGCCAGGTAATTGAAAAATGCTACGAGAGGAATGGGCAGTTGTGTTTATGTTTCGTAGATCTAGAGAAAGCCTATGACAGGGTACCGAGGGAAAAGATGTTCGCCATACTGGGGGACTATGGAATTAAAGGTAGATTATTAAGAGCAATCAAAGGCATTTATGTTGATAATTGGGCTTCAGTGAGAATTGATGGTAGAATGAGTTCTTGGTTCAGGGTACTTACAGGGGTTAGACAAGGCTGTAATCTTTCACCTTTGCTGTTCGTAGTTTACATGGATCATCTGCTGAAAGGTATAAAATGGCAGGGAGGGATTCAGTTAGGTGGAAATGTAGTAAGCAGTCTGGCCTATGCTGACGACTTGGTCTTAATGGCAGATTGTGCTGAAAGCCTGCAGTCTAATATCTTGGAACTTGGAAATAGGTGCAATGAGTATGGTATGAAAATTAGCCTCTCGGAGACCAAATTGATGTCAGTAGGTAAGAAATTCAACAGAATTGAATGTCAGATTGGTGATACAAAGCTAGAACAGGTTGATCATTTCAAGTATTTAGGTTGTGTGTTCTCCCAGGATGGTAATATAGTAAGTGAGATTGAATCAAGGTGTAGTAAAGCTAATGCAGTGAGCTCGCAGTTGCGATCAACATTATTCTGTAAGGAGGAAGTGAGCTCGCAGACGAAACTATCTTTACATCGGTCTGTTTTCAGACCAACTTTGCTTTACGGGAGCGAAAACTGGGTGGACTCAGGATATCTTATTCATAAGTTAGAAGTAACAGACATGAAAGTAGCAAGAATGATTGCTGGTACAAACAGGTGGGAACAATAGCAGGAGGGTACTCGGAATGAGGAGATAAAGGATAAATTAGGAATGAACTCGATGGATGAAGCTGTACGCTTAAACCGGCTTCGGTGGTGGGGCCATGTGAGACGAATGGAGGAGGATAGGTTACCTAGGAGAATTATGGACTCTGCTATGGAGGGTAAGAGAAGTACAGGTAGACTAAGACGACGATGGTTAGACTCGGTTTCTAACGATTTAAAGATAAGAGGTATAGGACTAAATGAGGCCACAACACTAGTTGCAAATCGAGGATTGTGGCAACGTTTAGTAAATTCACAGAGGCTTGCAGACTGAAGGCTGAAAGGCATAACAGTCTATAATGAAAATGTATTTATGTATGTATGTTTATTTTAATAGATATAAAAAATACCATTTTTCACTTCTGTAACATGTTAAGTTTTGAGATATACTGTTGAAAATCTCATTTTTAAATTTCACCCCGTTTCTAGTTCCATATAAGTGGATTTTCCAGAAACAAATCACCTATGTTTCTTAACATTTACCAGAGATTCCAAATACCAATTTTTACGTCTGTAATATTTTACGTTTCTGAGATATACTGTAGATATAGTCTTTCTAAAAATTCACCCCAATTTGTCCCACCTGTTAGACCCCATTAATTGGATTTTCCAAAAACGAAAAATACGTGTTTCTTTATTTTCAAAAGAGAACCCATATACCTATTTCCAGGTCTGTAATTCTTCAGTTTCTGAGATTTAAGTATCCTCATTAAAGGTATTCAACCCATTTTTCATACTTTATCACCTCTCCTATTGGAATTTTCAGAAAACAAAAAATACACGTTTCATTATTTTTAGAGAAGGTTCTAAATATCAATTTTTGCATCTGTACATTTTAAAGTTTTGAGATATAGATACACTCATTTTATAAATTCACACCCATTTCACCCTCCCATTAATTAGATTTTCCAAAAACAAAAAAAATACATGTTTCCTTATTTTTCAAAGAGATCAAAAGTACCAATTTTCAGGTCTGTAATATCTTCATTTTCTGAGATATATGTAGCCTCATTAAAGACATGAACCAATTTTTCACCCCTCCTATTGGGATTTTCCGAAAACCAAAGAATACGTTTTTCTTTATTTTTAAAGGAGATTCTAAATACAAATTTTTATATCTGTAAACTTTCAATGTTTTGAGATATGGATACACTCATTTTAAAAATTCACCCCCTTTTCACCCCCTTATCGACGGAATTTCCAAAAATCCTCCCCTAGCGCGCACCTGCATTGTAATATAAATGTATCCTAAAAATTTAATTTCTTTATGTCCAGTAGTTTTAGGTCGGCGATGATGAATCAGTCAGTCAGTCAGTCTGGACATGTTCTTTTATGTATATAGACTAGCAAGATACCCGTGCTTCGCTACGGTATTCTACTAAAATTTGTAATTGAATGCTTAACATTTTATTTATAATCCGCCGAAATCCGCGATCTGACTCGTTTTCTGAGAGAATCCGCCAAAATTCGCGATCTAACTCGTTTTCTGAGAGATTACGGCAAAGTTCCTCCCATTTTCAATCTTTCTTTCCAGCAATCGATTTCGAACTTCCCGGACTAGCTCCAGGTATTCCACCCAGTTATTTGGGTCCCTAAATCTTTGCTATCTTTCACTATAAGCATTTTTAATATGGATCAGATCCTTGAGGAGATCCGAAGTGGTGTCGTCCTGCGTGCCTTGGCGGTACTGAACCAGCGGCCGGACTACATTCGTAGTCATTACCCGGCCAGGACCCGTTTCAATCGCGGTCGGCACATTTTGACTACAGTCCAGACCATCATTATTATTATTATTATTATTATTATTATTATTATTATTATTATTATTATTAATGTTATTATTATTATTATTATTATTATTATTATTATTATTATTATTATTATTATTATTATTATTATTATTATTATTATTATTATTGATGTTCTGGACTCCACAGCAAGACGCAAGACCGCTACTTGGCGGTAAATTCCATCTGCTGCCATTGTCATTGCTGACAATGTGACCAGCACCATTGTCGCGCGTAGGCAAGTGCGCGAGATTTCTGGCGATACGAATGATATACTTCCGTGTATTATTGACCGTATTATAGAGGTGAACAATTGCACGGTCAATACCATTCCTATCGTTTTATTTCAAATGTGTTAAAATTTTTATTTATAACTACGGTAATCTAACTTCAAGTTCTTCAAAGGAAAAGATGGTTCTTGAAAAAGAACCCAGGAAAAATTAAAAATTAAAAATGATCGGTTTATGGTCAGAATAAGTACATTATGAACAGTAAAATCAATTGGCCTCAACTCCTTTTTCATCCCACTGCCGTTAATTTGATTTACCCCCCCACCCCCACCAAGAAAAAAGAAGAAGTGTTTCTTTAAGTTTACAGGAGATTCCAAATACCATTGTTCAAGTCTGTTACCTTCAGTTTTGAGATATAAGGATCCCCGTAAAAATACCATTTTTTTCACTTCACCTCCTCTCACAATCCCCCCCCCCCTTCCGATTAATTGAATTGAATTTTCCGGCAAAATACTTGTTTCTATAATAGCGAAGGATCTTCTAAATACCAATTATCACGACTCTAACACCTTTAGTTTTTCCGGTATGTGCCTTCATAAAAGGAATTCAACTCCTTTTCACCCCCACCCCCAAGATGATTTCCCCCAAAAAACGTGTTTTTCTTTGTTTTTAAAGAAGATCCAAATAACAATTTTTTTCACGTCTGTAACAGCTTTAGTTTTTATTAGATATAAGTATCCTCATACAATTAATTCAATATATTTTCCAATTCCTTCACCCCCTCCCCATTAATTGGATTTTCCAAGAATTTGTGTTTCTTTACTTTTAAAGCATATTCCAAATACCAATTTTCAAGTCTGCGAAATCTTTCGTATCTTCATAAAATTACACTACCCAGCATGATTTTTGCGGCAAAGCATCTGATACGTGATATCAACTAAATCAGGTCTCCTGATTTCAGAAATGTCATTGGTGCTATTGTATCAAATCTAGTTTTCATGTTATTTGCCATTTACCGTCTGAAAATGTGTTATTGAGGCACAGTGCTGCTTTGTGATAACAGCGAATCGGCTGTTGTTAAAGTGGTCGTGGTTTGGTTAAAGGTTCTACTACTGTATAAGAGAAATATTCTAGCTTCGATTCCTGTGGCACATTCCGTTTATCTAAATGAAAATGATATCACAATGCAAACTGTTTTAGATAAAATCAAATATCATGAGCACCGGTGGGATGTGTGTAGTGACTTGAAGGTGTGTGGTATTGTATTAGGACAACAAGCAGCAGGCTACACTAAATTCCCTTATTATTTATGTGAATGGGACAGCAGAGCTAGGAACAAACACTGATCTACACCTTCCTGGCCCAGGAGACAAGTTTTGACACCTGGTGTGAAAAATGTTACAAATGATGCCTTAGTTGAGCCACAAAAAATATTTTGCCACTACTACGCCTCAAACTGGGAATCATGAATTAGTTCGTTAAGGCCTTGGACAAAAGTAGCCCCTGTTTCAAGTACACTGCAAGCAAATTTCCACATTTATCTGATGCAAAAGGCAAGGAAGGCATTTTTAATGGACCACAAATTAGCAAGCTTCTGACAGAAACTTCGAACAGACGAAGAATGTCGTGGAACTTGTTGCATGGAGTTCAATAAGAGACGTTATAATGAAGTTCCTAGGAAATGTAAAGGATGAACAACACAAAACAATAGTGAAAACGATGTTGGATGATATGAAAGTGTTGGGGTGTAGAATGAGTCTGAAGCTGTACTTTTTTCATTCTCATCTCGACCATTTTCCGGAAAATCTTGGGGCTGTTAGTTAAGAGATGGGAGAGAGGTTCCACCAGGACATCAAGGAAGCAGAAAGAAGATACCAATGGACGTGGGATCAACCAATGATGGCCGACTACGGTTGGTTTTTGAAAAGAGAAGACAAACTTGATGCAGTCAGACGCTGGGCAGCCAAGCGTTCATTCCAAGGGGACATCTAGGACTGTTAAAGTTTATTTTGTTCACATTTATGAATTTATAAAGATACTGCATAAAAGTTACATTGTTTGCTTGTAAATCACGTTTAATTTTCAAAATAAATAGCTTTCATTGCCTCAGAGTTGTTTGTTTATGTGTTTTGTGTAAATCAGTATTATATTACAATAAATGCTAAATAGTTCATTGTAATTTTATACTCAATAACTATTCATTGTATATAATAATTCAAGACAATATTCAACTATTTCAAAATATATATAATAATACAAGAACATAGAAATATTTCCAAAATTATCAACATTTGTCAGTACTTTTTATATGCAATATTCAGGTCTATCTCTTATATTGATATACCTATTGCGAGAAAACGTGACGTGATACGTAGAAACGGACAACGGATTCGTGTTCAGCGACCCAAAATTAGTTATGATCACCTATCACACCTCTTGCCGCAAAAGGAAAGTTTGAAAATGCTGGGTTGTGTTATTCAAATAAATTTTCAATTCGCCCCCCTTTAAGTTGATTTCCAAAAACGTAAAATACATATTTCTTTATTTTTTAAAGAAGGTTCTAAACACCAAATTTCATGTCTGTAACATCTTCAGTTTTTGAGATATCAGTACCCTGATTAAAATAATTCAACCCCATTTTCAGTCACTTTTACCCCCCTTCCCCACCCACCAAAGTGGTTTTTCCGACTGTAAAAATACATGTTTCTTTATTTTTTATAGGGAAAAAATACCATTTTCACTTCTGTAAAATGTTAAGTTTTTTAGAAATACTGTAGAAATGCTCATTTTGAAATTTCACCTTCCTTTTAGTTCACTTTTTAGTGGAGTTTCCAAAAACAAATCACCTATGTACCTCTACGTGTACAGGAGATTACAAATACCAGTTTTTACGTCTGTAACATTTTACGTTTCTGATATATACTGTAGATATATTCTTCCTAAAATTTCACGCCAATTAGTCACTCCTCTTTAACCCCCATTAATTGGATTTTCCGAAAAGAAGTGTTTCTTTGTTTTTAAAGGGGATCCCAAACACCAATTTTCAGGTCTGTAATATCTTCAGTTTCTGTGATATAAATATCCTAATAAAAGGTATTCAACCCATTTTTCACCCTTTTTCACCCCTCGTATTGGGATTTTCCGAAAACAAAAAATACGGGTTTCCTTATTTTTAAAGGAGATTCTAAATACCAATTTTTACATCTGTAAACTTTATAAATATTGCAATATAGATACACTCATTTTAAAAATTCACTCCCATTTCACCCCCTTAGAAACGGAATATCAAAAAATCCTCCCATTATCGAGTACCTACATTGTAATATAAATGTATCCTCAAAATTTCATTTATTTATGTCCAGTAGTTTTGGCTAGGCGATGATGAATCCGTCAGTCAGTCAGTCAGTCAGTCTGTCAGTCAGTCTGGACATGTTCTTTTATATATACAGATAGCCATAGAAAATACTGGTCGTAATGGGAACTGCAACCATGACATGCACGAAATTCCTACGTCTAGATTCTTTACGAAGGCAAGGCCATATTTAGCTGGCTTCCCTTTCAGAACGATACTCATCACAGGTAATGTAGACGCAAGCTAACTCCTTTTGAATACGCTGGTAGCTCCACGGGAAGTGGGCAGCCAAATGCCTAGCTGACAAGGGAAGTATCAGGTAAGACAGGTCGAAACCTAGCATGAGTCCGGCTCATTGGCTAAATGGTTACCGTGCTGGCCTTTGGTCACAGGGGTACCGGGTTCGATTCCCGGCAGTGTGGGGAATTTTGACCATCATTGGTTACTTTCGCTGGCACGAGGGCTGGGTGTATGTGTCGTCTTCATCGTCATTTCATCCTCATCACGATGCACAGGTCACCTACGGCATCAAATAAAAACAGACCTGCACCTGGCGAGCCGAAAATGTCCTCACACACTCTCGGCACTAAAACCCATACGCTATTTCATTTACCTACCATGACATGTTTCTGACAATTTCGTTGTACTATAAAAGAACAGTGTGCGAATAATCAGCCTCCAGATTTAAATGCACGTCTCTGAAAACATGTGTTGAATCTCTCATATAGATAAAAGGGATGTAGCGTGGATACTGTATATGTACATGCTGGCTGGAATGATCAGCCCTGGTGGCCGATGAACCCAAGGCCAGTGATAAGCAGAACCGCACGCGATAGTCAGCTGCGGGGTATTTCACTGTATCCAACAATAACGTAACGGTTTTGATAGACATTTTAAGAAAAGCAAGACAGTGAAAATGAGTTCCTCGGAAGATGACGTTTTAAAACCTATTAACGTAGTGGAGTTTGTAATGAGTTATTTCCACGAAAAGGCGTTTCAGTTTTCAGGAAAAATTAGCTCCAAAGGAAAGGAAATGGGACAATATCTGATTCATTTGATGGAAAATGATCGTAGCGACTCAAGTGATTCCGTTTGTCAAAACCTTCTGCCGATCGCTAACGAAGCTGCGGGTCCCAGTTCGAAATTAGAATATGACTCCCCAGAATCTAGAGATGCTACGAGTCCGCTGCCGTGCTAATTGTAAAGTTGTAGTTATGTTCCCAGTCACGTCAAAGGTATGCGAGAAACATCAGCATGAAATAAAAAGGGAAAGCTGAAAAATTCTGGCTTAACGGAGGTGGCATAAAGTGATTATCACTTTCTCACGTCAATAAATATTTTGGTTTAGTGAAGTCGGAGCGAAATCTTTACTTGTGGAAGAAGCAGTTAGAAAATATGGGCATGTCAGCAAGTTCAATTGAATATTTAAATGTTTACGTGGAACAGGGAGGTGAAAGAAGGTGTGGGCATGAATGGGTCTATCTCCAACAGTCAAAAGATTCATTTAAGACTTTGAATATTACGGTTATATTTCTTTTAACACAACAACTCGCTTGGCGACATAACGAGATATCAGACACAAAACAAACTTGTTAGCTTAGATACAAGGCAGGAAAACCCAGAAAAACAGCAAATAGTATCTTAACAAGCAGAGCTTAAAGCTCTCAACTTAACAATTATACTCGAGGGCTAGGGTTTCATTCACCCAATAGTTAAGGAGACAGACCTCCCAATTTCTGCTACCCGATATTCAAAATACACCATTTTCAAGAGCACATTTTGCTCCAAATATTATAAGTTACGGCCTTCCAAAGGCAACAGTCCATATTTACACACACATCTACTATATTAATAGGGACATCTATGGAGAAAAGTCCAAATTTCTTGAAATAGTTGTTGCAAACTTCCTATGTTAGATAGCGTTCTTCAAGTCGCTTCATCTATATGCACAAGGTTGAGGTGTACCTACCGGTACAGACCTCCCCCCACCCCACCAAAAGTCCTTCCCTGGGGTGACACTGTAGAAATATGCTTAACCAAAATTTTACATTGGAATTTCACAGATGGAAAATTTCTTGCTGAAAGATCATTTTAAAGAAATTATTTTGAAATCCAGTATTTAAGTCTTCCAGAAGTTGTCCAAGTCCGTGATGCCTAGTTCAAGTTTGACGGCAAGAGCGGCCGCCGCTGCCGATTCCCGGGAGGGTTTCCCCGGTCCCTCCAAGTACCCTCAGATACACCTCCCCGTTACCTTGAGAGGGGTAGCCATGGTGATGGTCACTCTATTTGTCAGCCACCCAGCCACTGAGAGGATATTTAGGGTTCATATTTTTCAGATTAAACCAGTATAAATTCCTTGTTTTATAACATAGGCCATTAAATCTTGGCAGTAAGCAAAGGTTATATTCCTTACATTATCGGTCCGGAATCTTAAAATTAATTAGATAAAGCGTACTCGAAATATGGAGGCCTTCTGACCCGACCATAAGGGAATCATGTCATGTATGTACTTCAATTTGTACAACCATCCCCTCTAACAAGGTTTACCTTTTGTCCATGGCCTGGTGGCCATTACCTAGCCCCCGACTCCAAAACCATGCCAATTAAACACACACTCGTCCTCAATGCCGCCCGTCTTATCTCAACCTACGGAAAAAAACAAATAATTCTGTATCTCTATCAAACAATCTCTGTCGCCAAGTAAATAAATGTTTCAGTGCCCTCTCAGTCATCGGCGGCCGAGTCTCAACATCTAGCGAGCAATGTCGGCTTGGGATAAGGACCCACTCTACTCCGGCGCTCGGTTCAGAAAGAGACTGGACCAGAGTAGAGTGGGTCCTTATCCCAAGCCGGCATTGCTCGCTAGATGTTGAGACTCGGCCGCCGATGGCTGAGAGGGCACTGAAACATTTATTTACTTGGCGACAGAGATTGCTTGATGGAGATACAGAATTATTTGTTTTTTTCTGTAGGTTGAGATAAGACGGGCGGCATTGAGGACGAGTGTGTGTTTAATTGGCATGGTTTTGGTGTCGGGGGCTAGGTAATGGCCACCAGGCCATGGACAAAAGGTAAACCTAGTTAGAGGGGATGGTTGTACAAATTGAAGTACATACATGATATGATTCCCTTATGGTTGGGGCAGAAGGCCTCCATATTTCGAGTACGCTTTATCTAATTAATTTTAAGATTCCGGACCGATACTGTAAGGAATATAACCTTTGCTTACTGCCAAGATTTAATGGCCTATGGTATAAAACAAGGAATTTATACTGGTTTAATCTGAAAAATATGAACCCTAAATATCCTCTCAGTGGCTGGGTTGCTGACCAATAGAGTGATAAGGGCTAAGAAATCCAAAATAATACATGGCCCATAAAATCTGGGAGCAAGCTTACCCGCAGGTACGAAATATTTAACGGTAACCTGATCTCCGACTTTTAAATTGGTCGGCCTCCGTCCACGACCATATCTTTCTCTAACCTTTTCATGAGAAGCTTTAAGGTTATTCTTAGCCTTCTTTCACAGCTCCCTAATATTATCGGGATCTATTGTCTCTGGCAATATGTCATTAAGTGACCAAAGATTAGAGATCGGCGTGTTGGGAACAAACTTGAACATGAGAGATGCCGGAGTGAACTTGTGGGACTCATGAACATCCGAATTTAGAGCAAACGATAACCAATGCAAGGAAGCATCCCATCTGGAATGATCTTCATGATGAAAGTCAATCGAAGCAGATCGAAGATTACGATTGAACGCACACCCAGAGATGGTTGAGGGTAATAAGCGGAAGTAGTTACATGAGATATCGACAGATCAAAACAGAATTTTCGAAATAACTTAGAGGTGAAAGCCTTTGCATTATCGGAAACTATATATTGACAGGGGCCAAAAGAAGGAAAGATAGTATTAAAACAAGAAATGGTAGACTGAGCGGTAGCCAGCTGATTCGGATATAACCATGAAAATCTAGTGAAGCCGTCTACACCGACAAGATTGAATCTATTCCCGTTCCCCTTTGATTGAGGGAAGGGTCCGAGATGAGATGACAACAACCCTAGCTTAGTCGATAAGGCGCATTTACTAAGCAAACAAGATTTACAAGCTTTAACCATTTCTCTAACTTTACCATCCATACTCTTCCAAATAAACATTTTCATGATCTTTTCCCGAGTTTTGAAGATGCCTAAATGCCCCCTAATGGGGTCTTATGATAGTATTTGAAGATCATGGGCACAAACACCGCTGGAACCACTACTTTCATCTTCTGATCGTGCCTCGAAGGACAACACAAAACCCCGTTCCTCAATACATAAAGGAGCACCTGTTCCCTAGAAGAAAGGGTTTCCCGAAACAGCATAGGGGCATAAGTCAGAATAGCATTACTACTAGGAGGTATGGGCGTGGGAAGAACAGAACAATCTTCCTGTTCACTGGTCTCAACCTCATTGGAAATCATGCGGCTTAGTCGATCAGGAACTATATTTTCTGATCCTCTAATGTGTCGCAAATCAAATTAGAATGCTGAGATCCTGATAGCCCAGCGGGCGATACGTCCAGTACGACGAGGCCTAGCTAATACCCAAATTAATGCTTGATTGTCAGTCTCTAATTCAAATCTGACATAATCCAGGTAAAGACGGAATTTCTCCAGGGCAAGAAACAGGACATACCCTCTAGTTCATAGATAGAATATTTGACTTCTTGAGCCGATAAGGTCCTAGAATCATAGGCGATGGGCCGACTTCGATGTTCCGTTTCCTGAAGACGGAAAGCGGCCACAGCAGACGAAGAGGCATCCGTTTGAACTATGAATTTCTTAGAGAAATCGGGCATGACTATTACAGGGGAGTTACAAAGAGCTAATTTCAGGTCTTCAAAAGCAGCTTGCTGCGATGGCCCCCATTCAAATTTGACACCTTTCCTACGAAGTAGGGGCACCGCGCTATTAGCGAAGTTAGGAATAAACTTTATGAAGAAAGTCACCATGCCTATGAACCTAGCAATGCCTTTGATGTCCCCAGGAGTCTTGAAGTCACGAATAGCCTGTGTTCGTGAATGGTGTATAGAAACACCATCGGGCGACACGATATGCCCTAAGAGTGGCATGGAAGGGCTAGCGAAAGCTACCTTGGAAAATTAAACCGTCAACCCGGCCTTGCGAAGGCGATTGAGTACTTCCTTTAGATGATCTAGGTGCTCTTCTAAGGTCTCTGAAAACACGACGACATCGTTGAGTTAATGGTAAAGATATTCAAATTTGATATCAGAGAAGACTCTATCGATTAGTCTAGTAAGGATAGCCGCTCCCGTATGGAGCCCGAAAGGCACGCGGTCGTATTCATACAGATTCCAATCCGTGGCGAAAGCTGGTAGATGTTTCGATTCTTCTGCTAGAGGTATATGATTATATGCCTGATTATGATCTTGGATGGTGAAGAACCTAGCCTTTCGAAACCATGAAAAACAAGAGTGAAGGTCAGGAAGGGGCACAGATTGTAACGTCACCTTACGGCTCAAAGCCCTGTAATCAATGACAGGCCTGAAGCCACCTTGGGGTTTCGGCACAAGATAAATGGGCGATGAACACGCCGACTTTGAAAGTCGAATAATACCATCACTTAACATCTGATTAATGATTTCCTTGAGCGCCTTTATTTTAGGTGGGGATAGCCTATGGGTAGGAAATCGTACAGGAATCGAATTCGTTACCACGATCTTATACTCAATCAAATTGGTGACGCCAAGGGTTTCTGAAAATGCGTCGGGGAAAGACTGACACAACCTTCTAATACTTTCTGTTGATCCCCAGGAAGATGCCTTAAAATCTAACGACATCTCACTATGGGTAGGCGAGATAGATGAAAATGACCCAGAATTACATCTCGAAAGGGGGATATTAAAGTTATTAGCAAACTTGAACGTGCACCACTTGCTCTGATGATCGAGCACAAGACCGGAATGAGACATGAAATCGGCCCCAAATATTACAGGGCAAGTCAACTGTTTAGCCACAAATAACTTAATTTTCCAAGTAAATTTCGAGACGCGGACTGTGGCAAAAATGAAGCCTAAAATTTCTAATGGTAATGAGTTTGCGGAAACATATTTAATAGAAGTTGAACAATGGTCAGGAAATCTACAGAAGGCTTTCAATTTAAGGTACCAGTCTTCGGAAATAACGGAGCTGATGCTCCCTGAATCTAAAAGCGCCGTGTCAGGTTCGTATTTTACTTCAATTTTGAGAAATGGTACTAATTCATGGGCCTCTGAAGCACTTTTCAGGCGCTCTTTAGGTCCTTCAAATGATAAATTAGAAAAATTTCGCCCTTAAGTGAATTGTTACTTGGTTTAACGGGAGCTGAGCCTAGAGAAGGTGAACATGGTGACTCAGCCGATGACACTAGTTATTTCCTATTATCGGGGTTATTGCTGGTAGCACCAGAAGATGAACAAGATGGTGTGCTGTTAAGATTAGTGCCATTCTTGGCAAGATGAGCAAATGAGTCGCATTTAAAGCAACCTTGAGATGGACCTGCTCGGTTCCTAGTTCCACTAGATGCTATCAAGGGGCATTTGTTTCGAGGATGTTCCGTAGATCCACACTTGCGTGTTGGGACGGCTCGGCGTGATGGTGTCCGAGAGCTGTTTGATGACGGAGGGGGCTCCCTGGCGACCCTTAAAGTATCCTCGAACCTCACCCCTTCGGCTGACACGGCCATTGCCTCAAGTTCCGAGACGTTTTGGAGTCGAGTGGCGAAACATAGGTACGACCAATAGGGCGGAGAAATTCCTTCTACAACAGTTTGCACAATTTGATCTTCTGCGAAATGAAGAGCAAATACCCTGGTATAAAACTTTGTATGTTGAATAAAGTCGGCAAGGTTTTCGTCCAACCGCTGTACTCTAAATTAGTACTTTTGGATTAAAGATGACATAGCTCTAGCCGGAATGAAGTTAGCCAAAAGGTGGGCATGGAAATCTTCTACTGAAGATATATCAGCTACTGCTTTTACTGTTTTGTCCGAGAGGATACCTACAGAATATGGATAAATAATTTGAAGTATTTCGGAATGAGAGAGAGCAAACACTAAAGCATGGTCTTGAAATTCATCTAAAAACCTTAAAAAAAGAAATGACTTCATTTGTTTAGTTAATGGAAAACTTGGATATACCTTTTAGCAACATGGCTAAGGGATGGGGCAAGCTGCTGAAAGATGGCGGCATAATAGGCGACGGCATTAGAGGTTGAGAAGTTTCAAACACTGTATTAGTCATGAAGAACAGTGGAAGTTGTCTTTGATGAGCGGACGCTGTTTCCGATGGAGCAGATGTATATTGAGTAACAACAGATTTCCTACTCTCATTCCCTCCACTAGATTCTTCCTCAGTAGAAAAGTTGACCATAGGAACCTTGTCGCTTTTAGGAGTAGTGGCCCCGGACAACAATTGACTAATTCTATTCGACATATTCGAGAGGTGTTCTAATAGATTACTGGCTTCCATAGCATGATCCTCCTTCAATTTTAGAGACAATAGGTCCCTAGCCCTATTGTAGAAATGAAATAGCCTAGCCTGAACTCTCTTAAGTCGGTTGGCAGAAGCGTCACTCACTTCTAAAAACTAACTACAGAAGCTAGCTCGTGGTATTATCTGTGATAGTGGATAGAGCCTCATCAATTTCCTTCTCCCCAAATACCGGGATACAAATAGGAAGTTCTAAAGATTTCTTAAGTTAGACAGTATCTGCCACAACCGTGCCTCCATATTGGACCTTCCTGATTAGGAGCTCATAAATTAATTCCTCCTTGCGCAAGTACCCGTGTGCAAGGAATTCACGAGGACCAGACACGTTGGCAGAAAAATTTAACAATTTTGAAAATTTCCAGCAATCGAGAAAATGTTTAGAGTACGAGTTGGATTTCAATGTGTAGCCATCAAAAGGGGCTTTAGTCAGACCCATTCAACCACGCTCTGCTGCAAGTTGTTACCGTGTTTCCAAGGAACAGAGAGGTGAAAGAAGGTGTGGGCATGAATGTATCTATCTACAACAGTCAAACTATTATTTTAAACCTTTAAATATTAAGGTTATATTTCTTTTAACACAACAACTCGCTTGGCAACAGAACAAGATATCAGGTACAAAACAAGCTTGTTAGCTTAGATACAAGGTAGAAAAACAAAAAAATGCAGCGAATAGTCTCCTAACAAGCAGAGCTTAAAGCCCTCAACTTAACAATGTTCCTCGAGTACTAGGATATCATTCACCCAATAGTTAAGGAGACAAACCACCCAATTTCTATTACCGGATATTCAAAATACACCATTTTCAAGAGCACCTTTTGCTTCAAATGTTACAAGTTACGGCCTTCTAAAGGCACCATTCCATACTGACATACACATCTACTATATTAATAGGGAGCGGGTCTTTGCTCTAGAATTTTACCTAGGAAACTGCGTTCTAAACCTTTATAAATTTTAACTTTTACATTTTTGACCAGAGCATCTTTGCTCAATAAGATTTACACCTTCAGGCCTCTCTAGGTACAACCTACAATTTACAAGACCGTATTAGTTGTCTTTTAAGTTTACATGGAATAAATAACACAGGGGTATCGAGTACCCATTCTACCGGGTCTTTGTGAACAAAACAGGTTCAATTACTGGCCCAACAATCAAAAATGTATGGAGGCGGAAATATGCGCTCCTTGAAATCAAATATTAAAACCCCACTTGAGCTTGTGGGCCAACGATACAGAGGCTAATCCTAAACAACTGAGGTGTCTAGATGAACAAGTTAAGGTACACATTGCCATAGTGCAAACGGTTACGAAATCGTAGTCACCTCAAGATTACATTGAAGGGGAATTCGAGAGGGTAACGCACTCTCTATCCCCGGAGTTAGTTAAGTGCTATACATATGTTGAACTTTTACATGAGAAGAAAGGAAAAATTACATTTTCGGAATTTTTCAGTAACATTATCAAAGATTGGAAACCTTCCCCTCGAGTTAGCTGGCTAGGACACTAACTAGGTTGTAGAAAAATGGTGACCATACCTTAGGCTGATGTACTGCTTGCCGACGAGTGAGGCTCCCGCCTCGTCAATAAGCACACACACTCAGAAAGCTTGGCGATCAATAAGACAAGTTAGCTCGAAAAAGCGTCAGCTTTCATACCCGAGAGGAAGTTTCGAGTGGGTTCTGGGCTAAATTCAGACACACCCCTTCTCTTTATTGGTAGATAAAATAGGTACAAGACAAATATGATTGGCTGAAAAATGAATACACCAAATTTCTGATTGGCCAGACTCCAAAGCCGGCGGGATGAGTTAGAAGTGTGGCAACCTCTGAAGTATCAAAAACAAAGAAAAATCAATTCAGTTTAGAAAACATTTAAATAAAAAATTTCTTTAAATTTTTAGTCGCTCCACTTTACAACAGAGTGCATGACATCAGTTTTTAATAGAAACATCTATAGAGAAAAGTTCAAAGTTCTTGAAATAGTTGTTGCAAACTTTGTATGTTAGGTAGCGTTCTTCAAGGCGCTTCATTTAAATGCATGGGGTTGAGGTGAACTTCAGGTACAAAAAAACACTATTCCTGTTTCCAGGAGGCAAGAAGGGGAATGCGAAATATTAGTGATGAGGATTTACTGCTGTGGGTTTTGGAATTTGCACGTGAAATATCTATCGAAAAATAATTACCCCTCCCTTCATGCCTGAACCAGCCGTTTCAAGATACAACACAGAACTGGGAGTAGGAAAACTACGAAATGTGCACCCTGTTCGCATATTCAGGACGAAAAACCGACGAATAAGGCTGCAAATAGTAGGGCAAATTATGTTCTAGATCAATGGGTCGCTGCGTCAGCATTTTTTCACGAGGTCATTTATCCCTAGTGGCGAGAAATTTGAAATGTTGCTGTGTCAGCAATTTTTGGTGCTGTCATTGACCCCTAGTCAATGGCGTCAGGCTAATGACGTCATTATGATGTAAAACCTTACGTACATGAGCCGGCCTAACCTCGCGTGATAAGATTATTACGTCATAAAGACGTCTTAACCTACCTTATAACAACGGACACTAACCTAACTTCATTGGGTTAGGTCAGAGACCGAGGTTTTGGTTTTTCTGGGTGGGTGGAGGGTGCCCTCTCTTTTCATGGGGGCCACCTCCCAGACCCTACCAAAAATAGGGGATGGGTGAGTGAGAGATTGCTCTCTCTCTCTCTCTCTCTCTCTCTCTCGCTCGCTCGCTCGCTCGCTCTTCCAAGAAGTACACCGCCTTGGTGGTCCTTTACCAAAAATGTTGCCCGGATAAGAAGCCAGGCACGGCCACCTCTCTCGCGAGAAAGTTTCAAAGAATTCGCACTGTGAGTTACACTACATTTCAAATATCGTGCTAGTGTGGAAACAGCACACTCACGTGTGGACGTGGGAGTACAGTGCCGTCACGCGGCGAATTGCGAAGTAACTATCTGCCACCGCGGCTATTGTGATAACAGCACACACACACACACACACACACACACACACACACACACACACATTGCAGAAAGCAAATGAACTGCGTGATTCTACTTTTTATATATCCCTATAGGTATTGGAAAAGGAGAAAAAATATTATTATTATTATTATTATTATTATTATTATTATTATTATTATTATAAAAAACGATCATGTTCATTCTCCTTGGGGGAGCTCATCTACTGTCGTGACTTGAATGTGCTGTTAACACACGTGCTCCCTTTATTCATATTGCGATGGGCATCTACTCGTAAAACAGGGTCAAATCCACACGTGATACGCATATCCATTCAATTATGCAAAAAGTAGTAAATTATTATTATTAATGTACAAACAGACTCATAATTTATTAAGAATTATCATATACTATTGTAACTTTTGATGATAATAATAAATAAAATCATGAATAAAAATATATAAATAAAATTACTCAAAAACTTAATAAAATTAATAAGCATAATTATCCGAAATGTCCGTAGTATGGGCGCCAGAGTTCACCAGAATGGATCCCTCGAATTTAGATAAGAGCATGGTAAACTGTATATCCCAGGGCGTGTACATAATGCTGCGTACTGGTACATCTGCTGCAGGCCTTACCTAACCTCCTGAAAACGACTAATTAGGTAGGAACTGCACCTAGGTTCATCAATAACACTGATTCTAAAATAGCTACCTATATTCTTAACAAATTCCGTGCATGAGCACCTCATCAACATACAACATTATACATATAATACACACATAAAATATTGCTGGAAGACTCCATATTTACAACAACAACAATAATAATAATGAAAACAGTGGGAAAACGAAAGCGAGAACTAAGTTACCATTTGTAAATAGTCCGATGAACAATGTACATGTATGAAGATAAATACCCTTCACTGTCTCTATATCAATTCGACTTACCGATTCTCATAATCGGCAGTTATCACATCACACAGATACTGTACCTTGTACTACTGTGTTCACATATTTTAACACTTGTTGTAAAGATATATACACACGTCTGTCGATCCTCAACATATAAATTTATGGAAAGTCTGAGATAGCTTTCACCAACATATAATGCTAGGCCGCCACAAGTGCTACAATACTTAATGCGCAAGCACTCTCCACAATCATCCACTTTCCACAAACATAACAAGACTACGCTCCACGAACGTTTGAAGTCCAGTCCATTGCAGCCGTGTCACTCCAGTACCGTGTATCAGCACCACTTCCCTCCCGTACAGTGCCTCAGTTGTAGTTGTAGTTGTAGTTATCTTCCTTCTCGTTCCTTTACAATCACCTCTACAATCACCCTTACAATGTTCCATACAATGTCCCCGGTTGCCGCCGTATCATCAACCTTTATAGACATCAACATCCCCCTCCTCTCAGATGATACGTCTGGATTGGTGCTTGCCCACCAATCATGAGTGAACCTCTTGTCAAGACCAAGCCCTGAACTACTTCTTCCTCCCAAGACAATAACAAACTCTCGGGAGTTTTACATGAATCATCAAATTTCCCTGGTACAACAACAAGCTCATTTCATCAGGCTGGGATATATACATGACTCATGAATTTCCCGACACAAGTACATCACAACAGACACTGGGGTAGCCATATGACTCATTCGAATTACCAGAGTTATTAAAGCAATGTTTTCCCACTCGTGCAAAACAAAATACTCATACCTACATATGTGGATATCTTCCAGCTTATAAATATAAATGACAAAACATACAAATGAAATACCGATAATAATAATAATAATAATAATAATAATAATAATAATAATAATAATAAATCGAATACTGACAATAATATCTCTACCTTCTACATATAATTCGGGGGTGTGATATATGTACTATCACACTATAGCTTACGCGATAGACCACATCGCTAACTATTCGTCAAAGGAGAAGAACATTAACACTACTTTGTCAATACTTGTGAGTGCCGCGTGGATTCGTCACTGTTTTACAGAAGGGTGCTCTTCCTGACTGCAATTATACACTGAATGAACTTTTCCAATTTATCACATCAAGCATGAGACGGTAAATGAAGACATATTCAAAAACGAGAGAGTTTGGATAGGTTATCGTTTACAGAGAAGGTTATCACATGTTATCCACACCTATAAGTTATCGTGTCTGATACCCACACCTATAAGTTACCTCATGTGTTCATCCCTTTTAAAGGGAGACAATAATGATCGTTAAAAGGGTGATAGGTTTTAGTTTCTAATAACAAAGGTTATAACAACTTGCTATATTTTTCTACATCTCATCATTCTGCTTATGCTTTTCTAAGAGCAGTCACTAAAGACCCTATATGTGACGGTTAGGTAATCACACACATGTTTACCTTACTTCCAAGTTTTACATACGTCCAAGTTTTAACAGCCAAATTAGGTGATGACTACAAGAAATAATCATTAAACTCACGGATGAAAAGCAGAACGTGGAGGGGGAGGATGAGGGTGTAGGTGAATGATGAGGGCGCAGTGTGGAGGAGGAGGAGGAGGAATCACGTGTGAGGCACGAATTTTTTCCGTTCTGCATTTACATTTAACTTTTTCAGACTTTCATATCGGGAACATATCTTTTGTATCACATAATATTTAAAGAAACATAATTAAAAGTATAAAGGAAGAGGAAATGTGATGTTTTGTCATATTATTTGAATGATATCACATTTACACTTACCTTTTATACATTTCTGTCTTATACAGTATATCAGGAACATAATCTTTCGAAACATATTCGTATGATATTAAAAAAAATCCGGTTTAGCTTGTTAAGTAGAAATATTTTTTTAATTTTTGTTTTTGTTTTTACATCAATTTTGTAAGTGTTTAAAGAGACACATTCCCTGATGTTGTTACCCTGCTCATAGGCGAAGTGAGGTGTGCTAGGTAGGGGAAATGCATTGTGAGTGAAGGGGAACGGAGAGCATGCATCCTCTAACAAGAGCAAGATGGCGGCACTCCTGACAGTTTTGAATGCATAGACCTATATGTATGTTTAGAACATATATTGTCTGTTATCTTACCTTGTTCATGCTGGTTGAGTCATCAGTCCATAGACTGGTTTGATGCAGCTTCCATGCCACCCTATCCTGTGCTAACCTTTTCGTTTCTACGTAACTATTGCATCCTACATCTGCTCTAATCTGTTTGTCATATTCATACCTTGGTCTACCCCTACCATTCTTACCACCTACACTTCCTTCAAAAACCAACTGAACAAGTCCTGGGTGTCTTAAGATGTGTCCTAGCATTCTATCTCTTCTTCTCGTCAAATTGAGCCAAATCGATCTCCTCTCACCAATTCGATTCAGTATATCTTCATTCGTGATTCGATCTATCCATCTCACCTTCAGCATTTTTCTGTAACACCACATTTCAAAAGCTTCTATTCTCTTTCTTTCTGAGCTAGTTATCGTCCATGTTTCACTTCCATACAATGCCACGCTCCACACGAAAGTCTTCAAAAACATCTTTCTAATTCCGATATCAATGTTTGAAGTAAGCAAATTTCTTTTCTTAAGAAAGCTCTTCCTTGCTTGCGCTAGTCTGCATTTTATGTCCTCCTTACTTCTGCCATCGTTAGTTACTTTACTACCCAAGTAACAATATTCATCTACTTCCTTTAAGACTTCGTTTCCTAATCTAATATTTCCTACATCACCTGCCTTCGTTCGACTGCACTCCATTACTTTTGTTTTGGACTTATTTATTTTCATCTTGTACTCCTTACCCAAGACTTCATCCATACCATTCAGCAACTTCTCGAGATCTTCTGCAGTCTCAGATAAAATAACAATATCATCGGCAAATCTCAAGGTTTTGATTTCCTCTCCTTGGACTGTGATTCCCTTTCCAAATTTCTCTTTGATTTCCTTTACTGCCTGTTCTATGTAAACATTGAAAAGGAGAGGGGACAAATTGCAGCCTTGCCTCACTCCTTTATGGATTGCTGCTTCTTTTTCAAAGCCCTCGATTCTTATCACTGCAGACTGATTTTTATACAGGTTGTAGATAATTCTTCGTTCTCGGTATCTGATCCCTATCATCCTCAGAATCATAAATAGCTTGTTCCAATCAACATTATCGAATGCCTTTTCTATATCTACGAATGCCATGTACGTGGGCTTGTCCTTCTTGATTCGATTCTCTAAGATCAGACGTAAAGTCAGGATTGCTTCACGTGTTCCTACATTTCTTCTGAAGCCAAATTGATCTTCTCCCAACTCAACTTCAACTTGTTTTTCAATTCTTCTGTAAATAATACGTGTTAAAATTTTGCAGGCATGAGATACTAAACTAATGGTGCGGTCGTTTTCACACTTGTCAATGCCGGCTTACTTGGGAATAGGTATAACAATATTCTGCCAAAAGTCGGATGGGACTTCTTCTGTCTCATACATCTTGCACACTAAATGGAATAACCTTGCCATGCTGGTTTCTCCTAAGGCAGTCAGTAATTCAGAGGGAATGCCATCAATTTCAGATGCCTTGTTCCTATTTAGGTCAATCACAGCTCTGTCAAACTCTGGCCTCAAAATTGGGTCTCCCATTTCATCAGCATCAACAGCCTCTTCATGTTCCAGAACCAAATTATCTACACCTTTACCTCGATACAACTGTTGGATATGCTCCTTCCATCTTTCTGCTTTGTCTTCTTTCCCTAGAAGTTGCTTTCCATCTGAGCGCTTAATATTCTTACACCCAGATTTCTTTTCTCCAAATGTTTCCTTGATTTTCCTGTACGCAGCATCTACCTTTCCCAGGACCATACAGTCTTCGATATCCTTGCACTTCTCCTTCAGCCATTCTTCCCTAGCTACCTTGCACTTTCTATCCACTTGATTCTTTAATCGCCTGTATTCTTTTTTGCCCTCTTCATTTCTAGCATTCTTGTATTTTCGTCGTTCATCAATCAGGTCTAGTATCTCCTGAGTTTTCCACTGATTCTTAGTTGATCTTTTCTTCCTTCCTAACATTTCTTCAGCAGCCCTACTGACTTCATTTTTCATGACTCTCCACTCTTCCTCTATTGTGTTTCCTTCAGCCTTTTCATTTAGTCCTTGTGCAACATGTTCCTTGAAACAATCTCTCACACTCTTTTCTTTCAACTTGTCTAGATCCCATCTTTTGGCATTCTTTCCTTTCTTCAATTTCTTCAACTTCAGATGGCATTTCATGACAACAAGTTGTGGTCAGAGTCCACGTCTGCTCCTGGGAAAGTTTTGCAATCCAACACCTGGTTTCTGAATCTCTGCCTAATCATAATGAAGTCTATTTGATACCTTCAAGTGTCTCCCGGTCTCGTCCACGTATACAGCCGTCGTTTGTGGTGTTTGAACCAAGTATTGACAAGGACTAAATTATGATCAGTGCAGAATTCAACCAGCCGACTTCCTCTTTCGTTCCTTTGTCCCAATCCAAATTCTCCTACTGTACTACCTTCTCTTCCTTGGCCTACCACTGCATTCCAGTCTCCCATCACAATTAGATTCTCGTCACCTTTTACATATTGAATTAAATCTTCTATCTCCTCATATATTCTTTCAATTTCTTCATCATCCGCTGAACTAGTAGGCATATAGACCTGCACTATTGTGGTGGGCATTGGTTTGGTGTCTATCTTGACAACAATAATTCTTTCACTATGCTGGTCGTAGTAGATTACCCGCTGCCCTATTTTCTTATTCATTATTAAACCAACTCCTGCATTTCCCCTATTTGATTTCGTGTTGATAATTCGGTAGTCGCCTGACCAAAAATCCTGTTCTTCCTGCCAACGTACTTCACTTATACCAACTACATCTAACTTTAGCCTATCCATCTCCCTTTTCAGATTCTCTAACCTACCACAACGATTCAAACTTCTAACATTCCACGCTCCGACTCGCAGAATGTCAGTATCCATCTTCCTGATGATCGCCCCCTCTCATAAATTTCAAATATACATGTATTTTATAATGAACAGAAAGGCTTTGATCTGTCAGCATACAATCTCTTATGTTCTGAACAGAAAAAAGAACATGTTTATTTTCTTGATGAATGACCCCAACCATTTTAACGCTTCTAAGAAGAGACGATAATTGAAGCACTTTGAAAGGGATATTTAACCTCACCTACATGAAACATTACGTGTTCAACTCCTTCAAGGGGAGACAATAAAGACCGTGTGTGAGGTTAGGTTAGCATTTCTAATAACAAAGTTAGGTTATAATTTCACAATAATATTCTATTCTCAAGTAAATGTTATTAAACTCTACCAAGTAGTGGAAGTGAGGAAGATGGCGGCACGAGTGACAATTTTGAATGCATAGAAGCTATATTTGTGTTTACAGCATACATTGTCTGTTGTCATCTTACCTTGTTCAAAAATTTCGAATATAAATATTATTTATAATGATCAGAAGTGATTTGATCAGTCAGCACACAATCTCTTGTGTGCTGAACAGAAAGAGAATATCTGCATGTTTATTTTTTGGTGAATGGACCCCTACCATTTTAACACTTCTAAGAGGAGACGGTAATTGTAGCACATTGAAAGGGAGAGTTAACCTCACCTACAAGAAATCTTACGTGTACAACTTCTTCAAGCGGGGACAATAAAGATCGTGCGTGAGGATAGATTAGCATTGGACAGTTAACAATTATTCCACATTTTTGAAATGTAATGAAATGTGATTTCACCTTATCTTAAGAAGAATAGATGAATATGTTAAAGCAGTAAGAAAAATCCGATTCATTTTTTTTCTTTCTGTCAAACCGACACAGGTAGGTCATATAGCGTCAATGGGATATGAGAGACCTAGCAGTGGGAAGGAAGCAGCCGTGGTCTTAATTAAGGTACAGTCTCAGCATTCGCCTTGTGTGGAAATGTGATTCCACGGAAAAACAACACCAGGGCTGTCAACAGTGGGGTGCTCGAACCCACCATCTTCCGGATTCAAGCTGACAGCTGCGTGCCCCTAACCGCTCGGTATTATTATTAAGGATCAGTCTGAGGATCAGTGGTAAAGTGTTCGCATCCAGGTACCAAGACCGTAGGTTCAAATCCGGCAGTCGTAATCGGATCTTGAGAGGCGGGAGAAAGTCCATTCGACATTCCATATCGTACGATATTACTACGCGAAAGATCTCTGGTGACACATTTCATGTTCATTTAACAAATTAGTTCAAATAACTCGGCTAAAAATCACCCACCAAATATCCGTTTCTCTACTATTTAGTAGAGAAAAACAAAACGTCGAAATTGACACGTAGGCAACCTAGATTGTGTCAAATCTAAATAACTGCTCATGATAGCTGCGACTATTCGATTATTATTATTTCCACCTCTGTGGTGTAGTGGTTAATGTGATTAGCTGCCATGTGCGGAGTACACGAATAGACATAGCACACGCATTGGACTACGTAACACATTTTCGATCGTAGTGAAGAAACCAACGGAAAACGACACATTCATAAACGCATATCCTTCACACAGTTTTTATGTACGTGTTTTAATTCTGCACACACTTCGATCGCATTTTCTGTATTTAATTACTGTCCTCAGATTAGCATAATATATACTTAAAAAAATAAGAGGAATAATCATATTTTGAAATGTTGAATGTTGCTTGTTGTTTAAAGGGGCCTAACATCTAAGGTCATCGGCCCTAATGTTGAATGTAAACTGCATTGAGTTAATGTAAGAAATGAACTTTTCTTCAACACAACACACTGTTAGAGCAGAGAGCGGATGCGAAGATATTAAATTTGGCCCTGGTAGCATTCCACAGCACAGCGGTCTGTATCTACTCTAGCGTTCCACGACACAATCACACTTACAATACTGCGTGAAAGAAACTAAAATTAAAACATGCAAATAATAAACAGCTACTATTTAACACGTTTGTTTGTCCCAACCCGTGCTCCGTTTCTCTAGCGTGTTGTGTATGTGGTGTGTTCAATCCCTCGGGGCGGATTTTATGTCCGGATGCCCTTCCTGACGTCAACCTCATCAGAAGAGTTCATAAGGTGTAATGAAATGACGTGGTATATGTTATCAGGAAGGGAGAGCGTAATCTCACTGCCGACACATAGCCTACAAATGGTGAACAGCATCAACAGGTTCGCTCAAGGCTTTATGTCTCCATCCAACAGACAGTAAAATCTTGTACATAGTTAATTCCTGTTACCTATGTGTGTCTGTCTATTTGACAGCCTATGGGTAACCTGTGCGGCTAGATGTGGGATGCTGATGATGGGGTAGGGAGAGGGTGAAACTCGGTGTTGGTAGATAGTCTACGCCTGTCGATTAACATCAAGTGGTCTGCACAAGACTTAACATCTCCATTCAACGAATGAATCACTGTTAATCGAGATATGTGTCTTCGTTCCACCTAAACGATATGTAATGTAATCTAAACTTTTGGCACACAACTTGTTGAATAGAGCCGGGCTGTGTGGCTCAGACAGTTGAAGTGCCGGCCTTCTATCCCCCCCCCCACGGCCCACCTTCATCGCAGAGACTGAATATGGCAAGAAATAGCCACACGAAATTATGATTAATACTATAGCTGTCTAGAGTAGGTATTATTATTATTATTATTATTATTATTATTATTATTATTATTATTATTATTATTATTATTATTATTGTTATTATGTCTGACACGTTGGATGCATAGTCAGTGTACTGACCTTCAGTTCAGTGGGGTCATGGGTTCGAATCGCGACCGTGTCGAGGATTTTATCTATTATTAGTTAAATCCAATGGCACAGTGGCTGGGTGTATGTGATAACACCATCAATCATACAACACTCTCACGACACATAACACTAACCTTTACCACAAAAACATGCAGTTACACATAGCAGATGCTGCCCAACCTCATCGGAGGGACTGTCTTACAAGGGATTGCCCACGGCAAGAAATAACCACATGAAATTATTATTATTAATAATATAGCTGACTACAGTAGGTAATAACATTATTATTGTTCGAGAAAGCTCTGGACTAAAACCGGACACACCCTCTCATTTTACTGGCGGATAAAATAGGTACAAGAAGCGTATGATTGGCTGAAATATAAAAGCATGAAATTTATGACTGGTTAGAATCCCACGTTGGCGGGATGAATAAGAAGTGTTGCAAACCTTGAAATATCAAAAACTAAGAAAGTCCATTCAGATCAGAAAACCCATAAACACAAATTTTCTTTCAATTACTAGTTGGTCCACTTTGCACCAGAGTGCATGACATCAGATTTTTTAATAGAGACATCTATGGAGAAAAGTCCAAAACTTCTTGAAATGATTGTGGCAAACACCTAAAAACAAAGGAAATCCAGTCAGTTTAGGCAACCTTAAAATGTCACATTAATCTCTCCCTTTAGTAGTGACATTTGTTAATCAATGTCCCAACTTCCTCCACTACCTGTTTCAAGTTTTGTATGATAGACAACGTTCTTCAAGGCGTTTCTTTTAAATGAGCGGCGTTGAGGTGTACCTCCCGGTACAATTATTATGTCTAACACGTTAGATGAATAGTCAGCGTACTGACTTCGTGGCTTCGTGGGTTCGAATCGTGACCGGGTCGAGGATTTTATCCATTATTAGTTAATTCCAATGGCACAGAGGCGGGTGTATGGGATGACACCATCATCCCCTGCAACACTCACACCACACGTAACACTATCCTTTACGGCTAAAACATGCAGTTACACGTAGCAGATGCTGCCAACCCTCATTGGAGGAACTGCTTTACAAGAGACTGTACACGGCCAGAAATAGCCACATAAAAATATTATAATTAATTATAAAGTTGTCTACAGTAGGTATTATTATTATTATTATTATTATTATTATTATTATTATTATTATTATTATTATTATTATTATTATTATTATTATTATGTTTGACACGTTGGATGAATAGTCAGTCTACTGACCTTCAGTTCAGTGGGTTGTAGGTTCGATTCGCGATCGGGGTCGTGTAATTTATCCATTAATATGTAATTGCAGTGGCCCGGAGGCTGGGTGTTTGTGCTGTCTCCATCAACCGTACAACTCACACACCACATATAACTATATCTTTTCCCGCAAAATCGTGCAGCTCCACATGACAGATGCTGCCCACCCATCTCGGAGTGTCTGCCTTACATGGGCCTGCACACGGCAAGAAATAACCACACAAAATTATCGAACCTGCCTACATGGACGTAAACAATCCCAGATTCATCTTTGTACAACCCTTCATCTTGTAAACGTGCAGATGCATCTTTGTACAGCAATACATCCCGTATCACGTTATTTGAAAACCTACACATACCGCCTTGCGGCACGTAACTGTTGCCTGACTGTTCTGTCGCCTGAGCATACGAGTGTAAGAAAACAATGAATTTTATTAATAATATTATTAAACATCACCTGCATTTTTTTGCTCCGGGGCATGGAACACACTATCTTGTCCTGTTGTCTAACCATATGTGTATGAGAAAAAACTAAAAAGTTATTATTTTTATTATTAATATTTCCCATCTCCTTTGCACAATAGTCAGAGTTGAAGCCTTCGTTTCCGGAGGGAACCCGGGAGTTCGATTCTTGGCTTTGATATTATAAAAGTGACTGTGGTATGTGCGTTGTAAGTAGTGCCTTTCTTTCTGCAGCTAGTCCCTGCTATGATTGCTAAATAAATGTTGATTATAGGGTCGGACGGTGCATGCATTACAGTGCACTTGGCAGAATTTTGGTACGGTGAAGAAAGCAACGGGAAACTCCCTCACTCCAAATTTCCCTAGTATGCCTCTTCAGTGATGTCTAGACCATCTATGTCAGTTGATGATAGTTATGTTGAGGATCTAAGTTGGTGCATGCATTTCAGTGGGCTTTGGCAGACTTCCAGTACGGTAAAGAAAGCAACGGGAAACTACCGCCCTCCTCATTTCCGTAGTATGCTTCTTCAGTGATGTCTAGACCATCTATGACAGTTGATGATGATGCTATTGAGGATCCAAGTTGTGCATGCATTTCAGTTGGCTTGCCAGACATCTGGTTCGGTAAAGAAAGGGACGGGAAACAACCTCTCCTCATTTCTCTAGTATGCCTCTTCAGTGTTGCCGAGACCATCTATGTCAGTTGATAATGGTGCTGTTGAAGATCTAAGTTGGAGCATGTATTTCAGTGGGCTTCGCAAGCTTCTAGTACGTTAACTAATGAAAGCAACGGGAAACTACCACACTCCTCATTTCCCTACTATGCCTCTTCAGTGATGTGTAGACCAACTATAATATTTGATGTTGGTGCTGATGAGGATCCAAGTTTGTGCATGCATATCAGTGAGCTTGGCAGACATTTGGTACATTAAAGGAAGCAACGGGTAACTACCTCACTTATTTGCCTACTATGCCTCTTCAGTGATATCTAGACCATCTACAACAGTTATATAATAGAGCTGTTGGGGATCCAACCAACCTTACGGTTGAAAAAAGCTGCTACCTCCCGGAGGTCCGGGTTCGATTCCCGGCTCTGCAACGAAATTTAAAAAGGGGTACAAAAGATAGAACGGAGTCTACTCAGTCACGGGTAGACAACTGAGTAGAGGGGCGATTGATTCCCTCCTTAGCTATCTACGATGTGGTTTTCTGTGGTTTCTTACTTCTCTTAATGGCAAATGCCAGGATGGTATCTAACTTAAGACACACTGCTCCCTTCGATTTTCCTTATCCATCATTTCCAATAACATTATTATTATATCCGTCACAATAGATAAATAGACAGTGTACTGGCCTGCAGTTCAATTGGTAGCGGGTTCGATTCCCCCGACCAGCGCAGTGGATAGTGTGATTATCTACTGCCAAACGGTGGACAAATGAGTAGCTGGGGCGTCGATTCCCTCTTTAGCTATCGACGATGTGGTTTTCTGCGGTTTCTTATTTCACTTCAAGGCAAATGCCAGGATGGTATCTAACTTAAGACCATGGCTGCTTCCTTCCCTCTTCCTTATCTATCCTTTCCATTAACATTATTATGTCCGACACATTAGATAAATAGACAGTGTTACTGTCATCAGTTCAGAGGGTAGTGGGATCGATTCCCCCAACCGAAATAGTGGATAGTGTGATTAGCTACTGCCCACGGAGGCCTGCGTTCGATCCCCGGCTTTGCTACGAAAATTTGAAGTGCGGTATTAATGCAAGAACAGGGTTCACTCTGCTTCGCGAAATTAAATGATTAGAGGTGAGTACGATTCACACACACACTCACACACAACACCTATCGTGGATGTGGTTTATCACTTCTCCTCCAGGCAAATACCGTGATGGTACCTAACTTAAGCCTACGGGCGTTTCCTTCCCTCTTCTTTGTCCATCCCATCCCTCGACAGGGCCCCTGTTCAGCATAGCGAAAAATCCTCATTGCAACGGGTATATGACAGTGATGATTTGTCTGTTGGATGGAGACGTAATGCGCGAACTGTACGTCATTTGCTTTCAGCGACATACGAAAGTCCGCACATGTGTATGTCCACACTAGCGCGAATATTTGAACTGTAACTCACAAAGATCCCCACAAGTGTGCATGCGGGGACAGATAGTTACTTCGCAAGACGCCGCGTGACTGCACTGTACTCTCACGTCCATCCCTGAGTGTACTGTTTCCGCACTAGCGCGATATTTGAAATGTAGTGTAACTCACAAAGATGCTACAAGGGTGCGTGCGCGGCGATGGATAGTTACTTCCCCAAGTATCCCGCATGACTGCGCTGTTATCCGCAGGCGCGTTTGCACGCGCACCTCCCTCTCCACTGTGCACTGTTCCCCACTCCTCGTCCATCCCCCACCCGCAAGACGATGCAATAAAAAGGCGTTTCCCATTTTCTGTTTGTATTTAATTAAATCGTCATAGGGAATTGCAGATAATACACCCCGCATGTCAGAGGATCTTGAGTTCACTTCTAGGCGGCAATGAGGTCTATGCTCACTGTCGGTGACCGTATATGGACTATGCCATCTATTATTCATCTTGTAAATATGAAGTGTATTGTTTCATGTCTTGTCTTTCAGACAGTGTTAATATGTATGTCGTATTTTGTGTTGGTTATTGTTTCACTATATGTGTTGTTCTACAGGAAGCAACGTTGTCTTGGAATAATGTCTTGTCAAATAGTGCTTGGTGATATCCCGATGAAACAAGCGTCATGTATGATTTAATAGTTCATAAATAGTCAAATACGTGTGGTAAGGTAATACTGTGATACGACTTTCGTGTGTCTTCAAATGCGCTCAAGAAAGCTTCGTTATACACCTCGATCACCATGATATTAAGGCATCATAACTCATCATTTGGAATGTATAAAATCACGATGTAAAGATAATGAACCGTTGCGAGATATGCCTTTATTTAATTATATTTGTTTAAAGTGTTACAGTGTGTTATGTAATGATTGTCTTCGTGTGTTAAATAGTCGGAAAGGGGACGCCCTTTTGATATTATAAAGTTATGGAGTAAAAAATGCGACTCAGGAATAAACTGAAAGACATTAACTCACTCAACATAAATCAGGCATATATATATATTTCATAGCATATCTTTTCGCATAGATTTTTGACACGTGCTTTCTCAGTTTATTAAAGCTTGTGTTTGAAAAGTATAGAACCATTCTGCTCATTTAGAAATGAGAGATAATTAGTTTGGTGCCTACTTTCCGGACAGACCAGGGTATGCTCTCGAGCTTAGCCGCGCATGTTATTCAAGTAGGGGCGATGGGGCTTCGATGCCGGTGTTACTGCCGAAGGTTTCCTCTAAAATAATCCATTCAGCCATCGCATTGGAGACTTACAATAAATCATTACGCACTGGAGTCCTGGACAGGTGCAATATATACAGGGTTATTCACCTAAGACGTTACACGGACATAACGTCTAAACCGTGAAAGATTTCATATTAGGTTTACATAATATGTTTTCATATCATACCCAAGGGCTTGTAAAATAATGTGCTACGTATTCTCATGGGGTGATTAATAACCGAGATATCGATACTAATTCCATATTTTTAAATAGAACGGCACAAATTCATACAGCTTGTCCAAAAGTTCAACTGTGTACCAGTTCAAATATGTAAGTACTTTCAAAATTGGAAAGTTAGTTTTTGATATATCAATAAGAACAGAATGCGCTGTTTTGCATGCCGCATCAGACAGCATGAAGTCGGGCAAGAATATATTGATGCGCAAGCCGGTTCTCGGGTGTGATTCCAGCCACAGAATGGATACCAGGAATGTAAGCATATCGTACACATGTGATGGGTTTGCAAAGTGTGTATGACAGACGAGTCCGTCTCTGAGGTGCAGTGATTAGTGTGATTAGCTGCCACCCCTGGAGGACCGGATTCGATTCCCGACTCTGCCACGAAATTTGAAAAGTGGTACGAGGGCGGGAACGGCGTCCACTCAGCCTCGGGAAGTCAACTGAGTAGAAGTGGGTTCGATTCCCACCTCAGCCATCCTGGAAGTGGTTTCCCGTGGTTTCCCACGTCTCCTCCAGGCAAATGCCGGGATTGTGCCTAACTTAAGGCCGCGGCCGCTTCCTTCTATCTTCCTTGTCTATCCCTTCCAATCTTCCCATCCCCCGCCAGGCCCCTGTTCAGCATAGCAGGTGAGGCCGCCTGGGCGAGGTACTGGTCATCCTCCCCAGTAGTATCCTCCGACCCAGAGTCTGAAGATCCAGGACACTGTCCTTGAGGCGGTAGAGGTGGGATCCCTCGCTGCATTCGAGGGAAATCCGACCCTGGAGGGTAAACAGATAAAGAAGGAAAAGTATGACAGGCGAACTCATGACAGGACAGGGAGATGTGATGTTTTTAAAAGGAATAAAATAATTACTTTGACTTCAAAGGAACATAACGAAAGCTATAATTGTCAATGATTTAAGTCTTTCATACATACTACTCTATGAATTGAGATATAAACATAATACAGAACACCGGAAGAGCTCCTTCTAGAAAATCATCATCATCATCATCATCATCATCATCATCATCATCTGTTTACCCTCCAGGTTCGGTTTTTCCCTCGGACTCAGCGAGGGATCCCACCTCTACCGCCTCAAGGGCAGTGTCCTGGAGCTTCAGACTCTTGGTCGTGGGATACAACTAGGGAGAATGACCAGTACCTCGCCCAGGCGGCCTCACCTGCTACGCTGAACAGGGGCCTTGTGGAGGGATGGGAAGATTGGATTGGATAGGCAAGGAAGAGGGAAGGAAGCGGCCGTGGCCTTAAGTTAGGTACCATCCCGGCATTCGCCTGGAGGAGAATTTTGAAACCACGGAAAACCACTTCGAGGATGGCTGAGGTGGGAATCGAACCCACCCCTACTCAGTTGACCTCCCGAGGCCGAGTGGACCCCGTTCCAGCCCTCGTACCACTTTTTTTTTAAATTTCGTGGCAGAGCCGGGAATCGAGCCCGGACCTCCGGGGGTGGCAGCTAATCACGCTAACCACTACACCACAGAGGCGGACTCCTTCTAGAAAATAAAGTGAATAATGTCCGAATAATCTTCCTTCCCCGTTGTGTGTTCGCCAGTCATACAATAACCTTACACACCCAGGGTATGTTACGATACATCACATTATGTGTACGATAGTTCACAGTACATGCCTTGTCCGACTCGTTGGCTGAAAGGTCAGCGTACTGGTCTTCGGTTCAGAGGGTCTGGGGTTCGATTTCCGGCCGGATGGGGGATTTTAATCGCTTCTGATTAATACTTCTGGCTCGGGGTCTGAGTTAATGTGTCCGTCCTAACACTCTCCTCATCACATTCATACAACATACGACACTACCAGCCACCACAGAAACACGCAATTGTGATTACACCTTTCCATATAGGGTTGGCGTCAGGAAGGGCATCCGGTCACAAAACAGGGCCAAATACACATGTGCGACTCAGTTCTCACCCTTGACCCCGCAGGTGTGGGAAAAAGCCGTAGCAAAAGAAGAAGTTTACAGTACATGCTTGGTATCCGTTCTGTGGCTGGAGCAATGCCAAGTAACAGCTTGCGTGCCGATACGTCCTTGGCCGACCGTACGCTGTCTGATGCGGCACGCAAAAGCCCAAATGCGTTCTTATTGATATCTCAAAAAGTAACTCTCCGATTTTGAAAATACCTACATATTGAACTTGTATGCAGTTGAACTTTTAGGCCAGCTGTAGGCATTCCTTCCATTCCATTTAAGAGTATGGAGTTAGTATCATTATTTCAGTCCACTCTTCTTTGCTTTGTTAATGGGAGCTAAAAAATGAAATGTCGTATGGCTTTTAGTGCCGGGATATCCCAGGACGGGTTCGGCTCGCCAGGTGCAGGGCTTTCTATTCGACGCCTTTAGGCGACCTGCGCGTCGTGATGAGGATGAAATGATGATGAAGACAACACATACACCCATCCCCGGGGCCATTGGAATCAACCAATTATGGTTAAAATCCCCGACCCGGCTGGGAATCGAACCCGGGACCCTCTAAACCGAAGGCCAGTACGCTGACAGTTCAGCCAACGAGTCGGACAATGGGAGGTGATACACCCTATCTTGGCAATGTTAAATTGTCCATAATAAGAAGTATTTTTCTACAAAATTGTAAAACTTAGGATGATGATATTTGGTATGGTTCAAAAGCAATATTTTTTGTGTATACTGACACTTTTATTACTTCATATAACCTCACATATAGTAGAAAAGGTTTTTTTTATTTACTGCTGAAAATAACTGCTTTTAGCGAAGTGTTATGTTCAATAACTTTAGTACTATTTGAGTTAGAGGCATCATCCCATGAGAATAAGTAGCACGTTATTTTACAACATCCTGGGTACCATTTACGAATATGAAAACAGAATGCCGATATCTTTAATGGTTTAGAAGTTATTTCCGTGTAATATCTTAGGTAAATAACCATATATATATATGTGTGTGTGTGTGTGTGTGTGTGTGTGTGTGTGTGTGTGTGTGTGTGTGTGTGTGTGTGTGTGTGTGTGTGTGTGTGTGTGTGTGTGTGTGTGTGTGTGTGTGTGTGTGTGTGGCAAGCCCATCCCCTCACATAGGATTGGCATTAGAAAGGCCATCTGGCAGTAAAACAAGGCCAAACCCACATGCACGACACAAATCGCAACCGTTAACTCACCATTGTGTGTGATGAGAGGTAAGAGAGGAGAAGACTATAATATGGTAAGCTGTTTCATTGCAGGGAGTGCGTCAGTAGTTTGATTTTGGTACTGTTGCGCATCTAGTGCCTAGTCGCTAGAAATGCCAATTAGCTTGTAGAACAGCTTACCGGTAATGAGCTCAGAGAAGAGAACATTAATGCTTCCTCTTCTCCTGTCGCTCGATGTCACAATTCACATCCTCCATCCCGTCTGGGGAAAGATCTTTTGATCGCTGTTAATTGCTAGCATAAGCTTTCAGCAGATCATGAATTATTGTTTATTCCTCTGTAAGTTCACTGAGCGAAATACTGAATAGTCCACTCTTCTTTGCTTTGTTAATGGGAGGTGATACACCCTATCTTGGCAATGTTAAATTGTCCATAATAAGAAGTATTTTTCTACAAAATTGTAAAACTTAGAATGATGATATTTGGTATGGTTCAAAAGCAATAAGTTTTGTGTATACTGGCACTTTTATTACTTCATATAATCTCGCATATAGTAGAAAAGGATTTTTTTAATTCACTGCTGAAAATAACTGCTTTTAGCAAAGTGTTATGTTCAATAACTTTGGTACTATTTGAGTTAGAGGCATAAAATAATGTCAGTATATTAATCAAGCAAAATATAACAGCTGGTAGACATTTCATTTAACTGGATTAAATACATCCTGAGAAAAATACCTGAATAACTTTAAAAGTCATATTTCCGAAATAATTAAAGTTGCACACTGCCTAGTGCATCCCTGGTCCATATCATCTGGATCATCACAGTCATCTTCCCTTACTCTCTTCCTGTTCCTCATCACTACCCTGTCCCTCTCGACCACCATATCAGCTTTAACGTCAGCCTTTCTTACTTGCTCTGCATCAATTTCACTATAGATATGTCGCATGTTTCTTTCTTTCTTAATCTATTTACCCTCCAGGGTAGGTTTTTCCCTCGGACTCAGCGAGGGATCCCACCTCTACCGCCTCAAAGGCAGTGTCCTGGAGCGTGAGACATTGGGTCGGGGATACAACTGTGGAGAATGACCAGTACCTCGCCCAGGCGGCCTCACTTGCTCTGCTGAACAGGGGCCTTGATGGGGGATGGGATGATTGGAAAGGATAGGCAAGGAAGAGGGAAGGAAGCGGCCGTGGCCTTAAGTTAGGTACCAGCCCGGCATTTGCCTTGAGGGGAAGTGGGAAACCACGGAAAACCACTTCCAGGATGGCTGCGGTGGGAATCGAACCCACCTCTACTCAGTTGACCTCCCGAAGCTGAGTGGACCCCGTTCCAGCCCTCGTACCGCTTTTCAAATTTCGTGGTAGAGCCGGGAATCGAACCCGAGTCTCCGGGGGTTGCAGCTAATCACACTAACTACTACATCACAGAGGCGGACCGCATGTTTCTGCCAGGATTTATTCCTAAATTTCCTGCACTATCATTCGACCCACACAGCCCGCATTATAGATCACTGCATCATACAATCCCATGCATAAGGTATCATAGCTAATTAACACTGTTTTTAGTACACGGGTCCAAACTACACCATTGAACGATTCATTTACATTTTGTGTATTGCCATGTAAACAAGTACGAAAGAGGTCAGGGGCTGCTAGATTTCTGAACACTGATTTGAATACTTTTATAACTTCATCTGGAAGGCAATGCTTATGCTGATAAGGTTCATTAGTAACCAAGGACCTATTGTAATTACACCAGCTTGATTCACCTATCGGAGAAAGAAAATGTTATGGATGCTCATCTGTCGAATACCTGTGTAAAATTAATGCCCAGACTGCCTGTTTCATTTCATCCACACTATCTGTATTTCCCCTTATAGCCATACCATAATATGTCTGTATGTTGTCTATCTCTTTAGCAGTTAGCCTACCACGCCCAGATATGAACTTTCTATCATCCAGTTTCTTGCCTTTATAATCCTTCACTAACCTATGAAGCTGATATCCCATTGTTCTTTTTGTCATGTGCTATGCATTCCAACTTCCCAATCTGCACATCACCATAAGGTTTACTGTCCACAACCTTTTTAAAACCTTTGCTATCCCCATGACCCAAATATTTTCTATACCTATCACCATACAACTCCAGTAAACGATTGAAAATTTCAACTGCTCCAGCTGCTTCCATCCCTCCACTACACCTATATACATAGTTTACTACACATTCACCACTGTCCCGTCCGGCTCTAAGGCTAAATGCTCAACGCGCTGGCCTTTGGTCACAGGGGTCCCGAGTTCGATTCCCGGCAGGGTCGGGAATTTTAACCATGATTGTTTAATTTCGCTGGCACGGGGACTGGGTGTGTGTGTTGTCTTCATCATCATTTCATCCTCATCACGACACGCAGGTCGCCTACGGGTGTCAAATCGAAATACCTGCATCTGTCGAGACGATCTTGTCCACGGACACTCCCGGCACTAAAAGCCATATGCCATTTCATTTCAATATTACCACCGTCTTCATGTTGTTTCAATGAATGTTTACACTTTGTGACATTTTCATATTAATGGCAGTATTTTGTTAGAGATACAATATCTATCACCTCCCCATTGTCCACGCTTGTTGCAGAAACTATACCATTCGCACCTGTATGGCCACATTTCTGCCAGGAACCGTCTAATGCAACTGTCAAATCTTTTGAGCCTTCATTCTCTAACACAGCTTCCTTTACTGCCTTTTGCTTACAATTAGAGCAGGGTCAGCCAACTGCGTGTACGTGTGATGTCAGGTAACACGTCACACACTCTGCTCGGGCAGCGAAACGAAGTACTTAGTACTGTAACTGAGAAGTGAAGGCTAGAGGGGCAAGGGAAAACACAACGTCATTCGTAGGGGGAGGCCCAAGGGTTGCAGGTACAATGTGGTATGTGTAGTACATATTTCTCTCTACATATTTTATTGTAACGTAACTTTGTTATGAAGTAGCATAAGAGTTATAAAGCAACATTATTTCTACATATACAAACTAAACATTTAGCTCTAGCATTCCTATCATTTTCAACATATAAATATAGATCTTCCCATAAAGATAAAAAGATCGGAGGGGTAGGTAGCTTGTTGCACCATGATGTGCCCGGTTCATCCATACGTACTGTACCACTACCACCATCACTACGTATGGTACTGCACGTGTTTGCTACAAAGCGGGGCTGTCTCTTCGTCTCACTCTACGACAGCGTCTCCCCACCTTCTGCGCTCATACGTCACATGTGCTCTCCGACGTCACACGGGCCCTCTTACACCATACGCCAGCCAGTTGGCTGACCCTGGCTTAGAGTTTTCAGCACACAATTTTATACTTTTGATCAAAATAGCATTGAATGTACTGAACTTTGTTGGTCGTTTCGGTGAGTTCATCACTGCACAGAAAGTCATTCCAGCTCCTGGCCCTTTTTCAATTGATCTAATGCCATACACAAAATTAATGTTGGCCTGATACCCATCTGGTGTCAATTATTTTTTTGCCAGTAGTTTTACGTCGCACCGACACAGATAGGTCTTATGGCGTCGATGGGATACGAAAGACCTAGTAGTTGGAAGGAAGCGGCCGTGGCCTTAATTAAGGTACAGCCAGGGAAAACCATCTTCAGGGCTGCCGACAGTGAGATTCGAACACACTATTTCCCGGATGCAAGCTTACAGCCACACGCCCCTGACCGCACGGCCAATTCGCCCAGTTGGTGTCAAATTAGAGGCTAAAAATTCATGTTTACTATTGCAGCTTATGCATTGTTTTTTGCAAGCTGCTTTACGTCGCATCGACACAGATAGGTCTTATGCTGACGATGGGATAGGAAAGCGCTAGGAGTGGAAACGAAGCGTCCGTGGCCTTAATTAAGGTACAGACCCAGCATTTGCCTGGTGTGAAAATGGGAAACCACGGAAAACCATCTTCAGGGCTGCCGACAGTGGGGTTCGAACCCACTATCTCCCGAATACAGAATACTGGCCGTACTTAAGCGACTGCAGCTATCGAGCTCGGTGCTTATGCATATTAGAATTAATTTAGCAGCTAAACCTTTTCTACTAGAAATGTCCTCACATAATTTTATGGAATGTTCTTCATTGCAGATTTTACATTTCCCGTATATATTTAAAGCAGTGCAAAGTAGTTCAAGATCAATTGGGGGAGTACCATTCACTGCTACTTGATACGGTAAGATATTACCCGAGTTGCGATCGATCGTTGATAGAGCAAAATAATACTGGCATGGGGCCTTGCGCCTTCATTCTTGTTGTGCAAGCTGTCAGGCAGAATGCAAAAAAGAGACACGTATTCGTACTCTAACAACAATTGTAATAACGGATATGGTTTTATACTACGAGAGATTCTATAATCGTTCTTTCCCTTTCGAGATTACACAATCGTCAGTAGGTATTTGGCACCATGAAGTGAATCACAACTTTTCAGACGTGTGTAGCAATAACGTGTCC
This sequence comes from Anabrus simplex, assembly GCF_040414725.1. Taxonomy (NCBI): domain Eukaryota; kingdom Metazoa; phylum Arthropoda; class Insecta; order Orthoptera; family Tettigoniidae; genus Anabrus; species Anabrus simplex. The sequence continues at coordinate 576,342,351 of NC_090266.1, read as the reverse complement.
TCGTCTGAGTTTAATGTAAAAAGAAACAAACAAATCCGTGTCACACACAATTTTTTTAGGACCTTGCTCTGCCAAAACGACTACCACCCACCCAGATGGCCTGCAGATAATCGGCTGTTACGTGGTAAGGTAACGATATCCTCCAATGTATTACTTGGCTTTCTCCATTGGGTCCACTGCCTCTCCTACCAGACACCTGCCCAATCAAAATCACGAGAGTGAGTGAACTCTTTACCAGCCCTTAACCCACTATTAAATTCCGTGGACTGACCAGCATCAGAGCGTGAAGCCCCCCGTGTAAGAGGCAGACACACTACTCTACCCAACAGGGTTGGTTCTGTACTTTACCGAGCTCGATAGCTGCAGTCGCTTAAGTGCGGCCAGTACCCAGTATTCGGGAGATAGTAGGTTCGAACCCCACTGTCGGCCCCTGTACCTTAATTAAGGCCACGGCCGCTTCCTTCCCACTCCTAGCCCTTTCCTATCCCATCGTCGCCATAAGACCTATCTGTGTCAGTGCGACGTAAAATAACTAGCGAAAAAGAAGTAAGTTCTGTACTTTAATTGATTCCACTTATTTAGCGCTCCTGTCTCTATCCCGTCTGACCTCACTTGTTCAAGCTTAACTCCCATTCAAAGTCCATGATTTTACTGTACGGTTCCTGGGTCCTAGGCAAACCCATTTTGCATTTCAACTTCCATAGCCTTTCAACTTAGAATTTTGATATGCCGATATTGTATGGACTGATGACTTACAACGGGAACATCAATTAATAAACCAGCCGAATTCAGTTACATAACATTTAGTGGTCCGCCTCTGTGGTGTAGTGCTTAGTGTGATTAGCTGCCACCCCCGAAGGCCCAGTTTCGATTCCCGGCTCTCCCACGAAATTTGAAAAGTGATGCGAGGGCTGGAACTGGGTCCACCCAGTCTAGGGGGTCAACTGAGTTGAGGTGGGTTCGATTCCCACCACAGCCATCCTCGAAGTGGTTTTGCGTGGTGTCCCTCTTCTCCTCCAAGCAAATGCCGGGATGGTTTCTAACTTAGCGAAACGGACGCTTCCTTCCCTATTCCTTGCCTGTCCCTTCCGATCTTCCCATCCCCCCAAAAGGCCCCTGTTGAGCATAGCACGCTATGCTACCTGGACGAGGTACTGGTCCTCCTCCCCAGTTTTATCCACCGCCCGAAGTCTGACTCTCCAGAACAATGCCTTTGAGGCGGTAGAGATGGGATCCCTCGCTGAGTTCGAGGGAAAACTAACCATGGAGGGTAAAAGGATTAAGAAAGGACTAAGGAAAGAACATTTTAGTTTAGGTAATCACTTTAAAGCGTGAAATGGGATTCAAATATCAAGAACTGGATTCGTATACCGGGAAGTACACCCGATCACTGCGATCTAGTTTTATGACATCCACCGCGTTTACTACAATTCTGAAATACGTCGGTCCCCCTCCCTAAACAGCGGTAATATAACGAGACGTGTGATTGCGTGATTGAAGATGGCAGGAGTCATTCATTATGTGTACCTCGAATGAAACCGTGAAACGAGAACAGATCGAAGAACACATATGGTACAAGAGGTGCTGCACGCATAGACCAGAAACGGGCATTGTATACGCTGGGAACTGCCCTCTGCATTTCAAGCCTCGCTATAGCTCACTTGACCGAGAAGCGGATGTAAGAGTATAAGTAGCCATTGCTGGAGGATACAGAGGCTCGAATCCCACACCAGTAATTTCTTTACAGCATGGGATGTGGCAAGGTTGCATAGATAACAGTTCCACAGACAGTTTTTTTTAATTTTCTTTACGTTGCACGGACACAGGGAGGTTTTATGGAAACGATGGGAAGGAAACGGCTAGGAGTGGAAAGGAAGCGACCGTAGCCTTAATTAAGGTACAATCCCAGCATTTGTCTCATGGGAAAACGGGAAACCACTGAAAATCATCTTCAGGGCTGCCGACAGTAGGGTTCGAATCCACTACATCCCGAATTCATGCTGAGAGTTACGTGACCCAAACCGCGCTCTGATTTGTTTATTTGGCCCTGTAAAATGCCTTTGGCATCGTGACATAGGTATAGAGCTGAGTTGGACGGCGATGAGAAGGTGATGGTCTGTGGCTAGGAGATAGGCAACCAAAAATCCAGTTAGCAACGTCGTATGTGGTCCAAGCATCGTAGGACACAGGTGGGGCAACGTGTGCCCCATTGGAACGATAACAACGTGCAATGGCAGGTAGTCATATAGCCCCGTGAACTTCCTTCGAGGTAAGTCAAAAACAATACAACACATAACTTATTCACTGCCACGTGATGTATTCCAGGGACGGGCATGTGGATATGTTACTCATCTATGGAGAAGCTAGACATAATGCGTGACATGCACAACGCCTGTATCAAGGAAGCTATCCGGATAGACGACAACAAAAAGGCATGAAATTTTGGAGTGTGAAAAGAAGGCTGCCTTGTACTACGGTACGTCCCAGGGAAGGGCACGGCCTGTTCGAGATCATCCCGTGATGTCTGCTCGCAATGAAGGAGTAACTAGGACACAGTCCATTGTACAGGAGACGAACATCCGCCTGGCGTCTGTTATGCGGAAATTGCATACCCTGCGGTTTCACCCGTACAATCTGCACCTACACAAGGAGCTGCTTGGTCATGATATCGAAGCCCGGGTTGCGTTCTGTCAGTGGACCCTACAGCATGTGGACGCTGATCCTGCCTTTTTAGCGACCATCTTATTTACGGATGAATCATAGTTAGACAACAACGGAACCGTTAATCCCCATAATATGTACTGCTGGAGTGTGAATAAGCCACTTTTTGTACGACAAGACGCAATTCAGATTCAGTGGTGCGTGGACATACAGTGCGGCACCGAGGGTGATCACCTCATCGATTCCCATTCCTTTGAAGGCCATATGACGGAAGATAGCCACCGGCGGTTTCTCCAAGGTGAACTACCACCGTTGTTGAAACATGTGATATTCCTTTATCTATGCGGGATGTGGTTTCAACATGATGGAGCTCCACCGCACGTGACGGTGGTCGCCGGTAACATCTCCATGCGACCTCTCTTGATAAATGGATAGGAAGTGGAGGACCTGTCCTTTGGCTCGGCAGATCACCCGTTCTTACATCCGTGGACTTTATTCCTGTGGGCCCATGTAAAATAAATGGTGTATGCACAGGAGCTAGCCAGTCCTGGTCATCTTAGGTAGCACATCACCGAGCATAACGATCCGTTACGCCGGAGACGTTGACGTGCCAGACGGGCCTTGCAACATCGCGCGCAGCTTTGTATCGAACACGGAGGTCGTCAGTTCAAGCAGGTGCTGTATTAAACGACGTAGGTAACTGAAAGCCTGTAGCATATTTTCTAGCCTCTTCCAATTCAGCTCCGTACCATATGCCAAGATATCAACGGCCTATTACAGGGCCAAATAAGGAAATCTGTCTGCGGAAATTACTAAGTACGCAACCTCGCTTCATCGAAGACAATTGGTGGTAAAAATAAATATTGTCGCGTGATTTGAACCTCCGTACCCAACATTACTGTCCACTATCACATCTACAACCCTGCCACTGCCAAGTGAGCTATTACGAGGGAGAGGCACGGACCACCTAGAAGGTAACGCTTTCTTATTGGCCAGGAGATTAGGTGGGTTGCGTGTTTGATGGAGTAGAATGATGGGTGGGGTTATTTGACATGGTGAAAGAAGAAGAGGGGGAATTTTCGACTTATAGTCCAAGTGCTTTATTTTTTTATACAAAATTACAGTGGATTACAATTGGTGTTAAGTAGTTCTCGTGATTACAGTGATATTTTTAAAATCTGTTTACCCTCCAGGGTCGGTTTTTCCCTCGGACTTAGCGAGGGATCCCACCTCTACCGCCTCAGGGGCAGTGTCCTGGAGCCTTAGACTCTTTGGTCGGGTATACAACTTGGGAGGAGGACCAGTGCCTGGCACAGGCGGCCTCACCTGCTATACTGAAGAGGTGCCTTGTGGGGGAATGGGAAGATTGGAAGGGATGGACAAGGAAGAGGGAAGGAAGCGGCCGTGGCCTTAAATTAGGTACCATCCCGGCATTTGCCTTGAGGAGAAGTGGAAAATCACGGAAAACCACTTCCAGGATGGCTGAGGTGGGAATCGAACCCACCTCTACTCAGCTGACCTCCTGAGGCTGAGTGGACCCCGTTCCAGCCCTCGTAAACTTTTCAAATTTTGTGGCAGTGCCGGGAATCGAACCCGGGCCTCCGTGGGTGGCAGCTAATCACGCTAACCACTACACCACAGAGGACTACAGTGATTTTACCAGTACAAACAAGAAGTTGAGTACTAGTAATCAGCTAAGGAACGTGTACATATATCTATACCTACATATTCAGTATATAACAAAGGTGTTCACGGGCTGATGACCTAGATCCTAGGCCCCTTTAAACAAAAAAGCACCATCATCAAAAGTGCTCACGCTGGGCATTTCGTTCCACGGGCACACGACATTGTAAACGGGCGGGCAGGCAGGAGATTAGACACAGTGGGCCGATTGCAGAAACGGTATTTAGACTACGTCTACGGTTAAACAATGCCTAAGTATGGCTGCCGCATTGCAGAGACGTTATTTATCACTTAGACACTTATCTAAAACCGTTGTTCAACCGGTCATGTTAAAACACTGCCGAGAGCACTGTTTAACCTCAAATGGGAGGAGTGAATCACAATCAGAGGTTATGTACCATGAAATATGTAATTTGTATTATCATGTTGGCGCGGGAAGAAAGGTTAGGCCGACGGCCTCTCTCTGGTCGCCCGCTGCTAAATCGCAGCAATTTGTTCAACATGCACCGGGAGGTTGTTCTTAAAATAAGGTTTCGCTTTTCGGGATTTGTTTCTTGAGACTGACAAAGTGACAGTCTGGTAACTGTCAACTTGAATACAATTCTTGGCAACCTATATATTTTATTATATACATGGGGTAATTTCCATGGAATTATAGGTCACTTCGACTACATATATATCAGAATTACGTGTCCCGATCGTCAGAGGGCTGTCACATGAATCAACCGGGAGGGATTCACTTATATTTACTGCTAAGTAAACACACATAATAGTGAAAACTAAAAAGTAGGTTGTATGGGTTTTCTTATATATACAGGTATAATCGTATATGTTTTCGGCAACTATCAGATGGAAAAGACAAGTGGTGGTGAATATTGTTTAAAGAGGACTGGGGAAGAAGAGCCGTGGCCATAATAACAGCCCTGGTATTTGCCTGGTGTTAAAATAGGGAAACTACGGAAAACAATCTTCACGGCTGCCGATGATGCGTTTCGAACCTACGATCTCCAGAATGCAAGCTACATCTATATGGCCCGTTCAACACACTCGGTTACACATTACTATTGCTTCATCTTCCCTTCGTCGAAGCTACCGTATTTATGAGTAGATTACACTCACTGTAACAACGCTATAATGAAAGCTACACTTCCCCGTACGGTGGCGTGTCGATAATATTATGAGATTTAATTTCCCTCGAAAGCGATGCTCTCATCTGTGGACAAGTCATGCTCAGCCATATTTGAGTAATTTGTACGAAGACAAACAGCTGACTGGCGTTCGCCGCGCGCACCTACGAATTTCATTGGTTGCGACAAGCAAAGAGTTGAATGAAAGATACTTCTGTCTCCATTTCCAAACCAAAATTGAAACTTTAAGCAATGTCTAGTTAAACATCGACTGAACATTGTTTATGCAATGGAAGATCGTGCTCAATTTAGCCGTTGTTTAGGTAGACGATGTGTAAGGCTTAAAACTAGTCAAGTGACGTTTTGGTTTCGTCACAGGCCGTGAAGGTTGGGCGAGGTTCTCCCAGTCACTCTCAATCACTGCGACGATAGCCGAGTTTGAAATGGAGGCAGAAAATAACGAAGAAAGAGGACGGAAATCAACGTCATTACTTAGTTTTAGTTATTAAGTTATTTATGTTTGTTATGTCCGTTGCAGTTTATATATTTTCACCGGATACAATAAACAGTTAGTCCAACAACCTCAAATATGTTTGTATTGTACGTAATGAATTACATTTTGCAATATTGTATTTTAAGAAGTCAACAGATGTAATTGAGATAGCGAAGCGAGAAGTTGTATTCTATAGTGAGTGCTGAGTGAGAAAAATGAATATTACTGTAGATCAGCCATAGATCTATGGCATGGGCGAGTGATGTGTGTGTGTGTGTGTGTGTGTGTGTGTGTGTGTGTGTGTGTGTGTGTGTGTGTGTGTGTGTGTGTGTGTGTGTGTGTGTGTGTGTGTGTGTGTGTGTGTGTACGGCAAGCGGGAAAGTACACCTACGACAATCTGGGCTTGATCTAACTATGATGGTGGCAGCTTAGTGGCAATTCTTCTGGCAATAGAAGGTGTAGATGTGAATCCTGGATCAGCGGGAGCAATGATTTGTGATGATATGGAAAAGATTATGGAAATAATCAGAGAGGCCTGTCAGGCTGAACAAATGAGGGAGATAATTCGTGAGAAGAGAAACGAAATGGGAGAAATTAAAGACTAAAAGGAGAGATAAGAATTATGGCATAAAAGTTAGTGGAGAACTCTGGGGAAATAGAAATACTGAAGACGAAAATGATGGGGATGGATGGGGAATTGGAGCAAATTAAGTGGCAAGAGAAAATAATTTTTCATATACGGCATTGCGGAGAATGAAAAGAAGGATCTGAACGATTTAACGAAGAAAGTGTGGATATTATAAATGATGAAATAAAGGTAAATTGTAAAGAAGAAGACATTGATGGAACTCATAGGCTGGGGAGAGTTAAAAGGTAAAGACCGATTAAAGTTAAGTTGATCTCGGCTCAGAAGGCAAACAATGTTATCTTCAATGCTAGGAACTTTAAAGGAGAAAGGATTTGGATAAGAAGACACATGGATAGAGATACCATCACGGAACAGGGATTCTATCGATTTCATTTAGTAAATGCGGGAACTTATGGGCTAAAAGCATACATAAGTGGCAAACGTCTTATAGTAAGATGACGTAAAGTGGTCGCGTACTTGGTCAGTTACCCAACTGTGGGAAATGGATATGCAGTTGAGTTCGTCGCCTCAGGAAGTTCATCAACAGTCTGTAGAGCAAAGAATTAGCCAGTCAGCTGCCTGCACACTGGCTAACAACACACGATCTGATAACAACAGTGACGTGCATACTCTACAGAAGAAGAAGAGAAGAGAGTAGATTGACGAACGCACAATGGAGGGTGATGGACAACCAGCTGACTGTCGAGTCGACACGAATCCAGAAAACAGCGTACAATCTGATGACGGAAGCAAGACGCTTAATGGACTTCTCGGCTAACAAGGGCAAAGGACAGAAAGACAGTATAGACAAGGAAATTATTAGTCCACCAGAGGGGAGTATTTTAGAATTGGAGAAAAATAGTGTGTCTAGAAGTAAGGCAAATAATTTGACTGCGGGTAAAAGTAGGAAATAACTAGAATAGAATATTCGTACGGTCAATATAGAAGGTTCTTTAGTAAGTTAAGAAATGAACAGGTGAAATTATTTATGGCAGAAATGCATATCATTACCTTTGTTGAGAGTTCGATACCACCGGGATATGAAGTACATTTTGAAGGTTTCAAAACGTATAGCAAGACAAGGGGTAGATATACCGGCGGTATACTAACCTCGATAAGGGAAAAATAAAGGAGAAAATTGAAATAATAGTATCAGGTATAGAAGAAATTATTTACGTGAAAACAAGGATAAAACAGGAGAGGGATGTTTATCTCTGTCTCGGTTTTGTATACAACCCTCCTGAGGTTTCGACATTGGCAAGCAAAGAATTTTTCTCAGAGTTAGTATGAGCAATAAATAGATTAAAGAATAATATGAGGACATAGGCAATGTAATAATGGGGGCTTCAATGCGGGGATTGTGGACCAAAAACCAGTTTATTTTAAATAGGCTGAGAAAATAATAATTGCAAAAATAACTGGTTAATATAAAGGTTATAGTAACTATGGAAAATTTAGTAGAACTATGTAGAGCAGAAGAACTCTATTTCAATGGGTGGTGGCCAGGAGATGAAAGGGGTAATTGATCTAATATTATGTTCTAAGGAGGCATTACCACTCATAAAGAGGATAAATGTTAGAGGTTGGAAAGAATCGCATCACTGGCCCGTAATTGTAAATATGGTACTGTAAGTACGGGAGAGAATAGTGGGGGGTATATCAAAGGCATTTTAAAGAGATATTAGTGCCCAAGTTTGTATGGAGAGAAGACCTTAGCACAGAATTCAAGGAATATTTTGAATGGAGGTCTTTCTAAGGAAGCCTTAGCACTCAAAAGAGGATAAATATTAGAGGTTGGGGAGAATCGCACCACTTACCCATAATTGTAAATATGGTAAGTACGGTAGAGAATAATGGGGGGTATTATCAAAGGCATTTTAAAAAGTGATTAGTGCCCAAGTTTATATGGAGAGAAGACTTTAGCACAGAATTCAAGGAATTTTGTGAGGGGAAGTCTTTTGGAATTATTAAGACAGGAAAAAAGATCGCGACTGAAGGAAACGAAGTAGATGAGGAGATGAAGCTAACAGAAAACACAGTATTGATAGCAGGACATAAGATACGGGTTCAGGGGATAAGAATACAAAGAAATAGTCGGTGTTACAATGAAGAATGCAGAATAAAAGAGTCGGATTAATTAAAACACTAGACACATTCAGAACAATCCCTGGACATGAATCAGGAATTGAATGCTGTAGCAAAAGAAAATACTTCAAAGAAATATTGGTATTATTAAAAGACTTGTGGCAGACGAAACAGACTGATAACTTAAATATAGATGCAAAGAATAACGATGTTAAGGAAGTGTGGTATAGAATAAATCAAATTTTTACAGATAGAAAATATCACACAAGTAAATGTAAGCAATGGAGAATGGATAGGATATTTTAGAAAATTGTTAAGAGGTGAAGATCGTTGGAAACAGGATGTAGAGGAGTTGGGGACCTCGAGAGGACTGGAGTGCACCCTGGAAAATTTAGATAAGGAAAATTCAGCTCAAGAAGTGAAGGGCGGAAGGGAAAATCAGGAGCAATTTCAGGTATAAACAATGAATTCTGAAGGAAAAATTAAGAACAGCTTTATCCTAGCAAGTATCGTCAAAATATTTAACAAGATTTTTCAGGGAGCAATATTCCCTAAATCATGGCAAGAAGGAATCATCTGTCCTGTATGTAAGAAACGTGGAGTAATATCTAACCCAAGTAACTAGGTATAGAGGGATAACGTTGTTAGATTCTTTAAGCAATATAGGCCTATACACAGGGATGCTGGCAAAGAGATTAATGAATTGGGCAGAGGAGTGCTGGATCCTGTCGAGATTCCAAGCAGTATTTAGAGATTTAGAAAGGGAATGAGGATAAGTGACAACAAATGGTAGTAAAAACAACAATAGATGTAGTAAGAAAAGGGGCAAGTTGTACATCACTGCAATCGATTTAGATAAAGCGTTCTATTCGGTGAGTAGCAGGGCTGTCGTCCACTTGTTTGGGCAGATCGGAGTATCAGCAAAAATTATAAGAGCAAATTGATAACATATATTCGAAATTTAAATGAACTGTAAAAGTTAAAGAGGGTGTACTAGAGGGGGAGATATTTTCAAAATTGGGTCTTAAACAAGAGTGTAAATTGTATCCTATATTATTTTGATTGTTCCTCAATGATATCTTCCAATCAAAAGGGTTTAAGAAAAGAGCTTCTCCATATCTTGAGAAACAGGATATTACAGGTCTAATCTTTGCGAACGATATCATTATACTCGCACTAGAACCTGTCAAGATGCCAAATAGTATTAATGAGACATAAAATTATTGTAAATTGTGGAATTTAACGGTTAATCCACGTAAAACCAGAGTAATGGATTGTAAAAGGGGTGTCAATATTTCTAAGAGTAAACAGTGGTGTATGGTTATGACAAAGTAAGAAGTGGCAAAAAAATGGAATACTTAGGCAGCAATGGTAGATGGTCCTATCACATGAAAAGAGCAAAAATGAAGGGAGTGAATGCTTTGGTTAGTATAGAAATACTAGATAAACAGATGCCTAACATCAGACTTAGAGGTAATCGTCAAACTGTACTGCAAACAGTGGAGTAAGAATGATGTGTGAAGGGGTGAGTATACGGGCTGATATTGCGAAATGAATAGTTAAGTATTGGTTGAGATTAAAAACGGTGGGGAGGTGGTGAAATTTTAGGCATAGCTTATCAGCACAGAATGAAACATCTAAACGAAGGCTACTGGGTGGATGGGGTGAAGAAGCTTCTAGAATACATAGGAATGGGATCTTACTAGGAAAATGCATCAAGGGATGACAGGAGATTGTATAAGAAGGTCTTCCAAGGAATGAAAGATGTAGAAAGACAAATAGTGACAGAATGCCACAGCAGGAGGGCACTAATGGAGTTTTGCAAAATAAGTGAAAATGTGACAATAAGGACGCAAATGTTAAGAAACGGGGAAATGAGAGGAATAATTTGGTGGTTGATGGGAGTTTACAAGTATAAATATTTAAGAGAAAAAAATTCGAAAATAAATGTATTTTATGTAATTCACATATGAAGTGGCACATCTGATTAAGGACTGCAATGAAATGATAAATATGTATTAGAGATAAATATATATGTAGTTAAGGAAGAGGTATCTTAGGTAACTTCATTAAAATCCAGTAAATACCTCATAAGCGTAAGATTGTATACTTTGAAAAATATACCTAAACAATTATTAAAGAACATATCTGTAGTAGTAAAGATATACCTAAAAACTATTAAAGAACATATCTGTAGTAGTAAATTATAATTGAACTGTATATTATGATAGTTTGTTAGTTGGAATAAGCGTGTTATATTTCGAAAGCGAACAAAACCAGTGGCATGTGATGGCAATGGTCGGACGGTCTCTCCCTCCTTGTTAGTGGTCATCCGTGACTGGGGAGGGGAATGCCTGTTCGTTGCTTTCATCGGGCATATGTAGTAAAATATGTTTGATATTTCCCATAATTATTAATTCTAGTTGCATGTGACTGCAATGGTTACGGAGGGCGGATTTTCTCTCCCCGGTTGGTGGTTATCCGTCACTGGGTGTGGAGGGGGTTCTCTTCGTAGTTTTTGTTCACTCATGTGGGGTAAAAATAAGTTTTTTATGTTCGAAAAGTAATACTGAAGCATATGATTGCGTTCATCGCGATGGACGGTTGTTCCTTCCCCCATTGGTAGTCATCCGTGACTGGGAGGGAAGTGCATTGATTGATTGATTGATTCATTCATTCATTCATTCATTCATTCATTCATTCATTCATATTTTAAGAGGTGCTTTAGAAACATTTGTGATATAATACAGAGTTGAGGTTGATAAGCTGTGGCCTGTGGTTGATTGGGTGTGAATAATCTGATAAACTCACCAACGATCTAATCATGCCTAACGGTAACAACAGTCATGTTATTCATTTGAAGGCATACTGTATATCTATTTCGTAGATGCATTTACTTTGTTGTTGTACTTTAATCTTGGATAATAAATACCTATTTCTCCACTCGTAATGAAACTCCCTCTCCATTTAGAGGCTGACTATTATCGTCGGATGCTTGATGTGATAAGTTTTAAATATTATTTTCAGAAATTCAGAGAACAGGGAAAATCACATAACACTACAACACTGTGCAACATCGAGCAGTAAACTTCTTGAATTATATACATATGTTACGTTTTCCTGAATGAATAAGAGGAATTTTACTTTTCAATGGAAATACTGTCATCCCCATCCAAGGAACTGTAAACAGTGACTTGTACACTTAAACCCTGTATCTTTCTAAAAGTGTAACACAAAAATAATAACGTGTCAGTGCATCTTTATGCCCTTCACAATTATTCGTATTCGTTCCTCAACAATAACACATTAATTTTGTGTGTCTCTAATGTGGGAATTCGCCACTTAATTATTATCGGGATATTATATCATATCATGTGCTCATTCTTCTAATCTTTTCCGGACCGTAACACATTTAATTTCTTTCTGTTGTTTCTATCGTCTGCAAACTTCGCAATCGAAATTTATTTTGCAAAATGGCTCTATTTACCTATAATAACAACTAATTGCATATCAGGAGAATTCTAATTATTTACCTCCGTTCTATTCAAATTGTTACGAGGATACCGTGGAACGCAGAGGAGTAAGAAGGTGCTGGGGTGAATGGGCGAACAGAGAAAAGATCGAAGCATAATTTAAAAACAATAAATTTGAAATTTTATTTCTTTCCCTTTTTTGGGGCTTTAAATTTTAATAAACAATACCAACAATTCAGGAGCTCGTCGGCTCAAATGACTGGAATGATCAAAGTTCAGGTACACTACACGTTGCAGAATGAGCTTGTAGCTTCAAGGTTACACTATTAAAAATAGCACCTTTGCTCCATTCAATTAATACTCTAGGAGACTGCGCTCCAAAACTTATTACAATCTAAACCCTCCAAGACATAATTTTCTAATCCAAATTTTACATCCGATCATTACCAAACAGTTTTACTGTCTTACCCGCTCGACAGTCTGATTCACACTTGACTATGTATAGTTAGAAATCAAACAGGGGCAATAAATGCCCATATTAAACGGCCTTAGTGCTCAAAAGAAAAGGTTTAAGAAATCGGCGATAAACAAAATGCTTGGAGGTGGAACACTTGCACTCCTTTTGAAATTTACTTCGAAACACTTGAGATCCTGTGTGGGCTTATGGCCTTGAGTTACGGAGGCTAAGGCTCTACTAGAGAGGATCACTACTTGGTGAAAAATATTAAGTTCCAAAAGAAGAGATAGAATTTAAAGTTTTACAAAATCATAGTCACCCCAAAACCAAATTGAATGGTATTTTTTAAAGGGGGTGAACACTCTTTATTCCCTAAGTTATAATAAATTCCTTAGATTTACTGGAGAATTTATATTTAAAAGATATTTGAAAATTTACATTAAGAATTAATTTTAAAACCTTCCCCTCAAGTCATCTTTCAGAAACTATTGCATGTATTGAAAGATGTCTGCAATTACTTTGAGCTGGTGGGCCTTCCGACAGCCGGCAAGGTTTTCCCCTGCCTCCACTACGTATGCACTCTAGACCTCAAGACTGGAGTGATGAAAAAACAATATGACCGAAAAGCTCCCCGCGTTTATTGTAGAAGGGAAGTTTCCAGATCTCTCTAGGCCGGAGGCCTGTACACATCCCCAATTTTGATTGTCTACCTAATATATACACCAAAATTTCTGATTGGCTAATAATTTCATGAAGAAGGAAGAGATAGAAGTGCTAGTAACCTTAGGCCGCTATTAGCCGTGGGCGACTAGTGGCGCAACTACTGTATTTGCTCTGGCGAGTCACGGACCATTGGATATATTAGCCGTGCGCGACTAGTGGCGCAACTGATCAACTAGTTGCCGTCCGTCATCTGAGCCGGCAACTGCTCTCGCGATTCGTAGTTGCTCAAATGCATGACGGGGCATTACAGTAAATGTAACCTATTAGCCGTGGACGACAAGTGGCGCAACTAGATGGCGTCGGGAGGGCATCTTCCGTAAAAGTTAGGTTAGGCTCCTCCATGGGGTTAGGCTTGCTCTCTTACACGAATCCACGAATAGATGCCCTTCCCGACGCCATCTTGTGTAGTAGGGAAATGGGAATTCGCCGAAGCTATCTTGAGTCATAGGGCAATGGGAATTCGCATAAGAGAGCACACGTAACCACATGGAGGAACCTAACTACACGTGGCCTAGTTTTACGGTCAGATGCCCTTCCCGATGCCAATTTGGAGGGGCCTAACTACACAGGGCACAGTTTTAGGCCATTTTAATCCTTACACTAGAGGAGTTACATATAACCTAAGCTAGTTTTATGGCCAGATGCCCTTCCCGACGTCATCTTGGAGGGGCCTATCTACACAGAGCCTAGTTTCTAGGACATATGCCCCTCCCGACGCCATTTTGGAGCGGTCTAACTACACAGGGCACCTTCCCATCGCTATGTTGATCCTCCTATTAGAGGGGGAAAATGGCTTTATGTCTCCATCCGACAGTAACGAACAAGTCAAAACGTGCATAACTATGACGACGTGATCCTACGCTTAAGGCTTTACGCCTTCATCCGACAGACTGTCTCCGACGGGAGTAAGCACGTGCCATACTAAGATTATTCTGTTTTTAACATGCAACGATGACGTCGACATGCCGACTGAGCACGCGCTATACTAAGAATATTCTGTTTTTAACATGCAGCGATGACGTTGATATGTGTTACGTGTTTAGACTTGTTCGTTATCAAGGTTACTCTCTAGTAAACTCATGCCTTTATAGATGATATGTGTGAGAATTTTTCTTTAGTCTCTGATATACTTTGACAGAGAGTAGAGCACTTCATTCCATCATGACAAGAACATTAACAGTTGATGTATAAGACTTCAAAGTAAACGGAAACAAATTTGCCTTTAAAAAGTTGGCTGTTTTGGATTGCAGTGTGTTATGGGCGCCAAAACTCTTTAGTTTAGTATTTAGCCCAACTTTCCCTTCCTGTCTGCAAACAGATGAAAACAAAAAGCAGATTCAATGGATTGAACAAAATTTAGGTCTGTAGTGGGAAGAAAAAGGAATACCTTATCGCTTTCTATCTTTAATAATGAACACACATTAGTCAAGGACAGATCTTGTTTTTTTAAGGGTTGTGAAAAGAAGGAATGGTTTCGTGAGTATCTACCAACATCGTGTGAAATTATCGTCATGCATGAATTAGGATGTCCATTATTTACAACTATTTACAAGGAGCATAGTGGAGAGAAAATTAAACAGTCTTTACGACATGTGTGCATACTCTTTGATTGGTTATGTTGCAGTGCATGCCGGGAGGTGAAAAACATATGTAAATTACAGTGTCAAAATGACGTTAGTGCGAAAGAAACATTTGTAGAGTAAAGACATCATGTCATTTCTATCTGATACTAAGTGTAACGCAGTTGAAAAGGCAATCGTAAAGTTTTATGCTTGCAAAAAGAAACTAAACACTTTTACTGAAGAAGAGTTGAATGCATTACCAAAGGTATTTTTGGTAAATGTAGTTGCAAATTCTGTAAAGAAGATCTGGGATAAGTTGACTCGTGAGTGGACACAAGATCCTGTTTTGTCAGAGCTTCAAACGTGTAGTTTACATCATAAACAAGTTAGTTTAGCTAGGATACCTTCAGTGAGAGTGTCGTACATGTCAACTCATTAAACTGCATCACGGACCTAAAACTAACGAGTTGTCATCGCTTATAAACACTTATCATGGCTGCGAAAAGAGTAAACAAATTGTCTCAGGAAAAGGTGAAAATACGTGCTGGTAGAAACGTGAGGAAACACGCCGGCATGGGCTCATCAATAAGGTGATTGATCTTCTTCCCTTTGAGCTTCATCTTCCTAGTTACCAGCACTGCGGCCCTGGAACACGACATGACGTTCGCTTGGCACGTGATGATCCTGGTATTAATATGTTAGATATGCTGTCTGCAAAGAGTATCACATTGCTTATCGACAAAATAATTCTGAAGTAAGACGTGTAACTGATAAACATCTGCTTCGTAAAGCTATGCAGCATGTGGCGTCACCTAGTGCTTCAGTTACTGAGAAGATAGCAGCATTTGTAGTTGTCGGAGCTATGAAAGTAAAACTGTTACTATGTAGTGACGTTAAACAGCGAAGACAGTAAAGTAATCTATTTAAGACAGGACAAAAAAGATTTACTTAAAATAAAATGTATATGTTCTAAAAATAAATACGAAATGTAAAACATATTGAAGGTGTTGTTTAAATTTTAATATTATTCGTATCCTACAGCATGTCTTAAATTATCTCCTAGTAATAATGTTGTCTTGCAAATTTAATCTTGTGTTATGACGTAGAAGAAAGGAGAGGTAGAGGTTCGAGAATAAAAACACATTATTTAAAGCACATCCTATTTACTAATCCATTAATTGAAGTTGTTATTAAAACCAAGCCATTTGACATACAGTTTATTTCCATAATGTCGAATAACACGTTCGATTAAAAAGTGATCCGGATATTTTGTTTTCTGCAGTTCTTCGATGTAGAATCCTCCTTCAATAGGCTATCCTCTAAGATCGCGAAATAAATACGTAACTGGATTAGTAAGCTTAACACTCCTGATTTGAAAACTCTCAGTGCTCCAGTTAGGGGTGTATCCTTTTGCAAAGATAGACTTGTGTTTGCTGATGCGAACGAAATCACCTTCTTTAAAGCGATGGTGGCACGTATGAGCCGTTTTCATTACAAGATGAATAGTATCCAGGCGTGGTGTATTCCTTGTAACAAGACGTGGCTTTGTCACGATAGTGCGGTGTGGTGTATCGTTGTAGGAAGACACGACTCTAGGTAGCAGATCAATCCAACGATATGAATTTTGTGCTGTAAATTCTCGCCACATCATTGTTTTGAACGTACGATTAAAGCGTTTATACAACACTTGCATAGATATTGCTGAACGTAGAGTAGTGAAGAATGCCAAGTAACTTGACGTAAGAAAAAAAATTCTTCTTGTAAAACTCTTTAACTTGATTGGTTTGAAGAAGCCTTGGGCAGCGTTACCATTCTTCAACAATATGTATAAATGTGTCTTTGACTTGAGCTGCTGTCTTAGAACGCACAGGTTGTGTAAAAGCAAACTTAAAGTACACATCGATGACAGCAAGTATATACTTATACCCCTTATTGCTAGAGGCATATGGAATCATTTCTACTAAGCCAGCTTGCCAGAGATCACCTTTTCCGCGTGTAATCACGCGTCTGCGACAGTAGGTTCGACGTGCTGGTTTATGTAACTTGTGTGCAAAGCTTATCTTTACAGGTGAGGCCTTATCTTGACGAGCCATTACTGAATCATACTCGCATGTCGTATTTCTCTCTCTATTTCTAGAATTTCTGATTCGTTACCTGTGTGACCAGCATCCTGCGATGCTCTTAGAAGTTGTGATCGCTCAACGAGTAAGTTAGAGTCATTCCAGTATCTTATGTCTACATACGGCAACAACGGCTTGTAGATAACATTAATATCATGTGCAGTTGGTTGATGTGACGGAAACAGCTTAGAAATACACTCACGATACTTGTGAATCATATTTGCATTTGCAGCTTCCTTTCTCTTGTAATTACGTCGTGTTGCGTCAGTAGCAAAAAGTACTACTTTATATTTTTAAGATCATCTTTTATAATTATATCCTTGCTAGGTATTCATGAGAAAAGAAGTTCTAAGAAACCTTTCGTAGGTATATAGGTAACACCTTTTACGATAAATCTGTTGGTATTAATATTACCATTTGCAGTTCTTATCCAGAAACAGTCGTCTTCATAGCGAATACCGTAGGTTGAGTCAGTTTGTCCTGTAAAGAGTTTTTCTATATAAGGTGCAAATAGTGATTCATAGGTAGTTCGAATGAAAGTTCTAAACTGATTACGATACTCCGGCGTGATCATAACCTCTGACAAAGAACGTAGATCTTGTGTTGATATAGTAGGTGTTTCAGCAATAACATCTGTAGTTAAAACATAAAAAGCTTAGATGGTGAAGTATCGATAAGTTCTTCTTCCTCGTCCTCTTCTTCTTCCTTATCCTCTTCTTCATCCCTATCCTGCTTCTCCTCTTCCTCTTCCTGCTTCTCTTCTTTTTTTATGCTTTTCTTGTTTATGCTTCTCTTTATTATATGATTTGCAGTTACCCGTGGCTTCGCTCGCGTGGCTTTCGTAAAATATTAGAAGTAATCGTTCCTCAGTACTGTACTAAGACATTATCTGAAAATCCCTAAAGTGTAAACATTCACAGACAAATTGAGTTTCATTTACCCCGGAAACTATTTGTAAACCACGTTTGAGTTATTACCTTTTGGGGCTAAGATGACCATGTAACATAGAACTGTGCATATGAGAAACAGTTTTCTCTCAAATCAAAAAAATGTTATTTTTTAGTTTTTGAGATAGGCTATAAGAGCTCAACATAAAATTAATCCAACCCTTTTATCAGTCCTTCCCATTTTCTGAAAACAAAAAGAAATACATGTCTTCAGATTTTGTGATATCAGTATTCTAATCAAAGGAATTCAACCCACTTTTTCAGTCCATTCTACCCGCTCCTTCCCCCCCCCCCCAAGTGTTTTTTTTTTCGAAAACAAAAAATACGTGTTTCTTCTTTTTTGAAAGGGATTAAAAAACCAATTTCCACTTCTGTAACATGTTAAGTGTTTGAGATATACTGTAGATATGCTCATTCCACAAATTCACCCCCTTTCTTGTTTCCCTTAAGTGGATTTTCCGAAAAAAACTATCTATGTCTCTTTACTTTTACAGGAGATTCCAATTACCAGTTTTCAAGTCTGTAACATATTTATGTCGCCCCGTACTAAAGTATGCACGAATAACGTTTTGCTGTTCTGTTGCGATATCGTCAAAGATCATAAGAGAATTGGGAAACACATCATCCGGTGATGATACTTGCTCATGTGAATTAAATTTAAAGCATTTTATTCAATTTTTAATCAGATCTTGCATCACAACTTGTAGAAAGGTATATAGCGGTTGATCTGTTCATCTGTATCTGTCAGTGTTATGTCATCAGTCTGTACATTATCAACCTCTTCATCAGAACTAGAATCATTACACGAACCACACTCTTCCTCTTTTTCAAAAATCAATGACACAACTTTTCTCCGAAATTCGGGTCATCTCTTCGAATAGTACTCACCTGCAATAACAATAACGGCACACGTTACTAACCAGTATGTGTATAACAAGTTCTGTGGTTCTAAATACTTATTTCATTCAGAATAGTGCTGTAATGTAACTTTGTTACAGAACTTACCTTGCTAAGTTTAGCATACGTAGTCACAAATCGTCGTAAATTTTACGATGCAACAGTCTTTAATTTGAAATCAAAAGACTCACTCTAACAATGCACGCACATGACGAAGCTCGCGGTATTGTAGGAAGCTACTGGGTAGCACAGCAACGTGGCGCGAAAAGCCTAGCAGATAGAGCCGTGTTGCCAAGTATACGTCGTAAAAATTACGAGGGTTTGTGTTCTAGGGTTAAGGGTCTACTTATTAATGTTATTGTGTTTGTATTGTTGCTAGAGGCAAGGATTCATTCTTGGACGACGGTTTCGTGAGATAGATAGGCCATTGGTTGTGTTGTAATATAGTGAGCTGTGTATGCTTTTAGAGTTAGCATAACATGAACCAGTTCGACATATTTAGTTCTTACACCATGAAATCCCTTAGAAGGTGATTGACTATGACCACAGGTATAGGGGTTCCAGATTTTATTTTAGTTTTGGTACGTTCTCATTTTGCGTTTAATGTCAATTAGTTGTAATAGTAGCTACTTCGTGGCCAATTGTATTGAGGTTGTGGATGCTGTATATATTTCTGAGGTCGTCATATACATGTTGTTGTTTATTGCTTTTTGAGCGCGGCTGGACTCAAGTTCATTAAAGTTATTTATGCGTTAGTTATTCGCATAAGGTGACTGATTTATTTTATGAGGTGTAATTTATTTTATTCGCCTAAAGGAACATTACAACTTACAGAATTTATGTAAATGTTAATTTTCAGTTCATCAACAAATCATGACCGTCCGTGATTACCAAATAAAATATTTATTCACACCGACAATGAGTTCTCTCGTTTAAATCAAACGCTTGTATTCTGAGCATATTTGATACTTTCAATTTTCAATTAATAATTACGGACCTGAAGATTAATTTTATAATTGATTAATGCAATCTTTTGGAATAAGTTTAACTTTCTCGAGTCATGTTATATGTTCAGTTGGGACATACCTTTCCTGGGGTGATGATTTGCCAGCATCGTTTTGCATTTTTGTGACACTTGTCACAAGTGTTAACTTTATTGCGAGTGACGGAATTTACTTTTCGGTGATGCAATCTCTTATTTTACTATGACGCAAAGTTGGTCGTCCGTTACTAGAGAATGGATTTAAGAGCATTTAGACTCGATTTAGAAGCATGTTTTACCTCATCAAGTGTTACTTAAAATATTAGCAATGGTTCAAGTTAGGTTGGAGGTTAGGTTGTAACAGTCAAGGGTCCATTCGGTGATTATCTGATAACCTGTTGGTGATTTTAATCATTGGACAACCATACTAGAGATGAAGTTAGGCAGTCGAATTTTCGAGAATTTGAACCATCATACGTAGACAACTTAACCTACGATTAGCTTGAAACGTCAGTGTTTCCTTGCTTCCTTAACAATTTAACATTAAATAAACTTCAGTATTACGAAGGCAGTAACTAATGCAAACCAATATGTTGGTAAAATGTAATTCAACGGGAATGTATCCGATATCGTCATTATTTCTTTGGTCGACATGACATAATATCCTTCAATTTTCGTTTATTTTTTCAAATGTACGGTTCCATGGCTGAATGGTTAGCACGCTGGCCTTTGGTCACAGGGGCCCCGGGTTCAATTCCCGGCAGGGTCGGGAACTTTAACCTTAATTGATTAATTTCACTGGCACGGGGCCTGGGTGTATGTGTCGTCTTCATCATCATTTCATCCTCATCACGACGCGCAGGTCGCCTGCGGGTGTCAAATCTAATGACCTGCACCTGGCGAGCCGAAAACGTCCTCGGACACTCCCGGCACTAAAAGCTATACGCCATTTCATTTCACTTTTTCAAATGTTAATGTCGTGTTTTGGAAAGGAAATATAACTTTTGGAATATTTTTTTCAAGTACTTGATACATCCCTGTATACCTTGTCAATCAGAATACAATGTAATAATAATAATAATAATAATAATAATAATAATAATAATAATAATAATAATCGTATGGCCTCAGCTACCGCATGCACACATTTCAATTTGACGCCATCTGGTTGTCTGCTCTTCAATTTCGACGTTCCGTTTTACTCCAGGCCTACTAGTTGGCAGACCGAATACACCGAAACTCTCTTGGGCGTCTATGGCTGAGATTTAATTAATTTTGTCCTGTAAACACCAAATGTGTCACGAAAGATCATTTAAATGCCAATAACGTACTGCATGGAGTGTCGAATGGACTTTTCTCCGCCCTTCAAAAATCCAACTGCCTCTGCCGGGTTTGAACCCGCTATCTTCGAATCCGGAGACTGACACTCTACCACTGATCCACAGAGGCAGCTATGACTGCAGCGGACAGTTTCCACCCCCTGAGACAAGAAGACGTCATTAGTATAGTCCTACGACACTGGAGTCCTGGTATCGTATTGGCAAAGGTACAATATCGAAATGTCAGGACGGACGGACTGAAATATCAGAAATTACATTGTCAAACTCTCTTCTTTAAAAGTGAGGTCACGTGGCAGAAGAGTTTGCACACCGTTATAAAATACGCCTTCCAAGGTTCTTCGATAAAGTGAATGCGCATCACTCAGTACTTGTAATGATGAATCTATTGCTGCACCTGGACCATGCATCCATCCACATCGTCACAGAGGTTTTCTTGACCGAAGAAAGCATCCCAGTACTAATTCGTCCACTGCATTTGCCAGATGTGAACTTTTCCTTTTTAAATTAGGAACAAACAGGCGTGTGCACGCCGATTTTCTTTCACTTACGAAGCTGACATTCTCGAATATAACGAGTTTTGAAGAAAATATTTGATAGGAAGTAATGTTTAAGTAGATCGTAAAAAATAAAAAGTGCAAAGATATCAGTTAGGAGTCTTGAGAAACTGTGAATGTTTATATGTTTGTATCCATTTGTGCGTATTCGTTTGCGAACAGTTATAAATGTTCGATATGATGCTGGAACAATGATTTTACAGAACAAGCTTTTGTACACTACATAAAAGAACGTATTCAGTGAATACTAACGACTGTACAATACAGTAACTGAATTTATTATATCTGGTAGGCGCCACTGCATACTAAATTTAGGTAATCTAGAAGGTTTGCTTCCTAAAAGAATAAGAACGACTGTTAGGTTCACTTACAATGACATTCGAGAAATAAGGTGACTTTTAAAAAATAATTCTTCGTTGAGAAAGTTCCCTAAGAGCAGTTACGGAAAGGGAAAACTAAAGACAAGGGTAGGTCCCGTACAATTTTTCTCGCTGATCTAAGTGTCAAAGCGTGTGGTCTTTCTTCAGCTACGTGTTGTTGGATTAGAAGAACTCTGTCCGAGTAACCAGCCTTGAAAATATGTATTCGTCACTGCAATATGTATGCCCGTAATAAGGACGGGATATAACGAAGACCACCTTACAAGATTATGTTAGGTATAGAGAGGGCGTAGGGACTTTTCTTCAGTGAGAATGATTTAAAAATCTAGCTTGATTTATGAAATATATTTATTTATTTATTTATCGACCTTGTTTCCTTACTTTCAAAAATCATACAAGTTACAGAAAAATTCAGAGAGGCAAAAATAGGAATATACATATATGAAACATTCAGTAAGGAGCTGGTTATTATAATAATGACATTCTTTAATAGATTATTGTCATTATAATTGGTCACAACGTTTAGGAGACGACATATTTGAAAGCTCCATTCTTAAAGCATGAGACATTTAGTTCGGATGCACCTTTTCAAGGTACTCAGCTTACAGATCATCAAAGGGTGGGTTAGGATCGTCACGAAGGTACCCAACCAAGAACTTCAAGTGAGTTTCTTGATCGATGATGGTTTTCTTGACAGGATCCAGTTCCTGCATAGCCTGCCTCCAAGCAATCTGAAATAAAGAGCAACATAATATACTTGTATATAATTACGCATTTTCCCAATAATACTGATTATCAAATTCATACATTCAAAGAATATTTCAATGGCTTTCGTATATGTTATCATACGTTCGCGTACGGAAATGAAAACTGGCTAGCAGTTTTAAATAACATGCGCCTTGCTATCCGTTAATCATCCAGAGTGAAGAATTTTAAATTAGTTATAAATGTAAGAACAAATTTAACAACAAAATAAAGCACCCATGTTTATAAATAAGAGAACACCTTGAAACACTAGAGATAGGAAGTTCATATTCACACTACATGTTCATTGGTATGTTCTGGAGAAACGATTAGTATTTCAGTCACCTACGTTCAGCATGTGTCCTGTTGCCTAGTAGGCACAGGGTCCTCCATGGGCACTGAGAATTTGTTCCATGCGTGATGGCATCGACGCGTATAAGGCGCGAATGGCGTCCTGTGGTATAGCCATCCATGCTGCATTCACCTGGTTCCACAGTTCATCTTTGGTGGGTGACAATGGGTCACAGCGCCGCACCCATCGTTTCACCATATACCACACATTTTCGATTGGCGACAAGTCCGGTGATCGGGCGGGCCAGGGCAACATTCTGACATCCTGTGACAACAAGAAAGCACGTATTCATGCAGCAACGTGTGGTCGTTTATTGTACTGCTGAACTATGCCGTCTGAGTTGTCGTGCAGAAAGAGTATGGCTACGGGTCGCAGGATGTCATTCACGTAGGTCAAACTGGTCATAGCGCCCTGGACACGTACCAACTGTGATTTGTGGTTGTACCCAATAGCACCCCCACACCATAAGGCCTTGAGTTGGCGCTGTATGTATTGTGCGAATGCAGTTAATGTGATGCATCTTCCCCTGTCTGCGGCGTACCAAAATGCGGACGTCATTTTCAAAAAAAAAGAATCTGGATTCGTCCAAAAACACTATCTGCTGCCATTCCTGTCCCCAGTGATGACGTTCCATACACCATTACACTCTGGCATGTTTATGCACATTAGTCAAAGGTAGGCGGAGAAGTGGACGACGCGCCAGTAACACAGACCGTAATAAACGGCTGCAGACTGTCACTCCTGATAGTGTACGATGTGTTACACTGTTCCACTGTTGCGCCAGAGCCAAGGGGGACGCAGATCTCTCCTGCCATTCGGATGAGGTGTCGATCTTGTCGGGGGTTGGGGGAGGGTGTTCTGGGAGGTGTGACCAGACTATTTCATCGTGTTCTACGGCCTTCTGTGAACCATTCTGTACACACCCGTGCACTACCGACACACTTCGTCCCATACGAGCAGCAGTTTCCCTGATGAATGCATCACGTTCTCTCATGCCAATAATGCGCTCTCTTTCAAACTCACTCATTTGACGGTACGGTTCTCGCATACGACTGCAAGGCATCCTGCACGTCTGCTCAAGTCACACTGATCAATTGCCATCGGTTTATAGTGAAAACGAGAGCAGCAGGCACATTTTAGCAGTCGGTGGTGGTGCGCCGAGATATCGATGTGGACCTTGAACCTGAGGGCCAACATGGTTCAAATGCTAATCATTTCTTCAAAACATATAATGCACATGTTCTGTGAATATAAACTTCCTATCTCCTGTCCTTCAAGGTGTTCTGGTTTTAATGATCATGAGTGTATATCAATGAAAAGAAGTCCAGCTCCATGGCTAAATGGAGAGCGTGCTGGCCTTTGGTCACAGGGGTCCAGGATTCGATTCCCGGCGGTGTCGGGAATTTTAACCATAATTGGTTAATTTCGCTGACACGGGGAGTGGGTTTATGTGTCTTCTTCATCATCATTTCATCCTCATCACGACTCGCAGGTCGCCTAAGGCGTCAAATCAAAAGATCTCCATCTGGCGAGCCGAACTTATCCTCGCACACTCCCGGCACTAAAAGCCTTACGCCATTTCTGTTTTTTTAATGAAAAGAAAATATGATTTTGCCACTGTTTTACGAGACTTTTAATATATCATACTGAAGGTGAATTTAGTTTGGGACATAATGCACCTGGAAAGGGGACTTTTAGCATTCAGCTGGCAATTCCGTTCCTGAATATTCTAATTTTTCTTTCCAACTTGTGCTATGCAGTTACGTTCTCGATGATTTCAGATTTAAACTTGGTCTCCTCAAGCTGCTTTCCGACTGGCTAACCCACCGTTCCCTGGTCATTATGCTTTGCTAGGTAAGCTGATGCCTCTTTGTGACCATGTTATCCTGTTCAGTTCACGCCAGGGAAAGGATGGTCATCTTAAAATAATGTCTGATTCTCAGGAAACCTCTTTGCCTTTGAGATATTAATTACATCGCTTGAGGGAGGGATGGTTAAACTTATTTCCATTGCATTATAAGAAATATTTTCTTCTTTAAAGGTTAGAAGTTTCTGAATTTAGGCTATTGTTGGTATTCAAATCATCAAGTGAAACTCATGTGTCATTTATTCTTTATCTCGCATGTGCGGCTTTCAATTCTACATTTTTAAATATCACTGAGTGCCATTATCGATACATTTAAGGTTAAAAAACGATTCTTGTAACTTGATTCTGGACAACCTTGTACGCCACGTGGTGGCATTTTATTTGGGTGATGGCCCTTCTAACCTCGTTATTTGAACTGCAATCCCTTCTTTAGGTGGTTTCATTTAATTTGTCTGTTGGTTATTGATGTGCTATTTTTCGTACGTGTGATTCGGTAACAATGATTTGATGTGCTGAAAATTTATGTTTCCCACCGCCGAACGACTTCCTGCTCTCTGCGATTGAGCCTGTACTGGTACTCCACATTTTCAGCCCATCACGCTTTCAGCGATGTTTTTGTTAATTATTTCGATATTTTTGGCTATTTTAACTTTGTCTTCTTTTCAAGTAGGATGAGAAAACATGAGGAAATAGGGAGGCCCCTCTGCCTCCCATATAGGTTCTTCTACTTTTCTTTGTTTTGCTTGTTGCCTTAGCATGTCATTCCCCTATGTTTATTAAATCATGAAAAACTTTTGAAAATAAAATTTCCTTCAGTCACATCGCTTAACCATGCCCCCATATCTTTTAATCCTCTAAATTTTGTAATGTGCCCCTTAAGGTTAATAATAATAATAATAATAATAATAATAATAACAATAATAATAATAATAATAATAATAATAATAAACCGTATCTGTAAATAACAAGAGCCTCCGTAGCTCAATCGGCAGCTCACCGGCCTCTTACAGCTGGGTTCCGTGGTTCAAATCCCGGTCACTCCATGTGAGATTTGTGCTGGACAAAGCGGAGTTGGGACAGGTTTTTCTCCGAGTATTCCGGTTTTCCTTGTCATATCTCATTCCAGCAACACTCTCCATTACCATTTCATTTCATCTGTTATTCATTAATCATTGCCCCAGAGAAGTGCGACAGGCTTCGGCAGCCGGTACAGTTCATATCCTCGCCACATGATGGGGGCTTCATTCATTCCATTCTTGACCCGGTCAAATGACTGGAAACAGGTCGTGGATATTCATCTGTAAATAACTGCGAGCCGATGACCTAGATGTTAGGCCTCTTTACACAACCAAGACCATAAACATTACGTAGCACCTTATACACTATTGGACATATCATGTCTACCAATATACAAACATGCGGAAAGGTAATTTGCCTCCAATTACATATAATATGATAAGCAGCAATGAAAGGACTATTATTTCCTGTGCGTTGAGAAGTTCCCATTTCCCCATTCCTGAACATTATTTTAATGTATTGCAGTGACTGTTGTAGTATTCATTTCTACCTTCAACTACGTTATTTTAAACTATGTTTATTATCGTCAAAATCTAGCTTCCTGGATAGCCAGAGTATCCTTGTTCTTATGTAAAGAACTATCTATATAAGTAACTATTGTAAAATCGAGGAGAATCAAATCAATTTGTAACTCAAATTATATTACTCGATGATGATGGAATTATTCATTGTAAACATTCTCAATTGTTCCTTGTTCTGTGATCGTTCAGATGTTGCCCGGAATTATTTTTTATTTAGGGGTCGCCCTTAGTTACTTTTATTGGCATAACTGAGTGACTCGATTTGATTATTTGTCCTTGACCTATACGGACGTGTTATGAAACGTCAAGTTCATTGCTGGTGCTAATCAGCTGTGGGGTTTGATTACTTTGAATTTAATGTGTAATATATATACTGTAATCCAATCTTGATTATTATCCTTCAATACCCCTTTTTACTTGTGGTTCCTATATGGTTTCATGATGATTATTAATTTACATATTTTTCCGTCTGAATGATATTTTTATGTTTTCGTTCATTGAGGCGTTGACGTACTCATATTAATAATCTCAGTTGGGATAAACGACACATGAATTTGAAGTATATCACTCGGTTCAAATTCATGTGTCGTTTATAAATATAAATTCAATATGTTGTAGGACATATTGAATTTATATTTATCTGGTAACGTCATTTTATCCTTTAATTGTTCTCTATATTCTATTTGGCTTTTGAATTGTGCTCCTTTCCACTTTGCCGAATTACCTCAGCAATTGAGAATTATTTAACCGCAACTCAAAATAAACTTAACCAAAATATTTATGAATTAATTGACAAGTTAATACAATTTCCCTTCGCCTGATACTCTTTGTTTTGTAAAGCATCTTGTTATTTACCGGCATATTAAAAGTTGTCTTAATTAATTCTGATTTTATCACTGTTTAATTTGGTCAGGTAGATGGCAACCACGTAACGATCCACGGAATTTGGAGAAATTTATGGGCAGCTTCTTCCACGTTATACTGGTTTGAAAATGAATTTGGTGTTTGGCGTCATCGATTAATTCATTAATTAATGAATCGTGCCGTCACAATCATCGTGAACTAAAGGCTACGCCTTGTCACCCAAACCAACCTTTCCAATTCCCTGTCGTCCTTTTCAGTTCTTCGTAACTCTTGAAATCAACCCTGCCCTTTATGTTATACACGCAATTTTTTCTTGGTATTCCTGTCTTCTCCAGGAACGTTCCTTCGATTATCTTTTCCAAAAAGTGTATCTGTCTCAATATCTGGCCTACGAAATTAATTTTATTCTTTTACATTTCTTCCCAGATTCCTCTCTTTTCATTCACTTCCTTTAAAATGCATATATTGGTTTTCTTCTCTGTCCAACCTATTTTTCTCACATTTCTTCGTACCCACATTTCGGCAGCTTCCTTGTCCTCTTTCCCTTTGCCTATTTTCCAACTCTCGCAGATACAGGGATCTGTAACATGATTTAGATTACTATTGCCCCATTTTCAAATTTTGAAAACTAAGAAACAGGGACGTGGTTTCTTTTTTTCGATAAATAATGACCTTCTCTATACTGGCGGCCGCTTGATACGTGCTAATGTGCTTTAGTACCCTGGCACTTCACTCTAACAGAACAAAATTTTGTTCTCTTCGCTCTATTTACCGTTTTACAAGGTATAATATATAATATATATAGAATCTGTTTTACGTCGCACCGATACGACACACAGATAGGTCTTACGGCGACGATGGGATAGGAGACAGCTAGGAGTGGGAATGAAGCGACCGTGACCTTAATTAAAGTACAACCCCAGCATTTGCCTGTTATGAAAATGGGAAACCACGGGAAACTATCTCATGGCTGCCGACTGTGGGGTTTGAACCCACTATCTCCCGAATGCAAGCTGATAGCTATGTGACCCAAACTGCACAGCTACTTCCTCGGTTTTTACAAGAGAAACTGGTGTGCTGAGTTGCTGGCTTGGCTTCGGCTCACGAGGAAGTAGAGAATTCACGCATCTGAAATTCTAGAGAAAGGCTATGACGGAATGCAATGCGTATAAATATGCTCTTACAGAAGCGTAGCGATAAAACACACTTGCTAGGAAAGGTGTATAACTATCCGAAAACATTAGCTGCGCACAATGTGAGTTTCTTATGCGGACGAGACCATGTGCGAGACAACATGAATGAGGGGAAGAACGTTCACTTCGCTACTTGCAGCGGAAGTGCTCACGTCGGGCGTCGGCTCTTCGTAATTGGAACTGTATTAGGGTTAAGATCTCACGTGAGCAGCACAGCAATAGTTACCCCCTCCACTACCTTCTGCCTCTTCCAAGTTCACGGCCCCGCGCAGGTTTGTGCCATCAGGTTGTAACTCGCAGCACCGGACTATCGGAGTAGTACACATTTGAAGTAGGGATGGGCTTGAGCGCAGCTTGAACAGCTCGAGCTGATGACGTCACTGCTCGATTTAGGTCGAGCAGTACTCGAGCAGGAGTATGGCCCGCCATCTGTGAGTGATATCCTTGCACTAAATCAGTTGCGTGGCAATCTTCTTTCGTCTTTGATGTCAAATACAGCATGTTCGTGGTAATAAAATAAGTTTATATCGAAATATATTAAATTATTAATGCCTAATCCACTAGAATTACAAGAACATAATTCCAGCCCTATGTGTCCATTGATGCATTTTCGCAACATGCAATATGTACGGATTGTGAGATGTAATTTTTAAAAAATTCTGAAAGTTCAGTAAATCCTACCAGACTCAGGACTTCAGCTTTGTTCAAATTTTCTTCTTATTATTACTATTCTCCCTCCTTTCCCTTTTCCTAATTAGCATATACGGCAACAAAATAATTATAAATTGAATGGATACACATTAAATATCGAATGTCCCGTCATACCAATGGTGTACTGTATATAAACACGTCTTCGTGCATTAGAAATAGTATCATAGTACTATAATCAAACTGAAAAATATGTTATTCAAATTATACATCCAATGATCAGAAGAACCAGAAATGGAAGTAGCGACCAAATAACGACAGGAAAACCACAGAAATATTATCACTATGCAGAGCGCATCTTCATGTCGAGCAGTCAGTTAAATTTGAAAATAGGTGGCGAGTTGGCCGTGTGGTTAGGAGCGCACAGCTGTGAGCTCGAATCCGGCAGATAGTGGGTTCGAACCCCACTGTCGGCAGCCCTGAAGATGGTTTTCCGTGCTTTCCCATTTTCACACCAGGAAAATGCTGGGGCTGTACCTCAATTAAGGCCACGGCCGCTTCCTTTCAATTCCTAGGCCTTTCCCATTTTCACACCAGGAAAATGCTGGGGCTGTACCTTAATTAAGGCCACGGCCGCTTCCTTCCAATTCCTAGGCCTTTCCTGTCCCATAGTCGCCATAAGACCTATCTGTGTCGGTGCGACGTAAAGCAAATAGCAAAAAAAAAAATGATAACAGAAATTTATTCTGGTCATATATGGGTTTAATAAACTGATGCGTCCACTACGACTTGTGGTACGTCTGTACTTCTGTAGAATGATCGGTAATTACTCTACTACAATGTAATGCCGGAATGCGATGACAAGAGAATGAGTGAAGACGGAAATGTGGCTCGAGTCACAACTCACACGTCTTGCTTAGAGCGCATGCAAGCCTACGTCACGAGGGAATTCTGTGCTGCTCGATCTTGCTCGACCAAGCTCGACACACCAGTTCGTGACGTCATCACTCGAGCCTGCTCGAGCAGGCGATCGAGTGGCCCATCCCTAAGTTGAAGTATAGTACGAGCCGCCACCGCACCGCTCCACTGCACCTATCGTCCTCGTATTTTACTCGTACAGTTCGTGTATGAGTTAGTATTTAATTAAGGATACAGATTCTTACTGTTTATTACTGCGTGAATTGTGAACATCAAGAAGCGTCAAGGCCCATATAAATGAGATATCATTTTTTTCAATTATAAGAACACAACTGTTGTTTCACTTCCATACTTACCAACTTTGGATATTTCTCCTTTGGGAAATTCATGTCCTCGTTGCGCAGAATGTATGGTAACTTCGCACGCTCGCTCCACGGCCACGTCATCAGGTCGACCATGCCAGGCTCCTCACCTGAAAGAGAAGCTAGTTTCAAAAATAATTAACTATAAGGTAATATTTAAGAAGTGGAAACAATTTATCCTGTTCAAACGTTTAAAAGTTCCGATATAACGCAAGAAATATCCCTGCACACACCTGTCATTAGAGGATGAATTACAGTGTTATTCAGACATGTATGACAATCACGTAACACACTCAAATAAAGAATCTTCCGAAAAATGAAGGTATTGTTAAACTAAAATTAATGTTGGTAACATACACCATCATATTATTTGATGTTCAGTCGTGGTAAAATCGAGAAAACGTAAAAAGCATAGGAAAAAAAACTACGTAAAAGTGTGTGAATAATATTTCGGGAGCGTCCCTCCGTTATATTTTCCGATAGTTTCTTACTAGGGCCTACTTCTCGGAGTGTTCCATCATTCGGACGAGGTGCATAGAAATTTAATGGAAATAAGAAGGTAAGAATGAAATAATACTAGCGCTTTTCCTTTCAAATAGCCAGGCCATAGATGAAATACGTTATGTCCAGTAAAATAATAATTGTAGAAGTTATTCTAAGCAAATATTTACTAAAATATCTCCCTACTTTTAATACTGCAGCGTGCAAGAAAATGAATCAACAAGATTCAATAATGTTTTTTTGGAAAATCTTCAGCCTCGTAGAAGCATGTGGACTTCCGTCCCCTCCTTAGCAGGACGTCCGAGTTTAGAGTTTGAGACAAGTATTCTCCCCTAAATATATCTGTGGATTGTTCTAGGCCAGTGTCTTACAAGAGCAGTGCACTGCTGCCGTCATACTACTTAAGTTCTCATACGATCAGATTAAACATTGGAAACAGCTGGATTCTTAGGCCATGATATGACAGACATGCTATGCGTTTACGATAGGACTGGATACGTATGGCAGCTTGGGGCAGTGCTTTTTTTCTGAACTCAAGACTTGAATTCATCTCACTTACAAAAATATGTAGGCTATATATAAGATCAAAATGAAAATCCACAGCCTGTTTCCAGTCATTCGACTGGGTCAGGAATGGAATGAATGAAGCCCCCATCTACCGGCGACGATAGGAAATGTGCCGGCTGCCGAAGCCTGTCGAACTCCTCTGTGGCAATGATAAATGGATAAGATCAAAATAATACTACAAACCATACTATCACTTAAACCAAAAAAGAATCTGCTGAAATTCATTAAATGTCCCAGCCTCTCCAAGAGGCCGAATACAACTCCCCTCATATTCACACATCAAATTACCGACCTCCCGACACTTTCACCTCCTCAGAACCTGCCCGAATATCCTGGCCATAGAGAGGGCGTTGCCCTCTAGGTAACACTCATGATGATAATTTCGGAACTTCCGGGTGAGTTGGCCGTGCGGTTAGAGGCGCGCAGCTGTGAGCTTGCATCCGGGAGATACTGGGTTCGAACCCCACTGTCGGCAGCCCTGAAGATGGTTTTTCGTGTCCCATTTTCACGCCAGGAAAATGCTGGGGCTGTACCTTAATTAAGGCTACGGCCACTTCCTTCCCATTCCTAGGCCTTTCCTACCCCATCGTCGCCATAAGACCTATCTATGTCGGTGCGACGTAAGACAAATAGCGATTTCGGAACTCAAGATCGAGGAACTGAATACAGTACCAGAAGAGTCGGTTAGCATTTAAAAATGTCAAATAAAACCTGCTCAGGCGCATTTTCTAAGACAGATCAGAACAATGATATTTAACAGGGTATACTCATTAAAATTCACCATGCTGTCCCCAGCCGACCTTACTTCTTGCTGAGAACCTGTGTTTACTCTGTACTTTCCCTAAATCTCCGTTGCTATTGAGACTCAGCACATTCCAGGTCCCAATTCATAAATCATTTGTTTTTCTTCATTGCCTGTATCTGTCCGTTACATCCAGCTGGCGAGAAAATGGATTCAGACATACATCCATCCGACTGCTTCTCCAAGAGTCAGATACCGTTAAAAAGGAAGGATTGTGGATGCTGCTCGTACCATTCCAGCATTGCAACCTTGCGTTCATCAATGTTGCAGACACGTTCACCCTTCAGAAATTTGTTGACAGGCCTGCATACATGAAAGTCTCAAGGTGACAGGTCAAGGCTGTAGAGAGAGTGGTCGGTCATGAATCTCCACAATTTCCTCACTAACGTCTCTTGTACGACATTCACAACACATGGACGCACGTGTTCGTGAAATATAAGGATATAAGACTACAAAATACTGTGATGCTTCCTCCTAATCACATAATGCTGAGTTGGATTGTTGAGAATTGCCGCCGATTTTGCTCTTTGCCCATAAAGCCAAACGACGCACGCCAGCTGCCAACTCCTGCTAGAGAATGATAGTATATACTAGAGATGTGCCACTCGATCGCCTGCTCGAGCAGGCTCGAGTGCTGACGTCACAAACTAATGTGTCGAGCTTGGTCGAGCAAGATACAGCAGCACAAAATACCCTCGTGACGTAGGCGTGCATGCGCTCTAAGCAGGACGTGTGTGTTGTGACTCGAGCCACACCTCCGTCTTCACTCATTCCAGCTTTACATTGTAGCAGAGTAATTAGCGATCATTATACAGAAGTACGGACGTGCCACAAGTCGTAGTGGATGCATCAGTTTAGTAAACACATATTTGCCCAGAATACATTTTTGTTATCAAATTTAACTGTCTGCTCGACATGAACATGAGCTCTGCATAGTGTTAATATTTCTATGGTTCTTCTGATCATTGGATGTATAGTTTTACTAACATATTATTTCCATTTTTATTATAATGCTACGATACTATTTCTCCTACACGAAGACGTGTTTATATACAATACACCATTGGTATGATGGGACCTTCGATATTTAATTTGTACCCATTCAATTTATAATTATTTTGCTGCTGTATATGCTAATTAGGGAAAGGGACAGGATAATAGTAATAATAATAAGAAAATCTGAACAGAACTGAAGTCCAGAGTCCGATAGGATATAACTGAACTTTCAGGATTTTTTAAATTACATCTCACAATCCGTAGATATTGCATGTTGCGAAAATGCATCACTGGACAGATAGGGCTGGTATTATGTTCTTGTAATTCAAGTGGATTAGTCATTAATAATTCTATATATTTCGATATAAACTTATTTTATTACCACAAACATGCTGTACTTGAGATTAAGAGCAAAGAAGATTGCCACGCAACTGATTTAGTGCAAGGAAATCACTCACAGGTGGCGGGCCATACTCCTGCTCGAGTACTGCTAAACCTACATCGAGCTATGACATCATCCGCTCGAGCTACTCGAGTTACGCTCAAGCCCATCCAACCCGAGCCCCCTACGATAACTTACTGATGATCACGCAGTGCAGGGAGCAATGGGGCTGAAGTGGGTTTCATCAGATGTCGCGTCGTAAATACTAGAAACGTTGATTTACAGGTGACTAAAGGAAACCGTTCTTAGGGTAGAAGTTAGGCACTCCGGCGTCAGGATCAATGGTTATGACTGTTATGATGCCCTGTTTCACCAAATGTTGAATTTGACAAATTTATGCTTCTCGATATTTGAAACATCTGCAGCCTTATTTTGAAATATTTATATTCTTACCATATACCGTAGGTTCAGTGAGCTAGAATTAAGTGAGCTGTATGATTTTAATACTTTTTATACTTATATCAGTCTTTACATCTTATTCAGGCAGTTTAGTTGCTTCTTTTAGTAATTTTAAAGCATTGAGGAATGTTGGGAAATTACCTGTTTCGTAGTTCATGAGATATAGGTAAATATTATAATATTCACCAAAATGTTGACTGATCACCGTTGACGATAGGTAATTTGACTCGTGTAGCAAGCAACGCGACTTGTGCGGCCTTCATGTGTCTTAGTGAGTAAGAGAAACAGTTGAGGAGGGGATGGCAAATGATTTCGATATCGGTGTAACTGTGGACTGGCACCTCAGTGGGTTGTCCAGTATGGTAATAGCTACGAAATGAAACAGGCACATATCAACTGTTGCGTTGGCTCTGCGTTAAGTGGAAGGTGCATGGACCTAGTGACAATGGTGAACATTCCAAGCGACCG
Organism: Anabrus simplex; assembly: GCF_040414725.1. Lineage (NCBI taxonomy): Eukaryota > Metazoa > Arthropoda > Insecta > Orthoptera > Tettigoniidae > Anabrus > Anabrus simplex. The sequence continues at coordinate 576,307,518 of NC_090266.1, read as the reverse complement.
ACAATTTTGACGGACCCTCAGATGTGTAATTGTCAAAAGCAGGGCACAGCCGATGACCACCATCAGACAGGAGTTTCAGGTAGCAACGGAGACTGGTACAGTATACCAGCCGCAGTGCATTATACTCTGCACTCTGACATGCCCGTGTTACGTAGATTTGTATGCCATATAGGCATACCAGCACAGATTGGACAATAAAGGTCTGCGGAGCGATTCACAGGGCGTTAGCTAACCACTTCAATAACAGACATCCAAAGACATTTTACAGTACACTTGTCAGGTATTTGTACTGTATATCTATATAACAAGAGCCTTCGTGGCTCAGGCGGCAGCGCGCCGGCCTCTCATCGCTGGGTTCCATGGTTCAAATCCCAGACATTCCATGTGAGATCTGCGCTGGAGAGGTTTTCTCCGGGTACTCCGGTTTTCCCGGTCATATTTCATTCCAGCAAAACTCTCCAATATCATTTCATTTCACCTGCCAGTCATTAATCATTGCCCCAGAGGAGTGCGACAGGGTTCGGCTGCCGGCACAAGTCCCATCATCGCCGCTAGATGGGGCCTCATTAATTCCAGTCCTAACCCGGTCGAATGACTGGAAACGGACTGTGGATTTTCTAATCCATATACCCCCCCCCCCACCTTACCTGTCGTAAGAGGAGATGGAAAGGGGAACCACCCTATGCTCTCACCCTGGGAGCGTAGATTGGCGATCACGTGCTCTATAGCTGAGTCTAACATTGTTCCGAGTTACATGTACCTGGTTCCTCACGTTCATATTTTTATCCGACCTCCCTTAGTCACCACTTGTTCTCTTTCTACCCCGACAGTACATATTTATTTTGCGAGGCCTCGGCTGTCTTTAAATTTTCACGCCCGTCGTGGCCGTCGATACCTTCATTCTTAGAAGAGTCAGACTTCTTCTATATTTCCCATGTGGTTAGTGGCAATTGGGGATGGTTGACCAGTTTAACTTCCTCTTGAACTAATACTCATCACCAAGCAACAAAGACAATAAACACAAAACACAGAAGTTCCTACTCCTACCAGATGGGACAAATAACGTGCTTTAATTTCCTTTCGTGGGCTGCTTACAACAGAAGTATAAATTGATAATTGATAATAATCAAACACCTTAATAACGTAAAATTACTTATAAATGAATGAATGAAGTTGCTTTAAAGCAATGGCTAAGTAATATTTGTACTACCGAAGTATTATCAGCAGTATCTTCTAATGTTACTTTGCTAGACCTAAGTCTAGAAATGAAAGTGTTAAAGGAAATTGCATTTTGTTTTCGCATTGAACGTAGGTATTAAAAGAATTAAAAGCAACTATATAGGCTACGATTGTGTATAGAGTTACGTTAAATACGGTGAATTATTAGCTGGTCAATTCATATGGTTGATACGCGCCTATTTCATGAAGTTCCTCACTGATGCACATTGATGAGGGCGAGCAATATCGTAGACGAAGATGACTTCAGCACCATATTCATCCTTGAAGGGTGCAAATGGTGGAAGAATTCCATCGCTATACCTATGCGAGGTTTACGTCCCTCGAATTTGTATCAAAGGTGCACGATGGTCACACGACTACCCTAGCCCACAACATTACACTACCATCTCCAAACGCATTCACCTCTTGGCCATGCTACTACTTTCCACCACGTCCTTTATGTTTCCATACCCTTTCCCGTCGTGTATCTGGCGTAAGTAACATCCGTAGTTCATATGCAAACATGACTTTACGTAATTGATACAACTCCCAATAAAGATATTGGATGACCCAATTCTCCTCCCAACACGATGGTGATTTTTCCAGTGGAACACGTAAAATCGGTCGAAATTACCTTAACGGAGCACTATGCAACCAATTGCGTACAATTTGTGCAGATACACAGATCCCGATTGCCTCATGAAGTTAGCTGGTAATTGTTGAGCTGTTGAAGTTGATATCCTCCAAGCTGTTACGCGAATGTATCTATCTTGAGGTGGCGTTGTCAACCTCGTGAACCTTGCCTCGGTCTGTTGGTCGTATCATTGGTCTCACGGTACCTTTTCCACGTTCTTGACACTGTACTTTGCGTAACCCATCCGATGCATGATACTGCTGCTTGTGTACGTCTACCCTGAACCTATGCCACAATTTTGTCTCGGTCAAACTGGGAAATACGCATTGCTCATGGAACGTAAACACTAGCTGAAACTCCTACTGATAGACACTACTATCAGTCTTAACCTCAAATGTCAGTGCTCACCCCAGACTCAATACAGACCGTAGGCAGTGACATCTGCTGTATTGTGAACAAGCAGTTGAATTACTTGTGTGTATACAGCCCTTTACTACTTACAACAGAACTACACACTCTCTACCTCATAACGTACTTAACTCCACAACATTCCAAAAATTTTGAGGTTTATGTTTTTTCCAATCGCCTCTTACAAGTTCCCAACGTATTTCTAATCACCCACATACTGTACTCTGTTTAGGGGTTGTAGTAAGGATGTAGAGGAGAGTGCATATAAGTCTCTGCTAAGACATCAACTAGAGTATGGTTCCAGTGTATGGGACCCTCACCCGGATTACCTGATTCAAGAACTGGAAAAAATCCAAAGAAAAGCAGCTCGATTTGTTCTGGGTGATTTCAGACAAAAGAGTAGCGTTACAAAAATTTTGCAATGTTTGGGTTGAGAAGAATTTAGAGAAAGAAGAAGAGCTGCTCGACTAAGTGGTATGTTCCGAGCTGTCAGCGGAGAGATGGCGTGGAATGACATTAGTAGACGAATAGGTTTGAATGGCGTCTATAAAAGTAGGAAAGATCACAATGTGAAGATAAAGTTGGAATTCAAGAGGACAAACTGGGGCAAATATTCATTTATAGGAAGGGGAGTTAGGGATTGGAATAAATTACCAAGGGAGATGTTCAATAAATTTCCAATTTCTTTGAAATCATCTCAGAAAAGGCTAGGAAAGCAACAGATAGGGAAACTGCCACCTGGGCGACTGCCCTAAATGCAGATCAGTATTGATTGATTGATTGAAAAAAAAAGGTTAGATAGTTTTCCTGACTGAGGCTTAGAATTTGCTTCCCATACATGAAGGCTACCCAGTATGCATCGACTCTGAATACACAGAAACGCACTGCATTCGAGTTCAAAAGGTACGAATTCAAGGGGGGAAAACATGCGTGCTGCAATCTTACCTTTACTGTAAAAGACACGTAGAAAATTATGTTAGGCTGGTTTTTTTTAAACAATAACAGGTAAGGCAGCTTCAATATCGACGGACGTCAACTACAATAACATTTAAGGCAAGGTGTCCAATCAAAACAAAAATAAGAATTTAGGTGGGATAATGATACCTAAAATTCAGGTTAAGTTACAAGGATTTTAGGGCACATGTAATGCAAAATGCAATACAACACTTACCACCAAAGAAAGTCGTTTCACGGCTTTCTAATTCGCGTTCGAATTCTTGAAGAATTTCGTATACACCAGACATGTAATGTTCCAGCGGTTTCTTTTCCTTGTCGTGGAACGCGTTATTCATGGCAGTCACCACCTGTAAACAAAGCAGTTCCATATATTTCTGGAATTTTATATGTAATTGAATGTGATGACACTTTAATGCATAACGCTTTCTAATTATCACTCAGAGTAACTGCGTGAGAGCCTCCGTGGCTCCGGCGGCAGCGCGCCGGCCTCTCACCGCTGGGTTCCGTGGTTCAAATCCCGGTCACTCCATGTGGGATTTGCGGTGGACAAAGCGGAGGTGGGACAGGTTTTTCTCCGAGTACTCCAGTTTTCCCTGTCATATTGCATTCCAGCAACGATCTCCAATGTCATTTCATCTGTCATTCAGTAATCATTGCCCCAGAGGAGAGCGACAGGCTTTGGTAGCCGGTAGGATTCCTATCGTCACCGCTGGATGGGGGCTTAATTCATTCCATTCCTGACTCGGTGGAATGACTGGAATGAGGCTGCGGATTTTCAGTAACTGCGTATCGAGTGAACGTCAAACGATTCTTATTATTATTGTTAATATTATGATTAATGTGACGATCGTCGCCATAAGACCTATCTGTGTCGGTGCGACGTAAAGCCCCTAGCAAAAAAAAAATTAATGTGACGATGTCAGTCGTGCTGATTCCGAGCCGAAAGGAGCGAGCTAGTCTGGCCCCACCCACAAGAAAGCGATGTCAAAGCTGGGCTATTGGCCGACGCCTGCGCGTCCACTCCAGGAAGGAGGAACTTGCAGCGGGATGTGTCGGCCTTTCTGGTGTCTCCCTAGGGGTCTCTGACGATTACCGGAAACTGCGAGATGATTGGGAGCCGAGAGGTTTCTGGATGTATACAGCTTCCGGACAGTTCTGGAACCACTTGCCTCCCTGTATAAGGCAGGCCAGACAAGTGTGGGTGTGAATGCAGTCAGTTCAGTCTGAGAGTGACTGCTGTCGAGGAGTGCCGCTGTGGACAGAGACAGTTCGAGTAGAGATTCAGGCTGAGTTGAAAGGGGCAGTCTGTGTGTCAGTCACTGTCAGTGTTCTGTCCGTGGAACTGAGTGTTCATTCCGTGTCTCGTCGAGGAGTTGAGTCTCGCGGGCAAGCTGCTGTGAAGTGAACGTTGTGTCTGGCGCAGCGTGGGAGAGTTTGACGTGGGATCGGCAAGGGACTGTGAACAAAGACTGTTGAGAGTAAACGGACATTGCACGTCATACGGGATTGTGAGACTGTTGTGCTCGGGCTGTAACTAAGTGGCGACAGAGAGAATAACTGCGGAAGTGATTTACACTATAAATGTCAGTTGAGGAAGTGTGTGTAGTGTGATTGCTCTAGTTCATAAGCGAGGCAGCGAAAAATTAGCATACCGAGCGAGATGGCCATGCGATTAGGGGTGCGGAGCTCTGAACTTGCATTTGGGAGACAGCCCTGAAGATTGTTTTCCGTGGTTTCCCATTTTAAGGCCACGGCCACTACCTTACCACTAATAGCCTTTCCCTATCCATTCGTCACCATAAGTCCTATCTCTGTCAGTTCGACTTAAGACAACTTGTAAAAAAAGTTATTCTGAATGAGCAGTGAGAGTAAAGAAAGCCCGAACTGTGTAATTGTGTACATGTGTAGTTGTATAAGCAATTAGTGTAAATTGAAAACTCCTAGAGTAAACGCAACCATTTGTGTGTTTATATATCTACCCGTCAATACGTTGCAATAGAATTATTATTTATTATTATTATTATTATTATTATTATTATTATTATTATTATTATTATTATTATTATTATTATTTCGTGTTACTTTTACTGCCTGGGGCAACTAAATGTAATGCAGATCCATCCCAATATAAAGCAGAATCTGCGATGGGGGTGAACGTCGTCTTTCGTCGGAAGAAAAGTGCCAGTCATAATAATGGTGGGAAGTGGTGTGCAAGTTGCAGAACACAACATCCACTCAACCACTCGAACGAAAATATAATCCGGGACCCAGCAGTCCAAAGATCAGGAAACTATTAATACAAAATGAAGAATTTCTAAGTTATTTATTTATTTACTTATTCTTACTATTTGCTTTACATCGCACCGACGCAAGTAGGTTCTTACGGCGACGATGGGATAGAAAATTGCTAGGAGTGGGAAGGAAGCGACTATGAACATATTAAAGTGCAGTCCCGGCATTTTCCTAGTTTAAAAATGATGAACCACGGAAAACCATTTTCAGGGATGCCGACGAATAAATAAATAAATAAATAAAAAGGGCTGCCCAGTTGCAGTGGTAGAAAAGTGCTCGATTCAGTCAGAATATCGTGGGTTCCATTTCCCGTCGAGAAGTCCATAAATTTAGAAAGCATATTTCAACTTCTGGAGAGGCAAATGGCCGTGAGATGCACCTAAGATACACAAAAAATGAGTACTAGGTTAATTCTTGGGTGCGAAGACGAAAGGCCACCGGGTGTGAACTACTCTGTCGAACTTAGTGCCGAGGTTAAGGATGGTGAAAGATAAGCCCTTAGTTTCCACTCTTCCAAAGGCCTGCATGGCCTGTACGAAGATGGCTTTGTTTTACCTGAATAAAATAATAATAATAGTAATAATTGGCTGAATGGTTTGCCTGCTGGCTTTTGGTCACAGGGGTCCCGGGTTCGTTTCCCGGCAGGGTCGGGAATTTTAACCACCATTGGTTGATTTCGCTGGCACGGGGCTGGGTGTATGTGTTGTCTTCGTCATCATTTCATCCTTATCACGACGCGCAGGTCGCCTACGGGCGTAAAATCAAGAGACCTTCACCTGGCGAGCCGAGCATGTCCTCAGACACTCCCGGCACTAAAAGCCATACGCCATGTCATTTTTCATAGTATTAATAATACGAACAAAAAAACTCGTTGCGTCAATTACGGCTATTGCCTAGCAAGACCACAGCCCAGCCAGTTAGCCTGCTGGCACTTGAATGCCACCTAATCAGCATACAACAACCACAATTATATTGCATGGTTTTTTGACCGCGTCAGCTGACTCTCTTATCAGAAAGCTCCTCAGTAGGTCTCACGAGGTTAAGTGAATCCCATTCCAGCCCTAAGTCAAGAACTAAACTCTCTGGATCGGCTGGAAATCGAACCTGGGTTTCACGGGCAAGAGGCAGGCAAGCTATGCCCTCACTACGGGCATATTATTATTATTATTATTATTATTATTATTATTATTATTATTATTATTATTATTATTACAATTCTTCGTTTGACTGTTGCATCCTGCATTATTATTATTATTATTATTATTATTACAATTCTTCGTTTGACTGTTGCATCCTGGTGCAAACTAAAGTAACGCAGATCCTCCAAAGATGTGATAACCATAATAATAATAATAATAATAATAATTGTACCGGGCGATACACCTCCACGACGCAAGTTCATATCTCGCGCCAATTGAAACTCCTCTAAGAGGAGAAGCTCTGAACTTTACTACTGAACTAACTCTACGGTTTATCAGAAGATGTCACTGAGTGTTTTTGATTTGCTTTTGTTTTTCATGGATCAAGAAGTATGGACATTCTCTAACAGATGTCTCTACCAAAAACTATGGTAATACACTCTGGTGTAATGGAATGTACTCTCCTGAAGAGATTTTGTATTCCTAAGTTTTGTTTTTACTAAATTTTGTTCTGTGGTTTGTGGGTTGGCAACATTAATCCTTTCTTTCCGCCTGTTTTGAATTTAACCAATCACTAATTTCTGTAATTAATTTTTGACCAATACTGTCTTTCTTCTTCGATGTTGATGTATAACTTTCAGCGACCCAATAAAATTGAGGGGGTGTGTCTCCTCATTCTTGAAAGGTCTCGAATTCTCCACGAGGGTATAAAAACTGCTGACTTTCTTGTCTCGGGGCCACTAGTATAACGTCTAACTCAGTGTGTGGATATGTAGCAGGGGGCGGGAAGCGCCTCTTTCTTCAAGCAGCAGCTCTTCAACAAGGTAATGGCCGTCTAACATCTTCATTTCTTGCTAGCTCAGCAGTTTAACTCTCGGGGAGGGTTCGAAACCTTTAGTATGTAACCTACCTTTTAAAATGTAAATTCCTTTTCTCTCTGTGTAAAATCTACAAATATCTTTTACTGTAAAGCGGGGATAGAGAGTGCTTTACCCTCTCGAACTCCCTGTCATTTTGAAATTGATGTGACTACGTTTTTATAATCGTTTCTTCTCTTCCTTAATGTATTAAAGTTTTCTCATACGGGCCACCTCCCTAGCTTGGGACTAGCCCCTTAGGTTTTAAAGGTGTATTTTGGAGTGCAAGTTTACGCCTCCAGTTCCTTCTGTACTTTGGGCCAGTAACTCATCCTGATGTTTTGTTTTCTTCATGCAAAGGCCCTGTAGGTTGGGTATTAGATACCCCTGTTTCACTGTATGTGTGCCTTGAGGGCAGTTAGGAGTAAGGGTTGTTGTGGCCTTTGATAAGGCTTGTAAAACTGAGAGCAGGTCCGCTCTTTCTGGTATTTTGGAAAGTGCCTCTAGGAGGCTTAACATTGTAATTAGGAGCAAGTGCTCCTTGGCATGATGGGGTTTTCTGCCCCTTTGTTCAATTTTGTACCTTGGTAAAGTTGGGCTAATAGCTCAAGGATTGTCATTGTGGGGCTCGAAGCCCAGATCGTGTAAATTATCCCCTAACACTTGTAATTTATTTGTACCTGATTTTGGCTTATTGTTGACTTGTTGAGTTTTCAAATTCTATGTCACCACTGTTAAGTTTTGAAAATATAACCTTGTTGAAATTTTAATGCATCTTTCGAACTTCTGTAGTTGAGACCTATTTCAGCCCGCACCTTTTTCACCTCTAACTACCACGGATATCTCCGTAACAATAATAATAATAATAATAATAATAATAATAATAATAATAATAATAATAATAATAATAATAATAATAAGGTAATGCCCTAAGTAGTGAGCTATACACTTTTTAAAGGGTGACATTTTCAGTGGGTTGCGCACCAATTTTGAGTTTCCGATTGTACTGTTATCCAGCAGCGGAAACGGAGTATTACTGCACAATTTCTGAGGCTGGGTAGTAAAGTTCTTCCACTGGGTACTGACAAGGAAACATCGGCAATGCGTAAATCGCCGATCACGATGAAACTTGGAAAACACATTGAGGTACACGTAAAAATGATGTCGGCATCAATTTTGGGTGCCAACATTCATTAGGGCGTTAACTACGGGGCCTAAAAGTTGCGACATTTCAAATTCCGCGCAATCAGCGGGGAATACCTGCTGGCCAATGCTAACCTGGCACACTGCGTATCTGGAGACACGCCACTGCACCTCCTCCCCTTCCCGCTCCAATTGGTTCGCCTCCGCACGTTCCCCTTCTCTCCGCGCTTGCCGGCCGCTTAGCTGTCGAAGAGAACCGGTGCTACACTTTTGCGTACTCTGTCAGCCTATCTCATATCTCTCCTTTGTAATTTAGACGTAGTATTAGTCAGTTTACGTTTTCTGAAATATTTATGAAAACGTTTGCACCGGGCGAGTTGGCCTTGCGGTTAGAGGCGCGCGGCTGTGAGCTTGCATCCGGGGGATAGTGGGTTCGAATCCCACTGTCCGCAGCCCTGAAGATGGTTTTCCGTGGTTTCCCCATTTTCACACCAGGCAAATGCTGGGGTTGTACCTTAATTAAGGCCACGGCCGCTTCCTTCCAACTCCTAGGCCTTTCCTATCCCATCGTCGCCATAAGACCTATCTGTGTCCGTGCGACGTAAAGCAATTAGCAAAAAATACGGCGCCTGTTGTTAATTGTGATTTGTTTCGGTTTTCTTTTCACTATTTTTTAATGTTTCGAATAGACCAAAGATAATTTTTGTTTACTATCAATTATTGACGGGGTGTTTGCCCGATGTAATTGTTACGGAGTCATTTATTGCGTTGCCTTGTAATTGTTTTTGTTGTACCAGTTCTAAAATACCCATTTAACTTTTTGCGTATGTAACTGCCATTATACCCAGAAGGCTGTAGTGTGATACTTTAATATCGGTACTTGTTGAATACATATAACTTCGTCAGCTATAACGCAAAAGTACCGGTGCAGTAAGACTACAGGTCTGCCTGTGATTACTGTATATCTATTGCATACATAAATGCACATCTTTTTTATGTTTCAAGGCTTTTCTTATTACGTCAAACTTTACTACATTCCATATCATACTCATATCGAAGTGGCCTATGCATTAAATTAATTTATATTCGACAACCATTGCTGCAGTTGAAATGTGTTGTGCCTGTCACTGCAAAACATAAATAAATCGTTCAGTACAAGCACAAATAAAAACATTCTACCTATAGGCCTATTAATTATACCAGAGTACGCAATACAGAAAATACCAGTAGTTTCAAACTCGGAGTTTATAATTGTTGTTGTTGTCATCCACGATGTCGTTTCGTTATGACACAATTGGTAGCGTACACAAAATGGGTGGGTGAAGATCTGGACCTATAACCAGGTTTTGATATCCCGAAGTACCGAATCTCATTACATTCATTGAGATCCTCTACCCAGGCACGTAATTTCTTTACATAAAAAGGTATTTAACGTTGTTTAAATGTGGGAGATTTATTTAGTGGTGGGTGATTTAATTTAATTAATTCCATATGTATGTCCACTCTAAAGGACACTATCGACAGCTTTAAGGCGTTTTAGAAGTAAGTAATAATTTAAGCGTAGGTAGGACGTGGTACCCCATCCCACGTTTCTGTGGTACTTAACTCGGAGTTGTACCCACGAATGTGACAACTCACCGGAATTACCAGGAATGAAAATATAACATTTGAATAAAATATGGGTATATTAATGTAGGTTATTTATTATCATTATGTGTGAAACGGAACGTAATTTAAAGGATTCCAATAATTACAGTACGAAAAGAAGCAGTCGGTCCCGTTGAACAGCTAAGCAGCCGTCAAGCGCGGGGAGAAGGGGAACGTGCGGTGGCGAACCAATTGGAGCGGGGAGGGGAGGAGGTGCAGAGGCGTGTCTCCAGATACGCAGTGTACCAGCTTAGCATTGGCCAGCAGGTATTCATCGCTGATCGCGCGGAATTTGAAAAGTCGCAAATTTTAGGCCCCGTAGTTAACGCCCTAATGCATGTTGGCACCCAAAATTGATGCCGACATCATTTTTACGAGTACCTCAATGTGTTTTCCAAGTTTCATCGCGATCGGCGACTTACCCATTGCTGATGTTCCCTTGTGAGTGTCAATAACGGAGTGCCAAGATGGCTTCCTGAACTTCAAAGCTCACGTATAATGTCCACGATCGGAAGTGGGATCTTAGAATCATGAGCTGTCTAATACCTCTTTTTAATGGCAACATAGATGATGTTACCAACATTTCTAATACAGAATTCTGCTATCGATACAGTACATTAAAAAAGGCTCAATTTTGGCAATTCACAAAACGGTGCTCGGGGCTGCTACCTTCCTTACATGGAGCAGTAACAAGCAAGCTTTTCGGCCGATCCTAAGGACTATTACAGAAAGTGAAGTTATCGAACGACGTTGACTCAGCCTGACAGTTGCGATTTTGGAGCAACCAACTGCGAGATATCAACTGAAATTCCCGTCGATATAATGTACTTCAGAACAATAGATTATCCGTTTTAATGGACGTCAATGGAATACGATTATTCAATATAATAGAAAATCTGTACTGCTTAAGTTGCTTTAAGGAAGTTCGGTTACAATTTTCTGCGCCTTGCAAGGACTAATAACCTTCAAAATTAGCACTCTCGAGTTTTTAAACATAAGTATGTCTAAACGTTTTGTTACGTCTTCCTACTTCGCGGTCACAATTCCCGATAAACGGTAAGAAGTGAGAAGTGACTTCTTACATGATAGTCTAATAGAATTCAAAGGACGAGGGACCCAAATGAAGATCACACATCCATCACAGTAACGTGCTTTCGATAAACATGAAACTGAACTGTGGTAAATACCACTTGATATACACTTCTTAAAAATACAACATATTTTTGCAACATAATTTGTGCATCTATTCATAGCAAGGAATGTTCAGAATAAGCGCTGTCCCATCTGGCCCAATCGTTCCTTCGTAAATCTTGGCTACAAGTATCAACAGTTCGTGCAATCTCCCATCCAGCCAAAGAGGTATGTTGTCAAAAGGAGACTTATAACGGTTCAAATCCCCTTACAAGCATTCATCTGTATTATTATTATTATTATTATTATTATTATTATTATTATTATAACTATTATTATTCTTTGTTTCAATTCTATAATCTGATTTCGCTATATATTAATTATCGCTTGCTTCATTGTAGTTAATTTATTTTGTATATATATATATATGTGTGTGTGTGTGTGTGTGTGTGTGTGTGTGTGTGTGTATCAGCATCAAAGTTATATAGAGTGAGACTTAATTTCTAAAATCAGATCTGGATATGTTTTGTGAAACCTTCTGACATTGCAACATATGGTGTAATACTGCTACCGTAACTGTCCAGTCATCGCTCTGTCATCGCATGCTCTTAGCGATGAGATCATATTTAGGGAACCCCTAATGTGCCTCAGGCTATGTCAACACAATATGTAACATTTTCAGCTGGGTGGGACTTATATCATAGTTATTTTGAGAGATGACGTGTGGATGACAACTTATGTCTATATATATGGGCTGTATTCCATAGCGGCAGTCAGTTGAATAGTTCAGTTGGTTAGAAGCAGTTAGTTGGGAGGAAATGAATGGAGAGACTTGCCATGAACTCAATTGGAGTCAACTGGAAGAAGACGAATGGGGAACAGTGATATGGATACGTAATCGTCAGTGACCAAATGGATTATATGTTCAGAGTGTGTTTCGTGCATCTGTTCGGTCGAGTTCTTGTGTTAGTTCGGTGACAGGCGAATATTGAGTCGTCCTAATGCAAACTAACAGTTATCAGTGAATTATTTGTAAATTTGATTGTGAAGTGTGGATATAGTTTCAAGCCATCCTATATCTCGTTTGTGAAACTAAAAGGATACATCACCAAATTAGGCTTGAGATACCTACAGCTGATACCAATTCAAAGGAATACGTCGTAATAACACTCAATGTGTTTAAGATACAATTAATTGAACCAGTGAGGGATAAATTTCTTGTACAACTTTTAAATGTCCGGTCAAGAGGACTTCAAATTTAATGCCTACAGTTTCCTTCAGTTATAATGTCAGAGTATTATACTATCTTTTGAATTATCGCAGTATATCTCACTCGTTAAAATCAGCATTTAAAAAATATATCTTGTTTAGTATCAAATAAATATTGTTTCATTTCAATAAGTAGATCAGGTAACCTCACATTTTAATAGGGAAACGGTATGCCAATCTCGTTTTCCCAGAACCTATATGTTATGCTGTCAAACTAAGCTTATTACCTCACACCATAAAGACATTCAAGACTCTCATTCATTCATCATTACTGTAGCTGGCGCCCATCAACAATTGTATATGTAAGTAATCAGGTAAGTATAAAGTGCGAGTACATAGTCCGACGATTGAATATTTTATTTCATGAATATTTTAATATTGTTTCATTTTAATTCACTTTCATATTTTTAAATCACTGAGTAATAGTCACAGACTGTCGAGGATTAAAAGAGATATTCTACCTTATATGTCATCTATCAATTGAATTAGGAAAATTGTACAAAATGTACATGAATTTCTGGACCTACCTCATCATACATCAGTGAATGGCACAATAACTCCACTTTATTTATGCATAGTATACAATCAGAATAACTTTTAGCTTCATTACTTTCAGAGGGTTCAACACATTCATAAAGCAGATTTCCGCCGCAGAATAGAACTCAATCAAGCTAGCAATCTCAATGGCATCGTGATCAAAGCTAGGTGACTCCATTTTTTATCACTCGGTCCCTGCAGATTAGAGGAGTAGTTGTGTTCCGTCATGTATGGGACTTGGGACATCCTGATCAACTGTCCCATGTGCGGACAGTCCTGTACGTGGCAACTCAAACAAAAGGCTATTTCCTCCCTTCCACGTGATCCGTTCAAATGGATCAATAATTTGTCTCCTTCTTTATTGGCTAAAAATAACTGTCTGCTAATTTTTGATAATTTGATTAGCACCACGCCACTAGTTGACCTTGGGCTAGCTGCCAGATTTTGCGTCGTGAGCCTAAGTTTGGCGTGACATTCTAGGTGTTGCTGGACAAGGGCTGGCGGCCCATGAGCTCCCAGGCAAGTAACTGGTCATTTGAGAAACAATATAAGCAAATTTTCCTGCAAAATGTGTAACGTGCATATTCGTGTTCTACTCTGATAAGCTGCACCTGCTACTCCTGAAATCACGTAAGTCAGGCTTCATCTGTATAGATCAAGGCATCGATTCTTGTGTTTCCGTTTATGAACAACGTGAGTCAATTTGACTTGTGTTGTTTCTCTAGTAAACAGTGGTAAGTGGCTGATAGCTTCTCACAACATCTTCCTCCATGAAGAGAAATATCATATTTGTTTCTCCATGGTTTCACCATGACATCTTGTTTATGTGCATTAGAGGTTCCTGGAATGGTATTACAGAAAATTTTACATGTGTTTTTTGCAGTATGAGACATATTGGGATTATTTGCTTGTGAAACGTATGTGTCTGAAGTTGCTGCAACTACAAAGCATATCAGCAAGAAAATACGGGAAAGGCGTGACCAACAGATCACAGTATAAATCAGAATAACCGCTAAGGCCCCTAGATGCACATCTTCACTATTAGCCACAAGTTCAGCACATCTGTTAATCTTCCAGCTCATTAAGGCCTACATTAATGGTTTCCTTCAAATTCATGAGAAGAAAATGGAGTACATACGGAAATGTCAACCTTATTTACATGAAAAAGTTGTAGAGCTCTTTTAACAAGAAATTTCTACATTGCCAGCCTTTAGTAAGGAATCTGCTACAGAGCATGAGATGTTAGGTTGAGAACAGTAGTGGTATTCACATGTTATTTAGCAAGAAACATCAACCAAAGATCTTAAGAACTTATTAAACTATCGGAATTCGTCACTTAACTTGAGAAACATCATAAGTCAATGTTTTGAAAAACTGTTTTCTCATAACTAGACTACCGAACTACTTTCTAATTCGCATTCTACTTAAGGAGAACGTATGAAGTGTGTATTATAAATGTTTAAATTTTAAATGAAACAGAATGGCACCTGGAAGTTTTCTTATGTTTCCCGAAAGTACTAATTCTGGACTTACGTTTTCGCAAATGACCACTTCAATGAATAAGTAGGGCAACGTGTTCTCCTTTCCATTTCCCTGTTCCCGCTTAAAACAAAACTTTGAAGTGTTACTCAAATATTCAAATTAGGAATTCCCATATAACTAAAATCAGTATGTTTAATAGTGGAAATCTAAGTTTTACAATTTTGCTCAAAGTCGCACCGACTCAGGTCTTATGGCGATGATGGGATAGGAAACGGATTTGAGTGGAAAGGAAGGGGCCGTGGTCTTGATTAATGTACAGCCCCAGCATTCGTCTGGTGTGAAAATGAGAAACAACGGGAAACTATATTCAGGGCTGCTGACAGTGGGCTTCAAACCCACTTTCTCGTGAATGCAAGCTCACAGCTGCGCGACCCTAACCGCACGGCTAACTCGCTCGGTGAAAATCTACGTGTGCGCGGCAGGAAGGCTAGATCACCTCCCTGTTAAGAACTTTAGAAAGTAGCTTCGTCATAAGCTACGGTATCCCCCCATTTGACTGAGGTGGGTAAATGGTGGTTAAATTTTAAAAACCTACGTATGTTTTAATACTCACTTCACGTAGGATTCAGATATCCTCTGCAGGAAGGAATTTTCCATTCCACTATAGGTACCAGGCCACGTGCCTTCTTTCTTGTTTTGCTGAGTTGTATTTCGACTGATCATGTACTGCTAAGAATGTATGGAATGGTTAATCCCGTAAGGGTAAAGTGACCCCGTGTTAATTTTGTGTTCATAGTCGCGTCACGACATTGTAACTGTTCCCTCTCATCATCAAGACTCGGGGAGATGAATGTTATTATCTTGGGACACATGAATATCAAATAAACTATTTGTGGCTTGCCCGCAAATTGCCACGCAAATAGAAACAATTAACATTCCATGGTTTCCCATTTCTCTATGTGATTTTTGGGCGCCAGGGTTACAGTTTCAAACAAAACTGTAAACCAAAATTTATATTTACTAGCATAGAAACTTACACTTAAACCACATGGGTAGGATTTTAAATAATTAACCATTAAGTATCGCTTAAGAAAGAAAATTAACGCAATATAAAATACAAATGAATTTATTATACAAAAAAATGAGATGAATCGGAAAAGTTCCTTAAAGCGTGGAGGAATTTACTTTACTGAATTTAATATTGCTTGCTTTATCTAATTGAAGCTCACCAATTGCAGCTTCCGTTGAAGTCATCTGGTTTCCGTGGTTACTCGTTCTCTTCTTCTCGATGTAGAATTTGTTCCATGGACATCCTTCCTTCCCTCTCTGATATGATACGGGCTATCTGGACTAACACTCCCTACTTGCCTAGTCTTTAAATTGGACATTGGCTCTATACTTGTAAAAACTGATCAGCTTTGCTTAAGAGGAGAAAATTCAGAGATATGAATTTTTCCATATTAGTAGAAATCTCAATCCAACTGAGCTATACTATTTATACGGTACAGACTTGTACGAAAATTACGTAGACTTGAACTAAACATAGTTCTTCGTCCACAATATTTACTGAACATCACACAAGCCATAAGCTTGTTTCGTTTCACGTAGATCCGATAACATAACCTAAGCGACAACACATTGTACAAAAGTAACTATGTCGCGGAGCGACCACACACTGTTTCAAAAATCAAATAACGTCGTTCAAAGTAGATGTTCACAGTAGAAGTAGTACTGATGGAGTACCCGTTAGTATCTCGCTCCGCACTTGATAATATCACCGGGCTCCCCCACTCTTGGTAGCAGCTCAATCCTCAGATCTCTATATAACGAAACATCTGATTCGTAGATCGCATTATCATCTCCCCTTCTCTTCTTCCTTGTCGAGTCCAGTAGGCGCGGCGATGATGTATCTGCTGGTATGCAAGCCTCGCGCGCGGGTCGCTGTTTACTGCCTTCGCCAAACCCATGAGTCACGCAAAATCCCCAGCTTTAAGAATAACTTTCCGTATACACAAATATGAGATGAAATGAAAACAACTATGTCTCAACATATTGACCGTATTTACAACATAATGAATTCCTATCCTACATAATATAATAATTTAAATAATAAAACGATGTTATCATATATACAATATGATTCCAAAAGGTCTTGATTACAAATGATTGACGTTGAATAAATATGTTATTATGAATAATTGCCGATGGCGGATAAACTTGATATCAAATGATTTCGCGTAAAATGATGTTATATTAAATTAGTAGGGCTGGAGAAGCCTGGACGGTTACAACATTAACGTCATATTCCAAGAAATTCATGTAACTTAGCGGTTACGCTGTTAAGCCCTCCATTACATCGAATGTTGGATAACTCATTTAATGTTCATGTTTTCATTTAGGATGTAGTGTTTTATCGGTATCCTCGCTTGGAGGAATTAACTTCTCGTAGTTTGATTGACGTTCTTACCTTCTTAATTTAATGTTAGGTGGTGGAAGTTAAGAGCATAACCACCTTTTGAAAAGTTCTTTTACGCACTTTACATGCAGTATAACTATATTGTCTTTTGATATTTATCCCTTACTTAAATTCACGTGGTCTTCTCATTTTCTTCCTCACTAGTTAACAAATTATGTTTTATAAAATTATCTGACTTGCATGTTCTATACCTCATCACTCTAGCAGTTCAACCCATGGACCTGATTCTCATTATTATTATTATTATTATTATTATTTCCAAATCATCTTATTCTTATTCTCCTTCTTTCTCTTAGCCTCGTGCTTCTCCAGTACGTTATAACTGTGGTTCATTGGACCAACTTGGAAATAACTTTCCGAGGAATATATATTTAAATAATTTTTCTTGTGCTAATGCTAATATTGCACCTGACAGATTTCTGAATGTTACCTTACTCGTAATCATGCTAATGCAGTAACTCATCGTCAGACGCCTACTAGAATTTCTACAAATACTGTGCATAACGTATGATATGTTTTCAGTGAGGTTCTAATAAACACTTGAAACATGACTGTCCTTGTGGTCGCCTTAATTTTTCTGTTCCTGGACGACCGAATTCTAGTGGTAATAAGATTAATTTCCTCAGGTCAACAAGCTTGTTTACGCTATCTGTAACGTTATGTCCTCTAATTAATTGCAACTTACTATCTACTCCAAGTGACTCTGATATTAAATTTTCAGTGCAATCACATGGAATTTGTGCTGTTCAGTCATGTAGTTTGCCTTACGTGTGTATTGAGGTTAATAACGAACCTCTTTGTGCTTTGTTCGACTCGGGAACTGGTGTATCACTAATGAGCGGGGAGTGTCATTGTACTATAAAATCTTCATATAAGTTCCTTCCTTCAGAGTCTGTCTCATTAACGTGTCGCACTGCTAACATTTGCGTGTTTATTGTTGGTTCTCATAAGGTTAAAATTCGAACTCGAGGTTTTATAAGGAAGGTCCCTATCCTGGAATCTATAGGCATGTCATGTTCTTTTATTTCGGGTGCTAATTTTACGGCGCTTTCTGGATTTATATTAGACTTCTTTCTTGGCATTTTATAAGCACTTCTCCTCTTTCTGTGAATATTTCCGGGTTCTTTTTTTACAAATTGCTTTACGTCGCACCGACACAGATAGGTCTTACGGCGACGATGGGACGGGAAAGGGCTAGGAGTGAGAATGAAGAGGCGTGGGCTAAGGTACAGCCCCAGCATTTTGTCTGTTGTAAAAATGGGAAAACACGGAAAACCATCTTCAGGGCTGCCGACAGTGAGGTTCGAACCCACTATATCCCGAATACCAGAAAGTGACCGTACTTACGCTACTGCAGGTACCGACCTCGGTATTTTCCTGTTCCACCTGCCAAATATTAGCATGTTATTCATTATGAAGATGTTGATTCCTGTGAAAATAAATTCAATTGTCTTCCTGATGTACAAGCTGGTAAGCTTAAGGATCTGTGTAATAAAATTCTTGATGCCTTTACTAATCAATTGGATGACATAGTGATCAATAGTAAGTGATTTCATGAACATGTGGTGCGTCTCAATTAAGTACTAGAACGTCTATATAAGAAGGTCTGACTATCAAATCTTCTAAGGTTAGTTTCACTCATCCACTAATGTCACTTTCGGATATTTTGTGTGTAGTAGTGGTGTCTCCATCGATAAGTCCCGTACTACTGCAGTTATGCAATTAAAGGATTTCCTACACCAAAAAATGGGAAAACAATAGTTAGATTCATAGGTATGGTTTTTTTCCGTAATTTTATACCAAACTTCGTTCAGAGGGCAACTCCCTTAAATTTCCGCTAGGCGGAAAAATGTGAAATTTCTTTGGATCCAGATCAACAGGAGTCATTCTATGGCCTTAGGCCAGCATAATATAGTGCTCCTGTCCTGGCGAGGCCATAATTGCCTAAGCGCTCCATGCTGCATACCGTACCGTCCCCAGGGTTCGAACACCAAGACTATCATTTACTCCGAAAATCGATCCTAAGGATAGACAGCAGAAGGGCTGATGGCATTTCGATGTAATCAATCTGAGTGTAACATTGTAATTGATAAGCTCATAATTCGTGAAAATTAAGGGATGTAGAATAGACATTTGGTACCATAAGTCGAAGTATATTCTGTATTATAGAATGAAGGTTTCATGTAATTAAGAAATTACGTTGCAAAACAAGGAAACAGTCGCGTACGTCCTGTAGACTCAGTGGAGCAATCAAGAGCATAGACTAGGCCAGTTGTAAACCTCCATGACGTGTCGGAAGAAAACTGGTTTCCAGCCTTTGGTTTGGCTGCTAATACTATGCAGAATATTCCATATAATGGAATATTAGGAAAATTTTGATGATCTTCGATATCTAGGGTGTGGTATGAAGGGGCTATACAATCATAACGCAGAAGCCTCCTGGCCTTTTGTTAGACGTCACTGACATATTTGCAGGACGAATCCCTGTCTGAGAAGATATTACGCATCAAAATATAGATATATATTCTGAAGTCGAGATTTCGGACATAGTCTATAGAACAGAAAGAGACTCCTCATTGACTACGCCATACTTAACTATACTGTACATAGTTGTACATAATTCAGAAATAATTGAATCATCAAAGGGAATTCTACGTACTTCATAGTCGGTATTTCCTAATCCAGACTCTCCATTCGCTGAAGATAGCCAACAACTTAGAATGAGTTCCTGTCCCTGTCACGAAAAGTAACTCAATTTTGGTGTCTGTACCGTGAGATCTGCAAATGTCCGACCTCAGGTGAAGAAGGAACAGATTTGTTACAGCCCCGAGCTGTGATTAAACAATGTTAAGTGAGAATTTTATTTCATAACTATTATGCACAACAGTTGAAGCTAGTCTGAAAGTTTAAAACTACGTAAGAGAATTATAGTTAGAGGTCCCAGCAATATAGCATGTGAAACAAATGTGGATTTTTTGAGGCCTGATATGGCGAAGAACAGTGAAAATTTAACAATGGATTATAGAAATGTACTGAAAATCATGACTCGCAGAGTGACAATCAAGAGAGTGTAATAGATCACAACATATCCGTGAAAATCCGGCACCGGTTAATTTGAGTACGACAAGGTACAGTAATGATATGTTGAGCGTTATTCTAGAACAATTTCGGAAGCAGAGTAGCAAAATTAATGAGCAATTTCAGGAGGAAAACGGGAAAATTAATAGGCAATTTCAGGGTGTTAAATTTAGCAGTGAGAAATTAGAGAAAAAATAAAGGACAAATGACGATGTTAAAATAAGTAATGAGAAATTTTGTAGGAAAACTGATGATCGAAGTAGGGAGTTATGTAAAAAATACCGATGACTCAGGTACATAAATTGAGAGGATAATTAATGATGGGAAAATTAGTATTGAGACAACAATATTAATAAAGTAAACAACGAAATTAGTGATCAGAGGGAAGAGAATCAAAGGTATTTCGGGTGGGGTGGTCATGATGAAATTAGAGAAGGTGTACAGGATGACTTACTTTCTGCTAATGTTCGTGGCAAAAACACAGTATGACTGATACTTCAGAAATTGAAATTGAATTTCCTCTGTAAGGTATTGTAGGTCGTTTAATTGGGGAACCACGGGCTTGCGTGGAGGCTTTGTAGCCACGCCGCTAGGAAAATTTTTGCACGGAATTTCAAAAGCTCCAACGAGAATTTAGAGCAGCGCAATTCCCAAGTAGATGAGAAACCAAGGTGTAAATGGTAGGTAGTAATACCTAAGTGTATAAGAAATATGTTTATCAAACTACAGTGTAACACTGAAATAGTAGTGTGTTCATTGTTTGACTTTGCAGGCGAGCGAGCAAGCCTAAGCAAATAAGATGTGTCGTAATTCTCAGGAGTGGTGGTTGTGTTGGTGGTGATTATTGTTTCAATTGGAAGTACGACTACGCAACCATCCTTGCTCGCTCTGATATCAGTGGCAGCCGATTAAGGAATATCTCGTTTTATTTGGCTAACGAAAGAATACGCAGAAGTGTGAATCCAAAGATAATAATGTTTCAAAAATTGGTCAATACAGTGATGTTATCCACGTTGGTATAATGACAATGATTTATATATGTAAGGAATATTGCACTGTTCCGTTTACTGGAGTCTATGGAACCCTGTTTGTGCTTGAAGGCTTGTGAGTATAACAGATATTTTATTAAATTTTAATAAATGTGGGGAAATACTGTTGTATTATGGAATAAGAAGAGTTGAGGTAAGTCAATCTAAATCGAATAATACATTTTTAGCTATCGTAAGCCGTAAATAGAGCTTGGCATATTTTTGCCAGTATGGTAACTAAAGGTACGTTAGTTCTGAACGATGGTTACTACTACCAAAGGAAAAGTAATTAATGAGTAAAGAAAACACTATTAATGATATGAAGCGAGTGAAATCAGCTGTTACTACAATCTGTAAACAGTCCATCGTAACAGGTAACGGTTGGCGAACCAGAGTTACAGCACATGACTTATTAGAAGGAGCTCAGATGTATCTACAGAATAAGCTGGTTCAGTCTGCAAGCAGTCGGATCTTCAAATACCCTGAAATCAACCCTCCAGTTAACGAGTAGTACTGTGTAAAATACGAGGGCTGTAAGTAAAGTAGTGGCTACGTAGTCCAGACACTCGGAGGAGATCGGGCATGCGCAAATAGGATATGGGAGCGATCAAGAGGCGCTGTTATCGGTGTGTTGTGTACATTTTACGAGCATCCGGTAGGGAGTGTTGTTGCTGTTTAGCGTTGAAGTGCTGAGTGTCGATTTCACCTCTCTAAACCATATTTTCAAAAGGTCATCAGCGTTCGTGGATTAAAATAGATCTTGACCGTGGCCAAAATGCATCAGAATGTTATTGAGGATTACGTGAAGCCTGTAGCGAGAATGCATTACCGTATAGGGCGGTTGCGGAATGGGTCAAAGCGCTTCGTGAAGGTCGGAATGAGACTGCCGATTTGCACCGCACAGGTCGGCCGTCCATTCCTCAAGATCAGATTGACATCGTGGAAGGCCTCGTTTCCGAAGATCATCGATGGACTCTCCGGGAACTATCCGTAGAGGTTGGTCACAGTTATCAAGCAGTGTGGCACATACTGACGAAATATCTTAACATGAGTAAAATTGCGTCCCGTTGGGTTCACATCAACTCGCCGACGTGCAGGAATGGCACAGGTACGCACTGGCTGGCATGCCCCTGGACAGATACCGCAATGAAGGAGACGCATATCTGCAGTGTATTGTCGCCATTAATGAGACGTAGGCATGAGCCTATGAGCCTGAATTAAAGCGTCAATCGAATGAACGTCATCACCCTGTTTCGGCACGTTATGCTGAGTGTGGCATATGATTACGAGGGTGTTATTTTTACGCATGCTGTGCCTGAGGGACAAACCATCAACAGTGACTACTATTGCCTATTTCTGGTGCAACATCTACGTCCGGCGCAAACGTTCACGTTTATTGCGAGACGATCACTCTATCGTGTTGCATGACAACGCACACTATCATGTCGCAAACAATGTCAAGCTTTTATTGTAACGGTTGCAATGGGAGGTCTTGGAACACCCTCTGTACTCACAAGATATGAGTCCTTGTAACTTCGAACTGTTTCCGAAGTTGAAGGAATCCTTCCGAGGCCGCCGATTTCCTGACGTGACATCTGTACTCGGGCTCGTCAGTTCATTAAGTATTGCGTTCTATCAATATTTACAGCCCTCGTGCATAAATTTAAGACGTTAATGTCCCAATTAAATCGTTACACCACCGGGCGAGTTGGCCGTGCGCGTAGAGGCGCGCGGCTGTGAGCTTGCATCCGAGAGATAGTAGGTTCGAATCCCACTATTGGCAGCCCTGAAAATGGTTTTCCGTGGTTTCCCATTTTCACACCAGGCAAATGCTGGGGCTGTACCTTAATTAAGGCCACGGCCGCTTCCTTCCAACTCCTAGGCCTTTCCTATCCCATCGTCGCCATAAGACCTATCTGTGTCGGCGCGACGTAAAGCCCCAAAAAAGAAATCGTTACACCGGGGATCAGTTCGCTTATGGAATTCTCGATAATATCTACCTTGAACCATTTAATGGCCATTTAATAACATACCTTAAGTTAAAAATCCGTAAGAAGAACGAAGGTAGTATCCTAAAGGAAGATTTTAAAATTTTGATATTGAATTACGATGAAAGCAAAATTATCAGTTTCTGCACATTCAGCAATCCAACACTTTAAAAGGAGTCCCGATGTATTCATGCTCTGTTCATTAACCGCCAAGATACTACTGCCAGCGAGTTCATTTTACCGTTGTCATTTTATATGACATGAATAAAAGTCCGTTATAGTTTAACACAATGGACTACATATTTCCGCCCTCTCCCCTCCCCCACTCTTATCTTATCCAAGGCTGTTGTAATGTAGAAAGTTAGAGAACCAGCTCCAGTTACGGCAGAGTACTTAGTACAGAACAAGCTCGACCTCACAGTACCGAAATGCGAACAGCCTTTTCTCCTGATGGTGTAATACTCCGCTGTACAGCGAAAGATGCCGTTTCTCGTGAGGGGATTGCCTTATATTTGATTTCAGGAGGGATGGAAAGAGGAGTAGAACATCCATGAAAGTTCTGGAAGGTAACTGAGCGGGGTTGCGTTAAACAACGTCACAGTGTAAGCAGACGGAAGTAGCAGGATTTCAGTTTCTTGCGTGCGCGTGAAGAAAGCGGACACCATCCAGGTTGGGCATCAGTGACGGAGGACGGTGAGTACAATCGACACACTGCCAGTAAAAGTCTGTAGCGACTAGTAATTTTATCATCGGAATGAATAACAGAGCAATTTGTGCTCATATAGCGGTAAAATTCAGTAATCGAGATAAATAGTGGAATGTAAGCAATTAGTTCCAGCGAACTCTTATTGCATACAAGAAATATTATGCCTAAGGATACCTGAAAAATTGCACCTAAGAAATTATCAACGAGGATGGGCAATTGGATCGAAGTAGCACCGACACTGCCCATGAAGTACTCTTCTTCTTCTTCTTTTTCTTCTTCTTGAGGTGGGCATTACTTGTGAATTTAGCCCAGTTTTACGTCTAGAGTCCTTTCAGACCACACGCCACTACCGCGTTTTTCTGGTAGTTGGTAGTGTGACGAGTTGAATATGATTGAAAGGATGTGCATTACGACGAGCAAAACACACAGTTCCTGGGACAGATAAATTACCTATATGAAGTAAACATCTTCGGTCGGGCAAGGTATCTAACCCCGGGCCGTATTAACCGAAGGCCACTACGCTGCCTATTCAGCCGACGAGTTTCTGTCTACAGAATAGCGCCGTGTCCAAAGGAATAACATGTTATTAGCATTACGGCCAACTAACTACTTTCACGGTTTTAGGAGAAGCCGAGGGGCTGGAATTTAGTCCCGCAGGATTTCTTTAGTAACCATTGACCGGCTTTTTGGGCAGTCGACCAGGTTTTTTACCTTGTCTTTTCTTAAATTACTGCAAACAATTTGGAAATTTATTGAATATCCTTTTTACGTGCCAGCAAATCTACCGACACGAGGTTGACGTATTTGAACTCCTTCAAATACCACCAGACTGAGCTATGACCAAGCCTGCCAAGTTGGGGCAGTGCCTCAACCGTGTGAGCCACTCAGCCCGGCTCTAAAGGAACAAAGGTAGCCCTACATGAGGAAGTTCAGGTAAGGAGTACCATAACACGAGAGGAACGCTACAAATCCCAGTCGGGAAAAAGTAATTGATCCGCTACTATTGGGCAGACTACTGCAAATATTGCGAGTCTTTCAGGCACCTTAGTATACCTCAGGATCACTTCACGACTACCGGATTATATTCTTCAGCCATTATCTTCGACTTTTCCCCGTTTCAGATATCAGAGCGAACATCGTCATTGATACAAACGAGAGCGATCCAGATAAATGTGAGTTCAGTATAACAAGCGAGTCTTGACTCCGCATATTATATATATGTACCAAATCTAAGTCAAAATAGTAATGTCGTTTTAAACTCTGATTTGAAAATCAGTGCAAATTAATCTGTGTACAGGTCAATAGCGTAGCCAGGATCGACCGATAGAGGCGGGGCAGTTATAGTTACAAAATGATGATATAACATAATGAAGGTGTTTGTGAGTGTGTGGTGCGCGCATGCTTGGATGTCGTTATAAGGACAATGACACAAGTAAATTATATTGATATTCAGATTGCAGTACCGGTACACTACAACATCTTACATTTAAACTAGGGTCCTTAGGCTACAAGATGGTGTCGGTAAGGGACATATCGAGAAGGGCAGCTAGCTATAAAACTAGGGTTCTTAGAACACTCCGAGATGGTGTCGGCGTGTGGTTAGGGGCACGAAGCTATGAGCTTGCATCCGCGAGATAGTGTGTTTGCATCCCACTGTCATCAGCCGCTGAAGATAGTTTCACACCGGGCTAGTAGGTCATGTGTTATTTTCACTACAGACATATTATGAAAATTAAAAAAATTATAAAGATAAGTGCAATTTCTAAATAATATTATTATAGAAGGTCTGCCTTGCTAATGTCCCGAGAAGGTCAAGTACTACCCGTGTATGGCTGAGCTATTACATCCGGTCAAGTCAGCGGGCAATGTACAGGCAGAATCTCGCTGTGTGTGCCTCGTTAATTTTTATATGGATTCAGGCAGAGAGCACACACACACCCACATACAAAAATTTTAATATATGATTTAATCACATGTAAGTATCTCAGGTAATCAAAATTAAATACTAAAAGTTAAAATTGCTATATCTATGAATGAAGTGTGCAGAGAATTAAACCACGTGTGTGTTTACGCGTAGTGATAAAATATACGTGTGTAAGGCTAGCGCACAGCATTTGCTTGTCCTGCAGTCAACTCCGTATTTTGCGCGTGTTTGGTTTTACGATAGAGAGTGTTGCGTGTGTATAACATCAAAGAAGTGTACAAACGGAAATAAGAAGTAGTGCGTTTGTTAACTTGTATAGTCTGTTGTTATCTTACACATCAGAGAGTTTCAGTGTTCGATTCCATGCATGTAATTTTTTACGGTAACTGTGTTATGAATCATGTGTACACAGCATACGAAATAAGGAGCGAGGTATTTTTATTCTACCATTAATCAGTAAGATCAGGGTTCGATTCCATGTATTAAAATGTTTTATTCTGACAATAAACAGAGAGAACGGGGTTTGAATCCTTGATTTTTATTCGGTCACGGTGACAAAATCAGAGAGATCAGAATTCGAAAATATATCTCTAATACAATTTTTTCTGTTGCATGTGTTAGAGATTTTCTTCACGCGTCGAATGGTGCCGTAAAGCCTTATCGACGGTGTTTTTCTTTTCAGAACACGATAGGAATATATGCTGACTATTCAAATCTTTACTGTAAGATAACAACAGACTGTGTATGTTCTAAACACATACACAAAATTTTGCTCTTAGTAGAAGGCACAGCTCAATGCATTTTTTCCGGTCCTCTGTAACAGGATTGAACCTGCACAGATTAACAACATGTTTCATCTTGGTCAGGACGGCAGGTCACGCGTCGGATAGAGATGATGTCCAGAAGGGCAGCTAGTCTTAAAACTTGGGTCTTCTGAAGTTAGCCCCATCCAAGATGGTTTCGAAAGGGCAGCTAACCTTAAAGCTAAAGAATTATAATGTTAGACCCCTCCAGGATAGTCGAGAAGGGCAGCTTGCTATAAAACTACAGACCTCTGAGGTGAGGCCCCTCCAAGATAGTGTTGGGAATTCCGCACCTCACAAAAGGACGTGGATAAGCCCCGCTAAGGTGATGGCAGTGAGGTTAGGGATCATTCAAAAATTCCAAGCACGTGGCTAAGTCCCATCAAAATGACAGAAGTGAGGTTAGGATCGTTCAAAATTCCGAGCCAAAACAAGTGCACGAAGTTAAGACCTATCAAGATGGCAGCAGTGATGTTAGCCACGTTCACTTGTTCAAAAATTCCACGCCGACCTGTCAAGATAACAGCAGTGAGGCTAACCATGCACACAGTTTCAAAATCCGCGTTGAAACTAGTACACGAGATTAGGACCTGTCAAGATAAAGGCCGTCAGGTTAGCCACCTTCACTTCTTCAAATTCCGCGCCCCACGTGGCCAAGAAAGTAAAGTTAAGACCTGACAAGATGGCAGCTGTCATCTTGACAGCTGTCACTTATTCAAATTCAGCGCCCAGGTGGTTAAAATAGGAGCAGTTAGGTTAGCCACGTTCACTTGTTCACAAAAAGTAAGGTTAGGAACTGTCAAGATGGCATCAGTGAGGTTAGCCGCACCCACGTGCTCAAAAATGGAGGTCAGGGTCTGTCAGGATGACAGCTGTCAAGAGCACGTGGCTTTGTTTGTAAACAATGTGACGTTACGATCACGTGGTCATGACGTCATGGGGTCAATGACCTTGGCAGGGGTCAATGACCTCGGGTGCTAACTCAGCACAAAAAATGCTGACGAGGTGTTTTAGAACATACATTGCTATACTAGTAACGAGGAAGAGATGGGAGATTATAAAGTGTACTTGACAGATGTTAAAAAGGGAAGGGCAGAGTGTGGGATAGGGCTGTTTTTCAGGAATACTATTTCAAGCAACAGAGTTTCTGTTAGGCACGTAAATAAGCAAATGATGTGGATAGATTTGGCAGTTGGAGGAATTAGGACGAGAATTATAGCATTTTATTCAACATGTGAGGGTGCAGATAATTATGAAGTTGACACGTTTTATGAAGAATTGAGTGACATCGTAGTCAGGGTCAACAGCAAGGACAGGATAGTGCTAATGGGCGATTTCAATGCGAGAGTTGGAAATAGAACTGAAGGATACGTAAATTTGGGGAAGATATTGAAGCTAATGGGAATGGGAAGCGTTTGCTGGACTTTTGTGCTAGTATGGGTTTAGCAGTTACTAATACATTCCTCAAGCATAACGCTATTCATAGCTACACAAGGGAGGGTATGGTACCAGATCGATAATAGAATACCTACAGTGTATATACAGTATATATATATGTATATATATATATTAACCGACATCGAATTCAGGAAATCTGTTAGAAATTCACTGGTTTCCGGAGATTTTTCGATGATACAGACCACTACCTGATATGCAGTGAACTAAGTATCTCTAGGCCTAGGATAGAGAATGTGAAATCTATCTGCAAACGAATAAAGGTAGAAAATCTCCAGGACGAGGAAATTAGACAGAAGTACATGGATATAATTAGTGAGAAGTTCCAAAAAGTGGACAGTAAGCAGGTTCAGGATATAGAAAGAGAATGGATGGCATACGGAGATGCTGTAGTAGAAATAGCAAGGGAATGCCTAAGAACAACTGTGTGTAAAGATGGGAAAAAACATCTTGGTGGAATGACGAACTGAAAGCAGCTTTGAAACGTAAAAAGAAGACGTATCAGAAATGGCTCCAAACAAGGACTGATGCAGACAGGAAATTGTATGTAGAGAAAGAAACACAGGGAAACAAATAGTTGTTGAATTCAAAACAAGTAGTCTTGAGAAGATTTTGGTAATAACCTGGAAATGCTAGGTCGGGCAGTAGGTAAACCTCTCTGGGCAGTAATAAAGAATCTTAGCAAGGGAGGGAAAAGGAGGAAAGGAATAGTGTTATGAGTGATTCAGATGAACTCAAAATAGAACCTGGGGAATCACTGGACAGGTGGAAGGAATATTTTGAAAATCTTCGCAGCGTAAATGGAAATCTTCCTGGTGACGTTTCGAACAACCGAGCTCATGGGGAGGAGGAAAATTACGTTGGTGAATTTACGCTTGAGGAAGTGAAAAGGGATGGTAAATAAACTCCATTGTCATAAAGCAGCAAGAATAGATGAAATTTTGACCTGAAATGGCGAAGTACGTATAATGCGAATTCAGGGATGAAATGCCTTCACAGAGTAATAAGATTAACATGCAATGTTGGTAAAATACGTTCAGATTAGAGAAAACCAGTAATTGCAGCTATCTATAAGCAAGGGAACAGGTAGGATTGATTTTCCAGGTTGCTATTGCCTTTAAGTCGCACCGACACAGATAGGTCTTATGACGACGATAGGATAGGAAAGGACTAGGAGTGGGAAGGAAGCGGTTGTAGCCTTAATTAAGGTACAACACCAGAATTTGCCTGGTGTGAAAATGGGAAACCACGGAAAAACATCTTCAGGGCTGCCGACAGTGGGGTTCGAACCCACTATCTCCCGGATGCATGCTCGCAGCTGCGCGGCCCTAACCGCACAGCAAACTCGCCCGGTAGGAAGGATTGGAGCAACTCTGGAGGTATAGCATTGATCAGTATACCAGGCAAAGTATTCACTGGCATCTTTGAAGGGAGGGTGCGGTCAGTGGTTGAAAGGAATTTGGATGAAAGCCAGTGTGGTTTCAGACCAAAGAGGGGCTGCCAGGATCAGATGTTCAGTATACGCCAGGTAAATGAAAAATGCTACGAGAAGAATAGACAGTTGTGTTTATGTTTCGTTGATCTAGAAAGCATATGACAGGATACCGAGGGAAATATTCCTCATACTGGTGGACTATGGGATTAGGGGTAGATTATTAAAATCAATGAAAGTCATTTATCCTGACAATTGGGCTGCAGTGAGAATTGATGGTAGAATGAGTTCTTGGCTCAGGGTACTTACAGTGGTTATACAAGGCTGTAATATTTCACCTTTCATGTTCGTAGTTTACATGGATTGTCTGCTGAAAAGTATAAAGTGGCAGGGAGGGATTTAGTTAGGTGGAAATGTAGTAAGCAGTCTGGCCTATGCTGACGACTTGGTATTAACGACAGATTGTGCCGAAAGTGTGCAGTCTAATATCTTGGAACTTGAACATATTTGCAATAAGTAAGGTATGAAAATTAGCCTTTCCAAGATTAAATTGATGTCAATAGGTAATAAATCGAATTTCAGGTTGGTGATACAAAGCTGGAAAAGGTAGATATTATCAAGTATATAGGATGTACGTTCTCGCGGGATGGTAGTAAAGTAAGTGAGATTGAATCAAAGTGCAGTAATACTAATGCAGTGAGGTCGCAGTTGCGATCAACAGTATTCTGTAAGAAGGAAGTCAGCTTCGTGACGATACTGTCTTTACATCGGTCTGTTTTCAGGCTAACTTTCCTTTATCCGAGTGAAATCTGGGTGGACTCAGGATATCTTCTTCATAAGATAAAAGTAAGAGGCATAAAAGTAACGGAATGATTGCTGATACAAACAGGTGAGAACAATGGCAGGAGGGTATTCGGAATGAGGAGATAAAAGCTAAGTTAGGAATGAACACGATGGATGAAGCTTTACGCATAAACCGGCTTCGGTGGTGGGATCATATGAGGTGAATGGAGGAAGATAGGTTACCTAGGATAATGATGGATTGTGTTACGGAGGGTAGCGCAATTATAGGGAGACCAAGACGAAGATGGTTAGACTCAGTTTCCAACGATTTAAAGATAAGAGGTACAGAACTAAACGAGGCCACAACACTGATTGAAAATAGAGGATTGTGGCGACGCTTAGTAAATTCACAGAAGCTTGCAGACTGAACGCTGCAAGGCATAATGCTCTATAATGATGATGTATGTATGATTTTTGTTTATAATAAATTTTCAACAGCAGTTTCAGAAACAAAACGTGGAACATTATCGTCTTATCGTGCTCCTCATTGTCACATTGAAATTTATGGAGAGAGGCTTGTGTACAATAGAATATTTCCATCCATCAAAACATACATCGTCCGGCTGGTTAGCGTGCTGGCGTTTGGTCACAGGGGTCCCGGTTTTGATTCCCATCAGGGTCTCGAATTTTATCCATCATTAGTTTATTTCGCTGGCGCTGGGGCTGGGTGTATGTGTCGTATTCATCACCATTACATTCGCATCACAACGCGCAGATCGCCTACGGGGTCAAATAAAAAACCTGCACCTGGCGATCCAAACTAGTACTCGGACTCTCCCAGCACTAAAAGCCAGATGCTATTTCATTTCCATTTCAACACGTATATCGCTCAAGCCGGCTCCAGGCCCGAAAGAGGCAGCGAGGATCAGGTTCCAGCATTAATGGCTGTGAGATGATAAACGTGGGTGTACTTTTAGCTGTGACAGTCACCTACGACGCAGTAAGGTGAGGCTGGCACCAGTAATAGATACTTCTAAGTATTCTCAGAAGTTTCCAACAAAGGAGTCAACAAATTAAACAATGGACGTCCAGAAGGATCTGTGTGGGCCGACTGCCGCTCTTCTTGTACGCATTTGATCGTCTAGAAAAATGGGTTCACGCCGATGACAGCGCGCTGGTTACCACGAATAAAGAATTCTCCAAAGCTGCTATAACGTTAACGTCGGACCTGATATTACTGGATGAGAATTTCAAACATTATGATTACTTTATACGTTTTCTAATTATCTCCTAGTAACTGTAAGTGGTATTGTAACGGTACATCAGGGTTAGAGACATCATTCAGTGTTCATTATAATTATTAGGCCTATCATTAACGAGCAAGATTGATTAGATTTTATATTCTGATTTTCATCATTTAAGTAGGCGGCTTCGGAACTAACCACATGAAAAGTGATGATGCTTCCTATATTTGAGATGATATAAGGTTAAAGTTGGTTATTTTTTAATATTTTGTCATTTAAGGCGTTCCAGTCATCTGAAGAAAGTTCGTGAGTGTTATCTACATTTTTCTTATAGTGAAACAAAAAATTACATCACAATTTTATATTGAATATTTCTTGATTCGACAGTTTTTTTATCCTGTATATATTTTTGCGTATACCATATTTTCATGGAATGAAAAAGCTCAACTAGGTATAGATCGATACGGAAGAATTATCTGGCGCGGAAGTTATACACATATTTTACATTCTCTTCTTCCAATAGCTGCTAGAATGGAAGTAACATTCAACATAAGATCAGTACAGAAATTATATATACATTTTTTTGGTATTTCTTCATTTCGTATCAACTCCAATGAGCTTAGGAACGAATATTTGATATACAAATGACAACTAACCATAAAGCAACTCTTAACCCACAACGCTCGTAGACACATCATTAGTTCCCAGACCTTTCATTTCATCCTGAGTTATACTTTACATATAACCATCAATATGACTGATATTACTTTTGACAGTAAAGACCAGAAAATTCCTCCTCAGTATTGTGGTAAACAGTACAAAGGACGTAAAATTCATTATATCAAATTCCATCCAGATGAATATCGTGAATCACTTGTAAATACGACCTCTTTGACTCCTACACCTGACCCAAATATAGGGATGGAAGATGTCGACTCACCTTTATCGTCGCTCCATTCACAAGAACTGGATAAGCGCGGAGACGTAAATAATGCATATGAAGGTGAAATTAGGAGAGGAATTTCTGTAGACTTAAGGTGCGCACATCCCGATCGCAGCGTGACATCAAGCACACATATAGTGTCTTGCGCAACCGAGGAACATTCGATATTAACACCTAACGAACGCCTTGATACCCAGGAAACCGGGAATGCAAATTCGTACGGAAAAAAAAGCAATTCACAAGAGCCTCGGGAAGTCAAATGTCAATACTATAGCCAGTATTTTCGTGGTGAGAGGGGCGTATCCATCCATATTAGTCGCTCTCATCCCGACCGACATCGCGAAAGATTGCTTCAGAATCACACAACCAAAGTATCTCAAACAGTCTCTAGCGAAGATCTCAATCCTAGCGACGACGGGGGTATATCAGATAATTTATCGCTAAAGTACAAACAAGAAATTCGCGTTTGAAAATCAAAATTCCACGCCATCTCTCCGCTGACAGTTCGCAACATACCACTTAGTCGAGCATCTCGTCTTCTTTCTCCCAAGTCTACCCAGCCCAAACTTTGCAACATTTTTGTAACGCTACCCTTTTGTCGGAAATCACCCAGAACAAATCGAGCTGATTTTCTTTGGATTTTTCCCAGTTCTTGAATCAAGTAATCCTGTTGAGTGTCCCATATACTGGAACCATACTCTAGTTGGGGTCTTACCAGAGACTTATATGCCCTCTCCTTTACATCCTTACTACAACCCCTAAACATCCTCACAACCATGTGCACAGATCTGTATCCTTAATTTACAATCCATTTATGTGGTTACCCCAATGAAGATCTTTCCTTATATTAACACCTAGATACTTACAATGATCCCAAAAAGGAACTTTCACCCCATCAACGCAGTAATTAAAACTGAGAGGACTTTTCCTATTTGTGAAACTCATAACCTGATTTTTAACCCCCTTTACAAACATACCATTGCCTGCTGTCCATCTCACAACATTATCGAGGTCATTTTGCAGTTGCTCACAATCTTTTAACTTATTTATTACTCTATACAGAATAACATCATCTGCAAAAATCGTTATATCTGATTCCATTTCTTTACTCATGTCATTTATACATATATAAGAAAACATAAAGGTCCAATAGTACTGCCTTGGGGAATACCCCTCTTAATTATTACAGGGTCAGATAAAGCTTCCCCTTCTCTAGTTCTCTGAGTTTTACTTTCTATAAATATAGCTACCCATTCAGTCACTCTTTTGTCTAGTCCAATTGCACTCATGTTTGCCAGTAGTCTCCCATGATCCACGTCATCAAATGCTTTATACAGGTCAATCGCGATACAGTCCATTTGACCTCCTGAATCCAACATACCTGGCATATATTGCTTGAATCCAACATACCTGGCATATATTGCTTGAATCCTACAAGTAAAGCTTCAGTAGAATAACCTTTCCTGAAACCGAACTGCCTTCTATCGAACCAGTTATTAATTTCGCAAACATGTCTAATATAATCAGAAAGAATGCCTTTCGAAATCTTATATGCAACGCATGTCAAACTTACTGGACTGTAATTTTCAACTTTATGTCTATCACCCTTGCTCCATAATGTTCAACGTAGAAGCATGCACTGATAATAACGTAGACCCATCGTTATTTATAGTCTCGTAACGCTACAGCATGCCCTTCCTGACACAAAATTTATGTAAAAGAATGCAATTTGCTTAATAAATATGCAAGAACTGAAAGGTACTATAGGACTAAATGGCTAGAGGGCAAAATGAGCTTAGTACTAAATAGCAAAATAGATAACGGGTTAGAGGGCAAAGGCAAAGGTCACTAAGTAGCAAAAGTGCTAAAGGCTTAACAGGCTAACAAGCACTAAAGTCTAATGGGCTAACGGACAGTATAGGACTAAAAGACAAACGGCTAAAGGCTAAAGGCTAAAAGGCTAACGAGCACTAGAGGAAAATGAGCTAAATGGTACTATAGGACTAAAAGGCTAACGGGCACTATAGGACTGAAGGGCAAAAGGTCTGACAGGCTAAGGGCAAAAATTCTAAAAGGCTAACAGCCACTATGGCTAAAGTAAACTAAACGAAAAAGGCTAACAGGTACTATAGGACTAAAGAGCACTAAATAACAAAGAATAAAGGGATAAAGAGCACTAAGCCTTAACTGCTGACGAACACCATAGAACTAAAGAACAAAAGGATAAAGAGCTAATAGACACTAAAGAACTAAAAGGCTTGTTGTTGATGTGTAGGAACTAAAAGCCTAAAGGACACTAAATGGCTAAAGGATGCTAAGGGCTGGGTCAGAAAGTACTAATGAAGACAAACGAACCTTATGAGTATTGGACTGTGCTAAGAAAAGTAGAAATATACTGCATTTATTGAGAAATGACAACAGGAAAAATCAAGCTTGTGTTCGTAGATGTATTGCCATGTAAAATAATTTCTGCACGACAAAGGTTCTAGTAAAGGTATTTAGCAGTACGTAAAACTAATAATAATGTTATTGGATTTACGTCCCACTAAATACTTTTCCTGTTTTCGGAGACGCCGAGGTACCGGAATTTTTTCCCGCAGGAGTTCTTTTATGTGCCAGTAAATGTACCGACACGAAGCTGACGTATTTGAGCACCTTCAAATACCACCGGACTGAGTCAGGATCGAACCTGCCAAGTTGGGGTCAGAAGGCGAGAGTCTCAACCATCTGAGCCACTTAGCCTGGCGTATGTAAAACTAATAAGATTTTTTTTTTGCTAGGGGCTTTACGTCGCACCGACACAGATAGGTTTTATGGCGACGAAGGGATAGGAAAGGCTTAGGAGTTGGAAGGAAGCGGCCGTGGCCTTAATTAAAGTACAGCCCCAGCATTTGCCTGGTGTGAAAATGGGAAACCACGGAAAACCATCTTCAGGGCTGCCGATAGTGGGATTCGAACCTACTATCTCCCGGATGCAAGCTCACAGCCGCGCGCCTCTACGCGCACGGCCAACTCGCCCGGTATTATTTTAAAGTGACTTTTATATGTTGATGAAGTAAAATCAAGTATTGTGTTATCAAAAATTAATATTTTCAAACTTCATACTTGATGCTTATTAGACATGCTACAGAAGGAGGTCTTAGATGAGGGTAAGGATGGTGACCGAGAATGTAGGAATGCGTTTTGGCTGTTATACTGTTGTGTGATAGCTTACAGGTGAAATCTTTGCTCAATAATACCTACACAGCGTAATTTTTGCTCAATTGCTAAAATTTCTGGTTTTTACTCTGTGCAACCATCATCTTGATAGGCTCCTAGCAGTTGCAAACGTTTTACAAGTAGATTGATGTCCTTACAGTATTTTACGTCAACATATGGTAACAGAGGCTTGTTGTTAACTTAGAGGCTATGTGCTGACAGTTGATGTGTAGAAACTTGTTTCGATGTAGTAAGTGCTTCTGCAGTAGCATTTCTAGGTACAAACTTAACTTGTGTTGATAGCAAAGAAGCGTTGTAATCTTCTTCTACCTCATCTTGCATTTCTTCTTCTTCTTCGCCTCCGTCAGAATGTGTAATAAGCCTAGAAAATGAAGCAGAAATAAAATGCTCTGATGGTAAGGAAATATTGAAATCTTCCTCCTCCTCGTTATCGTCATCATCATTATCTAGCTTCTCTTCATCCTGAGATGCATGAAAAGTAACAAAAATTGCAGCAGTGTTAAACAATAAAGGAGAATTTAAAATAATTTGCAGAGGTGTACTTTTTAAAATGAAATCAATATTTGCTTGAATGCGTTAGAGCTCATTTTGTTTTCTCGATGAAGCTACATGACACGCGTTTTCAAGACGTTGATCGTTGTCAGCATTCTTGAACTGTCTCCTACAGTGTTTGCATTGAGAAATCGACCTATACGATATTTTATGACGTCTCTTGGGATAGCTCCGTAGAAAGGTTTTTCCACACTCTTTGCAAATATGGCTAGGAATTGGTCATTTCATGATAAACATAATGTTCTGCTAACACATTTTTCTTTAGGAAGAAATAAACTAATCTACTAGACACCTACTCTCTACTTATATACTGTAATACAAAGCTGTAGAGTAGAATATCTGTACCAGAATTTGATCTGCAGAAATTATTTTACGTGCAAATAAATCTATCAACACAAGTTTGATTTCGTATCCTGCAGAAATTATTTCAAATATCAATAAATCTACCAACACAAGGGTGATTTCATCTGCTGTAATTTCTCAACGAATGGAGCACTTTGCTCTGTTTCTTATTGAACCTACCATAGCCGATGTGTTATCACATGTAGAAAGGATGAACTATAGCAAGCTAACATGGTAGAAATAATTGTCACTCAACGTTTATTATCCACGTTGCTCGGAGTTTCGAAGATTATAGGACTTCATTTGGGCACTACAAAGCTTCTTTGCGTTTTATTTAAATACTTAAAATTCCCGATCCAACTAAGTATCAAACCTTGCTAATGATGATAATAACAGTTTTACATCTTCATAATATTGATTTTACGTCTTGCTTATAACTTGTATAGTTTTCGGTGGTGCTATTAAGTTAACAAACACACACACTTGTAGCAACACAGTTAAATGACACACGAGTGTGATTTCAAACTTTTTGATCTCTGTATTTTACACCGTTTTCATGAAACAAGGAAAAATAACACTAGTGTGCGTGTGTGTTTTTTTACAATTTTTACAGAGATAGGACATATAGCAACGATAGGATACGAGAGGACTAGGAGTGAAAAGGAAGTAACCGTAGCCTTAGTTAAAGTAAAGCCCCAGCATTTGCTTGGTGTGAAAATGGAAAACTACAGAACCATATTCTCAGGGCTGTCAGCAGTGGGTTCACCTCCCGAATGCAAGCTCACAGCTGTGTGCCCTACCTGCACGGCCAACTTGCTCAGTGTGTAGTATAGATTGGTTCTTATTGTGTAGGTCGAGTATTCAGTACGAAGGTAGGTGGGATCTTCAAAGTTATTATTATTATTATTTTTTTTTTTTTTTTTTTTTTTTTAATTGTTAACTTTTCAACGTCTGCGTCTTATAAGCTGCCACAGTGGTTTGTTTCCTTGTTCTTGTTTGGTCGCGCAGTTAGCTCAAAATTTATCAACAATTATCCTTTAACAGGTGATATCTATCGACTCACTCTCAAGTGTTTCTTTTCTAAGTTTTAAAGTAAAAATAACCTCGAATGCTTAGGTTCGAACCCACGACAGGTTAGAGATTTTGCTTAGATGTGAAAGTGTTCAGTAGTCTACTCAGCCTACGTAAGGACAGTTAAAGAGCTATCTGACTGTGAAGTAATTAGCCAGGTCTAAACGGTTACGAATAACAGTCGAAAAGAAACATTGTGCTGACCGTGTATTCCGTATTCTGCAGTCGTTCAAATTGAACAGTAGTTGCTTCGTAAGCCAAAACTCCAATAGTAAGGAATGTTCGAACCTATGCGTTTCTTAAATGCAGAGTTTGGTTCTAGAGCCATAGTATATTTACACATGCGATTACTCTGTATTATTATGTTAGTCTTCTTTAACAGTAAAAAGTGTTCGAACTCTTGTATTTCTTGCATGCAGAACTTGACTTCATACTGAAACGGGAATGTCACAGCGACATTCATTATCAAATTATGTCTGGTGTTTACGAGCGCAACGCGTAACAACAGCTGTACGAGAGGATTGAAAAGACCGCTGTGTGCGCAGGTGACGGATGTAGCAGTTATGCAAGCAACCTGCTCGCTGATGGAAAACCAACCAAGGACATACGACGTAGCCATCGAACATTCGATTCCTTCCACCTCATGATTTCCAGAACCGAATGTCATTAAAACATTTCAATTTCATCATCGTATAGCCCATAACAACAGAGGGTAGTATACCAAATTTCATTAAAATCGGCGGTGGGATAACCGATAAATTGTAGATAGAAAATTGACGAATCAGAAGCCACAATGCCCGGACTACGGGTATAAAAGGAGCCGTTGAGTTAGCTTAACCCGGACCTAGAGAGAACGTTACTTTTTAGAGGGCCCGCCCCGACCTTCGGGCGGGAAATAAAATACCTTCTCGTATCTGTGTGTATTGCCAGCTGCCACGGTGTGCGGGGCAGCTGTGGAAGATATCGGTCAGAGATCGTTACGTGGTTGTGTTTACGGAAAGTACAAGTGTTCGCATCTGTGGACGTACAAATTTGTAAGTGTCGAAGATGGAAAGTTTGAACGCTCTTTACGTGCGAGATAGGAAGTGATATAATATTATGTTTATAGTATAGTATTCTGAGTTGTCAACAGCTGACAGACTTGTGTATTAAAACTTGAACAGTTCGAGTAATTAGCATTCTTGAGAACGGGACTAAATTCTCCGAGCGAATGATCATAGATTTTTATCAACTTGCATAAACTGGGCGGACTCACCACATAATAGTTCATCGTCGTGTTATTGTACATATTAAGAGAAGTGATAGTTCAGTTACAAACGAGACCATTTGGCTCATGTCAGTCTTTCGCAACAAATTGTATCATAATAATTTCTAAAGAGTGCGTCGTTTATTTGTTGGACAGTGTTAATTTCTTTCCTTCGAACTATGCTGATCACGTTATAATCATGCCTTTTATGTTCATGAGACTGTGCCTTAGTGACAGAATTTATTTCGTAAAACCTGTGCTTTATTAGCAGCATTTATTTCATGAGACTGTGCCTTAGTAACAGGACATATTTCGTTTTTTTTCTAGTTGCTTTACGTCGCACCGACACAGGTAGGTCTGATTGCGACAATGGGACAGGAAAGGGCTAGGAGTGGGAAGGAAGCGACCGTGGCCTTAAGTAAGGTATAGCCCCAGCATTCGCCTGGTGTGAAAATGGGAAACCACGGAAAACCATTTTCAGGGCTGCCGACAGTGGGGTTCGAACCTACTATCTACCGAATACTGGATACTGGTCGCACTTAAGCGACTGCAGCTATCGATCTCGGTGACATATTTCGTAAAAACTGTGCTTTAATATCAGGATTTATTTTCATGAGACTGTGTCTTAGTGACAAAGTAGACTCGAGGTTTTTGAACTGTGTTCGCTAAGTAGACTCGGTGCACTAGAACAGTGCATCGAACGACAATCATTTAATTTATGTTGAACTGTGTTAATCTTCTTCTTTCATTATGAACTGTGATATTCTATTAACTTGAGTTACGTCGACAGGTGCATCGAACAACAATCATTTCATTTACGTTGAACTGTGTTAATCTTCTTCTTTCGTTACGAACTGTGGAACTTGTAAATTCTACGAACTGTGTTGAGTAGTGATATTCAGTGAATGTACTAATTCGCAAAATGTGCAGTGCAGTAAAGAAGTATCGTACTAGATCTCATTGAAATTCTGTGCGATGCCTATACATACACTTCCTTATTCCCTTCAAGGAACCGAAGAGGAATTCAATGTTAAATTAATTATCCAACATTGCACGTTATCGATCATCAGGCGTCAGACTCTCGGGTTCGATCCCGATCCTCATCGGACCTTCAAGACCTGTCCACCGCCGGTGGATAATGTGGTGCCTTGGTGCTGAGAGGAGACCCATGTTGAGGGGGAAGGAGTCCGCCAACGTGGGATATCGCCGATACCGTTGCTGAGAGACAGCGTCACTTCCAACCACTGTTTAGACTTTCTCAAATCCATCCTTCATATCTGTAAAATGCGATATAACTTTTGTCCAACTTGAATAAAGACTTACATTTCTAAAGAACTTATTCAA
Organism: Anabrus simplex; assembly: GCF_040414725.1. NCBI lineage: Eukaryota > Metazoa > Arthropoda > Insecta > Orthoptera > Tettigoniidae > Anabrus > Anabrus simplex. The sequence continues at coordinate 576,267,170 of NC_090266.1, read as the reverse complement.
ATACCCTTCTCTCTGTGGTTCCAGCATGGACCGTACGTCAACCCATCCTCTCCGATAAAGCTAAAGTACGGGTGTTCCTGTTACACTACCTATAGCACATACATACGTGTAATTACATTGCAATTTATTATTATTATTATTATTATTATTATTATTATTATTATTATTATTATTATTATTATTATTATTATGTGTTAGTTTTTCTTCCTCAGACTCAGCGAATGACATTAACTCTACCGCTCTAAAGGCAGTGTCTTAAAGCGTAAGTATGCAATACCTGCTATGCTCATTTAACACTTTTTTAGAAATTTACGGCATTAGAGACCTCGATAAGCAACATTTACGCATTTTCAGAAGCTTTCTTTGCAGCCCAGTATCATTGCATTCTCTCTCTCTGGCAGCCCTCTCTTTTCTGCTGTTCACCCGCTGTTCTGCTGTTCTTCTTCACGAAGCCCTTTAAATTATTGATCCGGTCTCGATACTTGGTTCTGTTAACAATTTCTTCAAGATTTAGTCCAATTTTTTTCAGATCCTTTATGACATCCCTGAACCGGATATCACATATGTTAGGTCTAATTTTGAGTATGGAAAAAATGTTCTTAGTCAACCGCTTGTCTTCAGTTATAAATAGGTGGCCATAGAACTTGAGTCGTCGCTTCTTCATCGATTCCATCAATCATTCGGGTTTCTGATAAAGTTCCATTTGTCCTCGTAACCTGTATTGTCCAGCCACGATCTTTGGGCCATTATCTTTCGAAGGATCTTCCTCTCAAACTTCTCAGATTCTCTCAGACCAACCTTTCCAGTAACTCGAAGGCATTCATATCCATAGAGACATTCGGGTTTAATCACCACGTTGTAATGTCTGAGTTTAGGTTGCATTGAAATTACCTTTCCCTTGTAGAGATCGTGTGTTCTGCGAATCGCTGTGGCCATCCTATCTCTCCTACTGTTCTTAGCTACTCTTTCATCAGATCCCATCTGCACAGACTCACCGAGATATTTGAGGCGGTTAACTCTTTCAGTCTAACCTTACCTTGTCTTTGGTTGTTTCTAGTTTAGTTTTTTCAAAGGAGGTCCTAAATCCAGCCTTTTCAGCTTGTTATTTCAAAAGACTTATCTATTCTGCAACTGTATCTCTTTTACTAGAAAGGATCGCTAAATCATCACCAAAAGCTAGACAGTTGAACATGACACTTCTTTGAACCTACAATGTATACTTGGGTCAATAAACCATTGTTGTTAAGTTCCTTTCCCATTAACGGATAACCTTCTCCAACACGCAATTAAAGGGAGCCGGTGATAGTCCATCGCTCCCTTACTCTTGATTTAATGTCAAACTCGTTGGAAATTTCACGCATGAATTTTACTTTAGAACAGGTGAGAGTTAGGGTGTGCTTGATAATTTCTGTCATTTTATCATGCACTCCTAATTCACTCAAGATGTCAATTAACACTTCACCGTCGACTGAATTGTATGATTTCGGAAAATCTACACATAATACTACCGGATCTTTTGAGGTGTAATTTTATATAACTTCTTTTTCTGAAACCACCTGGGTATTAACCAAGTCGGTGATCTGTTTGCTCCTCTAGTCCGGTCTGAAAGGGCTTTTGGAGTACCGTATTTGCTACATGTAAACTAGAGATGCCGCGATAAATGTTGACATCTGCTTTTTCACCTTGTTTGTGTCATGGGTGAATCAGCGTCATATTCCTTTCTTCGGGGATCTTTTCTGTCTCCCAAATCTTTACCAGTTAGTTATTTATCCACCACTTTTCCGTATTTCCGCTATGATTGAATCATCCTTGCAGCTTCGTTGTTCTTCAGTTCCATGACTATCTTCTGAATTGCATCTTTGGTGGGACTGAATTTTTGTTTCCTTGTTCTGGAAGAGTTCTTGACCATTTATCCCTGGGTTCATCACAGTTCATCAAATGAGCTTGATACGATCTCACAGTTTCCTTTATTATTATTATTATTATTATTATTATTATTATTATTATTATTATTATCTGTTAGTTCTTTACTCCTCGGACTCAGCAAAGAATTCTACATATACCACTTCAAAGGCTATCTCTTAAACCTGCCATGGTCAACAAAAGTATTATTATTATTATTATTATTATTATTATTATTATTATTATTATTATTATTATTATTATTATGCACGCACGCGCGAGTGTGCGTGACCCGACCAGGAATCACAAAATCCAGAATATTTACATCAGCTTAGATTACACCCACACAACCAAAGCAGCTACCCTACATACCTACAGAATAAATAAAGTATACTCTCTTGATAACCATGATAGATTCTAAGTATTGTGTCTTATTTTGCAAATATAGTTGTTTGCTTCATGTCAAAAGCATGTGGTTCTGCATGGTAAACAAACCCACGTGCTTCATAAACGCTCCGCACTTTTGATATCACACAGCGTTGCGATAAGCTTACAAAAACATAATGGCAGTCTTTTTCCTACGTACTGATAAGGACTTACTATGGTAACAGAATGTGTGTCCCACTACTTCAGCCGTAGCGAAATCTCACTGATAATGCATTGCTATAGTAAAATGATGGTCGCCTTGTATAATGAAAATCATTGCTAATTAGGTGAGTTTGTTAAAAAACTAAACATTTTATTTTGTCTTACATTTAATGCATAAACAATAAGTTTACACACCTCACTGTTCATAATGATTCAAATAATTGCTTTCAAACAAAGTATTTTAAAAATAAAAAAGAATAAGAATAGAATAGAATAGAATAGAATAGAATACATGCAACTATCATTATGACCTTTATAAAAGGTCCAACACAAAACTTGCATACTTTTCTGCACAAGCATTCTTATCTGGTAAAGCATACTAATTCCACAATTTTGCCTCCAGAATGCAGTCCAAAAATTGTGATTCTCTTTACATCACATGTAAAAAATGTTCAACAGTATCTCGTATCATAATGTTCTTAGAAAGCAAAAGGATATCCTCCTTACATGTTCTGTTTCCCTAATACTACCTGACGCAAACTTCCCTTTGTGTTACACTTCCAAAAAGTTCAGGCAATCTAGCCCCGTCACCACACCACACTATACTCGAAAGAACAGTGCCTAGGCCTAGTCCCCAAGTACGCTGTCTCTACAAACGTGGGCAGCATTTTCTGTGTATTGAAAACTGTGCGTATGTTTATCTCTCCCGACCGGGAATTACAAAATCCTGAATATTTACATGTCAGCTGAGATTATGAGCATCCTCGTCTTTACATCGACCACCAAGGCCCGCCATACACAGCTCCATGTTGCAAATCGTTTACTCATATTTCCACCAGAATGCCGTTCAAACCTCTTTCCAGCGCTCACACACTAACAACATTTAAACACACTGCTCCAATACCATCAGCATATTCACACAAGTTAACACCACCACCATCAGGTTGGCCAAACCTACGCAGCTCTCGTTTCCACATCGACCACCAGAGCTCCCCATACACAGCTCCACGTGCTAATTACAGACGTCAAACACTTCTGGCAGCTCGCCACACATTAAAATTACCCGCGCACCACATTTCAAATTCCCGTCACACGCCCAACAGCCAATCTCAAGCCTTCCCGCCTTGAAAACCTACAACCTGTTTTCCAGTCATTGACCGGGTCAGGGATGTATGAATGAAGCAGATATAGGCTGTTAGTACGATAGGGTCGCCACTCGCAGAGTGATTTATTAATGAATGATAGATGCTATGAAATGAGAATGGAGAGTGTTGCTGGAATGAAAGATGACAGGGAAAACCGGAGTACCCGGAGAAAAACCTGTCCCGCCTCCGCTTTGTTCAGCACAAATCTCACATGGAGCGACCGGGATTTGAACCACGGTATCCAGCGGTGAGAGGCCGACGCGCTGCCGTCTGAGCCACGGAGGCTCCCTTCCCGCCTTAAACTGACCAATCAGAATCCTATGTGGTCTGGAAATCTCATATCCTAACTACATACAAGAAGTGGAAAGAATTCAAAGGAAAGCAATGCAATTTGTTCTGGGTGATTTCCGACAAAGGAGTAGTGTTACGAGAATGTTGCAAACTTTGGGCTGGGAGGACGTTAGAGTAAGGAGTCGAGATGCTCGGCTATGTGGTATGTTTCGAGCTGTCAGTGGAGAGTTGGCATGGAATAACATAAGGAGACTAATTAGTTAGAGCGGAGCTTTTAAAAGCAGAAAAATCATAATACGAACATAAAGTTGGAATTCAAAAGGGAAAATTGGGTTAAATATTCATTTATAGGACGAGAGATGAGAATAATTTTTCAAGAGAAACGTTCGATAAATTTTTAAGTTATTAGAGAAAGTTAAAGAAAAGCTACTTAAGCAATTGGTAGGGAATCTGTCACCTGGGTGACATCCCTAAAAGCAGATCATTGATTGATTCATTCATTCATTCGTTCATTCATTCATTGATTTATTAATGCGCAGACTAACGTGATTGATACTGAACCCAATTAGACCCAAGCCTCATTACAGAACGCATCCGCCAGACCAATGCACACTGGACATCCATTCCAAGCAATCTTAAACCACCATCCTTCAGAAGATTTCAATCACGGTCAGATACTTGGAAGACAATTTAGGACAGTCCCTCAGTGCCAATAAACAATGATGCAACTACACTCCCAAAATAAATAATACCATGGTGGCGTACATCACTTGATCTACAGGCGAGTTCGTAGAACATTTACAATGCCTGGAACTGTCAGTGGCTACAGTAGCCGAACTACCACATCACCACATTATCCACAATCCCTCTGTGCAATCTGGTTGATTCCAACTACCCAGACGGCAGTGGACGATTACGAATCATAGTGGAACCAGCCAGGAAAGACCCCACGTGGCTGTTCCTGAAGAGAAGACATGCAAACTCTGAACCGTATAGCCCTTGAATGGCCCATCCGTGCATTCAAGGGTACACTAGAACACCCCCACAGCCTGTCGATCGAACCAGCATGCTGGCTATCTCATCTAGATCTGGATATCTGAACATTTCAATCATTTACATTCCGCTAACAACGTTCTTTCATGGATTTCGGAGACGCCCAGGTGCCGGAATTTTGTCCCACAACAACTATTTTAAGTGCCAGTAAATCTACTGACGCCAACGCTATGTTGGTGTATTTGAGCACCATTAACTACCACTGGACTGAATCGGGAACGAAGCCGCCAACTTGGGCCTCAAAAAGACCAGCACTTTCCCATCTGAACCTCTCAGCCCGGTAGAACAGGGAGCGGTTCACTGGGACTTCCAATAAGTTCTATAAGTAGGCTCATAAGTAAATCCCCAGATTACAGAATATCTAGGAAAAACTACACGCAAGATATCCACTGGCACTTACAAATTAGTTGAGTATTTCATAATCAGAGATGAATTTCTAAGATTATATTCGCTGACCAGTGGAAGTCGAAAGGGGGTTAACACGAAAACAGAAAGAATTAAATATGATTTCATTGTACTCATCCCTCCACCTAGAAAATAAAAATTGGACAGTTCTACCATACTACGGTCCAGTTTCTGAAAAACTAGGAAATCTCCTACAGATATATGGTCCGCATCTGTGGTGTAGTGGTTAGTGTGATTAGCTGCCTCAACCGCAGACCCGGGTTCGATTTCCGGCTCTGTCACGAAATTTGAAAAGTGATACGAGGGCTGGAACAGGGTCCACTCAGCCTCGGAAGGTCAACTGAGTAGAGGTGGTTCCGATTCCTACTTCAGCCATCCTGGAAGTGGTTTTCCGGGGTTCCCTACTTCTCCTCCAGGCAAATGCCGGGATGGAGGCCACTTCCTTCCCTCTTTCTTGCCTATCCCTTCCAATCTTCCCCCAACCCACAAGGCCCGTGTTCAGCATAGCAGGTGAGGCCGCCTGGGCGAGGCACTGGTCATTCTCCCCAGTTGTATCCTCGACCCAGAGTCTGAAGCTCCAGGACACTGCCCTTGAGGCAGTAGAGGTGGGATCCTTCGCTGAGTCCGAGGGAAAACTTACCCTGGAGGGTAAACAGATGTAGAAGAAGAAGATATATGGTAATTATGTAGCATTTAAATGTAGTTATTATTTCTCAAAACTATCGAAAACAAAGGATATCATCAGTAAGGAAAATAAAATTGGCGTATGTAAATTACAGTGCAGCGACTGTAACTCCGTTTACGTCGATCAGATAGCACGAAACAAACCAGGACGGAAGAGCATAATCCCCCCCATGGCACTACAGCCCTTGAAGGGCCTTGGCCTACCAAGCGGTCGCTGCTTACCCCGAAGGCCTGCAGATTACGAGGTGTCGTGTGGTCAGCACGACGAATCCTCTCGGCCGTTATTCTTGGCTTTCGAGACCGGGGCCGCTATCTCACCGTCAGATAGCTCCTCAATTCTAATCACGTAGGCTGAGTGGACCTCGAACCAGCCCTCAGGTCCAGGTAAAAATCCCTGACCTGGTCTGGAATCGAACCCGGGGCCTCCGGGTAAGAGGCAGACACGCTACCCATACACCACGGGGCCGTCTGGAAGAACATAATAGACAATGGAAATTACGTAAGTCCACAGAGTAGCAGTTCTCTAAACACCCCAAAACAAGCAAATATTTCTTCAATCCGGATCAGCATCTAGAAATTCATCACATTGAAACTAAGGGCTCCAAATTAAATATCGTCGCTCCTATGCCAAAACTGCAATTTTGACAATGCTATTCTATCCATTATTTCCCTTAAGACTGGTCACACCTCCCAGCCACTTACTGACATGCAGTCCATCAGAACAATTTTCGTTGAGTTTACATTCCTATGCGAATGTGTAAAGGAACATGAACCTTAAATACATCACACTCTCGGAGTGGGAAAATATATCATGCAAACATACATTCCTACAATACGATACATAAGGTTCATTTTTCTTTACACGTCAGCGTAGTAAAATGAACTCAACAAAATTTGTTCTGATGGACTGCATATCAATATGTGGCTGGAAGGCGTGACGAGTCTTAAGGGAAATAACTGATAGGAAGTCCGACTTGTTGGCTGAATGGTTTGCGTACTGACCTTCGGTGCAGAGGGTCCCGGGTTCGATTCCTGGCCGGGTTGGGGATTTTAACCTTCATTGGTTCATTCCAATGACCCGGGGGCTGGGTGTTTGTGCTGTCCCCAACATCCCTGCAACTCACACACCACACACACACTATCCTCTACCACAATAACACGCAGTTACCTACACATGGCAGATGCCGCCCACCCTCATCGGAGGGTCTGCCTTACAAGGGCTGCACTCGGCTAGAAATAGCCACACGAAATTATTATTATATGGATAGGAAGACCATTGTCACATTCACGGTTTTGGCATAGCAGCGACGATATTTCAGAAATCATAGAAATACAAACGTATGTCAAAAATAACCAAGAGACATGCAAATGAACAAACTTGCTTCCCTGATTAACAGATTGTACAGTTCTACCCCTTAACTTATTTCCGTTACCTGATCCACATTTGTCTGTAATTTCATCGTAATCCGTAGTAGAATCGTTCGTACAATTTCTTGCTTCTTCGAGTCAACCGAGTGAACTCCCTGGTATACATCTGATCAGCAGATGGTGGAAGTGCATTATTTCAGTTATTTAGAAAAGGAATAGGTCCCCACGGTTATGTTAATCTTAAATAACGAGTTAGGAATGGTGAATTCCAATGGACAAAATTAGATCCCTGCATAAACTCGTTTACTTACCGTTTGACTTCAACAGGTCAGCGAACATAATGCAAAGGTTGTACTCAGCCGAACATTTTATAGCGGATCGGTCTTGCCCCTGAGTATACCGTCGCTTAACCATAAACACCGCGTAGCTAACAGACTACAGTTGGATATCGCGTGACTAACATGATACCATGAACAATTACGTAGAGAAATGATGAGTCTTCTCTTATTTACAAATTACTTGAGCTATTTCACAATTAGAGACGAATTTCTAAGACTATGTTCGCTGACCGGTGGAAGACAAACTGGGTCTAAATAAGTTTATATGCAGAGGAATAAACCATTAGGGATCTGGCCGATTTAAGCTCTATCTCCAGACACTGGAGTTATCAACGAACATACAGCAAATGCTACTTTGGATTAACAATTTTACAGATGAGAGGTCCATTGGTAGGGCGTAGTCTGATGCAATAGAGTCTGGAATTGATGACCTGGATAAAATGCTCGAAGAAAATCAGGTTGTAGTTGCTCGTTATGTACAGTTACTAGCAGTAAATCAATCACCACTGATCTGAATTCTTGTCAGTTGTGTATCTAGTGTTTTCCTAAATAATTTCTAAGAATGATAATTTATCGACCATCCCCCTTGGTAAATTATTCCTATCCCTAACTCCTCTTCCTATAATCGAATATTTCCCCTAGTTTTTCCTCTTCAATTCAAAATTGAACTTTGTATTGTGAACGTTCCTACTTTGAAAAACACCACTCGGTCGTCTACTAACGCTATTCCACGCCATCTCTACACTGACAGCTCGGAACATAGCGCTTAATTGACTAGTTCGTCCCTTTTCTCCTAAGTGTTCCCAGTCCAAAATTTGCAACATTTTCGTAACGTTCCTCTCTTTTTCGGAAATCATCCAGAACAAATCGAGCTATTTTCTTGGATTGTTTTTTTCTGTTCTCAGCTGGGGTCTTACCAGACACATATATACTCTCCTTTACATCATTACTACAACCCCTAAATACCCTCATAACCATGAGCAGAGATGTGTACCCTTTACAATCATATTTGTGTGCTTACCCCAATGAAGATGTTTCCTTATATTAACACCTAGGTACTTACAATGATCCCAAAATGTAAGTTTCACCCCATCAACGCAGTAATTAAAACTGAGAGGACTTTTCCTATTTGTGAAACTCACAACCTGATGTTTAACCCCGTTTATCATCATACCATTGCCATACACATCTTCTCTTCCAATCCTTGCATTTAGATCTCCAAGGATCATTTTCACGTCATGTCTTTGAACTTCATTAATTTCTATCAATGTGGTGTAAAATCCACCTTTTTCCTCCTCTTCTGCCCCCACTGTAGGGGCATACACACAGAACATTGTAACATCGAAGAATCTTGCCCAAAGTCTCAAAGAGCACATCCTATCGTCGATTGCAGTAATGCTGATCGCGCTTTGCTTTACAGACCTTTGTATGAGGAATCCTGTATCAGTACTGCCTTCTCCTCCTCCACTGTGCATCAGGATATGTTGACCAGATATTATTATCCCGGGTGTTAACTCTCTGTGGCTATGGAGCCAAGATTTACGTTCAGGAGACTCGTGGGTTCGAACCCCATGAGAATGGTTTTATGTGTTTTCCCAATTTCGCTTCGAGGCAAATACGGGGGACAGTTATTATTCATAAGCCACAGCCGACTCCTTCCATACTCTAACTGGGACCTCACCCGATACTTATATGCTCTCTGTTTGGATCCTTAACACAACCACGAAATACTCTCAGGACAATGTGAAGAGATTTGTAACCTTTATTTACAGTCCCATTTATGTGATTACCCCAATGAAGATGTTTACTTATATTAACACCTAGGTACTTACAGTGATCCCCATAAAGAGCTTTCCATAAAGACTTTTCCTCTTTGTCAAATTTCTAACCTGACTTTTCATCCTGTTTATCACCATAACATTGTTTGCTCTCCATCTCACAACATTGTCGAGATCACTTAACAATTGCTCACAATCTTGCAATATATTTGCTACTCTATATGTTAGATCATCATCTGCAACAAGCCTTATCTATGATTTCGGTCTCATATCATTTATATATAGGCCTATATAAGAAAATATATACGTCAAATAATACTGCCTTGAGGATTTTCCTTCTTAATTGCTTTATCTAATCAAATTCTCAGAGTTTTATTTTCTAGAAATAATAGCCATCCATTCGGTTAATCGTTTGTCTAGTCCAGTTGCTCTCAGTTTTGACGTAGTCACCCATGTTCTATCCTATCAAACGCCTTAGGTTGAACAATCGCGATGCAGTCTACTTGACCTCCTAAATATAAATTACATGCTACAACTTGCTGGAATCCCATATGTTGAACTTCAGTGGAATACCATTTCCTAAACCTGACATGCCTTCTATCAAACTAGTTAGTAATTTCGCAAATATGTCTAATATAATCAGAAAGAATGCTTTCCAAAAGCTTACATGCAACACATGTCAGGCTGACAGGCCTGAAATTATCGGCTCTGTATTTATCACCCTTTCCTGTATACGCAGGGGCTACTATAGCAACTCTCCATTCATTTAGTATAGCTGCTTCTTGCAAAGAGTGAGCAAATTTTATACTTCAAACAACAAGATTCGTAGTAACCCAAGGCCATAGTGGGATGGTTGGGGAAGGTGAGGGGAAAGAGGGAGTGAGGCGTTGATGGACTTCCAGTGGGAAAAATGTTGTAGTAACGGAAGCTGAGTATAGCAGTCACGTGAAATAGGAAAACAGTGGAGAACCATCATATTTAATTCAATAGGGGTGTCCTAGGCTGCGTGTATTTCAGTGAGCAGCGTTAAGAGAATTTAAGGGGGGAAACCAAGCTTAACAAAGGAATGCCCACGAGGAAATGACTGGTGAAATTTATGAGAAGTGGTTTTCGGAACAACCGATGCCGAACACTCCCGAAGGTGCCGTGATCAAGCTGGATAATGCCGCTTATCATCCCCGTAAGTTGGAACCTTTGCCGGTGGCTTCTTGGCGGAGAGATGACATCGTACAGTGGTTACGTAAAAACGTGAAGTTATGTTACACGCAAACTCAGTTACTCTTCATTGTAATTAATTTTCGTGGAACTGTGAGACAATATAAGTGCGTAATTATTATCTAATTATATAATCAGGAGAAAGAGCGTCACAGGAAAATATCCTCCGAGGGATGGAAATATGTCGACAAATCGCAATTAGACAATATTCTTCCGCATCTCGAAGAAGTTCAACCCAAGGCGAGTGTGTGATTTAAAAGTGAACGATGCGATTTCAAATCTCACTTGCACTATTGCACTATTATTACGAACTATGGACACGCAGTTGCTAATCATATAGGCCGCTGACATAGAATACTCTATCCCAATAGTTTCCACCCACCGAGCGCCAACAAGTAGTTCTGGCGCGCTCTGGACACACCAGAAAACATATTGTAGGAGGCCTGTCGTGTTCAGTCGTCAGTCATCAGTCGTCACCGTCAGTCGTGAGTCGTTAATCATCAGTTATTTCAGTTGTCAGTTCTCAGTTGACATTTTTGAACTTGGCCTTTGCGCCAACACACGAAAATGGAGCCGAGTGAAACAAGAGCTACAGCACCACGATAAAGTGTCGTCTTCGGTAAGCAAGACTACGGACTAATTTTTTTTTTTTTGCTACTTGCTTTACGTCGCACCGACACAGATAGGTCTTATGGCGACGATGGGATGGGAAAGGCCTAGGAGTTGGAAGGAAGCGGCCGTGGCCTTAATTAAGGTACAGCCCCAGCATTTGCTTGGTGTGAAAATGGAAAACCATTTTCAGGGCTGCCGACAGTGGGGCTCGAACCCACGATCTCCCGGATGCAAGCTCACAGCCGCGCGCCTCTACGCGCACGGCCAACTCACCCGGTCTACGGACTAATAGTAAGTTTTAGCCAAGAGATATTTAGTACCACTGACAGTAATAAATTATGGGAGTTAGCAAGAGATTACAGGTTGACCGACTAATTGGCTGAATAGTCAGCGTTGAGGCCTTCGGTTCAGAGGGTCCCGGGTTCGATCCCAGGCCGGGTTGGGAATTTTAATTGCCTCTGGTTAATTCTTCTGGCCTGGGGACTGGGAGCTTGTGTTTGTCCCAACACTTTCCTCTTCATACAACACAACACACTACACTACCAACCACCATAGAAACACGCTATAGTGATTACATTCCTCCATGTAGGTTTGGCGTCAGGAAGGACATACGGTTGTGAAATCCACATGAGCTACACAGTTCGCGACCCCACAGGTGAAGGAAAATCGGTAGAAAAAGAAGAATAAGAAGAGCTTACAGGTTGTATTTGATAAAGAGTGATAATGAACTTGAATTCCGAGTGTAGCTGAAAGAAGGATTAGTAATCAGTCAGTATATCTGAGGGACAGTTAAGCTTCTCACTTTGGCAGTATTTAGAAATGTAAATGTAAACCATTTGTCTAAGTGCATGCTCCATTACTAACTTGCAGTCCATATACGGTGGTAAAATAAGTTGAATGCTGCAAATCGGTCCAGAGGAATAAAGAAAGATGTAGAAGCACGTCAGAGAAAATGGTACCCTACCAAAAACCTGGCAGATCATGCCACGATATTAATGAAGGCGGCGTAGAAACAGACTGTTAGGAAAGAGCTATCTGCATTGAAGAAGGGTTAGTAACCAGTTCGCTATAGGAAATGTAAGTGTAACCTGAAGGTCGCGCAGACATTCTTTTGCTACCCCTAGTCCAGTACAATGACCAGAGCAGGTTTGTTGACAGTGTCCTAGTAATTAGCAGCCGTGACTAGCAAGGAAGAAGTTATAACTTTTACAGTTAGGCCCGACCTGCTGATTGAGAGCGAATCGTCGCGCCTGTATGAAGTATTTGTTAGTGTCAGGGCGACAGACCTGTAGCATGGAAAAGGCCTCTCAGTTTTAAGTGCCTATGTGTTAATATAAGGAAAGATCTTCATTGGGGTAATCGCATAAATGGGATTGTAAATAAACGGTACAGATCCCTGCACCTGTGTATGGGGGTATTTAGGGGTTGAGTGTGGTTCCAGTGGACCCTCACTAGGATTAAGATTCAAGAACTGGAATAAATCCAAAGAATAGCAGCTTCATTAGTTCTGGGTGATTTTCGACAAAAGAATAGCGTTACAAAAATGTTGCAAAGTATGGGCTGGGAAGACTTGGGAGAAAGGAGACGAGCTGCTCGACTAAGTAGTATTTTCCGAGCTGTCAGTGGAGAGATGGCGTGAAATGACATTAGTAGACGAATAAGTTTTGAGTGGTGTCTTTAAAAGTAGGAAATATCACAATATGAAGATAAAGTTGGAATTCAGGAGGACAAATTGTGGTAAATATTCCTTTGTAGGAAGGGGAGTTGGGGGATGGAATAACTTACCACGGGAGATGTTTAATACACTTCTAATTTCTTTGCAATCAATAAAGAAAAGGCTAGGAAAACAACAGATAGGGAATCTGCCACCTGGGCGACTGCCCTAAACGCAGATCAGTAGTGACTGATTGATTTGATAAATATGTATAATTATTTATGGTTAATATTATGCCGAGTGTAATCAAGAAATTCAACGTAAAATAAGTTGCGTGTGATCAGAGTAATAAAAGGAAAATGCATTACGTTGGATTAATCTCATCTTCCGACATCATTTGTGAAACTGTCCTTATATGGGCTGATTGGCCTGAGTTCGAGAGCCGACAGGGTCCCAATGGATCAAGCTGATATCCAGAAAAGGTAAAGAAATGTTAAATATATTGAAAATCAAAATCCACAGACGGTTTCCAGTCATTTGACCGGGTCAGGAGTGGAATGAATGAAGCCCCCTTCTAGCGGCGAGGATGGGAAATCTGCCGGCTGCTGATACCTGTCGCACTCCACTGGGGCAATGATGAATGAATAATTCATGAAATGATATTGGAGAGTGTTGTTGGAATGAAAGATGACAGGGAAAACCGGAATACCTGGAGAAAAACCTGTCCCGCCTCCGCTTTGTCCAGCAAAACCTCACATGGAGTGACCAGGATTTGAACTAAGGAACCGAGCAGTGACAGGCCGGCGCGCTGCCGCCTAAGTCACGGAGGCTCATTAAATGCATTGACATTATAAGTTAATATAAGGGCCAATGAGTTGTCCGTTTCAGTGTACATAAAATAAAATCCTCATATGGGAAGGAATAGTATCAGTTGTAGACTAGAATAGAGAAGTTCTCGTACCTGTTAATAATATCCATCTATTTGAAGAATTAGAGAAATTCAATTCAAATCGATCAAAGTTTAATTGATCTAATTTTGATCAAATATTTTAAACAGCGTAAATATCACAATCATCGTCATATTAAACCTGACGGGGTTGCCAGACGTCCCGGATTTTACGGGATTGTAACATATTCGTGTTGAGTGTCCCACATCCCGGACAGTTCCTATCCGGGACGGCAACTGTCCCGTATTCTGAACCCAAAGAGAAATACGCCAGTGTCTTCAGCTCTGATAAGTACCAAGAGCTTTCTTTCTTTCCTTCTTTCTTTCTTTCTCGCTTCCTTTCTTTCAAAGAGGATAGATTTCTTCACTCCTTGGTTTACTTATCTGGTGAGAGTTCGTAGATTTGTTTCTATTTTCGGGTTGTCCGTCCTCGCGAATAAGATGCGTAATAGCGGACAGCCATCTGAGGTAGTCCGAGTCCACCGCATGTTCGTGTGAAATTGTCAATTGTGAGAAATATTATGTTCCTGTTGACTTGATTAGGTCTGAGCTGTTAATTTCTGTAAATTTGTCTTCAATGTCATGCAGAGATCTTTATGAAATTGCTAAGAATGACATCAAAAAACTGTTAACAGCACTTTACCGCCTCTGTGGTGTAGTGGTTAGTGTGATTAGCTGCTACCTCCGGAGGCCCGGGTTCGATTCCCAGCTCTGCCACGAAATTTGAAAAGTTGTACGAGGGCTCGAACGGGGTCCACTCAGCCTCGCAAGGTCAACTGAGTACAAGTGGGTTCGATTCCCACCTCAGCCATCCTGGCAGTGGTTTTCGGTGGTATCTCACTTCCCCTCCAGGCAAATGCCGGGATGGTACCTAACTTAAGGCTACGGCCGCTTCCTTCCCTCTTCCTTGTCCATTCCTTCCAAACTTCCCATCCCCCCGCAAGGCCCCTGTTCAGCATAGAAGGTAAGGCCGCCTGGACGAGGTACTGGTCATCCTCCCCAGTTATGTCCCCCGACCCAATGTCGCAGGACACTGCCCTTGAGGCGGTAGGCGTGGTATCCCTCGCTGAGTCCGAGGGAAAAACCAATCCTGGAGGGTGAGCAGATTAAGAAAGAATGAACAGCACTTTAGAAAAATGAAAAATACACTGAAGAAAGTGGAAATTGCAACACCCAGAAGGAGTGGTGCTACATTGCTGCAATTGAACATGCGAGACGAGTGTCCGGTTGTGATTCGATGATTATACTTTCAGCTCCCTCTGACCGCAAGTTTGTACAACAATCAATACAGGACGTGCCCACCACGAGCTGCAATACATAGATGAATTCGTCGAGGCATGGAGTCAATAAGGCCCTGGATCGCTTCCTGAGGAATTGTGCCCATGCTTGCTGCACTGCACGGGTCAGTTGTTCCAGAGTTGTGGGTGGCTGAGGACGGTTGGCCAGTTGTCGACCCATCATGTCCCACACATGCTCAATAGGACTGAGGTCCGGGGATCTGGCGGGCCATTCTAAGGTTGTGATGTCGTGGAGAATTTCTCTGGAGATGCGTGCAGTGTGAACCCGGGAATTGTCCTGCTGAAACATCCCATTAGCAATGTTCGCCATCATAGAAACAACCACTGGATTGAGTACCCTATCAACGTCCTGTCGAGCAGTCATAGTGCCCTCAACGAGCACTAATTGTGATATCACATTAATGCCTATAGCTCCCCAGACCATAATTCTTAGTGTTGGCCCTGTGTGCCTCTCGACAATAAGATCTTGGCGGCCCCTCTCCCCGGTATGTCGGCGCACACGATTCCGGCGATCACTGCGGGCAAGACAGAAGCACGATTCATCACTAAAGACGACCCTATGCCATTCGTCGACCCACGTCGATCTTTCTCGACACCAGGCCAGCCTTACACGTCGCTGTTGTGGGGTCAATGGAACACCTTCTGCAGGGACACGGGCTCGTAAGCCAGCTGCACGCAGGCGATTACCAACTGTTTGTTGTGTGTAACGTGGGGTGCCACAGCTGCTCGAATTTGCGCTGCTGTTGCATGCGGTTCCATCCGGGCCATCCGAATGATGCGGCGATCCTCTCTCACAGTTGTCTGTCGCGCTGGGCCCGTACCAGGTCTACGAGTGTGGGTACCTTCATTTGACCACTGTTGCCATACACGTTGTACCGTAGATGCCTGTCGGCCAACACGTGCAGCGGCAGTCCTTAGCGATAATCCAGCCTCACACAGCCCAATTATCCGAGCCCTCTCAAACGGCGACAGTTGTTGATAGTGTGCTCTTCTCTGTCGTCGAGGCATATTTGACGGGGAACACTTTACTGCACAGACTGCAAGTCAACTACGCTACACCAGAGTCCGTATACTGGAGTTGATTCCTCCGCGACCAATCACGTGGGGAGACATGTAGCAACAATCCAATGAGTCTGAAACTTTGATCGTTTACATACCTACATGGCATCGTTCCATATCTTGAAAATCAACACAAACGACCAATGCCTTCATGGTGTTGCAATTTCCATTTTCTTAAGTGTATATTGAAATTGAAATAACTGGTGTGAATAATATAAGGTTTTTCCTGTTTGTTTCACATTGCACCGACAGAGGCAGGTCTTACGGTAACGATGGGATAGAAAAGGGCTAGGATTGGAATCGACCGTGGCGTTAAGACAGGCTAAAGCCCCAGCATTTGCCTGCTGTAAGAATGGAAAACCAAAACTACACTGTGATGTCAACATAATAATAAGCGTATCATTTTGAAACAAACTTTATCACGTGAAGAATACGAGCCCATTGATTTCCTCGATCCCATATCTGTATCGTACTTTGATTTCAGGTATCTGACAACCCTGAAACCTGAAGTAATAATCATGTTAATCAGTGATGAAATATATGTGAGTCAATGTCGAGCGGAAGTTTACTCAGAGGAAACGTGAATACTATAGACGTCACAAGTGAGATAACAATGAACGTTTATATGAGAATCGTCATAATACAATAATAAATTGCTTAATAATTGTGCAGTTAATAATAATTTATGTGTGTGATATTACGGATTTTTATTACCAGAAAATGTATGTGATTTGAATACCAATCATAAGAAGAAGAAGAAGAAGAAGAAGAAGAAGAGGTAGGAAAAAATCGCCGAGGAATAAATATTTTTCGAGGCTGTATCGTGTCGAATAAAGCATAATAATCGTTTTATAAGTAAAGAAGAAATAGAGTGAATAATAACCCATTTCTGGTAAATGAGATGAAGTTGAGTTTTGCTAATTTCAGGAAGGCGAAGTTGAGAGTAATTAATATTCTGAGTTTGAGTTGGATGTAAATGTAAACCATTTGTAAACATGTTCCATTGTTAACTTGCAGCCGGTATACGGTGGTAAAATAAACTGAATGCTGTAGACAGGTCCAGAGGAATAAAGAAAAAAATTGAAGCACGTCAGAGAAAATGAGGGTCTTTGAATATTTATGTGGCAATATCCTACAAAAAGTATGAAAGATCATGCCTTGATGTTAATGAATCTTCTTATTATTATTTTTCTTCCGCTTTTTCCCACACCTGTGGGGTCCCGGGTACGAATTGCGTCGCACATGTGGATGTGGCCCTGTTTTACGGCCGGATGCCCTTCCTGACGCCAACCATATATGGAGGGATGTAATAACTATTACCTGTTTATGTGGAGGTTGGTAGTATGGTATGTTTTCTGAATATTGGACCTCAAAGGTCACGGGTTCAATATGAAGAGGAGAGTATTGGGACGGACATAAACACCCAGTCCCCGAGCAAGAGGAACTAATAAGACGCGATTAAAATCCCCGACCCGGCCCAGAATCGAACTCACGATCCTCTGAACGAACGCCAGTACGCTGACCATTCAGCCAACGAGTCGGACCCATGATGTTTATGAATAAGGTGAAATATTTAGCTCCAAGAAAGAGAGCGTGAGTCTACGATGACATATTATAATAATTTGAGGATTGCGTGAAATACGTATATCTATGAAGAGTAATAAGTAGGGATATCAATGACAAAAGAGTGTTGTTATTGCAGGATAGAGTTCTAATTAAAGATGATATTTGTGAAATGGACCAAGGGAGCATAATGCAACAGCGTGCATGTAGCAGTTGTGCTAGAGAGTGTGATGTTTAGCCGTACATTTTAAATTTGTGATTCACAAATAATGTCCGCCTCTGTGGTGTAGTGGTTAGTGTGGTTAGCTGCCACCCCCGGAGGCCCGGGTTCGATTACCGGCTCTGCCACGAAATTTGAAATGTGGTACGAGGGCTGGAACGGGGTCCACTCAGCCTCGGGAGATCAACTGAGTAGAGGTGGGTTCGATTCCCACCTCAGCCATCCCCGAAGTGGTTTTCCGTGGTTTCCCACTTCTCCTCCAGGCAAATGCCGGGATGGTACCTAACTTAAGGCCACGGCCGCTTTCTTCCCTCTTCCTAGTCTCTCCCTTCCAATCTTCCCATCCCCCCGCAAGGCCCCTGTTCAGCATAGCAGGTGAGGCCGCCTGGGCGAGGTTCTGGTCATCCTCCTCAGTTGTATCCCCCGACCCAGAGTCTACCCTTGAGGCAGCAGAGGTGGTATTCCTCGCTGAGTCCGAGGGAAAAGTCAACCCTGGAGGGTAAACAGATTAAGATGAGAAGAAGAGGAAGATTCACAAATAATTAATATTTAATTGCCGCCAGGAAAATAATAGGGTGATAAAATTACTAAATACAATACGTTGACGTAAAGGACCGTATGTGATGCTACAATAATGATCGGTAAGTTAATAAAATTGGTGTGTGATTTTTTCTAGATCCGTGAACCAGTTATTTAACCGTCCAATTATTAATTATGCAATCACGATAAAATATGTGAGACATGATTCCTGACATAGTTAGTGATGAAAGACGATTTAGTCACTAACATGCCAGTAAACAATCATAATATTATTATTTCAATACCAGTGTGTGAAGTCATGGTACATTGAGAATAATGCAAATTTGAGTAGAGGCGCGTGAACTTCATTTTTTTAAACACAGTGTCGTCTCAATTTAGGATGTATCTTTTTTTTTACAGGTTATCTTTTTTATGTATAATTTAGAATAGGAAACGCTATGTTTTAAGCGTCACATTGTACATTTTGTAGATAGATATTGCATTAGAACAAGGACAATTATTGTACGCGCACTTTTTAGCGATAGATTTTTGTACTCGGTTGAGGAGTAAGGAGGGAGCATTGCCGGTTCCGGTGATACTGCCAACTGAATGGAAATGAATTCTGAATTGAATCGATAAGATGATCGATCAATATGAATTTTCTGAACCTTTATTATCTTACGCCAACAACTGTGTCACATACACAATATATAATACTATATAACATTTCCCGATGCGAAACGTGTTCCTATCATGAATTCTATAGTTTGCATTTGCTGTGTAAACAACAACAGTACGAGTACTTAAAGTGTACGCCAGATGTCGCACAGCGATGATAAGCTATTCTTAGTTTGTGTTTCAAAGGTTGTCAATACGAATTACGAAGATAACCGAAGTTGACCGATTCAGCACTAGGGTGTAAATCTATCACTAAAAAAGTGCGCAGATAATACCTTGGTCAACATTTCTTTCACCTTAAACCACAAATAGTAAAATGTTCACTGAGCCGACCTACTTAAGAAATCCTGTATGTAATGATAAATTTATAATTAGGTTGACCAATGATGTAAGGGACCAGTTCGATATGTGTAACCATGTCATTATTCACTTGAAAGAGAGTTAGGAATGGTCAACACGATAATTTTGAACTGTAAAATTCAGGTCACTTCAGCTTAGAGAATGGATTTTTTTTTACAAATGTTTTCACGGTAAAAATGAGGTATTAGTAATATTTATGGCTAATTGGATATGTGATTCAGCTGTGCAATTTTTATTTTCAATTTGAGTAAAGCCGTCAAGAGCATATTTGAATCATCTCAAATAACTGTATCAGGGTTCCTAAAATACGTGTGAGTGTTCACAAATTGAATGTGTGTTTCCTAGGACAGCCTACATTTTTCACACATAGGTCTCCGAGTTAATTTAATTATTATTGTTTGATTAACTTTGAGTAAGATAAACTGACAGGAGTAACGGAGGTAAATGTTACTGAGGACAGTTGCCAGCGTGTCTCGCATATTGTTATCAACAAGTAAAGACGTATGAGGTCCGCCTCGGTGGTGTAGTGGTTAGTGTGATTAGCTGCCACCCCCGGAGGTTCGGGTTCGATTGCCGGTTCTGCCACGAAATTTGAAAAGTGGTATGAGGGCTGGAACGGGGTACACTCAGCCTCTGGAGATCAACTGAGTAGAGGGGGGGTTCGATTCCTTCCTCGGCGATCCTGGAAGTGGTTTTCCGTGGTTTCGCACTTCTCCTAAAGGCAAATGCGGGATGGTACCTAATGTACTTCCTTCCCTCCTCCTTGTCTATCCCTTTCAGTCTTCCCATCCCCTCACAAGGCCCCTGTTCACCATAGCAGGTGAGGCGGCCTGGGCGAGGTACTGTTCCACTTCCCCAGTTGTATCACCGGCCGAAAGTCTCAAGCTCCAGGACACTGTCCTTGAGGCGGTAGAGGTGGGATCCCTCGATGAGTCCGAGGGAAAAGCCAACCCTGGAGGGTAAACGGACTACGATACGATACGATCCGATACGAAAGATGTATGAACTCTATTTTCTGTATTTTTCTCAAGGATCTGAATATGATGTCGATTATTTCGTTGCTGTTCTCCAAACGGTCATATCTCACAATGCACTTCCTATCCATTATTTTCCTTAAGATTAGTCACACCTCTCAGACACATATAGCTATGCAGTCCATCAGAACTATGTTCGTTGTGTTCATTTTCCTATGCTAACATTTGTAAAGGAAAATGAACCTTAAGTACATTATACTGTAGGAGTGCGTAAATAAGTCATGCAAACATACATTCGTATAGAATGATACGGTAAAGTTCATTTTCCATTACATGCAAGCACAGGAAACTGAACACAACGAATATTGTTCTGATGGACTAAATATCCATATGTGGCTGGGAGGCGTGATCATTCTTAAGGAAAATAATGGATAGGAAGAGCATTGGGAGATATGACCTTTTGCCCGAACAGCAACGATTTAATCTTGAGTGAGAATTTTGAACTTACGGTAGTTCGATGATTGTGTAAACTGAATTATATTTTTCTTCAGGATTTCTAGTATATGGTTTAACGTTAAGTACGAGTCTGGTGTTATTAAACGCCATTTTATTTGGTATTTTACATGAAATGAAATGGCGTATGGCTTTTAGTGCCGTGAGTGTCCGAGGACAAGTCCGGCTCGCCAGATGCACGTCTCTTGATTTGACACCCGTAGGCGACCTGCGCGTCATGATGAGGATGAAATGGTGATGAAAACGACACATACACCCATCCTCTGTGCCAGCGAAATTAACCAAGTAAGATTAAAATTCCCAACCCTGCCGGGAATGGAAACCGGGACCCCAAACCAAAGGCCAGCACGCTATCCATTTAGCCATGGACCCGGACGGTGTTTTACATTATTTTGTGTTACTCATTTTTCATTCGTCTTCTACGTCACGTTTTGAATAAATTAATTAATTTGAAAATCAGTCTGGTAAAATTAATTAATTGAGCCTTTAGCGTAGTTTCCCCACGTACCTGAAGACGAGAATAATCGGACGCTGCAGTCCTGAGGTTATTTTCACGTGCGCGGTGAGTAATTATTTTACAGCCGAGGTAGAACCTACGAACCAATTTACCAGGGCATTTGCATATATTTGAGATTAGTGCATAAATTTCAACATTCGGATTTATTGTGCATGTTTTCGACTTTTATTATTCATATTTTAACAGGATTAAAAGCAGTCTTCATGACAATGTAAAGTAATTAATGCCGTGAACTCTTTCCGGTCCGCCTCTGTGGTGTAGTGGTTAGTGTGGTTAGCTTCCACCCACGAAGGCTCTGTTTCGATTCCCGGCTCTGCCACGAAATTTGAAAAGTGGTACGAAGGCTGGAATGGGATCCACTCAGCCTCGGGAGGTCAAATGAGTAGAGGTGGGTTCGATTCCCACCTCAGCCATCCTGGAAGTGGTTTTGCGTGGTTTCCCACTTCTCCTCCAGGCAAATGCCAGGATGGTGCCTAACTTAAGGCCATGGCCGCTTCCTCCCTCTTCCTTGTCTATTTCTTCCAAACCTCCCATCCCCCCCGCAAGGCTCCTGTTCAGCATAGCAGCTGAGGCCGCCTGGGCGAGGTACTGGTCGTCCTCCCCAGTTTTATCCCCGACCCAGCGTCTGAAGCTAAAGGACACTGCCCTTGAGGCGGTAGAGGTGGGAGCCCTCGCTGAGTCCGAGGGAAAAAGCGACCCTGGAGGTTAAACAGATAAATGAGAAGAAGAAGAAGAAGAAGAAGAAGAACTGTTTCGGAATTAGTGGCCCTGTTCAGAATGAACATTATACACAGTTCAAGAAAATTTGGGGAATATGTTTTGTAACGTCTGGTATGTGAACGTTAATTTTGTAGATGGGATTCCAATGGCCATACAGCATACCTTGAGACCTTATCTACTCAGGGTGCCGCGCTCGATAGCTGCAGTCGCTTAAGTGCGGCCAGTATCCAGTAATCGGGAGATAGTGGGTTCGAGCCCCACTGTCGGCAGCCCTGGTTTCCCATTTTCACACCAGGCAAATGCCGGGGCTGCACCTTAATTAAGGCCACGGCCGCTTCTTTCCAATTCCTAGGCTTTTTCTATCCCATCGTCTCCATAAGACCTATCTGTGTCGATGCGACGTAAAGCAAATAGCTACTCAGGGTATGTCATATCGAAGTTATACTCCATCTGTAGGTGTAGCCATGCATTAAACTGTCAGGCGACCCCTCAAAACAAAGTGAGTAGCGGTGAGTCCAAGTGTCGTTTTGAGGTACACAGACTACTGTGGTCATTTTAGCACGTCGCACGTAAACCAACACACTCCATCAGACATTTTAACGAGGTTCAAGTAGCAAGGGCCGTTACTTTGATCCAGGAGGGATGGACTTTTCGTCGTGTTCCTGTGGATCTCAATGTCTCTCCGACAGTTATTCACCGCTTGTGGAATCGCTACAATGAGACAGGCCAGTTCACAAGGAGGATTGGACAAGGTCATGGACGCATGACAGCCCCACAGGATGACCGATATCTGACCATCTGTACGTTACGGCGTCCTTCAGCAACTGCCACAAGACCTTAGGAGGGCCACTTGAATCACGGTGTCTGACCAGACAGTAAGGAACAGGTTAAGAGAAGTGTCCTTACGACCCAGACGTCCTGTTCGCTGCACTGAGGTTCCCAGAGACCATCAACAAGTGAGTCACTTCCTACAGCTCATTGTGCCATTTCGCTTATAGTGCCATTTCCTTGCCCCTTCGAATCAATATTTACCCCATTCTCTCTATAGATGATTGATAAGCTGGGAATTTCGGAGATACCTCGTAAGGAAGCACTCAGTAGATCTGGATCCTGGGCTGTCGCTCCATGTAGACACCAATGAACACATTCTCTACAATGTTGACAGGAATTGACGCACGCTGTGTCCTTGTCTTGAATTTTCCTTGAAACATTACTATACTATATACTATAGGCCCTACTTGAAATATTATTTCTTTGAAATACACAGTTCACAGACAACGCCTCAACTTGACAGCTTCGATCGTGGCTCAGTCCGGTGTTACTTGAAGGTGCTGAAATACGTCTGCCTCGTGTCCGCAGATTAACCGGCGTGTAAAATAACTCCTGCGGGACCAAATTCCGGCACCATGGCGTCTCCGAAAACCGTAAAAGTAGTTAGTGGGACGCAAAAACTATAACATTATTATTATTTCCGGAGGTGCATATGGTCCTGAGGTTCATTCAGCCAACACCAAAAATGAGTACCAGGTTAATTTCTGGGGGCAAAGGCGGCCGGGAGTAGACCTAACCACTCTACCCCATCACGTACCGAGGTTAACAATGGTGGAAGCCTTTACCTTCCACTCCTCCAAGGGCCTTCATGGCCTGTACGGAGGTGACTTTGTTTTGTTTTTTTAAATTATTATTATTATTATTATTATTATTATTATTATTATTATTATAATTATAAGAACGATTTCCTACTAAATGCAGTGGTTCATAGCAAGCACACACTGTACTGATCCAAATTTACTTGATAGCGAAACTATTGTCTTTTTACCAAGAACTGACTGATGGAATTAGCGAATAATACGTTGAACATTACTAATAATAATATTATTTGTTTTTACGTCGCACTAACTACTCTTACGACTTATGGAGACGCCGAGGTACCAGCATGTAGTTCCGCAGGAGTACTTTTACGTGCCAGTAAATCTGAGTCTCATCTGAGATGAGAGTCTGATGTATTTGAGCACCTTCAAATACCACCGGACTGGGCCGGGATCGAACCTGCCAAGTTGGGGTCAGAAGGCCAGCGCCTCAACCGCCGAGCCACTTGGTCCTTCTTGAACGTTACTAATGTATCTGAAAGCAACTTTGGTTTATTCGTTTGACTGTAGAAGTCTTATTGATAAATATAACGTAAAACAACGTTATTTTGAGGACAATCCCTACTTGTGTGTTACCTAGTGTAGTTAGGGCTGAGACTTTCAGAAAGAAAGCCAGGGTATGCTTCATCCGCTCAATAAAGGTAATCTGGGATGACGAATATTCAATTTCTTCTTCAGTGAATGGGTTAACTGAGAAATGTTCTTATCGGAGTAGTATTATTTAATAGCAACCAATGCCGACTTCACATCGTGCAATATCAGTCCTTGCGATTTAGAAGCGGCAATGGTGGGAAGGTGTTGTTTTCTCAGTTCAAATTGTTGTGGGCTCTTATCTTCATTCCACAACTTGTTCTCTCTTCCATTCAATTCCATAGATGTGAAACGTACCCTCAATTACTTTACGCCTTCATCTCTAGACAAACTTCATATAATTGTTTAGATAACTCTTTTGTGATCAACCAAATAATACTACCAATCCTTGGTTAACGATCAGCCACTGAAATTCTATGAACAAGCATCGACCTGTACAGATATTGCCTGTTCTAATACCCTTTTACACTCATTGAAATCTGTTAATATTTCCGGATGCAAAACCCATCCATTCTACATTTCTTTCCCTTTGTATTTTATTATTATATCAACTATAGAACATGTTTTGTTTCAAATAGTGTCTGAAATTGCTTTCGAGTAATGTGCTAGCAGCACTCAAAGCGAACGTCTAGAGCCTTTTCTATTATGATTAATGACAATGGTAGTCTAAGCAGGGAATACTGTAAACATGTACTGAGGACAGTGATCTCGTAACAAGAAGTATATGGATAATCCACAAAATTGGGGACGTGACGAAGGGACATTCTAATATGACAATAATTGATTAAATTGTATTCTCTTAATTAAAAAGTGAGTGATAGCGAGAAAATGTTAAGTGACCACGTTTAAATTCCGCTCAATGCATGCAGGCTTTTTTGACTGAAAAGTCATATCCCCGTGGTTCGAATTCCACGTAAAACGGGGGTCCCAGGACAATGATCATGACAATAGTCACTTGCTTGCTTTCTCATGATTAATGTTGAGCGTTTTTTTTTTCGTGTCGCGAAAACATTTTGAACAAAAAGAGATTCTTTTATTCTTCCTCTCAGCAATCTTTTTCACTTAACACAAGCTCTTTGCCTAATAGAGCAAATGATATGGGATATTCAGCTTGTGCTCAGATTTGCGTACATCGTGGGAGAACTCGTTATGTATGATACCTTTGATTCCTTTGTGTGCAGGAACTGTCGCGCTGGAGACCTATCATATAATGAAGAGAAAGGCAGTCTCAGCAGGGTCAGTAGAGAGAAAGTGAGACCGCTACACGGTGTTAGAGTTAGGGTGGTGAGCATGTAGGTGATATGGCCAATTTTTCTTATTAGATCTTCACTCGACCAGCATTATACTTATATTATACTGATGAGGATAAAATTAGGTCATGGATAACAAGTCAGAAAGTAACATAAAATATAATAGCTAACTTAAGACTCGAGGTCGGCCTCATTCAGGCTCATCTGCAGAACTTAACTGGATGATGAACATGTTCTTAATATTAGCGAAAATTCAGCATTGTTAAGCACTGTAGAACTTTTAACGCATGTAGCTTCACTTTGTTTACAAGCACACACATACACACTAATTGTTATCCCATGTCGGCGAGGAAAACTCCTGTGGTAGTCAGCTTCTGATTCTTCTGAAAATGACAGTGCACCTAGCTGACAGCGGACTGTTCCTGGAACACCATGGAGATTTCAAAAGAAGTCCCTGGCTTGTGATTATTGATTGATTGTACTGATTCCTATTTCATGGTGTAGTTGGTTATTGCGAAAGAGCTAAGGGGCCTTGACTGCCATGAGGGAATTTTGTTTCGGAAGCAATGAAGTTTATTTATCTTGCTCTTAGCCGCTCTAAACCATATAGGCCAAGGATATGTGAACAGTGATCCAAGATTGAGCCTCGAGTTGATGTGGAACCTCCACGTTCCACATCGTCAAGATGAACGCCGAGGTACTTCACTGCTTGACCAGATTTATTTCATGGGATGTCAGTAGAGTTACACTGAGTGTGGGTGGCATGTGAGGTAGACACAGAGTGAAGATCTTGCTTCGCACTTTGAATTGTTCAGAGCCATTCTCCATTTATTTAACCAAATAGAGAGTAATTAATTGTAGAGCACTTTACAAATGCTGGGAAGCAGTTACCCATCGCGGGATGTGTAGTAGAGAGAATTCTTTCGTCAGCATACATTGCAATGCTACGATATTAGCTAACGGTGGTGTAAGAATATCACTGGCATAGATGATGTACAAAGCGGTTCCAAAAATGTACCCTTGAGGTACACCCGCTGCGACTTGCTTTTGTGGAAACGATTCTGTCGACGAGCCCACGCCCAGACAGAAAATGTTGAGGAGTTTGGATGCCCGTAATTGTTTAGCTTGTGCGCAAGTCCTTTTTGCTACATCATACCAAAGGTTTGTGTCAAGTCAAAAAGTACTGTCACAGTGTACTGTTTCAAATTGAAGCCATGGGTGACGTGTTCAGACATGCGAACTAGCTGATAATTTGTGGAGCGGAGTTGCCGTAATCCAAATTGATGTGGTGGGAGAACAGACGTGTCTATTACGAATTTGTTGAGGCTTTGTGGATTACTTTTCAAATAACTTAGAGAGAGCTCATAAGAGACTTACGGGCCGATAACTTGATGGGAGGGTGTGCGGCTTATTGGTCTTGTGAACAGGAATGGTTTCTGCGTGTTTCCATACGTTTTGGAAGTGACCTAGGAGCAGAAGTGCGTTAAATATCAAAACCAATAAAGAATAAGCTTTTGTGATGAGATGTATCTCTGCACTGTTTGGTATGAGATCGTGTCCAAGTGACATTCGGTGCGACAAGTTCTTTACGATGTCACGTAATTATCTGGGTGAAATTAAGCCAATTGTTTCCGCTACAGTAGGGTATCTCCTGATTATGATTCTCATTTTTCGGTTCGTGTGGTGTGAAATCTGTTCGAAAGGGTCCTGTTACTAACTCACACTTTTCTTAGTTACTTACGTAGTAGTTTTCTGCTTTTTTTCATAGCGCGTATGGTATTCGGTTCTCGTAAGACTCGTTCAGTTTCCTTCCACAGCCAACAATTTTCTGGTGATAAATTAGAGAGATACCGTTAACAGCTTGTGAATCTGTAGGTGTTCATAGCCGATTTGACTCCTTTGGTGAGGTGAATGAGATGGAAGCGCTGCCAAAATAGAATTTGATACTGCCATAGTGGACATATTTTTGACTTAGATGTTATTAGCCTTATAATTCGGAAGAGAGGTCTTCGTGTGCACTCCATTGACGGACGTTCACGTTCGGAGGTGTGACACTGCGCAAGGATTCGCCGATTGCATATATGAAGTGAGCGATTGCTGTAACAACATAGGTCATTTCTTTCTTAGTCATATTTGGTTATAAGTACTTAATTCTCCCTGATATTTCTCCCAGTTGATAAGCCGTAAGTTTAAGTAAGAACGTGGAATAAATAAGAAAGGATATGACTGCACGATGGTTAATGCAGGTCAATGAGCCGTATTAAGTTCACGTATTTTCTGAGAATGAAACGGTAGAGAGATGTTCTTGACTAGGACGATTTCTGGTACAACGTTACTATTACAAGGGTAGTAGGTTGGTTCGTCAGGTGCCATGATGTTGATACCATGTTGTTCACTGGATTCCATTAGACGTCTTCCGTTTGCTGTTGTCACTAAGTCCTCTAACAGTACAACAGGAAGCTACTCTGCAAAGAGGTGTTTTATAACTTCCTTGCTGATGGTTATGCTGTGCAATGCTTACTCCACAGCTTCTAAACATGTGATTTCAGGTAGAAATATAGAATGATGTTTGATGCTCTTGTTAGCTATTCGTGATAGCAACCCCTCCTAAAGTGACTGGATTGTGATGATCAGACCTAAGAACATTATAATCTGGTAGAGTGAACATTTGACCTTCAGCCAAGTGGGTTTCTGTTATGCAGGCAATTGATATTATTTCGTGGCATAAATTCTACTAACCTTTGCGTTTTGTATGCAACCCGTTGGCTTTCCAATTTAGGAATCAATTAAAAGAGAATCGTATTTGATCGTTAATTGTCATTTTGGAAGATACTTGGCAGTAGATTTTCAATAAAATATTTTTATTTGTAGGATAAAAGGTGTAATTAGTGCTATGGCAAGCTGTGCGAAGCTGGTGGTGCCCAATCCTGTGAGTCACTATTGTTAATAGCTGGACTAGTTGTACTCTAATAGCTTGTTTTTATGGAGGCGATTTGAAGTACTAGTTAACTGAAGCTGCTGGTGTTGTTTGTGTGTTGACACGCTTCCAAGCAGTAGTCTGGCTGAGTGGTGCGAAAGAAATGCGCAACGCGGGGGGCGGGGAGGAAGTTTTCTATGTTCATTACTAGCGGAGATTGAGACGTTTGACTATCATTAGTGTCAGGGGATTTAGGGAGCAATTTACCTGATAATTTTTGAAGAAGTTTTGTTTGAAGACAACCTTTGTAATGGACGCTGTTTGTTTCGGCTTCTTATATTCGGAATAATGGTGATATCCGGCAAATTCCACTCATCTTTAGTTAAGGTGACAGAGATTTTGTATTTCCAAACCTCTGGCATAGAGTGCATTGTGGGATGTCAGACATCTTTTATCGTAACTCAACTGTTACAATCGCTCGTTGGATGCCGGTTATTTGAAAATTTGTTTCGACTTCGTTACTCTTTAATTTGACCATGCATATTGGCATAGGCTCTTCATCTCTGTGCAGAAGTCTGACCCTGTTCCATTTCAGAAAATTATTGCCTTGAGGTCAGAGAACAATTCTTCATCTGTGATTGAAAATGGGACGTTTCGGATTATTACTTCGAGCATTTTATTTTTTGAATCCTGAAAGATGTGAAACTACAATTGCATTTCATCCACAAATTTGGTAACTAAGCGATGATCATCTATTGTCAGGGGCATATTGTACGGGCTACCGGGGCTACCAGCGGTAGCCCAAGAAAATTACATTTAAAAATTAATAACACTTTATTATAGTTTCAACAGAGCATTCAAAAAATAGTGACATTCATGTGTATTTTCTTTACCGAAAGAAAGGATGGATTGAGGATAGTGAACGCGGCAACGCTGTAGAAACCACTACCGGCGAGCGGCAGCCTTACACCCTTCTCCCCATGTCTCCGCACCCACACTCGTTCAGTACAGGCTCAGCACTGAAAGCGATTCAGCTGCCGCTACAGCTAGCGATTTCTTACCTAGTTAAAAGGGTTTGAAGCAAAAACTAGCCTACTAAAATATACGTTATCGCACTCATAGAGGTAAGGTAAGGATTATTCTGCCCGAAGGCAGGTCCGAACCTCCGCAGAGGTGTTCTTGAGCCGGAGTTTACGTGCGGTAGGGTGGCCAGTTCCTTTCCGCTCCTCCATTCCCTTACCCCCACCAACAGCGCGTTGCAACCCATCCAAATCCTGACCACGCCCAATGTTACTTAACTTCGGAGATCTCACGGGATCCGGTGTTTCAACACGGCTACGGCCGTTGGCACACTCATAGAAGTGAATATGTTTTAGAAGTTGTAGTATTTTCGATTTGTGATTTGTTGAAGTGCCTATATGCTGAAGAATTTTATAAGTTTACCTATAGTTATACTTTTAACTATACCAGCTTTGGTTTTGTGAGAAGATGATGGAACAAACACCTGTGGGGGCTTTAAATGCCAATGACTGTATAATAGAGACGTTGTTAAAAGTTCCTTTCAGCCATCTTCGCCCACACAGTGACAAAGCTTAAATTATGAATATGACAAGGCCTACCTGAACTGCAATTGCTTGCCGATGTGAAGGTAAAACAGCATGAGTACACACGTCATATCATATCATCTACGTTACAAGTCCGACTCGTTGGCTGAACGGTCAGCGTACTGGCCTTCGGTTCAGAAGGTCCCGGGTTCGATTCCCGGCCGGGTCGGGGATTTTAACCTTAATTGGTTAATTCCAATGGCCCGGGGGCTGGGTGTATGTGTTGTCTTCATCATCATTTCATCCTCATCACGACGCGCAGGTCACCTACAGGAGTCAAATAGAAAGACCTGCACTTGGCGAGCCGAACCCGTCCTGGGATATCCCGGCACTAAAAGCCATACGACATTTCATTTTCACCTACGTTACATATAGACTTACATATGGACTTAGTTGTCCAGTAGTTCTAAGCTGTCTAAACTATACTGCTGGCCAAGGTATTTAGCCGTGAAGCTGATTTATCGTCAAAGGAAGGGTTTTCAACTATGAACTCTTTCCGCACGGCAGTTCAAAAAATATGATAAATCGAAGACTCATACTTGCAGTAGCATGAACTTTGCAAACTTTCATAATACTAGAATATATTTACAACTAGATAAACAACATGCTCTGCATACTGACCAACATAATGCTCTTGTAAAAGATAA
Organism: Anabrus simplex; assembly: GCF_040414725.1. Lineage (NCBI taxonomy): Eukaryota > Metazoa > Arthropoda > Insecta > Orthoptera > Tettigoniidae > Anabrus > Anabrus simplex. Next base: position 576,236,112 of record NC_090266.1, on the reverse strand, counting down.
ATTGTGAAATTTTACTACGTTTTATTATCACTTGACGTTACAGAGTCAAGGTCTGAAATGATTTTTGATTATTTACTTCTTTCCTTCTTTCTTTATTAATCAATTTACCCTCCAGGGTTGGTTTTTCCCTCTGTCTCAGCGAGGGATCCCACCTGTAATGCCTCAAGGGCAGTGTCCTGGAGCGTGAGACATTGGAACGGGGGATACAGCTTGGGAGAATGACCAGTACCTCGCCCAGGTGGCCTCACCTGCTATGCTGACCAAGGGCCTTGTGGGGGGATGCGAAGATTGGAACGGATAGACAAGGAATCGGGAAGGAAGCGGCCGTGGCCTTCAGTTAAGTACTAACCCGACATTTGCCTGGAGGAGAAGTTTGAAACCACGGAAAACCACTTCCAGGATGGCTGAGGTGGGAATTGAACTCACTTCTACTCATTTGACCTCCCGAGGGTGAGTGGACCCCGTTCTAGCCCTCGTACCACGTTTCAAATTTCGTGGCAGAGCCGCGAATTGAACCCGGACTTCCGGAGGTGGCAGCTAATCAAACTAACCACTACACCTCAGAGGCGGACGATTATTTATTTATTTATTTATTTATTTATTTATTTATTTATTTATTTATTTATTTATTTATTTATTTATTTATTTATTAGTGCCTTTTTACAGTGGCGAAATTAGGCCTCTAGGCCCTACTTTACACTGAACCACATACTAAGTAAAATCTTAAGTTATTAAATTCGTGTAGGAAGATTGGTGGTATGTTACCAGGTTTAGAGGGAGTCTGTGCCACCGAGCGAGTTGACCGTGCGGTGAGGGCCGCGCAGCTATGAGCATGCCCTCGGGGAAATAGTGGGTTCGAATCCCACGGTCGGCAGCCCTGAAGATCGTTTACCGTATTTTCCTATTATTGCGCCAGGTAAATGCTGGGGCTGTACCTTAATTAAGGCCACGGCCGCTTCCTTCTCACCCATATCCTTTTCCTATCCTATCGTCGACATGAGACCTATCTGTGCCGGTGCGACGGAAAGCGAATTGAAAAAAAAAAAGTTTGTGTCTGAGGTGGATGTACATTCTTCATCCATTAGTTGCAATGGGATGTACGTATTATGAATTCTGAAGATATTGCTTGTTTGTTACTGGGCATTTGGAACTCACCATCGTTAGCTATCCCTATTATATTGCCCTGCACAAGTTTAGTTGTTTGCAGTATTGGTTTCGTAGATGAAAATGATAATAACGAACGGCCAGTAATTGCACTGTTACTCACAGTTTGCTGTTGTAGTTGTTGTTGGCACTGCTGCTTTGAAATTGGTAGTGAACTGGATGTGGTTGATTTGAGGACTGGATATTATTTATCGCTACGTGTTGGTTTTGGCGAAGTTGGTCTTGAGTTAAGCGAGAAGTGAACAGTTTGGATTGGGTTGACCACTTTGATAGTTGAGTAATACATTCATTGATTTACTGATGATAGACCATGTAAAGCAAAGCAAAGTCATCTCCCTACTGGCCATGAAGGCCCTTGGAGGAGTGGAACGTAAAGGCTTCCACCATTGTTAACCTCGGCACGTGATGGGGTAGAGTGGTTACCTCTACGCCCGGCCGCCTTTGCCCCAAGGAATTAACCTGGTACTCATTTTTGGTGTAGGCTGAGTGAACCTCAGGGCCATATGCACCTCCGGAAGTGGAAATCTCGTTTCTTAAATTTTACGAATTCCTGACGGGGATTCGAACCCACGTCCTTCCGGGCGAACCGAGCACGCCTTTACTGCCTCGGCCAGGCAGCCCCTGATATAAGAGTTCGCACATTATTAATGAAAAACTGAAGGTGATGGTTAACTAGTGTAAAAGTTTAATTGAGATAAACATTTGCTAAACATCCTAAAAGAGAATTTATTATCTCTTATGAATCCTATCAAAAATTACTAATTTCAATTTTTCATTAATATAATAGCAGCTTTAAGCTGATGGGCACAAAGAACACTTTTTCCCTGTTGGTAATTCGCGTGCCTGAATATAGTGTTCTATAACTATAGTTTCTGATTCTGTTCATACTAGCATGCACCGAGCTGGATAGCTGCAGTCGCTTAAGTGCGGCCAGTATCCAGTATTCGGGAGATAGTAGGTTCGAACCCCACTGTCGGCAGCCCTGAAGATGGTTTTCCGTGGTTTCACACCAGGCAAATGCTGGGGCTGTACCTTAAGTAAGGCCACGGCCGCTTCCTTCCCACTCCTAGCCCTTCCCTGTCCCATCGTCGCCATAAGACCTATCTGTGTCGGTGCGACGTAAAGCAACTAGCCATAGTAGCATGCAAATCATGTTGGTGCCTTTCAAGATGGTATCCTTTTCGGGTGTAGTGCTGGTGTGTGGCTTGTAGTCTGTGCTCCTAACAAAAGGTTATTTATGTCACACTTCAACAGTTGGTGTCGTATATTGCATTGAAACATGTATAGCCCTATTACGGAATAATATGGTACCTTATTTGATTTCCATCACGCACATGTTTCCGTTATATAAAAATAAAAGGATAATGAAGATGATGATGATCACTGTTTACTAATAATGGTATTGGCTTTTCGTCTCACTAACCACTTTTATGTTTTTTCAGAAACGTGGAGATTCCAGATTTATCTTCCTCAGGAGTTTTTGCGCGTATCACTAAAGCTGCCAACATGAGGCTGACGTCTTACCTGCCAACTTGGGCTCAGAAAGCCAGCGTTCTAACAGTCTGAGCGCCGGGCTGAGTGGCTCAGACGGTTAAGGCGCTGGCCTTCTAACCCCTAACTTGGCAGGTTCGATCCTGGATCAGTCCGGTGGTATTTGAAGGTGCTCAAATACGACAGCCCCGTGTCGGTAGATTTACTGGCACGTAAAAGAACTCCTGCGGGACTAAATTCCGGCACCTCGGCGTCTCCGAAGACTTTAAAAAGTAGTTAGTGGAACGTAAAACAAATAACATTATAATTACAGTCTGAGCCACTCAGCTCGGCGATTGTGAGTTATTCTATTGTGCACCTGACTCTGTGGCTTAGATTGTAGAACGCTGGTCTTTCGAGTCCAAACTGGCGGGTCCGACCCGGGCTCAGTCAGCGCAATAGTGACTTAGCAAACAGTTTTGGATGAAGTGTAATATAGGGCTATAATAGCCCTTTACGGCCTAAACTCAGTTTGTACAGCTGCCAGAGCCAACATTCACGATGTGGCTGCACAACGGTATGTTTCTGCACTGGATTTCGGTATCATAAAGGGCTATTATAGGCCACTATCGCTTTATATCTAAAGATGTTGTTTAGGCCACTATTGCGCTGATAGGCTCACTTGAAGCTACTCAAGTACGCCAGTCTCGTGTCAGATTAACACCCTGTGGGTGGGGGACGCAGACAAAGAATGCACCCACGTATCCCCTGTCTGTCGTAAGAGGGGACTAAAAGGGGCGACCAAGGGATGATGACATTAGACTACTTGGGATTAGTACCATTACGTGAAGAACACCATGGGTCGACGTTACTTGCGATCAGTACCACCTTGCGAGGAAGACAATGGGTCTACGTTACATAGAAGCAGTAAGTTTACCATTATGTGGGGAACACTACGGGTCTGGGCGTTGCCTGTGAAAAGTATCATCGTGTGCAGTCCATCGGTTGGTTCCACTGTGTTCAGAATGGGTCTGCGTTACCTGTGAGTAGTGCCACTCCATGCCTGTGGGTGGTACCGTGATGTGTGGTACACCGTGGGTCTATACTGGCTATGATTAGTATCACTATGTGAGCGACACTATGAGTTCCACTATGCGAGGAACACCAGGGGAATGGCGGCGCCCGTGATTAGTCCCACTATATGAGGAGCACCATGGGCCTGCGTTGCTTGCGAGTGCTGCTCTTATGTGATAAACACCATGGTTTTGTGTTACCTGTGAATGGCGCCATTATATGTGACATATCATGGGTCTACATTACCTGTGATTAGTACCACCATGCGAGGAACACCATGAGTCTACGTTACCTGTGATTAGTATCACTGTAGGAGCAACAATATGGCTCTGCTATACCAATGATTAATACTATTAATGAGGAGCCGTTGACCTAGATTTCGGTCCCTCTGTGGACAACAGGCAACATCTCCGGAAATGAAGAATTGTGAATTGGATCACTGATTGTTTCGGATTCATTGTCACCGAGTTCGATAGCTGCAGTCGCTTAAGTGCGGCCAGTATCCAGTATTCGGGAGATAGTGGGTTCGAACCCCACTGTCGGCAGCCCTGAAGATGGTTTTCCCTGGTTTCCCATTTTCGCACCAGGAAAATGCTGGGGCTGTACCTTAATTAAGGCCGCGGCCGCTTCCTTCCACTTCCTAGGCCTTTCCTATCCCATCGTCGGCATAAGACATATCTGTGTCGGTGCGACGTAAAGCAAATAGCAAAAAAAAAATGGATTCATTGTCATTTATTTATCGACCGAACTCGATAGGTGCAGTCGTTTAAGTGCGGCCAATATCCAGTATTCGAGAGATAGTGGGTTGGAACCCCACTGTCGGCAGCCCTGAAGATGGTTTTCCATGGTTTCCCATTTTCGCACCAGGCAAATGCTGGGGCTGTACCATAATTAAGGCCACGGCTGCTTACTTCCCACTCCTAGCTCTTTCCTGTCCCATCGTCGCCATAAGACCTATCTGAGTCGGTGCGACGTAAAACAAATAGAAAAAAAAAAAATGGAATGATTTCTGAAAGCGAGATTCGACACTAAAGACTAAAGACACGTATTGAAGTCAACTGTCACTGCGAGTTTAGAGGATTGGGATGATAAGCGTTAGTGTTTTCAATACGTGAATATTTTAAAAATGTTTTGTTGTGCCCGCGATATGTCAGACTAGCTAGAAAAATTTCACATCAAAGTTCTTACCATTCAAGAGACGCACCATTCAGATAAACAAATAACGACACACTCACTCGAAGCTGTACGAATATTAATAAAACTGAACTCATAGGATATGTAGGTTTCTCTACACGTTAGTAATGAACGACAGTGGTACAGCTACTCTAAATGTACGGTAGAATGTCTCCGAAAAATTATTTACACTGCCCTACTAATTATATTTACAGTATATTTTAAGTGAAAGAATGTATCCTATACAATTAAACGAGCAATTCTCGTGCATATGTACGAACTTTATAGACAACGGCTCGATTCCGCTGAAAATCACAGACTATGGTGTGTTCGTTTGGGTGGTGGTGGGGTCTAGAAATCATCTGTCAGGGGTCTCACATTTTGGAGCGAATGAATGTTAAAATAATCACTTTTCACTCAATTATTTCGAAAGCATTCACTATTCGATTGCTTCATGCATTCCAAGACGTTCATTCGAATGGAGATTCGAATGATTAATCGAAACAATAATTGAATGAAAGAAATAATCGAGTCCACCTCTGTGGTGTAGTGGTTAGCGTGATTAGCTACCACCCCCCGGAGGCCCGGGTTCGATTCCCGGCTCTGCCGGTACGAGGGCTGGAACGGGATCCACTCAGGCTCGGGAGGTCAACTGAGTAGGGGTGGGTTCGATTTCCACCTCAGCCATCCCCGAAGTGGTTTCCGTGGTTTCCCACTTCCCCTCCAGGCAAATGCCTGGATGGTACCAAACTTAAGGCCACGGCCGCTTCCTTCCCTCTTCCTTGCCTGTCTGTTCCAATCTTCCCATCCCACCGCAATGCCCCTGTTCAGCATAGCAGGTGAGGCCGCCTGGGCGAGGTACTGGTCCTCCTTCCCGGTTGTATTCTTCGCGCTCCTGGACACTGCCCTTGAGGCGGTAGAGGTGGGATCCCTCGCTAAGTTCGAGGGAAAAACCGACCCTGGAGGGTAAAGAGATTAAGAAAGAAGAAGAAATAATAGAATAATTGAATTAAATTAAATACTCCAATAAGTGATTATTTTGTATTCGACACATCGCTACATCGTAAACTAATTGGTAGCGTGTGAACAACTCCCAGTTGACTACGCTACTTGGATATAGATTATGTATATCGTTGTCCGTTAGTGTCATTAACAGCTGACCGGGCGATTTAGTCGTGCGGTTAGAGGCGAGCAGCTGTAAGCTTGCTTCCGGGAGGTAGTGGGATTGATCGCCACTGCCGGCAGTCCTGAAGATGGTTTTCCGTGGTTTTCCATTTTCACACCAGGTAAATACTGGGACTGTACCTTAATTAACGCCACGGCCGCTTCCTTCCCACTCGTAGCCTTTTCCTATTCCATCGTCGCCATAAGACCTCTCCGTGTCGGTGCGACGTCAAGCAAATTGTAAAAAAGCATCAACAGCTAATCTCCGAAATCAAATTTCAGCACAGATAGTCGAGGAATTCGGGTGAAGTTAGGACTTCCTAGCCTTCTGGCCTCGTATATTAATTGTCGGGTTTTGCCACAGTCCGGTCTAGAAATCCAAGAATAACGGCCGAAAGGATTCGTCGTGTTGACCACACGATATCTCGTAATCTGAAGGCCTTCGGGCTGAGCAGCGGTCGCTTGGTAGGCCAAGGCCCTTCAAGGTCTGTAGTGCCGTGGGGTTTTTTTTGTTTCGCCACAATAAGTGTTATACTATTATAATATACCGTAGTACTCCTGTATTGTTTGTAGTTGTAGTGACAGTGTTCTTAATTCGCCTTAGAAGTGTTAGTGAAAAGCTAAAGAGTTGACATAGCCTAAGTGTTAAACTGTTTCAGCGATTCTTCATGTCCGACTCGTTGGCTGAATGGTCAGCGTACTGGCCTTCGGTTTAGAGGGCCCCGGGTTCGATTCCCGGCCGGGTTTGGGATTTTAACCTTCATTGGTTCATTCCAATGGCTCGGGGGTTGGGTGTTTGTGCTGTCCCCAACATCCCTGCAACTCACACACCACACATAACACTATCCTCCACCACAGTAACACGCAGTTCCCTACACATGGCAGATGCCGCCCATCCTCATCGGAGGATCTGCCTTACAAGGGCTGCACTCGGCTCGAAATAACCACACGAAATTATATATATAGCGATTCTTCATTGTAGGAATGCACTAAGAGTTTTAGGAAAAACGTGTTATCCTTACGAATGTCCAGAAAAAGTTGTGCCTTAAATTGGTATCCATCAACGTATTAAAGAAACGAGTGAGCCAGGCCCAGATGGTGATACGTCAAATACAAAGAAAATCGTATAAACAGAAATAGGGTTATAGAACGATGACATCTCCGGGTATGTTTTCGAGATGTTATCGAAGAACAAATCTTGATAAATAGGTTTCTCACTTCACTGAAATATGTTTAAACATTTTGAGAAAATTGAAGTTATAGGGTTCCACCAAGCTACCAAAATTTTTATATTTTTGGTCAGTAATAAAAGGCTTATTCAGGTTTTACTTCCGGTGCGAAGTTGTATATTCTGAATGTTAGTCTGTAAACTGAAAATTTATTTCTAAATTAGTAATAATGTAGTGAAAAGAATGAATGAAAACTGTTGCTTGACCATTGGCACGCTAACAACGCTTCATAGATCAATATTTTCACTTTGCAATGCCTTCTACTCATAGTTAACGGCATTCCTCCCTGCATTATTTAAAGAGTTGTCTCCGCGTGTCATTAAACGAGTATTACCAGAACTGCAGAGGTCTAAGAACAAAGCTTGATATATTTTATACAAACTTATTAGATGAGAACATCGATCCGTTGGCTTTGACGGAGAGCTGGCTAAATTCTTCTATTGGGAATTATGAGCTCTTTGATCGAAGTTACAACGCAATTCAATGCAATTGTAATAAAATACCAACAGGTAAAGAACTTGGCGGAAGTGTTTTACTGGCTGTGAGCAACAAATATAAGGCCTCACAGGTTGACATATATGTTTCAGCTGAGCATGTATGTAATAAACTGGCTGCAGATAATGAATTTTACGAAGGTATTGAATCCATTCCTATTTCAAATAGTAAACTGTTGGTAATATTAGGAGACTTTAATTTACCATAATTTACTGCAGAAAACGATATAAGGTGTTCATCCGCACACTTAAATAATTTCTTACAATTCATGGGATTAAGAAATGTTGTTAACGGCGTTGTTAAAAACAATGACATAATGCTTGACCAGATAGAACATGGAATATGTGTAGATAGGAACAACTTTTGGGCATTCGTTAAAAGTAAGCAATGGAAGCCCTATGTCAGTGTAATGAAATACAATGGAAAAGAACTATTAAGCGACACATCTGTTGCTGACAGTTGCGCAGGCTATTTCTCATCTGTATACTCAGAGGAACGGGCGCGATATGATTTACCGGTGTACTAAATGTTAATGAAATTAGTCCTATTGAAATTCAAAAGGCAATGCGCAAGATGAAATCTAAAATAGCCGCAGGGCCAGGTCTGATCCCTCCGTATATAATTAAAGGCTGTGTAGATATTTTATCTTACCCCCTCTCAATTATGTTTAACATTTCCCTAAAAACTGGAACCTTCCCTACAATGTGCAAGATAACGCGAGTTCGTCCACTTCACAAATCCGGGGATAGGTCAGTAATTAATAACTACAGACAGGTTGCAATTTATTCCGCGTTAGCAAAAGTTTACAAACAAACCCTCTATCGGCATGTGTTCGAACACGTAGAAGTTATCATCAGTGACTCCCAACATGGCTTTAGACCGGGGAAATCGACAACGACAAATCTGTTGAAGTTCACTCATGAAGTATCGGCAACTACGGATTCAGGAGGCGAAGATGATGTAGTTTTCACAGATTTAAAAAAAGCATTCGATAAAGTTGATCACGATATACTTTTAAATGCGAGTAAATTAGCTTATTATGGACTTTCTCACAGCTCATTAAAATTATTTTCATCATATCTCTCTGATAGACAACAATTTCTGTATTATGAAGGGATTGATGCTGCGTGTTCAGTACTCGATTTGGTGTCCCACAGCATTCAAATTTTGGACCATTACGTTTTTACTAGTTATTAGTGATCTTCATAAACGCATACAGTATTCAAACATATTGCTATTCGCAGACAATGTAAACAATTTCAAAACATTTCGGTCAGAAGAGGACTGTAGATTTCTTCCGGAAGACCTGAATAGCATATCAAATTGGATCGTTATAAACAAGCTAGATTTTAACATTAACAAGTGTCATGTAATGGTATTCTCCAGGAATAAAAATAAAATTAGTCACTCGTATAATAATTTGAGTATTAACCTGTCATGTCGGCAGATTTACTGGCACATAAAAAAACTCCTGCGCGACAAAATTCTGGCACCTCGACGTCTCCGGAAACCGTAAAGATAGTTAGTGAGTCGTAAAACCAATAACATTACTAGTATTATTATTTCAGAAGACATCGCTAATTATTACAATCTACAATATTTAAGCGGGCCTTTAACAAGCAAGAAAACGTTATTTGAATTTAAATTTCCTGAGATCTGCTGCTTGGACCATCAGCCACTTGCCCTGATTATTTCATCCGTTGATATCTTCTGTTTTTAAAATGAAAATACGTTTTGTTGTATTCAGATGAAACTTATATTCTCCCACATGCACAGTGGTAGCAAGCGTAATGTTCAATATTTCACGAGAAATAGTTAGATAAAAGTAAGAAACAAAGCGTACCAGAAACCAACAGTCGATCCATGGAAAATATTGGCTCTTGATAATGATAAAGATGTCCGGCTTCGTGGCTAAACGTTGGCCTTTCTCCAACGGGTCTCGGGTTCGATTCCCGGTCAGGTCGGGGATTATAACCTTCACTGATTAATTCCTATGGCCCGCTGGCTGGGTGTTTGTGCCATCCTCAACATTAGAATTTAACATAGGTAGTGCTCCATTCTCACAGATGCGCAAATCGCTTACAAGGTGTGAACTCGAAAGACCTGCACCAGGCTTCTGCGGAGGCCATACGCTATAAATATTATTGAGGTTCGGCAAGTGACGAGCTGTAAGGAACATATTGAATCAGAGTTAGTAAAGAGTGTGTCAGACACGCGACATTTCTAACCTCTTGGAATATTCATGAGCGTTCCACAACATGTCTTTCACCTCTGTAATCAGAACAGCTACTGCTCTACCAATACGTTCTCGAAATACTTCATTCATGTGTATGAATAATCGATGATGTTTTCTCTTAGTCTCATGCCATGGCTCGTTTAAGGTGTTTCAAGTCCTTGTATAATTGAGTCTCGTTCAATTATAAAAAAATCCCTTATCCTCAAGTGATACATTGTATTTTTTTATTTATACGATCCCAGTTAAGGATGTAATGTCATTCTTGATTAGCAAACAGGCCGAAAATGTATTAGCTAGTCCTGTTGCCATTTCTTGATGGATGCAGTATTTTTGTATCCGTCTCTTGGCACAGGCCAGAGCAAAGTGTAGCTTCCACCGAAGTCCCAGTCTCATCCATGGCTGTGACAATATGGAAGCTACTGGGGTATAGGTGGTGCTGAGTAATGACATTTGGGGCACAACTAGTGTCTGAGTATTATGAAAGGTGTTGCTCATAGGATCAGTCGTGCTGCAGTGGCACCTTCTGGTCCAGTGAGGAAAGCAATGGCAAACTACCTCACTCCTCATCTTGCCTAGTACGCCACATTTGGGCTCTGCCATTGGTTTTTGCAGTTTCCCTATAACTGCATAGCCTTTGGTGGTCCTATTTGAGGATCCAACCAGCCTCTGGGCTGATGACCTAACAGACAGACAGTCCGACGAATAGCACACAGAAGCCAAAAGGAAAGAAATATTACAAGAAGATTGCGAATAGGCAATGTGGGCATCATTAGAGTGTATTTTGTGAATATTGAAATTTACCTGATAAGCTGCATTTCTGAAGGATCTGTACTGATGAATGCATCCATAATAACAAAATAGATTTCGAAACGAATGCGATCATGAACGGAAAACAGGCTGTCCTTGTAGCCGAATGTTGGGAAAAACACTTTTACCAGTGTATCTGGATACGGAAAATAGATGAACTTCAATAATCGCGGTGCATGTTCCGGGGAAAGAGTTGCATTTAAGGATAATTTGCTCAATACAACAGCTCCAATGAGCTCGATGGGATAGGAATAACTTTTTTATTTCCTGACTGTTATCAGTAATCAACGTTTCATTCAAGATTGGCACAAATACAGCTGCTCAGAGAAATTCTTTGAATACAATAATCAGTATTTAAACTTTATTGCCAGCTTTTCTGTCGATTTCATCAACTGAAATAATATTTGAATGTTCAAGACCACTGGAACTGCTGATGAATGTGGACAGTACGATGGGCTGTTTCAAGAGTTACGAGAATGAAGTTAAGAATGAGCGAGAGACCGACTTGCATATTGTGCCTCCACAAAGCACGAAATTTATTGACGAATTTTCCTGTAATCAAAAGTTAGACACATACACACCATATTTTACAACTGAATGTTTAAGACACAATGTACTCCGCAAATACAGTACTGCAATACAGAACAGCGCTGGTTACTGAGTAGTTGTGGACGGAGCGAACGTCTCATGCGCTTTCATTTCGAGCCTTCAAATGAATTGCAATTGATTTACGGCGGGACAACTTTAAATTACGAAATCCATCAGATGCTGATGTTGTAATTTTTGTGTTAGTTATGCTGCCAGAACTCAACATGGAATGAAAAATTAAAATATGCAATCCTAACGTATTATTTAACAAATATTAATGCATAACTCTCATCCTGTACAACCGATATTTTGGGATATAATTTAAAATAACTGAAATAATTTAAAATCATTTTTCTTGATGATGATGATGTATAATCTTGCTCAAATGAAAATGTATTCTTTTTAGTTTGCCAAAACTGAATCTATAAAAGGTAAGGGTGCATTCTGCCCGAAGGCAGGTCCGAACCTCCGCAGAGGTGTGCCTGAGCCAGAGTTTACGCACCTTAGGGTGGCCAGTTCCTTTCCGCTCCTCCAGTGAATCTATAAATATATCAAAATTCGAATAACTCATTCTGTACAATGATTTTTCTTTAAATTTTTACTAGTGGTTTAACGGCGCACTAACACACTGAAGGTTCCACGTCCTACTCACTCGGTACAATGAAAATAATGCCCATCTAGTGGTCTAGCGGTAACAAGCCTGCTTCGTACCCTTAGGCCCCGGTTTCGATTCCCGATCAGGTCAGGGATTTTTTGCCTGAACCTGAGGGCTGCTCCGAGGCCTGCTCAGCCTACGTGAGGAAACTTGAGGAGCTATATGACGGCAAGATAGCGGCCCTGGTATAGAAAGCCAAAAATAACGGCCCAGAGGATTTTTCGTGCTGACCGCACTTCACCTCTTAATCTAAAGTCCTTCGAGTTGGGCATCGGTCGCTTCGTAGGCCACGGCCCATCAGGGTTGTGGCAACATGATTTTTCGTTATATCGTAAAAATAGGACTTCATAATATTTACCGGCGAAAGAGGTTAAGCTCAGATAATTTAGGCCAAATAATGATTACTTCCATAGAGAAAAATTTACTTTTGGCTTTCTTCGAGACGGAGGAAGTTTTGCCTCCCTGTAATTATTTGTTCAGCCTTGAAAACATATTATCGTCGCTCCTATGCCAAAACCACGAATGTGACAATGCTCTTCCTATCCATTATTTCCCTTAGGACTGGTCACGCCTCCCAGCCACATTTTGATATGCAGTCCATCAAAACAAATTTCGTTGAGTTCATTTTCCTATGCTAACGTGTAAAGGAAAATGGGCCTTACTGTACCGTACTGTAGGAATGTTTGTTTGCATGATATATTTACCCGCTCCTAGAGTATTGACAATCGTTACCCCAGCTGCAAAAATGTTTTTCTTCTTTTTTTTAAATATAAGCAATTGTAGCCCCACTACACTTTCTAAATTCAACATTAACATTTTATAAGGCTGCATTTTTTCCGTGGAAAGGTCTACCTGAGAAAGATATTTCAAGAATATTTTCAACCACACACTCGCACATATTTCCAAATTGATATTCACGACAGTGACGATACAATCATAACTTAATCTATTGCAGATTTTAAACAATGTACTTACAGTTTCATCCAGTGACGCTTCGTTATAGTACAGTCATTGTGTGCACAAAAATTCACCGGGGCTGACTATTTGTTTTTAACTTAAAACGCCTAACCTAAACTAAATCAGCAGAATTTAGCTGGTATTTTGCCGCCACCGAAGTTTCACTCGCTTACTCAGTGTACTATACGCGCACTTTTTCTTGAGCCCGATTTTTACGGGGTGAGGAGTAAGGAGGGAGCACTGCCGGTTCCGGTAATACTGCCAACTGGATGGAAATGAAATCTGAATTGAATCGATAATATGATCAATCGATATGAATTTTCTAAACATTTATTATCTTACGTAAACAATTGTGTCACACATACATTATTTAACATTATATAACATTTCTCAATGCGAATCTTGTTACTAGCATGAATTATATAGTTTGGCTTTGCTGTGTAAACAACAACAGTACTAGTTTGCAAAGTGTACGCCAGACGTCGCACAGCGATGAATAAGCGATTCATAGTTTGTGTTTCAAAGGTTGCCGGTATGGATGTCGAAGTTAACCGAGGTCTACCGATTCAGCACTAGGGAGCTCCGGGCTCAAGAAAAAGTGCGCGTATAGTACGTGCATCAACGACAAATGGGGGAAATATTCCTCTCGACGTATAACACACATCATATTCATGAAGAATGCCACAGAACTCGCGAAACCTTCACCTATAATACAAGAGGAACACTAAAACAATTCACAATATACCACCATCATAGACAACCAAATACGAAATCCTTTCACTTCGCGCTTAGCCCTGTGTTCGTGCTGGGTAACCTAAATATTTTTCTGCGGCTATCGGAACACATACTCTACACATGTCATCAATGAATTCATCGAAGAACTTTATACGTACCGAAATTCAAAAATTGAAATGTATTCTTCTGTATTAAAATTGATTCCATAAACTGGCTCTATTGTTATTAGCAAGACGATGTGATATTTTTCTTCTAGTCTCTAGTGTGTGATGCTGAACACTTCGAGTGTCAAGTGTTAAAACAAACATACCTTACCCAAGCTAGCTGGCCTGTCGCCGTAAATTGCTGGCGGGAGAGGGCCCGCAGCCTCGCCCCACTCCCAGGGCAAGGAAGCTTCAAGTGCATGCGTCAACCAAGTGACTTAAATTTCGCTGGGGTAGCTCTCTTTCGCGCCGGCAAGGAAACCCAGCTCGCTGGAGAAGCTGAACTGCGGTAGTGCGAGTGGATTGTCGAGACAGCTGTACTTGGCTTGTCTTAGATGTTCGCAGTTTTTTTGAACCTTATAAAAAGCGTTCTAAGGGATAATAAGAAAATGTTAATACAAAGTTCAGAGCACGCCACTGTCTGGCAGTATAGCCAACATTCGATTATGCTGGACAATGGAATGTAAGTTCACATTAGCTCCTATTCTTCTCTTTCATCCTGGACATTTCCCTGTTTATTAGGGTCGACACGTGTGTGGATTTGGCTCTGTTTTACGGCCAGATGCCTTTCCTGACACCAACGTATGTGAAGGGACGTAATCGGTATTGTGTGTTCCTGTGATGATTAGTAGTGTGTTGTATGTAGAGGTATACTGAGACGAATGCAACACCCAGTCCCCGAGCCACTGGATTTAAAGATACATAGCTAAAATACCCGATCTGGCCGGGCATTCAACCCGGGTCCCTCTGAACCGAAAGCCACTACACTGGCCATTCAGCCAAGAAGCCGTATTTCATTTTAGCTCATTAATCCAGTAAGTTAAGAACTACATGTCGCTTTTAATTAGGTCTATCCTTCCAAGTTCAGTAGTATGTTGCACAACACTCTGCTTCGTACCTGTTCCCGGTGGCGTAGACATGGGTAGACATATAGTAGACAAGGACAGATCCAAAAATCATTAGTTCAGTTCTCACCCAGCATACATTTTCAATAATAATATTATTAACTTTAGGTCACACTAACTACTTTTTCACGGTTTTCGGGGACGCCTAGGTGCCAGAATTGGTCCCGCAGGAGTTCTTTTACTTGCTGGTAAATCTACCGACATGGGGATGAAGCATTTGTACACCTTCAAATACAACTGTACTGAGCCAGGATCGAACCTGCCAACTTGGGCTCAGAAAGCCAGCGCCTTAACCGTCTCAATAAATAGCTGGAATCAGAGAAAAGACTCTTTGCGGGCGATTTTATATTGTATAGAGTAACAAATAAACTATAATATCGTGAACGACTGCAAAAATAAAAATAAAGACTCGACATTGTTGAGAGATGGACAGCAGGGAAGATAAACGGGGTGAAAAGTCAGGCTGTGAGTTCCACAAAGAGGAAAAGTCCTTTCAGATTTAATTATTGCGGTGATGCGTTGATAGGGTGAAAGTTCCTCATATGGAACACAGTGAGTAGCTAGGTGTTAATATAAGGAATTATATTGATTGGGGTACCCATATAAACGGAATTATAAGTACAGGTTACAAATATCTTCATGTGGTTATGAGGCTATTTATGGGTAGTAGTAACGAGGTAAAGGGGAGGGCATATACGTCTTTGGTGAGACCACAATTAGAGTATGATACCAGTGTATTGGACCCTCGCCAAGATTGCTTGATTAGGGAACTGGAAAAAAATCCATAGAGAAGCAGATCGATTTGTTCTGGATGATTTCCGACAAACGATTAGCGTTACAAAAATGTTGCAGAGTTTGGGCTGGGAAGACTTGGGTGATGGGAGACGAGCTCCTCGACTAAGCGGTATGTTCCGAGCTGCCAGTGGATAGATGGCGTGGAATCATTTTAGTATACGAATAATTTTGAGTGGTGTTTTTAAAAGTAGGAATTCAAGCGGACAAATTGGGGCAAACATTCATTTATACGAAGAGGAGTTAGGGATTGGAATAATTTACCAAGGGAGATGTTCGATAAATTTCCAAATTATTTGGCATTATTTAAGAAAATACTAGGTAAAGAAATGAAAGGCTATCTACCACCTGGGTGACTGACGTAAATGCATATCAGTGGTGATTGATTGATATTCAAACTCTGTGTGTAGGAATGTATATATTATTGCATATTTATGTGGTCTTTGGTAGTGTGGTGAATTGTGTTGTTTGACTATGAACGGAATGTGCTGGGATAAAAAGAAACACCCAGTCCCCGAGCCGTAGGAAATAGACCTACGCAGTTAAAATATCCGGCTCAGTCAGGAATCGAACCCGGATCCCTCTGAACTGAAAGTCGGTTCACTGACTGTTCAGCCAAGGAGTCAGACACCATGAAATACCAAGTCCCTTTCGGGAAAAAGAATTATACAACCAGAAATGTTGCTCCTCTTCTCCTTCTTCTTCTCCTTCTCCTTTCCTGGGCTTTTTTTCAGTTATGTGAGGTCGGCACTTACATAGAATAACCCCAGTTTTATTAACGGATGCCCTTCCTGACACTAAGCCTATGTGGATTGATGTATTCACAGTTGCATTTTCCTGTGGTGATTCCTAGTATGATCTGCTGTGTAGTAAGTGTACTAAGACGATCAAAATTACCTGGCCCAGGGGCTAGAGGATTTAACTAAATGTGGCTATAAATCACCCATACGGTCAGGAATTGACCCCAGGGCCCTTTGATCTGAAGGCCACTACACTGACCATTGAGACGGACGTTCAGAAATATTAACTCACTGAAAATAATAGATGTGCAGCAAAGACATTTGTCAAGTTCGGCTCGGTTCCCGTCCGGGCCGAGGATTTTGACTGCGTATAGTTAGACTTTCGGGCTCGGGAATTGGGTATTTATAATCGTCTTAATACACAACTTCATGCACACTCAACCGCACAAAAATTGGCCGCCAAAAAATATTCATTCTCTTACCTTCTCGAAACGCGAGGATATTCATAAATTGTGGATATCTGGTGGCCGAATAGATGACACTTGGAATCCTACCATCTGCACAATATGTTCATCCTATTTCAAACAGAGGATTTTTAAACAATGACAATTTCTGCGACGGCCAATTTTTGTGCGGTTGAGTGTATATACTGTACAACACACTTCCAATTACCACAGGAACTTGTAATAATCAATACAAACCTCCACATAGGGTTGGTGTTAGGAAGGACATTCAGCCACAAAAACAGGTTTAATTCACTTCAGTAACAACCCCACATAATTGGGGAAAGGCCAGGGAAAGAAGAAGAAGAAGAAGAAGCTGAAAAGTTTGTCTAGTACATGAGGTGAGGGATGGTGAGGTGAGGTCGGGAAACAATACAGTGCGCCTACTCTTCCACTGCGCAACAAGTCACAATTCCCTAATACTTCACCGTCTGTTTCCTCCTACGTTAGCGAAGTGCCGCTAGCTGATCGCATTATTCTCATCGCGTGTCATGACCTATTGTCGAGAAGTGAACCTTGCCCATGTTACTGCTCTGTTGTGCTCTATTTCATCAGGAATTCCTCTCTCAAATTGTGATTTCAAACGCTAGGGAGCTTTAGCCGGAACAAGTCACACAGCGCTCTTACCACTCGCTCGTGTTTACAGTGTAGCATAACGTGTATTGAGTGTTCGTTCTTAAGTGTATTTGTATAAATAAACTTAATGTGCTTTCACACTACGAACCTCAACTTCTCTCAACATGGCTAATGGAATAAACCCTGATACGGGGACTATATCGAAAGAAAGTTTGTTAAGATATTAGGCCTACTCGTCGTCAGCGGACAAAGATTCTACCCAATCAACTAAACTCAAACAACAAGTCCGCACAAAGCAACCACTTGTGAGTGCTCCAGTACATCTACAGCAACAAACTACTCAACAGAAACAGCAATTACAAAGACGGGAACATCATTATGTAAGTCCATAACTTATTTTTTGCTAGTGGCTTTACGTCGCACCGACACAGATATGTCTTATGGCGACGATGGGACAGGGAAGGGCTAGGAGTGGGAAGGAAGCGGCCGTGGCCTTAATTAAGGTACAGCCCCAGCATTTGCCTTGTGTGAAAATGGGAAACCACTGAAAACCATTTTCAGGGCTGCCGACAGTGGAGTTCGAACCTACTATCTCTCGAATACTGGATACTCATAACTTATTAATGAATCTTCTGTATCTTCAGCCCCGTTACGACCTATTTTACAACCAAGTAAACTTACAGAACTTAAAAGTGCGCATGAAACTATTGCTTCTTGAGATCACCAATTGTAAAAACACGACGGTTTTCAGATTCCCAGAATAAAGCAAACTGTATCAGTAGCAAGATTAAACAGTAGTCCCTAAGAGTGTATGGTAAATCATACAGCCGTTCATAATAAGTATGCTCCTCTTGAACACATGGATGTTAACAGTACAGACAACGACGTTGCCCCATTAACACCTAAAGTTAACGTGCCACCAAACTTTCTTCACGAAGTACACAATTATCAGCAAATTATTAGACTTAAATACTGTAACGAGCAGTGATTACACTACACAAAACCGTAGCAAAGTTCTCAAAATGAATACTTCCACTAGCAGTGATTACAGTTCTGCAACAAACTTTCTAGAACAATCAGAACTTCAAATTCATATTGTACCAGTAAATGATAGCCCATACTAACTTGTTATTTGAAAGAGCATGAATATAGTTCTCGGAGCACTTCCTAGACAAAAATAGCTAGGGCTTGGTATAGGAGGATAGATTCTATCTATAAAAAGTAAAAATGTACTCTGAATATTCTGTTTATTCAAAATATTGGCAAGTTGAAATTCGTATCACCTTGGTGCAGTGAACCGCCATCTCCCGAATCGTCTCCCCGAATGGTTCTCCCGGCAACTCGTACTCCAAGATCCTCTCATCACCATGGAATTGGACTCGTACTCCAGGATCCTCTCGTCACCATGGAATTCGACTCGTACTCCAGGATCCTCTCGTCACCATGGAACTGGACTCGTGCTCCCAAGTCCGCTCGCCACCATGGAATCGAAACCGTGCCTCGTACCTGAAGGTCTCGAATTTCTCGGAGGTCTACAGCAATCTGAATGCGAGGTAATCACTCGTGGTTTAATTTTATACTAGTGTCCACAGTCGTACAGTCCCCCGACACGTTCACAATAAATTGTCACCAAAATTTGCAAAATACTGCCTTTAATTTATGTAGGTGGACAACACGTAGTTTGAAATATGCCAATAAACTTCATTTGGTGCTTGAAGATAGAAATTAATGAATGTCACTCCAAAATATTAAAGTTGAACATGCATTGATGTAAGAAGCGAAGTGATGGAACACAGTTCATGGTTATTTACCACTGAAACTAAACACATGCTAGAAGTGAAGATTCCATGGTGTGTAGAATGATTTAGTTCATTCTCCGCGTTGAACCATGTTGTTGTCTTTACATTACGTACAGTTTGCCGACGTTTCGAATACATTGCAGTATTCTTTGTCAAGGCGACTGAAATACCCCTACTCGATCCGAGGTAATCAGTCTCCCAGGCAGCATTCACACTACAAGAGTGGTTCCTGACCTTGTTCTTATATATACTAGTCTTTCTGGCTGACGTAAGCCCCCTGGCTGTCTCGTGAGAATTCTGGAAAGTATGTTTCGCAGCCAGGTAGTGGGGCTTGCCCGTGCTGTTTTGCAATTGGAGGTTCGTCCTGCGTGTTTATGTTGCGGTCTGTATGTCTTAATCTATGTATGACAGCCATCTATGAATTGCTGATTTTATATCCTTCTAAATTCATCCTAGCAGCTATCGCTTGGAATCTGGAAAGGAAAATCCGTAAGGCTATCGAAATCAAGAAACACCCGAACAATATGAATGAAGTACATGCTATAAACTACAATGATTGCCCATTCTACCTAAGTATGAAGAAGAAAGATCAGGCGCGAAAGCTCTTCCCTTTCAACACTACTGCTCAACAGCACCCAGTCCAGCAGAGTCACCCCACTACCAACAGCCAATAACGCTAAAACCTTTCTTCCGCTTCCATCCCAACCTTCACTAGTTTAGGCCCCTTAAACACCAAAATGGCAACGGCCCACTTCCCAAGCTTCAATACAAACATACTGCTCAGAATCGACCGAATAATTATTCTCAACCTGAAGCATCCTCAAGTCTTGTCCAACAGGGCAGAACATTTCTTACGCTTGTCACCCCTCAAATTAAGTCGTGTATCATGAAATTACTTTCAGGAAACATCAGTAACTGTAGTAATCTCCAATCCTACCATTTCAAAACTGGAATGCCAACGGTTTGAAAGTCAAACATACCTTCCTTCTTCTTGTAATTCATGCCTCGCCATAATATCGATGTAGTTTGCATTTTTGAAACACACCTAGTTGAACGTGAACATTTTACAGCACCTGGACGCAAAGTATATAGAACTGATCACCCGACTCATGTTGCCTCTTGTGACGTGGCAAGCATCATAAAGAAAAAACCTTAAGCATCAACCAGTATTCCTACCGCAGCTGTCCACTAGAGAAGCTTCCTGTTAGAATTGAGTTAAGCTACGGACCTCCCCTGGCCGTCACAGCAACCTATAAACTCTCATCAGCTCGACTCCAAGTGGAAGACATATCATTACTGTTTCAAGACCGACTACCAGTCATATCAATGAGAGATCTTAATAGTAAGAACGAAATTTGGGGTTGTCGTGTAACAACACCTAATGTCATCTATGCAGTGATGTGCAGTCAGAAGATTAAAGAAGAAGAAAGTGTAGCTACCAAACAAATATGTCAATGTGAAATATGGTAACATAGCAGCGAGTCGGATGCTCAAACGTTTTTAAACACAGATGATTATTTAACATGCCAAAGCATCTGATTCAGTATTGAGCGCCTGATTTTATGTCCACTTATGCTGCTTCTCATATTCAATACTTTTGGTATGTGCTACCCCTTCACAGTTAAATGTCAAGAGACGTAGCGGTATGCCGTCCTTGTCAACGGCATTACAAAGATCGTGATAAAAACGGTACTTCCGATTGGGACGGACCAAATTCAATGATTAAAGATTGTAGACGTTGTATGCATGAAGTAGCTGATACATCTGATCATATTGGACCGATGACCTAGCTGTTAGGTCCCTTTAAAAAAACAAACATCACTTATTATCTTCTGATCGCAAGGAGATTCAGTCTGTGCTTAATTCTAAAGACACGTGGATCACACTACGAATAGGATGCATGGTAAGAATAGCAACAGATCGTTTACAAAAGCATAATATGCATAGTATAGGATACTTTACACTCACCATTTTGTAAATAATTAAACAATACATACTTTGTTAAATTAAAATATTGCAGGGGTTTCTCAAATTCACGAAGTGTAGACAGTTTACGCTTGAAATTACACCTGTTTAAAAAGAAGTTGATGTTTCTAATCACAACAAGGTTCAGTCTGTGCTTATCTCTAAAGACACATAGATGGTACTCTAAGTAGGATGTAGAGTAAGAATAGCAAGAGTTTCTATTACAGAAACATCACATGCATAGTATACATAATTTTAACACCTAATTTTGTAAGTAATTAAACAATAAATATGTTTTAAACTTTTAAAAAAAATTCTTTTCAACTTTGCTCTTTTTACCTATCACGCTTCCATAGTCACCATCATAGTTTTAATTCTATGATGTAAGCTAAAGAACGTTTGTCCTCTCCCAATCGCCTATCTATTGTTCGCGTCCTTGGCACAAGTGGATACGAAGTAGTAATTGGTTGCATAATGCACAATGCACGAGGTTCGAATCCTGAACTCAGGAGGCGAATATTTTATTTCTACAAAAACATTAGAGAAAATTGCATAACATATTCTAGAGAGCTGACGGAGAGAAATAGTGATATCGAATGCGTCTAAACATGCATGACCGTGTCCACGTGATCATTCCATGTTAATATATTTCTATGTTAAGGGATGTTTTCACCCCTAATGTATTTTTTACTCTAAAAGTCATTTGACGTGTAACCCGACACTTTTTTTAACGTTGGAGGATATTTTCACCCTGAAATTTTTAAAGAAAGAGATAGGGGTGAGTTGATTTATATGTACCGTTGAAAGATTATGTTTAATAAATGTTAAGCTACAAACCAGTTTGCTAAGACCAACAGTTTGGGAGATAATGCATTTTTAACTTAATGGATGATTTAAACCCCAACGGTTTTCCTTACACTAAAATTAATTAAACGTATAATCCGAGACCTTTTCAACGCCCGAAGTTATCTTTCCCAAAATGTTAATATAAACAGTTAGGGGTGAGTTAATGTACTCATATATCGACTATTAAACGATTATTTTTTACTAACTTTGAGCTAAAAACTGTTTTCTTGGACCATTGGTATACATTTTAATTAAGGTATGTTTTATCCCCAACGACGTTTTACTGTAATCGTAACTGGAAATATAATCCGAGGCTTTTTTAACATTCGAAGTTATTTTACCCCAAAATTTTGAAAAAAGTTGAGGGTCAGGGGTGATTTGATATATATTAACTGTTAAGCAATTATTTTTGATAAATTTTAAGCTAAATACAGTTTCCTACGATCACCGGTTTAGGAAGTAGCAATTTTTTAAATTAAGGGGTGTTTTACCCCTTCCCTAACAATAGTACACTTTAACAGACTACAACATTTACTACAGTAACAGAGGTTATCAAACACAGTCTACATACATACAAGTACACGAGGGTAATGACCTCAATGTTATTAAGCTCCTAATGAATCAACAACAACAACAACTTAAGAGAACGGTTTGTTAATAAGAGAGCATGATATAAATAGTTAACAAGACGCGTTTAGTTGCTCTATACTTGGTAGGACACACCACGCATGAAACAAATAAGAAGGTTATTATTTAAAGACTGAAATTAGACATATAAACAAGATGTGAAATGGACTGCTGTGAAATGGCTTGATCTTTCATTTATGTATCACTTTCTTTTGCTTTAGCATTCCTCCATGAACTTTTACGGTTAGATTTGTCCTTTTTATCATTAAAAAAACATTGTATCATCACATTAAGACAATTCTCAATAAACATATCGGCACATTCCTTACACGCATGATGCAATGAATTAACGTTTAAAAGCTGCACAATTTTCCTCTTAACATTAAGCCTACTAACAGAAAGAAAATCTATAAAATCCCGGCTTTAATCTGAGAAGAGGGATAAAAGAAAGAAAAGTATGAAAATGTTGTCGATAGTGATGCTTTGAGGAATATTTACGTACAATTAGAGTAAAAATGTGACATACCCTTGGCTGTATAGTTGAGGATTTCTAAAGTCACTGGCCTGGAAATGATCTGAACAGATCTTATAATTCTTATATAAGCGTAACGTCCCTTCTTTATTGTACACCTTATCCAAATCACTTCTGTGGCATTTCAAAACCCACAGATCACACCTAAAGCAACACATCGGTATTGATGGTAAACTGCTGCACTATACGATAAAATATGCGTATTATTTTTTAAGTCAGTTTAAATATGGGTCGAACAGGTAAGAAGATTATGAATTACTATAAAAATCTCTTTGTCTCTGGAAGAATATATGTGCAAACACAATATTACTTACATTTCCTTGTCACGAGGGAGGCGAAAGAAAGACCGCTCATTCTTCTCTACTTCATAGTTACTGCAGCCAAACACAGCACATACCTTTCTCCTCATGTTAAAAGGAGATATCAAGGAATGATACACGCTACAATTTAATTATGTCAACTCACTGAATACGCATAAATAACACCAAAAACTTCACACACAAATACACATGCTCTTATGACAGAATCAGTAGTTCTCAGGTCTACCCGCTAGAGAGAGCTCTAATAGCTGTCCCTCGATATCTCGCTGAGTGTCGCGTATTGTCTCTACTGTATTTGGCCTGGAACACACGTAGACAGCGCCCTACTTTTCAAATCGCTCGCCAGGTGACATCATACGCTCAACAGCCAATCAGCGCTTGATCTGTTAGGATTGTAAAAGACATCTCAGCGGTGAAGGTCGCCTCTCAGGTCCTGGCAGCGGCGGTGGCTGCTGAAACCCACCAAATACAGTACACTACTGCTGTACGCTAATTAAGACCACTCCCATCCTTGCGTCGCCGAAATATTTCAATGTGTTTGTGCGAAGTTAAGCCACTAGCGTACAAAGTATATAGAGAGATGAATTCCGAAAACTCGTCTCTCGTTAACTCAACATTCCGTAAAACACAACATCAGCAGAATCTCTTTTGTCATAGCAGATAAATCATGGAATTGCTCTTATTACTTTATTTCTGTACTTACACTGGTCAAGCGAATGACATGGGGCAGTAATGTTTGGAATATGCTGCAAAGCATAACAACGTTCCTAGTGACAAAGTACTTGTACGGGAAAATTCCTACATACCCGCAGGTACTCATCAGTCACTGCACTTCTTTCTAATTTTCCGGTCATTATATGGGGCAAAATTTCCACGGAAAATGATCTTGTAAATATTGACCGGTGTGCAGTGACTGCACGAATTTATTTCATTTTAAATAATAATGTTATTTGTTTTAAGTTCCACTAACTACTTTGGCAGTTTTCGGAGACGCCGTGGTGCCGGAAATTTGTTCCGCAGGAGTTCTTTTACGTGCCTGTAAATCTACCGACACGGGGCGGACATAATTAAGCACCTTCAAATACCAGCGGACTGAGCCAGGATCGAACCTACCAACTTGGGTTCAGAAAGCCAGCGCCTTAACCGTCTGGGCCACTCAGCCTGCGTATCTTCCTTCTTATTTCCAGTGAGTCGTCGAGCGGGAAACTTTTCACGTTATGTGCTGTTGTTCTAGCTGTGAAAATGTCGAGTGAGAAGAACACGAAACAAAATAATGTGGTTATGAGATGAAACTGACTTGTTTAGTTTAGGTTTTATATTTTCTTTTGCCTGCTATATGCCAAAAGCTATCGGTATCTTAATACAACCTGAAATGAGTTTTATATAACTCTTCCAGTAGTTCGTAAAAAACAATATTTTAATAACTCGACACCCTCTCAGACCACATTAGGTCAAGTTTGTGAGACTCTTTTTGCAATTTGCTTTACGTCGCACCGACACAGATAGGGCAACGCTGGGATATGAAAGGCTTAGGAGTGGGAAGGAAGTGGCTGTGGCCTTAATTAAGGTGTGAAAATTGGTAACGACAGAAAACTATCTTCAGGATTGCCAACTATCTCCCGGATGCAAGCTCACAGCTGCACGCCCCTAACCGCACGGCCAACTCGCCCGGTTGTGAGACTCTTCTAGGCCTATATCTAATGTGATTCACCTATAACTTGCACACAAACTATTTCTGTAATGGAAGGTACTACTGATGTGCTGTTTTCACGGAAATGAAGTGCAACCAAGAACTGATAATTGTACCCCACACACAGATTTTAATAATTATTAGGATGTGTATTATTTTTCAAATGGAACAATGCTCACTGACATTAACAATCTAGAGGCAATCAAAACATCAATGGTGTTCTTTTTCATGATTCTAGTAGAAATAGTTTACGAGCTTTCGTAGTTTGAAGATTGTAAATACTGAAAGTTTCCGCTCCATTCAACTGCTCAGTTACGAGGCTATGATTATCTTACGTTTGTTTCGTTTACAGTACACTGATTGCAATGAGAATTCCTTGTCAGTTAATTGCATTCGGAAGATGGTGGTCTCGAACCCCAGTTTCGGCAGCCCTGAAGATGGTTTTACGTGGTTTCCCATTTTCACACCAGGCAAATGCTGAGAACATTCGGACATCGACCAAAGCATATGTACTTTGGCCGTACTTACTCCGCTTGCTCGGAATGAACTGGCTAAAGCGGTAGTTTCCACGAAAACCTTCCAGTTCTTCATCTAATGCCCAGTACTCATCACCACAATATGCCTTCTGACTGTTATTCACAAACAATGTAAAAATTTCCCGAATTTATTCCAAGTTTTCACACCTTATCCTGGCCTCTCTGGTATCCCTCCTGTCAAATCTTAGGAAATAAAGTAGGAACCAAAAATGGCTCTCTGATACAACCAAGGGCACAGTTTTACACCCGTCTTATCAGTAGCCCAAATGTCCTTGATATTTCTGTGGTTATCTTTCCTAGCAGCACATGCAATTAATATGCCAATTTGGGCCTTTATTTTACATGTGTCAGTAGATCGAGCGTCATATTCTCTCTACTATCCCTCCTGCGCTGTGCAAACCAAACGTATACGTTAATCAATGTCCACGCCCCGACCAACGACCAGAACCAAAAAAGATTCCGAGAATACAGATAGATTTTGTAACACACTCGATACCAGAATGGCAAACATTCCAAAACACCACGTCAAGATCTTAATGAGTGATTTCAACGCACAACTCGAACGAGAACAGATACACAGACACGGCATTGAGCGATACTTGACTCACAAGAGAACCAACATAAAAGGACGTCTGTTGAATTACGTTAAAATGTCCACCCACTTTCGACACCTTCCCAAAAGGTTCCTTCCCTTCGAAACACAGCAATGAGAGAATTCCAGCTAGACCATGTCGCAGTTTCTTGAAGGTACAGACTCGAAATAATGAACGTCATAGTTAAAAACGGGATGAACATGTATTCATACCCATCCCTTTAAACAGGAAAAAGTGTCAAGCTCTCTTATCCCACTTCGACAGAATGAAACTCAGAGGAAAAAGAGAACGAATTCAAAGAACTAGCCCGGCCAGTGGACTTGGGCTTTAACAGTACAAAATGGTCATGGTTCAACCTGCAAAAGAAGTAGTAGAGTTTAAAAAGAGGAAGAAACAGGCGTGGTGGAAATAAGGTTGTGAACAAGCCTTGATGGATCGTCTACTTACCTGGAAAATGTACTACACGTCCACAAGAGAGAAAAAAAATGGAACATCTACAAAACCCAATGGATGCAAACGGCGAAGATAACATGGAGTGAGAATCTCAAGTACGAAGAGGAACAAAATGAACAAGATTGAGCAGAACTTCCAGCGAGATGAGTCCCGAGAATATTATAGGAATTTTAAAAATAATATAGCAGGGTACAAGCCTCCCTGCTGCTTTCAAAGGAAAGTTGGATCTTTAACAACATTAAATGAAGAAAACTGTGAGCTACTTGCCGAATACTTCGACAAGTTTCTAAACTGTGAAAAACATGTTAACCCCATCAGAACCAAGAAATCAACATGTCAAAAACCTGCCGTCTTCTCCCCCGGGTCGCGATGAGATCAAACGCCAAATAGAGAGATTAAAACTCAACAAGGTCTCTGGTGAAGGTTCTATGACAGCGAAACTATGGAAATACGCCCCAGAAGAAGAAATAGACGTCTTTCATAAGACTATCATTGACAAATGGGAGAAAGAACAGCTACCGGAGGACAGCAAGGTAGATTTAATCCATCATTTACGTAAGAAAGGAAATATTACAGACATAAATAAGTATCGTGCTATCTCATTACTCCCAGTAGCAAACAAAATTGTATCGTTATCCATCCTAGAACGACTAGAGTAGCAAGTTGAGCTCTCGCTTGGAGAATACGAAGGAGGTTTTCGGAATGGCCAATCAGCAGCAGAGCAGATCCACAATCTTAAAACGATAATAAGATATCATGTGCTGAGAGGCCGAGCAAACGTGTGAACATTTGTAGACATCTGAAAGGCATACGACTCCATTAATCGAGACGTGTTGCTTCAAGTTATTGCAGAAATGGGAGTCGACAAAAGACTGCTAGTGGTAATACGAGCAACACTTACTAATACCATCTCCAAATTAAAATTCCAAGGACGCTACTCTGCACCCTTTGAATTTAAAACGGGTGTTAGGCAGGGATATGGACTCTCGCCTCTCTTGTTCAACTGCGTACTGGAGATTAATACAGGAACGGCGTCAGACATTACAAGGTGGAAACTTTTTCAGACCGTTGAGGATTGGGACGAAAAGGAACGGAGTAGGAATGGACTGCTTAACTTTTGTGGATGATATTGCTATAACGACAGAACGTTTTGAAACTGCGACAGAAGAAATTAATGTGCCGAAGGAGGTAGCTGAACGAAGAGGTTTGCACATATCCTTTGAAAAGATGGAAGTAATGTCAAACATTAAAGAAAACACGACACAACTGAACACCAACTACTGAACAATAAACCGTGTGCATAAGTTGAAATAACTTGGTGAGTGGATCCAATGAAAAGGCCTAAATACAGAGGCCTTGGTGGCCATAGCAAAATAGATGAAGGTAGCTTTCCAAACCACCCGGGACAAAGATAACAAATGGTGCTTTTCTATAAATACCAAAGTTCATCATTACTACAACACTGTCGCCAAGCCGGTATCTCTCTATGCGTCAAAATGCCTTATCCTCTCTCAAAAATATGCTCGCTAAGTTACAACAAAAAAGAGAGAAAGATTCTCCACAACATACTTGTCTACATAAGAAAACCCAGACAAGAAATCTACTCTAAGATAGAGAAGATCACGAACCCCAATGCGCGAACGCAGGACTCGCTTCTACGGTCACTTCCGACGGATGGGATACTCTCAATGAACAAAACGCATTTTTTACGATTTCGACTCCAAACCAAAAACAACAATAATCTGGTACGTTAATGTCAATAAAGACCTCGAAGAAATGGTCCTACGATCGAATGACGGGTACAAACGACACCTTTTCAGAACAAGCATCGTGACTTTTGGGACTTTCTGAGATCAGAAATGGACAACGGGTGCAATGTGGTCGGATGACCGCCGTGCTTGACACAGCAAGCTAATGAAAACCTACTGAATCAATCGAAAAGGTAATAAACGCCAGAATGTATAATGAAACATATCGTGGTCCCTAGTTGCCTGAATAATACATAATTAAATAAATAAATAAAAATGATAACGGTATTTGTTTTACGTCCGTCCGTCTTGACAGACGCTGAAGTGTCGAATTTCGTCCCGCAAGTGTTCCTTAACGCCCCCGAAGCCAACAACACGGAGTTGTTGCCTGTAAGAGAAAAGTTCTGCATTTGTTACGTACTTTACCGTGCAGTACACTGTGATACAAAAATTGTACGTGTTTTATCTGAGGCTTGTTGCAGTACTCTGTGTTTCGTGTTGTACGTTTTGGTTATTGCATATTACAGGCTTTTTCGCTGTTATGAACGTTATTTCTCAGAAACAAGGCTGACTGGGGTAATTAACCGAATAAATTATAAGTACATTATTACTCTGTAACGACCCGTCGGAGACCACGGGTCTCATATGCCAAAATATGCAGAAGGTATCCCTGAACAACCACAGAAAGTTTGTCGGTGGAGTTCGGGTTCATTCTGTATATGTGTATTGATTGATATATTTTTGGCACGTGTATTGCAGTATTCCACGTGAAAACGCAACGTTGTTATTCTATTTGTTGTGTTTGTTGTTGTTGCTTGTTATATAAGTTGAGTCAATTTTTTTTTTTTTTTTTTTTCGTTGTAGGTGGTTTTCACCGTCGTCAAGTTTAATAATAAATCTCCTATACAATTTTAGGAAAATAGTAGTTATTAACGATTAAGATTTTTTTCCGTCATTTGCTCATGGAGACAGAGACTATTCCAATTAAAGGAAATGAACGTCGATTACTCTAGTTTTAGCAACGTTAATTGCTATATTTTCATAATAATTTTGGGTTATACAATATTCTAATGTTAAAAGATATGAAATCACTTAAATCAGGAACGCGTTGTTATATATTCTTCATTGGTGAAACGTGTCTTTGGTGAGATAGCGAATTGTTAATTTTTCAGCTCATTCTTAGTCAACATCGATACACCGATATAACCAAGCAATCTCGATCATTTAATTTCTTTTCTTAATCGATAGTGTAAGAGTATCCAGACATGCACCTGGCGAGCCGAACATGTCCTCAGACACTTTCGGCACTAAAACCCATACGCCATTTCATTTCATAAATAAGTAGATCTATAGAATATGAATAAAATAAAAGGTGCAATATGAAGTACTTTCCCGTGGAACTATTACTTCTCCTACACTCTGTCATATCACTAGAGCCGATTCCTCCCTTTATCAAAATATTCTCAGGGGAAAAAAACATTACATTTTAAAAGTAGCTATTTACCCGGTATGAAACTATGACCATTTTAAACATGTGAATTACCAAATAAATAATACAAGTACACTTTCAACGAATCATGGTTTCTATATTTACCTGTTCCAGGAAAGAGAAACCAAATTATAAAAATGGAAGAACAAAATTCGTATAGGGAATCGATCATTATATGGAGCTGATAATCACGATACCCCGGCCCCTTAGATAAAGCAACAACCACTTCAACGGTCGCTTATTCCAT
Source organism: Anabrus simplex (assembly GCF_040414725.1). Classification (NCBI taxonomy): domain Eukaryota; kingdom Metazoa; phylum Arthropoda; class Insecta; order Orthoptera; family Tettigoniidae; genus Anabrus; species Anabrus simplex. The sequence continues at coordinate 576,205,801 of NC_090266.1, read as the reverse complement.
CATTAGGCACTGTGTTATAACATTCATATTACCGGGCGAGTTGGCCGTGCGCGTAGAGGCGCGCGGCTGTGAGCTTGCATCCGGGAGATAGTAGGTTCGAATCCCACTATCGGCAGCCCTGAAGATGGTTTTCCGTGGTTTCCCATTTTCACACCAGGCAAATGCTGGGGCTGTACCTTAATTAAGGCCACGGCCGCTTCCTTCCAACTCCTAGGCCTTTCCTATCCCATCGTCGCCATAAGACCTATCTGTGTCGGTGCGACGTAAAGCCCTTAGCAAAAATAACATTCATATTGGTTTTATAGCTCATAGATAGAGACTATTTTGTTTTTTTTAATTATGTCGGATAAAGATTTGCTCAGTTGCAAGCAAAAGGAGCTTTATGTGTGGGTCTTCGGATATCATTATGTCACAGACGTCGAGAACAATAAGTAAAGCAGATGCATTCTTTATGATCTTAATCACCATTAGTTTACGAGTAAATTGTGATTATATATTAGAAATTATTTATGGTTATGCATTTGTAACTAACCTTGCCGAACTTGACAATCAGCTCTTGATCCTTGGCCTTGCGCTCTGGATCAGAGGGGTACAGCGGAGGCTGAGGATACTTGGCATCCAGATAGTTAACAATATCCAAGGAATTGACGAACACCTTATCACCGGTGTCAAGAGCGGGCACCTTACGCTCAGGGTGAATCTTGAACATCCATTCAGGTTTCTGCTTCATATTCACGTTCACCACATCATAGGGAACCTTTTTCACGTTGAGTACCAGCTTAACACGCTGTCCATATGGGCAGAAGTCACTGGTGTACAAACGCAATTTTCCCTGTACCTTAGGGGGGCAAGAAGAACCTGAAAAAAATAAAAGCTTTGTTAGAACATTATATGAAGTTTGACAATGTGAATGCACAATTTGATATTCCCTGGGTCTGCTAAAGCAATCTAGCCTCTAAACAGAAGCTCAGTAACCATTTACAGTCTTTACTAGACGAGCAGTTTCAATGAATTTATTAAACAATATAGAAATAGGCGTTTAAGAGATGAAAAATCGTAATAATTCTAGAACCTAGTACTGTAAAAGATTAACCGTCGACGTGTTTTTCAACCCAGAATGCCTGGAAATTACTCAATGGACACAAATCTTGAAATGGCTTGTAGGAGTTTATAGAATGATAGCGTCATAAATCAGGACTGGGTGAAACTATAATTTTGAAAGCATGGATGAACATTCATGAGTTCCAGCCATTCCAACCCAACGTTTGAGGGCTAGGGAGCGCTGACGCTGCCCTGTATCTACACAGGGCTGATCCCCTACCAATTTCTATAGCTGCGTCATTACAAACCACTCGAGTGATATTAATGTTTCGATTGGTGCTATGGGAGACAGAAATCGTCTTTTAAGACAGAACTTTCATTTCTCGAAAAAAATTACAGAAGAAAGATTTTGAAGACTTCCCATCTTTTAAACCTTATGAGTAGTATGGGCAAGGGCTGTTCTGGACCACAGTAGGAAAGCCAACTCAATGACCTCTGGCAAGGTCATGACGTCATAACCTAACCTACCCTAGCCTCACAGACTCCCCTGAAGGAGCCCTATCGGTGAGGTTAGCAACCGAGTTTGGAAGAAAGAGCTCTCCCCTCCTGGACCACCCACCCCCAGTTCCACCAAAAAATGGCGAGGGGGAAGAGGGTTCTCCCGACTGGACCAACCCCCGGTCCACCAAAAATTGCCGGTCTACTTAGCTGTTCTCCTTCTCCTTCTCCTCCTCCTCCTGCTCCTCCTCAGGCTTGTTGCCCAAGGGTTGGTGGACTGTTGAAGAGAGACCAGCAGTAGTCACTTCAAACAAACCGGGTGAAATGACAGCTTATAGAAGACGACGACGAAGAAGGAGTTTTCATTTCCCACCTTGAAGGGATGGGGCGGGCCATCTAGAGGGTTACGCCCTCTCTCTAGCCAAGAGATGCAGGCCGGTTGGGGAGATGTGATGGGGGAAGTAGGTGGGTAAATGGATGTGCTGAAAAGAGATGAGAAGGGGTTTGTGCCCTCTTGGCTAAGGGATTTGCAACTTTATTTTATTTTATTGTCTTTGTTATTTACAAGAAGGAAATGTTTGTACATACTGTACAGTCTAGCGGTTTAACTTATAACATGCTAGTAGTTATTCAATTTCATCCTACGCCTGGGAGTACACAGTTGAATTTATATTATGGAATAAATGTATTCTTCTGACACACTACATTCCTACATTGAGGCTTGAATTAGTTAGTGAAAGAAGGAGTTTATTTGCTAGACTGAGATAATAGTGAGTTAGTTTAGACCAGGGTTGCGAAAGGGGTGAAATTAAAATGTGAATTTAAGCCTCAGTAGGTGTTTGAGAAATGAAGATTAAAGGTTTTTAAGTTGTAAGTTGTTAAGAAGGAACGATAAGTTGTAGGGATGGATATCGAGTAGGGAAATAGTTAAGAAGCGGATGAGACACTCAACTGTGGGTGGTGGGAAAAGGGAACGATTGAGTGTCTACGATTCGAATAGAGACTATGAGCTCAGGTTGGTTTGGGGGAGGTGCAGGTTGGCGTCTGCATCGGCGTGAGTATTCTAGATGATTACGTCCACAGGTGTAACACCGAGGATGGGGCTGATGTGTGTTCGGGCATCTGAACGTAGATTGATACTGACTACATTGTTCACGTCCCGGAGTTTTTGTTGTGCACTTAGTGGTGGGATGGTTGTTATAAATGAGGCATCCCTCACACCTGATAGATTCCGGCGGCGGGTCTCGGGATGGCTCCATTTTGTGATTGTATCTGTAAATGGAGACCCCGCTGGCCAACACTCGGTCCACGTCTTCGGGTGTCGGAAGAAGAATCCGGCCCTTGTAGGTAGGACCTGTTCAATTCTTCATCAGGAACGGTTTTTTTGCAGGGATGCCCTCTGCGTTACGTACGTAGAGGATGATGTCGTCAGTCGTCAGTCGTCAGTAATAGAGGGGTTTAAGCCTCGTATTACGCAGCTGAAGAATACATAGCGTGAAATGGGAGGCGAAGATTGAATGGGTGGGACTGGGATGGTTTGAAGATGGGTGCTTGATCTAAGATGCCGAAAACCGATTGTAGAGGCAAGCAAGTTGGCTGCGGCGTCTCCATTGACTTGGATGACGATTCCGGCAGTCGTTCTTTGGATGTCTCCGATGTCCTCCCGGCGCATGTTGAATCGAAGCAGAGAGGCAAATATGGCGTGTGGTGACTGGAAGTCAGGGGAAAGGTGGGAAAGTTAAAAGCAATGTGTGCCTGGTGGAGTAGGCTCAAGAAAACGGGAGTGATTAACTGGGCGTCTGGTGTCGGTTACAGCGAAGGAGAGCTAGGAAGGAACAGTGGTGGTGGTGGTTGTAGCAGGTGGGAGGTCATTCTGCATGTTGACATCCATAGGTAGCGGCTGATCATATGACGTGGCTACAGGAGATACCGGTTCCGAGTCAATCACCAGGCGTCGCGAGCTTGTTCCTGTGCTGGATCAGATCGTGGAGCCAAATTCATGAAGTGAAATTGAAGTCCTGAATTATCCAATTCGTGGAGCCGGTGTGGTGGGAATCAACCTGGCTTGATAATTTGGAGTAGCTTAACTGGACATTATAGCCGAGTGGAAGGCAACTGTGACTGCTTGGCTGAAGTCGGTAATGGTGCTAGTGGTGGTGGAGCTGGTGGTGGTGGTGACCGGGCTATGAAATGAGTATGGAAACGTAGTAACTAGTGATGACCTTGAACTACACTGCCATTTCGGTCCAGCAAAGTGTGGAAGTCGTAGGCGATAGGCTCATACCGAGGTGAAACCTCGGATTTTCTTCAGTTCACCTGATCAGCTCATATCTTTCATTAGAGAATGCCCTACGTGACTTATTTAACAGTGTAGGAAAAGGTGGACGGAGAAATTTCAGCTTGTAGTGAGCTCACGGTCTTTTATAGTCAGTGTGTAGAGGGGAGAGATGTAGATGGCGCTCTTAGTACTCTGCTAACACGTATAAGATTCAGCTCCCTGCAGTCGCAGACTGTCAACTGCTGGCTTCTCAGCGCTTTCACTCCCATGTGCGGAGAAACCAGAGGCCTGCAAGGGAGAACCAGTGAATGCTCACTGGTCGGCAGTTGGCAATTTTCTCGAGGAGAGGTTTTAGCCCACTCCCCAAAACAATAAAGCATAACTGATTACTGACCTTGCTGTGGTTCAAGAGAAGATCTAGAGTCTTGGATGATGCGTAGTTTTAAGGAAATTGTCCTTTCCTGCTAGAGTTCGTGAATTCAACCTCTAGTTTTGAGGTTCGGTGCCTTTCTCTGTCGAGGGTTTACGCAGGAAGTACATACATATCCAAAAAATACAGCCGCATAACCCTACGGAAATCTCCACTACTGACACACTATTACTGTTCGATAAGCCCATCAACCGTAGTAAGGCAACAGCGGGACTTACGTGTAAAATTTTCGATACCAAATTACAAATCAAGAGTTACAAACAAACATATAAAGCCAAGGCTATGAAATTACTAAGCAATGTCAACCGTTTCAAAGAAACAACTGATCCCACTGCCCTTCGCCCCTCCTTCCTCACGATCATTCAGTCTCGTAAACAACTGCTCTCAGATTTGAACAACAGCCTCCCCCTCCAATATTATTCACTTAGACAGAGCAGTGTCCTTCGCTGCAATTGTAAGGAACAGAAACCCCAAGCTTAGAAATCGATTCACGCATCAGGTAATAAGGGTGATAAATGTGCCACCGCCACGTATTTGGTGACAGGAAGCTGACCTGAGTTTCCGCCACCGAATCTTAAATGGGTATTACCGCTCGGAATATATATATTCCCACTGTTCTCTCAGTGCTCCTTCCCACTCCACCAAAGTCAAAAATCTTCTCCTCTTTCCTCAACGATCCTTCTTAATCCGTATCCCAACTATCTTTAGTAATATTAATGAGACAAGAGCTTGATACAGCATCATGCAATAGTTTATTCCATAGGAGTGTGAATAATCTCTTAAGAATAAATTAGTGTGGAGTGATTATAATGCCATCTTGACCTACGACGACTTGGCTATGAACATTCTCATGGTTTTTGATTTGGACGGTTGTTATTAATATGTTGTGTACCTAATTTTGTAACACTTGTCTGTTATGTTTTAATATGAAAGTTTACGTTTGTTAATTCATCTGTTAACAGTACGAGTGAAATGTTCTCAGTGTAGCTGAATCTTGTACTTTCCAAATTAATAAATTAATTCGTCGTCGGTAACTCCTAATTCTTCCTTTTAATTTCCTTCACATTACACCAGATATGGTTTTGCTGCGTGTTTTGGGTTTATCTCCTTGTTTGAACATCAGCATGTACGAGGCAAGGTGCACGTGGCCTCAACGTAGGATGGTCTCCGCTGAAGGGAAGCGTTATGGCGAAAAAGGCTCCCCTCCTCCCCATACCTTAAGTAGAGTTGCGTATTTTCATTTAGAAATAAAGTAGACCACCTGATCTCAGTCAGCTATTGAATTCCGATGGAGTAAATAAATACAGAGTTAAATATGTCAGAAATCATGATTTTTGAATTCTTGTTAAAAATGGCAATGCTCTGTTTTAATTTTCCAATAGTGATAGATCTGTAACTTCTAACCTACTTAATCGGTCTCCTTAATCACAACGTCAACACAGAACGATGACTAACGCTCACGAAGTGTACAGCGCGTATTTAAAGCAAACTTGCTTTGCAAGGTCATAGCGGCGCTACTAGCACCACTTTTCGTCGACTAGAGAGCAAATTTGAATAGATGTCATCTTTCAGATGTGCAAACACGCCTTCTGAATTTCGTTTATCTAGCGGAAATCGTTCTCGGTGTTGGGATTTCATTCCCACATTCTCCCCGCGCGTATTATAATGGCATTTTGCCCAGGTGTTTCACAAAGTTCAAATCCTCTTTTTCTACTGGAGATTAACATTTTAGCGAGACAACACAGGCCAGCCTACAAAGAATACATAATTGACTCCCTAGTTAAAACCAGTGGTCACGTCATTTTAAGACTGTCTCCATATCACCCGGAGCTTAACCCGATAGAACTTGTCTGGACACAAGTAAAAATGTATGTTGCCGCTAACAGCACAATTTTCTAGATGCAGCATGTGGTATCACTTAACTACGAGAAAGAAATTTGAAGACTACTCCAAGAAATCCTGGAAAAGGAAGTGTGAACTTGTTGAGGAAATCGAAATCGAACCATTCGTCTACCCCATTCCGCTCTCTTAAAATGTTTCCTAACCTTGTTTACAATAAGCTGAATCCCAAACCCTTCATCAATTTCGCATGAAGCTTCAGGAGAGTTGGAATATATTTTCCCACTAAACAAATGTTGTTTATTCTTCTTCTTATGGCCGCCTGGTAGAAAAAATCCAGTCCTACATTTTCGCGTCTTCTATTCTTATTCGGAGATTCAAATAGAGATTCACTATCCTCTCCTTTCTTACCCTCTCTGTCTATTATTATTATTATTATTATTATTATTATTATGTAAGCCTTCCGGAAAACACCAACTCCAGCTGACACTGTTTCCCGTACTCTTGGTATATCGATTACCTCCCCGCCGTTGTCGTTTCACTCTTCGTGAAGTCCATCACATTATAAATCACTTGACGGATTTGACTTTTTAAAACTCTCCTACTCAAAACAGGAGGTGTTGTGAAATAGCTTGAACAATCACACTGGCGAACACTTCACTATCTGATCTCAAACTAAACAGTAAATAGAACATCAAGGAAATCAATGTCAATATCCCTTTAGTCGCCGACTCATTCATTTACTTAGGAGGAGCTTGTACCAAATACACTTGCTGTTACCACAGACAAATGGTGGCGCTCCTCGTGTCACGACCTGGCAAAATGGCTCCAAATTGAAGCGTTAATGTATTGCTTATAGACGAAACGTATTTGGAAACCCTAGTAAATTAATATATTCACATTTAAGAAGAATTAGTTGTCAAAATTTGTCTATGGCGATTAAGGAGACAAATTAAAGCACAAACGTTAAAATATATTTAATAATAAATAACGTTATTGGCTTTACTTCCCACTAACTACTTTCGGAGACGCCGAGGTTCCCAAATTTACCCACGTGAGTTCTTTAACGTGCCAGTAAACCTACCAACGCGAGGCTAACTTATTTGAGCACCTTTAAATACCACCGGACTGAGCCAGGGTCGAACCTGCCAAGTTGGGGTCAGAAAGCCAGCGCCTCAAGCGTCTGGCCGTGTTTTTCCATTTTCACACCAGGAAAATGCTGGGGCTGTACCTTAATTAAGGCCACGGCCGCTTCCTTCCCATTCCTAGGCCTTTCCTGTCCCACCCATCGTCGCCATAAGACCTATCTGAGTCGGTGCGCCGTAAAGCAACTAGCAAAAAACTTTGAGGATCACATAAGAGGCCATTCGTGCCACATGCGACCAATAGCATGCATGTTGAATGTGTAGTGGCCTGACACTTGGTGTAGCCAAGCAGTCCTGGTCATTTCTTCGCTATGTATTCAACAGATGAGTATGTTGACATGCTCCTTACCTACCGGGAAACAAGACAGAACGCACAGGAACCATAGTGCCTGTACCAGGAAAGGTCTCCACACAGACAACAACCAAACGCAAATACGTTTAGGAGAGTGGAGCGACGTTTGCGTACAACTTCGTCACATTCCCGAAGAGGTCCTGTTAGAGAGGCACCAGTTACGTCTGGTGAAATTGGTGAGATGGTTTTGGACATTTTCCGGGAGAATCCTCACACAAGTACCCGGGCAGTAGCACAACAGCCCAACATCAACCAGTCGTCAGTTTTAAGGATATTGCATTCCAGGTTTTTCGTCCGTGTCACCTGCAACTACATCAAGAACTCCACAGACGAGATTTCGAAACTCGTGCTGATTTCTGTGCGTGGATACTGTAGAAAGTAGCAAATAATCCAGCGTTTGAATCTCAGATTTTATTTTCAGACGAGGCACGATTTCATAGTAATGGCTCTGTGATCGTCATAATATGCACTACTGGAGTGCTGAAAATCCCTACTGGGTAAGGCAGGCAGCATTTCAGGCACGATGGGGAGTAAAGTTCTGGTGTGGTATACTGGGTGATCACCTAATTTGACCATATTTCTTTGAAGATCATTCGACAGGATCACGGTACCTACAGTTTCTTCAAAATCGAATATCATTGCTGCTAGAGGATGTTCCCCTGGGTGAGCGTGTAACCAATTGGTATCAACACGACATGTCAGCAGGTGTTCGCAACTATCTGAATGTTACTCATCCCGGTCGATGGATAGAAAGGGGAGGACCTCTCACCTGGCCTGCTAGATCGTCCGATTTGACGCCACTGGACTTCTTCCTATGGGGCTATTTGAAGGATGTAGTGTACGCTACAGCGTGTAAGCGTGGAAAGCGTGTAAGGGAAAAGTGCCTGCCTCTTACCCGGTGTCCCTGGGTTCGATTCTAGGTCAGGGATTTTTACCTGGATCTGAGGGCCTATTCGAGGTCCACATAGCCTACGTGATTACAACTGAGGAGCTATCTGACTGTGAGATGGCGTCCACGGTCTAAGAAGCCAAGAATAACGACCGAGAAGATTCGTCGTGCTGACCACATGACACCTCATAATCTGCAGGCCTTCGGGTTGAGCAGCGGTCGCTTGGTAGGCCATGGCCCTTCGGGGCTCTAGTGACATGGGGTTTGGATTTGTTTGGTTCGTTGAGGGAAAGAACATATTTGCCCATGCACGGGTCAGACACTTTCCTCTTTCTACATTGAGAACGCTGTATAGTACTAGAGTACATATTTACTACGAACTCCACCTCCGACGACAGAACAGCACCAACAGTATCTTAGATACCGCTGGAAACGGCAGCAGAGCACGCCGCAACCCGAGCCGAATAGGTGAACACTCGTGCGAACAAATTAAAGCGCTTAAATTTATACATTACAACCCCGCTTCTACCAAGTTATCAACCGCTTGTTTTCGGATTGCAAGCTGAATATGTCTGGTCATATGAGTCTTCGCAGACTGAATACAATCAGTAATATATATACACTCATGTTCATAAAAAACAAAGCACCTTGAAAGACTAGAGGTAGGAAGTTCATATTCACAGGACACGTTCAGCAGTATGTTCTGCAGAAACGATCAGCATTTTAGTCGCGTACGTTCAGCGTATGTCCTGGTGCCTAGTAGGCACTGGGTCCTCCATGGGCACTGCTAACTTGTTCCATGCGTGATAGCATCGACGCGTATAAGGCGCGAATGGCGTCTTGGGGTATAGCCATCCATGCTGCATTCACCTAGTTCCACAGTTCATCTTTGGAGGTTAGCATTGGATCACAGCGCCACACCCGTCGTTTCACCATATCCCACACATTTTCGATTGGCGACAAGTCCGGTGATCGGACGGGCCAGGGGAATATTCTGACATCCTATGAAAACAAGAAGGTACGTGTTCGTGCAACAACATTTGGTCGCGCATTGTCCTGCTGAAATATGGCGCCTGAGTTGTCGTACAGAAAGGGTAAGGCTACGGGTCGCAGGATGTTATTCACGTAGGTCAAACTGGTCACAGCGACCTGGACCCGCGCCAACTGAGATTCGTGGTTGTACCCAATATAACCCCACACCACAAGGCCTTCAGTTGGCGCTGTATGTCCTGTGCGAATGCAGTCAATGTCATGCGTCTCCCCTTGTCTACTGCGCACCAAAATGCGGCCATCATTTTCAAACATACAGAACTTGGATTCGTTCGAAAAGACTGATACCATTCCTGTCCCCAGTGACGTCGTTCTATGCACCATTTCAGTCTAGCATGTTTATGCACATTAGTCAAAGGTAGGTGGAGAAGTGGACGACGCCCCGGTAACCCAGACCGTAATAAACGGCGACGGACTGTCAGTCCTGATAGTGTACGATGTGTTACACTGTTCCACTGTTGCGCCAGAGCTGAGGAGGGCGCAGATATATCCTGCAAGCCATTCGGATGAGATGTCTATCCTCTCGGGGGATGGTCTGGGTGGTGCGACCAGACATATCTCGTTGTGTTCTACAGCCTTCTGTAAACCATTCTGTACACACCCTTTGCACTGCCGACCCACTTTGCCCCACACAAGTAGCAATTTCCCGGTTGGATGCATCACGTTCTCTCATGCCAATAATGCGCACTCTTTCAAACTCACTCATTTGACGGTACTTTTCTCGCATATGTCTGCGAGGCATCCTGCACGTCTACTGAAGTAACACTGATCAATTACGTTCAGTTTATAGCGACAACTAGAGCCGCAGGCATATTTTACCAGTCGGTGGTAGTGCGGAGAGATATCGATGTAGACCTTGAACTAGAGGGCCGACATGGTTGAAATACTAATCATTTCTTCAGAACATACTATTGCATATGTCCTGCGAATATAAACTCCCTATCTCTAGTCTTTCAAGGTGTTCTGGTTTTTATGGACATGAACATGAGTGTATAATACAATCTCACTGTTAAAGAGTCCGGCTCCATGGATAAATGGTTATCGTGCTGACCTTTGGTCACAGGGGTCCCGGGTTCGATTCCCGACAGGGATGGGAATTTTAACCATAATTGCTTAATTTCGCAGACACGGGGCTGGGTATATGTGTCGCCCCATCACCATTTCATCCTCATCACGACGCGCGGGTCTCCTATGGTCGTCATATAAAAAAGACCTGCACCTGGCGATCCGAACTTGTCCTCGGACACTCCCGGCACTAAAAGCCATACGCCAGTTCATTTCATTTTACTGTTAATGAAACAAAGTGTAATTAGCTTTTGTATGTTGTAGCTTAAATTGCCTGCATGAAAACTTACTGCTCTACAAATCACAACAGTATTCAGTGTTTCCTTTTATTCTTCGCTGTCGATGGCTAACAAATAATGTATTCTTTAAAATAGATATGTTCCCACATTAACAAATTAACAGATGCACGAGGAATCCAGTTGTGATTCCTTATAACAGAGTAGATTTGAGTATCAGTTAAGTTACCTCCCACGTATCAATGACCGCTTGTGAGTTAATTGCCATGTTCTATTAATCAATTGGTCACACACTGTTGTCACTCCACTTCCAATTCCACTTTTTTCTACTCGCTAAGGGAAATTAAGAAACGTTTCAGAAAGGTACTACGTTATTGCGTTCACATCGAGATAATTTCACATTTTCAGCAAAACATTATTTATTTCGACCCGAAACATATGTCTTCGTGAAAACTTGCTTTAATAAAATTGGTTCTATTAATATTTCACCCCATCCTCCACCCTCATTCCCCAGCTTGTCGTATTTGACAGTCATGTGAAAACCTACGTTTCGTAATAACCATCTTCAGTAGAAAGAATTATGACAACTAAGCTGCAAGTCAAGCTCCTTCGTATAAGCTACAAGAATTAATTTGAATGGAAATACATTCGTAAATCAGAGAAAAGGATTATTCACTATCAGTTCTATGTAAATTATAACAACTATCATTTAAGGTCAATATATAACATTATTTCCATATTTGAAAACACGTACAGTTTTTAAAATACGAGGTTTAAAATGATGTGAATTACATCGCTTAGGTATCTGTTTCGAATAAAATTGTTAAAGAAGTTATTGTGGAGGTTTCCTGAGAAGGCGGGTTTTAGTCTCTCATGAAATTACTGCCCTCTTCTTGCTCTGCACCGAAATACACAATCAATACTTGACGCGCGAACAGCCCTAAAATGCTGTTTGGTTTGGCGTTTCCTGGTGCATTGCTCCTCTACGCTCGCGGTCGATGCGCAAAGAATCCCACTGCAGTTCTATCAGTCCTCACACCACCTGCAGCAAGTGAAGAAAGTATCACAATCTGCCTTTCCTTGGTTGATACGGAAATGTCGATTTCTACCCTGTAATTCAGGATGGCATTTTAAACATTATAACAGCAGACACAGTGCTTATAATCCTCTTTCCCTAATACCGTCAAGGTATTACATTCAACCATCTCTTTATGTGGACCTAGTGAAGAGCATGGTCTTCGATGGAATGTCGATATCTATAAAATAACATTTCCTGACTGATTCATCATAAAGAAATGAAATTTTGGGGATACATTTATATTACAGTGTAGGTGTTCACTAAGTGAGGATTTTTGGATATTCCGTCCGTAAGCGGGTGAAAAGGGGGGTGAATTTTTGAAAAGAGTATATCTATATCTCGAAAACTAAACAGTTTAAAAAACGTTAAAGTTGGTATCTGGAATCTTCTTAAAATATAAAGGAACACGTACTTTTTTGTTTTCGAAAAATTCACTTGAGGGGGTTAAAAATGAGTAAAAAATGGGTTCAATCATTTTTTAGGATACTTATATCTCAAAAACTGAATATGTCACAGACGTGGAAATCGGTACTTTGAATCGCCTTTAGAAATAAAGAAACACGTACTTTCTTGTTTTCGGAAAATCTATTTAAGGGGTGAGAAAGACCGAAAATTATTTTTATGAGGATACTTATATCTCAAAAACTGAATGTATTACAGACTGAAAATTGTTACTTGGAATCACCTTTAAAATAAAGAAACACGTGTCTTTTTGATTTCAGAAAATCTATTTAAGGATGGTGAAAAAGACCGAAAAGAAGGGTTGAATTATTTTTATGAAGATAATTATATCTCAAAAACTGAAGATTTTACGGACATAAAGATTTGTATATGGAATTTTTTTGAAACTAAAGGAACACGTACTTTACATTCGAAAAATCCACTTAAAAGGGTGAAAACAATTGAAAAGTGGGTAGATATTTAAAATGCGTATATGTACAGTATATCTCAGAAACATAACATGTACCAGACCTGAAAATTGGTACTTGGAATCTCCTTTAAAAATAAAGAAACATGTATTTTTGTTTTCGGAAAATCAACTTAAGGGGTGGGGGTCAAAAGAAGTGAAGGAGCTGAATTATTTTTATGAGGATACTTATATCTCAAAAAGTGAAGACGTTACAGACGAGGAAATTGGTTTCTGAAATCGCGTTTAAAAATAAAGAAACACGTACTTTTGTTTTCGGAAAGTCCACTTAATGGAGCAGGGTGTGAAAATAAGTGAAGGAGTTGTTTACTTTTTATGAGGATGCATATATCTCAAATGCTGAAAATGTTACAAAAGCGAAAAGAAAAACATTTCTTTGTTTTCGGAAAACCCACTAGAGGGGGTGAAAAGAATTGTAAAAGCAGGGGAATGTTAAAAATGAGTATATCTACAGTATATCTCATAAATGGGCATTTGTAATCTCCTTTAAAATTAAATAAACGCGTACTTTTTGTTTTCGGAAAATCCCCTTAAGTGGATGGGGTGGGTTGGGAAAGAAGTGAAGAACGAGTTGGAATTTTTTTTTTACGAGAACACATATATCTCAAAAACTGAAGATGTTACAGGCGTGAAATGGTATGTGTAATCTTCTTTAACAATAAAGGAACAGATGTATTCTGTTTGTGGAAAATTCCCTGAAGGGGATGGAATGCATTGAAAAATCGGTTGAAATTTTAAAATGAGTATATCTACAGTATATGTCAAAACTTAACATGTTACAGATGTGAAAACTGGTACTTTGGAAGTCCTTTAAAAATACAAGAGACCGAGCTCGATAGCTGCAGTCGCTTAAGTGCGGCTAGTATCCAGTGTTCGAACCCCACTGTCGGCAGTCCTGAAAATGGTTTTCCGTGGTTTCCCATTTTCATCCCAGGCAAATGCTGGGGCTGTACCTGAATTAAGGCCACGGCCGCTTCCTTCCCACTCGTAGCCCTATCCTGTCCCCCCCGTCGCCATAAGACCTGTCTGTGTCGGTGCGACGTAAAGCAAGTAGCAAAAAAAAATATAAGAGCATGTATTTTTTTGTTTTCGGAGAAGCCACATAACGGAGGTGAAAAGGAAGGGGAAAAGATAGTTGAATTATTTTTCATGAGTATACCTATACCTCAGAAACCGAAGACGTTACAGACATGGAAATAGGTACTTGGAATCTCCTTTAAAAATAAAGAAGCATGTCTTTATTTTATAAATCCACTTAGGTGGGGTGTAGGGGAGGGCTGATAAATGGTAGAAATTTTTATGGGGATACTTATATCTAAAAAATGAAGATGTTTTAGACGTGGAAATAGGTATTTGGAATCCCCTTCAAAAATAAAGAAACACGGTTTTTTAGACTTAAGAGAGGAGTTTTTCTCACATGTACAGTTCTATGTCGCATGGTCATCTAGGCACCAAAAGGCAATACCAAACATGGTTTACAAAAAGATTCTGGGGTAAATGAAACTCAATTTTAGGTGAGTTTTTATACTGCAGGAACTTTCAGATAATGTCTTAGTGCGGTATCGAGGAACGGTTAATGTTTATCAAATTACGAAATCCACGCGAGCAAAGCCGCGGTTAACAGTTAGTTGAAAACATGAATATAACTTTATGAACTGTGGGATAACGGACACCAACTCAGTATTACTATAACTTAGCAGAGAGAAACAGTTGTAAGTACAAAAATGTCAGTGGAGCGGAAGAAACCTCTTGGTAATTCTCGTATGCATTCAACGTTCATTTAACTAAGGCACACTGGAAGCTTCCCGTCAATGGGTTCCATAATGTTCCAGTATTTTTTTACTAGCTTGGTTTTTTCGGCCTTGTTGGGAGATGAATGAACGACAACGCAACTGATTTTCCGGCGAGGTGGCCGCGATTTGAATCCCAGCCAAGACATGCTGGGTATTTTAAAGTCACGTTGCTATGGTTCAAATTCCATACAAAAGTGGAGGTCCTATGTCTACAATCAACAATCACCTAACACTAAGAACTTATCTTTGATTTTCCTCAAGTAGTCTTAAATGTCAACTGAGTGTGCCAGGGCTCCACACGACGTGATCACCTTATAGGATGAGCCAGTAATCACAGCACTGTACACCAGGTTGCATAGGAGCACATACGTCAGGGCATGCAACCGCTGACGGGAGAAAGCGTTCGTTTAGTGGTTGTACCTATTTGTGACAGCACATTCCAGTGCCATGATGACAAGTATCCGTAAATGAGGGTGAAAATTCAATCTAGATGTTTCTTGTCCATCCTAAGAGAAAATTCAAAGAGAGTGGTGATTAAGACAAAGACACCTCCGTACAGGCCATGAAGGCCCTTGGAGGAGTG
Organism: Anabrus simplex; assembly: GCF_040414725.1. Taxonomy (NCBI): domain Eukaryota; kingdom Metazoa; phylum Arthropoda; class Insecta; order Orthoptera; family Tettigoniidae; genus Anabrus; species Anabrus simplex. The sequence goes on along the minus strand of NC_090266.1, from coordinate 576,190,596 downwards.
GAAGGTAAAGTCTTCCACCATTGTTAACCGCGGCGCGTGATGGGGTAGACTGGTAATCTCTACGCCCGGCCGCCTTTGCACCCAGGAATTAACCTGGTACTCATTTTTGGTGTAGGCTGAATGAACCTCAGGGCCATATGCACCTCCGGAAGTGGAAATCTCGTTTCTTAAATTTTACGACTTCCTGACGGGGATTCGAACCCACTTCCGGGCGAACCGAGCACGTCTTTACCGCCTCGGCCAGGCAGCCCCTAGAGTGGTGATTAGTTCAATGATATATTTAGGGACTTAAAATCAGATGCTATTTTATTGCTATCACCATCTAAATATGCATACTAAAACGCATAGTACCTTGTTAACGTGTAAACGGGATCACCTTAGATATTGTAATAGCCGTACCTCACAATCAGTTAAGATGTGTTATTCTTTTTTCCATTTTGGTGGTTTGTGTTCACTTCAGAAATTAACTTTGTTTGTGTGTACAGTCTAATAGTACAAAAGTACACCTCTGATTTTTATTTTGCCAGTTCTTTACAGTCACACTAACATATCGAAGGTATTCGTCATCATCATCATCATCATCTGTTTACCCTCCAGGTTCGGCTTTTCCCTCGGACTCAGCGAGGGATCCCACCTCTACCGCCTCAAGGGCAGTGTCCTGGAGCTTCAGACTCTTGGTCGGGGATACAACTGGGGAGTATGACCAGTACCTCGCCCAGGCGGCCTCACCTGCTATGGTGAACAGGGGCCTAGTAGGGGGATGGGAAGATTGGAAGGGATAGGCAAGGATGAGGGAAGGAAGCGGCCGTTGCCTTAAGATAGGTACCATCCCGGCATTCGCCTGGAGGGGAAGTGGGAAACCACAGAAAACCACTTCGAGGATGGCTGAGGTGGGAATCGAACCCACCTCTACTCAGTTGACCTCCCGAGGCTGAGTGGACCCCGTTCCAGCCCTCGTACCACTTTTCAAACTTCGTGGCAGAGCCCGGAATCGAACCCGGACCTCCGGGGGTGGCAGCTAATCACGCTAACCACTACACCACAGAGGCGGCTGAAGGTATTCGTGAGAGTGAGAAAGGGCTCAGATTGGGAGAGAAGCGGCCGTGGTCTTGATTGATGTACAGCACCGGCATTTGCTATGTGTGAAAGTAGAAAACCACGAAATCCATCTTCAAGGCTCTCGGCTACATCCCGAATGCAACCTTACACCTACTGCATAGCCGACTCGCTCTGTAACTACACAACCCTTTTGGCCCTAGATGTGGGAAATGTGTCCTAAGTAAATTAATATTCCGCCATTCGCCTTGTGTTTTAGAGGACGAGGGCCCCCTTCTGATAAAATGCTAGGTTATGATCGTGACATTACTGACCAGCTTACGGCGTTTCTTAAGGAAGCCTTAATTTACTTACAGTATGTACCTATTCTATTCGTACGGGCTGTTTGCTTTAGCACCTCAACGCACTGCCAGAAAATAATAAACTGAAAATGATTTTATTCACTGAACATATATTCGAAAAAGCCTTCAGAAAACATATACCTACTATATATGTTTGCAACCATGTTAACAAAACATACAGCTTCTAATAAAGAAAAGCGCGCCTATAATCTTGTATCTTTCCTATTCGTACAAGCAAAGTGAACACTTGAAATAAAGAAAAAATAAAGGTTTCCTGGAACATGTTAGTATCTAGTGGAATGTCCCCTAGCATTTGTAACTTCCTGACATCGTCGCCGCATAGATACACTAATTTCTTGCACATGTCGGAGCTGATTTTCTGCCATTCCTGAAGAATCACCCCTTTTAAGTTCCTCCTTCGTACGCACACGTTGCCTACGGATATTCATCTTTAACGTAGCCCAAAGATCTTCGATGGGATTTTAATCCGGAGACTTGGGAGGTGTTCTTAGCTGCTTAGGAATATTCCAGATCAACCATGTCTTATTAATATCAGCAGAGTGTTTTGGGTCATTATCATGCTGGAACATATAAACAGGTGGAAACCCCATTTTTTTTTCCGGCACTCTGCTTAAAGTTTGCCCTAGGATTTCATTATAGCCCTCCTTGTTCATTATTCCGTCAAAGAAATATATGTTACCCACACCTCTGGCTAACGTACAGCCCCAAAACATTACAGACCCACCACCGTATTTTACAGTTGGAAGTGTATTTGCCAATTCATTGTCCGTACCAATTTTTCTCCATATTCTGTGGATGCCATCTGACCCGAAAAGGTTCATTTTTGTCTCACCATACCAAATAACGTCAGTCAAGAATTCTTTCTCTTTATACACATGCTCCTTAGCGAATGTCAGTCTAAGCCATCTGTTTTTTCAACTTACGTTTGGCCTTTTTCCATGGAATTCTTCCATAGTACCCATGCCGATACAGTATCCGACGGATGGTGGAGTTACTGATCTTCTTTCCAGGTCGTTACTCCGTGATTTGCATCAGTACTGGTGTACTTAATTTGGAATCTGACTTTAGCAGTCGAACTAAAAATATTCTTTCCTTTCAGTTAAACACTTTCCCTTGGGTTTCCTTGGAGTGTTCTTTATACTGTAGTGTCTTTTTACATTTATCAACCACATATTGCACAGAAGAATGTGTTCTAATGACAAGCTGTCCAATTTTTCGTAATGAAAATCCTTGAAGTGGCAGTTGATATATAGTGTTCTTAAGCTCCGTACTTAACTCTGCACTCCTACCCATGTACACCACAGATACATTAGGAAGGAGACTAACACTCTTGACTAGTCGTATGCCGTCACTGAGACTTTTCTGTGCATCGCAAGTAAACGGTGCGCATCATCCTGTCCATGTGTATGAATACAACTGGTACACCCGTTTGTCGATGCCGGCATATTCATATAAAATCTTCCTGCCTGTATGTAGATAAGTATGGTTTTGACTAACGAATTATCATTGACAAATCATGTTTTTACCCGTAATTTACGTTTTATTTCAGTTTTTCAATCGTTACTGTTAATATACGAGACTTGATAAGAAATTGAAGCCTGTACGAATAACAGAGACACATGCTGTATCTTCATCGCCATAAGACCTATCTGTGTCGGTGCGACGTAAAGCCACTAGCAAAAAATAATTATTGATCTTTAAGTTGAAGGGGAGCCGACCATAGTGCACCATTGTAGCACGGTAGGTAGAAGAATGCAAGCAAGCAAGCAATCCAAGTTGCTTGCAGGCGCCCAAGTTGGACAGAGCTTGGCTTGGACAGGAGTACAGCAGCCTGTCTGTACTGTTGTTTTCGTTTGACCAGCTTGCTTGTCTGCTCTTCAGGCAAGCATGGGCAAGTTTAACAGTTCAGATGTGACAGTTGCACTGAGAAATGCTTGTGCATGCCAGTGACAGTGGTATCTGCAGAACAGAGTTCTCTAAGCTGAAGGTAATTAAAAATTACTTGCATTCTTCTATTTGTGAGGGACGACTAAGAGGCCTTTCTGTAATAGCTGTGGAAAGGAAGACAGTACCTTTCTTAAATATTAAGAAGTTAGTGCAACTCAAAAACAAGAAAGGTTACCGAGCAAGTGGTTGCGCTGTTTGGGTCACGTAGCTACCAGTTTGTATTCGGGAGTAGTGGGCTCGAACTCCACTATCGGCAGTCCTGAAGTTGGTACTCCATGCTTTCCAATTTATACAAAAAATTAGGTCAGAGTGATCTGAGGTAAACATACGGGGGCTCCAAAATAATGCCTTACAGCGGGACCCAATGTTCTTTCAATTAGCCCTTTACATACTGTATTAATGTTTTCGGTGTTCGACGACTAACCAAAACTTTGTGCAAATATTCACAGTGATTTAGAAGATCGTTTGAAAGATCTAGGCGTTCCTCATGAACGTACATTACTTGCAATATTACATTTGTAACAGACCATGGAAGCAATATTGTTAAGGCTCTCGCCCTCAGCATAGAGCCTACAAACATCTTCCATCCATGGCTCATATTATTAACACGGTCTTAGGGCATGTTCAAAATAAAACGTTTAAAGAATATATGTAGCATATTTCCGTAAATTATGAAGTCCGATCGTTAAAAACGTTTCTCAAAAACTTAAAATCATTAAAATAAAAAAATATCTGAATATATTTGTTCTCTGTCGTAAATCATGTTTAGCCTCTTCGTAGCCATCTATGAAGCGAAGATCATCCGCTTCCATAAAGAACAACACGTTCCTGAGCAACAAAATATGACGAAATGAGAAGTCAGAGGCTAGAAAGAAAGACAGCGCATCTCCAGACCTTACCTTCAGAAGTTAACACTATCACTACACGCCACTGACAATACATGTCAGTGATAATCACAAGAACGCTGTTTAAGTTGAAGTTTTCGGCACTGGAACTACAGAACAGTCAGGACAGTTGAAACTATAGACTATTGATTGGTACTTCTTGGATTAATATCACGTTGTTTAGCGACACAAATATGGTATTTGTAGGTATTTTCATGAATATTTCGGAGTTTGATTAGAATCCTTCCCTCCTCATCTCCGTACAAGCACAGGCTACGTATCTGAGTTGGAGGCAAAGACCTGCGTAAGTCTTTGCCTGCTACCAATTAAGTGAAACTGAAAGCGGACTCGTACAATTTTAAAGAAAGCATACCTAAGTAAAGTGCATTGAAGTTTTAACACGTAATGTATATCGTCGTTGTGCCTAAATAAACCGCTATGTGTTATATTTCCGCTTTTTTAAATTATATTTGTTCCTGGCGTCGACCTCTGCAGATCTTTCGCCACTACCTTCACCATATGATAAGAACCTGCGTGTAAGTGTAATTGGGGAAGTGTAGAGTGTTGAATGTGAGGAAAGGAACATTAAGGACGACACAAACCCCCATCCTCAGGCCAGAGATATTAATCACTTACAATTAAAAACCCTGACCCAGCTGGGAATCGAACCTGGGGCCGCCGGGTGACAGGCGGACGCGTTGCACCTTACACCGCGGAGCCGGACTATATTTCCGCTTAATAATAATAATAATATTAATAATAATAATAATAATAATAATACTTTTATTGGCTTTACGACCCACTGACTATTTTAATGTTTGTCGGAGACGCCGAGGTGCCGGAATTCAGTCCTGCAGGAGTTCCTTTACGTGCCAATAAAACTACCGACATAATGCTGATTTATTTTATCTCTTTTCAAATACTGCTGGACTGAACCAGGATCGAGCCTGCCAAGTTGGCGTCAGAAGGCCAGCGCCTCAACCGTCTGAGCTACTCAGCCCGGCTATTTTAGTTTAGGACTCTGACGAGAAAGGTTCTTTCATTTAAGGTTCAGTATTCTATGAACTATATTATTGAATTTTCGTTCCAAGTGATACATGTACTGCGGGTCTGTATTTTCCCCGACAACATTGTCACATAGCTTTTATTTCGAGGCGCAACGACGATATATTGAATTTAAATCTACCATTTACACATGTACGTGGTCTACTATTTTTGGTTTCAAAATTTGTATTCGGTCCCAACCTTTTAACTGACTGTGAGTGGTTAAGTCCGTTTCATAACGGAAGTGTGAAGCACGATAACCGGCAGATGAAGGAGCTATCGTGAGAGTAGTTCTTCCTGAACTTTTCTCCAAACTTATCCAATAAAATATTGAGATAGCAGTTCTCTTTAACATACTTTTTAACTTTAGGATATTTTGAATGGATTTATTAATTGAACCACTCAGAACGGAAACATTAATCCACTTATAATACTTCTCGAGATATAATATTAAAATAAAATGTCTCTTTTTAAATAATACATATAACCGAGCTCGATAGCTGCAGTCGCTTAAGCGCGGGAAGTATCCAGTATTCGGGAGATAGTAGGTTCGAATCCCACTGTCGGCACCCCTGAAAATGGTTTTCCGTGGTTTCCCATTTTCACACCAGGCAAATACTGGGGCTGTACCTTAATTAAGGCCACGGCCGCTTCCTTCCCGCTCCTAGCCCTTTCCTGTCCCATCGTCGCCATAAGACCTATCTGTGTCGGTGCGACGTAAAGCAACTAGCAAAAAAAAAAATAATAATAATACATATCAAAATAAACTGTTTTATGAGAAGCACTAAATAACACAGTCACTTTAATATTCGGCCACACAAATATGTCCAATTTCTTTCTTTCTTTCTTTCTTTCTTTCTTTCTTTCTTAATCAGTTTACTCTGCAGGGTTGGCTTTTTCCTCGGACTCAGCGAGGCATCCCACCTCTGCCACCACAAAGGCAGTGTCCTGGAGCGTGAGACTTTGGGTCGGGTATGAAATAGGGGAGAAGGACCAGTACCTCGCCCAGGCGGCCTCACCTGCCATGATGAACAGGATCTCATGTGGGGATGGGAAGATCGGAAGGAAGAGGGAAGGAAGCGGCCGTGGTCTTGAGTTAGGTATCATCCCGGCATTTGTCTGGAAGCCTCTACTCAGTTGACCTCCCGAGGCTGAGTGGACCCCGTTCCAGCCCTCGTACCACTTTTCAAACTTCGTGGCAGAGCCGGGAATCGAACCCGGGCCTCCGGGAATGACAACTGATCACACTAACCACTACACTACAAAGGCGGATATTTATTTATTTATTTATTTATTTATTTATTTATTTATTTATTTATTTATTTATTTATTTATTTATTTATTTATTTATTTATTTATTTATTTATTTGCCAGTGTTTTAACGTCGCACTAATACATCGAAGGTCCTTCGGTGCCACAAGGTTGGGAAACGGATAGGATTGCGAAGGAAAGGGGCATAGCTTTAATTAAGGTACAGCCCCAGCATTTGCCTGGTGTTAAAATGGGAAACCACGAAAAACATATTCTGGGCTGCCGGTGGTGGGATTCGAACCCACCATCTCCCAAATGCAAGTTCGGAGCTACGTGACCAATTCCGCACGGCCATCTCACTCGAAAAATGTCCAATTAAATAGAACCGCCTAGGAATATAAAATAGTCAGTATCTAGTACTTTGTAGTACACCCCTTTCGGAGTATGACCTCTCTTTAAGCGTTTCGGTATGTTTGAAATTAGTTTTATTGCGTCGTCAACCTGAATACGACCCCATTCCTCTTGAATTCGTCTTTCTAGCTAACTTTTGGAACTCACTGGTGTTCTGCGCACTCTTCTCTTTAGCTTAGTCCATGCATTTTACATTGGATTGAGGTCTGGGCTTTAGAGAAGTGTTTCAATTACTTCGAGACAGATGAACAACAGCCAACTTCGTACAATTAAATACCTTTGATATTTTTTTGTTAGTTGCTTTACGTCGCACCGACTCAGATAGGCCTTATGGCGACGATGGGATAGGGAAGGGCTAGGAGTGGGAAGGAAGCGGCCGCGGCCTTAATTAAGGTACAGTGCCAGTATTTGCCTGGTGTGAAAATGGGAAACCACGGAAAACCATCTTCAGGGCTGCCGACAGTGGGATTCAAACCCACTATCTCCCGATTACCGGATACTGGTCGCGCTTAAGTGACTGCAGCTATCGGGCTCGGTGATTTCATTACTGCAGAAATCCGACACTTACTTTTTAGAATTTTTGGCACTTTAGCATATCCTTCCGTCAAATTATCTCATGTTTACCGGGCGAGTTGGCCGTGCGCGTAGAGGCGCGCGGCTGTGAGCTTGCATCCGGGAGATAGTAGGTTCGAATCCCACTATCGGCAGCCCTGAAGATGGTTTTCCGTGTTTTCCCATTTTCACACCAGGCAAATGCTGGGGCTGTACCTTAATTAAGGCCACGGCCGCTTCCTTCCAACTCCTAGGCCTTTCCTGTCCCATCGTCGCCATAAGACATATCTGTGTCGGTGCGACGTAAAGCCCCTAGCAAAAAAAATCTCATGTTTATTCCTATTTCTTGTGTAAGATAAAAACAGTAATTCTGGTCGAATATTAATTACAGTCGCTGTACTTTCAGTTGTGCCGGCCCCGTGGTGTAGGGGAAGCGTGCCTGCCTCTTACCTGGAGGCCCCGGGTTCGATTCCCGGCCAGGTCAGGGATATTTACCTGGACCTGAGGGCTGTTTTGAGTTCCACTCAGCCTACGTGATTAGAATTGAGGAGCTATCTGACGGTGAGGTAGCGGCCCCGGTCTAGAAAGCCAAGAATAACGGCTGAGAGGATTCGTCGTGTTGACCACACGACCCCTCGCAATCTGCAGGCCTTCGGGCTGATCAGCGGTCGCTTGGTAGGCCAAGGCCCCTCAAGGGTTGTAGTGCCATGGGGTTTGGTTTGGTTTGGTTTGGTTTGGTACTGTCAGTTGCTGCATTCTGTAGCCGTGCTAGAGGGGTCATACCGACTCCCGCCGGGACAGACTGGTAGTGCAACTGCTTCGTCATTTCAGGAGGTATCGTGGTGATGAGTAGTTAGACGTACGGTGTGTTGCTTGTGAACACTCAGTGAATGTTTTCCGTTTGGAGAGTACTACATTGTCACCATAGGAAGGTCTGTGTACTGGGTGGCGTTCTCATCGCCAACTTTTCACTTTTCCCCGTGGCTAAAGATCCCAGCAACTAACAGTATTTCTAGTTCTGCAGTGGAGTGTGATTATCTCAGTGGCTTAGCTGCTGGCATCCCACCCGGAAGGCTGAGTCAGGGTTCCAACAATCACTTATAAATTAACATCTCACTAAAGAACAAATCAAATTTAGTGAACGCCATTTGAGTATTATCTCCCGTTGTGTTTTCATCGTGTTTCGCCCCAACACGATTTTATTTTATTTTATAATCATACAATCACGGTTGATTCTGGGTTGAGATTTTCATCTCACAAAATCACGTGTTAAAAGCAAGGGCATCCGTCACTAGGCCAAAATCAAAATGCACCTGAGTAGCTCCAGCTGAAGCAAAATTTTAAGTCCGTCTCCTTGGCGGAATGGTTAGTGTAGTAGCCCTTTCGGTTCGGAAGGGCCCAGGTTTGATTTTCGGCCAGACGGTTATTTTAGTCGCCTTTGGCTAATTCCTCTAGCTTGGGGACTGGGTGTCCGTAGTCTTGATATACATATTCATCTACATTCAACACATTATACTACCGACCACCATAGTAACACACACTTGTGAACAACCTACATTCCTCTACACAGGGCTGGCGTCAGAATAGACATCCGGCCGTAAAAATGGCTAAATCTACTTTCATACCAATCCCTGATGATTGGAAAAAAGGCCAGGAAATAAAGAAAACTGTATTTCTAGCCCTTTATCACCTAACGTAATCCTACTCTCAAGGAATTGCGTTGAGGAACACGCTGAGGACTAAATATGGGTTGCAAGAAACAGAGCAGGTATTAATCTAGAATTGTCTTACCCGAGTTGTTGCTGTAGTATCAAATAACAACTGAAAGTTTTATTCCTTTTTTTATTTGTGTGGTAATGTTCCACTGCTTCTGTCAAGTATCCTGACAAGACCTCACGCGTCCAGATTGGGAAAATCGTATCATTTCATAGCTAACTGAATCCGTTGCTGGCTACCCATCCAGGTAGCCATGGTTCGAATCCTGGCCGATGCAAACGACGGTTTAGAAACGGAAAGTTATGTCCCTGTGGTTCGGATTCCACATAACAAGGTCCCGTATTTCATGGCTCAAGATTGACAGTTAAGTAAATCCCCTGCTTGCCTTCTCACAATATTTTCTGCCTTTTGTTTCTTGAATACTGCGCTGGTTCGGGGTCCTTTGGTCTACAAATTATATTTTTAAAGGAAGAACAAACAAGAAATCGAACCTGCAGCGGAAATAGACATAATGAATTCAATAAATACGCACTCGAGTTATTCGATGAAAAACAAAAAGAAACCTGTCCCACCATATTTACCTCAAAATTTGCATATGCGTTCATCGTGTAGTCAAGTAAGTCCATATATCTTATTAATGCGCTATGATCAACCAGTTTTCTATATATTTTTTTACAATTTGCTTTACGCCGCACCGACGATGGGGCAGAAAAGGGTTAGGAGTGGGAAGGAAGCGGCCGTGGCCTTAATTAAGACACAGCCTCAGCATTTGCCTGGTGTAAAAGTAGGAAACCACGGGAAACTACCTCCCGAATGCAAGTTGACAGCTATGTGACGCAAACCGCGCAGCCACTTGTTCGGCCATTAAAAAGTTACTGGGTGTCAAACATAGCTAAAAATGTAATTTAAAGAATACGCATTTTAGGTAATATTTGAATCTTTACCATCATTAGTTTATCTTATAGTATTCATCTCTCTAAAGTAGCATAAATATACCTTCAAACTGTGCACTCACATGTTTTCTAAACTTAACTATCTATTAGATAATGGTTGTTAAACTCAAATCCTTTATACACGTTAAACGTTTCTTTGAAACTTTGTGTTCTAGTTAAGTATAACCAAAATACCAAAGAAACCACGGCACATAACGCCCTTGAAAGGGCCTTGGCCTGCCCAGCGACCACTGCTCATCCCGAAGGCCTGCAGATTACGAGGGGTCGTGTGGTCAGCATGACGCTTCCTCTCGGCCCTTATTCTGGGCATTCGAGACCGGGGCCGCCTTCTCACCGTCATATATCTCCTCAATTCTAATCACGTAGGCTGAGTGGTCCTCGAACCAGCCCTCAGGTCGAGAGAAAAATTCCTGACCTGGTCGGGAATTGAACCCGGTGCCTCGGGGCGAGAGGCAGGCACGCTACCCCTACACCACGGAGTTAAATATATTTTTGCGGGTCCTTTAGGCGTTTGAAAGTTAGGGTCGGAGTGAAGGCTAACACCATGAATCACCTAGTTGACTCAGCACAACGTTTCTATAAATTAGAGACCATCTCCCTGCAAACTGTATTTCTTTTTTTTTTTTTTGCTATTTGTTTTACGTCGCGCCGACACAGATACGTCTTATGGCGACGATGGGATAGGAAAGGCCTAGGAAGTGGAAGGAAGCGGCCGTGGCCTTAGTTAAGGTACAGCCCCGGCATTTGCCTGGTGTGAAAATGGGAAACCACGGAAAACCATCTTCAGGGCTGCCGACAGTGGGGCTCGAACCCACGATCTCCCGATTACTGGATACTGGCCGCACTTAAGCGACTGCAGCTATCGAGCTCGGTAACTGTATTTCTATCCTAGGAGTTCTAGTCATAAATATACTTAGTATGCCAACACTGAATGGTTTTTCATTTGTTTCAGGTCGTATCTGTGTCAGTTAATATTGTTCTTAAATGTGTTCTTTAAAACAGTTTGGGGCTATTGCAGCAGTACAGTGTTCATTTCTAGAAACGCCGACCACTTCAAGCTCTGCATCAGAAACTTCAAATAGTGTAGTGTGTTATATATCGCTGAATCAATGTGACGACTTTTCGTGTGACAAACAGAAGATTATTTGCCTAAGGTCAAGTTTCCCTGAATTGAAATTCGTAGTTTTATCGTGAAGATCTTTATAAAAATATTATGAATTCAAACAATTAAAAAATCTTGTTGTCTTCGTAGCAAACATAGGCATGAAACACGCACCAAAGGTCTTAGGAAGACTGACATTTGTATGTGCGAGATCAGCGGTTCGCCCTCCAAGTGGCCAGGGATGTTCCGCGGTCCGACAGCTTTGGACTCCGACCAACCAACTGAGCAGAGGACGGGTATCAACAGCTCTACCGTGGCTTTACACCTTTGCATTCGGGAGACGGAGAGGAGCTGATCCCCACCGTTGGCTGTTCTGAAAATTGTTTTCCAAGGTTTTCTATTTCCCTGCACTAAGGCAAATGCCGGGACAGTTCCGGCCATGGCCGCCAAGCCTCTCACCTGCACCATACATCTACATCATCACCACAAATCTCCTGGCTTGAGAGGCTGCGTCACTGTCCAACAACTCCACCTCCCCATTGAGGTGAGGAACGAAAACGATTTAGTATGGGTAGGTGTGTGTGATATTTATATTATGTATAATCCTCAATCTTGTACCAGGACAGAAGCTTTGTGCTACTTTTAGGAAAAAATATGCCATTAATCCTGAGTAAGGAAAATGAGAAAAAGGCTATGAATGAAAGTGATGTAATTGGTGCTGGACATGATTGGATACCAGTTATACTGATATGCAGGAATGAAATTCATCTTTACTACTCATCGGTGAATCACCAATAAAGAAAGCTAAACTGGCCCGGAAACACTATGCAGAAACTAAACTTAAGAAGATCAAAGAAAATACAGTTCCAAATTAAGAGCTGTGTCGCCAATTCTTGAACTAACTCTCTTAGATTCAGAGTTTTCTCTACCAGTACAAACTGTTAAAACAAAAAAAAATCGGCTTGACTAAGTGACATGCCAACTGAAAGAAACATTCAAAAATACATAATATATAGTGAGAAAGCTACTTTGGCGGTTCTCCCTAAAATCTGGATTATACGCAGGATTGAAAAAGAGTTCCAGAGGACAATTTAGGTAACCAGAAGAGTCACGTACTGGTTAAATCTCAAGTAATACTTTCATATCCACCCCACAGCCATGCAAAGCAGGTTTGCTAAGTCACCTGAGGACACTGTTCATCAGTTTTATAAATGTGACGTCATCAACCACATAATGCCAGGGAAATATGACTTAAAATCTATCTAAATGCATAGAAGCAGTTATCATATTCAAAATAGGTTAATAATTACAAATTCAAAATAAATATATCAAAAGTATAAAATTACTAACCCAGACATGAAGACTGGCTTCTCAAAATTAGCGAGCTTCGATCCAGGCATGTGGTGCTTGCGGGAGTTGTTTGTACACATTCTGTTTTCTCATGTGTTCAACATCAGAATGCGCAGCTTATGGCTGATATAATCAATTGACAAAGTGCATTAACGATGTCAACTATCAGACATGTTTTCAATGATGAGTTAAAATCCACCAACAGTAGCCTGCCTAATAAATAACTGCAAATAGTTCCCTGAGGATAACGTACTGCAAGACGAATTGCTTGAAGTACTGGAATTCAACGTGATAAATGTCGATACACATGAACAATAGCTAACTGCTCATATATGTAACCTTGATACTCTCACATCCACAGCAGAAGAATTCACGGAAAAATGTGTATCATACCTCAAGAAGCTTTAACTACATGGCTTCATAGCCCTCCAACAGTCTTATTCCTAACTTAAAATAAAATCGTACTTCAAGCTGATGAAGTTACAGTAGTGGGAATTTTTTTTCTGAAAATTATTTATTCATTTTCTGTGATGTAGCACAAAGATTTACTGGAATAACCAGCAAGCAGCTATTCAGCTATTTATTTGTTATTTCAAGAATTTCATGAATGAACTATGTAAACTTCCTTTCGTTGTTTTATCAGACTGTTTGACCCATGACACAGTGGCTGTGCACAATTTTCAAAAATAGTTCACTGTATTTTTAAAAGAATAAGTACCATGTTTTTCAAAGATCTATCACTTTTTGGATGGTACAGCATCTCAACATAAAAGGAGGCACTCAGTAATTTTATCAACTTACGTCTACTGATTTCGGAATCAGTGCTGATTGACATTTTTGCCACTTCAGATGGTCTAGGTGGTACCATTAAACGTCTTGCTGCTCATTCAAGATTACAAAATAATAAGATACAACTTTTCTCGTGGTCAAATGAGCATTTACTATTTGTACATGTAATGTGTCTTACAGTGAAATCGAACAAACGAGACGTAACCTCAAAATAAAGGTTAGAATATGCCAGCACAGTAGCCGACACCCGTCAGTCTAATGCCTTTATTCTAGTTACCTAAACAGCTTTGGTTGCTAAGATGACACCATAGTGACTGTAGGTTATGTGGTTAGCTTATGTGTTGGAGAAATGTGATAAAAATCAAACATTATGTAAAGTCCGACGATTCCTTCATCCAGATGGACCATCATTTGTGTTACCACCACAGTCAGATTACATGCATCTCAAATTTTGTCTTTGGTCAGTCCCTTATCTCAAACTGGAAGGACCGAGCTCGATAGCTGCAGTCGCTTAAGTGCGGCCAGTATCCAGTAATCGGGAGATAGTGGGTTCGAGCCCCACTCTCGGCAGCCCTGAAGATGGTTTTCCGTGGTTTCCCATTTTCACACCAAGCAAATGCCGGGGCTGTACCTTAATTAAGGCCACGGCCGCTTCCTTCCACTTCCTAGGCCTTTCATATCCCATCGTCGCAATAAGACCTATCTGTGTCGGTGCGACGTAAAACAAATAGCAAACTGGAAGGGCATCTACAGAGGCAGACTATACATCTAAGTTACAGGACGATTTCAGGAAATCACCAAAAGAATTTCAGAGCGTGAAAACAATTTGCTTTTTTATTTGTGAAAGTTTAAATCAAGAAATCAAGAAATCTGAACTAATTTGTAACATTTCGTTTATCAAAACTGAAGATGGATTAAAAAGGCTAAGACTTTGCTTTATAAAGAATGTCTACCGGGCGAGTTGGCCGTGTGGTTATGGACGCGCAGCTGTGAGCTTGCATCCGGGAGATAGTGGGTTCGAACCCCACTGTCGGCAGCCCTGAAGATGGTTTTCCGTAGTTTCCCATTTCCACACCAGGCAAATGCTGGGGCTTTACCTTAATTAAGTCCACGTCCGCTTCCTTCCCATTCTTAGGCCTTTCCTATCCCATCGTCGCCATAAGACCTATCTGAGTCGGTGCGACGTAAAGCAAATAGAAAAACTAATATAAAGAAGTTCAACATTTTTGTTTGAATATTAATTTAAAGTAGATTGTGTAAGCTTCCAAATAAGCCATGGTTCGATTTTATATCTATAATACAAAAACATTTATGAGAATTTCAATTTTCTAACATTTTCTTTACGTCGCACTAACGCAGATGGTCTTATTGCAGTGATGGAATAGGATAGGGCTAGGAGTTGGAAGGATGCGGCCGTAGCTTTAGGATACAGCCCCAGCATTTGTCTGGTGTGAAAATGGGAAACTACGAAAAATCATCTTCAGGGCTGCCTAGAGAGTGTTCGAACCTCCACCTCCCGAATGCAAGCTTAAAACTGCGCGAACCTAACTGCTCGGTAGTATAAAAATTTGATTGTTCACCACATGTATAATTATGTCCGTTTTCAAACATCGTCTATTTTTTTGTTCTAATGAATATGTCTCCAATATATTAACAGTATACTGTATTTCACACGATGAAGACAGAAGTGTGTATCAAGTTTCTGGAAAATAGAAGATAGTAGCGTTCAGGCCTACGTTGGTTTTCGATGGAATGACTCGAAGACAAGTAATCGAACGTGAAGCAAGCGTGTAGTTCTTCATGGTTGCTGATCTCGTAATCATAGTATTGGTCGTGTGTCAAACTGCGGATTATCGTTGGATGAAGGTACGTGGCAGAAGCAGTCAGATTTTTAAAGAGCAGAAAAGTGTCTTCTAGACACTCTACGTCATCATGATTTCAGCATGCAATATATCTCCAGAGTCACATCTGGCGTTTAACCGGCAAAATTAAGTAGTAACAGGTCACTTGTACGAATTTCTCTGCCATCAGGTAGTGAAACATTGAGTATCGAAAGTGGCATTCACGTAGGCTTACTGCCGTGAAATCAAAATATTTGCACGTGGTACCTCAGAAGATATAGTAGTAGTAGTAGTAGTAGTAGTAGCAGTAGTAGTAGTAGTAGTAGTAGTACATCAATTTAGGAAGGCTCGGCTTGAGCCGGTAACATAATGGGCTGACTCGGCCTCAGCAAGGAGTCACACTCTTGATTATGAAACTATAGGTACATATCTCTACAAATATTTACAACAGAAATAATTACAACATGTACATTTATATAATAAATATGCACAGATGATGTCACTAAACAACTTCCTATCACCCCGTTTTGGGAATCTGTTCTTCAGTATTACTGCAACTGCGGCCTAGAACTTCATGCTGTTTGGCGTAAGTCAAAGGAAAAGTCGTTCCTAGAAACTTTCTCACAATGTGGCAGGTGCTCAGTTCTGTAGTTCAACGTATGTGTGATGATGCAGGTTTAATGCGGCCAGAGAGCTGTGCAAACGTTTTGGAATAACACCGTTACATGATATTACTATTGGAACTGTGGTGACTGAATCTAGTTTTCACAGGCGTTGTATTTCTGTTGCCAGTTCTGTGTATTTCGATATCTTTGTGGCTATTGTTGTTTGCAGATTGGAGGTGTTTGGACAAGCAATTTCTATAAGGGATGCGGATATTTTTTATTTATCTGGCCTATTGTTGCTGACCGTGACATCGGTTATGACTTCTCGGTCCCATAGTAGTTTGTATGAAGAGTTTTCGAGAACGGGTGGAGGTGTATATTTCCAATATGCAGTTGATGACTGAAGAAATCCACATTTTACAGAAAGTTTCAGGTGAATGACTTTATCTACGTGATCATGTCGGTGTTTATAATCAGTGTTGGCCAAGTGTGGGCAGCCATAGATGACGAGCTGTATGCTCTCTGTAGTTCTGGAACGGCGGCGGCAGGTGCCTGTGACAACTGTTGGATCATTCATGATGAATCTACGGTAGTTCCGTGCACCAATTATTTGATCTTGGATGGCTAGAACAGATCCTTATGTTTATTATTATTATTATTATTATTATTATTATTATTATTATTATTATTATTATTATTATTTAGCCACACGTACCGTTTTCTACTTCAAAAATCCCACATGGATTGCCCAGTTCTTTGCGAAATTATGTTTTTTTAACTTCTCATCACTTAGTAATGCCTGATATTTATTTCGAGTGTATATTGAGATAGAAATAATTAAGTGATCTTTGAGACCTAATTACCTTGCTTTTCGCCTTAAAATAACGAACATCACCATCAGAAAGGCTCTTTAGGAAATTGTTAAATTTCTTTGCCATCCAAGAACAAACGAGAGGTTCGCTTAAACAGAAGAATGGAGTATAGATTTCATACGATGTTGAAAGAAAGGAGGAAAGAAAAAGGGAAGGATTACTCATTTAAGGGATCTCGAGTAGTGGGATTATTAATTCTTGTGGTAACTTCCCGAACAAAAGAACAGGAAGTCCACTTCGGCTAATGCTGTCAGCACGAGCCACTTATTCAAGAGCTCAAAGTGACAACTTAAAAGGCAGTAGGTTTTCCTGAATATCCGGTTGCATAAATTTCTAGGAGTTAGATCGGAAAGCTGTTCAAGTATAGATGACAATTACGAGCCTGTCAACGCAGCTAATTGCCGGGATGCTTCGCTATCATTTCAATAAGTACTTGACATGTGAAAATTACTTCCCTATATTTAAGCATAACGAGTAAATAGCTTACGTAAATGAAAAGGTCAGACGATTAATACGTGAGTTATCCTCTTTATTTATTTATTTATTTATTTATTTATTTATTTATTTATTTATTTATTTATTTATTTATTTATTTATTTATTTACTTTTACCTAGCCACATGGCTGTATCGTAATGGCCGTGATGCTGCAAGCTTACATTCGGGAGATGGTGGGTTCGAACTTCTCTATCGGCAGCCACGGCAGCTCCCTCTTATTTCTTGCACTTTTATTCCATCGTTGCCGAAAGCCTACCCGAGTTATGGGCCGTTAAACCACTAGAAAATAAAATGTGAACAGTGTGACAAGACAGTTCATTTAGAAGCCATAACTTTCCGGGTTAGATAGTTAAGTACAGTATAGCATTAAAACCCGAGGTGTGTTTCTAGAGTGGCATTGTAACTGGCTTTTCAGTACGAAAGTCCCGATTCGAAACTCAGTTTCTAGCTTTGCCCTGAGACTGAATAAGTGTATATAGATGTACAGTCACACTTGCATCGAGGAAAAATTTTAGTGCCTCTTCATCGCTATACCGGATAGAACTTGATGAAAAACTCGATTGCCCCAGTTTCTTAATTTTTGTGGAACTCTCTGAAGACGCTCTTAATTTATGCAATATCTCTCCTTCATAAAGCTCGTATGTCAGATTTTGCAGCGAAAGAAACTTCATCTGCACTTGTATTTTGTACCTAAGATTGCACCTTCCTCCTTTAACTTTTAGTACTGTTATCACTAAATAATTTCCCAGAACGTCCCTTTCTACCTCCTGCTTGGGCCCCATGAAAGGGTAGCCTCAACGTTGCGTATCTTTTCCGGAAAAATTAAATTTCCACTCAGCCATTCATGATTCCTTTCCAAGAATCTCTCATAATGCCTGTGATATGTTTTCTATCGCAGGATAATTTCCCTGTGTCTGCTCTGAAATACCTTGTATTCTTAAGGTATGTACTATACGGTATATCTGAATATGTAATCTTTCCTTGAGCTTCGGTACACAACTTGAAAAAGCTGCCGCCTGGACAGCTTATGCGGTGCCACTGAATTAAATTGATTCCTCCTGTTAGCGCGAATAAGCGCAACAAATGAACGTATATTTCAAAAGCTTAGAAATTTATAGATACAAACATATATGATTTTAATAGCGTCCAATGGAGTCATTCTATAACTCTATTTGAAGTTAGCGTTACGAAAAGAATAACCACACGTTTACATCTTAAAAATATGATATGTTTTCTTTGCGGGGGCCACACTAGTGTCGAAAACATTGATTGTCACCTCATGCAAACCCACATACCTCTATTATTCATTTCCATGCCTTTCACATACAAAGATCACTGATTTAGTATCACTTGCAAGTCTGTTAATAAGGTAAACATCACTGCGGCCGAAGAACGACAGCGAGCGAGCTATGCAGTTGGGGTTCCCTTATGCTATCTAGTCATAAGAAATAATTCGCGAAGACTCAAAAGCCATGCTTCTCAACATTCCTTGTACAGTCGAGAACATAAGTCAGTACACATTTCGGCCGAAGTAAAGAAGTCGAAAAATGATTTTTGTCCAGTTAGATCAAGAAAACTGCGCACTGTGCAACGTGCAAAAAATAACAAACACCGTCGACCTTCCCTGCAAGTTGTTTTGCGTCGACGTACCGAAAGTCGTCTATCTGCAACCGTCTGTGTCTCTCTGAACGTGTTACTAAATCTGGAGACACAACTCTGACTTACTCTAACACAAGCGGCAACATCCCCTTGTAGCCATCTTTCTTGCAGGAATGTCATAATTCGAATGCGGTCAGTAGCAGAAATGGGTACTCTAGCCAAGTTCTGTCGGACAAATATCGAATGTGATCTGAGTTTAGAGTCACTATTTGTCTCAGACATTGGCCTGCATTACATATTGTAAAAACCGGGCGAGTTGACCGTGCGGTTAGGGTCGCACAGCTTTGAGCTTACATCCGGGAGATAGTGGGTTCGAACCCCAGTGTCGGCAGAACTGAAGATGGTTTTCAGTGGTTTCCCATTTTCACACCAGGCGAATTCTGAGGCTGTACCTTAATTAAGGCCGCGGCCGCTTCGTTCCCACTCCTAGGCCTTTCCTGTCCTATCTTCGCCATAAGACCTATCTGTGTCGGTGCGCCGTAAAGCAAATAGCAATATATATATATATATATTGCTAACGTGTTTGAGGTGCCGTGATATAAACACTGTGGCACTGTGGTGGTAATCAAATTTGGCTTTCTGCCTCTCTAAATAAGTTTCTATAGATATCGGCAGGGAAATACGACCTTCCTTGCTTCGGCACGCCTTTAAATCTACACGTAAACACCAAGTGACGTCTTTCCTCAGAATTATAACTTCACAAAAATGAACAGCTATCACAATATACTATTCAGAAGTCGCTAACAATCAATGAGACATATGAACTCACGAGATAATGAACTAGAGATCACCGCAGTGTAAGTATATTTCTTATGCTGGCGCTTAGAACGATGTTCACATAGGTCTCAAAGTAAGTTTACCGACCGACTGGGGTTACTATTGTCATCTTATATGCCAGGGCCTCTCAAACGCCCAAACTCTCACGCGTGCAGAGCGAGGTGCATAGGCTCTGTGCACTGTGCATCGGTACGCTTCGCCTCAACTCGGCTTGACTCGGGTGGTGTAGTGTGCTGAGAGCGACGAAGCGTTTGGTGGTAGACGACGTGTTTATCAGTGAAATAGACAAGCGCACGACAACAACACAATAATGGAGCAACCTGTTTCGAAGAAAGCAAAGACTTCCGAAAGTCCATTTCAATCGAACTGGGAACTTTCGTATTTTTTTTTGTTTGTTTATCGTGACGATAACGCCAAATGCTTAATCCGTGGGACGATAATTACGTGCGTAAGAAAATCATCTATTGAAAGACACTACAACAGACTACATTCGGAAAATTATTGTGAAATCATAGGAGACGTCAGAGAGAAAGAATTAAGGAAGTTGAAACAGCTTGAAGAAGAGCATTCTATATCCACAAATGAGTTTTGTTCCAGTACTGTAGCATTTTCATTTTGGTTACGGGTTCTGCATTTTTTTTAAATTATGTTTACATTCCTCTCAAACATGTATGTGTAT
This sequence comes from Anabrus simplex, assembly GCF_040414725.1. Classification (NCBI taxonomy): domain Eukaryota; kingdom Metazoa; phylum Arthropoda; class Insecta; order Orthoptera; family Tettigoniidae; genus Anabrus; species Anabrus simplex. The sequence continues at coordinate 576,170,250 of NC_090266.1, read as the reverse complement.
TTCTAATTCACTTTTTTAATTTTTTTAATAACACTGGTAACCTTGTCCCATACAACTGTGCGTCTCCGCTCACCACACGTAAACATTTCGCAGTGGGGGAGAAACAGCAGTGAAGGTGAGGAACGCGGAGAGAGGCCGAACGGGGAGACAGGTGTAGGGAGAGAGGAGTGGGGGGTCTGCACTCTGGTCAACCAAGCGAAGTCGTCTTTTGCACCGTGCACAGTGCATGCACCACGCGCATGCACCCTGAGAGGCCCTGTTATATGCCAATATAAACCGTGCTGTGCTGTACAGTATTTCACTTTAACTATCATCAGCATTAACCATTCCTAAGAAAAGATAAAATACCTTACTTCCTTTTATACAGGGTGTAACAATAATTTAATGGTGTGTGGCCTCCGAAGAGGCCTGGTGCAGGTCTTTTGACTTGACTCCCGTAGGCAACCTGCGTGTCGTGATGAGGATGAAATGATGATGAAATGGAATGACGTATGGCTTTTAGTGCCGGGAGTGTCCGAGGACAAGATCGGCTCGCCAGATGCAGGTCTTTTGATTTGACTCCCGTAGGCGATCTGCGCGTTATGATGAGGATGGAATGATAATGAAGACGACACATACATCCAGCCCCGTGCCAGCGAAATTAACCAATCATGGTTAAAATTCCCGACCCTGCCTTGAATCGAACCCGGGACCCCTGTGACCAAAGGCCAGCACGCTAACCATTTAGCCATGGAAAATGATGATGAAGACGGCACATACACCCAGTCCCCGTGCCAAGGGGACTAACCAATTATGGTTAAAATTCCGACCCTGCCGGGAATCGAACCCGGGACCCCTGTAGGGTGTAACAATAAGGTACGATCAAACTTTCAGGACGCATTCCTCACAGGTGGAAGAAAGAAATATCGTCCTTGCGCCTGAGGAAAACGCTATGCGATAATACTGTGGGTGAAATACTGACCCGCAGCACATTACATAAAATCGAGAATTCTTTCAATCCCGGGTGCGCTGACGCGGCGGATTAATGCAGGCCTCAATGCTGACGGAGGGCATTTTGAACGTTTCATGCGGTATGCTAGTAAATTCCTATCATTAATGTACTATGCACCAGTCGCATGACCAATTGCTCAAGACAGCAGTACCGAGCCAGTGGCTGCGCAGTTTGGGTCACACACCTGTTAGCTTGTAATCGGTAGCCCTTAAGATGGTTTACAGTGGTTCCCCATTTTCACACCAGGCAAATGCTGGGACTGTACCTTAATCGAGGCCACGGTCAATTCCCTCCCACTCCTAGTACTTTCCTATTCCATTGTCGGCATATGACCTGTCTGTGTCGGTGCAACGTAAGGAAATTTGTAAAAAAGAAAGACAGCAGTACTCCTCATTGCACGTCTGCACAACGTCAGTTTCTAGAGTACAAAGGAGCCATCAGGTCCTCTAGTGGTAGTAGTACAGAAATCCATTTTGAAAACATTATATCTTTATCGTAAGATCTTCAATTAAGGAAACGCATCCTTTAGGGGAAAGATAGTCTTCTTTCTCGATAGGTAGAATATGTCCATTTTTAAAACTCACAACTTTTTTTACAAATTTTTACGTCGCACAGACACAGATAGTTCTTATGGCGACGATGGGATAGCAAAGGGCTAGGAGTGGGAAGGAAGTGGCCGTGGCCTTAATTAAGGTATAGCCCCAGCATTTTCCTGGTGTGTAAATGGAAAACCTCGGAAAAACAATCTTCAGGGCTGCCTACAGTAGGGTTCGAACCCACTATCCCCGAATGCAACAACTTCTTTTACCATGCTACTTGGAATGAAAGATCTGAAACCACTAGCATTAAGTGTGAGTATTGGCATTTATCTATCGTGATATATCTGAAGTCTACAGATACCAAACGTGGATATAAAGATTAACCAGCTATAAATGTTTCCACTTTGTTGTTAAGTGATAAATTTGAAAATCTTAAATATGATAAAATGACGTCCAAAATTTAAGAATTGACATTAAAACCGCCAATACTTTACTTTGAAGATCCACCAATATGTTACAAGAAACATGGTATTATGGGTAGGATCCTCCGTCGATCAGGCGGCAGCGCGCCGTCCTCTCACCGCTGGGTTCCGTGGTTCAAATCCCGATCACTCCATGTGAGATTTGTGTTGGACAATTCGGAGGCGGAGCAGGTTTTTCTCCGGGTACTCCGGTTTTCCCTGTCACTTTTACTCCAGCAATACTCTCCAGTATCGTTTCATTTCATATGTCAGTCATTAATCATTGCCCCAGAGAAGTGCGACACACCGGGCGAGTTGACCGTGCGTGTAGAGGTGCGCGGCTGTGAGCTTGCATCCGGGAGATAGTAGGTTCGAATCCCACTATTGGCAGCCCTGAAGATGGTTTTCCGTGGTTTCCCATTTTCACACCAGGCAAATGCTGGGGCTGTACCTTAATTAAGGCCACGGCCGCTTCCTTCCAACTCCTAGGCCTTTCCTATCCCATCGTCGCCATAAGACCTATCTGTGTCGGTGCGACGTAAAGCCCGTAGCAAAAAAAAAGAAGTGCGACAGGCTTCGGCAGTCGGTACAATTCCTATCATCGCCGCTAATGGAACTTCATTCATTTCATTCCTGACCAGGTCGAATGACTGGAAGTAGGTTGTAGATTTTTTATTTTTCATGGAATTATGGCGTCTAAAGACCTTTACCAACAATGGCTACGCAGTAGCCTGAAAAGTCTTGCAATAACAGATCGTCAACGCAACACCAACAGGAACAATATGCTGAGAAAAAATGACAATCTAAAAAACAACTTGCGGATATCCAGATCGTTATACACAAATATTGTAAAAAGAAGCATAGGCTAATTATGAGAGGAGGGCCTTATACAATTGGGTAAAATATATTTCATCGCGTAACAGTGTATCTTAAGTTCCAGATACGTGTGAAACAGGGCTAAAGGAAAAGGGAACGAAGGCTCGAGACGAGAGAGTTTGAAAGCTGACACGTCTATAGATAACAAGAATCATATAACATCAATAAGCCTCTCTCTCTTTAGCCCGTGCCTTGTATTGACACTTCCTGTTTATCGTCAAGCTCTCCGATCTAGTTAAAATTTGGGATGCTCCGAAGTGTATGTGGAGTCAGAACAATTTTTGGAAAAATGTTTTCTTACATACATAGCCAGAAGAATCAATGATGGTTATTACGGGCAAGTGAACGAAGTAAATTACAAAATAGAGCCCTTAAAACTACTGCACAATCTCTTTCCATCATCCGTCATAATGTTGTTGTTTTGGGTTTTTTGTTTTGTTTTACAATTTGTTTACGTCACACCAACACAGATAAGTCTTATGGCAACGATGGGACAGAAAAGGGCTAGGAGTGGTAAAGAAGCGGCCTTGACCTCAATTAAGGTACAGTCACCAAGCATTTTCCTGGTGTGAAATTGGGAAAACACTGAAAACCATCTTCTGGGCTGCCGGCGGTAGGTTTCGAACCAACTATCTCCTGAATGCAAGCTCACAGCTCAGTGTTCTTAACCACGCGGCCGACGCTCTCGTTATGCAGTATTTAATACCCTCTACCACTGTTCACATTTAGATAAGGTAAGCCACTTTCTCAACGTTCAGTCGAATAATCCAAAAATTCTTACTTCCAGTCATTGTGATATACTGTCAATCGCCAATCACCCAGCATGAATGATGAACTAATTGCCATAGAGCTCTCATGGGCCGGAATAGAACGGGTAGTCAGAAAATATTGGAGATTTATCTCTCGCGAAAATGCTGGAAATCACAAGCAACTGAACTAAGAGATAGTGTGATCACTTCTTTGGAGCAAGAGAGTAACGAAACCTCGTCGCCTAAAACCGAACGAGGCACGCCGAAATTTTGAAACTGAATTAGTCCAGCCGCTGGTGCTGGATTCGAGAACGTGCAGTAAGTTAGAGCTGTCAATTAACCATCACCATCACCTATCATAACTGCACCACGAGCGTCAATCCATTTATTAACTCTCAGGGTATTGAACGTTCCGCGTTGCTGTAAGCTTCCATTAGTGTGATGATGTGTTCGAATCCCACCGTCGGCTGCCCTGAAGATGATTTTCCGTGATTTCCCACTTTTGACCAGGCAAATGCTGGGGCTGTACCTTCATTAAGGCCAAGGTCGCTTCCATTCCAGCTCTAGCTCCGTCCCAGCCTACCGCCGCACCACCAGAAGACCTATCTGTTTCATTGCGTAAAAGAGTACAGTAGAAAAGAAATAAAAAATGATGTTTTACCTTAAGACGACCTTAGCCTTAAGACGAACTTAGCATTTTCCCATCCTGCGTCGACGGAAGTCTTCCATGTTTTACAGCGACGTTAGTTAAACAGCAAAAATCTTCCTTCACATTTGTAGGTCCCTCCTATACAATCGTCAACGGAAACCTATTTGAGTTACCATGATGTAAAAAATAACTCGCAGACGATAAATGTAGGCTAATGAAACGGAACTTGACATATCAAATGATTAAGAAGAAACTGGAGAGCAACATGACTTGTTTTTCTACAATAGTTATAGCCTTCTCCGAATGATGCTCCTGTAGCAATGTTATCGCTTCACCTCTTACGGCATCCTCTTAGAGACACTCGTAAAAAACTCTCATGAGACGAATTGATCCAGGCATTATGTAGCTATTCCTCTACATCTACACTGTTCTAATGACGATTCCGAAAACTCCTGTCCAAACAGCAACCCCACCCCACCCCACCCCCATCACACACACAGGATTACTCTAGTTCTTCTCCTGGCCATTTTCCCTATGTATTTATGTTCATTTAGGCCAGTTTTACGGCCGGATGTCCTACCGTATGTGGAGGAGGTATTCATTATTGGGTGTTTCTGTTGTGGTTAGTAGTGTAGCGTAGTGTGTCGATGAAGGGAAGTGTAAGAAGATGAGCCAGAGGAATTAACTATACGCAGTTAAAATCCTCAACCCAGGCAGGAATCGAATCCGGGAGCATCGGAGCGGAAGGCCAGTACTCTGAAAGGATCCGGAGGATTAATAAACTACTGCATAAATAATTGAAAAATAACCAATAGGCATATGTAGTCCGCCAACTGCGTATTACATTCAGATGTGTGAATCGAAAGCTCAGTAACCTAGGCTGTAGCGAAATCGTCACAAACCATGCACTAAAAGTGGATGTACAAGGAACTCCACTTGCCCGAATCACATAAATTTAAGATGGTATCTATAAGTGTTGGCTGGCTTCTCGGCTGAAGGGCTCATGTAGTGGCCTTCCCTTCAGTCGGTCCCGGATTCAATTCCCGGCCGGGCTGGGGATTTTAACCTCGTCTGGTTAATTCCTCCAGATCCTGGGCTGAGTGTTTGTGGTAGTCTTAAAATACACATTTAAATTAACATACAACACACCACACTACAAGCCACCACAGAAACGTGTAGTAATGAATACATCTTTCGTCATAGGATTGGTATCAGGAAAAGCAACCGACAGTAAAAGTGGGCTAAACCCCTACAAAATACAAACTCCAGGTAACTGGTAAAAGGCCAAAAAAGAAGTATCTGCAAGTGTTATATAGACATTGCGTAACTCAGATAATCATCATGGAAGTTGATATGAGTTATACAAGGGACCATAATTGCTTTAGAGGTCATCACCTTCATAAATTTATGAAAATGACTTATGCGTATATTTCGGCTTTATGGCTTTGCTTGTAAGTGATTCTTTTATTGGATTTCTTTGCCTAAAAGATCGTTGATTTTTATACTTTTCTTTTTTAAAATAACCTTTACATCGCACCGAGACAGACAAGTCTTATGGCGACGGTGGGATGGGAAGGAAGCAGCCGTGGCCTTAATTAAGGTACAGCCACAGCATTTGCCTGGTGTGAAAATGAGAAACCACGGAAAACCATATTCAGGGCTGCCGACAGTGGGGTTCGGACCCACTATCTCACGAATGTAAGCTCACAGCAGCGCGACCCAAGCCACATGGCCAACTCGGTGCTTTATACTTTTAAGACTGTGGCAGTGCAATATTATTAATACTGATTTTATCCCGAAAAATGCTACAAGTACCTGAATATTCAGGGACGATCAGTATCACTGCTATTAATTATTTAAAGATCTGCCTTTTCAATACAATTCAAAGCATATTTGCTAATACTTCAAATACATAAAGAAATATAAGTACATGCTTCGAGATTCTATTAATATACTCTTATCCAGCTTACGGGCTAAAATCACTTAGATGTATAAAACATTGTGCCCTAACATAAAACTGGTTACAAACAATACAATAAAACATATTCAAGTTTCAAACATGAATAAACTTAGCATTATGCCCAATTTTGTCCTGTAAATATCGTGTGAAATTTCATGTACAGTATTAATATTTAGATGGTTTACAATTATCAAATACTGTTGTAGTGAGGATCAGTATTCTCAGATAGAGAGACATCAACAAAAGAGCATCACTAAATATACAACCAGCAAAAATAAACACACAAACATACGTTTACGATCTAGATGAATCTTTAAAGCACTAATCATGATATTTAACCAAAATGTACTTCACATCGTCCATGTTAAGAATCCATGAACAGTAATATTTGAAGTCAGCGTTTGTGCGAAACTTCTGTACACGGAACTACGCAACCTCTTTTTTATTTTTTACTTTAAATTTTAAATTCTGACGTTCGGCCTTGTTTGACAATACAGTTAGCGTCCTAATTTGCATTTTGACACATGTTAATGAAACTAATTATATATGATTTTTTACTACGATGTTTAATGTTGATTTTGTACGATGTGGTGTACTTACGTATATTTCAACACGAACACAAAGACCCAGTCCCAGGGTAAGAGTTATTAATCAGACGAGGCTATCCTCGACCGGGAATCTAACCCGGATCTCTCTGAACCGAAGGCCGCTGTGCAAAACTTTTATTTAGGAAGGAGCCAGACATGTAACTTGAATCAATGAGATAGTTTCCATGAAACTTTGCACAAATGGAGTCGATGTTAACCCAGTCATAAATATAACATGAGTTTACAATATATTGTCGTTGCACCTCGAAATACCGTTATGTGACAATGTTCAGGGGAGAAATACTGATCCACAGCAATGTATCACTTAGAACGAAAATTGGTTGATATAAAAAGACAAAGTCACCTCCATACAGGCCATGGAGGCCCTTGGAGGAGTGGAAGGTAAAGGCTTCCACCATTGTTAATCGCGGCACGTGATGGGTTGGAGTAGTTAACTCTATGCCCGGCCGCCTTTGCCCCCAGGAATTAACCTGGTACTCATTTTTGGTGTAGGCTGAGTGAACCTCAGGGCCATATGCACCTCCGGAAGTGGAAATCTCGATTCTTAAATTTTACGACGTCCTTCCGGGCGAACCGAGCACGCCTTTACCGCCTCGGCCAGGCAGCCCCTAATTGGATGATATAGTTCATGCAATACTGAACCTTAGATGACAGAACGTTTCTGGTCAGAGTTCTAAGCTGAAATATTATCACTAGAGCCCAGATTATATATAATATAAAAATGAGAAATATGCACATAGATATATAAGATAGCTAATTTGGCAAAATATGTAGTTTACGTATCAAATAAAAAAAAATATTTAAGTTAATGTCTAAGCTTTATTTGATGTATTCTTGTACACAGAAGGGAAACAAAACCGAAAAAAGTTAAAAGTGCAGATGTTATTCAAACTCTGGATTTCATTTGGAGACACAATTAATAACTAAATAGTTTTCCTCATTTTCTGCGGTCATCGAATGCCGTCTGTCTGTTGGGATGTTCTTATGTACAGAAAAAGTCCTTTCAACTTCAAATGAAGTACAGTCCCTGGCCAAATTAATATGACCACCTCATATGTTCTCTCTTTATGGATTCATTTAACCATTTTCGTCACTGGAAAGTGTTTGTAGGAAGACTGTAAGTGCATTTATATATCAAGGAAACATTTAAGTCGAAGAATTGTGAAAAATATTGTATGTTGGACACACTGTTTACATGTTGGCGCCAATTTATACTTATGGAGGGAAATGCGTGTCGCTCTTGTATTCATTTTCTCTGCACACAAGTTGCTTTTTAAAGGTAAAATTCTAATGGTAAGTTAAACCTAATCAATTATTTTCATTTCTGTTTGCATGTACCTATATTTCATGTCCGTTCACGATAAGTTTATGCTCCTTTGGTGGAAAATTAACAACATTTTCCAATTCTAACCTCAAATCATTATGTTTTCAGAAATGGGCTTAGAAAAGGACCTGTCACCAAACAAAAGGGGAATGATTCAAGGTCTTTTGACTGAAACTAATCTTTCACAGCGAGAAATAGCAAAAAAGTTGGAGTTTCAAAAACTTCAGTGGCTAATATCAGTCGTAGGTTACGTGAAAAGAACACTCTGGCATCGAATCGTAAGGCCAAGTGTGGCAGAAAAAAGGTGCTGTCACCTCGCGGTGAACGAATGTTGAGAAAAATAATAATAGAAGATAGAGCAGCAACGAACAGCATCATAAGAAGGAAATTAAACGATGCAGGAATTCCATACCAGAACAGTTCGGCGGAGACTGGCAGACTTGGGCTACAAAAGCTGCAGACCTGCTCGCAAGCCAAGACTTAATCGGATGATGAAGCAACGGTTGGAATGGGCTAAGGCGCACAAACACTTCACTGTAGAAGACTGGAGATCAGTATGTTTTCCAACTCTTCATTTGATTTGAAAATTATCCATAGTTTTAAAAAATGTACAAAGTGCTTTTGTGTTTCAGGTATGCTTTAGTGACGAAAGTACCTTCCAGATTTTAATGAACAAGGCTCAGTTTATTAAGAGAAGGCCATTGGAAAAATTCAGTGAAGATTGTGTGATAAAGACTATCAAACATCCAACTTCGGTGATGATATGGTCAGTGATTAGTGGGAGAGGTCTGGGTAGGCTGTACATCGTTGAAGGTACGATGAAACAAGAACAGTACATCAATGTTCTGCAAACTCGACTTCTTCCACAACTCCGGGACTGGTTCAAAGGAGATGAAAAGAAAATATTTATGCAAGATGGTGCGCCCTGCCATACGGCAAAGACTGTCAAATTCTTGAAGGAAAAGGAAGTTCCTCTGTTGGACTGGCCAGGTAATTCTCCCGACCTCAACCCAATTGAGAATGTATGGGAACTGTTAAAGAGGGAAGTGGCAAAAGACAATGTCACTACGAGGATACATTTACTTGAACGGATCATATTCCACTGGCACCACAACCAGCAATTGAAGGATATGAGCTTACGATGCATAGATAGCATGCCTCGCAGAGTGCAGGCCGTTACTGCAGCAAAAGGAGGACTGACAAAATACTAGTATTGACAATTAAATGAGGGTTCAAATCTGAGTTTTGTGATTAGTTGTGTTATTCTATATGTATATGTATAAGTCTAGTCACATTTCACACAATTAAGATAAATAAAACATGAATGAAATGCATAAAGGCAATTTAAAGTTTATTTTCCTAGGTTTCCTTAGGTGGTCATATTAATTTGGCCAGGGACTGTAAATGGTGCGTATTCCAAATTGCCCGGCAAAGAAATATTTAATTTTAGACTTGCTCAAGCAAGGAAGGTCCTTATTAAGAGAGAAGAAATTTGATCTCATCAAACATAAATATGCTTATTAGAAAAATGTTCCTGAAGACTTGTGTGTGGACTGTAGCTCTTTATGGAAATTAATGGAATAACTGAAGAAGAAAGAAAGAAAGAAAAAAGGTGCTTTTGACATATGGTATTAAACCGAATACTGGCGAAGGGATTACAAAAGAAGAGTCACTAAACATGAGAGGAAAACAATGTGACAAAATTTGTGCAAGGGAAGATTGATAGACACCGCTCAAGACACCCAAGACTTGCACCGTCAACATACCTAAGGGATGCGATTCTTTGACAGAATACTTCACTTTCAATTATTAAACTATTTTTAGATTTTAGAGACGTACAGGCTTTTAAAACTATTTTCAAGTGTTTAACAATAAACTTCAATCGGTGTAAAAATAGTGAAAAAAGAATTGTGTTTTCTTTCAAATGCGCTATAATCTTCAAAATATTTGAAATATGTAATGTTTATCAAAATATTTATTATGCATCGAAAAATGTAAAAATACGTAACTTTCAACTCCTGGAATAATGGCCCTTTTAGTGTGATTCGCCGACATTTTAGCTTTTCTTGTAGCTACTGTACATATATGGTAACAGAATATGTAATTACATATAATCCAGGCTCTAATTATCACATACCGGTTTTTTAAGCGCAAAGACATTATTTAAAATTCATCTGACAGTGGGTAACGTTTATATCTACAGAACACGTTACATTATTACAGAATTGGCTCAATGATTACGAAAATCTCTGACAAAATGGAAGTTTCGTAGAATGCATTCCATATGCCGTTTTAAATAGGCTACAGATGCTGGCTACACATAAATTATTAAACGTTGCAGCAGTGTGAACAAACGAAAACATAATCTCAGCGTGTGTGAAGCGAAGCGTCGTCTGAAAAAATAGTCATCGAAGGCTCCAGTGCATCCATCCAGCGTTGCGGCCTTTGATTCAGAGGGCTCTGAGTTAATTCCCGCCCAGGCCGGGGATTTTAGCCACGTCCTGCCAATTCCTGTGGTTCTTGAACTGCATGTTTATGTTCGTTTTACAGCACATATCTTCTTTTACATACAAAACAGACAACGCTACCAACCATCACAGAAACACGCAATAGTGAATACACCTCTCCACATTAGGTTGGGGACAGGAAAGACATCCGGTCGTAACACATAGTGTCGTCTTCAAGTAATTGGGTGGGAAGGGAAAATTGTCATGCGTTTCAATAGTGCGCTTATTACGAGCGCCACCATTAAAGAGTGAAAAAGTATACCGGGTTGAGTGTCTCAGACGACAAGGCACTGGATTTCTTTAGTGCAAGTTAGTGGAATCGATCCCGGTTCAATCCAGTCGTATCTGAAGGTGTTAAAGTATGCGAAGCTCGTAAAAGATCTCTTGTGGGAAAACATATCCGGCACTTCGCCGACCCGAAAACAGTAAAAGGTTGTTAGTGGCGTAAAATCAATAGCTTTATCGTTCTCTTCTTCTTCTTCTTCTTCCAATTCATTGAGGCCAGCACTTTATGTGAAGTTGGCCCAGTTTACGATCGGGTGCCCTTCCTGACGCTTAACTCTAGGTGGAGGGATGTATTCACTATTGCGTGTTTCTCTACTAGTTAGTGCGATGTGTTGCATGTAGATGAAGAAAAGTATATTAGGACGAACAAAATTTCTCAGTCCAGAGGAATTAACTATACGACCGAATGAGTTGGGATCGCTATTTGAGTAAGGTATCTGTTAACTTGCACTCGGAAGGTGGTGGATTAAAACCTTGCTGTTGGCAGCAAAGAAGATGGTTTTCCGTGGTTTCCCATTTTCACATCAGGCAAATACTGGGGTTGTACCTTAATTAAGGCCACGGCTGCTTCCTTCCTAATCCTAGCTTTTTCCTATCCCATCGTTACCGTAAGACCTGTCTGTGTCGATGTAAAGTAGAACAAATAGAAAATGCCCATATGCAATTAAAATCCACAACCCGGCCGAGAATCGAACCCTGGCCTTTCAGCCAAGGAGACGGGCAAAACAACATTATTATGATCATCACTACTATCACTACTAAGCTACTACTACTATCAAAATTTGTTTACTGAGTTTATTCATTCTCGGACTTCGGATATCCTAGGTCAGAGTTCTAGTGTGCATAGGACCTGACCGTGAGTGACAAGCACTGATATTCTAGGGCCTGGAGCATTGCACCGGGAAAATCATTTGTGTCCAATATTGCGACAGAAATCCCAGAGGAAAAAATAATGTATTTATAAGAAGAGAGTGTGGAAATAAGGCTGTTGTCGATGTCTAGATTCGATCATCGGATCTCCAAACACTCCACTCTCCTGTCAACCTTCTGTGAAAGGCGAGTTTACAATTTCTACGACGAGTAAGTGAACTAAGCAGAGCTCACACTAGAAAAGTGTACCTTTAGTTCACGCCATACAGCTGAAGGCTTCCGAAATAATTCTAGCTTCACGGTATTCGGAAAAGACTGAATATCGTCTTCGTGCCTCGAAATGCCGCCATGTGACAATGTTGTCGGTAAAATACGATCCGCAGCAAATGTCAGGGGTTCAGAGCAATACTATCGTAACTAGCATTTCTCAGATTTTACATTATAGCAATTTAAAAGCTTAGATACTTATGACTGTCAATGTTCTAGTCAATGCTAACAACCATACGTTTCCAGGGTAAGTTCTGACATACATGGGAACTTTAAATTTGCTTTAATATAAAATCTGAGAAATGCTAGTTACGATAGTATAGTTCTGAACAGACAATGTCACACTTAAAACGAAAGTTCGTTGATATAATTCATGCAATACTGAACTTTAGATAACAGAATCTTTATGGTCAGAGTTCTAAGCTGAAATATATCACACAGAGTTTTTATAGGCACAACGACGATATACATTGCTGAAGGAAGAGCTAAAAAGACGTTGCATCGTTGGACCGCTTATGAACAAGGGAATGAATAATTGCTTAGTCTCAGTTGTGAAGTATACCAGAGAAGTTCTAAGGTTTGCATAGGAGCTGATCGTGAGTGACAAGCAGTGATATTCTAGAGTCTGGAGCATTACGCCGACGGTAATAATTTGCGCCCAATATTCGGGAAGAAATCCCAGAGAATAAAATGACATTTACAAAAGAGAGTACTTAACATTGTTGGTATCTGATTGTATTAGATAAGGAGACTGCTAGGTTTGGCTCCGAAATAGATTACTACAAACAAGTGCTGTGGATTCAATAGTAAAATGCTTACTCACTAAAACAGAACATGTTAGTAGTTAACAATTCATGCCAGAAGACAGGAGTTCAAACAATGATTTATGTATTACGGAATGTAATGACAACATAAATTTCAAATTTCCAGTTGTGCGCCGCACATAATTTTGTGTACGCCCCTTATGCCTATGTTTTCGACTCAACCCCGCAGTTGGTTGACATTTAAGACTGTTAAAATGCAACATACTAGCGTCAGAATTTTCTAGCACGCTACAGCGAAGTTGCGGTACCACTGCGCGCCCTCTGCTAAGAATATTAGCTTGTTGCTTTACGTCGCGCCGACACAGATAGGTCTTATGGCGACGATGGGACAGGGAAGGGCTGGGAGTGGGAAGGAAGCGGCCGTGGCCTTAATTAAGGTACAGCCCCAGCATTTGCCTGGTGTGAAAATGGGAAACCACGGAAAACCATTTTCAGGGCTGCCGACAGTGGGGTTCGAACCTACTATCTCCCGAATACTGGATACTGGCCGCACTTAAGCGACTGCAGCTATCGAGCTCGGTAAGAATATTAGCAATCAAGATGACGCTATACAAACAGAATTATCAATTTATATATTCTTTCAATTGTCATTTGTAACAAGGTACGCCGTAGTGCCAGGATTTTGCTGTTGAATGGGGTTTTAACGTGCCAGCAAATTTACTGGCACAAGCAACTCCACAATTGAAATATAACAAGCAGTTATTCATTCCCTTATCCACAAACGGTCCAACGACTTTGCCAGGATAGGATCACAGCAACTTGGAATATGGAAAGCGAGGACCTAGCAAACAAGGCAAAGCAATCGAATATCATCATTTAAAATTAGTCTTCTTTCCTTGCCTTTCTCGCAATTATCTTGGGTTGGCACTAATGTGGATTAAGCCCCATTTTACGCCGAATGCTCTTACTAACGCCCACCCTGTGTGGAGGGATATTTCGCAACTCCGCAAAAATAGTGGCACAACTCCAAAAATGTCAAATGTGAATTTTTTTAATAATAATAATAATAATAATGTTATTTGTTTTACGTCCCACTAACTACTCTTTTACGGTTTTCGGAGACGCCGAGGTGCCGGAATTTAGCCCCACAGGAGTTCTTTTACGTGCTAGTAAATCTACCGACACGAGGCTGACGTATTTGAGCACCTTAAAATACCACCGGACTGAGCCAGGACCGAACCTGCCAAGTTGGGGTCAGAAGGCCAGCGCCTTAACCGTCTGAGCCACTCAGCCCGGCAGTGAAATATTTTAGCTTAGAACTTTGGCCGGTAAGGTTCTGTCATCTAAGGTGCATATTGTGTGAATATTGTGAAGGCATTCTCGCTCTTCATAATGTATGTGCTGCGGGTCAGTATATCTCCAAAAACATTTTCACATAAGAGGTTTTGTCCCGGCAACGACGATAAGCAAAAAATAATCACTCCTTCGATCTAGAAAATTGTTATAAGTGTAACTTCTTTCTTTCTTTCTTTCTTTCTTTCTTTCGGGAGATAGTGGGTTCGAACCCCACTCTCGGCAGTCCTGCAGATGCGTTTCCGTGTTTTCCCATTTTCACATGAGGCAAATGCTGGGGTTAAGCCTTAATAAGGCCACGGCCACTTCCTTCCCACTGCCAACCCTTTCCTAGCCCGTAAAACCTATCTGTGCCAGTGCGTCATAAAGAAAAATTGTAAAAAGAAATTTTGCGAAAAATCACAAATTCCTTTATATCACTTCAGCATGCTAATACATCATTAGTCAAGAACATTAATACTTCTTAGTTGACCGGGCGAGTTGGCTGTATGGTTAGGGCTGCGCAGCTGTGAGCTTGCATCCGGGAGATAGTGGGTTCGAATCCCACTGTCGGCAGCCTCGAAGATGGTTTCCCTTGGTTTCCCATTTTCATACCAGGAAAATGCAGGGGATGTATCCTAATTAAGGCCACGGCCGCTTCCTTCCCATTCCTAGGCCTTTCCTATCCCATCGTCGCCATAAGACCTAGCTGTTTCGGTACGACGTAAAGCAAATTGTAAAAAAAGTTCTTAGTTGTGATTTATTTCATTGAAACGCTGTCAAAATATGATGTAATATATGTTAAATGTTATCATGCAGAAACAGTCTGATAAAATATTATCCTTGATTTGATATAGTGCCTTAAATGTTTAAACTTTATTTTCTCGGAAACGTTAATTTTTGAGTTGTGCCACTATTCTTGCACATACACCATCACTTGTTTCTGTGATGGTTGGTGGGCGCTAAGCACGTAGATTATTATTATTATTATTATTATTATTATTATTATTATTATTATTATTATTATTATTATTATTATTATTATTATTATTATTATTGTATCCAAGTAGTTATAGTAATGATGATACTATGTCCCTGACAGTTTAAAGGAGACCTCTGAGTGACTTAGGCTCCGAAAAGGTAACCAATGATATCCGAATCCCCAAATGAAAGGACAACAATGCGTGGAACAGAGCGGGAGTTTGAAAATACTTCGCAAAACTCTCTTCTGCTTTACAAAGACTCACTCTAAAAATATTCGTGTCAGATCAGAATACCGCTATTTAGACGTGAGATTAACTATTTGATGTTTTATGGTTCAGATAACTTCAAAACAATGCTTGGTATAACATCTTAATGAATAGTGTCAGACCAGCAAGTAGCTAAAAAAAAAAAAATCGTAGGTACATTACAAAAGTCTAAACGACATTCGTTGGAAATACTGTCAAAAAAAAAAAAAAATTATTACTGATTGTAGTGCCAATTGCTAGGTCTACGCACGTTCTGTGTCATTTCTGTATGATCATTTTTTAACAAAGTGCCTTTGAAAGCGCATTTCAGTAATGGTTTTTAGGCACAGTTTCTTTTAGGTATAAGTATTGTACATTAGGTATTATTGTATACAATTCTTTCAAGAATTCACGTGTAAATTACGAAAGTATACATACAAATTCAAGAACTTGTGTAGAATAAATATTACAAAAAGAAAAAACTTTCCTTAAAAGTTGCTCAGCATTTTCTAAACCTGGGAACTGCGGCTCATACGAGTTTTAGTCTGATAATCTTAAAAATAAACATTATAGAGAAGAGTTCTTAAGCGCGCGTCATCTAAACACCGGTACTTCTGTCATATACAATCAAACGGCTCTGAACATATGTTTAAAGGAAACTGTGCCCAGTATTAACGTCTGAAAATATTCAAAATAATAATCTAGGTTTGAAATGAACAAGTACCTTTAGTAAACTTATGATATCAATGTTTGAAAATACTTACCAATTGACAAATGCCTCGCACTCATGCTGCCGGCGATGAATGGACTGCTACGGGACCCCGCCGCTTCTCACGATGTCGTGCTATGTAGTAAACTGATGATCGACCCAATCTGCGTTAACCACGCTCCGCGTCTCGTTTATATCGACCTTGAATAGCGATGGTTGCGATTACGACTGCGCGGTGGGGACGGTGTGAACTACCTATGCCCCACCACTCTTCGGGACACGAAAACTAACGATGACCAATAGACGTGCCAGAAAGTAATACTAGACCAATAAAACTATCACAAACTTGATCGCGCATTTGAACTTACTTACGTGTATTCTTCCCATCCATTTTTTGTGTATGCTACTTATACGGGGAAGAAGCTTATCCGGTGACTATCTTATGACATAGAATATGGAGGAACAAAGGCCTTCTGAGGACCAGACAATCTAAAATGTGCATATCAAGTGGATGGGACAATAGACCACGGACAGGGTGTAAGGTAAAGCGCAAGTCTCTGTGACAAACAGGTTGTCTCAGCTGGCCAATCAGTGGTCGGCTAATTGATGGCGCATTTATCTTCCTTCACTACGCAAACAGCAGCTATCAACTAAGTTACCTCAACACAGAACAGGGTGACAGGTGGGTTGAACATCGTAGACATTATTTTTCATGATTTCCCACTTCCATTTCCAGCATATTACAGGATGGCACGACCCGACTCCTTTCTTTCTCGTCGTAGATCCTATTAATAAGGAGAGATACTTCCATTAATAGTCAAAAGTAGAGATGACTGTTGGCCACGGTATTCCAAGTCAAAAAGTGAAATAATAAAAAACATTTCGATTGCATTGAGTACGCTGGGATTCGTGTGCGTATTAAATGTTTAAAAGACTATGTTATATTAGAATAGCAGCGCTAATACTGGTTTCTATGTTGTACGGTTGTTAGTGATGGAGAAGTCTTTGGTTATCATCCCATAACAATAATAATACTTTTAGGTCTGACTAACTACTTTTACAGCTTTCGAAGAGGTCCGGAAACCGGAATATTGTCCGACAAGAGTTCCTTCAAGTGCTAGTAAATCTATCGACATGAAGCAGGCGTATTTCAACTACTTCAAATACCACCGATCTAAGCCGTGATCGAACCCACAACTTTGGGCTCGGAAGGCCAGCGTTTCCACCATCTCAGCCACTCAATCGGCTTTCCTCAGTTAACTGTTCGATTGCGGATGCGGTCGGTGCCATTTGAGGTTGTTTAAATGCGACAACTCGGAGTTTTCCGTTTCCGACTCGTTAATAAACTATTGTCACCGACCGTAAGTGAACGATCTGCTGTTGAAGGTGCTCTCTCATTTCCTAGTGAGAAAGTAGTTATTACTTTGCATAACAGAAAAAATTGGTGTATGAGTGATTCAGTTAGTGGAACAAATGACTTTGTGTTGGAGGTAATAAAGATGAGTGATTTGTTTCTAATTTTACGTCGAGTAGATCTGCTGGCGTTCGCAGATTACGTACTGTAGCTTACGGAAGTTAGGTTTGCATTGTTTTGTATTTGGGTTGGAGGAAATAGGAAATAATCATCTACTTTTGGTTTAGATATCTATAGTTCTGTTGGTAGGATACTTACTAAGACAGATTCTTACACGGAGTTGTAACTTCAGCAGTTTCCACATTTACATTCGTATAGGTACTAGACACGATATTTCGTACAGCACTTTAAGATGCTTTGCACCTGACACGAAGGAAAAAATTTACATAAAACTAGCTGTAGTACCCATCGTTGGCAGGACAGTCACTTAACATGTGCGTGATTACATGTTTGCTCACCCCTCATATTGTTCCACCAGATTTTGAGACATCCCTCTAACTGCCAGTGGCTTGTTGTGACGTACTCGTTTCCTTGCTTTCTGTGTCCCTTTCAATTTTCGTAATTTTTGTATTATTGCTGATCTTGATTTGATCTCTTCCATCCCGTATAAAATAAAGCCATGTATAGTGTTAATATTCAAAAACTACTGACGGAAATACAAAGCCCTTAAAACGTTGCTGGAAAAATCTCCATAGCAACTCTCTTTACAGTCTTGACAGTGGGCTTAAAGTTTCGCACGATTCAAACTGGTAATTTTTTTTTATTTATCGGAAAATGGTATAGAACGAAAAATCGCCATGAGCTATTTTCATGTAAAACCAACCGTTTGAGCGATACATCGAGTTTTACACGTTAGCCCCTTTCTGAAGCACCCACTCCTGCTGAAATTTTTAGAACAACTTATAGCCAAGAGAAACTTAACCGAGATCGATAGCTGCAGTCGCTTAAGTTTGGCCAGTATCCAGTATTCGGGAGATAGTAGGTTCGAACCCCACTGTCGGCAGCCCTGAAGATGGTTTTCCGTGGTTTCCCATTTTCACACCAGGCAAATGCCGGGGTTGTACCTTAATTTAGGCCACGGCCGCCTCCTTCCCACTCCTAGCCCTTCCCTGCCCCATCGTCGCCATAAGACCTATCTGTGTCGGTGCGACGTAAAGCAACTAGCAAAAAAAAAGAGAGAGAGACTTAAAACTTCCCCGTCTGTTAAACACACAAAATGTCAATATAAATTACAACACTATAAACATACTTGTAAATAATACACACTATTATACAAAGAATGACATGTTTCGTTCTGCAAGAGCCGGGCTGAGTGGCTCAGACGGTTAAGGCGCTGGCCTTTTGACCCCAACGTGGCAGGTTCGATCCTGGCTCAGTCCGGTGCTATTTGAAGGTGCTCAAATACGTCAGCCTCGTGTCGGTAGATTTACTGGCACGTAAAAGAACTCCCGCGGGACTAAATTCCGGCACCTCGGCGTCTCCGAAGACCGAAAAAGTAGTTAGTGGGACGTAAAGCAAGTAACATTATTATTATTATTATTATTGTTCAGCAAGAACTTCCTCAGATTCTATCAAATCACTTACAACATGCTTATATAGGTAGAGTATTGTTTACGTTGCGTAAAGTTGTCAATGATAGAGAACCAGGTGACAATATGAACGAATATTAACAAATAATGATGATTTAATAAGAACTCAACCATCACCGTATTAACATTATGAAAAAATGTTGCGCTTACCTGGATTGCCGAAGTTTAGTTCGTTGCCTCCAAACACTATTTCACGGCAAGTGGAAAACCACAGAAATCCATTTCGAGGATGGCTGAGTTGGATATCCACCCCCCACCCCAACCCCCTGCTCAGTTGACCTCCCGAGGCTGAGTGGACCCAGTTCCTGCCCTCGTGCCACTCATGTTTGGAGACAACGAACTAGGCTTCGGCAATCCAGATAAGTATAACTTTTTTTTCATGATATCAATACCGTGATGGTTGAGTTCTTATGAAATCATCATTATTTGTTAATACTTGTTCATATTATCACCCGATTCTCTATCACTGACAAGTTCAAGCAATGTAAAAAATACTGTACATTTACACGCATGATTTCAGTGATTTTATAGAATCTGAGGATGTTTTTGTAGGACGAAACATACTATTCTTGGTAAAATAATGTGTGTTTCTACAGGTATGTTTATAGTGTTATAATTTATATTTGTTGTGTGTTCGACAGACTGGAAAGTTTTTATGTCTCATCTAACTAAGTCGACAGTGGAAAGTATAGCTTCCTTCTTAACAAATTATAGCCAAGATCACACTCAACTTCATTCCACACCGAATACCAAGTTTCATATAAATCCACACATCGGGTATTTTTCGTGATGTAACAGACAGTCATATATTGAAATGCATTCGACATAGGTCGTTACAATCACGTCAGTATTGTTGTCAAAATACAATATTAACCGACTGAAATGTTGGTTTCAAAGCAAAGTTCTTCTTTCTTGGGCCGATGACCTGGTATTAAGCCCCTTTAAACAACAAGCATCATCATCATCTTTCTTTATCCGTTTACCATCCACGGTTGGTTTATCCCTCGGACTGAGCGAGGGATCCCACCTCTACTGCCTCAAGGTCAGTGTGCTGAAGCGTGAGCCATTGGGTCAGGGGGATACAACTGGGGAGGAAGATCAGTACCTCACCCAGGCGACCTCACCTGCTATACTGAACAGGGAACTTGTGGGAAGATTGGAAGGGGTAGACAAGGGAGAGGGAAGGAATCGGCAGTGGCCTTAAGTTAGGTACCATCCCGGCATTTGCCTGGAGGAGAAGTGGGGAACCACGGAAATGCACTTCGAGGACGGTTAAGGTGGGAATCAATCCTCCCCCCTACTCAGTTGACCTCCCGAGGCTGAGTGGACCCGGTTCCAGCCCTCGTGCCACTTTTCAGATTTCGTGGCAGAGCCGGGAATCGAACCCGGGCTTCCGCGTTGTGGCAGCTAATCACACTAACCACTACACCATAGATGCGGTAAAAGCAATGTTATCATACGAAATGCTCGATCAAATGAAAAACTCCACAATTACTCACTTTTCACGATTAGTACTACGCTGACATTCTAACAGTGACACGTTCCATAACTGGAAAGACACCGGGCGAGTTGGCCGTGCGGTTAGAGGCGCCCGGCTGTAAGCTTGCATCCGGGAGATAGTGGGTTCGAATCATACTGTCGGCAGCCCTGAATATGGTTTTCCGTGGTTTCCCATTTTCACACCAAGCAAATGCTGGGGATGTACCTTAATTAAGGCCACGGCCACTTCCTTCCAACTCCTAGCCCTTCCAATCCCATCGTCGCCATAAGACCTATCTGTGTCGGTGCGACGTAAAGCCACTAGCAAAAAAACTGGAATGACCCGGCCACAGACAGCGGTGAACACTGCTCTGACGTATCCGTTAAGTGCGCACCCTGGCTATTCTATCAGCGCCTCATAGCAGAAATCTATTAGCTGGAATACCACGATGAACCAGTGTGTCACGTATCAGTAGTTATCATAATGTGTATGAACCAAAGGAATGGCATACTAAAAAAAGAAATTTGTCCAACTACCCAGCTATTTCCGCCAATATTCAAGAAAGCTGTTCTACTGGGCATACAGCAGTAATACCACCTATTGGAGATGAGTGTGAACAGAGGAAAATAAGAACAGCACAACAAATGTAAGCTAATGTTATTGTTGATCAATTTCATGGACTTTCGATGCTGTACGCCTTCATGTTTAGTTTCCCTCCGACTCTGTGATATCAGGATATCCAGTTGCAAAGGGAGCCATTATTCCTCCTTTCATGATGTTCCTTCACGGTTTTTTTCATTTTGATAGTCAGTTTTAAAATTTTCCTTGCCGATAAGGACTGATGACCACGAGGTTTAACGTTAAGACAATCACGACAAAAACACTATCATCGCCAGTTAACACGATTGAACAATATTTCAATTTACACTTTAGCCCTCTCCTGCTGAAATTTTTAGAACAACTTATAGCTTATTTGTATATTGAATACGGACCACAATGACAACATTGTAACGTATGACAATATTTCCATGTTAGCTACGCTCGACATTGACATGGGTTAAGAAACAAAAGTCTAAATTATGAATGTCTCTGTTTACACAACGGAAAAACCGAAAATTGTATTTTCTTCAACTTTTGTTATGTAGTGTTTATCGGTGGGGCCACTAATCTATATATATAAAACAGCTTGTACTGACTGACTGATTGACTGACTGACTGACTGACTGACTGACTGAGTCATCATCGCCGAGCCATAACTACTGAACATAATGAAATGAAATTTTGGGGATACATTCATATTAAGATGTAGGTGCTCGCTAAGAGAGGATATTTGGATATTCCGTTGCTAAGGGGGTGAAAAGGGGGGCAAAATTTTAAAATGAGTGTATCTATATCTCAAAACGTTAAAAGTTCACAAATGTAAAAATTGGTATTTAGAGCCTTCTTTGAAAATAAGGAAAGACGTATTTTTTGTTTTCAGAAAATCCCAATAGGACGGGTGAAAAGGGTGAAAAAAGGGTGAAAAAGGGTTTGAATGCCTTTAATCAGGATACCGGTATTTATATCTCAGAAACTGAAGATACTACAGACCTGAAAATTGGTACATTTGATCCCTTTTAAAAATAAAGAAACACGTATTTTTTGTTTTTGGAAAATCCAATTAATGGGACGGGGAAAAGGGGGGTGAATTTTTAAAATGAATTTATCTGTATCTCAAAACTTTGAAAGTTTACAGATGTAAAAATTGGTATTTAGAATCTTCATTAAGAATAAACTAACATGTATTTTTTGTTTTTGGAAAATCCCAATAGGAGGGGTGGAAAGGGGTGAAAAAGGGGTTGAATGCATTTAATGAGGATACTTATATATCAGAAACTGAAGATATTCTAAACCTGAAAATTGGTGTTTTGGATCTCCTTTAAAAATAAAGAAACACGTATTTCTTGTTTTTGGAAAATCCAACTAATCGGGGGGGTGAAAAGGGGTTGAATTTTTAAAATGAATGTATCTATATCTCAAAACTTTGAAAGTTTACAGATGTAAAAATTGGTATTTAGAATCATCATAAAAAATAAAGAAACACGTATTTTTTGTTTTCAGAAAATCCCAATCGGACGGGTTTAAAGGGTGAAAAAGGGGTCGAATGCCTTTAACCAGGATACCGGTACTTATATCTCAGAAACTGTAGATATTACAGACCTGAAAATTGGTACTTTTGATCTCTATTTTAAAATAGAAAAACGTATTATTTTTTGTTTTGGGGAAATCCAATTAATGGGAGGGGGAAAAAGAGGGTGAATTTTTAAAATGAGTGTATCTATATCTCAACACTTTAAAAGTTTGCACATGTAAAAATTGATATTTATAATCTCCTTTAAATATAAAGGAACACGTATTTTTTGTTCTCTGTAAATCCGAATAGGAGGGGTGTAAAAAGGTGAATAATGGGTGAATGCCTTTAATTAGGATACATATATCTCAGAAACTGAAGATATTACAGAACTGAAAATTTGTATATGGGATCTCCTTTGAAAATAAAGAAACACGTACTTTTTTAGAAATTCCAATTAATGGCGGTTAAACAGGAGTGACATATTGGGGTGAATTTTTTGAAAAACTATATCTACAGAATATCTGAGAAACATAGAATGATACAGACGTAAAAAGGGGTATTTGGAATCTCCTGTAAATGTAAAGAAACATAGGTGATTTGTTTTTGGAAACTTCTCTTAAGGGGAACTAAAAAGGGGGTGAAATTTTTAAATGAGAATTTATACAGTATATCTAAAAAAAACTGAACATGTTACAGAAGTGAAAAATGTTATTTTTTATCTCTATTAAAAATAAAGGAACGTGTATTTTTAGTTTTCAGAAATACCCCTTGGGTGGAGGGGGGGATAAAGCGACTGAAAATGGTGTTGAATCCTTTTAATTAGGCCACGGTTATCTCAAAAATGAAGATGTTACAGACGTGAAATTTGATATTTGCAATCTGCTTTAAAAGTAAAGAAACACGTATTCTCGGAAAATCCAATGAATGCTGGGGAGAGGTGAAAGAATTGAAAAATTAATTGACTTAATTGTATGAGAATACTTTCATCTATTAAAAACTAAAGTTGTTAGTTCCTACAGACGTGAAAATTGGTATTTGGAACTCCTTTAAAAAGTAGCAAGATACCCGTGCTTCGCTACGGTATTATACTGAAATTTAGAATTGAATGCTTATTTCTTTATATATAATCCGCCGAAATTTGTGATCTGATTCGTTTTCTGAGAGAATCCGCCAAAATTCGTGATCTGACTCGTTTTCTACTAGATTATGGCAAGTTTCCTCCCATTTTTCAATCCTTCTTTCCAGCAATCGATTTCGTACTTCCCGTGCTAAGTCCAGGTATTCCACCCGGTCAGTTGGGTCCATAGTCTTTGCCATCTTTTCCTATAAGCATTTTTAATATGGGCAAAATCCTTCAGGAGATCCAGCATGGTGACGTCTTGGTTGCCTTGGCGATACTGAACCCGCGGCCGGACTGCATTCTTAGTCATTACCCGTCCAGGAACCGTTTTCAGCGCGGTCCGCACATTTGACGACGGTCCAGAACATTATTATTATTATTATTATTATTATTATTATTATTATTATTATTATTATTATTATTATTATTATTATTATTATTATTATTATTATCATCATAGATGTTCTGGACCCCACAGCAAGATGCAAGACCGCTACTTGGCGGTAAATTACATCTGGTGCCATTGTCATTGCTGAAAATATGACCAACACCATTGTCGCGCGTAGGCAAGTGTGCTGGATTTCTGGCCATACGAATGTCATACCTCCGTGCATTATTGACCTTATTATGGAGGTGAAAAATTGGACAATCAATCTCATTCCTATCGTTTATTTCAAATGTGTTTAAATTTTTATTTATATGCCAGGAGAATCTACTGTAATCTAAGAACGTTCTCCGAAGGAAAAGATGGCTCTTGAAAACGAACCCAGGAAAGATTAAAAATGATCGGTTTATGATCAGAATAAGTACATCGAAAATCTACAGCCTGTTTCCAGTTATTCGACAGGGTCAGGAATGTAATGAATAAAGCCCCTATAATAGCGGCGACAATAGGAATTTTGCCGGCAGCCAAAACCTGTCGCACTCCTCTGCGGCAATGATTAATGGATTACAAATGAAATGAAATTATATTAGACAGTGTTGTTGGAGTGAATGATGATAGGGAAAACCGGAGTATCCGGAGAAAAACCTGTCCCGCCTTTGTTTTGTCCAGCATGAATGTCACATGGAGAGACCGGGATTTGAACCATGGAACCCAGCTGTGAGAGGCCGCCTGAGCAACGGAGGCTCCTTGTAAATACATTATGAACAGTAAAATCAATTGGTCTCACCTCCTTTTACACCCCACCGCCGTTAAGTTTATTTAGCCAACCCCCCACCAAAAAAATCTAAAAGATGGCGTGTTTCTTTACGTTAAAGGAGATTCCAAACACTAATGTTCACGTCTATTACCTTCAGTTTTGAGATTAAAATAATTCACTTTTTTCACTTTCACACTCCTCCCCCCTGCCCCTAAGTAAATTTCCGGCAAAAAGTACTTGTTTCTTTAATAGTAAAGGATCTTCTAAATACCAATTATCACGACTGTAACTCTGTAACTTCTTCAGTTTTTGATTTATGTGTCCTCATGAAACGAATTCATCTCCTTTTCACTCCCGCCCCCAAGATGATTTGCCCCCAAAAACGCGTTTATCTTTGTTTTTAAAGGAGTTCCAAATACCAATTTTCACGTCTGCAGGCCCTAACAACTTTAGTTTCTAATAGATGAAAGTATTCTCATACAATTAACTCAAATAATTTTTCAATTCTTTCACCTCCCACTCCCCCCCCCCCCCATTCATTGGATTTTCCGAGAATACGTGTTTCTTTACTTTTAAAGCAGATTCCAAATATCAAATTTCACGTCTGTAACATCTTCATTTTTGAGATAACCGTGGCCTAATTAAAAGGATTCAACACCATTTTCAGTCGCTTTATCCCCCCCTCCACCCAAGGGGTATTTCTGAAAACTAAAAATACACGTTCCTTTACTTTTAATAGAGATAAAATATAACATTTTTCACTTCTGTAACATGTTCAGGTTTTTTTAGATATTCTGTATAAATTCCCATTTTAAAATTTCACCCCCTTCTTAGTTCCCCTTAAGAGGAGTTTCCAAAAACAAATCACCTATGTTCCTTTACATTTACAGGAGATACCAAATACCCCTTTTTACGTCTGTATCATTCTATGTTTCTCAGATATTCTGTAGATACAGTTTTTCAAATATTCACCCCAATATGTCACTCCTGTTTAACCGCCATTAATTGGAATATCTAAAAAATACGTGTTTCTTTATTTTCAAAGGAGATCCCATATACAAATTTTCAGTTCTGTAATATCTTCATTTTCTGAGATATATGTATCCTCATTAAAGGCATTCAACCCATTATTCACCTTTTTACACCCCTCCTATTCGGATTTACAGAAAACAAAAAATACGTGTTCCTTTATTTTTAAAGGAGATTATAAATATCAAATTTTACATGTGCAAACTTTTAAAGTTTTGATATATAGAAACACCCATTTTAAAAATTCACCCCCTTTTTCCTCCTCCCATTAATTGGATTTCCCCAAAAGAAAAAAAAACGTTTTCCTTTATTTTTAAAAGAGAACAAAGGTACCAATTTTCAGGTCTGTAATATGTACAGTTTGTGAGATATAAGTACCGGTATCCTGATTAAAGGCATTCAACCCCTTTTTTACCTTTTAAACCCGTCCTTTTGGGATTTTCTGAAAACAAAAAAATACGTGTTTCTTTATTTTTTATGATGAATCTAAATACCAATTTTTACATCTGTAAACTTTCAAAGTTTTGAGATATAGATACACTCATTTTAAAAATTCAACCCCTTTTCACCCCCCGATGAATTGAATTTTCCAAAAACAAAAAATACGTGTTTCTTTACTTTTAAAGGAGATCCAAAACACCAATTTTCAGGTTTATAATATCTTCAGTTTCTGAGATATAAGTATCCTCATTAAATGCATTCAATCCCTTTTTCACCCCTAAATTCTAAATTTCAGTATAATACCGTAGCGAAGCACGGGTATCTTGCTAGTCTATATATATAAAATAACTTGTCCTGACTGACTGACTGACTGACTGACTGACTGACTGACTGACTGACTGACTGACTGACTGACTGACTGACTGACTGAGTGACTGATTCAACATCGCCGAGCCAAAACTACTGGACATAAAGAAATGAAATTTTGGGCATAGATTCATATTAAGATGTAGGTGCTCAATAAGAGAGGATTTTTAGTTATTCCGTCGCTAACGAGGTAAGGGAGGGTGAAATTTTAAAATGAGTGTATCTATATCTCAAAACTTTACAAGTTTACAGATAAAAAAAATTGGTATTTAGAATCTTCTTTAAAAATAAGGAAATCGTATTTTTTGTTTTCAGAAAATCCCAATAGGAGGGGTGAAAAGGGTGAAAAAGGGGTTGAATGCCTTTAATCAGGATACTGGTACTTATATCTCAGAAACTGAAGATACTACAGATCAGAAAATTGGTACATTTGATCTCTTTTAAAAATTAAGAAACATGTATTTTTTGTTTTTGGAAAATCCAATTAAAGGGAGGGTGACAAGGGGGATGAATTTTTTGAATGAGCGTATCTATATCTAAAAAATTCGAAAGCTTACAGATGTAAAAATGTGTTTTTTGAATCTTCATTAAAAATAAAGGAACACGTATTTTTTTGTTTTTGGAAAATCCCAATAGGAGGGGTGAAAAGGGGTGAAGAAATGGTTGAATGCCTTAAATTACGATACTTATATCTCAGAAACTGAAGATATTACAGACCTGAAGATTGGTGTTTGGGATCTCCTTTAAAAATAAAGAAACACGTATTTTTTGTTTTTGGCAAATCCAATTAATGGGGGGGTGAAAAGGGGTGAATTTTTAAAATCAGAGTATCCATATCTCAAAACTTTTAAAGTTTATAGATGTAAAGATTGGTATTTAGAATCTCCTTTAAAAATAAAGAAACACGTATTTTTTTGTTTTTGGAAGATCCCAATAGCAGGGGTGAAAAGGGGTGAAGAAATGGTTGAATGCCTTAAATTAGGATACTTATATCTCAGAAACTGAAGATATTACAGACCTCAAATTGGTGTTTGGGATCTCCTTTAAGAATAAAGAAACATGTGCTTTTTGTTTTTGGAAAATCCAATTAATTTAGGGGTGAAAGGGGGTGAATTTTTAAAATGAGTGTATCTATATCTCAAAACTTTTGAAGTTTATAGATGTAAAGATTGGTATCTAGAATCTCCTTTAAAAATAAAGAAACACGTATTTTTTGTTTTCGGAAAATCCCAATAGGAACGGTGGAAAAGGGTGAAAATGTGTTGAATGATTTTAATGAGGCTATTTATATTTCAGAACCTGAAGATATTACAGACCTGAAAATTGGTATTTGGGATCTACTTTAAAAATAAAGAAACAGGTAATTTTTCGTTTTTGGAAAATTCAAATAATTTAAAATGAGTGTATCTACATATTAAAACTTTAAAAGTTTACAGATGTAAAAATTGATATTTAGAATCTCCTTTAAGAACAAGGAAACATGTATTTTTTTCGGAAAATCCCAATAGGAGGGGTTAAACAGGGGTTGAATGCCTTTAATGAGGATACTTAAATCTCAGAAACTGAAGATGTTACAGTCATAAAAATTTAAATTTGGAACCTTCTATAAAATTAAAGGAACACATAATTTATTGTTTTTGGAAAATCCAAATAATGGGGGTGATAAGGGGGGTGAATTTTTAAAATGAGTGTATCTATACCTCGAAACTGTAAAAGTTTACAGACGTAGAAATTGGTATTTAGGATCTCCTTTCAACATAATGAAACACGTACTTTTTTGTTTTCGGAAAATTGCAATAGGAGGGTTGAAAAGGAGTGAAAAGTGGGTTGAATGCCTTTAATGAGGATCATTATATCTCAGAAACTGAAGATATTACAGACCTGAAAAGAAGGTATTTGGGATCTCCTTTAAAAATAAAGAAACATGTACTTTTTTTTTGGAAAATCCAAATAGTGGAGGCTTGAAAGGGGGTAATTTTAAAAATAAGTGTATCTATATCTCAAAAATTTCAAACTTTACAGGTGTAAAAATTGGTACTTAGAATCTAATTTCAAGATGAAGAAACACGTATTTTTTTGGTTTTCGGAAAATCCCAACAGGAGGGGTGAAAAGGGGTGAAAATTTGTTGAATGCCTTTAATAAGGATCCTTATATCTCAGAAACTGAAGATGTTACAGACCTGAAGATCGGTATTTGGGATCTCCTTTATAAATAAAGAAATATGTATTTTTTGTTTTTAGAAAATCCAAATAGTGGGAGTGAAAGGGGGGTCGTATTTTAAAAATTAGTGTATCTACATCTCAAAACTTCAAAAATTTGCAGAGGTAAAAATTGATATTTAGAATCTCCTTTAAAAATAAATGAACACGCATTTTTTTTTGTTTTCTGTAAATCCCAATGGGGGGGGGGCTGAAAAGTGTAAATAAGGGGTTGAATGTCTTTAATGAGGATACTTATATCTCAGAAACTGAAGATATTACAGACCAGACAGTTAGTATATGGAATCTACTTTAAAAATACAGAAACTTTTTTTTGGAAAATCTAATTAATGGGGTTAAACAGGAGGGACAAATTGGAGTGAATTTTTAGAAAGACTATATCTACAGTATATCTAAGAAACGTAAAATGTAACAGACTTAAAAACTGGTATTTGGAATCTCCTGTTAAAACAAAGAAACAGGTATTCTCGGAAAATCAAATGAAGGGTTCCGGGGGGGGGTAAAAAATTGAAAAATTAATTGAATTAATTGTATGAGGATACTTACATCTAATAAAAACTAAAGTTGTTACAGACGTGAAAATTGGTACTTAGATCTTCTTTAAAAATAAAACGACGCGTTTTTTGGGGGGAGGGAGAATTATCTTTGGGGCGGGTGTGAAAAGGAGTTGAATTCGTTTCATGAGGACACATATCTCAAAAACTGAAGAACATCGGTATTTAGAAGATTTTTTACTATTAAAGAAACAAATATTTTTGCCGGAAAATTCACTTAGAGGACGGGATAGTGTGAAAGTAAGTGAAAAAGTGAATTATTTTTATGGGAATACTTATATCTCAAAACTGAAGGTAACACACGTGAACATTGGTATTTGGAATCTCCTTTAAAAATAAAGAAACACGCCTCCTTTTTTGGGGGGGTGGGGGGTGTAAATCAACTTAACCGCGGTGGGGTGGAAACGGAGGTGAGACCAATTGATTTTACTGTTCCTAATGTACTTATAAGGAGCCTCCGTCTCTCAGGCGGCAGCGCGCTGGCCTCTCACCGCTGGGTTTCGTGGTTCAAATCCAGGTCACTCCATGTAAGATTTGTGCTGGAAAAAAAGGAGGCGATACAGGTATTTCTCCGGGTACTCCGGTTTTCCCCGTCATCATTCATTCCAGCAACACTCTCCAATATCATTTCATTTCATTTGTCATTCATTAATCATTGCCCAAGAGGAATGCGACAGGTTTTGGCAGCCGGCACAATTCCTATCCTCACCGCTAGCTGGGGGATTATTCATTCCATTCCTGACCAGGTTGAATGACTGGGAACAGCCTGTGGATTTTCAATGTACTTATTCTGATCATAAACCGATCATTTTAATCTTTCCTGGGTTCGTTTTCAAGAGCTATACTTTCCTTTGGAGAACCTTCTTAGATTACAGTAGATTCTCATGGCATATAAATAAAAATTTAAACACATTTGAAATGAACGATCGCCTCTGTGGTGTAGTGGTTAGCGTGATTAGCTGCCACCCCCGGAGGTTCGGGTTCGATTCCCGGCTCTGCCACGAAAATTTGAAAAGTGGTACGAGGGCTGGAACGGGGTCCACTCAGCCTCGGGAAGTCAACTGAGTAGAGGTGGGTTCGATTCCCACCTCAGCCATCCTGGAAGTGGTTTTCCGTGGTTTCCCACTTCACCTCCAGGCGAATGCCGGGATGGTACCTAACTTAAGGCCACGGCCGCTTCCTTCCCTCATCCTTGCCTATCCCTTCCAATCTTCCCATCCCTCCACAAGGCCCCTGTTCAGCATAGCAGGTGAGGCCGCCTGGGCGAGGTACTGGTCATACTCCCCAGTTGTATCCCAGACCAAGAGTCTGAAGCTCCAGGACACTGTCCTTGAGGCGGTAGAGGTGGGATCCCTCGCTGAGTCCGAGGGAAAAGCTGAACCTGGAGGGTAAACAGATGATGATGATGATGATGATGATGAAATGAACGATAGGTATAAGATTGACCGTGCAATTGTTCACTTCTATAATAAGGTCAATAATACACGGAAGTGTCATTCGTATCGCCAGAAGTCCTGTGCACTTGCCTACGGGAGACAATGATGCTGGTCATACTGTCATCTACTACAAAAAGTGGCAGCAGATGTAATTTACCGCCAAGTAGAGGTCTTGCATCTTGCTGTGGGGTCCAGAATAATAATAATAATAATAATAATAATAATAATAATAATAATAATAATAATAATAATAATAATAATACCTAAATTTAACTAATTTCACCCACCCTAATAATAATAATAATGTCCTGGACCGTCGTCAAAATGTGCGGACCGTGCTGGAAACGGGTCCTGGAAGGGTAATGACTACGACTGCAGTCTGGCCGCCGGTTCAGTACCGCCAAGGCACCCAAGAGGACACCACGCCGAATCTCCTCAAGGATTTGATCCACATTAAAAATGCTTATAGTAAAACATGGCTAAGATTTAGGGACCTAACTGACCGGGTGGAATACCTGGACCTAGCCCGGGAAGTACGAAATCGATTGCTGCTCAAAAGATTGAAAAATGGGAGGAACGTTGCCGTAATCTCACAGAAAACGTGTCAGATCGCGAATATCGGCGGGTTATATATAAAACGATAAGCATTCAATTATAAATTTCAGTATAATACCGTAGCGAAGCACGGGTATCTTGCTAGTAACATATATATTTGAGAATTAAATTTCAGGCCTTCCCCTAAACTACCACTTCAACCAGCGAAAATAAAATTATGTGTAGCCTAGATTTTAGTGCCTTATTCCCCGACTTTACTTACCGATTTTCAGTACAGTCTGTTCTCGTAATGACCGGGCGAGTTGGCCGTGCGCGTAGAGGCGCGCGGCTGTGAGCTTGCATCCGGGAGATAGTAGGTTCGAATCCCACTATCGGCAGCCCTGAAAATGGTTTTCCGTGGTTTCCCATTTTCACACCAGGCAAATGCTGGGGCTGTACCTTAATTAAGGCCACGGCCGCTTCCTTCCAACTCCTAGCCCATTCCTATCCCATCGTCGCCATAAGACCTATCTGTGTCGGTGCGACGTAAAGCCCCTAGCAATAAAAAATGTTCTCGTAATGCGCGTACATACATACATATATACATACTGTGCATGCATACATACATACATACATACATACATACATA
Organism: Anabrus simplex; assembly: GCF_040414725.1. NCBI lineage: Eukaryota > Metazoa > Arthropoda > Insecta > Orthoptera > Tettigoniidae > Anabrus > Anabrus simplex. Next base: position 576,138,043 of record NC_090266.1, on the reverse strand, counting down.
CCGAGAGACAGAGATGACGGAAAAACAAAAATTCCATTTCGTTCTTCCTGTGGACACGGCCAATGCAGAAATCATCATCATCATCATCATCTGTTTACCCTCCAGGGTCGGCTTTTTCCCTCGGACACAGCGAAGGATCCCACCTCTACCGCCTCAAGGGCAGTGTCCTGGAGCTTCAGACTCTTGGTCGGAGATACAACTGGGGAGAATGACCAGTAACTCGCCCAGGCGGCCTCACCTGCAATGCTGAACAGGGGCCTTGTGGAGGGATGGGAAGATTGGAAGGGACAGGCAAGGAAGAGGGAAGGAAGCGGCCGTGGCCTTATGTTAGGTACCATCCCGGCATTCGCCTGGAGGAGAAGTGGGAAACCACGGAAAACCACTTCCAGGATGGCTGAGGTGGGAATCGAACCCACCTCTACTCAGTTGACCTCTCGAGGCTGAGTGGACCCCGTTCCAGCCCTCATACCACTTTTCAAAGTTCGTGGCAGAGCCGGGAATCGAACCCGGGCCTCCGGGGGTGGCAGCTAATCACGCTAACCACTACACCACAGAGGCGAACCAATGCAGAAATACCATTCATTTTTAATTCTGAGCTATGTACAGACATCTCTTATTTTATATTTTATATACAGGGTGAAGCGAAATTCGCGCACTCGGGCGTCGCAGCGCGACTCCTTACATGCCAGCAATAAAAATATGTCTGTCACAAAAGTTCGTCCTGCGAGTATATCCGGGGGGAAAAGGACGTTGAAGAGTGGCAGTCTGGCAACACTGTAACCACATGTAGGGTAACTACCTCTGTCAGCACATATCAGTCGTGCTGTACAGTTGGTGCAGAGGCTAGATTTTTGGGTTAGCATGCAGGAGGTCGAGGGGTCGATCCTGTTTTGAGGCGTATGTTTTTTTTATTTCGTAAATGTAGTCCAGGTGGCATGGTATCTGGCATCTTAATTGTCAACAGCGATTGCAACGCGTCCTCTAGAAACCATTTGCACTTACATACTACGATCCTAGAAATGCACGAACATTCGTTTTCATTGGTCAGCTTTGAAAGACGCCCTTTCCACGTCGTGGGCGTGAATTTATTCGCACCACTTCATCTACTAGATGCGTTACAACGTGTTCAGCTTTACGAAATTTTGTTAATGTATGATACAGGTGACCTAAGAAACGGTGTCTTACTGTACTACAGTATGTGATATCCGATGGAAATGTTTCTACTACAGAATTCCTGTATGCCACCCATTCAATTTCTATATCCTGAACCTGCTTACTGTCTACTGTTCGAAAATTCTCACTAATCATATCCATGTACTTCTGTCTAATGTCCTCGTCCTGGAGATTTTCTACCCTTATTCTTTTGCAGACAGATTTCACTTTCTCTACCCTAGGCCTAGAGGTACTTAGTTCACTACAGATCAGATAACGGTCTGTATCATCGAAAAATCCGCGAAAAACCTCGTACATTCCTAACAGATTTCCTGAATTCAAAGTCTGTTAAGATACAGTCTATTATGGATCTGGTACCCCAAGCCTCCCATGTGTAGCGGTGAATAGCCTTATGATTGAAGAATGTATTCGTAACAGCTAAACCCATACTAGAACAGAAGTCCAGCAAGCGCTTCCCATTCCCATTAGCTTCCATATCTTCCCCACATTTACCAATCACCCTTTCGTATCCTTCAGTTCTATTCCCAACTATCGCATTGAAATCGCCCATTAACACTATTCTATCCTTGCTGTTGACCCTGACCACGATGTCACTCAATGCTTCATAAAACTTGTCAACTTCATCCTCATCTGCACACTCACATGGTGAATACACGGACACAATATTCTTGCCCTAATTCCTCCAACTGACAAATCTACCCACATCATTCGCTCATTTACGTGCCTAACAGAAACTATGTTCCGTGCAATGGTATTCCTGATAAAGAGCCCTGCCCCAGACTCTGCCCTTCCCTTTCTAACACCCGTCAAGTACACTTTATAATCTCCTATCTCTTCTTCGTTATCTCCCCTTACCCGAATATCACTTACTCCTAGCATATCCAGATGCATCATCTTTGCTGACTCAGCCAGTTCTACCTTCTTTCTTCCATAAGCCACATTAATATTGATAGCTCCCCATCGAATTCCATTTCGTTCGCCAAGTTGTTTCCAAAGAGTCCCTCGCCTGTCAAATGGGAATGGAACTCCATTACTCTCATAGGTCCGAGGCTTGCTTAAAATGTTCTGAGCTCGGTGCTACCCTACTTGCACATAGTCCAAGTGATGATTTCTCCTCTCACGGTTTATGGACTATCGGTGAATTGTATAGTCCTAGCCGCCTGGACACAAGGAGGGCCATGATTCAGAATATGTCCGAGATGCCCACTCCCATTCCATAGCAACTGGTTTCCCGACTCTCAGGACCACTTGCTAGGCCACTCAGCCGTTGCCCATGGTTCACGAACTAGGAAGTGACTACAGTAACCCACAAACATGAACCATAACAGATTACGAACGAACGAATAGTAATAATAATAATAATAATAATAATAATAATAATAATAATGCCGGCTGAGTGGCTCAGACAGGCGCTGGCTTTCTAACCTCAGCTCAAATATGTCAGCCTCGTATCGGTAGATTTGCTGGCACGTAAAAAAACTCCTGTGGGACAAAACTCCAGCAGCTCGGCATCTCCGAAAACTGTCAAAATTAATTAGTGGGACGTAACATTAGTAACTTTATATTATTATTGATAGTCATCTGCCTACGTATTTAGTTTAAACTACATTTAAATAAACATGATAATTAGCTTTTGGGGCTTTTTCCGTGTCACGAAAACAAGGTGAAATTCTTTACATTTCGCAAAGAACTCTACTCCGCCTCTTCAGAAAATAAAGTCCAAAAGCTCATTATCATGTTTATAATGACGAGCCGTCATAGATTTAAATATACAGTTCAAAAATTTAGGGGAACATGTTTTTGAACGTATGCCATGCTCCGCAAAACAATACCTCACACCCAGATATATTTCCAGCTAAACCTTGATTCTTTGCCGTTGAAGTACACAAAGAACATCGATGGATTCGCGTTCATTTTCAGAACACAAAAGGAAATGTCCAAATAGAGGCGAAAACAAAGTGATAACAATCCTCCAGGGTATATTTTGATCACAGTTGGAGAGCTTCAGTATGGTGTAAGTCCACCACGAGCATTTATCACAGCTTGGCACCAAAGTGGCATGCTCCGTATAAGTCGACAGAGGTCACGTTGCGGTATCAGGTCCCATTCTTCAATGAGAGCCTGTTCGAGGTCTTGGAGAGTCTATGGTGGAACAGGCCCCCAACGAACACCTCTGTCAAGCCTATCCCACGCATGTCCGATGGGATTATGGTCGGGAATCACTGCTGGCCATTCCTTCTCTTGAATGTCCAGTGTCCAGATCTCGCAAGACAGCTCTGGTGATGCGTGCTACATGAGCCCTGGTATTGTCGTACATGAGTACGAATTCAGGGCTAACACCGTATGCAGCGACCAACACATGATGTAGCAGTATCTGCTCGATGTACCCCACAGCAGTAAGATTACCACGGACGACGACAAGATCCGTAAGGTCATCAATTCGTATGCCACCTCACAGCATCACAACACCGTGTCCGAATCGGTCGCCTTTCTGGACAACATTTGTTATGTAGTGCTCACCGAGGCGTCTCCATACACGTTGACGTTCATCATGCTGTGTCAGGGGAAATCTGAACTCGTCTGTGAACAACACAATTCTCCATTGACGAAGTTGCCAGTTGACATGGGTACGGGCAAACAGAAGGCGAGGTGCGCGATGTTGCTGCGTTAAACGGGGAACTCGAACAGGACGTCTGGGTCGTAAGGACACTTCTCTTAACCTGTTCCTTACTGCCTGGTCAGACACCGTGACTCCAGGGACCCTTCTGAGGTCTTGTTGTAGTCCTTGGCAGTTGCTGAACGACACCGCAACGCACACATGGTCAGATATCGGTCATCCTGTGAGGTTGGCATGCGTCCACGTCCTTGTCCAACCCTCCTTGTGAACTGGACTGTCTCACTATAGCGATTCCACAAGCGTTGAATAACTGACGGAGAGACATTGAGATCCACAGCAACAGACGAAAAGTGCATCCTTCCTGGATCAAAGTGACGGCCCTTGCGACTTGAACCTCGTTAAGATGTCTCATGGGATGTGCTGGTTTACGTACAACGTGCTCAAATGACCGCAATAGTCTGTGTGCCTCACAACGACACACGGACGCACCGCTATTCATTTTGTTTTGAGGGGTCGCCTGACAGTTTATTGCATGGCTACGCCTACAGATGGAGTATAACTCCGACTTGACATATCCTGAGTAGCTAAGGTCTCAAGGCATGCTGTACGACCATTGGAACCTCATCTACCAAATTAACGTTCACAAACCAGACGTTACAAATAACAGTTACCCTGTTATTTCTATTATATTATACTTAGAATACGCCTAAGTAGTACTGTAGTGTAGTTATTTAGTTAGTTAGTATCTTGCTTGCTCTTTATCGTGTAATCCTTGTATAGTATACATAAACAGTATTTCGTCATTTGTTTATTAATTCATAGAATACGTTTATTTATTTCAATATATTTTTCGTAATATTTTATATTTCCTTGAAAAAGATTAAAGAATGGCTGAGAAATACAGGTGTACGGACTGTGGATGTGAGTGGTGGGTATCAGGGAATGGATGGAGAGTTTGAGGGAGATTAGGATTCTAACGGGGGACAGGAATTAAGGTAGGTCTCCCTCAAACAATCGTAAAGTGTAGTGTTTATAGACAAAAAGGTGGGGAAGTAAGGGAAGAAGCTGTGGAAGACAGGTAGGCAAATGTTTTAAATTAATGGAAATTGAGAGCCAAGGGGTCTGGACAGGGGGCAAGTTCAGGAGTGATATCAATGAGGAATCGGCATGAGTCAGTGCAGGTAGAACAGCAGAGGGAACAAGACGAAGAAGGAATTATTACAGAGGGGGAAGGTAAGATGAAAGGGAAAGGTTGGAAAAGGAATCGTAGGGTAGAGGATAGGAATAGGAGATGAAACTGAGTCTTGAATAGATGAGATGGGAGGAGGAAGTAGGTACTACAGCCGTGAGGGAAGATCAGGGAGACCAACAAGGGATGTCATCTAATGAGGTGGGCAGAGTTGAGACTCTAGTCTTGAGAAACTCCATTGTTAATTACGATGGGTAAGCCTGTAGAGATAATGGAACCAGGGTAGAGTGTTATCCGGGAATTAGCTTAAGCCAGATTTTGAGGAAAGTGGAAGAGGAGGAGGGTAAAGAGGAGGCAGTTTTTCACGTTGGTACAACAACGTATGGCAAGCAGGAATAGGTGCCGCCATATATGCCGAAATGAGGGATCTGGTTATAACAACGCAGGAGTAGTTTTAGGGAGCGGAGAATTCATGAGTGGGATACTATATAGGTGTGAGGCTGACTACAGGGCGATTGCGAATTCAAGTCAGACTATGGAGTGGGTATGGATTTGAGATTTGTAGATCATAAAGAGTGGGTAGGTGATAGCCTTCGCTTGAATTAGAGCGGTACGTATAAGTTCGGAATTTTGCTTAGAGGGAGTATAGGGAGGTGAATTCAGGGAGACGGGGTGGTCTAGGAGCAGTGATGAGACTACAGGGAGCAGGAAGTCAAGTAAAGATGGCATAATATATTTAGTGTTAAACTGTAGAAACATTGTAAGGGAAGGAAAAAATAAGTAATTTAATAGATACAAACTTACTAGATATTGTAATAGAAGTGGAATCGTGGCTAAGAATTAATATTATGGAAGGGGAATTTTTCTCCGGAACTGGAGTGTTCATCGTGCAGACAGGAGATTGATTTGTAAGGAGGTTGAGTATGCATACTGGTGAAAGAGAAATCTGTAAGGTACGAACAGGTTAAGGATAATAAACACGAAATTCTAGGTGCAAAGCTCATCTCGAAAGATAATAGACAACTTCATGTGTTGGGGAGTACAGTCCTGGAACTAGTGACGCTGGCACAGACGCAGAATTATTTGATAAGGTAATCAGCAATGTGGGGAACCACACAGTAAGGAATGTTATTTTAGCGGGTGATCTCAGTTTACCAAACGTTAACTGGGAAGGTAATGTGAACGACAGAGGGCATGACCAATAAATTGCAAAAAAATTCTGGGAAGGATAACTGAATCAGAAAGTGATGAAACCAACTAGTGGGAAGAATATTCTTTGCGTAGTGCTGATAAAGCCACATGAGCTCTATAGAGAAACTGGCGTGATAAATGGTATAACTGATCAGTGATCACAAAAGTATTTTTTTCGTAGTTAGAAATAAATGCTGTAGACAGGAAGGCTGTCAAAGTAGGAATTTTGGGCAGTGCCACATGGAATGAGGGAGTCCTTAGGTATGCTCATCAAAATGTTAAGTGTATTTGCAGTTTACCCACCAATGTCTAATATTTATGCTCCATTCTTGATTAGATACTAAGTACGTTGTTCAAATCTTGGCAGCCCTGCCATCTTCACATCTAGGGGCATTCGACTCATGACTGGTAAACAAATCCACTACACTGGAGCTGAGGTGACGTCTAAACAAGTTTGTCTGTGTGCCTCGCTTCTATGCACTGTGCACTAAAATGCCTTGCTATACGCTGTCAATGGCAGATCGTATCATAATTAACACTTCGATGCAACGGAACATGAGGCAAGTTTCCAACATTTTTCACGTGAATAAAAATGTTGTCACCGAGCTCGATAGCTGCAGTCGCTTAATTGCGGCCAGTATCCAGTATTCGGGAGATAGTAGGTTCGAACCCCACTGTCGGCAGCCCTGAAGATGGTTTTCCGTGGTTTCCCATATTCACACCAGGCAAATGCTGGGGCTGTACCTTAATTAAGGCCACGGCCGCTTACTTCCCAGTCCTAGCCCTTTCCTGTCCCATCGTCGCCATAAGACATATCTGTGTCGGTACGACGTAAAGCAAATAGCAAAAAGAAAAGGTTGTCTCCAGATCGTGCGAAAAGGTCCAGGACACCCAACCAGTTGCAGATCGACATAACGCGGGCTGTCAACGCAAAACAACAGCAGACGCCTCAGAAGTTACTATAAGTGCGCAAACTTCGCATAGTAGGCTCTACGATTGGCGACTGTATTCAAGAAGTTCCCTCAGGACTCCACTACTTCCACACCACAGAGCGGCCCGCGTTCGATGGGCTAGAGCATATAAGACTTCGACACGAGATCAATGGTTCAGAACGCTGTTCAATGACGAAGTGCGAATTGGTTTACACACTGATGACAACTCTCTGCACATTAGGAGCGCAAGAGCGGAACGTTACAATGAATCATTCTCAGTAGAATGCTACCAACTACTTGGCGGTTCAACAGTACTCTGGTCAGGTATCATGTTCGGCCACCGTACACCACTGAGTCCAATTCAGGAAAACTTGATGGATGTAGTGTGCGAACACATCATTTTCCGACCCACAGTAAATAGTTCTGCAGAGACTGTAGGAGATGGGTTTAGTCTACAGGACGACAACGCTCGTCCACATCGTTCAGCAGCTGTGATTGGATATCTGGACGGACTTGGGATCCTCAGAATGGACCATCCAGCGTCTTCGCCGGATATTAACTGCATAGAGCATGCGAGGACCTTTCTAAAACAGCAATTTCCAACCATCACCATCCTGCACTAACAATTCAGGCCCTCAAACATGCTGCCTTCAGGAGGTGAGACCGTTTGCCTCAGGAAAAGTTCAAAGATTGGTTACTGAACATGCCACGTTGCATTCATGAGTGCCTCGGGATTCAGGGAGAACCAACATTTTATTGCCTCATATGACTGCGTTGAAAACTGTCTTTAATTTGTGTTGTTCTAACCGAGAATGTTCCTTACTTTATTTTCCTCGCATACTTAGTGCTTTTCTTTTCACACTGGACCCAGACTTACAGATAAGTGTACGGTTTCGTTGTATTTACGTTGTATTTCACATTAAATAATATGATATCGGTTCCACCTCAGCACAACAGAATCTGGTAAATTCTAAAAAAAATGTTGATAAGTGTAGTTATTATAATCGGTGGGCAATGATAAATACAAAATATAAACAGCCTATTGGATGGGTTTAAAACCGTTCTACCGAGCTCGATAGCTGCAGTCGCTTAAGTGCGGCCAGTATCCAGTAATCGGGAGATAGCGGATTCGAGCCCCACTGTTGGCAGCCCTGAATATGGTTTTCCGTGGTTTTCCATTTTCACACCAAGCAAATGCCGGAGCTGTACCTTAATTAAGACCACGACCGCTTCCTTCCAATTCCTAGGCCTTTCCTATCCCATCGTCGCCATAAGACCTATCTGTGTCGGTGAGACGTAAAGCAAATTGTAATATAATAATAATAATAATAATAATAATAATAATAATAATAATAATAATAACACAGTTTTCAAGAAATGCAATATCATTTATGTACGTACTTACTTAGTCGATCTTCTTCTACTCCAAAATGTAGAGGTTCGGAAGAGAGCTTTCCAGCCAGTTCTCTCTCGATTACGACTCCTGACACTGCGCCAGTCTACGTCCCTTTGTCAGACAGCTTCTGATGTTATCTTCCCAGGTCACTCGTGGTCGTCTGCGGGGCCTCCCCATCACCTGCTTTGAACTCAACTTTCTTCCATCCTGACGACGTGCCCACACCACCGAATCTGGGTTTCCTCAATTTTTGACTGTAATGACTGCACGTTGAGCATAGTCCTGATAGTCTTGTTGTGTATGTGCCTTTCCCATCACTTCTTCGGTGATAGCACATCTCTGTGGCTTACAGTCGGCTCTTACGCTATGTATTTAGGACCCATGACTGGCAGCTATAGGTATGTGTCGGCACGTATATTGTGCTGTAAACAGCCAACTTGGTATTCTTGCTGATTTCCTTCTTGCCAGTGAATCTTTGATTGATGGCATGGTAAGGACGACCCGTTGCAGCAATCTTAGCGTTTATCTCTGCACTCATTCGTCCGTCCTCACTTATTGTAGCTCCCAGGTACTTGAAGATATGTACTTGTTGTGTTTGCTTACCGTTCAGGGTGATGGTACGTTGGACAGGCTTCCTTAATGTCACCATTGACTTTATCCTCTTGGATTTCAACTTTACTTTCACATTATCATCTTTCCTACTTTCAAAATTGTAATCGTCTACTTAGGTCATTTCACGCCATCTCTCCCCTGATAGCTTGTAGCATACCACTTAGCCAAGCAGCTCCTCTCCTTAACCCAAGTCTTCCCAGCCCAAAGTTTGCAACATATTCGTAAGCCTACTCTTTTGTTGGTAATCACCAAGAATGAATCGTGCGGCTTTCCCTTGGATCTATTCCAGTTCTGGTATCAGATAGTCCCGGTGTGAGTCCCATACAATGGAACCATACTCTAATTGGGGACTTAAACGCCCTCACTTTTACATCCATACTACAACCCGTAAATACTATAATAACCATGTGAAGAAATGTGTAACCTTTCTTTAAACCCCGTTAATATGATTACCCCAATGAGAATCATTCCTTATGCTACAACCTAGGTACTTGCAGTTATCCCCAGGAGGTACTATCACACCATCAACACAATAATTAAAACTGAGAGGACTTTTCCTCTTGGTAAAACTTAAAACCTAACCTTTCATCCAGTTTACCACTATACCATTGTCTGCTGTCCATCTCACAACATCGTCTAGGTTTTTTGTAGTCGTTCCCAGCCGTGTAACTTATTTACTACTCTATACATTATAACATATATCAGCAAATAGCCTTGTCTGTGATTCCAGTTCATTACTGATGCTTGTTGGATAAACGGGTCTAACATCTAGGTCATCGGTCCCAGCTGTTTACTCATATCAATTATATATAAGAAAACATTAAGGTCCAATAATTCTGCCCTGTGGGAAACCCCTCTTAATAATAACAGAATCAGATAACACTTCACCTACTCTAATTCTCTTATTTCTATTGTCCAGAAATTTAGTCAAGCATTCAATCACTCTTTTGTCTAGTCCAATAGCCCTCATTTTCGTCAGTAATATCCATGAACGTCCCTATCAAAAGCCTTGGAGAGGTCAATAGCGATAAAGTACTTTTTAACGTCCTGAATCTAAAATAACTGCTATATCTTGCTGCAATCCTACAAGTTAGCCTCAATGAACCCGAGCTGCCTTCTACTAAACCAGTTAGTAATTTCGCAAACGTGTCTAATGTAATGAGGAAGAATGCTTTCTCAGAGCCTACAAACGACACATGTTAGCCTGACTGGCCTGTAATCATCCACAATGTTTATCACCCTTTCCCTTGTATACTGGGGCTATTATTCCAACTCTCCATTCATTTTGTATCGCTCCTTCATGCAAACAGTAATAAATGAGGTTCGGATGTTAAAGAAAAATTATATTTCATCCCTGAAGTCATTTTACTCTAGATCTCAAAAATAACTGTATGATGGGTCCCTGGCCCCTTTTAATGAAATTTTATGTTGCATATAAATGCATAGTTCGGCCAATGTTATTGCTTTGGTTATATTTTACTCATTTTAGAGATATAAGGTCACATTTGGTTATATTTTGAGCATTCTTGTTTCAATTACGGCGTCGTTTTTAACAAGGTACATGTCATCTGCGTCAATTTTCAAACACAGGAATACAAAATACTGCAGTAGATGTATTTTTATTTCTTTTCCCGAAACAGGTAGCAGGTTTAGAGGACATGATTCCGAGAAAGAGATGCTGTACGAACGACAGTTACCCCTCCACGGTATGTACTGGCCATGCGTCTTGGTGGGTGTGCTATGTACCAACTGATGAGCCCAACTTAGCACACGGGAGCGAAACGCTGGTAACCCGAAATGAGTTAGCTGGAAAATTTATAATGTCCAATAACGGACCATTTATATTGATATCGGTTGTCCTTTCCATATTAAATTATTCACCATTTGTTGGGCATGCTTTCCCATCCCAGTTAACTTTTGGTAAACTGAAATCACCCGCTTCAATATCGTTCCCCACATAGCTGATTATCTTACAAAATTATTCCGCATCAGCGTCAGCGAAAGCCTTTCCAGGTCCGTACACTCCAAAAACATTACGTTGCCTATTATCTTTAGAGATAAGCCTTACCAAATAGAATTTCATGTTTCTCATCCTTAACCTTTTCGTAGCTTACAAATTCTCCTTTCAGCAGTTTGGATACTCCACCTGCTACCGTTCCTAACCTGTCTCTACGAAAAACACTCCAGTTCCGCGAGAAAATTTCCGCATCCATAATATCATTACTCAGCTATGATTCCATTCACATTATAATATCTGGTAAATATGCATTACATTACTTCATTCAATTCGATTCTTTACAATGCTCTACAGTTTAACAATTTTATGCCATCCTACTTGACTTCCTGCTTCCTATACTGCCATCGATGGTTATGGTACTCTCGGTTATAACCCTTCTTGAAGATTGGGACGATGGTTGAAATGCCCCAGTTTGAAAGTATTATCTTGTGCTTCTGCGGTAGTTGAGCAACATGAATCAGGAGAGATTTCCCTATTTCTCCCATGAATTTTGCCATTTCCGAAGCAATTCCGTCATGCTTCATCTTCTTAATGTTCTCAGTTCTTGAAGAGTAATGCATTCTGCATCATTTAGTTTCACTTCTCCATACTGTACATCCTCTCCTTTTGTGTCTTATTCACAAGTCAATAATTTTCTAAAATACTCTCTCCATTTTTCATTAATCTCTTTCTGATCAGTCAGGAGGACTCCGTCTTCGGATTTAATAAATTTTAGGGAGTATTCGTTTCCGTCCAGAGATTTTCCAATACCATATAGAACAGTTTTCTGTTTTCATTGTGTGACATCTCCATGTTTTTTCCAAACTCCTCACAGGAGCACTTCTTCAGCTCATCAACTGCTTGCTTGATGACGATCCTCTGAGTCTTATATGCATCATAGTCCTCATACCTTCCTATCCCTAGGTATTTCTTCCATGGCGCCTTCATCCTTCTAACCTCAGTTTTCTTGGAGTCGCTCCTCCACGCTGTCTGTTACATTCTTTGTCCAGATCTAGATGTTCCATAGGTGTCCTTTACCGCCTTCATCAGAATGGTCTTAACATTCATCCAGGCAACCTCCAGATCTTCTGTTGATACTTTCGCAAGTCTCTGAGCTTCCTTTGCTGTAGTATTTTGATACTGAGTCCCAGTATCTGAATCCATTAGTTTATATACTTTGTTCTTGTCTCTCCCAGTTTCTTCTTCCTCCTCCTTCTTCCTCTCTGTGAAGTAAGAAGTACCATTGTCAATAACAGATGGTCAGTGACAATTTCAGGACCTCTTTCTGACTCTAACATCACGCATATTGTTCATCTATTTTATCTTCACTATAATATAGTCAGTGATGGACCTCTCATCTTTAGATGTCTCGATTTGCATGTATTTGGGAATGTACTTGTGATTGACTTAATATTAGCAATGACCAGGTTCTTCCCTAAACATAAGTGAAGAAGGTACTCTTCGTTATTGTTAAGAACATCTTCACCGAGCTCGATAGCTGCAGTCACTTAAGTGCGGCCAGTATCCAGTAATCGGGAGATAGTGGGTTCGAGCCCCACTGTCGGCAGCCCTGAAGATGGTTTTCCGTGGTTTCCCATTTTCACACAAGGCAAATGCCGGAGCTGTACCTTAATTAAGGCCACGGCCGCTTTCTTCCAATTCCTAGGCCATTCCTATCCCATCGTCGCCATAAGACATATCTGTGTCGGTGCGACGTAAAGCAAAATAGCAAAAAAAAAAGAACATCCTCTCCCTCTTTTTTATCCCGTTCTCCCTCCTTTCAGGTTCGTTTTCAACACGTCCATTCAGATCTCCAATGATTATCATTCTCTCAACATTTGTTTCATCTCTTGCATGGATGCATGACCAGAGTCACTCCTTATGATACTGCTGAGTCATTCCTATAAGGCAAAAAGCAAGGTGATGCCGGAGATCTAAAGGATGATAGCAAAGCCAAGATGTATAGTTAAGTTCACTACCGTTTTTGTACTAAAACTGTATGCAGCTGCAACACTAATTGAAGTTTCCGGTTCCATGGATAAATGGTTAGAGTGCTGGCCTTTGGTCACAGGGGTCCCGGGTTCGATTCCCGGCAGGGTCCGGAGTTTTAACCTTAATTGGTTTATTTCGCTGGCACGGGGGCTGGGTGTATGTGCCGTCTTCATCATTATTCCATCCTCATCACGACGCGCAGGTCGCCTACAGTAGTAAAATCAAATGACCTGCATTTGGCGAGCCGAACTTGTCCTCGGACACTCCCGGCACTAAAAGCCATACGCCATATCATTTCATACTAATTGAAGTTATCCCCCGAAGAAAACGTTGGATAATCCAGTTTTAACGAAAGTGATTTTAGGTTGAATAACGTTGGATATCCAATGCCTCATAAGATAAGGGAGTAAATGAGTTGCTACTGCAGTTAGAATCCATGGTAACCAGCTTTGAAGTACGAGCTCCATGTAAAAACGATGTACATCCATTCAACATGGCAGAGGAAGAATTCTGTTCACCATTTGTTTCTGAGTTATTACGAGTGAATAACGGCAGAAAACGGCCTGTTAATATTACCAAGTGGAAGGATAATGTGAGAAAATGTCAAAGGAATAGTGGTAAACATATACAACAAGGAAAGTTGTGGTAAAACCTGGAAAATGTATTCTGAGTAAGGTGCGTAGAATAACGTTAGGTATCACATACATTGTAGGTTAAGTTAGGTATGTTGCTTTCAATGTGGCATTTCATGTGTATTGCGTGCATCCAATTTTACGTTATAATAGTATAATAAATGTGAGTGAGCCGGCGATGTGACAGTTGGGTATTTGAAGTACAGGATGTTTTTCAAAATAAGTGACTGCGTGTTTCTCTTTCTGTTTAGGACCGTGTTTGTACTTGCCTTCGCAGCGATTGTAAAAAACATTACCGTGGACATAATGAAAGATGCATTCAGTGATTTGTATACGTTAAATTACAATGGGCAGTCTAAACTTTTAGCCTCAAATAAGGATATAACTGAACCTAAACCTCGTCGAGTTGAAAAGGCCGTTTCACTTAAATCGTGTTCGTTCGGGTACTATATTCCAGTGAAGAGGAAGAATCTTCAGATGTGCCAAAAAACATTTTGTGATGCGTTTCAGATTATACAAAGAAGAGTGCAGATCTTACAGCATAAAATTAAAAATGGGGAAACAGACTTCAAGGATGACGGAGGTTCCCATAAAAGCAGACCGAACCGTGTTCCAGATGAAGAAAAACAGTCTGTGCGTGATCATATCAACAGTTTTCACTTCCAAGAGAGTTATTATAGCTGGAAAGACAAGTCTAAAAATGCCTTAGTTCAGACTTGAATGTTGCTGCAATGGACTATTCCAGAAAGTCCACCCCACATCTAGGGTCTCGTTGCATATGTACTGTGATATTTTAATTCAGAATTGAATATACGCTTTGCTTCCAAGGTCGGACAGCTGTGCTACATGTCACAAACTGTTCATGAAGTTGATTACAGCAGAATCAGATGAAGAAAAGATCAAAATAGCTCTTGAAAACAAACGTCACCATCGGAAAGCAGAAAAGGCGTATACAACAATGAAGGACGATATCGCTGTTGTTAGTGAAAGAGACAATGTAGTTGTATTATGTGTCGATTTTCGACAAGTATTGTTTTATCCACCTTTGACACATTCTAATTTTTTATCAGAGGCAATGTGCTACGCATAATTTCGCCACATTTAGTCCAGTGAGACCAACTAAGATGCATGTGTGGCACAAAACCATAGCTTGAAGAGGGTTAACTGAGATTGCATCATGTGTGCTGAACTACGTCCATACGCACTATGAACCTCTTTCACAATATCAGGAGCGCACATTCATTCTGTGGTCTGATCGTTGTGTAGCTCAGAATAACAACTGGACAATGCATGTACCATTCCAGTGGGATGTAGTCATCAAAAATGCATGCTCAAATAAGCCATTTGATGTAAAAATGATGACTCAATGTGACTTCCTTGACGTGACTCAACTTGTCTGATGCAGTGGTTGGTTGCATCGAGTTATTTCACTCAGGTGAGACAAAAGGTTCTTTGTAGCGGGCCCAGCTTCTTGCTGTGTGACAGGGCACTTGCCTTAGTTGAAAAGAAAAAAGAGAGTATCCACAGTTCATGTACCATTCCAGTGGGATGGTGTCACAAAAAATGCATGCTCAAATAAGCCATTTGATGTAAAAATGATGACTCAAGGTGACTTCCTTGACGTGACACAACTTGTGTGCAACCGGAGGAAAGATCCTGCCTTAAAAATAACTGGATGCGGATTTGTGCAGACAGTTCTACGGTGATTGATGTTTGTTGTTTAAAGGGTCTAACATCGAGGTCATCGGCCCCTAATGGTACGTAATGAGAGGAAATGAGATGACAAATTAAAAGTCCAAAATCCTCCATTGACCATAACTCAAAGCGTGAGGACGAAGAATGAATGAATGGATTGATATGCATTTAAAACGATCAGTGGATCCGACCCACAGTGCCTCACATGCACAGAAGCTGGCATAAAACAATAGTAATACGGACCAAGGGACTGCTTCTATAGCACGATGCTGCATCGATTAGAATATGCTCGTTCTTGAAACGGGTCCAAAATCCAGGTCACCGGCCCTCATAATGGTATTTATCGCTAGAAAAGTAGAACCATGATATTTCCCATGTTGCGATACCAATCAAGAGTAGCGTAGACTCGAGGTATTCCATACATTATGGTAGAACTCACAGGTAATGAAATTCGCACATGTATTACAGACCTAATATGTTTCGCACATTGCGGCGACCTTGTCAGGCAACGCAAAACTATGGTGTTCATTGCCTACGTGTACTAACCACAGGGACTCGTACTATCCCGTGGTGTTCCTCATATAGGGGGTACTAATCATAGGCAATCATGGGTTCCTTCATCCCATGGTGTCGCTCATATAGTACTACTAATCACAGATACTGCAAAAGCCGTCGTGCCCACGTTTGCTACTAATCACAAACCTATTTGGTACCCAACATAGTGGTACTACTAATCACAAATAGTTTCATGGTTCTAATTTGATCATCCCTTGGTCGCCCCTTTTAGTCGCCTCTTACGACAGGCAGAGGATAGTATAGGTGTATTCTTCATCTTCGTCCGCCACCCACAGGGGGTAGATCAAGAGAAAAAAGAAGAAAAAAGTAGTGATCCGTCACTTCGAAGAATGAAGTAACGGACAAAGAAAGGCAAGGGCCACGAAGGGCGTGAAAATGGAAGACTCCGTAGGCCTCGAATATTCTAATACCGTCGGGGTCGGAAAAGAACAAGAGTTGACCAAGGGAGGTCGGACAGGATAGACGAAAGTGAGGATCCTGGCACAAGTAAGTGGAAGCAATACCAGGACTCAGCGAAGGGCCCAATGGTCGCCAACCCACACTGCCAAGTTGAGAGCCACTTGGGGCCCTTTTAGTCGCCTCTTATGACAGGCAGGGGATACCGTGGGTGTATTCTTCATCTGCGTCCCCCACCCACAGGGGGTGTTCTACAGTGCCCCGGTGTACCAGGAGACTTTGCCGATTAATAAATAGAAGAAAAAGGACTTATTATTACCCTGCAACTAACAAAAGAACCAGCGCAAAGCTCACTTCCCCGCTCATTCTCTCCGAGTGGATGTCTGACATCATAGGGAGTAGTGGAGGGGGTCACATGCTGTCTGGCCACCGTACTGCGCACACTGTGAAGCGCGGTTACACAAGAGTTTCGCTGTCACTTCTGTATCCGTTTTAGCGCTCTTGTTGTTTTGTCAGTTTTATTCACATTTATTTCTTTAGTTGTAGTAATTGTAGTCCTATAATTCCTTCGCGTGTAGCGTGTACTGTATTGGTAAATGTTTTTATGTATATAGTGTTGAACAGTGTTACCTAGCGACCTTCAAGGGTCATTACTCATTACGGAGCACATTAACCAGGTGAATAAACTAAATTCTTGACTGTGTAAAAAAAAAGAATTAGCAGTATCGGC
Source organism: Anabrus simplex (assembly GCF_040414725.1). Lineage (NCBI taxonomy): Eukaryota > Metazoa > Arthropoda > Insecta > Orthoptera > Tettigoniidae > Anabrus > Anabrus simplex. Next base: position 576,120,916 of record NC_090266.1, on the reverse strand, counting down.
AGTTGCGCAACTGGTGTACCAACACACACACATCTAAAGCCGCTCAGCAGCGGAATAATTGACGGCAGCCCAGTCTTTCAGCTATATAGTATTCTAGTGAGAGTGTCATTTGAGTGTACAGTAGTTATGGCTGCTACTTCGAAGTCTGGTAGCAAATCTGGACGGCCTGTAAGGGGACGCGCCAGAGAAATAGTATATAACGTAGCTGCTCACCTACGAGAACAGAAAACAGCTCATAAGCTGAATTATAATGTAGTGGCTTCAACAAGTGAAGCAACAGGGGTTTCTAAGTCACTGGTAAAACGTATTTTAGCGGAAGGGAAGATATCTATGGCCAAGGGTCGTTTGCATTTTTCTACACCTGCTGGCAAGAAAACAGTCCACAAGAAAAGGATCGAAACATACGACTTCACAAAAGGTGTGATACGTCGGAAAGTAAGCGAATTTTACGTGGTGAAAAAAACTGTACCTACACTGGACAAATTGAAGCGTGTGTTAAAGTCGGAAAAGATACTTGACTGTAGCAGAGAGTATCTTCGACGTTTATTGAAGGAGATGGGGTTCCGGTGGACTAGGTGCCGTAGTTCTCGAACGTTGTTGATAGAGAAACCTGACATCGTGGCATGGAGGGGAAGGTACCTCAGACAAATTCGTCAGTACAGAGAGAATGGTCGGAAAATAGTGTATTTAGATGAGACATTCGTTCATTCTACTCACTCTGTCCCATCATGCTGGCAATCTGATACAGAGGTGGGAAAATTACAAGCTATAGGGAAAGGTCCGCGCATTATTGCTGTGCACGCTAGGGGAGTGGAAGGCTTTGTAAACAACGCCTTATTGATATTCAAATCAAAACAAAAAACAGGGGACTACCATGACGACATGAACTTTACCAATTTTTCAACCTGGGTGGAAAGGCAACTGCTACCAAACTTAAGTCCAAACAGTGTGATAGTATTAGACAATGCTAGTTATCACAGCGTACAAGAGAATAGGAAGCCAACACTGTCATCGCTCAAAAAAGACATCGTTGATTGGCTTACGCGCAACAACATCCAATTTGAAGGAAGTTTGACCAAAGCGGAATTGATGATGTTAGTAAAAAAATGTTCCCAGTGAGAAGACCTACAAAATTGATAAAATGTTAGCCAATGCTGGTCACAGTGTTTTACGTCTGCCACCCTATTACGCAGATCTCAATCCTATTGAGTTGGTGTGGTCAGACATCAAGGGAAGAGTGGGTGAATCTGTGTCAGACTCTCTAGAAGTGAAGCGTAGACTTTGCGAGCAAGCAATTTCTGAATATTCAGTGTCCAAATGGAAAAACTGTTGCAAGCACGTATGCGACATAGAAGATAAATATTGGTCCAAAGATGCCCTCATTGATGACGCCATTGATAGCTTCATTATTTCTGTGAATGATGACAGCCCCTCTGAATATGAATCAGAGTCCGAGGATGAAAGCAGTAATCAGGAAGACGATGATGAGTTGGCAGATGAGATATGAGAATGACAGGTATGTCACACTGCCTCGTATGACTTAATCCTTTTCCTTCATAAGCGTGCATGAATTATTTTTTGTTGTTCATATTATGTCCTCTGTGTGTACGCTTATTGGAACAGTATATTTTAAAAAATATGGTTTACAGCTTGGGTATTGTAAATAGTTCCATTTAACTCAATGCTTAATACTTTTGGCCACTTTACATTTACTTTCGTTCTTTTAATTGCATTGGGTTTCCGGCTTTAATGAAAGAATAATCTCAATGGAAGAGCCTGACTCCAGCTACTTGCAGTATGTGTTAACGCCAGTTTGACAGCCGGCATACCTGTCAGCCAGCTGCGCGTGTGCTTGTCCTTGATTCGTCGGGTAACATCGGGGTGAACCGAAAACAAGCTGCGCGAACCGAAGTAGCCGAGGGTTCTTTTGTTTGTTGTCGGTTAATAAGCATGTGTGATTTCCTTGAACCTCAGTTCAGAAACTTCTACTTCAATTTGCCCTGTGAATAAGTGAGTAAAATACTGATGTATGGGTATCCAATGTTTTTGCTATTTTGGACGTACAATGTAGCCGCATAATACTTGAAAAAATTGAGTAGCACACTACTAACGTTTTTGTTCACCAATAATTATAAATGGTTCAATAAAACATGCAAACATGTGACTTTTGGTGAATTATTTAGTTTTTTGCCTCTCCTGTAAAATTACAGAAATGGATTATACAACGTTGTATTTCGGGGAAGCCCTTCAATTGCGCATTCAGGCCTGCCTCAGATGACGCTAGAGCAACTATCAGTCCTTAATAACACTCATTTAAGCGTAAATGCGAATAATGGGTGTATACAAGACCTTTTCGAACAGCCATCTACGGGCAGACCGTTGGTGAGCGTGCCTTGTGCAACAGGGTTCACGTGGAGCAGTGCGAGAAACAACGTCATAGTATTTGCTTAATGTGACTTCCATCGGCACGCACACAAGATTCACAGCACTTGCTAGAGGCAACGTTATACAGTGTGAGTTCTCCCTCTACTGAAATGAAAACCTACAACCTGTTTTCCAGTCAATGACCGGGTCAGAGATGTAATGAATGAAGCAGATACAGGCTATTAGTACGATGGGGTCGCCACTCCCAAAGTGATTTATTAATGACTGATAGATGCTATGAAATGAGAATGGAGAGTGTTGCTGGAATGAAAGATGACAGGGAAAACCGGAGTACCCGGAGAAAAACCTGGCCCGCCTCCGCTTTGCCCAGCACAAATCTCACATGGAGTGACCGGGATTTGAACCACGGTATCCAGCGGTGAGAGGCCGACGCGCTGCCGTCTGAGCCACGGAGGCACTCTCCCTCTACTATGATATGATAAAAGAGTACAGCTCGTACAAATAGTAAAGAACACTGCAAACAAAATGCGCAGTGAGCCTGGGCTACTATTCTGGTCGAGCGCGATTATATCTGATGGTACAGAAGCATAGTTACGCACTGAATGGCTTTTGAATGCAGGCGAACAAGTCCATGTGCTGCAGCGTGAGTGAGAGGAGAGGAACATTCACTTCGCTGGCTGCTACTGAGGTGTTCACATTGGTTCCCGGTAACTGAATGACTTTCTCCATGATTCTCCTTCTGCTGTCAGCCTGGAAAAGCTTCACTTCGCTCCCAGCATCACAGCAGTATTTACCCCCTCCACTGCCTTCCTTCCTCGCCCTTCCCCTCCAAGCTGGTGGCTTCGCGCAGGTTTGTACACTCTACGCCCCGCTCAGTCGGTCGCCAGCAGAGGATGTGTTGTTATCGTGTCTGGCGAAGCCCTCAGCTGGTATTACTCTGTAGGAAGACATGTGGAGTTGAAGATGCCACCGGTACAAAGCAAGTTAAATGGTAAAGTTCTTCATAGTCAGACTTGTAAAGTGGTTGCTAATGTCTACCAATTTATGAAGAAAGAAGCCGTACTTGGTGCTCCATTGAAACTCACATTAAAACGAGTGGCCGAAGCAACTGGCGTATCATTTACTACAGTCGGGCGAATCAATAATTAACTAGAAAGTGTCCAGACAGTTGTCCTCGTCATTTTCAGGCCCAGAAGATTTTGGAAGGCAATTTTAATGAACAAATCGTTCGCCGCGCGGTAAATAATTTCTATATTACTGAAAGAAGAATACCCACTTTAAGGAAAATTCATGCAAAATTACAGACTTTGATCATTTTCGAAGGAAGTATAAACACACTCCGAAAAATTCTTCGCATTCTGGGATTAAGATGGAAGAAGACAATGAATAACTGAAAAGTATTCCAGGAACAATGCAGTATCAGGTCCAAATGAAGTGTTTACTTCAGAAGTACCCGAAAGTACAAGAATGGACATCGCCCAATTGTCTACAACAGGGATTTCCGACTTGTAAGGGCTCTAGGGTCCCATTGGAAACCTTAGGCATGATCGCGCGCCAATTTAATAATAGGCCAATTTTCGTAAAATTCTGCAAATAGAACAGAAGTACCTACCAGTGTATTATGTATGTTCGGTCCTCATCCCAAACGCTGGTTGGATCCTCAACAGCTCCACCATCTGCTGTCATAGATGGCCTATGCATCACTGAAGAAGCTTACTAGGAAAATGGGGAAAGAGATATTTTCCAGTTGCTTTCCTCGCCGAGCCAGAAGTTGCTATTACATATCAGTCTGCCAAGTCTAGCATTGCTCATACCTCAGTTACTTTCAAATTGTCAAAGCCAAGAGTAAGTTTGAAACAGGCCAATGAAAGTAACAAAATTGCTCTAGCCTATACCAGAAGACAAAGCGCACTGTAAACACTAGGTCCCGCCAGCAAAGGCATCACCTACCAGTATGATAGTATATGCATAGGTCAATTGAAGCGAAGTTTTAACCATTTTAATTGATTTAAACACTATTTTACAATCGCATATTATACGCAGAATAATTGAATTTTGAAGAAGAGCACTCAACAATGTCAGTATATTTGACAAACGCTAAAAGGAAAATGAAAGCCTAAAGACAAACTGAAATTAATAATTTATTCAAAACAAAACTTCAAAAAGTGGCAGTACGTGGTGGATCGGCTACATCTACCGATGAACGAACGTCCACCTCCAGCTCTCTTGTTGCTAATCTTATAAGGTGGAGTAAGGTAGAATCTGCAAGTCGACTTGTTTACTAATATTTTAATGAATTTCACAGAAAGGGAAAAGCACCTTCTTACATGTACGTCTCCCAAACACTGAAGTCATTTTTAGTCTAAATTGTCCTACGTTTGGGCGTTCTTCGCTGCTTAGCAGTTTGAAAAATTGTGATCCCTTTCTTCATCTGGAACAAATCCGAAGATCCTCCTTGTGGACAGAACATTGAGATTCAGTTTCAAAAGCCTACAATCCCAACAATGTATTGCCAAAAATACTTCCCTGAACATTTCTTCGAAAGTAGAGCACAGTGTACCAGCCAGTACTACCAACAAGAGAAGAATGAAGAAATTAAACCGCCTCGTACACCAATGGAAATTAAATTTCTATAGCTGAGGTTAGCATGAATTTAAGATCGGGAATGGACCATGCAGCCATTTTTTATGGTTAAGACCTGTCACTGACAGTTCTGAGGGCTCATCCCACCCATCAATTAAATATACCGTGTTTAGATCAAATGAACACATAAACACGGGAAATAACATTAAAGAATGAAATAGTCCTCACTCGGGTCGGTAATGGGCATGAAAATTAACAAAATTTTTGAACGAGCTTTGAAATATTTTTCAATTTTCTTCGTATTTCTTGTTTGTTTGTTTGTTTGTTTTTCAGAAAGCAATCGCGGGCCGAAAAATATAGCCTTGCGAGCCACATGCGGCCCGCGGGCCGCTAGTTGGGAACCATTAATCTATGTGGACGAGACTTATGTATACGTTCACACTTCTCACACAGCACCATACGGATGGGGTGACAATTCACTGCAGGGCCTGTTTAAACCTGTTTCGAAAGGAGACAGAACTATCATCATCCATGCTGGAGGGCAGTGGTGTAACGTGCATGGCCTGCAAAGTAGGCGGTTCTGGGACTTAAGGAGCCCCCATACTTACCCGCAAAAATAAATAAATAACATACATACATACATACATACATACATACATACATACATACATACATACATACATACATTATCATTATAGACTGTTATGCCTTTCAGCGTTCAGTCTGCAAGCCTCTGTGAATTTACTAAACGTCGCCACAATCCTCGATTTGTAACTAGTGTTGTGGCCTCATTTAGTTCTATACCTCTTATCTTTAAATCGTTAGAAACCGAGTCTAACCATCGTCGTCTTGGTTTACCTCTACTTCTGTTACTCTCCATAGCAGAAACCATTATTCTCCTAGGTAACCTATCCTCCTCCATTCGCCTCACATGACCCCACCACCAAAGCCGGTTTATGCGTATAGCTTCATCCATCGAGTTCATTCCTAAATTAGCCTTTATCTCCTCATTCCGAGTACCATCCTGCCATTGTTCCCACCTGTTTGTACCAGCAATCATTCTTGCTACTTTCATGTCTGTTACTTCTAACTTATGAATAAGATATCCTGAGTCCACCCAGCTTTCGCTCCCGTAAAGCAAAGTTGGTCTGAAAACAGACCGATGTAACGATAGTTTCGTCTGGGAGCTGACTTCCTTCTTGCAGAATACTGTTGATCGCAACTGCGAGCTCACTGCATTAGCTTTATGACACCTTGATTCAATCTCACTTAGTATATTACCATCCTGGGAGAATACACAACCTAAATACTTGAAATTATCGACCTGTTCTAGCTTTGTATCACCAATCTGACATTCAATTCTGTTGAATTTCTTACCTACTGACATCAATTTAGTCTTCGAGAGGCTAATTTTCATACCATACTCATTGTACCTATTTTCAAATTCCAAGATATTACACTGCAGGCTTTCGGCACAGTCTGCCATTAAGACCAAGTCGTCAGCATAGGCCAGACTGCTTATAACATTTCCACCTAACTGAATCCCTCCCTGCCATTTTATACATTTCAGCAGATGATCCATTTAAACTACGAACAACAAAGGTGAAAGATTACAGCCTTGTCTAACCCCTGTAAGTACCCTGAACCAAGAACTCATTCTACCATCAATTCTCACTGAAGCCCAATTGTCAACATAAATACCTTTGATTGATTTTAATAATCTACATTTAATTCCATAGTCCCCCAGGATAGCGAACATCTTCTCCCTCGGTACCCTGTCGTATGCTTTCTCTAGATCTACGAAACATAAACACAACTGCCTATTCATCTCGTAGCATTTTTCAATTATCTGGCGCATACTGAAAATAAATAAAATTGTAGCGGGAGGTACACCACAACCCCGTGCATTTAAATGAAGCGCCTCCGAGAACGCTATCTATCACATAAAAATTAAAGTTTACAACAGCTATTTCAAGAAGTTGGGACTTTTCTCCATAGATGTTTCTATTAAAGAACTGATGTCATGCACTCTGGTGCAAAGTGAAATAACTAGAAATTTAAGGAAATTTTGGGTTTATTGGTTTTCTGAACTGAATTGATTTTCTTTGTTATTGATACTTCAAGGTTTGCAACACTTCTTACTGATCCCGCCAACTTTGGACTCTGCCCAATCAAAAATTTTGTCTATTTAATTTTCAGCCAATCAAATGCTTCTTGTAACTTTTTAATTGTCCAATAAAATGAGAAGGTGTGTCCATTTTAGTCCAGAGCCTTCTCGAACCTTCCTCACGGGTATGAAAGATGACGCCTTTTCGAGTTAACTTGTCTTATTGATCGTAGTACTACTCTAATCTCTTAACTGAAAGGTTGCCTTGAGTAGGCTTTAAGGGACTGAGAGCGCAGTCTCCTCGGTAGAACTGTAGAGCACTGAGGCTCTTTTCGTCAAATGTAAAATATATTTGTACGGATATTGAATGGTGCGTTTGGAAGGACATAACTTGTAACCTTTGAAGCAAAGTGCTCTTGAAAATTGTGATTTAAATTTTATGTTAAACAAATTGGGAGATTTATCTCCTTGCCTACCTGACTGAACGCAACAGTAAATAGGGAGTTGGAAGCTCGGATTTTGTAACTAACCTTTTCTAGGCTTTTCTGTTTTCTATTTTGTACAAAACTACCTCTGTACATGAAATCTTGTTGTTTGCTACAATTTAATATCTGAAAAGAAATATAACCTTTATTTTAAAGTTTTAAATTAATCTTTGACTATCATAGATAGGCTCGTTCAAACCAGCACCTTCCTTCACCTCTCTGTGATCCGCGAAAACCCGGTAATAAAAATAATTTTACCAGAATGCCATTCTGAACGGGAAAAGTTGCTTAACGATGCTGTTTTTACAATTTGTCAGTAGATATCAGGTGAATTCCCCTATAATAGCAGCAATTATTATTATTATTATTATTATTATTATTATTATTATTATTATTATTATTATTATTATTATTATTATTATTATTGTTGTTGTTGTTGTTGTTGTTGTTGTTGAATCCAGTACAGCCGTATACCGTAACATCAGCGGCACGCTCTCTTACAAAACGCGATGAGAAAAGAAATCACCATGACAACAACAGACTACTGCGTTAGTAGTAGATAACTCAATCAAGTGTCCCAGGCTTATGTCTAAGCACGGCGTTCTACCAATTTCTAACTCTTCCTATTTCCGTTTCTTCCACCGACCGATCATTTTCGAATTAGAACTTATAAAGTTCTAACTATGAAATGAAATGAAATGTCGTATGGCTTTTAGTGCCGGGATATCCCAGGACGGGTTCGGCTCGCCAGGTGCAGGTCTTTCTATTTGACTCCCGTAGGCGACCTGCGCGTCGTGATGAGGATGAAATGATGATGAAGACAACACATACACCCAGCCCCGTGCCGTAGGAAGTAACCAATTAAGGTTAAAATCCCCGACCCGGCCGGGAATCGAACCCGGGACCCTCTGAACCGAAGGCCAGTACGCTGACCGTTCAGCCAACGAGTCGGACACTATGAAATGATATCACCCAAGGCAGATTCACTGAAATCAGCCTCCTCAGCACAGAACGTCAAAGGGCAAGATCCAGTGATGTCAGTACTTCTGCATCCCAGAAAGCACGCCACATGGCCCAGTTTCATTAGACTTTGATGTGAGTATAGAAAACTTTCAAAAATATAAAAACAATAATTTCGTGTCGCTATTTCTAGCCGAGGGCAGCTCTTGTAATGCAGACCCTCCGTCGAGGGTGGTGCGCATCTGCCGTGTATAGGAAACTGAGTTTTATTGTGGTGTAGGACGGTGTTGTGTGTGCTATGTGAATTGCAGGGATGTCGGGGACAACACATACAACCAGTCCTTGAGCCAAGGGAATTGATCATTTAAGGTTAAAATCTCCGACCCGGCCGGGAACAGAAGAGCACTATGCTGGCCATTCAGCCAATGAGACGCACAAAAAATAGAGATAGAAGTTGATGTTGTGTTTCAATCCCTATAAGATTTTTTTAAAAATATAATCGATGAATTAGTTTTGTAAGCTTACAGTTAGTCCTTTGTACATATTGTACTGTATTCAAGGGATATAGTTTGTATTAAAGCTTTTTTTTGTATTTGTTGCAGTTAAATTTATGTGTGTTATGGATAGGTTTTAAACAATTTCTTTGAGGTGGCCCAACTATTACTTCTGCATACGGGCCCGTATGATATTCGTTTCATCACTGCTGAAGAGGAGGACGGTTTTGTACCGAGTGCCTACGTAAGATTTTAATCTGACCAGAAAAAAAGGGGAATATCAGAGTGATATGTATTTCACAAATTATGAAAAATCGCTCAAGGAGAAATTAACACTTAATTGACTACCTCATACCGTCCTCGTCAGAGGTGATGCTCCTTACCACAACAAGCAGCTAACTCATGCTCCCACATCAAACTCATCGAGATGAGAAATTAAGTCTTCGTTAACAGAATAGGGAGTTCATTTCCACGTGGACACGAAGACCCCAGTTATATTAATTAATCAAACTGAACAAACCAGTCCAGGGTACTAATAAAATAGGCAGTAGTTTAGGTGAACACGGCCGTACCGTATTACGTTCTTCCTTCTTCTTCTTCTTCTTCTTCTTCTTCTTCTTCTTCTTCTTCTTCTTCTTAATCCATTTACCCTCCAGGGTTAGTTCATCCCTAGGACTCAGCGAGGGATCCCACCTCTACCGATTCAAGTGCAGTGTCCTGGAACCTGAGACTTTCGGTCGGGGATAAAACTGGGAAGGAGGACCAGTACCTCGCTCAGGTGGTCTCACCTGCTATGCTGAACAAGGGTCTTGAGTGGGGATGGGAAGATCAGAAGGGATAGACAAGGAAAAGTTAAGCAAGTGGCCCTGGCAGTAAGTTAGGGAAGTGGGAAATCACGGAAAATCACTTCGAGGATGGCTGACGGGGGAATCCAAATCCCTGTACTCAGTTGACTTCCCGAGACTGAGTGGACCCCGTTCCAACCCTCGTACCACGCTTCAAATTTCGTGGCAGAGCGGGAATCGAACTCGGGTCTCCGGGGGTGGCAGCTAATCACACTAATTACTACACCACAGGGGCGGGTCTTTCTCTAATAATAATAATAATAATAATAATAATAATAATAATAATAGTGATAGTGATAATAATAATAATGTTATTGGCTTTACGTCCCACTAACTACTTTGGAGACGCCGAGGTGCCGGAATTTAGTCCCGCAGGAGTTCTTTTACGTGCCAGTAAAGCTACCGACACGAGGCTGACGTATTTGAGCACCTTCAAATACCACCCGAATGAGCTAGGATCGTGGATGTTTCTGCATACCACCCAGAAATGAATCCTATTGAGATGATATGGACATGTGTCATGAACGGCGTTCAGAATGGACGCGTTATTAAAACTACGGATGAACAAATTGCTTCCATTACGCAAGAGGACTGAAAAAGAAACGCTGTGAGCACGTAAAGAAAATTGAAGACCAGTACATTTCAAGTGAAGCTTTACTGGACCAAGCGCAGGTGATGATCATAACGTGGGCAGTGACACGGACTCGAAAAGTGACAGTGATGGAAGCAGTACCGATACCGCTAGCGAAGGTGATAATAAATCGACCGACAGTGCCAGCGGAAGTGAAACAGACACTGCTACAGAAGATGATGAAACATCGGGAGGGGCACTTTCTAAGAGTGTTGTTATGTGTGGAAATGATGACAAAGAATGATCCGTTGTCTTTTGTCAAGCGATTAACATACTGTGTTATGTGTAATGTGCAGTTGTGTGTATAATTACTGGAAGAATTTGTGAGAGTCTTCTTAACAGTAGCCTAATGCTCCAATTAACGATAAGATATATGTTTCATATGGCTTGGCTTACACTCTCTTATGTATGTTCACACCGCTTGTCACCAAGTGCTTGTCCCCTTCCACCTCATCGTTCTTCCCCTTTGTGCTATTTCCCTCTTGCGCTTGTCAGTGTTCTCCACTATTTGCCTGAGCTGCAGTAAATTAACTAACAAACATTAGTTGTGTATTTGTCATCCGGCTTATTTGCTGAATGGTCAGCGTAGTAGCCTTTAGTTCAGAGGGCCTCGGGTTCGATTCCGGGCCAGCTCGGAGATTTTAATCTTAAATGTTTAATTCCCTTTGCTCAAGGAATGGGTGTTATTGGTGCTGTCCTCAACATCCCTGCTACTCATACTCCTAACAACACTATCCTCAACCACAATAATACACAGTTTCCCGTACACGGCAGATGCCGCCACCTTCGGCGGGGGAGCGGGAGCGGGGGTCGTCTGCCTTACAAGGGCTGCACAAGGCTACCAGTAGCCATACGAAATTATTATAGTATATTTGCCCAGCTCCGTGGCTAAATGGTTAGCGTTCTGACCTTTGGTGATAGGGGCACCGGGTTCGATTCCCGGCAGGGTCGGGAATTTTAACCATCACTGGTTAATTTCGCTGGCACGGGGGCTGGGTGTATGTGTCGTCTTCATCATCATTTCATCCTCATCACGATGCGCAGGTCGGCTACGGGCGTCAAATCAAACGACCTGCACCTGGCGAGCCGAACATGTCCTCGGACACTCCCGACACTAAAAGCCATACGCCATTTACTTTCACAGTGTATTTGACCTTAATTCTTAGATTATGTCATTGCTATTTTTTCGGGGCGTTATCCTATAGATATCTTTTGCCTCTTAATTCTTAGCTTACTATCCTCCTTATAATCGCCCCAGTCGCCTTCCTGCGCTTTATCATAAGTAAGAGGCTCACCCTGTTTACATACGACTTCCTTGAATGTGAACATTTTCAAGTTACCAAGTATTTCTTCCTCCTAGTCTTAGAGAATATTTTGTTCATTTTTGGGGAACCTCCCCAGTCTGCTCCCTCTAGTGAATTCTGATTCTGAATAGCTAAGGTCATTAAATATGAAGTACGAAATGTTTAGAATAATGGTAGATACTTCTTTGTATTTTCAATGTTTTCGGAACACCTCCCTATTTTCGAGACACCCATGGGAATTTTCGGTCATTAATTGTTCATGTATCCTTGCGAGTGGGGGACACGGGGGAATGCTTACATGTAAACTTGCTAGAAGATATAACGTAAGAACTCTTAAATGCCAACAGAATACGTACCAAAATAATAAAGAGTTTGTTGCTTTCTTCAAAAAAGGAAGGAAACAGAGTTTTACGTTACTGTCGGTATTATAATCACAGCTACAGGATCTCCAGTTTTACTTGGAATCCGATATACAGTGAAATGAATGTCCACTTCAAAAATCCCACGTACGTTGGCTGGGATTCGAACTACACCCACTTTGGTCAGAATGCAGCGAAAATATAACTCAGTTAGCACTCCACATGACATAGACATGATCACTCTATCCCATTTAAAATCAAAATCTTTACTTTCCAAACGTCCATGGATCTTCGTGAACTGTATGGACATGGCTTTGCTATAAGTGCCACTCAGAAGCCAATGCAGAATACAACACAATACAAATCTAGAAGTTTTACGGCATTGCTATGGTAATTACAATTATAACGTTAAATGAATAAATTAGCTGAATAAATAAGGCTGAACGGTCAGCGTTGAAACCTTCAGTTCAGAGGGTTCTGGATTCGATACCCTGGTGGGTCGTGGATTTTAATCGCGTCTTGTTAATTCCTCTGGTTCGAGGACTGGGTGTTTTTGTTTGTCCTAACACTTTCATCTTTATACACACACACTATACTAACACCCACCACAGAAGCACGTAATAGCGAGTACATTTCTCCACATATTTTTAAATTAATTTTGTCCTCCTAAAAATTCATTAAATAAACAAAATCCTAAAAGCTTTTTCTTTACACTTATAGCTTTTTGATTGCATTGCGAATCAAAAACATGATCGTAAATCAAGTGTCATCTCTGAAATACCTAGGAACGCGTGTGTGAGCAGTGTGGTTGTAAGAAATAAATATTATCCAAGATTGAACAGGCCAGACGAACAGTCGTTAGTATGAGGGCCCTGTCTGAAAATCCACACTCTGTTTCCAGTCATTCGACAGGGTCAGGAATGGAATGAATGAAGCCCCCATCTAGCGGCGAGGATAGGAATTGTGCCGGCTGCCGAAGCCTGTCGCACTCCTCTGGGACAATGATTAATGAATGACAGATGAAATGATATTGGAGAGTGTTACTAGAATGAAATATGACAGGGAAAACCGGAGTACACGGAGAAATTCCTGTCCCGCCTTCGCTTTGTCCAGCACAAATCTCACATGGAATGATCGCGATTTGAACCACGGAACGCAGCGGTGAGAGGCCGGCGCGCTGCCGCTTTAGCCACGGAGGCTCAGGGCCCTCTCTTACTAGTCGGAATATCAGCCTTCAGCTCCGCCCTCAGATTCTACGATGTTACATTTTCCCTGGCCTCTCGTTTTCAAAAGTTGGACCCTCGATCCATCATTGGAACACTGAATCGAAGCTTTCGAATATCCTGGGCAGAAAGCAAACCTAATGACGAAGTCCACAAACTGATTGGAAAAGGAAAATTATACCTAAGGTGCAAATTTGATCTTCGAGGTTAAATGATATTTCTTTACTCATGAAATCGAAAGCATTGGAACTGTAGTATCTGTTGCATTTCAGCCATGTTTGCATGCCGTTTATCGTTCATAATATTATACTTTCGCCAGGCTATGTTACGAAGAGTTACGATAAACGCGAATAAGACATGCCAAACAGAGGTTGTGGCCGTTCAAAATATTACACAAAATATAAGCTGTGTGCCAGCAAGATAAACTTTCAAAAATGATCTTATGAAATTACAAGGCGTGTCAGATGTTTCAGGAATCTAACTACAATACCTGGTCTTACCTCACCAACACCCAAAAACATGAGTTCGAAGATAGGTAAACTGGTAACTATGGAAATTAAGACACTGATATGTGGAATTTACCATTTATAAAAATACTTCTTCTTCTTCTTCTTCTTCTTCTTCTTCTTCTTCTTCTTCTTGATCTGTTTACCCTCCAGGGTCGGATTTTCCCTCGGACTCAGCGAGGGATCCCACCTCTACCGCCTCAAGCGTCCTCGAGCTTCAGACTTTGGGCCGGGGAACAAGTGGAGAGAATGACCAGTACCACGCCCAGACGGCCTCACCTGCTATACTGAACAGGGGCCTTGTGGAAGGATGGGAAGATTGGATGGGACAGGCAAGGTAGAGGGAAGGAAGCGGCCGTGGCCTTAAGTTAGATACCATCCCAGCATTTGCCTGGAGGGGAAGTGGGAAACCACGGAAAACCACTTCCAGGATGGCTGAGGTGCGAATCGAACTCACCTCTACTCAGTTGACCTTCCGAGGCTGAGTGGACCCCGTTCCAGCCTTCGTAACACTTTTCAAATTTCGTGGCAGAGCCGGGAATCGAACCCGGACCTCCGGGGGTGGCAGCTAATCACGCTAACCACTACACCACAGAGGCGGACATTTATAAAAATACAATAAACAAAATCATATAGAGCCTAACCATTTAACAAAAAATAATTGCAACAAAATTAACTTTGAGGTTTTTGCATAAATTCATATACACTTCCTTTCAGAATAACATCGTAATGACACCCAACTATCATCGACTCGCTGCTGCTGTAATCGCCGTTCCTCAACTCGGTGATCTCATTACTCAAAATGTTGAATTGAAGTTTCAACATGCAATTAGTAACGTTAATGATAATGTTATTGTCTTTTTTACGTTCCACTAAGTATTTTTTACGGTTTTAGGAGACGCCGAGGTGCCTGAATTTAGTCCCACAGGAGTTCTCTTACGTGGCAGTAAATCTATCGACACGAGGCTGATGTACTCGAGGTCCTTCAAATACCACCGGACTGAGCCAGGGTCGAACCTGCTAAGTTGGGTTCAGAAGGCCAGCGCCTCAACCGTTATTTTCGAAAACCCAGCCCGGCAAATGCAATTATTAGCACACGTATTACTTTGAAGCTAAGCGCCTTGTTTATCTTAAACACCCACTACATTTTATATCCACACAAGAACCTCGTTTACCCAGCCCTCATTAATCGGGATCTCCGGTTTATCCGGATCGAAAATAATAAAAATTCAGTTTTACTTGTACAGTATTTCTTTTACGTGTTCGATTCTTCTTGAATGTCTTTCTGCCAAGGACAGTTAAGGACAGCAATTGGAAGTTAAATCAGCCGCGGTCTATCAAAGGTACCGTCCCGATATTCGCCTGGAATTGAGAATTGGAAACCGTGGACTCTTCCGAGTTTCTTGACACATTTGCAAGCATTCCCGGATGCTCGGATTTAGATGTGAACGACGTAAATGACTGGTTGAAAAATTACTATAATTCGGGCTACGGCATAATGACAGATGAACAAATGATTGCCTCTTGTTCCTCGGCAGGTAATGACGAGAGTGACGGTGAATTCGAAGATGAAACAGGCGCTCCATCAGAAGAAACAATGACTCATGGAGATGCAAAAAATGCAGCTGGACAAACTGATAGCCTATTTCGAATCCCAGACTGAAACACACCGGGAGAAATGATATTAGTAAAACGTCTTCGTGATCGTGCTGCGCGCAAACGCTATACAAATGTAAAACAGAAAAAGCTCCCACATTATTTTTGTGCATAAAACAGAGTCGTAAATGTAAGAAAAGTATTCTTATATTTTGTTACAATTGAAGAAACGTATTACTATACAACTTATGTTAATATATAACGTGTACTGTATTTGTTTTTTGTTTTCCGGATTATCCGGATTTTCGATAATCCAGATCAGTTCCGGTCCCACTTCATCCGGATAAACGAGTTTCTTGTGTACTTCATCATACAACACCAGCCACTTGTTAGCCTCTTTAAATATCTTGAATAACTTACTCGACATTTTCCATATGATAAGGATATAGGTCACTGCCCAACAGCTGATGTGGCTTCCTGGTTCTGGAATGTATCGCCACGCAAGAAGACGAACCTTCAGAGGATGAAAAATGGATAAGCCTAGCGTCCCCAAGACTACTGGTCACTTGAAGAAGGGCGACCCGCTAATACTCCCTTAACGTGAGAGATCGAAATAATCTCACGACCCCTTGCTAGCAACAGGATCGAAGTGATCTGGGGGTTGGGGGCTACACAACTAGCGTCTTAGAGTAGTATGTACTTTTATAACACAAGCCACGCCAACTCAGTTTTCTATGAAATCAACCCAAGCAAAGCTTAGCTAGGACAATAGCAGCTCCACGAATGCAAGCTATAAAAAAAGTCCTCTCCGTGTAAGGACGTACCCTAAGGGTGCAACCTTACCCTTTCTCCCCTGTAACATTAAGATATTGATTTATGGTTACTTTTCTTGCTGTTGGGTCTTTTTCAGTGTCGGTAACCATACAGTTTAGGGACCCTACTTGCCGATACGACGTCTTACATTTACCGTTAATCTGGCACGTTGGCAACGTTCAATCACTGCTCTAGCGTTAAGTGCGTGTTGCCACCGCATTGCCGTTAAAGTCACTAGTGATACATTTGCGAGAATATTTAAAGCATATTTTCTTTTTCTGTGGGATTGTAAATCTATTTGGCTAATACCAGGTAAGTAGGATTGTGGCATGTTCGGATAATGCATTTAATAACATAGTTTGTGTGAAATGATGAAAGTGCTCAAATACGTCAGTCTCATGTCTAGATCTACCGGTACATGAAATAACTCTTGCGGGACGAAATTTTGGCAGTAGAACTTATAACATTATTATTTTCAAATCCGCAGTGAACTTGAAAGCTGACCTAAATTCCGTTCACGGAGCTTGGCACATTAGTATTCCTATATGTTTCCTGATAAGCTTGAAGATATAACCAGCCTGCAGGCTGAAAATATGCCCAACAATCTCTCTCCTTACTGGTTACCGGTATTGAAGAGAGAAGGAAATATTCGCGCAAAAGAAAGGGAAGTCATTGGATGTCTGGAACTTTCGAAAATCACACTGCAAAGACTTATTAAATAAATTGCATCGTTTAACACGCCCCTCTTTTCAAGAATATGGTTATAGTACGCCTACTGTATGTCAAAATAAAGACAGATAATTTAAGTGAGAAAGTGTGTTTATTTCCTTAATTCCTCATTGAGGAGATATTCATAATTATCTTGATTTATTTCATCTTATCTTTTATCATTTACTAGGGTAGGGAAACATTTATTATCGGTGTTTACATTGAGGTTAGTTTGTTATGGTTATGTCTGATGATTTTAATATGTAACCAGGCAGGTTGGCAGCAGTGATCAGCCATTACAAAAAAGAGAAAAGAAGAGCATCGGGCGGCGATATTTACTTTCTGGGGTATTTCCTTACGTGGCAATTACTATACGTATGTCCAACACACGGTTACACAACAAACATTTCCTGTTAACCTACTACACCTCAAGCTACAGCAAACCACTCTCAAATACATACGAATGATAGCAAAGCAAAGTCACCTTCGTACAGGCCATGAAGGCTTTTGGAGGAGTGGAAGGTAAAGGCTTCCACCATTGTTAACCTCAGTACGTGATGGGGTAGAGTGGTTAGCTCTACGCCCGGCCGCCTTTTCCCCCAGGAATTAACCTGGTACTCATTTTTGGTGTAGGCTGAGTGAACCTCAGGGCCATCTGCACCTCCGGAAGATACGAATGATACTGAACAAAAATAACACATGTTAATCATCCGCATATATCACTTCATTAAAAGGTGGAACATTAGAAACATATACACCTAGTGTAAATTATAATGGTACCCTTTGTGGGTGAGGGACGCAGACGAATACATGCACGGTAACGCTGCCTGTTGTAAGAGGCAACTAAAAGGGGCAACCAAGGGATGATGACAGAACCATGAGACTGCTTGTGATTAGTGCCATTACGTGAGGAACACCATGGGTCGACGTTACTTGCGATTAGTACTGCCATGTGAGGAACACCATGGATCTACGTTACCTAGGAGTGAGGAACACCACGGTTCTGTGGTTAGTACCATCGTGTGCATTCCACCGAAGCGAGGGAGTAAACATTCGGCTGCGCGGACTAATGCCCATGTGCCGTAACGCTACGCTGGAATGTGTCGGTTCCCCTGTGTTCAGAATGGATCTGCGCTACCTATGAGTAGTACCACTTTAAGAGAAACACCATGGGTCTACGTTGCCTGTGATTAGTACCACTATGTGAGAAACTCCACTATGTGGGAAAACCATGTATCTAGCCTACGTTACCTGAGAGTAGTTCCATTATATGAAGAACACCTGTGGTTGTTACCGTAATGTGTCATACACCGTGGGTCTACATTGCCTATGATTAGTAACACTATGTGAGCAACACCATGGGTATACGTGGCCTGTGATTAGTCTCACTCAGTGCGGAACAGGACGGGAAAACCGGCGCCCGTGATTAGTTCCACTATATGCGGAACACAATGGGTCTGCGTTGCTTCTGAGTAGTACCCTTATGTGCGAAACACCATCGATTTGTATTACCTGTGAGTAGTGCCATTATGTTTGACATGTCATGGGACTACATTACCTGTGATTTATACCACCATGCAAGAAACACCATGAGTCTATGTTGCCTGTGATTAGTACCACTATAGGAGCAACACCATGGTTCTGCTTTCCCAGTGACTTGTACCATTATGAGGGGTCGGCGAACTGGATTTTGGACCCCTTTAGATAATAATGCACCATCCCAGTAATTCAGGCATTGTGAATTTCATCCTCTGATTGTTTTTGTTTCACGATCATTTTAGATCCTAGTCAGTGGTTACATTTTTAAGTTTTAATTTTCGTTTCGTTCACCTCGTACCATTAGGGGCCGATGACCAAATTATAATGGACACTGGGGGAAAATGGGTTAATTTTATGTCAACTGTTGTTATTGCAGATCACAACTGGTGTCAATTTAATTTTTTGATCACGAATAGACTTGAGTTTTCGAAAATAACGGTTGTGAGGCCCACGTAATCTCTAAATATATTTTCAAAACGCCGTCCCTCTCATAACATAATAGGCCCTAGCTCGTAGCATCTCCCTGTTCGTCATTCCCTTGCGACGGCCCTGTGTTATTTTTTTTCTAGGGAGGGACAGTTTATTCCTAGTGTGCTGACTTCTTACTAAAGTGAGCAGGAATTGCAGTGCTTACGAAATAATTTTTGCTACGCGTTTAACGTCGCACTAACAACTGCAGATTTCGTCGACGATGGGAAAGTAGAGGACCCGTACTTGGAAGGTAGTGACAGTGGCCTTAATTAAGACACACGGTGTGAAAATATGAAATAATGAAAAACCATTTTAGGAGTGCCGGCGGTGAGTCTCGAATCCACATTCTCTCGAAACCATGAGCATGTGAGTTATAAAATTATTGGTCCCGTGATTTATAATCACAAGGTTAAGAACCATGTAAATCTGCAAACTCGCCTGTTTTTATTACGGATTTGTTGCCATTATGATATTTTATATCTTATTTTCTTAAGCTCGAGACGCTAAATGGCTAATAAGGCTCAATGTTTAGAATATAATGTAGATTAAAATCTATCTGTTTTCTGTAAATGAGAAAGTTTTGAGGGTACTGTCAAAAACTATTTAAACATCTTGAAGGAATCCGAAACATTTTCGTGGGATTTCATATTGGAAGGAAATTATTACATTATTACATTTTGAATATACACGGGATGTAAATAGTGTAGTGGCAACGTAGTCCAGACATTCGCAGGAGGATCGGTTTGCTCAAACAGGATACTGAAGCGGTCATCGACGTTCTGGGAAGTGCTTTACTCCCAGAACATACAGACGAATTCCTATGGCGTCAGACATACTTCAGGAATAAACAAGAAGCCTTCAAAACACTAATTTCGCATATTACAGAAATATGTGTTTAACTTGTGATAGTCAATTGTCCCAGCAACTTAAACTGAACTGAATTATCTGCAAACTGAACAGAAATCTCCTATTCCTTGCTATTGCAACTTTATTGCTTTGCTACTTTTACCTTAGTGCTTTCCGTTATGTACAGTCCATCCCTCAACATCACTGGTTTCAAAAAGGCATGAAAACAAAACATCCTACCCGTATATCACATTTTATTTCTTATCTTATTTTTTACAATTTGCTTTACGCCGCACCGACACAGATTGGTCTTTTGGCGACGATGGGATAGGAAAGGCCTAGGAACGGGAAGGAAGTGGCCGTGGCCATAATTAAGGTACTGTCCCAGCATTTTCCTGGTGTAAAAATGGGAAACCACGGAAAACAATCTTCAGGACTGCTGAGAGTGGGGTTCGAACCCACCACCTCCCGTATACAAATTCACAGCTGCGGGCTCCTAAACGCACGGCCAACTCGCATTGTATAGGTCTAACTTATATCACCTATTATGACCAACATAATTATAAAATGTCCTCAGAACCTACTTTTCGGGACATCAATATCTTCAAAATGGAGTACTGGACATATGTGAGTAATTTTCAAAGCAGTATTACAGTTATTAGCATTCCCCTACTTCTTTATCACCACCCTCAATGCAAGTCCGCAGTGGAGAAATGCCCTACTGACCTGAAGATCAGAAGCATAACTTTCTTGTAAAGGTTTATCTTGACTGCCAGAATTGAGAGCTGCAGATCAGCCTCTGGTATAATTAAAGTCCATAACATAAATCCAGTGGTCAGGCTGGTATGCCAGTGTACAGAGTGTAATAATAAAGTATGGCCGAACTTTCAGGACACATTCCCCACACGTAAAAGAAGAAATGTATACTCACGTTCATAAAAACCAGAACACCTTAAAAGACTAGAGATAGGAAGTTCATATTCACAGGACATGTGCATTAGTATGTTCTGAAGAAATGGTTAGCATTTTTACCATGTCGGCCCTCAGATTCAAGGTCCACATCGATATCTCGGCGCACTACCACCGACTGCTAAAATTTGCCTGCGGCTCTCGTTGTCGCTATAAACCGAAGGTAATGGATCAGTGTAACTTGAGCAGGCGTGCAGGGTGCCTCGTAGACGTAGGTGAGAACCGTATCGTCAAATGAGTGAGTTTGAAAGAGGACGCATTATTGGCATGAGAGAACGTGATGCATCCATTCGGGAAATTGTTGCTGGTGCGGGACGAAGTGTGTCGACAGTGAAACGGGTGTGTACAGAACAGTTCACAGAAGGCCGTAGAACACGACGAGATAGGTCTGGGAGCACCACACAGACCACCCCCCAAGAAGGTCGACACCTCATATGAATGGCATTGCAGGAGAGATCTGCGTCCTCTTCGGCTCTGGCGCAACAGTGGAACACTGTAACACAATGTACCCCATCAGGAGTAACAGTCCGTCGCCGTTTGTTACCGTCTGAGTTACCGGCGCGTCGTCCACTTCGCAGCCTCCCATTGACTGATGTGTATAAACACGCTAGACTGCAATGGTGCATGGAACGACGTCACTGGGGACAAGGATGGCAGCAGACAGTGTTTTCGGACGAATCCAGGTTCTGTTTGTTTGAAAATGGTGGCCGCAGTTTGGTTCCCCGCAGACAGGGGGAGAGGCATTACATTGACTGCGTTCGCACAAGACATACAGCGGCAACTCAAGGCTTTAAGGTGTGGGGTGCTATTGGTTACAACCACAAATCACAGTTGGTGCATGTCCAGGGCACTGTGACCAGCTTGACCTAGGTGAATGCCATCCTGCGTCCCGTAGCCATACCCTTTATGCACTACACCCCAGACGCCATATTTCAGCAGGACAATGTTGCTGGACGAACACGTGCTTTCTTGTTGTTAGAGGATGTCAGATTGTTGCCCTGGCCCGCTCGATCACCGGACTTGTCTCCTATCAAAAATGTGTGGGATATGGTGAAACGACGTGTGCGGCGCTGTGACCCATTGCCAACCATGAAAGATGAACTGTCGAACCAGGTGAATGCAGCATAGAGGGCTATATACCCTGACGCTATCCGCGTCTTATACGCGTCGATGCCATCACACTTGGAACAAGTTATCAGTGTCCATGGAGGAACCAGTGCCTGCTAGGCAACAGGACACATGCTGAACCTAGGTGACTGAAATGCTAATCGTTTCTGCAGAACATACTAATGAACATGTCCTGTGAATATGACCTTCCTATCTATAGTCTTTCAAGGTGTTCTGTTTTTTATGAACATGAGTGTATGTTGTATGGATATAAGTCCGGATAGCCTATATTTCTATGTTAAAACTCATTTACTACAACCTTACATAGTATATTGACCATGGGATGTGCACAGGAACAGAATGTACCAGCAAACCACCTTCTTACAAGATCTGTTCAAAATGCACTCCGAGCTTTTATACATGCATCAACCCGACGTTGCACCAAATCCATCAGGGCATCTGGGATTTTAGTAAAATTGGATTAGACATTCCATTGTAACTAAATAGAATTTTCTGATTTCAGTAACGGAAACTTACAGTGAACGGGTCTAACATCCTTCAAAAGTTTGAGGTAGAAATCTCCCTAATTCTAACTTCAGTCTTCAACAAAACATAAATAGATAAATCAGTGGCGGCTCGTGCTGCATTATGTTGGTGGTTCTGCTCTGTGACGCCCAGTCCATTGCAGTGAAAAATGAAATGAAATGGCGTATGGCTTTTAGTGCCGGGAGTGTCCGAGGACTCCATTGCAGTAAGTGTAATAGACAAATCTAAATTCGTATTGCATACGGGAAGAGCCAACTGAGCTCGTGTACACCCATTCTCCAACCGTGCAGAAATATCTTATTCCATGTCATATCAGCTTTGAAGTTCCCGAAAATTTACAGAAAAGTACAAGCAAACAAACATCTCAATTTTTAAGACGCCGATTTCGAGGGACTTCGACGATATAAAATCTAACTGACTTGTACAAAAACCAACAGTTAAAATGTTACACAAAGGCCTTTCTACCGCTTATTGAAAAAATGTTGATTTACTATCGATACACTCATCTTTACAGAGGTTCTGACACCTGCATACATTTTTGGTAGGCAGCTTTCTTAATGGAATGGGGACATCATCTGATGACTACCGAACTCCGAAGAATTCACTACCATTACGGAAAAACATATTTATGATGATTTGCAGAATGCCTATTCAGTTACTAACGCAATTCATTGTGCGGCTTGTCTCATCTTGCCAGCTGTAGTACGAAGTGTGAAAGACTACCTACTCGTATTAAAACCTTTTCGAAAGGAGATCAGTTTAAATCCTTGAAATAATAATCGGCCACTATAACGAGGCGCCAAGCCGGAGCAGTAGCATTTCAATGCAAATCGTCAAACCAGGTCTTACCTTTCATATCCAGCAAGACCAGGTCGTCCCAAAGAGGATGTGAATTACAGTCGCGCTTGGAGAGGAAGTGTCAACGATTCCAAAAACTGGTACGTCTCAGCCATACAGTTGGTACCTATGATATGTAGGCCTACTAGAGGCAGTTGCATGCGAATTTGAGCGAGCGCGGTTTGGTAAAAGCTGGCTTGTTTGGCACTGTCTCTACTGCTGCTTCCCGATAAATTGAAGTATGTATTTCTCTGCAGAAAAATGCCGGCCTGTTTATTTGACATTCGTTTTCGTACGTATAAAATAATATTTTGCGTGACACTTGTTGCCGACTTCGCGTTTTCGTTTTTCCTATCGACGTGAGTGAGATTTTTAGACATACGTATAAGGGACAGCATTTTTCTTTCACTGAGTAGCCATGCCTTTGAAACTGAATATCCTGAAAATCATGTCATCAGGTTGATCAAGCTGATTGTGAATGCTCATATATGCATGGTCCCAATATTAGAAGGGCCGATGACCTAGATGATAGGCCGCTTTAAACAACAATCATCATCACAAGCCAATGTTAGAAGTAGGCTAACAAAACGATTTTGTTTCGCAACCAACAGATTGATACACTGTTAGTCTTTATTATAATCAGGAGCTAATGTTGATTTCTCGACATATTTCTTACAGTACTGATAATATTGACGGGTACAGTGTAACTGGTTGGTTACGATCATGAATATTCAGTTTTTAGAGATTAACCTGATTGATTGACTTACATAATCTTTCCTTTCCTTTCGTAAATGCGAATGATGTGCATGATAGCTTGGAATTATATATGATGCAACAGTTTTCATTTCTCGTGCGTGTTTACAGTAAAAACAGTTATTAAATATATTTTATTTATATACAGTTTGTTACTACTCCTTCATACAATACGTGGAGAAGCCCCCATTCGTACCTTACATGATATTGGTGCAATACCACATGAATATCTGAGTCCTTTATTTTCATTATTATTATTATTATTATTATTATTATTATTATTATTATTATTATTATTATTATTATTATTATTATTATTATTATTATTATTATTATTCCATTACATGTCATATAGGACTACATACAAGCACAATAAATTATTGAAGATAATTTTTCAGTTCTCTTCAATCATACAATTTCGTACTCTCCTTTTCCATTAAAAGAATTCATTTTACAACTTAAAATATTGAAGCAACTCGAATAATTCAGGAGAAGCTAAATAAAACTCCATAATAGACTAAAACCGCAACCAAGTGTCATATTTCCACTTTTAATCACGTTTAAAAAACAGCGATGATAATAATTTGTCTACTTTGCCCCATCTAAGGCTTAAAAACTCGCTCATTCGTTTCGTAGGACAGAGAATGTTTTCGGTCGTCGGATAGCATTCTGCCTTAAGTCCTGGCCATTTTACACAAAATATAGAGCATTATTCACATCTCCAATCTTAAAATAAGTTGTCTGAAGACTTAACATGAACAGTAAATTGATTTTGTGTTACTTAATCGCGACTGAACACCGCCCGCTTTTATCGCGCATTTCTCATGTATTTATGCTTTTTGGGCTTTCTTTCTACTGAACAGAAGCACCACAACTACACTGTGGTATTTGTCAATGTTTACATGTAAGAATTTTAAACCATATCAATATCCACACAGGTTTTTCTTGCAAGTTGCTTTTACGTCGCATCGATACAGATAGGTGTTATTGCGACGATGGGACAGGAAAGGGCTAGGAGTGGGAAGGAAGCGTCCGTGGTCTTAATTAAGGTACAGCCCAGCATTTGGTTGGTGTGAAAATGGGAAACCAACGAAAACCATCTTCAGGGCTGCCAACAGTGGGGTTCGAACCCACTAACTCCCGAATACTGGATACTGGCCGCACTTAAGCGACTGCAGTTATCGAGCTCGGTCCACACAGTTTTAAAAGTTTTCTATTTACATTGATGAGTACAGCGGAGGGAGCCTATAGCCAACAGCTGAGATTTCAACATGCTCCGCTCGTTGCAGTGATTCTTTCGCAGACGGTGGCGCCGGTGCTACCTCTAGTGTATTATTTACTAACTCTATGGTCTCAGCGTCACAGCTCCTCCAATAGCCTATACGCGAATAGGCCAGCCATGCTGCAAGACGTGCAGTTCATACAGAACCTTATGGGTGACTCTTGGCTACCTACCGGAGAAAGCTGTAGTTAAGTGTGCTCTCTTGCTTTCAACCCAATGTTCTGTCGTTCACAGATACAAAGAAGGTTGCGAGATCACCTGCGTCAGAATGGGTAGTCGATCATTGGCTCGATAAGAATACACGATATGAAGGACGGGATCGCCAATCGCTGTATACTGCGTTATACCTTTCATTCTGGTAACTACCAGAATGAAATAGAAACCCGTTACCACCCTGACGCCGGATTGCTCCGTGCAGGGGGACGGACCCATCTGGTCAAAGCAGGGGAAGAGGCGCGGATAAGGCTTGAATCTCCCCGGTTGAGGTATTTTCGGGTTTCTCACGTTTACCCCCGAACGGTTTCACGTACTCTTGAACTCCCTCTTCAAAGTTCTTTTCAACTTTCCCTCACGGTACTTGTTCGCTATCGGTCTCGTGGTCATATTTAGCCTTAGATGGAGTTTACCACCCACTTAGGGCTGCACTCTCAAGCAACCCGACTCTAAGGAGAGATCCTCCCGGAAGCCGCAGCGGTCTCTACGGGCCTGGCGCCCTCTGCGGAGCGTGGCCCCATTCAAGAAGGACTTGAACTCGCCACAGGTTCCCGGGATAAGTGGACCCTCCCAAACACCACATTTCTCGGCAGGGTGAACCTGCGAGATTCGGTGCTGGGCTCTTCCCTGTTCGCTCGCCGCTACTAAGGGAATCCTTGTTAGTTTTTTTTTCCTCCGCTTAATAATATGCTTACATTCAACGGGTAGTCTCGCCTGCTCTGAGGTCGTGTTTGGTTTGTGCGTGTCGCACAAAATGTTCGGTCGCTGCACACACAGCACACACTTTCGAGCTTGGTCGCGGAGCAAGGGCGGCGAACCAGCGCCAGCAGACACAAAGACGCTGCGCGGACCAACCCTCCCGTCTCACACACTCTCAGTGGTGGTGTCTACCGGTCCAGCTCCACCGGGGTGAAGCTCTTTTCAGGAGACGCGGCGGCAGCCGTGACCGCACGAACCGCGACGCTCCCAACCTTCGAACGCAATGTCGCGTTCAGTTCTGCAGCACTGCAGATCATATTATGAAGCCGCGCCTGATAAGATATTGAAATGCTACGTTCTGTGAATCGTCATAATTCAACAGTTTACATTTGGAGCCGAGATTCGTAACATATTCTACAACTGTAAGTTGCATTACAAAATCACATACGGTATTTCTGTGTTAAAATAGCTGTAGTCAGCCCAGCGGTGTAGGAGTAGCCTGCCTGACTCTCACCCGGAGGCCCCAGGTTGGATTCCCAGCCAGGTCAGGGATTTTTACCTGGACCTGATTGAGATTACGGTCTAGAAAACCAAGAAAAGTGGCCGAGATGATTCATCATGCGTCAACTCATAATCTGCAGGCCTTTGGCTTGAGTAGCGGTCCCTTGGTCAGGGCTGTATTTCCATGGCAAAAAATTAGCTGTGCTATTCAGAGATTATTGAGTGTGGTTTAACAAACTTCCGCCATATACCGGTTACAGTAGGCAACTTTTTTCTGCTATATTGCTTTACTTCGCACCAACACAGATATGTCTTATGGCGACGATGGGATAGGAAAGGCCTAAGAACAGGAAGGAAGCAGCCATGGCCTTAATTAAGGTACAGCCCCAGCATTTGCCTGGTGTGAAAATGGGAAACCACGGAAAACCATCTTCAGGGCTGCCGACAGTGGGGTTCGAACCCACTATCTCCCGATTACTGGGTACTGGCCGCACTTAAGCGACTGCAGCTATCGAGCTCGGTATTTAGAGTTTCTAATAAATACTTCCATCCTATAGTGAATATTTGAAATTGAAACAAGCATTAAAGAACTATGTTTTCGTAATGATGTCGGCCTTCATGGCCGGCATCTAGCAGAAAGGTATTGTCTACCTTGGACTGTAGTCACTTTTTACAGCTATGCGACTCGAACCGCGTCGCCAACTCACTCGTCTGTTTGCTTGCTTGTATGTTTGGTTTTTTTGGATTAACAAACTTCCGCCACTTACCGGTTACAGTAGGCAATATTGGCGTCATTTAATGGAAAGTTCGAAATATTTATTCTAGGAAATACTTCCATCCTAAAGTGATCATTTGAAATTGAAACAAGCATTAAAGAACAATGTTTTCGTAATGATGTCGGCCTGCACGGCCGGCATCTAGCAGAAAAGTGTTTTCTACCTTAGACTGTAGTCGTATTTTGCAGCTCGCTCGTCTGTTTGCTTGCTTGCATGCTTGCTTGCTTGTTTGTTTGTTTTGTTTGTTTGTTTTTTGTGTGTGTAACCGAGCTATTGTAGAGGGATACCTTTCTTCACGCCTTCGGAGTTTTGTTTTGTAGCCCGGCATAGACACACGTTACCAGGCAGAGCTTTACAACCGCTCATGAGAACTTTTTCTTAGCCCCTCCCCTTTCGCTTTTCACACGGAGCTGACCTTTGTTCATAATTTAGAGTTTAAGTGCCGATATTTACTTCAAACCAATAAGAGACTGGTTCATGAAGAGGTCGTGGGGAGTTCGCAACTAATCATAAGGAGGTTCTGCCAACACTGGATACAATAAAACACCATTGAAATCGAGATACATCGGCACGATTCCGTGGTCTCCATTAAACGTGATGCTTTTCACAATGAATACGTCATTAGCATCTAATTATTATTATTATTATTATTATTATTATTATTATTATTATTATTATTATTATTATTACTGGCCTATTCCCAGTTACTTGAGGTCGGCACTTTGTATGGATTTACCCCCAGTTGTAAGACCGGATGCCTTTCCTTACGCCAACACTACGCAGAGGTGTGTATTCATTATTGTTTGTTTGCTTGTTTGTACTGTGATGTGTTGTACAACAGTAAGAGGAATTAACCAGACGAAGTTAAAATCTCCTGCCCCGCCGGAACTCGAACCCGAGACCCTTTAAAATAAAGGTCACTACGTTGACCATTCGGCCAAGAAATAGGACTCCTTATCATCCAATTGACTAGATATATCCATTTTTGTTTGGATGAAGAGGGTGGGTATTTTACATACAAAAATAGCGATAATAACAATTATGATGATGACTATGATGCTAAATAAAGAAGAGCGATCATACATTGGAAAGCTCTACCTCTGGTAGAATAAGGTCGTTGGGATGCTTGAGTAAAAACTGATTACGGCATCTGCCCGAACGCCAGAACAGAGGTACGAATTTGACCTGTCTGATGGATTAATCTGCCTTTTGAAGAATGCACGTGCAGAAAGCATATTGCGGTACAAGTTACCAGAAACATTATAATGGACTCGTTAACTAGGTCCAAAGTCTAATATACAGAACATTGTTCAAATAGAATATGCTAAGAGGATTACCTTCATGTTTTTATCATTCTCCATTAATAAGTTAAAAAGCTCCTTAATCTCCTCGACGTTCAACATGTAACTTCATTTTCAGCTTAAATCAGTACCTGAAAATGTTGGCGACTGCATAAACCACTAGTGAAGAATCGAATTCAGTGAGTAGCAGTAGATTCCCAACATATTACCAAATTTAAAATCGGACATAATAGGAATAAGGAAGCAATTCTAACTGCCAGTTTCCTTGTTAGTAATTCTCCTTAAGTAATCGGTCTTTCCTGTATAGTCCTGGCTTCAAAGGGGAATTTCAATATTCGTAAATCATATGGATTTTATTGATGAACTGTTGTAATTATTCTAGAAATACGTTTTACACAAGTTTTCTTCGTATCGGCAGCGCATAAGATGGCTATTTTACTTTTATAGTTTCGTGTGTGTCTGTGCGGCTAGAGGACCCATTCCCAAACTGCGGTCCGTGGACCCCTGGGAGGCAGCGGGGTCCGCAATATTCATGTATGTTGTAAGTATTTACAGAGCAAAATGTTTTTGTACACCCACAATTCATAGATCACTATTCTGAATTTAGGAACATATGTCTTCACTTTTGTATAATTTACATCAGTATATGTAATTCTTGACCGATAAATCGTACATGTTGGCAGTATCTTGTAAAGACCTTGTACCACAACTCCACGTCTCTGACCGACTTCTGGGTCCATGACCTCCCCTATACCCAGTGGCGGCTGGTGCAGAAAGTCAGCTGTGTGCTGTAACTCCCCCACCCCTCCAAAAATATTTAGAAACATATGCAGTGTTCAAGTGCTTCTCCACTGAGTTTTCAATACTAAACAAACAAACAAACAACCCCAACACATATACACATTCCTCATACAAAACTAATTAAACACACAGTAACACCTGCAATCCTGCCACGAACCACGAACTCAAAAACACTTGGTGTGAGCGCTCAAAACAGAACATATCAATGTTACCAAAATCATTGAAATAAAACCTGCAACGTCGTAATTCATAATTACATGTTTATGTTGTTACCGTATAGTGAAATGTATAAACTAGACATTTTGTAATTAAAGAAATTCACAATATTATGCCCTTATTTTGACAACATAAAAATTACAATTTTTATAGTTCGTCGATTTACAAATGTGGCTATGACATAGGCAAGTTGGGAGTATTAAAAGACCTGGCGGGAACAGCTGATGGCTTCGTCTACAGCATTTTGTTCTTAAACACTACCGCTGAGTCAAGAGGGTGCCACCTGCCACGTTCTCATTTCGGTCGAAGTGCATATGTGACCAGTACTGCCTCTCTAGACTCGCTGTGAAGTGATGTCGTGGCTGTTGTTTCCACAGCTCATCGGAAAAGTTGGGCACGCATGCGCAAAAGGCAGAGTTCTTGCTTTCTGGCAAATAGCTCAGAAATTCTCGCTGAGCTGTGCTCTGCGCAGCACCCGGCGTGGAGCGCGCGACTAGTTGCCTCGTTGTGAGGGGAGTTGAATGATTTGCTATTCTTGGGCTGACGTATTTTTCAATGCACTGTATTTTATTGTAAATAATATTATGAAAGTAGTTTATTTTTCAAATAGACAATATGCTGCAGCACTTCAGCGCATAAGGTACGGCCGCCTCTGCCTATACCCTACAATTTCTAGATAGGAAATACTGCGTTTAATGCTTTCCGTGACAAAATAACCTGTGCCTGTGTAAGTGTACCTTTTCTACTCTCAAATAAATGAAAACGAAGTACAGAAACAGAACTAACGTAGAGGCTGACCTTCGGTTCGTGTGACTATGCTTCTAAAAACGCTTGGTCTTTGGAAAACAGCACCATCCGTCCCAATGATACAACTGCATCAAGTAAATTTTCTCAAGTAAGTTTCTAGATCAAGACTGTGGTAATTATTAACCAAATATCACAATGTTTTATAATTTCTATGCGTATATAAGTAAGATGAGGGTGTATTCTGCCCGAAGGCAGGTCCGAACCTGCGCAGAGGTGTGCCTGAGCCGGAGTTTACGTACAGTAGGGTGGCCAGTTCCTTTCCGCTCCTCCATTCCCTTACCCACCACCAAAAGTGCGTGGCAACCCATCCACTTCTTGACCACGCCAAATCTTCGGAGATCTCACGGGATCCGGAGTGTCAACACGGCTACGGCCTTTGGCTATGCGTATATAAAGTATTTATGTAAATGAAGTTACATTTAAATTTAAGGAAAATTAAATATTAGTCCTAAATTGCACGAACACAATCAAACATGGTAACATTACAAAATTCTGTTTTTTGTTAACTGAATTCAGTATCATGTTCTGTGGCTAGGGGGTCCCTGCACACGAATACGATATTCTAAGGGGTCTCAGACACGAAAAGTTGGGGAAACCCTGGGCTAGAGCGTTGAATATGCAATATCAATAAGAATTGTATACTAGGACTGAATGGAAGGTCATACGGGCAATAGTGAATACATCCCTCCACACAGCGTTGGTGTCAGGAATAGCATCTCGCCGTGATACATGGACAAATCCGCATGTGCGACCCCACCAAGCTGTGGGAAATGTAATACAGGATGAATACTGAATGGAAGATCATACAAGCATTTGCCTGGAAATATTCAAAGAGGCATGGGAGAAAGCCAGTATCGAATTAGCCAACGAATATTATCGAGACTCAGATTCGAATCAACTAGTAATGACTTCGAAATACCTCGATTATACATTAATGTAATTATAAATGAGAGCAAAGCACCATGAAGGCCCTTGGAGGAGTGGAAGGTAAAGGCTTCCACCATTGTTAACCTCGGCACGTTATGGGGTAGAGTGGTTAGCTTTACGCCCGGCCGCCTTTGCCCCCAAGAATTAACCTGGTACTCATTTTTGGTGTAGGATGAGTGAACCTCAGGGCCATATGCACCTCCGGAAGTGGAAATCTCATTTCTTAAATTTTACGACTTCCTGACGGGGATTCGAACCCACGTCCTTCCGGGCGAACCGAGCACGCCTTTACAGCCTCGGCCAGGCAGCCCCTTATAAATGAGAGCAGATTTAAAGAAAGGCATAGTGGTGTAGCACGGTCAGCTTATAACTAAGTATGTTGATAATTTAAAAAGTCAAATATACTCGCTCGCTTTGGTTAGTTTCCCTTATGAACAATGTGACCGTGTCACTGAGGAGAGGCTTGCATGAACCAGAGAGCTGCAGGTGCGAATGAACGAATGGGTTTGTCCCTCCTCCCAAACGCCTATAAATTCCTCTCAAAACTGCTTCTTAATAGAATAGAGGCGAATCTGTACCAACAACTAGGGAAATACCAGACAGGGTTTAGGAAAAGCCGCTCCTGTATCGAACAAATATTCAACTTGAAGTCAATACTCCGTCACAGAATGTTGAGTGGTAAGAAAATTGTGGTGTCGTTTTGCACCTGTCCAGGGTTCCAGTGCATAACAATTTATCTTAAATGGCTTATGAATTGGCTGTAAGGATATATTAGACGAGACCCTCGAACAGTCTCTGGAATCGAAGTCCATCACCCCTACTTGAGTCTTTCCTCAGCTGGCTCAAGAGCTTGGGTACGTGGTATGTCCGGGAAGGGGCTTAAACTATTTAATTCTAAGTAGGGGAAAGAGTCTCGGATATCAGAGGAATACGAATACACTATTAATGAGAAGGAAAATCATCTATTTTTGCACAAACACTTTTAATTAGCTAAGGAGACACTTGTATATTACATTACATAAATATATGCCTAGATATTTACCGATACAGTATGTAACGTTCCAGACGTAACAGTGTAATTATGTTAATTTTATTATGTGTAATTAATTCAGGAATTTAACGTCATGATATTTATCTTCGTATGTAATGTTATTATAATTCATGTTTGATCATTTGCTCACTATCATTTCATTACTTTGTAACTACGGCTTGTAAACGAGGGCTGA
Source organism: Anabrus simplex (assembly GCF_040414725.1). Classification (NCBI taxonomy): domain Eukaryota; kingdom Metazoa; phylum Arthropoda; class Insecta; order Orthoptera; family Tettigoniidae; genus Anabrus; species Anabrus simplex. The sequence continues at coordinate 576,088,100 of NC_090266.1, read as the reverse complement.
ATATCCTAATATTAACTTAGATTCTTGCGACATTCGTTTAAATTTAACTTGCAGTAGATTTTCCTCTATCTTGCCACATCACCGAGGAAGAAGGAAGGACAAATTTAGACATCAAATTCTGGGAAAAGCGAGCATGTGTTCAAGCGTTGTAACCACAGCTACTGTATTTCGACCAGAATAATTCAAACTGATCACCGCCTATATTTTCAAAGGAGCGTCATGTTGCCATGGATACTGAGTGAAAGGGCTAATAGAAGAACAGTTGATATCATGGTTGGGACCCATCAACTTTAATATCTGGAGTGGGGAGAGACGTGTCAACTGATTGGACCACGTGTAGCGACCTGTAATTAGAGCCAGAAAAGGTTATAAAAGGGCGTGTTGGAGCTCTTGGCATGATTCTTCTTCTATCTTGTATTTCGCTTTAGGTCTAATAACTTGTCTTATGGTTGTTGTACCATAGTGGACTAGTGTGATAGTTTATCACTTCTACATTCATTACTTCGTTACCACGACGTGGTACTTAGGAATTTCTGAATGATGGGTGTATAGCCACTCTCATCAGGAAGTACGAACAGCTCTGTATTAGACCAGTTTATACCAGTCTAAGACAATAGGTAGCATTAAACTAGATAGAAATGAAACTTCAGTGCACATTTTCAGTAAAGTTGGAAGGATTGTTAATTGAGTATCCTCTCCACATAACCCAAGGAGGTTTTTCTAACTATGATTTAGGGCTCATCTCCAATATATGGGATAAAACATAACAGGGAGTGATAGTTTCTGTACCGGGTGGTACACCTCCACTCCGCTAATTTAAAATGTGCGCCTGTTGAAACTCCTCTGCTGGAGGAAGTCTGAACTTTATTGACTGTATTAATTTTCTACCGTCTCAGAAGATGTCACCACGTGGAAAATTTTGAGTTTTTGAACTGTGTCATTTTGATGTGTTTTTGTTTCGCTTGAAGTAAGAAGTGTGAACTTTCTCTTCTAGAGGACACTACTGAAGATCTACAATAGTGCAACCTAGTGCGGAGTCAAAGAACTATTTTTTTGGAGAAAATTTAATTTCAAGAGTTTGTTCTTTGTTAAATTTCTTTCTATCATTGTTTAAGTTGGCAATATTTACCCCTTTCTTCCCCTTGTGTTGAACCTAACCAATCCCGAATTTCTTAAATTAATTTCTATCCAATCAGATGTATCTTCCCCCAACTTGAATCTGTTGCGGGGTCCTATCCAATAAAGAGTTTGTGGGAGGGTGTTTTCTTTCCCCTAACGCCTAGAAACTTCCGCGAGAGTATTTAAACTGCTGATTTTTGGGTCTCTCGGCCACTTCTGTTCCATCTTTCAGTGTGTTAAGTACATAGCAGGGGGCGGGAAGCGCCTCTTTCTTCTCCAGCCGTTCAACACAAGGTAATGGCCGATTAATAACTTCTTTCTTTGCTAGCTCAGCAGTTTAACTTTCGGGGCGGGTTCTAAGCGTTCAGCCATGTAACCTTTTCCTAAAATGTAACTACTCCTTTCATATATTCTCTTTTAAAACGACATATTGGGATAGAGAGTGCTAACCCTCTCGAGCTCCCACTCACATTGTCTTGAGGTGAACTTATTTTCTCAACCTATTTTTCGTTAATGTAAAACAAATTGTTCTTTTCTTAAGTCACCTCTTTAGCATGGGATTAGCCCTTGTATTAACGGCCTAGTGCCAAGTAGGTCTTAATCAAAGTGTATTAGGAGTGCAAGTTCGCCTCCTCTCAAATTGTTATTTTAGAGGTCATTTAATTAACCTGCTTTTCTTTTAATAGACCTCAGTAGATTGGGTATTTTACCCCTGTGTTTATGTCCGTTGAGGACAACTTGAAGGTGGAGTTTGGTGTGGCCTGGGAGAGGCTTAAATTTTGAGAGCGAGTGGCTCTTTTGAAAATTCTGGGTTGTATGCCTCATGGAGGTTTTTCAGTGTAATTTGGAGCAAGGGCTCCTAGGTATGAATGGGGTTTTCTCCCCCTCTGTTAAAACTTGTGTTTGGGGTAAAACTGAGCTGATTGCCCAAGCATTGTGAAGTCAGGGCGCGAAGCCCAAATTCTGTAAATATTGTAACTAACCCCCTTTGAATTGCTACTTTGTACCTGCCATGCTTGTTATTTCTTTGTTTTCGAAAAGAAAATATAACCTTGTTAACTTTTAAATTAATTTTACATTGCACTATAATTTCGTAGCTTGAAACCCATTCACACCCGCACCTTCTTTCACCTCTACCTACCACGGAAAAGTCCGTAACAAGTGGTAGCAGAGCGTGGTTGAATGGGTCTCAATTTAGCCCCTTTTGACGGCTAAATAGTGTTTGTTCCGAACTCTAACTATTTTCCCAGTTGCTGGAATTTTTTGAGTTTTTCAAAATTGGTCTGTCATCATGCCCGGCCCTCGCGATGTTCTCCTTCTTAACTATTTGCGTAAGGAGGAGTTGATCTATGAATTAACTATCAGAAATGTGCAATCTGGAGGCACGGTTGCAATAGACACTAACAAACTTAGAGAGTCCCTTGATTTGCCCATTTCTATCCCCAATTTGGGAGAGAAAAAAATTGACGACTCTCTTTCCACGATCACGGAGAATATTACTGGGCTAGCTTCTGTAGTTAGTTTTTTTGATGAAAATGATCCGTCTCCTAATCAAATTAAGCGTGTGCAAGGCAGGCTATATCATTTTTCGAATAGGGTTAACGATCTGTTGTCTCTAAAACTGAATGACGTTCAGAGGAAGGAAGCTAGTACGCTCCTGGAAAATATTTCCGAATTATCTAGTAAGGTCACTCAATTGTTAACTGGGGAAGTTCCTCCCAAATCTGATCAACCCACCATAGTAAATGCAGGTAGTGAGGAAGCGCCTCCCAAGGGAGAAGTTAATAGAATAACCGTTGCTGCTCAAACTATCCCTGCCCCATTGGACAACGAGTCTGAACGCCGTGCATCGCTGAGTAACATCCGTTCTGAATTAACTTCCTTGCCATTGAAACCTTTACCTACTATGTCACCCGGGTTTAGTAGCTTGCCTCATCCATTGGCAATGTTGCTCAGAGGTATATCTAAGTTTTCCGTTAATACCACCAGTGACGTAATTTCATTTTTAAGATTTCTAGTGGAATTTCAGGATCATGCCCTTGTTTTTTCTCTTTCCCCATGTCAAATCTTGCAAATTATCTATCCGTATGCTATTGGTATTCTCTCTGATAAAATCGTAAGAGCCATTGCCGAGCAATCATCTATTGAGGATTTCCATGCCCATTTGCTAGCTAACTTCATCCCTGCTAGGGCCAGGTCCTCCCTTATTCAGAAGTACTATTATCGTGTACAGCGCTTGGATGAAAACTTGGCTGATTTCATACAGGACATTAAGTTTTATACTCGGGTGTTTGCCCTTCATTTTCCTGAAGATCAGATCGTACAGGCTATTGTAGAGGGAATTTCACCTCCCTATAGGTCATATTTGTGTTTCGCGGCGTGCCCGCAAACTTTCTCGGAACTTGAAGCATTGGCCGTCTCAGCGGAAGGAGTTAGATACGCCGATTCTTTGCGTGTCGCGAAAGAACCCCCGCCTTCCATTAGTAATACTCGGCCTCCACCTCGCCGATCAGTCACCCCCCGTAAATGTTATGCTTGCGGGTCGCCTGACCATCTGCGCAATAAGTGTCCTCTGATCAAAACTAGTAGGGCAAATAATGGAGCTGGTTCATCACAAGGCTGTTTTAAATGTGGGGCTTTCTCACATATCGCAAAGAATTGTCCCAATTCGAATAGCACCCCCTCCTGCTCAACTTCTGGTGTAACTTCCAACAACAATCAAAAGTGACTAGTGGCTGCGGCTGAGTCAACTAATTCTGCTTCCCAAGGCTCAGCCCCTGGCAAAAAGGTCGAGAATTCAGGGAACGATAAGTCTTCGAATACATCTTTTGAATGCCCCAAAGAGTGTCTTAGGATTGCGGCGGATACCCCCGCACCTGTTCCTTTACTTAAGATTGAGTTAAATAACGAGCCTATAACAGCTCTCTTAGATTCAGGCAGTGTTTGTTCGATTATTTCGGCTGAATGGTATTCTAAATTGAAAGCTGTTTGTAAACTACCTGACTACGTCTCATCTTCTATTCAATATGTTTCGGCTAATTCATCTCCATTAGAAATTCTAGGTTCCGTACTGGTCAAAATTCGTATTTTTAAGTTTACTTGGAAAATTAAATTGTTTGTGGCTAAGCACCTGTCTTGCCCCATCATACTGGGAGCGGACTTTATTTCTCACACTGGTCTTGTGCTCGATCTTCAGAGTAAGTCGTGCACATTCAAATTTGTGTCCAATTGTAAAATTCCCTTGTTAAAGTGTAATTCTGTGTCGTGTTCATCTATTTCGCCTACCCAGGATGAGATGTTGTTAGACCTTAGACATCTACCTGAGGAGCAGGCTGATAGTATTCGTAAATTATGTCAGTCATTTCCAGAGGTGTTCTCTGATACTCTTGGTGTTACTGACCTTATTGAATACAAAATTGAGGTCACGGATTCGATTCCTGTCCGTTTTCCACCTTATAGGCTATCTCCACCTAAAATGAAGGCTCTGAAAGAAATTATCGATCAGATGTTGAAGGATGGTATTATTAGGCCCTCTAAGTCGGCGTATTCATCGCCTATTTTTCTAGTCCCGAAACCCCAAGGAGGCTTCAGGCCTGTCATTGATTACAGGGCTCTCAATCGGAAGGTGGTGTTGCAATCTGTGCCCCTTCCTGACCTTCATTCTTGCTTTTCATGGTTTCGTAAGGCCAAGTTCTTCACTATCTTGGACTTGAATCAGGCCTATAATCAAATTCCCCTTGCCGAAGAGTCTAAACACCTTACAGCGTTTGCCACGGACTGGAATTTATATGAATACAACCGCGTGCCTTTCGGGCTCCCCACGGGGGCAGCTGTGCTCACTAGGCTACTAGATAGGGTCTTCTCCGACATCAAATTCGAGTACTTATATCACTACTTAGATGATGTCGTCGTATTTTCAGAGACCTTTGAAGAACATCTAGATCATTTGCGAGAAGTTCTCGATCGCCTTCGTAAGGCTGGGTTAACTGTTAAGTTGTCCAAGGTTGCCTTTGCTAAGCCCTCTATGTCATTCCTAGGGCATATTGTGTCACCCGATGGTGTAGCAGTCGATCATTCTAGAACACAGGCCATCCGTGATTTTAAACCTCCCAAGGACATCAAAGGTATCGCCAGGTTCATTGGTATGGTGAATTTCTTCAGGAAGTTCATTCCTAACTTTGCTAATAGAGCGGCGCCCTTAAATCTTCTTCGTAGGAAAGGCATCAAATTCGAGTGGGGACCTTCTCAACAAGCCGCTTTTGAAGATCTGAAATTAGCTCTCTGTAATGCCCCTGTACTTGCTATGCCTGATTTCTCGAAGAAATTCATCGTCCAAACCGACGCGTCGTCGTCAGCAGTAGCTGCAGTCCTTCTTCAAGAGACTGAACTAGGGAGGCGACCCATCGCCTATGCGTCTAGGACATTGTCGGCTCAAGAAGCCAAGTATTCCATCTATGAGCTCGAAGGTTTGGCAGTCTTATTCGCCTTAGAAAAGTTCCGTCTCTATCTGGAACACGTCAAATTCGACCTGGAGACAGATAATCAAGCATTAAGCTGGGTCTTAGGTAGGCCGCGTCGTACTGGTCGTATAGCCCGCTGGGCTATTCGTATTTCCGCCTTCCAGTTTGATGTTAGACATATCAGAGGTACCGAAAATGTTGTTGCTGATGGACTCAGCCGTATGTTTCATAACGACGTCGAGACCCACGAACCGGTCGACAGTTCATCACCTCCCGAGTCCATACTATCTGGTGTTAATGCCATCTTAACAGATGCTCCCATGCTTTTTAGGGATATTGAGAAATACCAACGTGAAGATCCGACGCTGGCTCCGATAATGGAAACCCTTTCTTCTGGGGAACATGTTGTCCCTTATGTTCTGAGGAATGGTGTTCTATGTTGCCCATCGAGGCATGATAGGATGATGAAAGTTGTCGTTCCAGCTGTTCTTGTACCTATGATCTTCAAGTATTATCATGAGACCCCATTAGGAGGGCATCTTGGAATCTTTAAAACTCGTGAGAAGATTCGTGAAATGTTCATCTGGAAAGGTATGGACGGTGAAATCCGGGAACTTGTAAAAGCTTGTAAATCTTGTTTGCTCAGTAAACCCACCATGTCCACCAAGGTAGGCCTTTTGTCTTCGCATCAAGCGTCGCGCCCCATGGAACGTCTGTATATCGATTATGTAGGACCCTTCCCCCAGTCAAAGGGTAATGCTAACAAGTTCATCTTTGTGTGCGTAGATGGTTTTACCAGATTTTGTTGGTTATTTCCGACTAAGCTGGCTACCGCTCAGTCTACCATTACCTGCTTAAATTCTATTTTTGCTTCTTTTGGTCCGTGTCAATATATTGTATCTGATAATGCTAAGGCTTTTACATCTAATTTATTTCGTAAATTCTGTTTTGACTTATCTATCTCTCATGTAACTACTTCTGCTTATTACCCTCAACCATCTCTGGCTGAACGGGTTAACCGTAATCTCAGGTCCGCACTTATTGCCTATCATCATGAAGATCATTCCAGGTGGGACACGTCCCTGCATTGGATAGCTTTTGCTTTGAATTCGGCGGTTCATGAATCTCACAAGTTTACTCCAGCTTCTTTGATGTTCAAGTTTGTTCCCAACTCGCCGCTCTCTAACCTCTGGTCTCTGAATGACATTCTACCCGAGACAATAGATCCGGATAACATTAAAGATCTTTGGAAGAAGGCTAAAGCCAATCTTAAAGTGTCTCATGAAAAGGTTAGGGAAAGGTATGATCGTGGACGGAGACCCACCCCTTTGAAGGTAGGTGACCAGGTTATGGTCAAAAATTTTGTTCCCGCGGGCAAGCTTGCCCTCAGATTTCATGGGCCTTGTATAATTCTCGATTTCCTCACCCCGGTTACGTTGTTATTAAGCAATACAGCCACCGAGAGGATATTTAGGGTTCACCTGTCACAGGTGAAACCAGTGTAAATTTTGTGTCAACTTGCTTCATATAATTTGATAGGAATATGAAGGTTATATTTTTTTTGAGTTCAACTTTTAAGGCATTCTGCTCCTTCTATTTTATTTTATATGTAAGCATTTCTTGTAAACCTCCCCGATTGTTAAACTGCCATCCTGTCCTTGCCACGGCCATTACCACGCTCCCGTCTCCTGCTCCAACACACACAGTGGCTTAACTTAGGCCATGGATATTTGCACGCCGCTGTCCCCTCAACCTCTCCACAAGCCTGTACCCTCAAAAAAGATGATGGTCCAACACAATTCTGCCGCCAAGCTTTAATGTTTCAGTGCCCCCGCAGCCGCGCGGCGCCGTGCAGCAACTGGAGCTGAGGACGGGCCCCCTCGGCCCCAGCGAGGACGACGTGTGCACGGCGAGCCGGAGCTCTCCTCCCGGCCAAGGCTGATGTGCGGCGCACGACCTGCTACTTGCCCGCAGCCTGTATATGTTCACCGCGGGCGCGGCGTGCTTCAACACCTCTGCTCCCCTCATAGTGCGGGCGAGCGGTATCTCAGGGTACTTGAGGGGTCCGAGCGGCCTCCTTTGGACGCAAGCCGCAACGGCCGGTCTGGCAATCCCACTTCATCACCATCTACTACATGAACAGATACCATAAGTAATGACTACACTTGGGAATTCAACTGCAATATTTGGTGGACTTTGAAATTTTTTTTCCCTTCACTTTCAAGTATAAAAAGTTATCTTCAGAAATTCAACTTCTACAAATATAAAGACTTTACTTCATCTGCAACAACAAATTTTGAAACCAAATCAACCCAAATTAAGAAAATCTTATAAATTTTTTGGCAATCAATCTTCATACCCACAGCATAACATGGACCTTGTTTCAAACTGATTTCATGTGTCATCCCTGGAGGAACTTTTGGGGCGGGAGGTCTGTACCGGGCGGTACACCTCCACTCCGCTAATTTAAAATGTGCGCCTGTTGAAACTCCTCTGCTGGAGGAAGTCTGAACTTTATTGACTGTATTAATTTTCTACCGTCTCAGAAGATGTCACCACGTGGAAAATTTTGAGTTTTTGAACTGTGTCATTTTGATGTGTTTTTGTTTCGCTTGAAGTAAGAAGTGTGAACTTTCTCTTCTAGAGGACACTACTGAAGATCTACAATAGTGCAACCTAGTGCGGAGTCAAAGAACTATTTTTTTGGAGAAAATTTAATTTCAAGAGTTTGTTCTGTGTTAAATTTCTTTCTATCATTGTTTAAGTTGGCAATATTTACCCCTTTCTTCCCCTTGTGTTGAACCTAACCAATCCCGAATTTCTTAAATTAATTTCTATCCAATCAGATGTATCTTCCCCCAACTTGAATCTGTTGCGGGGTCCTATCCAATAAAGAGTTTGTGGGAGGGTGTTTTCTTTCCCCTAACGCCTAGAAACTTCCGCGAGAGTATTTAAACTGCTGATTTTTGGGTCTCTCGGCCACTTCTGTTCCATCTTTCAGTGTGTTAAGTACATAGCAGGGGGCGGGAAGCGCCTCTTTCTTCTCCAGCCGTTCAACACAAGGTAATGGCCGATTAATAACTTCTTTCTTTGCTAGCTCAGCAGTTTAACTTTCGGGGCGGGTTCTAAGCGTTCAGCCATGTAACCTTTTCCTAAAATGTAACTACTCCTTTCATATATTCTCTTTTAAAACGACATATTGGGATAGAGAGTGCTAACCCTCTCGAGCTCCCACTCACATTGTCTTGAGGTGAACTTATTTTCTCAACCTATTTTTCGTTAATGTAAAACAAATTGTTCTTTTCTTAAGTCACCTCTTTAGCATGGGATTAGCCCTTGTATTAACGGCCTAGTGCCAAGTAGGTCTTAATCAAAGTGTATTAGGAGTGCAAGTTCGCCTCCTCTCAAATTGTTATTTTAGAGGTCATTTAATTAACCTGCTTTTCTTTTAATAGACCTCAGTAGATTGGGTATTTTACCCCTGTGTTTATGTCCGTTGAGGACAACTTGAAGGTGGAGTTTGGTGTGGCCTGGGAGAGGCTTAAATTTTGAGAGCGAGTGGCTCTTTTGAAAATTCTGGGTTGTATGCCTCATGGAGGTTTTTCAGTGTAATTTGGAGCAAGGGCTCCTAGGTATGAATGGGGTTTTCTCCCCCTCTGTTAAAACTTGTGTTTGGGGTAAAACTGAGCTGATTGCCCAAGCATTGTGAAGTCAGGGCGCGAAGCCCAAATTCTGTAAATATTGTAACTAACCCCCTTTGAATTGCTACTTTGTACCTGCCATGCTTGTTATTTCTTTGTTTTCGAAAAGAAAATATAACCTTGTTAACTTTTAAATTAATTTTACATTGCACTATAATTTCGTAGCTTGAAACCCATTCACACCCGCACCTTCTTTCACCTCTACCTACCACGGAAAAGTCCGTAACAGTTTCAAAGCCATCATACAATTAGTGGTTGATGCAATTTGCAAGGCAGGAATGGTACTTAGCTGCAGATGAAGATATCTCAAAGACGACCGGTGATGTTCCAGCTACAAGGATGGAAGCTTTCCAAGGACCAGCAGAACAAGACTACATGGTGAGCAAGCGAGTTAAAAATATTGCAAGTTTTCGCGAGGTAGAGTCATTCAATTTTTTGTTAAATTCATTTCCTATTTTAAATTCAGTTCTCGTCAAACCGTCGTCATTTATATTCAATATAATAAATAGTATTTTCCTAGTTCACTTTAATCAATCTGCTGTAATTAGCCTTTTGATTTCTAATTCTCCTGCTTAATGATTAGTGCACTATCACCCCATCCCTGTGATGAGAGTCCGTCCAAGCTTTATTATAAATTTTTGTTTTTAAGTCATCAACTTAAAGATTGGCGCCCTTAGCTTGCATAGTTGCATTTCTCGTTCAATTATTGTTCTCTAAAAGGGGCAAGTCACAAGTACATTGATTCATAAATTAGTCTTGAGCTTTGGATGTGTCTTTCTGTCTACCTCAGATAGGCATCTATCACTTCATAACCTTCAACTGATTGAAAATCGAAAGGACGTCCCCTTTCAGAGCCACTTAACACACGGAAAAACCTCATTATAATTATATCCTATGATAACACTGTACACATATCTTTCCCAAAGGCATATCTCCTTTACAGCATGAATTACTTCATTTAGTTTATTCAGATCATGTTAATTGAGGTTTACTACAAAATTCTTGAGCGCATTTTAAACACATGATAGTTATGTCACATTGTCTACGTTAATGACCGTGTCTAATGTATCGTACGGAGCATTAACTCCTTCAGCAACCAATATCTTACAATATATGATACATAATGAACAATCACTAGAAGAAATAACATAACGCTCTGCATTGCATCTCCATGCAGAGAACAAGATCTTGGTACGATCCATCTCATTTACCACTGATGGGCAACAGTCTTCGCCAGAATCTGGCACTTGAACCCAGGGACTTCGACATGTGGGGGGTGTCACAACCTTAAAACCCTATAGCGTGTTTTTACTTTAATAAACCAAAATAATAGAAAGGTGGGAGGATTTCATTCATTTATCACATCTGGGATCTATACGACGATGTCGTTTTCTTAATTTTATGCATGTCTCCGTTATACTGGAAGGAGAAAAGAGTGAACCAAGTGTGCCTCCCTTCACGAAGTGGCAAACAAACTTTGCTAGAGCTTCCCCTGACCGTTCCCTCATAAAACTGTCAGACGGGTCGGCCGGCTCGTTCTTTTCTTTTTCTTCCCCGCAAAGCAAAGCCTCATAGTTTACCTGCTATTCTTAAATATTCATATCATCACAAAGACAATCTCTTTCTTCGACACATTAACATTATCAGCGTAACATCATATACTAGCCTACATTTGGCCTCAATCATCTTATTCTCAAGGCGGCATTCTACATCACCCTAATTATACGTATTCAGCAGGGGAACTCATATATTTAACACCACTACGCTCTCAAAATTACGAACTTACATATCAGGTTCCGTCTTCTCATTCCTCATATCCCGAGAACGTGCATCTTTAAATAGATGATCCTAACCTTCAAAGAGGGAAAAAATCATGGCTAAACGCGATGTACATAATTCACCTACACCCCCACAGTTGACATTTTTTGTCGTGGAGTTTGCAGTCTTAAATCTAGACAGGAGGAGTTTCTACCAGTAGGTGACGTGCAATCAAAAATGAAAAATCGGAAACTCTTATGATGAATCATAGCATTTAATTGTAACTTCAAGACGAATGGATCATACTACGAAATTTTATCCCTTTACATTATGTCACGTCACTTATAAGTCATGCTTGGGTCTTATAACTACCATGCAATATTTCACCATAATTAATTAAATAAGTGGTTCAAAACCACGAAGAAAATCTCACAGAAAAAATCTTACAAAAACTATAATCCCTCTGAAACGCCGTCATGGTCAAATAATATTCAATGTATTTACATGCAAGCTACTTATTTATGGGAATGTGACCTAACTGGCATACGAATAAGCTCAAAAAATGTACTTAGCGCTCAGATATCTGCAATCAGCTTTCCTCAGAGAGTACAGCCAGGGATTTAAGCTGCCATCAGGACGTCTTCACTTGCGATGGCACCCAGAGTCGTCCTATGTCGGTTCACCTACATGTTGGTTGAATCCTCGTCTGGCGTCGGAAGCTCCAGAATATCTCTGCTGCGTTGGAGTGACTGTACAGCGGACTGCTCACAGGCCCTCTTCAAACCCGAAGCTCTCGGAGTTCAAATATGCAAATGAGGGAGAACTAAATTATCATAAATGCACTAATTGTGTCATGAATTATAACTCTGTTATGACTAAGGATACTTATAAACTTAAGCACCCTAGCCCTATATCGGTATTTGTCCTGTAGCCCGATACCGATACTTTCATTTGCATACTCCAGTTCTCCGCAAGTAATTTAATCTCGGAGCATCACACACTAGCCGGTCACCATCACAGGATATGAATGTTAGGTATTAATATTTTTTTACTGGTCATTAGTCGACCCACTCCGTTTCACTAATCAGTGATAGATATACAACTCACTGCGTTTGAGAGAATACGATGGGTGCCGCCCGATCTACTAAAATGAGAGCTAATAAGCCGCTCACAGTTATTGTAGGTTCAAGCCTTACTGCAACACTGCTACTGAACTATCTTTGTGTTTAATTACCTCCTACATTTAACCTCATTTGTATAATTCGTTTAATTTGGCATAATCCACCACATTCACTCAGATCAATTTCGTAACTGCACACGTCATAATTCACTTCAATCGACCACCTCCTTGTTTTACAACCCTGTGCCGCTCTGACACATAATCGAAGTAAATTTTTTATCACATACGGGTCATAGCGAACTGAATTAAAGACGTAACGAATATTTGGTACTCTGCGCACTGTCACTCACTATGTGTTGTCATTTACCACTACACAATACTGTTCAATAAGAATCTTCACAATGTGAAACACTGAATATTGAAACTAACTGTTCACTAAAGAATGGGTCTGCTGATTAGACCGAATGCACTGGATATACTGTGTATACTGCCTTCTTGCCACTCGCCGTTTCGAGTCCTTCGCGGGTTCGTCTGCTATCAAAGCGTCAGTATCAATTCTCAGTAGGTGGAGCCTGACTCCTGGGATGTTTCAGTTTTCCTGGTCCTGTCAGAGTCGGGCATCTGGTTTCACTCTCTTCAAGCCATCAACTAACTGCAAACTTCGTATTATTCTTATTATGTAGAATGGTTCTCGGCATGATAAATCCGCATAAAATCTCCTCATTCATCGAAGTCGTAACTCGAAATTATCCATCAAGTATTTCCGAGTTATTAATGTTAATACCATTGAAACAGTTGAAAGCTACGCATTGGTACCACTGGATATTTAGGGGAATACATGGGGTGATATCGTCTCATATGTTCAGACGACTTATTTCAGGCTGTTTCGTGACCTCACTTCTCAGTCATGTGAGATCTTTCTCGTTCCAGTTCTCTCGCTCAGAGAGCAAACTCCACTCACAAGTGCTTGTACTCCCACTTTTTCCCAATTGCGCGCAACTAGAGGAGGAGCGCGCGACTCTACGGCGCGCAGCTCGAGTCCCGGGACTGTCAAGAATATCCTCCTTTGGCGGCTATTTAACGTAGAACTGCGCGGAAAACGGCATATTCTCTATGCAGAATGTCTCTATATACACATGACGATGTCATGAACGGTTACAGTTTATAGACTTCAAAAAAGTCTTCGATTCGGTGGCCAGAGAAACTTTGGATAAGATCATTAGGGAATTTGGAGTCAAAACGAAACTGGCAAATATAATCAAAGAGACCCTAACAGGCACAACCTCCAAGGCAAAATTATTCGGGCATCTCTCACAATCATTTGAATTCAAGACAGGCGTGAGACAAGGGGTGGATTATCCCCACTCCTATTCAACTGTGTCCTAGAAAAGATGGTGAGAATATGAAACTCAGAACTTCAACTTCAAGGGATAATCCCGATCTGTCCAGGGAGAAAATCATGAGGGATTAAAGTTAACTGCTTGGCTTTTGCTGACGACTTTGTTATAGTACCAGAAAGTCCAGAGGTCGCAACCATCCAGATTAACCTCTTGGTAAGAATCGCCAGCCAAACAGGACTGAGCATCTCACCAGAAAAGACCAAATTCATGACGAACATAAAGGACGAAAACTCCTGGAAACAGAGATAGGAGGAATAGAAAGGGTCAAGAAGATCAAGTACCTTGGTGAGACGATACAGGGAAATGGACTAGGAAAAGCTGCAGTGGAAGATCGGATCTCAAAAATGGAGAGAGCATACGGCTTGACAAAAATATCTACAATAAGAAGTGCTTATCCTGGAATTCCAAATTAAAACATTACAGCACCGTGGTCAAAACAGAATGATTGTATGCCATTGAATGCCTGCCATGAACTACAAGGTGGAGAAGCTGGAGGTCCTGGAAAGAAGAATCCTCAAAAAAATAATGGGAGCTGTCTAAACTGAAAGCGGATGGAAACTTCGGAGCAACAAAGAAGTTTACCAGAAAGTGGAAAGAATCTCAAAGACCATGAGGAAAAGGAGGCTGGCGTTTCTTGGACATCTGTACAGAATGAACACAAACAGACTTTCCAAACATATATTTTATTACTTCTGGAGAAAAAAGACCACTACAGCATGGATTAAGGAAACGAAGAAGAATATGGAAAGGTTAAGCATCTTGGAGGACTAGCTGTTAGAAAGGAATACGTTTAGGAACACACTGAAGAATTTGGAATGTGTTCAAGCCACAGGAAGACCGGAAGAGTCTGGACAGATGAACAACGGAAGCAGGCCAGCAAACGCATGAAGGAATATTGGACACAGAGAAAACTCGGCACGAAGAGAAAGAAATGAAGTTGTAGCGTGATCCTTAGTGGTCCATTCGCTTGTTAAAACTGAATAGGAAAACAGGGTTGCTATTCTTCTAAATGACCCCGTTACAACATGAGGACAATATAGTCAAAAAACTTATTAGCTCACCAGAAATCAGTATCTTAGAAGTATAAAAATCGATGGTAAGAAGAAGTAATGCTACCAACCTGGCAGAGGGTAAAAATAAAAAACTAGAATGAAAATTAGATTGTGCGATAGTTGGGGGATTTTTGAACAAGATAGGAAAAAATACGTGAAACAATCAATGGCCGAAATGGACAGTATCACCTTTGTTGAGAGGAGCATGCAGCAGCATATGAAGTGCGTGTAGACGGTTTTAAAATATATAGCAAGACAACATATAGGAGAGCTCGTATGGGCAGATATCCTGGCGGAATACTAACCTTAATAAAGGACGATATACAGGAGAACATGGAACTCACAGAAACAGAGATGATTCTCTGGATAAAAGTAAAGACGAACCTGAAGGGAGAAATAAGCTTGTCTTGGTTTTGTCTGCAGCCCTCTTGAAGGCTCCCCATTTGCAAATGAAGATTTATTCCATGTGTTGGCAACAGAAATAAACAGATTAAGTACTATTGTATTGTACCCTTTCCGTTGACGATACTAGGACTTCAGAGCTGTGATCATATACTCATGAAGTCTTCTGGATTTCAGGGCGTGGTTGCTGTTCGTTGTAGTCAAAACGTCCTCAAATTTTCAGGGTAAGAGGAAGATCTTCTCGAAATTAAATAATTTTCAAGAATTGATGTTTATTTAACCAAAAACAATTAAAATTAGAAAAGGGAATAAACAAATTAAGAAATATTATTTCATGTCAACAAATACAAACAACAATTAGAACAGAGTTTGTGAAAATAGACGTTATCAATACATTGTTCTAGCCTAGATAACGGCTTTCTAACGTTGAATTTGTTTGACTTGTAAGAAAAGAAGCGAACCCAAAACTAAAAAACCAACATTTGATGAAGTCAAATGCACTTCTAATTTGAGTTAACACTCCAAAGTTCAAATTCTAATAACGGACAACAAGACTAAGCAAGAATGAAACATTGCATCACACGCAATAAGAGCTGGTATCATGACCATATCACCAACTATGTTTGGAATCAGCACCAGAAAAAACTACGTCCCAACTGTACATGTGCATGACTTGAAAAATCTCGAATTATCGCAAAATGTTACATTAAAAAGTTATGAATCATGAAAATATTCTTCAGGTACATAAGGAATAATTAAGAACTGGAAAAGCAAGTATGTTCAATTTGGGCATTCGAGTTGCTTAAATAAGAAAAAATAGTCGTGGATTCAAGTACATATTTCACTGTGTGTTCACAGATGGACATAAGTTGCTGACCTGAGAATGCATATTTAATAAGTAAGTTATAATGTTCCGTTTCGTTAAAAAGAAAATGACACAACATAAAAATCAATTTTCACATTTGAACAACAAACAAGTAAATCTGTTTCAGTGACATAGGTCCAACTGCACTCGAAAAACAGACAACATGCTGTAATGAGAGAAATCCTCATTTACAACCTTTGAATAAAAACAAGATAAAATACGCATGAAATCACTATCACTAACAATTAACACTGAACGCGGAATGCACTAACCATGTCATAGGTTGAGAACTAAATACGTCAGGCTAGATTACACAGTACTGACTTTGAAAATATATGCCAGCTGACTATGTTACAACACCGCCAGTGACCTCTGTATCCCACTGAACTATCTCCCGTGATTTAACATCTAAAACTAGCAACAATACACGCGAGTATTACTCAACAAACCCTTAGGATAAATAAACCCAAAAGAGAAAATAAATAAGTTAAAAGTAATCATTACCACGTCAAGTGACCAGCGCATTCCTATCAGGTATAACATCCAACTAAGCTATGACCGAAATCCCAACATATTAAAATTACACCATTACACAATTAATATGACGATTAATTATAAAAATCCACCTTTGTCAAAATAAGTCACTATTTGTGGATTCCCCGACCTGCAAAGATGGTAGTTATTATTGAGAATTAGACATACGTCTAATGTCGGTGGTTAGTCATTAAAATACGAAAATACGAAACTAAATAACCCCAAAAAATTGTGTACACACAAAACATTTACAGGGCTCTCACTCACTTGAACAAAATACCACATCGTCTGAAATCAAATGGATCACCAACATGTAACAATATACCTCCTCTATCGACGTACAACTACGCTTAAATCATGGGTCTGAAATATATGTCATAAAGTTACAAATAAAATATTTCGCAACTCAGAAAATCAATGACTCGAATACCTTGCTGCACAATATCTTGATGCACGGCCCGGTGGAGAGTACCGCACCAATGTATTTAATAGCCAATAGATAATTAATTATTTGCGAAGGCGAGTGGAGCTATTATAACAAAGCTGTGTTCGTGGCATATGCAAAAGATCTGAGTGTTCATCTCAGTGTTTTATAGCCTTTAAAATTTCAAATGTTTAAAATTTGCTAGTGTTGTTTTTGTGAAATTTATTATTAATTATAGACAGTTTTATTGTTCCCGCAGGGGCGATTAGAGTTTAATATCTAGTAACGACGTAATTCTAGAGTGTATAGCACTGCGATTGTGATTTAACGTAACCTAAACTTATAATTGTTGTGAAGGTGTGATCTTTTATTAAGCAACTTTGAATTGGAACTGTGTCTGATAACCATTCATGACGAGTGTGTGCGACATAGTGTGAATGTGTTTGTTATTTTTTTCGTGGCTTACTGTGAGAAGTGAACTCATAATGATTTAGTGCATTAGAGATTGCGTACAAGACATACAGCTTCTCGACAGTATTGTGTAACTCACATGATGTTATGAGCCATTGTTGATTTAAATAAGTGGATATCGATAGTAACGGTTACATGAAATCACGGCTAGTTCTTGTGCATTTTTGCTACCAAGCTAAATAATGTAGTAAATTGCGATTAGTTTGATGACAACCTTCAAAAACAGCTCTTTTTAATCTGTTGGCTTTAATTTTAGGCAGAGAAGGCGAGTCGAACTGTGAAGAGGGATAATACAATTATTGGAACTGAGCTTTGGGGTGTTTGGATTCAAAACTGAAAACTGAACTGGTGATAGGTGCTAATGTGCTAGTGTGTTAATGTAACAGATTAAGTGCAAGCGTGATCCAGTGTATCCAGGTACGGTAAAGTTTATTTTCTAGAGTGAATTTCTATCCGAATAAGTGTTATCTTCGAGTTTCATTGTGTAGTGGAGTAAGTATCACCCAAACGAGCACTTCACGATTCTTTTAGTGGGGTAGCCATATTGCTTTGCTCTGTAACGTCTTTAAGGGTTTGTCCCAAATGCCAGGGAAGGACGATATCGAGAGTACAGGAGACAGCACTCCGTGCGGAGAATATGGAAAACAGATAACAGAGTCCAGTGCTGCTGTGGACTGTGATGGAAGCTGTCGTAAGTGGTTTCACAATGAGTGTTCCGGAGTTAATGCGGGTGACTTCGCGGCTCTCAAAAAGCCAGCACTACATTACTATGGATGTGCAAGATATGCCAAGATAATTTAATCATGTTAAGACATTAGGAGGAATTAAAAGCAATATGGGAGGAAATAAGAAGTCTTAAGGAAAGTATCAAGCAAACGATTGCGGAGGAGATAAATAAAGCGATGCCTAGACAGAATGAAGAACATAAGAACAGTTCTAAAGGAATCAGTACTTCTGTTATAGTTCAGTATCCTCGAATCATTTCCAAGAAAGGATCGGCCCCGAAATCACCACAAGCGGCGTCAAGTAGCAGCGAACAGAACATTCGAGTAGCTGAAGGCAAAGAACCGTCATCTGATAACACCGAAGAGGGCACTTGGACAGAGGCTGTGAAGCGACACCGGCCTCGTAGATAGGTAATCATAGGTTCGAGAAAGGCTGATGAAACTAGCAACCTAAGAGCGGCTAATAGAACAGCCTGGTTGTACATAGGCAAACTTCATCAGAACACGGAGAGAGAGGATATTATTAAATAAAGAAGGCGTATTGGTTTTGACCACCTAGAAAAAGTAAACAACCCAGAATTCTGGCCAGGGAGGATTTTCGACCCTAACAGCTCGGGTACAATGCTATCAAATAAATTCTGATAAGGACGACGACATTTTGCCTACAAAAAAGATTAAGCTACTATTATGGAATATTGAAGGACTTCTGAGCATGACAAAAACACACTAGAAGAGATGATACAGGAATTTGATGTAATAATCCTAGTGGAAACATTTTAACGCATGCGTAGCAAACTAGTAAACACTGTCGAATATTCGCCATGGCAGAAAAATCTCCCGTAGAGAGGCCCAAAGGAAGCATTGTATGTCTGTTTACTGATCAATTCTCACCATTTAGTGTACAATACAGATCTACGAACGTTTTAGTAGTTCGAACCAAGCCGTGTGTTTGTGTATGTGTATATTTCCAGCCAGAATTGCTATCAACTGAGATTATTGAGGAAGTTAGTAAAGCTTTAACTGTGACTACGAGAGATGATGCCATTATCCTTGCCGGAGACCTAAACTGTCGCATTGATATAGAACATCGAAAATCAACAAAAGTTTTGGACTTCTTCGAAGAGGAAGGTCTTCGGTTGGTGAATGCCTCTGACATGAATACCTACATATCTTATAATGGTGCTAGCACAATAGATCTGGTGTTTATGAACTCCAAGTTTTTGCCGATAAAGCAGGAGGTCATTCTTGAGGCGCAACGGAAACACCTACCAGTTGCAACTTACTTACAGCTGGAGAATAGGCCTAGTATGCTTGATACAGTTAGAGACCGTACAAAAAAAGTAGAAAAAGTAATCCGTCTCTTATCAGTGGTGAATATAATAAAACGATACATAAACTGTTACAAGAGGGCAATCTTAATGAGGCTGCATTATATCTAGAAGTGCTGCTTCAGAATGCTACCCTACCATCAATACCTGTGGTCAGGAAATCTCAACCGTGGTTCACCAAGGAATGCTGTAAATGTCGCAGAGATGCACTGGAAGCATTACATATAACCAGAAGAGAGAAAACAAAAGAGAACGTGCCAGTCTAGATCCTTACCTGGCTCTGAAGCCTAGACAACCGAAGTTCTCCAGGAACTTACCAATGGAAGTTTGGAAAAAGCACTTGAGTGCAGTGCTAGAAGAGAGAGACACTCGACCTACAAATTATTTCGTGCCAGTTTTTCAAATAATCCCTGAAATTGACAGATTTACTATTAATGAGGTTGTATCAACTATTACAGCATCTAAAGGTAACAAGGCATGTGGCCCAGATCATATTTTAATGAACATCTTAAAGCTGCTCTTCCAAAAATGGGTGAATCCATCACTCATCTTATGAATGAATTCTTGCGGCAAGGTAGGATACCAGATAACTGAAGAAAATCTATTAAAATGCTATATAAAGGCAAAGGTGATGCCGCAGATCTCAACCCATATAGAGTAATAGCGCTAGAATGTACTCTACTAAAGACTTTAACCTCACTAGCAGGTAAACGTCTCATTAAATATAATAACCTACCGGAGTCGCAATTAGGATTTAGAAAAGGAAAATCAACGACTTTAGCTGTCCGCTGTCTTAGCCTTAAAGAAACCAGGGGGTAAACTGCATGCCATCTTTGTAGATTATTCCAAAGCTTTGGACACCATAAGCAGAACCATACTGTTAGAAAAATTGGAGAATATCATTGGTAGTACGAACTTCCTTATACCTCTCTCTCCGTGTTCTGATGAAGTTTGCCTATGTACAACCAGGCTGTTCTATTAGCCGCTCTTAGGTTGCTAGTTTCATCAGCCTTTCTCGAACCTATGATTACCTATCTACGAGGCCGGTGTCGCTTCACAGCCTCTGTCCAACTGCTCAAAAATGCAATAGAAGCAGATGATGGCATTACCAAATCTAATATTTTGATACAAACAACCGGGGTATTACAGGCAGACCCGTTAAGTCCACTACTATTCATCATTGTGACAGCAGACATAGTAGATTTGGTAAACCAGGAAAGCGTCAAACAATTAATGTACGCTGATGATATGGTCTTAACATCAACGTCAGGGAAGGAACTACAGGAATTATTCAACCAAATAGTAGGTTGGGTAAATAAACATGAGCTCAAACTGAATGTACAAAAAACAGTTTCCATGACGTTTAGAAGAGGGGAGGCTCACTGAACGTTCTTTTTTGGAGACCAAGAACTTAAGTCCGTAAAACATTTTAAATACTGCGCCCGTATAGACAAGTCGGAGAACAAGAGACACCCCAGGGGTGCTCAGTTCGTGCATGACATGAATGGCTGAATAAACACAAACGGCAGGATTAAAGAGTAGGTTCGGAAATAAGAAAATAATTTATACCACATGGAATTATAACATAATTTATTAAAAAATAAAAATATTTTTGCCATCCTGACTAGCTCTGATTATGAGAAATGATCGCTGCGTTAAACTAAATTACTGATGATTCTTGACGTGACATAAAAATAATTCAAACAAATGGGATGGTACATTCGACTTATTAGCCCTACAATTCTAACAGAGTTGATTTATAAACGTATATTTTTATCGCAATTATTTAACAATTTTAAATTTTGAATCTTGAAAAACGAGGTCGTCGAGTCTAATTCCTTGAACAAATCTGAAAAATACATCAAATTTTAATGGAGTGTTAGGAATGTAAAATATTTAGAATTCACAATATTATATTTCCTCATAATGACGTTTTAGTGAAGTTACATTCTTGAAAATATTCATATAAAAATATGTCACTTGAATGTGCTTTAGAAAACAAGTAAAAATTAACTCGAGACGTCGAGTACATCTGCTCTAAATTATTCTCAATTGTCTCCTCATGAGAACTAACATTTAACGTTATCATTAAGTGGTCATTTATAATGAATCGAAAATTATAATCCTCAAAAACAATCTAATCAAAATTTATAGACGTTGAAATGCGGTCAAAAATGTAAATCATAAGTAACTAAAATATTATTGATTATTCCATCTGTCAGTACAACACACACATCTAAAATTGACGAGACATTTCTAATAACTACAAAATCTGAATAATTCTACCAGCTAACTACAGGAAAAATTCTATAGAACTATTTACATTATTTACATCACATCTACATATGAATTAACATTCCCACTCTCCAATTAATTCCTTTCTAAGATACTACTGAAAATCTGAAGTCTCCATGTGATTAAGAATTCATGCGATTAAACTGAGTTCGCCTGGTATCGAACTATAGTCTCATATGGATATTTATCTGAGAACCTACGTCCCAATTCAATCATTTTCCAGTAAATATTCACACAAAACATTCGTGGCTTCGAATCAATGATTTCCACATCTACAACAGGATGAATCTATTCATAGAAATAAAGTCAGAATTCTGGAGTACGCCTGCTGATATTCTTGTTATCATCATCAGAAGACTTTATCAAAGCGACTACAATTTTGTATTCTCGAAGAACTATCATCTATTCCCATCAACCTTCAATATCACGTAATAAAAATATCGTCGCACAAAACACGTCGTAATTCACTATCAGACGACTCTTATCGCGTATATTACTTCACCATAAATTCATAGTACAATTACAACCTTTCAATGACGACTATCATTCTCCATAACTGTATATCACAAAACATGTAGTCAGAAGTTCACGTAAGAACATATGCTATCGTCCAAGAAACAAGTCTTACTTTCATTAAATTTCTCTCGATGATTAAATATACCATTCAAAATCATATATTTCTACTCACGTACTCGTAATTAATCCATGATCTTATTCCAGAATTTACATCCTGACGACACACTACAATTACCACGTGGTACGAATGTAAGTCCAAATATCACCGAAATATCGAAAATTATATGGAAAATATTATCTCAATAAATTCCCACGATACAGATTAACTCACTAATGCAGTAAAATTCATTAAATAAGAAAGGATGGTTATGATAACACATGGATAAACTTTCAATGATCCATCATTTCAGAACTCTGTAACACGTAGTTAGGAATATGACCCACATACTCGAACAAAATTTCATGTCTTAACTCGGATATTTGGGAACAATTAAATGACGTATCATAAGGAATAGATCAACTACGAGACTATGAGACCACAACAATAGAATAGAGAAAGAAAGAAATTACTACAGAGAGCAGATATAAATAAAGACGTAGTCGACTTAATTTATACTGCAGGCTTCATGTCGAGCTCTGGACGTCCTTAATTGAACAGTCTAGGGTTGAAATTCCTACATTTCACCTCCGTTGGCGACGGTCCGCAGATTTAGAAGCCCATGGTGAAATATGTGCAGAATTCAGTAGTAAATCCCATCTCATTGTGATATAAGCTGATGAGGTCCTTTTCAACTCCACACTTCCAGATGATTCCACTGGAACATGTACAGAATAAATTAGAGAAAGTTCTAGGCACAATCTTACGAATGGACATTGAAAAACACGTACTTATTTTTAGTTATCCGCATGCGTTCGACGTTTGTTGGTCGAGCACATATCATCGTAGTAGTAGAGACTGGCACAATTTTCCAAGTATAGGATTGACGCTGGATATACGTCCTCACTGTCCCTGGTGAAAACTGAACATCGAAAGACGTCCTCCCACGATGTGTAGCGACGTTCTCGTTGACCAGTGTAATGAGCGTAGACGAAGAATAAATGAGAATGAACACGCTTATGGCTTCCTTTATGTAGTACTTTACCCCCACTGATCTTCGGAAGTACAAGTCAGTTCAGGTACTGAATACTTGTCAGCTCCTTTAACTAATTATTATTAAATTCCACACGTACATCATTCAGGATCAAACAATAATTCACTTACTAATATTATAATTTTAACACGATATCATTACCACTGCTCAGTCTAATTTCAAATTTATACACATTCGTAACGACAAATATAACATGCCGTCGACATTACTAATAATATTTCCTTACATTTATAAGGTGCAGCTGTACGTGTACATATTCCAGCTATTTCTTTGCTCTTCGCTTCTTTTTTATTTTATTTTCTGATCCAAACCAGTTCGCTCCCCCTCTCATTTGAAACATGTCGCCGCCTCACTCCGGAAAGTTAGCACGTGCCATGCCGACAAAAAGAACCAGACTCTTGCCACACAACCCTACATTCAGCCACTTGGACAGAAGCATACGGTCACAACACTTGGGTGCAATTTTTCAAACTCACGGTAATGTTTTTACCCTCCATCTCATGGACCGTCTAAATGCATGTATGAAAGCAATATCTGACATTAAACATCTGAGAAACTTGTCTTTACAAACAGCCATAAACTCGTTCATCTAAAATCAGCTCTATAGCAACATATGGCTTGGAAAACATTTGGAAACATTTGAGCATGAAACAGCTACTAAAAATCGAGAACTTGAACGCGATTTACTTGAAATGGGCTCTGTGCCTCTCCAAATATTCTCCTCCCCGTCTCGTGTATGAGCTATCCAGAGGGGTATTTTATGTGGAGGAGCTAAGGTTACAGTTGTTACTTCCAGCAACAAAAGTGCATCTGCTTCGAGACCTACGATCGAAGAAAGCTGACATCTGGGAAGATTTCTACTCTACCGATGCCATGCTAAATCGCGAGTGGATTCAAGGTGGATATGAACTGCGGCACTTGCTGACAAGGTTCTCCGTTCATGGGTTCCATTAAAAACGACATAATATAAAGCATTATAATTAACCGGGTTTGAACTGCGTATGGTCAAGACGTGGCGCACACTATACTAGGCACCATGTTTTAAGTTGTAAACAGCGATCGGAATCACTGGTGAAATTTTGTAACGAAGATTAATGTATATTAATTCTTTGCACATTGTGCGCATTAAATAAATTATAATTTCCATGGCTCACTTTATTTACGTGGCACAGTATATTCTTAATTAAAAACTTCATAACTTTGAATATGATTATTTTTACGCCCCCATAACTACATGTATATGGAATTGCTTGTTGTACTCTTTTTGTTGTAGGGTAATTATGGTTTAACTTCACTTTATTATCACTTATAATATTCATCATCATCATCATGCTAGTTGCTTTACGTCGCACCGACACGGATAGGTCTTATGGCGACGATGGGACAGAGAAGGGCTAGGAGTGGGAAGGAAGCGGCCGTGGCCTTAATTAAGGTACAGCCCCAGCATTTGCCTGGTGTGAAAATGGGAAACCACGGAAAACCATTTTCAGGGCTGCCGACAGTGGGGTTCGAACCTACTATCTCCCGAATACTGGATACTGGCCGCACTTAAGCGACTGCAGCTATCGAGCTCGGTACTTATAATATTAACCTAGTAGTAAGCTCACCAGGCGAGTTGGCCGTGCGGTTAGGGACACGCGGCTGTGAGCTTGCGTCCAGGAGATAGTGGGTTCGAATCCAACTGTCAGCAGCCCTGAAGATGGTTTTCCGTGGATTCCCATTTTCACACCAGGTAAATGCTGGGGCTGTACATTAATTAAGGCCACGGCCGCTTCCTTCCAACTCCTAGACTTTTCCTATCCCATCGTCGCCATAAGACCTATCTGTGTCGGTGAGACGTAAAGCAAATTGCAAGGAAAAAAAAAGAAAGTAATAAGCTCAACCCATAGCATTGTAAGCCGTAGTGTTAAGCACTGGAAATGCTTAAATTGTGTGTGAATTTGTAAATGATGATGCTGGATTTAGAATGTTAAACAAGTAGTATTTCTTGTATTATTTCATTTCCATGGAATTGCTTGTTATACTCTTGTTGTTTGTTTGTTTGTTTGTTTGTTTGTTTGTTTGTTTGTTTGTTTGTTTGTTTGTTTGTTTGTTTGTTTGTTTGTTTGTTTGTTTGTTTGTTTGTTTGTTTGTTTGTTTGTTTGTTGTTGTTGTGTCATTATGTTAACATTACTTTATTGTTACACTACTGTAAGTGACCATTGCCACCGGAGTATATCCCATTTGCGATGTATTAGTTAATAATAATAATCATCATAATCATTATCTATATATAAAAAATAACTTGTCCTGACTAACTGACTGACTGACTGACTGACTGACTCATCATCGGCGAGCCAAAACTGCTGGATATAATGAAATGAAATTTCGAGAATACATTTATAGTACAACGCAGGTGCTCGCTAAGGGAGGATTCTTGGATATACAGTCGCTAAAGGGGTGAAAAGGGGGTGAAATGAGTGTATCTATATCTCAAAACTTGTGAAGTTTACAGATGTAAAAATTGGTATTTAGAATCTTCTTTAAAAATAAGGAAACACGTATTCTTTTGTTTTCGGAAAATCCCAGTAGGAGGGGTGACAAGGGTGAAAAATGGGATGGATGCCTTTATTGAGGATACGTATATCTCAGAAACGGAATATAATATAGACCTGAAAATTAGTATTTGGGATCTCCTTTAAAAATAAGGAAACACATATTTTTTGTTTTTGAAAATCCAATTAATGGGAGGGTGAAAAGGGGGGCGATTTTCAAATGAGTGTATCTATATCTCAAAACCTTAGAAGTTTAAGATGTAAAAATTGCTATTTAGAATCTCCTTTAAAAATAAAGAAACGCGTATATAATGTTTTCGAATACCCAATAGGAGGGGTGAAAAGGGGTGAAAAGGGTTTAAATATCTTGAATGATGTTACTTATACCTCAGAAACTAAAATATTACAGACCTGAAAATTGCAATTTGGGATCTCCTTTAAATTAAAGAAACCGGTTTTTTTGTTTGTGGAATATCCTTTAAGGGGCGGGTGAAAAGTGGGGGTAAACTTTTAAAATGAGTGTATCCATAGCTCAAAACTTTCAAAGTTTACAGATGTAAAAATTAGTATTTAGAATCTCCTCTAAAAATAAAGAAATACGTATTTTTTGTTTTCGGAAAATAACAGTAGGAGGGGGTGAAAAGGGGTGAAAAACGGGTTGAATGCCTTTCATGAGGATACTTATATCTCAGAAACTGAAGATATTACAGACCTGATAATTGGTATTTCGAATCTCTTTTAAAAATAAAGAAACATGTATATTTTCTTTTTGGAAAATCCAATTAATGAGGGCAGGGTGAAAAGGGGCATAAATTTTTAAAATAAGTGCATATATATCTCAAAACTTTTAAAGTTTACAGATGTAAAAGTTAGTATTTAGAATCTAGTTTAAAAATAAAGAAACACGTATTTTTTGCTTTCGGAAAATCCCAATAGGAGGAGTGAAAAGGTGTAAAAAAAACCTGGTTTAATGCCTTTAATGAGGATACTTATATCTCAGAAACTGAAGATATTACAGACCTGAAAAATGATATTTGGAATCTCCTTTAAAAATGAAGAAACATGTATGTTATTTTGTCGAAAATCCTTTCAGAGGGGCTAAAAGGGGGTGAATTTTTAAAATGAGTGTATCTATATCTCAAAACGTTTGAAGTTTACAGATGTGAAAATTAGTATTTAGAATCTCTTTTTAAAATAAAGAAACACATATTTTTTGTTTTCGGAAAATCCCAATCGGAGGGGGTGAAAAGGGGTGAAAAACGGGTTGGAATGCCTTTAATGAGGATACTTATATCTCAGAAACTGAAGATATTACAGGCCTGAAAATTGGTAATTGGAACCTTTTTAAAAATAAAGAAACATGTATATTTTGTTTTTGGAAAATCCAATTAATGGGGGCGGGGTGATAGGAGGATGAATTTTTAAAATAAGTGCATATATCTCAAAACTTCTAAAGTTTACAGATGTAAACATTGGTATTTAGATTCCCTTTAAAATGAAATAACACATATTTTTTGTTTTCGGATAATCCCAATAGGAGGGGTGAAAATGGGTGAAAAAGGGGTTGAATGCCTTCAATGAGGATACTTATATCTCAGAAACAGAAAATATTACAGACCTGAAAATGGTATTAGGAATCTCCTTTAAAAATAAGGAAATATGTATGCTTTTGTTTGTGGAATATGCTTTAACGGGGGGCGAAAAGGGGAGGGTGAATTTTTAAAATGGGTGTATCTATATCTCAAAACTTTTAATGTTTACAGATGTAAAAATTAGTATTTAGAATCTCCTTTAAAAATAAAGAAACACGTATTTTTTTTGTTTTCGGAGAATCACAATAGGAGGGGGTGAAAAGGGGTGAAAAACGGGTTGAATGCCTTTCATGAGGATACTTATATCTCAGAAACTGAAGATATTATAGGCCTGAAAAGAGGTATTTGGAATCTTTTTTAAAAATAAAGGAACATGTATATTTTGTTTTTGGACAATCCAATTAATGGGGGCGGTGTGAAAAGGGGGATTAATTTTTAAAATAAGTGCATATATCTCAAAAATTTTACCGATGTAAACATTGGTATTTAGAATCTGCTGTAAAATTAAATAATACATATTTTTTGTTTTCGGATAATCCCAATAGGAGGGGTGACAAGGGGTGAAAAAGGGGTTGAATGCCTTAAATGGGGATACTTATATCTCAGAAACAGAAAATATTACAAAACATGAAAAATGGTATTAGGAATCTCCTTTGAAAATAAACAAATATGTATGTTTTTTTGTGGAATATCCTTTAACGGGGGGTGAAAAGGGGGGTGAATTTTTAAAATGAGTTTATCTATATTTCAAAACTTTTAAAGATTACAGATGTAAAAGTTAATTTTTAGAATCTCCTTTAAAGTAAAGAAACACGTACTATTTGTTTTCGGAAAATACCAATAGGAGGGGTGAAAAGGGGTGAAAAACTGGTTGAATACCTTTAATGAGGATACTTATAGCTCAGAAACTGAAGATATTATATACCTTAAAAATGGTATTTGTAATCTCCTTTAAAAATAAAGAAACATGTACGTTTTTGTTTGTGGAAAATCTTTTCAGGGGGGAGTTAAAGTGGGGTGAATGTTTAAAATGAATGTATCTATATCTCAAAACTTTTGAAGTTTACAGATGTAAAAATCAGTATTTAGAATCTCCTTAAAAAATAAAGAAACACGTATTTTTTGTTTTCGGAAAATCCCAATAGGAGAGGTGAAAAGGGGTTAAAAAGGGGTTGAATGCCTTTAATGAGGACACTTATATCTCAGAAACTGAAGATATTGTAGACCTGAAAATTGGTATTTGGAATCTCTTTTTTAAAAATGAAAAATTTGTTTTGTTTGTGGAATATCTTTTAAGGGGGGTGAATTGTTAAAATTAGTGTATCTATATCTCAAAACGTTTGAAGTTTACAGATGTAAAACTTAGTAATTAGAATCTCTTTTAAAAATAAAGAAACGCGTATTTTTTCGGAATATCTTAATAGGAGGGGGTAAAAAGGGGTGAAACATGGGTTGAATCCATTTAATGAGGATACCTATATCTCAGAAACTGAAGATATTACAGGTCTGAAAATTGGTATTTGGAATCCTTTTAAAAAACAAAGAAATATGTATATTTTGTTTTTGGAAAATACAATTAATGGGGGGTGAAGAGGGGGATGAATTTTTAAAATAAGTGCATATATATCTCAAAACTTTTAAAGTTTACAGATGTAAACATTGGTATTTAGAATCTCCTTTAAAATTAAATAACACACGTTTTTGTTTTCGGAAAATCCCAATAGGAGGGGTGAAAAGGGATGTGAAAGTGGTTGAATGTCCTTAATGATGATACTTATATCTCAGAAACTGAAGATATTACAGAAATGAAAATTGGTATTTGGGATCTTCTTTCAAAATAAAGAAACATGTATGTTTTTGTTTGTGGAATATCCTTTAAGGGGGCTGGAAAGGGGGGGTGAATTTTTAAAATGAGTGTATCTATATCTCAAAACGTTTGAAGTTTACAGATGTAAAAAAAATAGTATTTAGAATCTTTTAAAAATAAAGAAACACGTATTTTAGTTTTCGGAAAATCCCAATAGTAGGGGTGAAAAGGGGTGTAAAAGGGATTTAATGCCTTAAATGAGGATACTTATATCTCAGAAACAGAAGATATTACAGACCTGAAAATTGGTATTTGGGATCTCCCTTGAAAATAAAGAAACACGTATTTTTTTTTGGAAAATCCAAGTAATGGGGTTTAAACAGAAGTGACAAATTGGGATGAATATTTAGAAAGACTATATCTACAGTACATCTCAGAAACTTAAAATTTTACAGACGAAAAAATTGGTATTTGGAATCTTCTGTAAAAGTAAAGAAACGTAGGTGATTTGTTTCTGGAAACTCCACATAAGGAGAACTAAAAAGGGGGTGAAATTTTAAAATGAGCATTTCCACAATATATCTCAAAAACTTAACATGTTACCGAAGTGAAAAAGAGTATTTTTATCTCTATTAAAAATAAATAAACATGTATTTTTTGTTTTCTGAAAAAACACTTGGGTAGACGGGTAAAAGTGACTGAAAATGGGGTTGAATTCTTTTAATTAGGATACTGATATCTCATAAACTGAAGATCTTACACACGTGAAATTTTGTATTTGGAATCTCGTTTAAAAAATAAAGAATACGTACTTTCTGTTTTCGAATATCACCCTAAAGGGGGGCGAAACGATAAATTAGTTGAATTATTTGTATGAGGATACTATTATCTTAGACGTGAAGATTGGTATACGGAATCTGCTTTAAAATTAAGAAACACATGTTCTCGGAAAATCCAATGAAGGTGGGGGGAGGTGACAGAATTGAAAAATTAATTGAATTAATTGTATGATGATACTTACATCTAATAAAAACTAAAGTTGTTACAGACGTGAAAATTGGTATTTGGATCTCCTTCAAAAACAAAAAAATTGTTTTGGGTGGGAAATTATCTTAGGGGGCGTGGGTGACAAGGAGTTGAAATCCTTTTATGAGGACACATATCTCAAAAACTGACGATGTTAGAGCCGTGATAATTGGTATTTAGAAGACACTTTACTATTAAAGAAACAAGTATTTTTTGCCGGAAAATACACCTAAGTGGAAGCGAGTGTGAAAGGAAGTGAAAGAAGTGAATTCTATTTATGGAGATACTTATATCACAAGAACTGAAGGTAACAGGCGTGAACGTTGGTATATGGAATCTCCTTTAAACATAAAGAAACACGCCTTTTTTGTGGGGGGTGGTAAATCAATTTAACCGCAGTGGGGTGATAAAGGAGTTGAGACCAGTTGATTTTACTGTTCATAATGTACTTAATCTGATCATAAACTGATCATTTTTTTATATTTCCTGGGTTCGTTTTCAAGAGCAATCTTTTCCTTTGGAGAACATAAAGTTAGATTACAGTAGATTCTCCTGGCATAAAAATTACTATTTAAACACATTTGAAATAAATAATAGGAATGAAATTGACCGTCAAATTGTTCACCTCTATAATAAAGTCAATAATGCACAGAAGTATATCATTCCTGTCCCCAGAAATCTCGTGCACTTGCCTACGCGCGACGATGGTGCTGGTCACATTGTCAGCAATGACAATGGCAGCAGATGTAATTTACCGCCATGTAGCGGTCTTGCATCTTGCTGTGGGGTCCAGAACATCAACAACAACAACAACAAAAACAACAACAACAATCATAATAATAACATACATACATACATTATCATTATAGACTGTTATGCCTTTCAGCGTTCAGTCTGCAAGCCTCTGAGAATTTAATAAACGTCGCCACAATCCTCGATTTGCAACTAGTGTTGTGGCCTCATTTAGTTCTATATCTCTTATCTTTAAATCGTTAGAAACCGAGTCTAACCATCGTCGTCTTGGTCTACCTCTACTTCTCTTACCCTCCATAACAGAGTCCATTATTCTCATAGGTAACCTATCCTCCTCCATTAGCCTCACATGAACCCACCGCCGAAGCCGTTTTATGCGTACAGCTTCATCCATCGAGTTCATTCCTAAATTAGACATTATCTCCTCATTTCGAGTACCCTCCGGCCATTGTTCCCACCTGTTTGTACCAGCAATCATTCTTGCTACTTTCATGTCTGTTACTTCTAACTTGAATAAGATATCCTGAGTCCACCCAGCTTTCGCTCCCGTAAAGCAAAGTTGGTCTGAAAACAGACCGATGTAAAGATAGTTTCGTCTGGGAGCTGACTTACTTCTTACAGAATACTGCTGATCGCAACTGCGAGCTCACTGCATTAGCTTTACTACACCTTGATTCAATCTCACTTACTATATTACCATCGTGGGAGAACACACAACCTAAATACTTGAAATTATTGACCTGTTCTAGCTTTGTATCACCAATCTGACATTCAATTCTGTTGAATTTCTTACCTACTGACATCAATTTAGTCTTCGAGAGGCTAATTTTCATACCATACTCATAGCACCTATTTTCAAGTTCCAAGATATTAGACTGCAGGCTTTCGGCACAGCCTGCCATTAAGACCAAGTCGTCAGCATAGGCCAAACTGCTTACTATATTTCCACCTAACTGAATCCCTCCCTGCCGTTTTATACCTTTCAGCAGATGATCCATGTAAACTACGAACAGCAAAGGTGAAAGATTACAGCCTTGTCTAACACCTGTAAGTACCCTGAACCAAAAACTCGCTCTACCATCAATTCTCACTGAAGCCCAATTGTCAACATAAATGCCTTTGATTGATTTTAATAATCTACCTTTAATTCCATAGTCCCCCAGTATGGCGAACATCATTTCCCACGGTACCCTGTCATATGCTTTCTCTAGATCTACGAAACATAAACACAACTGCCTATTCCTCTCGTAGCATTTTTCAATTACCTGGCGCATACTGAAAATCTGATCCTGACAGCCTCTCTGTGGTCTGAAACCACACTGGTTTTCATCCAACTTCCTCTCAACGACTGATCGCACCCTCCCTTCCAAGATGCCAGTGAATACTTTGCCTGGTATACTAATCAATGAGATGCCTCGATAGTTGTTGCAATCCTTCCTGTTCCCTTGCTTATAGATAGGTGCAATTACTGCTTTTATCCAATCTGAAGGTACCTTACCAACACTCCACGCTAATTTTACTACTCTATGAAGCCATTTCATTCCTGCCTTCCCACTATACTTCACCATTTCAGGTCTAATTTCATCTATTCCTGCAGCCTTATGACAATGCAGTTTATTTACTATCCTTTCCACTTCCTCAAGCATAATTTCACCAACAAAGTTTTCCTTCTCCCCATGAGCTTGGCTGTTTGCAACACCACCATGATGATTTCCTTTTACATTGAGAAGATGTTCAAAATATTAGCTCCACCTCTCCAGTGATTCCCTGGGATCTATTATGAATTCACCTGAATTACTCAATACACTGTTCATTTCCTTTTTCCCTCCCTTCCTAAGATTCTTTATTACTGTCCAGAAAGGTTTCCCTGCTGCTTGACCTAGCCTTTCCAAGTTATTACCAAAATCTTCCCATGACTTCTTTTTGGATCCAACAACTAATTGTTTCGCTCTGTTTCTTTCATCTACGTACAAATCCCTGTCTGCCACGGCCCTTGTTTGGAGCCATTTCTGATAAGCCTTCTTTTTACGTTTACAGGCTGCTCTCACTTTATCATTCCACCAAGATGTTCGCCTTTTCCCATCTTTACACACAGTTGTTCCTAGGCATTCCCTTGCTGTTTCTACTACAGCATCCCTGTATGCCACCCATTCACTTTCTATATCCTGAACCTGCTTACTGTCTACTGTTTGAAACTTCTCACTAATCATATCCATGTACTTCTGTCTAATTTCCTCATCCTGGAGATTTTCTACCCTTATTCGTTTGCAGACAGATTTCACTTTCTCTACCCTAGGCCTAGAGGTACTTAGTTCACTACAGATCAGATAGTGGTCTGTATCATCGAAAAATCCGCGAAAAACTCGTACATTCCTAACAGATTTCCTGAATTCAAAGTCTGTTAAGATATAGTCTATTATGGATCTGGTACCCCTAGCCTCCCATGTGTAGCGGTGAATAGCCTTATGCTTGAAGAATGTATTCGTAACAGCTAAATCCATACTAGCACAGAAGTCCAGCAAACGCTTCCCATTCCCATTAGCTTCCATATCTTCCCCACATTTACCAATCACCTTTTCGTATCCTTCTATTCCCAACTCTCGCATTGAAATCGCCCATTAGCACTATTCTATCCTTGCTGTTGACCCTGACCACGATGTCACTCAATGCTTCATAAAACTTGTCAACTTCATCCTCATCTGCACCCTCACATGGTGAATACACGGACACAATTCTTGTCCTAATTCCTCCCACTGACAAATCTACCCACATCATTCGCTCATTTACGTGCCTAACAGAAACTATGTTGCGTGCAGTGATATTCCTGATAAAGAGCCCTACTCCAGACTCTGCCCTTCCCTTTCTAACACCCGTCAAGTACACTTTATTATCTCCTATCTCTTCCTCATTATCTCCCCTTACCCGAATATCACTTACTCCTAGCACATCCTGATGCATCCTCTTTGCTGACTCAGCCAGTTCTACCTTCTTTCTTCCATAAGCCCCATTAATATTGATAGCTCCCCATCGAATTCCATTTCGTTCGCCAAGTTGTATCCAAGGAATCCCTCGCCTGTCAAATGGGAGTGGGACTCCATTACTCCCATATGTCCGAGGCTTGCTTAAAGTGTTCTGAGCTCGGTAAATTCATGAAGCAGGATGCTGCCCTACTTGCACATAGTCCAAGTGAGGATCTCTCCTCTAACAGGTTATGGACCACCGGTGAATTTTATAGTCCTAGCCGCCTGAGCACAAGGAGGGACACGACTCAGAATATGTCCGAGATGCTCACTCCCATTCCATAGCAACTGGTATCCCGACTCTCAGGACCACTTACTAGGCCACTCAGCCGTTGCCCATGGTTCACGAACTAGGACGTGACTACAGTAACCCACAAACATGAACCATTAATAATAATAATAATAATAATAATAATAATAATAATAATAATAATAATAATAATTATAATAATAATAATAATAATAATAATAATAATAATGACAATAATAATAATTTTCTGGATCGTAGTCCAAATGTGCGGACCGCCATGGAAACGGGTCCTTGCCGGATAATGACTATGATTGCTGTCCGGCCACGGGTTCAGTACCGCCAAGGCACCGAAGAAGGCACCACGCCAGATCTTCTAAAGGATTCGAACCATATTAAAAATGCGTATAGGAAAAGATGGCAAAGATTTGGGGACCCAACTGACCGGGTGGAATACATGGACCTAGCCCGGGAGGTACGAAATCGATCGCTGGAAAAAAGATTGAAAATGGGAAAAATTTTGCCGTAATCTCTCAGAAAACCAGTCAGATCACGAATTTTGGCGGATTCTCTCAGAAAACGAGTCAGATCGCGAATTTCGGTGGGTTATATATAAAACGTTAAGCATTCAATTTTAAATTTTAATATAATACCGTAGTGAAGCTCAGGTATCTTGCTAGTAATAATAATAATAATAATAATAATAATAATAATAATAATAATAATAATGTATTTTTACGGAATATGGAGAAGGCGAAGTGCCGAAATTTTGTCCAGATGAGTTCTTTTACGTGCGAGTAAAGCCACTGAAACGGGGCTGACGTATTTGAGCACTTTCAAATACCACCGGACTGAGCCAGAATCGAACCTATCAACTTGGAATTTGAAAGCCAGTGCCTTCACCGTCTGAGCCGCTCAGCCCGGCAATATATAATATAACTGATAGCTGTTCAGTCTGTCGAACACGAGTATTTTCATTTTATTTTATGCCTTGTTTTACTTGCCTAGTTAAGGCTATAAAGCCTTCTCTTACACGACACGAAGTTTAACAACTACATGAAACTGATATTATTAAAGTAACCATGAAATAATAGTAAGTATTGACACATAACATAAAGGTAACTGAATAATAATAATAATAATAATAATAATAATAATAATAATAATAATAATAATAATAATAATAATAATAATAATTTTTGCTAGTTGCTTTACTTCGCACCGACACTGATAGGTCTTATGGCGACGATGGGATAGGAAAGCACAAGGAGTGGGAAGGAAGCGGCCGTGGCCTTAATTAAGGTACAGCCCCAGCATTTGCCTGGTGTGAAAATGAGGAAACCACGGAAAACCATCTTCAGGGCTGCCGACGGTGGGGTTCGAACCCACTATCTCCCGAATGCAAGCTCACAGCCTCGCGCCCCTAACCGCACGGCCAACTCGCCCGGTGATGATAATAATAATAATAATAATTAATAATAATAATAATAATAATAATAATAATAATAATAGTAATAATAATTGTATGAGGGTGCAATATATCTCTTGTAGTTCATAACATCAAAAATAAATTAACACAAACTTGGTTATAAAGTAGACTGTATTTTAAAGCAAACCTAAACCTAACTTAACCCTCCGTGAGCCAGGCGGTTGTGCGAGCACCAACCCTTTAAATTACCAAGGTTGATCAAGTCGGTCTTTAAAAATTCAGTCGGAAGTTGCCAGCTCCAATTACAACGGCTGGCCCAAAATTATATGGTGTACATAATCTTGTGGCAACCTTAAGTGACGTGCATGCCTTTTTTAACAACACAAGGTGAAGAGGCTACAAATTATTGTGAGCCTAACCTTGATTTGGCACTTTTAGGAGGGTGTTATAGCTTTCACAAGGGCCGTTTCTTGTGTTTAGAAATACCAATAATCGGTCATTAAGAGATTGCTCCTTGGAGTGAATGGATTTGTGAAAGCAAAATGGCAAGTTGTTCTCGTGCTATTTTTGCAGTGGATGCTGACGATGACAAATTATTGGAGTATTTGGAACAGTGCGAAGTTAACGCGGATGATTTGTTAACGGATGGCGATAGTAAATTTAGTTCCGAGGATAGTGACGGAATTATACCGGACACGCCCCCTGGATCACCGCAGCTAAAGAAGAGACGTCTATTTGTTTTTGACGGTTGCTGTGAATGTTGTGTTAAATGGAACTAGTAATGATGACGATGGTGATAATAACAGAATTGCGTGTGGCCCCGTAGGCGACCTGTGCGTCGTGATGAGGATGAAATGATGATGAAGCCGACCCATACACCCAGTCCCCATGCCAGGGGAATTAATCAATGATGGTTAAAATTCCCGACCTTGGCGGGGATCGAACCCTGGACCCTTGAGACCAAAGGCCAGCACGCTAACCATTTAGCCATGGAGCCGGAGACAATGATGATGATGATGATGATGTCTCAGGAGGACCATTTTTTGGAAATTTCCCCCAATGAACCTGACAAAATTCCTCATCCTCCTGTCTCATTCTTGGAACTTCCTTGACCTAAACAAGCCCCTCAATCTGATTCTCCACCCATATCATACTTCAATTTATTTTCACTTTATCTCTACTAAACCTTATAGTAACGACCAATCGCTACGCTGACCAACTCCTTACATGTAATGAACTGTCACCTAATTCCCGATCTCGATGTTGGAGACGCACCACAGTTAATGAAATAAGGGCATTCGTCGCTGCCATTCTGAACATGGGACAGTTAAGAAAGCCGACTAATTAATTCCCCTAGAATACTGTAGACCCTTTCATTACCGCTTGGTTTGGTGAAATATTTTAAAGGAATAGGCTTCAGAATATTTTGAAAAAGTCACTTAATTGACAACAGTAAGCTTTCTCCTCCTGGCTCACGAAACTATGGTCCCTATGCTCGATTCCAGCCTCTTTTAGACCATGCTTATAGGCTATTTAGACATCAGCACATTCCCCACCAGCAACTATCCGTAGATAAAAGTTTAGTTGGAACTAAATACCATACACAAGTACTCAAATATATGGCAAATAAGCACAATCACAAGTGGGAGTTAAAAGTTTGGATGTTGTGTGTTGCAGTAAGTATTGAACCCGTTACCCAGGAACAAAATCCATTGGAATAAATAAATAAGAAATAATGGACTGGCCTACATTGATGAAACTTATGTATCTAGGTAATTATTTTATGAAAGGTCTTCACGTTTTCATAAATAATTATTTCACATCAATCCCCCTTGCATAACATTTATATTCAGAAGAAACATTTATTACCGGCACTATACAAAGAAACCGGAAAGGGCTACCAGCTGCTGTGAAAAAGCCATTCAGATTAGTTTGTAATACACTGACTGACACAGCAAATGCAACACCAAGAAGGAGTGGTCAGAACTGTATGCCAATTGCAGGGTAGACGGACGTCACTGAGGTATGCTCATGATGTGAAATGCGCCGCTGTGCTGCGCACGTAGCGAACGATAAATGGGACACGGCGTTGGCGAATGGCCCACTTCGTACCGTGATTTCTGATTTCTCAGCCGACAGTCATTGTAGAACGTGTTGTCGTGTGCCACAGGACACGTGTATAGCTAAGAATGCTAGGCCGTCGTCAACGGAGGCATTTCCAGCAGACAGACGATTTTACGAGGGGTATGGTGATCGGGCTGAGAAGGGCAGGTTGGTCGCTTCGTCAAATCGCAGCCGATCCCATAGGGATGTGTCCACGGTGCAGCGCCTGTGGCGAAGATGGTTGGCGCAGGGACATGTGGCACGTGCGAGGGGTCCAGGCGCAGCCCGAGTGACGTCAGCACGCGAGGATCGGCGCATCCGCCGCCAAGCGGTGGCAGCCCCGCACGCCACGTCAACCGCCATTCTTCAGCATGTGCAAGACACCCTGGCTGTTCCAATATCGACCAGAACAATTTCCCGTCGATTGGTTGAAGGAGGCCTGCACTCCCGGCGTCCGCTCAGAAGACTACCATTGACTCCACAGCATAGATGCACGCCTGGCATGGTGCCGGGCTAGAGCGACTTGGATGAGGGAATGGCGGAACGTCGTGTTCTCCGATGAGTCACGCTTCTGTTCTGTCAGTGACAGTCACCGCAGACGAGTGTGGCGTCGGCGTGGAGAAAGGTCAAATCCGGCAGTAACTGTGGAGCGCCCTACCGCTAGACAACGCAGCATCATGGTTTGGGGCGCTATTGCGTATGATTCCACGTCACCTCTAGTGCGTATTCAAGGCACGTTAAATGCCCACCGCTACGTGCAGCATGTGCTGCGGCCGGTGGCACTCCCGTACCTTCAGGGGCTGCCCAATGCTCTGTTTCAGCAGGATAATGCCCGCCCACACACTGCTCGCATCTCCCAACAGGCTCTACGAGGTGTACAGATGCTTCCGTGGCCAGCGTACTCTCCGGATCTCTCACCAATCGAACACGTGTGGGATCTCATTGGACGCCGTTTGCAAACTCTGCCCCAGCCTCGTACGGACGACCAACTGTGGCAAATGGTTGACAGAGAATGGAGAACCATCCCTCAGGACACCATCCGCACTCTTATTGACTCTGTACCTCGACGTGTTTCTGCGTGCATCGCCGCTCGCGGTGGTCCTACATCCTACTGAGTCGATGCCATGCGCATTGTGTAACCTGCATATCGGTTTGAAATAAACATCAATTATTCGTCCGTGCCGTCTCTGTTTTTTCCCCAACTTTCATCCCTTTCGAACCACTCCTTCTTGGTGTTGCATTTGCTCTGTCAGTCAGTGTAAATATTTCAGACATGGGCCAATTTTACTAGTGGGATCTAAACAGAAAAGTATCAGAAAAGTCAGGTTGTGCTTTTAAGTACACGTGGAACTGCAATGGAAACAAGTGACTGCAACTGGATCTTGGATTATAATCGCTATATGGGGCGGGGGGAGGGTGGCATTGATACAAATGACATAATGGTGTAATTGTATTTAGATGAACGTAGGACTTTGAAATTCTGGAAAGAAGTTGTATTCAATGTCATTTCGAGAATGGTCTGAAATTCGTATTCGTTTTATTTAAAAATCTGTAACGGAAAGCAAAACGACTTGGCTCCAGTTCTACTCCAGTAAAATTGAATCTTTGACTGTTGAATGGTGTAAGAACAGAAAAAAAAAATTAACATGAATATTCCTGTGTGTGGCGTAAATCTTTTGTCAGGTAAATTAGAAAGACGGTGCGTTGTATGCAGCTCTCCGCAACAAAGGAAGAGGTCGCGAACTGTGTGCGCCAAGAGCGATAAAGGTCTGCATACTAAATGTGCAGCTATGTATAAGTGCCATAAATAAACAAAATATATTTTAAGTTAGACCCATTTCAACAAAACGCTCAGAGTTTTTAAATGTTGCGTTTGGCTTAAACATGTTTATTGTGTGTATAGTTCCTTTTAGAGTTAGCGGTTAGTGTTAGTTATCTGTTAGTGAAAATATACAACCATACTTCAAAATGCTTCAACAGTGGTCTAAAACTTTGAAAGGAGACCGATGACCTTAGATGTTAGCCCATGGCGTCTCCAAAGACAGTAAGAGTAGTTAGTGGGACGTAAAGCAATTAACATTATTAGATGTCAGCCCCTATAAACAACAAGCATCATCATAATTATCATCATCAGAATTTTGAACAACAACAATATATCTGGTGATAACTTTCCATCTCAACAAGTTTTGGTGAGTAAAATTGTCTAGTTATTTTCCTTCTTTTTATTAGTGACATATATTTCAATTTTTATTGTTTTTATTTTTCTCGTTCAGAGTAATTATTTTATAGAATTCTGGTCAGAAATACGTTCTCTACCATTACGTATATTCTGTTGTACTGTAAATGAGATTTTTCAAAATAGATACTGAGAACAAAACGGCGAAGATGTATTTTTCTAGAAAATAACAGTTATCCACAATTATTACATCAACAATTAAAGCTTTTCAACTTTGTATCACTTTGAATCAATTATTCACCCTGTGTAGTTGGCATGTAGAAAATTTCTTGCTGATATTTTACATAAATCGATACATATACACAAATTTTATCGGTGAGTAAAATGGGCTTGTTAATTTTCTCCTTTTTACTAGACACACATGTTTGAATTTTATTGTTTTTGTTTTCTTGTTCGAAGTAATTATTTTATAGGATTCTATTCACAAATACATTTTCCATCATAACGTATATTCTGTTGTTTTCATTTACCTCAAAATAAAAATTATCGACAACTATAATCTTCATCTTCTTCTGCTTTTTCTACCACTTTTCTCCCACACCTGTGGGTTCCCGGGTGCGAACTGCGTCGCACATGTGTATTTGGCCCTGTTTTACGGACAGATGCCCTTCCTGATGCCAACCCTATATGGAGGGATGTAATCACTGTTGCGTGGTTCTGTGGTGGTTGGTAGTGTGGTATGTTGTCTGAATATGAAGAGGAGAGTTTTGGAAGGGACACATACACCCAGTCCCCGAGCCAGAGGAATTAATCAGAAGCGATTAAAATCCCCGACCCGGCCGGGAATCGAATCAAGAACCCTCTGCAACAAAGGCCAGTACGCTGACCACTCAGCCAACGATATCGACAACTATAATATCAACAATAAAACCTTTTCAATTCTTTCATATCACTCTCAATCAATTGTTTATTTCATGTAGTCGACATATAGAACATTTGTTGCCGGTATTTGCCATACGTCGACAGATATAAGTGAATACATGTGTTTCCACTAAAATGGCGTGGCACTTTACAGCAGTATCCAGCAGAGAGGACGCGGAGCGATCGCCTCTTCCAGCTGAAACTATATCGGCTCCTGACTCGAAGAGTCTCCCCTTGCTCAGTGGGTCAATTTCGAAAAGGCGCGGGAAAAAATAAGAAAAGTGAAGTTTTTCGTGTTGAACATAGTACCTCGTAATACCGTAGAGGGGGCACCATCGCACCTCGGTGCAAACCGACAGTCAATTATGCCGTCTGCATTACCATATAAGTCAGCTGAGCACCGGTCTCGCACGCATGTTCTCGTGGTTCATTAATGACGTTTGTTTGCACGTGTGTTTTCGAAATCTAACGTGATGGAAGGTGAAAATGAAGGTGATTAATCATTATGCATATGTGGTAAATGGTAATTTAATATATCTATAGGGTGTACTTATTACAGAGAAATATTGCGCTGTTAATGTGATTGTTTATAAGAAATAGTTATGAGTTTGAACAAGTTTGATGGTTTCAGTTTTTTGTAACAAAGTATCAAGTATGTAGATCACTTTAAAAAAACAAAGTTATTGCCCAAATCCGCACATTCGCTTTTCACACCAATTTACGCTTTTGTAGTCTCACTTTAAAACACGGTATGATTATATTTAACTCGATTGGAAATAGAATTATCCTATCTTTGGCTCGATGTTTGTTTCAAATTTGTATATTTAATGTAATTACATGTTTATTATTAATATTATTATTTTATTACAGCAAATGACAATCATTTCATCCTTAACCGGCAGGGAATTTTTGATGCGGTTAAAACGCTGCTCTCATCAGTGTTTGGCGAAAAAGTAGAACGAATAGAAATATATATAGGAGGAAGCGCAAGAATCGCAAAATAAGGACGTTAGAAAATACAGAGAAGACTATTTGCGAAAATATTTCCGAGAAAGTACTATGAGAAACGTGTTTCAGCGCTTCTTCTGACCCGGTTATCTCAAGTTTGCGAACGAAACCTCTGACAGGATTCAGTGATTTCAGATTGCTCCTGTTCTCAAGAGACTGACTGGATCTTAAATGATGTATCTCGCCAGTGTAAGAGTCCACCTCCTTAGCATAACGGCAGTTACATGCCGTCCTCGGGGCCCCGGGTTCCATTCCGGGTACTACCAGAAATTTAAATCTGACAGGAGGGTTGGTATGTGGTTGAAGTGGTACATGCAGCTCCCCTCCAGTGGGGTGTGCTTGCTAATAGCTGCACAACCTCGGAATGAGGACACAAGTTTATTTAACTTTACCATTGTAAGAGGCCGATTGTATTAGTTTGATATAGTGATGTAGTGCTAACTGAAATTCCTTGATGGTTACCTCTCCAGATACCCTGACATACGCAAATGTTTGCAATTTCCTGTGAAAACTCTACAGTAGGCCATCACGTGTTTCAGTCGAGAGAAGTCGTGAATAACGCTATCTCGAGAGAGTAGTGACGTGACATTCCAGCTTGCATCGCTTCTCCGGTTTGTTGTAAGTGCCCCTGACATGATGAGATGTGGGCCATGCATTTGGTTCGAAAAGAAGCCAAGATGGTCCTCCCCACCACAATCCGTTGTCAATGAGACTATCTGGTGAACATCACCTCGTCATCAAATCAGCAGGATTATTTTGCGGGGCCGCAAATCTCAATTGAGCATCCACAGTGATGTTTTAAATATCAAAAACGTTATTTGTGACAAATAATTTTGAAGGCGGAGCTGAAAATTACAGGCTAGTCAGTTTGACATGCATTGCAAGTAAGCTTTAGGAAAGCATTCTTTCTGATTATATTTGCGAAATTAATAACTGGTTCGACAGAAGGCAGTTCGGGTTTAGGAAATGTTATTCCACTGAAGCTCAACTTGTAGGATTCCAGCAATATATACCAGATATATTGGATTCAGGAAGTCAAATGGACTGCATCACGATTGACCTGTCTAAAGCAATTGATAGGGTGGATCATGGGAGACTACTGGCAAAAATGAGTGCAATTGGACTAGACAAAAGAGTGACTGAATGGGTTGCTATATTTCTACAAAATAGATCTCAGAGAATTACAGTAGGCGAAGCTTTATCTGACCCTGTAATAATTAAGAGGGGAATTCCTCAAGGCAGGAGTATTGGACTTTTAGGTTTTCTTTTACATATAAATGATATGAGTAAAGAATTGGAATTAGAGACAAGGCTTTTTTCTGACGATGTTATTATGTATTGAGTAACAAATAAGTTACAAGAGTGTGAGCAACTGCAAAATGACCTCGATAATGTGAGATGGACAGTAGGCAATGGAATGGTGATTAACGGGGTTAAAAGTAAGGTTGTGAGTTTCACAACTAGGGAAAGTCCTCTCAGTTTTAATTACTGCGTTGATGGGGTGAAGGTTCCTTACGAGGATCACTGCAAGTACCTAGGTGCTAATATAAGGAAAAATCGTAATTGGGGTAATCACATCAATGGGATTGTAAATAAAGGGTACAGTTCTCTGCACATGGTTATGAGGGTGTTTAGGGGTTGTAGTAAGGATGTATATACTCCGTACGGCTCTACTTCTAAATTGACGTTTTAGCAGATTTTGGCTCTGTCTGGTGGTTATGCGCTGAAGCATAGACATCCAACCAATCCCAAGCTGCCACTCATATCGATTTATATCGGCAGAGCACGATCTCGAAACCCAGTTGCCAACTCTAATATTTACATTCGCCACGTGGTTAACCTATCTCGCTCAGTGTGTGTGGTATTCGGTACGGTTCGCGATCTTTTGCATTTTCCTTCAATATTTAGTGTGTTTTTCATATTGTTGGAGGGTTCCAGTGACTCTGAGATCAGTAGTGTTCCCTTTGTAGGCCATAACCTCCTTTCTGTGCCAGCCATTAGCCGTTAGTGATGTATTATTTCTTCATTCTCTTTTGTTAATAATATATTCTCTTTTAGTGCCAGATATTGTTAGAACGTGCAGTTCTTGTGAATTTGTTTTCAATCCATATTCATTCGTTTCTCTGAGTATGTATTACAATTTAAAAGGGCTGTTTACCGCGGTCATATTGCATCAGCTGTTCTCGCAGGCGTAGCGCGCTGGCAACAGAGGGAAGGCGATGCTCATTTGTTTTGCGAAACTTCAATTTAGAAGTAAGGCCGTGCGGAGTATAGGTGGGGGCATACAAGTCTCTGGTAAGACCCCAAATACAGTATGGTTCCAATGTATAGGACCCTCACCAGGATTACTTGATTCAAGAACTGG
This sequence comes from Anabrus simplex, assembly GCF_040414725.1. Classification (NCBI taxonomy): domain Eukaryota; kingdom Metazoa; phylum Arthropoda; class Insecta; order Orthoptera; family Tettigoniidae; genus Anabrus; species Anabrus simplex. The sequence goes on along the minus strand of NC_090266.1, from coordinate 576,043,798 downwards.
AAAAATCGAAAGAAAACAGCTCGATTTGTTCTGGTTGATTTCTGACGAAAGAGTAACGTTAGAAAAATGTTGCACAGTTTTGGGCTGGGAAGACTTGGGAGAAAGAAGACGAGTTGCTCGACTAAGTGGTATGTTCTGAACTGTCAGTGGAGAGATGCGTGGAATGACATTAGTAGACGAATTAGTCTGAGTTGTGCCTTTAAAAGTAGGAGAGATCACAATATGAAGATAAAGTTGGAATTCAAGAGGACAAATTGGGGAAAATATTAATTTATAGGAAGGGGAGTTAGGGATTGGAATAACTTATCAAGGGAAATATTCAATAAATTTCCAATTTGTTTGAAATCATTCAAGAAGAGTCTAAGAAAACAGCAGGTAGGGAATATGCCACCTGGGTGACTGCCCTAAATGCAGATCAGTAGTGACTGAACAATGATTGATATCCACGCTGAAACGATAGTTGAGGCCCTCCAAAGGAAGATGTCCGATAAACTTGGCATCAATGCTGCGACAGTCTTCTTGCGGTTAGGATGCTCCCCAGAGCTCTAAAGGATGAACTGATTGAGTTTTCAGAGGAGCAACTTGTGACTTATAGGATACTAATCCCTTGGAAGTGAAGCCGTAATTGTTCATAGATCTCAGGTAAATGCAGCTGACACATGTCCCTTCTGAGGCATCGCAGGAGACATTTATTTCAATATCAGAGGTAGGGTCGTCAACCAGAACTCGCCTATGGATTCGAATGTTCCTTATGAAGGGTAGTTGACTGTACAGTCCACCACGTGGGACTCAGGTCCACAGCCAGCGGTTCGTCCCAGGTCAGGTGTCTTTGCCATAGTTGTTGAAGAAACATCTTACATATGATTACTTTGGTTCTGGTAAGTCCCAAAGGATCAAAGATGGACGAAATTATGACTAAAACAATGCACTTCGAGAGAAGGTTTCTGTGATGATCAGGAGCAACGTTATTTGCAATCTGAAACTTATCCTATATTGGGTGCCACAACAAACCCAGGGTCTTCACATTCTCATCATCACCGGGCGAGTTGGCCGTGCGCGTAGAGGCGCGCGGCTGTGAGCTTGCATCCGGGAGATAGTAGGTTTGAATCCACTATCGGCAGCCCTGAAGTTGGTTTTCCGTGGATTCCCATTTTCACACCAGGCAAATGCTGGGGCTGTACCTTAATTAAGGCGACGGCCGCTTCCTTCCAACTCCTAGGTCTTTCCTATCCCATCGTCGCCATAAAACCTATCTGTGTCGGTGCGACGTAAAGCCCCTAGCAAAAAAAAATTCTCATCATCAAAGAGTTGTAAGGCAAGCTGAGTTTTCCGACACTCTGGGGTGGGGTGGGGGTGGGGGGCATTCTCGAGAATAGCCGGGTTATTGCTGCACCATTTACGAAGTGAAAATCAACCCATCTTCAACAGGTTGGTTAATTCTCGTTGAATGTCGAACGCTTCAGAATTGTTGACGTCCAGACATGCAGTCGTCAATATAAAAATCATTCTGAAGGACTGCAGATACCATAGGATATAAGTAAGCTTCATCAGAGGTTGGTTGATGCAAGCAACGTGTTGCGTGTAATGGAGCATTCGCCATAACGTGAGAGTTTTAAGGTGATATTCTTGAAGAGGGTATGATGTATCCTTTCTCCATAAAATGCGCTGGTAGGTGCAATCTTGTCGATCTACTTGTTCCTGTCTGACATTTTTTCAATGTCAACCGTGAAGGCAATTACATGGGTTTGGAATCCAGTTATTATATGTACCCTTGTTGGGGTGTAGGCTGCGTCAGTAGTATAAGTGGATGGTTCTGCAGCCGCTGCCGCCGACGGCCCTCCGCAGAGGCCTCCGCCGCCACCTCCACCGCAGGCCCCTTGGCAGAGGCCTCCGCCGCCGCCACCGCCACAGGCCCCACCGCAGAGGCCTCCACCGCAAGCCAAGTGCTCTTGTTTGTAAATAAAGCCACGTGATTTTTTGACAGCCACGTGCTTTTTGACAGGTGTCATCCGCCATCTTGCATCGCCAACCTCAGTGCGGCCATCTTGACGAGGCTAAACCTTATAGTTACCAACTTAGGCGCGTGGTAGAGTGCAATTTGAAAAATTCCATGCAAACAAAGCCACGTGCTTTTTTACAGTCACGTGCTTTTTTGACAGCTGTCATCCGCCATCCTACATTGCTAACCTCATTTCCGCCATCTTGACGGGGCTAAACCTTATTGTTACCAACTTAGGCGCGTGGTAGAGGGCAATTTGAGAAATTCCACATGCCTTACAAAGCCACATGCCTTTTGACAGCTGTCATCCGCCAACTTGCATCGCTAACCTCACTGCTGCTCTCTTTACGGTACTAAACCTCATCGTGGTGGTGGGTAATTTAAAATCCACGTGCTTTTTTGACAGCTGTCATCCGCCATCTTGCATCGCTAACCTCGGTTCTGCTCTCTTTACGGTACCAAACCTCATCGTGGTGGTGGGTAATTTAAAATCCACGTGCTTTTTGACAGCTGTCATCCGCCATCTTGCATCGCTAACCTTAGTGCTGCCCTCTTAATGTGGTGGCGGCAATTTCTACGTGCTTTTGACAGCCGCCATCTTTAATCAGCAGAGTATTTGTGCTGCCATCTCTACGGCACTGAACCTTATCCTTATGCATGCGGTGGAGGGAAATTCGAAATTCCACGTGCTTCTTAAAGCTACGTGCTTTTTTAACACCTGCCATCTTTAATCAACGAAGCATCATGCTGCCATCTTTAGCTACTACCTTTGAAATGTGGCGGTGGCAATTTGAAATTCTATGTACTTTTTTGACAAGCTGCCATCTTTAATCAACAGAGCACCGTGCTGCGATCTTTAGCTACTACCTTTAACATGTGGTGGCGGGTAATTTAAAAATTCTACGTGCTCTTTTGACAGCTGTCATCTTTAAACAATAGCGGCTATACATAGGCTGTTAAGGCTTCCTTCTCCTCCTCCCCTCGTCCTCCTCCTCCTCCTTCTCCTCCTCAACCTCCTCCTCTGTCAAGGCGTAGCTCTATCGAACAAGCACTGCGAAGGCAAGAGTGAGCACGTGCTGCAGCGATAACGTTATTGTGCATGTTTAGACTCAATACGTAACAAGACTAGAATCGAACACTGTACTCGATACAACATGTGTTTAGAACATGTCAGGAGATACCTTTGTTCTAAGAAGATCAGATTGGAAAAGAAGTGATTGAAACATAACAAGACTAGAATCTAACACTGTACTCGATGTCGTTAACTTCAACATTGATTGATGTGTTCAGATCATTAAATAAGTGATCAAGACTAGAATCGAACGCTGTACTCGATACAACATGTGTTTGGAATATGTCAGGGGATACCTTTGTTCTAAGAAGATCAGATTACAAAAGAAGTGATGGAAACATAACAAGACCAGAATCGAACACTGTACTCGATGTCGTTAACTTCAAGATGCGTTCAGAACATTGTCTGATGTGTTCAGAACACTAAATAAGTGATTAAAACATAACAAGACTAGATTCGAACACTGTACTCGATACAACATGTGTTTAGAACTTTAGTGCATTCGCGAACCTAACCTCTCAGCCACCATCTTGAAGGGGACTATCCTTAGTTTTACAACAAGATGCCCTTCCCGACGCTAATTACACAAGATAGCACTTAGAGGTTACTACACAAGATGGCGGCTATACATAGTTTGTTATGACTTCCTCCTCTGTCAGGGCATAGCTCTAACGAACAAGTTTAATCATGCATCACGAACGCAAGAGTGTGCAGCGATGACGTTATTGTGCATGTTTAGACTTACGAAACTGCTGTTCAAAACATATTATTATTACTAGAATCACATACTATAGTTGATATCGAACAAGTGTTGAGAACACAAAATCGCATACCATAGATCGATGTTCAGAACACTGCATTGCAAGACTAGAATCAAACACTGTTCAGAGAGATACCTTTGTAGAAAAATATTCCTTCTCAACATACTTACTCAGCTGTTCTTCCTCCTCCTCTGTCAACGCATATCTCTATCGAACATGCATTGCTAAGGCAGGAGTGTGAAGCGATGACGTCATTGCGCATGTTTAGACTTGTACACATACTGCTTTTAAAAACATATTATAAGTAGAATTACAACAAGTGTTGAGAACACAAAATCGCATACTATAGTTCGATGTTCAGAACACTGCATTGCTAGACTAGAATCAAACACTGTTCAGAAAAAATTTGTCTTCTCAACATACTTACTGAGCTGCTCTTCTGAGACGATGACATACTTACGAATCTGCTGAACACCTTCTTTCATGGCATACTTACTCTTCTTCCTCGAGTATTTAAGAGGAAGGAGCGGAAGGAGGAGGAGGTAATACCTAATCTAAAATAAAAGAATATGCCAATTCTACATTATTTATTACATCTTGTATGTACATGTTTTATCTTGAATCGTTTGCTGTAGTGATGTTCGTGTACTTCTCCCCTTCTTAATACAATTCTTGTATGTACATGTTTTACCTTACAATTAATAATGCAATTCTTGTATGTACGAGTTTTAGTTGATGCTGTACTCCCATGGAACACCGGTAAGGGAATTACTATCTCATACACGGTTGATATCGCATGGAAGCAATGAACATTTATTTTGTTCGATCATATACACATGATGTTTACGTAATTAAATCCTGTTTTGTATACAAAAAGCGACATTTATAGAGGTAAGTATATTGCGAGGTGTAAACGGCTAACGTACGCCTTTTTGCTTTTTAACAGAGGTGTAAGTAGAGGAGCTGCAGCGAACAAAGCTATCGCTAAGAAACTGACCGATAAGAAAAATATTTTACAAAATATTCAAGAAACCAACTGATGAAACAGATCAACCTGTAGAATGATTTATTGGCAATATTAAAAACAAAAAACGACTGTTACGAAAAAACCAGCTGATAAGAAAAAGCCTACACAGGAAAGAAGCTATGCAGAGCAGAGAAGTAGAAAGTATAAATAATTTAAAAAGATTTAGGGTTTCGTGTTGAAGTTGTCCGCAGCTTGTTCTACGTTGTCAAACGATGGGCGCTGCCACAAACAAAGCTATCACAAAAAACCTACTAATAAAGCTGCAGCATCGTCACACAGGCGAGAAGCCATACTGTTGCAATGTTTGTTGATAAAACCTACTAATAAAGCTGCAGCATCGTCACACTGCCGAGAAGCCATACTGTTGCAATCTTTGTTGATAAAACCTACTAATAAAGCTGCAGCATCGTCACACAGCCGAGAAGCCAAACTGTTGCAATCTTTGTTGATAAAACCTACTAATAAAGCTGCAGCATCATCACACAGGCGAGAAGCCATACTGTTGCAATGTTTGTTGATAAAACCTACTAATAAAGCTGCAGCATCGTCACACAGCCGAGAAGCCATACTGTTGCAATGTTTGTTGATAAAACCTACTAATAAAGCTGCAGCATCGTCACACAGGCGAGGAGCCATACTGTTGCAATGTTTGTTGATAAAACCTACTAATAAAGCTGCAGCATCGTTACACAGGCGAGAAGCTATACTGTTCCAATGGCTGTTGATGCTACAGCAAACAAAGCTGTGATATCTCACACGATATTTGAACTAAGAGTAAAGAGTTTCAAGAGAAAGAATCGTTACACAGGAAAGAAGCCATACTGTTGTAATGTCTGTTGAAAAAACCTACTAATAAAGCTGCAGCATCGTCACACAGGCGAGAAGCTATACTATTGCAATGTCTGTTGATGCTACAGCAAACAAAGATGAGATATCTTCAACGTTATTTAAACTAAGAGTGAAGAGTTTCAAGAGAAAGAATCGTCACACAGGCGAGAAGCCATACTGTTGCAATGTCTGTTGATGCTGCAGCAAACGAAGCTATTACAAAAACCTACTAATAAAGCTGCAGCATCGTTGCAGAGGCGAGAAGCTATACTGTTGCAATGTCTGTTGATGCTACAGCAAACAAAGCTGAGATATTTTAAACGTTATTTAAACTAAGAGTGAAGAGTTTCAAGAGAAAGAAGCGTCACACAGGCGAGAAGCCATACTGTTGCAATGTCTGTTGATGCTGCAGCAAACGAAGCTATTACAAAACCTACTAATAAAGTTGCAGCATCGTTACACAGAAGAGAAGGTATACTGTTGCAATGTCTGTTGATGCTACAGCAAACAAAGCTGAGGTATCTTAAACGTTATTTGAACTAAGAGTGCAGAGTTTCAAGAGAAAGAATCGTTACACAGGAAAGAAGCCATACTGTTGCAATGTCTGTTGATGTTGCAGCAAACAAAGCTATTACAAAACCTACTAATAAAGTTGCAGCATCGTTACACAGGCGAGAAGCTATACTGTTGCAATGTCTGTTGATGCTGCAGCAAACAAAGCTATTACAAAACCTACTAATAAAGTTGCAGCATCGTTACACAGGCGAGAAGCTATACTGTTGCAATGTCTGTTGATGCTGCAGCAAACAAAGCTATTACAAAACCTACTAATAAAGTTGCAGCATCGTTACACAGGCGAGAAGCTATACTGTTGCAATGTCTGTTGATGCTGCAGCAAACAAAGCTATTACAAAACCTATTAATAAAGTTGCAGCATCGTTACACAGGCGAGAAGCTATACTGTTGCAATGTCTGTTGATGCTACAGCAAACAAAGCTGAGATGCCTTAAACGTTATTTGAACTAAGAGTGCAGAGTTTCAAGAGAAAGAATCGTTACACAGGAAAGAAGCCATACTGTTGCAATGTCCAAGTAGACTAAAGCTGTAGTTTTCTGCTCGCTTCATTCATTGTGCATGCTTCAACATGAATCCTGACTAGGTCCGTCGGATGGGGACCGTCAACAAGGGCATCCGGTCGTTCTTTGAGCTGACTGATTAAAAAAACTGAATTTCGTATAACACACTAGGTAGAAATACTTCGAAGTCGTGACAGACGCACAAAATTCGATTACTAAATTGTTTTGTTTCTGTGCAGTTAACAAAGCCATATCGAAGAAACCAACCGATAATTAATATATTTAATGCAGCCAAATAGCCATAACAGAGAATATAGGTTACATTGATGGGTTACATATTTGCATAATCACTTATACACATTGTTCTTCTTGTACAGAATTCAATGTGGTACTGTTCACACGTTTTTCCACATAGTTTGCACTCACAGTCTATACTTGGGTCATGGAAGTGTTTTGATTTGCAGAGTAGGTGATGAAAACCGTGAACTGCTAATCTTGTAATGACATGTCTTAATTCAAAATTAGCTTTTGTCCACGAGCGATCTATCATTGCCCCTGTGCCATAGAAGTCTGGTTGGACTTCTTCTCTCTTCTCCGTCAGATTTGCTAGCAGTTTCTTTGATGCACCGGTGTTCGGTAGTGGCATACTTGTCCTGAGATCTTCTATGAGAAATGATTCCCTTGCGAGGAGATATACAAGTCTAGATCGTGTCGTTTTTGATACACCTATCACCTTCTTTATATAGTTCGCTTTCACCTTTTCCAAGGTTGATAAGTTCCTCGTTGTTAAATGTGTCCAGATAATTTCAATGCCATAAGTCATTATTGGAAGAATTTTTACTCTGAATAGCAACATTGCTGTCTCCAGACTAAGTGATCTAATGTCTTTTATTTCATGCATTGCCATCATTGCTTGAGTTGCCTTTTCTGTGACATGTTTTGTGAAACAATATGCGCTCGATTGCAGGGTGATGCCTAAATATTTGAAGTCTGATACTATCTTTAATTGTTTATCCCGAATGAAGGTCTCTGCTGAGGCGGGTACTCTCCCTCCTTTCCTGAACACCATGGTGTCTGTTTTTGAGATGTTTATGAACAGCTTGTTTTCGGAGCAGCAGTTTTGGACGTCATTTACAGTTTCCTGTAATTTTGTTATGTCTCTTGAGCCAATTACAATATCATCGGCATACGCGCAAGAAAATACTCCCTCCTTTTGGGTAATTCTTAGGATATCTGCGGTTGCAACTATAAACAGCAAAGGACTCAGTGGGTCACCCTGTAGGACCCCGTTTGATTGAGCTATTGGATCTGATAGAGTGAGGTTATCCGAAACTCGTACTTCGTTCCATTGTAGTATTGATGTGATGAGATAGGTCCATATGTTGTTCGTGCCTAGCATCTCCTTAAGCTTGTCTATCACTAGCTTCCTGTTTATCAGGTCAAAAGCTTTAGTAAAATCTATGAAGATGGTGTAATATTTTCCGTTGTCTTCTAAGGCATCCCAGATTTGGTTTAACAGGAGTTCAATAGCGTTTAGGGTAGATCGTCCCTTCCTAAAACCAAATTGGTTCTCTGGCAGATGCTCATTTATTTCCTCATTTATTTTTCCTGTTATAATTTTGGTGAATATTTTGAAGGGGCAGTTTTCCAGTGCTATGCCTCTGTACTTATTGGGATCTCTTGGGTCTCCTTTGCCTTTATATAGAACTTTTACAATTGACTTTCTCCACTGGTCGGGAATGGAAGCAGTTTCTATACATTTGTTATATAATTTTGTCCATATAGGGGCTAGCAGGTGTGCAGTGTCTTTTACATATTCATTATAGATCCCGTCCGGACCTGCGGCTTTCTTGTTTTTGGTGCTGTCTATAGCGGTTCTAGTTTCCTCTATGGTCAGGGGTACCCAGTCTAATTGTATATGTGGAGTAGTGGTATGTAGATCTTTCCTGGGGTGCGCTGGACCTTCGATGTTGAGAATCTTACTAAAGTGCGATTCCCAGATTTCCATGTCTATGTAGTGCGTCTGTTGTTGTTTCTTTGGGTGTATGGCTATGAACGGATTTTTCTTGGCTTCCTCTGCTAGCTTCTTGCTCTCCGATTCTAAGTAGGCGCGTTTCTTTTCTTTCAGTGTTCTTTTGTAGAGTTTCCTCTTCTCATTGTATATGTATATTAGACTTTGATTATTCAAGTTCTGCCTTAATTGTTGCAATTTGTCTAGGGTCTCCCTCCTCAGCCTATAGCACTCACTATCAAACCATATCTTTGTTCTTCTTGTGGCCCGCGGAATGGCGGCCTTCTGTAGGATTTCTTCTATTATTCCTGTTGCATCATCCAATTTTGAATTATCTATTAATGTGTCTAGATGTGTAGTTGAATCTAGCATTTATTTAACTTTCTCACCATTTATTTTCCTTGAAAGGGGGTGAATTGTCTTTTTATGTAGTTTTTCCCACTCCCCTTGGATACGTATTTCAATTGGTAAGTGTTTCCTAATCACGGCTTGGTTTGGTGTCCATATTGTAGTCATGATGCCTGTTATTGGTCCTTTCGTAAGTGCAATATCTATTGTGCTCTTTCCATTATGTGAGATGTATGTAGGGATAGTGGGGTTGTTTAGCAGGATGAAGCCTTCTTCTTCCAGTTTCTCGAGGACTAGCTTTGCTTTGTACTTCGGAATGTCCAGTCTGCAGTTAAGGTCACCTGCTATAATTATTGGTTTATCTTGCTTGCTCTGAGTGATCATTTGGCCTAGCTCGTCCATTAAGTCGATAGCTGTTATGTTCGGTTGGAAGTAAGCGGCTATAATTACGAGGCCGCCTATTTCCAGTAGTAGGGTATGGTTCTGTTGCCTTGTTGATAATATTGGGGTTAGGTGTGGTTTTATGAGGATAGTTATCCCCCCAGAAGGTCTTCCTTTTTCTCCCTGTCTAGCTGTAAGATGAGTTGGTGCAGGTAAAAACTCCAGACCTGGAATATGCCAATTTTCCGGAGCAAGTTGCCAGCAAATCAAGTAGACAGCAAACTAGACAGCAATACGCAATGATAAGCACAGGTCCAACAGTTGAAGAATTGCAAGCGGCGAAGAAGAAAGCTTGGCTCTTTATGGGGCGTTTGAGCCCGCACACAACCTCCGATGTCATAAAGAAATACCTAGAAAACAGAGGAATCAAAGACGACGTTACGTGTGAAGAAATAATAACCAATTACGACACGAAAGCTTTCAAAGTGGGGATTCCATTTGATCTAATGGACAGGGTATATGAAGAGGAATTCTGGCCGAAAGGGATTACAATCAAACCAACCGATAAGAAACTTACTTTGAAGCTGCACACAAAAACAGCTTAATCTGTTATATGTTGCAAGATTAGGGTTTAGATTAAGCGCTATATGCATAAACAACAAATTTGTCTACAAAAACATTATAGAAAGGAATTTCGATCTAACACAATACGCGATAAAGAAAACATGTATGTGTAGTTTCCTAATTTATTACGCATCAACAAAACTAATAACACGTGATTTGTTCTCTATTCCACGGTATATAATACAAATAGAACGTTGATTTAGTTCTTCTATTTCTAAATCAGTTAGCTCACTAAATCTATTGGGTAGAAAAGCTTGAGAGTACTTACAGACGCATAAAATTCATTTGTTTTTAATTTTCGTAGCGAAATCGCTTTAAATTGCTGATTTAGCGGTAGACTCGTTAGCGACTTGGTAGTTGCAGTTGAAATATAACCTAGCTGATTAATCTTCTCCATGGTTTTTCTACAAAATGCGACATACTATTTTTAGAATTTTTAAAAAAACAATGTAAACATATAAGATCGAAAAAAGATCGAAACATACCTTAAGATGTACACGTTGCAGACTGCAAACTGTTACTCGGATGATTAACGATAATTCTTAAAATGTGCACGTTGAAACTGTGACTCGAATAAATGTCGACGATAATTCTTGATGAACCTAGAAAAAAACTAAAATATATTAATGTACGTCTGTAGCTTGAACGTAGCGTTTGCACTTGCATCGCACATAGTAATGATAGGATATGAAAGGGCAAGTCGGTTCGTCAACAGCTAGCCTTACTGTGTTAAAATACATGCAACTCGAAGATCTTTATTACCTAGCGTAGAAGCACGTGTGTCTTACATTGTGTGAAAATAGGATATGAAAGGGCAAGTCGGTTCGTCAACAGATAGCCTAGCCTTCTTTGCTGTGTTAAAATACATGCAACTCGAAGATCTTCTTCACCTAGCGTAGAAGCACTTGCGTCCTACATTGTGATGATAGGAAAGGGCTACAAAAGTTACTTGGTTTGTCAACAGCTAACCTGTTATAAATATCGTCTAACTGTTTTAAGGTAGCGTTAGCACATTCTCATGTTTACACACGCAGCACTTGCATCGCACATAGTGATGATAGGATATGAAAGGGTAAGTCGGTTCGTTAACAGCTAGCGTAGCCTTCTTTACACTTATGAATATCGTCTAACTGTCTCAAGGTAGCGTTAGCACATTCTCATGTTTACACAGGCAGCACTTGCATCGCACATAGTGATGATGGGATATGAAAGAGCAAGTCGGTTCTTCAACAGCTAGCCTTACTGTGTTAAAATACATGCAGCTCGCTGATCTTTATCAGCTAGCGTAGAAGTTGCTTTCGAAAAAATGCAAATACTAACTAACAGTTTAGGCTTACCTTAAGATGAAGAATGCTCACTGGAATAATGTTGGCAGCAGACGATGATTTTCTAAAACAAAGAAAAAGAAATAATAATAATAATAATAATAATAATAATAATAATAATAATAATAATAATAATAATAATAATAATAATAATAATCAAAGAATTAAACTTACCTTTTTAGCAGATATCAATCTCCATAGTCAGCTTCGTTGAAGGTAAAGGAATACAGTAAATTAGACATATGCACACACTTAACGCACACACGAGAGACTGCAAAGTGCCGTGCGTTTCACACAGACTACATCCGGTGGAACTGCGGACTTGTTACTATGCATAAGTCTGCACTACATTTAAAACAAAAGTTCATGCACTGATTTTTTAAGCCGTCGGAAAAAACACGGGCCTTCAAAGTAAGCAGGACTAAAGCCCTTCTTCCTTCCCGTGTTAGTATCCCAAAAAAGGTCTGTTAACAAGGAGCTTTTCTAAGTTAAAAACAACGCGCCGTAAAAAAGAGGTATCATCTACGGTATACCCTGCAGTTTTCGAAGACGCCGAAATGTCGGAATTTAGTCCCTCAAAAGTTCTGCTAGTAAATCTACCGAACACCTTCAGACTGAGCTAGGATCGAACCTAGAGACGCTGAGGTGCCGGAATTTAAACCCTCAGAAGTTCTTCCGAGCACCTTCAAACTGAGCTAGGACCGAACACGGAGACGGCGAGGTGCCAGAATTTAGTCCCTCAGAATATTTCCGAGCACGTTCAGACTGAGCTAGGATCGAACTTGCTATGTTAACAACACGAAACGCCGAGGTGCCTGAATTTATTCCCTCAGAAGTTCTGCCGTGCACGACCAGACTGAGCTAGGATCGAACCTGCTGTTTTCGGAGACGCCGAGGTGCTAGAATTTTGTCCCTCAGAAGTTCTTCCGAGCACCTTCAGACTGAGCTAGGATAGAACTTGCTGTTTCCGAAGACGCCGAGGTGCCGGAATTTAGTCCCTTAGAAGTTCTTTGTAAATCTACCGAGCACTTTCAGACTGAGCTAGGATCGAACCCGGAGACGCCGAGGTGCCAGAATGTAGTCCCTCAGAAGTTCTTCCGAGCACCTTCAGACTGAGCTAGGGTCGAACCAGCTATGTTAACAACACGAGACACTGAGGTGCAAGAATTTAGTCCCTCAAGAGTTCTATCGACACGAGGCCAACGTATTTGACAACGACCGGACTGAGCCAGGATCGAACCTGCTATGTTAGAAACCCAGCGCCTGAACTGACTGAACTACTTAGCCCGACCTGGCAAGAGAGAACAGGCCTAAAGTCTGCTGCTGTTACTTATGGTATAGGCTGTAAGTGTGCGACAGAATTTGCACCGGGCGAAACTCGCTTATGCACTACATTCCAGCGAGTGTGCTCTAGCCGTTACTTGCAGCAGCTTGAAGCTCACTCTAAGAAATATTCATACAACATATCTGTAAAACACACAGCCACGATATTTATCTTGCCCCAGGGACTTACGCATCTCAGACTTGGTGCATTCAACAGGTACGCCCTTACAGCTTTGCTTACTACAGTCCGGTGCTAGCACATAGCCTACTCCCAAGGCGTAACGCCTAAATAGCGGGGTTCGAACTACACTGTAAATGATAGGGGACGGCTAGCCGCTTCCCCGCTCCTAGCACTTTCTTATTAAGAATCCGTTTTACGGCCGGATGCCCTTCTTGACGCCAAAATTCTAAGGACCGGGATTTTAAATCGCAAGAATCTGTTTTACAGCCGGATGCCCTTCTTAACGCTAAAACAGGACAGGGATTTTAAAGTAATGTATATTTTTGCTAAGTCACTTCCGTTAGTAGCAAAGAGGCTGCTTGCTTTTTTGACTCGGAGTTCATAGAAAAGAGGGCAGCACGATGCTCTGTTGATTAAAGATGGCAGCTGTTAAAAAGCACGTGGCTTTGATGATCACGTGGAATTTTTCAAATTGCCCGCTCGTAAGGTTTAGTGCTATAAAGATTGCAGCACGATGCTCTGTTGATTAAAGATGGCCGCTGTCAAAGAAGCACGTGGATTTTAAATTGCCGACCACCAGGTTGAGGTTTAGTACCGTAAAGAGAGCAGCACTGAGGTTAGGGAAGCAATATGGTGGATGACAGCTGTCAAAAAGCACGTGGTTTTTAAATTACCCAACACCACGATGAGATTTAGTACCATAAAGAGGGCAGCACAGAGGTTAGCGGTGAAGATGGCGGATGACAGCTGTCAAAAATGCACGTGGCTGTCAAAAAAGGCACATGGCTTTGTTTACATGGAATTTTTCGAATTGCCCGCCACCATGTGCCTAAGTTGGTAACTATGAGGTTTAGCCCCATCATGATGGCGGCACTGAGGTTAGCGATGCAAGATAGCGGATGACAGCTGTCAAAAAAGCACGTGGCTGTCTAAAACGCACGTGGCTTTGTTTACGTGGAATTTTTCAAATTGCCCTCTACCACGCGCCTAAGTTGGTACTATGAGGTTTAGCCCTTCAAGACGGCGGCACTGAGGTTAGCGATGCAAGATGGCGGATGACAGCTGTCAAAAAGCACATGGAATTTTTCAAATTGCCCATTCGTAAGGCTTAGTGCCGTAAAGATAGCAGCACGATGCTCTGTTAATTAAAGATGGCTGCTGTCAAAAAAAGCATGTACAGTTTTTCAAATAGCCCTCCCGTAAGGTTTAGTGACGTAAAGAAAGCAGCACGGTGCTCTGTTGAATAAATATGGCGGATGACAGCTGTCAAAAAAGCACCTGGCTGTCAAAAAAGCACGTGGCTTGCGGCGGAGGCCTCTGCGGAAGGGCCTGCATTGGCCGTGACGGCGGAGGCCTCTGCGGAGGGCCTGCGGCGGCGGCGGCTGCAGAACCCGTAACTTATACTACTTGCGTCATTCAATAATTTATTAAGGAATATGTTACAGATTCGCTAAGCGTAAAATATTATACATTGGACAGGCCAGTCCGTAAGGAGTTGGGACATACATACAGATTTCTGTCTCCACTGGGATTAAGAAATGGTCATGAAATAAAATGGAAAGCATAAATAGTGTACCCAGAAGTCTTATGAAGATGGAACGAGAATACTGTAGGTATTTCAGAACCAAGGTGGAAGCTTACATAGCCTCAGAGTCGGGCTATACAAGGAACAAGGAACACAGCAGGGGGGTGAAACTCTAATAGGGCTTTTGGTTCCAATCTGTAACTAGCTTCAGGTAGTTTCAGTCTCTTTTTCTAGATGGCGCTGGAGGTCATTCATAACGTGTAAATAGTTATATACACGTTCTGTAGATGGCACCCAAGTAAGCATGAAATGAGCGTTGTTAATAATTAAAGGCAGTTTGTCTCGAAGTGAAGTATTTAAAGTATTTCAAGTCTAACCTCAATCAGTGGGCCCTTCTAACAAATTAATTAGTCATAAAACGTCAAGCATTGTGGAGATAATATTGCTGAATTGCATCGAATTCGACTTTAGCCAATCGATTAACCTTGTTCGAACTTATATCGATTTTAATCGATAGTTCCCATGATGCTACAGTATTTGTGTTTGAATTCCAAGTGCTCATGTGCTTGTGCTGTAAATCTTCGCTCCTTGTGCTTGTTTATTTGAAATATATCTTCGCCAGTCCTCCTGAAATCCTGTATTTCCTGTTTGAGTACACATCAGGGACTGAAAGCTGAATGGTTCTATTAATGTAGTTCTATATATTTCCTGTCTCAGTGCATTTAATTCTGTTATTTTTATTTTCATGTGGTACTTGGATATTGATGTGATACCCCATTTTCTTGCATATGGTGTGCTCTGTTGTCTTGCTTTCGAAGGGATTTCTTATTTGTTATAATATCAGCTTTGCGTAAATGTGTCAATCATTCATTTGAAGTTAAAGCTGCTTTGAGGTGTGTGGTTATGTTCTCAGTCACATAGTATGCCATACGAACTAGGGGTATCAGATCATTATTTACAACGTAGTAAGTACTTGGAAATAAAAATATATGAATTACAATGTATTGGGCATGGAAGTAGTAGAACTGCATTATTATCGCCGGGGGGGGTGTGGCGAGGGGCAGGGAAAGGAGGGGGGAGGAGGAGCCGTAAGCATACCCGGATGTTAATTCTCCGCGCTATCTGTTGATAGTAATACTAAGGTATTGCATCAGAATGCACACTGTGGCGCTATCTCGGAAAAGAGACTAAAACTACTAGCGCCAAGTGGCTTGGAACCGAAATTTATCATTGAGTTTCATCTCTATTCTATTCTATCCTCTTTGGAACACAGCGCAGGAGTTCCAGAAAATTACGTCATGGAAAGTCCAACGCAGGGAGGCGTGTTTGAACGCTGCAGTTGGCATGGCGAGGCAATAAAGCGAGATTCTAATTCCCGCCAAGCATTGGTCCAATGACAAAATTCGCCAGGAAACCGTCTCAGAGGCAATCATGCCAATGTTATATTGTGGGAAGCGCTACACGGATAAACTTCGCAAATAATATTAATACGTAAAAAACTGAGTACAGATTGAGAATGAGGAAGAATGTAGAAGCATGACCTGATGTTAAAAATTGGTCATTTATGTACATGTACAGTGGTAAGTCTCGGAAATCACTGATGCTATTCTCTGATCGTCTAAAGGCATGGGACGCTAGAAATGGCGCAAAGTTGCCCGCCAACCAGACAGGACCTAAATTCATGATTATTGTAATAACCTACGATGAATCTGATTGCTAATTTCGCACAGAGGCAAGAAATGATTAATCACAAATGTGGACTACGAAGAGAAGCCACAGGCAGATCTGCGTGTAGCCAAACGGGGAAGTTGGAGTTTCTCACTCTAACGTAACCTTCCACGAACCCCAAAAAGGAGCGAAACTAGTATAAATAGAGGGGCGTGCATCACACAACACACCATTCTGGGAAGTTTATTCGGGTCGTCACCACACTCGTTAAGACAGTGATCCAGTACTTATTACGAGACCACTCTGGAAAGTTTATTCGGGCCGTCACTATGTTCGTCAGCATAGTGATCCAGTACACGAAATATTACGCGTTACGGACTTGAACATTCAACAGTATCATGAGTTCGAATACCGGAGAAAGTTTACAAGTAGTTGCCTACTGACAAGTCAATAGAAATGTATAAACATTTACGGAAGTAATTCAGTATAAATCTACGGGTAGGAGTGATATAGTATATCTTAGAAACAGTGCATATTTCACGAGAACGGTTGCGGTTGATCGGCATAATTGGACGCCAGTGAACAGTCGATTCCAAACTGATACGTGGTCAGCCACGTGGACGTAAGCCAGCAGGAATGCGAACATTTACGGAACTGCCGGGTTCAGAATTCGAGTGCGCACCGCACCGTTGAAGGTGATACCGTTGTACACGAGTTCCTCAGTGCCGGGAAGGAACGAAGAATATATGTGAATATTATTAAGTGGGCCACATAAAAGTCCAGAAGTGTAAAAATGTCCTTGTTATATTAGAGTGTAAAATTTTCCGAGTGTTTAATATTTGACAAGTTAAAATGTGTAAATTTGAATAGTGTAAAGGATTACCTCTACATAGTGGCATGGAAACTAGCAGGATGACGTACTAAACTGGACGGGCTATGTGCTCCTCGTCATGTTTAGGAAACTACAGGCAGAGATGAGTAACATATCACTTTTAATTACGTAGATTTGCTAACGTTAACGGGGGGAATTACATCCTTTAATTATGGTAACTTAACGTTAAGCAAGCTGCTTCTCGGCTCGTCCAGTTCAGATATAGGTAGACAAAGGGGCAAATTAATACGTAAATAATTATATCAAGCACTCTTTATAATCTTGTTTTGTTTTATTAGAGTCATTTATGGTTTGTTTTATTTTTCAAGTGCTTGATTTTGTTCATTACCTTATTGTGAAGGAGCACGATTCATTTAAGGTAATTTGAGATTCATGTTAGGATTGCTCCAGATGTGTTTGACTGACTTATGCCAGGTTCTCGTATTTCTTTTATATCTATATTAAGGCATGACGTATGATAATACACAGGTACCGGTTTGCCAGTGAATTTTAATATTGTTGTACAGGATTGATGTCCGGTTGCTTTACTGTAAATATCAGTGTCTATGTGTGCCACGAAGTTTCGCCAGTGGACGTCAGTAATAATAATCATTCAAAAAATCGAGATGATAAGTGGACACGGGTTATGTCTAAATGAGTGTGTAATAATAATACTTTGTAAATAAGGCACGGACCTAATTTCTAAGAATGATTTAAAGTGAATTAAATGGGGGGACAACATGTGACACGTGGAAGCCTTTAATTCGTGCAGTTAAATTGAATTTAAAATGTATTTGATGATTTAATATTTTTGGACTCGATAATAATCAAAATAATGTGTTTAGAACCGATAGAGACACTAGGACATGATGGTCACACCATGTTGAAGGCCCGGATTGGGTTAAGCCCATTTTTGTTTTTGGAAGTCGTGCGGGACAAAAATCAGGCATGACAGAAAATTGAATCGTACTGATGTTGATGAAGAAATAGATGAATCCCGAGGCCTACGTCGATGCTATATACAGATTCCGGTGTTATGAGTGGCAGAGAAGCCACGCACCGAGGATTAATGAATAAAATAATTTGAAGAGTTCCAGGGAAAGGTATGGACTTCAAATGTGAAAGAAGGAATAATTTAGACTCGCAGGGACTGGATGGAGATGCCCTCCTGCGGGGTGCCATGGGATTAGAGATTTGTCTTGGGAGGACATGGTGTCCCCATAAATTAATTACAGTACGAATGAAGAAAGGTCCCGGTTCGATTACCGTCATTGTGTCCCGACCGGTGAGAACTCGGAAGTTGGTTGTGCATCTGAGATTTAACATGGGTGACTAAATGCTAAAGATTGTAAATTTAAAATAAATTTAAAATAATAATAATATTCCAAGTAACTCGTGATTTGACCAATAAATTAGTGCCAAAAATGATTGTCACCGGGTAAATTAAGGATTAATAATAATAGTGAACTGCTGTGAAACAATTTATAAGAAGAAGAAGAATCAGAAGAAGAACATAAAATATTATTAATGATAATAAAATTAATGGTAAAAATGAAATTAAAATAATAAATCAAGGATGACTACGGGTTAAGATAATAATGTTATTGGCTTTACGTCCCACTAACTACGTTACAGTTTTTCGGAGACGCCGAGGTGCCGAAATTTAGTCCTGCAGGAGTTCTTTTACGTGCCAGTGCATCTACTGATACGAGGTTGACGTATTTGAGCACCTTCAAATACCACCGGACTGAGCCAGGATCGAACCTGCAAAGTTGGGGTCAGAAGGCCAGCGCCTCAACCGTCTGAGCCACTCAGCCCGGCGCTGGTTAAGATAGTAATGATCTCCAGTGATAATGATAATAAGTATAATGATAATAATAATAATAGGATTGGGGCAAAAGTCATGGCAACTATTTTTTTTCTTGTAGATATGTGAACGGATCACAAACGTATACGTGTTGCGTGGAAGATCTGCAGGCATAGTTTGGATGCAGAACAACAGATGGCTCTGTGATAGCTGGTAGTAGCGCAGCGAGGGCTGTGAAATCAGTCGGTTGGTGAGTGTAGTGCGAGATGGAAGTAACCCGTGTTGAGCAGCGCGCTTACATCAAAGTAGCCGTTACCCGAGGGAGAAATACGATGGAATGTCACAGGAATTAGTGGAAGCCCTTGGTAATGGCGTATGGCTTTTAGTGCCGGGAGTGTCCGAGGACAAGTTCCCTCTGATTAATGCAAGAATAAAAATACCTCACTCCTTATTTCGTGTGCTGTCTACACATAATTCAATATAACATTAACTTTTTGACACAAATACATAACCACTATCAAAATTTCTCTCTCTCTATCTCTCTATCTCTCTCTCTCTCTCTCTCTATATATATATATATATATCTCTCTCGCTATTACTGTGATGGATTTGAACACCGATCTCTCCGTTGAATGTCGGATTTAAAAAACTCCCTAACACATGCAACAGAAAAAATCGCATTCCAGTTATAGATCCGAACTCTGGTCTCTCTGATTTAGTCACTGTAACAGAATAAAACAAATCATGGTTTCGAACTCAGATCTCTCTGTTCAGCGTTAGAATAAAAAATCTCAAATATATTTAACACCTGGAATCGAACCCTGATCTCTCTCATTGATTCTAGAATAATAATACCTCACTCCTTTTTTCGTTTACACACGATTCATCACACAGGCACACAGTTTCCGTAAAATGTTACATGCATGGAATCGAACACTGAAACTCTCTGATGTGTAAGATAACAACAGACTATACATGATAACAAACGCAACACACACAAGGGCCGCTTCCTTGTAGTAACCCACCAGAGTTCGAATCGTGACTAGTTTAGGTAGGACAATATTACGTCCCACGACGCAGGCTCCCTCCGGGGTTTGATTTCAAGCCAGGTAAGAGATTTTTTTACCTAGGTCCCCGTCAAACTGAGTAGACATAGGTTCGATTCCTACCGCAGCTATCCTATCCATTGTTGGAGTATGTGTTGTCTCTTATCGACATCGCGCACGCAGGTCGCCTACGGGATGGACCAACATGCCCGGTGATTTAGGAAGAACAGAAAGGATTTAGTATTGTCCTTCTAAAGTATAGTCCGACTCTGCTGTTGATTTTAAAAGCGCACAAGACATTTCTCAGGGCAATCCTAGGTGAAAGTTAGCTAGGGCTTGGTACGGGAGGATAGGTCCTATCAACAAGAAAATTGAGATTTATTTAATGAAATTAGTTTATTCAAAATAAATGCAGGTTGAATTGCACATCACCTTGGTGTACATATTCGTCGTCTTCAGAACCGCCTACCAGGTAACCTCGTACTCCCAGGACTCCTTGTCACCATGGAATCGAATCCAATCTGCAGGGTCCTTTCGTCACCATGGAATGGAGCTGGAACACCCAGGTCCGTCCAATATCAGGGTCGAACTCGTATCTCGTACCTGAAGCTCTAGACGATCTCGAAGCTCTCCGACGATATTACCGCGGGGTAATCACTCGTGATTTACTCATACGAGCGTCCACATTTACACAGTCCCCCGACACATTTATTCGGCATCAACGATTGACTTTAATATTGACGTAACACGAAGTCTGAAGTAGTCAGAACTCTACTTATCACTTGTAGATAGCAGAATTTAAATGTCATTTAAGAAGTTGAAGATGCGGGTAGCATCGAATTAAGAAAGAAAAAATAAATCACAGTTCATGGGTACTGGGTTCTGGAAACAATGAAACTAAAACTCGTTCACGTATTTTGCACTGCTCGAGGTTGCTTTCAACAGTAAATAATGTTGCACTTGACACACACAAAAACAGCTGCTCAAGAGTGTATTTATCGGACACAGCTATTAGCTGATAAATTGTTAATCACACTTATGAAATAATAAAGTTTAGAAATTATAATGCACAGTTATAAATTCGATCCAGTTTGAATCAATTACCGTTCACTTCAACACAGAATCAATCAATCAATCAATCAATCAATCACTACTGATCTGCATTTAGGGCAGTCGCGCAGGTGACAGATTCCCTATCTCTTGTTTTCCTAGCCTTTTCTTAAATGATTGCAAAGAAATTGGAAATTTATTGAACATTTCCCTTGGTAAGTTATTCCAATCCCTAACTCCCCTTCCTATAAACGAATACTTGCCCCAATTTTTCCTCTTGAATCCCAACTTTATCTTCATATTGTGATCTTTCCTACTTTTAAAGACACCACCCAAACGTATTCGTCTACTGATGTCCTCCAACGCTATCTCTCCACTAACAGCTGAGAACATACCACTTAGTCGAGCAGCTCGTCTCCTTTCTCCCAAGTCTTCCCAGTCCAAACTTTGCAACATTTTTGTAACGCTACTCTTTTGTCGGAAATCACCCAAAACAAATCGAGCAGCTCTCCTTTGGATATTTTCCAGTTCCTGAATAAAGTAATCCTGGTGAGGGTCCCATACACTGGAACTATACTCTACTTCGGGTCTCACTAGAGTCAAATATGCTCTCTTTTACGCCCTTACTACATCCCGTAAATACCATCATAATCATGTGCAGAGATCAGTACCCTTTATTTACAATCATATTCATGTGATTACCCCAATGAAGATCTTTCATTTATTAATACCTAGGTTTTTACAATGATCCCCAAAGGAAACCTTCACCCCATCAACGCAGTAATTAAAACTGAGAGGACTTTTCCTATTTGAGAAATTCACAACCTGACATTTATCCCCGTTTAACATCATACCAGTGCCTACTGTCCATCTCACAACATTATCGAGGTCATTTTGCAGTTGCTCACAATCTTGTAACTTATTTATTACTCTGTACAGACCGAGCTCGATAGCTGCAGTCGCTTAATTGCGGCCAGTATCCAGTAATCGGGAGATAGTGGGTTCGAGCCCCACTGTCGGCAGCTCTGAAGATGGTTTTCCGTGGTTTCCCATCTTTACACCAGGCAAATGCCGGGGCTGTACCTTAATTAAGGCCACGGCCGCTTCCTTCCAATTCCTAGGCCTTCCCTACCCCATCGTCGCCATAAGACATATCTGTGTCGGTGCGACGTAAAGCAAATAGCAAAAAAAAAAAAAAAAACTCTGTACAGAATAACATCATCTGCGAAAAGCCTTATCTCTGATTCCACTTCTTTACACATATCATTGATATAGATAAGAAAACATAAAGGTAAAATAATACTGCCTTGAGGAATTCCCCTCTTATTTATTACAGGGACAGATAAAGCTTCACCTACTCTAATTTTCTGAGTTCTATTTTCTGGAAACAGAGCCACCCATTCAGTCACTCTTTTGTCTAGTCCAATTGTACTCATTTTTGCCAGTAGTCTCCCATGATCTACCCTATCAAATGCCTCAGGCAGATCAATCGCGATACAGTCCAATTGACCTCCTGAATCCAGGATATCTGCTATATTTTGCTGGAATCCTACAACTTGGGCTTCAGTGGAATAACATTTCCTAAACCCAAACTGCCTTCTGTCAAACCAGTTATTAATTTCGCAAATATGTCTAATATAATCAGAAAGAATGCTTTCCCAAAGCTTACATACAATGCACGTCAAACTGACTGGCCTGTAATTTTCAGCTTTATGTCTATTACCCTTTACTTTATATACATGGGCTACTATAGCAACTCTCCATTCATTTGGTAAAGTTCCTTCATGCAAACAATAATCAAACAAGTACTTCAGATATGGGACTATATCCCAACCCATTGTCTTTAGTATATCCCCCGAAACCTTATCAATTCCAGCTGCTTTTTTAGTTTTCAACTTTTGTATCTTATTGTAAATATCATTGCTGTCATAGATAAATTTTAATACTTATACTATATATGCTATATGTGCCGGTTCATTAATTCATAATATGAAGGATTCCCAGGATATAAGTCACCTCCTCTATCTGGGCATTATCCTTGTAACCAACAATCTTTACATACTGCTGATTGAAAGCTTCGGCCTTTTGAAGATGCTCGCATACATACTCCCCTTGTTCATTAATAGTTCCTGGAATGTCCTTCTTGGAACCTGTTTCTGCCTTAAAGTACCTATACATACTCTTCCATTTTTCACTAAAATTTGTATGGCCACCAATTATGCTTGCCATCATGTTATCCTTAGCTGACTTCTTTGCTAGATTCAATTTCCTAGTAAGTTCCTTCAATTTCTCCTTACTTCCACAGCCATTTCTAACTCTATTTCTTTCCAACCTGCACCTCCTTCTTAGCCTCTTTACTTCCCTGTTATAATATAGTGGATCTTCACCATTCCTTACCACCTTTAAAGGTACAAACCTATTTTCACATTCCTCAACAATTGCTTTAAACCCATCCCAGTGTCTGTTTTTCATTTTTATTTACCGTTTTCCACCGATCATCGTTAGTTACGTATTAAAAACTCCCTCATGCCTGTTTTATCAGCCATATGGTACTGCCTAATAGTCCTAATTTTTATCTCCTCCTTCCTATCACATTTATTTTTAATTACCACAAAAACAGCTTCCTGATCACTAATACCGGATATTACTTCGGTTTCTCTATAGAGCTCATCTGGTTTTACCAGCACCACATCTAATATATTCTTCTCTCTAGTTGGTTCCATCACTTTCTGAATCAGTTGCCCTTCCCATATTAACTTATTTGCCATTTGTTGGTCATGCTTCCTGTCGTTCGAATTACCTTCAAAATTGGCATTTGGTAAATTGAGATCACCCGCTACAATCACGTTCATTTCCTTATCGCTTCCCACATAGCTAATTATCAAACAATTCTGAATCAGCATCTGTGCTACCCTTTCCTGGTCTGTAAACTCCAAAAACATCAAGTTGCCTATTATCTCTAGAGATGAGCCTTACCCCTAGAATTTCTTTCTTGTCATCTTGAACTTTTTCGTAGCCTACAAATTCTTCTTTCTATCACGAGAATTAATACTCCCCCACCTACCATTCCTATCCTTTCTCTATGATACACCCTCCAGTTCCGTGAGAAAATCAATCACCTGTATCGGATCACTCGAGTATTGAATTGCGCAATAGGCAAACACTTGTTGTTATTATTATAGCGAAGCAGTTTAGGCACTTTCAAGATCACCTTTGCGTAGCAAATGAAATAAATTGAACTGAGTTTCAAACTGGAGACATTCTAAGAAACACACCAAAGTTAATGACATAGTGTTCCAGTGTGTCACTTTGAAATAATTAGCACATTTATAACACTGGATGGTGAGAAATATAAGTTCCACAATCCGTTGAAAAATTTAAAGCCTTGACAAATATCAAAGTCCATTAGCACCTTTATAACACTTAATGTTGGGAAAGCTAAGTTCCACAATCCGTTGAAAAATTTTAAACACTTGACAAATATCAAAGTCCCTACTTGCATTCAAAATCTAAGTCCGATTTACTTGTAGAACCTAAATTCATTTCACTCGCAGAATTCGATATAGATTTTAAACAGTACTGTGTTCCGATGAACAGAATTACGACGTAGCGTGGTGAGTCTGACACATCAGAACTCCCAGCAGTGACTGGTATCTACCGCTTAGCTGGATCGTCTTATATACGATTGGAGCTCATACGTCATCAGATGTCCTAATTATTAAGAAGTGGAATAACGTTAAAATACCTCGGTGGATTTGCTTTGAAAATTGCTATGGTAGACGTTCACATAATTCCCTACAAAATGACGTATCTCTCGAGCGGACACGACCATTATCACAGAAGCTTTTGAAAATTTCAAAATCGAAGTTTCTGGAAGGCGTGCCGTTTATTCTGGAACTCTAGTCCATGCCGTGTGGCAAGTGGCTGAGCGGACGAGTAGCCTATCTCGCTCCTGCACCTACATCACACGCAGCTGTTTGTGCTTCATGCTGGCTCGCTCTGGTAAACGTTGACACACCAACCTTGCAGTAAATGCCATGCGTGACAATGAAATAATATCCATCTGAAAAATACAGCATGTACCGCGAGTTCCTGGTACATATCCCTCCCTCTCAGGAAAAAAGAATCTATTTATGAGGATTTTCTGCTTTTTAATTATGTTTTTCGAAGTATTTTTAAGATTAGAGGCATTGTAAATGCCTTCGGAACTGTCATATAATCTGTTGACCTTATATGCGCCGTTATCTAATGATTCAGCAATCCTGTAGGGGCCAAAATATAGAGGACAGAATTTAGCGTAGATGCGCAACTCTGGATGGGACATCGCAGGCTTACGTATCAACAATTTATCTCCTACTTGCAAGGGTTATCTGAAGTTGCGGTTTCGGTTCCTCCTTCCTCTGAGGTCGGCAGCATGTCCATGCCTGTAAAAAAATTATTGCCGTAGAATCGCTTAATGACATCTTTAAGCGGAGAAGGGTGGTCATATTCTAATACCAGACGGTCGTTTAAGGCAAGAGCATCGAGGCAAAATCGTAGGCTACTTTGGGCTTCCTTACTATAGTGAGTGGATTAATGTACGGTGTGGCACATTTAGAAATAATTCCGTCAGCCTCCATCTGACGAATAAGTACCATGGTCTCATCCTTGTACTTCTCGGGCACCGGGTATGGTTTGCGCTTGTATCGTGATGTATCACTGACATTGAAGTGGTGTTTGAAACCTATAATTTCTCCTGGCTTCTCATCGAATACATCTGGATAGGACTGATAAATCTCCTCTTCTGCTGCAGCTGTGTCTGGATTGCGTTCTGGGGCTTCAATTACACTGGCGATATAGGTGAAAAATCAGGCCCTTTGTCACATAACCCCTCAAAAATGGGTCCGTCTTCTTCCTCGGGATCACCCTCTTCATCTAGTACCTGATCGACTGGGGCGGCATCGCCAATCACACCATCGACTTTTGTACTGGGCATATTAATCCCTTGGAGTCTATTATCTTCACCATCTACCAGTTGCAGTTCTAGAGATCCAACCCTGCATCAATTAATAATGTTGACAGAATAGTCTATTGTTGCCTTATATTTCAACAGAAAATCCGAACCTAAGATAAGGTTGAACTTTATTTGCGAGATTATCAGGAAAATGTGTTCAAACAGCTCTTCATTTAAATCAAACTCAACGAAAGCTTGTTGCTTGCATTTAATATTCTTGTCAGGAAAGATACACTTAATCCTGATTTGTGCCCCTGGTAAAGTAAGGACATTAGGTTTGTCCTTGATTATCGTTATTAATTTATCAGAGATCAAAAAAACTTGCACGCCTGAATCCACTAATGACGAGACTTGGAAGTCCCCAATGGTAACGTTAATAATTGGTAGGCTACGTTGTACACATTGACGAATAGGTGACTCGTCTTCATGCAGTAAACCAGCATCGTCAATGTGCCAATAATTGACTATGTCAACATAGAATGACCCGACCTCCTCGTTTTCAGGCAGTCTTGTTTTAAAAATTTTAACTTTCTTTTTGCAACAACGCCTATGGAATTTGAGGTCTGACCAAAGGTGTTGTTTCTTCTATTGTACTCTTGATATTCAAGAGAAGTTGCTCCAGGCTGATTATTTTCTTGTTTAACTTGTTGGAGATAGTCCTGTGTTTCTCTCCATATTTTATTTAGGTCGGCACGATTTGAGTCTCTACTCCCTTCTCGCTGTCCATCTTGCCTTCGCCAGGTAGGTTTTGTCTCGTATGGCACCTTGCTACGGTATGGGAGTTTTCGTACCTTCTGTACCGCCTAGGGGTAGCTGATTGAGTATCTCTCCCTTCCCTTCTCTCGACATGTTCAGGGCTTTGTTTTTGTTGTCACCTTCTACACCGCCTAGGGGTAGCTGATTGAGTATCTCTATCTTCCCTTCTCTCGACATGTTCAGGACTTTGCTTTTGTTGTTCAGAAGTGCTAATCTGAACAACAGGATGTGCAGCTAAGTCTTTACTCTTGCTAGGCTTGAAAGTACCTTGTGCATGAGCAGAATCAAGACGTCTTAGTACCCCATCTAACTGGTCTAAAACTTGAATATTTGCATCCACCAAAATCTTTTGAACATGAGAAGGATACTGCAAGGTAATGACTTGTATAAGTTCCTTCTCGGGCAAAGGAGGATCAAAATACTGCATCTTTCTCAACTGTGATAGTAAAAAATCGGAATATCGAGAGGTATTAATCGAGGTATTGTACCTTTTCTAATACAGTTGAAGTTTGATTAGGTGCTGTGTCTCCGCGTTCCAAAAACGCTTAATTAAGGCATCCTTGAACTCTGAGTATGTCTTGATAATAAATTTGAAGACAGCATACCATGAAAAAGCCTTGCCTTCTAACAATCGGGCGACCGTTTTTTAACTTCCTATGCTCGCTAATTTTATGTTCTTGGAAATACTCTTCTACATGAAGTAAGAATTCTTTAGCCGTGTAGTCTTCCTTACCGGAGAATTTAGGAGGATTTTCATCTTGGACTTTAATTACCGTCGTCTGATATGTTCTTCTGTACTATAAACTGGTCTAGACATACCTCGAGACTCTAAATTAACAACTTTATCTGCCAGTTGGTCTATCTTGCCTTCTAAATTGGTCCTAACATCTCCCAATCGAAGTTGGACGATCTCTTCCACATTTTATGGCATCATTTTTAGTTCAGTCTTTAGTTTACCAACATCTTTACAAATACGACTGATTTGTGTGGTCGTATTTTCGGCTTGTTAAGTGAACCGTTTGTCAAAATCGTCGTGTTTAGCTTTTAACAAGCTAATTTCGTTCCCTACTCTGGAAATATACGACCTTTTCTTATTTAAATCTAAAACCTATAGGAGCAAAAATCATGTGAAATTTTAACATTGTATGCCACATGGTTTCAGAGCAATGAATATTATGACATCAGAACTCATCCCCAGTCAAAACCCCTTATACGTGTGTGTTGGTTTAAGACCACTTCTTAATTAAAATCTAATACATATACCTGGTAGGAACAAACATCATGTGAAGTTTCAACCTCGTATGTCAAACGGTTTCAGAGGAATGAATGTTTTTGTTATCAGGCCCCAAACTCCAGTCAAAACCTCTTTGGAATATATTGATTCAAGACCACTTCTCATTTAAAATCTAAGATGGTTGGACGGTTCATTCGGAGTTCGGCTGTTGTGCAGTGCACACGTCTCTGTCCGGTCACTGGTGCAGCGGCTTTTGACTTCCCACGTCTGTAGATAAGTAGAATGTCTTGTGTTTGTGTTTGTATCCTAGTAATTCTTCCCTTGTAGTTGTTTCGGTGATAGTATAGTGTACTCACCTATCGGTGTGGTATCTCTGTAGATAGTGGAGGTGGCCCTTTAGGGAGACCACCCGATATTGGCAATGATTCCAAGAGTGAGGACTTACCAATGGACGATATTAATACTGATACTCAGAGAGAGGGTTCTCAAGGTACGGTACGTGACATGGATCAAAGTCAGCACGTTCCTGTATCTACATATTCTAAAACTCATCTCGGTCCCTACATAGTATTTGTAGAATCGATCGAATCTCAGAATAAAATAGGGCATATTCACCCTATGGCTCTGGGTCGGATTTTCTATGAGAGACAAATTGGTGAAGTCAAGGCCATTCATAGAAAGGGTAAAAGTAGGATCCAGATTACTTTCCTGTCTAGTAAGGCTGCAAAAGCCTTTCTTTCTCATCCTATTCTTAAGGAAAAGAAATTGAAAGCGTTTATTCCGTCTTCGAATATTCATCGAGTAGGGGTAGTAGGGGGGTAGACACTACTATTTCCGAATCCGACATTCTAACCTATTTAGAATCGTCATATCCTGTAGTGAAAGTACAACGTCTTAATAGACGATCCTCGAAAGAGGGCAAAACTGAATATATATTACAGGTACAGTGAAGGTTGTATTTGAAAGTCAACATCTTCCGAAAATTGTTTCCATTTTAAGGTCATTTTAGAGGTTCAGGCTTTTATATTTTCTCCCTTATTATGCAAACGCTGTCAGCGGTATGGCCATACCGCTACTAATTTTCGCTCAAGGGAGCCGAGATGTGGTAAATATTCCCTTAATCACACTACCGAAGATTGTACTCAACAGCTATTTAAATGCGCTAATTGTGCAGAAAATCATCCTGCGGGGGATGAACGATGTGAAATTCACAAGCAACAGAAAGAAATCAAAAAAATTATAAGTTTTGAAAACAAATCATATTTAGAAGTAGAAAACTATTTTGCCCCATTAGAGTCCATATCGAACTCCCTTATGATGCCACAACATTTCCCTTCATTACCAAATAGAAATTTACATTCTGAAGAAACTTTCCCTCGAAAGCGTAAACATACTATGGTGGTTAGTAATCCTCCCCACCCGCCCATTAAACCAGGTTATGACAGGACAGCGTATCTGAATTTGATAAGTAATCCGAAGTTAGTTACAGAAAATTCTGACACTCCAATAGTGAGATTGATACCTGCTAATCCTAAAGAGACTGCATCTACCTCATGGAAGTCCAGTCAACAAGGGCAACCTTCGGATACCCACGCACATATCTCAGCATCTACCTCTGTCGCGGATTTAAATCGTAATCCAAATTTTAATTCTAATGACAAATATCGAAACGTTTCTGAGAAATTTGAAGTCTCAATGGACCACATGGGACAAAACGTCCAATGGAAGCATCTGTTAAAGTTTTTACATGTGAGGTTCTTCTTTTATTGGGACATTCCACTGCTTCCAAGTAAAACATACGATTATTGAAATGGAACTGAAGGAGCATTCTAAATAAGAAACATGAATTAGTGAGTTTGTTAAATTCTTTTGATCCCGATTTAATTTTATTGAGCGAAACTTGGTTGAAACCTCACTTCCATTTTCGTATGTAAGGTTTTTCAGCGCTACGTCATGATGCACCCATCTCTGGGGGTACATGCATTTTACTCAAACAAGACATCTATTTTCAGGAAACCCCATTGAACTATATTATACCGGGAACTCAAACCATTGCAGTACAAATTAAAGATTGGTACGTGTTTTCAATATACTGCCCGCCGTGGATCAAAGGTAATTATGTTCAATGGGACATCTTCTTTTCGCAATTTTCACAAAAAACACTCTCATATTTGGATATTTTAATGCCCACAATCCTCTTTGGGGGAGCATATCTAGCTTCCCAAAAGGGAGGAATATCGAAAGAATCACCGTAAAACAGGAACTGGTTATCCTCAACGACGGCTCTCCTACCTGACTAACAGCCCCTAACATTAATAAAAGTGCAGTAGATCTCACTATTTACACAGTTGATTTAGCACACAAAACAAATTGGAGTGTAATTTATGATATACATCAAAGTGACCATTTCACAATAATAATAGATATAGGCCCACAAGTTTACAGAAATATGTCTCAGTTTACTACATCCCGTAATTCCCGTTCGTTTGATCCTGCTTTATTCAAAACCTTTCTTGCTGATAAAATACGCTCTACATTTCCACATACATATCTTCTTGACTATGATCTACTTTTATAATTTATTCATTCCTATTTAGATACCTATCATCCCATCGAACACAAGCTTATTTTTAAAAAGCAGAACAATTCTATTCGCTGGTGGGATTCCGAATGCACTTCCCTAGTCCGTCGAAGACAAGCTCCCTTAAAAACATATAAAAAATTTGGCACTTATGATAATTATGTTCAGTATTAAAAAATTGTCGCTTCTATACAGTCTATTTTTAATGAAAAAAGACGAACAGCGTGGAAGGTATTTGTCACATCTTTCAATAGTCACACTCCTTTCAAAGATATATGGGCAGCCATCAAACATCTAAGTAATGCTCACACAAATGTTGTTTCTCAATCGTACCCTATCGAAATTGCCCAATTTTATCACCAACTCACACCTGATTACGTGGAAACTTCTTACGAATATAGCTGCAGACTTCCCTCCGCGAAATTTTCTAGTCTCCTGCAAAATGTCTCCCTTAATGAACTTGATATGGCACTCGAACATCGAAAATATTCTAGTCCGGGCAGAGATTCTATAACTTACAAAATGTTGAAACATCTACCGTCCTATGCTAAGCAAACGCTGGTATATAAATTTAACGCCATACTCAATAGCCATGCAATTCCTGTCGATTGGAATGATTTTCAAACCATACCAATATTGTAAAAAGGTAAATATCCTCAAGACAAAAATGGGTATAGAGGGTTCGCGTTGGGATCCTGCCTACGGAAAACTTTCCAACGAATTCTCTTGCACGTCTTCTATGGTGTTTAGAATATTATAATATACTTCCAGTCTATGAGTTTGGTTTTTTGAAAGACAGGAGTACGACAGACGCCCTTAACATAGTTTTTACAGACTTATTACTCGCGCGAATTTGAGGTGACGTTGTGACAACTCTGTTTCTCGATATAAAAGGAGCATATGATAATGTGGACAACGGAGTACTTCTCGCCAATTTCCTATCCCGTTTATTAATATTATAAAACAATTATTAACTAATCGTCACATTTTTGTAAAAAGCAACGGACAGATTCTTGATTCTAGGTACAGTTCCAAAGGGTGACATTTTGAGCGCGATCTTGTATCTATTATATACCTTTGACTTAGAGCAGGTCATTACTCAACATGCTACAATCCTACAATACGCTGACGATATAGTTACTTATTTCATTAAAGAATCGGAATAGAATCCCGTATTACCATTGAAAATACACCAACGATCCTCCATAGATGGCTTCTACATCATAGTTTACAAATCGAAAATCAAAAATTCTCTGCAATGATTTTTACGAGGAAACAAAATTATGACCGTACGCCAATAACTTATGGCTCCCATGAGATTAGTATAACAACTTCGATCACATATTTAGGAATCAAAATTGATAACAAATTACTCTGGAAAGAACATATAGAATATATTCTTTCCAAATTAGAAACTAAACATAATATTCTCAAATCTCTCACTAAACGCACTTAGGGATCAGATCTGTATGTATTTCTTACCGTATATAAAAATATAATCAGATCAGTATTCGGATATGGTTGTCACTTTTTGATATAGCATCTACTAGTCACCTACGCAAGCTTGATACCTTCCAGTTTAAAATACTCCGATTAATTATGGGGGCTATATCTTCCTCCTAAACGAATGCAATTTTAGCTGAAGCATCAGAACCGCCATTAAAGTTTCGGCGACGACTAATCGCAAGCAAATATATTTTAAACAAATTAAATATTACCACCCAATCCTCCCGAAACTACAGCTGTTACACGAATATTATCAAAACCGGAATGTTCAGGAAGAACACCAACCGGCTCTATTATGAGCATTTAACCAATTCGGTCACTTTCGTACTAGTATGGTACAAATATTAAACCACCCGAATTACTCCATACCTTTTCGAGCTAGTACATTTAAACCCGACATTCTCCACACTATCTTTGAAGATCGTTCTTCAATACTACGAACAAATACTCATGTCACGAATAGTATATTTCACGTTGTTTTAAGTAAACATGAGCATTATATCACTTTCTAAACGGATGGTTCAAAACATCTATCTCCAACTGGTGTAGGCGCTGCATTTTACTCGCCACAACTGGCCGTGGAAAAAAATACACTCTACCACACGTTGCTTCTTCTTTCACGGCCGAAATTTTCGCAATCCGCCAGGTTTTATTGTATATGAAATATTCCGGAATATTAAAAGCTCTAATTTGTACCGATTCCTTTAGCACATTGATGGCCTTAGACAATCCTGAAAATACAAAGAATTGGTATATTCAGAATTTACGCAAATTAAGTTATGACTGGTCGCTCCGTAATGTTAATGTACTC
Organism: Anabrus simplex; assembly: GCF_040414725.1. NCBI lineage: Eukaryota > Metazoa > Arthropoda > Insecta > Orthoptera > Tettigoniidae > Anabrus > Anabrus simplex. Next base: position 576,010,994 of record NC_090266.1, on the reverse strand, counting down.
TTCGCGTGGATTCCGGGCCATTCTGGAATCCAGGGGAACATGAAAGTCGATACCCTAGCAAACGAGGCAGCACTGGGTACCGGATTAGATTATTACATCGCAGTTCCACACACAGATTTATGGGAAAACTGTCATCACTTCATCAAAGACCAGTGGAATGTAGAATAGCGACAAACATCACAGACGAAAGGTAAGCATTTATTTACGCTTCTGCCTGACATTCCTAACAAACCGTGGTTTGATTTTGGTAAATACACTCGCCGTCCTATTACTAAAATCATACGGCTCCGTTTAAACCATGCATGTACGCCTGCACATCTCTATCGCCTTAATATTATCGAAAGTAAATTATGTCCATGTGAACAGGCACACGGGACTATATCACATCTTTTTTTCAGTGTCAGACATATGACAATCAAAGACGCGTGTTCATATCTAAGCTTCTTACCGCGGGTTACCAACTGCCGTTAAATGTTTCGTGTTTAGTGTACCAACCGACGTTTCGTATTGTAGACTTAATTTTCAATTTTTCGATTGCCTGTAATATTCATTTGTAACCTTTTCCTTTCCATCAGGTACGGTATATCGTTTCTCATCCCAACCCTTATTTGTGGTCCGGTCTAGTTCGTTTGTAGTAAGACTTCGTGACGGATCACACAGACGTGAAGATTTAGAACCTTATGTCCCAGTGTTTTTAAGTTATGTCCTGATAAGTTACCCTAATATAACGTTGTACTTTCCTATTTTTTTATTTTTACTCGCTGTGAATTAGCTACTTTAAATAGCTATCGCTACTCTTCTGTAGTGCACTAATTTCTTCAAAGTTGGCACCTCTCCTAGACAATACTTAAACTGCAAACCAGTGACGATGATGTCCAACAACTAACCAAGAAGAAGAAGAAAATCTAAGATATATACTGTAGGAGCAACACTTCCTCCCCCACCCCCCATACAAAGTGGATTTTCAGAGAACATAACAAAATATGTCTCTTATTTTTTTTTAAAGGAGATTGCAAATACCAAATTTCACGTCTGTAACATCTTCCGTTTTTGAGATATAAGTATTCTCATAAAAATTAATTTAATCTATTTCACACCTACCCTCCTTAAGCCCCATAAGTGAATTTTCGGAAAAAAATTTACACATTTCTTTATTTTTAAAGGAGATTCCAAATACCAATTATCACATCTGTAACATCTTCAGGTTTTCAGATACACTGTAGATTTAGTCATTTAAAAAATTCACCCCATTTTCCTCTTTCCCTTTTTCTGAAAACAAAAATATACCATACATGTTTCTTTACTTTTGAAGGTGATTCCAAATACCAGTTCTCACATCTGTAACATCTTCAGGTTTTGAGATATACTGTAGATTTCGTCGTATCCTGACATTTACAAAAACCACATAGGGGTGACCAACTGCGACGGGACTTGTGGGAGCCCGAGGAAGATTTTATAATGTTGGGAATGAAAGCAGAAACGAGAATCCGCGCCGGTATTAATTTTCGATATGTAAAATTGATTGTGGGACTTTTAAAAGTAAATATATGTGCATACTTGGTTGGTCAGAATATATCGTACTTTGTAATAAATCTTTTTGCGAAGTTAAATGTTTCATTCTTTGAGGTCAGTCAGGCAAGATGAACAGATGTTTCATATCGAGACTGACAGACAGAGAAGGGTCGTTTGTGCCGAGACCGTCAGCTGATCGAGAGGGGACAGTTTTGTATAACGGAACGTGTAGTGGTTTACGTGTAGGATGGAGATTACATTCTTGGTAACGGAGATAAATAATTACGGAATCTAGTTGAAATTTCCATCCGGGAATAACGTGCGAGTTGTTGGAGACTGTGAATTTGTTTCATTGAGATCGTAATGTACATTTGAGATCACGAACTTAGAGTATAATGAGTAAGGTTAGCCAATTTCAGGGTTGTTCAAAATATAGAGCGGTGGTAGTGATGATTGTTTTGTTTGTGAGGGGTGCGCAAACTTTATGAAATGTTATGACGAGATATGACATCGTAATTGGCTTACATTATACGGCAAGTTACTTTTGGTTTGTACGTAATTATTAGGGTTATCCAAGTGTTACTAATGGCTAGGGTTAGATTAGATTTAAAGTATGTGGTTATGAAACAAGATATATGAATGACGTAATATTTTTTCCAGCAACAGGAATCAACAGATAAACATCAAACGTGATTAAATAAATTACGTCAAGAATTGTGTAGGGACTTGTGAAGAAACCATTCGTCCGTGGAAATAGAATTTGTTGTTTTTTAAGATTTCATTAAATCATTTAAATTTATTTAATTATTAAATTCAGTGAAAACCGTATTTTGAAATAACTTTAAATCAAGCGAATAACTTGAAGATGCATTCTGGAAATCGTAGTTTATTTTCTGGGGTATATGTAAATGTTAACGTAACGATTAAGGTGACATATCCGAAGGTAATGGATTCTACTGCCACAAAGTATTGTGAGCATTGTTGTTGTTGCATTATTTGACTTTGATTGATTGAGCTGTAAAGGTGCTGGGGTTAGTAAAGTGGAACTTTGGTCATCAACCGATGTAACTTAATTGTGTTTAGCCTTCAGCTTAGAATCTTGGATGGTTATGGGGTCATCAACCTCAGTGACTTAGAGTAGGGCCATATGCCACCGTAGAATCATTTTCCTTGCGGTCATCATCCACAATGACTTTAAAGTAACTGAGAAGTTTAGATGTCGGTCCATGACATAGTCGCAGGTCACATCGATTCAATTAAGGGTCCATGCCATATAACCACTGTGTGGCACACACCGATTGGACTGCCTTAATTATACCCAGAGTCCAGAGTTCGTGTTACGAAGAATCACTATGATGGTACATGTAGTCTCACATGGAAGCCGAATTTAAGGATTTCCAGACTTTCCTTTGTTTAATTAATAATTGAGACAATGGTTTCTAGTAAGGATGCCAATCAGGCAGTTACGTCAAAGGCTCACACCAGTGTTCTGACCGTCTATGTAAAAATGATTGTGGTGTCCAGTGGACACGATTGAGTTCAATGATGCCGTTGATAAATCATAAATTCTTCAGGAATTACTTGAATGAATAGGAATATTTTAAACAGACCTTTCATTTGAGTAGATAGATTAGAATTACTGAACCCTAACTTTACCTCAGCAAGTGACGAAGAACCCGATACGACCCAAGAGACAGATCTCATGAACTTTGCTGATAGGTAAGGAAGGTAGGTATCCTTTATAGTGGACCAAAAGGATTCAATATGTTGTGAGAATTGTGCAAGAGTTCTTGGATGAAACAGGGATTCATGCTGTGGCTTGGCCTGCTCGAAGCCCCGATTTGAATCCTATTGAGCACTTTCGGGACCAGCTGGGACGAAGAACCCATCAGCACTATCGAGAGACCCAACAGGACCTCCTGGAAGAATGGGAGGTGATTTCTCAACAGGACATTACCGCATTAATCAGGAGCAAGCCTGAAAGTTTGAATGCCGTCATTGGTGCAAGAGGTGCCAATACACGCTTTTGAAGATGCGAACAGAAGTCCTCGAGACCATCTCCGAGGTCTGTGAAGTTAAAGTGTGAACTATATAAAATCAAGACAGAAGTGCATTACTTTTATGAGCTTACTCAATATTTCCTTTAAATGTGCATCCCTGGCTTAATTTGTTCAATTTGTTTACAATCATCTTTTCTTTTCATTGTTAGACACTTGGATGGGACCGTACCACAATATTCTATCATAAGATACTGGATTAGTGTCATAAATGTGTCATAAATTTCAGTTTTTAAAGGAATTGAAGTGTTGCGTTTCTCATGCCCCTCAATGTATATAGATATTAGCAAAAATACTCATAAGATGGGCAGAGGATTCTTCTCTACTCCCAGTCTACCAATCCAGTTTCAGGAAAGGTATGATAACTTCAGACAATATATTTGTCATTAAAACAATAATGGATAAATACATAAAGAGAAGAGGTTTTAAATTATGTTACAGCTAGAAATGTACAGTAAGCTTTCTATTCTGTCAGCAGACAGACAGCCGCTGCACAGACGGCTAGAATAGGGGTATCGAATAAAATTATTAATGCCATAGAAGAACTGTATTCAGATGTTAAATGCACCATTAAATGTTTTTTTTTTCCTTTCTTTCAATTTGCATTATGTTGAACCAACACAGAGAGGTCTTATGGGGATGATGGGATAGGAAAGGGCTAGGAGTGAGCAGGAAATAGCCGTGGCCATAATTAAGGTACAGCTCCAGCATTTACCTGGCGTGAAAATGGCAAACCACGGAAAACCATCTTCAGGGCTGCCAACAGTACGATTCAAATCCACTATTTCCCAAATGCAAGCTCACAGCTGCGCGCCCAAAACCGCACAACCAACTCACTCAGTAAAATTAAAATGAAGGAGGATGTAACATTAAGAGAGATTAATTAAAATACTGGGCTAAAACAGGGGTGCAATCTGTCACCAATATTGTTCGTTACGTTTATTAACAATATTTTGGATAATGAAGGGTAGGAGAATTTGACAAGCCTACGTCTTACCAATGAAGAAATTCCTGGCGTGGTTTTCCCTGATGATACCCTTCTGCTCTATCATTAGTTGGTGTCCGACTCGTTGGCTGAACGGTCAGCGTACTGGCCTTCGGTTCAGAGGGTCCCGGGTTCAATTTCCGGCCGGGTCGGGGATTTTAACCTTAATTGGTTAATTCCAGTGGCACGGGGGCTGGGTGCATGTGTTGTCTTCATCATCATTTCATCCTCATCATGACGCCCAGGTCGCCTACGGGAGTCAAATTGAAAGACCTGCACCTGGCGAGCCGAACCCGTCCTCGGATATCCCGGCACTAAAAGCCATACGACATTTCAATTTTTCATTAGTTTGTATACAAAGCATCATCACAAGAACTGCTGAATATTGCAGAGGATGGAGTTTAAAAATTAACTTTAAGAAAACAAATGTAATGGTATGTAATAAAGGGAAATAAATTAAAGAAAGAAGAAAGGTGATGGAGCATTCCCCTCATCCCACTACATAGCTAACATGACGAGAGCAAGGGAACTGGCTTCAGTCCAAATGTAGTCGCTAGAAGTAACAAGACGATTAACGGCTAATGTTAAGTACAGAAAACTTTCTCAATGTTACTAAGGTGACATTGGAGGACTACTACAACCAAAAGTTGTCTCACTTGTTCATAACATCAGCATTTCAAATCGTTGACAAGTTTATGCAATGTACAGAATATTGCAGATATATTTGTGATTTGATAGAATATGAGGGAGGATGTTCTTATAGAACAATACATGTCATTCTTTGTTTATTAGTGTGTGTTTTTAAAAAATTTTACAGGTATATTATAATGTTATATATTAGCGTTTTTAACAGGCTGTGAAACTTTAAAGTAACATTAACCGAGTGGAAACTGAGAAGTATGGCTTTTCTTACAAAATTCTAAAAAGCATCTTATGTAAGAAACTACAAATTTCATTAATAACTTTAATCTTTTATTGCAAGGCACCAGAGATGAGAAACCAGTTCCTTGTACCTGCTGAAATCTCACCAGAAGGATAGATGGTCATCTGTCTGATCCTGTCCAAACCCATACCCACACAGACCCTATTCACCTGTCTTCACACCTGTTCTGTATGTGTATACTCACCAGATATACATTAGTTTTCGCTGGTATTACACTCAATGCTCACCCCTTCGGCAGAATGAATCTTGAACTGTGTAGAAAGGAGAGCGAGCTTAAGGGTTGATAAGTATACTGGACTCGGTGCTTACGAAAACATGTTGCAGCATACCGCCTTTGTTTAGAACTGACATTTGGAAATAATTATGTGTTAGCACTTGAAAATTATTCATGTAGATATTTTGTAACTAACTTGTGCATTTCTCTACATTAACTTACCTTAATTGTTTTTTTTTTTTGTTTTTTCAAGTTACTGAATCTTCATATGTAGATATTTGCAACATGTGGCATTCTTGATTGTATAGCAATTGTTATTATATTGTATGTATTTTAGTTTGTTTAAAATAACTGAGTAAGATTGAATAGTGAAGTTTAGTTTGAAAATGCACTAAGAATATTGGTTTAAATAGGTGCAGTTATACTCCCTAGCTTACGGTACTGCGTATTGTAAATTCTGCCAATAATATTCAATGCATCAAAGAAAGCTTTTGTGTTACTCTGATCAGTACATATGATTACGTTTAGGAATATTTCGGTTTGATTCCCCATGCATCGTAAGCCTCCATGGCTCAGGCGGCAGCGCATCAGCCTGTAATCGCTGGGTTCTGTGGTTCAAATCCCGGTCACTCCATGCAAGATTTGTACTGGACAAAGTGGAGGCGGGACAGGTTTTTCTCTGGGTACTCTGTTTTTCCCTATCATCTTTCATTCCAGCAACGCTCTCCACGATCATGTAATTTGTCAGTTATTAATCATTGCCCCGAAGGAATGTGACAGGCTTTGGCCAAAGAGAACTGGCTTCAGTCCAAATGTAGTCGCTAGAAGTAACAAGACGATTAACGGCTAATGTTAAGTACAGAAAACTTTCTCAATGTTACTAAGGTGACATTGGAGGACTACTACAACCAAAAGGTAATGGTATGTCATCATCATCATCATCTGTTTACCCTCCAGGTTCGGTTTTTCCCTCGGACTTAGCGAGGGATCCCACCTCTACCGCCTCAAGGGCAGTGTCCTGGAGCTTCAGACTCTCGGTCGGGGGATACAACTGGGGAGTATGACCAGTACCTCGCCCAGGCGGCCTCACCTGCTATGCTGAACAGGGGCCTTGTGGAGGGATGGGAAGATTGGAAGGGATAGGCAAGGAAGAGGGAAGGAAGCGGCCGTGGCCTTAAGTTAGGTACCATCCCGGCATTTGCCTGGAGGAGAAGTGGGAAACCACGGAAAACCACTTCCAGGATGGCTGAGGTGGGAATCGAACCCACCTCTACTCAGTTGACCTCCCGAGGCTGAGTGGACCCCGTTCCAGCCCTCGTACCACTTTTCAAATTTCGTGGCAGAGCCGGGAATCGAACCCGGGCCTCCAGGGGTGGCAGCTAATCACGCTAACCACTACACCACAGAGGCGGACGTAATGGTATGTAATAAAGGGAAATAAATTAAAGAAAGAAGAAAGGTGATGGAGCATTCCCCTCATCCCACTACATAGCTAACATGACGAGAGCAAGATATGGGCTTCATAGGCTACTCGTGAGTACATGGCCCCAACGCATCACTAGACTCACAAGATGTAGCCAGGATTGCTCCTGCAATAATAGAAACCCCTTGATTTCAAGTGTAGACAACCTGAAACACTGGACTCGTATTCACTCCATTTACTATCGCTACAAGGCGCAAGTCATGCTCTTGAATATTTCATTCATTCATATCATTTTTGCCCTTATGGACAGTGTCTGAACTCGAATATCTCATGACGACACAATTTTCACTTCTTTCTCTTCTTCCTCTTCTCTTCCCAAAATCTCTTCATCCTTTGGCTATGCTCCTGTTTCCTTTGTTCTGTCCACAATGTTCCTGTCTTCATCTTCTTCTCATTTACTATAAATTTTGTATTCCTAATTTTGTTTCTGAATTCTTTTCTGTCTCCTATCATTTGCCTGTTGATCCCCACCTGCCTCAAGTCTTCCTCTATTTCATGATACCAATTTGTTTTCTTGCTTGAACTGTTTACTACATCAAAGATTTTCTTTGTAAGTCTGTTGCTGTCCATTCTCTGTAGGGGCCCATATAAAGTTAGTCTGCGTTTCCTGATCACGTCTGAGTCTGTCAGTGTGCTGGTACAGCTCTTCAGTAGGTCGTTTTATCCATACGCCATCTCTGTGTATTGGTCCAAATATTTTTCTGAGAATTTTATGTTCTATTTTTTCTGTCTCTATGATGCCTGATGCTCCAATTGTGGTTGTTTCTGATGCATACAATGCTTCTGGTAATAAGACTGTTTTGTAGTGTCGATTTTGAATACTGAAATTATTTCAATTAGTTATCAGCAACATTACAAAGAAGGGAAGCATCCAATGATACAACTGTTACTGAATTTGATTTGATGAAGACTTTACCGACATCAGTAATTACAAATTAAGTAGGCTTAGTGTTCGTTCCCTGTCTTAATGGAAGTGTTATTTGCAGCTGTGATCATTTCATACATTCAATACAGATTCTATCATTGAATTAACGTTAACGCTAACAATTCTGTATGTATTCTCGAGCTTAAACTCAAACCTATCACCGTATTAATCCTATGTAGGAACAGGAATCAATATTCTTCTGCGTTCACTTCTTTCCCATCATCTTCTGTAACATACTTCCCCAGTTATTTCATTTACGCTCCCTGTATGTTCATATTTCTTTGTCACTGGTCAGATCCAGGTTGCGAGTATAAGTATGTAATACACTTTGCACTAGAGATGGGAAAATGTCTTGCTCGAGACTCCCACAAGTTTTTCAAGATAATGCTATCATGCTATGCTCTAGGTAGCTTACTCCTGACAATAAGCTGAAAATCACTCCAAATTATGCCAATTTAAAACACTAGAATGTATTCTTGCGACTTTCACTGCAACTTCAGTGCTCGCAAGTGTTCCACTGTGCATGGAAGATAAAAAAAAATATCCCTCCACTCCACATATGGGGCTATTGGTGCAATAGTGGCCTAACTCTCAGTACACTTGTTTGTGGGAATGATGACTTAAAGACATGGACATTTGAAAAACTGGCATGTAAGGTAGTCTTTGTGGTACGTAGTCACGATTGTTGTATAAATAATGTGGCAAGTGTACGGTGGTTGGACATACGTGTAGTTAATATTAATAGTGGATTATTGACAGCTTTTGTGTGGAATAGGCCGTTGTGTATTCAAAGGCAGTACATCCACAACAGCCTCTTGTAGTAACAGATTCTGAATAACTATGGACTTGCTACAGACTGTCAGGCTTCCTTCTAGCCAATGTAGCAAAAGCACTCTCCTCCATGGTTACGAAACCACTCAATGCCTTCAAAAATATAGATTTGAACTGAGGTTTTTCCAAATCATCTACAAATCAATTCATCTACAACAATGGGCAAAGGCTTGCACCCCTCCCATGCTAGCACACCCCTAGGAATGCGACAATGTTTGGACGGCGCTACCCCAGTACCACCACCACCACTGCGCTGTTGTATAGTGAAACTGCTAACCTTTCACCTGCTGCTCTCCCATAAACATCTTGCCTCTACTGCATCCAGAGTGCTAGACAGGAGTGCTGTTTGGGCAGGCCTGATCTACGATAGAACACTTCTTGCTCACAGGAGGTATGCTACACTGCCAACACATGCTTCTTCCACCTTAATGTTTAATTTCGGTGTAGCAACTGTGATTCAGGTTTTGCAGCATTCATTTATTTTCTATCAGAACAGATCATGTTCCATAGCCATTTACATGACCATAGTATTGGTACGTAAGTAAGTTTGTGGAATGGTCCCTCGCAATTGGCACCAGGGTTGCATAAAGTCTTTATCTTAGGCAAGGGTGCCTCGTTTAACGTTGTTGACCTACAGATAGCACTAACAAACACCGTTAGATGAGTTTTGTGTCTTTATGAATTGTAAGGGGTGATGGATCACACTGTATAGACTAGAGGTGCTCAGCTGGGCGCCCGCTGAGGCTAGCCCAAAGCAGTCGGGCTGGCGTGACATAAATGGTAGGGAGTTACATAACAAGCATACGTCACAGTGAAGCAAGAGAGCGGACACACTTTGCAGGGAAGGGAGGGAGCAGTATTTAAAATAAAGTGCTATAATCGCAAAAAAAAGAAAAAACAAAAAACCTTACCTTTTCAAGATATTTCAGATTGATTTATACTGCACTCAATATAAACAGTCAGTTTTATTTTCTTATATATATTCATTCAAAGAAAACCGACACAATTTGTTACAATCTACAAAAGAGCCTCCGTGGCTCAGACGGCAGCGCGTCAGCCTCTCACCGCTGGATACCGTGGTTCAAACCCGGTCACTCCATGCGAGATTTGTGCTGGACAAAGCAGAGTCGGGACAGGTTTTCCTCCGGGTACTCCGGTTTTCCCTATCATCTTTCATTCCAGCAACACACTCCATTCTCATTTCATAGCAACTATCAGTCATTAATAAATCACTTTGGGAGAGGCGGACCCCATCGTACTAATAGCCTATATAAGATTCATTTCATTTCGTCCCAGACCCGGTCAATGACTGGAAAACAGGTTGTAGGTTTTCATTTTTCAGTATTTAAAATTGAACAGGCGTCCGATGATAATAGCTAGCCTCTAAATGGCGAGAGGGAGTTTCATCTCAAGTAAGGACACAGACATTTACCATCGAACAATAAAGTACAACAATGTAAATAAATCTACGTCATAGATAATACAGTATGCCTTCAAATAAATAACCTAACTGATGTTATTCCCGGTAAGCATGATCAGATTGTTGGCAAGTTTATCAGATAATTTAAATCGAAACCACCACAAGTCATAGCTTAACCAGCTTAACTCCGTATTTTATAAGAAATGTTTCCAAAGCACCTCTTAAAATTTAATGGGGAAATGGTAATTCATTACGTACATTATAAAAATATTTGAGGTTGTGAGCCTAACTGTTTATTGTATCCAGTCGTAATACATAAATTGTAATGAACATAAATAACATTTCTTACAACGTAAATTGAAAATGACATGAATTTCTGCCATCTTTCTTTCATTATTTTCTACCTCCAGTTCGAACTCTGGTATCACTGCAGTGATCGAGTGACTGGGAGAATTTTGCCCAAACGCCACTCCCAAATGTAGCCACGTAGCCACGCGCCACAACGTCACTGTTGTTGAATAGCATATGCTAGTGATGGGCAGTCTGAGACTAGATCTCGAGATTTATAGGTATTTCTCGAGAATAGCGCAGGCACTATTTCTCGCGAGAAATTTCGAGAGATCTCGAGAGATTTGTCCCCGCATTTTTTGGCGAGCAGCGTGTCGTAGGCCTACAGGTAGTCAGAGCTGAATGTTGTTTGTGCCGAGTATGCGAATAGCTAACCACGGGCCTTCTCCATTTCGTAAATATGTGTCGATAAGCGACTAGGGCGTTCATTTCTATCGAGGTCTATTGTGACGCAGTATAACATAATTATAAACTATACACATTCTGGCATTGTATGCACTGGTATGTACACGAATAAATATGCTAAGTACAGAAACTTACGGCTTCTATAGGTACACGTACCTGGATACTGGAGGCGTGCATTATTCGAACTCGAGACGAGGCAAGTTGCGCCTTGCTGCATATGCAACCATCATTACACACGAATAGAATGTGTAATCTAAAATGCTTCAGTTTGCTCCAGTTCTTTTGACAGATAGGTGTACATCATTATTAGACCCCACATTTAATATCATGTTATGACCACTGTTTTTGTTTACAGATATTTTGATGACGAAAGAAATAATTCCTTACAATATTATAGAGTATTCACATCATATGTAAAGTTAGCATAATTACCCAACAACAAGAGTACAATAAGCAATTCCATGGAGAGAAATTATTAGAAGAAATACTACTAGTTCAACATTCTAAATCCAGCAGAAAATCACAAATTCATTGTCCGTCATTTACAGCTTTTACTTTTCACTTTACACTAGCACTTTCTTTTTTGCTATTGGCTTTACGTCGCACCGACACAGATAGGTCTTATGACGTCGATGGGACAAGAAAGGGTTAGGACTGGGAAGGCCATGGCCCCATCATTTGCCTGGTGTGTAAATGGGAACCACGGAAAACCATCTTCAGGGCTGCCGACAGTGGAGTTCGAACCCACTATCTCCCGAATACTGGCCGCACTTATGCGACTTCAGCTATTGAGCTCTGTTACACTAGCACTAATCATCTTAAACGATTTGATACCGGAAGAGAATCTATCAGTGACTGCTGCAGGTAATTTATTCCAATCCCTTATGGTCCTGTTTACGAAGGAAAACTTGCCCACATCAGCATGCTGGTTATTATTACAATACTGTAAGTGACTGTTGCCACCGGGATATTTCCCCATTTGTGATGTATTTGTTAATAATAATAATAATTAGGTACTTTGGTATATAACAGCGCAATGTGTAATTGTGTCTCGTTGTACGTGACAACTTTAAGACGATGTCCGAAATGCAATGCAAGTCGTGGATGTCTATTATTTTGAAGGGATGTCACATAGCACAGCCCGCTGTGTTGTTTATTCAAAACAAGTAAAATACGTCAGCAGAAATACTTCTGGGATGATCCGACACTTAAAAACACGTAATATAAATGAAGAGGAATAGTTACAGAACACTTCCGGCCAGGTCTGAATCACAGAAAGCTACCCTGCTGACAACGATTGTGAGGCATCCAGGTAGGTTTACATCCTAATAACAGTTATTAACCAATTATATGGGTTATTCAGCTAAGATAGTAAGGGTGTGTTCTGCCCGAAGGCAGGTCCGAACCTCTGCAGAGGTGTGCCTGAGCTGGAGTTTACGTACGGTAGGGTGGCCAGCTCCTTTTCGCTCCTCCATTCCCTTACCCCCACCAACAGCGCGTGGCAACCCATCCACTTCTCAACCACGCCCAATGTTGCTTAACTTCAGAGATCTCACGAAATCCGGTGTTTCAACACGGCTACGGCCGTTGGCATTCAGCTAAGAAGTCCACCTGAAATATCTCGTGAACAGTTTAAGATACTGGCATTCTGTCTTAACTTTCATTAACGGTATTAAGGGGCTCATAGTTCAACATGCAGCGCTTTCCGAGGCTTTTGACAAAATTTATCATCACACACGTTTCCATATGAGAACTGCTGATGATAACTATCAAGCTTACACTCGTAGTTACTGGGACGTCGCGTCGCACAGTTCGCAGCACACGAGAATCGGTCTCGAGAGCGTTGCCCATCACCCCTGCTGAAAGAACTGGAGCAAAGTCGGGCATTTTAGATTACACGTTCCACTCTTGTGCAATTGGGGTTGCATATGTAGCAAAGCACATCCTCCCCATCTCAAGTTCGAATAATGCACGCCTCTAGTATCCAGAGTAAGTGTACATCCTATCTACAGTTATTCACAAATTATGCAGGGTTATTCTGCTAAGATGTCCACCTCAAATGAGCCGTGAACAGTTAAAGATACCGACATTCGGTTTTCACTTCCGTTAATGGTATTAAGGGGTTCATAGTTGAACATGCAGTACTTTTCCAAGCTTTTGACAAAATGTATTGGCTCACACGTTTTCATATGAGAATGTTATTTCATGCAATAACTGCCAAAGATATACTATCAAGTTTACAGTCGTAGTTACTGGTACGTCGCACAGCTTGCATTACAGGAGAATTGGTCTCGAGATTCTCGAGATCTGCAACGTCAGTCTCGAGAGTCTCGAGCGAGAGCATTGCTTAACACTAACAGACGCTCTTTGCCTGCCTGCCTGGTTACAGTGCTGGGCGCCTGCGGAACAGAATGTCCAGTGTCAGCACCTCTGTTATAGACAGAATGTTAGGACATACGACACAGATGAATATAAGGAAGAATGAAAAAAAAACTAACTATGGAATTTTATTTGAAGTAACACAATGCTGAATGAGCAGCAGTAGAAGCATAGAGTAAAACAGAGAGAAACCATACTTGCCCTGACCCAAGTGCATCTGGTGGGGAGGTGGAATGATGATTCAGACTTCACTGCTTTTTAATTAAAATATATATAAAAACATATTAAGCCTAACTAAATACAAAAGATCAGATACAATTTTAATATTAAGAACAAGATGCTAGAGAGGACTTAAGGTGGTTTAACTTGACCCAATAATGTTTAAAAAAAATTAAGGAAAAATGCAAGATAAAACCTAAATTATACAAATGGAACAGACAATCAGTGAGCAATAACATCCCTATAGATAGACTTTCTAGCAAAGCACTAAGAAAATTTCTATGAATATATTGTGAAGGGTCATGATACTAAATTTGCAGTTGTTCCCTTACGGTTAGTTGGGATTCCCTCCCAAAGACCCTTTGCATCATATTGCTGAGAAGTAATCAGTTCCATTTCCTCACTGCAACAGATTCACTCCAAAGGTTGTCCCAGAAATAAGAATGGAGGCATTACTCTCTTCACAAAAGTTAGAACCAACATAAACCAGAGCATACTAAGTCCTATTAAATGTTGAAGTCAAAATTGCATGAACAGACCTAAAATGGCATATTGCATTTGATAGACCTTTATTTGACCATTTAACATTTACACAAAAATTCCACACCTACATACATTTATCATTCAGCAACAGATCAGAAGACAGAAAAACAACATTTTGTACACATCATGATACAAATATCTTTGAAATGGAAACATTTCATTACATAGCATATTAAAGATATTCAAAGGGAATTCTTTAAAATGAATCAGGAAAGAGCTATACAAAGAAGTTACTACCCAACTCCTGCAATCCAGGAGCTGGTATACAAAGGTGTGTGAGTCCCAACTGTTCCCTTCAAGTCTAAAGACCTATGTAAATTCATTTATACATAATGAAGCACATACACTATGATAAATTGAAACACACAACATGCTGCATATTTAGTGAAAAGAAAAAAAGAAAAAGAAAAAAAAAAAATCAGGCTTTTATTTTTACGATATTTCAGAAAATTTGAACCAAATCTTATGACATAAAATTTTGTCTCATTCATGTAAATTATCTCTTTGCAAATTTTACATATGTAAGCTTACATATACATAACAAAATACATCACAAAAACATGTTTACCACACCCCTTCAAGTATGCATTATCAACCAAATAACCAGCTATAAGCATTTTGGTCCAGTACAGATAACAAGAAGCTTCACATATCTGTCATGCGTGGAATATGCAACATACAAAGAAAGTTATGCAATCAAAGCAAACTGTTATAACAGATAAAATCATCAGCAAATGTATGGAATTCTCAAACAGTCTTGAGGAATAAATGCCAATGCACATGTGGTACACTGTGGAATGAACTATTATGATTATATTTACTTAGCAGAAGTGTTGCATTAACATATTTAACCCACTAGTTCATGTAAACATTTCCCTTACCATTTCAAACATACACTAGAATAATTTAACAGCATATACACGTAGAACAAAACGTGTTCAACTTCAAAATAAGTGATTTCATTGGAACTTAAATTTGTTAAAGTGGATATAACCTTTAAGTTTTCTTGTCTGTCAAAATTAATAAATAATTAATAATAATAATTAATAAATACTAGAAAATGCCTGAAGAAGAAAATGCATTATGAACAAATGTAAAAACCATTTGTTAAAATTCAGTGCAGAGTATCTTAATGTGGAAATTATTTTCAACTTCTCTTAATGCACTGCATCTACTTCCCTTCCAGGGCAAGTGACACGAGAGGGAAAACAACAGACATGAGTGCACTGAGGAAAGTTCAAAACAATTCTACATTTATTAAAGCACTGCAGACAGAATTTTAAATGTTTTTACACTTGATCATGGTATGTTTTATTTTTAAAGTACAACCTATTATTTATTAATTTTGCAATAGTTCTGACAAAAACTTAAAGGTATTATACAAACTTCAATGTCTAAAACCCTCATGACCAATTAACATAAAGATCTATGTACATTTATTTGGGGAATTCATTAATACAGTAATGAACACAATAGCCGAGATAAAATGCAGTATTGAAAAAAATCAATAAGTATATCTACACATTGAGACTGAAGTGGCTTAGCTCAAAATGGTGGAAACAAAATAATAACAGCAAAAATGTATCATACAAAATAAGCTATTAAATGATATAGTTATACCTTACACTGCTTTCCTTTATGGCAATTTTTTTTGTTTACTTTTATCAGTCCCCAAAACAAGAACTAAGGACATTTATACCAAAGGAATTAGTCCTTTGATCAGTCGGTGACCTTACCCTCGCACGATGATTTCAAGCAGCATAAAACCTGTACTTTAAGCCAATGAAGGTGCACAACAGGTAAGGCAGCTTGCAGCCATGATTTTGTTTGAGAATATGCAGTAACAAAATTACACGATCAAAACTCGCGAACCACGTGACAAGCTGCAAAAGGAGTTTACCAGAAATTTATTTCAATCATAGATTAGAATAAATAATAAATTGTAGGTTGGTAACTGAATCCATATACGAGCAAAATACTTATATACCACCCATATTTGAGATAAGCCATTGCTGCTTCAACATTTACAAAAGAACAAGCAAAACACAGTATCACACAGTGCTGCAATCATACAATACTATTTACAATTTCATGAACTTCCTTTCACACACAGTTACAATACCTATTCTACCAGGTAATAACGTCCTCGTAACTCTTACACAAATAACATACATGAAGAGGTGGGCATTCACGCTTCTAGAGACAAAATTCACTTGCTTAGCAGAAGGTCATAATCAGGGTATCCAGCCCTGCGACTCTGGAAGTATTTAGCATGATACTGAGGCTCCAGGTAGCTACCCAGCACTGCCTCATCATCACGCATAGCATTACGCCACTCCATCTGCAAAAAGAAAATTCAATTCTCGGTTTGCACAATAGGAAAATGGATTTATACAAATTACTCAACCACCACCACATGAACACCCTTGTGGATAAAGGATACAGAGATAGCTAGGAAAGCAGAGCATTTTTATATTTCTCTAGTGAAGCACACACAATTATTTTAAGTTTTACTGATTAATGAAATAGCATATTTACTCATGTATCTCACACCAAAAAGTTGGGAGATCATGATAAAATCTCTTTTTCCACCATGCGACACTGAAAAATCATACAAAATGCAAATTCTGAACTTTCCCTCGATTCAGTAATACATGGAAACTGTTCTGAAAATTGTTTCAGAAAAAGAAAACTATATTTCTTCACCATAATAAAACATCAAACCTAGAATGAACACTCCATGCCGTACTGTAATGTTACCCAATATGATAAATGAAACTAACACTGAAAGTAGCACTGTCTCTGGCTCCATCACATCAACAAACACACCCTTCACTCCACTATTTAAAACAAAACTGCAGTAACAACTGATCACAATAATTGAACTTATTCAAGCCACAGTGATCGACCTCACTAACCACAAAACCCACGACCATGGCAAACAAAAAATCATGATGCACCGCAAGAGAGAAAAGGAACACCAGATTGGGGATCTCAATGTTCACTTTCTTTCTAAAGCAGTCATTGAGAATAGGACTTCCACCCAAATGGCAGTTAACACATTGCAGACCGGGTGCCATTCACCCCATGCACAGCCCTGTTCCCGGCCACTTTCTAACTACCTCCAAGCTGGAGTGCATGCATTCAAATAAACTGTCAGAACTTCACTAGCTTTTGAAGGACTACTGTGTTTTTTTCTGGTGGCCTTCCTGAATAGTTGTTGAAAGGCAGGTAGGTAAGTATTTGTTGAAATCTATTTCGGCTCATAGTTTTCGGAAATATGGGGTTTTCTATTAGGGGATCGGTTGGCAGTAATCTTTCAGACATGATTTCTTCACCTGCCCTATCAATATACACAGAGCAATATTTTTTTAATTTCCCTGCTAGTGACATTAGTCCAATTTAGTGTTTTAGGGGATACGTTATGAGAATGTGAATTCTGCTCATAGCATAAGTTTGTCTGCTCAGCTACATGCAGAAAAAATTCCTCACCAAACATAAGTCCTGCTACTTGGCCTATGTTTCCAGATTCATTAGGCCATACCTTTATAACAGGAGCACCCTCAAAATCCTCTAGCCTAGGTTCACTGTTGTTCATAACCCAGTTGTCAGAAAACACTACATTATTTACAATATTTAGAATATTTACACCCGTAACAATTATCAGACTCGTTCTGCACCACGTGAGTTCCACACCTTGAAGACAAGACTGTATCCTCGTCATCACTTGAAACATTTCCGTTAGAATATATTTCATCATCGAACTCTAAATATTCAGCATCACTTGGATATTCGGAGCCTGTATCTGCACATAATTCGCGAATAATTTCATCCTTATGTAAACACGTGCGATCCCTCGGCGGTGCCATCTTGCATGGCTTTTCGAACTTTGTAAACATGTTGTCAGGAAATGCAAAGAAAATCTATGATATGAAGAATAATCGAAAAGAAATGCGAGTATCGATTGTGTAGAACCATACATAACAGAGTTCTATCACCCTTGACCTCCAAATAGTTCCAGTATATCTCAAAAGATCGCACTGAACTTCAGTCTGCTGCTAACGCAAGATAACTCAGGACCGGTCCGCATTGTGTTAATAAGACACTTTCAGCTACTCATAGCAACAAATAAGAGAAAAACTTTCAGCATTCACAGCGACCGACAATAAAAAGACCTTCAGTCATTAAAGCAACATCCTGAAAAGGCGGGAGTTTCAAAACATATTTCAAGGTCTGCCGTTGTTGACTTAAATCAAGAGAAACAATTAACCATCAGGTCAGGAAGCAATTTTGAAAAACTGGGAGCCTCCCATCTAAATCAGGAGAGTTGGCAAGTATGCCCCTTCAAATCGAAAGCTCAGTCTACTCATCTCTATTTTTGTTTTGTTTTAATGACATTTACATCAGTATTCATGCATCCATGGGGATAGCACAAACTATGAAGCTAAAGCTATGTGCCGCCTCATGCACACAAATTGTGCAAGTCATTCCACGTCAAACTGTGAGAAATTTAATAATAATAATAATAATAATAATAATAATAATAATAATAATAATAATAATAATAATAGTTACAGAGATACTGTGGCGGATAGAGGTGTAAGAAGATCAAATTGTAATTTAAAACTTTAAAATTTGGAATTTTATTTCTTCCCCTTTTTTTCTTTTCTTTTAAGATTTTAAACAAATAACAATGGACTAGAGCAGGTTAGCTCATGGGCTTAAGAACAATTTTAAAAAACAATCAGACTACAATGATTTAACAAATTAGCTTGAAGCTCCCAAGTTACAATTTTACAAGAGCACCACTGCTCCCTTCAACAAATCCACAAGGAGACAGAGCTCCCAAAATTTACTAGATTCACGAGGAGCATCTTTGCTTCACATAATTAAGTAGGAGATTATTGTCTGAAATTTATAATTTTCAAGCCTCTCCAAGGCGCAACCTTTTACTAAACAAACCGTATTCACTGTCTTATCCGCTCAACAGGTGAATTTACATAGGAAATACGGTAGAATAAAAGTAGATAACTTGAACAGGGGCAAAGTGCCCATTCTATCTGGCCATAGTAAAAAGAAAAGGTTAAAGTTACTGGCCAAAAATCAAAATGTTGGGAGGCAAAATCTTGCACTCCTTTGAAATACACTTGAAAAATACCCAAAACCCTGTTTGGGCTGATGGCCCAAAGTTACAAAGAGTAAGCCTATACTACGGAGGTGACCAGATGGAGAGGAACTTTAAATTACAAAGAAAATTCAAATTAAAGAAAATTCAAATTTTAAAGTTTATGAAATCATAATTGCCTCAAGACCAAGTTAAAGGGAAATACAAGAAGGTTCCCACTCTTTATTCTGTAAGTTTAATTAAGATCTTAAACCAGACTGAGAATTTACATGGCCAGATTACATTAAGAAAGAATTTTGAAACCTTCCCGTTGTGTTAGCTTTCTGAAACTATTACATGATTAAAAGATGTCTGCCATTACCTTGAACTGGTGGACCTTCCATAGCAAAGAGGAAGGTTCCTGAATCCTCTGGGCTGAAGCCCTGGACACAACCACAAATTCTACTGGTTGATAAAATAAATGTACAAAATTCCCTATTGGCTACAAGTTTAAACGGGCAGGAAGAGATAGAAGTTGCTAAAAACCTTAGAATACCAAAAACAATCTACAAACAATTCAGTTTAGGAAACCTTGACACACAAAATTACTTCGAAAATTTATTGTTCATCCTCGCGGCAGAGGGCGCACATAAGTCGAAAGTATAGACATCTGACGATAAACGTCAAAACTTCTTCCACTCGCAATTTCAGAGTTTATATTAGAGATAGCCTTCTAAAATGCGCTTGATTTAAATGCACGGAGCAGGTGTACCTCTGGTACAACAACAACAATAATAATAATATTATTGTCACCTGGGGTGGTAACTTTTCAAAGAAATCCAGTCGCCGACAAGCGATGCATGCATCCTGTTCGGATTCTGGAGGGGATGCAACATCATGCTAAAGATGAGTCTGAGCGTCTTGGAAATCCTGAACAGTCACGAAAACTGAAACCCATATCTAAGACTTTTTTGGGCAACATTCAACATAAACAGTCTACTACAAACTGGTAAGATTAAACAGCTGACCAATGCCCTCCACAAAAATAAAATCACAGTAATGGTTCTACAAGAAACTCTCTTCACTGACGAAGATATGTTTGAGTCTGAAGGGTATCAGTGCTTCACAAGCAAATCCCATAAGAGTAATGAAAAACACCCCTATCTTCGGTACAGCTTTTGCTGTCAACACCAGAATCCTTAGGTCAGTGTAAATTTTGAAGCAGTTAATGATAGGTTATGCCTACTACCCCTGCGTTGTGTAAATAAAACATATACGCTAGTCAATGCACATGCTCCAACTAATGAACAAAACAAAAAAGACCTGGAAGACACAGACAGATTCTGGAACGTCCTGGATGCCCGATTAGCGAAAATCCCGAAACACCACGTCAAGATCCTAATGGGTGATTTTAATGAACGGAAACACAGGAAAGTTGTTGGGCTCTACTCAGCACACAAAAGAACCAACAAGAATGGAGAACGCCTCCTTGAACTATGTTATAACCATAACCTCCAAATGATGTCAACACACTTTCGTCACTTACCAAGAAAACAGACGATTTGGAGATGCCCAAACAAAACAATAGGAGAATTCCAAATAGACCCTGTTGCTATATCTCGAAGATACAGTCCGGAAATAATGAATGTTATTGTAAAAAAGGGAATAAACATAGACTCAGATCACTACGTATCCGTAATCAAATTTTGGCCAATCCCTCTCAACAAAAATAAGAACGAACCTACCATAATTCTCTTTGACACAAAAAAACTCTGAGAAAGAGAGAATGAATTCAAATAATTTGCCCAACCAGTGGAAAAAGACTTCAACAGCATGAGAAAGCAGATAATACAAGCTGCAAAAGGAGTGGCCGAAATCAAGAAGAGGAAGAAGCACACGTGGTGGAACGATAACTGGGAGAAGACCTTAGGAGATCGTCTAATGCCTGGAAAAAGTATTACACCTCGAAAAAAGGAGAAGATTGGAAGACGTACAAAACACAAGCACAAACAGCATAAATAATACGCATTGAGAAACGCAAGTATGAGAAGGAACTACTGGACAAGACTGAACAAGACTTTCATAGAGGTGAGACCCGTGAATACTCTGGAAATTTTAAAAAGAAGGTACAAGGAAACAAGGCACCTTCCCTTTGCTTTCTAAGGAAAGATGGAACTCTTGCAACATCAAATGAAGAAAACTGCAAAATCTTTAAGTATTTTAAAGACCTTCTAAACTGCGAAAAACCAGCCAACCCTATAAAAACAAGCCAGTGAGCCAAAACCAGCCATCTTCTCCGCCA
The DNA here is from genome assembly GCF_040414725.1 of Anabrus simplex. NCBI lineage: Eukaryota > Metazoa > Arthropoda > Insecta > Orthoptera > Tettigoniidae > Anabrus > Anabrus simplex. The sequence goes on along the minus strand of NC_090266.1, from coordinate 575,989,324 downwards.
AATCGCGATGAAATCAAACGCCACATAAAGAGACTGAAAAATAACAAGGCTCCTGGTGAAAACTCCACGATTGTGGAACTGTGGAAACATGCCCCGGAAGAAGCAATTGACATCCTACACCAAACCATTGTAGATATATGGGAAAAAGAACAACTACCAGAGGACTGGAAGCTAGCATTGATCCATCCTTTACAAGATCCTGTCACTATCCATTCTTGAAAGATTGGAACAGCAAATTGAACACAAACTCGGGGAATACCAAGGAGGTTTTCGGAAAGGCCGATCAAGTGCAGAACAAATACTTAACCTAAAAACCATAATACAATACCATATGCTGAGAGGTTGAACCTATGTATCTACATTTGTAGACTTCAGGAAAGCATACGATTCTATCAACCGTGATGTGTTGCTTAACATCCTTGCAGAAATAGGAGTCAATGAGAAACTGCTGGTGATGATAAGGGCAACACTAACTAATACCAAATCCAAAGCAATATTCCAAGGATGTCTCTCTGAACCCTTTGAGATCAAGACAGGCATTCGACATGGAGATGGGCTGTCACCTCTTTTGTTCAACTACGTACTTGAGAAGGTAATACAGAAGTGGCGAAAGATGTTAAAAGAAAGAAACCTTTACAAACCCTTAAGGATTGGGACAAAAAAAAAATGGAGTGGAAATAGATTGCTTAGCGTTCACTGATGATATAGCCCTGATGACAGAAAATTTTGAAAGTGCAACAGAACAGATCAATGTGTTGAAGGGAGTAGCAGAATAAACAGGTTTACAAATTTCCTTTCAAAAGACAGAAGTAATGTTGAATATCAAAGATGATACGGCACAACTAAACACCAAAAATGAAACAATAAATGGTGTTAGTAAATTTAAATACCTTAGGGAATGGATTCAGCAAAATGGACTTGACAAAGAGGCCATAGCAGCAAGAATCAAGAAAATGGAAGTAATCTTCCAAACCACCTGCAACATATACAACAAAAAGTGCTTTTCCCTTAACACAAAATTTTGTCACTACAAACACTGTCATCAAACCAGTATCGCTGTATACATCTGAATGCCTTATCCTATCCGAGAAATGTTTGCTTGCGGATTTCGAGAGGAAAGAAAGAAAGATCCTACACACCATACTTGGCCCAAACTACAAAAATGGCATCTACATCAGAAAATCCAGGGAAGAATTATGCTCTAAGACAGAGAAGATCATGGACCCAATGTTTAAAGGCAGAGTTCACTTCTACGGTCATATACAATGGATGATCTGACTCTCGATGGATGAAACCTATCTTCAGTATATCTGACTCAAAACAAAAAAAACAGCAATGCCATGGTACGTTAATATCAAGAAAAATCTTAAAGAACTGGGCCTACAAGCAGAAGATGCTCAAGACCGAAATCTTTTCAGAGCAGCTATCAAGACTTTTGGGACATTCCGGGATGAAAAACGGGCAACTGGTGCTAAATGGACAGAAGAAAGTCATGCTAAACACAGTGAGGTAATGAAGACGATGTGGATCAAGCGAAAAATGAACAAATGCCAGAATGTAAAGTGAGGCTTATCATGGTCCCTAGTTGGCCGATTAGCGAAGATGAATGAATAATATTATTGGTTTTACATCCCACTAACTACTTTTACAGTTTCTCAAGATGCCAGTTTTACAGTTCTTTTATATGCCAGTACATCTACCAACACGAGGCTGGTATATGTGAGCACCTTCAAATACTACAGGACTGAGCCAGGATTAAACCCACCAATTTGGAGTCTGAAGGCAGTCTACCGTCTACTCTACTGAGCTTGGTGCCAGGTCAAATAACCTCACCCCTACTTCACAGGGCTGCAAAGAAAGATTCCATACACCATAAACTTTGATACGACAAGGATTTGACTTCATACTAGGTACTCGGCTACCTTGTTAACGATAACAAAATGTCAGTGAGGAATCTTCTATAGGGTCTTTCACACGAAGTGGGGCCAGCGCCGGTCGGCCCGCGCAGCGCAACGGGTAGATGGGCGAGCTGGTAAGATGAGCACATGAATACTCTCTGAGGTTGGGGCCAGGAGAGCGCCGTATGAATCGCATTTAAATAACAAGTATGTATAATAATGCATAATCAAAGTAAAATAATTTCTCACCTTGTGACAGATAATGTTGAAGATGACTTCCACCTGCATCTACAATTTCTGGCTTCATCTAAGGAAATTTTTATTCATCTACCGAAATAGCCTCAATTTCTCTCGTGATAGTTTGAGTTCATTTACAGTGTGAAAATGGGTGTGTTGGCGCCAGTAACTGCAGACAGGATAATAGGGCCTATAGTTTTTGAAACCACAATCACTGGGTAGAGATATAGGAATGACATTCTCGTACGATTTTTTAACAACTGACGGAAAATGAATGCCAGCCTGAATATTTCCAGCAAGACTCTGCAACCGCACATACGGCTAACGAGTCATTAAGCATTTAATTGAGGATATTTTTGACAACAGAGTAATTAGTAAACCATTGTGGCCTGCAATATCCCCAGATCTTACGGTTTGAGATTATTTATGGGAAAAACTGAAAATAAAGGTTTATACAACAAACCCTCACACTGTAGATGAACTAAAACAAAATATAACAAGAGAAATTGAGGCCATCTCCGTAGATGAACTAAGGCGCATGAATGAAAATTTCCTTAGATGAAGCCAGAAATGTTCCGATGCAGGTGGAAGACATTTTCAACATCATCTGTGACAAGGTGAGAAATAATTTTACTTTGATTATGCATTATTATGTGTGCTTTTTATTTACATGCGATTCATACAGGCGCTCTCCTGGTCCCATGCTCAGCGAGCTGCCATGTGCTCGTCTCACCAGCTCGTCCATCTACCCACTGCGCTGTGCTGGCCAACCGGCCGGCTCCACTTTGAGTGAAAGACCCTGTATTAGGGGAAACAGGTAGGATTAAAAATTACCAGATGTACATACTGAATAAGTGATTCTTGAAGTACAGTAGAAGTCTGCTATAGCGAGTAAGGCATATAACAACAACCCCGTTCAGTTTTTTCCCATCCCTTCAAAATTCTTATATTAAACTGTGTATTATCCTTTGGTTACAGCAAGAGCCCTATCACTGACTCATCTGTTATTACGAGCAATAAAGCGTAGCTATTTTTTTCTATTACCAATATTCATGCACCTAGCGATTACAGTAAAACCTTGTTAATTTGATGTCGTTGGGACGCAAAAATCGGACTTTGAATTACGTGATTTCAAATTAACCGCCAAATCATAATTCAAAAATGCCAACCCTTAACTTTGATTCACAGTTTCAAATGCCATGGAAAAAGAAAACGATCTCCAAAATGTATCGATCCAACAAGGTGCATTTACAGTATTCAAATAATGTACTTGGTTAACCCACCGGCAAAAAAAAAAATTATTCAAAGACAAAGAAAAATCTATACTGGCTCCCCTGTGTAAGTGCTTTACGCATTGGATTACTGTACGGTATGCATTTTAGATGCCTTGTACTTGCATGAAAAGTACCAAATGACCTTAAAACATCGTGGTTTATTGAACTTTCCTATGACAAGGGGAGAAAGTCTCGCTTCTGCCTGCATTGCAACACAGTACAGTGACTATCCTTTTATGATTTCCCGCCATGACGCTTGTCCATGCTTGCATTGTCTCGTAATTCAAAATGCCAACTTTTTGTCACGTCACAAAGTATTCTAATAATATTTGCTTTACATCCCACTAACTACTTTTACGGTTTTTGGAGATGCCGAGGTGCCGGAATTTAGTCTCACAGGAGTTCTTTTACGTGCCAGTAAATCTACCGATATGAGGCTGACGTATTTGAGCACCTTCAAATACCACCGGACTGAGCCAGGATCGAACCTGCCAAGTTGGGGTCAGAAGGCCAGCGCCTCAACCGTCTGAGCCACTCAGCCTAACACAAAGTATTCTAAGACCCATTAATGTATGCAATCACCTTGATTCTCAGTTTAAACTTTTCACATGAAATGTATCCAACAAGGTGCATTTACATTACCGAATGCAATAATGCACTTGATAAAACACTGGCAAACATAACCTCACGCAACAAAAGAAAAAAACAATTGAAAGATGAGGACAAATTTTGCTGGCTCTCCTGTGCAAATGCTTATCTGTAGGATTACTGTACCATTTGCATTTTTAGATGCCTTGTACTTTCATGAAAAGTGCCCGACACCCTTAAAACATTGTGGCTTACCGAACTTTCATATGATAAGGGAAGGAAGTCTCTCGCTTCCATGTGCATTGTGACAGTACAGTGACCCCTACCCTTGTACGATTTCCCGGCCGGCACTTCTCTCCTTTAAAAGCGCAAGTCCGTTTGGGCTCCGCATTAAAACAAAAAAAAAATGCAGTTTCATTGGCACTGACAAAATCATTCAGTGCGTACGAATTGATTATACGAGCCACACTTTTTTACCAACGTTCAGCATCGCCAGTGTCCTCAGATTATGTTTCTCCGCACACTGCCTGCTACATGATAAGGTGGCGTTCCTTAAAATGCTGAATACAAAATAATTATGATTTCACTCGAACTTAGCACACATGAAGCATACTGTAGACACACTGAGCGAGTGAAAGTGCAGAAAGCTACCCCTGCACGTTCCGGAAGATGCGTTCTTTCATGACACGGAGAAATGTTGAATTTTATTTACTCCGTAAAATACTATTTTAAAAATATAAATGCAGTTTTGAATTAAAAGTCTGAATTTCGGTAATGGACTGACAGTGTTCTTCAAATTAAGAATTACCCATATTTCAAATTAAACCATTTAAATAACATGCAAAACCTTACCTCATGTTTCTGGGAAAGAGATCTTCTTCGAATTAGGCGAGATTTTGAATTAAATGACTTTGAATTATTGAGGTTCTAATATAAAGTGCATGCAGAATTACACGAATTACACTAATTTTATTGAAAAGGTGGAATAAAAAATCACAATATTGTAAGCATATTATAGCAAATTCAATACGGGTCTAATCATGAGATTAGTTACATGTAATAAAATAATTCAAGGGTGATGTCCGAGTCTATCAGTAACACCTGTCGACTGCTGTTCTCTAAAAGAAAATTCAAAATGAAGGAGGAAAACACGTTTTCGTAACGTTGCGTGCCAGCCCCGTGGTAACTCCTTGCGGTACTTCCAGGAAGGGGCTAGTGACTCGCAAGACCTGGGATCTCCGAGCCGGCTTGTAAGGTGGGACCGGCCTTTCCGTGTACTGTTCTCGTCGGCCGGCTTACCTGCGAGGTTCTTGGAGATTCAATGGGAATGTTCTGCCTCTAGTGAAATAGCGAAATTTCTCGCTGAAATCACTCATGCTATAAAAAGGGAGGCCAGCCACGGACAGTCAGTCAGTGTTGGACTCGGGAGGTGGTCAGTGTGACTGATTTGGGGTTCGGTGGCTGGGCTAAAAGCGACAGAGGTGTTGGCTGATATAGATGTTGATTCCCTTAGGGAATCTGAAATATTTGTCCTGAATGAGCAAATTTATAATACCAATATAAATGGTCCGTTATTGGACATTATAAATTTTCCAGCTAGCTCATTCTTGGTTGCCAGCGTTTCGCCCTCGTGTGCCAAGCAGGCATCAATTTTTAGTGATGAGACAAAGTCTCTTAGTGCATTGGCACTGCCGGTGGCTCCAGTTAGCCTACGCAGTGGCCTCCACGGTATGCACTAGCCAGCGTATTGGTAGGTGTGCTAGGTACCAACTGACGAGCCCACCCTAGCACACGAGGGCGAAACGCTGGCAACCAAGAGGTGTTGGCTGTCGCTAGTGTCCCACCGAGGTCTGAACCAGGAACTGCTGTTGTGGTGTCGGAGAGACCAGGAGAGACCAGTGAGTGTGTAACTGGAGACGACAGAACGGAAGACAGTACTGTGTGTTCGTGTAATTCTGTGGACTGAGGATCGCTGTGAGCCAGCAAGGAAACCTGCTATCGTGAGTGCGGGGATAAACGGACCTGTGTTAACGTTCGCTGTTGTATCATCCTGCTGTTTAATACTGTTGAGCTGTTTAGTTGTTCACTGCATGCGACTGTGTGAAGTACTGGACTATCTGTGGAGTCGAACCAACAAACAGTCTTGTGTTGCGTAGCCGGTCGCACTGTGCTCAAATCCAGCGGTCTACACACACATGCTGTATGAGTTGATTGACTGGACTTGGGGAAGTGAAAGCGAGGCTTAAGCGTCCGCAGGTAGACAAGCGGGCTGGACCTCCTACTGTGCGTAAGGGAGAGGGATTTGTGAAAAGACTTGTAATTAGTAAATGTGGCCATTCATAACTGGTTAGGATGTGTGTGTGTGTGTGTGTGTGTGTGTGTGTGTGTGTGTGTGCGCGCGTGCTGTGTTTATGCAGATTTCCATACTGCAGCTTATTCGTTTGTTATCTTCTAATTTTGAGAAACGTGAAACCGTATGTTCAATTTCTTTGTGAAAAATTGGACTAGTATCACTCCTGTGGGCTTCAATTTACTTATTGAATTTGTATAATCTAATCTAACTTAACTATATATACATAATGAGAACATATTTCAAATGACAGTAAAGTAGTAACCTTTTCATTATAAATTTACATGGTAATAACATTTCCAAAACTTAACCACATACGAGAAAATACAGTGAAATCTCATTAGGGATTCTCTTATAAAGACGAATCTTTGCTTAGCATGACGTCAATTTGAAGTACCGATATGCATTAAATCTATATAAAAATACTTCACTTATAGCGTAGCAAATTTTCACGATTACCGCTTGGTACGATCACATTTTTCCTACCCATGAAAATGTTCTTTGTCATCCCTTGTGAAAGGAACGTTATTTCCAACACAGATAAGAGTCCTCGCCAATGGAGGCTGGTTGGAGAGAGTTGCGCAAGAACAAGAAATGGCCTTGAAGTCCTGAACTTTACAGGGTAAATTACACATTCAGGAATTAAGCCGTTAGCCTCACAAAAGTTCAGTTTTTCTCTTTGGTTTTCAATGATATTGCTGAATAACCCAGAAAGCCTGTTTGTGCTTGTATTTCACATTTCATTCAGAAGTTAGAAATTTATTGTTTTGCGTGAAATCCTACGTACGGATCAGCAACAAAATCATGTAAAGTGGACTAGCACGGTCATATTGTTGTGTAGACCAGTTATGGATAGTGAAAAAAGTAGTGATATTGCTTACCAATGAAGACAAAATTAAAATCCAGGAAGTGGATAGGCATCCATCCGCATCTTTCAACTGGTATGTTGAAACTCGCACCTTCGAGTTTCGACTCTAGTTAATCCAATTGATTGAAGTGCTGTCGCATTCGAGGTGACAGTCAAAGTAATCCTCTCACACATGGCCGAGTAAAAACTTCAAATAATTCATGATCGAAGAGTGTGATCAGAAAACAATGTTTAATAACCCAGTCGTCCAAAATATAAGGCTTCAACTGACAATTTTAGAAACAGTATGATCTGCAAATAATGCACTGATACTTTTATGGACTCCAGTGCAAATGTGTTTATATTTGTAGTCTGGTGTTTTACACACCTTTTAACATGTTCCCTGCGGCAGTGAATTTTGATGACTTAATTTTATGTCGTATCGGCCCACCGGTGACACGATGCTGCCTTTAGTTATCTGCTCGGGTCACCGGTGACGTGACGAATTTGACTTTAGATAGTCCCTACTATGAAATCCAAAACAATGCTGGAGCACTTGTTGTGTGCCTTATTGTTGAGGAGACAGTTTTCCGACAGGTTTCCGATTCAACAAATGCGTGACCCAGAAATGACCCCAGAAGAAAATGTTACTTTCTCGTTCATTGATCTGTTAATTATTTTCATATTACGCTTAGTAACTAAATACTGTCACAAAGGATGAGGCTGTTCATAGGGTCATCAACTGATACTGAAGAGAAATCACTGACAAACTTTGTTCCAAATAATGAGCAATATGTCCGGGATCAAGTGTCATCCTAAACCTCTTTATTTTCTGTGCCACCAGTGTGTCAGAAAAAGGATATGTGAACTTGCTTGTAAATATTATTTACGGAAGATAATAAACATATCAATAATTACTCCAATAAATAAAAATATGAAAAGTTGTATTCGCTTACCCGAGAGCAATGTAGAAAGGAACAGGTTACACGAGATGTCAGAAGCATGGTACTGGTGCTCCTTGTATTAAATAATCTGTCATCTGAAGGCAGCAACATTGTAGGCTTCATTCACCGTAACAGCGCAAGCGATTCCCGCATAAAAATATAGGTTACACAACAATTCGAACACAGGGTGACACGAAACGATATGAATGGAAGACCCTATGTGTTAAATTTATTTTTAGACATTATTATCGATTTAAATGAGAGATACAGTAGAAGTCCATTATAGCGAGAATTCATAACGGCAAAAAATCCCGTAACGGATTGTTGTGATATCTGATTTTTCGTAAAAGTCGGGAAAACCCCCATATGCATTAAAATCAATATGAAACCTCAATCAGTTTATTCAAAACTTGAGTTTTTGCGGATAAGATCCATTCTCCGGTTTACACATTTGTTATTTTTCGAAATCAGATACTACTTGAAAGCATATGTTTAATTTCATTCTGAAAAAATTATAGTAATACTCCAAGAGGTCTCTGTGGCAAATGTTCCGGTTTTCTTCTTCAAACAGTCACCTAACCTAACCGTACATGTGACATGAAAACGTATTTCAAGTGCACGTAGAGAAATTATAACCTCCTCACTACAAAGAAACATGGAACAGCCTTTCTGAAATGTAACTAGACATGAGAGAATATAAACTATCCTCTGAAATCACTGATGTAGTCTGCCATATCTTAAGGTGTATTACATTCTTACTTAAATTTCAGTACAGTAAAAACCTGCTATAGCGGTTATGGCATATAGCGAGAACTCCGTTGTAATGACAACTTTTTTTATGTCCCTTGAAAATTCCTACATTAAACTGTATTACCCTTCGGTTACAGCGAGAATCCTATCACTGATGCATCAGTTATTACGAGTGATTAAGCAGGAGTTATTTTTTCCGTTATAGATATTTATGCACCAGCTATTACAGTATACTGAATGCGAACGATTAGCTTCTGTATAGTTTTCGCACTATATGTACTAGCGGTTGCTCTCATCGACATTCGAACTCTAAGGGGATGTCTCAACTAGTAATACTCGTCAACTGGTGTTCTGTAAACACAAGTTGAAAATGAAAGGGAATATGTTTCTGTAATAAATGCGTAAATAACATGGCCGATAGTAGTGGTTAACTCATTAGAAATAGAGGCTGAAATAAACAATCGCTTAACACATTGACTACCAGCTCCTCAGCGACTGATTTAAACCTCCAGTCCAGCCTTTTTAAATCTCCTCATCTCTGTAGTGCACTATTTTACATTAAATGTTACTGTACAAGAACTGGTCGCTGAGCCTTTCGAGAATCCGCCTAATATTGTATAGCGTATCAGGATTCCCCTCATAATGACCACTGTGATTAAAGTGCAAGAATGAAGGTATGTTTCCGAACCAGGTATGTGCCATGCATTTGAAAAATCGGCGAGCCAAAAATAGTGTCTTCTGTCCAGTACATTTTCAGATCTGGTTTTTGAATTATTCCGATTATAAACTTTAGTCCTAAAAACTTTTTCATCTTGTATACGTCGACTGGTTTCCACGTCTGAAGAAATAGAATATTTATTGAATGGACGCAGTGCTGCACTAATAACTTGTTCCGTGTAAAGGTTTGTCTGGTGGCATGCGTATTCAAGGAAATATTCATTTACAAATAAATTGAAGAAAGACATGAACTTGATTGTCGGCGGGCAATGAGATGGAATCATATCCCTTATTTGAATGTACTGAATTACACTTGGCCAGAGTCTGGTATGTCATCATCGGAATTGCTTTCGCTATCACAGAAGTCAGGGATGAGTTCATTGCCAGAATCATCGTTCAGTAGAATGTCTTAAAGTTCCTCTCTTCGTATACTGTGTAACTCGTCATGTTATCGCAACACAACTCTCTTCACTACACACCCTCACAAGAATACCACGACTGGCTTAGGTCCATGTTTACTCAAAGGAAAGAAGAAAGAAAGCATTGGAATGTACCCTCTGTTCAGGTAGTCAGGGTGGAGGACTGTTCATTTAAATGCCTTCTATGGTTTTCAACACAAACCATGACTTTGTACGAATTTAGCACTGAATTCAAAACATTACACCACGCAACCTTAAACACCTTAACTCGGATATGGTCCCGCACTTAGGCTGCTCTTAAATGCCTTAAGGCGTCTATGGGAGTGAATGTGTTAATTTAATTATTTGTACTGTAGTTAAGTAAGACTGTGATACACCTCAAAATACAGCGCAGAATGTATGATTCATTTTAGAGGTTAGTTTATACAGTAAATCCTCATTTAGACATTTTTGCAGGGAACAAGGAAAGATAATGTGTTAAGTGAGAAAACGTATTACTGAATACACGAATCAGAACTATCAAACAGGGATATGTGAACACTTGATACTTTTTTCTGACATGCCTGTATTTTATATTGTGTATGTACAGGTACATTGAAATATATGGGCTATCTACAGTTTCTAAAGATGAGGGTATTAAAAGGCGTGAAAAAAAGACGAGGAAACAAATACAAAAATATTTTCCGCTGGTGCTTATTAAATACTGGTAACGAAAGAGTATTAACACGTTCCTTGCGGTTTGGGTCACCATGTGTCCCGAAGTATGTTGCTCCTATCTGTCGGTGCAAACGTCCCAGAATTGCAGAGTAACTACGTCCTAGTTACAAATTTCAGGTAACTAATGGCAACAGTGTTCCTATTGAAGTGAAGGAATCTGAAATATTTGTCCCGAATGAGTAAATTTATAATACCAATATAAATGGTCTATTATTGGACATTATAAACTTTCCAGCTAACTCATTCCTGAAGCCATGTGTCTTGGTAGGTGTGCTAGGTACCAACTGATGAGCCCAACCTAGCACACGGGGGCAAAACGCTGGCAACCAGGAATGAGTTAGCTGGAAAATTTATAATGTCTAATAAGGGACTATTTATACTGGTATTACTAATATTACCACAGAAATACAGAAAAAGAAAAAATGCCAAGAAAGTAAGCAAGACAGGACATAAAATCTTACCAGTCGCGTAAATCGCTCTTTTGGCAGCACAAACTGCTCTCCACCCAACACTTTCAGCATGTCAGAGCGTTCACACCAAGGCCATATCATATAATCCAGCATTCCTGGTCGTGTACCTGTAATTGGATTTATTACTGTATTAAGTAGAATGCACATACAAGCTGTAAGATTTTTATCACTTCTCAAAGTGCAGTACATTTCTGTTCAATACATGTTACAGAACTGAAAGGAAGTATGAACAAAGAAATGTCAAATGAAATAGGTAATGCAGATATTTTACACCTTTCGCTGAAATACTGTAGTAGTTCATGCATCTTTTAAAACTTTGAGGTTCAATGGTCTGACGTCGTCAATTTTCTGTTCCAATCCTATGTCAGACCTAGTCCGACAACTCGAAGGTAATGTATTTTGGTACATTGGAGCAAAGATGGCACCGAGCTTTACAAAGTATTTAGCCTGGACATTTCTCTGCTCTGTGCTGCACCTGCTGTTAATATGTTTTAACTGAATTGCTTTTTCTTTGGAGATAGTTCACTGCTGTTTTTATTTGTTACCAACATGGTGTCCACCAATCGAGGCATGGAACCTGATATTTACGGATGGTTGTGACAGTAATGATAATAACACTGATTTGTCGACTGATTCTGAATGTGAAATTAGGGTTACAAATCTGAGAATAATTTTTCTAGTGAGGTGAAAGACAGTGGCAAAAATGGTGATTTGGTAGGTGATGAATGAAGAAGGCGACCACGATTTTATGAAGTATTTCCATAACAGTGCTATGGAATACAAGCCTCCTAATATAGGAAAGAAGCCGGCAGTTTTAGTGAAGAGTTTTCAACTACAGTATACAGTAGCGGCAATTAGGAATTAGAAGTGGGGGGGGCAAAAAAATATAGACAACAAGAAGTACCCGGGTTTGTCCAATATAGTGGGTGGGAAGGTATATATATATCAGAAATGGAAAAGAGAGACCCGAGAAAACAGTAAGTTTTTTTTTTAATGCTCTCTGAGCAAATTTCTAGAGAGAGGTAAAGGTTGACTGTTTACCTACTTAAGTGAGGTAATAATAGCTTTTTGAGATTTTGATTCAATACTATATAATAAAAGTGTCACCAAAGGAACAATATTACACATGTATTACAATTACATAGAAGGGCAGCTTGATTATACAAATAAAAATCATTTAGTATTTGACTACATACTAAGAAACTAACAGACATGAAAGAGACTGCCAGACTGACGAAATCGTGCGACAAGTGGATGAATCATATCTCAGTGTCCATGACCTTGGAAAAATAATATACCCCTGCTACCTTTCCTCACAGCACATGCAAAGTCTCCACTACTTGCTGCGGCGTTATACAAATCAGTTAGCCAAGACAAACGATATTTTATGCGTATTTCCGCTAATAATTTTGTTAATTAAAGAAAATAAAAGAAGGAATTGGCTGATAAAACAACAGTGTTTGTACAAATTGCTTTTTATTTAATAATTCCTCGTTTCAGCTGGCTAAAATGGAATAAAAATGGAATATTTTCTCCACAAAGGGGGGGGGGGGGGCAAACTGCTCCCCCCCTGTCGCCCTCCTAATCGCCGCTTACTGACAGTATATAATATGCAGCAAAAGGCAGAAAATAAGCCTGAAGTGGGTCACAAGCCTTTCAGGCATCAATTCATCATGGGACTTATGAAACTAAATGCCCCTAAGCACGTCCGATGGAGCAGCTGTGATGAATTTTGTCCGAATGGGAATCTAATCTACATATCACAGATAATCTGAGGCTAAAAAAAACTACGGATCGCATCATGTGTTTTGACAGTAAAGTGAAAGGAGGCAGAAATGAGACATGTTATTGAGAGATCGGCCCAGGGAACCCAGGACTGTACCCTAATAAATGTCTCGAAGCACCACGTTTTCATGAAGTATCGCTGATAACTTTGTTAACATGATGGATAATAAGGTAATGTGCAGTTTATTTTTAATGTACAAATTCAGCATTTGACTTAATGTGGTATTTCATTCCCATACTTGCTGAATGTTAAACTGGACCTGTCCAAGATGCAGCTGGGAAATTAATTGGATCCGAAAGGGTTAAAGCTTTTCAATTCTAACACACAACACTAACATACCTGTAAAAAACACACACTTAAGAAAAGGACTAGTTTTGATCTACCAGAACATACTCAGATACCAGCAAATCACTTTAAATGATGCGCATATATGTACAACATTGCTTACGCTGTGTGAACCTGACCAGAACATACTCAGATACCAGCAAACCACTTTAAATGATGCGCATATATGTACAACATTGCTTACGCTGTGTGAACCTGTCCACGATTGTAAATTGGTGATTTTACGAACAAGCGAGACAAATTATGATTTTAGTAATCCTCCACCATCACCTTAGTAACTTAGAGAAAGTTTTCTGTACTTAAGCTGCTAATCGTCTGTTAACTCCAGCGACTGTGTTATGACAGAAGCCAGTTTCCCTGCTCCGGTCATGGTTGCTATGCAGCGAGGTGAGGGGAATTCTGTAAGTAATACCTCAGTTCAGCACACAGGGGTGGAGAGTAGGGAGGTGAGATGAATGCCGTACAAAACTCTGTTTAGCGGAGAGGGGAGGAGAGGGTGTCGCAAGCGCAGATTCGAAACAACACGTCCGACCAAGGGAAATTATGGAGAGAGGGCATCAAGTTAGGGATTGGAATAACTTATCAAGGGAGATGTTCAATAAATTTCCAGTTTCTTTGAAATCATTTACGAAAAGACTAGGAAAACAACAGATAGGGAATTTGCCACTTGGGTGACTGCCCTACATGCAGATCAGTATTGACTGAAAATGAAATATTCCAAGAGTTCCCTGAGAAATTGGAAGACCATGTACAAGAGGATAATATTATGACAATAGGGGATCTAAATGCCCAAGTTGGAGTAAATAGAACAGGCTATGAAGGGGTAATGGGATCCTTTGGATATGGGGGAAGAAATGCTGAAGGTAAGAATGTCCTAGATTTCTGTGCCAGAAATAACATAACAAGAAACAAGACAGCCATAAAATAACCAGATACAGCTGGGGTGGAAGAACTAAAACGATCACTGATTATGTAATAACAGATAGAAAAAGTGGACAAGGCATGAGAGATGTAAAAGTAATTCCCAGTGAATGTTTAGACAGCAATCACAGGCTTACTAATAGCTGACTTGAACTGTAAGGTTGCGAACACCAAGTACACAGAAAACACCAAGAATAAAAGATTGGAAATTGAAAGATGAGGCAAATAAAAAAGCTTTTCAAGAGTTAGTATTGGAAAAGGTACCAAAGAATTAAATACAAAGTGCACAGGAGGAATGGAAACTGTTTAAAAAAACATTAGTGAATTGTGCAGCAGAAGTATGTGGCAAGACAAGAGGAGGAAGAAAAGAGACGCGTTGGTGGAGTGAAAAAGTAAGAGAAGCTATAAAAGACCGAAATATGGCAAAGAAACAAAGATGTTGAGAAGCAAAACCAAATGTAAGGTGTCTTACCAGAAGATAACCAAAAAATAGCTGACCTCGAACAAATATACAGTATAGCGATAAGAAATTATTAGGGAAGGGAATTGTGAAGGCAGAGAAGGATAAGAGTTGGGAGATGTTCACACAAAAACTAGAGGACAACTCAAAAGGGAATCAAGAGATGTATGGAATATTGAAGAGTGGGAGATCAAAGATATTAAAGCAATTGAAACAGAGGCTGGAATCCTAATCCGGAATATAGAAAACATCAGAGAAGAAATGGGAAAACCATTTCAACAAGTTGTTAAATGGCAATGAAGAAGAGAAGCATGAAAACAATGAACCTATCAAACATGGAGAAGGAAGACCAATTACAGTACATGGTCAGAAACAGAGAATGCCCTGAAGCTTATGAAAGGAGGAAAATCACCAGAAGCAGATAGATTATCTGCAGATATAATCGAAGTGGCATGCATACAAGGTCTTCAGTGGCTACATCGAACACTAGGAGTAATCTGGAGAGAGAATAAGATATTAGATGAATGGAAAAAAGGATTGATCATACCAGTATTCGAGAAAGGAAGCAGAAGAAAGTGTACAAACTACAGAGGAATTACCCTGCTACCACACTGCCTGAAGATTTTGGTAAAGATCATAGCGAAGAGAATAAGAACATGGATAGAACATCAGTTTGAAAAATAACAACATGGCTTCAGAGGCAACAGAGAAACAATAGACCTAATTTTTGCCATTTTATAACTAATGGAAAAGTACTGGGAAAAAGGGAAAGATATGATAGTAGTGTTCCTAGATATAGAAAAGGCCTATGATAGTATTCCAATGAGCAAAATATGGGAACGTCTGCATAAACTAGGGGCTCCAAGTTCTCTAATTCGTAAGATCCAATTGCTATATGAAAACTGTGAAAGTAGTGTACAAATCGGGAATGGTATATCTGAATGGTTCCAAACGAAGACAGGTGTACAATAAGGCAGGGCACTATCTCCACTACTTTTACTTGCACTCATGGATGTAATCATTAAAGAAATTAAAGCTGCAGAACCTGGAGATTTGAATATCCAAACACCAAGAAGGTGTTTTACTAGATTAATGAACCGTGGTAGGCGTGTTTATACATCTGAAAGATGACGTTTATTCAAATTTCCCACAAATCGCATTAGCATGGCACTAGGCCCCATGACGTTGCACATCAGGTTTGCTCTAAATACAGGCTGTACTATGCAAAAGCGTTAGTTACCTGGGAGATTGGACGGAGTGACTGAGTGGGTCAAGAATACCTTAACAACTATGAAGAGGCCAGTATCAACAGCTCACTGCAGTTGAACGAGGCCATAAAATAGGGCTACGTTAAGGTGGATTTTTCTTCCGAGCTATTGCAGTATGACTTTGCAGAAATATATCCAACGTGCAAGCATGCTAGCAGCAGTGGTCATGAGAAGGTACTCTCTCAAGAAGACCGGGCTCCGGACATCGCCGTGGCACCACTGCTGTATTTGGCGTATGGCTGTAGCGCAGTGGACTGACAATGCAGCAGCAATTCAAACGGCAGTTGACATAACGAACTGTTTGAAATCTGTTACTTGAAGAACAGCTCTAAGCCAGACGCCCTGAGGCGTGCTTTCCACTTACCCAAAACCATTGCTATCTGCGACTTCAGTGGTGTAAAGCGAGAGCTCATTGGAGGATGGAGTGGAGGTCTGTTGTGTTTTCCAATGAAAGCTGGTTCTGCCTTGGTGCCAGTGATGGCCGTGTGTTGGTTAGGAGGTGGCCAGGTGAGCGCCTGCATTCCACCTGTCTGCGTCGTCGACGCACTGGACCTACACTGGGAGTTCTGGTCTGGGGAGCTATTTCCTATGATAGCAGGAGCACACTCATGGCTGCCTTGGTTATCCCACACACCCTGACTGCAGATGTGTATGTCCATCTGGTGATTCAACCTGTTGTGCTGCCATTCATGAACAGCATTCTCGGGAGTGTTTTCGAACAGGATAATGCTCACCCCCATGCTGCTGTTGTAACCCAGCGTCCCCTACAGTGTCGACATATTGCCTTGGCCTGCTCGATGCCCCAATCCGTCCCCAATCGAGCACGTATGGGACATCATTGGATGACAACTCCAGCATCATCCACAACCGGCAATAACCGTCCCTGTACTGACAGACCAAGTGCAACAGGCATGGAACACCATACCACAAACTGACATCCGGCACCTGTACGACACAATGCATACACGTTTGCATGCCTGCATTAAAGAGTCAGGTGATTACACTGGTTATTAATGGACCAGCATTTCATATTTGCTATGGCTTTTCTCGTGCGGATATTAACCTGTAGTCTTGTACCTTTAATCGATTAAATATGTTACCTTGACAAATACATTGCCAAAATTTCTGTGTTCTACATTCCTTATTTCATGGTGTTTGGATATTTTTTTCCACCAGTGTATTTTAAATGTAAAACTATTAAACTGGTTGCAGATGCCAGATTTCTGTAGTAGATACTAGGCAGTTGAAATCTAGCTGCAGATGGAAACAGAAGGCTTTTGGGGCTTATTGTCACAACACTGCTCTTTGAATTCTCCTTAGAATAAGAATATAGGAGCCAAGGTCATGTGGTATTAAGTAATATATACAGCATTTACTCTTGTAGAAATGATTAAACTTCTTTCTTTTTTTAGGTTTGATAAAAATATGCATGAGATTACAACTGTAGTAAAAATGATAAGACTGGCAACTTTTTTAGGGGTGCTGAATGTAACGGCTTGTGAAAACAAAAAAAGGTTAGATCTGAAACCACTAGATTGCATGCTCAATACACTTTAGCAACATATTATGTTTTTACAATCAATGCCTCTGGACTTAATACCCATTATCACCGTAATGACAATGACTGAGCATTCTTCTTCTTGATGAGATGTTTATCAATACATATATCTTAACCTGCAGACTAAGGAATTTTGAAGAGGTAATAACCTGCAGACTAAAGAATTTTGAAGAGGTGATAAGTATGAAGTGAGCTATGCATAAGAAATGAATACACATACATAACCACATAACCTTTGATGGTGTTTATTAAGGAGCCAACTAGCCTACATGGACATGATATGATGAACAGGTGTTTCAAAGGCATTTGACAATGTAGTGTATGGTTCATCCTCTCCAACACCAAAGACTCAACGTTACCACATTCCACACAGTTAGCACAGATTATCTTTGTCTAATTCTCCACTATGTTCCCTCAAAACTCATGTTTACAGGTGTAATGTTACCACAACAAGCTTCATGTCCAAAACTTATTTTTCTCTCTCTGATTTGAAGGACAGCAATGATTTTGAACAAGTTTCATTCTGTATTCCTGTTTCACACTTACAAAGATATCTCAAATCAGCAGCTGAAGGGTACTCATGCAGTTTTATGGGAGGGACACTACATTAATGTGCCACAGATGTAACACACAACGGAACAAGATCGAATAGTAAACTCTGCAGCTTATAATCATAAGACGTAACACCAACATATGAAGGTCGATAAAATATAAACGGGAACTTTGTTCTGGATCATCAACAGTTGGTAGGACTGGCCCCGCACTACTACTATGCTTAGGTGGGACCGTTAAGAGTGGGGAGAGCATGCTGTTAGATACTTCCCGCTGCTTCGTCAGGAAAAATCAGCAACACGATCGCCGTCCTCGGACCAGCATTACAGACGAAAACATTCTTGCTGCTGAAGACATTATTGAAGAAGATCGACGGGCATGAGTGACGCACAATCAATGCTGCTTACAACTGCGAGCTGTTGAACAAGGCAAGGGCTGCATATCGTCGCAAAAGTAGAGACCAACCGATTCAACAGGTCATTCTCCTCCACGACAAAGCACGGCCTCATACTGCAGCTCTAACTGTCTCCAAGCTACAGGAAATGCACTGGACTACAGTTGATCATCCTCCTTACAGCAAGGACTTATAGCCCTGCAATTTCCATTTGTTCGGGCTGCTTAAAGAAGCTCTAGGAGGGCAGAGATTTGAAGACGACGAGAGTATGGAAGACTTTGTGCGCAACTGGCTGGTGACACGACCCTCTTCTTTTTACGATGAGGGCATCAAAAAGCTGCCCATACGCTGGGGGACAAATGCATTTCCAAAGTAGGAAACTATGTGGAACAATAAATTGTAATTGCCTTGTATTTTCAATAACTGAATTTAAATAAAAAATAATATCCCGTTTATATTTGATCCCCCTCGTACATTCTAAAGACAAAATTAAAATTGCACGATACTGCAACGTGTTTAACATTAATGGAGAAATGATCCACACACCTCATGTTAGGATTAGTCTTCTTGAGTGTCAATTTCTAATGTATCTTTTGTTGAAATGTGTGAAGGACTCCCTTTCTCTATCAAGAGAGAATTTGTAACATTTTGCTTCCACATAAAGTGATTTAGCCCAAATCATTCAATGTATAGTTAAACATGAAGGAAATTTATAAAGTAAAATACTGTGTTCATAAAGAGCAATCTTATCTTTTATGATGCAAAACAAAATACAAATGGAACCCTTAATAACTTTAGTTCAGGTTTAAAAAAAAAAGAATACTCACCACCAAAAAATGGTTTACCCCTCTGCACCAGTTCCCTTTCATAGTACTCCAGTGCTCCAAAAAATTCTTCCAGATGTTCCTCACTCAGGCTAGAACTAGAGCTGTGATAATGTACTTTGTACATTGCAGAAATAACCTTGAAAAAGAAACATCCTGGATGCATTCTCTTACTGGCAAATCATTAATTATCAGGTTTTTCAATAAACAACTAAAAACTTTTAATATGGGTAAGTCACATCAGAATATGGACACACCAAAGACAATGGAAAATGTACAATGGTATTCTTATGTCGTCACCTCCATAGATATAGATGGGCCAGTACTCACTGGTACATAGTACTGGTACCAAACCAAACCCAAACACCATTGCACAACAGCCCCAAAAGGCCATGGCCTACCAAGCAACTGCTGCTCAGCCTGAAGGTCTGCAGATTACGAGGTGTCGTGCGGTCAGCACGATGAATCCTCTCGGCTGTTATTCTTGGCTTCCTAGACCGGGGACGCCATCTCACTGTCAGATAGCTACTCAATTGTCATCATGCAGGCTGAGTGGACCTCGAACCAGCCCTCAGATGCAGGTAAAAATCTCTGACTTGGATGGCAATCGAATCCGGGACCTCTGGGTAAGAGGCAGGCATGCTACCCCTACACCGCAGGGCCGGCACATAGTACTGGTAGTTAAAAAAAAAAAAAAAATTGCTGAATGAGTATCGGAAGCTTCCATACATGTAAGAAAGCGGTAGTGCGCTCCTGCATTGAGGAATATTCTATTAGTAAATATTTAGCCTTTTCTCATTTATTTATTCATATTCCAGTCATTTTGTGATTCTGACTTGTGGTATTCTTGCTTATGCCACGCAGGATCGCATGTCTCTGCGCGCGCGTGTGCACACACACACACACAGCAATTTCTTACCCCTTTCTTTAAACAGTCAAAAACCACTCAGTTTTGCATTGGCATGAATGAATGAATGAAACTGACTCCAATCAGAAGCACTCTTCGTGACACATGTAGCAAACTTAATATTTACTGATCTCATGGGACCAACAGTCCAGCAGTTTCCTCCACTACCATATGCAAAGACTTTGCTGGCATCCAGAAGACATTCAACAATGACTGCCAACTAATGGAAAATAAAAATGACCACAGAACCTCACCCCATGTGGAAAATGGGGTAACGCTAGGTGAGCACCGGTATTTCATATTATCCAACTAAAGCCCCTGGTCACCTCTTCACCCATATTCTCAAGTGGTTTATGATTCATCTAAATGAAACTGAAGTAAATTCTGAAGCATTTACCTTTTTTCCTTCCACTTGAAATACACAGTGCATTTTGATATATATGGCAATCTGTTTCATCTTTGTGAACTTAACATGGTCTCCCAGTACTAAAATGTTTTATAATTTTTTTCTCCTCCCCTATGCAAAACAGCAAACTGCATGCTTTAATACAGAATCTATAGTAGTGTATGCAGTTGTAATTATTTTGAAACAGAAATGGGGCAACTATCCAAAAATTATATACGATACCATTTATTAGTATTTGCTTAAAAAAAGCAAGTGAAGAAAGATAATACTCGGAATAGCTACTGCAGGCTTTTAGATTTTAAACTCCATCTCCAAACAGTGAAATCCATGTTCTATTGTTGAGTGTGACAAACTGTCAATGTAGTAACATTCAGTGAAGGAAGTTGGAGATAAGAAAGGGTACTATGACATATAAAATGAGTTTTACGTAACTATAATGATATTTATAACAAGAATCGTATGGCCTCAGCTACCGAATTGCAGATCATCTGAACAGGTGTCATCTAGGCAGCCTGAATACCATTTTTGACATTCTGATTGTGCTGCTGTCTAAAAACAAAAATAGAAATTCCGAGAAAATTTAATTTTGTCGGGTGACACCAAGGGTATCACCCAAGATCTTTAACACACCAACAACAATCTCCTGGAGTGCCAAGATGTTTCATCACCCTTCAAAAGACAATTTCCTCAGCCAGGATAAAATCTGCAAACAAAGGACCATGAGTCAGACACACTATCACTTATCCATTGAGGCAGCCATGGTGCTGACAATGATCGTTTTATTAAGGCATCAACCTTGCTGTTCCTACTTGCATAAGAGGGCCGATTTTATTTGTACAGCATTTTTAGTGTCAATCCAAAAATGAAGTAACGTTTGTTCTACATCCCCCTAAATATTTACTCCAAGAACCATTCACTGATGTTCTTGTAAATCAACAAACACTGTATCCTTAAATGCCAACCAACTGTGCTTGTAATATTGATCACAGGAAACAACCACAAGACAGAATAAACTGTATAACTAGCCAAAGTCCCAAAGCATTAAAAAAAAAAAAAAAAATTATAATAATAATAATAATAATAATATCATTTGCAAAAGTCTGTTTCAGTCACAAGTGTAATTGAAATACATTTTAATAGCTAAATGGTTCATGATCTGGTTTACTGCAGTCACGTCCTAGTTTGTGAACTGTGGGTAATGGCTGAGTGGCCTAATAAGCAGTCCTGAGTGTCTAGATACCAGTTGGTACAGAAAATGATTGGGCATTTCAGATATATTCTGAGTGATGGACATCCTGATTATCAGGCAGCTAGGTCAATACAATCCACAGTGGTCCCTAACCCATCAGAGGAGAGACTGTCATTGGAGTATGTGCAAGTAGGGTAGCACACTGCTTCACAGGATTTACTGAGCACAGATTATTTTAAGAAAGCCTCAGACCTACGGGAGTAAAAGAGTCCCACTTGCATTTGATATCCACCTCTGTAGCGTATCTGTTAACGCTATCAGCTCCCATCCTTGGACACCCAGGTTTGATTTCCAGTACTGTCAGAAATTTAAGAATGATAGGAAGGCTGATATGTAGTCAAAATGGCTTGTGCAGCTCACCGCCATTGTGGGTGTGCCTGAAAGGAGCTGCACCACCTCAGGATGTGGACAGGAGTTTACTTGATTTTCATCTGATAGGCAAGGGACTAACTGGAACAACTTGGCAAATAAAACTGAATTTGATGGGATGCTATCAATATTAACCCAATGGCTGCCAAGGTCCGATGTAAGCCGGTGCTCTGTGAATCGTAAAACGGCCATGATCTGATGAGACACAAAGCCGTAAAGGACTGTTTTAAAATACCGTTTATTCAGGTTTAACGCAACAGATGACTTGTGTATGCATGTTGGCTGATCAATGGCATATAACCACAAGTCAAAGAGATTATAACATACTTATATTCTATTTCTTTGAGAGGTTGGCACGTGCTGGCCATGTCATGTGTGCCAAGAACATTGCATGGCAAGTTTGTTTGGCACGGGGTATTGCTTTTATAGTCTTCTTGCACGTTATACTGCGAATTTGTGTAGGATAAGATGGTAAAATTTTATTCAGAACACTTGTGTGAAAAATACATTCAGACAATGTTGTTAGGAAGTGACAGTGAAGATGAAAAGGGTGAGACTGGCAGTGACAGTTCATGTGACAGATATTAGGCCTAACTGTGTTATCCCTCCTCAAATTACTACTACTGCTACTACTGATGATGATGATGATTGTTTAAAGCGGCCTAACATCTACGGTCATCGGCCCCTAATGGTATGAAATGGACAACGTGATATGATAATTAAAAGTTTAAAAAGTATCCACTACCTAGAATTTAAAACAGAGCAAGATGAACAATGATTATGAGTTTAAAATAATCAGTGGATCTAATTCACAATGCCTTATTTTCAGTAAAATGATAGATTATGGTAGAATAAGACATTGCCTTAAAAATGAAATAGTATGTCATACAAATTAATACTGTAAAAAAAAATCCACATTAAAATATACAAACACAAACAAACTAAAATAGAGTTAATTTAATAAAATGTAGTAAACAATAATAGGAAGACTAATACTAAACACTACGTTTATATACGATAAAACAAACCACTACCCCTCATAAAATGGATGACGAGGTCTGCCGACTGCTCGTCATCTCGTAGGATGAGGCAGAGGGTACTCGGGGAGTTTTGGACTACGGTGCAAATAGGCCAGGTTCACGCACTCCGTAAGGATGTGTACCACGGTAAAATGATCGCCGCAAGTACACACCACCGGGAAAGGGGGGGGGGGGTTTCCTGTCAGTAAATATGAGTGTGTTGCAATACTTTGGCCTATCCAAAGACGACATAATACCCCTCCGAGAAGCCCGAAGGAAGTCCTCCATACCTTAGTTGTTCCTTTTATCGCCCTCGGCTTATTTGGAAGTGGAGGTCACTCCATCTCCCAATGGGACAGAACCAAATGTCTCAGTTGAGAGTGAATATCACTTGCTGGAACCTTGTGAGGAAATGGGGACAATGTAACAGCCTCCTTGGCAGCCTTATAAGCTAACTTGTTTCCCCTCTACACCCATGTGGCTTGCGAGCCACATAAACATGATTCTGGTGCCAACACCCGGCCAGTACGTCCTGGGTCCGCTGCATCACAGGGTGTCGAGGGAAAAATGTATGAATAGATTGTAGCGAGCTCAAGGAGTCTGTACACAGCAGAAAGTGAGGGCGCTCATCGGACAGCATGTACCGCAGAGCTTCATAGGTAGCATAGAGCTCTGCTGTATGCACACTACAGACTTCTGGAAAAGGAAAAAGAAACCTGTTATGATAGACAACGAACACACATCCCACTTTCGTATCTGCCCTCGAACCATCTGTGTAAAGGACTGAATCTGGATACCAGCCAACAACGGACAGGAAAAGCCTTGGATAAATCGAGGGGACTGCGTTTTCCTTTGGGCCAGTGTGCAGATCCAGGATTATTGCAGGTCGTCGTATTATCCACGGAGGTACCCCACTTGGTTGTCTGACGAGACAGGGAATGTAAGACACAGCAAACAACCTCTGACCGCTATCCAAGCGCATACCAACGGACCGTGTTGCTCGAGGATAAGCAGCATACAGCCGACTTTCCATTGTGGAATACGCCAGGATAGCTTGGGTTAAGTGGCATCTGTAGCAAATTTGCAGCATAATAGGACAGAAGTATTTGCTGGCACCTCAAGTATAAAGGCGGCACACCAGATTCAACGAGGAGGCTCGCAATGGGGCTTGTACGAAAAGCTCCCGTTGCTAACCTAACCCCTGCTGTGGTGGATGCTATTCAGCTTTGCAAGGACACTTTGCCTTGCTGATCCATTTGCTGCACTGTCGTAGTCTAACCTGGATAAAATGTGTCCCCTATAAAATCGTATGAGCATCGTGCGGTCTCTTCCCCCAAGTAGTGCCGCTAAGAAACTTCGAAATATTTCAACTTCTTAGTACATTGCACTTTTAACTGCCGTACGTGTGGCTCCCAAGACAATTTGCTATTGAAAAGGAGCCCGAGAAATCGGTGTCAACTACAGGAAGAGCGATATTCCCTAAGAAAAGCTCAGGATGGGAGTGGCAAAAGTGTACAACAGAGGTCCTTTTTGCGATTGAGAAATGAAAGCCATGTTCCACTCTCCTAATAGCTTGCTGTAATTGTCACTCTGCGACTGCCATATTGAGCGAGCTATAACGCAGCGAAATCGTCTACATACAGCGACGGTATTACTGCTGAACCAGCAGCAGCGACAATACCATTTATGGCACTTGCGAACAGAGTGAGACTAAGAACTGACCCCTGTGGGGCTCCATTTTCTTGAACGTGGTATTGTGAGCATGGACTCCCTACTCCGACACGGAATAGACAGAGAGACAAAAAATTGGCACTAAATACCAGCAAGTTACCTCGGAATCTCCACTGATGCAGGACTGAAAGGATACCACATTGCCATGTGGTGGCATAGGCCTTTATCAGTCATCAAGCGAGCGGCTCAAAAACCACATTGGTACTCTGACAAAAGTACTTTTTTCTCCATACACCACAAAAGTCAGCATTTTACCATCCTCTCAAATAGCTTACACAAACAGTAAGACAAGTAGGTCTGTAACTTCCTGCATACCTAAGATTTTTGTCAGGCTTGAGGACAGGAATTATTATGCCCTCTCACCACAGAGACGGAAACTCACCCTCTCTCCAGATTCGGTTGAACACAAGAAGGAGATAGAACAGACTATCCTCCCTAAGGTGTTTCAACATGGACACTATTTGGTCCAGGAGACCTGTCCTTGCAAAGCACCAAGGCCCTGCACAGTTCCCACTCTGTAAAGGGGACGTTACAGTTCTCTGAAGCTTGAGTGGCAAAACTGAGGTAATGACATTCTGCCTCCTGCTTCAGAGCGAGGAAATCACGCTTGTAATTCCCGGAGGCAGACACATCCACGAAATGACTGGCTAGATGGTTAGCAATCGAGAGCGATTCAGTGACTATACTGCCTGCAATAGAAATTCCCAGTACTGACGATGATCCTTGTATACCCGAAATACGCCGAAGTTTAGTACACACTTTTTTTTTTTGCTATTTTGCTTTACGTCACACCGACACAGATAGGTCTTATAGCGATGATGGGACAGGAAAGGCCTAGGAATGGAAAGGAAGCGGCTGTGGCCTTAATTAAGGTACAGCCCCAACATTTGCCTGGTGTGAAAATGGAAACCACACTTGAGATGACCAAGTATGTGACGTCATAGACGACACACACATATCTCCCACGAAGCTTTCTTATTCTATCAAATAAGAGCTCGCACCTTAGCACGGAGTTCTTTTTAAATTATACCAAATTGGCCACAGTAGGCTGCCTACAATAGCATTTATGAGCACGACAGCCTTCTTTGGTAGCTGCTACAATTTCTTCGTTCCACTAAGGAACGAGTTTTCAGCAAGGAGTCCCTGTAAACGATGGAATGGACTCCTCAGCAGCAGTAAGAATAACTTGTGTTATGTAATTTATATCACCATCCACGCTCCGCTCGGTCACGTCGTTGGAGACAGCTAGCGATGTGAACTTTGGCCAATCAGTATGTTTAAGAATACATCGAGGAGGAGCTTCAACAGATTTCTGTTTCAACAAAGTAAGAACAATGGGAATGGTCACTGTAACAGAGATCATCGTGTGTATTCCACTGAAACAGGGGAACCAGCGTTCGGCTGCATAAACTAACATCTATGCGAGAGTATGTGCCATGACACACACTGAAATGAGTTGGTTAACCTGTATTCAAAATACATAAATCCAGCTCTCTTACTAATGTTTCCAACTCCCTTCCCCTGGGGTAAGGCATTTCAGAGCCCCATATAGGGTGATGGGCATTAAAATTTGCCAATAAGAGGAATGGAGGTGGAAGCTGATCTGTAAGATCAGAAGAGGTTGGCCTGGTGGAAAATGAACATTACACACTGTTGCTATGATAGGCAGCGGAATACGAACTGCTAAAGCCTCAAGCAAGGTTCTTAGTGGGACCTCTTTGCTGTAGGCACCAGAAGGGATAAAAATGCCAACACCACCTAAAGACCGGTTGGCATAATGTCGTTCTGTCGACTATAGTCGAAAAGTTCTCAAGACCATATGATGACCTGGTCTGAGATTAGTTTCCTGAATGCAGACTAATACTCACTGAATACTCACTAATAAGCTCGCGCAGCTCAGCTCATAACCATTACAATTGCACTGTAACAGTGCCAGAGTGTGGGCGAAACGGGAAGAGTGTTAGGTTATACTTAAAACCTAAGCACTAACATCAACAACTACATCCGTAGACATAGAGGAAAGCTTGACGTCCATCCTGTCGTCAATGGACAAGGGGAATGACGCCCAGAACTTCTAATTATTTTGGGGGCGGGATTTATTCCTACAAGGGAACTGCGCAGGTTTAGGAGCTGGCGCCGATTCATACCCTCCAGATGGAGGGCATGATTTCTCCTTCGCAGGAGAAATGCAAGAGCGCCTGGTAAGGGCGCTCCGCTTCTCTGCCTTTTCAAGTTTTGACGGGCTGGGAGATAATTTCCCAGCCCTGGTCGGTGATGCCACCTCCACCGGTGTGGGAACGGCTTTCACCAACCTCATTGTGGGGGGAGACTTGGCCTTCCTCCCCTGCTGTGCCAGCTTAGGATTCCCAGCCGGCACAGACTTGTTTGTGGTCGAAGGACGGGTGGTCCCCCCCTTCGAGCTTTTATTCTTTGTGGCTTTGCTCACAGGAGCAACAGCCGCCTTGGGCACAGAGATCGTAACAGGTTTAGAAGATGTAAAAGATGAACCTGGAAGACTCTGTGCTATCTTTGTGTAGAGTAGAGTCTTGGCAAGTGTATTCATAGCATTGACCTTACTGTGCATTTCCTGGTAGGAAAGACTATCCAGTGTCTTGATCTCCTGGACCTTTTTCGCACAGAGATATACCGGACAGTTCCGATCTCAGGGTGAATGAAGACCAGGGCAGTTAGTCCACCTGTAAGGAGTTTTGCACTCTTCTGCGCTGTGAGCTTCTCTGCCACATGTACCACATACAGGTGGACTGATAGCAGTGCATGGGAGGTGGGATGTACGGCCTCACATCGTAGCGATGGGTTGTTACCTTGACTTTTTCTGGTAACACTGACAATTTCAAGGAGACAATGAATGCACCCGTGGCAACGTCCTCGCCATTAACTTTGTGCGTAATGTGCCATACATGTGGCACGTGACAGTGCATCACGTCTTCCATCAACTCATCGTCAGTGTTGAAGATGAGATGGCGGTGGAAGATAACTCCACAAACCAAATTCAAGGTGTTGTGCGCCTCCACTTTGATGGGAATTGTACCGGTTGGTACACCTATACGCCGCACATTTGAATGTTCCGCCTTAAAGTACTCCTCTACTGGAGAAACTCTGAACTTTAAAAACCGAATGAACTCAACTGTTTCTCAGAAGATGTCACTGTGTGTATTTCGATTTGTTTTGTTTTTCATTGATCAAGAAGTCTGGACATTCTCTTATAGATGTCTCTACCAAAAAAAACTATGATCACGCACCCTAGGTGCGAAGTGAAGGAACTTTTATGAAGAAATTTTGTATTCAGAAGTTTTGGTCTTTACTAAATTTCGTTCTTTCATCTATGGGTTGGCAATATTAATCTTTCTTTCCGCCAGTTTTGAACTTAGCCAATCCCGAATCTCTTTAATTAATTTTGGACCAATCATGTCCTTCTTCCTCAATTTTTGATCTGTAACTTTTAGACGACCAATAAACGTCTCTGGGTGTGTTAATTATTCATGAAAGGTCTCAAATCTTCCACGAGGGTATAAAAACTGCTGATTTTCTTGTCTCCCGGTCACTTCAACAACATCTAGCTTAGTGTATGGAAGTATAGCAGGGGGTGGGTAGCGCCTCTTTCTTCGGGCAGCAGCTCTTCAACAAGGTAATGGCCATTTAACTTTTTTTTTTCTTTGCTAGCTCGGCAATTTAACCCGCAGAGCAGGTCCAAAACCTTTAATATGTAACCTTTAACTTAAAACATGTAAATCTTTTTCCATCTTCGTAAAACTTCATATATCTTTAAATGTAAATCGGGGATAGAGAGTGCTTTACCCTCTCGAGCTGCCCTTCATTTTGACTTGAGGTGACTATGTTTTCGTAACTGATTTTCTAATCTTTCCTAATGTGTTAAAATGTTTCTTATACAAGTCACCTACATAGTGTGGGAATAGCCCCTGTGTATCGGCTTAGCGCCACGTAGGTTTTAACAAGCTTTCATGTAGGAGTGCAAGCAACGCCTCCATTCATATTGGTATTTTGGGCCATTTCATTAACCTATTATTTTTCTTTTAAGGCCCGGTAAGCTGGGTATGAAATAGCCCTGTTTAATTCGTGTAAATTGCGCCTCGATGGCAAGTGATTATAAAGCTTTGTATTGACTTTAATAGGCTTGAAAGATTGAGAGCGGGTCAGCTCTTTATGGTGTCGTGGTAAAAGTGCCTCAGAGAGGCTTGAGATGTGAAGGTGGGAGCAACTGCTCCATGTAATGAGGGATTTTCTGCGCTTTGGTAATTTGTGGCTGTGAGCTGAGAGCTCAGAAATTGTTAAACTTTGAGGCTCATAGCCCAGAATTTGTTAAGACGCTTTAACTTGTGCTTTCGTTTGTAAAGTTACATTGTACCTGATTTTTCTTTGTTATTTCACCTAGTGAAAATTGTTAAATCTTGTTATCTGTTGAACATGTAACCTTTATATAAATTTTAAATTCATCTTTCGGACTTGTAGTTAGACCCATTCCAGCCCGCACCTTCTTTCACCTCTGCTGATCCACCAAAACACGGTAACAGGAATATCGCCAAAGTGGTCACACTTCAGCAACTGATCAGCTTGCA
Organism: Anabrus simplex; assembly: GCF_040414725.1. Classification (NCBI taxonomy): domain Eukaryota; kingdom Metazoa; phylum Arthropoda; class Insecta; order Orthoptera; family Tettigoniidae; genus Anabrus; species Anabrus simplex. Next base: position 575,959,729 of record NC_090266.1, on the reverse strand, counting down.
TGGCAGTGCACATCTTTAGCAACAAACTACCGTTGTGCATTTTTTTTCAGATCTTCCAATTTGCCGTAGACTCCTACATGCCTACTAAGCAAAATAGACTTTACCAGCTTGAAGTCACCCCAATCAGTTCTGGTAGCAACCAGAAACCAACGAAAGCTGGATCCCATTCCTTCATGCTGCGCTTGTTCCCAAGGGGTTGAACCCCTCAACGAATCAAATGTTGAAGATTTCGGTGGGGGACCACCTTCGGCAGGCTGAAGACTCTTTGAATCCATGCCCGAAATGATCCTCCCCGAATGCCACCCACTCCGGTCAGGGGCCTCTGCAGCCAAAACAATACCCACTTGGTCGTACCAGGTATTGCCCAGGGTCCGAAGTTGGACGATGCCTAATAAGCGATGACTGCGGCAATGAGCACAAGGACTCCCTTCCTCTAATCACCCGCAATAGCTTGTACTCCATAGCGAGTACAGAGTAATAAATATAGATTTTTAAAAAATAAATAATATGTCCTTCTGGCATTCAGCTGTGCGGCGACCTGTGTTGTCAGGTGCATACTACTGCACGGACACATGGCGCTCCCACCCAAATGGTTTCCCGCGGTCACCAGCGGGCTTTCGAGCGTAATCGCACTCATAAGAGGCCCATCTCCGAGCAGCACGCACATCAAGAATTTTGAATCAGTCTACAACTAACCCTTAAAAAAGATATTGAGGGAACTGATGGCTACATGACCCTGCTAGTCGCCTTCTATGACATGCAGAGATTATCTGTGAATATATTCACAGCCCCTCCCATCCACAGGAGTCAAAACACATGATACCAAACCACAATCCATGTCCGTGCCTAGGTTGCTCCTTTTAGTCACCTCTTACAACAGCCATGGATACCGGGGGTGTATTTCACATCTACGTCCCCCACCCGCAGGGGATGCTGCTACTACTGACGAAAGTGAAGATGACTATTATCTTAAAACCAGCGATATTTATATAAACATGACGACAAACCTAACCTCAATTTTCAATTTCAAAAACTAAAATCATTTGGTCTATTTAAAAATGAGATTTAAAACTTTTAACATTAAAAGACAACACAGTTTAGTGATTCTAACAGTGACATTAACATGTATGTGAAATAATTATTACTATGCCAAACACTAATTCAAATTTGCAAAATGAACTACAGAAAGTGGAAGTTAATAATTCATACAAATTTTTAACATAAACATAAACAGAGTAAATCACAGGACATAAACATGGATATATTATGAATCATTACGGTTAAAAAAAAAAAAAAAAAAAAAAAAAAAAAAAAATCTATATAGCTTCAGAACTAAGGCAGGAACAAAATTTTAAGCAAGAACCCCATGGCACTACAGCCCTTGAAGGGCCTTGGCCCGAAGGCCTGCAGATTAAGAGGTGTCGTGCGGTCAGCACGGCAAATCCTCGCAGCCGTTATTCTTGGCTTTCTAGACCGGGGTCGCTATCTCACCGTCAGATAGCTCCTCAAATCTTATCACTAGGGCTCGGATATTTAAGACCTAAAAATAGCCCAAATAAGCAAGCAAATATGACCTCAAAAATGATTAAATATGACCGCAAAAGTGACAAAATATGACGTAAAAATTGAAAAATATGACCCGAAAATGATTAATCAAAATATGGCCATTTTATAATAAATTATAAATCGAAACTCCAATTCCTCTGATACAATTTTTAACTTATCAAACTTTTGTTAATACGTACCTATAGAGTACTAAGTTCGCTAAGAATATCAGACCACACAACATTTTAAAAGTCAAAACATGTTTGCACCCTGCATTGGTGGTTTGAAATACGAGAAAACTAGAAATCAATCTATTTAAAAATATATATTTTGGAACGTTTAAGCGCAGATTTCATCAACATTATTCAAATGCGTTGAGGTTTAAATTGAGTATCAAGAAATGAATTGAGTAGACATCTTTCAATACATTATGGTAGGGCGTCAGAGCCTATAGTGCAAATTCACATACCTTTTTCATTTTTCTCCGCAGGTGGAATTGAAGTTGTATGACAAGATTCCTCTTCAAAAAATAAGGATCGAAAGACCTCCCATTATCACTTAACACATTCTTGTAAGAAGAGAAGCTTCTTTCTAAGACGTAATTGGTGCATATCTAAATAATGTTAAATCACTGCTGTCGAGTAAGCACTCATCCTGAAGTGTACTGGTAATTTCTCCTCTAAGAAAATCATTTATCTTGCATACACGGTGAAAACCATCATACAATAATAAAGTTTTATTATGAATCCACCTGTTCAATACATTATAATGTTGTTACATTAAAATAACTTCATTAGTTAAAAAGTTACATATGGGACATGTTTCGCTCTCTTATAGAGCATCATCAGCCAAATCCGAATCTCAAACAATTGTTATTTACGTAACAAAGACTTAAGAACCATTAGAACACTTTTGACAAACTTAAAACTTATTCTATTCAAAAATCATAAAATATAAAATCCTTGTATACATGGCTCAATTACATGTGCTTAATAGGAACATACATTAAAATTATGGAAAAGAGGGTACTAAAATATAAAATAAATAATATATATATCATGTCCAAAATCCTAGAAAGATGTGAAGATCAATCTTAGGAGCCAATTTGTGGATCTTCTTAGTAATGAGATCTGGTAAAAAGTTATTTATCCCTTGTGGATAAGAGTCTATAAAGATTCAAAATTTATCGTCAAATTTGATGATTGAACTTATAACAGGATAAATGTTGGTCTTCAAGAAATTTAAATGCTTGTCATGTGACCTCGGCGAATGCTGTTGGAAAGATGTGTTCTTATAGTTGTCAATGACCGTTCGTTGAACTAATGGATTTTATACAGATGATTGAAAGGGACGTAAATCAACGTTTGTATTGAAAGCTGCTGCTTGGTTTATCTTGTTGAATGTCTGTAACAAGAAAAGGAATCTTGTAAGTAATCGGAATTTGTGTTGCTAGTTAAGAGTGTGTTTCTAGAAACTTCACTTACCCCTCCAATTGCTGTTTGTCGGTTTGGTGTTGTCCGAGGTTATGTGGTGACTGTCTGTTCTGTGTCTACTCCTTGTGTTGTAAGAGTGAGGTGGTGGGGGTTGAGGGGAGGGAGTAGGGGTAGGAGGAGAAATGTTTGTGGGTGTGGTTTTGGAAGGGGAATGTCTAGTAGGAGCGCAGGGAGGGGTTGAGTTTTTTAATGTTGGATGATTATTAGTTATTTTGGGAATGAAAACTTTGGCAAAATTACTTTTTTCTAGATTAAGCGTCTTTAAGAGTTTCGGTAATTGTTCGTGCAACGGATTTCTTATTTCAATTTCGTCATTTAAATTTTTTTCCTTATTGAAATACTGGTCTAAGTGGATATAAATATTTTCTAATTCTGTCATTAGTTTACCTTTTTCTATCTTCTTTATGATTTTTAGGTCTTTCTCTATGGTTGTAAATTGGTGGCCTGACTCATGTGAGCACTCATCGCAGAATGTTTGTTGTGCTTTGTAGCATTAACGTGTTCTAAGTATCTTGTGAGAAAGTTACGGCCAGTTTGGCCAACATATGAACATTTACATTCTACACATGTTAATCTATAGATGCCAGAGCTTAGATAAGGGTTCTTGTTGGAATTTATACTATTGTGGTTGAAAAAAATGTTTCTGTTTGTATTTTGTGTTTTGAATGCTACATTTACATCTCGTTTTTTGATAGGATTAGTTATTTGAAAAATGGCTGGATTGGTGAATGTAAATGTTGCGAATTTGGACTGCTTAGTTTTTTCGGGAGTAAGATTAGTTACTAACTTTTGTTTTACTTTATTGATGATCCGATTGACTGTATTTATTTTATATCCATTAATTGAGGCCAGATCTTTTATAAAATTGAGTTCCTTTTTTAAGTTACTCTCTGAAAGGGGGATTTTGAAAGCTCTATAAACTAAACTGTAAAAAGCCGCCTGTTTATGTGATTTTGGGTGAAGAGAATCATTTTTTATCGTTAGAGGGGCATATGATGGTTTTCTAAATATTTGAAATTCAAAACTATCTCTTATTCGTGTTACATTAATATCCAGGAAGTTTATTGAGTTGTTAGTTTCATCTTCTTTCGTGAATTTTATATTTGGGTCAATATTATTTAAGAAACTTAGGATTTTTTCACTATCATTTTTTTGGCTATCTATTATGACAAAGGTGTCGTCTACATACCTGATCCAAAGGCAAAGTCCATTTATTTTTGTGTTTATTTTGTTTTGCTCCAAATGATCCATATATATGTCTGCCAGTATGCCCGACGTGGGGTCTCCCATTGCTAGGCATGTTTGGTGGTAAATCTTTTTATTAAATGTGAAGTAATTATTGTTTAATACAAATTTCAGTAGGTTTACGAATTCGTCTATTTCACATCTACTTAATTTGCTGTATGTAAGAAGATTGTGTTTGATGATATTGATGGTTTCTTTAACCGGTATATTTGGATACATGTTGGTTACGTCGAATGAAACCATTTTATGTTGTGGTTGTAAATTGAATTTTCTTAGTTTATTACAAAATTCTATTGAATTTTTGATTGTTGATTCGTTGTTAAATTTGTAATGTCTTTTGAGGAAATAGTGTATAAATTTGGATGTTTTATACGTGGGACTATTTCTACTGTTTATTATAGGACGTATGGGTACGTTGGGTTTATGTAATTTGGGCAATGCCCTAGCTGTTGGTAACTTTGGATTCATATTTATCATTTTTTGGTGTTCTTGTTCATTAAACAAAAAAGTAGAATTCTTGAGGATAATTTTTAGATTCCGTTGAATCTTATTTATGGGATCCTGGTTTACGAGAGTGTAGGTTAAATGACGAAATTGAAATAAGAAATCCGTTGCACGAACAATTACCGAAACTCTTAAAGACGCTTAATCTAGAAAAAAGTAATTTTGCCAAAGTTTTCATTCCCAAAATAACTAATAATCATCCAACATTAAAAAACTCAACCCCTCCCTGCGCTCCTACTAGACATTCCCCTTCCAAAACCACACCCACAAACATTTCTCCTCCTACCCCTACTCCCTCCCCTCAACCCCCACCACCTCACTCTTACAACACAAGGAGTAGACACAGAACAGACAGTCACCACATAACCTCGGACAACACCAAACCGACAAACAGCAATTGGAGGGGTAAGTGAAGTTTCTAGAAACACACTCTTAACTAGCAACACAAATTCCGATTACTTACAAGATTCCTTTTCTTGTTACAGACATTCAACAAGATAAACCAAGCAGCAGCTTTCAATACAAACGTTGATTTACGTCCCTTTCAATCATCTGTATAAAATCCATTAGTTCAACGAACGGTCATTGACAACTATAAGAACACATCTTTCCAACAGCATTCGCCGAGGTCACATGACAAGCATTTAAATTTCTTGAAGACCAACATTTATCCTGTTATAAGTTCAATCATCAAATTTGACGATAAATTTTGAATCTTTATAGACTCTTATCCACAAGGGATAAATAACTTTTTACCAGATCTCATTACTAAGAAGATCCACAAATTGGCTCCTAAGATTGATCTTCACATCTTTCTAGGATTTTGGACATGATATATATATTATTTATTTTATATTTTAGTACCCTCTTTTCCATAATTTTAATGTATGTTCCTATTAAGCACATGTAATTGAGCCATGTATACAAGGATTTTATATTTTATGATTTTTGAATAGAATAAGTTTTAAGTTTGTCAAAAGTGTTCTAATGGTTCTTAAGTCTTTGTTACGTAAATAACAATTGTTTGAGATTCGGATTTGGCTGATGATGCTCTATAAGAGAGCGAAACATGTCCCATATGTAACTTTTTAACTAATGAAGTTATTTTAATGTAACAACATGATAATGTATTGAACAGGTGGATTCATAATAAAACTTTATTATTGTATACTAACAGATTTCAATACGGATTAAAACATGAGATTAGTCACTTGCAAAGAAAACCATCATTCCGATTAAGCACATTTTGAAGTTTCCGTTTTACACTGTCACCAACTATTCCATGTGATTGTTGTACTGAAAGTTCAACACTTTGCAGAATGTCAATACTTGTATGAATTTCTAAGCCAGCAGATTCTAACCGAGTAATTGCACTCGATATAATTCCAAAGTTCGACTTAATACATGCCAAACTTGCTGACAAACAGTTGGAACACAATTCCTGCGCAATCTTGAGAGAAGACATGTCATCTTTGTTGAAGGCGTTAACAATGTTTTTGATAGTGGACTAGTTTCCGCAATAATATGCGGCAGCATCGAGCCACGTACCCCACCTAGTAAGAACTGGCTGTGGAGGGAGTGGTGTCAAAGGAGCTAACTCCTTGAAAGTCACAACCCGCAGTGATGCTTTCAAAGAATTCTTTTGACGTTAGATATTAATTTATCAAATTCAGGAAAATTTCCACAAATCTCCTCTCCCACCCTACGCAGAGCATGCGCAAGGCAAGTAGTGTGAATCAGTCTTGGATAAAACAGCTTTGAGGCCTTCAGCAGGTTTCACCATGTACGGAGCAGCATCAGTAACGAAGATAAGAAAGTTTTCCCGCTTAATTTCATCCTTCCACAACACTTTTAGTGTATTATCAAAAAGAATTTCAATCGTTGAATGATTTTCTCTCTAAAACTCCTGAGGTTAGTAGAAAAATATACCCAGGGCGATCAGCACGGAGTGTTCCAATAATTACATTCCCTATATATCTACCTACATTGTCCATCGTCTCATTCTAGATATCCAAATCTTATTGTCTGCTACACTGTGTCATATTTGGTTTAGAATATCTTCATAGCAACGCTATAAATAGTTCTTCGCAGTGTTGATTCTATAGGAACAGATTTTTTAGTGTATTTATCCAGGAAATTCCTTGTTTAGAGGAATGTTTGCAGACACCATCACCTGACAAAGTTCCTTTGAAAAATTGAAACATCTGTCCATTGCTGAAAATATAACACAAGGAACTTAGAATACTCTACAGGTAGGCCATTCCGGGCATGTGTGCTGCCATTGGTCAGCGGCTTGTGACGTCATCGGGAAGAACACAACTGCGGTCTGTAATATTCTCTTGCATTAAATGCTGAATGCAAAGTAATATTTATCGTATCTTTTGCGCTTTCAAACTGGAATGTTTTTCTTTCTTGACTTGGAACATATATTTAAATCATGAATATGTTTAATGAATGAGAGAAAAATAGAAAATATTTATCGTAGGGCAAATTATAGTACATAATGTATGTGCCAGCCTCGTAAACCTTAGTTAGGCACGTTTTTTGTTAATAATCATATTACAATGAATAGGTAGTCCTTAAAATTGTTTTAACATATTTCTTTATCGGAAAAGACGGATGTGGATTTCGCAAGGCTATCCTTCCACTATCTGCAGGCTACCACGACTTAGCAGGCTACGGCGCTCAGTAGGCTGTTTTTGCCACGGAAGGTTTTGTTAGCGACTGTCACCGGCTAAAGCTTATTTTTTTATGTTAAGGCAGGAAATGTAATCTATGGCTGTTAAGGAGATACAACCCAGAGTGGGTTCTTCTTTACTGCATTCTTCTTCATTGCTTCCCATTTGGCCTTTTTGTGCAAATGTCTCATACGAATGAAAGTCCTTGTCCTTCCATATAAGGCAATGATTTTCCTATCGACTTCAGGAAATTTCGAGTGTATAGTTGATGTTAATGTTTCCATTACTTTGCAGCACCTTGAAATACAGTGCCCGTGGAAGGAAGCAAAAATAACTTCAAACTCCATTGTCGCAGCCAACCACTCAGGGGAAGAAGAAGTGAGGCAACGTTTAGTAATGATAGAGATCCGGTCTTGTTCAGGGGATAGTATCGGATCAAGACGATATATATCCGTTTTTGTTCCCAACGAACTGTCAATGTTTTTACACTTGTAGGCGACGTAACCTGCCAAATATTTTAAAGCATCGTCTCTAACATCTTCATTGGGAATCGTTAAACTGCTTAGGTCAGTATCAAGTAGCAAATTTTCTTCACTTCTGTCAAAACTCAAAACATCGGACGGGTTGTCAGTCACTTCGATGCAAAGTTCGCTGGAAAGGAAATTCTGGAATTCTTCTTCAGTTCCTTCGTCAGGTGTCAGAGGGTCAGAAAATGTAGAAAGTTGACTTCTGTCCTGAGCAACAGAGGCTCCACGAGATAGAGGCATGTCGTTCGCGTTCCCAGTTAGTATTAAGAATCGCATTCTGTTTTTCACTTCGAAAGGAGTGGGATTATTATAAAATATACCGAGACCCCGAAGACTAGAAAAATAATTTTCCAGACAGCCTGATTCAGTCTGGAAGTCAAAATGTACTATGCCATAATGCCTTTCACATCTCCAAAGAGTCCAATAAGGGAGTTATGGATATTAAAAACCCTTTCTGGAACGGAAGGAGACTGCTTCTTTTCCCCAGCCGCATACACGAGCAAATGTCAAAAAATATTTTTAAAGTGTTTTCTTGACTTCGATGTTTGAGGACATAACCACTTCTAAGAGGAGTTTTTCCATCGTTAGGGACCCTTGAGTTCAAAACAACGAATACATCATTTATTAATGATGTTTGTGTAGAATATATTTAATTCCTGGTCTTTCATTAATATATCTGGATCAGGAGCGCGTTCTGTGTTGGTTGCCTGGTCTAGTTTCAGTTTCTTCGGAGATAAGCAGTCTAATACTGTTACTGCCCTTTTCCTAACTGATCTCATGTCACCGCGGTGTTCTCCCTCCGTTATAACCTAAACAGGAAAGAAAGGTATTGTGGTTCCTGAGTATGGTACTTTTTTTACAATTGGCTTTACGTCGCACCGACACAGATAGGTCTTATGGCGACGATGGAATAGCAAAGGGCTAGGAGTGGGAAGGAAAACCATCTTCACAGCTGCAGACAGTGGGATTCGAACCCACTATCTCCCGGATGCAAGCTCACAGACGCGCGGCCCTTAACCGCACGGCCAACTCGCCCGGTATATGTTACTATTAATAACAAGCATTTCAAGTCTGAATGTAATTTTAAATTTAAAAACATCAAAATAAAAGCCGAGATTAAGGAAAGTGAATATGACTTACTGCACTAGCCTCAGTTTTATTCTTCTTCTTCTTCTTTTTAATCCCTTACCCTCCAGGTTTGGTTTTTCCCTCGGACTCAGCGAGGGATCCCACCTCCATGGCCTCAAGGGCAGTGTCCTGGAGCTTCAGACTCTGGGTCGGGGGATACAACTGGGGAGAATGACTAGTACCTCGCCCAGGCGGCCTCACCTGCTATGCTGAACAGGGGCCTTGTGGAGGGATGAGAAGATTGGAAGGGACAGGCAAGGAAGAGGGAAGGAAGCGGTTGTGGCCTTATGTTAAGTACCATCCCGGCATTTGCCTGGAGGAGAATTTGGAAACCACGGAAAACCACTTCGAGGATGGCTGAGGTGAGAATGGTACACACCTCTACTCAGTTGACTTCCAGAGGCTGAATGGACCCCGTCCTATTCCTCGTACCACTTTTCAAATTTCGTGCAGAGCCAGGAATCGAACGCGGACCTCCGGCTGGTAGTTATTCACGCTAACCACTATAACCACAGAGGCGGACCTCAGTTTTATTTCCATGCCAATTCGGTATTTTCTGGGATGGAACAGCGTCCGATTTCAATATCTTCCATATTGGGAGACCCAGTAATTAATTTTTCAAGTCTCGTTCAAAATCATCCGAAAGAAAATGTTCTGAACATATTCTTGCATTATCGATATTTATCTTGTCCATTCGCTTGCACCGAGCTACCCATGTATTTTGGAGTGCCTCATTCTTTGGGAATCGATGGTAAATTATGACCTCAGTTTTGTAACCAATATTATTACACAGAGCAACGGCACAGTTAGTTCTATTTTTTACTAATTTTACTTAAATACGTAGTACACTAAAGCAACCAATCGCCTGTTAAATGAGAAACGAAGTGTTTACACCGGCAAGTTAGATTTTATAACATATACTTTACTATTTATCACCCACAAACTCAACGCAACCAAGACTTCAAAGCGAGTGGCGAGTTCAAAGCTCACTGTATCTTCCCAGTGACGTCACGTTAGTCATGACTCGTTTGCCACCAAATGCGCGGGAAGCCGGAATACACCCCCCTGGATATAACAGCCGAATATCAATTTGGCGCTACTGCCAAATGCGAGTTGCGTAGTATGATTTGTTGCCTTCAAGCAGAAGGAAATAATGCAGCTGTCATTCACTGATGAATGAGTCAGGTATACGGTGGGCCTTTTCCTTTTCCCTTTCGATTAATGTTAAGAGGGGGAGGGGGGGTCCCTTGCTAGGTGTAGTTCCCCTTAAAACTATAATCACTTCCAACACCACCAACACTTTGAATCATAAAGTGTAACGTAAAATATTATGTGCAACACAAGGCCTTTTTTTAATTATTCATATTTCTTCTTCTGTCCCCGACCATATTCCCACACTAGTGCCCAGTTTTACAGACTGACGTCCTTCCCAACACCAAACCTGTATGTTTTTGGTGGGTTTTTGTCGGTAGTTTTAACGTCTTACTAACTCAAGGTTTTTAGAGACAAGGAGTTGGAAAAAATCTAGCACTGGGAAGGAAGCCATCCTACCCTTAAGCTACATCTCCACCATTTATTTGATGTGAAAGTGGGGAACCACAGAAACCATTTTCAGGGCTGCCAGTGATGAAGTTCAAACCCACCATCTCCCTGGTGCAAGGTAACAGCTACATGGCCCGTATCGTGCAGCCAGCATGCTCGATCCTGTGTGATTTAATGTTAGGTTGTCTTTAGAAGCAGTCTCACCTATTACAAGGGCTGTTTTTTTTTTTTTCAACCTCCGATCGCGCAGGTAAACTACACAAGTAGTGGGAACGGTTTGAGCATGGAGGGCAACTGCGCATGACCCCCACTCTACCTGCGTCCATAGTCAACTTTATCACGCCATTGTGAGCAGAATTATCGGCAAGGAAACATGCCCGCTATAATTGACGCTACTGCCAAATGCGAGTTGCATAGTAGTATTATTTGTTCCCTTCAAGCAGAAGGGAATAATGCAGCTGACATTCACTGATGAATGAGTCAGGTATACGGTGGGTGGGTGGGTGGGTGGGTGGGTGGTGCAGGAAATTTAAAGAAGGCCGGACTGATGTTCACGATGAAGGGGGGGGGGTGGGGGCGGCAAGAATGCAAGTCTGTCTCTACGGATGACATTTTTCAACAAATTGACCTAGAGGCTCGCATGAACTAAGATTTTCCGTAAGTGAGTTGTGCAAGAAATTTCCTGCAGTTTCAAGGTCATCGGTTTACAAGATCCTAACAGAACACCTGCACTACACGAAATTATGCACTCGACGGGTTCCAAAGATTTTGTCTGATGACCACAAAAGTTGCCAGATGGTAACAACGTTAACGTTCCTCACCCGTTATGAGGCTGAAGGCGGGTGACAATTTGAAGAAAATTGTGAATTTTGATGGGATGTTTTTGACCACCCGCCGTACAGCCCCGATTTAGCGCCAAGCGACTTCCACCCATTCCCGGGACTGAAAAAGTGGCTGGGAGGGCAGAGGTTTGAGGAGGATGAAGATCTTCAAACCAACGTTCGTGCCTACCTTAACTCACTGGCAGCAACATACTGTGCAGAGGGGATTGAAAAGCTTGTCCAGAGGTATGACAAATGCACCTTCATGATGATTATGTTGAAAAGTAACCACATTTGTACCAAACATTTGGTAATAAATTCATTTGGCTATATACACTTCTTATTTATGACCGACAAGTTGTTGGGAAAAAAAAAAAAAAAAAAAAACACAAAAAAAGCCTTCATACAATATGATAGATCTTATTAAACCATACAATTTATCATAGTGTATTTAGAGTCAAACTAGAAAGAATACCTAGCTTTAAGAAGGTGAAGGAACTCTTCATATCCACAGCTTGTGTTTCATATGTAGTGTGTCTTATAGCTGCCAGGCTTGAGATTCAATTTCACAGGGCAGCCCATTGCTGGCAAATAAGCACATTTCAATATATTGTATTTTCTCGAGAAGTACTTGTCTGATTTTCAAAATAATTATAGCGCTGAATTTGTAATGTTTATAAATTTAAGGCTAGGTATAGAAAACTCTGTAGTTCTATTTTTTTAAATCAAAGTACCATTATCTCAGCAGATAAAGACACCATGGAAAAGTAATACAGGTTTGATTATGAGGCCCTTGCTAACATTACAAAAAGGGAAAACAGAAAGTCTGTATTTTTAATGGTTCACAAGTTATTTGAGGTGAACATCTTGGCTGAATTAACACAATATAACAGTAACTTGGTTGATTTAATTTTACAAACCTTGTTAAAGAATTCAATTGCAATCTTGTCTTTGGCCTTCTTGAATGGGTCCTTGTAATGGAGTGGACGCTCTGGATATTTCTCATCGAGAAAATCACAGATGACCAAGCTTTCATACAATGTGCCATGATCCTCAAGTTCAATTACAGGAACCTTACCCAGAGGGCTCTTCTCAACCAACCACTCTGGCTTTTCAGTCAAATTGATATTTACAACATCATAGCTGAAAATATGAAACTTCAGTTAACAACAATCACAATCTCTCCAGCCACAAATACAGGGATTTAATAACATGCAATAACCTTTTCTCAGTATAAGATAAGACAAACAAAAATGCAGCAGACTATTTTGAAAAGTTATTTATTTTTAAATTAACAATATTGAAAATATAATCAGCACAAAAAAATTTTAATCTGCCTATTGACACTATGAATTCTCAGATCAATGTACCGTATTTACTTGCGTAGACCCCCTTTTTTTCCACTTTTACAGCCAAACAAAGTAAAGGGGGTCCAATATGCGACAACCTCAATTTTTGTGCAAACATCTGACTTCTAGGCTATAAAGAGCAATTGTACATGTAATCATTCTACACTGTTCTTTAACAAATTATTAACGTATTCTGAAATTTACTGCCTATTTCCGTTGGAAAGCAGTATTTCTAAATTTAACAAGACAAATTGCAAAAAAATTACTTTTAGGCCTACTTGTAAATATAGTCAGTTTTAGGTACTCTTATCTCGTAATTTGTTTCATCTAATTAACTCCTATGATGAGGTGTACATCAGGAAGAGCATTCGGTTGAAAACATTCGTCTCACTTCATATTCGACCCCGAAGAGAAAAGGGATAATGGTATCTTACTATTGTAATATGCAATGTCTATCAAACGAACTTAATGGCCAGTCATTTGTCTCTGTCAATTGAGCAGTAGGCCTGCCACACAGTAAACCTGATCACGGCTTTCATTTGAATTATTGTCGTCTTGTGAAGCCAACTTATCTGCTACCGGAGTGTCGTCATTCCAAATTACGCCATCTTCACTGTCATGCACCGCCAGCGAGAGCATTCAGGATCCCATCTTTATGAAACTTTTAAAAATAGTTTTGCTCCTGACTGTAGAGTTCAAAAAGTGGCATCTATTTGCAAATGGTTTCTGGAGATAGTTTCTATTATTCCCAGTTGGTGTATGTGTAGCAGAAGCCACCCCTTCTGAATAAAGCCGTGCTGTAGAAAGCGTGCCAATACACCAGCTGATAACTAGAATATCAATCATCAATCAATCAATCAATCAATCAATACTGATCTGCATTTAGGGCAGTTGCCCAGGTGGCAGATTCCCTATCTGTTGTTTTCCTAGCCTTCTCCTAAATGATTTCAAAGAAATTGGAAATTTATTGAATGCCTCCCTTGGTAAGTTATTCCAATCCCTAACTCCCCTTCCTATAAATGAATATTTGCCCCAATTTGTCCTCTTGAATTCCAACTTTATCTTCATACTTTCCTACTTTTATAAACGCCACTCAAACTTATTCGTCTACTAATGTTATTCCACGCCATCTCTCCGCTGACAGCTCGGAACATACCACTTATGAACATTAAAACAAGAATAATAGTTAACATCACCTTTCCAATACTTATCTTTCCTTATATTTAGGAAATAAACATTACAACAGGCGTTGTAAGATGGGACATGTTTCGCTTAACAGTCGTAAGCATCATCAGCCGAAAATAAATCTTAGCCTAAATCTTAGCCCTGAACCAAGTGTCCTTGACATATATGAGGCTGATGATGCTCACGACTGTTAAGCGAAACATGTCCCATCTTACAACGCCTGTTGTAATGTTTATTTCCTAAATATAAGGAAAGATAAGTATTGGAAAGGTGGTGTTACCTATTATTCTTGTTTTAATGTTCATATCTGATGTCCAATACGGTCTACAATGAGATTTATTACTTGTAACATACCACTTAGTCGAGCAGCTCTTCTTCTTCTCTCAATTCCTCCCAACCCAAACTTGGGAACATTTTTTTAATGCTACTCTTTTGTCCGAAATCACCCAGAACAAATCGAGCTGCTTTTCTTTGGATTTTTTCCAGTTCTTGAATCGGGTTATCCTGGTGAGGGTCCCATACACTGGAACCATACTCTAGTTGGGGTCTTACCAGAGATTTATATGCCCTCTCCTTTACATCCTTACTTCAACCCCTAAACACCCTCATAACCATGTGCAGAGATCTGTACCCTTTATTTACAATTTACATGTTACGAGTCGTACTTCCGAATATACAATGACTTGAAGCAATCTTTGGATAACTGTGGCTGTTAAAAGCTAGACCTTCATTTTTTTAGTATATTTCATGCTTGTTCTCTACATTTATCACATCAATATTTACCTAACCAGCATATATCAGGAATCAAAAAGGAAAAGGAGTCCAAATTCCTACAATGGTGGGAGAAGGGGGTGAACACTATTTAACAGATACTGAGAAAGCAAACCTATTTAGTAGGGAACTTAGAGATTCAGTAGATGATTGTCAAGAGTTGGAAACCGAAACAGAAGATAGAGAGGGAGAGAGACAGAGGGAAACAAGAAGCTTCTCATTCACAAACGAAGATATTTTCAGAGAAATCCAACTGCTTCAGCAAGGAAAAGCTGCAGGAAGTGATCAAATTACTGGGGAGGTATTAAAGACAATGGGGTGGTACATAGTGCCTTATTTAAAATTTCTCTTTGACTATGTCATAAATAATAGTGTAATACCAAAGGAATGGAAGGAATCTATAATAATACCAATTTATAAAGGAAATGGTGATAAAAGGAAACCAGAGAACTACAGACCAATCAGCCTGACCAGTATAGTTTGTAAAATTCTGGAGAGTTTAATATCGAAGTACATCAGAGGGATATGTGATGATAAAAATTGGTTCATGAGGAGCCAGTATGGATTTAGAAAGAAATTTTCTTGTGAGGCACAACTGGTGGGATTTCAGCAGGACATATCAGATCAGTTGGATTCAGGAGGTCAGTTAGATTGCATAGCCATAGATCTTTCCAAAGCCTTTGATAGAGTGGAACATGGAATATTATTAAAGAAATTGGAGGGAATAGGATTGGACGTAAGGGTTACACGTTGGATAAAAGCAGTTCTAAATTCAAGGGTTCAGAAAGTCAAAGTAGGAAATAATGTATCGCAGGAAGAGAAAGTTTGGAAGGGAATTGCACAGGGTAGTATAATCGGTCCGTTACTTTTCTTAATATACGCAAATGATTTAGGGAACAATATAACATCAAAAATAAGATTGTATGCAGATGACATAATTGTTTATAGAGAAATAAACAACATTGAGGATTGTTCAGAATTACAAAGGGACCTTGAAAGTATCCAACAATGGGTTGAAGAAAATAATATGAAGGTTAATGGAGGCAAATCAACTGTTACAACTTTTACAAACAGGAGCTTTAAAACTGAATTTGAATATACTTTGGATGAGGTAGTTATCCCAAAAGAAGGCAAGTGCAAATACTTAGGTGTGAGATTTGAAAGTAATTTGCACTGGAAGGGTCATATTGATGACATTGTTGGGAAAGCATACAGATCATTACATGTCATAATGAGGCTACTTAAAGGATGCAACAAAGAATTAAAAGAAAAAAGTTACTTGAGTATGGTTCGTCCATTATTGGAATATGCAAACAGTGTTTGGGATCCTCACCAAGAATACCTAATAAAAGAAATAGATAGTGTGCAGAGGAAAGCAGCAAGATTTGTAACAGGGGATTTCAGGAGAAAGAGTAGTGTATCAGAAATGTTAAAGGAACTTGGGTGGGAAACTTTAAGTAAGAGAAGGGAGAAAACTAGACTTACAGGATTATATAGAGCCTATACAGGAGAAGAAGCATGGGGAGATATCCGTGAGAGGCTTCAGTTGGAAAATAATTATATCGGCAGGACTGACCACAAATATAAAATTAGAAGGAATTTTAGCAGAAGCGATTGGGGTAAATTTTCATTCATTGGGAAGGGTGTGAAGGAGTGGAACAGTTTACCAGGGGTAGTGTTTGATCCTTTTCCAAAATCTGTACAGATATTCAAGAAGAGAATAAACAGCAACAGAGAAAATAAATGAAGTGTTAGAGGGCATTCGACCAGTGCAGGTTATTGTAAATAAAAAAATGTGTGTGAATAAATTAATTCCATCCCCTGGTCTAAGGAGTTTGGACAGCCAAAGTAGGAGACTGCCTGTAGGGGTGAAGTACAGTGGGGACTTCGAGGGCCCTGGGACCGCTACGGTAGCTGTGAAGGCCCTTCAGGAACTCTGAAAAGTGGTGGCAAAAGGGGCTCTGGTTAAGACGCAGCAGGTCGTTATGCTACTTAGGATCCAGAACGGGTATAAAAAAAAAAAATAAAAAAAAAAAAAGTAAATAAATAAATGCAATGTAAATATTAATGTTATACCAGTTTTATAGTATCATTTGAAGCAATTCCACATACTGTATATCAGTTGACTATATTTGTAAGTAGTACAGGAGATATTATAATTAGAATTTCGTAAACAATATAAATTTATGAAGGATGAGCTGTGTGTTAATAGAAAACATTGTTAGCGTAAATTGTATAATATTGTATTATAGGAAAAATTTTCTTCTCTTGTTAATTTAATATTTAGTGCTTGACAATAATGTATTTTAGTGTACCATTTGCCACCGAGGTAGACACCTCATTTGCAAATAAAGAGATTTTGATTTGATTTTGATAACTGAAATAAGGGAGACCGCACTGTTTAGGTTAGGTACGCCATCAAGTGCCCGGATAGTGTTAGAAGTTCCAAAACGGAAAGAATAAAATATAAAAATAAAAATATGAAAGAATGCCGCATTTATGGATATCTACAGATGTGGCGGTAATGCGTTCTATCATACTGTTTAATTTTGTACGTTCGTTATCTCCATTTTTTATTAATGCATGGTACGATATATTTTGTTTCGTGTCTCCCAAAATCGTGAAAGTGGTTAGTGGGGCCGTAAAATCAATATTATTATTTGTTAGGTATGTTGCCGAGAAAAACAATCATTATGAATGGATTGTTTTGATCACATTATAAGCCAGCTTCTCTCCAAAAATTATGTACATTGGCCCGAGTTACGAGATATTAAACAATCACTTTGTTAATCACCTCGCCTGCTATATTACTAGGAACAACCATGAATATTGCCTAACTGAAGTAAAATAGTTTCCTCCTCGCAAGGTGGTGCAGCTCATTTTTCTTTAGGCACGCCCCCAGTGGAGGGGAGCTGCATGCACCATTATTACTACGTATCAAACTTCCTGCGTTTCTTTAATCTCTGGCAGTATGGTACTGGGAATCTAACTCACTCCTCCCAGAGAATTGCAGCTAATTGTGCTAATCCTTTCGCTGGTGGACATTCTTAAATACAAAAAAACAGACATAGCATGACTGATGCGTGCTTGCATTGTGTGGGTCGGACACTAAACTATTCATCTATTTGCATGAAGTTATCAGAGCTGCAGTAGGCCTATGCAGCGAAGGTGGACATTTCTTAACAACGAAACGGAAGTACCGCGCGACTGCGTGGGTCGTACAGACAAAATTATTCACAAATTCGTGTGATGTCATCGGAACTGCAGTAAGGCTGGTACTCTCTTTGAAGCAGATTCGTTCTTCTCTGATGAATTACGTTGGGGGTTCTTGTATGCAAGATTTTTCTTTTCTTTGCCTCAAAAGGCCAGGGGTGACTAATATGCGAGGGGGTCTAATACATGAGTAAATATGGTAATTCTTTCACACACACAACGCGCGCGCGCGCGCGAAAAAAGTTTTGAACTTCCCTTGAGAGAACTCCAGTTCTTATTATTTGTAAGGCAGCAGATTAGTAATAATTCAAATTACATTTTAAATCAAAATATGAACATAGGCATCCATTATAAACAAAGTGACACACAATAAAGCAATTTAAGCTTCAAATAATGGAAAACTATATCATTTAGAGCTACACTGTTCAAACTCTGTGCTTTTCTGTGTGCCCCCCCCTTTTGCTCTGAATAGCTTTTCCAACATCTTTATGGTTATAATTTCCCATGATTACAAAAGGCATTGCCAGAGATCTTCACAACTGTTGACAGAAGATTATTTTGCCTTACGGTTAAGTTCATCCCACTACTGATAATGATTATGATGCTTCTTGTTTAAAGGAGCCTAACTAACATCTAGGTCATCAGTCCCTAATGGTACGAAATGAGACGAAATGTAATGACAATTTAAAAGTCCAGATTTCAAAACATGAAGAATGAATGGATGAACATGAATTTAAAATAATTAGCGGATCCAACTCGCAATACTGATAGTTAAAAATAATTCCAAAATCGATCTAGAACAAACCCACCTCCAATGAGCTGAGTTCCAGATGGTACTACACTGCTCGATAAAATGTGATGGTACTGCTCCCCCTTCATGATAGTGGATATCACAGTTTCCCACTTTATTGTCTCTGAAACAACCCCAAACCATAACACTACTGCCCCCATGCTGTAGTGTTGGGTAACCTGCTACTAGCATTCTTTCTCCTCGACGACCGAAGACATACTGATGACAATATGAACAAAAGTTCTCAAATTTTGACTCATCAGCCCATAGCACATATTTCCACTTTCTAATGGTTCAATCCTGGCATTGTCTGGCCCATTCAATCTTTGCATTGTCTGGCCCACTGAAGTCTCCAAGATTTATGTCTGCATGTTGAAAGATGATTCTGGCAGGTGCACGTGAATACAAGTAAATATAACTTAAAGGATATTTTACAGTTGACAGTGACAATGGTTGATCTCTAGTTCTGTTGATTTCAGCGCAAATGTCCACAGCTGTTATGCTGATAAGATCCCAAGATCCCAATGTGTTTATCTTCAGCCGATGATGTTCCAAGATATCCACTACGTACTACATCTTTACAAATGCCTGTCTCTCGTCTTCACGTCAAAGCAGAGCAAACGCCAAATTCAGAAATCCCTAATTTTGCAGCAATCTGCTGGTCTGACCAATCAACTGTCTTGTAGGCATATGATATAGGATGCTCTCCTTTACTTTTCCCTAGCTTTTGATCCCATTTCTTCAGTGAGTCTCTATCCTGCAAAAACTGGAGCAGTACTGAAGAGCAGTCAATGTTGGAAAACAATTTAAACCAACAGATATTCAAAAAGGGGGGAAAGTAGTTTGTATTATAGCTAACAATAGATGATTTCAACAACAAAGGCAACCGGGTCTTTTAAGATTTGTAAATGCTTTGGTATAGCAAAATAACAGAATGCAGGCTGGTGTTTCGTGCATAAGGGCTGAAGATTATATTTTACAGAGCAAGTGGCCACGCACCTATCAGCTTGCATTCGGGAAATAGTGGGTTCGAGCTCCACTATCAGCAGCCCTGAAGAGGTTTTTCCGGGGTTTCCCATTTTCACACCAGGCAATTGCTGGGGCTGTAGCTAAACAAAGGCCACGGTCGCTTCCTTCCCATTCCTAGCCTTTTCCTATCCCATCACCACCATAAGACCTACCGTGATTGTGCGACAAAAATAAAATTGTAAACAAAAAATATATATATTACAAGTATCATTCTCCAGATACCTACATAATACCTAAATGTATTTTAAAGTGCAATAGATCAGAATGGACAACTTCCTGCAGCAGAAAATAGATAAGAAATCCAGTAAATTTCAATTAAGAATAAAGTTTTAGAATATTAAAAAAATTTCAGAGGTGAGATTAAACATTTGATGCTAGTGAACATACATACATACATACATACATACATAGATATGATTGTACCTTAACTGAAAATGAATGTTGGCTGCCAGGAAGACAAGTACCAAATAAAATAGAACTTACGTTACATGAACAAATGTCATGACTAAAATTAAGAAATACAGTAGAACCCCTTTTTCACGTGCCTGCTTTTAAGGAGTTCCTGCTTTTAACGAAGATTTTCGTAACGCCCAGTTCAAACTGCCATAAGCACACAGTTACTTTTTTTTTTTTTTTTTTTTTTTTTTTTTTTTTTTTTTTTTTTTTTTTTTTTTTTTAGAATTTGCTTTATGTCGCACCGACACAGATAGGTCTTATGGCGACGATGGGATAGGAAAGGCCTAGGAGTGGGAAAGTGCGAAATTAATAACTGGTTCAATAGAAGGCAGTTCGGTTTTAGGAAAGGTTATTCCACTGAAGCTCAACTTGTAGGATTACAGCAAGATATAGCAGATATCTTTGATTCAGGAAGTCAAATGGACTGTATCGCGATTGACTTGTCTAAAGCATTTGATAGGATGGATCATGGGAGACTACTGGCAAAAATGAGCGCAATTGGACTAGACAAAAGAGTGACTGAATAGGTTGCTATATTTCTACAAAATAGATCTCAGAGAATTACAGTAGGCGAAGCTTTATCTGACCCTGTAATAATTAAGGGGGGAATTCCTCAGGCAGTATTATTGGATCTTTATTTTTTTCTTATATATATATATATATATCAATGATATGTGTAAAGAAGTGGAATCAGAGATAAGGCTTTTTGCAGTTGACGTTATTCTGTACAGAGTAATAAATAAGTTACAAGTATGTGAGCAACTGCAACGTGTCCTCGATAATGTTGTGAGATGGACAGCAGGCAATGGTGTGTTGATAAATGGGGTTAAAAGACAGGTTGTGAATTTCACAAATAGGAAAAGTCCTCTCAGTTTCAATTACAGCGTTGATGGGGTGAAAGTTCCTTTTGGGGATCATTGTAAGTATCTAGGTTTTAATATAAGGAAAGATCTTCATTGGGGTAATCACATAAATGGGATTGTAAATAAAGGGTACAGGTCTCTGTACATGGTTGTGACAGTGTTTAGGGGTTGTAGCAAGGATGTAAAGGAGAGGACATATATGTCTCTGGTAAGACCACAACTAGAATATGGTTCCAGTGTATAGGACCCTCACCAGGATTACCTGAGTCAAGAACCGGAAAAAATCCAAAGAAAAGCAGCTCGATTTATTCTGGGTGATTTCCAAAAAAAAGAGTAGTGGTACAAAAATGTTGAAATGTTTGGGCTGGGAAGAACTGGGAGAAAGAAGACGAGCTGCTCGACTACGTGGTATGCGATATAGATGTTGATTCCCATAGGGAATCTGAAATATTTGTTCCGAATGAGTAAATTTATAATACCAATATAAGTTAAATGGTCCGTTATTGGACATTATAAATTTTCCAGCTACCTCATTCCTGGTTGCCAGCATTTTGCCCCCATGTGCTAGGCTGGGCTCATCAGTTGGTATCTAGCACACCTACCTAGACTCATGGCTAGTGCATACTGTGGAGGCCACTGCGTAGGCTAATTGGAGCCACCGGCAGTGCCAATACACTATGAGAGACTGTCTCATGGCCAAGCAGGCATCAATTTTTGGTAATGAGACAGTCTCTCATAGTGTATTGGCACTGCCGATGGCTCCAATTAGCCTATAAAGTGTTCTCCACGGTATGCACTCGCCATGTATCTTTGTAGATGTGTTAGGTACCAACTGATCAGCCCAGCCTAGCAAACCGGGGTGAAACGCTGGCAACCAGGAATGAGTTAGCTGGAAAAATTTATGATGTCCAATATCGGACCATTTATATTGGTATTATAAGTGGTGTGTTCCGAGCTGTCAGCGGAGAGATGGTGTGGAATGACACTAGTAGACTAATAAGTTTGAGTGGAGTCTTTAAAAGTAGGAAAGATCACAATATGAAGATAAAGTTGGAATTCAAGAGGGCAAATTGGGGCAAATATTCATTCATAGGAAGGGGAGTTGGGGACTGAAATAACTTACCAAGGGACACGTTCAATAATTTCCAATTTCTTTTAAATCATTTAAGATAAGGTGAGGAAAACAACAGATAGGGAATCTGCCACCTGGGCGACTGCCCTAAATGCAGATCAGTATTGATTGATTGATTGATGGTGGGAAAGAAGTGGCCATGGCCTTAAGGTACAGCCCCAGCATTTGCCTGGTGGGAAAAATGGGAAACCACGGAAAACCATATTCAGGGCTGGCGACAGTGGATTTTGAACCCAATAACTCCCAGATGCAAGCTCACAGTTGCACGCCCTTAACCGCACGGCCAACTCACCTGGTACAATGTTATTTAAACCCCCTTCTAACGAACCCCGACATAAGGAAAAGTCAGTTTTTAAGGAATATATTTCACATCAATTACCATCGCACATACCGTTGTAACAAAAATTTGCGATAAGATACTTTTTTTCTAAACTTGCTTGAAATGTTAATTAACTTCCGTTTTCACGTAATCTCTATCTGAAGTTAACATGTTAAATTAAAGTGCTCCTTTAGCGATGTATGGAACCATGATAAATTGGCGCAGCCTTTGGAAATCACTTATCAGCAAGCAGCAGTCACTGTTACACTAGATGCCGTTGGTTGGTCATGTCCAATGAACTGTAGGCAGTACGTGAATGACGGCTGTAAGGGAGCGAAGTGTGGTTTCCAGCGAGGCCTACTGGCATGACTGACGTCAAATACAGTAAAGACGATATGCAACAGTCTGCGAGATATTGAGGGACAGCGATTAGAGCTCTGTCTAGCGGAGTGACCTGCAGTTACCGATTCTGTCATAAGAGCACGTGTATTTGTTTGTGATGTTTTGGGCATTATTTATGCATTTGCAGTAAGTTGATATAAGTAAATAGTAGCATGTGTCATTCCTTTATATCTGCTCTCAACATGAGTGGAAAGATATGAGCTGTGTTTGGGTGAAATAACTATGAAGTGCAGAAGGATTCGTGGCATTTCTTCAGTTTCCCTCGAGACAAGAAAATGTAAGTAAATATTGTGTTTACATATATATTCTTCCACTGACAGATTTTTATTTTGCTAGTGGCTGTATGTCTCACCGACACGTATGTCTTGTGACGACGATGGGATAGGAAAGGCCTACGAGTTGGAAGGAAGCGGCTGTGGCCTTAATTAAGGCACAGCCCCTGCATTTGCCTAGTGTGAAAATGGGAGACCACGGAAAACCATCTTCAGGGCTGCCGACAGTGGGATTCGAACCCACTATCTCCCGGATGCAAGCTCACAGCCACGTGCCCTAACCGCACGGCCAACTCTCCCAGTATCGCGCAGATTTTTATAGTACTTTCTAAACTTCTGACCTGCGCAACCTAATTTTAACTGCCTTAATATATAATAAACTTATTTTCTTGTATAGTGCAGCAGGTAACCTTCAATACCGATGTGTTGTCGTAGGTGTGGTCTGTGGGTTTTGATTTAATTCCAGAAAATGCATATACATATTTGTGTGGCTGATTGTGTTCCAAATTTCCCCCCCCCCATTTGGAATGCCCTAAAGTGTTGTCAAGCACTGAAGAAAATATGGGTGACTTAAGAAATGTACATATTTTGTTGAAAATATGATTATGCAAATTTGCTTTACCCTAACGTAATGGCAAGTATTGCTTATAGGAAAATTTTGAATGATTTTGAGGCTAAATTTATAGATTTTCTTTCTGTCAGTTGGCTTCAAGTTAAAAGGACAATTGTCCAGCTCTTAAATGTTAATTCATTGAGTCATGTGTGTAAGGAATATGCCGATATTTTTATTGACAAGTATCTTAATGTGATAATTAGGGCCCAGATTTTTAGATGGAATAAACCTTCACTTTAGGTTTTTTGTATTCTTAAAATAGGTTATTTTAGGTTTTGCCTCCAGGCAGCAATATTTTTTTGTTTTTGCAGTTCTGTAAAATTTATTTATGTACTTATTTCACAAAAGTTTACATTGTCATATTCATAAAAATACACAAGAGAATACACTGTACTGCTGCCTTTGTAAGTTATTTTTTGGCATTGCAGTAAATAACAACATACATACCCGAATTGTCTGGCGTAAATGATTTCCTGTTGTCACGTAACACATTCTTATATGACGAAAAAGTTCTTTCAACGGAACATGACGTCATTGGAGCGTAGTACATACATGATAATGCATTAGGTTTTAGGGGTAATTTTCCTGAATACTTTTCTCCCTGTTATACTGAATTGATGACTTTCATATCTTGAAAACCAGGATTGCGTTGAAGGATCTTCTGCAGCTTCGAAGAATATGCCAATCCCAATGGCCCAGGTATTTCTCATCTGGAAACACTGCCAATGATATCCAGGGAATCTTTGAGTGGCAAGGTTGCACCTTCCAACTAAAGAATAGCTTCTGGTATAAAACAAAAAATGTGTCTTAATATATGCTAGGGAAGCGACGAGGGTCGGACATTCGAGCGATTTCTTGGCCTTCGCGATGCAGGAAGCTTCTGTTTCATCCAAGTCATTGACAACATTTTTAATTCCTTCTAGGTGCTCAGCATAGTAAATAGCAGCAGACAACCAAGTTCCCCAGTGGGTATCGGCTCAGGTGGAAGAGGTGTTGTTGGTAGTTTCTCTTTGAACAACTCTATACATGTTGGGGCTTTAAGGAAATCTTTCTTGACTGAAGAAACCACACTGTCGACGTCACTGAAGTTGCTTCTAATCTCCTCCGCAAGGCAGTGCAGGCCGTGGGCCAAGCACGTAACGTGTAGCATGCTCAGGTAGAAGGACTGTAGAACCTGCCCTGCCTTCAAAATGTAGGCAGCACTGTCTGTCACTTGCAAAAGGAACTTAATATATTGATTCTCTGCTGGCCACAATATGCGTAAAGCATCCCTCACAGCACAGGCTATTGTGCTGTTCTTAGTTTGTTCTATTTCTTTACAAAGAATTAGATGAGCGTTACCTGGTTCATTTTGATCCAGCTTACCTACTACCACATTCACAATGAAGCGACCGCAACTGTCAGATGTTTCATCGACAGAACACCAAATATAGTGATCGCCTATATCTTCTGTTATTTCATCTAATGTCTTCTGGTAAACAAGATGCAAATAATTCTTCCTTAAAGTGGATTCATTAGGTATACTGCGGCCGCTGATGTCACCTAAGAATGTTTTCAGGGTCAGGTTACTTAGCACGTTCCATGGGACGTTTGCAGACACCAATGCCTGACATTGGCGAAAGTTAAAGTTATCTTCAGGCTTGCCAACTGTGGAAGAAATAAATGTTTGCTTACTGTTGCTGCTGGACTTATTTCTCCTCGCTATGCTAGCCATGTGAACAGCTGCAGATTTATGCTGCTCAAGATGGGATTTTTGCTCACATTTAAGCTGAAATGAAGAATCCAAATCCTAAGTAATCTTCAGTAAGCGAACTAGCGTATTGCAATGCAGGTTTTAGATCAGTTACAGAAAACCTACTTCTTTGGAGTATGCCTGACAGAAGACTACTCTACCGTCTGTAGTGAAATGTCCATCTGTAGCAAACCATTTTCTCAGCCAGTGCGATTTAGGCATTGTTTCACTATACAGCAATTACGGTTAGAAAATACTGCAGGAACCAGTCACCACACACTCTGCCGGCTGTACTCTCTATGGACAACTGGAGGTGAAACTGTTTACGTTCCTCCTGACCTATCAGATGCATCAAGGAGCCACCAGATGTCACATATGTAGTGGGAAGCATGGGATGTGCTGCATTTAACGGTAGTAACATGAACTATCTCCGTCCTATTGCTTGTAATTGCAGTGAAAATAATTTTACAATGCAGGGAAAATAACATTCTTTTTTTGAAGAAGGTAAAACAGCTATTTAGGTTATTCTAGGCGTCAACCCCTCATTTAGGTTTTTTTAGGTGCAATAAAATTCACATATTCTGCTCCAGGAAGTGTGAAACGAACGAATATATTGAAATTTGTGAATTAAATAGCGAGGGAAAAAATAGGTTAAAACCTAAAAATCTGGGCCGTAGTGATAATACAATGTTTTTTATATGAGAAAAAAAGACAAATCTAGGCATAAAAGTTCAGGCAGGAATGCTAAAACTAAAAAAAGTAATGCATAAATGAAAGATAGATCCCTTTCACAGCAGTCCATTTCACATTTTGATTATATGTCTAATTTCAGTCTTTAAATAATAACCTGTTTAATAATACTTCATTAATTTATCCAGAATTGCTTTAGCAACTTTGATGCTAATATCTTAATAACACTTTCTTTCTACATTCAAAATTGTTAGGTATGGGGATCCACCTATTCAATACAAGAAATGGCGATAATTATAAAGTCATCACATATTCATTTTATTTGGGACCGGTTTCTTTCTAGACGTAAGTTATTTACCCATTTCCGTATATGCATTTCCATTGATATTTGAATTTAGCGCGAATATCCAAGTCACACCGCTAGGAGCACCATTTGCAAATTGTCTCCCATTTAAACAAGGCTAAATCTGGAAGTGTCGCGTATTGGCTCCACTGTATTTGCTGACGTACGTGTACATGCCGCGAGACAAGTAACTTCACGAAATATAAACATTTAGGTGGAAGGTCTCTTGCAAATTTCACGTAATTTACAGTGAAAGATATATTTCATAAGATTAAAAGCAATTAGAAACTGAAAACGCTATGGATATTCAACAAAATGAAAATGTATTCCAAACAAAATTAGGGAAGTAGAAAGGCTTACGCTGCCTGAACCATTATCAACAGACCCCAAGTGTAAGCATATGAAATGTAGAGCTGTTCAAGCTCCACAAAGAAGGCTGTGAGGGCATATACTTATCTCCAACCATTTGACCTTTAGAGCGATTTTAGTTCATAGTCAGTGGTAAAAAAAACACTATAAATAAATAAATAAATAAATAAATAAATAAATAAATAAATAAATAAATAAATAAATAAATAAATAAATAAATAAATAAATAAATAAATAAATAAATAAATAAATAAATAAATAAATAAATAAATAAATAAATAAATAAATAAATAAATAAATAAATAAATAAATAAATAAATAAATAAATAAATAAATAAATAAATAAATAAATAAATAAATAAATAAATAAATAAATAAATAAATAAATAAATAAATAAATAAATAAATAAATAAATAAATAAATAAATAAATAAATAAATAAATAAATAAATAAATAAATAAATAAATAAATAAATAAATAAATAAATAAATAAATAAATAAATAAATAAATAAATAAATAAATAAATAAATAAATAAATAAATAAATAAATAAATAAATAAATAAATAAATAAATAAATAAATAAATAAATAAATAAATAAATAAATAAATAAATAAATAAATAAATAAATAAATAAATAAATAAATAAATAAATAAATAAATAAATAAATAAATAAATAAATAAATAAATAAATAAATAAATAAATAAATAAATAAATAAATAAATAAATAAATAAATAAATAAATAAATAAATAAATAAATAAATAAATAAATAAATAAATAAATAAATAAATAAATAAATAAATAAATAAATAAATAAATAAATAAATAAATAAATAAATAAATAAATAAATAAATAAATAAATAAATAAATAAATAAATAAATAAATAAATAAATAAATAAATAAATAAATAAATAAATAAATAAATAAATAAATAAATAAATAAATAAATAAATAAATAAATAAATAAATAAATAAATAAATAAATAAATAAATAAATAAATAAATAAATAAATAAATAAATAAATAAATAAATAAATAAATAAATAAATAAATAAATAAATAAATAAATAAATAAATAAATAAATAAATAAATAAATAAATAAATAAATAAATAAATAAATAAATAAATAAATAAATAAATAAATAAATAAATAAATAAATAAATAAATAAATAAATAAATAAATAAATAAATAAATAAATAAATAAATAAATAAATAAATAAATAAATAAATAAATAAATAAATAAATAAATAAATAAATAAATAAATAAATAAATAAATAGAGATTTCCTCAAATTGAACATCCAAATAAAGTTTAATCTCCTCTTGGACTCCTTACAGATTAAAATAATCTTTTAAAGTACATAAACTGCATGAATGGTTCGGGAGTTAGGACGGTTTCAGTCGGGGTAGGTCGGTATTTAACCTTAAAATATCCATAAAAATGACTAATTTCATATAGTACATCAAGCCTGTGACATTTCTACCATCATATTTTTCAGCATCCGCAATAACGGTAGTCAATAATAATAAAATTACAAATGTATGAATAATCCCATAATGAAATTAAATATCCTATGTCCAGTCATTATCTGAAAAAGGAGAATTTTCACTAACAATAGTTAAATAGGTATGTCTCCAGTGAGGTCAGCTGCCTTAACCTATAGCCGCAGCGCAGTTAGCCCGGCTAGACATTTCGGTCTCGCAGCACCAACCCCTGCTTAAGAATCACGCGGAGGGCACAGACTGAAGAATATCCGCAGCTTCATTCACTGTTTTTGTTCCTATGTTGCAAGTTGTGCTACGAGTTACATTTGTATCTGTGATAAGTGTTGTACTGAATGTTACAAAGGACTACGTTCATTATGGCTGCTAAACGTAAGAAGCTGACTCTTCGATGATGATGCTTGTTGTTTAAAGAGGCCGAACATCTAGGTATTGGCCCCGAATGTTATGAATGCAATGACAATTTAAAAGTACAAAATTCATTCACTGACCAGAATTCAAAGCATGATGAACAATGAAAGGATGAATATGAATTTAAAACAATCAGTGGATCTGACCCGCAGTGCCTCACCTTCCCAGAAACAATATCACTGACTAAGGGACTGCTTCCAAAGCACAATCCTGTTTCCATGATGCTTGTTGTCTAAAGGGGTTCAATATCCAGGTCAACGGTCCCTCACAACGGCACTTATCGCTAGTAAAGTAGAACCATGGTATTTCTCAAGTTGCGGTACTAATCAAAGGTAGCGTAAACTCATGGTGTTCCAAACATTATGGTACTACTCAGAAGTATTGTATGTTGTACAGGTAATGCAGACCTATGGTGTCTCACATAATGGCACCACTCGTAGGCAACGCAAACCCATGGTGCACTTCACATAGGTGTACTAATCACAGGGACTCTTACTATCTGGTGGTGTTCCTCACATAGTGGGTACAAATCACACGCAGCGCAGACCAACAGTGTCACTCATATAGTGGTACTAATCACAGGCAATGCCCAGAACCATGGTGTTTCTCAGAATGGTACTAATCACGCGTACTGGAAACCCACACTGAACCGCTCTCTGCTGCTACCAATCACAAACCTATTGTGTACCTAACATAGTGGTACTACTTGCAAGTAAAGGCGACCCATGTTGTTCCCCGCGTGATGGTACTAATCACAAGTACTTTCATGCTTCTAATTCAATCATCCCTTGGTCGTCCCTTTTAGTCACCTTTTACGAAAGGCAGAGGATACCATGGGTGTATTCTCCGTCTGCGTTCCCCACCCACAGGGGTAGCTGACTCTTCAACAGAAGATAGACATCATTAGTGATGCTGAAAGGGATAGCCAAGTACCTTTGCCACAGATGGAAAAAAAAAAAAAAGTTAAAAATAAAAGACTTTGCACCCTCTACGCTGTTTGGCATTATGAAGCTGAAGGAAGCAATTCTGACAGGGAAGTGGCATTTTTTACGAGAGCAGAACCACGCATAAAGAGAGCAACCAATCTGTCTCTTGTGTTTACTTTTTCTCCATATACTTCGGACAGCTGTAACTCACCATACATTGAAAGTTGTTCCAAAGAATGTACGTAGGTTTGTGCATCAGAAAGCCTTTTGTTAGTCTTTAATAATACTTATAAGGTTGTTCTTATGTGTACCATACAAAAACCTTTAATTCCATATTCCAGAGATATTATTATGAAAATAATCAATGTAAAAATAAAACAAATGTTTCACAATTTAACAAGTTCTTTTCCTTGAAAATTCAAGTGATCCATTAATTTTCCCATCAGTGTGCACACACATATATCTCTCTCTCTCTCTCTCTCTCTCTCTCTCTCTCTCTCTCTCTCTCTCTCTCTCTCTCAACTGGATGCATGGATGCATGTTTATAGGACCCTTTCTTATTCTAAATAGTCCATACTACTGACTCCTGACGCATTCACTATAACTCGTGAAACACCCTATATGTTTGACTGTCCATTTCAAAATCAAACAATCAAATCAATCAATACCGATCTGCATTTAGGGCAGTCGCCCAGGTGGCAGATTCCCTGTTTTCCTAGCCTCTTCCTAAATGATTTCAAATAAATTGGAAATTTATTGAATGTCTCCCTTGGTAAGTTATTCTAATCCCTAACTCCCCTTCCTATAAATGAATATTTGCCCCAGTTTGTCCTCTTGAATTCCAACTTTATCTTCATATTGTGATCATTCCTACTTTTATAAACGCCACTCAAATTTATTCGTCTACTAATGTCATTCCACGACATCTCTCCGCTGACAGCTCGGAACATACCACTTAGTCGAGCAGCTCTTCTTTCCCTCAATTCTTCCCTGTCCAAACTTTGCAACATTTTTGTAATGCAACTCTTTTGTCGGAAATCACCCAGAACTAATTGCTTTTCTTTCGATTTTTTTCCAGTTCTTGAATCAGGTAATCCTGGTGAGGGTCCCATACACTGGAACCATACTCTAGTTGGGGTCTTACCAGAGACTTGTATGCCCTCTCCTTTACATCCTTACTACAACCCCTAAACACCCTCATAACCATGTGCAGAGATCTGTACCCTTTATTTACAATCCCATTTATGTGATTTCCCCAATGAAGATCTTTCCTTATATTAACACCTAGATACTTACAATGATCTCCAAAAGGAACTTTCACCCCATCAACGCAGTAATTAAAACTGAGAGGACTTTTCCTATTTGTGAAACTCACAACCTGACTTAACCCCGTTTATCAACATACCATTGCCTGCTGTCCATCTCACAACATTTTCGAGGTCACTCTGCAGATGCTCACAATCTTCTAACTTATTTATTACTCTATAGAGAATAATATCATCAGCAAAAAGCCTTACCTTCGATTCCTCTCCTTATATATATAAGAAAACATAAAAGGTCCGATAATACTGCCTTGAGGAATTCCCCTCTTAATTATTACAGGGTCAGATAAAGCTTCACCTACTCTAATTCTCTGAGATCTATTTTCTAGAAATATAGCAACCCATTCAGTCACTATTTTGTCTAGTCCAATTACACTCATTTTTGCCAGTAGTCTCCCATGATCTACCCTATCAAATGCTTTAGATAGGTCAATCACTATACCATTTGCCTTAGTGCTACTGCCCTTGAGAACTCCACACAACGGAATAGCTACTTTGCTTTTGCACTTAACACTCCCTCTAAATATCCCACTTCAGGTCATTTTTCCAAGGGCTCTCAGATATGTGCACAGGTGCATCTGATATACTTATTTATAATTCAGCACCTAATTTATTATTACACACAATGTGCATAGATAAATACATAAACCATAGTGTACACAAAGGAATGCTGACACCAGTCATTGCCAAATTTACTGAGCAGCTGAATTATGTTGACCCAGTTCATTAGACAGTATATGAGCACCGCCTACCAGATTTGGCAGTACAGTCCTCCCTTGCGGTGTGTGATCCGCTGGTTAGACATACCTTCCCATGGATGTCAAAGCATGTGTATATGTGGCATAACTTGTACTCAGGCCCTCTCCAGATACTGCTCTTCACTACCATGTAGAAGAACTCTTCCAGAATCTGCTGAGCTCTGTTGTCTTTCTCCTAGTACAACAATTGATGCGGCAATATCGGGGAGTCCAGATGTGGACTTTGTGACCTCCAAGAAAAATGACTCATTGGCTATTTATTACATATGCAATTCGTTTTCCATATACTCTGAATTCTAGAAGACCCATTTCACGTATCTACCTTTTATGTTTTCCAGTCTTCTTAGGTTTGCTACAGTCAGTTTGGGCCAATTGCAGAAACGATGACTAGTTTTAAGCCTTAGACAATGTCTACCTAAACAACGTCTAAATCTAGCACGATCTTCCATTGCATAAACAATGTTCAGCCGGTGTGTAACTAGACATCGTTTAAAGTTCCAATATTGGTTTGAAAATGGAGATAGAAGTATCTTTCATGCAACTCTTAGCTTGTCGCAACCAATGAAATTCGTCTGTGCACGTGCCGAACGCCAGTCAACTGTTTGTCTTCCTACACATTACTCAAATATGGCTAAGCATGAGCGTGACTTGCTCACAGATAAGAATGTCGCTTTCGGTGGAAATTAAATCTCATCACATTATCAACACTAAAGCGACACGCCACAGTACGGGAAAGTGTAGCTTTGATTATAGCGTTGTTAAGGTGCGTGTAATCTACTCATAAATAGCTTCGATGAAGGGAAGATGAAACAATAGTAATGTGTAACCGAATGTGTTGTACATACCATATTGATGTAGTTTGCATTCTCGAGATCGTAGGTATGAAACGCATCATCAGTAGCCTGAACATTGTTTTCCGTACTTTCCCTATTTTTCCACCAAACAAATACTAGGGCTGTTATTACGGCCATGGCTCTTCTTCCCCAAACCTCCTCTTTAAACAATCACCACCACCACCACTTGCCTTTTCCTATCTCATACTTGCCGAAAACTGATCTGAATTAGTGTGACGATTATATATATAAAAACCACATACAACTCACTTGTTAGCTTACACTGAAATGAAATGGCATATGGCTTTTAGTGCCGGGAGTGTCCGAGGACATGTTCGGCTCGCCAGGTGCAGATCTTTTGATTTGACACCCGTAGGCGACCTGCACGTCATGATGAGGATGAAATAATGATGAAGACTACACATACACCCAGCCCCTGTGCCAGAGAAATTAACCAATGATGGTTAAAATTCCCAACCCTGCCAGGAATCGAACCCGGGACCCCTGTGACCAAAGGCCAGCACACTAACCGTTTAGCCATGGAGTTAGTTTACACTATTATGTGTGCTTACTTGGCAGTAAATGTAAGTGAATCCCTCCCGGTTGATGTATATGACAGCCCTCTGACGATTGGGACAAATAATTCTGACATGTATGTAGTCTATGTGTCCAATAATTCCATGGAAACTACCCCATGTAAAATAAAATATATAGGTTGCCAAGAATTGTATTCAAGTTGACAGTTACTGGACCGTCCCTTTGTCAGTCTCAAGAAACAAGTCTCTTGAAAAGTGAAATCTTATTTTAAGCTCTACCTCCCAGAACATTTCAAATGAACTGCTGCGATTTCACAGCGGGGGACCCACAGAGGGGCCGTCGGACTAACCTTCCTTCCCATAATCATCTCAACATGATAATACAAATTACATGTTTTATGGTACATAACCTCTGTGATTCACTCCTCTCATTTCAGGTTAAACAGTGTTCTTAGCAGTGTTTAAACATGGCCGGTTGAACATCAGTTTTGGACAGTGTCTATGTGATAAATAACATCTCTGCAATGCGGCAGCCATACTTGGCATTGTTTAACCGTAGACATCGTCTAAACACCGTTTCTGCAATCGGCCCTTAATGTCATATCAACTAGATACCGTAAGTTGTAATTGGGACAATTTTAAGCTTAAATAGTGTCAATGTGGTACAGTTTGAGAGATTCTGGAGCTTAGGGATCTCATACATGGCTTTGGTTGCTGCTGCTAATTTCTGTTGTCTGTGCGGTGTGAAAGCTGAGCCTGTAGTTTGAAGAGCGATACCCAAGTATTTACTATTAATAATCTTGACCAGTCGCCGGTATTTGATCCGTATTGACTTGATCACAACAAATATGTAGGTGGATGGTCCGCCTAGTCAATACTAAATATTAATTATTTATATTTCTTTACATAAGTCTAGTACATGTTTTGAGAATCTATACACACTCCCTTCATCAGATAGTCAAATTAAAATTAAAATTCCTGTACACAAAAAGACCTAATAAAAAGGGGTGCCCCTTTAAGAAATCCAAAACTATTGCCAGTACAATTTAACTTTTTTAAAATCGAAGAGTGGATGCATGGAATTAAATTCCAGCCAGTCGAATACCATAAAACACAATAGAGTAAAGTCTGTATGAATTAAAATATTGAGCACTATGTTCTTGTTGTGGCGTTAGATCACTGTGTACTTGATGATCCAATGATTTCTTGTAAAATTTAATTGGAGTTAAGAATAAAATAAAAGAGTGCAAAAACTTGTTGTTATGCCAAAACCATCCGTTAATGGGTGCGTTATGCAGCCAGGTGATATGAGCTTAAAATGTTCTGTAAGAGGGAAAAGTAAAATAGAAACTATAATCTGAAGACTATAACATAAACAAAAGGAGAATACAACGCGTAAAATTATTAAAAACTTACCAATATAATGATACAAGAAGTACGTGAGGCTGTCGTGTAACTATTAAGGATATATAAAAGCGGCTGAAGTTGTTCGGCGGCTGATTGCGGAGTTGCAGTGGGAGGCGCGGTGATTGGTCGGAGGAGGGGAGAGGTACTGCCCCTGTGTGCTAACGTCATACTTCCCCTCTTACGCACTTTTCTTCCTTGTCTTTTGCTCTCTTCATAGCGTATTGGGTCACCAATTTAAACAAATGGTTATCCTCTGCCATGTGCTCGTAAGGCTATTTTCATTATCAAATTTTTGTAATTTTTTACCTGTAAACAAATGAATACCCTTGAGAAGCTAGAAATTTACACGTTGTGTTTGATGGTATTCGACTGGATGGAATTTAATTCCATGCATCCACTCTTCGATTTTAAAAATGTTAAATTGTACTGGCAATAGTTTTGGATTTCTTAATGCCCCCCCCCCACCCCTTTATTAGGTCTTTGTGTACAGGAATTTTAATTTTAATTTGACTAGCTGATGAAGAGAATGTATATAGATTCTCGAAACATGTACTAGACTTATGTAAAGAAATATAAATAATTAATATTTAGTACTGACCCAAGTATTTAAACAACTATACAATTTCAAGTTGTTCATAGCCACAACTGAACATATCAGTATTCTGCAGTTATAAATTAAGAGTTAAACTGAAAAGAAATAGCTTCAAATATCCTTTTTTAATTTTAAAATCTTGTATATCAGGATTCCAATTATGCAGAAGTTGTTGAAGTTATAAAAATTTACCAAGGCTTCACAAAAGGGAAGATACTGGACTTGTTTCAGATTATTTCATCACTGCCTACAAAAGATATTTGCCAACATGAGCATTTTTCTTGTGATGATGAAGGTAACAAACTACCTATTCTGTGGTAAACTTGACCTTAAAACTTTAAAAGTTGGCATAAAATTTCCTTAGCTCCGGAGGATGTCATTTGAAAATGATCCGTTATATCTTAGAAGTGAAGCTTCCACGGTGTGAAGAATTATTTAATTTAATTTCCGGGTTGATTACCTCGGATCGAGTAGGGGTATTTCAGTCGCCTTGACAAAGAATACTGCAATGTATTCGAAACGTCGGCAAACTGTACGTGATGTGCGTACAACACGGTTCAACCCGGAA
This sequence comes from Anabrus simplex, assembly GCF_040414725.1. NCBI lineage: Eukaryota > Metazoa > Arthropoda > Insecta > Orthoptera > Tettigoniidae > Anabrus > Anabrus simplex. The sequence continues at coordinate 575,923,852 of NC_090266.1, read as the reverse complement.
ATTAAATTAAATGATCTGTTATACTTCATAATGTTCCTCAAAAACTGCTCAGACTGAGTTGGTCATTAATAAGGAGGCTATATAGAGGATGGAGAGGCTTTTCAATATGAGGGAGATTTACCATTCTGTTCCTACAACTCAGACCAGGGCCTTCTTTCTATTTTTTGTACAATACAACTTGCAATCTACCTTCACACCAATAGCAAATACCATGATATTACTGTAATCTGCATTGTGGTCGTACTTTAATCCTGATAAAGATTTTGTTTTCCATGCAAACATTTTCATTGCTCCTAACAGCTTTTTGATTGACACCAGGATTTTTCTTAGTGTATTTCCTAACAGCCTTCCTATTAACATTGAAAGTTTTCCTCGGTAATTTCTGTCTGCAGACTCCCTACGCTTTTGTAATCTTCATTTTTGCAAATCCAGCATGGCACGTCTTGCCTCTTTGATTTTTATGGGATGACTGAAAATTTTTACATTTTTTTGAGTCGGAGGGAAAATGTAGATCGGGCACAAAAGAAAGATACGCGTTTTTAAGAAGAGGATGGATAATCAGTGAAAGGACATTCATTGTCAGTTTTGTCATTGGCAGAGCACTGTACAAAAAAGCTTCCAGGGATTATTACATTAAGCACCAACACAGATAGGTCTTATGGTGATGATAGAACAGGAAAGGCCTATGAATTGGAAGGAAGCGGCCGTGGCCTTAATTAAGGTACAGCCCTGGCATTTGCCTGGTGTGAAAATGGGAAACCACGGAAAACTATCTTCAGGGCTGTCGACAGTGGGGCTCGAACCCACTATCTCCCGATTACTGGATACTGGCCGCGCTTAAGCGACTGCAGCTATCGAGCTCAGTGATGTACGGAGTAAAGACAAGGCTAGCAATAGTGGGTCGATGAGGAGGGACATGAGGTATGAATGGTTCAAAATGCAATGACAACATAATATGGGCCATCCCTCAACAGGCAATATAATCACATTCCCTTAATGGTACACCACCAGATGTTGAAAGAGGTATATATTTCATCAGCAGCCACGAAGTTGCAGTGGATGGCATAGGAGGTGAGTAAGGACATGCAAGCCTGGTCATCAACCATGGTTCTGTACGTTTCCACAATGCATCATAGTAAACCCTGGAAACCACTGCCAGTTTTTACAAATATGCTGTACGACACTAGCCCGCACATCAGGCACCTGCGAGTTAGTGCCGTGAAGTAAGATAGAGAACAGAAAAACAGGACCAGTCTCCCTTCATAGGTACAACATAGGGAGGTACATTTACGCTGCCAATTAGGCAGTTATGAGAAACAGGAACACAGTATGCAGCAGCTGTAGGTAAACAAAAGGAAAACCTGGCAAAACAACTACCATTGTGACCAAAATGAGTCTGAAAAAGCAGAAAGTATTAAAAAGTAAAGAAAAGAAGAGAAGAGAAGATAAGATTATGTGTCTGACTTCAATGAGCTGTATGAAGCTGTATGATAGAATGCAGAAGCATGTCAGATTGCACTGCAGTAAATGGGACAGCTGTACAAAGCAGCTCATCTGTGCTTCTCTAGGTATAGAAGATAAATATGGAAAAAGAAAGTAAAATAAGAGTCAGTTACGAGTAACAGGAACTACAGTTTACAAAAGCTCTAGGAAAGCCTGGTAGAACAACTATAGCACTGTCAAACAAAATGAGTCTGAAAAGGTGGAAAGTATTAAGAAAAAAAAATAAAAAAAGATGTGTATGACAAATAACGGTTATATCAATGAGCTGTATGAAAGAACACAGACAACTGACAATGAGCACATTGAAATTCTCTTGCAGACTAGTATCTTCTTCCTGCAATCCTGCATGTCTCACGCAATCTGCGAAAGTGTTATGCTTCCATTCACCTCGTTCGTGAGTCTGTCAACATCTGTTCTCCAGCACTTTGACTATAGAGTTTGGTGCCAAAATCTTGAAAACTGTTGGTTTTAGGGAAAAAAAAAAAAAACATGTGGTTTTCGGTATCCCTCGGAGTTTAAGAGATTTGTTCCTTGCATCCTAAAGACTTAAAATGAGCTTTGTCTCGTCGTCGTACGACAAATTTGATTTTCACCTGCATTAGCGTATGCTATTGTGGCAAAAACCTAAATCTAGGGCAGAAGCTGAATTTTGAAAATCTGTTTATTAGTGCACTTCTCGGGCAAAAGACAAGGAGTTACAGTAATATAGAATTACAAAGGGTCAGGATAATATTACCGAGTCGTAATAGTAGCTGGGGTGGCGCGACCTTGAAGTTTTTGTAGCTGGTGTGTCACCGGCCACGAACACTTTCTCTACTCCACACCACTTCCCTCTCAGTCATTATCTTGTTTTTGTTCAGTGCAGTTCAGTTTGCAAAACAATGGCAACAAAATGGAAGCGTGTCGTTTTGACGATTCGACAGAAGTTGGATGTTGTATAAAATATAGAACGAGGTTCTACTGTTAAACAGGTGTGTCCAATATAACCGTGATTCTACCGTGCAGGATATTTTATACGACAAAGACAAATTTCTATCATTTGCTTGTTCGTCCGATGCAAACAGGGAACTCCAGTAGTATGATTTATTATTATTTTAACTGTACTTTAAGTATGCCTGTTCTATTTTTAACTCTTTTATGGGTTCACCACGATTTTACTTATCCGCAAAGCCTTAACCCTACATTATCCCAATTAATCTAGAGTCGAGTGTATATATACATATATACTGGATCATATTTTAACTAAAGGCTAAGTTAGGAATGAATACAATGGATAAAGCTATGCACGTTAATCGGCCATAGAAGGTCAAGAAGTGAAGGGAGACCTAAGAGACAGTGATCATTATTTCTAATGAATTATAGGTAAATGGCATGGAGGAGGATGAGGCTGCTAACACAGAATCAATCGAGTGTTTAGTTGATTGACTGAACTAAAACACACCAGTCTAATGAAAATATATGCCTATACAAAAATATATCACTTCATAATGCGAGTAAAATGCACCTTATCAATGTAACAATATAGGCTATGTAAACAACAGCTAAATGACATGGAGGAAGCATCATTGGTTGTATTATAAAAGTTAAATAGCGCAATCACGAATACTTCAAATTAAATTTTTATCCTCCTGAAAAGGTAAATAACAGACACGAAACAACAAGGACTTTCATTTCACCATAGGGAAGCTTATCGTAAGGATAATCAGGCTTCCGCTAGACACAAAATGCCACCCTTAATGACTGAACTAAGCATCAAGATTCAGGCATTGCTAGTTAGGTGGCTACTACAGTACATAAAAACTTTATCTTTTCTCATTTTAAACCGATGTGGATTCATAGGCATTTTGGCAAACAGTTTACAGAAAAAGGTATAAAAATAATAAAGATCTATCAAACAACCTTTCAAGAGTACTGTTCCTGTTGAACTTCAATACAGTACTGTACCAAAATTGCCACAAATATTCACCTTCATAACCACAAAAAAATCATTCCTCTAAAAACTGAAATTATTCATTAGAATTAGGGCCCCAACTTTTAGGTTTTTATAAAATGAATTTTAGACTTTTGTTATCAGAGATTAGAGTTTTCTTAGGTTTTCAAGAATTATTTTTGGCTTTTATAGAAATTTTATGACAAATTTAAAGTCTAGACATATACAGGGTGGACGGAAACAACATGAACCAGGTATATGGGCATTAGAGAGTTGGTCATACTGATAAATAGCTTGGAAAAATAATTAGATATCTCATGCCGTTATGATTTTATCAGCTGCTGAAGTTAGCCAATCAGAACACTTAGTGAGCAAATTCAAATGAGCTATGCAAGGCGGTGTTACAAAATCTGCATGTGACTTAATTATGGCTTGGGAATCATGCTGAGAAAGCAGCATCAATAACACACACACTACTGGTTTCAGCCAGCGTGAACATAGCATACTTGCTAAGGCACGATCCTATCAGCACGAAGGTCCATGTTCAAATCCCTCTATTCATGAAGTTTCTTCAACTGGTGCTTTCAAGCCAGTCTTAAGCTGCATGTAGATTTAGCAACATAGCCTCCCAAAGCAAGCCTCGGACCTATAGGAGTAATGAAGTTCCAGTTCTATTTGACAGGTGAGGGACTCCTTGGAAACAACTTGGCAAACAAAATGGAATTCAATGGGGGGAGCTTCAACATTAATGGGGCTTATGGAAGGAAAAAGTACAACTGGCTGAACCAGCAAAGGGGTTGCATATGGATGTGTTAGAAGTTAATGACATTCAGGTAGGGGGAAGTAATGTGGAAGAGAGATTATAAAGTGTTCTTGATGGGCGTTAAAAAGGGAGGGCAGGGAGTAGGACTGTTTATCAGGAATACTGCTGCATGCAACATAGTTCCTGTTAGGAATGTAACTGATCGAACGATTTGGGTAGATTTGGCAGTTGGAGGAATTAGGACGAGAATTGTCTGTCTATTCACCACGTGAGGAAGCAAATGGAGATAAAATTGACAAGTTTTATGAAGCAATGAGCGACATCATAGTCAGGCTCAAAAGCAAGAATAGGTAAGTACTAATGGGCGATTTAAACGCAAGAGTTGGAAATCGAACTGAAGGGTGTGAGAAAGTGACGGGTAAATGTGGGGAAAATATGGAAGCTAACAGGAATGGGAAGAGATTACTGGACTTTTGTGATAGTATGGGATTAGCAGTTACCAACACATTCTTGAAGCATAAGGCTATTCACCACTACACATGGGAGGATAGGGGCACCAGATCCATAATAGACTATCATGAACGACTTTGAACTCAGGAAATCTGTTAAGAATGTGAGCGTATGCCCAGGATTTTTTTGTACACAGACCACTATCCAATCTGTAGTGAACTAAGTATTTCTAGGCCTAGGACAGAGAAAGTGAAACGCCTGCAGACGGGTAAGGGAAAGACTAGGTCAAGCAGCAGGGAAACCTTCCTGGACAGTAATAAAGAACCTTAAAACGGGAGGAAGAAAGGATATGAATAGTGTTTTGGGTAACTACACCTATCTGTAAGCAAAGGAATGGGAAGAATTGCAACATGAACAACTACTGAGGTATTTCATCAATCAGTACACCAGGCAAGGAGTAACAGGCATTTTGGAAAGGAGGGTGCGATCAGTGGTTGAGAGCAAGTTTAATGAAAACCAGTGTGGTGTCAGACAACAGAAGGACTGTTAAGGTAAGAATTTCAGAGGCCCGGTTTCTCCAACGAACATTAAGTGTTAACTCTGTTGTTAGGGAGGCTTAACACGTAATTCAACAAAATTGTCGTCTCATCAAGAATTGCTAACTCTAACGAATGTTAATACTCGTGTTAAACTAATGTGGCAGCAGCCCTGCGTTAAACCTCTTAACAGCTGCTAATATTTCAAAATGAAGGCATGTAGAAGATGTAAGTTTGATGTTTTACTGCTGTATGAATTCTATTTATAAATTGAAGAAGGCAAAGGATGACCCATGCTAAGAAATAACGACTTTTTAGAGTTGTCAGAAGAAATATTTCTAATTACCAAAGCCATAATGAGCAAGGTACTACACGATATTGAACATAAGTTAGAGTTTCCAAAAGACTGAAACTTATCAGTGTCTCCAGTGTAGCAGTTGCTTATAGATTTTACAAGGAGGGGTCAGACCCTGCATTCAATCTATTTCAACGAGCTAATGTACCTGTTGGGGGACACTCAACAGTAACTCGTGTATAAGGGTTTAGGTCATGCTTTCGTTTCCGAAAAAAAAAGAGAGGACAAATGTCATTATGCAGAATCCGCTTCGGACCACATGGAGGTATTACAAAGGGCATTAGGAAAGTTTTGCAATTTGAGTCAACGCTTTAGACGTTTTCAAAATAATTTGCACCACACTCAATACACTTCTCCATACGTCAAAACCAGTCACTGAACCAACTCTGCCACTTTTCTTCGGTTTTATTTTCACACTCTTGATCCCACGCTGCCAGAAGCTCGTCGTCGGATGCAAAACACCGCTCTTTCAGCTTCATCTTCACTCACTGGGAAGAGTGCGAAGTCGCATGGGGCAAGATCAGGACGGTATGGAAGGTGATCAAGCACAGTCAACCCTGATCCGGCAAGAAAATCCATTGTTACATTAGCACGATGTGCTGGAGCATTGTCGTAATGCAAGAGCCAAGTGTTGAGCAGTGACCTTGGACGGAGCTGCTTGAGAGCCTGGATGACCTGAAGCAGACAAGTCTCACTGTACCACTTCGCAGTAACTGTCTTTTGTGTTTCTAGCACAACCCGAGTCAGGATGCCCCATTTAGTGAAGAATACTGCAATCATCCTTTTCTTCACTGACCTCAACTTCAGCCACATCTTGTTCTGGGATTTTGTTGGGACATCGTAATAATAAAGCCAAGTTTCGTCACCTGTAACGATGCTATTTACATTATGCAAAGTCCCATTTTCAAACTGTTTTAGCATTTTTCGGCACCATTTCACTCGATGTGCCCTTTGTTCCTCAGAAAGTGAATGGGGCACCCAAAGAGAACAAACCTTTCTAACATGGAGATGGTCGTGTAGAATTAATCCATGAGCAAAATTGCAGCAGATAATTGCGCGATTTTCACCTTTAGACCACACTGACATCTTAACTTTCTTTCAATCCCACTGCTTGGTAACAACTGGTGTGAAGGTCGCAATTTGCTGTCTCCTAGACCGGTTTTCACCCCTCTTTTCATCCCTCACCATAACAGGGGTGTCCAGCCAACCCTTTTTTCATATTGCAAAACTTTCCTAGTGCCCTCTGTAGAACACTAAAATGTGAACACATTTTATTTACACTTGTCAGGTCCGCAACCTAATAATTTCCGAAAATTTACGAATTTCCCGATTCAAATGCAACACGTATATACTTGAAGAGAAGCAACCCAGTCAAGTGGAGCAGTAGCCGAGTGGTCATCATACTTGTCTCCGAACGGCGACGACGTACTTTTTTTTTTTTTTTTATAAAAATTAAATTATTTCAGGGAATGTGAAGGTAAAATGCGAATAAAATTAATAATCAAATTGCAGTGGAACTTTATTTTCTATCTCAAATGTGTGTATATATATATATACAGAGAGAGAGAGAGAGGGAGATCCAGCAGTAACTGTGAGAACGTTTACGCTTATATTAATTTCAGGTAGAAAATTAAGTGTGCTGCAATTTGCGTAATATTTTCGTTCCAATTTTCTTCTTAACGTTCCCTCAAATATTAATTTATTTTGCACAACAAGTATAGCTGCGACGAGACTCGAACTCACGTCTACGAGGTTCGCAGACAAGTACGGTGACCACTCGCCACCACTCCATTTCTCTGTGATGTAACTCCCATTGGAATCGGGAATTCATCAATTTTTCTGAAGTTATTAGGTTGCGGATCTGACATGTTTAAGTAAAATTAGTTAGAGTGTCTCCCCACAGGTACATTGAAGCTCGATGAAATCGGTTGACCGCAGGGTCTGGCCTCTACTTGTTAAATATTATGCTCGAGCGTTGCCTACGAGATATACATGGCCGAGACATAGCTACTAATTTGCCGGTTTGGCCGCTAGATGTCAGGTTTCTGTTCTTCTCTTGGCGGACTTAAACATTGTGATATACGGAGTAACTGTGATGTGTTGATTTTACGCAATTTACTGTGCGTATTGTTTCTGTCGGCGAGTGTCCGTGAGGTTGAAAAGCATGGTGCACTGTTGTGTACCTTTATATACTTCGGATACCGCTAAAAAGCAAGAAAATGAGACGTTCCATAATCTTCCTTCGGAGTGCGGTTTAAGAGAGAAATTCAGGTAAGCTATTTCGAGGCAAGAATATGTAGCTTGCATTTTAATACATCAGATTTCAGGGTAAGCATATCAATCAAACGAATTCTCTATAACGAAGTTCCTTCTCTTTTTTGGTGTAGGCCCTATATCCTGTTCACAACAGAAAAGTGTCAAACGCAGGAAGGCTCCAGTTCCAAGAAATGACGTATTGCCATCAAAAGTTAGAACTATGAACATACCCTATCTTCAGCATGTAACTGATCTACGTCACCCACAAACAAAAAAGGTACCTACAAGTCTCGTTCCTATGTCAAGGAAAGGCTACGTAGAGTATCTTTGTTAAATATAAATATATATTGATGAGATTTCAAACGCCACAGGGCCGATGACCTTCGATGTTAGGCCCCTTAAAACAACAAGCATCATCATCATCATCATCATCATCATCAAATGCCACATTACGGAAAAGAGTCTTTATATTGAGAAGTAGGATACGGTAATGAAATCAGAAAAATGATTTAAGGCATCTTATGTAAACCAAATTGAAAATAATGGTATAAATGATCATTTAGGAGCTTTTTTTTTCCTGTTAGAACAAACTGAATCTTACGGGAAGAAAGAGTGAAATAAGGAGAAACGACGATAAAAATTTGCGTCCTCTGGCATGGGAAAACACCTACCGGCTACAGATTTGATAACTTTGCACTGCCTAACTGTACCACATCAGAAGATGCTGAAAAATTATATAGGATTTTCTAATGGCGAAACGGGCATAACATCGCTCTCCAAACAGGGGCTTCAATACGAAAACAACAGATGTGTGGAGGAAAAGGTAGGATAAGTTATAAGATGGTGATTAAACCCAGTTATTTATGAGCGCAATCTCGATCAGTTTATCGGATATACTGAGGCAGAATTAGAGGAAACGGGAAGAAGTTACAAACTCGCTAATAGACGTCTCTGCTTATTTCGTGAATTACATATTTTGTTTAAGCAAAGTGTAAGAAATACGTTGTAGAAGTAAGTCATACAACTGCTCTTGGTCTACTTTTTTGTCTCACATCTGCTTAGTGTCTTGTGAAATTGCTAGTTTTAATGAATTTTTATAAGTTTTCGTACTGGAATGTGTTGCAATGAGCGGGCGAGACAGCTCAGTAAAGAGAACTCTAGCGGCGCTTGTCGGAAGTATCTCGAGGCCAAGTCTAGTGTGCTGTATTTCCCGGCCTTATGTACAGTGAGTCACTTTTAATATTCGGACACCATATGACATGTGACAATATGAGCATTATATTTGTACTTTTTTGACACATACAGAAAAGAAAGTTTGACAATACAAAACCCCAATATTTCCAATATGATTACATAATAATACAAGTTTATCAGAACAAAAATGACATGTAGATAAAAAATAAGTCATCACTTTATCACATAACAAAACCACTTTAATATTCGGACACAAGGATCATAATGACCGAAACAGTAGCGTAACATGGAACTCAAATCAATCTAGTACTTGGTGGCATTGCCACGGCTTCCAGTCGTTATGGCATAGAACAAACTAACTTTTCCGTCTCCTTAGGACTAATATTAGCCCATTCTTGTATCAGTTTTCGTGGCAGTTCCTTCTTTGACGTTATTCTGGAATTCTTCACTCTCTTGTCAAGTTCACGTCATAAATTCTCAATGGGATTTAGATACTGGATCTGGGGTGGAGTTTCAAGCACCTTTAGGCAGTTCAACAACAGCTACATTCGGACATTCCAAGCTTTATGCTTGGGGTCATTATCTTGATAGAAATTAAAAATGTCCCTTAGCCCAAGCTTTGTTTAACTTCGGTGTAAATTTTTCTTCAGGATGGCTAGATATTGTTTATGGACCATTGTATGTTCAATAAACGAAATTTCACCTACTACAGCAGACGAAAAGCACACCCATACCATTGCATTCCCGCCTGCATGTTTGACAGTTGGTTGCAGATGTTTCGGTTTTAATTCGTCACTTGGTTTGCACCAAGCCATTCTCCTCCCATCCGATCCATACATATTAAATTAGCTCTCATCACAAAATAACACAAGTTCCCACTATTCTGTGTCCTTGTATACATATTGCAAGGCAAACTTCAGTCTTTTCCTTCGGTTCACTTCACTGAGAAATGGCTTTTTCCTCGACACCCTTCCGTAAAATCTGGCCTTTCGAAGAGTCCTGCGCACAGTTTCAGGGTGCACTGATTTACCAGCTTCCTCTTATAATTCCTGTGCACGTTGTGGCACATTCGGTTTAGGATCGTTCCCTATTTTTCTTAAGAGAAGTCTCTCTCCACGATCAGTTAGCTTTTTCAGTTGACCCGTTTTGCGGTATAGACGCAATACTGTCCTCTTCTTTAAATCGCCGTACAATGTCATTGGCAGTATTCTTACTCACACACAACATTTGCGCAATATCTCTGAAGATGCGCCCCTTCGCATTGTGGAAAATAACCAGTTGGTGCTATTCAAACGTTGTGTTTCTGCCTTTGCGCCCCATTGTACGTACAGACTAATCCCTGTCGTTCTGTACAGCGCTGCTCACTGCAGTGAAGTTCAGGGATACGTACCCTACTCCTTACGTTTCTCCCTTGCCGCAATTGGGTAAGGTCAGGGCCTCTCAGAGTGCATGCGCGTGGTGCATGCACTGTGCACGGTGCAAAAGACGACTTCGCTTGGTTGACCAGAGTGCAGACCCCCACTCCTCTCTCCCTACACCTGTCTCCCCGTTCCGCCTGTCTCCGCGTTCCTCACCTTCACTGCTGTTTCTCCCCCGCTGCGAAATGTTTACGTGTGGTGAGCGGAGACGCTCAGTTGTATGGGACAAGGTTACCAGTGTTATTAAAAAAATTAAAAAAGTGAATTAGAAATACACATACATGTTTGAGAGGAATGTAAACATAATTTTAAAAAATGCAGAACCCGTAACCAAAATGAAAATGCTACAGTACTGGAACAAAACTCATTTGTGGATATAGAATGCTCTTCTTCAAGCTGTTTCAACTTCCTTAATTCTTTCTCTCTGACGTCTCCTATGATTTCACAATAATTTTCTGAATGTAGTCTGTTGTAGTGTCTTTCAATAGATGATTTTCTTACGCACGTAATTATCGTCCCACAGATTAAGCATTTGGCGTTATCGTCATGACAAACAAACAAAAAAAAAAAAAAATACGAAAGTTCCCAGTTCGATTGAAATGGACTTTCGGAAGTCTTTGCTTTCTTCGAAACAGGTTGCTCCATTATTATGTTGTTTTCGTGCGCTTGTCTATTTCACTGATAAACACGTCGTCTACCACCAAACGCTTCGTTGCTCTCAGCACACTACACCATCCGAGTCAAGCCGAGTTGAGGCGAAGCGTACCGATGCACAGTGCACAGAGCCTATGCACCTCGCTCTGCACGCGTGAGAGTTTGGGCGTTTGAGAGGCCCTGGGTAAGGTAGTCACGTACAAATGGAGTAACGACGACGTGTCCGAATAATAAAGTGACGTGTAGTACCTGATGATTTCCTTTTCTATCACTATCAGAACACTTCACCAATTCGCCTGACATTTAATTTTGATGTGATACGTGGGGTATATACTCATGAATTGTTGGACGTGTGTTTGTTGTATATACATTTGTTTGCGAACGCATTATGTCAGGAAACATTCCATTATCTGTGTTGTCCGAATATTAAGGTGACCCACTGTAGGCAACGGCTCGAGACATTTCATGTAACTGTAGGCGACTATGTTCGCGAGTGCAAGGAAAGAGTAAATCCTGCTGCCATTGCAGCATTAACAAGGCATTATATTATTTCCTACGCAATAAAAGAATGCCCGAAAATCATTCAAAACATATCAATTATCACATTTTCCCGGTGATAAGAATATATGAATAGCCTATACCGGTACCGAATGTTGTGATATAACAGTCCGTTCTTTAATTTTTTAAGCACACTCGCATAATTTTAAATTAAAACTATAACAACATTTGTCTCGCATTCATCATAATAGCGCTTTTTTTGCCTCTTACTTGACATGTTTACGTCTTATCAGTCTTCGCTAATCATAACCTATAATAATGTCAACCATGTGTGTGTGACCACGGCCGACTGGATCCCTCGCTGCGCTCCTTATACCGACCTTGACAATCGCTTGTGAAGCCCAGCATAAAGCTGTAATTGGAAACTTTCACCATAATGCCCCTGGAGCGCTGGCCTCCTAGTCACTGACAGGAAGCTGTATACCGCAACTTGCCGCATTTCAAGTTTTATTTATATTGTTTTGCTGTCGTGAATATTGGCGACGAGTTCGCAATGAGGTGCTTCCTGGATTGATATTGTTAGCTGAGTTATGTGCCAGTGAGTTTGTTTTATTGTGTAGTGTGGTGATTACATTTTTTAAATTGTGTTCACAAATCTTGGACTTTGTGACATTATCGTGCGCCTTTTTGTACTTCGAGCAGAAATTTTCTGCAAACAAGAACAAATGTAATGAATGGTTCAAAGTGATTTCTCGCTCTAACTTCGTCCTAAACAAGAATTTTAATTTATGCACTAATTCGTTTTTAATGGCGTAGTGATTTGCTTTTATTTAACCGTGTGTGGAAATATTCGAGTAAGTATTGCTGTGTGCCTTTTTGTATTTCGAACAGGAAAAAGAAGAGAGCAAAAGGACACTTATCATTTCACGAATTCTCTGTAGACCAGGACAAAATTATGGAGTGGCTCAAAGCAGTTAAAACTTTCATCTTAGTTTTCCGTTTCTATTTCAGGTATTTATCTTCTTTCTTTCTTAATCTGTTTGCCCCTGAAGGGTTGGCTTTTCCCTCGGACTCGGCGAGGGATCCCACCTCTACCACCTCAAGAATAGTGTCCTGAAGCTTGAGACATAGGGTCGGGGATACAACTGGGAAGGATGACCACTACCTCGCCCAGGCGGCCGTAACTGCTATGCTGAACAGGGGCCTTGTGTTGGGGATGGGAAGATTGGAAGGGATAGACAAGGAAAAGGGAAAGAAGCGGCTGTGGCCTTAAGTTAGGTACCATCCCCACATCTGCCTGGAGGAGAAGTGGGAAACTATGGTAAACCACTTCGAGGATGGCTGAGGTGGGAATCGATCCCCCCCCCCCCCTGCTCAGTTGACCACCCAAGGCGGAGTGGACCCCGTTCCAGCCCTCATACCACTTTTGAAATATCGTGGCAAGCAGGGGCGAAGCGTCAGGGGAGACAGGGTAGACAGCGTGTACCCTCAACATTTTGTGAAAGAAATATTGTCTAGTTAATTCAGTTACTTTTTAGAACATTAATTATTTTCAGATTCGTGGCATTATTGTATTCCCCGCTTTACTTACTTTCGTCTCACTTCGGCAATGCTAAGGCTCGTGTCAGTTACACGAAGCACGTAGGCGAAAGTAGACGCTGTCCATTCTGTGTATGTTCCCTTTGATTTTCAAAGCTTTCAGATAGAGCAACACTAACGCTATCTGTAGGTGCTAACTGTGGAACTATGACTTTCCTATAGCGAGATGTCTCCGCCCAGTAGACAGACTTACCAGCGTCTCTTCTTGCTCTTATTGGTTAGTATTTGGATCTCTCTTATGAAGGTGCTCTTATTGGCTACCATCTTAGACATGCTTTTGATGTTATTAATTTGAATTTATTATAAGACACGTCTAAAAATAAATTAATAATATTTAAATATGAAGTACAGTAAACTTACACCTAATAAATGAATGACAGCATCAAAACCCTTCAAGTACATGCATTTTCTTGCCCGCCAATATTAGTTGCAGTATTATAACCCCAACAAGTATTGGCTTCCAGTCTTAATAAGGTACTCCAGAGTACGCATACGGAAAAAATTGCTTAACTTGATGCTGTATATTCCGTTAAAGTTAGTTTCTAGTGAACGCGCTATGAGTGCCTTCAAATGAATTAAAACGTATTTAAGGAATTGGATGACCAACCAGAGACTGTCTAACTTGGGAACTCTAGCTATAGAGAAGAAATTTCTGTGGAATCTTAGCAAGACGCCTGACTTCAAGACGAGAGTAATAGATATATTTGCCGAAATGACGGACAGGCAGATTAAACTCATTTTCAAGAATATTGTTTAATGTGACTTGTACGAACAACTATTTATTTCTTATTTCTCTTATTAAATCTACATAACAAAGAAATATATTGCTATTTTTATTCTGAAAGTATGTTATTTGACAACTCTCGTGGCCTATTTCGTCTATATTTAAAAATAAAGCAAGTGCACGTAGGGTTATAGGTTGTTATAGGGTTTGTCTTATTTTCAGAGTCATTAATATAATACTGAATACAGATGTATGCGTCGAAAACGAAATTCCGTATAATATGATTAAAACAGTTTAAATGAAAGAAATATCTGTCTACCCCCTTACTTAGTTCACGCTTCGCCACTGGTGGCAAGGCCAGGAATCGAACCCGGGCCTGCTTGGGGTGGCAGCTAATCACGCTAGTCAGGTAGTTTTACCCCTAAATTTTCTTTCATTGAATAATCCTTTAGGCGGAGTCGTATTTGCCATATGACAGCAACACAACACATTTTTATCCAAGATGATCTGAACTTTAACATTTAAACACTGACGAGTAAGAACCATTATTGTTATGACGGTAAGGCCAAAGTATGAAGTGTTACCTGAGCAATGAAAAGTTCAATATATTTACTCAAAATACTTCTCTCTCACTGAATTTTTATTTAAAATGTTCTTTTTTGCCATTTGTTTTATGTCGCACCAACACAGATACGTCTTATGGCAACGGTGGGATAGGAAAGGGCTAGGAGTGGGAAGGAATCTGCCGTGGCCTTAATTAAAGCACAGCCTGAAGTGAAAATGGGAAATCATAGAAAACTATCTTCAGGGCTGCCGACAGTGGGGTTCGAACCCACTATCTCCGGGATGCAATCTCACAGCTCCGCGCCCCTAACCGCATGGCCAACTCGCCCGGTATTTAAAATTCTAGTGAGAGGTATGAGTGAAATGTAATCGAACTATATATATATTGAAATTTAAATTTAAACATGTTTGAGTCAAAATATTTATGTTATGCATAGGCCTACAACGAATATAGGAAAAAGTAAGACTTCTGTTTTGTCCAGCCCCCTTCCTGAAAGCAGCACTTGAAGAATTTAAAAATTCTAATTGAACAGCGACTCTTAATCTCAAGATTAACATCGGAAGACAAAAGTATTGTGGCAAGTTCTGTTATGTACCTAAATGCCATGATAAATCAATTACTATTATTCCTCACAGTTAAGGAACGTCAGCTGGACTACTCCATCTCTCCGTAGTTTCATTTCACGACATTATTTTGGCAAATATCTACGAAAGTAACCTTTAGGATTAAAATTTTTAACAGTTATAACCTATGTAACATTCTCTACAACTCTAAATTACAAATAATCAGCAATCAAAGTCAGTATCTTTTCCATAAAGAAGTATTTATTTCTACTGATAATAGTTAGGCCGCCAGCGCCATGCGTCGAGCTGTGTAACTACTCTGATTACAGTGCGTGGACCTGATTGTTAAGGCCGGTAAGGAGCTAGCTATTCTGCCGTCACCGAGAGAATCGAATCTGATGTAAACAAAGAACATTGTGTATCCACATGTGTCCATCCGCGGCCTGAACGCTTATTGGAAAATCACTGGGCTACTTCCGAGCGCATGGCAGGAACCATGTGGGCAGTCTTGAAACTGTCGTTACTTCGCTTGATTGCAGATATTATATCAGAGTTAGCTCTACATAGACTGTTGCTGGATACCACAAATGTCAACATGTAGTTAACACGCAATTGTGATGCGGACTACGAGACAAATTAGAGTATACTCACTGTCCGCAAGAAATAAACAACAATCGAATGGCAAATGACATCTGGACATTTAACATATTAGAAAAGAAAAGTAGATTTGAACCGAAATGTAAATACGTAATAAATCAATCACAGCAGCACATGTAAGTTAAACTTCACACATTTAATATTTCAATAAAATAAAATTCTAGAGGGGAACTTACAGCATACAAAAGGCAATATTAAAAAAAGTGCAGTACTTTACCTAATCAGAATCTGATAAAGGTCGAACTCCTTCCAAGTCGGCGCTTCTTCGATTTCCCACGTGTTGTTACAAATCCTTGGTGCAGCCGTTCGCTGTGCGCGGAATTAATGCTCCACTCCGAAACATCAGTGAACTCTGATGTCAACTTCGCAATATCATTTAAAGCTAAAGTCAGGTATTTTTCACAAAATATATGAAACACATTCAATACAATTGTCTTCTCGCCGCTTTTCAAAAGTTTCCCTTTGCGATGCTTAACGAACTCAACCCGGTGATCCATACTGCACAAGAACAAGTATTGTCTCACTCACTCATTCACTGTATCTGCTTGCTTCCCATGCTCACAGCTTAAGAATGTCGGGTCAAGCATGAGCGTATATGTTCCTGATGTACAATTTGAAATGCTTGTTTATATTAAATAATAATGAGTACAAATAGTATTTTTTATATTTTTCTGACTTAAATTATCTGGGGAATTATATTTCAGACATTTTTCATCTAGGATCGCATTAGCCATGATGTAGCTAAAGAACTAGTTTCAAGTCTCCGCATAGGTGTACCACGGCAGCAATAACCAATAAACATTAACCCAAGCACGTGCTTATGTTTACATCACGACTGGTTCTCTGGGTGAAATCTGTATAGAGCGACGCATCAAGTCGGGCGGGGTGTGAAAATACCATTTCAACACACCACTAGGAGCGCTTTATGTAAAGAAACAAAAGACACTCGCTGCCAAATACGTTCAGAAATCTCACAGAAATGTGTTAATTTGTCTTCAACAATTGTTTCGTAACAAATGTTAGAAATGTGTTCGTGAAACAGGGCACTTTTAAACTAAGTGTTAAAATAATAACAATTGTTAGTTAACATTTGTTCAGTAAAATTTAACACAGAGTTGAAGAAACCGGTCCTCAGTACGTGCCAGTTAATTGAAAAATTCTACGAGAGGGATACACAGTTATGTTTATGTTTCATAGATATGGAGAAGGCATAGACACGAGTGCTGAGGGAAAGGATGTTCGCCATACAGCGGGAGTATGGGATTAGGGGTAGATTATTACAAGCAATCAAATACATTTATATTGACAATCAGGTGCCTGTTCCACAAACGAAGTTTGCAACTTTTCAGCTTTGGACTTTTCACTCTTCGATTCTTGCAAAGTGCAAAGTCCTTCTGTTCCACCATGATCTTGGTTTTACTCTTCAACTTCCTCGCAAAGTGAAAAGTCTTAGCGAATGAGTGATCCGATCAAGTTTATTCTATGTGCAAACTGTATAATACTCCACGATTTTAATGCTTTATTTTTTGCAGCGAACTTGACAGTATAATTGTGTTACCGGTAGTTTTAAAGTTTTGATCATGGGAAAGAAAGATGATTACAAGAAGATGGCCGTGTTATAAGTTGTCAAGGAGAAACGGGACATCCTTTACGGCAACTTTAAAAATAACCTCTCAAATGATGGCAAGCATCAATATTAACGAGTACAGTCAACACAACTACACACAGAAGGAAATTCACCCTTCATTGGAAATACCATCACTATATTATGTGTATTATCAGACTAACATACTATCTTAGGAAATATTACATTTGCTATAACATCTACAACTTAGGTAACAGCTCCGCAAATAATTGATTTTGATGTCCCATGCATTGCTGCCACACCATGCAGCCGGGCACCATTTCCTAACCAATGTAAGCATGGAGGAATTTGTTGTTTTTCGCAAAGGGATTGACTTCTTTTTGTTGCATGTTTCAATAAATGACCGATCATTTCACGAATATAGTCTGTCTGTGTTGGGGTAATACGAAAACACTCATGAAATTCTGTCTAAGTGAGGTTATGGAAATGAATCCTGTCTGTGTATTGTCTCTTGCTGGATTCTTCATCACTGTCCTCACTTGATAAAAAAAGCTCTCATTGTAACATGTTTATATCACTAAACCAAATTCTATGCCGAGAAACTAGTGTACATACTTGTTAATGAACAAATGAAAAGGGAATCATCTCTTTGGAAGGTTTTTGAAATCTTTTTACTTCATTTCTTTGCACTTTGCATTTTTGTACCAATGGAGGAACATAACATACTTGAAAAGTGAAAAGATTCCTAACTTTTCACTTTGCAAGCTAAATCTGAAAAGTGATGGTGGAACAAAATCTGAACTGAAGAAAAGTTGCGAAGTTTGTTTGTGGAACAGGCCCCATGCTGCAATGAGAATTGATGGTAGAATGGAATTCGTGGTTCAATATCCTCACGGGGGTTAGACGAGGCAGTAATCATTAATTTTTGGTGTTCATAGTTTACATGGATCAACTACTGAAAGGTTGAAAGTGGCAGGGAGGGATTCAATTAGGTGGAAAATTAATAAGCAGTTTGGCCTATGCTGACGACTTTGTCTTAATGGCAGATTATGCTGAAAACCTGTAATCTAATATCTTGGAACTTGAAAATGGTGCAATGAGTATGATATGTAAATTAGCCTTTCCAAGACTAAAGCAATGTCAGTAGGTAGGTAACCTAAGAGAATTGAATGTCAGGTTGGGAATACAAAGCTGGAACAGGTAAATTATTTCAAGTGGCTAGGATGTATATTCTCTAGGGATGGTAGTATAGTAAGCGAGATTGAATCAAGATGCAGCAAAGCTAATGCAGTGAGTTTTCAGTGGCAATCAAGAGTATCCTGTGAGAAGGAAGACAGCTCCAGGGCTAAAATATCTTTACACCAGGCTGTTTCCAGACTAACTTTGCTTTATGGAGAGTGAAACCTGGGTGGACTCAGGATATCTTATTCAAAAATCAGAAGTAATAGACATGAAAGTAATGAGAATGATCACTGGTACAAACAGGTGGGAACAACAGCAGGATGGTACTCTCAATGAGGAGATAAAGGCCAAGTTAGGAATGAACACTATTGAAGAACCTGTATGCATAAACCAGCTTCAGAGGTGGGGTCATGTGAGGTGAATGGAGGAGGGTAGTTTACCTAGGGAAATAATTGATTCTCTCACGGAGGGTGAGAGAAGTACAGGGAAACGAACACTACTATGGTCAGACTCTGTTTTTAATGATTTAAGAGTTATAGAAGTAAACGAGGCCACAGACCTCTTTACAAATAGAGGATTGTGAAAGCATTTAGTAAATTCACAGAGGCTTGCAGATTGAGCGCTGAAAGGCATAACAATCTACAATGAAGACGTATGCATGCAAGATTCACAAATTAGAACCTTATTGGCATAAAACACAAAGGTGTGTTGGAATTTTCTAATTTAGTTCCAAGGGAAAAGGTTAGTTAAAACCAAAGTACCAGGGCCCTAATTATAACATACACATCATAAAATATTAATGCCCCAAACACCAAGCACGTGGCTGCACGGTTCAGGAGATGGTGGTTTTGAACCCCACTGTTAGCAGTGCTAAAAATGGTTTTTCTGTGGTTTCCTATTTTCACACCAGGCAAATGATGGGGGCAGCACCTTAATTAAGGCCATGGTCAATCCTTTCAACTCCTAGCCCTTCCTTGTCCCATCATCGCCATAAGACCTGTCTGTGTTGATGCAATTTGAAGTAAACAGTATTGCCACACATACGGGATAATAGCTGCAAACACGAGATCTGATAGTATGCCTGTGGAAAATATCTTACAATATTAGGTGTAAGTCTACTTTTTTTTTTTTTTTTTGCTAGGGGCTTTACGTCGCACCGACACAGATAGGTCTTATGGCGACGATGGGATGGGAAAGGCCTAGGAGTTGGAAGGAAGCGGCCGTGGCCTTAATTAAGGTACAGCCCTAGCATTTGCCTGGTGTGAAAATGGGAAACCACGGAAAACCATCTTCAGGGCTGCCGATAGTGGGATTCGAACCTACTATCTCCCGGATGCAAGCTCACAGCCGCGCGCCTCTACGCGCACGGCCAACTCACCCGGTGTGTAAGTCTACTGGGTCATCGGATGAAAAAGAATTCATTACTGTCAACCAGGGTTATTATGGCCACAGGGGTGATGATTAAAGGCAAAAACTAGTACTAATGTACTAAGAACATATTTAGGAGTAGGCTAGTGTGTTCAAGAAAAAAAGAGAAATCTGCCCGGAATTGAGAAAAAATACAAAAATTCAGAAATTTATTTAAACAGGTTAATTATCATTGTAATTCATACTGCACTAACTGCAGCATGGGCAAATTTTACTGTAATTCATAACTCTTCCGTAACGGCCATAATATTGCTCGAAGGTTATCATTAGTGACAGTTAAGACTCTGGTTCCCCGGAAAAAACTGTTAGTGACAGAGTTCAGTTAGGCTGTGCAGAAACCTAATAATTACTGTCAGTGTCAAAATTACTGATGCGGAGGGTTGTAGTTCAGTTATTATGAGTTTTGACTTGACGTTTGAGCGCTGCCTTTTGGCAGAGGGTAAGTGAATTACTCAACAGCCAATCGCAGGCAACTGATCGGTCAGAGCACGTTACAGTGTTCTCGCCAGAAATTTTTGTCAGCCAGGTGGCAGGAATGAGTAGCCGAGTGGGAAATACTATGTAAAAAATGAATATGATAAAATTTCAATGTATTCCCTTCAAGGTATTAACAATAATATCGGACAGGTAAAAACTAACCGCAGAATTGAACTATTTTAGTGTTATAATGACGAACAAGACATAACAGATTATTCTGAACTGCTCGTTCATAATCATGTAACTCCCGGGCTTAGCATTCGGTTGCTGTAGAGGGTGGTGGTGGAGATTACTGTTTTAAAAGGAAGTACAATTAGGCAATCATCCTCTATTAATATTAATCAGAGAGAAAAAATGGAAGGGGTTCGACATTTCAAAAAATTAAGGTATCAGCCAAAAAAGACGAGGGGCATGCAGGCCGTGAAAGTGAAAGACTCGCTAGGCCTTGGGACCTAATACGTTAGGATCTGAAAAGAACAAGAGTTGACCAATGGAGGTCAGATAACGTGGATGAAAGTGAGGAGCCTGGCACAAGTAAGTGGAAGCAATGCCAGGACGCAGCTAAGGGCCCTATGGCCACCAAACCATGCTTTCAAGAGCCCCTGTGGCCCCTTTCAATCGCCCCTTACGACAGGCAGGGAATATGGTTGGCTTTATACCCACCGTACCCAAGGGGAAATGCCAATGAGTCTGTGACGTCCCGCTGAATCAAATGCTTACAAGCGATTTCACGCTAATCCAGACACCGCTCGTGGACGACACTACAAGACAGTCAAGTTAAACGTTTACACTCTGATGTAACTGATGCAATTATGCTGAGAATAATGAAGGCTTATTATATAAACTGTTTTACAGTAGTTACTTCTTAATTTGGAGCACCCAGTGACTCAGATATGTATTAATATTATGTAACTAGCACATATCTAGGTTAGGTTACCCGGGCGATCTGTATAAAAGGCTGGGCGGTGCGCCCATTAAAAGGGTTCTAGGGAGAACACTGCGTTAGATTCCAGTTCCAATTAGCAGTGTTGTTGGACTGTTGTTTACTGTAACCACGTACTATCAGCTGCGTGTTGTACTGTGCTCAATTCTTTTGGCAGTCTTTGTGCTACGTTGTTCGTTTATATTTCGTAGTGTAGAGTTTATAAATTTATTATTTAGTATCTTTTAATAGTATAGCATGTTATATTGTAGTGAATAGTGTGTAACAAGGTACAATAGTGATCTAGTTTATATAGTAGCTTAGTTTAATATTTCGTTCGGTAGTTATATAGTAGGTTAATTTTAGGCCCGTGTGTGAATTCAATATTCTGTCATGTCGATGCCTACATCTAAGGATGAAGCTCCCAAGAGAAGAAAGCCCTTCGGACGCGGTACTCTACTAAGGAGCCAGGCCCGGGAAACTGTTTGCAATGTTAGGGAGTATTTCAAGAAGGAGAACGATAACAACGTATCTCTCTTGCCTGTTGCGAAAGCAGTTCAGAGAACAGCTGATGCAGCCAAAATGAACAGGAGCACAGTTATAAGCATAGAAAAGGAGAAGTACTCTGCCAAGGACTAGACAGCGGGGCTGTCCAAACTTGAAACTCCAAGGAAGAAGAGGAATAAGCCTAAATCGGTAATGGAATTACACTGTTTTCAACAAGATGCGATTCGTAGGCATATTAACGCCTATTACTGTAGGAAGGAATACCCTATTCTTGAGAAATTGCATCATTCTCTTGAAAACAGTGAACTTTTCAGTGGGAGCAATTCTTCTCTTAGAAAAGTACTTAAAAATCTGGGTTTTAGGTGCAAGAAGTTTCAACAGGCAAGGAGTGCTCATGGAGAGAAGCGATATCGTGACGTGGCGGTGCAGATTTCTGAGAGAGATTATCGACGAGAATTTTTATTCTATTGTATGGTTGGATGAAACTTGGGTTAATGCTTCTCATTCCCAGAGCAAAGGCTGGACAGATGATTCAGTAGAAGGCACTATGCCAGTACCTGTTGGGAAGGGGGGCAGAGTTATAATGATTCACGTCAGTACTTCGCAAGGTTTTGTGCCAAATTGCTTGTATGTGTTCCATTTAAGAAAACCGGAGATTACCACGAGGAAATGAATAGTGGCACATTCCAAAAATGGTCTGAGGAAAGCCTGCTGAGCAAATTGCTTGAAAAGAGCATTATCATAGACCACACCCATTATCATCCCGTCATTCTTGACCAAGCTCCAACAATGGTGACTAGAAAGAACAAGTTGAAGTGGTTGAAGGAACGCAATATTTCGGTTTGCGATGACATGAGGAAGGGGGATCTCATTCATCTTTTGAAACAAAGCAAGCCTCAGTGCCCAGTTTATGTGGTGGATACCCAGGAGGCATGGGCATAAAGTTGTTTGCCTTCCACCATACCACTGCTATTTGGGCCCTAGTGAAGGATTATGTAGCTGACAATAACAGACTTAACAGCTTTGGAAGTTGAAAGAAATTTTCAAAGGCGTAGGCCGTATAAGTGCGGAGGACTGGAGCAATTTTGAGAGACGCGAAATCCGAGATGATTAAAGCTAGGGTGAAAGAAAGTCTCGCAGACGATTATGTTGAAGACTTTATCTATTTAGGGTCAGGCGAGAGTGAAACCTCAACAGACGATGACAACGCCCATATTGACTCAGAAATGAGTCATGTGTTCCTTTTGTAGGATTATTTCCTTCCTTAGGGAAAATCGAATATAACAGGAACGCGAACTCTTCTACATAGTGAGTAGAAATTTAATTTTCTCACGTTTTATCTATTGAGCATTGACATTTTTATCTTGTAGCCTTATCCTAAAATGTGTCGTGTATTATTGCTCATCTTATGTGAATTATGTATGTTGCTACAAAGAATAATTGATTATGGGCATATTCCAGTATATACATTTCCATTTGTGTTGTGTATCGTAAATCAGCTGTTTGTATGCGTAGCAGTTTGGCACCACCGTCTGACTTCCGGTTAACTGTCAAGTCAAAACTCATAAAAACTGAAATATAGTTTACTGTTGGTGACAAAATTACTAATAATGATAGCCTAGTTAAGGTTACTGTTCGTGATAAAATACCAATAGTGACTGGTTAAATTCTGGTTTACCAGACAGCAAAGTCAGTGTTGGAGTTATGAGTTCGGGCAGGGAATATCGCCACTTGCAGAGGCAATGCTCCGTGCCGTAGGATACCTGGGTGGAAGAGTACAGGCAGAGTGTGACGTTAATATTGTTACGGCACCAATTATCCTTTCAGTTAGGTTTTAACCATAGTCACCCCAGTAGACAGTACTTTAGCTTCAAGAGATGAAAGAAGAGACCAAAAAAAAAATATATATATATATACATATATATATTTAACGAAGTAAACATAGGCCGAAAATTGGTCATTTGAGTTACTTTGTGTATTGTCAATAAAATTATTAAATATGAAATAAATTTTAATCCTTTAGGCCTACACAAACTTTCAGAACTGCAGCCTGTTGATGCATGGATGGCTTGTTCTCCCAACCTCACCCCACATGAACTTCTTGCGTGGAAGCACCGGAAAGCCTTGTGTATGAGACTGCAATTGAAACAGAGGAAGAGCTCACAATTAATGTATGCAGCTGCATACTCTCAGTAGCACCTGACTGGAGTTTTCAAATGTATACAACAGACAACAGAACGTCAACACAGAGTTTGTATTGAAGCAAAGATTGAACTTTTGAACAGTTTTTGTATAAGATTACAGTTAAATAGAAATATTTAAAATCTTCATACTTCGTGTTTTAAGTACCAGTATCTTCAATCAAGGCCTAGTGTTGTTCGTTAAACATCAGTGGCTCAAAATTGTAAAAGAGGGCTATTCACATAATTGGGAGTGTTTTCTCTAAAGACTCATTGTAAACCTCTCTACTGAACTTTCCATTAAAACTGTAATCGATGTATTTGGGCATAAGCTATTACTTTACATAGAAAGCAAGTCTATCAATGATTTAACTTGTCAGAATATCATATCACTCATGGGCTGCAATATCGGCACAACTCAATAAATATGAATTTGGAGTTAATGCACTCTCCAGCATTGCAGATTTAAGTCTTCCTTCCAGCAACAATAGCAGCATACCTTTTATTTCACCAACAAATGGCAGAAATGCTCCTGTTGCATTCTCTGCTTTCTTGTTTACATTGGGTGCAATACTGGTGCTTCTCAGTTCGCACCTAGAGGGCAGCAGTCATGTAGTGCATTCTCTTCGTCAATAACAACACACTATAAGGTGTGCATTATTGTTTGCAATCCAGTACAAACTTTGAACTCATTTATTTCAGAACTTGTTTTATTTTATTTTTGGCTGTACCACTACTGTAGCCCACGAGTGATATATTTATGCAATACTAGACATTCATATCAGATCGATTTACCCAGGTGCAGTCTGTACAGAACTTAGAAATCTTATACCATTTTAGATATAAAACTTTTTAATAAAATACACTATCTGAAGAATAAAACTTTATAATAAAATTTGATGTGAATTTCAAAACCTACCATTAAAATTCTTCTGCAAATAGTCGTTGGTCAATTCATGGTATTTCACACAGGCTTGAACTCATCTGATTATAATTTATGACCGAGCTGGATAGCTGCAGTCGCTTAAGTGCGGCCAATATCCAGTGTTCGGGAGATAGTGGGTTCGAACCCCACAGTCGGCAGCACTGAAGATGGTTTTCCGTGGTTTCCCATTTTCACACCAGGCTGTACCTTAATTAAAGCCACGGCCGCATCCTTCCCGCTTCTAGCCCCTTCCTATCCCATAAGACAATGTCCGTAGATAAGACAGTGCCTGCGCGACGTAAAACAACTTGAATATATATATATATATATATATATAATTTATGGAACCACATTTCAATGTATAATGGCTAGTCCACACCTAAGTTAGTAAAACTTTCACACCAGAAAAGCTGTTCGTGAGGTTACGATGTATAGGGTCAGGAAGAATAGACGCAAAGTGTGACAAAGAAAAATATTAGAAAAGCATTTAGAATTAAGTTAGGAGAGAACATGTATGTCAGAATGTTTAATTCATGATGCAGGAGGCTTTCAAAATGTTCTTGAGAATGCCCCCACACGACTTTCAGTTCTTGTTGACAGTAATTGGTCCTGAAATTGCAAGAAATTATACAGATTATCAGAAAGCTGGCTCCACTAACTACAGGTTGACATTTCACTTATATACCTACAGTACGCGAACCTTTTCTTGAGCCCTGAGCTCCATAGTGCTGAATGGGAACTAGGGCACAAAAGAGGTTCACGTACTATATCTACAGAATCAAAAAAACAATTTCAGTTATGCCTGGAGTATTTGAAGCTTTATACAACAATGTCAAGTAATTAGAAAAGGTAAAAAAATAAAGAAAGTCTTCTTTTAACCTAGTAAGGATAGTATTATTTTGATGATATACAAGTGACAGCTCGGAGCAAAGTTGGAAATGAAACTACATTAGAACACAGCTAAAAAATAACATACAGAATTAATAATACTGTATATTAGAACTTTCGCTTACAGTTTGATAGTCAATTTTTTTTAAGAAATAATAATTCATCGTACTGCGCGCTATGAAAGTGCGTCCTTGCGCACCGTAATGTTAACGAAAACACGAAAAGTTCCATTCACAAAAGTTACAATAGTGTTGAGGAACACACTATTTTATTTATTAACATACAAAAATGTTTATGATCATTGTTTATTGACAAAGTTAACGAAAACATCTTGATGTGGACGCACCTTAAGCCACTTTTGTAAACATTATTATGGGGCACTTGTTATTGTTTTGAATGTTATTTTCTATAATCTCGTGGGCAAAGCTACTGCATGTAACTGCTTGATGCTGAATAAATAACTTTAGTTAGCTCTAACAACACAACAGCTTATCTTATAACAAGTCGGACTTAACCAATCCAGACCAATGGTTTTATCCATCCCAATGATCTTGTAAAGTTTTCTACTTTCAACGTTGGCAGCCTTGTATTGTGACTAACAAGCATGTGTGGCCTCTGTGACACCGGTCGAGCCGAGCAATGTTGTATTGCTAAGTTCTATGACATCACCCGAGCCGCGCCATGTTGGGAGCTCTCCGTGAACGGTCTACAAAATTTTATCCTTTGCTCACACTAAGGTTAATGGATAACTGCCCCGGCACAAAGACGACAATAATCCTGGGCAAGAAAATGAATACACCTGACATGCAATTTCACAAAAACAAAAATTTTTGTTAATGTTATATCTCCAACAGATCAAAATAACTAAAATGACTAAATAATGTTTCATTTTGCCCACCTGTGCCTTTTGTAATTAATCAAGAAAAAAATAAACATAACTTGTATACATTCGTTACATGTCTGTAATGTAAAATTTACAAAAAGCAGGACACAACTTACGGTATCTTTTTAGCATCCAGCACTAAATGGACACGTTGGGCGTACGGACAAAAACGCATACTATAGAGTCGCAGCTTCCCCTTTTCCAGCGGAGGATTTACCGAACCTTGAAAGACATAATAGGTATACAAACCACAATACACAATGAACATGAAACAGCATACGACTCAGTAAAGAGGAAATGCACAGCAGTGTCCACAGCAAAAGTAAAACACACCGCTGGCACTTCACTTACCTTTTCCGAGATGTTTCACACTCATATTTCACCGAACGGTCTAGTCACGAAAATGTCAGCACTGGTGTTGACAAGAAAGGCAACCTCAACACGTCAGCTGCGAGAGCAGATCTTTATCGAAGTGCGGAAAACAAAGCAGAACCGGTAATATTTATAGCTTTCCTTACAATCAAAGAGTATACAGCACGTCCAAGATTATACAGATCGTTGCAAAAGGACAGAATACCTACGACCGAATGTTAACCATGATGAAAGAAAAATGTATTTGTAGACAGAAACAATAATGCCTCCCCAAATTGGGCATAATTGAAAATGGAATTAAAAATTATTAGTTCTGGTCGTATTTAACCGTCCTCATGTCACAGAATTTTTAATTTAATAATCAGGATACAGAGACATATCTTATTATTTTACCTAATCCACGTTAATTAATACCACAGTTTCCACAGGGATCTAAGGTGGGGCCTTCAATGTTTCTGTAATTTATAAATGATTCAAGCGTTAATGTCAATTCTGACACTGAATGTGAAATAGGCCTAATAATCAATCTCGATAAAACTAAATATATGAACTTTCAAAAGACACATAATAAGACCACTTTAACCTGTTAGTGTCTTAAGTAATAAAGATTGAAGTGATAGAAATCTGCTTGTGTAACATACCAATGATTCATAGGTCATAGACATGAGGTACTCATATAAATTACGAAAATAGGAAGTTAAACTCCATGAGCTACCTAATGCGAATTAGGAAAACGGTAACTATTCTTCATATTATGAAAAATATTTATTATGCCTGTTTTCTTCATTGTGAAAATATGGAATAATACTTTAGGACAGTTCAGCAGCTAGTTTTAAAATACTCGTACTACAGACGAGAGCCATGAAAAAAACATACGGTGAACACAAATCGATATGCAAATCTCTTGTTTAAATGTAGGCCTACTCTATATTGCGATTACCATGTGTATATATTTACGAAATATTTTAGAAGTGAAGCTTCCACGGTGTGTACAATTATTTATTTCCTTTCCCGGGTTGAACCGTGTTGCTGTTTTCTGTACATTAGGTAGATTTTTCCGACGTTTCGAATACATTGCAGTACTCTTTGTCAAGGCGACTGAAATACCCCTACTTGATCCGAGGTAATCAGTATCTCAGGCAGCATGTAATGTACAGAAAATAACAACACAGTTCAACCCAGAAAAGGAAGTAAATGATTTACGAAATATTGTTAATTGTGAAAAGGAATTTGAATACAAATGGAAACTTCTTCCAACTAAGGGAACCTATACATAGTTCGTTGCTAAGGCACATAAATACGCATTTCAGGAGACTCAAGAGCAGGTAAGACTATCGCTGTTAGCTCTTTTGTTTGTGGAGAAAATGATACTTAAAAATTGACTGTACGTTACAACTCAATATTTTCGTTAAGAATCACTTCATTAAGAAGAACCACAGGGTACAATTAGTAACTTATTCAAGTAGTCAGAACAGAATACCATTTGTAAATTAAATTCTGTATTATTTCCATGAGATACATTAATATTAAATCCTAAATATATTGTTTTCAATGGGTAGTAATCATTATTATTCTACTCAAATTACAACGACACTTTCCATTCTCTCAAAGATCACAAGAGCATACCTGACTTTCAAGATCAGCATCTGCCCCTGCATGCCAGATGAAAAAATGTCTGATTTGATGCTGCTCTGTCAGATGTTCAGAAACACGGCCGTATGCGTGGCCATGGATAATTATTTTAAAAAACTGAAATTAATATAAACGATTTATACTACACTATACCAAATACAGTAGAGACAATACGCGACACTCAGCGCTCTCTAGCGGATAGACCTAGGAACTACTGATTCTGTCATAAGAGCACGTGATTTGTGTGTGAAGTTTTTGGTGTTATTTATGCGTTTTCAATGAGTTGACATAATTAAATAGTAGCGCATGTCATTCCTTGATATCTTCTCTCAACATGAGGGGAAAGGTATGTGCTGTGTTTGGCTGCAGTAACTATGAAGTAGAGAAGAATGCGCGGTTATTCTTCAGGTTCTCTCGTGACATGAAAATGTAAGTAATATTGTGTTTGCATATATATTCTTCCAGTGACAAATATACTTATATAGTACTTCATAATCTTCTGACCTGCTCGACCCTTATTTTAACGGGCTTACAAAATTTAATACGCATATTTTATTGTATATTGCAGCAGTTAACCTTCAGTACCGATGTGTTGTTGTAGGTGTGATCTGTGGGTTTTGAAATGTCGCAGAAGTGATTTGGATAAGGTGTACAAGAAAAAAAGGGACGTTACGCTTATATAAGAATTATAAGATCTCTTCAGATCATTTCCAGGCCAGCGATTTAAAAAATCCTCGACTATACAGCCAAGGGTATGTTATATTTTTACTCTAATTGTACGTAAATATTCCTCAAAGCATCACTATCGACAACATTTTCATACTTTTCTTTATTCTATCCCTCTTCTCATATTAAAGCCGGGATTTTATCGATTTTCTTTCTGTTAATAGGCTTCGTGTTAAGAGGAAAATTGTCCAGCTTTTAAATGTTAATTCATTGCATCATGTGTGTAAGGAATGTACCGATATTGTTATTGACAAGTGTCTTAATGTGATGATACAATGCATTTTAAACGAGAAAAAAAACAAATCTGACCTTAAAAGTTCAGGCAGGAATGCTAAAGCAAAAAAAGTAATGCATAAATGAAAGATCAACCCATTTGACAGCAGTCCATTTCACATCTTGTTTATATGTCTAATTTCAGTCTTTGAATAATTCTTCATTCATTTATCCAGAATTGACTTAGCAACTTCGAAGTTAATATCTCAATAATACTTTCTTTCTAGACGTAATTTATTTATCCATTTTCGTATATGCATTTCCATTGATATTTGAATTTAGCGCGACTTTTCAGGTCAAGTCGCTAGGAGCGCCACCGTCGAATTGTCTCCCATTTTAACAAGGCTAAATCCGTACGTGTCGCGTATTGTCTCTACTGTATTTGACTATACTATATCAATTAGTATACTAAACAGATTGTCACGACCATCGATGTGGATGTTATTCCACAGTACATTGTTTTTGAAAATCAGTTTGTGTTAAATATATCCTTTTCTGATAGGTGCTGAGTGCTTTCGTAAGTTAATGAACAGCCTTCTTTTACTTTCGGGTGTCATAAATTACGACGGATGATAGTGCGATTTATCGTGTGTGGCGTATCTATATTGTTGACTTAAATACATGGTTTTAAAACCATCTAAGGCTCCTAATATTCAAATTTGAATATCATTTGAAAGTGCGGTGACAATGTTATTTAACCTTTCTCCTAACTCATCAACCTACATATTGAAATTTTAATATGAACTAACGTCAGTGCTCTATTTCGGATTGCTGTTACTATCTTCTGTAACGCCTATTTGCTTGAGGGTGTCCAAAATAAATAGATCATGTACCACCTACAGTTCATCTAATTTAAATGCAAACAAAAATATCACTTAGCAACTTGGATATTATCAGTTCATCATTTATGATGCTGACCTACAGTCCTTCTAATGTTTAGACCACAAAATGAACACACACTGTCATGAAAAGTTTGATAAATCAAATATTTGATCTCTTGCTCTATGTCTCTCAGTTCGTTTGAATTGAAAAATGAAAATAATAAGGCACTTGAAAATCAAAGTTCATCTAGGTAAAGTGAATTCAATTAATTAATGACTTTGAAAAGGAATTTATAGTTTAAAAGCAAAATATGAATTTCTTTTAAATTATAGGTTACGAGTTGATATTCGCACGAAGCACTTGTTAGAGCACTGTAATGAAGTGCTTTGTAAAAAGTCAGTCAGTTGTGATTACTCACTCAGAATACGAGAAGATCTGCTTACAAGTGTTGGAGTTGTGCTGTACGGTGACTTGGTGTCTGGAACATTCCGCGGAGTGCGGGCGAAGGCTCGAACTCAGCACCGGCGGTGTTCAGTGAAGATACCACGTCTATCTCCCTCGTCGACGTCCCTCGATGGGTACCATAACTGAAGAAACCACGTAAATCCCTCGTTGGAAGCGACGTTCGATGTACCAGGATCTCGTAGCATCTTGCCAAGATTTCCGTTGTTCTAGGAGGTAATGCCGGAAAACGGAAAAGTTCAATTGGCACTATTGAGCTCACACCGACATAAGTTGTAATGCACAGTTCTATTATATTGATTTTACGGTGTTGAATTAACATTCACAGTCCATGCTGCAGAAAACACAGTTTTTATACACACAGTTCATGTGTTTGAGGATTAACACAGTTCATAATTGTCACTAGTTATGTCTGAGATTCGACTGTAAAGTAGTGACCACACTCCATAAGCGCTTGAAAAATGTGATTTATAACAGTCTCTACCACAGTCTCTAAACAAATATTATTCACAGATTAAGGCGATTTTATGATTGTATTTACACCACACTAGTCTGTACTACTTAATATTACCATAAAAGTCGTTAAAGTTCACTGAGTTTCTCACAGTGATGATCGAAAAATTGAGAAAGTACACAAGGAAAATAGTCAGTTCTAGCCCTGCTATGGGACGAATGTCGAGTGAAATAAAGTCTCATACAGTTCACTGTTATATTATTGTAAGAGAAATATGTCTTAGATTGATTGAAATGGTCTTAAATTAGGGTTTCAGTTCACCACACGCAATGATTTAGGATATTATCACAGTTCAGAATTACGTGAAATTGGTAACGTTCACGGTGTCGTATATTGGTCAGTAAAATATTGGACACTTCAATTCTCACTTCCAATTATAGCTTCACATTTTTTAATAAATTTACAAGTATTATATTCCGACAATTCTGCTTGAGAAACGTCTAGAATATTACCGTCGTCAGAAACTTTACGTACGACGTCCTTGTACTATTTCAACAGCGTTCGAGTGCGGCCACGATTATGTCCTCGCGAATCATGACGGAGTATACTGTCCTTACGGCACACTTACTGCTCACTCTGTACACACACACTCTCTGCACACACTGGTTATGGCCTTGGCCCAGAGGCCTATTTATACAGGTCTGGCGAGCAGGGCTTGGAATCAGGTGATGAAGGGGCGAGAATTCCTTCCCAACTTTAAATTATCATATTTCGGAAACCACTAGACGGATTGACTTCAAATTTGCAGGGTTTTACTTCCAGAATGTTAGCTACAATTCAGCATTAGTCTCGTGTTGATTGGTCCAGGCGTTAAAAAGTTCATGAAAATAATGGAGAAAGTTCCGAAGGGGAGATAAGCTACAGGCAGCGGTGACGTCACTTGACCTTGCTTGACTTGCGTTCTCTCTCGTGTAGCGCAGTGAGTACGAGAAAATTCTCTTACACAGCTGTTCATGCATCGGAACTGAATTGTATGCTCATAAAATAAAATTTATAGCTCGTATGTGCCAGGGCCTATGCCTTCCTGGTACAGTAATTATGTGTCTTCACGCCTATGTGAGATGACCCTGTATATATCGTATTGCTATATTTAATTTCCTACTTTCATTCGCATCTCATTATTTATATTCAGCAGTGATTCATAAGAAGAAAACAAATGGCAAGGCAAGTTTTCACGCGTTGTCGAGCAGCGGAGGGTCTAATTCCAAGCAGTAACATGTCACTGTTCCCATTTTATAGTGTCTTAGCCTCTAGTGTAGTCTCATCATGGTTGATACCTTATTTACCCTTAAATCTGATTCACTCTACTGTGCCTCTGTTAGCTAATCAGTGAGTAAATCATTTAAAATTTTCAATGTTTAAGCCTGAATAAGTTACATGGGTGAGAGGGTTGACTGAACCAACAGAGAATAATTTTCGAAGTTCGAAGTATTTGAGTTCGTACTTTATTTCAGCTTAAGATGGTAAATTTCTGTCCTTGGTACAGCAGGAAACACTTTATTCAAATTCATGCTACGTGTGTTGACATTAAATAGGAGAATTTATTTTATAAAGTTGACGGACAAGATCGTTTGGGCAGAAATATTTAGCAAGCTCTCTTTTGATAATGATGTGAGTTAATAAATGAGCCGACCCCGCAGTGCAGGGGTAGCTTACTTGCCTCTTACCCGGAGGCACGGACTTCAATTCCAGGCCAGATCAGAGATTTTACCTGGATCTGAGGGCTTGTTCTAGGTACACTCAGCATACGTGATTACAATTGAGGAGCTACCTGACGGTGAGATAACGGCCTCGGTATAGAAAGCCAAGAATAACGCCCGAGAAGCTCCGTCGTGCCGACCAAATGACACTTCGTGATCTGCTGGCCTGCTGGGATGAGCAGCGGTCGCCTGGTAGATCAATAAAATTCGTGGCTGTTGCGCCATGGGGTTTGGTTTGAGTTAATAAATGTAGAACATTTTATAGTTAGATTATATATAACTGAAAAAGCCACGTGCAGCATTTGTTATTGTTATTAATACTTTATCATTTAGAGGAAGGCATTTAAAATTGGCATTCATAGTGCAATCGTACCGGTCACCTTACAGATGAAAATATAAAGTAAATTTCTGTGCTCATAAATTTAGTGTGAAGTAGCATACTACAACCATCATTGTACCTAGTCTATTTCGGACTGAAATCTATTTTATCATTATCTGTAAATTAATGATAATTTTACGACTCCTAAACCCTATTTAAATCCACTTTGGAATCTTAGCTTGTTATCTTGCGCTTTACTAAAGAGCGTATAACACCCACCATTCGAGCATTTGAAATTTGACTCTCGCTGATCAGGGAACCTATATTGACTGTGGTTTGTTTCTTATTTTCTCCACATTCACTCCAGTAGAATACAGAGATGTTTCCATACTTCGCCTCCAGTTTATATATTCCAGTCCTAAATTTAAATAAGCGCAGTTAATCATAATAGCATGGATTTCACAAAAGTACGTGCCAATAGAGAAGATTACTACGTGTACAAGTAAGGGGGAGTCGGTGATGAAAAATGCCTCGAGTCTCTTAGAGAAATTGACAACAATATAATAACAAAAGTACCTATTACCAAACTATTACGACTGGAAACCTCTCCTGACAGGTCGCCAGCGTTTAAAATTTCAGTCTGATATTCATCGTGCCTACCTAATTGATTGATACAGTATGTATTCTCACTCTCACACACAGATATTTCCAATTGTACCTTATTTCTGGTGAACCATTCCCTGTCATATTCCCAAATAAGTAGCCTACTCTGCACAAGAGGTACAAAATAATGGAGGTCATCAGACATGTTTTCAAGTTGTAATCGCTCACGAATTATTACCACATTGCCAATATGTTCTTAAATTAAGCTATTAGACTGTCAGAGCAATCTTGCTTTATCCACTATAATAGCATATTTACAAACAGGTCACAAGAAGAAATATGTCTCAAGTGTCCGTTAATTACCAGATTAATTCTAAGGCAAATTATATCTAGGTGTAATTAAATGCCAAGCAGCTGTTATACTTATCTCGATTAATCTCTACCACTGTCAAAACAGCTTAATTTACTTATTTAACCGAGCCCGAAGCACTCTTAATGTTAAATTATTTACAAATTACACATTAAATGTCCAGTGATTCTCAAAATTCGGCCTTCTGAGTAGATTTTAAATTGACAGTGAACAAATCTTCCAAAAAGCAGAGTTCATTCAGTTTTTGCTGATGAACGTATGGGCAGGGTCCTTCAATTCATCACAAGCACATGTTTGATCTGATTTTTTTCAGGTTGTCCTTCCAATTTAGGACCCCAGCCGTCAGTCTGTTGAGACTCTTTCAACATCCATAACCCTGCAACGGGCTTCTTCCTGGATTTCCAGTATTGCCCAGGCAGAGGCCCACATAGCTCGGCTATTCGTGTTTCTGGTGAAAATGTAATTAGTACTATTGTGCGAAGACAGTTCTCCGTGGATTTCAAACTAGTGAACGTTAAAGGTTATTTTCTTGTTTATTCATCTGCAACCGTTCTCCTTATATCGGTAGATGTTTTCCATGAAATGGAAGATCTTATTGGCAGTCTATTCTTGGAAGAATTCCTACAGATTGGTCATTGTAGTACAGGAATGCAATTAAATATCTGAAAAGAAAGAGAAGAAGAAGAAGGATGTTGAAGAACTTCTGAAGTGTGTTCCCTCATCTTCCAATGAAATGTGTTCTCTAATTCTCCAATGATTCGACCTTCTAGTGAAACGACATTGTCATTTTCTTTATCATGGGCTGAGTTTCTCCAAACTAGTAGAGTGTACTCTCTGGATTGGAAGAAAAAGGCAAAGCAAGGATAGATATAGGAGGACACGTGGCATAAGTGAGGTTCCGAATGATATTCTTTCTGGTGCATGCCTGCTTTATGATCTGACAGTGATGTCTGAATGTAAACGCACGGTCCAGTTTTACTCCAAGATACTTTGGATTTTCACAATGCTGGAATTTGCGAACTCTCCAGGTTAGGTGTAGCTTCTTCCGGTCCCCTTCTTTCTGAAATGAATGCATAGATCTTTTTTCCTATGATTTGGTTTTAGGTGGTTGTTTTGGTAGTACTCTGCCAATCCTTGAAGAACATGCGTGAGCTTGTAACTCAAACTTCTCATCAGGTAGGGTGGCTAAAATTGGAAGAGGAAAGAAATCTACTTATCTTCACACAAGTATATAAACTGTTAACCAATTCGACACCAGCATACTTGGTAACCACGTTTCACCTTCTTTCCTCACGTCATAACCATAATACACGTTCTCGTTCAACTACTACCTCTCTATTCGCTTACATCGAACTGCTTAGTACAGTTATTTTTCGCTGTCATCGGCTCTAAATTGAAAGCTCGTTTCAAAAACTCAGTAAGTCAATGATGTAGGATGTAGGCAATATTACTTCATTATAACATAACAGAAACATTGTTCAGTGCAATATTAAGAAAAATGTTACCAAGCTAAATCCCTATTTTGAAGTTTGTAACGTTAGAATTCAGCGTATTTTTCAGAAGTAAAAGAAGTCACTTGAGTTCGGTCGATTCTGGCGAACAACTGAAGACTTTGTGCGTTTTGAGTTCCACATTCTGAAGATCGGTAGCAATCACTCAAAAAAGGGATTTTAGTCATTTATTCTTGATTTATTCTTATTTATTTTCATATTAACTAAAATACCTATATAGGAATTTCATATTTACTAGTTACGACGTAATATTGTGGATTTATTGACATGCAAGGGTACACAAACCTCTTTTGAAAATCAATTATGAAAGCAAACAGATGTTGAATTATCGTATACCTGTCACTAGAAAAGAAATAAAAATAAAGATAATAAAACAATATTAAGCCTTAAAATTGTACAACTAGCGTTAACTGATGTGTAATATTACACACGTGGCTCTTCTTCAGCGTAGTCCTCTTCTGTGTGATCAACCACATCTGCATCATCTGTGAATTACTTCAGAGCTTGATTGTAGTAAAATAAGTGAATTAGTTCAGACATGGGAACACACTTCAGAAGAACTTTAACATCCTTCTTCTACTTCTTTTCAGATATTTTATTGCATTCCTGCACTACAATGACCAATCTGTAGGAGTTCCTCCAAGAATACACTTATTTCTTCTTTAACATTTGGTATGGAATGAAGTCTATATTATAGGTGTTTTTGGCAAAAGCTTCTTTATTTCCTTTCTTATACAGATAAAATAGTGCCCCCTCATAAAAAATGGGGAACTGGTCTAACTCATACGCATGCGTATTACAGTTAGCAGAGTTTGGGATATAACACAGCCTAACTTAGTGCACGATATGCTTAACTGCAGTTCAGAATTGTGTAATTCTTGTGTATTCTTTCGATATTCAGTAATTAAAGCTAGTTTTCATTTTGTTAGGGCATTGTAGGATAAAAATATGAATAAGAATAAGTTATATTTTAGTTAGTATATTGATTACTTTAATGTCGCGAGATCTTTGTAAACTATCCTAGATAATGTTTCTTTCCTTTCATAATTTTTTACTGAATAACTTATTTTATTTTGCTCTTTTCATTATTCCGTAAAGAAGAATAAAGAATGGCTAAAGACTGCAGGTGTAGGAACTAGAGCTCTGCATTTGGAAGAAAACAACCGCTCGAGCATTGCCCAGTTCGCGCCGCTGCTCAACGGCTGGGAAAATTCCACGTTGCGATATGGCTGTGGCCGTCTAATGGACCATGTGGCCGGTCGTCCTTTACCTCTCGGTGATCAGTGGAACTGTCGAGCAATGCCGGGCGCTCGAGCATAATCATAATCCCGGCCGGTGACAGTAAACCCACCGCGTACACAACAGTGCGGATTTGCATTAGAAATCGTGTGTAAAGTCAGTTGGCGACTGGCCTTTGAGCAGTGCACACAGAGTTATGCATCGTAAACGCTGCATTCAAGAAACGAAGAGAAGTATTCTGGATAGAATTAGGAGCTTCTCGTTAGTCCTGAAGAAGAAATTTATGTCGGAAGAGGAGGCGAAAAGTGAAGCTTGGAAATCGTTTGCACTTTTTTTGCTAGGGGCTTTACGTCGCACCGACACAGATAGGTCTTATGGCGACGATGGGATAGGAAATGCCTAGGAGTCGGAAGGAAGCGGCCGTGGCCTTAATTAAGGTACAGCCCCAGCATTTGCCTGGTGTGAAAATGGGAAACCACGGAAAACCATCTTCAGGGCTGCCGATAGTGGGATTCGAACCTACTATCTCCCGGATGCTCGTTTGCACTTGCAGTGGGTCCTGTCACGCAGGCTTCTTCTGGTTTCGTGGTGTGTGCCACATATGATACTGTACTTTCTTACCAGTCAAGCACAGCATGTATGATTCGGCGCTGCAAATGTAACTGCGGATCAGAATTCCACCGACCACGTTCATTACGAAGCAGAATAAAGAATGTTGGTGTTGATAAGTTGGTCGATATGAGTGGAATAGATTTGCTACCGTTAAATACTTGTAGTAAGATTGGCTTCAAGAACTATTCGCAGGAGCTCATCAATGTTGGCACCACTTACGGCAAAGTCAATATAGAAGATGTTCTTCTGCACCCCACCACTGTATCACGGCATGTTAAAGAAAAGGCCGACAAAATAGGGCAAGAATGGTGCCCAAGATAACTTGCCCTAAAGGACAAAATGTGCGCTCTAGACGCTGATCTGTGGTCTGATAACTACAAGAAGGGAAAGATTTTGACTGTGACATCGCATTATGTTAACGATGAGTGCCAGCTAGAAACGTTTGTTTTGCTAACAACTGAGACAGGAGAGAACATTCGGCACGAAATCGAAGAACGTTCTTGCTTCAGTTAGCAATTAACAGGAATGATATTACAAAATGTTACTTTGTCGACGACCAAGGAGCTAATATGAAGAAGACACTTGAATCATACGACCGTTTGCCTTGCTTTGATCACTACCTGATGACTGCGCTTCGTCGAACATTTCAAGAGACATGTTTAGAAGACGAAGCTCCTGAAATTCTGTCGTGTCTGCTATCTGCAAGAGCTATAGTGGGCTATTTGAAGAGATCGGGTCACTCGGGGCGTCTGCAGCACTCCGTGAAGCAAGAAGCTGTAACGCGGTGGAACTGTACACAGTGTATACAGTTAATGCTCAATTCCATCATAAGTCAAATCGACGATATTCGAGATCTACTAGATTCCCGGAGGCAATCGAAACTCTTGGAATCTTTCCATGAAGAGTGCGTACGAGAAGTTGTCGTTTATCTTACCCTCTTTAAAGAAGCGAGTTTGGATTTGGAAAGTGCAAAAATAACAGGGCTGGTAAGTGTGCTGCCTTATTACACACGTCTGTTACATCATTGTTAACCAGAAGACAGTGACAACGAAGTATGAAATTTTTTATAAGGTATGATCATTTATAAAACTGTTTAATTATCAGAATGCAATTATGTATACATTGTTTATCCTTTTCAGTGCATGATGAAAATATAAAAGAGCAACATACTTCATCAGAGAGAAGTGAAAATTGGAGGCTATCCATTACGTTGCGACGGTTTTATGGCAATCACGGCGTTATTTGAAGAAATTCACAGCAGAAGAAAAGCAAGTCGCGTATGCTGAATTTCGACGATTGTGCTCCGAACTTCCTGTAAATGGTAAGGTTGATTCATTGAAACAAATTAGTAAACAAATGTTTGTTTCTTTAATCTTCCACCTTTCGTTAGATCAACAATTATGTCGTCTAAAATGTACAATATTTGGGAAGGGTTTCAGAGCCTAAACATTCCACAATGCATTTTGATGTAATTTTTGCGATGTATGTGGGAATTCACTGGAAATATAGTTTTTAGTAACCAGTAGTCCTAGCTAAGGTTTATACATATTTAAAGGTGACAGGAATACATTACGGATGTTTTCATTCGTTTTTAGAGCCCATTCAAGCGAACAGTGACCACGTTCTTCCCATGAAAAAGTTCAAGGTGGACGGGAGTTCGGATGAGGACGACGAAGATGGACACAGAATTACTACTAATGAATTCGACAGGTAGGCCTACCTTTTCGTCTCCAAATCCGGCTGTAGCTGTGCCGAAGGACAACTTTTGAAGTGGTAAAAAACGCACGCGGAGTTACTTCCAAGAATGTCGGTAGCAGCCAGAAAAGTTATCTTCATTCCTGCACTAGGGCTGCCAGCGAGAGAAATTTTAGCCAGGCCGGTCACCAGCTGTCTAGCAAAATATCGTGCTTGGAATAAGACAAGGTGGATGATCTCTTATTGATCCATCACAATTATTATTTATACAACGTAATCACAAGAAAGGAAGCATTCCTCAAACTCTATAAACATACGATTCCACTTTCATTTTCTTCACAGGAAGAAGTACAAACCGCCAGCTGTAGTAGTAGCTTCAGGAACACAAATGTACATCAGGGAGCACCAGTGACAAAAACGAATTGTATAGTTATGATTCACATGTAACTTTATTTACAGGTCATAATTTCTTTATATATTAACGCTTGTAAAAAGAAAATTGGTGAGTATTACGTTTAAAAACAATCCTCCATTCCTTCTTGATCCTGCATTCGACATTAGTACAATGTGTATGTAGCCGAGTCTGGAGGTAAGCTACACAACTCACTATTACTGTGTCGCCGTTTTCCTAGTGAACGGAACAAAATACTATATGAAGACATTACAGTTCAAAACGTTACAATTACTGAAATACATGATCACCTTAAAGACGAAAATCCAATCGTCTGCAACATAAACGCACTTCAAATGTAACATATTCAATTGTAATATTTAGGTTATAGAACTGATAGTAAAAACGAAAGAAATTTGTAAAAGAAATAGGTGAGGGTTAATGTAAAGTAGTGGCCTATGATCTCAATGAGTCCGGCGTAGCGCAGCTCGCTGGCTGGCTGGCACTGCGTCCGCCGGTTACTGGAGACCGGCCGAGCGTTTGGCGCACTCGGCCAGTCGCTGGCGATCGGTAGCCCGACCCGTCTGCACAGAACTCTCGACCGCGTACTCCCGAGAGCCAGAGAGGCGAGCGAGACTCGCCGGTAAAATCAGAGATAATGCAGACCTCTAGTAGGAACTGTGGATGGGGCCAGATATTAAGAAGTATGAGGGAGGAGCTGGAGAGTTTGAGGGAGATAATTAGGATTCTCTCAGTGGACAGGAGGGAAGGTAGACCTCCACACTGTACGGGATACAATAGATGTGCAAGAGGGATGCAAAGGAACAGCTCCTCGTCTTATAAATGAATATTTGCCTCAATCTGTTCTCTAAGAAATCCAACTCTATCTTCACATTATGACCTTTACTTCTTTTAAAGCTTCATTCAATCTTAGTCGCCTACTAATATAATTCCACGCCATCCCTCCACTGAGAGCTCGGTATATATCTCTTCGTCGAACAGCTCGTCTCCTTACTCCCAACATTTTCGTAACACTGCTCATTTGTACGAAATCACCAAGTCTGTTGTGTAGTAGACGCTAGATAAATTGTGAAAATATATAGTACTTTAAGGGTATGTTGATATTCTTTACTACTTGCTCACGGTTAAATGCTTCGCTTGCTGCTGAGAGATCTATAAATGCCACGTCTTCATTCTTTCAAATCTATCCTCCACGTGTTATGTTCACTTCAGGATTTGCCCGGAACATGACTTTTCTGGTCTGAATCAACCCTGTACTGTTGATTTTTATCAATATACTCTGATATTCGATTTAGTATCATTGTATCCGGGGATTTGAACAGATCACACTTGAGTGATACCGGTCGGATGATACCTGAGCCAGTTATACAGTACCTTTCTGTAGTTAGGGCAATGATACATGTTTAGATTTGAGCCACAGATTTAGGAATTGTATCCGACCACACAGAGTGATTAGTTGCGACAGAGGCTTTTAGACTAACTCGTGGGATAATTGTGTTACAATCTCACTGTACACAGTGCTAACAAAAATAGTAACGGTATGATGTGTGTGTGGTATCGTGGTAGAGAATAATAATAATAATAATAATAATAATAATAATAATAATAATAATAATAATAATAATATTATTATTATTAATAATAATAATAATGCTGAGAAGCTACGAACAACTGCAGCCGAGTAATCTTGCAATAAACAAACACATTAGTGCCAAGCATATGTTCTCCAAATTTCAGCTATAAGCAGCGTGCAGTGAAAACCAAGCAGGGAGGTACAGGGCCTAGGAGACAAGGCGTGGATGGGCGTAATATGCCATGACTACGTCAAACATCTTATATTGATAGATATTATTACAAGCAGGGACACTCTTAGAAAGAGGAAGACAAGGACTAAAATTAATAAGTGTGTAAGCTTGCAAGAATAACACCAAAAGATTATGTTTGCTCAAGTAATATATTTACATCACATTTACAGGGAAAATGCCAGATGGGCTACTGCACAAAATACAGATCAGCATTGATTGATTGTTTGATTGATTGATTGAGTGACCTAAAATGAGAGAATTTAAAACAGGTTGTGTTCAGTAAGAACAAATATAGTAAATAACAATAAAGATCTCAAAATTAAGAAAGATGAACTTCCAGAATAAGCTGTCAACATAAAGGCCTACAAGAGCCGAACAAGGAAAGATTTCGCGACCAGCATATTTACAATAAGGTTATGAATTTAGATAAGTGAACATATATAATGGCAAGATTTAAAGATAAAGGAAGGAAGGAAAAGTTAGGGGGACTTTGAAAATTCTAATTAGTACAAAAAAGGGCAGATACACGATCTATAAATCATCGAACGTTATACAAGTAGTAACAACTGAGAGTAAATAATACAAATGATTATAAAAATAAAGAAATTACGTTCATGAATTTCGAACGGCTGTAGAAATTTCTTTCCACAAAGGGAAAGATCAGCACAATATTAAAAAAATATTAGACTATATGAGATAAGATGGCGGATCCAATTCAGTCGCGTGTGTGTGTGTGTGTGTGTGGCTTGTGCAACGCAAACATAAAATCAGATGATGACTACATAATATATGACGGAAAGTGTCGTAGAAGGCATCATGCAGTGTGTGTAAAATAAATAAGAAAGATTTCAAGAAACTTACTGATGAGAAGGCGAAAAAATGGTACTGTGGTAGGTGTGACGATACGGCATGTCTTAGTAATGAGACTGAGTGTGTGTCTGCCTTTATTGCTATAGATCACGCGATTAGAGATATTCATAAGAGACTTTCAAAACTTGTGGTAATAGAATCGGAGTGGAACGAGATTCAAAAGGCATTGGCATTTTGTGCGGACTCGTTCGATGAGGTAAAAGATTATCTTCGTAAATTTACAGAAGACTTCAAGATGGCGATTCCGAAATCGTAATGTTAAAATTCAAGGTGAATGATCTTGGGAAAGAATGTGAAATAATTCAAGCAGAGGTGGCAAGACTAAATACAGAAAACCAGGAATTGCAACAAAATGTTCGAAGAAGTAATTAGGAAATCCACGGCCTGCCTTAAATTCAGAATGAAAATCCACTTTCAATGGTAAGTGCCTTGGTAAATCAGTCGATGTCGAAGTGGCCGATTGTCGATGCATGTCGTAGACTACCCTCCAGAAGGCCTGAATTCCCACGACCTCCCCTTGTGAAATTTTGTAGCCGCCTCAAGAAAGAAGAATTTCTTTCGGCCAAGAAGATGAAAACATCCAGTCGAGTGATGTAAGCATTCAAGTTGCCCCTAAAACTGTCTACATAAAGGAACACGTGGCACCTACCAATAAATACCTACATAAACTGGCGAGGGACCTGAAGGGATATGGATATAAATTTGTGTGGACTAAAGACTACAATATATACGTAAGAAAATCGGA
The DNA here is from genome assembly GCF_040414725.1 of Anabrus simplex. Classification (NCBI taxonomy): domain Eukaryota; kingdom Metazoa; phylum Arthropoda; class Insecta; order Orthoptera; family Tettigoniidae; genus Anabrus; species Anabrus simplex. Next base: position 575,880,528 of record NC_090266.1, on the reverse strand, counting down.
GAATCACCGATCAATCCGCATTCAGAACACCGAAGATATTAAACGCCTTCAAGGGGAAGATACTACCAAGTCTATGCCACCCAGGCACATTGTTCAACCTCGAAATGACTAGTGATTGGACTACTTTAAATAATCTTATAACAGGACACCTAAATCTTCCTCTAGGGTGTTATGAATTCAAATTCGATTGTTTGGAAGATTTTGTTCAGCAGAAACCCTTGGATATTACCGTGAACTCGTGACACATTTTAAGTACAGTTAATTTACTTGGCGAGGTTAGGATTTTGTACCTTAATACCAGAAGTATGAGAAATAAACTTGACGATATTGACTTGTTGTTGTTCCTCATTGGTGAAATGGATATTGTGGTTGTGTATGAAATTTGGATAACTAGCAATGGAGCCAAATTCTATAGTCTAAGGAATTATGCTTGTGCATTTGCTCACAGAGATGATAGAGAGGGAGGTGGAGTGGGTATTTATGCATCGCATAGTTGGAAAGCAAACTTGATATCGAAATGTGAGTTGAATCATAGCTTGTTTTGGATTGAGATTTACATATATCAATTCAAAAGGAAAGGTTGCAATCACATTAACATTATTGCTGGATACAATCCTAACCGGAATAGTGCTGTTTTATTCCTGAGTTATCTTCAACAATTTATCAATCAGTCTAATAGGCCTAGCAAGCTGTGTTTGTTCCTAGGTGACGTCAATATTGATGTTTTATCCAGTGACAAATTAAAACGAAAATATCACAAACTTTTAACTTGCAATGTTTTGCTAAGTGCAATAGAACATATCTAACTCGAATAAGTGACTCTGCAAGCACCTTAATTGACCACATATCAGTGAATAATTTTGAATTATGCTATACAGTATCAAATATTAATAATGAATTAAGTGGCCATAATATTTTAGTCTTTGATATGCTATGGCCAAACCAAAACACTCACCCAACATCTCCTCACTGTAATATTTCTGCAATATCTAGTAGGTGTAAGGAGAATGAATCTCCCAATATCTATAAGAAAACCGTTGTACACAATACAGATACATCTCATGCGAACTGTTGCCACATAGATACCGTATATTGTATGATTCATTCATTAACCAAATGCAAGAAAAGGACAACTATATGAGCTGTTTTAATAAATATAATACAACATTAAAAGGCATAAACAAGGCTAGGAATATTCCTCGGATAACTGATGATTTTCTTACCTTAATAGAGAGCCCAGACTGCTTACATGCGAAACTCAAACATTCTACTCATAAGACCAACATGCTTCTGAGACAAGAATACTGCAGATGTAGAAATACAGTATGTAATTTAAAAAGAAGGCTCATACATGACTACTACACAAACCAATTCAAATCTCATAAAAACAATCCAAAACAGATATGGAAATTATTGAACGAAATCATTCATAAGAAAAAGTAACGAATGTCTCGTGTACCACGCTTAAAATTGAAGGCAAATTAATAACCGATAAACAGGTTCTGTGTGACTCATTCAACTCCTTTTTATAAACATTGCCAACAACCTAGCTCTAAGTATTGCTGAACATAGTACTGTGTCTTTCTTTGAATTTACTAGTCTTGAATCCCCTTAACTGTACACAACAGATTTAGCAGAAGTAAAGTCCATCATATCTAACCATAAATGTATGCATAGCTACGGAATAGATTACATTACTACTATCTCAGTATTAAAAAATGCAAAGGACCCTATAATAGAATTATTGGTAGAGGTCATTAATGAGTCCCCGACTACTGGTATAATACCCAGTAAACTAAAGATAGTTATCCCTGTGTTCAAGGGAGAGAATAGACCAAATCCAAGTGATTATAGGCCAATCTCGATTTTTTCTATTGTTTCCGAAATTGTAGAAACAGTTGTGAAGAAAAGACTTTTGGCTATTCTAAACAAAAACATTCTTCTATGAGGGTCAATATGGGTTGAGGGAGATGTCTAGTACTGAGGTAGCTACTGTTGATTTCATTACAATGTTACAATACACCGTACATAACAACAACATTGAAACAGGTTTATTTATAGATCTTACCAAAGCTTTTGATACTGTTGATCATAGTATTTTTAAGAAAATTAGAAAGGTCTGAAATTCGTGGCCTTGCCCTGAAATGGTTTGAAAATTAGTTAACAGGACGAAAGAAATTTGTTACTGTGAATAATTACTCGAGCTCTGCCAATTAAGTAACCCATGGTGTCCCACAAGTTTCCATGCTAGGTCCTGTTTTATTTCTCATGTATATAAATGATATTTCTTCATGTAATCTAAATGGCTATATCACATTATACGCTGACGACACCAATATCTTCTATACGGGAAAAAATAAGGACACAGTTTCAGTAATAATGTAGCAGGACACTAGTTACTCTAGTACCAGTGTAACAAATTGACAATGAATCTGCAGAAAACTAAATACATAATTATTTCAAAACAGAAAATACTTCACTCGAATAGTGACAAATTACTCATAAACGATATGGAAATAGAAAAAGTAAATACAGTGAATTATCTTGGATTAATTATTGATGAGAACCTGACCTTGAATGATCATGCTGAATGCATAACTAAGAAAATCGCCCCAGTTGCTGGGTTACTAAAAATACATAGATATTTAATCCCCAAACACCTCCTCCTACAAATTTATTATTCACTGGTTTCATAGCTACTTGCAGTACTTTTGTGTAAATTGGTCATATTGTATAAATCCTTCCTTGAATGAACTGATTGTAATGCGACTGCGCGCTAACACCTCACTTCTCTCTCGCGGTGACTTGGTGAACCTTTCCTAATTTTCTTAAAAGAATACTATGATCAATTACTACGAACAAATATCCCACTACAGAGATAACAGTGGACTCCTACGTGGCTAAGAAGAAAGGCAGTGGTTGCGCTGCCTAGCAGCTAGGAACATATTTAACTTACCATTATACACCACAGGAAAAGACCTGTACATTCAGACCAAAATTCTACATCTCAGCATAATTCAAGAGCTTAATTCTGTCATATCAATGCATAAAATATAAAGAAACATAACATTTCACAACACTACTTTAAAAGTAATTCAGACAAGCACGGGTATCAAAGTAGACATGCAGAAGATTTGGCCTTATATCACATCCACTCTTCAATTTATGGGAAGAATAGTTGTAAATTTTCAGCAATTCAAGCATACAGCAAACTCCCCTCTGACGTAAAAATTGCCCCTACTTTAATAACTTTCAAAAGAAAGGCAAAGGAAAATTTATTGAATAGATACATTATAGGTCAGTGTATGTAAATACTATAGGTAATGTTTAAAACAACCCGCTCTGTTACTAATCCTGTGCATTCTTACTCCCTTGTAGTACTAAATAGTTTAAGTATCTTAGTATAATTAAGGGTGCTATATAATAGGAATTTATTTTTAACAATTTCTCTATTGATGTCTTTACTTTTACTGTTTAAGCCACCTTCATTTATCATTGCAAGTATCAGAGTTTGTAGATCCGCCACTGAATATATTATTCATAGAACAATGCCTCGGTATGAGCCTTTGGCTCACTGGAATTAATAATTGCAATAAATACCTATGTAGGTTATGTTCAGTTACTATCAGTATCTATATTAAGATGAGCCAGACAGAAGGTCCAACTTAACGACACTTAAATCATTAGGTTAATACTGAAGAATATTACTTACAGTATATTTGAATTTTACAATCATATGTCATGTAAAGGAAAGTCGTTTAAACAGTTGGCCATGGTAGATAATGCTCGAGTTAAGTGTAAGGATCAATTTTACGCCTACACTTTCATATACAGTAAGTTTATGATTAATCACATCACTAAAAAACTTTACACTTTTGTTTGAAATAGAAGTCCAGCTCACGAGTGAAGTGTCCAAAAGATTAACAGCTTCACAAGATAAACAAGTTTAGGACGCAGGAAGTCGTCCCATACCCACAGATCGAAGCTTTCAAAACAACAAGTCGAAACATCAGATGGTGCGATTAGGATAAGTACGATTTAATTGATGGGGAACATATTGCGCTATCCGTCCACATTAGAAGAAAAATATCCCGAAAGGATATGGCAAGGTAGAACGTCAAGGAAATAGAATCAGCTGAGCTGATAGAAGTAGAAGGAGCTTTAAGAATCCACAGGGGCTTCGTAGTGACTGCGCCCCCAGAGAAGGTAGTAATAAGCAGTCGGATAGTGTCCTACAACCTGTGTCTGAAAAGTTCGGTGAATGGTCGCCTAGTTTGTACACCGTGCTAGTTCGGACGATGCGCTCGCGTATACGCATTGCAAGACATGACACCAAGTGCCCCCTATCGGTCAACTCAACACAGCTAAACGGAGTTGAACGCTGAAATACATTGCACGGAGTCAGTGTGAGGACTCGTGTCATTGCACAATGGATTGCAAAACGGAGCTAATAATTAACATGAAGTTTTGCTTCGATCTAGACAAAACGGCAACGGAAACACACGCAATGTTAGTGCAAGTTTACCACGCTCATACAGTAAGTAAAAGTGCGTTTTTGACTGGTTTAAATGCTTTCAAGACGGGAAAGAATGTGTTGAGGACGAGGCGCACTCGGGTCGACGAACCACAAGCACATCTCCAGACAACATCGAACGAATGCGACAGATGCTTGCGAATGATCGGCGACTGTTCTTACGAACGATAGCAGATGAAGTGAGTGTAGGCAGGGACTGTATAAGGACCATTGTTCACGAACATTTGAAAAAGCGGACGATATGTGCCCGGTTTGTACCGCACAAGCTGACAGTCGAGCAGAAGCAAACTCGGATGGAAACCTCGGGAGATTTCATTGATGTTTGTGTCCAAAATCCGGTGGTGTTGAAAACCATCATTACAGGAGACGAGTCGTGGTGCTACCAGTATGATCCGCAGATCAAGAGACAGTCATTGGCGTTGGGTTCAGCGTCTTCTCAGCCTCCCAAGAAAATTCGGCGTACAAAGTCCAAGATTAAGACAATACTGATCGCCCTTTTCGACAGCAATGGTGTCATTCATCATGAATTTGCACCTCAGGGTATCCCAGTTTTGAAACGGCTACTGCAACGCATCAGACGGATTCGGCCTGAACTGTAACGGAGTGGACAGTGGACGATCCTCCACGACAACGCCCGTCCGCACACCGCGATCCGCGTGACCCAGTTTCTCGCTGAAGGCCAGGTGACTGTCTTTCCACACCCGCCGTGTTCTCCCGATTTGGCGTCGGCAAATTTTTTGTTCCCCCGTCCTAAAATAGACCTGAAAGGCCACCGGTTCGACAGTGTAGCAGGTATACAACAACGCGTGACAATGGTTCTCCGGGAGATTCCAAAGAAGCATTTGCTGCCATCTTCTAGCAGCTTGACAGTCGTTGTCAAAAGTGTGTTGTAGCTAACGGAGATTACTTTGAAGGCCAGTAAAGGAGTTTTGTGTGTAACTTATGTTGTCTTTTTTCACGAGACCATTCACCGAACTTTACAGACACAGGTTGTATTTTATCAGCAGGCATATGATGCGAAGTTCGGGATTTTTGCGTAGTTGTGTAGAATCTGATACAGTAGAAGGCATGCGAGAAGGGGAAGTACAGGCATCGAAAAGTCCCACATGTATCAGGTGTAGAGTCACAATGAGCACTTCCAGATAGCGGCGCCTATCCAGCGGAGGAGGTGAAGATGGAAATTTCCAACGAGATGTTGCAGATCGGTGTCAAGGTCTAGTATGAGCATGCAACTGTGAAAAAAATGCACAGAAAGTATCCAAAAAAGCAGAACAAGGAAATACAAAAGCAAGACGGCAAGGATGTAGGGTAAGGAGAAGAGAGGGATGGACGGGGTATAGGTATGTGCCAAGAATAAAAGGATAAGTAAATCAAGGTTAAGGTACACATAAATCCAAGTAATAATTAAGTTTATATTAATAAATTAATATATATTGTGAGTATATTTACATATTTAAATCACAGACCTATGAATGTGGCTGGTCGTGAAGAAGGGGAAAAGGTATTCCCTTCAAGAATATTGTTAATTGGGTGTGTTCATTCATAGGGTGGCCATGGAGAGAGAGAGAGAGAGAGAGAATGAAAGAAAAAGATATTATTTTTCTACAAATCTTTTTAACTGGTCAGTATGGACTCCCTTCACATCAAATATAAACGAAGTGGATTGTAATAAGGCGTTAATTAGCGTAGGTAGCGAAATAATGTGGGATGGTTCCAGCCAGTGAGATGAAGGTTTAACAGAGAGCTGATTAAAAGCAGAGCTCTGCGGATGATTGCAGAGAAGTACGCGATTGCCAACCTTGAAGTTAGGCGGTTTGTGGCGGAAATTGTAAGTTTTCCTGTGTTTGCTTTGGGCTTCCGACAGTTTTGAGAAAGTATATTTCCCAATAGATTTTGTAGACCGATGATCATCACTTTCCAAGAGACTTTGAAGGTGCCAGTTCAAGGTCAACGGTGTTTGAAGATTGTGTTCCGAGAAGAGTTTGGCAGGAGTCTGACCAGCAGAACAAATAACACTAATTGAAAGCTAAAGGTAAGGAATAGAGGTTAGCATGCAATGCATTATGGAAAGAATTATGAAAGATTAATAGAGCAACTACAAGATTGCGGTGGAATCTCTCAAGATTATTCTCTTGAGGGTGATATGTGGAAGTAAATATTCCTTTCATCACAGGTTCAAAAACATACTGAAAAATCAATTTGAAATTAAAATAGATGCATTGTCATAAACTAAATAGCCCGTTGGCCAGTAAGAGGGAAAATTTGATCACAAAGTAAATGAATAATAATAATGCTGGAGGAAATTTTCCGTGGAGGGCGAAGAATTGAACATTTGAAAAATCCATGCAGCAAGGTTAAAATGTAGGTACTACCTTTGGATGAGCGAATTATCGGCCCTACCAAATAAATGAAAAACGTGTGAGCGGGGTAAGCTGTGGAAGAGCAGAATGGAGTCAAGACGACTTAGTAATTATTGGTTTTGCTTTTTGGCATTCACAAGACTGAACATAGTTGCATGTGCACTTGCGCATGTAAGGCCAAAAGTAAAGGGAGGCTATGCGTTTGTAAGTTTTGGCAATACCGTGGGGGAAGTTTGGTAATATGTCAGTATCATATGTTGAAGAATTCTGGGAATCACAACCTTACGTTTGGATTTGCGTGTGGGTTTAGAGACTAAGAGTCCTTTAGACAAGGCGAAGGGCCGTGGTAAGATGGGCCACATAAAAATTATTTAACTTCATTGCAAAACTCATCCTCAAGTTGACAGTATTGACAAGATTGAAAAGATAATGGGAAATCTATCAAAGAGCATACCATGCTAAAATTGCAAAGAGATTGCAAAGTGGAAGACTGAGGCAAATAATATGCATTAGCACTCACGTCAGAAGTGGAAGCGTTAGACAGACGTGTCAAAGCATCAGCTATAAAATTATCCCCATCGCGAATAATTTTAAGGGATAATTTGTATCGAGATAGTCGTAACAACCATCTACCAGTTCTGCCAATTTTAGTTGCATTTCTCAAAAGCCATGAGAGAGTTTGTCTTTACGATAAACACATTATACTCAAAGAACTCGGAAATGTATTCCATGGTATTCAATAAGAAGGACGCTTCGCGTTAAAAGACGGAGTAATTACGTTCAGTGGGGGTAATATGCCTGCTAAAGTAGGCACCAGGCATTGGAACATCATCTACAAGTTGGTTAAGTACTACAGAAATGGCAAGATTAGAAGCATCAGTATCAACTTCAAATGGTAAAGAAAAATCCGGAAACTGTAAGATAGGAGTGCGCATCAGAAGAACTTTTAATGTGAGGGAAGCTTGCTGTTGATTTTCATTTCAGACAAATTTATTTTTTCCTCTTTAAATAATTAAGTAGTTCAGCAATATGAGAGAAATTTGGAATGAAATGAATGTAAAAAGGGACTATCCCAAGAAAAGTGCGCAATTGCTTTATATTTTGAAAGGGAGACATGTAATAGATGGCAGAAGTTCAGTCTGGATCAACGGAGACTCCCTGAGATGAAATAATGCCTCCAAGAATTTGTAGAGGTGTTTGAGCAAAAGACATCTTTGAAGGGTTTAACAGTAAAGCGAGCAGCACGCTGTCTAGAAAGGACTTCATTTAGATGAGCGATCTGACATTCAAAATCAGGGATGAATACAAGAATATCATCAATATAGGGAATTATATTGTACCAGGAAAATACATAGGAAAAGGGGCATGAGACTGGTTTAATTGTGCGTTCCGTGCTTAGGAGCCGGTACAGAGAAATGTATTCGCAGTGCGAAATAATAGATGTTATTTTAAAACGTTGAGTTTATTGAACTTGTATACGGCATAAATAACTCCTTCATTATTTTGCATTTGAAAATAGAAATAAAATTCAAATTTCTTCTGTTGGATTTACTGTTGCCTGATTTCAGCAATATTATGAATTTTAGTGAGTGTTTGCAACAAATAAAATTCGAAAATTAATCAATTCTTTTCATTAAGTTCACAGAGTTCGCAAAATAAATATCACTTCACTTGGAAAAGTAATTTTCCTAAAATCTTTCTAAAATATTCTTACTTAGAATTCCAAATGTATTTCTAGAATGTTAGCACTTCAAATTTCTAAAGTCTTTCTATAGTTAACACTTGATATTCCTTTAGTCTCTTGAAGTTTAAGTTTTTAAGTAGACACTTGAGAAAAAATATAAAGTTACTCTTCTCGCAAAGTCTACTATTACTCTATAATTTACGAGTACTGTTTAACACTGAAAAATTACGTGAATTATATGACTTCTAATTGATAATGAAAGTTTGCTGAAAATGAAGTATTCACTGTCTTTACAGTTCAATATTTGAGATAAAAGTTTGTTGGTGAATGCACTCATATCACCTGAATAGTCTTGATGCTGGAACTGGAAAATGCGGTTCAGCGAACAGCATTTGGAATTCCTCTGATGTCGTGATGTCCACCGTAGTACCACGTACCATCTCCCACAATGTACCACGTTAATTCCTACGCTGTACCACGTCAAATCCCACGCTGTACCACGTTCAATCCCACGCTGTACCACGTTCAATCCTACGCTGTACCACGTTAATTCCCACGTCGTCTCGAACTTCAGGTTGACATGGTGAGGTAGACACTCGGTCAGGGTTTCTGGTGTCACTAATGAATTGCGCGAACACGTAAAAGTTCAACTGACTGTATAAGTTACGAGGGTCGGATAAGCACGATTTGACTAAGTGAAAAGTGTTAAATCACTAGTAGTGAGTAATTAGAATCACAGTTCGAACCAGAACTTATCGTGCACAGTCCAAAATTGGAAACAGAGTTCAAAAAATAATTATAGCTTGATTAATTAGAAGCACAGTTCGAAAATAATTTTAGCTTAGAAGCACTGTTCAAAATAATTATGGCTTGATTAATTAGAAGCACAGTTCAAAATAACTATAGCTTAGAAACGCAGTTCAAAATAATTATAGCTTAGAAGTACAGTTCAAGGCACAGTTTATCAAACAGATCATCCTATTTACACAAGTAAGTCACTTCACTGTCTTTAAAGCTCGATGTATCATGAATGTTTGGTTTCTAATAGAACACGAAGACAAATGATTATCGTGTTACCAAGTGTAACTTCAATTCACTCACAACACACGAATGATGTAGTTTAAACGACTACAACTATTCGTTGCACACGAATGAAAATAATATGAATTAATTCTCTTAAATGTAGTTAGCATTCCACTAAACAGTCACAAAATGATCTTAATATTCACTTGGTTATCCACTTTCATAGTTCAACATAAGTCTAGTTTGAGTTTCAAAACAAGACAAAGATAAGTAATGTCGTTCAACTTCTGTCACGGAAAGTACTAAGTCGTGAATCTCAAAATATTATAAGTCGGGAGCTAACACCGTGAAATGTTAAAGTTCGTCTCGACACACACTGGAATTTTTCTAAGTCCCGAAATACTGTATAACTTTTACAAGTACGGCGACGATTATATCAAGATAACACGAGACGGAGTTACTAGGTACGAGACCCGTACGCGGAGACAGCATGACGATCTGTCATCGGTGAGTTGCAACTTGTAAATGCTTATAACTTGCCAGGCTCCGTCCTTTTATACAGAATTTCGAGGTCAGCTGCTTGTCCTCGTGGAAAAAAGCAATGTCTTCGTAGCTGAATATCTCGACAATTCATGAGCCGATTTGCATGACATTTTTTGCAAGTTGGCATTTAAATAACGAGCTACACGATGACGTACTTCATTTCTCGATATCCCAAAAGGTTTGGAAGATATGAAAACATTTTGGTACATTCTAGACGATTAGGCAAAGTTCACGTGATGATTGCGTCATCTCGCATGCTTGCAGCCGGTGACATAGCTCTTGCTTCTTGCCTACTGCTGCGTGCCGTCCAGTTACTTTTCGCGTTCTACTCACGTGTTTGAGCCGTCCCGTTGCAAATATTCCTTCTATGAAAAACTATATTTGAGGCCATAGGTATTCCTGGTGGAATATATATATATATACTCGTACATTTAATCAGCAAATAGGGAGTCGACCAATCGTTACTTTAATGGAGAGCCCAAATTTAAATCAATGGGAAATTTCGTGAATTGTAATAACTCATTAGACGTTATAAAGGTAGCAAGATTGCTGCTTGCGGCGTCAAGGAGAATCTGGCAAATGATTTTAAATCCTGAATAGAAATTTATTTACCTTGAGCAAAGATATGAAATTCATTCTTCATTTTCGGAATAGGGTAAGAATAATATAGTACTTTAGAATTCAATTTACGATAATCTACTCAAGGCGTGAGGAATAATGAGGTTTATCGACCAAGCATGACAGGAGAGGCATAGTCGGAAGATGAAGAGGCAATCTTGCCACCAGAGAGCATTTGATTGCTGTGTTTTTCTAAATGTTTCATCCTGGAGGGACTGAGATAATAAGGAGGAAAGCTCACGAGGTTAGAGTCAATAAGATCATTATGAGCCTTGTAAATATTAGCAGTACCCAAGTTCAGAAAAGACATCAGAAAAGTTAGATTTCAACAAATGAAGCGCATCTTGCTGACAGGTTGTAGTGCAAATGTGAGAATGCGGTACATGATCTTTGGTAGGATAATCCTATGGGTTTATTAAGGGAATTTACGCACATTGATCAAAGAATAGAGTTAGAAGAGGTATTAGCATTGAAGATTAAATCCGCAAGAGTAAAAAAGTCATAACCCTGTATTATGGCAACGTTAAAACTAAATGACCAAGACAATTTGGAAAGTTTGACGGTAAGTTTCACTTGATCTAGTCTTTTAAGAGGGTGTTGAGATGTAGAATTTTATTTTAAAGCAGAAAGGTGCCAATGAATTAGTGGAAATCTGTTGAAACGATAATAAGCTAATCAATGAGGTAGAAGCTCCAGAGTCCACTAAGCCTAGGCAAGGAACATCGTACAATATCGATAAAATATAATAATCATGTGATTTCTGATTGCAAACAGGGTAGAGGAAACATGAGGCAGATTTTACCTATTTGGTAGTGAGCTGCCTACTGACGACTGAGTATTTTCTCCTTAGGTCTTTTGGTGATTTAATGTACCTTCAGATAAAATAGAACAAATTCTACCTACCCTTTAACTGGTTATTCCAATTATAGCTACAAATGTTTTTTGAATTCTTGCATGCAATGCCCTCTTTCCTTCACATGATTGACATATGAGTTATCCTTTCTTTTCGTGGCAATGTCTTCTTCTCTGCTACTGCCTTGTTGCTTTCTTCTACGGACAATAACTCTTGACTCTATCAGTGACTGTAAGTACACATCTTGCATGTCTTTGCTATCATAGTTATTGAACTGCTTTATTGTTTCCATGAAATCAACATCCTCAATCTGAGAAAAACTACGGAACATACATTTGCAATCATCATCAGTAGCTCTTGCAGGTGTAACCTTACCACTCCAGTTCACATAATCTTCTCCTTAACAATGTTATTTTTGTACGTTTCAGTGTTATTATATTTACGACTTTTACTACTCACTATAGATTCAGGCTCTGAAGAAGACGTTGTAGATAACTAATCCATATCAATACACTAAATCAATGAACAAATGTGGCGAATTCACCGCAGAACAACTTATCACTCATGGGTAACAGCTGTATACATAGTCCCATGTGAAAAACAGACAGCCAACGTAAACTGTGTATAAACGAGATATGTGCTGGTCATATCACCTTTTTGCATCTTTCGTACTAATTATACCTGCTATTCAACACATAAAGAACAGCGTTACATGTACCGTTCTTACACAGGTTATGTATGTTCACTGTTTAAACTTATGACAGTAATAATATCAGTTTTGAAAAAGTCACATATCCTCTTTTTTTGCATATAACGACCCAATTTTAAAATAAACTTCCAGGTTTTTCGATTTACATGGATTTTTGTTAATATGCCTGGATTATGTCCCATTGACGTGTCTGTTGTTCGGATTCTGAACCGAGTCCTTGTTTGCTGATAACTGTGTCTTCACCTTGTAGAGTCAATGTTTTCGGGGGTTGGTTTAATTGGTGCGTGTTTTTATATGCTAGTATATTGGGATTTTTTGTTAGGGCCTCATTCAAATTTTTAGTATAGTTGTGTTGTGTTTTTGACCCGAATGATGAGCTTGTTAACATAGAAGTATCCGATTAAACGTCCGTCATGCGGATGACAGTGGTTCTATACTAGACAGAAAAGAATGAGGAAGCACTGTTGGTGGACTTCAATAAGTTGGTTCTAAATTTCAGGTACCGGTATTTAAGGACTTAAACACGATTTAAACATAGACATAAATATTTATGCATTCCTAAATATTTTCGGGTATGATTAGATAAAATCTGGCGTTCTTCAAGAACGAAACATGTCATACTATCTTAGTTAAGTTTTTCAGGTGTAGATCTGTTACCATATATTTTCTTTTTCATGTAGTTTCTAAAGTTGTCTATTCATAAATTGGTTTTGACAGACTGAAGAACCTAACAGTTATAAATTAATTGAGTTGAAACTGAAAATAAAAAGCTTGAAATATCATAAATATCTGCCTCTGAGAAGTGGGCACCTTAGTGTGATATAATTATATATCTTTCTTCGTGTGTTTATATTGTTATATCCAGTTTTACCTGAAGCATATCGCAGTCATCATAGGCATCAAAATAGCTTCCTTGAAACCTAAATTAATCTCATTATTGAAAATATCACGGTGAAGACACTTTAACTGTCGTTTCACTTGGTTTTTCCTTGCAGTGTTCTAAGTAATAGAAAACATTTTTATATATAGAGATGGTTTCAAAGGTACAGTATACCCGATTTCTCTCGGCTGTATTGGCTCTCATTTTTGGGAACATTCCAATGGACCTTCTTATATCTTCCCTTATTTCTTGCCCAACTAATCTGGTTCATAAATTTCACCAGTAGTTTCCTTAGGAAATGCACTCTTGACGTACATTTCAGAAATATGCAAAATATTTAGGAAAAGTCTTTTGCAGAATTAAGGGGTTTGCCACGAAGTTAAAAGAAGTACTGAGGTGTCAATTACGCCTGAAGTCCCACTGTTGTACTTCCCTTCTACCGACGTTTTAAGCATTTACGTGAGAGGCAAATATTATCACTTAAAATCATTTCTATTTCTTCCTCTACAGAAACTTAAAATAGACGGCCTGTCTTCAGAAGTAGGCCTGATGTTTTCTGAACATTTACGCTTACTAGAAGGTTTGCACGCAAGCTTAGCTTGCTTGCCTTAACTAATCTGCCAGGTTTTTGTTCAGGCTAAGGCCACACGATGCAGTAAATACATTTGCAGCAAGCGGCGAACACTGTACCGCGGCAATTGCTGCCGCTGGATGCCACACGGCGGCAGCAAATGCAGTTGTAGGACAGTTGCTGCAGAGCAAGGATCATCTGTTGTTCTCGAAAATCTAGTTCATTTATGAATCTTGCAGCGAATGTTGCTTTATCCGTGCTATGAGGTGGCGTTGACAAAAAAGAAAGTGGTGTATTTATCTTATTATCAGTGAAAGGTCAACGAAGGGTACATTTGTCCTTATTCATGAGAACCTGAAGCTTTACACATACATTTTTTAAATATTACCGAATGTAAGTTAACACGTTTCATGGTCTATTGTCAGTTGTATGTGGCGAACAGTCAAAGCAAAGTACTGTTATGCGCAAGTGCATCGATGTGGAACAAAACCTCGCAGTTACATTGAGGTAGGTTTATTACATTACATTTGTATTACATAACATATCAGCATAAGAATGCTCCTTATCCTTATCGTTTACAATTAATTATACATATTTGCACTACGGTACATGGAGAAATGGCATGCAAATATTTCTTAGTGCTTTAATTGTAATGTTTCAATTCTTTATAACACCAAGAGCGACATAAGAGAGTCATCCAAATCAATATATGGTGACTGAGAGTGGATGGCTGATTGGGAAAATGACAGTAATTCGCATGGTACTACTGTATGCAAAAGCCTACTAGGTGTTGCGTGATAGATGGGAGAAACTGCTTGAACAAGGGGACTAGATTATGGAAAATAGGTATAGCTGTTCAGTAGTTACATCATCTTTATCTGAACCTGCAATTTTTGAGTGGGTTTCACCTGTTTCAAACTCGGCAGCAGGGGCACTAAAACATCTTATCGGGATAATTCACATGGGCTTCGTTGGCACATTTATGAAGTACTTTCAAGAGCTCACGTTCAAACGTTTCTTCCGACCTCGTCCATTTTCGCACAGGTTGTGTCGGATCCTTCACGTTATTTTCTGCCTGCTCAGACAAACTCTCACAGTTCTCCAGCATTACGGAAGATTCCGCTGAAGATGGGCCATCCTCACCATCCATACTCCGCGAGGTGCTAAAAATCAAAGATAAAGGAATGAGAGTGCTACAGTCAAACTGCTTAATGGCTTTGAAAGTCATAAAAATTACAAGTTACTTACGGCCTTGAATGTAGAGCAGGAATAAGGAAGGTCATCTGTCTGTAGTACACATATGGTTTCATTTTTTTCTCCACTCCCACTTCGTCCCTCAAATTTCTCATGGACCTTGTAAAGGAATCTCTCAGCGTTCTCCAGCGTTGTTGTATCTCTTTGCCTACACACACCGAATATATTGTACAAATAAAATATATTAATATAATGTTGATATGGCAGCTTTTACGCCTTAACTAAACTACTTCTATTAAGAAAATTATTGTGTAACAAGTTACATATATAATTATTGCCCAACTTGAATCTGGTTGCTCAATACGAGCTCTGCATTTCGAATTTCTTGTTGGTCGGTCAACACTAGCGTAAATCGTTCAAGATACTTGTGAAGCTATATGAAATGGATTACGTCCAGAATACATGAAATAAGAGAAAAAAGAAGACTGGATAGAAATTAGTGAAAACTTTGAAAGTCGGGCTAATTTTCCTCACTGCATAGGAGCGACTGATGGCAAGCACATCAGAATTATTAAATCTCGCCCCAGTAGTACCGTCTTCGTTAACTATAAG
This sequence comes from Anabrus simplex, assembly GCF_040414725.1. Classification (NCBI taxonomy): domain Eukaryota; kingdom Metazoa; phylum Arthropoda; class Insecta; order Orthoptera; family Tettigoniidae; genus Anabrus; species Anabrus simplex. Next base: position 575,864,947 of record NC_090266.1, on the reverse strand, counting down.
AAATTATTTTCCATAGCCATGATGGCAATAGCAGATTATATTGTTTTACCCAAATAAACGTGGATCTTATAGAAAAGAAAGTGACTCTAATATATTTAAAATGACAGAGCTTCGAAAGAAGATTTATTCCAACTCCTTAGATCTACCAGATCAGAAGCCTCTTATCAATGAAGTAGGAAGTGATCATGTTCCGTAGGTATTCGTTGCGGATGAAGCTTTTGCTCTTTGCCCAAATGTAATGAGGCCGTACTCCAGTAAAAACCTGACCAACGAGAAGAAAATATTTAAGTAGAGACTAACAAGTGCTAGAAGATTTGTTGAATATGCCTCCGGTATGTTAGCAAACAAATGGCGAATATTCCACCGTGCGCTTGATGTTAATTCTCTGTTCGCTGTTAGTATAATTTAAGCATGTTGTGTAGCACAATTTTGTCAGGAAACGTGATGGATACAGGGTTGAAGACACATTAACATGCCCAAGTTCAATATTCCTGCTCACGGAACACGAGGGAATCAAAACGGTATCAAAATCAGAAATTAACTTGCTAATTACTTCTGTAATAGTTATGGGTCAATTCCCTGGCAAAAAAGACTATGATATCAGTACAAATGAATTCTGATTCCGACTCTTGTCTTCACAATGAATTCGAACGAGCTAAGGCGGTGACTTTGTAATGATTGACGGCTACAGTAATTGGTGCAGTATTGCAAGTATGCAATACATACTGTGATTGTAATTAAATGATTCAGTATAACACAATATAAGATTGCGGCATATATCCCTGAATCCATGCAAAACAATGTAAATAAAAAGATCTTGATTATTACGCAAAACTGTAAGTTATAGGCTCTGTTGGACGGACTTCGGATTACTATTTTTAGTATGTTGTAGGAATATGCTCACTGTTTCAAGGAAAAGTAATAAAGAAAACTATAAAATTATGGAAGTTATTTTGTACTTACCAAATTCATTCCTTTCCTCGCTGGACATTTCTTCCAATTTGTCTTCCGCAATATTTCGTGTTACACTTGTCCACGCTTCTAGTTTTATGTTCCTATTTTTGTAAGTGTCACATCGCGTATTGTACAAACATGGGCACTTCTCCACTTCCAGAATGACACGTTCACTGTCCACGTACTCCATATTTCGTAGATGTACTATTGTTATATACGCAAGGAACGTAAATGACATACGCAGTAAATACCGTCTCTTGTGGCCACTTCCCAATAGCATATGCAGTGAATGAAATGGACTCTGGCCTATCCCTTCAACAGCGAGACCTGGAACTGCTTACGGCGAACTGCACTTACTGGCACGTGTGGCCCATCACATTGCCACACAAGGTGCACATTTTTTCTCCTGTATATGCTGCTGACATCCAACAGCATCAACTGCTCGTGTGGCCGTAGCCTTATTCTCCGTCTCTGCTTATCGGCGTCGTTTGCTTACTCTGGTGACTCACTGTGGTGACGCACTCGCTTCCGGCCTATTGAGAAATGAGTTGCTTGTGCGTTGACAGTGCTACTGCTCTCCATGTCATTAAATACAGATTAAGCATTTACTGAATCGGTCTTACCTTCATTATTAATATTATCAGCCGTCAGAGGCGATTGCACAATCATTTAATTAAAGGAAAATTCACCATCACAGTCCTCTTCCTTGTTAGGATTTTATTCGATCTCTTCACCGTCTATTTCATAGTCAGTGTTCTTATCAAGGTCATCATTATCAGAGTTTCCTCATGGTAGGGCACTTCACGTTTATCCTCAGCTACCACCGCCGAAAAACTGCAGACCTCAAAATATACGGAAGCTAGCAAATTGACAGAAAAAAGGATTAAAGTCACCATTGTTATTGAATGTAAACAACGGACATTCAGTAACCGTTTCGGTCCGAAGAAAATTTGCTAACATTTAATGTAAATTTTATCAATCGTCTAACCATAATAAACATTGAAAATTGCATACTTTGGATACCTCATTCGTTAGAAACATATCGAGTCCACCAATAATGTTACCATAATATAAGGTTACGTTCTCTACACCCACATCATTTTCAAGTTCTTTCCCAGTTTCATTTACCTAAGTAAACCACAAAGTAACAATATTAGGCTTACGGAAAAGCTGATGAATTCAGCTGGATGCAAACTACATACCGTATTATGATCAGTAGGGATATACCTTTGAGTGATCATATGGGAAGCTATCTAATTCGGGCAGTTCAGTATATTCTAAACAATTATTTACGTCAGTAGGTCGAGCTGCTTCTGCAGATGCGTTAGGCTCCACGAGTGTTCTGACGACATTAGCACCGGCAACTGGAGGGTAATGTGCTCTGTTCATAATTCTCCTGAATCGGGGAGTATCCATTATCGAGCTTTGTCTTTTCCATTATAACTATTGGCGTTTTTGAAACAAAACGATGTTGTTTGAGGTTTGAAAATATTTGATATATCACAATATGTAGAGCTATATCGTAATATGTCTGAATTTATGTATTAGAACAATGTGGCATAATTTTATTTAGCGCGTCATAGAATCGCAGGGAGTGAAGGCAGGAACCCTGGATGGTCGTGCCATAGGCCGTGAGAAGCACGTATTGGTCCGGAAGGAACAAATTCCCCGAGTTGTATTTGAGCCGTAAGCCGTGAATTCATGAAGACCCCCCCCCCCACTATATCATCAAGCGCATTCTCTGCAACCTGGAGGGGATGATATTTGAAGGGGGGATATACAGAACAATTGTCACAGGTTGACAAAGCTCTTTTACCCAGGACTTGAATTATCGGAATTTAAATCAATAAATCCGCCACTAAGCTAAATTCTACAGATCTGACTCTATACATAATTAAGAATAAAATTATCGAATGCTAGGAGTCGATAACATTATTTACTTGTGGTCAATTGAGAGAAGTGCGTATTTAAAGGAGGGGCCATTGACATCTGGTGACCGAATACAAAGGAGAATTCTCTCTTAGGGGGGGTATTTCCTCGACCTCGGCGTCCTTTTTAGGCTATAAATGCTTGGTTCAAAGGGGAAGCTTTCTCATTCAATGACTCTCATTCTGTTAATATCATTCGCATCTCAGTGATTCGTAGTACTCATTGTGTCTCATTCTGTTAGTTTCATTGTGTCTAATTCAGTTAGTCTTATTCTCTCAGTCGTGTTACAGAAACTCATTGATGGTCAGTTTTCGGTTGATACTCTTTCGTTGTTTTGTAAACGCCAAGTGCGGCATGGCGTAATTCACGAACGTATGAGAAACTATAGTAAGACTGTTATTCAATCGCCGTGAATTAGCTCACAAAAGCTAATAACAATATCAAGTAACACAAATATTTATAACGCGTACGCGGACCGCGATAGTAACGAGTGCGAGCGGCGTAAAGTTTAAACGCTGTGAACGACTGTTTTTAGCTGAGCTGGCTCCCATAATTATTGACGTACAGAGCGGGACTAAAGTTAATAATGTTATTTGTTTTACTTCCCACTAACTACTTTTTAAGGTCTTCGGAGACGCCGGACTAAAGTTTGCGCGGAGGGTATAGTCAATGGTAGTCTAAATCTAAGGTTGAAATCCTGTGTACGATCATTTTAAGCGGTGAAGCAGATATTCTGAAACATATCACCATTCCAGACGATTCCAGGGTCAAGCAGACGACAACCATGGTGTCTCCAGAACTCGAGGCGACGATTTTCAGCCCCGTGCTGAGTGCTGTTACCATGTGCTAAGCACGCATGACATAGCGGTCATATGGTTCGTCGCTGGTGGAGAGATGGCTGCTAACTTAAGTCCTGAAGTTCTATAAGCACGTGAAGTAACATTCATACACTAGTGTAAGTTTTTCTCAAGTCACTTAAATAACTATTAAATATAAGCCTGTGCATCATTTGCTTTGCTTTGTTTTAATAAAGTTAAATACGTTCAGGGCTGCTTGTATGTTTAAGCCCCGGGCTATGTGTTTATATTTCAATTAGATGGGTACACGGGATAGAAAAAAGTTAGGTATAGGTGTGTGCTTTTTTATTAATGGTATTGTATTCTTGCATAAGTTGATTATGATCGAGGTGTTGGGCAGACTCATCGTAATACCAAACGGGCTGCGCGCCGTCAGCGTTGCGAGAATGTATGGTATGGATTAGAGACAGCATAAGACCACGAAAATTTCCATGCATCAAATATGAATTTTACAGCTGCAAGGAGTTGTACGGTCGAGTAACCGTTGAATTCAGAGCAAGGTCTTCAATTTTGTGGCAGGCAAGTTCAGGAATGTAACGGTTATCGAACCAAGGATGTTTTATGTGAGAGGATAGAATTGCCGTGAGATGTTGATGGGTCAGAAATGATAAGATAAAGGCTATGAAGCCATAGTGCTTTACTGGGAGCCCTGATTTATTTGTGTATTAATAAGCCAGCCCTTGATTATGCATGTGAATATGTTGGCTGTGTGTTATTTCTGTCAGAGAGAATTTTGTGCCATTGTGCAGAACATGAATGTCGGCGAGGCCCCGATCAGATATTAGCTTCCAGGTAAAGAAAGCCCGAGACAGCTGTAGCCTGTGAGACCACTATGAGTGAAAGTATTTTACGATAGATCCCTTTAGTTCCACGAACTGGTGACTACGTGCTCCAGTTACTTAAATATTTGTTGCTTACCAGTTGATATCCCTTCCCGTGTCGAGAGATACAGTAGTGCTGTGTCTTTGTGAGACCTACAATCTTAGAGCCTGTATATGTCGGAATCGAATCTCGGCGCGATACATTAGTGCTGTGTCTTTGTGATACCTACAGTCTTCAGAGCCTGTGTATGTCGGAATCGAATCTCGGCGCCTCTATCAACTTCAGTGGATATTTTTGTGTGTGTTATTTTGCAGGTGTGATTTTCGTATATCTGCCTTGTGTTGTTCATTACTGTCCTGTGAATTTGTTGTCCTGTGTTGAGTAACGGGGATACATTAGGCCGCCGGCTAGTTTTAGGGAACAAGGTTCTGTCCTTATTCTTTGCTCATGGGTACGGACTCATAAGATTAGATTCTGTGCTAATTTGGATAGGTAATATGGACGCTGTCCTGAACAAGTGCTTTTTATATTTGTGTGCGAGTAATCGGAATGTACATATGTAAATTAGGCCAATTACTATTGTATCGAGTGTTATTTTTTCATATTATGCACGGTTTTAGATCGAGCTTACGGGCAAAGGACTTAGGGTCTTAACGAAGCTGTCAACCAATTGAATTAATGTAACATACCTATTCCATGTAACTTAAGATCACATTTGCGAGTCGTTGCCCGTGTTACTTATGTGTATATGAATATTTAATGTCAATTCATGTAAATGTGTGTATTTATTTCTCTGACCAATTTAATGGTCAATTTTTCCTTCTTGTAGCAATTGAGGTTTTCACAGCCGGCGTTACAAATCATGTCAGAGTTTTTCGGCCTACAAGCCCGGAAAACGCTGACATGAATTTTTCCTTCATTTGATTTTTATTATTTGAATAGTATGTTTTCAATTCATGGTTTTAAATTAGTAAATCCATCTTATCCGAATAGCTTCGTTCTCATTCACTAGTTTATACGTACGTATTTCCTATCCATCTACTTTTAGTATAATTTAGTAAACAGAGATTTTATTGCCCACATCCGGACGTTCCACGCGCTTTTACCCTGAGCTAGGCCGAATTTAAGACATAATACGGTACAATATTGAAACAGTTCAATACCACGTCATTAGACATGTCGGGAAGCCTAGTAAGATATATGTGCCGTTTTCCTCATCAATTTATGAGATATTTGGTTGTAAATAGGATTTTATGCCCTTCCGGAATACGAACGACCCTGCGCGAATTCGGAGGCAGGAGCCCTAATTACGCGTAAGGAGTGTGAGAAGCTCTGAGTACCGCGTGACCTAGTTATTACCATCTCTATAGTGCAAGAGAACTAGCGATAAGACGCTAGACCTAAAATGCTGCCTGTGTCAGAACGCGTATTTGATTTACAGGGTTTTAACTTACGAACTGTGTATTACCATCACCTCCATTCCTATATCCTGGATACCAACCCACAGATTTCGCGGGCTTACTAGTAATAATGTTAATTTGTCACAAGCCCAGGAAAACTACATAAAAGGGATCAGTGAACTTTGCGTAATTTGCAGTATTTAATGTTGTAAAAATATATATTTACTTCTCGATGCATACTTCATGACGCCACTTAAGACAGCACCGCAGTGACGAAGACCAAATGGCCTTTGGGGTTTTTCTTAACCCTCTCAGTGCCACACGTATTTGTTAGGTACTATCCAAGAGTGACACCCAATTTATTTCCGATTTGTAACCCTTTAGAAAAATGTTCATCGCCCTCTCAGTTTATACCCATTCTCAGTGAAACTTTTTCTATTATATAAAAAGAACGTTCCTTTGAATTAATGGCACATGATACCTAAAACAATTTATAGTTAAAATTAAAATAAAACATGAATTTAACATTTCAAAATACAGTGAATGAAAATTCATATTTTAAGGCAAATGTTAAGTTCTAAAAATCAGCATGACGCACTAACTGATGGTATTTCTTGTAGCACAGACTATTGAGTGTAGTTTTGGATAAAAGTAAGTTATTTGGAGTGATAATATGTCATAAAAATCAGAATGAGCTATAGGTTCAGTATCATGGGGGAAAGGCATGTTTCAGTCCAGGTAACTGGAGGAAAGGGTGAGGTGGTGGGTATGGTAAATCACTATCGCGGTTAACTTCGGTGAATAGTGGCAATATGTTAATACCAATATAACCGTGGAAACTTCGTTACTTTCAGAATTATCTCTTAACCTCGGCGCTGTTCCACTTACAAAATCGTTTTCAGAATCACTCTCACTGACTATCACCTCACTACAAGCATTTTCAACACTATTATGAAGTCCAATTCACTTTCTGACTCGACATAATCATTGTTATTCCCTAACCTATGTATGTAATCAGTTAGACCATAATTGATTGTAAATACGTCGTCCCGTAAATCCGCCATCAATTTTACATGTGCATAAGATGTTCGTGCACGGCCTTCACATTTTAAAATGTTCGTCGCACGAAGACAAATAATTTTATGCGGCTTCTAGTGGTAAATTTGGAGACTACACACCTTCCTTGAAAATAATATACTGATATGTGCTACCATCTAACGGAAAAGGAAGAAAATGACGGTTTCTAAACGAGTCTGCATGAATGATGAAATATCATTCTTGGCACTTTCGGCGACTCCACGGAGGAATGAAAAACCACCCCATGGCGCTCAAAGAGTTAACGTAGAGCGGGGAGTCCCCATTACCCCGACCCAGCGCGCCTAAAATCCAAAGGACGCGTTCGTAATTACCATGAAGCCTGCGATCCGTTCTGAGTTAAAAATACTTTAGTAGATAGAGAGTGTAAAAAGATAAAAATTGAGCATCCATTCGACTATGGAATATGACTATTAACGGAGCGAATATATCAAAGTGTGAGGGGCTTTCCCTCTCCATAGCGAAATCCACTAGTCGACTATATAAGGCGTATCACCTTGCACATTTTTCTTATCCTATATCAGGGTTTGTGTGGTTCACGTCATAGTGCAGACTAAGTGTTTCTTTCTACAGTCAGTGTGTGATACATCAAGTACGGCTGATCAGTACTACTCTTGTGATAGAGTGAATACAAGATATTAATGAGAGATTAAATACAGGCTAAATGAATGATTTTCATTTAGAGACCGGGTCAAGCTACGTGTAATCGTCAGTGCGTAGTAAGAGAGTGAGTACGGAAAGCTAAAGGTCAATGTTCTATAGTTAGCCCGTGTGAAATTATCAGATGCTATTAACGCTACAAAATAAATGTAGTCATATTAGCCAAGAATAAGTAAGTGAGGAGTGACTCTTTTTGGAGGATAGGTAAATTCTCAAGTATCGCTAACTGTAAGGAACGTGGCGTGAATGGCGATCTTCAGGGACATTAATCGCTACTTGTGATAGTCCATCTCGATCCTATGTGTGGTCACTACTATTATTGCATTTATCGAGAAGTCAGATAATCAGTACATCTAATAACATGACTTACATCTCTGTTCCCATGTATGTGAGTGCCCCTTGAATCCAGTACCTACAACTACGAGATCGCGCCTATGTGGCAGTGGTATTCCGGAGTGGAATTACAGCGTGGGATTCTCAACGTCTTTGAGATAAGAGTCTCTAGTACATCATGGAGTCAACGTGGAGCCAGATGAACCCAGGACCGTCTACCAGCGAGATGACGGTCATGGATAACTAAATCCATATGTTATCGCCAGATGACAGCAGGTTACACACCAAAATGATAAGTATATTCCAATGCTACCTTAGCATGAAAATCCGCCAAATGTCGCATTAATATGATAATTTAACTTCGTAGATAAAATCAGTAGCATGCATTTTGATTTCATGTATAGTGTGTAGATAGCCAGATATGCGATCCTCAATGGGGTACAGTTGTGTCTATTAGCTTTATTTTTCTTGTCTTCTGGGTGATTATTGGTTAATCATGAAAGTTATCCCCGGGAATATGCATGAATTTGTGTTTAATGCCCTATAAGTTATGTGTGTTTAGTGAAGCACTCGTAGATGGGTGGATTTAAATAATTTCGCTGACTTCTATGCATTTAATTTTAAATCAGCTGGTAGGATCTTCTCAAGTTCAGATTATTAAATGTACGGGTGCTTCACAAATTAAAATATTGCATGGTTATAGACATCCACCCTTAGTTTAACGATGGTGATAAATAAAGAAGGAAAACGATGACTTGAGGTGCGAACTAATGACCTAGAAGGATACGCGAGTGTGTGAAATGTTTTACTGTAACTCCCTGTCGGTATAGGTCATCTTCATATACCCTAGAATGTTATTGAATAGTGTGGATATTAAGTACATGTCTTTGAATCTGAGGGCGATAGACGAAATATGTGAAGATGTGCAGGACATTAGCAATAATAATAATAATAATAATAATAATAATAATAATAATAATAATAATAATAATAATAATAATAATAATAATAATAATTGTTACGGGGATTCCCGTGGAACACAGAGGTAAAAGAAGGTGCGGGCTGGAATGGGTCTATCCACAAAGCCGAGATATGAATTAAAATTTCATTAAAGGTTATATTTTCGAAAATAGCAAAACGTAACAATTTTCACATAGAATTTGAAACTTTAACAAATAACAACAAGTCAAATCAGGTACAAGACCAGGAAAGCCAAGATTTAGAGACACTTTAACAATCTAGGCCTCAAGCCCTAATTTCACAATTTCTGAGCTCCCAGCTCAACTTTACCAAGGTACATTCTTGTCCTAAGTGCAGAAAACTCCTTCATTCAAGGAGCCTCTGCTCCAAAAAACCTATCAGGCCTCCTAGGGGCACTTTTGCCACATATGAAAGAGCTGACCCGCTCTCAATTTTCTGAGCCTATCAAAGGCCACAAAAAACTTTACCATTAACTGCCCTCAAGGCACACTTCAAGGAAACAGGGGTATCTTGTACCCAACCTACTGGGCCTTAATAGAAAAGTAACAGGTTAAGTTAGTGGTCCAAAATGCAAAATGAATGGAGGCATGAACTTGCAATCCTGAACACACATTTTCAAACCTAAAAGGGACTAAGACTATGAAACAGGGGCTATTCCCATGCTATGGAGGTGACTCGTATACAGAATAAATTTGACACATTAAGGAAGAGTAGAAAAACGGTTACGAAAACGTAGTCACCTCAAATCCAAAATGAAGGGGAGCTCGAGAGGGTAAAGCACTCTCTATCCCCGATTTACAGTTAAAGATATATGAAGTTTTTACAGAATTCTACATGTTTAAGAGATAGGTTACATGGTAAAGGTTTCGGACCTTCCCCGCGGGTTAAACTGCGGAGCTAGCAAGAAATAAAGATGTTAAGCGGCCATTACCTTACTGAAGATCTTCTGCCTGAAGAAAGAGGCGCTTCCCGCCTCCCGCTATACGTCCATACACTAAGTTAGATGTTGATGATGTGGCCGAGAGACAAGAAAATCAGCAGTTTTTATACCCTCGAGGAAAATTCGAAACCTTTCATGAATAAAACAGCCACACCCACAGGATTTTATTGGCTAGCTAAAAGTTACACATCAAAATCGAAGAAGAAATACACGATTGGTCAAAAATTAATTACAGAAATAATCGATTGTCTAACTTCAAAACTGGCGGAAAGAAAAGATTAATATTGCCAACCCCAAAATGAAAGAACGAAATTTATTAATAAGGAAACTTGTGAGTACAAAATATCTTCAGAAAAAGTTCCTTCCGCACCAGGGTGGATGATCATAGTTTTTTTGGTAGAGACATCTATTAGAGAATGTCCACACTTCTTGATCAAATGGAAAACAAAACAAGTTGAAATCCACACAGTATTGACAACTTCGAAATCACAAAATTTACGGTAGTGACATCTTCTGAGAAACTTATGAGTTGATCCAGTTTTTAAAGTTCAGAGTTTCTCCTGTAGAGGAGGACTTTAAGGCGGGAAATTCAAATGTGCGGCGTAGAGGTGTACCAGCCGGTACAGTAATAAAAATAAAAATAATAATAATAATAATAATAATAATAATAATAATAATAATAATAATAATAATAATAATATAAGCCAGTAGTGTAATTTGCTGAGGAATTGGAAAAAGTGAATGATATGTTAATGATGCCATGGAGGGTAGTATGCCCAGAAAACATGTGGTAGATGAATTCATGAAAAATGAAATGGCATATGGCTTTTAGTGCCGGGAGTGTCGGAGGACATGTCCGGTTCGCCAGGTGCAGGTCTTCTGATTTGACACTCGTAGGCGACCTGCGCGTCGTGATGAGTATGAAATGATTATGAAGACGACACATACACCCAACCCCCGTGCCAGCGAAATTAACCAATTATTGTTAAACTTCCCACCCTGCCGGGAATCGAACCCGGGAACCCTGTTGCCAAAGGCCAGCACGCTAACCATTTATCCATCGAGCCGGACGATGAATTAATAATTAATCGTTTATTCGATTGGAACTGTGTATATCCGCTCAGCTGTTTCTGGCCAGGGCGTGTTTACCTAGGCGTGTGATATATGGCTACAGATTAGAGGAATAAAAGCGCATTGAGGCTCCAGAACTTTCAGTTGTTTGTTTCTTAGGAGCTTTGTCGCCAAGCATGTTGTGCTTCTGACCTGCAGAACACAGTACCGAAATGTTCCTCTGCGTAGTAATTCGTCTTTTCCATCGGAATGTTTTGTGTATAATAAGCCGGTAGTTGATGCACTTCTATAATTAAAGTATTAAAATGAAGTCGTATATAGGGAAATTGAGCTAGCACCTCGAAGTCAGGAAAGCGTGGTTCGGTACCCGACTGGCCTCGATGTTCTTGGATCGACACTAGGAGACCTCTGTGGGATCATATATTATGGAAAGAATTGGAGTGTATTTATTGTCTTGTTTACAGAGATTATGTTCCACCATATCATGCATTTTATTGCTTGTGCTTTGTATAATTGTGTGATGGTGCCTTTTGGCGTTACAGGCTTACCAGCGTTGTAATGTCTGTATTGTAAATATTAGTAATAAGCTTGTTACCCCGGTGAGACACGTATATTCAGCACCGTGGTAATGTGTAATGTGATATTAATGGGGACCTTTAATGATGGGCGACGTTGGAATTTTCATGATTAGGAAATTTGTTGATGTTATAAGGAGTGTATTCGCCAAATACTTTAAAATTCACGACACAAGAAAGGAAAATACTCGAGATGCCACCGCCTTCATGTAATTTATGTGTTCTTTTACAATACAGTGTATATCCAAATGATACCAATATCGAAGGAAAAGGAAAAAGTCCCTAACATGTGACAATGAATTTGTAATAAATGTAGTGTTGAGTTGTTTTGACTTGGGAATATCGGAATGCAATTCAAGAGTGTATAATGCACTCGTAAAGACATTAAATGGCATTACCCATGCGATAAGATAAGTGTAGTAGATCTTAAAAACTGCCACGCAGGCAATTATTTGGGATCTCATGTGTATTTAGAATTTTTCACCAATGATATCTCAGTGAATAAAATTGTGTTTCGAATTTGGTAAAATTTCATTCTTATCATTTCTTAGATTAATATATTCCTCTTACTATAGTGCCGTACTTTCAGTACATTTATGTTAGATGCCCACTTTATTTTCACCGGACAGAATCATGACTCATATTCTCTTGAGCGTAGTCATTGCTCTCAATGAAATAAGGGAGAATGGGACTTCGATGCCACGGGTTTGAGTCTTCGAAGCTCTTCATCCATAAGATCTCCATCCGTGACATATGTGTGAAGCAAGATTTTAAACTTAGTACTATGTCGATGCCCGGGACTGGTACAATATGAAATAAATATCAATGGCCTATTCACGACAGTTGGATAATTCATGTTGAATTGAAGCAGCAAGAAAGAAATGAAAGGCAAAGGAAACGAGTATATTCATAATAATATATGCATCATAATATCATGTAGAATGCATGAGCATGGAATACCAAAATCGTAGGTACCAAGTTGAGAAATAAGACAGTTATTAAATGGCAATAGAAATGTACATTTCATTAACTCTTTCCCTTATTCAATAATTTGAAAATGCCCATATTATTGCAAATATCTCGAAATCGTACCGGAAACGATGATTTTATTAATATATCTGCTAGCTGTTTCTCAGAATCTACTTTTCAAACTGTAATTTCACCCGTGTTAACTAATGTACGAATCAAGTAAGAGCTTATACGAATATGCTTCGTTCTTCGATGCAACTCGAGATCATTTGCAATTCGTATAGCAGCTTGATTATCGACATGCAAATTGGGTGTCAACTTCAACTGATCTACTTCAGTCAGAAGTCTCTTGATCCAGACGATTTCTCTGGCAGCTTCGCTAGCAGCTATAACTGAAGCTTCTTTTGTGCAGATCAGGCTCTCTCATACGTCCAAAATCTCATGCGAGCGGAATGAGGCGCAGAGGTTCTGTGCACCGTGCATCGATCCTACTTGGCTAAGTTCGGATCAGCTTTCTGTCTCGGGGCGATGCGGCTAAGCTCAGCTGAACTCAGCTCGGGTGACGAGCCCTGCAGAGCGAAGGGGGAATGTGAGGAAGGGGGGAAAAGGCAAGGCGTAGAGAATAAGAGAGACAACACTATTGCTCAATCTGGAGGAGTGTGGGGTCTACACTCTGCTCAACCTTACGAGGTCGTCTTATGCAACTTGCACCGCGCAATGAACTGGCGCATGCACTCTGGAGAGGCCATGGTGTAGATAGTAGCAGAAGGTTGTCTTTTACTCATCCAGGTGATAGGTGCTCTAGAATACTAGCACAGCGCACCCGAAGTAGAACGGCTCATGCTAAGATCACTACCATGATCTTCATCGCTGTAACATTCTAAAGAACCCCATTTAACATTGTTTTTGTCGACAAGCCCATAATCTGTGCTATGTTTCAGATACCGCAATGTTCTTTCAACCTAAGTACTCTAAGTTCTGATGGATCCTAACGGTTTCTCGACATTACACTAGTCGGGTACACAATATCAGGGCGTGCCCTACACATTAGGAATATTCGTGCTCCAAACAACTTGCCTGTGCGGAAACTCAAAGTTACAGGAACTTTCATTTGTATCATTGTCCTTAGTGACCGGAGTAATTACAGCCTTGCATGTGCTCGTGTTGAATCGTTCCAATACCTTCCCGATGTAATGAGTTTCATTCACACGTACAGAGCTATCTTCTTCTAGATCAGTGTTCAGCCCCAGGTAAACGATGCCAGCTTAGAGGTAATTTTGAACTCACGCCTCAAATTATTGATTAATTGCTGAAGCTCACTGGCATTGTTAGCTGCGATCAAACCATCATCAACATAAATAACGAAGGAAACCATTTTTGCGTCCTCTACGTCTCACGGAAATGTAAGAATCAGCTTCACTCATTTGAAATCGCGGTTGATGAGTTACTTACTGTACTTCTCATTCCAGCAACGTGGAGCCTGTTTAAGTCCGTATGAACTCTTCTTTAAGCGGCACACCTTCCCAGACCCATCCTCATGTCCTTCAGGTTGCTGCATGATTATGGTTTCTCTAAAATCACCGTGAAGGAATCCTGTTGAAACATCCATTTTAGCAAGTTTCATTCTCTAATTTCCTGCAACACACAGTAGTGTTCGAATAGTAGATGTTGTGGCTACTACGCTAATACTTTGCCCGTAGTCAACTCCTCTTCGCCGGAAAAACCCTTAATCACAAATCTGCCTTTAATTCATCGACTGTTACTTCGGCGTTCGGTTTTATTTTACAAATCCGTTTGTTGGGAATCACCCCTTTTCTTGGTTGTAGCTCCACTAGGTCCCACGTTTAATTTTCTTGAAGATACTTCATTTCACTGTCCATAGCCTTCTTGCAGGGATCATTTTGATCTGGGTTCATGGCTTCGTTGTAGGATTAAGGCCCTCGAAAACTGATGAGAGATGATTCACGCAGTCCCTAAACTTTTGTGGACTTTTGAGAATCGATCCATCACACAGACGTCATAGAACCCATTCAGTATCCTCTTCGAAATCAGCGTCAGGAATTTCGATGTCTCCTGTACCTCCTGCATTTTTTCCTGGAATTTTCGACAAGATCCTAGAATGTATCATCACTACGAACATCGATGTGAGATTGGTCGTCAGTTTTGGACGTTGATTCCTGATGTCGATTAAGAAGTTCAACGTTCACTGGAACCCGATATCGTCACCTCTTTTTTCTGTTCTGACGTCTTCTCTCCAAATATCACATCTCGTGATATAATATGTTTACTGTCTTTTTCACAACAAATCCTGTATCTTTGGCCATGATTATATCCATTAAGAACTCCGAGAACCTTTCGATCCATCTTGTTCCTCTGTTGCTTCGGAATATGAACATAGCAAGTTGAACCTAATCGTGATCTCTTGCTATACTACCAATCATATGGAGATGATTTTGGAACTTTGGAAGATTCTGTTCGGTTTAGAATGTAGGCCCAAAGTATTTGTGGAATAGTTCCGTGAGCGTACATTGTTGCTCTAGCAGTTTCCATGGCATACGGTTTTATCTTTCACTGCATTCGTTATGTTCGGTAGTGTACGGCATCGTGAGACGTTGAATAATACAATCCTTTTGAATAACTTTCTTGACTTCCCCATTATCGAATTCTTTCCCATTGCCACTCTGAAGTTCCTTCATACCATGTCCAGCAAAATTCGCATCAGCTATAAACTTACTTAACATATCCGCAACTCAAGATTTGTCTTTGATGACATAGACAGTCCTAAATTATGTGTAGTCATCCTTGAAATATACAAAATATCGGTACCCCGACATCGACTCTTGGAATGGACAACACACATCCGTATGTATAAGCTCTCGCTGTCCCGATCTTCTTTTTCTCTTACCAAAGGGTAAGTCTTGCCATAAATACTGCCTACGCACCTTTCGCTGTACATTTCGACTTAGATACTCGTTATTGAATAATGATTTCACATGGTGCTTCTTCTGGTGTCCAAATCTTTAATTATGTGGCTGTATAAGATTACCTTTACCTGCGACATGAACGTTCTTGATTCTAGATTTCATATGTCTCAAAGCCAACTATGTAAGTCCTCCAAAACGATCACAAACTTCTACTTATAAGACGGTTTGATCAAATTTTTAGTTGCAAATTTCTGCAGTTGATGTAAAGTCGCTATATTTTGGGTGTTTATCTTGAGCTGCAAGAACAGACAATATATTATTCTAAATTTTAGGTAAATACCTTACATCTGTCAGAGTAATTTTGTGACATTGACTAGTTGCTGTTTCAAAGTCTACTGCACGTTTCCCTATCGCTTCAATCTTGTTACCGTTAGCTGAAGTTACTGAATGATATGTTGAAAATCACCAAAAAATGTTGAAAGAATGTATGTCATTAGCAATGCGACTTGTAGCGCCATATATGCATATCGTTCATTAGCGGTATCACGCATTCAGAATTCATGCTCGTATCCTTTTCCATGTTACTTGGTTTCAGATGTCTTCCGTCAGCTGCGCATTTTCTACACACTCTAATATCATGATTAGGCTTGTTGCTATAGTTACACGTTATCTTCTTTTTCTTCTTTGGCTTGGTTGAATTTACTTGCTGGGATGACTGTTCTGGCGAGTCCATGACGAGGGCTTTCTGTTTACTACGTTATTCCTCCTTCGTCCTCAGAGACTTTTCATATGCACATAATTCATTAGTCAGGTTATCAACTGTTCTGTCAGTTTTAGACATCAACATCCATTTAGACTTAAGGGAAGTTAGGGCTGAATTTATAAAAAATAGTAATTATAGATAGAATTGAATGAAATTCGGTTTATGGTCTCCTATAGGTGAAGTAATGCCATATACCAATTTTCAGGAAAATAGCAACAGAATTTTCTGAGAAATTAACACTTACAATTTAAAATGTTTAAAAATCGATAAGCATAAAAAATGCTCCAGCTGAACAGTTACTTCAAATATCACATTGAAATCTGGTGTACAGGCACTTGAAGGTATGGAAAGAATTTTAACAGAGAGAAAGTCTGCATATGTAGTCCATGAATGTGTTGGAAAAATGTGTTTTATGTGTTAATGTTTTTCTCAAATTATGCTAAAAATGCAACTTTGAAGGCTACTATCTTCTAAAGTATCAACATTATAAAAAATCCTTCTGTTAATATCAAGACAATATTGGTGTTAACAACCCATGAAATTCTCATGGAATTTGAAACCAAATTGGTTCAGCTGGAATATTTTAAATACCTGAAAATGTATATATGAAAGAAAACGCATTTTCTTCAGTAAAAGCTAGTACTTTAAAAATGGCGGAAACCGAAGAATACCACCGCCAAATGATCCGCAGGAGTCCGGCGTACAATCACATGCACAAATTGGAAAATCGATCATTTTTACTTTTTTCACCAAAAACCTGTCCCAGCCTCCCTTAAACGAAAAATAATATTCTGGCAGTGTACCTAAGATTTTACAAATGCTGTTACAGCAACTGTAAGATAGAAACAGAAGAGGGAAAGGCTCGAGCGCGTAGCACGTGACAGCAACGTGAGAGTGAAATTCGCAGAGAGCCAACACACCGCACAGGATTTTTCCAAGGCTAGCCAGCCCAGCGTTGCTAAAAGGCTAAGTTAAATAAAATTAGCCCCTCGATCTACACTGCAATTATAATAACAAGCGCTACAATATGTATTCTCAGGATTTAGACGTAAAATTGACTGTGAAAAAGTGTTCCCGATTTACGTAAATTGCGGATTTGTGGTACTGTTACGTAAAGGCAGGGTCCTCACGCTGGATGTTTACCAGATGGCCTAAAAGCGGGGTTCCCCTGCCTGCCTCAACTGCACGGAGGATGAGTAGGGCGATTGCCGTAAAGTTCACGATATAGTTCGATTCCGTATAGATCAAAACCCATAATGTTAACGTAGCTAAGTCTAAAACACATTGACTCACAGATATTGGTGGAAAAGACTGATGTCCCCTCTGGGGAAATTTCTGCGGTCAGCCGTCTTGTCCCGGGCTTAATACACGGGGAAGATAAACCCGTACCCCCGTTCAGTCCTGGAGGAGACACATTGCTATCTCCATATCAGCCGATCGCGAAAGTTATTTTCTTTTTGCAGCGATAAATGGAAACAATATACGGTAATACGGCACTGAGCTTGACTACATAAAATTATTTAGAAACAGTTCGCAACGTGTTTGTGTGATAGCGTCCATATTATGAAAATTTCCTTAGACATGTAAAGACGGAATTATTACTCTCAGTCTGAATGCCGCAAATGGAGAAAACAGTGTCGACCTCATAACGGAAAGAAGTTTATGTTGAGCTAACTAAGTATTGAAGGTCAAGTAAATACGTATTTCCGTTCAAACAGTAAAATCGCATCGTAATGTATAACTTTGCTTAAATTCAGCACGGGACGTGAGTTTTGATACCACTGTGTGGTAGAGGTGTGAAGTTACTTGAACGTGTGGCTACCATTCCTTGTTGATGCAACAGCTTCCGTCAGTGGACAACCATGCTTGAACCTCGGATCAGCAGATGGCAACTTTACTCAGGGTCCCTGATATTCCAAGGCAGTCGCCGTTGTGACAGATTACTAAGCCTTCTAAGTATGGGCCTTCCCGAGGTTACAACGGAAAGCACGATGCGGTAATCAGGCGAGTACATTATCCCATTATAAGTAGTTTTGAATGCGTAGCTTGTAAATAACTCATTATTAGATGGGAAGTGATGTGAGTGAGTTAATTTAGTTGTATTTAGAAATCTGAAGGTGGATCTGTTGTATTTCTTAAATTTTAAATTATCAGTTTACATTCATTGTGAAGTTCATATTTTCGGAAAGGACTACATAGAAAGTTCTAGATTTGGATTTTTAAAATATATTTGAGAGAGCATTAGTTGATAGAATTGTGTGCCTGGGAAAATGGCAAGGTAATTGCACGTAAATAGAGTTTCATTAATGCATGACTTGAAGCCTGTAGTTTGGATCAGGAATTCACTCACTTTTGTAACGTAATTTGGCAGGAGTTTTGTAGCATAGGTTTTTTATGCTGTGTGGTGTACTATGACGACGATGGGTTTCGAACAAAATCCCGCCATTTAACTAGAGCCTTCCGTAAAGAAGTGCATTTTATTTTCAATTCCTCTTTATCCCTTGAAGTTACAGAAGTAGTTCTTGAAAGTAATGACAAGTTATTTTTTAATTTAAACTATTTGTCTTCTTTCTGTGTGTTCGGGTTGTAAAACTAGGACTATATTATTTTGAGAATAGGTCAGCTTAAATTCGATAGTGAGGAAGACCTATTTTAACTATATGGCAGGATCTATCTAGGGGAAGTGAAGAGGCACACTATTACCCAGTCGTATTTATACTGTATTTCTCAAAAGGAAGAAGTAAACCTTTTAAGGTTTATTTTAAATACGAGGAGGTATTTGGGCCATAAGGCCGGGTAATTAATTAATTAATGAGTGGCAGATTGCAGGAACCACCTTTTCTTAAATAAAATACATAGTGTTTTTAGGGACCCGACTGTGGTTCGGATCTCCGGCAAACCAACTTGAACTCTCTCACGTTTTCTTTGACCTGGACAGAAACGGACACCCAGCTAGTATTTCGATTTTATTTTGGTTTCATTAATTGTTCCTGTTGTGTATTGTTTTTGTGATATATTGTATTTGTTTTTGTGAGCGAATTTGGGCCTCACCAACATAATGACGATGGGTTCGCTGATTCTGCTGCCCAAGGATTTTGCTCGTTTGAAAATGTGTATTATATTCTTTTATTTGTTCTGTGGTGTTAATAGTAGTTAGGCATTAACCTCTCTAATAGCTTCAATTATTATTCTTATTTATGTTTAACTTTATTCCCAGTGTCGGTGGTTCACTAACGCATTCAGAGTTACTATATCTTACTAGATTATTAAAGGGGATAAACTGGTCTGTGACTAACTCGAAATCATCTCGAAATTTGAAAGTTTTCTTTTTTTCGGAAGGTGAAGCACTTTGGAATATCGTCTTACTGTAAAATATGTTATCATTGTGTCCTCATTTATTTGTCACCAGGGCCATTAAAAGTTAGTTTTAATACTTTTGAAAGATTTCATTTACGGAATATTAGAACATGCTGAATATTCCTCCGCTCATTTATGCCTGTAAGTTAAATATATGCTTGTATACTTCCATATACCACTCCCCTGGGCAGCCGGTAATCAAGTTCATGGGAGCGGAGAAGTATGCGTTCGAATCCCGCGCAGGTATTGATCTTTACACATATGTTGTAAAGGATATACTTTGCTTTAGCTTATGTGGTGGCATCGATCCCCAAGGCAGAAAGGGTTCAATAGATCAGGTGGAAAAGGAATTCAAGGAGTAACTTGGGATGACAATCATAATCCGGGAGAGGAATCTAAAACTCTCAGATTTGCCGATTATATTATTATTTCCTCGGAGTCTGGAAAAGATCTGCGGAAATTTCTGAATGGTATGAACACAGTCTTGGAGAACTAGTACACGATGAAAGTAAATTAATAAATCCAAAACAAAAGTAATGGAGTGTAGTCGAACGACGTCAGGTGATGCAGAAAATATACAGTATTAGGAAATGAAGTCTAGAAGGAAGTAGATGAATATCGTTAACTAAGTAACAGAATAACTAACGATGACAGAAGGAAGGAGGACTTAAAATGCACACGAGCACAAGGAAGAAAGGCCTTGTTACAAAAAGAAATTTGCTCACTTCGAACATTAATGTAGGAGTCAGGAAGAAGCATCTGGAGCGCGACATTGTACGGAAGTGAAACATATACAATAACTAGCTCAGAAAGGAGAAAGATAGGAGCCTTTGAAATTTGGTTCGTATTATTAGAAGAATGCTGAAGGTGAGATGGGTAGTTCTAATCACAAATAAAGAGAGACAGTGAGAGGAGAACGATTTGGTTACATTTGAACAGAAGGAAAGGGGCACCTTAAGACACCCAGGACGTGTTCAGTTAGTTTTTGATGGAAGTGTAGGCGGTAAAAATGGTAGGGGTGGACAAAGGCATTAATATGACAAACAGATTAGAGTTATGTACACGAAATAGTGACGTAGAAATGAAAAGGTTAGCACAGGATTCAGTGGTATGAGAACAGCATCAAACCAATCTATGGACTGATGACCCAAACAAAAACACTTCGACAATTCCAAGCACAAACTTTTAAGTCCATCATTCTGTTACGCCAGTAGCGTCATCTAGAGACTGAGAAATACTGCTTATCAGAATCAGTCAGCACCACTCTCTTGTCCATAGTGCTGGTGCACGATCTCAATTTGGTCATAATTTCCCTTAAGAAGGGAATGAGTCTGGAAAATATGATGTGTTTACACGGATCAATAATGTCAATCAATCTTCCGAGGTCGAAAAGGGATTTTCCAGTGCTAGTAGAGGTGTAGTTGTGGGAGTTGTATTGGTATTAACGCCACCAACAAGGCTCGCGAACGGGATACCTACGGTCATAGACCGAGAGGGTGATCGAGCCTTTAGGTGCTCTGCTGTTTTTTTGTAGGCAATAGCAGCAGGTGTATTATGCGGATTCTGGCGCACCTATAACTTTTAACCATTCACACATAATTTTGCGTACTTTTTCTCAGGATTTCATATCTTTTTCCACCAAAATCACCCAATTTTAAGGAAAACTATCCGAAGTTAACATTTCTATAAAATGCAAAATAAAAATTCACCAAAAATTTTAGTAAAAATAAAAAACCTATTTTATTAAAAAATAAAAAGTTAATATTTGTATACATTTAAAAATAGAATAATAATCAGCTTTTCCCAATGGTGGTTGAAACCTTGTGTAAATATTTAATACTAAACAGGGTGTGGGGTAATAAGCTTACTTTTGGCTACATACCATATAAGTTCTGGGAAAAGGAGATTGGCGTTCGGTTTCCCCATTAATTTTGAGGTTAAGATATTTTACTGTCATTGAAATAATGCTACGAATTCATTTGATAGAAGAAAATAAATTCTTTAAATAATTTCAATAAAATAGTGTGAACTGCTGCGATTTAAAACAGATGAGAATATGAAATTATGACCTTGCAACTGAAAGAAACTAGGCATGAATTTGATTCTTCTTGAGCGGACATTTAGCAATTTTTAAGGAATATATCCCTCACTGTTTCACTTGACTGTAACTTCAACACTTTGAGTGTAATTACGACGTATTCCTTAGATCTGGTGTTTACTGTAGATGTGTCACGCCTAACTAGGTGATGCATCCTTGTGACTGCTTCTTCTCCATATTATATGACTTATTGGTAAGTCTCCACTGTATGACTCCATTGCAAGTGGTATCTTTCTATGACTCCATGGTAAGCCTTTGCGTCCGTATCTTCAACTAAGTGACCGACCAACTTTGGCCTCACTCTCTCAATAACCAACGACTAATGGTTCACTGAGCCTTCTCCATCTCTTTCGCACTCGTTGACTGTCGTTGACTGACCGACGCTCCCACCCGCTTCAAATTGTTGCATGTAATGGTAAAATCCCCTGTGCCGGCCTATGTATCTGAGCTCAGTGCTAAATGCTCACGATGACGTAGCCATGACGTGGCGATGACTCTGCATTTACTCCACCAGTATTGCACAATATAACAATGTCACATCCAACATCTGATATATAACAATTCTCACTGTACATGTCTTTAGTGTTAATCTACACACACATATATATGCATACAGTTAACTACAATCATGCAAGCGACAAGCATTGTAGAATCGAATTGAATAAGAATGATAATATAATAATAGTAATCTCACAGATAAAATAATAATAATACGGATATAATAATAATGATACAATAATAATAATAATGATATCACAGATGAAATAATAATAATAATAATAATAATAATAATAATAATAGTAATAATAATAAAATACAGATATCACTTTGTAACGGGATTTGAACCGTTACACTTGGTATTTGATAGAATAGTGCAGTGTTTTCGTACCTATATGAGGTATCCGAAACATGGTAGCCGAAAGCATAACAAGGTGTTTTTCGCACCTATATGAACTTTTATAAGTAAAAGACATATTAAACATTATTATTATTATTATTATTATTATTATTATTATTATTATTATTATTATTATTATTATTATTATTATTAATTCTAAACAGTTATTTGAGAAATGAAAACAAACTAATTAACTCAAGAAATGCGTTCAACTTTTTCTTCGTTTAATATTAAACATTTTCAGTTAAAATACTGTGTTCAATATCATAGGTTAAATTCTTTTCACTCCACATAATTATATAAGCAAGTGTGTTATCAGGAATATTAGCATTAAATGTTCCACAGATCTTCATAGTAGTTGTCTGAGAGGTTATCACATTTCTTCGCCTAGTCATATTGACAACATAAATGGGGTAATAATTGATGAACTCCCGGGGTTTAACAGAAGGAACTGATTTTAAAGCAGTTACGCGCTTAAAATCTAAAAATTCATTAAAGGCTTTGAGATAAGTATTATGAGGACTTATATTTCACATTGCTTCTGGAAATGTTTCGTTTCTTCCATTTTTCACGTAAATATTTTGAAGTTGAACATGGTCAAACATAGAAGAATCTAGATCTTGATTAACTTTTCTGCTAATTTGAAACACAACAAAAATTAAATACGGCATATCAAACTGCATTGAATTGTATTAGTTTGTAATATCTATTTCGTAGTTATTTTTTCCACTAAGACCAGAAATTTCTTGAGTTTGTACGTCATAGAATGATATAGGTATTTTCGCTTCACTTAAAATTTTTGCCCTTTTTTGGTCATAAGCTGGTTCGTATTTAACAATTGGTATTCTTATTTCCATCGAATTCACACTGAATTTTCCTTCGTCAGTCCGACTTCCAGCGACATCCTCTCCTGCTGCATTTTTAGTGAACCATCTATAAAAGGCATCTTTTGCATTTTGGTTCCACGTAAAAATAACAGTTAAATCATCGCCTTCCCATATAACTTTTTTATAATCTTTAAAAATCCACCAAAGAGTCTCACGGGATATAAGGCCTCATTTGATTTTTTCTGCAGTGAACTTTTATTAATAACATTGTCTTCACATATTATATTATCATTTTGAGTGGAAGTTAGGGGATAAAGAACTGTTGAAGGACTATTTGGATGTTCAATTCGATAGATAGCATACCCTCGCTTTTTTATAGTTACTGTTTGCCATAATTGAGTGGAAAAATTATCAGTGAGTTTCACATTTGATTTTCGTCCATAATTAGTATAATCACTCCCGTCAGCATGAGTTGCATCGAAAGTAATGTATAGATAGGCATTGTTATAAATCCAACCATCTCCATCTCAATATCAATTAGTACATCCTTGTTGGTCACATTTAAATAATTTTAATTTTTCATTTATAGGAAATGATTGCCACTGGCAACGTTCTACTTTATCCATTTATTACAAAGAAAATAATAAGCGAATTGCATAATTAATTATTTGGAAGAATAACACAAATTATGAGTTATAACGAGAAATTTAATTGTTCCTTTCAAATAATTGACCAGTAGTGTTTGATCGATACCCAATTTTCAATTTTTTACGATATTCTTATTTCATTTCCAAATCTATTAATTCGTCATGTTCATTGGTTATAGTTATTTTTACATTTTGAATTATATCAAAAACTGAACAAAATATTTGGTATTTTGGTTCATAAATTATTGGAGTACCAAATATTAAATCAGGCTTAAAAGAAGCAATAATATTTGTTTCACCATGAAAATGCTCAGAATCTTTTATAAACATACCATCAGCATAGTTTAAATGGATTTTAGTCATTTCGAAAGGAATTATTTTTGGTAAGTTGAGAGAAAGTGTTTTGGTTTTTGGTTCTACGATTTGATTAATTAATGGGACACTACGAACTGTAGTAAAATTTCATGAATTTCGAGGAAAATATCAAAATTGGGTTTAGAACTCTAAACTTTACCCTGATGTGTGTTCTTTCGAAAAATGCTTTTATATTTTAAATGCCGCCATTTTAAAGCCCACAACGCCTCCTTTAAATGCTCACTTTCTTTGGAATAAGATCGTTAGACGGTGCAGCCAACATGGCGGGGTATAAAACTATGAGCATCTTTTGTGTCGTTTACTTTTCCTGCCGTGGATTTATCCACTCAATTGCCCGACTCTTCCTTTGAGTCGCTATTTTGTGACTACCTAAAGGCGCTGCACTCCGGCCGATTATTCAGGTAATTTTCATTTCTTGGCTTGCTATGGTTGCGTGGGCATATTAGTTATGTATTTTTGTGCTAATTTCACGTTTCATTTTACTGTAGGTTTCCATTGATTTTTGTGTGCTCTATTTTCGTGTCATATAAGCCTGTGAGGATGGAGGATGATATTGGTCTGGTGTGTGATTGTTTTACGTGCGTATGATATGATGCTTGAGACCTACTACTTTTTATCTTTCGTCGATTTCTTTCATGACCGAGCTCTGGATGTGTGATGGAGTGTTTTGACGCTATGACTGGTATTCATGTTCGTCCATGGCGAGGCGATATGGATACGTTGTGGGCGTGCTGGTTATGATGATGTTGCGGTGTTTTATGTTGGGATATGCCTTACCTCGACGCGGCAATCCTTTATCATTCTTACGCATCTTGTATTGAGCTCATGAGTCCACGAAAGCACACGTCTTGCTATGCGGATTACTGTATATTCGTTTTGTGTCTGGACATACTGATTATTCTCATTTACGTACACTCCTCTTGGGTCTCTATGATGCGAGTGTATGTGTGGTTGTGCTGTCTGTCTGCGTGATTAATAGCATTCTCTGTTTCTCACTGTGTTATTTTTATTTACATTTTCTTTATTTTCATTCTTTGGGCTATTTGCTGGTCTAATTATTTAGTAACGTTTGATGTGTTCCTTTGAAAGTGTCTTCTTTCATTGTTAGATTTGTTTACTCGCCTCGTAACTATGGCAACCATCTTTTATCTTTCTTTTGTTCTTTCAGATGCTGCGTGTTCGAGATGGGGGATTGTTGTGAGGAATCGCGTCTCGGGTGATGCTCGCTCTTATACGCGGAGATATTTAAGTCGTGATCTGGATATATCTAATGTTTTTGATGTGTGTGAAGTTCCTTTAGAGTATGTGCGTTTTATTATTTCACTGTGGGGAGCGACGCGTCATATGTCACGCATACGAAATAAGGTGGGGGCAATCCAACCGTACGTTGGGAGATGTCTGGCTTTGTAAGAGGCGAATGTGGTCATTTTTGATTTGTGTTTGATGAGCCTCTTGGTATCAATTGAATGTATGAGATAGACACCTGACGTAAACCTCACTGAGTAACATTTGTTCCTATTCATTTTCTTTTCATCTATCTTGTTTTGCCTTATGTTTGTCAATAAACCCCCATATTTTTGATCACGTTCTTTCTTTTGCTGGGATGGGGTTCCGGGTTCTTTCCATTCCCGTTCCCACTTACTCTAATTTGGCACGAGTTCAGCTCCAGGCTGTTTTAGTCTGTTCCAGCACGTCCACGGCGTATTAAAGAGGTAAGTAGGTAAGTATCCACGGACCTGTCGGTGTATGTATGTGAGAGTGTGTGTGCGTGTGTGCGTGAATATCCTCGGTAGCAGAGAGTGTGTGTATCCCCTGTATGTGTGGGTGTGTGCGTTTGATAGGTGATGAAAATATCACTGGAGGAACGAAGGAAGAATTCTGAAGGGCATACTTATTGTGCAGGACAGTTCTATAGTGAGTGATGTTGCATAGCTTTTTATTTTGCATTTTGTAGCTTAGCAAAATCTTCATGATTTCTTTCAGATAAATAATCCCTTATCATGCAATTTTTGTCTCATGTAGGTGAAATTTTACACATTAGTAGTTAGATGGTTGGTGCATAAACTTCATTGCGCATTTTGATGTTTACGCTTATTCAATTCTTTTCTTGACCTACCAAATTTTGTGTGTACACATTAAAAAATTTAAACATTACATTAAAAAATTCTACAGACCAATGTATTTCTCAAACAACATACTGTGATATTGATGTTTGTTGGCATAACTATACAGGATATTTGAGCAAAATTTGGTGCCAAATGGAAAGATATTGTGATGCAAGGAACTTTTTTAACGATGCTGGTAAAAGGAAAATTAAAACACACTTACTGAAAAAGTTGTATAGGTACAATATTGAAAGTTGGTTGCATTACTATATCTGAGGAGTTACACCTCAGAAAAAGATTGGTAAAAATTCTTTGAAAAATATAGAAGTTAGAAATTTCACTATAATGTCCTCTTAAACCTAAAACTGAACCAATGCTTTCTTCTTTATCAAAATATATTTTACAATCACTAATTATTTCTTATCTGTTTAAAATTTTATTTTGTTCAATACTTATCTTGGGTTCTTGACTTTGAATAGCTTTTTGTAAATTGTCTACATTATACTGTCCTGGCGAAATAAGTATTCCGTTATCGTACCTGATTCTTTTCTTAGTGTAATTTATTATTTTTTGTTGTAACATTTGCGGTTAAGAAAGTTGAATAGAATCCTATTAGACCAACTTTTTAAATTCATCTCGCAATGGAACATTTAATCCTTTTTCTAAAACTGATGATGTACCAATTAATTAAAAAATTATGTTCATTTATAAATAAATAAACGGATAAAAAATAGTATAAATAAAAATGTAGATTTGGATCCAGCAGTAATTCTACCTGAAAATAAAGTAAAACATAGACATGGAGAACTTCTGCCAAATCCTTTTTATTGTGGTACCATTGGTCCTAGTGGCGGCGGCAAAACAACTTTCGTTATTGATAATTATATTTTAAAACATAGGTGGTTAAACTGGAGTAAAATAAATAAAATTTATATTTACTCTAAATGTTTAGATTGCCAAAGTATCAACAGTTTATGAAAGAATGTAAAAATGAGGAAAAATTAGGAAAATCAATTGTTAAATTTATTACTGATGAAAGCATAATTCTTTCAGATCAACGTGAAGAAAATTCAGTTGTTATATTTGATGATTTCATATTGACAAAGATATTTTTCGTGAATATTTTACTCGGGGAAGGCATAGAAGCATTGATTGTTCTTATTTAGCTCAAACATATCCGAACATACCAAAACAGCTGGTTAGAGGTAACTTGAAATATGTAAATATATTCAGAGAAGATACCAATTTAAATGATATTTATAAAGAATTTGTGGGTGGGGATACGATGTTTGAAGATTTTAAGGCCGTTTGTAGCAACTGTTGGAATGAAGATTTTGGTTTTATTACTATTGATATGAATTGCAAAACTAATGGTGGCAGATACAGAATTAAAATTAAAACATATCTACAAATATAAAAACGTTAACATAAACATAAACGTTAGCATAAACATAAACGTTAACATAATTCTTTTGTTAATAATTGATGTTTGCTGTTAAGAAAGCGAAAGAATGTAGGGAGAAAATTTTAGAAATGAAAGAAGAATGTCGAAAATAGTAGAAGTAACCTATAGTAGAATATGAGAAATATAAAAAAAGAAGACCATCCTGTTATTGATGCTGATAATGTTTTAGGGAATATGTTGGATAATATTCGTGAAAATGTTGTTAAATCTATAGAAGAAAAGAGAGAGGTTGAAAAACAATTAATTCCTTATAGAAATTAGTATGAAGACGATTTTGCATCTCGTTCTGAAGATTGCGTTGTTACAGATGAATTAGATGTTGGTGATGAGAAAAAAGAAGCTTTAAAGTCAGGAAGAGAGGTCAGAAAAAATTTAGAATCAGAACTTCAAAAATTAATAACTGATTATTCTGCTACACACTTAGGGCCAATAATTTCAAAATATTTGCCTTAAATGATCGATCCTAAATTTGGGTTAGGATATGGTGAGGATTTCCATAATGATTTTATAGGTGATTCAAAAGTTGAATTTCATAATGATATTATCAAATCAAATCAAATCAAAATCTCTTTATTTGCAAATGAGGTGTTTACCTCGGTGGCAAATGGTACACTAAAATACATTATTGTCAAGCACTAAATATAAAATTAACAAGAGAGGAACATTTTCCTATAATACAATATTGTATAATTTACGCTAAAATATTTTTCTATTAAACACACTGCTCATCCTTAATAAATTTACATTGTTTACAAAATTCTACTCATAATATCTCCTGTACTACTTACAAATATAGTCATCTGATATACAGTATGTGGAATAACTTCAACTGATACTGTACAACTGGTATAAGATTAAAATTTACATTGCATTTATTTACTTTTTCTTTTCTTTACCCATTCTGGAACCTAAGTAGCATAACGACCTGCTGCGTCTTAACCAGAGCCCATTTTACCACCACTTTTCAGAGTTCCTGAAGGGCCTTCACAGCTACCGTAGCGGTCCCAGGGCCGTCGAAGTCCCCACTGTACTTCACCCCTACAGGCATTCCCCTACTTTGGATGTCCATGGTAATCATTTTAAAGTTACAAAAGGCTTAATGTTATTTTTAAAATCAAATGATATACCAAACGATGATGATTATACTAACGAAGACAAAACTATGTAAGAAACAATTTTAAAAATGACAAACGCAATGCATCAAAATAATGATCCGAATAATCCAAAACCTAAAAGTAGTGCGGGTAAAAAGTATAATTACTTGATAAGTGATCTATGGCGCTTAGAAGAAAACAAATAGAACACAAAGATCTGCATCTGTATCCACTCCTCCTAAATCTGGATTTGGGTTTCTTAAAAAATATTCGGAAGCACCAATTGAATATGTTTGGATGAATGATGTTAGAGATTTAATAGATAGATTAATGGTTATTAACGGTGAAAAATGCCGGCTATAAGTCATATCATAATGAAAAAATTGGAATAACAAAGATGCTTACGAGTAAATTTAGTGATTTTATTATAAAGTATCATACAGGAATTCGATACCTAATTCGATTTTTAAATAACATTCCTCATACATTCTGGAAAACAGAAAAATATGGAAAAGGATTGTTTAATTGGATAATTAATAAAATAGGTGAAAATAATATTGATTTAACACTACCTGGATGTAGGGATTGTGGTCCTGGTAACCCATTAGATAAACAATTAGCAGAAGGTGTTAAAGATTCAAATCCATTAGATAAAGCTTGTAAACAAATGATATTGTTTACAGAGATTACAAAGGTTTAGAATATAGACATGAAGCTGATAAAAAATTAAAATAAGCTGCAAAAGAAAGAATATTTAGTAAAGATGCAGATTTTAAAGAAAGATTAGCAGCAACAGCTGTTACTGGAGTTACGTTTGGAAAAAGAAAATTGGGATTGGGTATTGAAACAGATGCAAATGAGTGGTGTCTTTAACATATTAATATTTTCCGCTAATAAATGAAAGGATTTAGTATTGATTATATTTCCCCAAAAGGAAACACAGCACCTAAATCTGTTAAAATAAAACTATCAAACACAGGTTTAAAAACGAATAGCTGTTTAGATACATACTTAACAGATACTTAAAAGAATCAGAAATCAACAAAAAATAAAAAAGGTAGAAGTTTGTTATTAACATTGGCTATTTCAATTGTAAAACAAATATATGATTAACTAAAAAGAAAAATGAAGTTTCTGGATTTAAGCAATGCGAATCAATTTTAATTGCTGCATTAGGTGCTGTTGGAGCATTAGCTGGTGGAGCAGCAGGAATTGCAACTTCAGTTCATAATAAATAAAATATGATGCTGAACTAGCTGAACAAAAAGATATAATTTGGACATGGAAAAGAAAATTAGTGGAGTTAGAAAGCAAACTTGTAAAAAATGAAAAAATATTTGAAGACATAATTAACCACTGAGTTATTTCGATTTAGAAACATTAGTTAAAGAATTAAAAATAAAATATTTCAGAAATATTGATATGATTCATGAATTACCATCTAAACAAAAGCGATTTGAATAAGGAATTTTTAATTTAGATACTTCTGATCATGTTGGTACTCACTGGTTTTATTTTAAAATAAATAATAAAAAATTGTTTTTGATTCATTTTGTGGTAATATACCTATACCATTAGTTGATTATCTAGGTTCAAATAATTTATTTTATAATACGCAAATAATTCAAAATTGTGATGAATATAATTATATGTGATCTTCTGTTTTAAAACTGTTTTCAGAAAATTATTACTTTAATGACATTGTAATTGAAATAAATGGATATCCTCGGAAATAAAATTAAAGATGATAACAAAGAGATATATCCAATTAACAAATAATAACAAGTCTAAAGAAACTATAAATTATGATGTTCATAAAAAGACAGATATAGATAATAAAATTAAAGTTTTGTAACCTATATTTAAAATTTGATGATTAATCTAAAATTATCAGATTCTATAAAAGCTATAGATGACAATGTCTATAAGAAGGTAGGTGTAGATATAAAATAATATGTTACCTTAAAAGCTATTTGATGAGGAATCCAAAGAATATCAATATTAATAAAAACTATAAATGATAATGTTTATAAAAAAAGATGTAGATGACAGAATTAAAACTTTTGTATCTGAAGATTAATTTAATGAAGAATGAAGAAAATTATCAGATTCATAAAAACTATAGCTGAAGATGTTTATAAAAATACTGATATTGATGATAAAATTAAAGAATTGTTAACTAAAGAAAATTTTGATGATGAATTCAAAAGTAACATATGGTATACTTGTGACTATTTTGGGTTTGGAATGAGATATTAAGAAATATTGGCGATGGTGTTAAAGATGGTGTTGCAGTTTATTTGAAACAATTTAATACAGCAATAGAAGAAGTCACCAGTTCGAAAGATATATCTAATGGTAAGTATAAGAAATATACAAAAAATGAATTGAATATTTATTTATAGAACATTTAACGGCTATTGAACCAAAAGCCGTTGACTTAAAAGAACGGTAGAGTAATTAGAAAGGAAAGTGCTTGTTAAAACTGAACTAGATAAAAGTTTTATCCCAAAAATATGCTGCAATTTCTCTCTTTTTCTTCTATGAGCTCTATGTAAGAAAAATATTTTTCAGTACTAATTCCGAAAATCTCCTTTCTGTTATATATTCAGGAGGCGATATCAGTAAGTTCTGTAATTTATACCTCATAAATCATCGAACATCAGAAATTATAACCCCTCTAAATGTTAGTACACCATTTAAAGTTAGTCCTTTCAACGAATAAGATTTAAAATTAATGATAAAGGTCATAGGCTTCTAACCTCCAAAATTAAAATTATTATTTGGCGTGAAGTAATACTTGATGCAACTGAACCTGATCCTGATGAAGGTGTTCTTGATATAATTATATACTATTTTTTCTCTTAATATATTCAAAATCATATTTGGTGTTTGTAATGCAAAAAAATATTGAAACAGTTCATTCTAATAGAATTACGACTAAAAATGGACGAAATAGAATTGAAGATTTATGTTCAGAATGTAAAAGTAAGAAAAGCAAATTTGTAAAATAAAATTGTAAAATTGAAATATTAGAGAAGAAATAATAAATGAAACTCATAAACCCACGAGAATAAATTTCCAAGTCAAAAAGTTACAACTTACGATATCAATGATCTTTGGCAAGCTGATTTAGTAGAAATGGATTCTGGAAACTTAATATGTTTATCTAAAATTAATAAAGGATATAAATATTTATTAACAGTTATAGATGTGTTTTAAAATATCCTTGGGCTGTTCCTGATGAAGATAAAAATGGTAAAAATATTGTTAAAGCTTTTAAAAATATTTTCGAAGATGGAATTCCAAAAAATCTGCAAACTGATTGATGTAAATAATTTTTTAATAAAAAATGTCTGAATTAAAAAATATAATATTAATCATTATTTAACTTATTCAGAATTAAAAGCTTGCGTTGTAGAAAGATTTATTAGAACATTAATGGAGAATATGTGGTAACTATTTGATATTCAAGGTAATTATAAATTGGTTGATATCTTATCTAACTAGATAGTTATAATAATACAAAACATGGTACAATAAAAATGAAAAGAAAAAAAGTATATCAAAATAATAAGAAACAAAATTTAGAAAATATTTTAAGTGTAGATATAACTTTGAAAATAAGTCAAAATATGAAATTGGTGACAAAGTACGAATAAGTGAAATGAAAAAATATTTGAAAAAGGTTATACTGCAAATTGGTCCACGGAACTATTCGAAATAAAAGACTTGTTTCTAAATAATCCAATTACATATAAACTAAAAGATATAAATAATGAAGATATTGAAGGAAAATTTTATGAATTACAGTTGTAGGAATCAAAATATCCAAATATATTGTACCAGTAAAATAGCCCGACTTTATGAATTAATTTTAAAGTTAACACGAAGTAGGTCTCAGAGTAATACTGGGTGGTTTCTAGCTAGGGCTTGGCAGAGGAGGCAGGGTCCTATCTACAAGAAAATTCTTAAATAGATTGAATAATAATTTTTATTCAAAAATGCATTTTAAAGTGCACATCACCTTACTGTTGATAGTCGCTGTCTTCAACATCGCCCCCTGATTACCCGTGCTCCCAGTTCACCAGGCTGAACGGGACTGGGACACGTTCTGCAAGTTGCCAATATTACGTTCAGATAAGGCCGGAACACCCAGGTCGGTTTGATATGGGTTTGAGTCTCGAACTTTCCATGTTCTGGACGGGGTCTCCGCCGCTCTCCGACGTTCTCCGACGATGTTGCGGGGTAATCACTCTTCACATAACTTTCACGAGTGTCCAAATTTACACAGTCCCCCGACACTTTGGTTTAACAGCACTGTTTCATTTAATGTGGTTGTGATATGCAGTCAAATTCACTCTTAATCTTGTAGATAGAATTTATAATTTCACTAAATATGAAGATGCGGGTAGCATCGAAATTGGAAGAAAATAAAGCACAGTTCATAAATAGAAATAATGAAACTTAAAACTGTTCACACACTTGGCACAGTTGGTGGTGATTTTCCACTATATAAAGGAGCACTTAACATTAAAAGAAATGTATGAATTCTCCAAGATTTGTTGACAGACACTGCTGTCAGTCATGCAATAATACTAAACATTTTGATGAAGAGCTAAGGTTGAAAAGAAAAGCACACTCCGTTGTTAGGCGCACATGACATAAAAATATAGGTGACTGTTCGAGTGTTTATCAAAGACACTGCTGTCAGTCACACTCAAATAATTTACACACTGTTCAGAAGAAATAATACACAATTTTGTTTGAATTGGATAAAGAACGCAGTTTGAGTTCGGAGTGAAACCTTGGTGTCGTAACAAGCGATTATGGTAATCACTTGTATTAACATTCATGTGAAAGTTTGAACACTTTCATAAACACCCTAGTTTATAAATGAAATAATGCTGACTCAGATTTAACAAAATGTCACAGTTAATAATATAATGTAGTAGTGTCACACTGAAATTAATATGTGTTCAGAGACTGCTGACTGAGATTTAAAAAATAAATATCACAGTTCCTAGTATATCGCATTAGTGTCACATTTAAATTAATATTGATTCAGAGACTAATTTTCAAACCTGTAACGTGGTAATAAACTCATTTCCACAAGAACGAAAGTAAGTTATATCGATAAGTTTCTACATGCGCACAGAATATAAATTCGACTTGACTGTTGTCACCTAAGTCCAATATATGACTTGTCATAATCAGAGTTCTAACACACGCAAAATTTATAAGTTCAACTTGACGGATATAATCCAAGCCTAATACATAAGGACTTTGAATATTTTGATCTTGATCACGTGCAAAACTTACAAGTTGAACTTAACTGGTAGACTCAATGTTCATTAGAAAGACTTTGTTATACATTAGAGTTCTTACGCGCACAATTTATAATTTCAACACGACTGTCAGAGTTTAAGTCCCACATGAAGACCGAATATTCGAAGATAGCCTCTGTCAGCACTTCAGCGAACACTGCTGCGTGAAGAGTCAGGCTGGACATCCAGCTATGACTGTCTGATCAGGGTCAAGTGTGCTCAGCTTATATTCAGTTTGGGGCTCCTACGTTATCAGATAACGTGATCCATTTAAAGCGGATTATCTCGTGAATCCCTCGACGGATTTTCTTGAGATTCATAATTTGAGACGTTTACGTTATCCTCTTCAAAATGCCGTATCGCTCAAGTCGCTGCAATTATTATAATAGAAATTTTAATAATTTTTCCATGTTGAATGTTCGCGAAGGCGTGACGTTCATATCCAGAACATACCAGGCCATGCAGACTACACGTTTTGTCAGGCGGGTAGGCTATCTTGCCCCTGCAGCTACGTCACACACACACACAGCTGTCGCCAGCTCGCCTGCTCGCTCCTCCGAAGGTAAACAAAACAAGTTCGCTTGAACATCTTGCGTGCTGGTGGAATACAATTAATAGCAAAAAATACGGCATGTACAGGTCGTAACCGGTACGTATCCCTCCCTATCAGGGAAAAAGGAAATACTATGGGGATGTTCTTTTGATTTCGTCTCACTCAAAGTATTTTTTGAGATTTGAGTCATTGTACAGTAGATGCCTTCAAGACTGCCATCTAGTCTGGTGATCTTATAGGCACCGTTGTCCAAGGATTCAGCAATCCTGTAAGGGCCAAAATTCAAAGGACAAAAATTTGCTCAGACTCTTAAGTCCGGACGAGTCATCGCAGGTCTCCGAATTGACACCCTGTCTCCCACTTGTAAGGGCCGTCTAAACTGACGGTTCCTATTCCTTCGTTGTCTGATATCGGCAGCATGCCTCAATTTCCCTAAGGCTTTAGCGATTCTCGCTTCTTGATTAATTGCTGCATCTGGCGATGCAGGGAGAATAGCATCCCATGGACGATCAGGAGTACGCCCATGATGCACCAACATTGGAATATCTCCATTTGATTCGTGGATAGTGGAGTTGACTCTCTTCTGCATAACTGGGTCCACATCAATCCATTTCCAGTGTTCTTCTTCGAAGTACACCCGACAGTATCTGGCGATCTCCCTCATCAATCGCTCAGCGGTGTTGGCTCTCAATGACGAATGGAATTCATTATATGATGAATTTCTATCTCTTCTATAGCCACCTGGAATTCTGCGGATGTGACCTGGCTTCCATGATCTGTCAGCAGAAATGCAGGTTTCCGTATCTAAGGAAAAACATTCCTGCGGAGTCTTCTTAAAATATTCCCGGTGTTCACCTTTTGGATAGGCAACAACGTGGTTAATTTCGAGAAGACGTCGACGAGGACTAAGACGTGCTTCTAACCTCTGGTCGCCTTCGGAAGTGGGCCGTACAGGTCGGGCGCCATCACTTTTCGTGGCTTCGCTGGGATGATAGGCTTTGGATATTCCCTCATAAGATAATTATTCGGTTTAATTCGTTGGCATAAGTCGCAAGTTCTCATAGTCCTCCTAATATCATTCCGGAGGTACTCCCAGATGAACTTTTCCTTTATTACACTGGCCACTTTATCTCCTCTAGCATGTCCTGTGATGAAGTGCAATGCCACATGGTGGCTTTTCGAAATTTGGTTGCGTGAACATACTTATAGGGTACGTTGTTACCCCATGAGAAAGATTGGGCTGCCTGCCTAATCCGCGCGTAATCTGGATCGTGTTGTTGGATCACTCCTTCTCAGAAACGAATAATTTCTCTTAGCCTGTGGTCTCTCCGCTGGGCTCTGGATAGATACCGATGTTTTCTCAAAAACTCCTCATCATCACTATCAGGGACTGTAATCGGGCAGGCTATAGCAGCATCTGCGGGATTCCGACTGAGGGCGTCGGCTAGTGCGTTTTTCTTTCCCGGCCGATGCACAAAGGAGACATTGTTTTGCTGTATGTATAGCGTCCACCTAGTGACCCGTTCATTTGTGAGGTCGGAAGATAGAATGAAAGTTAGATAGCGATCGGAAACCCAAAGACAACTTTCTTCCTATATAGGAGCGACTATATAATAGCTAGGGCTTCTAGCACTGTGACGGTGTACACTTCCTCATGCGCCCTTAGCTTCCGACTTAAGAACGAAATGAACAGCTTGACATCGAGCTCACTAGGATCGATCTGGTAGAGAACTGCTCCGATCCCTATCCTACTCGCGTCACATTCAATATGGAAAGGCCATTCATAATTAGGATAGCAGAGTTGCACATTATTTCTGAACATCCTTTTAGTGGCAATAAAGGAATGCTCACATTCAGTAGTCCATTTCCAATGGTTGTTTTTCTTCAGTAATTCCTGGAGTGGCGCTACAGTTTCCTTGTACTGAGGACAATGTTGCGAAAAAATTGGCAAGGTCCAAGGAATTGTCGAAGTTGCTTATTCCTGCAAGGCCTAAGAAAATCCACAATGCCGGGCTGAGTGGCTCAGACGGTTAAGGCGCTGGCCTTCTAACCCCAACTTGGCAGGTTCGATCCTGGCTCAGTCCGGTGGTATTTGAAGGTGCTCAAATACGACAGCCTCGTGTCGGTAGATTTACTGGCACGTAAAAGAACTCCTGCGGGACTAAATTCCGGCACCTCGGCGTCTCCGAAGACCTTAAAAAGTAGTTAGTGGGACGTAAAACAAATAACATTATTATTATTAAATCCACAATGCATTGAATTTTGCCAGGATTTGGGCGGATGCCCTCACCGCTGATGACATGATCAAGGAGAAGTACTTACGTCCCGAAAAATTGGCTTTTCTTCAAATTAATTTTGAAGTTCATTTCTATCAATTCTTCGAGCACTCTATGTACATCTTCTAAGTGTTGCTCCCAGGTAACGGATGCTACCAATATATCGTCTACATAAATAGTGGCCATGTCCTTTACTTCTTCAGATATTTGGCTTTCCAACACTCTTATCAAGACGGCTCCCGAATTCTTGATGCCAAGGATGCAACGGTTGAAGACATATGTGATATTATCAAAGATAAACCCAGTAAAGAGCCGGCTGTGCTCGTCCAGTACAATGTGGAAGTAAGATGATGTCATGTCCATGCCTGAAAAATGTTTCTTGCCATAAAATCGCTTAATAACATCTTCAAGCGAAGGAGGGTGGTCATACTCAAGTACTAGTCGGTCATTCAAGACACGAGCGTCCAAGCATAATAGCAGATTACCATTGGGTTTCCTTACTATGGTGAGCGGATTAATATAGAGCGTAACGCATTTGGAGATAATTCCGTTAGCCTCCATCTGACGTATTAGTGTCCTGGTTTCATCCTTATATTTCTCAGGCACCGGGTATGGCTTACGTTTATAGGGCGAAGTATCCTTGACGTTGAAGTGGTGTCTAACATTCTTAATCTCTGCAGGCTTCTCATCGACGACGTCCGGATATGTCTGATAAATCTCTTCTTCCGCCGCTGCTATGTTAGGGTGGTAATCTGGGGCTTCAGTTACACTGGAGATGTAGGTGAGAAAATCAGGCCCTTTGGCATTCAAAATTTCATCAATGGGTCCCTCTTCATCGGGATCACCCTCTTCTTTCTCTACCTGGTCGACTGGGGCGGCATCGCACATCACACCATCGACTTGTGTACGGGGTAAATCAATCCCTTGAAGTATATTATCTTCACCGTCAACCAGCTGTATCTCTACAGATCCAATCCTACATAGATGAATAGTGTTCGAAGAGTAGTCAGTGGTAGCCTTATGTTTAGATAGAAAGTCTGAACCCAAGATAAGGTTAAACTTCATAGGCGAGACTATCAGAAAAATATGCTCACACACTTCTTCATTGATAGCAAGCTCAAGGAAGACTTGCTGCTTTCATTTGATATTCTTGTCAGGAATAATGCCCTTGATCTTTACTTGCGCTTCCAGCAAAATGAGAATGTTATATCTGTCCCTAATTAATGTTATCAACTTGTCAGATATTAGGGAAACTTGCGCTTCCGATTCCACTAGTGATGAGACTTGAAATTCCCCAATGGTAATATTGATTGTCGGTAAAGTTCGTTGGACATGTTGACGAATGGGTAACTCGTCTTCAAATACTAAATTATCATAATCAATGAGCCAATAATTAACTATGTCCACATGGAATGACCCGACCTCCTCATTTTCAGGCAATATTATTTCCGAAAAATTTAATTTTTTTGCAACAGCACCTGTGGACTCCGGATTCTGACCAAAGGTGTGGTTTCTCTTATTGTATTCTTGGTATTCAAGAGAAGTCGCTCCAGGTTGTTGACCCTCTTGTTTCTTTTGATGGAGGTAGTCCTGCGTTTCCTTCCACCGTTTGTGAAAGTCGGAATTGCTTGAGTCTCTACTCTCTTCTTGCTTTTTCTCTTGTTTTAACCAGGTAGGTTTAGTTTGATATGGCGCCTGGCCACGGTACGGGCGTTTCCTATACCCTTTATTCCGCGTAGGTGAAGATTGAGTATCTCTCTCTTCCCTTCTATCCACTCGTTCAGGACTTTGTCGCGGTGGTTCAGAAGTATTAACCTGAACTGGATGTGCGGCTACGACCTTACTGTTGCTCGGTTTCAAAGTACCCTGCGCATGAGCAGTATCAAGACGTCGTAATACAGCATCTAATTGATCCAAGTTCTGAATGTTCACTACTACTAAGATCTCTTGAACATGAGAAGGATACTGTAACGCAATGACCCGTATGAGTACCTTCTCAGGCAAAGGAGGGTCTAAATACTGCATCTTCTACAACTGAGATAATAAAAAACTGCGTATCGAGAAGTGTTGATGGAGGTGTTATACCTTCTCGAATACAGTTGAAGTTTGATAAGGTGCTGAATTTCTGCATTCCAAAAACGTTCAATTAAAGCCTTCTTAAATTCAGAATATATCTTGAAATTAAATTTGAAGACAGCGTACCAGGAAAGAGCCTTGCGTTCTAATAATCGGGCGATTGTTCTTAGTTTCCTGCATTCGCTAAATTTGTGTTCTTGAAAATATTCCTCTACATTGAGCAGAAACTCTCTAGCCATGTAATCTTCTTTACGGGAGAATTTAGGAGGTTTTTCCTCTTGGATATTAACAACAGTCGTCTGGTATGATGTTTCTCCGACTCCCTCTATAGAACTATGTATAGGTCTGGACGTATCTCGAGATTCAAGATTAAAAACTTTAGTGGCTAGTTGATCGAGATTAATCT
Organism: Anabrus simplex; assembly: GCF_040414725.1. Lineage (NCBI taxonomy): Eukaryota > Metazoa > Arthropoda > Insecta > Orthoptera > Tettigoniidae > Anabrus > Anabrus simplex. The sequence continues at coordinate 575,825,170 of NC_090266.1, read as the reverse complement.
CGTCATCCCCCAACTGGAGTTGGACTATTCCTTCAACTTGTTTGACATCATTCTTTAATTCGATTTTAAGTTCACCCACATCTTTACAAATACGACTAATTTGTGAGGTCGTATTATCGGCTTGCTGAGTGAACCGTTTTTCAAACTCGCCCTGTTTAGCTTTTAATAACGTGACTTCGTTTCCAAGTCTTGAAATGTTATTCTTAACCGTGTCTCTAAGAGAATCTTGAACAGAAACAATTTTAGTCTGCATTTTCGAAAACTGACCATGTGACTCCTGAAATGGGTCTTGAAAGCTTCAATGTCCTGCGAAAGCTGTTGGAATGAAAGAAAATCTTCACATCTTCCCTAACAACTTCTATAACTTGATCTTTAACAGTGTTTCTCATTTCTTCGACATTACGAGTTAGTTGAGAATGGATTTCAGTGAATCGGTCATCAATTTTCTTATTGGACTCTGTGAATTTTTCTTCTAACACTTGCTTGATTGAAACGCGAATCTATGTTCGCATTCATTTCAGTAAATTGGGATTGAACTACGTGATGTAAGCGCTTATCTAACCTGGCATCAGCTTCATCGAAACGCTTATCTAAGTTGGCAAGAGTGGCTTTAGTTTCGGCATTTGCTTCAAAATTCGCTTGAGCTAAGTTATTTAAACGTTGGTCTACATTACCAAGGTTAGCGTTAGTTTGAACATTAGCCCCAGCTATGCTAGAGAGATAGTTATTAGTCTCTGTGAGACGTCGCTCTAAGTTAGCACATGCTGCAGTAAGCCTAATCTCTAAATCGGCGTTAGCCTCCCCCATATTAAGCCTAAGGGCTTCAATTGCCGTCAGTATATTATCCATATTTATGGCAATTATAAATCTTAAAATGTGACACTTAGAAATGTTCAATCATAAATGGAAATATCAGTGGCTTTAAACGTTCAAAAGCACTCAGTTCAGCATATATTAACAAATACAAAATCAACCATAAAGCAAGAACACATAAGACACATAAATTATTTGCCACATCCAGGGCATAAATTTCACTTTGCAAAAAGAAACACCATGTCCAGGGTGTTGTGATTGTCTATTAATTTGATAGCACTGTTAATCTAGCCACGTGCCACGTATTTTACCCTCCTCTTTGTACCAGTAAAATAGACCGACTTTATGAATTAATTTTAAAGTTAGCACGAAGTAGGTTTCAGGGCAATGCTGGGTGGTTTCTAGCTAGGGCTTGGTACAAGAAAAGTTTTAAATAGATGGAATAATAGTTTTTATTCAAAAATGCATTTTAAAGTGCACATCACCTTACTGTGGATAGTCGCTGTCTTCAGCATCGCACTTTGATTACCCGTGCTCCCAGTTCACCAGGCTGAACGGGACTGGAACACGTTCTGCAAGTTGCCAATATTACGTTCAGATAAGGCCGGAACACCCAGGTCGGTTTGATATGGGTTTGAGTCTCGAACTTTCCATGTTCTGGACGGGGTCTCCACCGCTCTCCGACGTTCTCCGACGATGTTGCGGGGTAATCACTCTTCACATAACTTTCACGAGTGTCCAAATTTACACAGTCCCCCGACACTTTGGTTTAACAGCACTGTTTCATTTAATGTGGTTGTGATATGCAGTCGAATTCACTCTTAATCGTGTAGATAGAATTTATAATTTCACTAAATATGAAGATGCGGGTAGCATCGAAATTGGAAGAAAATAAAGCACAGTTCATGAATAGAAATAATGAAACTGAAAACTGTTCACGCAATTGGCACAGTTCGTGGTGATTTTCCACTATATAAAGGAGCACTTAACATTAAAAGAAATGTATGAATTCTCCAAGATTTGTTGACAGACACTGCTGTCAGTCATGCAATAATACTAAACATTTTGATGAAGAGCTAAGGTTGAAAAGAAAAGCACACTTCGTTGTTAGGCGCAATTGACATAAAAATAGGTAACTGTTCGAGTGTTTATCAAAGACACTGCTGTCAGTCACACTCAAATAATTTACACACTGTTCAGAAGAAATAATACACAATTTTGTTTGAATTGGATAAAGAAAACAGTTTGAGTTCGGAGTGAAACTTTGGTGTCGTAACAAGCGATTATGGTAATCAATTGTATTAACATTCATGTGAAAGTTCGAACACTTTCATAAACACCCTAGTTTATAAATGAAATAATGCTGACTCAGATTTAACAAAATGTCACAGTTAATAATATAATGTAGTAGTGTCACACTGAAATTAATATGTGTTCAGAGACTGCTGACTGAGATTTAAAAAATAAATATCACAGTTCCTAGTATATCGCAGTAGTGTCACATTTAAATTAATATTGATTCAGAGACTAATTTTCAAACCGGTAATGTGGTAAATAAACTCATTTCCACAAGAACGAAAGTAAGTTATATCGATAAGTTTCTACATGCGCACAGAATATAAATTCGACTTGACTGTTGTCATGTAAGTCCAATACATGACTTGTCAAAATCAGAGTTCTAACACAATTTATAATTTCAACACGACTGTCAGAGTTTAAGTCCCACATGGAGACTTTGAATATTCGAAGATAGCCTCTGTCAGCACTTCGACGAACACTGCAGCGTGGAGAGTCAGGCTGGACATCCAGCTATGACTGTCTGATCAGGGTCAAGTGTGCTCAGCTTATATTCAGTTTGGGGCTCCTACGTCATCAGATAACGTGATCCTTTTAAAGCGGATTATCTCGTGAATCCCTCGACGGATATTCTTGAGAAACATAATTTGAGACGTTTATGTCATCCTCTTCAAAATGCCGTATCGCTCAAGTCGCTGCAATTATTATAATAGAAGTTTTAACAATTTCTCCACGTCGAATGTTCGCAAAGGCATGACGTTCATATCCAGAACATACCAGGCCATGCAGGCTACACGTCGCGTCAGGCGGGTAGTCTATCTTGCCCCTGCAGCTACTTCACACACACAGCTGTCGGCAGCTCGCCTGCTCGCTCCTCCGAAGGTAAACAAAACGAGTTCGCTCTGAATGTCTTGCGTGCTGGTGGAATACAATTAATAGTCAAAAATACGGCATGTGCAGGTCGTAACCGGTACAATATATCTTGTTGAAAAGTTTTAATGGTGAAAGATAATAAAGTTTATGTTATATTATTAGGATTAGATAATTCATATAATAGTAAGGTTTATAAAAATAAAATAATTATTTACTACTTTATTTTAATATTATTCATTTCCCTTATAAGAATATCTTCGTTTAAACTTTTTCAAAATGATTTTTGTGAGAAATTATTGATAATCTCTCTTTCATTAAATTATATAGATTTATCGAGTTTGGATTTATGATTCTTAAAATTATTTCCATTTCTGGACAAAATTCTTCTAATTCATTCAACCTATAATTTACAGAATTATTTTGAGTTCTTATAACATAATATGGGTATTCCAGAATATTATTTTTCTTAATTAAAATAAATTCACTATGTTTATTTCGATAATTAGTTAGTGGAGTAACATGCCTTTCAATAATTTCACTTTTCTCTTGGATTATATCTCGGGCCGTATTGAAAAAAATTATATTACTTTATTCGTACTTTCAACTGTATCTTCTGAATCTTCGTCTTTATTTTAGAAATAATTAATTTTATTTTGTAGTTTATACTCACCATATTTTTTCATGGCTGGTAAAACTACTCGTGAGTTACCAATCTTTTAAACTCTCTTCCTGCAGGTATTTTTGAGCCCATAACCAGGTCATAAGGTCCGTATTCTGTGATAAATATAGATGACTACTCGTTACCTTTCAACTCCCTATTGGAAAGGCGGTTTAAATTTTTATAAATATTTTTGTCTTCATCTACATGTATCCTATTCGCCTGATATGTTTTTGTATAAAATAAAATTTCGGCATCATCATTAGCTTTGAAGCATAGATCATTTTTCTCATCCTAATCATACACACTTTTTCGCCATTGAAAACGAGTTGGTTGCTTTGGATATCGATAACTGCTCCCATTTTGCAGGAATGAACTTATTAAATTCCTGCAATTTTTCAGTTATACAATTTAAATATCATAAAGTAATATCTATAAAATTAGTTTTTGGATGGATTTTTCATTACCTCTTAAACCCTTCTGGCTAAGGACGTTAACATTTCCATAAATATTATAAATTACTTGAAGAATGTCGTGTCACAGTTAGAGCATCATTAATTACAGTAATTGAATATTCGTCTGTGTAATTATATACATTATCTATATATATAAAGTAACTTGTCCTGACTGACTGACTGACTGACTGACTGACTGACTGACTGACTGACTGACTGACTGAATGATTCATCATCGCCGAGCCAAAACTACTGGACATAAAGAAATGAAATTTTGGGAATACATTCATATTAACATGTAGGCGCTCGCTAAGAGAGGATTTTTGGATATTCCGTCGCTAAGGGGGTGAAAAGGGGGTGAAATTTTAAAATGAGTGTATCTATATCTCAAAACTTAGAAAGTTTACAGATGTAAAAATTGGTATTTAGAATCTTAATTAAAAATAAAGAAACACGCATTTTTTGTTTCCGGAAATTCCCAATAGGAGGGGTGAAAAGGGGTGAAAAAGCGGTTGAATGCCGTCAGTGAGGATACTAATATCTCAAAAACTGAAGATATGACAGACCTGAATATTGGTGTTTGGGATCTCCTTTAAAAATAAATAAACATATACCTTTTGTTTTTGGAATATTTAATTAATGGGGGGTGTAAAGGGGGTGAATTTTTAAAATGAGTGTATTTATAGCTCAAAACTTTTAAAGTTCATAGATGTAAAAATTGGTATTTAGAATCTCCTTTAAAAAGAAAGGAACACGTATTTTTTGTATTCGGAAAATCCCAATAGGAAGGGTAGAAAAGGGTCCAAAAAGCTTTGATTGCCTTTAATGAGGACACTTATATCTCAGAAACTGAAGATATTACGAACCTGAAAATTGGTATTTGGGATCTCCCTTAAAAATAAAGAAACATATATATTTTCTTTCTTGGAAAACCCCATTAATGGGGGGTTTGAAAAGGGGGGTGAATTTTTAAAATGAGTGTGTGATATATATCTCAAAACTTTTAAAGTGTACAGATGCAAAAATCGGTATTTAAAATCCCCTTTAAAATAAATAAATATATATTTGTTTTCGGAAAATGCTAATAAGAGGAGTGAAAAAGGGTGAAAAGTGGTTGAATGCATTAAATGAGGATACTTATATCTCAGAAACAGAAGATATTACAGTCATGAAAATTGGCATTTGGAATTTCCTTTAAAAATAAAGGAATACGTATATTTCGTTTTCGGAAATCCACTTAAAGGGAGGAGGGAAATTGAAAATTTAGTTGAATTATTTGTATGAGGATACTATTTTTGCAAAAGCGAAAGATTTTGCAGATGTGACAATTGGTATTTGGAATCTGCTTTAAAATTGAACAAACACGTATTCTCGGAAAATCCAATGGGGGGGTTTGAAGGTGAAAAATTGAAACGTTAATTTTATTAATTGTATGAGGATACTTATTCTAATAAAAACTAAAGTTGTTACAGACATAGAAATTGATATTTGGACCTCCTTTAAAATCAAAGAAAAAGCGTTTTGGGGCGATATCATTTTGGGGCGGGGGTGAAAAGGAGTTGATTTCCTTTTTTGTAGACACATATCTCAAAAACTGAAGATGTTAGAGTCGTGATAATTGATATTTAGAAGATTCTTTACTATTAAAGGGACAAGTATTTTTAACGGGAAGTTCACTTAAGGTAGTAGTGTGAAAGAAGTGAAATAAGTGAATTCTTTTTATGGGGACACTTATATCTCAGAACTGAAGGTAACAGACGTGAACATTGGTATTTGGATTCTCCTTTAAACATAAGGAAACACGCCTTCCTTTTTGGAGGGGTGGTAAATTAACCTAACGGCAGTGCGGTGAAAAAGGAGGTGAGATCAACTGATTTTACTGTTCATACTGTACTTATTCTGATCATAAACTGATCATTTTGTAATTTTTCCTGGGTTCGTTTCCAAGAGCCATCTTTTCCTTTGGAGTACATAAATTTAGATTACAACATATTCTCCTGGCATACAAATAAACATTTAAACGAATTTGAAATAAACGATAGGAATGATATTGATTGTGCAATTGTTCACCTCTATAATAAGGTCAATAATTCACGGAAGTATATCATTCGTGTCGCCAGAAATCTCGCGCACTTACCTACGCGCGACGATGTTGCTGGTCACATTGTCAGCAATGACAATGGCAGAGGATTTAATTTACTACCAAGTAGCGGTCTTTCATCTTGCTGTGGGTTCCAGACCATTATTAATAATAATAATAATAATAATAAAGATATTAATGATAATAATAATAATAATAATAATAATAATAATAATAATAATAATAATAGTAATAATACCAAGCTCGATAGCTGCAGTCGCTTAAGTGCGGCCAGTATCCAGTATTCGGGAGATAGTAGGTTCGAACCCCACTGTCGGCAGCCCTGAGAATGGTTTTCCGTGGTTCTCATTTTTACACCAGGCAAATGCTGGGGCTGTACCTTAACTATGGCCACGGCCGATTCCCTCCCACTCCTAGCCCTTCCCAGTTCCTTCGTCGCCATAGGACATATCTGTGTCGGTGCGACGTAAAGCAGCTAGCAATAATAATAATAATAATAATAATAATAATAATAATAATAATAATAATAATAATAATAATAATAACGTTCTGGATCGTCGTGAAAATGTGCGGACCGCGCTGAAAACGGGTCCTGGCCGTTTAATGGCTACAATTGCAGTCCGGCCGTGGGTTCAGTACCGCCAAGGCGCCCAAGACGACACCACGCCGGATCTCCTCAAGGATTTGATCCATATTAAAAAGCTTATAGGAAAATATGACAAAACGTTTGGGACCTAACTGGCCGGGTGGAATACCTGGACCTAGCTCGGGAAGTACGAAATCGATTGCTGGAAGGAATGATTGAAAAATGGGAGGAATTTTCCCGTAATCTCTCAGAAAATGAGTCAGATCACGAATTTTGGCGGATTCTCTCAGAAAACGAGTTAGATCGCGAATTTCGGCGGATTATATATAAAACGTTAAGCATTCAATTTTAAATATCATTATAATACCGTAGCGAATCACGGGTATCGTGCTAGTTATCTATATGATGACGTTTATCAATTTTGGCCATTCGTCAACGCATTCCTTCTGAAACATATGATCAATTTTGTTTTTACAAACATGTGACACTGTTCGATGAAACATACACGACAGTATTTCTGAAGTTGCATCTTACGATAAAATTGTAGGGAGATTTCATCGCCTGTATAAACTCGTCGGATAATGTTTGTTTTGGCAAAATCGACTTTCAATCAACTTCATCTTTAAATTCACGTATGAAATTTTCTGATAATTTTTGAAATTTCGAAATATAATACCATTCATCTTTATCTTGAAATTCTCTAATAAAAAATCTTCTGATAATTTATGAACTACAGATATACTATTCCAATTAACGTAACCTTTAAATTCTCTTATAATATATTCTGATAATTTTTGATATTCAGTAATATCACAACCATTGATTTGATCTTTTAATTCACGCATAAATTCTTCGGATAATTTTTGATATACAGAAATATAACCCCAACTAATCCGGTCTTTGAACTCACGCATAAAATCTTCGGATTATTTCTGATATTCTGATACGTGCCGTCAATCATGTTTATCTTGAAATTATCTCATAAAATATTCTGACATTTTATTTTTACCATAATTATATTTGCGTTTGCTTCTTTTCATTTCATTTCCACTAACATCTCGAAGCTGCAGGTCACCGTATAAATTTATCAGATTTCCTAATGGTATATTTGTAAATAATTTTGCTCTTGAGTCTTCCATGAATTGGAGACGAACTTTTAAAAAATCCTGCATTTCTCATTTCTTTTATCAACATAATTTTCAATTTAATGAAATAAAATTCCATATATAAGTGAAAGCTGAACAGAATCAAAAGTCAGTCTAGAATTACAAAAATATTGTAAAGAAAAGTGTACCGGGAAGAACACCTCAACTCTGCACATTTAAAAGAAGCACCTTACGGAACACTATCTATCGAACGATTCTTGAAACTGCTAATGCATGAAGTTGGGACATTGATCAGAAGATGTCACTACTGAATAACCGAGTAATATTTTACTTTAAAGTATCCTAACCTGATGGGATTTATTTGTTTTGTTTTGGTGTACATCAAGATATTTGATCTTTTCTCCGTAGATGTCTCACAAAAAAACTGAGGTCATGCACTCTAGTGCAAGGTGGAAGAATGAGTGATTTAAATAAGTTTTGTGTTTATAGGTTTTCTCAACTAAATTAACTTTCATTTATTTTGTCACTTCAAGGTTTGCAACACTTCCTTCTCGTCCCGCCAGCTTTGAAGTCTGGCCAATTAGAAACTGTATTTATTTTTCAGCCAATCAGAAGCTCTTGTAACTTTTTATTCTGCCAATAAAAATGAGAGTGTGTGACCGGATTTAGTCCAGAGCCTTCTCGAAACCTCCCTCGGGTGTATAAGTTGCGGATTTTTCAAGCTACCTTGTCTTATTGCTCGTCGAATTTCTGAGTGAGTGTGTGTGTGTGTGTGTTAAGGCAGGGGGCGAGGTGCCTCATTCTTCGGCAGGCAGAACATCAGCCCAGGGAATGGCCACCAATTTTCTATCTCTGTAGCTATCTCCGCAAACTTACCCGAGGGAAAGGTTTTGATCTTTAACTAAGTAACTGAGTAACTTGTTCTAAAATGTAAAATTTATTTCGTCTAATATAAAATTTCATAAAAGACTTAAACTGTAAATCGGGGGTAAAGAGTGTGTTACCACCTCGAGTTCCCCTTCAATATATCTTGAGGTGACTACGATTTTGTAACCGTTTTTGTCCTGTAAATTACGAAGTAACTTGATCTTCCAGTCACCTCAGTATTGTGGGATTAGCCTCTGCATCATCGGGCCACAAGCCCAGGTAGAGTTTTAAAACCGAGTTTTCAAGGAGCGCAAGTGTACGCCTCCATCCATTTTGTGTTTGGGCCAGTAATATGAACCCGTTCGTCATTTTCACGAAGGCCCAGTAGTATGGGTACTAGATACCCCTGGGTAAAGCTGTTGTAAATTGTAGGTTGTGCCTTGTGAGGCCAAAGATTATAAGGTTTTGAGTAAGGTTGCCTTGAGTAGGATGTAAGAAATTGGGAACCAGTCTGCTTTGGTGAATTCAGAGAGCATGTAAGCTATTTTCGGGTATTTATTGTAATACTGAGTGGTGCCTTTGGAAGGCTTTAAATTGCAACGATTGGAGAAAGTGCTCTGGAATTTTGTGTCTTGGGAGAAATCTCTCCTTGTCTAATTAAACGCTACTTTGGCGACGCTGTAAACTTGTAAATTCTGGGCTTGAAGCCCAAAACTCTCAAATTCCTTATTCTGGGGTTTTCTATTCTTGTATCGAAATTGTCATTGTACCAGATACATTGTTATTTTCACTAAGTGCAAAATTTAGTTAAATCTGAGATCTGAAAAGAAGAATAATCTTTATATTAAAATGTTTAATTATTCTTCGACTTTCGTAGATAAACCCATTCAGCCCGCATATTCTTTCACCTCTCTCTGTTCCACGAAAACCCTGAAACAAAAATAAATACAAAGGTCATTCCAAGTTGAGAAAGGATGAATGAATTAATGGAATATTACAAAAATCTAATCAAACAGAAGACCAATTAAGTGATACAAAACGGGAATTAAGACATTTGGAAAGACTGTATAAAGTTAAAAATTACTATAATATGAAAAATATCTCATCTCGTTAACGCAGTAGAAGAAAAAATGGGAGAACCTACACAAATAGAAGGAGAACAAGAAGAACATCCTGAAGTTCCAGAATTACGTGATATCTGTTGAAGCAATACCAAATTAAATAGTAGATGTTATACCTGCGAATCGGATATAGAAACAGTAAGCTTAATACAAAATCGTACAACCTAAATCGTTTTCGTAAAATTTATTAAATTTAATCGAAGATGCTAATAATTGAAATGAAATTGAATGAGCATTTTCTCCCTTTATGAATAATTATATAGGAAATTCAGTACCTCATGAATTTGTGATTAAAAATATCGCTGATTATTTAAAAATAAGGAATGATATTGAAATTATGGAAACTAAAAATACTAAAATAAGGAATGTTTTTATAGGTAAAATTGAAATGTAAAGACGATTTCATGAAAACATTTTGAGGCAGATGAGACAGATGTAAGGAATTGCAGGGTTTTATAAAGTTCATTGTTAATAAATGGATAACGCTTTTGAATATTGTCAGATTTCTTGAGGCTATAGTATATTAGATAATCGATGTTATAACTGTTATCCACCAAACATAATTCTTCATAACAACTATAACTTCTGGCAGAAACGTTTCCATAAATACTTGTTAGAATTAATAGATTATCCCTATGATAGAAAAATTGAAGAAGTATTTGGAAGTTTTAATGATACTTATAGAAAAAAAGATTTCCCCTACAGGTGTGTTATTGTAAAAATTGCTGATTTATTAGATATTAAGCATAATATTAAGGTTATCAACTTTCAAAGTATTAATTTATGGAATGACATTTTAGAGATGAAACGTATAGAGATAATTGAAAGGAAAAAACTGTCTAAAGAATTTCGAAACAGCTTAAGATGTAAAAATTAACATTTCCTAGACGTAATGTGGGTAGACGTCCATAATACTGACGTAAAACTGAATTTTATAGATATTTTTCAAGTTTCCTGTCGAAATTTCATAATGGAAAAATTTGCAGGGTTTTAAAAGGTCGTTTCTAGTAAATGGAACCTGAACTTCAAAAATGTTAAGGAAAAGATGTCATAGAAATGTACTCTAAACTTGGGAAAGTTGATTTTATTAAAATCATAATACATAAATTCATTTTAAAAGTAAAAAATTGATAAACAACTACAAGAAGAATATGAAGGAGATATATAAAAGGCTATCTTATATTTACAAAAGCTGATTTGATCGACTTCATTTTATATAAAATTGAAACAAACCCCTAACTTTTAAATCAATAATGAGCAATATAATTCAAAAGAAAAAAGAACGATATGGTGTTATAAAAATTTTGAGGATTGTGATTTCAGTAATAGAAGTACACAAATGAATAGAAAAAGAACAGCATTCGAATCAAGAATACAAACATTTGAAATTAACAATGTTGATAATATTGTAGAACCAGGATCATTTTTAAGTCTAATTAAAGATATTGTTATTAATAAAATTAAAAATACGTTACTACCAGAACAATCTGTAAAAGTTAATATTAGATTTTATTGTAGTTTTATAAGACATGAAGAAATACAATATTTTAAATTTAATACAGAAAGCGAAGTTATATTACGGTCAACTGATTTAGAAGTATACTATCAAAGATCTGCAGATAAATTCCCTACCTGAGAAGCAAAAGTGCTTATGTCCAATGTATTAAAGTAGGACTTAAGCCCTTTTCCTTCTCGGGTACGGAATTATTTATGGAAATTCAGGAATTTCAAGGAAGAAAATCTGGATGGGGTTTATATGCTATAAATAATTTAGAATTATGTATTAATAAAAAACCATGGCACTGCAGCCCTTGAAGGGCTTTGGCCTACCAAGCGACCGCTGCTCAGCCCGAAGACATGCAGATTACGATGTGTCGTGTTGTCAGCACGACGAATCCTCTCAGCCGTTATTTATGGCTTTCTAGATCGGGGCCGCTATCTTACCGTCAGTTAGCTTCTCAATTCTAATCAGGTAGGCTGAGTGGACCTCAAACCAGCCCTGGCCGGGAACCAAACCCGGGGCCTCCGGGTAAGAGACAGGCACGCTACCCCTACACCACGGGGTATGTATTAATAAACATAATCCAATTTATTGTTCTTCATATATATTGATTTACCTAAACAAATTAAGGATAAGAAAGCTATAATTAATGTTAAAAGTAATCATCAAAAATGTTTTCTATATGCAATAAAATATGCTTTAGATCAAGAAAAGCGTGATGCGGAAATAGCAGCCCAATATCTAAATAAATTTTCAGAGTTCGATAAAATTTGCGGAAAAGTAAAATAGAAATAACAAATATAAGCAAATTTGAGAAGGAATCACATATATCAATCAATGTATACACATATGATTAAAATGAAAATTATGTTGTATATCCACTTTATCATACTAAAAATAAACAAATAACATGTTAATTTGCTTTTGATTAAACAGGAAAACAATTCACATTATTGCTGGATCAAAGATTGATCTGGATTCCTTTCAAATCAACCAAATGAACATAAATATAAAGTTTATACTTGCGATAGATGTTTGATATTTTATTATTCGCAACAACATTAGATGAACATGAAAACGATTGCAAAGAAGAAAACGAAGTAAAAATAGATATGCCTAAGAAAGTTGAAAAATTAAGATTTAAAAATTTTAATCATTCGCTTAAGAGTACCATTTGTTGTTAGTGCTGATTTTGAGTGTTTGTTGAAAGTATTAGTACTTGTCAACCAAATCCTTAAAAGTCGTATACTAAAACATAAGCTCATTTCTTTTATTTATGATATAAAATATGTTAATAGTGATTATATTCTTCCAATTGAATATGCTTGCTCCTAAAAATTGGTAGAAATGCACATAAAAGAATCACAAGACATTTATAAATTATATAAAAATAAGTCAAGAATGATGACAAAAGAAGATGAAATGAATTTTTAAAAATTCGAAAACTTGTTTTTTTTTGTGAAGAAATATGTGCAGTTAGAGAAACGAAAGTAACAAGAAAATTTAGAGGAGCGGCCCATGAAATTTGTAATATGAATTATAAAAATCCATCTTTTCTACCTGTTGGTCTACATAACTTAGCCGAGTATAATGTTCATTTATTCATAAAAGAATTTGGAATTGATAAAAATGATATTGATGTAATACCAAATAATGAAGAAAAATATATATAATATAGTAAAAAAGTAGAAATGGGATTAACATTACCATTCTTAGATACATTTGAATTTATGGCTTCTAGTCTAGATAAACTATCCTCTAATCTAACGAAGGAACAGTTTAGGGAAACAGGCAAATATTTTAAAGGTGAACAATTAGATTTAATGATTAAAAAGTTGTTTAACCTTATTATTATCTGAATTGTGAAGAATAATAAAAATACAGAATTATATAACAACGAATGATTTTAGTCCAAACTTTAAAAATCTCATATGACTACTGAAGAATATCTTCATGAAAAACTAGTTAGGAAGTAATTTAATATTTAAAACATGGAAGAATATACGAGCTTATATAATAAATTTGATAGATTAATATTAGCAGATATATTCGAAAATTTTAGAGATACTTGTATTAAAGCATGTAAATTAAATCCTGCTTGGTATTTTACTGCTCCTGGTTTAGCTTTGGGTGGTATGTTAGAAATGACTAAAGTAGAGCTATATTTATTAAACGATTATGATATGGTATTAATGGTTGAAAAAGGAATTAGATGCGTTACATCGCAAAGTATAAAACGATATGCAAAAGCTAATAATAAATATTTAGAAAATTATGATCCTAAAAAAGAATCAAATTATTTAGCCTACGTAGATGCTAATAATTTATATGGTTGGACCATGTCACAATACTTACCCTATGGCCGTTTTGAACGGATAGAATAGATTTATTTAACAGTAAATATATGCTAAATAGCTGATAATTTTAGATATGATTTTATATTTGAAGTTGATTTAGAATATCCAGAAAGTTACATGATTTACATAAGATTTGCCTTTAGAACCAGAAGGAGGAAAAAACTATTAACAACTTTAAAAAGGAATAAAAGTATGTTTTACATTAAAGAAATTTAAAACAGTATCTAAACCTTGGTTTAAAATTAACAAACATTCATAGAGTTTTAACTTTTAGGATATATAGGTTTGAATACAGAAATGAGAACGAAGGCAACTAATGATTTTGAAGAGATTTCCATAAATGAATGAGTAATTTTGTCTTCGTTAAAACAATGCAAAACATTAGAAATAGACAAAATATTAGAATAATAACTGATTCAGAAAAATATACAAAATATATTTTACCGGGCGAGTTGGCCGTGCGGTTAGGGGCATGCGTCTGTGAGCTTGCATCCGGGAGATAGTGGGTTCGAATACCACTGTCGGCACTGTCGGCCGCCCTGAAGATGGTTTTCCGTGTTTTTCCATTCTCACACCAGGCAAATGCTGGGGCTGTACCTTAATTAAGGCCACGGGCACTTCCTTCCAACTCCTAGGCCTTTCCTATCCCATCGTCGCCATAAGACCTATCTGCGTTGGTGCGACGTAAAGCCACTAGCAAAAATATGTTTCAAAACCAAATTTTAATGTTACTACAATATTTTCTGAAAATTTAGTTGTTGTTCATATGGAAAGATTAAAAATAATATATGATAGACCAATTTATATTGGAATGAGTATTTTAGATATTTCAAAACTAAAAATGTATGATTTTCACTATAATATTGTGAAAGCAAAATATGGAAAAAATACTGATTTGTGTTATATGGATACCGATTCATTTATAAATGATATAAGAACTGATGATTTTTATAGCGATATGAAAACAATGGTAAATTAATTTGATACACGCGAATATGGAGTAGATAATTAAATTGGAGTACCACAAGTAAACAAAAAAGTATTGGGAAAATTTTAAGATGAAAATTGTGGGAAAATAATGACAGAACATGTTAATTTGAAATAAAAAAAGGATGCTTATGGAGTAGAAGGCAAAGAATATAAAAAGTCAAAAAGAGTTAAAAATCAGTCGTTAAAATGAAATTACCTTTGATGATTGCAGTGAATGTTAAAACCAAAAAATAAAACAATATAGAATAATGAATTTAATTAGATCTTATAAACACGAATTATATTCTGTTTAATGTAATAAAATAGTTTAAAGTCCTGATGATGATAAAAGATATATATGTGAAAATGGAATTGTTACGTTACCTTGGGGCTATTATAAAATAAAATAAATTGGATAGAACTCTTATGTATATGAGTAAGTCATATAGGTAAAAAGAGCAACTTGATTTCCTTTCGGCTACCATGTTTCGGCTACCTAACTCATATAGGTACGAAAAGCACTGCACTATGCTGTTAAATACCAAGGTTTCAACTACGCGAGATCGGTAAGAAAAGCACTGAACTATCCTGTCAGATACCAAGGTTCAAAATATCTCAGATAGGTCAGAAAAGCACTGCACTATACTATGATATACCAAGGTTTCAACTACCTTTAGAAAAAACTGATTTTTTTAATTTTATAGAAATATTTGCTTTTGTGATTTTTACTAAAATAGGTAATTAGTTATTGTTTTTACTAAAATTTTTAGTGATTTTTTAACTTTTTAATTTTATAGAAATATTAACTTTGATATTTTTCCTTAAAAATGGGTGATTTGGGGGGAAAAGATATGAAATTTTGAGAAAAGTACGCAAAATTATTTGTGAACTTTAGAAGTCGTAGGTGCGCCAGAATCCGCAAAATACACCTACTAATGGTTTCACGGAAGATGTCACATCCTCTCCATGAAGCTGAGTGTTGCCCACCATAGTTGACGCATTTTTCGGGTGCCTAGGAGTTCAGCGGGTGGGCAGTGGTAACGTGGGCTTCTCCACACTTTACATAGCGCAGTGGTATCATGCAGTACTTAGCTGTGTGGCCCAGTCGTTGGCATTTGAAGCACTGCGGAGGTTTCTTCCTAACCCAGTAGGGCTCAAAAATAACCCTGAATTCACAAAGGTACCTCAGAGAGAAGGCCTAGATGGTCTTAGTAAACTCCTCGTTAAGAAGTGTGTCACTCATACACTTAAGGTGATAACCATTTTGGTAGTGGCATCCCGTCTTGTATATTGGTATATTGGGTTGAAACCCAAGTACCACGAGCTCTTCCTTCACTCAATCCGTATATTCCGAATGTTCAACTTCAGTAGCCGCTGACTAGGCAGGTGGTGGCTCTGAACAATCGTGCTGTTTTTCTCGAAATATTGGGTCAAGGGTTACTAGTCAGCCTCGTCGTTAACAGGAATCCTGAGAGCATTGGGAGTGTTGATTGCATCAATGCCGCCAGTGCACCCACATCGATAATGCTGCTGGTAATGTGTTTTGTCGACTTTTACTTGGGAATCGGGGCGGTTTCCAAGCGTTCAATCTCTCCACCAGGAGCGGCGCGCTCAGCAGTCACACTCTGAGTATTTTCAGGTTGGAAGTCACTAGTTGAGGGGTAGGTGACTGTGAGGGCACGAATGCCTTCGGCTTAGTGCTACCAGTGGTGGTTAGGACCTGAAAGGTAAAAAAAAATTGTTTGTTTGAGGTTCAAAGACTTGTACATTGCTACAAGTGGGCCATAGTTTCTTCAAGGCATATCGAGGACGAGACTTCCCATAGATATTTCTGCCAGTTTCCCAGAGCATGTGATGTTCATAATACTTGGCTACAGAGGCTAAGGTGGTAGCTTGTTGCTCGATGGTTATGCAATCGGGTGGTAAATTGATGTAGGAGCTGGCTGATGTACCAGCTACCTCAGATAGTTTAACTCAGTCAGAGGCCTTAGAATTTGCTCGGGTTGTCATCTTTTTTGGCGGCGACCGCTTGCTTAACGGTGGGCTATGTAACGGTTATGTACTGTGAAGACGACTTATGGAAGCGTAGAATAATTCCAGTCCAGTCGTTAACAAATATTTAATTGCTCGCCACTAGCTCATACACTCACAAGCTTTGTTACTCCCAAGCTCAGATATACGTCCTCTCTCCGAAAGACCTCTAAACAGAAAATGCGCGAATCGTCGAGAAATCATTGTTATTTATACGTGATTGTTTGGCGTCAACTGTATTCTTATGAGTCCTTTTTCCCTTCATTTTCTTCCCTTCCTTCCTCAAACGCAGGCCTTGTGGCTGGCTATGTCCGGCTTATTATTCTCATTTGTATACTGACTAGGTCACTGATTTGCTTGTCAGTAGTCCAGATATTCCTTTGAACCCGTGCGCAACACCGTAGGCCCGGGTTAGATTCCCGGCACTGCCACGAAATTTGAAAAGCGGTGCACTCGGCCTCGGGAGGTCAACTGAGTAGAGGGGGTTCGATTCCCACCTCAGCCATCCTTGAGATGGTTTTTCCTAGTTTCCCACTCCTCCTCCGCTCCCTTCCCTCTTCCTTGTCTATCCCTTACAATCTTCCCATCTCCTCCCTCTCCCCGCTGGACCCCTGTTCAGGATAACAGGTGAGGCCAGCTGGGCGAGGTACTGATCCTTCCCCTAGTTGTATCGCCCGACCCAAAGTGTCACGTTCCAGTACATGGCCCTTAGAGCAGTAGAGGTGGGATCCCTCGCTGAGTCCGAGGGAAAAACCAACTCTGGAGGGTAAACGGATTAAGAAAGAAAGAAAGAAAGAAAGAAAGAAAGAAAGAAAGAAAGAAAGAAAGAAAGGAAGAAATAATATTGTCAGAAGTACTGTACATAGCTGCTTTACGTGTCTTCAGCGAGGCAATTACTTTTTCTGTCCCTTGGCGTAAGATATCGCCGGCCCCGTGGTTATTTGGCGGCCCACGTGCCTCTTACCCGGAGGCCCAGGGGTCGATTCCCGGCCTGGTCAGGGATTTTTACCTGTATCTGAGGGCTGGTTTGAGGTCCACTCAACCTACGTGATTACAGTTGAGGAGCTACCTGATGGTGAGCTACCTGATGGTGAGGTAGCGGCCCCGGTCTACAAAGCCAATAATATCGGCCGAGATGATTCGCCGTGACGACCACACGATACCTCATAAACTACAGGCCTTTGGGCTGAGCAGAGCGGTCGCTTAGTAGCCCATGAGCCTTCGAGGCTGTTTTACCATGGGGTTTGGTTAGGTTTGACGTAAGATATTGCCCCCTTTATGCCGGGCTCAGCTCGCCGGAGAGCGAGGGTCTCAGTGGTGGACCGTTCGCTATCGGCTGCGCAGAAAATTTTAAAGGCAGGGATAGATGAAGGACTAGCGACAAAACAAAGGAGACTAAATTAGGTTTACACATTTATTAAACTAACACTCTTTTAAAGAAAACAATTAAATTAACAAAATCTGGGTTGGATTCTTGAAAAACATCTTCTCCTCGTGCTTTCATTCGTGAGGGATCTCGCTCAAATAAATTTTCAATGATTGTTCTTTTCTGCAATAATACACTGACTGACAGAGCAAATGCAACACCAAGAAGGAGTGGTCAGAACTTTATGCCAATTGCAGGGTAGACTGACGTCACTGAGGTATGCTCATGATGTGAAATGCGCCGCTGTGTTGCGCACGTAGCGAACGATAAATGGGACACGGCGTTGGTGAATGGCCCACTTCGTACCGTGATTTCTCAGCCGACAGTCATTGTAGAACGTGTTGTCGTGTGCCACAGGACACGTGTATAGCTAAGAATGCCAGGCCGCCGTCAACGGAGGCATTTCCAGCAGACAGACGACTTTACGAGGGGTATGGTGATCGGGCTGAGAAGGGCAGGTTGGTCGCTTCGTCAAATCGCAGCCGATACCCATAGGGATGTGTCCACGGTGCAGCGCCTGTGGCGAAGATGGTTGGCGCAGGGACATGTGGCACGTGCGAGGGGTCCAGGCGCAGCCCGAGTGACGTCAGCACGCGAGGATCAGCGCATCCGCCGCCAAGCGGTGGCAGCCCCGCACGCCACGTCAACCGCCATTCTTCAGCATGTGCAAGATCCAATGTTCCAATATCGACCAGAACAATTTCCCGTCGATTGATTGAAGGAGGCCTGCACTCCCGGCATCCGCTCAGAAGACTACCATTGACTCCACAGCATAGACGTGCATGCCTGGCATGGTGCCGGGCTAGAGCGACTTGGATGAGGGAATGGCGGAACGTCGTGTTCTCCGATGAGTCACGCTTCTGTTCTGTCAGTGATAGTCGCCGCAGACGAGTGTGGCGTCGGCGTGGAGAAAGGTCAAATCCGGCAGTAACTGTGGAGCGCCCTACCGCTAGACAACGCGGCATCATGGTTTGGGGCGCTATTGCGTATGATTCCACGTCACCTCTAGTGCGTATTCAAGGCACGATAAATGCCCACCGCTACGTGCAGCATGTGCTGCGGCCGGTGGCACTCCCGTACCTTCAAGGGCTGCCCAATGCTCTGTTTCAGCAGGATAATGCCCGCCCACACACTTCTCGCATCTCCCAACAGGCTCTACGAGGTGTACAGATGCTTCCGTGGCCAGCGTACTCTCCGGATCTCTCACCAATCGAACACGTGTGGGATCTCATTGGACGCCGTTTGCAAACTCTGCCCCAGCCTCGTACGGACGACCAACTGTGGCAAATGGTTGACAGAGAATGGAGAACCATCCCTCAGGACACCATCCGCACTCTTATTGACTTTGTACCTCGACGTGTTTCTGCGTGCATCGCCGCTCGCGGTGGTCCTACATCCTACTGAGTCGATGCCGTGCGCATTGTGTAACCTGCATATTGGTTTGAAATAAACATCAATTATTCGTCTGTGCCGTCTCTGTTTTTTCCCCAACTTTCATCCCTTTCGAACCACTCCTTCTTGGTGTTGCATTTGCTCTGTCAGTCAGTGTAAATATAGAAACCATTAACTTACTGAAAAATTGATTGGAAAACAAAATAATATCTAATATCCTTCTCTTATGATGATAATCCAATTATTAAAATTAAAATCTTCCCTCCTGGGTTTCAATTATTTTCCAAGAAAATGACTATTTTCTCCTCCTTATTTAAATTATTGAAAATTATTTAATTCATTAATTTATGATTAACAAGTCTTCCCTAGACTTTCCTTTCAACAATTACTTCGTTTATACAATTATTGATTGAATAAACTTCTTCTAATAATTTTTACTTGAACTTATATCACCTTAACTTTTGCTCAATTTTATGCAGAAAGTGACTGTACAACATCTAACAATTAAATCTCGTGACATCAGTCCACGGACGTTGCCTTCTCTTATTCACTTTGAGTTAGTAAATTAGGCCCTAATCAACCTTAAATTACGATAAAATCTTCTAAAGATTCAAAATTGATCCAATTACGGACACGCGAAATAATACAAGTCGGTCAAAACTTTGACGCACATAATGAAAATTACCTTCACAAAATCGTACATGAAATATTCCAAAAAACACAGAATAGGATCAAATCTCACATCACACATTCACACAGGGGTACACGGCGTTATTATAACATTATTTACACGAACACTAATCCATTATTATTAATTTTAGGATTTTACTGCGAATTAGGGAAATCATTCTCCAGATGACACTATCACACACATCCCAGGTATCAATTCAGAGTGTGATAGAATTAAGGTTATCACTTATACAAAGAAATTAACTATACAACGATGTTCAAGGAGTATTTTAAACAGAAATCATCCTAATTTAGCGAATAGAATAATTGTAACACAGGTCAAAATAATAGAATACGCGCTAACGGTACATGAGTTGCGGCATTTATTTTTATTCATCATAATATCGTGGCTCTCAATTATTCTGCACTGAAGCTCGAAGAAATCATGTCCAGTGACACATCTCTTCCCAAAATTGACTCTAATGGGTGCATAAATTATTACTCAAAATATAATGCCCATCTGCAAGTCATACTCAAATTCATAGCGCAGAAATATACCTATAATTCGTCGATACTCCGTCCGGAGAATTTGCCATGTTCCAGGCTTACTTTACATAAAGTGAGCACACGATAATACTTTCCAAAAATAACTAACATTAAACTCATGACCTTATTAAATCATTTTAGCCCATAATTAGCTTTAATTATTTTTACTCATTATCATTATTATTATTATATTCCTGACCGTGCATAATCTCATTCGTAAAGTTGTCGTGTGAAGTTATTCGGATGACTCTAAATAAATTCGAACCCATAAAC
Organism: Anabrus simplex; assembly: GCF_040414725.1. Classification (NCBI taxonomy): domain Eukaryota; kingdom Metazoa; phylum Arthropoda; class Insecta; order Orthoptera; family Tettigoniidae; genus Anabrus; species Anabrus simplex. Next base: position 575,804,130 of record NC_090266.1, on the reverse strand, counting down.
ATGTCGTACAATCATAGAATGAAATTCTACACGAAGAAAAACACTAGAACACTGTCCTAATTTGTTTTAAATAACTTTCAAATTATTTCAAAACTAATAAAAATTAACGCGGGGTTCATTTAATTTTTATCTCACATGTCTTCTAAATTCTTAGGACAGTTAGGGTCTCTCTCGATGACTCACATTCATTTCTAACTAATAGAGCAAACACACACTCATCCCAAGGGTTCTAACTACCTCTCACCAAAGAAAGAAGAATGAAAAATCAAACTACTGCAAAACTAATAGAAATCCAAAGGAATAAGTAAGGCTACGTTTACAGATATTTACAAAGATAGAAAGCAATTGAATTCTTAAAGAATACTCATGTGACTGGTGTGAACTGGATTGCGGCTGATGACCTAGCACGTGGTCACATCACCTTCCATCGAACGAAGTCTCGCCCATGTCCGATGCCTTACATGTTTAGTGACTCATGGAGGCGTTGACGATGTACAGGAACTTGCAGTATTCTTCGTGGAGCTGGATAACCATCTTGCCGTAAACTCGAACTCAGGACCTTTCTTCTTCCAAGTTCTTGTAGAAAGCTGAAACTAACAAAAAGTCTTAGAAATAGCCCAGGATTCACTCTCGATGCTTTATAATCTGGCTGAAGACACTTATCTTAGAACAGCCCTAAATTAATCGTAGTGAAATTTTTCGAGTGTCTGAATTGCTGTTTATATAGTCCTCGATGCCTTCTCCAATGTAAAGTCTTCCGATGAAGCAAACGACGTCCAGTCTCTTCGGTTGCTGCAGTCAGAGTAATGCTCAAATTTAGCGTTCAGAAGTATAAAACCCTCTACCAAATTTTCCTCTGGAATTACCATTAATTTCCTGTCGTAAGACATAGGTGTGTCTCTTAATTACATCTAATTGGTGGATTTGTTGAATTCCAGTGAAGGTTGTCACTTTTATTGGCTGCTCCAGTTTTACGTCACTTGACTTTCCATTTATTGATCGATTGAGATCTGCCTGCTCGCCGTGTCACGTGGTACGCACACATGTGTCTGAAGGCCACATAACAGGAATTCCAGCCTGCTCCCTCGTGCTCTCTGTAGGTCGGGAAAACCGGTTCGCGAAGTGACTAGCTCGTACTGGCACGAAATACGGAATCTCACCCTCTTGCCGATTAAAATAATGTCCCAACACACTGACGAAATAAATCATTTTCTTTCTAATAAAATATTACCACTTTTGAAGGGGACAATATCTAATTCTTTCGCGAAGCCACTCCTTTTAGTCATCATTAGTTGTTTTTCTCCTTCCTTGTACAACTCTTCACAGAACTGCTTCCTTCTATTCACATCTAGTCATCCATGGGTGTCAACTAGAAAGGCTCTTATCACGCCTTCCCGGAAGTCACACGGTATCAATCAATCATTTCAGTCAACCGGGGTGTTAAACTGTAATTATTTCGATCTAGGAATATAGTAGTAAGCAAGACCCTAGGAGCTTGAGATGGAGTGTTTCGGTACAGTGTGCCGGCACACGGGACTGCAACTGCGCAGTAAAGAGAACTTCGTGTGGCAACATGACATGATCCTCTTCAGCAGGAATGTGCTACTGTACCGGACGTGCTGTGTGTAGTTACGGCTAGCGTAAGCTACGCGGAACGTGAAGGAACAGTTGGAACACTGAAATTCGCCCCATTAATAACGTTTAAAGGCTGCTTTTCAGTGAAGATTATTTTCGGTCAATATGAAATACACATAACATGGTTAAAATGGCAGTACAGGTGTTTAAAAGTAACTAATCCAAGGATATTTTCACCAGTTGAATGTATCAGCCTATATTCTGTGTAATTAGGGCCAGGATAAAACTTTCTTCTGGTTGCTTTACGTCGCACCGACACAGATAGGTCTTATGGTGACGATGGGACAGGAAAGGCCTAGGAATGGGAAGGAAGCGGCCGTGCCCTTAATGAAGGTACAACCCCAGCATTTGCCTGGTGTGAAAATGGGAAACCAGGGAAAACCATCTTCAGGGCTGTCGACTAGGGTTGGACAGACCGGAACATTCACTTGTTCCGCAACATTAGGAACTTGAGGCGGAGTGTTTCGGTACAGAGTGCCGAGACCCGGGACACAGGATACAGGACTGTAACTGCGTCCTAGAGAGAACTTCGAGAGGCAACAGGACATGCTCCGCTTCAGCTGGAATGTGCCTGAACCTAACGTGCTGTGCCAAGGCCGCACTAGATAGATTAGTTGGCCTTGGCTGTGTCCGCCTGTCGATACCGGCTGTGTGCCGCCCTGTGTTGGAGTGTCAACATTTTTTCATCCAATTATATCTTTAATTCCAAAGCGATGACCCGTATTTTTCTTGGGCTTAAAAGTTTCCTTAAAGTCCAAATTAATTTTTAACATCATTCCCCGAGAAGGTGTTGAGGGAAATTTTCGAGATATTGAAGAAAGTAAATGGAAGTTGAGAGGGAAGAAATTCGAAGTGCAGAGAGCATAAGGCGCACATTGGGACGCAGAAGAAGCAGCTAAAGCAGTGCAGCGCAGAGCAGATTTTTGTAATCCACACAAATCATTGCACCATCGCAAGTTGACAGACAGGGCAGGACAGAGCAGAGCAGGCCGGTTCTGCACCTACTTCCGCCTACCACCCGCAGTCTTCGAAATACAGTTTCCTGCGCTCGTGTCACGCAGTTAGTTAAAAAATGGAGGAGAAAATTACCACAGCCATTCAATCTCACCATGTTTTGTAGGTACTATGTGAATCATGTGGTCTGCAATGCAGTATGTATGTATGTATGTATGTATGTATGTATGTATGTATGTATGTATGTATGTATGTATGTACGTATGTATGTATGTATGTATGCATGTATGTATGTTCGTGAGAAAATGACTGAACAGAATTTAATGAAAATCGGTATGTAAATTCGGGGAATAAGGCATTACAGTCTAGGCTATAAACCATTTTATTCACGCTACGTAACAAGGTAGTTTAGAGAAAGGCCTAAAATGTAATCCATCCATCGTAAACAGGACTCCGGTGCGACATTATTGAAAGTTCACCTCTGTAAGCTTGCATTCGGGAGATAGTGAGTTCGAACCCCACTGTCGGCAGACATGAAGATGGTTTTCCGTGGTTTCCTATTTTCACACTAGGCAAATGCTGGGGCCACGCCCGCTACCTTCCCAATCTTCCACCCTTCTTCCGTCGCCGAAAACCTTCGATATGTTAGTGCGACGTTAAACAAACAGCAAACAAAAGAATGTAATCCTCATATATCTATGAAACAATCCGTGACCCAAGTTCTCGCAACATATAGAATTTAAGACAAAGATCTAATGCTGATTATGGAGAGCATCATCGCCGACTCCGTCGCCGTCATCCATCATCACATTTATGTGAAGAGATAAATACGGAAAATCATTTATCATGTCTTGTCAAATATAAATGCAAACGCGTTCACAACAGATTGTCAATGTTGATTGATTTTAGTATCTTGTGTCTTGTGACAACTAGATGAAAATCTAGCAGTACATTTGTAAATACATATTTTTCCCTCTCCCCCACTGTGATCCTATTAATGAATTTACCATGCAAGTTGGTCGTGCGGTTAGGATCGCCTTGCTATGAGCTTGCATTCGGGAGATAGGGGTTTCGAACCCCACTGTCGGCAACCGTGAAGATAGTTTTCCGTGGTTTCCAATTTTCACACCAGGCTAATGCTGGGGTGGGCTGTACCTTAATTAAGGCCTCGGTCGCTTCCTTCCCATTCCTAGCCCTTTCCTATTCCATCGTTGCCATAAGACCTATCTGTGTCGGTGCGACGTAAAAAATATAAAAAATAATCATGAATTAAATTCTTTGCTTAGTCCATATGAACGCCGAACATCAGTAACATAGAAATATTGTTCAGTCTTGTAAACTGGCGAAGGTGGTTGTTTTTATTGCGACTGTCTTAAGCTGAATAACCGCGTTGCCATCAGCACAAGGGAAATTGTGAAGATGACTAACAAAATGAGAAAAATCGCGAATGCTTGAAGAAAAAGAAAAAAAGAGCCTCATTATACTGGATGCCCCAGTATCACAGAGTCTAAAGAAAACATGTTATTTCTGAAAACCGACGAGACCCTGCGTGGCAATGTGCGCTCACGTCCACTTCGCAATTTCGTAAGCTTCGCGCTGTTCTGCTCTGCTCTTCCCTGCTCTGCGGCCAACTGCTTCTCAATGTGCGCCCGGCCTAACAGCACGAAAGTACAACAATGTATTCATCCAGTTATATTTTTAATTCCAAAGCAACGACCCATATTTTTCTTGGGCTTAAAAGTTTCCTTAAAGTCCAAATTAATGTTTAACGTCAATCCCCGAGAAAGTGTTGAGGGAAATGTTCGAGATATTAATTACTCACTAATTACTCACAATACAGGCCAATACATTCAACTGGTGAAAATATTCTTGAACTGGTTACTTTTAAACACCTGCACTGCCACTGTAACCGTGTTATGTGTATTTTATATTGACCGGAAAGATCTTAACCTAAAAGCAGCCTTTAACGTGATTATTGGGCGCGAATTTCAGTGTTCCGACTGTTCGTTCACGTTCCCTGCAGCTTTATGCTGGACCATGGCCATAACTACACACAGGCACACACCACACAGCACGTTCCGTACAGGCACACTCCCAGTTCCCACTGGCACGGAGCATGTCATGTTGCCTCCCGAAGTTCTCTCTACACTGCGCAGTTACAGTCCCGCGTCCCGTGCGCCCGCTGCACAGTTCAGCTAGTAGGCGAAGGGCAGTGCATAGTGGCGCTTCTGATGGGACAGCGAGTCAGTGTCTCCGGCTCGCTTGAGAATGTTTCGGAACAATTGACACTCGGTGTTCTGGAACAGCGGAACATAACTGTGCACCGGCACTTTGTGCCGAAACAGGGACATAGTGCCCAACCCTACTGTCGACAGTGGGATTCGAACCACCGTCTCCCAGATAAAACTTCAGGGCACGTGAAAAAGCAGTCGGAACTCTGAAATAGGCACCCAGGAAATCATGTCTAAATGTTGTTTTTAGGATAAGAATGTTTTCATTCATTCTGAAATACACCTGTCACAATAAGACTGGCAGTAGATGTGTTTATAAATGTCACAATGTTATTTTCACCAACTAAAAATATACTCGCACAGTTGAAGAAACATTCGCCAGTACTCTATTTACGTACACAATATACAAGCGGAACATGAAAATAAAAGAAGTACCCATACACGCAAAACACGAAGATAGATTAAAATTTAAAAAAAATTAAAAATGCTATTTGTTCGTGGCGTCGACCTCAAAAGACCTTTTGCTACTACTTGCACCACATGTTATGAACCTGCGTGTAATTGTAATTACGGAAGTGTTGAATGTGAGGAAAGGAACGTTAAGGACGACACAGACACCCAATGCCTAGGCCAGGGATATTAATCATTTACAATTAAAAACCCCTGACCTGGCCGGGAGTCGAACCCGCGGCCGTCGGGTGACAGGCGGACGCGTTGCCCCCTACACCGTGGGGCCGAACAACACGAAATTAAAAATTAAACACTATATACAAGCGGAACAGGAGATAAAAAACTAGGCCTATACAAGCAGAACACGAAAATAAAAATTGTAGATGTTTAAGTTTCAAATGTCTCGTCATTGTGCCGCATGAAGATCCCTTTGCAGACAAAATAGAAGAACATAAATTACATGCCACTCTGTCCGGTTTTATTCTATTAAAAAATCGCAAACAGGACTCCGGTGCGACATTATTGAAAGTTCACCGTCTTTCGTAAGGTATATATTACTGGGCTTCTATGAAAACACTCTTACAAAACAGAACGCATTAAGTTATCCGCATGTACCGAAAACCAGTTGTCGGAGTAACGGACAGAACAAAGAGGATACGACGGAACACGGAGCACTCCAGCACATGGCGGCACACTGCCGGTATCGACACTCAGCTAGTAGGTGAAGGGCAGAGCATAGTGGCGCTGCTGACGGAACAGCGAGTCAATGTCTCGGTCTCGCTTCAGAATGTTTCGGAACAACTGACGTTCCGTGTTCCGAAACAGCGGAACATAACTATGCACTGGCACAGTGTGCCGAAACAGGAACATAGTGCCCAACCCTACTAGGTGCAGGTGTAGTGTGTCTGCTTCTCGCCCAGAAGTTCGCATTCGATTCCTGGCTCGTCCAAGAATTCCAGACTGTGGGTTGGAACGGACTTCACTCAGTCTTATGAAATCAGCTGAGGATCTGTCTGATGTGAAAAGCAGTGGAAGCTGTATGACTAAGGAAATCATCATGCTGGCAACGTGACACTTCAATATCTGCGGGTCATCTGACTGGACAGCATTCGTTTTGAAAACCAAGGCCGTTATTGTTAATTCTTCATATAAAAATCGAGGAAATTGTGATCATCAGGCTAATGTGCTCGTGAGAGTATATGAATAGAGTATGATAACGTATGTTATTGTACTGTTGATATTGGTTTGTTTATCCCTAATTAATGGAGTAAAGTTCTCAAGGTATTATTTATAGGTGTTACATCAGTATGTGCCTTGAGCCAATTAGGAGCCCTAAGGGGAGATTCAGCATTCCCTGATGAGGATCAAACTAAAGGATCTTTCTTCTCATGGTTCGTCGTGTCTATGGTAACCTTTCAGGGTAGTCATACTCATACCATATAAGTAAAAAAGTCACGCTGTGATTACTACAAGGTACCTTCAAAACATACCCTAACAAGAGCTCTCACGGAGAAAATTAAATTTACAGGCAGATATGAGGATATGCAGTAGTAAGGCACTATAGGTTGGATGCATATTGGTGTCCTATTACCGCGTATATCTGCCCGTAGAATAAAATTTTTCCATGAGAGCTCTTGTTACCTTAATTTTTGAAGTGCCGTTGTAGTTCTCAGTTAAGAGCAGTGAAGAGTTCACCAGTTAACCATGGGTCGCAAGAGTTTGCCGGTATTTAGTCGATGGATTAGTCCGGTGGTATTTGAAGGTCCTCAAATACGTCAGCCTCATGTCGAGACAAAATTCCGGCACCTCGGTGTCTCCGAAAACCATAAAAATGTAGTCAGTGGGACGTAAAACCAATATCATTATCCCACGTTTGAAAAGTGACTACCTCAACAGCCCAATTCTCTCACATTATTGAGTTTCTGAATCCCATGATGGATGCAATGGCCTTGAAGGTAGACCTGTTAAAATAAGAATCATCAATTTCTTCTCCTTCTCCACTGTTAAAGTCTTCCACTCGGTTCATCTTCTCCTTCATCTCTGTAATAATATATATTTCTTTTAGGGCCTGTTTTCTACCTTTTCGATTCTTCGGCTGAGTGGTCAGCGTTGAGCCCTTCGGTTCAAAGGATCGTAGGTTCGATTCCTGGCCGGATCGGGTATTTTTAATAACGCCTGATTAATTCTTCTTGTTCGTGGACTGGGTGTTTATGTTAGTCCCAATACTCTCCTCTTCATATACACACAACACCAACCACTACAGAAACACGCAATACTGAATACATCCCTCCATATAAGCTTGGCGTCAGGAAAGGCATCCGGCTGTAAACCAGGGGAAAATACACACGTGCGACACAGTTCGCAACCGCGACTTCACAGGTATGGGGAAAAAGCGGCGAAAAAGAAGAAGAAGAAGAATCTGTTTTTTACCTTTGCCACAAGTGGTGTTTCCAATCGAGAGCTTATTTAAGAACACGTGAAAATGCAATATACATTGTTACGAGTGATCTCCACTATCATTACCAGTGGTCACAGACAATGTGCAAAACATGCGTGCTGCGTGGAAAATAGTACAGGAGCATATTTCGCACATTGTCTGTGACCACTGCTACGAACCTCTCCGCACCTATTTACCTTATAACTTCAATTAGTTTAGAAGCAAATGGAGAAAGTGTATTCCATTCTACGAGTCCAGCGTGTACTTCCCTAGAAATGCTATCACAGAGTTCATGTACATCTGAAAGTACGGCATTATCGGCTTCAATCTTGCGTATGGCCTCTGAAATTGGTCTCAAGAGACGCCATGCCTTATCAAATTACTGCCATGTTTCAGCTGCTAACACAGAAGCTTCAAGTGTTCTGTCGCACTGCACAATTCTGCATTCAATAGTTACTAACACAGTCTCTTTATTCTTAAGTATACTGTCCAAACAAATCACAGTACCTGCCCAACGGGTTGGTGATGGAAGCTTTAGTGTCACAGGGGGATGGCCGTATTTCTCCTTTCTCTTGGTTTCCAATAAAGCACAGGGGGCATGACGATCTTTAAAGAATTTTAATATTTTCTTCCCCAGATGGAAGCACCCTTGCAACGTTCTCAGTGACATTATCTCCTTTATTAGTAGACTAGCAAGATAACCGTGCTTCGCTACGGTATTATACTGAAATTTATAATTGAATGCTTAATGTTTTATATATAATCCGACGAAATTCGCAATATGACTCGAATTCTGAGAGAATCCGCCAAAATTCGCGATCTCACTCGTTTTCTGAGAGATTACGGCAAAGTTCCTCCCATTTTTCAATCTTTCTTTCCAGAAATCGATTTCGTACTTCGCGGGCTAGGTCCAGGTATTCTACCCGGTCATTCGGGTCCCCAAACCTTTGCCATTTTTTCCTATAAGCAGTTCTAATATGGATTAAAACCTTGAGGACATCCGGCGTGGTGTCGTCTTGGGTGCCTTGGTGGTACTGAACCCGAGGCCGAACTGCATTCATAATCATTACCCAAACAGGACCCGTTTCCTGCGCGGTCCGCACATCTTGACGACTGTCCAGAACATTATTATTATTATTATTATTATTATTATTATTATTATTATTATTATTATTATTATTATTATTATTATTATTATTATTATTATTATTGATGATGTTCTGGACCCCACAGCAAGATGCACGTCTGCAAAATCTTTCGTTTTTCAGATAACAGTATCTTCATACAAATATTTCAACTAATTTTTCAATTTCCCTTCCGCCGTTTAAGTGGATTTCCGAAAACAAAAAATTACGTATATCTTTCTTTTTAAAGGAGATTTCAAATACCAAATTTCACGTCAGTAACATCTTCAGGTTTTCAGATATCAGTATTAAAAGAATTAAAAGAATTCAACCCCATTTTCCGTCATTTTACCCCCACCCCCCACCCAAGTGGCTTTCCGAAAACAAAAAAATACATGTTTCTTTATTTGTAATAGAGATAAAAAATACCATTTTTCACTTCTGTAACATGTTATGTTTTTGAGGTGTACTGTACATAAGCTCATTTTAAAATTTCACCCCATTTTTAGTTCGCCTTAAGTGGAGTTTCCAAAAACAAATCACCTCTGTTTCTTTACTTTTACAGGAGGTTCCAAGTAAAATATTTTACGTCTGTAACACTTTACGTTTCTGATATATACTGTAGTTATAATCTTTCTAAAAATTCACCCAAATTTGTCATTCCCGTTTAACCCCCATGAATTCGATTTTCCAGAAACAAAAAATACATGTTTCTTTATATTTACTTGAGATCCCAAACATCAGTTTTCAGGTGTGTTTTATCTTCAGTTCCTGACATGTAAGTATCCTCATTAAAGGCATTCAATTAGGTTCGAATCCCACTGTAGGCAGCCCTGAATATGGTTTTCCGTGGTTTCCCATTTTCACACCAGGCAAATGCTGGGGCTGTACCTTAATTAAGGGCACGGCCGCTTCCTTCCCAGTCCTAGCCCTTCCCTGTCCCATCGTCGCCATAAGACCTATCTGTGTCGGTGCGACGTAAAGCAACTAGCAAAAAAATATGGCCTTCAACCACTTTTTCACTCTTTTTCACCCTTTTTCACCCCTCCTATTGGGATTTTCCGAAAGCAAAAATGCATGTTTCTTTATTTTTAAAGGAGATTGTAAATACCAATACATCTGTAAACTTTTAAAGTTTTGAGATATAGATACAATTATTTTAAAAAATCACCCCCATTTTCAAACCCCATTAATTGAATTTTCCAAAAACCAAGAATCATGTGTTTATTTTTAAAGGAGATCCCAAATACCAATTTTCAGGTGTGCAATATCTTCAGTTTCTGAGATATAAGTACCCTCACTAAAGACATTCAACCCCTTTATCACCCTTTTCACCCCTCCTGTTGGGATTTTCCGAAAACAAAGAATACGTGTTTCTTTATATTTAGAGGAGATTCTAAATACCAATTTTTACATCTGCAACCTTTTTAAGTTTTGAGATATACAGTAGATACACTTATTTGAAGAATTCACCTCCCTTTTCACCCCCTTAGCAACCGAATATCCAAAAATCCTCCCTTAGCGAGCACCTACATTGCAATATAAATGTATCCTGAAAATTTCATTTCTTTATGTAGAGTAGTTCTGGCTCGGCCATGATGAATCAGTCAGTCAGCTAGTCAGTGAGTCAGGACAAGTTATATATATATATATATATATATATACTAGCAAGATACCCGTTCTTCGCTACGGTATTATAATGAAATTTATAATTGAATGCTTAACGTTTTATATATAATCCGTCGAAATTCGCGATGTGACTCGTTTTCTGAGAGAATCCGCCAAAATTCGTGATCTGATTCGTGTTCTGAGAGATTACGGCAAAGTTCCACCCATTTTCCAATCTTCCTCTCCAACAATCGATTTCGTTCTTCCCGGGATAATTCCAGGTATTCCACTCGGTCAGTTGGGTCCCTAAATCTTTGCCATCTTTTCCCATAAGCATTTTTATATGGTTCAAATCCTTGAGGAGATCCGGCGTGGTGCCTTGGCGGTACTGAGCACATTTAGACGATGGTCCAGAACATTATTATTATCATTATTATTATTATTCTGGACCCCACAGCAAGATGCAAGACCGCTACTTGGCGGTAAATTACATCTGTTGCCACTGTCATTGCTGAAAATGTGACCAGCACCATCGTCACGCGTAGGCAAGTGCGCGAGATTTCTGGCGACACGAATGATATACTTCCGTGTATTATTGACCTTATTATAGAGGTGAACAGTTACACGGTCAATAGCATTCCTATCGTCTATTTCAAATGCGTTTAAATTTTTATTTATATGCCAGGAGAATCTACTGTAATCTAATATTATGTTCTCCAAAGGAAAAGTTGACTCTTGAAAACGAACCCAGGAAAAATTAAAAATGATCAGTTTATGATCAGAATGAGTACATTATGAACAGTAAAATCAATTGGTCTCAACGCATGTTTCACCCCAACGCCGTTAAAATTAATTTACCCCCACCCTCCAAAAACGAAAGCGTATTTCTTTGTGTTTTAAGGAGATTCCAAATACCAATGTTCACGTCTATTACCTTCAGTTCTGAGATATAAGTATCCCCATAAAAAGAATTCACTTTTTTCACTTCCTTTCACACTTCCCCCACCTCCCCGCTTAGGTGAAAGTTCCGGCAAAAATTATTGTTTCTTTAATAGTAAAGGATCTTCTAAATACCAATTATCACGACACTAACATCTTTAGTTTTTAAAATATGTGTCCTCATGAAAGGAATTCAACTCGTTTCCACCCCCGCCCCCAAGATGATTTCTCCCCAAAAACGCTTTCTTTGTTTTTAAAGGAGATCCAATTAAAATTTTTCATGTCTGTAAATATCCTCATACAATTAATTCAATTAATTTTTCAATTGTTTCACCTCCACCCCTTTATTAGACTTTCCGAGAATACGCGTTTCTTTAATTTTAAATTATATCCGAAATACCAATTTTCACGTCTACAAAATCTTCCTTTTTTGAGATAATAGTATCCTCATACTAAAAATTCAACTAATTTTTCAATTTACCCCCCTCCACTTTAGGTGGATTTCCGAAAACAAAAACTACGTATTTCTTTATTTTCAAAGGAGATCCCAAATACCAATTTTCAGGTCTCTAATATCTTCTGTTTCTAAAATATAAGTATCCTCATTTAAGGTATTCAACCCCTTTTTCACCACTCCTATTGGGATTTTCCGAAAACAAAAAAATACGCGTTTCTTTATTATTAAAGGGGATTCAAATTGCCACTTTTTACATCTGTAAACTTTAAAAGTTTTGAGGTATAGATACACTCATTTTATCACCCCCTTTTCATCCCCCCATTAATTGGATTTTCTAAAAACAAAAAATACGCGTTTCTTTATTGCTAAAGGAGATCCCAAATACCAATCTTCAGACCTGTAATATCTTCAGTTTCTGAGATATAAGTATCCCCATGAAAGGCATTCAACCCGTTTTTCACCCTTTCTCACCCTTCCTATTGGGATTTTCCGAAAACAAAAAATACGTGTTCCTTTCTTTTTAAACGGGATTCTAAATACCAATTTTTACATGTGTAATCTTTTAATGTTTTGAGATATAGATACACTTATTTTAAAATTTCACCCCCTTTTCACCCTCCCATTAATTGGATTTTCAAAAAGTACGTGTGTCTTTATTTTTAAAGGAGATTGCGATTACGAATTTTCAGGTCTGTAATATCTTTAGTTTCTGAGATATAAGTATCCACATTAAAGGCATTCAACCAGTTTTTCACCCTTTTTCACTTCTCCTATTGGGATATTTCGAAAACAAAATATACGTGTTTCCTTATTTTTAAAGGAGATTTCAAATACCAATTTTTAAATCTGTTAACTTTTAAAGTTTTGGGATATGGATACACTCATTTTAAAAATTCACCCCCCCCCCCTTTTCACACTCCCATTAATTGGATTTGCCAAAAACAAAAATTACGTATTTCTTTATTTTTAAAGTAGATCCCAAATACCAGGTCTGTAAAATATTCAGGTTCTGCAATATAAGTAGCCTCATTAAAGGTATTCAAACCATTTTTCACCCCTTTTCACCCCTCCTATTGGGATTTTCCGAAAACAAAAAATACGTGTATCTTTATTTTTAATGAAGATTCTAAATACCAATTTTTACATCTGTAAACTTTAAAAGATATGAGATATAGATGCACTCATTTTTAAAATTCACCCCCCTTTTCACCCCCATTAATCGGATTTTCCAAAAACAAAAAATACGTGTTTCTTTATTTTTAAAAGAGATCAAAAGTACCAATTTTCAGATCTGTAATATCTTTAGTTTCTGAGATATAAGTATCCCCATTCAAGGCATTCAATCCATTTTTCACCCCTTTTCACCCCTCCTATTGGGATTTTCCGAAAACAAAAAATACGTGTTTCTTTATTTTTAATGAAGATTCTAAATACTTATTTTTACATGTGTAAACTTTAAAACTTTTGAGATATAGATGCATTGTTTTTAAAAATTCACCCCCCTTTTCACCCTCCCATTAATTGGATTTTCCAAAAACAAAAGACTACGTGTTTCTTTATTTTTAAAAGAGATCGAAAGTACAAATTTTCAGGTCTGTAATATCTTCAGTTTCTGAGATATAAGTACCGATATTCTGATTAAAGGCATTCAACCCCTTTTTTCACCGTTTTTCACCCCTCCTATTGGGATTTTCTGAAAACAAAACAAATCATGTTTCCTTATTTTTAAAGAAGATTCTGAATACCAATTTTTACATGTGTAAACTTTTAAAGTTTTGAGATATAGATACACTCATTTTAAAATTTCACCCCCCTTTTCACTCCCTTAGCGACGGTATATCCAAAAATCCTCTCTTAGCGAGCACCTACATCTTAATATGAATGTATCCCCAAAATTTCATTTCTTTATGTACAGTAATTTTGGCTCGGCGATGATGAATCAGTCAGTCAGTCAGTCAGTCAGTCAGGACAAGTTATTTTATATATATAGATAGATTAAATATATGTGCTGCATAGCCTAATCAGCCTATGGGTGTATGTTGCTCATATACTACTTTCCACGCAACACGCTTATTTCGCACAGTGCCTGTGACCACTGCTACGAACCTCTCTGCACCTATTTCACTTATAACTTCAATTAGTTTAGAAGCAATGTACTGCGCAGTTTCTCTTTCCTTACCAGGTCTTATGCATTGATGGAATATTCTCTAAGGTGTTATCACGTTAAAGTTCACGACATTATTCCCTGTTACATCAGTCTATCCAAGCGAAGTCAATGCAACGTCGGTGGATGCAGAGTGGGTTTCGGCCAACCGAGCAGAGGAAAGTTGGCCACGGCTCTACCGTGGCTCTACGCCTATGCATTCGGGAGACGGGCCTGGGGCACAGTGCCAGACTTTACGCCTGGCTCCACCCGTCGAATGTCCTTAGAATGGTTTTCCGTGGTTTTCCATTCTCCTACACTAAGGCGAATGCCGGGACAGTTCGTAGTACAGGCCACGGCCGCCCACCCCCTCACCTTCTCCGCAGATCTCCCTCACCGTAACAAATCTCCCGGCCTGAGAGACGGCGTCACCGTCTAAGAGGTCCACCTCCCCCCTTCAGGGGAGGAATTAAAACGTTTAGTAGCTAGTAGTAGTAAATCAATGCAAGAACAGTTGAACAATTCAACTACGTTGTGGCAAATGCCTTCACAGTATGATATTCGGCTGACAGGAAAAATGTGCTAAGCAGGTGGCTCATAGCCAGACCGTATTTTCTGAAATGCTTCCCGCAAATAATTCGAATTCAGCATAGACAGTGGAGCAGCTGAAGCATATACAGCCCTAGCAACAGTTTCGTCAATGACACTATCAGTTGCTGGACGGATATTGTTATGCCCGGATAAAGAGTGTTGTGGTGAATCTGTCGTAAGTTGTTCACTGAGAGAAGAACCAGAAGGCAAGGATGATAGCGTAGATGAAGACCTGTCCTTGACACTTCAATATTCTGACATTTTCCCGTTTAACACACCGAGGGAAAATATCACATCTGATAAGATGTTCTTTTAACCGTGACGCTAAGGCGTTATGCTATTTAGTTTTACAATATTTACATGATGTGTCTGTTTTACCATCAGCTTGTCTTAAATCGAATAGGTCCCACAACTTTGATGAAGAACGCATTCCACTAACTAAACTATTCGGTTTGATTGCGTAAGATAGCTCAGCCTCAGCGTAACGTAAACTGAGGCGTGTCAGCACTGTCTGGCATTATATAGATCTGACCTTTTTTCTTGATGTTTCTGGGTTCATTCCGTTCATTCCAGTATGATAGCCCCTGATGCTTATGCAGTACATGCTGCTGTACGGTATAGCAGGTTGCGTGATATAGATAGATAGATAGATAGATAAATGTCTTTATTGGCGTAGTTAAGGCCACTGGGCCCCTGGTGTTATGGCGTTACTTACATGATGTGTCTGTTTTACCATCAGCTTGTCTTAAATCGAATAGGTCCCACAACTTTGATGAAGAACGCATTCCACTAACTATACTATTCGGTTTGATTGCGTAAGATAGCTCAGCCTCAGCGTAACGTAAACTGAGGCGTGTCAGCACTGTCTGGCATTATATAGATCTGTGACCTTTTTTCTTGATGTTTCTGGGTTCGTTCCGTTCATTCCAGTATGATAGCCCCTGATGCTTAGGCAGTACATACTGCTGTATGGTATAGCAGGTTGCGTGATAACCGTGATGAAAAGAACCATTTCTACCATTCTACATGGTTTTAAACGGTTTCAAACAACACGGTTATCAGTTCAACAGTATTAAACCGCAGTTTTATTACATCTCTACTAATTATTATTCCTTTGGTGAAAGATTTGTTGAATAATAAAGTTATTGGCTATGTGTTCCACTAATTAATTTTACGGTTTTCGGAGACACCGAGGTGCCGGAATTTAGTCCCTCAGAAGTTCTTTTACGTGCCAGTAAATCTACCCACACAGGGATGGCGTATTTGAGTACCTTCAAATACCACCGGACTGAGCCAGGGTCGAACCTGCCAAGCTGGGTTCAGGAGACCAGCGCCTTAATCGTCTGAGCCACTCAGCCTGGCGAAAGTTTTTGTATAATATTGCATCAATATATCAAAAAACTATTACTGCCGCACTTAAGTTAGTAGACTCTCAACCTTTACGTCTCTATCGAAATCCACATACAACGCATAAAAATTTACAAATTTGTACGTACATTTTTAAATTTTTATGTCGATCCCCCTCCACCCCTTCCCCCAATATATTCATTGGACCCGGGTACGTTCTTCTCTCTAATTTTTTTTGTAGCCACCCCTCCACGCTTCTAATGTTCACTCGCCGCTGTTGATGAACCCCACCAGTCTGATCAACCGGCTACTTACCTTTTGGAATAATATGAAGTTTTGGACACCGTACTTAACGAAAGTTTTTAAAACCTGAAGGAACTGGTAATAACAGGAAGTGACATTGAAGACTGATTACCTCTCAAACAGATTTTGAGGCGAAAGACCGTCCGGCACAAACCGGCCCCTAAGAAGATTGGTGCCCTCTGGACGAAAGAGAGAATGGAACAGCATAGCCAGAGCATGCGCTGTTCTGAGAAAACATTAAGGCCCGCTCTAAAGCAAGCAAGTTGAATGTCGTGGTCTTCGGTTGGCCAATCCGAAATAAGTGACATACACGCTCACTTAAGACAAAGTATTGGGGCAGTAAAATATTAAAAAGCTGTCCGCCTGTGTGGTGTAGTGGTTAGCGTGATTAGCTGTCACCCCCGGAAGCCCGGGTTCTTTCCCGGCTCTGCCACGAAATTTGAAACGTGGCACGAGGGCCGGAGCGGGGTCCACTCAGCCTCGGGAAGTCAACTGAGTAGAGGTGGGTTCGATTCTCACCTCAGCCATCCTGGAAGTGGTTATCCGTGGTTTCTCCTTCAGGCAAATGCCGGGATGGTACCTAACTTTAAGCCAAGCCCGCTTCCTTTCCTCTTCCTTGGCTCTCCCTTCCACTCTACTCATCCTCCCACAAGGCCCCTGTTCAGCATGGCAGGTGAGACCGCTTGAGCGAGGTACTGGTCCTCCTCCACAATTATATCCCAGACCCAATGTCTCACGCTCCATGACACTGACCTTGGGGTGGTAGAGGTGGGATCCCTCGCTGAGTCCGAGGGAAAAACCAACCCTGAAGGATAAACAGGAAAGAAAGAAAGAAAGAAAGAAAGAAAGAAAGAAAGAAAGAAAGAAAGAGGAAAATATTAAAGCTGTGAAGTAAAACATAACGTGTCAAGTACTTGTATCATACTCGCTGCACCATTTTTTCAAGCTTGAAATGTTTAGATTGCAGGTTTTTAGCACAGACCGCTATTAAGGCCAAGCTGTCGGCATAAGTTAAACTGCTTACTACATTTCTACCAAACTGAAACCGTCCCCGCCATTCTACTCCATGCCTGAATGGTCAGCGTCTTGGCCTTTAGTCCTCAGGACCTCGGGTACGAATATCAGCCGGGTCGAGGGATTTTAATCTTAAACGGTTAAAAGCCTTGGCTTGGGGATTAGATATTTGTTCCGTCCTCAACATTTGTGCAACTCACGCACCACTCACAAATCCATTTTCCACAACAATAACAAGCAGCTTCCCACACACTGCAGGTGTGAACAATGGCTAAAATTCTCAGCTAGGCTGGGAGTTCAACCTGGGACACTCAGAGCCGAAGGCCGTTGCAGTGACCATTCGGTCACAAAGCCAGACATTGTAACGTCTACATTAACGCCTAATTAATAGGATTTACAATTATAAAAGGTACTTGGGAACTTTCTCTAAACTTTTCCAGACGTTACTTGGAGTAATGGATGGACGAATGTCGCCCTTGTGATATCAAATCACTGAACTTCAGCTTCCTTCCTGACCTGACTGTGTGGTTGCCTGTTCATGCATGGAGGCTGGTGTGCGTGTGAGATTTGGTGACGAGCCGAGAACTGAACCGCTAGCTCACTTGCTCAGCAGTATGAGTGTCAAGGTCTCGGTATACCTCCTGCTTTTTCAGAGTCTATATTTAGACGTGAGTAATCTTCGCCGCGGGTGTACACAGAGATGGAATGGGGAGTCAATTACCCCGTGGGTCGCTTTGATATGCGAAGTTCGCTGAACGCACTTGTTGAGACATCGGGCAGGTATTTACAGAGCCATAGAATAATGCAACGGAAAAGTGTAAGCATGGCCAACCTGACAAGAGTTGGAGAAAGAACTTCGTATTGGGCAGTTTCATTATGCTTTCCACATTAGAGAAACACAGCCTTCCCAGGTGTGAAAATGGATAAATTACGCAAAACTATCTATTGGGCTGTCGATGTTGGGGTTCGAACCTCCAGCATGGAAGCTAACAGCTTCACGGCTCGAACCGCGCAGCCAAACCGCTCGGTTCGGCATAATTTAACGTTTTTATTTTTACAATTTGCGTAACGTCCCACCTAAACGGACCAAGGAGTGGGAAGGAAGCGGCCGTGGCCTTAATTAAGGTACAGTCACAGCATTTGCCTGGTGTGAAAATGGGAAACCACGGAAAACCATCCTCAGTACTGCAGCTGACACTGGGCTTCGAACAGGATGCAAGCTCACAGCCGAGCGCCCCTAACCGCACGGCCAACCCGGTCTTTTAAAGTCTGTAGCCATTCTACACTAGTTAACACTAGTCTTTGGAATAACGCTTGAATATTGCAACAAAAATGATAATAATATTAAAAAGAAATGATAACAATATTGTATACCGAGTTCGATAGCTGCAGTCGCTTAAGTGCGGCTAGTATCCACTATTCGGGAGATAGTGGGTTCGAGCCCCACTTTCAGCAGGCCTGAAGATGGGTTTTCCGTGGTTTCCCATTTTCACACCAGGCAAGTGGTGGGGCTATACTGTATCTTGATTAAGGGCACGACCGCTTCCTTCACACTCCTAGCCCTGTCCTGTCTCATCGTCGCCATAAGGCCTATCTGTGTCGGTGCGACGTAAAACAACTTGAAAATAACAATAATATCAATACGATAATCTAACCCAGTGGTATTAAAAATGAAATCATAATATAAATATCATAGATACGTATCATTCTTTAAAAAATATTGAAGTATAGTCACAATATAAATATAAATCCTGCTAAAACAATGCAATCTAACAAAGTAATTAGAAGGAAAAGAGGAAAAGGTACGAATTTAAAGAAGACACTGGAATATTGCCTTCACTACACAGGTGAAGGGATGAGAAATTTAGGAGAAAAGGAAGAAAACAATTCGTTGAAGGAAGAGGAATATGATGAAAAGGAGAAGGAGAAGGAGGGGGAGGAGTTTCTTTCTTTTTGCTGGTTTAACGTTGCACTAACACATCGAAGTTATTCGGCGACGGAAGGATGGGAAAATGCTAGGATTGGGAAGGTACAGTCCCAGCATTTGCCTGGTATGAAAATGGGAGTTTTAAGGTCGCAACAAGATGATTTATTCACGTTGTGCTAATATTTCTACACAGGCAGGTACAGTATAAGAGCTGAGTTACTAGACATTATACTTAAGTAGGGAGGAAAACGTGATAGAAGCGGCCGAGTGCCGTACCATCCCCGATACATCCCAGCAGTATCCTGGAGTGCACACTAAAGAAACAACAAGAACAAACAAGAAAACCAGAGAAAAATCACTTTACCTCTGTATTATGTCCGATATTGTGATTTCAACCCAATATTTCATATTTCATTCCAGCAACACTCTCCATTCTCATTTGATAGCATTTACCAGTCATTAATAAAGCCTATATATGATTCATTCCCTGACCGGGTCAATGACTGGAGCACAGGTTGTAGGTTTTCATTTTCAATGGATTATTGACTTTCTAATAACTGACAACAGGTGTCATTCACTCCCGGATTTGAACATGTGATCTCTGAACAATCCACCTTCCACCTTCTCAATCCTATCGTGCTTCGTGAGTTTGTGCTATGAATGTTTCTTTAGTTTTAAATAATATTCTCCAATATATCTGTCTTTGGCACAGTCAGTGCAATTTTAAAAACCTTTCTTAAGAGAAGTGCCTCATATTTACCAGTTACAATTGCAGGTGTGGTACGCAATAAGAAACAATGAGCATCATCCTCACCCCATTAGTGCTCTAAAGGTAGGTCCAGCAAGATTGTGTTAAAAAATTAGAAAAACGAATCTAACAAATGTCTTGATGCACTGCCTGTTGCCGTTTCTTCGTGGATGCAGTATTGTTTCATCTGTTACCTGGGCCAGGATCGAGGTGTTTTTTTCAGCATTACAATTTGTTTTACGGCAAGCCGATACGAATAGGTATTACGGCAACGATGAGACAGGAAAAGGCTAGGAGTGGGAAGGAAACGACCGAAGCCTCGATTACGGTACAGCCACAGCATTTGTCTGGTGTGAACATGGGGAACCACGGAAAACGTCTTCAGAGCTGCCGACAGTGGGTTCGAACCCAGAATCTCCTGAGTGCAAGCTGAGAGCTTCGTGACCCGAACCGCGCAGCCATTCCTTCGTTAGGATCGAGTTAAATATAACATTCATTAATATTTCAGTATGAAGGTTGTGGGGTCAAATTCCGACGCAGTAAAAGTAGGTATATAAATGCAAGAAGCTTTTGTCAATACATTTTATTCATATATTTAAGGAGCTCTCCAGAATCCTAGTGCGTATTAGGCTAATTGCGTTTTAAAGTTATTATTATTATTTTTATTATTATTATTATTATTATTATTATTATTATTATTATTATTATTATTATTGGGGCCTATCATTATTAATATTAAATGTTTCTCAGAAGAGGTCAGTTTCCCTTTCCTATCCCTCCTTCACGATGGTCCCTTTATTGTTACATCTCAGAGAGACAAACGCCAGAAAGGAATATCAGCTACAAAACCGGCCGGCCTGTACACTCCTAAACTTGAGAGACCCTGAGAGGCGTGACTGGGTGTGTGTACAAACGACCGTTGCTTGCTTACGTCATACTCTGCGCGTGGAGTACCTCACGTCACAAGAATACCCAGGCTTCAAATTTAACGCTCTTTGTCTTATTCACAGACTTTCAACGGAGTTTCTTAAATAAATATAGGACGGCATATGTTCATGTCTCTTGCAAATTTTCATTTATTCGGGCATTTACTAAATTCTCAAATATATCTTTAGAAATTTCAGAGAAATGATGCATAGTGTGATATAGTGGCTAAAGCTGAGTCATGCACAGAGTTATTTTAGAAATAACTCAGCTTTATAATCTGTAGACTATTTAGACAGATGAGATCATATCCTTAAGTCATCCTCCACTGAGATTGTCTTTATTGATTCTTAATAATAATAATAATAATAATAATAATAATAATAATAATAATAATAATAATAATAATAATAATAATAATAATAATAATAATAATAATAATAATAATAATAATAATAGGGTGGCATGATTAGTTCCGTGGCTTAGCTGATGGCTTCCCACCTGGAAGGCTGAGGTTGGAATCCCGGTCGGTTCTGGGTCGCGATTTACATCTCGAGACTCACATTACGTCAGGAAGGTCATACAGTCCCTAACTCCCGGTCAGAAACAAAATGAGCCTGGCTACCTCCAGCGACCCCAGAAATGACTGGGATAAGCTGAAGAAAGCTTTTAATAATAATAATAATAATAATAATAATAATAATAATAATAATAATAATAATACGGTAATCATAATAATAATAATAAGTTAAATACTAGGGTGTGGTGAGTAGCTGTGGACTCAGGAAACAAGTTTGTTTGATTCCCACTGTCGACCATTCTTCGAAAGGACTTCCATGATTTTTCCTTGTAAACTCCAGGAAGATAACGGTTTGGAAACATTCTCAAGGGCGCATAGCCACATCACTCCCAGGTCTGGTCAAATTAGTTAAACTACTCCCGTGGGAACTGACATCTTCAGGTTATCATAGCTCACAAGAGCAGTGAGATATTTGACCACAATGTTCCAAGCCCCTAAATTAAACAACAAAAATAATATCAATAGGAGCATTTCCACCGATGATCATCTTGTAGTCTGGTTCTGCTGTCTAGGTGGTCGCGGGCTCAATATTTTGCTGTGTTTCATGTTGTAACGTTAGTTGGTCTAATGGTTTAGACATATTCAAACAATTTAGGAGATTTCCTAAGTTAACAATTTTAATGTACTTGATATATTGCTGAGTTGACGAGTACTTAGGGCCCGACTACTACTATCTCGGGGAGCCGGAGAAGAAACGACGAAGTGGAAAGTGGTGACCACCTTATTGTTAGTGAACTCCGGTTGAAGGAAACCACCTCGCCGGTAAGTTCTGCTTTCTCATTTGAGCATGTGTACAGAGGTTGATTCAGTCACGTGAGGATTTTGGGGAACCATCCTAAACGAAGGGTATTACAAACTGATTGTCTGTGTCTGTTAGGTCATCAGCCCAGAGGCTGGTCAGATCCTCAAATAGCACCACCAAAGACTGTGCAGTTACGGAGAAAACGAAACAACCGATGGTAGCACCAAAATGAGGCGTACTCGGCAAGATGAGGAGTGAGGTAGTTTGGCATTGCTTTCCTCACTGGGCCAGAAAGTGCTATTGCAGCACGACTGACCCTACGAGCAACGCCTTTCATAACAGTCACACGCATTGGTTGTGCTCCGAAAGTCATTACTTAGGACTACCCATACCCCAACCGCTTCCATATTGTTCATCAGTTGTCTCTAGGCCGACTTCTGATGCATTTCTGGCAAGATGCAATATTACTAAAACCTAGAACTCTAAAATGAAAACCCTTATACTGTATGCAGGTGCATACTATAAGACAGAGCTCCAAGACTCCAATGAAGAATTTGTAACAAGTCAGGTCACATTTGAGTGGGCGGTGGAACCAGCGACGAATAAAGCAACGTGGAATGCGCAGCCTGGAGGTAGGAAGAAGAAGAAAACTTACAACCAGAGTGAGAAAGATGTATCAGGACGATCTCATGGTAGACAAGGGAGGGAAGAATCATGGCACTCCTAACTTTTAAGTGATGTGTTCAGTAAAAGTATAGGCTGTGAAAATAACAATATTTAATTTTTGATCGCGTTTTGCCTGAAAGTTTTTTCAATCATACAAGTACCACTTTTTGTAGTAAATATTGATCAAATTTGATGACATGTTCACAGGAAATGCAGAATCATTATACACATATAACTCAGTTTCAATTTTCCTTTATTAACATTCTGATAATATGTATAAGTTTCTTTCACCAAAAAATTGAAAATTTAAATTAATCACAGTAAACCTTTTCCATTGATATTTACGTAGGGCCTAATAAAACAAAATCGATACCCAACTTTATTGCCTTGTTCATTAAGACCGCACCGTTAAGAGCACAGATTCAATATGTATACAATTAAAAGTGGCATTACAGTTAACGCTTGATTAAAAATTACAATATATTACATTTTGAAAAGTATTAGAGAATCGGTTGAAATTTTGCATGTCAATCTGTGTGCATATGTTCAGCCTATCCTGAAAATGTAAAAAGGATTGGTTAAATAGGAAGAAGTTAAAAAATAGTTTGTGAAACCCCTTAGCATGAGGTCCACTAAAAATGCAAGCAAAGCTATCTCCGTACAGGCCATGAAGGGCCTTGGAAGAATGGAAGGTAGGCTTCCACTGTCTGTACCCTGGGTACCAAATGGGATAGAGAGGTAAGCTGTACGCCCCGCTACGTTTGTCCCCTAGAATTAAGCTGTTTTTTATTTTTTGCTGAGTGAACTTCAGGGCCATGCGCCTCTCCAGAAGTGGGAATCCCGTTTCTAAATTTTTCGACTTTCTGACGAGGAATGGAACCCACGCCATTCTGGATGAACCGAGCACGCCTTTACTGCCTCGGATTAATATGATGTCCATACAGCCTATTACTGACATTGGAGCTGGGTAAAAGATGCATTTTATTGAGATCAGATTGATTAGAAATAATTTTTTTGCTAGTGGCTTTACGTCGCACTGACACAGATAGGTCTTATGGCGACGATGGGATAGGAAAGGCCTAGGAGTTGGAAGGAAGCGGCCATGGCCTTAATTAATTTACAGCCCCAGCATTCGCCTGGTGTGAAAATGGGAAACCACGGAAAACCATCTTCAGGGCTACCGACAATGGGATTCGAACCCACTATCTCCCGGATGCAAGCTCACAGCCGCGCGCCTCTAACCGCACGTCCAACTCGCCCGGTAGAAATAATTTAACTTACAATGTGTTATTAAGATGCTGTGTGTAACTGTACTTGCTTGCGCTAGGACTGATATGTCCCAGAACTAGAAATGAGGCATCATCCGAACTGTACACACGAATGAGTCTGGAAAAATATTATACACACGATGGCTGCTATCAATCCCAGAATTACTTCAACTACCAAATCTAATCGCTCTTACCACTTGAAATCAGCGAATGGCGGGATATCATCTCCGGTAATAGTTTAATCTTTACTTCAGTATGAAAAGAAGCTACGTAGCCGAGTTGAAGCGGTAGAGGAGTATTAGTTCACGTGGAAGAACGGGGATTGAATTCCCTGCCAGGAAGACGCGGAACTGAGAAGCGAGGTTTCCACTTATGGAGATGAAGATAGCACTGGTTTTACCTCAGCCTACTCCAGAAATAAGTACCAGGTTAACTGCTGAGGGACAAAAAATAAACGCTCATAGGGATAGCCATTCTCTCCACGATTGTTGGAAGCCTTTAACTACTACTCATAAAGGCCTTCATGGCCTAATTGGCCAAATATCTATTTGTAAATGAGGCCAGGCCAACTAATCGACTGCTTAGTAAATATATTAAAGTATCTTGATAATAATGTTATTGGTTTTACGTCCTACCAACTACATTTTTGATGATTTTCGGAGACGCGGAGGTGCCGGAATATTGTCCCGCAGGAGTTATTTTACGGGCCAGTAAATTTGACGACTCACGTCTTATGTACTTGAGCACATTCAAATACCACCGGATTGAGCCAGAATCGAACCTGCAAGATTGGGCTCAGAAGGCCAGCGCTCTTCCGCCTGAACTACTTAGTCCGATAAAAAATCGTAAACATGATGTCCATGCAGCCTATAGAGAGCCTTGAGCCTGACAAGAAATGGCATGCAGATATTGCACTGTCACGTGGTCGCGTCCTTAGCCAATTTCCTTGGCTTTCATGACTGGACCTCGTGGATAAAATGACAAATAAATGCCTTTAAATTACTAAAAAGCATGGGACAGCTCTGCTAGTTGCTTTACGTCGCACCGACACAGATAGGTCTTATGGCGACGATGGGATAGGAAAGGCCTAGGAGTGGGAAGGAACCGGCCGTGGCCTTAATTAAGGTACAGCCCCAGCATTTGCCTGGTGTGAAAATGGGAAACCACGGAAACCCATTTTCAGGGCTGCCGACAGTGGGGTTCGAACCTACTATCTCCCGAATACTGGATACTGGCCGCACTTAAGCGACTGCAGCTATCGAGCTCGGTAAAAGCATGGGACAAAGAGATCAAAGTGGGCCTTGGCTTTCCAAGACGACTGCTGCCCCACAGAAAGATTGCCTACGGATACTGGAGTGCCACGTGGTTAATGGTTCGTCATCAGTCGTTTTGCTGGGCTTTCGTAACGGAGTCCGCTGCCTCTCGTATCAAATAGATCTTCAGTTAGTCTCAGGAGGCTGAATGAACCTTGTTCTAGCCCTCAACCCAGGAGTAAAATCATTGGACGACCGTGAATCGAATCCGGGGACACCATGTAAGAGGTAAACACGCTACGCGTACAGCCTGAGGCAGGAACATTATTAAATTACTGCGGTGTTTAAAATTTACTTTTATTTTAACTGTGGAGTTTAAAAGGAGAAACTGATGTCATTATACATGTTCCAACGAACACTTCAAATGAACGTACAGTCCTTTGTTCCCGTTGAAGCAGGTGCGACTTTCGCTTGTTTTAATTGTAATGGACAGCAAAGACATGTAATATTCTGGAATCATCTAACCAGAAGAAAATGCAGTGAATTCGGATTCCGTCGCTGAAGACTATAAGGCCTTGCGGCTTAACTTGCTTGAATCTTACGTACGGATTAATGCTCAAAGTTAATGAACAAGTCGGCACCTTAAAACTTCTCAGCCAGGATCTATCCTGTCTTCGGCAAACTCACAAATAGCATAAGCTAGTTATTTATACCACATGAATAGCAAGTCAGCAAGCTTGTAGTTGAACGTGACTGTTGATATCGTGATCATAGCCACGGAGCCTTCAGTTTTACGTGGAATCGGAACCACAAGGACGTGACCTATTTCCAAAAATCCCACATGCACTGACTGGGATTCGAACCGGAGCCACCTTGGGGATAAGCCAGAGACGCCTGCACTCGGCTTTCACGCACCCACCCCCACCACTCCCCTCCAATATATTGTTGTCCTGTTTCATATAAGGGGTTGGGGAGATCGGGCTCAGCAGTCTCGTGACATTAGTTAAGTGACTGGCGTACACCGGGATCAATGTAATGTTGCCATGACGTTACCGAAGATATTTTATCGGTCTACGTTATAGCAATTGTTTCGTCTGTAGGGGTGTTTGGGGAACGTAGTCAAAGGCTTCATGTATTTACCACCAATGTGATTTTAATAATACAGTAATGTTATTGCTTTTACGTCCCACTAACTAATTTTTTGACGGTTTTCGGAGAGGCCGATATGGCGGAATTTTGTCCCGTAGGAGTTCTTTTACGAACCACTGAATCTACCCACATGAAGCTGACGTATTTGAGCACCTTCAAATACCACCGGAGTCAGCCAGCATCAAACCTGCCAAGGTGGAGTCAGAAGACCAGTGCCTCAACAGACTGAGCCACTCAGCCCGGCAAAATGCGATTTTCACGATAATTTATGTTACTATATTGCCCTTTTCAGATGATATACTTTCTTTTTCACTCATTCATTAGATCCAAGATTTAAGGGGAAGTATCAGTGACTTTGAGAAAGATTTCTAGGCATAGGGGCGCTTTAATTTCACCGTGCATACCGAGTCGATAGCTGCAGTCGCTTAAGTGCGGGGAGTATCCAGTATTCAGGAGATAGTGGGTTCGAACCTCACTGTCGGCAGCCCTAAAAATGGTTTTCAGTCATTTCATATTTCCATACCAGGCAAGTGCTTGAGAGCTCTACCTTAATTAAGGCCGCAGCCGCTTCCTTCCCACTCCTAGCCTTTTCCTGTCCCATCGTTGCCATTAGACCTGTCATTGTCGGTGAAACGTAAATAACTTGTAAAAAAAAATCGCTGTGGCATACGCTCAGGCTGATTACATTTTAATGAATAAGTGATACTATGGAATGAAAGAGACGAGGAAAGCAGAAAATTAGAACGAAAATTTGTCTGCATCGTATTTATCAGATACGAATTTTACATGCAATTGGTGATACACAATAGAACGCAACGTGGAGCAGCATTAACGCTTAAACATTGGAATTAAGGAAGGTGCGCCTAAAAACACCAATAAATTAAAGGTAGTGTATACCGTACTTGTAAAGATAAATAGTTGCACTTAGCCGCGTGTCTCAGTAATCATCATAAATTATTATTATTAATAATAGTAATAATAATACTTTAAGCACCGGGCGAGTTGGCCGTGCGGTTAGAGACGCGCAAATGTGAGCTTGCATCCGGGAGATAATGGGTTCGAACCCCACTGTCGGCAGCCCTGAAGATGGTTTTCTGTGGTTTCCGGTTTTCACACCAGGCAAATGCTGGGGCTGTACCTTAATTAAGGCCACGGCAGGTTCCTTCCCATTTCTAGGCTTATCCCATCGTCGCCATAAGACCTATCTGTGTCGGTGCGACGTAAAACAAATAGTAAAAGAAAAATACTTTAAGCTCGTAACTTATTGTGAAAATTCTCCCCTGTTGGTTTTATGTAGCACTTTCTTAAATTTATATCGTTTGTACGTTCTGTGAACATTTTAATGTTGTACTTTGCTTTTGTTGTTGGGTATCTCAAATCACTCGAACATTATAGACTACTCCATTTAGAAGACATATGCTGTTCTATTGCAAGCATACATTTTGACGGAACATATCCTAATTTTAATATATTTTACAACAGGAATAACAACGTATTATTATTATTATTATTATTATTATTATTATTATTATTATTATTATTATTATTATTATTATTATTATTATTATTATTATTTGTCTACCCCTTACTCCCATATATTGGTACGGGGTCGGGGAAAAGGTGAGATGAATTTGTATGGTATGTTTCTACGTCCGGATGCCTTTCCTGACGCGTCTCAGTTAGGGAGCCAATGAAGATGAAATGAATGATCGTGTATGAAATTAGGTAAGGAACGTGTCAGCATTTGCCTGGAAGTAAAAATGGGAAAACACAGAAAACCATTTTCAGGACAGCCGACGGTGGGGTTCAAACCCACGCGTCTCCCGAATACGAGTTTTGGATCCGCTCGGTATTATTTTTACTGCATTGTTATTATTATTATTATAAGCCTATTATTACGCACCGAAATAACTTCCTTCTCAACGTCCCATTGCACTTCCCTGTTATCACTATTGAATTGATCGTCATCAAATACAAATACTTGTCTTTTTCTTTTTGCTAGCAGTTTAAAATCGCACTCATACATACAGGTTTCCGGCGATGATGCAGTAGGAAAAAGGGTAGGATTGGGAAGGAAGTAGCCTTGGCCTTAGCTATGGTACAGTCTCCGCATTTAAGTTACCTGGCGTGAAAATCGGAAACCACGGAAAACCATTTTCGCGGCTGCCGGTGGTGGAGTTCGAACCTAGTATCTCCCAAATACAAGCTAACAGCTACTATGACAATACCGTACTCTCAACACTCGGTATGAAAACAAGAACTGCAGCAGTTACAAAACACTATCCATTTTTGTGTTATTCATAATCACTACTTATTGAACTGAGTGTTTATCTGGCTTATTGTTTCTGTAGTTGCGTTTTGATAAACAGTCGATGATTAGTATGTTAACCAGTCATGTGATTTTTGTTACATCGCACTCTACATGGCTGTAAACCTTCACACTGGAGAGTGAACCTATATTTTCCTCTGCACTGATGTTAGGAAAATGTCCTCGCTCATGAAAGAAGATACTGTGTTTGGTTATCAGAGATACAGTCGTCCGGCTCCATGGCTAAATCGTTAGCGTGTTGGCCTTTGGTCACAGGGGTCCCTAGTTCGATTCCCGGCAGGGTCAGGAATGTTAACCATCATTGGTTAATTTCGCTGGCACAGGGGCTGGTTGGATGTGTCGTATTCGTTATCATTTCATCCTCATCAAGACGCGCAGGTCGCCTACGAACGTCAAATCAAAAGATCTGCACCTGGCGAGCCGACCATGTCCTCGGACACTCCCGGCATTAAAAGCCACACACCATTTTTTTTATCTACCACAAATTCTGTACAGAAATATGGAAGTTGTAGAGGGAACGGGTGGGCCTTCATGTACATATAAAATGTTCCCTAAAGATAACAGTCAATGTCTGGAAGGTCCATGGTACAGAAACGGGCATAATTTGCTAAAGTCCACACACAAAATGTGTCCATTATTCCAGAACGTCCGTATTAATAAATACCCAAACAAAAAGGTCCACTTTAATGAAAAGTCCATTGAAAAAAGTCTGCATGCCAAAAGTTTAGAAGGAAATGAATTAAAATATTAGAGTAATGGACGTGTTTTATTTAAATTTATATACACTGTAATTACAAATTCTATTTAATTTTTTTGTTCATCGTTTGGGGAATCTTGTTGAGATATGTTTTGGCGCTTAAAACGATTTGGAATGGATCTCAGATCGCGAAGTATATAATTCTCATCCTTATAGAGTTGGTAATTTCCGACTGTGTGGAAAATTCTAAGTTAGTACAAATAGAAGGGAAAAGTATGTTCTAAAACAATGGGTGCTAAGTCAGTACTTTCCCACAAGGGCATTGACCCCTAGAACTGTACCTATGAAGGTTCTTGAACGGGTTCAATGACCTCTCGGTGAGGTCAAGACGCGGAATAACGTCATAACCTTGCGGAAGGAGCAAGCCCAACCTAACAGACTCCATTGGAGGGGCCTAATTGGTCATGGAATGATCTGGCGTGCTTTTGACCCATAGGTGAAGTTATGACGTCATAACCATACGTACGAGGGCAATGCTAAGCTCACTGGCCAACCAGGAGTGTTTTTGACCCCTAGATGGTGTTATGACGTCATACTGTTACGTACGAAGGCAATGCTAACCTCACGGGCCAATTTGGAGGAGCCAAATCGGACGGCCCCCCTTGGAGGAGCCGAGTCGGAAAAGTCACGGGCCCCTTTGGAGGAGCCGAATCGATCGGTTGCCCTTGGAGGAGCCACAAATCGGTTAGGTGACCTGCAGGTGAGGTTAAGACGTCATAATGACGAACGCTAATGTAACTTCACACAGGCTCCACTTGGAGGAGTCCAATCGGTTACGTGACTGGTAGTTGAGGTTATGACGCTGTGATGACGATTTAACCTAACCTGGCTACGATGAACGCTAACCTAACCTCAGAGAGGCTATTTACGGGTTCCCCTCGGAGAAGCCGAACAAGTGAGGTGACTTGTAGGTGTGGTTAACACGTGTGTTAACCTAACCTTGGCCACGAACGGTAACCTAACCTCACACAGGCACTTTGCCATCTTCCCTTAGACGAGTAACGCAGATGTGAGGTAATAAGCGTGGGCGATTTTAAATGCGTACTTATTTTTACATAACCGAAAGCGCAGGTCTTCACCTGACAGAGCTGTGACGTCACAGCGTGGGTGATTTGACATGTGGACTGCTGGCTGAGGGTGCATGACGTTATAACCTAATGTGTGACCATTCCTTGTCCAGTCTCTCTACGGTGTCGGGTTTCTGGTGAGATGAATCTGCCAAGATGGATTTTTATAACCGGCTGCCCTTCCTGACGTCAACCTCATCGGGGAAGATAATAAGATTTAATGAATGATGTGATATACGATAGTGATAAGGGGGAGGGTAAAACCCGGTAGTGGCACATAGCCTTCTCCTGTCGAATAGCATCGAGATGTCTGTTACGATCTCCGCAAATGCTACGTATATTTCCTACCTTCGCATGCTGTTTTTCTCCGATCACGCCGCCGCTGCTTCACTCACTCTTCTGCTATGCTCACCTGTCGTCTGCCTTCTCTGTTCATCACGTGACTCTGACGTCATCTTCTCCTCCACGCACCGCCTTCTCCGCCTGTGTGTGTGCTTGTGCTTACCTCTATTGGACACGTGATTATGACGTTTCTGGAATACGCTGGCTTTCAACTTCTCTATTCTTCTCGACGTTTCTGTACTGCTATATAAATCTCGCTCCACTTCTCTAAAAATTGAGTCTGCCTTCGTTTCGGAGTGGTGGAGTACCCAAACAACTGTACTACGTTCTATATTGTCATTACCATCTGGACTGTTATTTCTTCAGGTTATCTGGTGAGCAAGATTTACCATAATGTTATTTTGACATTAAATTCTTCATAGGTCCGTCTGCCCCAGTTGAACTTTACTTTCGCCAGCTTATTACGGCACCAAAATAATATATGCAAGACATTATTTCTACTAAAACCTTTCAACCACGAACTGTACTATGGACAATGGAATTTTGAATATCCAATTATCTGGTTCCTTGGACTAATGCTACTTTTTGCAATAATAATAATAATAATAATAATAATAATAATAATAATAATAATAATAATAATAATAATAACACATTCTGCAGCGTAGCCACACCTGGCGAAGAGAATCCCTTCCCCAGTTCGATCCCTACTTCCTTTCCCCCTTCCCTCCTCTTTGCTTTCCTTTTTTTCTCTCTCTTTTTTTGACCCGTCTATCTCATCACCTTCCTCACCATTCTTTCCTTCCCCCAACCTTCTCTCCCGTCCCCTTTTTGTTCCTTCGTTTGGGTACACCATTTCTCGCCCGTCTGCTTTCTCCTTCTAGTGCACGATCTTCGCTCTTCCAAGTTGGCGCCCCTTGTGAAGACCGCTACGTTATCATCTCTGCATCATCATCGACGGTCCGCTTTCGCCGGCACGCGGGGAATATGTTACGATCTCCGCAAATGCTACGTATATTTCCTACCTTCGCATGCTGTTTTTCTCCGATCACGCCGCCGCTGCTTCACTCACTCTTCTGCTATGCTCACCTGTCGTCTGCCTACTCTGTTCATCACGTGACTCTGACGTCATCTTCTCCTCCACGCACCGCCTTCTCCGCCTGTGTGTGTGCTTGTGCTTACCTCTATTCGACACGTGATTATGACGTTTCTGGAATATGCTGGCTTTCAACTTCTCTATTCTTCTCGACGTTTCTGTACTGCTATATAAATCTCGCTCCACTTCTCTAAAAATTGAGTCTGCCTTCGTTTCGGAGTGGTGGAGCACCCCAACAACTGTACTACGTTCTATATTGTTATTATCATCTGGACGTTATCGCTGCTATGCTGCATGCTGAAACAGTGTGACCTTAGTATGTCACATGCTCAGTCCCGCTATTATTTTTATATTACTGTACATGAAGTATGTACAATGTGTTTGATTCGCACCTTTGTTACAAAATTTGGAAAGTGGCACACGGCCTGAAACGGAGACAACTCTGGCAAAGCTGCTCAACTAAGTAGAAATAAGTTTTAGGAGGAGGGGAGTTACCGTAAAATGACTATCAGATCACGCTAGAGACATATAAGTGCGCTCTCGCGGCGACTTCGTGATTTACTGTAATCAAAAGACTATCAGATCCCGCTAGAGACGTAAAGCCCCATTCACAATGCAAACGTAACGTAACGTAAACTTAAAATTAACGTTAACTTAGAAGTTAGCGGCCATCTTATCTAATGGATCCATTCACAATGCGCCGACGTAAACTTAACTGCGAGTCCGTAAAATTAAGGGATTGCAAACTCCAAGCTCTTGCGGTTAATTTTACGTTAACTTTAAGAACCAGCCAATCAGAGCAGAGGTAAACATTGTGTGTTGTGCACGATATAATGACTTCTTTCGACGAAACAGTTGTAATTCTCTTTCAAAATAATCTTTGTGTATAGGCTATGTATGGTAGAAGGAAAAAGAATTACAAATACGCTGTACCGAAAAATAATAGGTGGAAATTAATATCCTGTAGTAATGAAATCTGACAATAAATGGCGGGAGACAAGCTCGCAGCGCTGGCAAACGGACGAGAGAATATCCCTGTCATAAATAAAACAGTGTCCCTGTATATTTCTTAACATTATGACGGACTACTAGTTTACGAAAACGATATCATCCAAACAAATAGATCCAAATATCTCATCGGGGTGTGATAGATAGGGTCGTAGATGTCGGTAAAGGAGACCTTTTACATTTCTTTTTATTACAAAAGGGGAAGCAAATCGTAAGAAAGGCAAACAGTTCAGGTTGCATCCGCATGTCCAAAACGAACTGATGAGGGTCATTTCTTACAGTAGATTACCGAAATCGCCCTGAGATAACCTTCTTTGATTCAAGGGATGAACCCATTTTCTGCACCGTTGTTTAGATCGCCTTTTCAGGTACCGTAGGCCTACACAGCTCCCAGGAGCAAAGCAATAGATGTTTGAAGTAATATGGATTCCGCTACCACGTTGTTTGATTCCATCGAGTTATTGAAATATCAAACTGCGAGATAGCCCAAAACCTGACTTCCGTACTAAATAACATGGCAGTGTTTTGATTGGCTGCTGTGTACTCTTTACGTTAATGTTACGTTCCTCCATTGTGAATACCACAAATTTTACGTTAATTTTACGGTTACGATACGTCGTTAAGTTTACGGTTACGTTTGCATTGTGAATGGGGCCTAACAGTCACTCTCGCTGCTTCTTCGTGAGTTACTGTAAACAAATGAGTGTTAGATCCCGCTAGAGACATAACAGTGCGCATGTGCTCATGTACATTAGCTTGAGGTACACTCTGACGGTGAGTTTGCAAGTTACTGTAAAACGGATTACTCACACACTCTGTTAGCTGTGGGAGAAGGTAGGATTGTGAGGGGCGCAATCTGTCTAAAGAAATGACAAGAAGTTCTCCATCCTTCGGATAGGTGTCGCATAATGTTTGCATGACGGATGATATAGGCGCTAATTTTAAACATTTTTATGTATGTGTTTAGAAGCAAGGGGATACTGTGTGATCGACATCGAAAAGAACAAGAGATAACTATGGGAGATTGGATAGAGGCGTGGTAAGAGATGAACAACGCTTGTGTCAAGCATTATTCTACTAAGGTAGTGGAATAACAACTGACCCTCTGTCAAAAGTAGAACTGATTGTCACGTGAAAACATGTGTAAACGCATTTCCTTTAAAACCTAGCTTTCTTATGCAAGATTTAGCATGTTACAAGTAGCTGTTCTACTTAACGCTCTTAATACTACTTATTTCCTTTTACTTTCTTATCTATCTAAATATCCACCTCCTAACAAAGCGAGTTCTATCTTCCTTAGAGAACTAGTAGTTATAACTACCTCTACATCCTCCTCCTCAGAGAATTAGACTTCCTCCTTATCCTTCTCCCCTCCTCCTAAAACTTATTTCTACTTAGTTGAGCAGCTTTGCCAGAGTTGTCTCCGTTTCAGGCCTTGTGCCACTTTCCAAGTTTTGTAACAGAGGTGCGAATCAAACACATTGTACATACTTCATGTACAGTAATATAAAATAATAGCGGGACTAAGATGTGTCATACTAAGGTCACGCTGTTTCAACATGCAACGATAACGTCGACATTGTTATGTATGTATAGACGTATTCGTTATCAAGGTCATTCTTTCCAAATCTCAAGCCTTTATACAGGGTAAAACAAAAAATGCCGCACTTGGAGGTCGCCATGTGGTTCCTCGTCGAAATTTACGACAA
Source organism: Anabrus simplex (assembly GCF_040414725.1). NCBI lineage: Eukaryota > Metazoa > Arthropoda > Insecta > Orthoptera > Tettigoniidae > Anabrus > Anabrus simplex. The sequence goes on along the minus strand of NC_090266.1, from coordinate 575,769,332 downwards.
AAAATTTATCTTGCCAAACCTAGTCCCACCAATAGGTATAATAAAATGTGAGTTAAGAAACGAGGCTCTGGCAACGCTGTAACGTCGTGCAGAGTGGCCAAGCAGAGGTCGCATGAACTCGACGCTCTGCCAGAGCGGTCTCATTAGCTCAGTGAGACGAGGTGATGCTATAAATGCCTGTTGTGCGGACGCGCGGATGTTCGATTCGCACTCTCGGCAATTTCTTTTCAGTTAATGTGTCAAATTGTATCCAAAGCACACCTCCACTATGCATTACACTATGTTCTCTCTTACCGTTACAGTCACCTTTATTTAAACATTCCAACATAACATGAACTTCTTACAGACGTAAACGACCACTTTGTTCCGTCCATGGCACAAATAAAGCCTAAACGTAGAAATAATAGTAGATACAGTAACATCGTCTCTATCTAATGCGGTACAAGGAAACACAATACAGTACAGTAGGTAGGCTACACTGGATTGCCCATTATGCTACACACAATAATTCCATAGTCTTATCTTCACAGAGCCGGTACGTGCACTTACGAGCAACGTTCACTTCTCAGCAGATGTTCAAAGCGACCACCCTGAATTTGCAAACACTTCGTCACTCGCAGGAGCATACTTTGACGGACCCTACGCAACACACCTGCATCCACCATTGCCGATGCAGCATGCAAGCGAGATATTAGGTCTCATACATCCATGGGTGGAGTACTATAAACATATTCCTTTAAGTGTGCCGACAAATAAAATTCTAGTGGATTAAGGTCCGGGGAATGTTGAGGCCAGAACATTCGTCCTCCACGATCAATCCACTTCCCTGGAAACGCGTCATTTAACAAGTTACGCACAGTCATTCCATAGTGTGGCGGTGTACCATCATGCTGAAACGATAGCTGTCGCCGAACACCAAGTGGAACGTTTTCTACAATGTCAGGCAAAGTATTTCCCAGACACGTACGATAGCGGGTCGGATTCAACTTGTCCGGCAACAGGTAAGGGCCTAAAAGGACTCCTTCCCAGATTCCAGCCCGCAGGTTTATGCCAAAGCATGCCTGAAAGCCACGTTCACGGGTGACATGTGGTTGTGGTCAGACCAATAATGGCTGTTGTGATGGTTGAAAATACCTTCCCGAGTAAAGCTACATTCGTCACTCCATATCACATTCTTTATAAAATGTTCGTTATCTTCAACATGTTGAAAAAACCATTCAGAGAACTGTACTCGTTGAATGCGGTCTTCTAGCCGCCGGTGTTGAGTTAACGTGTAATAATGATATGAATGCAGTTTCTCGTCGTACAACACGTTAACAACCAGTGTTTGAGATACCTGGAATTAAATTTATATTACTATAAGAAATTTATTTTAACTCAACCTATTCAATACAGTACAAGATGTTAATATATTAGTTAAACATCGTTAAAAATAGCTGATACATGTTTCGCCCCTTCTGTGGGACATCATCAGTCATTTCAAATACCTCAAAATTCTACCAGATGTCTGATTGGAAATTATAAAAATATGTTGAAAAGTGAATATATTAGCAGACATTTACAAGATCTTATCATTAACAAAATATCAAGTTGATTAAAAAATGTTACACTAGTGAACACGTTGGTGAATTTTCACTCAAAACAAGGCTGTCATATGTACAGTATTGACAATAATGGTAGTTAAAGTCTTATTTGATGCTAAGTTCGAAGACAGTTTAAAATTTATATACAAATATTGCGAATGAATGCATTATTGTAAAATAATGTGGGAAAGCATTCCAAATTTGTATTAATTTCCATGAAAAAATTGACCTCAATATTACGGGCCTGGTGCAGTCTAATCAGAAATGGCTTCAAGATGTGAAATTTTGTATAGGATTTATGACCAGCTCATGTAAAAATATTGCATTACGTCGTAATTCAACTTGGATGTCTATGTTGACTAATTCTATTTTAGACTCAAACAAAATAGTTCGTCGAAATATTCATGGGATAATCACCTCCGTTGGACACTTTCTATGAAGACGGAGTGCCAAGTGCATGTAAACAACAGTTGATATTTGATTCAAAATGAACCATGTTGAAAAAAGTTAAAATAATGTCTTGAATGAGGGCAGTTGAAATGTCGTTAAATCTTCCCAGTTGACTAGTGTTTTTAAATTTGTCCGTGTGTTTATGTTGTTCAAATATCGGATTTCAGTTTTATTGGTTGAATGGGCGACAGTCGAAACGTTGTGCGATGTAATTAATGTTGAGCTGTCTTACGTATGTGAAAATCTGAAATGAAGGATGTCCTTAATTAGTTGAGTGAAATGACGGGAAAAGAATGAATGAATGCGTTAAAGAATTGAGACTGTGAAGTTAAAACTTACCTTAAGTGTTGTTGGACTGTTACCTTAGTGCTAAGAGGTTTGTAAAACAATGGCTGTCCCTAACGTCTTGCTACTCGTATTGTACGTGTGACGTCTTGGTGCAGTGGAGTGGGCCTGAAAATGATTTTCATTACTTGTAATGATAAGGCCAACCAGGCTAATAAAACAAAAATAGGTATCAAAACCTCAAAATCAAAATCAGTAAAATTTCAAAAGATATTCTATTCTTAAAAGAATGTTTAAGACTAGGTCTGGTACCCAAGTTCCTAAAATCAACCCAAAGGAAAAACATTCCAAGACACAAATCTAAAGACATCCAAAACAAAGTCAACACCATCTGGCTCAAAAATGAAATAAAACTAATGTACAGAAAAAACCCTATTAAACCTGCAACTGTACCGGGAACATTTGACCACTGCTCAATCATTATCACCTCTTGAATGGAATTCATACCAAAGACATATCGCACACAAATTACAGAACATATTGGACAAAAGCAAACAACCTTAAACCACAAGTTAACATGCCTAATGGAAGAGAAAGCTAAATCTTTAAACCAAACAGAAACAGAGAAACTCCCATGTCCTCATGGAACAACACTCCAACCACGATCAAATTAACCAACACCACATTTTCGGACAATGAAATATGTTTGTTTGACCAAGGCCTAAAATATAACTGGCCTAGTCCACATAAAGCTGAAGACATAATTACCACAATAGCGGAAGCCGAATAAAACATAAACAAACAAATTCCCTTTGATAAACAGAACGACGTGAGATATGAGATAAAAAACAAAATACCTACTCTTGTAAAAGAAGTTTCTAACATCAATAATTTCACCTCACTAAAGCAAACCCATGAATTAAGAGAAAAGGTGGACATCAATAATGTTTTGGTAACGAAAGCCGACAAAGGCAATACCGTAGTCCTAATGAACAAACATGACTACATTAAAAAAACGGAATATTTATTTCCGAAATCTTACTCAATAATCTCTAAAGATCCTACCTTGAAAACTCAACGTAGTCTAAAAATACTCCTAAAAACTCACCTTTCTTATATAACGAACACGATTATCAAAAACTCATGAACATGAATCCCAAATTACCCACCGTCTGATCATTGCCAAGAATATATAAAAAGGATGTTCCCATTCGACCCATCATAAATAGCCCAAATAGTCCGACGTACAAAACTTCACAATTCCTCCAGAAATTTCTCAAGAAACATTTTACATTCCACAACAAACACCCTATAACAAACTCAATAGAACTATACGAAACCTTAAATAAACTTAATTTACAACTTAACCACATTATGTGTTCTTTCGACATTACCAACATGTACTCGAACAGTCCCGCTAAGGAAACTATAGAAATCATACGAAGTAACCTTTCCAAACACAGCACCTTAAGTCTATTAGAAATAGAAGAATGCTTGAAATTGCTAAATTTCGTTCTTCATAATAATTATTCCACTTTCAACAACAAGATATACAAACAAGAAGGTCTAGCCATGGGAGATCCTATCTCGCGAATACTAGCCGAAATTTACATGGATAATCTCAAAAATATTAAAATAAAAAATTGCATTAATGGATTGTGTCATTGGCTACGCTATGTAGATGACACATTATCAATAATAGACAAAAGTTACAACAATATTGAAGACATACTAACCTACTTAAATAGCCTAGACAACTGCATCAAATTCACCAAAGAGGACGAGGACAATAATCTAATCAATTTTCTCGACATTACAAGGACCTTAAACAATTTCCATTTCCAAATTTACAGAAAACCTTCGTTCACTCCTACAACCATAAAACAAAATTCTCTTCACCCACAGTCACACAAACAAGCCTCATTTTACAGATTAGTGTACAGAGCGCTAAACATTCCCATGTCAGCCGCCAACTTGAAAACAGAAATAAATACCATGAAAGAAATAGCTAGTTTCAATGGATACAATCCAATCAATCAATCAATACTGACCTGCATTTAGGGCAGTCACCTAGGTGGCAGACTCCCTATCTGTTGCTTTCCTAGCCTTTTCCTAAATGAGTTCAAAGAAATTGGAAATTTAATGAACATCTCCCTTGGTAAGTTATTCCAATACCTAACTCCCCTTCCTATAAATGAATATTTGCCCCAGTTTGTCCTCTTGAATTCCAACTTTATCTTCATATTGTGATCTTTCCTACTTTTATAAACGTCATTCAGACTTATTCGTCTACTAATGTCATTCCACGCCATCTCTCCGCTAACAGCTCGGAACATACCGCTTAGTCGAGCAGCTCTTTCTCTCAATTCTTCCCAACCCAAACATTGCAACAATTTTGTAACGCTACTCTTTTGTCGGAAATCGCCCAGAACAAATCGAGCTGCTTTTCTTTGGATTTTTTCCACTTCTTGAATCAGGTAATCCTTGTGAGGGTCCCATACACTGGAACCATACTCTAGTTGGGGTCTTACCAGAGACTTATATGCCCTCTCCTTTACATCCTTACTACAACCCCTAAACACCCTCATAACAATGTGCAGAGATCTGTACCCTTTATTTACAATCCCATTTATGTGATTAACCCAATGAAGATCTTTCCTTATATTAACATCTAGACACTTACAATGATCCCCAAAAGGAACTTTCACCCCATAAACGCAGTAATTAAAACTGAGAGGACTTTTCCTATTTGTGAAACTCACAACCTGACTTTTAACCCCGTTTATCAACATACCATTGCCTGCTGTCCATTTCACAACATTTTCGAGGTCACGTTGCAGTTGCTCACAATCTTGTAACTTATTTATCACTCCATAGATAATAACATCATCCGCAAAGAGCCTTACCTCCGATTCCACTCCTTTACTCATATAATTTATATATATAAGAAAATATAAAGGTCCGATAATACTGCCTTGAGAAATTCCTCTCTTAATTATTACAGGGTCAGATAAAGCTTTGCCTACTCTAATTCTCTGAGATCTATTTTCTAGAAATATAGCAACCCATTCAGTCACGCTTTTGTCTAGTCCAATTGCACTCATTTTTGCCAGTAGTCTCCCATGATCCACCCTATCAAATGCTTTAGACAGGTCAATCGCGATACAGTCCATTTGACCTCCAGAATCCAAGATATCTGCTATATCTTGCTGGAATCCTACAAGTTGAGCTTCAGTGGAATAACCTTTCCTAAAACCGAATTGCCTTCTATCGAACCAGTTATTAATTTCACAAACATGTCTAATGTAATCAGAAAGAATGCCTTCCCAAAGCTTACATATAATGCATGTCAAACTTACTGGCCTCTAATTTTCAGCTTTATGTCTATCACACTTTCCTTTATACACAGGGGCTACTATAGCAACTCTCCATTCATCTGGTATAGCTCCTCCGATCAAACAATAATCAAATAAGTACTACAGATATAGTACTATATCCCAACCCATTGTATTTAGTATATCCCCAGAAATCTGATCAATTCCAGCCGCTTTTCTAGTTTTCAAATTTTGTATCTTATTGTAAATGTCATTGTTATCATATGTAAATTTTATTACTTCTTTGGCCTTAGTCTCCTCCTCTATCTCGACATTATCCTTGTAACCAACAATCTTTACATACTGCTGACTGAATACTTCTGCCTTTTGAAGATCCTCACATACACACTCCCCTTGTTCATTAATTATTCCTGGAATGTCCTCCTTGGACCCTGTTTCTGACTTAAAATACCTATACATACCCTTCCATTTTTCACTAAAATTCGTATGACTGCCAATTATGCTTGCCATCATGTTATCCTTGGCTGCCTTCTTTGCTAGATTCAATGTTCTATTAAGTTCCTTCAATTTCTCCTTACTTCCACAGCCATTCCTAACTCTATTTCTTTCCAGTCTGCACCTCCTTCTTAGTCTCTTTATTTCTATATTATAATAAGGTGGGTCTTTACCATTCCTTACCACCCTTAATGGTACAAACCTGTTTTCGCATTCCTCAACAATTTCTTTAAACCCATCCCAGAGTCTGTTTATATTTTTATTTACCGTTTTCCACCGATCATAGTTACTTTTTAGAAACTGCCTCATGCCTGCTTTATCAGCCATATGGTACTGCCTAACAGTCCTACTTTTAAGACCTTCCTTTCTATCACATTTATTTATAACTACCACAAAAACAGCTTCATGATCACTAATACCATCTATTACTTCAGTTTCCCTATAGAGCTCATCTGGTTTTATCAGCACCACATCCAGGATATTTTTCCCTCTGGTTGGTTCCATCACTTTCTGAATCAGCTGTCCTTCCCATATTAACTTATTTGCCATTTGTTGGTCATGCTTCCTGTCGTTCGCATTTCCTTCCCAATTGGCATCTGGCAAATTCAGATCTCCCGCTACAATCACATTTCTTTCCTTGTCGTTTCCCACATAGCTGACTATCCTATTAAATAATTCCGAATCCGCGTCAGTGCTACCCTTTCCCGATCTGTACACTCCAAATATATCAAGTTGCCTATTATCTTTAGAAATGAGCCTTACACCTAGAATTTCATGTGTCACATCTTTAACTTTTTCGTAGCTTACAAATTCTTCTTTCACCAGAATGAACACTCCCCCTCCCGCCCTTCCTATCCTATCTCTACGATATACACTCCAGTACCGTGAGGAAATTTCTGCATCCATTATATCATTTCTCAGCCATGATTCAACTCCTATTACAATATCTGGTAAATATATATCTATTAAATTACTTAATTCTATCCCTTTCCTTACAATACTTCTACAGTTCAACACTAACAATTTTATGTCATCCCTCTCACCAGATACTAAGGAGTGTATAGAGATGGACACAGTCGATTGGAGCCCTGCAAACGAAGCAGACGTGTGTGCGGAGTGCTGAGTGTTGTGGCGTAAGCATAATGGGAATAAGCATAGAACTCTACCGAGCGGTCATCGGCCGATGGAACAATCGAATAAAATATCAGGTATGTGGTTTGAAATGTGATATAAAATACTCTGAAATCGTGCTGGCAGCGTTAGTGATTGCTGCATTATTAGTAATTGGAGGAGTGGAAAGCAACCCTGGGCCACTGAATTGGGAAGATATAGCTAAGATCAAGGAGGTGATAAAAGAGGGCAGCCAAACAGACACAACGAGGGAGCTCATTATGGCACAGAATAAAGATATTCAGGACATGAAAGACAGCCTTCGGGGTGATATGGCAGGTATAAAAGAATCTCTAGATAAATACCAGGAAGAAATGAAAATTGCTAAGGAACACCGACTGGTATTGGAGCAGCGCACACGGGAGCTGGAGATGCAGATCCGGAGATCAGTGCTTGCCCAACGTAGCAGATGTCTGGTCATACATGGGATTAAGGACAATAGAAGCGAGGACAAACTGGCGTTACTAGATGCTGTGTTGGAAGTGTTCACACAAGGAGTGAAAGTAAATTGCACGGAATCCGATGTGGACGACGTGCAGAGAATAGGAAGGATCCAAGGGAACAGACCGATTAAAGTACAATTGGTATCTGGAATGAAAACCCACCAAATTCTCCGGAATGCCAGGAATTTAAAAGGGACGGAAGTCTGGATCCAGAGAGACCTGGGAATTGAAGAAAGGAAAGAGATGAAAATCCTACGATTCCACTTGGGGAGAGCAAGAAGGGAGGGCCTTAAGCGTTTATTAGAGGCAAGAGACTATTCATCACAGGCGATGGATGGAGAAAGAACTACACGCCATCCCAGCTGGAAGCCCTGGCGCGAGGAGGAAGTGCGGTACCGGCGCAACACGGAAGAAGGAATGATGACGTGCAGGAAACAGGAGCAGAGCTCGTGTCGCCAAGGTTGCTGACTCCTACTGACAGTGAGGGCGTTGCCACTACTACTGAGAGACGACCTGTAAGTAAATGTTTTACACCTGATGAGGAACCGGGTAATAGCTCGTGTACTACTGCGGTAGCTGAAAAAAGCAGCTGCAGGACAGAGGACGATAAGAAAAAGAAGCAGGGACAGAGCTTGAAGGACTTATGGGCTAAGAAGGGAGTGTTCTCAGATGGAAAAGGTAATAAACGGGAAGGAAAGAAGTTAGGGGAAATTTATAGTTCCCCTCATGGAAGTATAGTACAAATTGATAAAACAATAAACACACGTAGTAAAACAGGTAGTGTCTCAGATAATAGGAAAGTGAAATAACTAGCATTGAAAATTGGTTTTGTAAATATAGAAGGCATATTAAGTAAACTGGGGAATGATGGAGTGTCGGAGCTTATGGAAAATTTTGAGATATTTGCTTTTTTAGAAACATGGATGCCGGAAGGAAAGATTTGAACATGGAAGGGCTATGTTACGAGAAGTGTAATAAAAAGAAAACGAGGGACTCGAGGGAGAATTCCGGGAGGAATAACACTTCTGATAAAGAAAGAGTTTAGTAGTCAGATAGAAGAATTGCCTAACGATATGCAAGATGTAATTTGGATCAAACTTAAACTGGAAGGGAGTAAACAGAGAGACATATGCTTAGCCTTTATATATAACCATCCGATGGGGTCACCATATACCAATGTGAACTTTTTTGAGGATTTAATAGAGGAGATTAACCTAATGAGAGGTAAATATGAAGAAGCAGGAATCATTATGTTGGGGGATTGGAACGCACGAATTGGAGAGTCAATTCCCGCATATAGTAAAGAAGGAATAGAGCCAATGAGAGGTAGCAGAAACAGTCGGGATAAGGACCGTAATGTATATGGGGATAAACTACTAGAACTATGTACCGCAGAGAATTTATATATTCTAAATGGATGGTGGCGGGGAGATGAAACGGGAAAGCTAACATATATTACAGCGCAGGGAGGTAGTGTAATTGATATGGTTGTGTGTACGGGAGATATTTTAGAGATGGTAAAGGAAATAGAGATATTAGAATGGGCCGAATCACATAATTCCCCGGTATCTGTTACCCTAGAAGTGTATGAGAAAGAACAGGAGGAACATAACACTGTAACAGAAAAAGATAATATTAGGATAATTAATAAATACAAGTGGTGCGAGAATACCCCAAAAAGAGTAGAGTCATATTTAAAGGGAGAAGAATTCCAGATAATTAAGAGTGGAATAGAGGTTGCGTTACTGAGTAGTAAGGTGGACTTAGCGGTAGAACTGGTAGAGAAACCCTTTAAAACTATAGCTCATGTGAAAAGGAAACAGAATAATAATAATAAAGATAAAAGGATAGGATGGTACAATGATGTGTGTAAAACAAAGAAAATGGAGGTGATTAGAGCCCTGAAGGCATATAGAAAAGAGGGGGAGCCTAAGGTTCGGGCACACCATTGTAAACTAAGAAAAGAATATAAAGTGTTGTTAGTAGAGCAAAAGAGGATATGGCAACAGGAGGAGGCAAAATTAATAAACATAGACTGTAAGAATAATCAAAGTGATAAGGTATGGAATAGAATTAACAAAATAAGTAGAGGTGAGAGAGGATATGCCAATGTTAAAATTGAGAATGGAGTCTGGATTGATTATTTTAATAAATTGCTAGGAGGACAGGATACTTGGATAAATAATAGAACATGTATGGATATCTCGAGGGGCTTGGAGATTTGTATCCCCTGCTTAGATGAAGAAATAACAGAATGTGAGGTTTTAGAAATGATTAGAAAGGTCAAATGTAGGAAAGCGGGGGTTTCAGTGGTATAACTAATGAATTTTGGAAAGAAGCAGTAAAAAGTCAACAAATGCTGGAAATATTAGTAAAATTGTTCAATAGGATATTTGATTCTTTGGAGTTTCCTAAGGCATGGCAGACAGGTATAATATGTCCAATTTACAAGAAGTGTGGGGAGAGAAGTAATCCAAACAACTACAGAGGTATAACACTATTGGACTCCCTAAGTAAATTATATACAGGAATTCTGGCAAATAGACTGATGAAATGGGCGGAAGAATTCTCCATCCTCTCGAAATATCAAAGTGGTTTCAGAAAACGCAGAAGAACAATAGATAACATCATGATTGTAAAAACAATAATAGATAAGTATATAAAACCGAAAGCAGGAAAATTATATATATCGGCTATAGACTTTGAAAAGGCCTTTGACACAGTCAGCACGGGTGCATTGTTCGCAAAATTACGCCTATTAGGGGTATCTAGTAAGATGGTACAAGCATTGGAGGCAGTTTACCGAAGGGTGCAATGCAGTATAAGGGTAGATGATGGGGTAGCATGTGGTCAAATAGATTCTTTATTGGGTTTGAAACAAGGATGTAAGCTATCTCCTATTTTATTTCTGTTATTTATAAACGATATATTAATTGGACATGGAGGTGATAACTGGATGAGTCCAGTTTTAGTAAATCAAGAAATACCAGGCCTAATTTTCGCGGACGATGTCCTGCTGATGACGTTAACGGCCGGAGGCATGCAACAGAGCATTAATGCTGTGACAGAGTTTGCTAAAACGTGGTCATTAAAAATTAACATTCCCAAGACGAAAGTTCTGATCTGTAAGAAAGGCTGTAAACGAGCGAAGAATGAACAATGGACGATTGATGGTTGTCAAGTGGAGGTCACAAATAGATTAGAGTACCTGGGAATATATATAGCAAACAATGGGAAGTGGATCCATCAAATAAAACAAGCCAAATGGAAAGGTCTTGCAGCATTATCAGTAATTAGAATTCTTGAAAATAAATTCCCAAATATAGACTATAAGATTCAGAGAAATGTCCTGCAAGCCGTAGTTAAAAATCGAATGCTTTATGGAGCTGAGCTATGGGGTGTAGAGAAAGAGTGTGAGATGCTGAATCAGGTTATAAGTAAGTTCTGTAAAATTGTAATGGGGTTACCAAATTGTACAGCAAATTGTGGAGTAAGATTAATATGTGAAGAAAATATCCAAGTAGATGTTCTTAAGAGAGAGCTGAAATATCTGTTGAGATTGAAAGGAAGAGAGGGTGGCGAGCTTCTGCAGATCGCATATCAACATCAGAGAGATAATATCCAGGGAGAGTATTGGTTAACGAAAATCAGAAGTATATTAGATAGGTTGGGATATGGAAGTTATTGGGAGAGGTTGGAAAGATCAACGAATAAACTAATCATTAGACGACTCAGAGATATTCAAAGACAGTGGTTGGTATCCGAGTGTAGAAGCAAGGCGACCCTCTCAGAGTTTATTAGGATAAGGCAGGATATGAACATAAATATTGTGAGTGTAAATAGAAGAGAAATCAGGGGTTTGATATGGTGGTTAATGGGAATTTACAAGAATAGGGGATGGATTAAAGAGAAAGATGCAACAAGGTGCCTTCTCTGTGGTGAAAACAGAGAAGAATTTCACATGTTGAAATCATGTAAAGAAACCATAGCGGTGAGAAGGAAATTTTTGAATAACAAGGAACAATATATGATAAATGAGGATGAGAATGGCTATAGGATTATTAAGATCATAGGCAAAGTATGGTATAAACCTGGTAATCTCAGTAAACTGTTAATTGTAATTAGAAATTCATGTAGAAGAGTGTTGAAAGAGCCTACAATGAGGGTAGGTCATATTACGGATGGATGATTGTGTTGCGAACCGATTAGTTAAGAAATTGCCAATAGGGCTATGTAAAAAAGGAATATTAGTATATGTAGCACTGTAAAGTCGATATGTTAGTAAGCCATAACGTAATTAACTGTCAAACTGTTTGTAATGAGACAGGGCCCAATGGATATAATGTTTCATCCTCAGCTGCTGGCGATCCGTGGCTGAAGGTTGATAACATTCACTCATTCATTCACTACTCATTCCACATATATTATTCATTCAATCATTTATTTAATTAATTCATAACAAGGGCTCTCTCCCCAGTTACTGGTTATCCGTACTGGGAGGGATGAGTATTTTTTCCTAACATGCATGCATGAATATCCATATACCCATTCATAAATCCATCTATACGTGTTTTCTCAATACAGTTAGGGAATTGGCAATTAATTAATTAATTCATTTATTCATACACTCATGTAGATAATCGTAGGCGTGGCCCTTGCATGTGGAATGGCGATCCGCCTGTGCAAAGGGCACTATTTTAGATAGGGAATCATAGCCAATTAATTAATTAATTCATTCATTCATTAATTCATACACTTATGTAAGGCTATAACCGAAGTAGGACGGGATAGGACGGGCCTATCCCAATCGAATATGTAGATTGATCTAAATGCAACAGAGAAAGAAGAATAGGGAGGGGGGCACATGGGGTGCGGGATTTCCGCTTACGTGTGCCTCGCAGAAATTAGGGAATGGTGAGAAATTAGTGTTTGACAGCTATTAGATCAGGTGGGGTCTTCCGTTTGGGCCTCAAGGGAAAGGGCCGGACGTGTTATCCTTGGGAAGGTGGCTCCTTTTTCTCACCAGGGGTGGATAACACGACCGGGAAGTAGTCATGCATAATCCCGTCCATGCATTTATCCTGCCATCCGAATGCTCTCTCCTCAGTTGGTGGCTATCCGTGACTGGGAGGGAAGTGTTCATTCATTTATTCATGCATGCATGACAATATTATTCGGTCATGGAATCATTCAGAAAAAAACCTCATTCATGCATTTATGTACACCTATGTATAGTGTCTGTGAAAATGGAGGAGAACTCTGTACAGACTTATGATAAATAAATAAATATAGAGATGGACACGACGCTATAAATTTAAATTTAAGCGCGAGAAATAGTTCGCCTATAATATAAAAAAATAAACCAACCCGTACTGGCACCAAGTGATTCAATTCTAAAATACACACTCATTATAGAAACGGCCGACACGGTCCAGTAGTTACCAAGAACTTATACATACAAACGAGTGTTATTACAGTAAAACGAAGCTAAATACACTAGCAAAAGGTGAGATTCTTTATTTTCTGGAAGAAACCACCGAATGTCTTCGTGCGTAAAAGTGATCTAACTTTTAAACACACGTTCATTCTAGAAACGGTTGACATATAGGTTTCCTAGTAGCTACCAAGAGTTTATACAAGCAGAGGACTCCCGCAGAATCTTTATATAAAACATCAAAGAGTAACAATCTCAACTGTAGAGAGTACTTTTTTGTATAGACTGTGACGCACCAAAATCTGAGAGTAAACAATGATGCCAGCAACACAAGGAAATAACACTGAACATTGCGCAAAATGCGCCATAGAACTTATACAAGATGATAACTCCATAGGATGTGATGGCTGCAATTCATGGTACCACAATGCATGCACATCACTCGGCATAAGTTGCCAGGATTTGAATCGCGGTATCCATCATTGTGTCTGACTTGCAAGCTCACGCGTATTTTTTTTGCTGAGATATCATGCTACTTCCGTTCGCCAGCTAGAGCGGAAACTCGCAGTACTGCGTCTATTTCATCTTACAACTTGGAGGAGACAACATGTGTACATATAATTTATGATCTTTCACCCCCCCTTAAAAAACATGTAAGTATGTAGTATATCGGAACATTCTTATCCGTGTGTGTATCAGTGTTCTAGTCGTGTTCCAATTACTAAGCGAGTGAACCGAGCGAGTTGGTTACGCAGTGTGATTTCTTGATTTTCGTATGAGATATATCAGTGTATTCGCAATTACTAAGCGTCTTAGCAGTGCGATGAACGAGTTAGCTACGCGGTATAGATTTTTTTTATTTTCGTACTAAGCAAATCATTTGAAGTGTTGCCGAGTTAGCTATGCGATATGTGCACAGTGTGTTTTTGATTTTCATACTAGGCAAGTGGTAGGCGAGATAGCTATGCGATATGTGCACAGTGCGTGTTTTACACTAGGTGAATCATTGAAGTTGTACTGAACACATCAAACAATGTTCTTACAGTGTTCGATTCTAGTCTTGCTATGCTTCAATCTAATTTTCTTAGAACAAAGGTATCCCCTAACATGTTGTATCGGATCACATTTTAAGGTTAACGACATCGAGTGCAGTGTTCGATTCTAGTCTTGTTATGTTTCAATCTAGTTTTCTTAGAACAAAGGTATCCCCTAACATGTTGTACAGTGTTCGGTTCTACTTGTTTAGTGATCTGAACACATCAATCAATGTTCTGTTCACATGTTGCATCGAGTGCAGTGTTCAATTCTAGTCTTGTTATATTTCAATCTGATCTTCTTAGAACAAAGGTATCCCCTAACATGTTGTACAGTGTTCAGTTCTACTTGTTTAGTGATCTGAACACATCAATCAATGTTCTGATCACATGTTAAGGTTAACGACATCGAGTGCTGTGTTCAATTCTAGTCTTGTTATGTTTCAATCTGATCTTCTTAGAACAAAGGTATCCCCTAACATGTTGTACAGCGTTCGGTTCTACTTCTTTAGTGATCTGAACACATCAGTCAATGTTCTGATCACATGTTAATTCGAGTGCAGTGTTCGATTCTAGTCTTGTTATGTTTCAATCTAATTTTCTTAGAACAAAGATATCCCCTAACATGTTGTACTGTGTTCGGTTCTACTTGTTTAGTGATCTGAACACATCAATCAATGTTCTGTTCACATGTTGTATCGAGTGCAGTGTTCAATTCTAGTCTTGTTATGTTTCAATCTGATCTTCTTAGAACAAAGGTATCCCCTAACATGTTGTACAGCGTTCGATTCTACTTATGTAGTGTTCTGAACACACCAAACAATGTTTTAATCACACGTTGAAGTTAACGACATCGAGTACAGTGTTCGATTCTACTTATTTTGTGTTCTGAACACATCAATCAATGTTCTGATCACATGTTGTACCGAGTACTGGCTGTATCATAAGGAGCTATGTATAGCCGCCATCTTGCGTGCGCCATCTTGCGCAAGCATCCTTAGGGCGTCTCTAGCCATCTTGTGCAAGGATCCTTAAGCCGCCTCATAAGAGCAACCACCATCTTGCGCAAGCATCCCTAGGGTGTCTCATAAGGAGCCATGTATAACCGCCATCTTGCGCAAGCATCCCAAGGGAGTCTCATAAGAAAGCGATCATCTTGCATAAGCACCTTTAAGGAGTCATGTATAGCCACCATCTTGTGCAATTAGCGTCGAGGGATGGCTGCTGTAGAATTTTTCTTTTTAAATTATCCGCCACCATTTTTCAACTAAAGAGTGTAGCACTGAGGTTTGCGATGTAAGATGGCGGATGACAGCTGACAAAAAGCGCGTGAGTTTGTTTACTAAACAAGAGCACGTGGAATTTGCCGCCACCACAGTTCAACTAAAGATGGCAGCACGGTGCTCTCTTGATTAAAGATGGCGGATGACAGCTAACAGAACTTTTCAAATTACCCGCTACTACAGAGAGCAGCACGGTGCTCTGTTCATTAAAAGATGGCGGATGACAGCTAACGAAATTGCCCCGCATGAGGGTAGCACGGTGCTCTGTTCATTAAAGATGGTGGATGACAGCTAACAAAATTGCCCCGCATGAGGGCAGCACGGTGCTCTGTTCATTAAAGATGTCGGATGACAGCTAACGAAATTGCCCGCATGATAGCAGCATAGTGCTCTGTTGGTTAAAGATGACGGGTGACAGCTGTCCAAAGAGCATGTGGCTTTGTTTCCAAACAAGAGCACGTGGAATTTGCCGCCACAACAAAGAGGGCAGCACTGTACTCTGTTGCTTAAAGATGGCGGATGATGGCTGTCAAAAAAAGCGCGTGGGTTTGTTTCCAAACAAGAGCATGTAGAATTTGCCGCCACCACATAGAGGGTAGCACGGTGCTCAAAGATAGCTGCTGTCAAAAAGCATTTTTCAAATTATCCGCCGCCACATTTCAAGGTATCTAGCTAAAGATGGCAGCACGGTGCTCTCTTGATGAAAGATGGCGGATGATAGCTAACAGAACTTTTCAAATTGCCCACTACTACGTGCTTAAGGTAGTAGCCATAAAGAGGGCAGCACGGTGCTCTGTTCATTAAAGATGTCGGATGACAACTGACGAAATTGCCCGCATGATAGCAGCACGTTGCTCTGTTGATTAAAGATGGCGGATGACAGCTGTCAAAAAAGCACATGGCTTTGTTTCCAAACAAGAGCACGTGGAATTTGCCGCCACCACATAGAGGCCAGCACTGTTCTCTCTGGATTAAAGATGGCGGATGACAGCTGTCAGAAAAGCATATAGGTTTTGAAAGCACGTGGAATTTACCGCCACCACATTTCAAAGGTAAGTAGCTAAAGAGAGGGCAGCACGGCGATTAAAGATGGCGGTTGACAGCTATCAAAAAAAGCATGTTGATTTGTTTCCAAACAAGAGCACGTGGAATTTGCCGCCACCATATTTCAACTAAAGATTGCAGCACTGTTCTCTCTGGATTAAAGATGGCGGATGACAGCTGTCAGAAAAGCATATAGGTTTGTAAAGCACGTGGAATTTACCGCCACCACATTTCAAAGGTAAGTAGCTAAAGAGGGCAGCACGGTGCTCAACGATGGCTGCTGTCAAAAAGCATTTTTCAAATTATCCGCCACCACATTTCAAAGGTAAGTAGCTAAAGAGAGCAGCACTGTGCTCTATAGATTAAAGATGGCGGATGACAGCTGCACGTGGCTTTGTTTACCTCGAGCTAGTTAGGTTAAGTTGGTAGCACTAAGGTTTAGACCCGTCAAGATGGCAGCACTGCGGATGACAGGTGACGAATTTGCAGCTACTGCGATAAAGAGGGCAGCACAGTGCTCTGTAGTTTAAAGATGGCGGATGACAGCTGTCAAAAAAGCACGTGGCTGTCAAAAAACACGTGGATTTGTTTATCTCGCGCTAGTTAGGTTAAGTTGGCACTACTGAGGTTTAGGCCCGTCAAGATGGCAGTACTGAGGTTAGCGATGCGTTGTTGTCTGTCAAAAAGCACGTGGCTGTCAAAAAACACGTGGCTTTGTTTACCTCGCGCTAGTTAGGTTAAGTGACAGCTGTCAAAAAAGCACGTAGCTGTCAAAAAGCACATGGCTTTGTTTACAAATTCAAATCTCGCGCCAAAATTCAAATCTCCCGCCAAAATTCAAATTTCCCGCCAAAAATTCAAATTTCCCGCCAGAATTCAAATTTCCCGCGGGAGGAGGCGCCAGAATCCCTGTATTATACTACTTATGTTTATTGATTTTGCCTCCTTCTGTTGCCATATCCTCTTTTGCTCTACTAACAACACTTTATATTCTTTTCTTAGTTTACAATAGTGTGCCCGAACCTTAGGCTCCCCCTCTTTTCTATATGCCTTTAGGGCTCTAATCACCTCCATTTTCTTTGTTTTACACACATCATTGTACCATCCTTTCCTTTTATCTTTATTATTATTCTGCATTCTTATCACATGAGCTATAGTTTTAAAGGGTTTCTCTACCAGTTCTACCGCTAAGTCCACCTTACTACTCAAGAGCGCTACCTCTATTCCACTCTTAATTAAATGGAAATCTTCTCCCTTTAAATATAACTCTAATCTTTTTGGGGTATTTTCGCACCACTTGTATTTATTAATTATCCTATTATTATCTTTTTCTGTTACAGTGTTACGTTCCTCCTGTTCTTTCTCATATACTTCTAGGGTAACAGATACCGGGGAATGATGTGTTTCGGCCCAATCTAATATCTCTACTTCCTTTACCATCTCTAAAATATCTCCCGTACACACAAAGAAGTCAATTACACTACCTCCCTGCGCTGTGATATATGTTAGCTTTCCATTTTCATCTCCCCGCCACCATCCATTTAGAATATATAAATTCTCTGCGGCACATAGTTCTAGTAGTTTATCGCCATATACATTACGTTCTTTATCCCGACTGTTTCTGCTACCTATCATTGGCTCTATTCCTTCTTTACTATATGCTGGAATTGACTCTCCAATTCGTGCGTTCCAATCCACCAACATAATGATTCCTGCTTCTTCATATTTACCTCTCATTAAGTTAATCTCCTCTATTAAATCCTCAAAAAAAGTTCACATTGGTATATGGTGACCCCATCGGATGGTTGTATGTAAAGACTAAGCATATGTCTCTCTGTTTACTCCCTTCCAGTTTAAGTTTGATCCAAATTACATCTTGCATATCGTTAGGCAATTCTGCTATCTGACTACTAAACTCTTTCTTTATCAGAAGTGTTATTCCTCCCGGAATTCTCCCTCGAGTCCCTCGTTTTCTTTTTATTATACTTCTCGTAACATAGCCCTTCCATGTTCAAATCTTTCCTTCGGGCATCCATGTTTCTAAAAAAGCAAATATCTCAAAATTTTCCACAAGCTCAGACACTCCATCATTCCCCAGTTTACTTAATAGCCTTCTATATTAACAAAACCAATTTTCAATGCTAGTTATTTCATTTTCCTCTTATCAGAGAAACTACCTGTTTTACTATGTGTGTTTATTGTTTTATCAATTTGTACTATACTTCCATGAGGAGAACTATAAATTTCCCCTAGCTTCTTTCCTTCCCGTTTATTACCTTTTCCACCTGAGAACACTCCCTTCTTAGCCCATAAGTCTTTCAAGCTCTGTCCCTGCTTCTTTTTCTTGTCGTCCTCTGTCCTGCAGCTGCTTTTTTCAGCTACCGGAGTTTTGTGACAAATACCCTCACGAACTGGCAACACATTTGAAATCGAAACAATTCCACACGAAATTTGCTGAACTATATATATGGACATTACTTGCTTTGACAATGCCAAGCACATCTGCATCGGCCGAAAGGTCATTTTTCGCACTAAAACGGATCAAATCATTCCAAAGGTCAACACAAGGACAACAAAGATTGAGCAGCCTTGCATGATGTCCATTGAGAAGAAGAAGTTGAGAGAAATCCAAAAAAAGCCAACATTCCACAACGATGTCATTGAGGCATGTTCCAAACAAGAACGCAGTATGGAGTTCTCCTTCAAGTAAAGAATTTGCTATCAAAATCGACATGGCCATGGTTTGATGTCAGAAGCCATAAATTATATTAAATTACCAATAAGTTCAAGAAATTGTAAGGTACTGATGAAGTATTACGTAAATTGTTACGGTTCAAATTAGCTTATTCTGTTAGCATTTGGGAGAAGAAAACAGAGCATTGCTAATTAAAAACAAACAAAACTGAAAATTTCCAATTATTAAACATTTGCTATTTGCTTTACGTCGCACCAACACAGATAGGTCTTATGGCGACGATAGGACAAGAAAGGCTTAGGAATGGGAAGGAAGTGGCCGTGGCCTTAATTAAGGTAGAGCCCCAACATTTGCCTGGTGTAAAAATGGGAAACCACGGAAAACCGTCTTCAGAGCTGTCGACAGTGGGTTTTGAACCCATTATCTCTCGGATGCAAGCTACATCTGCGCGCCCCTGACCACACGACCAACTCGCCCGGTAATTATTAAACAGAGAATGGAAAATTGCTCAGCACTTTGATATATTTTTTGTTGCTTTTATTTATTTTTTCAATGATGTTTACTGTTCCTCAGGAACTCGAAAAATTTAGGAAACAAGATTTCCACCTTCGGAACTGCAGATGGCTCTAAGGTTCACTCAGCCTACACCCAAAAATGAATACAAGGTTATTTCCTGGGAGCAAAGGCTGCCTGGCGTAGAGCTAACTGCTCTACCCTACCAAGAGCCTAGGTAACGGATAGTGGAAGTCTTACCTTCTACCCTTCCCAGAGCCTTCATTTCCTGTATGGAGATGACTTTGCTTTTTGTAACTGACGTCATTTTCTTACGATGCCGTACATTTGCATATGTTTGATAGAGTTCCACATACCGTATAATATTTCCGGCAATTTAAAACTCTAGTAAACTAATGTGGTTTCCTGCGAGTGAAATTGTTACATAGGCCTGTATGAAGTAATAATTTGTCGACAACCTTCCAATTTACTTACAACCATATTTATTAAGACTTTGTTGATTACTGTAGGATCATAAAATATGCTGTTTTTTTATTTCGTTAAGAACGAAGCCATTCTTTTTCAGTGCCGAATAAGTTGAAAGAACTTATACGCTGTTCAATCTGTCAAAAGCAAATTTAACACTTGGAACACAACAAAGTACCTGTAAATATCCAAAGCCATCATTATATATCGTTGTTATATTCGTGTCCGACAACTGAAAAGATTATGAGTTGCATCATAATATATATTTCCGACTCGTTGGCTGAATTTTCAGCGTACTGGTCTTCGGTTCAGAGGGTCCCGGGTTCGATTCCCGGCCGGGTCGGGGATTTTAACCTTCATTGATTAATTCCAATGGCCCGGGGGCTGGGTGTTTGTGCCGTCTCCAACATCCCTGCAACTCACACACCACACATAATACTATCCTCCACCACACTAACACGCAGTCACCAACGCATGGTAGATGTCGCCCACCCTCATTGGAGGGTCTGCGTTACAAGGGCTGCACTCGGCTAGAAATAGCCACACGAAATTATATTTATCATAATATATGACATTTATAGATATTTTTCTGTGTTGTGTATTTTATAATTTAAGTTTAAAGAAATTCCTAATATGTTACTCTCTTTATGGACACATTTTTCATGGCAGGATAGTCACTTATGGTCCAAATATTTAGGTTGTAATATAATTCCCTATGAACCAAAATGTATAGTGTGTTAAAGATCTGAACCTCCCAGAATATGAGGAAAAAATCCGCAGTGTGTGATAGGCCTGAGATCATTCACTTGTGGTCTGTTTACTTACAGCACTGGTTTTTCTCACGGTTCTGAGGCATCTGGAATGCACTTGCTTAACGAAGCCTCACTCTCCTAGTTTGCAAAGCCAGCTCGATATCTTCTACCATATACTATTTTAATACACAATAACTTTGATTAAATTGCGTCCACTTGCATTCACCCATTCACATCAAAAGCAGTTTTCGCCATATTTGAAGAGAAAACACCATTCAGAATTCTCTAAGCAATACTACCGTACACATCGTTGATTCAGTTTGGGTAATTGTGACGTTAGTCACTATCCTATCACACTCTTTTATATCAAATCTATCTTGGGGAGTCAATGGCGAGTTGCATTGTTAGCGGCTTCTCACTAAGGCGGCCGCGGTTCGAATCCCGGCCAGTGCATGTGGGGTTTCTCAAATGAAAATCACATTCCTCTGGTTCGGTATACCCGTAAAACCGGAAATCCTGTGGTCGTGAACACGATACAAAAATACAAACATTAAATTAAGAAAGAAAGTGCTGAAATACGTTTTTATTATTGTTATTCTTCTTATTATTATTATTAAAAATACACTGACTTAGCAAATGTCATGGGATAGTCACCTAATAGCGTGTGGGGCCTCCTCTGGCCCTGCGAACTGCAGTGAGACGCCGTGGAAGTGAGTCAACAAGTCCCTGCTAGTCCTCTGGATGCAGCTGACACCAAATCGTTTGCAGAGCGGCCGCCAATTCTGGTCTGTTCGTGGGTGCAGGATCTATGGCACGGAGCCTGTGTTCCAGGACATCACAGATATGCTCGATAGGTTTCATGTCGGGGCTCCTGGGTGGCCATGGCAGTCGTTGGACCTCCACTGCATGTTCCTAGAACCATTCCCGGGCGACGTGGGAGCGATGTGGCGGCGCGTTATCATCTTGAAACACCGCAAACCGTCTGGGCGCTGGAAGGCCAAAAATGGGTGGAGATGGTCTCCGAGCAGCTCAACATACCATTCAAAGTCTCTTCCAGAACAATTAGGGGGCCCATTCCATACCAGGAAACTGCACCCCAGACCATAACAGAGACACCAGCGCCCTAGACCACACCTTCGAGGCAGGCGGGATCCATCGCTTCATGTGGTCTGCGCCATACACGGTGCCTCCCATCGGCAGAGTACAGTTGAAATCGTGTTTCATCCGACCATATCACGTTACGCCATTGTTCCAGTGTCCATAGTTGGTGACTGGCGACAAATACGCGTCGTTGTGCCCGATGACGTTGGGTTAACAGTGGCACCCGTGTGCGGCGCCGCCTCCCATACCCCATAGAACCCATGACGTGTCTTTCACGGCCTGTGTTGAATTGCGCCGTGATTTGTTGCACGGTTGCCTGTCTGTCACTGTTGACAATCCGTCTCAGATGTCGCCGGTGTACGGTCATCGAGGGTGGCTGGACGGCAGGTCGTTCGTCTGTTGTGGACGGTGACACCCCCATTCAATCATTTACGATACACCCTGGGCACGGTTGATCGTTTGAAGCCGAATTCCCGCACCACTTCCGAAATCGCACTTCCCATCCGTCGAGCACCGACTGCCATACCCCGTTCGAACGGTGTCAGCTCACGACGACGTTTCATGTTACACCTGCCACATGCACAGCCACTGCTCACAAGGTCTCCTATACAACTGCCGCTGGCACAGGGGCATGTGGTGCGCAGACAACATACCTGCGCATCAGTGCTCCGCTATCCCATGACACTTTGCTCAGTCAGTGTACATCGCAATTGGAAAATATCCCGGTGGTAATGATAACTCACAGTAGTGTGATAATAAAGTAAGGTAAAAACATAATTACACAATAAAACTATTACAACAACAACAAGAGTACAGAAAGCAATTCCATGGAAAGAAAATGTTACAAGAAATACTACTAGTTAAATATTCTAAATCCATCATCATCATATACAAAGTCACACACAAGGAATTCACACATGAAGGAGCTATATCAAATGGATGAGGAGTTGTTATAGTAGACCATCTGCAAAAAAGGAAAAGGTGATAAACATAAAGCCGATAATTACAGAACAGTCGGCTTGACTTGTGTTGCATGTAAACTGTAGGAAAGCGTTCTTTCTGATTATATTACAGACGTTTGCAAAATTACCAACTGGTTTGATACAAAGCAGTTCGGGTTTACGTAAAGTTTTTCCACTGAGGCTCAACTAGTCCCATTCCAGCAAGATATAGCTGATCATTTTGATTCATGAGATCAAATGGACTGCATCGTTGACATTTCCAAGGCTTTAGAAAGGATAGATCATGCCAGACTACTGATGAAATTGAGGGCTATTAGACTATACGGAAGTTTGATTGAATGGGCACCTAAACTTCTATAAAACTGATCTTAGAAAATAAGAGAACATCAGGCATTATTCGATCCTGTAATGATTAAGAAGGGGGTTCTCCAGGGCAGTATTATTGAACCTATATGTTTCCCTATATACATAAATGATGTAATGAACTGGAACAGAGATACGGCTTCTTGAGGATGATGTTATACTCTTTAGAGTAGTAAACAAGTCACAGGTTAGTGGGCGACTTCAAAGAGACCTCGACAATGTTGTCAGAGAATGTTTGATTAAAATAGTCATAAAGCCGATATATATGGATATATGGTAAACGGGATGAATAAGGTCAGGTTGTGAGTTTCACCAGGAGGAGTCCTCTCATTTTTCATTCCAGTGCTGATGGGGTGAAATTACCTCACGGGGAACACTGTAAATACCTGGGTGTTAATATAAAGAAAGAATGGGTCAATTACATTTGCGGGTTGTACATAAAGGTCACAGATCTCCTCACATGGTTATGGGGTTATTCATGTGTTACTGTAAGGATGTGAAGGTGAGGGCACATAAGTCATTAATAGACCGGAGTTAGAGTATGGTTCCAGTGCATGGGAGCCACACCAGGAGTACTTGGCACAAAGAAGTGGGAAAATACAAAGAAACGCAGCACGATTTGTTCTGGGTGATTTCCGACAAAAGAGTACATACATACATACATACATACATACATACATACATACATACATACATACATACATACATACATACATACATACATACATACATACATACATACATACATACATACATACATACATACATATCCATTACAGATTGTTCTGCCTTTCAGTGTTCAGTCTGCACGCCTGTGTGAATTTTATAAATGCCGCCACAACCCTCTATTTGTAACTAGCTGTGTGGTATCGTTTAGTTCTATACCTATTACCTCTAAAGCAATAGAAACCGAGTCTAACCATCGACGTGTTGGTCTTCCTCCGCTTCTCTTACTGCCCATGTCCAAGTCCATTGGTCTCCTACGTAACCTGTCCTCCTCCATTCAACTCACATGACCCCACCACAGAAGCCGGTTAATGCGCACAACTTCATCAATCGAGTTAATTCGCAACTTAGCCTTTATCTCCTCATTCCGAGTACCTTCTTCCCATTGTTCCCATCTATTTGTACCAGGGAGCATTCTCGCTACATTCGTGTGTGTTACTTATAACTTATGTATAAGATATCCTGAGTACACCCAGGTTTCACTTCCGAAAAACAAAGTTGGTCTGAAAACAGGCCGTTAAAATTTTAGTTTCGTCCGGGAGCTGAATTCTTTCTTACAGAATTCTATTGATCGCAACTGCGAGCTCACTGCATTAGCTTTGTTGCAGAATGATTCAACCTCACTCACTATACTACCATTCTGGATGAATACACATCCTAAATAATTGAAATGATCTACCTATTACAGCTCTGTATACCCAGCCTGACATTCACTTCTCTTAGGTTTCTTGACTACTGTCATGACTTTTATTTTGGAAAGGCTAATTTTCATATTACTCGTTGCACCTATTTAAAGTTCCTAGATATTAGACTACAGGCTTTCAGTATAATCTGCCATTAAGACCAAATCGTCGGCATTGGCCAAACAACATACCAAATTTCGACCTAACTGAATCCCTTCCTGCTACTGTATACTTTTAAGTAGATGGTCCACATAAACTACGAACAGCAAAGATGAAAATATTACAGCTTTGCTTAACCCCTGTAGGTACCTCGAAATAAGAACTAATTATACCGTCAATTATCACTGTAGCCCAATCTTAAAAATAAATGCCTCTGATTAGTTTTAATAATCTACACCTAATTTCACATTGTGGCTTGTGGCTGAATGTGCTGCTGTGAACAGGTATATTTGTTACCTTTGATTTACTTACTTTCATGATAATTTTTTTATTTGAGTGGATGTCCTTGCACGTTGTAACATTCAGTGAGATTAAATTTTATAGGAACATCTTTTTGAATGACTGCCATTTGTTAAGTACATATATTATTCCGTTACCCTATTGACAAATGTCAGGTCGATACGGAAATGAAATTATAGCCTAAGAAAAGGTAGGGAGCCCTCCGTTAATTTTATATCCTTTTACATTCTATAGCACATCGATAGGAATGATTCAGCTACAAAGGATTCTAGAATTTTTCAAATATTTTAAAAGTTGTATTGATAATTTAGATTAGACGTAACAAAATTCCATCGAACTATTTCATTTATTATTTAGAAACTGTCAAGCTGGCATTTCTTATGTTAAAGGAAACAAATGCCCCTAATCACAGCCTGGAAATTCCCCTCCTCAAACCAGGCCGGTCAAACTTCAACCTCCCCTTTCCAAACCACTGCTAACTGCCACAACGCAATTTCTTCTGTACCTTCAGGCTCCCTACAGGTGGGCCACGTACGCACAAAGTGTCTAGTGTCTACTTTCCCATTTCACTGAATTTTCAGAAATATTCTCTTACAGCAACTTCCATGCCGTATTACTATTCGAGTCGTGGTTAAACCTAAGTATCCCGTCTTCACTGGTACCTAGGGAGGGTTACACAAACACCGGACAGTAGTGATGAGCAACGCTCTTGCTCGAGACTCTCGAGACTGACGTTGCAAATCTCGAGACCGCTCCTCCTGTAGTGCAAGCTGTGCGACGAACCAGTAACTACGGCTGAAAACTTGATAGTACGGTATATCATTGGCTGTTATTGCGTGAAATAACGTTCTCATATGAAAACGTGTGACCCAATACATTTTGTCAAAAGCCTGGAAAATACTTCATGTTCAACTATGAACCCCTTTATACCATTATAAAAAGTGAACAGAATGTCAATGTCTTAAACTGTTCACGACTTATTTGGGGTGGACATTTTAGGTGAATAACCATGCATAATTTGTAAATAACTGTAGATAGGATGTATATCTACTTGGATACTAGAAGCGTGCATTTTTCGAACCTGAGACAGGGGAAGATGTGCTTTGCTACATATGCAACCCCCATTACACATGAGTAGAACGTGTAATCTAAAATGCCCGAGTTTGCTCCAATTATTTCAGCAGGGGTAATGGGCAACGCTCTTGAGACCGATTCTCGTGTGCTGCGGGCTGTACGACGTCCCGGTAACTACGAGTGTAAGCTTGATAGTTATCATCAGCAGTTCTCATATGGAAACGTGTGTGACGATAAATTTTGTAAAAAGCCTAGGAAAGTACTGCATGTTGAACTATGAGCTCCTTAAAACTATTAACGAAAGTGAAGACAGAATGCCAGTATTTTAAACTGTTCACGAGTTATGTCAGGTGGACTTCTTAGCTGAGTAACCCGCATAATTTGTTAATAACTGTTATTAGGACGTAAACCTAACTGGATGCCTCACAATCGTTGTCGGCAGGGTAGCTTCTTGTTTTTCAGACCGGGCCGGAGGTGTTCTGTGACTTCATTTATATTATGTGTTTTTAAGTGTCGGATCATCCCATATGTATTTCTGCCGACGTACTTTACTTCTTTTGAATAAGCAACAAGGCGGGCTGTGCTATGTGACATCTCTTCAAAATAACCGATATCCACGACTTACGTCGCGTTTCGGACATCGTCTTCACGTTGTCGCGTACAACTAGACACAATTTCACATTGCATCATCATATATCGAAATAGGTACCTAATTATGACGCGAATACTCTATAACATTGTAGAGAATTATTTCCTTCGTCACTAAAATATCGGTGAACACAGGCAGTGGTCATAATATATTGAATGTGGGGTCTAATAACGATGTACACCTAACTGTCGAAAGAATTGGAGCAAACTCAAGCATTTTAGATTACACATTCCACTCATACGTAATGGTGATTGCATATGCAGCAAGGCGCCGTTGCCTCGTCTCGAGTTCGAATAATGCACGCCTCTAGTATCCAGGTACGTGTACCTACAGTAGTCGTAAGGTTCTGTACTTAAACCACTCATTCGTGTACCTACCAGTGCATAAAATGCAGAATGCGTATCCTTTATAATTACGTTATACTGCGTCAAATTATACCTCGGTAGAAATGAACGCCCTAGTCGCTTGTTGACACGTATTTACAAAATTGAGAAGGCCTGTGATTGGCTTTTCGCATACTCGGCACACAGAACATTCAGCTCCGACTACCTGTAGACCTACGACACGCTGCTCGAGATCTCTCGAAATTTCTCGCGAGAAATAGTGCCTGCGCTAGTCTCAAGAAATTCCGAGAAATCCCGAGACCTCGTCTCAGACTGCCCATCACTACCGGACAGCTCGATCTCATCAGCACTGAGCGGAGTGGGAACAGCGACGGCGGTGACATCCAGCCTGTAGGTGTGACGAGCAGAGTAACTGCGTAATTCTCTATGCTACAGTCCATTCGTTGGAAATATTTGTTAAAGCAATTGAACGATAATAATAATAATAATAATAATAATAATAATAATAATAATAATAATAATAATAATAATAATAATAATAATAATAATAATATAATAAAGAATGAAATTTTAAAATATGCAATACTCCTTCATAAACCTCTTAACGAGCATTATACTATCTGCGTTTTACGCTAGGATTTAAAAATTAAAAGCTGAATTCTTTTGAGGATCACCCAGCCTCCCTGGACTTTTCGCAGCTACTTGGGACCAGCAGTTTGAATAAACTTATGCTAGTTTTACGTCCAGATGCCTTTCCTGCCGTAAAACCTGTGTGGAAGTATGTTTTCGCTATTGCGTGTTTTCAGTGATGGTTCTTTTTTTATTTTCTTACAAGTTACTTTACGTCGCACCGACACAGATAGTTCTTATGGCGATGATGGAACAGGAAAGGGCTAGGAGTGGGAAGAAAGCGACCGAGGCCTTAATTAATATACCGCCCCAGCATTTGCCTAGTGTGAAACTAAGAAACCACGGAAGAACACCTTCAGTGGGGATCGAACCCACCGAATGCAAGCTCTCCCGGATGCAAGCTCACAGCTCCGCGCCCCAAAACGCACGGCCAACTCGGTTCTGCTACTACTACTACTACTACTACTACTAACAATAGTAGCCTATTAATCATTTGTTTTATGCTCCTCTCCCTGAAACAAAGTCGATTACGCTAACCATTCAGCCAAAACAACGGACGGGAGGATAACTTGGCAACATACATGTTTTATTAAGGTTTCGGAAATGAGAAGCTGTAATTGAAGAATAGGAGTGACAAAGGCCAAAGCAACGTAGGAATTTATAAGAACTATATAATAATAATAATAATAATAATAATAATAATAATAATAATAATAATAATAATAATAACGTTATCGGCTTTATGGCCCACTAACTAATATTTTTGGTTTTCGGAGACGCCGAGGTGCCGAAATGTAGTG
Source organism: Anabrus simplex (assembly GCF_040414725.1). Taxonomy (NCBI): domain Eukaryota; kingdom Metazoa; phylum Arthropoda; class Insecta; order Orthoptera; family Tettigoniidae; genus Anabrus; species Anabrus simplex. Next base: position 575,740,560 of record NC_090266.1, on the reverse strand, counting down.
CCGCAGGAGTTCTTTTACTTGCCAGTAAATCTACCGACACGAGGCTGTCGTATTTGAACACCTTCAAATACAACCGGACTGAGTCAGCATCGAACGTGCCAAGTTGGGGTCAGAAGGCCAGTACCTCAACCGCCTGAACCACTCAGCCCGACGAAGAGAACTACATATTTAAACGTTTTATATTATGTCTTACATAAGTATTAGCCTATATAAAAATCCCTGCGGGTGGAAGCGCCATCTCCTGTTGCCTCTAATAATAAGGAAAATATAAAAATGAAGGTATCGCCTATAAAAGGGGAAGGGCCTCGGTGCAGTCGCTGTCAAGCAGAACCAAGAAAGGTCGGATAGTGGCAGCAATTTCAGACTCAGCGACCGTGGTCGCGTGGATACGATGGGTGCGGGTGGTAGAATAACATCTCGTGCCTGTTGTCCTCGGTTCACAAAGCTGAGTCCAACATTGTTTCTACTTAATAGTGTCAGGCTCTTCACTTTCATCTTCTTGGTCAATGTTTGTTATCTTCCTGCCCGGACGGTATTAAGGCCTAGGGAGTCCTTCTTTAGCCGCTACCTTCATTCTTCCAAGTGCTGGACCTCTTCTGTTTAATGTTAATAGAAGATGGTTGTAATTCCTCTAACCATGTATTTTGTACAAACAAACTCGTATTGTCTTCCCATACGTCATTACATTGAAATACTTATTACCTAAGTAAATCTCAACCATGTGACTTCGAACAGTCTGCAATGTCGTGATTGCTGCACAAATAACTTGCGTTAATAAACTGCAATTTAAAACTGTTTAGTGGAACACGCTAATAAATAATTATAAACACGCCAGTGCGCCAAGAATAATAGGAGTGTTAATGTGCTATAGAATTGTTCCTCACACCAAGCCGTGCAGATAGCAGCACTATCGACTTTCCCGCTCAAAACGGCAAGCTGTCCGATATTGGCGTATTAAAGGATTTGGTTACACGCTGATAAGAAACGATAGAGTAGGAAAACGTGGGGTAGGTGTAGGGTTATGTTTACTGGGTGTTGTTTATCATGCACCGATGATGAGATACGTAGAAGACATGAAGGAAGCACTGCAGGACCTATGACTCAGGTATGACTATGTGATTTTAATGTAAGACTTCAATACTGACATGATAAAATGTGACTACTGAATCTAGACGACTGAAATATGGCGGTCTTTCTCCTTAAACTTATACAACACACAGCTACTTACCATACACTTCTGGATCTAATCATTACAAAAAAAGTTTAGAATGCATACTCATGGACAACTGAGAGCTCCAGGACAATACCAACGTGACTTGAATTAGACAGTATACTCACTGAAATGCCCCAAATATGAGACTAAATGAACTGTCTACTGAGACTTCAGAAATCTAAACGAAGCGCCTTTTATTCAGGACGCACTCAGGGCACTGTGGCACAATGTACATGACATTGACAACAAAATAACCCAGTTTAACGAACTGCATTTAAGACTGTATGACAAACCTGCCCCCATATGAACAGCACGAGTAAAACCAAAACCATAACCTTTTCCGACCCAGGACAGTATCTGTTAGCTTGACTATGATGACCATGACTCCACAGCACAATAACATTAGATAATTTTCAACCAGTTCAATTTTAGTACCACATGCAAACTTTTTGTAGGACTTTGGACATAACATGAATGATATTAATGTTTGAACATTTAATCTTGTTATTGTATTGTTGTTTTTATCAGTACTTTGTTAGGGCATACAATAGTTTTAAATAAAGTGTTTTACATGCATGCGATTTTAAACTGTAAGCTGAAGAAGAGAATTTTAATTCTCAAAACATGTGCTTATATATACAATCGTCTTTGAGTCAGCAAGGAGTGCGGATGTGCTGGTGAGTGCGGAGCAATGGGTAACACGTTGGCAAAATATAGGATAGCGATTGGGAGCTGGCACTGTGGAATGGAAAGTAGAAAGGAGAGAAGAGTGAAGGTAAATGGTGAAAAAGGGGGATGGTGGCTTCTCTACTGGTGGCGGCGGTGGTGGTTGTGCTGTTGATAATAGGAGGAGTGGAACTAAATCTTAGCCCAGGCCCAGTCGGGTCCATGGGATGGGAAGAGTTCGATGCGATAAGAGAAATGATAAGAGAGGGATGTCAGACGGAGCAAATAAGAGAAATGTTTAGAGAGTTATTTAAGAAGTTTATGGACATAAAGTTGAGTGTTACGGAAGATGTGAGGAAGATAATGGAGGAGGAAGTGTGTAATAAAGAAGAACTGGATCTATTGAAGCAGAAGGAAAGAAGTTTGGAACATGAACTGAGAAAGACGAAGAGATTGGTAGAGAGGGTTGAGCAAGAAAGTGGGAGAAAGAATATTTTCATATATGGTGTCCAAGAAGAGGAAAAAGAGACTAAGGTGGAACTAGTGTATAAAGTGGTGGAAGTGGTTCAGAATAGGATGAAGATCAACTTTAGTGAAGTTGATATTGACGATGAGCACCGTGTGGGGAAAGGGAAGGAGGCCCATCAGAGTGAAATTATTATCTACTTTGATGGCTGACATTGCGATAAGGAACGCTAGTAATTTAAAAGGCGAGAAAGTGTGGGTAAGAAGGGAGATGAGTAAGGAAGTCATCAAGGAGAACGGAATCTTGAACAGGCATTTAAGGGAGGCAAAAAAGTAAGGCCTTAAAGCATATATTAGAGGGCAGCAGTTGATCGTTGGGGACGGCAGATGGTCACGTATATGGGTGGTGAGCCGGCTAAAGAAATTATATGACGAACATCAACACCAGCAGAAGGTGACCCAGACGGCAGAGGGAGAAGTTACGAAGGCAAAAGGAGAAGTAGCAATGATGTAGAGGACAATGATAGTATGGAAGTGAGCGAAGTCCACAGCCCACCAAGATCGGGAAGTGGAGAACTGCTGATTAGTGCTGTCAGCAAGCAGGTGGTCGGCAATGCAGAGACCTTGGTGAGCCAGGACAGCGCAGAGGTGAGTGAAGGAAGAAGTATGTCACGAGTGGTGCAGAGTGAAGTGAAAGGGGCGAGGGAAGACAATAGGAGACAGGGTAATGATCCAACCTCACCAAATAAAAGGAGCACGGAAAGTAAAATGGAGAGGAGATAAGCGCTAATTAAGGGAAGATCATTAAGTTTGAAAGATTTATGGGGAGGGAAAAATGCCCAGGTACGGAGAAAGGAAAGGAGGAATAGAAGAAGAAAGAAAAGGAAGAGGAGAGAGATAGGGAAGACTTGCAAGGATGAGTGACAAGAAGTAGGGGTGGAAGTGGAGAAACACAGAAACAGAGAGGGGGCGGGGGAGGAAATAAATAACTAGATATGACGATAGGGGTGTGGAACATTGAGGGGTTGACGGGGAAGCTACGGAACAAAGAAATGGAGGAATTCGTAAAGGAGTTGGAAATAATTGCTTTAGTTGAGATGTGGCTAGGGAAAGAGGTAGAAATTGAATGGGACGGGTATAGAGTTGTCAACGTGATAAGGAAAAAATGGGGAGGATTGGAGGAAACCCAGGTGGGATAATAGTTTTAATTAAAAAACGAGATAGCGGGGAGGGTAGAGAGGATACAGAGTGAGGTAGAGGGGGTGGTGTGGTTTAGAATTGAAATGGATAGTGATGCAAAGGAGGCAATTTGTCTGGCTTTATTATACAACCATCCTAAGGATTCAGTGTATGCGAATAATTTTTTTGAGGAACCGATTTAAGAAATAAACAAAATTAAGGGGTTGTATGTGGAAGATGGTATGATTTTAATGGGGGGATTGGAATGAAAGAGTGAGCAATAGAGTACCAGATTATGACAGAGAGGATAACGAAGTGAGAGGGTACAGAAGAAGGAGTAAAGAAAAGGTATAAATAGTTATGGAGTAGGGTTGTTAGAGTTATGTGCTATAGAAAAATTATATATTTTCAACGGGTGGATGAAGGGAGATAGTAAGGGAGAAGTGACCTAATCAAATGGAGCGAGTGTAGTAGATATAGGAGTAAGCACGGGGACAGCGTTACGGAGAATGACAAGTTTTGAGGTAGCAGAATGTGGGGCAACAGAACACATGCCCATTAAGATAAAACTAAGAGGTGGGGACGATGAAGAGATGAGAGGAGTAGGAACGAGGGTGATGTATAAGAAGGAGGGATGGAAGTATATGTGGAATGATACTACGAAAGAGAAAATGAGATTAGAGCTAAAAGAGAAGAGATATATTTTAAGGGTAGAAATTGAAAGGGCGTTGGAAGAAAATGACCTGGGTAAGGTTCTAAAATTAATAGAACTCTCAGTATGGAGGGTGGCAAAGAAATTGAAGATAAGAGAAGGGAGAAATAATAACAGAGTCACGGTGTGGTTTGATGAAGACTGTAGGAGGAAACGAGAGGTTGTGATGACAGCTCTAGCGGAGTTTAAGAAGAGAGGGAAACAAGAAAAGAGGGAGGAATATTGTGAATTAAGAAGAGATTACAATAAGCTACTGAATGAGAAAAAAGGCAGGAAAGAGACGGAAGCGGAAAGAATAAACGGATATTGCAAAGAGAAGAGATTTTAGAGGATTTGGGAATATATAAATAAGATAAAGAGAACGAGACTAAAGGGGAAGGAAACAAATATAGGGGAAAATGTGTGGGTAGGATATTTCAGAGGGCTTTTGGGAGGAGGAGGAAACTGGCATGGGAAAATGGGGAAGACATATATCGTAAGAGAACTAGATGTAGGAATACAGATACTGGATGAGAAGATAACAACCCAGGAAGTAATTAGGGTGGTATGTAAAGCAAGAACAAATGTAGCAGGTGGTGTGAACGGTATTACGAACAGGGTATGGAAGGAAGTGGTGGCAAATGAGCCGCTATTGAAGGTGATGGTTAAATTTTTTTAACAGGATGTTTGAAACGGTGAAATTTCCTAGTGAGTGAAGAAAAGGGTTATTATGTCCAATTTATAAGAATAAAGGGGTTAGAAGTGATCCTAATAATTATAGAGGAATTACACTCTTTGACTTGTTGTCGAAGGTGTATACAGGGATCTTAGCCAATAGGATTATAAATTGGTCAGAACAATATGGGAGGTTATCGGAATATCAGACTGGGTTTAGGAAAGAAGGAACACGGTGGACAATGTGTGGATTTTGGATACTCCGATTACGAAGTATGTGAGGATAGCAGGGATGAGATTATATGTAGCAGCGATTGATTTAGAGAAAACCTTTGATGCAATGAGTCGAGAGGCACTATTTTCTAGATTAAGGGAGATAGGGTTGTCGAAGAAAATGAGGGCGGCAATAGAAGGAATATATGAGAAAGTATTGGTGATGATTAAATTACAGGGGGAAGGGTTGAGTGAGTGTATTGAGTCGAAGAGGGGAGTGAGATAAGATTGTAAGCTGTCACCGATATTATTTTTATTGTTCATAAATTATATTCTAGAGAGACATGGAGGAGAGAAGTGGCAATGTCCTTGGATAGGGAAGCGGGAGGTACCGGGCCTGCTGTTTGCAGACGATCTATTGATCTTGGCACTAACAGCAAGTGGGTTTCAGAAAGGGTTAGATGAGGTTGTTGAATACACTAAGATGGTCACTTAGAGTAAATGTAAGGAAGACGCAGATGGTATGTAGGAAAAGGAGGGACAGGAAAGGAAAGAAAGTTTGGATGGCAGAGCAGGAAGAAATCAGACCTGGAAAAAAATGAGTATTTAGGTGTAATAATTAGTAATAACGGATCATGGAAAGATCAATGTAGGAGGGCCAAATTAAACGGAAGGGGAGCACTAGCAGCAGTGGGGGTATTAGAAAATAAATTCCCGGGCATAAAGTACAAAATTCAGAAAATTGTGTTCCAATCACTGGTAAAAGGCAAAATGTTATTCGGGGGTAGAAGTATGGGGATTGGAAGAGGGCAGGAAAGAACTAAACCAAATGGTGGCGAAATTTAGTAACATTATGATGGGTGTTCCAGACTGTACGGTGAATGTGGGAGCTAGATTAGTATGTAAAGAATCGATGGAAATTACAGTAGCTAAGAGGGCGATTAAGTATTGGATAATATTAGAAGAAGGAAAGGGAGGGGAATTAATACAAGACGTGTATAGGCTTCAGAAAAGTAGGGAAAACGAAGGATACTGGGTGAAAAAGTGCCAAAAAAGACTACAAAATTCAGGGTTAGGGGAGTTAGGGTGTGCGAGAAGGGGGGAGAGGAAAGAATGGGTATGGAATAAGGTAAAGGGGAGAGTATCAGATATAGAAACACAGAGTTTAATAATGGAATGTAGGGAGAGAGACTCGTTATCAGTATTAAACAAATTAGTGGAAATAACGAACCCGAGAACCGAATTTGACGGCAGAAGGGACAAAAGAGGTTTATATTGGTAGGTAATGGGAGTTCCGAAAAATAGGAGGTGGGTAGGGCGAAAAAATAAAGATAGATGCATTTTGTGTGGGAAGGGTTGGTCTGACCTTCATATATTTAACCAATGCAGAGCCTTAGAGGAAATTAAAAAGAAAGTGCTGAATAAGAAAGAGATAGAAAAAGTAGAAAAGAGTTATAACATGACAGCATGGTTGTGTAGAGAGTGGGAGAGAGGAACAAATATATCAAAATATTTAAATGCGGTTAGAGCCAGATTTTTAAAGAAATTTAGAGAAAAATAGGTAGAATGGTGAGTGCAAAAAGGGGACAATAAAAACAGGAGAGATACAAAATAGGGATAAGTGGAAGTAAAGAAAGAAGGAGAAGGGAGGGCCGGAGTTATGTATACAAAAGGGATAGGTGGTGAGAGAAGAAGGGGGTGATGCTAGAAAGATAGGAGATAGGCGAAATGGCGAGTTGAATATGGAAATGGAGTCTTTTGAGAAAGAGGGAGTAAGATTTAGACGAACGTGTTATATTATATATAATGTAGATACAATAAGAAGAGATTTGTGTATATTGGTAGAATAATGTATTAAGAGACGAGTAGGTAATATCGCGATAGTGTCGAGGATGGACAACCTTGAAATAAAGAGTTAGGAAGTAGGAGAAAGAAAGCTGAGAGAATAACTGCAAAAAGGTTGTGTAAATATTAAGTTGAAGCAAATGTGTAATCAGTGAGTGGATTGAAGAGTTTAAGATGTAAACACGGTGGAGGAACTGTAAGAAGACGGTGTAAATTAGAAGAGAAGTAAGGAAACTACTGGTATGTTTGTAAAGTCGATGTTGTGAATGAAAATGAAGTCTTCAGAGAAGAGGTTGTAAGATTTTGACGAATGTGTTATATATAATGTAGATACGGTAAGAGCAGTTTTGTATATATTGGTAAAAGAATGTATTACGAGATGAGTAACTAATATCTAGTTAGGGGTGAGGTTGGAAAACCTTGTTATAAAGAGAAATTAGATATGAGAAAGAAAGTTGAGAGATTATCGGTAAAGAGGTGGTGTAAATATTAAATTCATGGTGCTGTTAAGGAAATGTACAATTAGTGAGTGGATTGTAGAGTATGAGAAGTAAACAATGTGGAAGAACTGCATGAAGATGGTGTAAATTAGTAGAGAAGTAAGGAATCTATTGGTATGTTTGTAAGGTCGGTGTTGTGAACTGTGGAGAGAGGACGAGGAAAGTTGGTGGTGTATCTAGACTAGTCGGATAGGAAGATGAACTGAGCAAGACATTGATATGGAGGTAGAGTATCTTGCCCAAAGGAATGGTGATACGCACTGAGCAAGATGAAAGTCGGTAGAATGAGTGTTATATTCATGTGGGAAACGACATGGAAAGAAATGTGATTGTAGCGGGAGATCTGAATTTGCCAGATGTCAATTGGGAAGGAAATGCGAACGACAGGAAGCATGACCAACAAATGGCAAATAAGTTAATATGGGAAGGAGAGCTGATTCAGAAACTGATGGAACCAACCAGAGGGAAAATATCCTGGATGTCGTGCTGATAAAACCAGATGAGCTCTATAGGGAAACTGAAGTAATAGAGGGTATTAGTGATCATGAAGCTGTTTTTGTGGTAGTTAAAAATAAATGTGATAGAAAGGAAGGTCTTAAAAGTAGGACTGTTAGGCAGTACCATATGGCTGATAAAGCAGGCATGAGACAGTTTCTAAAAAGTAGCTATGATCGGTGGAAAACGGTAAATAAAAATGTAAACAGACTCTGGGATGAGTTTAAAGAAATTGTTGAGGAATGCGAAAACAGGTTTGTACCATTAAGGATGGTAAGGAATGGTAAAGACCCACCCTATTATAATAGAGAAATAAAGAGACTAAGAAGGAGGTGCAGACTGGAAAGAAACAGAGTTAGAAATGGCTGTGGAAGTGAGGAGAAATTGAAGGAACTTACTAGAAAATTGAATCTAGCAAAGAAGGCAGCTAAGGATAACATGATGGCAAGCGTAATTGGCAGTCATACGAATTTTAGTGAAAAATGGAAGGGTATGTACAGGTATTTTAAGGCAGAAACAGGTTCCAAGAAGGACATTCCAGGAATAATTAATGAACAAGGGGAGTGTGTATGTGATGATCTTCAAAAGGCAGAAGTTTTCAGTCAGCAGTATGTAAAGATTGTTGGTTACAAGGATGATGTCGAAATAGAGGAGGAGACTAAGGCCAAAGAAGTAACAAAATTTACGTATGATAACAATGACATTTACAATAAGATACAAAAGGTGAAAACTAGAAAAGCGGCTGGAATTGATCAGATTTCTGGGGATATACTAAATACAATGGGTTGGGATATAGTACTATATCTGAAGTACTTATTTGATTATTGTTTGGTCGGAGGAGCTATACCAGATGAATGGAGAGTTGCTATAGTAGCCCCGATGTATAAAGGAAAGGGTGATAGACATAAAGCTGAAAATTACAGGCCAGTAAGTTTGACATGCATTGTATGTAAGCTTTGGGAAGGCATTCTTTCTGATTATATTAGACAGGTTTGTGAAATTAATAACTGGTTCGATAGAAGGCAATTCGGTTTTAGGAAGAGTTATTCCACTGAAGCTCAACTTGTAGGATTCCAGCAAGATATAGCAGACATCTTGGATTCTGGAGGTCAAATGGACTGTATCGCGATTGACCTGTCTAAAGTATTTTATAGGGTGGATCATGGGAGACTACTGGCAAAAATGAGTGCAATTGGACTAGACAAAAGAGTGACTGAATGGGTTGCTATATTTCTAGAAAATAGATCTCAGAGAATTAGAGTAGGCAAAGCTTTATCTGACCCTGTAATAATTAAGAGGGGAATTCCTCAAGGAAGTATTATTGGACCTTTATGTTTTCATATATATATAAATGATATATGTAAAGGAGTGGAATCGGAGGTAAGGCTTTTTGCGGATGATGTTATTCTCTATAGAGTGATAAATAAGTTACAAGATTGTGAGCAACTGCAACGTGACCTCGAAAATGTTGTGAGATGGACAGCAGGCAATGGTATGTTGATAAACGGGGTTAAAAGTCAGGTTGTGAGTTTCACAAATAGGAAAAGTCCTCTCAGTTTTAATTACTGCGTTGATGGGGTGAAAGTTCCTTTTGGGGATCATGGTAAGTATCTAGGTGTTAATATAAGGAAAGATCTTCATTGGGGTAATCACATAAATGAGATTGTAAATAAAGGGTACAGATCTCTGCACATGGTTATGAGGGTGTTTAGGGGTTGTAGTAAGGATGTAAAGGAGAGTGCATATAAGTCTCTGGTAAGACCCCAACTAGAGTATGGTTCCAGTGTATGGGACCCTCACCAGGATTACCTGATTCAAGAAGTGGAAAAAATCCAAAGAAAAGCAGCTCGATTTGTTCTGGGTGATTTCCGACAAAAGAGTAGCGTTACAAAAATGTTGCAATGTTTGGGTTGCGAAGAATTGAGAGAAAGAAGAAGAGCTGCTCGGCTAAGTGGTATGTTCCGAGCTGTCAGCGGAGAGATGGCGTGGAATGACATTAGTAGACGAATAAGTTTGAATGGCGTTTATAAAAGTAGGAAAGATCACAATATGAAGATAAACTTGGAATTCAAGAGGACAAACTGGGGCAAATATTCATTTATAGGAAGGGGAGTTAGGGATTGGAAAACTTACCAAGGGAGATGTTCAAGAAATTTCCAATTTCTTTGAAATCATTTAGGAAAAGGCTAGGAAAGCAACAGATAGGGAATCTGCCACCTGGGCGGCTGCCCTAAATGCAGATCAGTATTGATTGGTTGATTGATTGATTGATTGATTGATTGATTGATTGATTGAATTTAATTTGGCATTTTCTCTTTCAACCAAACAGTCAAACACTCAAATGTACATACAAGGTAGATATTATAAGAAAAGACTTGTAATATTGGTGATGGAATGGATTAAGTGTCTAACGGTAATATTTGGGACGGGGGATGCGACAGACTGTGTAAAAGTAGAAAGTAGAAAGGGGAAGGGAGGCTGAGAAAGCAAATGTAAAAAGGTGTATAAATATTAAATATATAGCATAGTTTAAGAGAATGATCAGTTAGTGTATATATTGTAGAAGACAAGATGTAAATAAGGTAGATGAAGTGTATGTGTGAATTGTAGAGGACAAGATGTAAATAAGGTGGAAGAAGTGTATGATGTGAGTAAGAGCAGACTGAAAGATGCGGGAGGGGTGCGGGAGGTATAAGAACTGAAAGGGTGTGGTGGGACGGACCTACCCCAAGGTTAAAAGATTAAGCATTTCCGCACGTGGGAAACAGGAGAAGCAAGGATGGGTGCTGACAATGTGAAAGAAAGGCGACTCGTATGAAAACAAGCTAGTCTGTAGATAAGAACGTGACGGGTCACACGATGGATTGGCTTCCGCCTCATGTGACCTGCCATGCAAAGAATGGGAGGAAAACACATTGTCAGCTAGTTGTCGGTGGGGAAAGACATCTGACCCACGAGGCGTGGCTGGGAGTGGTGTCACGGGCAGGACGGGCAGTTTTCCTTACCACGGAGATACCACGACCAGCCACTACTTTAGATTAGTAGTAGATTTAGTTAGGGGTGGTGCCTTACACGGTGTATTCTACCAAAGCAGCGCTGACTCGGCACCCTTCGTAACGTGCCAAGCGCATAATAATATACAAGAAAGCGGATCCCGCCACATTGCGGGGCAAACGCTGCGGAAAAAGAAGAAGTAGAAGCAGCTGGCACGGGGATTGGGTGTACGTGTCGTCTTCAACATCATTGCATCCTCATCACGACGCGCAGGTCGCCTACGGATGTCAAATCAAAAGACCTGCGTCTGGCGAGCCGAGCTTGTCCTCGGACACTCCCGGCACCAAAAGCCATACGCTTATCTTACCTTATTACTGCTTTTGTCCTATCTGAAGGTACCTTACGAACATTCCATGCTAATCTTATTACTCTATGAATCCATTTCATCCCTGCCTTCCGATTATATTTAATTAAATCAGGTCTAATATCATCTATTCCTGCTGCTTTACGATAATGAAGTTTATTTACTCCCAAGTCTTCTCAAACAAAAGTTTGCAACATTTTCGTAAATGGTGTGGGTGACTGTAGTCGTTCGTGAACGGCAATGGCTTAGTGGTCTAGCAAGCGAACCTAAGTTTCAGGATGCCGGTTACTATGCAAAAAGAGTGGACATCTTGTACATACAGTACTCTGATTCATGGTCCTCAGGCGGATACGGCAATACAATCCACTAGGGGCCCCTAACCCGTTAGAGGAGAGATTCTCTACTGATCTGCATTTTGGGCAACCGACAAGGTCACAAATTTCCTCTCAGTTGTTTACATAGGCTCTTCTTAAAAATTTCAAGGAAGTTGGAATTCCAGTCCCTAACTCCTTTTCCTAAGAACGAATACATGCCTCAATTTGTCTTCTAGAATTCCAAATTTATCTTCATATAGTGATCGTTCCAATTTTAAAACAGCAAGAAATGGCAAAGTCATCTCCGAACAGGCCATGAAGGCCCATGGAGAGGTGGAATGTTAAGGCTTCCACCATCCGTAACCTCGGCACTTGGTGGGGTAGAGTGGTTAGCTCTACGCCCGGCCGCATTTGCCCCCAGGAATTCACATGGTACTCATTTTTGGTGTAGGCTTAGTGAACTTCAGGGACATCTCGTTTCTTAAATTTCACGACTTCCTGACGGGGAATCGAACCCACGTCCTTCCGGGTGAACCGAGCACGCCTTTACCGCTTCGGCTAGGCAGCCCCTCTTTGAAAACAGCACTCAACCTTATTCTCCTACGAATGTCTTTCCACGCCATCTTTCGACTAACATCTCGGAACATACCACTTAGTTGGTGTGAAAATGGGAAACCACGGAAAACCATCTTCAGGGCTGCCGACAGTGGGTCTCGAACACAGATGCATGCTCACATCTGCTCGCTCCTAACCGCACGGCTAACTCGCCCGGTTTTAACAATTTGCTTTACGTCGCACAGACACAGGTATGTTTTATGACGACAGTGTGATCTTAATCTTTCTTCCTGCAGGGACAGTAGTTATGCGTTTAGTTTTCATAAGTTTCACGGAAGTTTGGAATTAATGCAACATGATTTCTAAAAACAACAATCCCGGCATTTTCACTGTTTTATTTTCTAACCCCTCAGATGAACGTATTAAGGATAGCCATCAGAGCCTCTTTGGCCTAGGATTCGACCATCCCACTTTGACATGTCTTATACCCTTCAGCTTATTTCGATTCGATTTTATTTCATTTTATTTTTAATTCCCAATATTGTTATCTTCTCTGAATGATACGGTAGTGTATACGTGAAATTATAATGGAAATTGAAATATAAATCGTCCGCCTCTGTGGTGTTGTGGTTAGTGTGATTATGATTAGCTGCCACCCCCGGAGGCCCGAATTCGATTCCCGGCTCTGCCACGAAATTTGAAAAGTGGTACGAGGGCTGGAACGGGCTCCACTCAGCCTTGGGAGGTCAACTGAGTAGAGGTGGGTTCGATTCCCACCTCAGCCATCCTGGAAGGGGTTTTCCTTGGTTTCCTACTTTTCCTCCAGGTAAATGCCGGGATGGTACCTAACATAAGGCCACGGCCGCTTCTTTCCCTCATCCTTATCTGTCCCTTCCAATCTCCCCCCCCCCGCAAGGCCCCCGTTCAGCATAACAGGTGAGGCTGCCTGGGCGAGGTACTGGTCATCCTCACCATTTGTATCCCCAACCCAGAGTCTGAAGCTCCAGGACACTGCCTTTGAGGCGGTAGAGGTTGGATCCCTCGCAGAGTCCCAGGGAAAACCCGACCCTTGAGGGTAAACAGGCAAAGGAGAAGAAGAAATATAAATCATATAGAGAAAATATACAGTTATAATCGTCAGTATATAATAATAATAATAATAATAATAATAATAATAATAATAATAATAATAATAATAATAATAATAATAATAATAATAATAATAATAATAATCTTACGCACGTCATATTCTTGCCTTAACTTCCATTTTCCCTACAATTTCCTATAAAGCATATTGAGCTAGTCCACGGTATCTCAAGATGTGTCCCATCAGTCTGTTACTTCTCCTGGTCAAATTTCACCGAATCGTTGTCCTCTCACCAACTTGATTCAATGTATCTTCATTTATGATGCCATTTACTTATCTCACCTTCTGCATTCTAGTATACAGTGAGTGGCAAAATGTCACGGGAATGGGTGTCCCATTAGAAAATGTGTCATGCATGACCAATGAGCTTTACGGCTAGCTGCGGCGTAGCTGAGCAGTTTGTCGCAGACACCAATGTCGTGAAGATGGCAACACGTCGCGATTTAAGCAACTTTGAACGTGGGATGAACATCGGGGCACGCGCACGGGTCATAGCATTGCGGAGATTACACGCGAATTCGGATTTCCGAGGCCAACAGTGCCGATGGTGGATCTTCAATATCACCGACGTAAACTGCCGCATGGGAAGACCACAGGTGTTTAACGAACGGACATCACATAGCATCCGCAGGACCATACTGGGCGCTCGACGGGCTACTGTGAGTCAGATCACCGCCCAGTTGAATATTGCGAGTCAGCAACCCAAGGACTGTAAGGAGACAATTGCATCGCATAGGCTTCATCAGCCCACGACCAACTCGTGTCCATTTGCTGACACCTCAACACAGAGCTCAATGACGTGCATGGGCAATGGGGCAGTGGCGGGCGTGTGGTATGGTCCGATGAATCCCGGTTCTAGTTGTATCGAGCTGATGGGCGCGTGAGAGTGTGGCGTATGTCCCATGAAGCTATCGTCCTGCGTGTCAACAAGGTTGTGTCCAGGCGGAAGGTGGCACAGTTCTGGTCTGGGCGGCGTTCTCATGGTCACAATTAGGCCCCATTGTCCGGCTGCAGGGAACGCTGACAGGTGCACGTTATGTGGACATTCTTTCGACATCCCTTCCTCGCCCTGGAATACCCTGATGGAGACGCCATGTTTCAACAGGACAATATGCCATGTCACCGCTCTGTGGTGGCACGCAGGTGGTTGGAGGAGCACGCCAGTGAAGTTAGGACCTTGGATTGGCCCTCCAGATCCCCTGATCTTAATCCAATGGAATGCTGTCGATGCTGGTTTACGCTCCATGAACCACGCACGAACTGCACAAGTCCAAATATGGGTAGCAGTGTAAGATGGGTGGGTCCAGATCCCTCCAGATAGATTCCCAACACCTCGTTGGGTCGATTTCTCGCCGAATTGCTACCGTTTTGAGGGCTCGCGGAAGAGCAACTCGTTATTAACATCACATTCAGCGTCTTCCCATGAATTTTGGCCACTCGGTGTAATACCGTATATGAAAGGCTTTCATTATCTTCCTTTCTGTGCCAGCTATTCTCCACTTCACTCTCCACCATTGATCGTACCCTCCTTTGCAGAATCCATGTGAATACCTTGCCTGGCGAGCAATGAATTTCCTCGACAGTTGTTGAAATCCATGCTTATAGATAGGTGAAATTACAGATTTCGTCCAACCAGAATGTACATTATTCAAATCAATGCTAATGCTATTTCTCTCTGAGGCAATTTTATCCCTGCCTTCCCACTGTAATTCATTACATCACGCATTCTTCTTCTTCTTCTTCGTGTTATTATTATTATTATTATTATTATTATTATTATTATTATTATTATTATTATTATTATTATTATTATTATTATTATTATTATTATTATTATTGCTAGCCTTGTGGTGAAAGGATAGCGTATCCACCCATCTTTCCATAGGCCCTGTGTCAGATACCTGATCAATCCGAGGATTTCAGTTTTGGCTAATGGCTGGAACGGTGTTCATTCAGCCTCGTGAGTTGAACCGCGAGCTATGTAAACACGTGGCACTCCAATATCTGCGTTCCATCTGGTTGGACAGCTGTCGCCTCGCAAGCCAGGATCTGAAATGGGCTGTATATGCCATGGGGTTTTCTTGGTTCGTTCGAAGAGGTTGGTTGAAGAAACGTGGAAGTCGGAACGGTTCATAAAGATGATCATCTTTTGATAGTATTAACCACAAGTCTGATTCATTGTTTAGATTGTTTCGATTCTTATTCTAGAGGCAAATATTAGCTGAGAAATCACTCTCACGTAGAAAAGTTATACTGAAGCCTGGTATGTTGTGAATGATAGTGGAGTATACCCATTCGCCCTGTGAAGCAACATCCATGAAATAGCTTTTCTTAAACATTGTTGATACACATTTAACACCATGGCAGTTGAGTTCTTCTTCTTTTCCACCTTCTATAACATTTTCTTGCTGAGTCTCTTGAGAGCGTAAAGGAAACTGTTCGATGTACAATAAGGTACGGCCAAAATTTAAGCCACATTCCTCAGGTGTAAAAGAAGAAAATGTGCTGTATGGACATTGGTCTGGAAACGCTTTATTTCCAAGTTAGAACTCCTTTACTTCAACACTGTACATAGTACATTAATCACGAAAAACACAGAGGAACGGAACGTACCAGCATACTACATGACACTCTTTCCTACATGAGATGTTCAAAATGCCCTCCGTTAGCATCAATCCGCCTTCGTATTGAATCCCGGTCCGGCTCCGTAGCTATATGGTTAGCATGCTGGCTTATGGTCCGAGGTATCCCGGGTTCGGTTCACGAACGGCTTGGAGGGATTTTAACTTTCATTCGTTAATTATTTTGCGCATGGGCTGGGTGTCTATGTTGTCTTCCACATTAGTGTTCATCTTAGGTAGGGTCGCATCCTCACACACGCGCAGGTCACCTACAGGGCGTCAACTCGAAAGACCTACATCAGGCCTCTCCGGAGGCCACAGTACATTATTATTATTATTATTATTATTATTATTATTATTATTATTATTATTATTATCGAATTGGGTGAAAACCGATGAGGTTTCCGATCACGAGGGAGCTACTACTACTATTATTATTATTATTATTATTATTATTATTATTATTATTATTATTATTATTGAATTATGTATCCCTAGAGTGCTGCTGTAGCTGCAGCTGGTTCAGTGTTAAACAATACAAAGTTGAACTACGTTCTGCATCAACTATTGGGATTACTTCTCCAGGTATAGTGTATTTTAAGATTTTTTCAGAAATGGAGGATTGAAAAGAGTAAATATCTTTAAAAATGCTAAACTGTTAGTGATATCATAAACATACTTCTGATAACATGTGAAGGTGTTTCCAAGTTACCCTCTGAAAAACTTAATTATTTAGAAGGTACGATTCAATACCTTCCACTGGAACATCGCCAGTTAGGGTCTATATGCTGATTTGTGCAGTGGTATAGGAAACTAAGGATTTGCCCTTATCGTGATTCAAATATATTGAATTATTATTAATATTATTATTATTATTATTATTATTATTATTATTATTATTATTATTATTATTATTATTATTATTATTATTATTATTATTATTATTATTAAGAGATTTCGAGGTCGTGTGGTCGGCACGACGACTCCTCTCGGCCGTTAATCTTGGCTTTCTAGAACAGGATTGTTATTATTAGTCTATTTTATATACATAGAGATTCGTTTAGCCGCTAAGGAGCACGTGGAACCATTAAATAGCACTGGTATTCTTCTTCATCTTCTTGTTCTTCTTATCTTCCCAAAACTTCTTCAAACTTTCACTATGGGCTTACCGTCTTTCTTGTGTCTATGAGTTTTTGAGTTTCAAGCTTTTCTCTGATAGATTCTTGGGTACAAATTTATGGGTGTTGATCTTTTGTCTGTATGTATTCCTTGTGCTCGATAGCTGCAGTCGCTTAAGTGCGGCCAGTATCCAGTATTCGGGAGATAGTAGGTTCGAACCCCACTGTCGGCAGCCCTGAAAATGGTTTACCATTTTCACACCAGGCAAATGCTGGGGCTGTACCATAATTAAGGCCACGGCCGCTTCCTTCCCACACCAAGCCCTTCCCTGTCCCATCGTTGCCACAAGACCTATCTGTGTCGGTGCGACGTAAAGCAACTAACAAAAAAAATGTATTCCTTGTGGTTGCCATTGTATCAACGTCGACTTTTGCGAGGACCTTTTGTGTATCCACTAGCCAGTGAACTTTGGTTTGTCGGTTTCCATTGATAATAAGAAATATTTTCTTAGTCAGTCGTGAGTCTCCCATTCGTGCTAAATGTCCATTAAATTTCATACGCCGTTTGCGAGCGATTGAAATGAATCGCTCAGTTAATGCATAGAGTTCTTCCGAGCTTTTTCGCATCCATATACCCTCTTGAAACTTGGGCCCGAATATCTTCCTCAGTTTCTGTCGTCCAATTTTCTCAATGTCCTTGATGTTAATGGTGAGTGATGATGTCTCTGCTGCGTAGAGTGCCTCAGTGGGGGACAACAGTGTGGTAGTGTCGGATTTTGGCTTTGGTGAATATTGATTTCTTATTGTAGAAGTTCCAGGTGATTAGGTATGCTTTACGTAGTTTTTCTGTGCGCTTTTTGTTGGCTGCTTTTTCATTGCCTGATTTACCAATAATTTCACCCAAGTACTGGAATTGTTTGACTTGTAAAATGTTGCCATATTTGGTCGCTAGTGATGTTAGGTGTGTGCACTTGGAGTCCGTGTATTGTGTTTTAACATAGGAGATGTGGAGACCAGTTTTGATTGCAATCTCGTGAAGTTTCTCGATGGCGTGCCTGACTTCTTCGGGAGTCCGGGTAATTATTGCTAGATCGTCAGCAAAGGCTAGATATTTAATGTTAATCCGTTCATTTTTCGTTGCCACGTTCATTCCGGGTACTTCTTTCTCCCATTATTATTATTATTATTATTATTATTATTATTATTATTATTATTGAATGAGAGAAATTGAATTGATACTATTATTTATATTAATTATCTCAGATGCTGAGTTGTATGTGTACAGAATTGAGCTTACATAGAATGAATAACATATTCGCCATTGTCCCTTCTGCCACTTTCATTTTTAAATAGCATTTCGTAAGGGATACCTAAAATATACTAACTTACATGTTCATGGTTGTATATGTACTTGATTAGGGAGATCGTTCATTAAAATAGTAACCTGAAATTAATTTGTTGGAACATTTAGCAGGGTTTTTCATCAATATCTCTGATAGTTGTTTAGCTTCTTCATAGAGCTAGGTCTACAATTTTGTTACATTCGTCCTTTCGTTCCTATAGTGGGATCGCCCGACATTTTACCTGTAGAAATGGAATGTTCCACCTCACCCCTTCATTTTGAACCGGTCTAGTCTGCCTTCTGTTGCTGAGAGGGATGTGTTATGAAACGAGTCAAAGCAAAGATTTTTCTTGGAAACGGTATTATGTTCCAATAATAGCTGGAAATATGGAATTGACGCACGCTCGTCACCATGGTAACGTCCACGCGCTCTGCAAAAGCAGCCAGAGTTATATTCGCTAATTGACTTCACTACCTCCACGTGCCAGACTTACTGAACTGTTTTGCATTCTATTGTGTCGCCAGACTTCAT
The DNA here is from genome assembly GCF_040414725.1 of Anabrus simplex. Classification (NCBI taxonomy): domain Eukaryota; kingdom Metazoa; phylum Arthropoda; class Insecta; order Orthoptera; family Tettigoniidae; genus Anabrus; species Anabrus simplex. Next base: position 575,721,631 of record NC_090266.1, on the reverse strand, counting down.
TAGCAAATCGTTACACAAGATATTCAGATTCTTTTGTAAAAAATAAAATAAAAATATCAATGTCATCTCCGTACAGACCATGAAGGTAAAGGCTCGGCAATTAGTGGGGTTGTGTGGTTAGTTCTACACCCAGTCGCTTTTGCCTCCAGGAATTAGCCTGGTACTCACCTTTGGTGTATGCCGAGTGAACCTAAGGGCCATGTGCACCTGCAGAAGTGGAAAACTCGTTTCTTAACAGACTTGTTTATAGCAATTCAATTAAGTCGATACGAGACAGTGCGTTCCTTTTAATGCCGTTCACATCATTCTTTAGCAGTAGCATCCGTGACGGGATAAAATATGGACCGTCTTAAAGATTACTACTTTCTGAAATTAGCCTGTTGCTATATCTTTACGGATGCGGTAATTTTTCATCTAGTTCTTGGCACAGTTCACATCAATATATAGCTTCTGCCGACCTCTCAGGTTCATTTATGGTTGTGGCAGTACGGATGCTACTGAGTTATGGATAATGCAGATTAATGATCATGATATTCAGAGCACGACTTGTGCGCCTGGATGTTATAGAAGGTGCTACTCAAAGGGACGGTCGTGTTGCAATAGCACTTTCTGGTCCAGTGAGGAAAGCAATGGCAAACTACTTCATTTCTCACCCTGGCGCTGCCATCGGATTTTGCGGTTCCTTTTTTTGCATAACTTCTTGGGATTTTTTAGGATCCAACGAGCCTGCGGACTCCGTTGAAACCTGAAAGGGAAACTACTGAATATATGTCGAGTCAATCTTTATCAATGATCTGTGCTTAGGACTATCGCCCAGGTGGCAGATTCCCTATTAATTGTTTACCTAGCCTTTGCCAAAATATTTTCACAGAACTTGAAATTTGTCGAATATTTCCCTTGATTTCCATTATTCCTCGTCCTATAAATGAATATTTGCCCCACATTGTCCACTAGAATTCCAACTTTACCTAGTCTAGGGGAACTATGGAATGTATGTTGAGTCATCGCCCAAAGGCTAGGGGAACTATGGAATGTCTGTTTAGACACCGAACCAAAGGATAGGGGAAATACGGAATGTACGTGAATCGTCGGCCCAAAGGCTAGGGAACAGCGGAATTTATGTTTTGTCATAATCCCAAAGACTAGGGGAACTAAGGAATGTATGTTGAGTCATCGGCCTAAAGGCTACGGGAACTATGGAATATATGTTGAGTCAACAGTTCAAAGGCTAGGGGAACTACGGAATGTATGTTGAGTCATCAGCCCAAAGGCTAGAGGAGTTACGGAATCTATGTTGAGACAACAGGCCAAAGGCTAGGGAACAACGGAATTTATGTTTTGTCATAATCCCTAAGACTAGGGGAACTAAGGTACGTATGTTGAGTCGTCGGCCTAAATGCTACGGGAACTAAGGAATATATGTTCAGTCAACAGTTCAAAGCCTAGGGGAACTACGAAATGGAATTTATTTTTATGTTTACGATGTTTCGTCTGAAGTACTTTAGATATCGTAGCCAGTAGCTCTATGTGTTTAGAGTACTTGATGTCTATTTAATAATCCAAGTGTCTGCGAGCGTGAAACAGTGGTTTAGCTGCTTGCTTTCCATCCAGAGATCCTAGGTTCGAATTCCAATGGGGTTTGGGGTAAAATTTTCACATGAATTATCATGTGCTAGCATCCGACCTTTAATTCCTGGTCAAAACCCTGATGAATCCGGCTGAATGGCTAAAATGGTAGAGCACTGGCTTCCTTAGCACAATGTAGTGAATTCGATCACAGCTCAGTCCGCTGGTATTTGAAGGTGCTCAGATATACTAGACTCGGGTCGGTAGATTTTCAGGTATGTAAAAGAACTCTTGCGGGAAAAAAATATCGGTACCTCGGCGTCTTTGAAAGCCGTGAACAAGTTATTCGGACGTAAAACCAATAAAGTTATGATTATAAACCCCTAAACAGTCAGGGTGGTTCTTGTGTCCTCATAAATATCTGGGATTAGCTGAAGGGATTTTTTTGTGGTAGGTATTGGAAAGGAGGCTACCGTGATCTGCACATTTGGCTCCATTCTGACAGTCGCCCAGAGTGTACTCTATGCAGCTCTTATATATATATATATATAAAATTATAATTATTTCAATACACTTCAAATGTTTACCTCGCATTTCGTTTTTATCTTGGATTAGGTACTGTACACAGAACTCTAAAAGTTTGCTCAGTCTTTTATCCATCTGTCTATTTCATTTTTGTTTGTTTCATCACGGGAATGTAACTAAACAGAACTTCCCGAAACTCGGTATTTAAGTCAGAAATAGTCTATTTCAGCGCTAGGCCATGCATTATTTGATTAGCGTACATTGACGTAGTAAGGGGCCTGTGTCTATTCCTCCGTTAATAGTAGCTGTATCAAAGACTGTTTAAAATGAAAGTTGTGCAAAACATAGATCCCGTTCTTTAAATTCTAACAAGAATAACAACAGAGATATTCGCAATTATATAATTTTCTCACAATATTTCAGATACTTTTGGAAACATTCGTTTGGAAACATTAGCTCAGATGGCTTTCACTTAAACCGCAGTGGTACATATAAGTTAGGAAATTTGTTTAGAAGGGTTATTAGAAGGTACATTCGGGGAAACGGGGTGGCCTAGGTGGCGGTGGGAAACGGTAAACAGGGACTCCGGGATGGGTTTAAGCCAATTGTTGAGGAATGTGAAAATAGGTTTGTACTTTTAAAGGTGGTAAGGAATTGTAAAGATCCACTACACTATAACAGAGAATTAAAGAGACTAAGAAGGAGGTGCAGGTTGGAAAGAAATAGAGTTAGAAATGTCTGTGGAAGTAAGGAGGAAATGAAGGAACTTACTAGGAAATTGAATCTATCACAGAAGTCAGCTAAGAATAACATGATAGCAAGCATAACGGACGGTCATACAAATTTTAGTGAACAATGGAAGAGTATGTATAGGTACTTAAAGGCAGAAACAGATTCCGAGAAGGACATTCCAGGAATCATTAATGAGCAAGGGGAGTATGTATGCGAGGATCTTCAAAAGGCAGAAGTATTCAGTCAGCAGTATGTAAAGATTGTTGGTTACAAGGATAATGTCCAGATAGAGGAGGTGACTAATGCTAAAGAAGTATTAAAATTTACCTATGATAACAATGAAATTTACAATAATATACAGAATTTGAAAACTGGAAAAGCCGTTGGAATATATAAGATTTCTGGGGATATACCAAAGACAGTGGGTATGAAGGAGCTGTACAAAATGAATGGAGAGTTGGTATAGTAGCCCCTGTGTATAAAGGAAAGGGTGATAGACATAAAGCTGAAAATTGCAGGCCAGTCAGTTTGACTTGTATTGCATTAAGCTTTGGGAAAGTAGTATTTCTGATTATATTGGACTGTTTGCGAAATTAATAACCGGTTTGATAGAAGGCAGTTTGGGTTTAGGAAAGGTTATTCCACTGAAGCTCAACTTGTAGGATTCCAGCATGATATAGCACATATCCTGGATTCAGGAGGTCAAATGGACTGTATCGCGATTGATCTATCTAAGGCATTTGATAGGGTAGATCATGGAAGACTACTGGCAAAAATGAGTGCAATTGGACTAGAAAATAGAGTGACCGAGTGGGTGGCTATATTTCTAGAGAAGAGAACTCAGAGAATTAGAGTAGGCGAAGCTTTGTCTGTACCTGTAATAATTAAGAGGAGATTTCCTCAATGCAGCATTATTGGACCTTTATATTTTCTTATATATATCAATGATATGTGTAAAGAATTGGAATGATAGATAAGACATTTCGCACATGATGTTATTCTGTACAGAGTTATATAGAATATAGTGAGCAGCTGCAAAATGACCTCGATATATAGTGAGCAACTGCAAAATGACCTCGATAATGTTGTGAGATGGACAGTAGGAAATGGTATGGTGATAAACGGGGTTAAAAGCCAGGTTGTGAGTTTCATAAATAGTAAAATTCCTCTCAGTTTTAATTACTGCGTTGATGGGGTGAAAGTTCCTTTTGGGGATCATTTTAAGTACCTATTTGTTAATATAAGGAAAGATCATCAGTGGGTTAAGCGTACAAATAAGACTGTAAACAAAAGATACAGATCTCTTCACATGATTATGAAGGTATGTAGGGGTTGTAGTAAGGATGTAAAGGAGAGGGAATATAAGTCTCTGGTAATACCCCAACTAGAGTATGGTTCCACCGTATGGGACCCTCGCCAGGATTACTTGATTCAAGAACTGGAAAAAAATCCAAATAAAAGCAACTCGATTTTTTCTGGCTGATTTCCAAAAAATGTTGCAAAGTTTGGACTGGGAAGACTTGGGAGAAAGGAGACGAGCTTCTAAACTAAGTGGTACTTTCCGAGCTGTCAGTGGAGAGATGGCGTGGAATGACATATGTAGACGAATAAGTTTGAGTGGTGTCTTTGAAAGTAGGATAGATCACAATATGAAGATAAAACTTTAATTCTAGAGGAAAAAATAGGCAAAATATTCGTTTATAGAAAGGGGAGTTAGGGACTGGAATAACTTACCAAGGGAGATGTTCAATAAATTAACAATTTCTTTGCAATCATTTAAGAAAAGACTAGGAAAATGACAGATAGGGAATTTGCCATCTGGGCGACTGCCCTAAATGCAGATCAGTAAAGATTGATTGAGTGTTTGATATATCTAAACAGGGCAACTACATAACCACAATTATAGCAAATGAAACCTCCACTATTTTATATCTAATAATTTTTGCCGTTAGAGAATGGAGAATTTAACTTTAAATTTTTATTCCTTAATCCATCACGGCAAAATTCGTTGACGTGAAATTACAGTATTGTTCAGTCATCATGGTAACGGACTGACTGGCTAAGGTGGTAGTTTTTGCCGAGATTGTTTTATATGCTGCAGAAACACATCGTCGTTTAGCCCCTCTTGACCAGGAAGGTAATAAAGATGACTGGAAATACTACTAATAAATTGTTTTCTCCCCCTCCCCCCCGATCGGGAGGTGGGCCTCTTAGTCAGTGGCACCGTCCCTCAGGCCAGGAGAATTGAACTGAATTAACTTGAATTTATTGATCATGATTTACATGCCACTGAGGCTGAAAAGCCCCTTTATGTAGCGCCTTCTTATAATACAATACAGGTTTATGAACACACTAACTATATTTTTATACTATTAACATATTAAACTAAACATGAAAAAAATGAAAATACAGATACAAAATCCAGGAAGATTAAAACATACATTAAGTAAGAAAGTAAATTATTAAGCCCATTTGTTATTTTAAACTACAAGGATCTAAAGATTTTTTTTTTTTTTTTGCTATTTGCTTTACGTCGCATCGACACAGATATGTCTTATGGCGACGATGGGATAGGAAAGGCCTAGGAATTGGAAGGAATCGGCCGTGGCCTTAATTAAGGTACAGCCCCGGCATTTGCCTTGTGTGAAAATGGGAAACCACGGAAAACCATCTTCAGGGCTGCCGACAGTGGGGCTCGAACCCACTATCTCCCGATTACTGGATACAGGCCGCACTTAAGCAACTGCAGCTATCGAGCTCGGTGGGATCTAAAGAATTTAAAGCTAAAGTGGAGATACAATTTTCTTCGAAATATTCATATTTTGATTGTTAGACACAAGAATACCTGATCTCAGCCTCTTGCGTACTCCTCCAGAAAGATAGATGTTAAGGACTGCTTTAGTTGGGTACAGTTAGTGTTATTTGTGAAATGGTGAAGATTAAAGTCATGCAGTGCAAAAAAAGGATTTGTTAAATTTATTGGTACGATGAAGGGGAATTTGAAGGGTGGTTTTTGTAAACCTATTATCTCTGTTATGTACCGACTCCATAGGTTTAAATGCATTATAAAGGTAGGGTGGCGTCTTCAGTTTGAGAATTTTGTGCTACTGAGATTTCCCGACGTTCATGGTGTTTCAACCATTGTAGCTGTATGTAATAGGGTGTTATGTGTTCATCACGCCTGGCATTTGTCACGTAACGAACACATGCGTTTTGTACCCTCTGTAGTTTTATGTTCAAAGTTTCAGATAAGTCGTTGTATGGGACTGAACCACAGTCAATTATTGGAAATATAAGACTTTGAACAAGTAGTTTTCGCATGAAAGGTGGTGTACATGACACGTTACGTTTCCAAATCGGAGAAACAACAACTGGCTTGTAATTTTCGGCTTTATGTCTATCACCCTTTCCTTTATACACAGGGGCTACTATAGCAACTCGCCATTCATTTGGTATAGCTCCTTCAACCAAACAATAATAAAATAAGTACTTCAGATATGGTACTTTATCCCAACCCATTGTTTTTAGTATATCCCCAGAAATCTGATCAATTCCAGCCGCTTTTCGAGTTTTCAACTTTCGTATCTTATTGTAAATGTCATTGTTATAATATGTAAATTTTAATACTTCTTTAGCATTAGTCTCCTCTTCTATCTGGACATTATCTTTGTAACCAGCAATCTTTACATACTGCTGACTGAATACTTCTGCCTTTTGAAGATCCTCAGATACACACCCACTCCCCTTGTTCATTAATTATTTCTGGAATGTCCTTCTTGGAACCTCTTTCTGCCTTGAAATACCTATACATACCCTTCCATTTTTCACTAATATTTGTATGACTGCCACTTATGCTTGCCATTACGTTATCCTTAGCTGCCTTCTTTGCTAGATTCAATTCCCTAGTAAGTTCCTTCAATTTCTCCTTACTTCCACAGCCATTTCTAACTCTATTTCTTTCTAATCTGCACCGCCTTCTTAGTGTCTTTAATTCTCTATTATAATAAGGTGGGTATTTACCATTCCTTACCACCTTTAAAGGTACAAACCTGTTTTCACGTTCCTCAACAATTGCTTTAAACCCACCCCAGGGTCTGTTTACATTTTTATTTAGCGTTTTCCACCGGTCATAGTTACTTTTTAGAAACTGTCTCATGCCAGCTTTATCAGCCATATGATACTGCCTAACAGTCCTACTACCGAGCTCGATAGCTGCAGTCGCTTAAGTGCGGCCAGTATCCAGTAATCGGGAGATAGTGGGTTCGAGCCCCACTGTCGGCAGCCCTGAAAATGGTTTTCCGTTTTTTCCCATTTTCACAAAAGGCAAATGCCGGGGCTGTACCTTAATTAAGGCCACGGCCGCTTCCTTCCACTTCCTAGGCCTTTCCTATCCCATCGTCGCCATAAGACGTATCTATGTCGGTGCGACGTAAAGCAAATAGCAAAAAAAAATCCTACTTTTAAGACCTTCCTTTTTATCACATTTGTATTTAACTACGACAAAAGCAGCTTCATGATTACTAATTACATCTATTACTTCGGTTTCTCTATAGAGCTCATCTGGTTTTACCAGCACCACATCCAGGATATTTTTCCGTCTAGTTGGTTCCATCACTTTCTGAATCAGCTCTCCTTCCCATATTAGCTTATTTGCCGTTTGTTGGTTGCTTCCTGTCGTTCGCATTTCCTTCCCAATTGACATTTGATAAATTCAGATCTCCCGCTACAATCAAATTTCTTTTCATGTCGTTTCCCACATAGCTGATTATCTTATCAAATAATTCTGAATCCGTGTCAGCGCTACCCTTTCCCCGTCTGTACACTCCAAAGACATCAAGTTGCCTATTATCTTTAGAAATGAGCCTGACACCCAGAATTTCATGTTTCTCGTCTCTAACTTTTTCGTAGCTTACAATTTCTTCTTTCACCGGAATGAATAACACCCCCCGTCCCACCATTCCTAAACTATCTCTACGATACACTCTCCAGCTCCGTGAGAAAATTTCTGCATCCATTATATCTTTTCTCAGCCATGATTAAACTCCTATTACAATATCTGTTAAATATATATCTATTAAATTACTTAATTCCACCCCTTTCCTTACAATACCTCTACAGTTCAACACTAATATTTTTATGTCATCCCTACTTGACTTCCACATCTCTGTACCCTTATCACCACTACCTAGTCCGGCTCCATAGCTAAATGGTTAGCGTGCTGTCCGCAGGGGTCCTGGGTTCGATTCCCGGCAGGGTCGGGAATTTTAACCATCATTGGTTAATTTCGCTGGCACGGGGTCTGGGTGTATTTGTCGTCTTCATCATCATTTCATCCTCATTACGACGCACAGGTTGCCTACGGGAGTCAATTCGAAAGACATGCACCTGGCGAGCCGAATTTGTCTTCGGACACTCCCGGCACTAAAAGCCATACGCCATTTCATTTTTTACCGCTACCTAGACAACCCCGTTTGCCTGAATGTACATCCCTATTACCCTTCCAAACAAATTTCCTAACTTATACGTACCACTGCGGTTTACGTGAAGGCTATCTGAGCGCAGATCCCTATCTCCTACTCACATACAGGGATCTAGAAATTTCACTCCCAGTTTCCTACATACCCACTCCATAGTCTCATTTTAATCTCCAAACACCCTCCAGTCAGTATCCCTCCAACACAGTATCCCACTGATAACAATCTCGGCTTCCTTAAACTTCACCCGTGCTGCATTTACCAGATCCCACACATCCCCAACTATGTTGGTACTTATATCAGCTTGCCTTACGTTGTTGGTACCAACGTGTAACACTACCACCTTCTCCTTCCCCTCCTCCCTCACTTCTACTTTCCTCAACATCTGCCTCAACCTAATTCCTGGATAACACTCTACCCTGGTTCCCTTTCTTCCACACACTTTCCCCACATGTTTAGCGATGGAATCCCCCATGACCAGAGCCTCAACCCTACCCACCTCATTTGATTCCCTCCCCTCTTGGTCAGCCCTATCTCTCCTGATAGCTGCAGAAGCTTCTTCCTCCTCCCTTTTCTCCTTCCCATGGCCCTGTTCCACCTGTCTTTTCCTATCCTCCACTCTACATTTCCCTTTCCTGCCTTTTCCATTCCTCTTACTTTCACACATCTCAGCAACAGTTCCCTGTTCCTCATCTTCCCTCTGTTGTTCTACCTGGAGTGATTCGTACCGATTTCGCACAGACACCTGTCCAGAATTCTGATCCTGAATAGAGCCCTTAGCCTGCAATCTCCTTCCCCTTAGAACATTAGACCACCTGTCTCCTACAACTCCACCGCTTCCTTCCTCTCCCTCTTGTACACCTACTGTAACCAGCACATTGTTTGAGGGAGGCCTATCATCCTTCCTGTCTTCTGCGAGAATCCTAATTATTTCCCTCAAACTCTCCAACTCCTCCCTCATACCGCTCAATGCCTCGCCACACCCACAGTTCCTACACTTGCACTCCTTAGTCATTCTTTACGGAAAAAATGAACATAAAATAAAAAATAAAATAACTTATGTGCAAAAAAAGTGAACGGAGGGATATATTGTCTGGGATAGTTCTCAAAGATCACACGACAATAACGTAATTAATATGCGACTACACTACGATACCACTTAGTCGAACACTACTTTTATACTACAACAATCTAACAGGATAAAAACTGCTGTTTTAGCTGGTATCCTAACACATAGAACCACTTGCTAAGCCACTCATCCGTTGTTCATTCACCTCTTAGGACGCATCCCATGCCACGAATCATAAGAAATGATAATATAAAAATTCGATAATGGAATATACAAACTCGTCTCTCTCATCAATCCAGTGCAATGTTTAATCTGGTCGTGAATTAAAACTTCTTGCTTTGGTTTAAGAAGGGGGATTTTTCACAGAAATTAGTGTTTTGAATACATCAGTAACTGATGTATGAATCTTTTCGTAGTGTCACATTACTTAACGTGACTGAGAACTAAGATGGTTAAGATTTCTTGTTGGTTCTTGCAATTGTTTAGCTGTTAATTTGAATTGCTAGCAGTAACATTAATCAATTTCAATATTGTTACAATTTGAGTCCCAACAATATTTTAACTATACTATTTCATTATTTATTCTCCCATTTAATTAATTAGTTAATTAATTAATTTATATCGGTCTTACACTCCACAATTTTCAACAGCGCAAATAAATTTAACATTCTTTCGTAATGGTTTTCTTGCCACTGGAGATACTACATAAGTATAGTAAACTCAGGATGAGTACTCCACTTAAAAGGTTCGAGTTTATTAATCTGCATGGTTAAAGGTTGTCTATATACAGGTTGGCCTGACGGAAAGACATATTTCACCATTGCATCCTGAGTTCACTTAAACTTTGGAAATAACAAACCAGAGGTGCAACATGTTTTAGCTACCACATTTATTCGAGTAATGCTCCAATTGACCTGTGATTATCATACAGGTATGTGCTTGCTTCGTCACCCTGGGTGGAATCAAGTGATTCTTATTATCATTATTATTATTATTATTATTATTATTATTATTATTATTATTATTATTATTATTATTATTATTATTATTCGGAGAGCCTACTCCCTTGACAAAGGCCTGTTCAGTTCACCTGAAAGGACGTGGGTAAGATTTTCTCTCGTGGAGGGCAAATATTCCAGGAGTTGCTGAGCCTAAATTGGACATTTCACCTGTTGCTATTTCCTTATAGATGAAGTAATTTTTCACCTATCTTTTGGCACAGGACAGAGCAAAGTAAAGCTCTCACTGAAGTTCCAGTCTCATTTATAGCTTTGGCAGTATGGAAAATGTAGTGGGATGGACGGTGCCGTGTGATGGCATTCGGAGCACGATAAGCGTGCCCTAGTGTTATGAGAAGGTAAATCGTGCTATAATAACAGTTTCTGGGCCATTGAGGAAAGCCTTGGCAAACTACCTCAATCGTCATCTAGCCTCATTTCGCTGCTGTAATCGATTTTTGCGATTTTCTTATAATCACATAGCTTTTCCACACGATACTTCATAATCTGTAGGCCTTCGGGCCAAGCAGCGGTCGCTTGGTAGGCCATGGCCCTTCGGGGCTATTGTGCCATGGGGTTTGGTTTTTCACATAGCCTTTTGGTGGTGCTATATGGGGATCCAAACAGCCAACTGACTCTAGAAATGTGTAAAAAAGCAAAGTCACCTCCGTACAGGCCATGAAGGCCCTTGGAGGAGTGGAAGGTAAAGGCTTCCACCATTGTTAACCTCGGCACGGGATGGGGTAGAGTGATTAACTCTACGCCCGGCCACCTTTGCCCCCAGGAATTAACCTTGTACTCACTTTTTGTGTAGGCTGAGTGAGCCTCAGGGCCATATGCACCTCCGGAAGTGGAAATCTCGTTTCTTAAATTTTTTACCACTTCCTGACGAGGATTCGAATCCACGTCCTTCCGGGCGAACCGAGCACGCCTTTACTGCCTCGGCCAGGCAGCCCCTCTAGAAATGAGTACCGTAACATATTAATTATTGGAGGCAAACTCGACCGGCAATGTCCTGTTGGTGGCAAATTTACTAATACAGCTTTACGTTCCATTCCTCTGTGGGCCTTCACGATGGTTGTCGAATAGGGTGTCTTACTGCTACGCCGAATGCGTTGCTTCATTACGATGATTATTAATGTTTTCTCAGTATTTGAAACGAATTACAGAACATGCACACACATCAACATAATCAAAGCGCTGATCGTCGTTACAGCGTTGGTGTTCCAATGAGCTTCCTCACGATCTTTCACGTCTCTATTACTACCGCATTCTGCATATTTTCCCATAAATATTTTGGCATTTCCAGCTCTCTGAGCCCATCATGCATGATCTTTATTCATCATCATCAACTTACTACATCTTGGTCAACTTACTATTTGTGAATTTTGGATCTGAAGGTTACCCTGTTTTGGACATCTGCTGGTGTAATTCCTGTCTGGTCTATTTCTTGAGGCAGTACGATCGGTAAAAGTTTTACGATTCCAGCACGAACGGTAATTATCGTTTTCAAGCACAGGTTCAGGTGTCTTTTGATAGTACGGCTGTACCTCAGATGTTAGAAGACCATGTTTCATTGCGAGTTTCTGATGTAAAATCTTTACAACTGAATTGTTACGAGATGCATATTTTGGACTTGTCAAACCTTAACAGCCTGAGGTTACTCGATTGACTCGATTGAATTACATCCATACCGACAGTGATCATCTGAAGCTGATGTGTCCTTGACGATTACTTTCAAGTTACTATTCTTACTATTATTATTAAATCACCCTCATCGGAGGGTTTGCATTACAAGGGCTACACCTGGATACAAATAGCCACACGAAATTATTATTAAATAATATATAAAAATGAGCTCATTAAGACTATGCAACTACTTAGAGGCGTGCATTTGCCTTCCTCCGTGCCCATATTTCTTTCATTCTTTTACTGTTATCTTCCTTTCTGTCTTCAGACAAGGTTATCTCAGTCTTCTTCTTTGGTCCTTCCTCTTGGTCAACTTACTATTCGCGAATTTTGGATCTGAAGGTTACCCTGCTTTGGAAATCTGCTGGTGTAATTCCTGTCTGTTTCAAATCGGTTTTAATTTCGCCAATCCATTTCATTGTGTCCGTTTTAGCTTTACTTCTATTTTCATAGAAATCGAATATTTGTTTGGTAAGTCTGTCTGGATGCATTCTCTTAATATGCCTGTGTTTTCTAATGTCAATATGAATATCTATGTATTGTTTGATCTCTTGTCTGCCTCTAATTTAGCATTATCCGTTGGTGAGTTTTGGGCCCAGAATTTTCCTTATGATTTTGCGCTCCTTTTCCTCAGTGTTTACAATGTCTGCTTTCCTGTTCAAAATTAGCGTCTCTGATCCATAAATACAATTGTGGTCTAATGACTGTATTGTAATGTCTCGGTTTTGTATGCTTGGAGATACATGTTTTTGTTTATGTATTTTAGGTTAGTCGATGTGCAGTTTCCATCTTTTGGCATCTAATTTCATTAGCTTTTGTTACGAGTCCATTTCCCCGAATTGTTCCTCCAAGGTACTCGTGATACTCGTTTAATTTTGCCATATTTTGTTTCCATGAATTTTGGGTGCATGTTTGTTGCAGGTCATGTATTCTATCTTTTCAAAAGATATCTGAAGGCCGACTTTTCCGCAATTTCCTTCAGGAGTTCAATCTGATTTTGGGCTGTTGAAATGTCACGGGTTAATACTGATAGGTCGTCAGCAAATGCTAAGCAATCTATCGCTAGTTTTCCTCTGCCTAATGTGATTGGTTGGTGAATTTTGTGGACCAATTTCTGCTTGCGCCATCCTTGTATCTGTTTCTCAAGGACGCAGTTGAAGAGTAAAGGTGAGAGACCATCTCCTTGCCTTACTCCGGTCTTGATTTCAAAGGGATCTGAGGTTTCCCCCACATGAATTTAACCTAGGACTTCGTGTCTGTCAGTGTCTGTTTTATGATTGCAAGTGTTTTCATGTCTAAACCTTGTTATTTCAGTATTTGGAAGAGTGATTTGCAATCGACTTTTTGAAATCAACGGATGTGCAGAGTAAATTTTTGCTACAAACTCTCTGATGTCATAGAATTAGCTTTGGATTTGCGATTTGCTCTCGACACGATCGGCCTGGTCTGAATTCTGCCTGATATTCTCCGATTTGCGGTTCTAGTCGTTGTTGTTGTGCTCTATCAAGAAGATATTGAGATGGAATTTTGTATGCAACCGATACTAGTGAGATTCTTCTGTAGTTGTTTTTTTTCATCGTATGAAATTTATTTCTCACAATTTACAAGGTATAGAACTAACAAACAAAAGTAACACAACAAACAAAACACAGCCATTACTCCATCTCTTGTTACATTATAATGTTCCCTTGTCACATGTCCGTTTGATCTTTGAACAATACACTTTACATTATTTTTCTCTTATACTGTTGGACTAGAAAATTGCCTTTTCAAGTAAGGGTAAAAGAAGAAAATTGGCAAAACACAACATAAAAACATATTGCGTGAAAAACACTGCACTGTTCACTGCACGATCATTCGAATATTATAAAGCAACACTCTTCAGTTCCTTGATGTGATTTTTCTCTGTCGGTGGCACACATTTCAATAATTTTTGTTTGGCATCTTTTAGAAGGCGGATGAATGAGTTCAGGCAGCACTGTTCGTTTTTATGGACGTTATAGAGATACCCCATGACAAGGCAAGTTCGCAAAGATTTCAAGTGCTGAGTACCGAAATCGTGCTCTAAAGCTGTTCTGTAAGCTTCATTAGGATGAGATGATCCGGCCATCCGTTTTAGCACAGAACAAATCCATTCCTAGACAACTTTGACACTCCCAGAGTTCGTAATTTTAAGCCTCTGTGTGTCCACCTCCAGACAATTTTTACACAGTAGGGTGAAATGCAGCTGTTTTTTATGTATAATTATCCATTTCTTGGGTCATAATTACTCTCAGTTTGATTTGGAGTCATTGCTATAACTGCTCCTTTTCATCTATTTTATATAATCATTCTTTGTATTTGTAGATGGCATCAGTGTCCCATCTCGTGGCGAAAATATCTTTTCCTTTTAAAACTCTATTATTCCTTGTTTTAATGCCATCCCATTCCCAAGAAAAAAAATGGAAGCTATCATGTACTGCTATGCGTTCCTCTGTTATCATCGGTTTTTCAACCGATTTAAATGTGATACATCGTGTGCTTCTGTATGTGAGTCTTACAACTTTGGTCTTTTTCACTTGGTTATCATGAAACCTTTCATTATGAGGTTATGGGAGCCGGTCGACTTTGTACTTAGTATGCTCTTATTTTAAAACGTGTTATTGCGTCGTTTCTGTTTCTTTAGTTTTGCATTTTGTTTTCTTTCTCTCATGTTTAATTCCGCTTTCATTGAGTGACTGATGCACGATCTATCTCTGGGAGATTGCATGCTTGTTGTGTTTTGATATGTGCCCTTGTTGTAATGATTATGGATTGCATCGTCGGAGATTTTAATATCGAGCTGCGTATTGCCCGATTGAATGAAGGTATCTAGCCTTGCTTCAATTAATCTTCATGGAATTTTGACGAAAAACTCGTTGCCAGAGACTTACATATGTCCCATTTGTATAGCCACGTGCTTAATTTACGGAAAACGAAAATGTCTTGTTTATAGGACACTTTGGCACGGTAAGTGTTCAGGAAAACCGATTGCTCGTATCCCTGGAAATATGTGTGTGCCTTAGTTTCATTTGAAGGAGAGTTTTTACGGTACGGAACGTATGTATGGGGCTATTTGTGTTCATTGAGTGTATGTGAGAAATAGATCGTGCTTCATTACTGTGTGAAAGAAGTGGTTTTAAGTATCTGCTTTGATTTTATTCATTTTCCTCATTTTCTGGTTTCATTTCTCGCCTGGGTCCACCCCTTTGGCTTGTAATGTTTACACTTTCGACTGACTGTGTAGTAACCATGTTTGTTTACCTTAATATTTTAATCTCGTGGCTTCTGCCCTGTTGCTTTCGTCTTATGCGCGAGTCACTGCTTTCCTTCTCTTGCGTCTGAGACCTTATGTGTCGTCAGTTTTTTTTTCAATTCGTTCACCCAATTATTTATGTTTATAATTATTAGGTGTGGGGGCTGTGCCTCTATCGTTTTTGGAGTGGGTGTAGATTTGGCCTGGCCTTTTCAAAATATATTAACTTAAATTTCTTGGATACAAATCATAATTTCGATAGAACTGAATAATTATGTGTCTCTGTAAACGAAGTGGAATGTTGAATTAATGCGTGGAGCCTGCAAGGTTGTAATATTGCATCACAGAAAGGAATTGTTGTACGACATGTTGATGTTCTTGTTGGAAGAAAATTAATGTATGACTGTGAGTAGATTACCTTTACCCTAGTAATAACTTTTAGATTTCTTACTCTGAATCATTTCCATTTTTCCTTTGAATTTATCTCAATAAACCTTATTTTCTGCCTATATTATTTCCATTTCTTTTAGCTAGTCGAGTAATCGTTACCCGTTTACTGGTTCGTGTCTTGATTTAGGAGTTTGCTCTTGTCGGGGTCCATTAACCTGTGTTTTCATCGCATACCCCTACTACGCTCATACCCCTGGTGATACGGTTACCTTTATACCACTGCTATATTCTGTCAACTAATTTTTTATAAGGGATTCGGTTAATTGTGCGCTATGGGTTGGCTCAGGGGATTGGTTGATGTTGTGACGGGATATTTTATCTGCTGTTGGAATAATTTCGTTAATAGCTTTATGCGCGGTTACATTCCAGTCAGTCGGAATATAAGGATTTTTGAAATTTCTCCAGATATCATTCTATTTCCGATTTGGATATTTCTCCATGATCTGGGGCTGTGTTTTGTTCTTCTCTAACAGTTTACCGTATATTTCTCTTGTAGAAAGTCCGCTGTTTCCTGACACTCTTATCGTCTCTATCGTCAGCAGCGCTCTTCTAAAATCTCGTGTCGGCACTGAATAATTTGGGTTTTGCTGACTTGTATTCCAGAAATATGTATCATGATCAGCGCCTAATCCTGTATTAGTAATCAATAACTCCCGCATTAAGAGCGCTTCCGATTTTTCACCGACTGTGATGAGACCCAGTCCTCCTTTATCTACCGATTCTCTCACTTGTGAACGTCCTACACGAAACATATAACCTCGTCATAAATAATGACTAATACATAGTTCGTTCTCTGGCTTATTTTTACCGTCATGGGTAGAATTTGTGCCACATACCACAATTTAGATTATGCAAACAGGTTAATATGCCACACCTTTTGAATGGTGTTCAGGTTTCGACGCAAGCTGATTTACAATGTTGCGCGTACCCCTGAAGCTATGGTTATCCAGTTTATGTCAATATTTTGGGCCATATTAGGGGTGAACACTAAACCCAAAATCTTAATTCTATCTTTAATGGGTACTGACACTATTTTCGACTCTTTGGACCAGCTGCCAAGTGGTAATATCTCGGATATGTGATAACTGACTTGGACGTTAGAGGCTTTCTCGTACGTGGTTATTATGCATTTCAACTGAGCGGCAACGATTGATGACTGCAGTAATGTGGTGGCGTCATCATCATAGGCTATAACCGTGAACAATTGGGTATGCTGCACATTACGAAGAGGACTGCCCGAAGAGAGGTCTCAATACCTAAAGCAAAATGAGTCTTTGAAAAGGGACATCTTTGTCGTACCGGTGTTATAATTGTAATTGGTCTGGAAAAGTGTCCGTTAAGGAGTTCGCGAGAATGCGCCGAACTATACAGGGTTATAATAAGATTGCATATTGCGGTTGGGAGACCCAAATGTTGCAGCACTGCTAACAAGTACCCATGATGCACTCTGTCGAAAGCTTGTCGGAAGTCCAGGTTGAGAATCGCTACCATTCCAGCTGGTTCTGCTTCAAAGTGTAACACTGCACTTCTTACTGCTTGCAGGATGTGGTTATTTTCCTTTCGGGAACAGCACATGTTTGTCCTACTCTGATGATGTTATTAAGGAAATGTCGTACTCATTTTGCCAGTATTTTCATGAAGAGTTTGTAATATGTGTTGAGAAGTGCTATCGGGCGGAAATCTAATACAGTTCGTGGTGCTGGGACCTTGGGTATAGGGATTATAAGCCCTTCATTAAAGCTTGTGCACTCTTGTATATTAGCGAGCAATGCTTGAAGGGTTGCTATCATGATGTGAAAAAGTAAGTCAGGCCATCAGGGCCTGGAGCTGATCGGTTACTAGCTGTTCGCAGGGCCTCGAATAGTTCACATTCTTTAATTGGACGTAAGGGTGCTGCCTTTCATTATCCTTTAGTTGTTTATCGACAAAAGACAGAATGGTCGTTTGATCTAGCGGGGAATTTTCACAGTCCTGGAACGTTTCTCCAAACTATTTCACAGTTTCATTTAGACAGTCTTTGGTAGAAAGGAGTCATATGTTGTTATCTGTATGAAGAATATATATTATTTTGCTCTTCCCGTTTCTTTTTTCATTGGTTTCATTATAGAGGTGTGCTTTTTCTTCTGCTAAGGGTGATGTAGAACACGACCGAACTAAGGATTCCTTTAGGATGTTTTCCTGAATGGTTGTTATTCTTCGTTTAACTGCGGCTATTTACGTTGTAACCTGCGTGTTGACGCACCAGAAGGTCATTTAATATCGTGTTGTAAGAGTGTAGAGTTTGCCTTCTGTTACTTGCTTTTTCTGCTCCACGTTTCTTAAACAAGGTTTGAATCGCTGATTTAACCTTATGCAACCTTTTTGTGAACAGTTAAGGGTACCTGTTTTGTGAGACGACTGAGCATATCTGACCACATACGATGAATGTTCTCTTTCACTTGATCGTCATCAAGCAACGCATTATTTAATTTTCAATATCCTTTCCCGATATCAGACATTCTTCTAGTGGTACTATTCTTCGGTAGGACAGCGTGGTGATCAC
This sequence comes from Anabrus simplex, assembly GCF_040414725.1. NCBI lineage: Eukaryota > Metazoa > Arthropoda > Insecta > Orthoptera > Tettigoniidae > Anabrus > Anabrus simplex. Next base: position 575,703,312 of record NC_090266.1, on the reverse strand, counting down.
TGAAGAGTATTATTTTAACACTGATGTCATGCACATTGGATATTAGGTCTCTGTTTATGTAAAATCTATCAATTCTGGAGGCAGATGCTCCTGGGAGAAATGTAAATTGTACGAAATTACCGTGTTTACTTTCCCATCCGTCGCAAAGCACTAAGTCCTGATATATTCTTTCAAGCGCTGGAGAAGGGTTGAATTCTCCTCTCTGGTCTTTGGAGTGTTAAAGACAATTAAAATCCCCACGGAAAATTAAATCTTTGTAGTTATATCGTAAATAGGAAGGTAGTTGAGAGGCCAGAAACTCGTCTCGCTCATGGCGATGATGTGTTCCAGAGTGCAGGTAGATGTTTATGTTCAGTGTGTTATATTCTGTTAATATTGACGTGATCCTCCTATTCGAGTGTGTTTCACAAATTTCAAAGCTTAATACAGATCTGTATTGTGCCCGTCATAGTCAGTCAGCGAACACGAGACACCCCAGGGGTGCTCAGTTCGGTGGCTGTAGGCTTATAAAATAAATGAATGTGGCAGGATTATCATAGGGTTCATCAAATAAGCACGTTCCAAGTATAGAACAAATGTGACACTTTTATTCAATTAAATGCAGTATTGGCCATCCTGAAATCTATGATTATGATTATGATCGTTACGTTATGGAATTTAATATGGCTCTTGATGTAACAAACCTAGGCACAAACAAATGGGGTGGTACACGGCAGTTGTTTCCCTGATATTCTAACAGAGTATTTACATTGTAAAAATTTTTTTTCTCGTCTTTAAAGTTATTAAGTTATTGGTTTAAAGTTGAATTAAAAATTTTCATTCAGAAAAATGAGGTCTGGGCTCTTGCCTTCATCGACAATCTGGAAAAAATGCAGTAATTGTAAGAACGATTATAATAAAGAAATATCCAAGATTCAAAAGTTAACACTCATAACAAAAATATAAAATTTACAGTCGTTGTCTTAACAATAAAATGAAAAGTTGAATTTGCCTTGGTTTTCTCTAAGTTAATCCGAGACGTCGGATATACCTGTTCACGTCGTCTCACATCTCCTTTCGTGAGAATTTATACTGAACGTTAAGTATTTGACCAATAATTAAACAAAATAAAACACCTCCTGGGCTTGCAAACGTAAGTAAATGGGGATAATACCATCCATGTGGAAATCCTGTCCACTATCAATCGATAATATCAGTGTCACATGTTTCAGAACAGAACACATAAAAAATAACCCTCTAAATACCAACAAATTACTACTTCTACAGCTAACTACGGAAATTGGCAAGAAGACTGTGAGTACCAAGAAGAAAATATTTACACTATGTACATGTCGACGAGTGTCGATCAACCGTATTACTCTCCTGTTAACGAATTTATTGAGTTACAGCAAGATTGAGTTATCACATGAGAGTAAAAATTGCATCAACGAATGAGCTGGTATAGTCACGAATCAGACATTATTTAGATATTTCGTCGAAGACCTGTTCTTTAGACCTAAGGTCTTCTCGAACATTCATCCGTACCTTGAGATAGAAATTACTGGATTACTTGAGAAAATTTGGGATATTCCCACGAATTAAAAGAACATCGATAAACATGGGCTGTCATTTTCTTCATCTGAAGACACTAATATTAGGCTACACTACATTTATCGCGAATAATCCATTAACATGTGAAAAGCTCAGTTTCACGAAGATTTGTGCCAATTATTCCCTATACTCTACACGTACAGTGTACCACAATGACGACCCTGACTTGTCGCATCTTAATCTCAAATATGTGTAGCCGTGAAATACCAGGACCTACCAACGTCCTACAAATACATAATATCCACTTAAAAGTGTCTCGATGATTAATTTCTTCAACTAATTATCAAATGTTCCCAATGCACATGTTCACATTAAATTCGTACACAGAATTCGGACTCAATATCCCGATGACACGTTGTCTCAGACACGAGGTACAAGTAGAAGTTCCATTACAAGGAAAATATAGAAAATATGGACGAAATATCCTACCAGTAAATCTGTCAGACATAAATTAATTCATATTCGTGACGAAATTTATTCAATAAGCAAAGATGGTGTCGATAACACATGGATAACTCTATCAGAACCCTCACTGTCAAATTCATGGCCACATGGTCATTAAATAATCATATGTGTCAATTTTACGACGTATCCGAGCAAATAAACAACCATAAAAAGTGTCAAAATAGCTTACTAAGAAGAAAGAAAGAATAGAACAAAACTACATAGAACAGATATAAATGAGACGTAATCGACTTAACTTATAGGGAAATCTTCATGTCTGGAAGTCTGGGTTCTCAATCAGCCATGCCAGGAAGAAAGAATCTGCATCCCGACGCCGCCAACGATGGTCAAAGGTTTAGAACTTCATGGTGAAGCACTGGTAATCCATGATGTGAGATTCCGTCCTCTTCTGGAAATATTCACGTCCACGTCTTCCGCGTCCACTCGTAAGAAAGCTGAAACTTACACAAAATGCTTTAGAGTAGGCTCCAAACACACACGTAACTGTATTTTAGAAATGACACGTACTTCAGGGATTACTGTCTGCACATTCGATGTCTGATCACAGCACTGTTCTAAATTATATCCAATTTTCAGAGGTGTAGAGCACAGGAGTGAAGCCAGTATTCACGACGTTCCACGCTGAGCGACTGAAGGTGATAGTCCAAGACACGCCAGTGTGTGTGTGAGAACGAGTATTCGTATCACATGACTTAAATATCATGTCTGGTGCACATGCACGGAAGTAAAGTCAATTTAGGGGCTAAATTCTTCTACTGTACGAATCTACAACTTCATCACCATCTTAGCCACAAGGTCGTGTAAATTATTTCAAAATTTCAGTTTTTAATTTATATCCTCCAAATGTGCTATTCTTTTATCCAGTTTATTTTACTTTAGTCCTTGAGCCTTCCGTAATTATGCACGTCGCCACCAAAGATATTACAAATATTTCATTCATATCATTCCTCGCAATTACAGGTGACACGCGCTGGCCTCCTTCTCTCACTCGCCAACCTTCATTTTTTTATTTTTATTCCGTTAGCCAGTCGGCCGCTCTCTGCACAAAAAAACTCGTTCTCGCCCTTGTCCAAGGTCGCGCGCACCCCATCTCGCCGACAAGCGAACACTAGCCGCACCAACACCTGTTCACTCTGTGGCCTCACGGTCACATCCACCTCTTACTGGGACAAAAATTTTTAAACAAGGTTAAAAATTTTTAGATCGTTTTCATTCCTTAAAATGTGGTCCGTATGCTGTCTACTTCACTGTTTAATTTTCCATGGTATTAATAATTTTCAGGCATCTGTCAGTTGTCTGCACGGTAGTCATTCTGCACGACACAAACTGGTATTTCTTCGACAGCCGACCTGGGTCTTTTCTTTTTTCTTTCTTCACTCTTCTGCTTTGCGGTAGAGTCTTAGGTTCGAGGCATTGAATATAAATTCCTGTCGTCCATCGAGACTTTGGACTCGGTAGGCGTTGTTGTTATACGACCTTATAACCTTAAATGGTCCAGTATACAAGTCAGCAAACTTGCCGTAAAACCGTTCTGTAGGGCTGGAGACCATCGGTTTTCTCACTAAGACCAGTTCGTTCACTTGTAAAGGTCTGTGGAATCTTTTCCTCGCAACTCTGCGTAATCTGCGGTCAGCCTGTTTACGCAGGTGCTCTGCTGTTATTTCAATGCGCCTTGCTGGAGTCGGTTGTACGTCAGGCGGACATTGTACGATGTTTTCCCAAGGTCGAGAGGGAAACTGCCCGTGTTGAATAAGAATGGGTATCTGGCCTGTAGATTCATGAATGGTATTGTTATGGCAATCCATAAGAATAGGCAGTACTTTTATCCAGTTCCAGTGACATTGTCCAGAGTATATTCTGCAAAACTTAGCGATTTCGGGCATGACCCGCTCGGCTGGGTTAGCGGCTGGATATCTGATCGAATTTAAGACATGTTTGATATCAAGCTGTCTCATGGCTTGTTGGAATTCCTGAGATGTAAATTGAGGACCATGGTCCGATAATAAGAACTCTGGTTTGCCCATCGTAGGTATCACGTTACGTGTAATGCGTCTCAAAATTGACTTGGTATTACTCTTCTGTATGGCAAAAAGTGACAAGAATTTAGAAAAGACATCTATGGTCACTACTACATGTTTGTTTCCATGGGTAGACCTGGGAAGTGGTCCGAATAGGTCTATTGCGAATACCTTCCTGGGCTGTTCAGGCAATAACGGAATGGGATATTGTTTTAGAAGGCGGTTGTTCGGCTTTACACGTTGGCACGTGTCGCAGGTTCCGATTGTTACTCTTACCATCTCTCTCATCTTCGCCCATGTGAATGTTTCTTGTATAGCAGCCACCACCTTATCTGTCCCAGCATGACCTGTAGTTCGGTGTGTTAACCAAATAATTCCCTTCTGCAATTTTGCAGGAACCACAATCCTTAATTTTGTGTGGTCCGCGTCCACATATTTATGTAGCAGTTTATTGAACATCAGGTAGTGGGATGCTAACTTGTGGATAGCTTCATAGTCTAGATCACCAGCAACCAGCTTCCTTTCAAAGTAATCAATTAGTTTGCGAGTAAAGGTGTCTCGTCTCTGCGCCTGTCGAAGATATCCGAGTCTTCTTAGTATTTCTTGATCTTCGTTTATTAGGTCTACATATTGTACAGAAGCGTTATTTTCTTCCGGATTCCGGCTCAGGGCGTCAGCTATGACATTATTTCGTCCATGACAGTGTTCGAATTCAATGTCGAATTGTTGGACAAAGAGAGACCACCGTGAAACACGTTCGTTCGCTATTGTGGTTTTTAACATGAACGTTAAAGCCTTATGGTCGGTTCTTAATATCACAGGGTATCCGAAAATAATTTTCTGCCAGTGTCGCAGAGCACAAACTATGGACAGCATCTCTAGCTCAGTAGTGTTATAGTGCAGTTCATGGCTCCGTAGTTTTCTACTATAAAAAGCTAAATACACCTTATTCGTAGGATTGGTAACATCTTCTTGGAAAAGAACAGCTCCTATTCCTATTGTGGATGCATCCGTCTGGATTATGAATTTAGAATCGAAATCTGGGTAACCCAATTTTATGCTTTCATTGAGTAAAGATTATATTTTTCTAAAGGCCTCTTCACATTCGTGGTTCCAGCACCATCTGTTGTTTTTATGTAGCAGTTTTTGTAGTGGCGCTACTGTATCAGTATAGTTAGGACAATGTTCCGAAAAAAATCCACATAAGCCCAGGAATTGCCTTACATGTTTGACCCGTCGCGGCCGCGGAAAATTACTAATGGCCTGAATCTTCGCAGGATTAGGTCTTATCCCTGTACCGTCCACAACGTGACCTAAAAATAAGATCTCAGGTTGGCAAAAGTTAGACTTTTCCAAGTTGATTTTAAAACCAGCGTCTTGCAAGTTGACCAACAGTTTCTCCAACTGTTCCAGATGTTCTTCAATACTTTTACTTGGGAGTATGATATCATCCATGTACCTCACGGTCTGTTCTTTCACCTCATCTGTGAGATTTCTATCTAAGGCCCTCAGCAAAACACATCCTGATGTCTTGATTCCGAATGGAAGTCTGACGAAGACGTAGGTTTGCTGGTCAAAGAGGAAACCTGTTAATAGTTGTGATTTATTATCCAACACTATGTGATGGTACGAAGAAACTATATCAACTCCGGTCAGGTACGAACTACCCTTAAATCGTCGAATCAGGTCTTTCAGTGGCGTAACTTGATTGTGTTCCGGTATGATACGGCCATTTAATAAACGCGCGTCGAGGCACAATCTCAAAGACCCGTTCGGTTTACGAACCACGGCCAGTGGATTAACGAATGGAGTGGTAGCCTTTCGAATAATTCCATTAGCTTCCATTTCTTGAATAATTTTCTTCACTTCCGTGAAGTACTTCTCAGCTATAGGATAAGGTTTACGTTTGTACGGTGTCCAGTCATTGACTAGGAGTGAGTACTTGAAATTAGGGATCTTTCCCGGCTTGTCACTGAAAACACTCTCATATTTTGTCAATAATTCGAGTAATTTTCCCTGATTTTCCTTGGAACATTTGGCTTCGCTGACTTTTCTCCTTACTAGGCTAACGAAATCCTCCTTCGTTTCATCCTCAGTCATTTTCTCCGGTGAGGTAAAAATCCCTTGTTCTATTTCAGTGTTTTCCTCCTGAATTACCTCAGCAACTGAGCTAGCTGCGCTATCTTCGTCTTGATCCGCCTCTATCTCCCTGGCTTTCAGTACGTCATGATGATCAGACAGAAGTGACGTTCGTTCCACTGTATTGGCGTTATATAGATAAATTTCATTTTTTTGCATGTTGATAACGGCATTGTACTCTTTCATAAAGTCAGCTCCCAATATAAGATTAAAATTAATCTTGTTCATGACAACAAATATGTGTGGAAATACAGTGTTACCTAACTGGAGATCGATGTACACCTGTTCCTTGCATGTAGTGGTTTTGTCCGGAATTATTCCCTTCACTTTAACATTTGAGACCGGTATAGTATGTATGGCATGTTTGTCTTTCAGTTCCTCACACAAAGCTTTAGAAATGATACTAATGGATGCGCCTGTGTCTACGAGAGAGTACACCCTAAGACCGTATAATCGGGTGACTATAATTGGTAGCCCCTTAGACTTATCATGTTGACATGGTTGTTTTTCCTCGATTAGGTCTTCCGGTTTCACGAACCATGAATCTATTTGAGCAACTGTCCATTCCTTCATATAAGATAAATCGTTAAAGGAGAGTGAAAAAGTCGGTCTTAAATTGACGTTTTTTTTTTCCTTGACACTCCGGCGCGTATTGTGGCGCGGAAGGATTTAGCTCCCTAGCCCCCAGCTGTTGATTCCTATGTCGTTGGAACTCTAGGCTCTCGGCTCCTGTCACATCTGGATCAGTGTCTTGATTATGAATGGCGTCCTTCCATTTTGAGCCTTTTTCAGTTTCCTTCCTTAATTCTTCAATGTACCTCATGCTTTCTCGATGACGGTTCTCCATTTCATCTCTGAAATTCCGGTAGTTACGATCTGAATAATATCTAGGTCTATCATAGGGCCTATTCCGTCTGTAGTCTTGTGGTCGGTCCCGTGTCCTGTAATTTCCCCTTCTTCGGACGTTCTTCGGATCTTCCATCCTGTCCTCTCTGGGTCTCGTTCTTCTCTCTTCCCATCGACGGTCGTACGCTCTGGGATGGTTTTTGTACTCTTTAGGTCTACTCTGATTTCCGTTTTCAGGCATTGGAGTTGAATTTCGGTTTTTCGGAGTGTCTATTACGTTGACCTGGTAAGTATTGCTCCTTTGAGTTTTCGGTACTGTTGAGACATTCATGGTATGGTCGAGTTGTCTGAGGATAGCCTCAGCCTGCACCGCAGTCTGAACATTGGCAGCAATGAGTAAGCGCTGTACTTCCACAGGAAACTGCTTTGTTATCGCTTGAACCAACTCATTTTCAGATGGTGGAGTGTCGAGGTCTTTCATTCGTCGTACTTGATTACAGAAGTAATTAGCGTACTGCGTCTGCCCATCTATGGAATATTTTCGTGAATACAAATCCAACCGTAGTGCCTGTTGCAGATCCGCTCCCCAGTATCTCTGTAGGAATAAGCGCTTGAAACCTTCATAGTCTTCAAACGTATAACGGAAAGCATGGTACCAGTTGAGCACGTCTCCCTCTAAAAATTTCTCCGCTGTTCGCAGATGTTTTTCAGTAGGGATCTTCTGTTCACGAATATATTCATCAAGGTCCCTAATGAAATTTTTAGGTGTGACCCCGTTTAAGTTGTTGAATTTTCTAGGCCTGTCTTCGCTCATTCGGATAAAATTAATGATTTGAGGTACACTTTGTGCCGGTGTAGTACTGAGATTTACTGTGGGTTGTTCAATGTGGGTAATATTCTGAGACGATTCAGCTACGGGCGATATTCCTTCTGTTACCGTAGATTTAGCCTGTACGACCTCTTCGACATTACACTGTCGGTCCATTAATGATGTCACTAAGACCCTAGTGCTCCTATCCTGCAACTTCAAGAATCCTACTTCTTTTTCTAATTTTTGGAGGGCGTCCATATTTTCCTCCATCTTCTGTTTTCCGGACTTGACATCTCCGGCAAGATTAATAATTTGCTCGAGTATTTCCGACTTGTCTTTGTCAATCATGCTCTTGATGTCATCGAACTGGAGTGAAATATCTTGTATCTCCATTTGGTTGACTGAGATACTGTCCTTTACGGAGCGGAGATCATCGTCGACCTTCTCTTTTATTTTCTTTAAGTCTTCTGTGACCTCTCCTCTAAGATTTTTCACTTGTTCTGACATCTCTTCTTGTGCCGTAGAAATCTCTACCTTTATAACATCTATCTCCTTCCTCACGGATTCAATGTTATTTCTGACTAGGACTACGTCACTCTGAAGAGCGGTGACCTTCCCGGTGATAACCTTATTATCCTCTTTAATCTGGCTTGTCAAAGTAACTACTTGTTCCAGGTTTTTTTTCTGATTTTCTCTGCACTCTAACACGATATTGTCAATCCGACAACTAGTTTCCTCCAGTTTTGCATATAATTCGTCACGACCCTTTTTTGCCTCTTCCTGTATCGCAGCACCCATAATGTTCATTTTTTGACTTATTCGCTGATTACTGTCTTCCTGTATTTGCCTAAATTCCTCTTTATTCTCTTCCTGCATCTTCTTAAATTCCTCTTTATTCTCGTCCTGTATTTTCCTACACTCTTCCTGTGCTCTCCTACTCTCTTCCTGCATTTTTCTGAGTTCCTCTTTATTCTCCTCCTGTGCTCTCCTACTCTCTTCCTGCATTTTTCTGAGTTCCTCTTTATTCTCCTCCTGTGCTCTCCTACTCTCTACTGTCATAGTCTCTAATAACTTCCTAATCTCCTCGAGATCCATTCTATTATTCATAAAGTGACCTGTGTCAGCAAACGCCGAAATGCAGAAACTTTCCCCCCAGACATGTTGATTGTGATAAGGCAAATTCAAGTTTCATGAAGAAAATTCCTAACCCTCATTTTTCCATGTGAAACACATCATCTTAAGTAAAATACTCTGAAAATTCCGCGTACTCTGTTAGAATTCTACCTAACTGGGATGGCATTAAATCTCAAATGAACCTGCCGAACCGTGAATAATTAATAATTTGAGCAAGTCAATTTAAACCACGTGGAGAAGCAATTAATCAAATTCCACGATGGATTAAGCCACTTTTAAGCCACAAATCGAGCCCCACGGAAGGGACTAGCCACTAAGATGTGCCCGTCATAGTCAGTCAGCGAACACGAGACACCCCAGGGGTGCTCAGTTCGGTGGCTGTAGGCTTATAAAATAAATGAATGTGGCAGGATTATCATAGGGTTCATCAAATAAGCACGTTCCAAGTATAGAACAAATGTGACACTTTTATTCAATTAAATGCAGTATTGGCCATCCTGAAATCTATGATTATGATTATGATCGTTACGTTATGGAATTTAATATGGCTCTTGATGTAACAAACCTAGGCACAAACAAATGGGGTGGTACACGGCAGTTGTTTCCCTGACATTCTAACAGAGTATTTACATTGTAAAAAATTTTTTTTCTCGTCTTTAAAGTTATTAAGTTATTGGTTTAAAGTTGAATTAAAAATTTTCATTCAGAAAAATGAGGTCTGGGCTCTTGCCTTCATCGACAATCTGGAAAAAATGCAGTAATTGTAAGAACGATTATAATAAAGAAATATCCAAGATTCAAAAGTTAACACTCATAACAAAAATATAAAATTTACAGTCGTTGTCTTAACAATAAAATGAAAAGTTGAATTTGCCTTGGTTTTCTCTAAGTTAATCCGAGACGTCGGATATACCTGTTCACGTCGTCTCACATCTCCTTTCGTGAGAATTTATACTGAACGTTAAGTATTTGACCAATAATTAAACAAAATAAAACGCCTCCTGGGCTTGCAAACGTAAGTAAATGGGGATAATACCATCCATGTGGAAATCCTGTCCACTATCAATCGATAATATCAGTGTCACATGTTTCAGAACAGAACACATAAAAAATAACCCTCTAAATACCAACAAATTACTACTTCTACAGCTAACTACGGAAATTGGCAAGAAGACTGTGAGTACCAAGAAGAAAATATTTACACTATGTACATGTCGACGAGTGTCGATCAACCGTATTACTCTCCTGTTAACGAATTTATTGAGTTACAGCAAGATTGAGTTATCACATGAGAGTAAAAATTGCATCAACGAATGAGCTGGTATAGTCACGAATCAGACATTATTTAGATATTTCGTCGAAGACCTGTTCTTTAGACCTAAGGTCTTCTCGAACATTCATCCGTACCTTGAGATAGAAATTACTGGATTACTTGAGAAAATTTGGGATATTCCCACGAATTAAAAGTACATCGATAAACATGGGCTGTCATTTTCTTCATCTGAAGACACTAATATTAGGCTACACTACATTTATCGCGAATAATCCATTAACATGTGAAAAGCTCAGTTTCACGAAGATTTGTGCCAATTATTCCCTATACTCTACACGTACAGTGTACCACAATGACGACCCTGACTTGTCGCATCTTAATCTCAAATATGTGTAGCCGTGAAATACCAGGACCTACCAACGTCCTACAAATACATAATATCCACTTAAAAGTGTCTCGATGATTAATTTCTTCAACTAATTATCAAATGTTCCCAATGCACATGTTCACATTAAATTCGTACACAGAATTCGGACTCAATATCCCGATGACACGTTGTCTCAGACACGCGGTACAAGTAGAAGTTCCATTACAAGGAAAATATAGAAAATATGGACGAAATATCCTACCAGTAAATCTGTCAGACATAAATTAATTCATATTCGTGACGAAATTTACTCAATAAGCAAAGATGGTGTCGATAACACATGGATAACTCTATCAGAACCCTCACTGTCAAATTCATGGCCACATGGTCATTAAATAATCATATGTGTCAATTTTACGACGTATCCGAGCAAATAAACAACCATAAAAAGTGTCAAAATAGCTTACTAAGAAGAAAGAAAGAATAGAACAAAACTACATAGAACAGATATAAATGAGACGTAATCGACTTAACTTATAGGGAAATCTTCATGTCTGGAAGTCTGGGTTCTCAATCAGCCATGCCAGGAAGAAAGAATCTGCATCCCGACGCCGCCAACGATGGTCAAAGGTTTAGAACTTCATGGTGAAGCACTGGTAATCCATGATGTGAGATTCCGTCCTCTTCTGGAAATATTCACGTCCACGTCTTCCGCGTCCACTCGTAAGAAAGCTGAAACTTACACAAAATGCTTTAGAGTAGGCTCCAAACACACACGTAACTGTATTTTAGAAATGACACGTACTTCAGGGATTACTGTCTGCACATTCGATGTCTGATCACAGCACTGTTCTAAATTATATCCAATTTTCAGAGGTGTAGAGCACAGGAGTGAAGCCAGTATTCACGACGTTCCACGCTGAGCGACTGAAGGTGATAGTCCAAGACACGCCAGTGTGTGTGTGTGTGAGAACGAGTATTCGTATCACATGACTTAAATATCATGTCTGGTGCACATGCACGGAAGTAAAGTCAATTTAGGGGCTAAATTCTTCTACTGTACGAATCTACAACTTCATCACCATCTTAGCCACAAGGTCGTGTAAATTATTTCAAAATTTCAGTTTTTAATTTATATCCTCCAAATGTGCTATTCTTTTATCCAGTTTATTTTACTTTAGTCCTTGAGCCTTCCGTAATTATGCACGTCGCCACCAAAGATATTACAAATATTTCATTCATATCATTCCTCGCAATTACAGGTGACACGCGCTGGCCTCCTTCTCTCACTCGCCAACCTTCATTTTTTTTTTATTCCGTTAGCCAGTCGGCCGCTCTCTGCACAAAAAAACTCGTTCTCGCCCTTGTCCAAGGTCGCGCGCACCCCATCTCGCCGACAAGCGAACACCAGCCGCACCAACACCTGTTCACTCTGTGGCCTCACGGTCACAGTATATAATTGCAGTACCTCTCGTGTCTTCGCCAGGATTGGCAATATATTGGTAATTGCTCCCAAGGTAAGGCAATATGAAGACGTTAACTTCTTGTAGGAAAAGTATATCGATGTCATAATCTCTAATAAATTCTTGTAATAGTACCTGTTTGGTATGACTTCTCAGACAATTGTCATTAAACGATGCTACGGAATGAAGTAGAATGATTAAGGAAAATAATACAGCGCCAATCATAATGATGAGTTTGAAGGTGGAGACGAGTGCGGAAGTTATTTATTCGGAACAGTGCTTTCCTTTTTGCCATTTACATCTACCAGTCGCTTTAAACTAGGATCCTTTGGCTAACTAGAGGTAGTTTCGTTTCCGTAATTTCTATTTCTTCTACCGACTGAGATTTCTCTTGTTTGAAGGTTGGTGATGTATTATGCTCTTCCCTACTGTGCATGTTTCCGTCTTTGTCCGTCGTTAGTGGTGTCATTATGTCTCCGCCCTCTGTTTCCAAATCCCGAAATAGTGGAGGCTGTAAATGATGATGGGTTATTTGTTGGGATACCTGTGCTGGCAGTAATACATCTGACTCAATCGAAGGGAGCCATTCCGGTTGCGGTACTTGATTATCATTATTATTTTCAGTATTTTCTTTGTCAGTTATCTGTTCCCCACATCTTGACCTAACATCTCTGTCTCTCTGTGCGACTAAGAAGTGGCCGGAATAGTTTTCTGTTGATCATTTTGTGTAGCCTGTGTAGCTTCGTGTAAGTCACAAGGTGATGAAATGTGTGAATTGTCCTCAGGTGTCATCTGTGTGGACTGCAGCAGAAAGCGCTGTGTAGGTGATTTACCACTCGCCACGGTCACCCGGGTGGGACTAGCAGATTGTTCAGTTAGCTGGACTGGTAGTCTACGTCGTGGGCATTGACTCCGTAAGTTTCCCACTGCAATACAAGACTAATAAGTAGTAGGCTGATTTTCGTAACTGATCAGGGCTTTACGCCCACCAATATCTATGTAAGACGGTATATGTCGCTTTAACATTAATCTAATTGCTACCGACCTCGATAGCTGCAGTCGCTTAAGTGCGGCCAGTATCCAGTATTCGGGAGATAGTGGGTTCGAACCCCACTGTCGGCAGCCCTGAAAATGGTTTTCCGTGGTTTCCCATTTTCATACCAGGCAAATGCTGGGGCTGTGTCTTACTTAAGGCATCGGCCGCTTCCTTCCCAGTCCTAGCCCTTTCCTGTCCCATCGTCGCCAAAAGACATATCTGTGTCGGTGCGATGTAAAGCCAATAGCCAAAAAATCTAATTGCTCGAACACCATTATGAACCTTGTATCGGAAACCTGAGATCCATGTTTCATCCTGAATCGAAAACATAGTCCCATATTTACTAATTTGTTCTGCAAATATTCTATGTGGTACCTCCATCAGAAGATTAAAAATTCTCACCAACTTTGTACCAAGACCTGCAGAATCAATAGTCACTTTGCTACGGAACCCATTACTGTGCAAGGAGTGCTCACTTGCAAATTCATGTAGCAGTTTTTCAGTTGTATCCTGCTTGTTGCATTTTATATACCATTAACCTGGATCATCTCGATGTCACTTTCTTCAAGTTTCAAAAATCCAGCCATGCACTTCGTATGCGGCGGCTGGTCGGGGCGTGTCTCCGTCGGTGAAGTTGATCACAAACCTATCCTTCACCACTGTCAAGAATTTATCAGTTAGTCACTCACACACAAGTAAAAACAGACTCGTTAACCGGTACACTCGGTTCGTGAGCTCTTGGGCTGGCCTGACTTGAAAGCCCGCTATTCCAAGTTGAACCTGTTGTTTACATCTGTTCTGCCTCCCTTCTTGTGTAGTGGGTGAATTAATGCATTTTTCT